>NC_062564.1:111958255-114529922 GCF_022837055.1 Prionailurus viverrinus | reverse complement strand
ATTTGTATTTATTTAGGGTAGAATTTTCTGCATTCTGGAGCTGACACACTAATTTTTATGTTACATGCTTCCAATCCTACTGAAAAAGTCTTGTTTTACATCTCCAACCATTGACGTGAGTGAAAGCTAGCAGTTTTGAGAACTTGATCACATCTACTGAAATAACTAAGACAACAAGGGCAGTGTGGAATAGCAGTCAATGATATGGAATTTAAACCCAGATCACCAATGGGGTAGAAATGAGAAGTGAGTCAAATGGCTTTCTTCCCAGTCAGTATAGAGCTGTTTACACTCAGCAGATGAGTGCTTGCTTAACTCAAGGAAACGGGACTGTGCCAGCTTCTGTTCGCATGTCATGATCTCAAAATCTGTTATCATTATCATCACCACCACCACACTCATATAGAGCCCAAGCCACTCTCCCAGGCACTGTTCTACTACAAATATTACTCATGTGACCCTCACCTGAATTTATGTGATAGATACTATTGTTATCCCCATTTTACAGATAAGAAAACTGAGGCATAAGGAAGTTAAGTAACTTCTTAACCACTTAGTAAGTAATAGAGCTGGGAAATAAACCCAGGTAGTCTGGTTCCAGAAGCTTAGCTCTTAACCACTATACTAATTATAGATTTTTTACATATGATAAATATAAGTACAGTAATATATTTACCTGGGATAGTGCATCCTAATGGGAAAAAAAAGTTAAAATACAAGTTAAAAAAAGTTTATATACAAGAAGTAAGGGATAAATCATCT
Organism: Prionailurus viverrinus; assembly: GCF_022837055.1. Classification (NCBI taxonomy): domain Eukaryota; kingdom Metazoa; phylum Chordata; class Mammalia; order Carnivora; family Felidae; genus Prionailurus; species Prionailurus viverrinus. Next base: position 114,529,160 of record NC_062564.1, on the reverse strand, counting down.
CTAAGATTCCATAAGTCTGTGATATCCTTACACAAATATGTTTCACCACAAAAACTGACCAGTTCTTTCCCCAGAACTCTTCTATCTTTCTCATTTAAGTATGTCTCATTTTTAAGATTTAACTTCAAATATGTTAGTCATTAAAATTAACCTTAAAACCATAGAGGAGCAGCCATTTCTTTTTTTTTTTTAATAAGTTGAGCATCTATTTTCTTCTGTAACTACTGAAAGATGTTAAACACAGAGTTCCAATGAGTATCATGTGGGATTTCTACATTTTATGTTCTTTAGCCGTCTCAGATTCACCTGCCTGCTATTTATTACTATTCTTTCATAATTGCATGACCACTAAATTTTATCTCTTAAGTTTTATGAATATTTCTTTTTTTTAGAGAGAGACAGAGAGAGAGCACGGGTGCACATGCAAGCAGGGGAGAGGCAGAGGGAAAGGGAGGGGAAGAATCTTAAGCAGGCTCCATTCTCAGCTCAGAGACCAATGGAGGGCTTGATCCCCTGAACTGTAAGATGATCACGACCTCAATGGAGGACACAATCTCACTACCCTGAGATCACGACCTGAGCTGAAATCAAGAGTTGGACACTTAACCCACCAAGCCACCCAGGCACCTTTTATGAATATTTATTAAATATATCCCTTCTTTCTCATCCTCAGTGCCTTCAGCTTTCATTTTTCACTTCAATTATTGCAATCAACTCCCTTAAATTACTGAGCTCTAACTATAGGCCATTCATTGTGCTAGAAGCATATCTTCACCTCATTTGACCCTCAAAAAGCTCTGAGCAGAGTAGTAATATTCACACTGAACAGGTAAGAACAAGCTTCAAAGAGATTAAGTAATTTGCCCAAGGTCACACTACTGGTAAGTGGTAGAGCTGGAAGAACTCAATACCAGTTCAGGTATTCCATAACAGTTCCATATTTTTTCCAAAACCACCATCTTAATTGATTCTGCCTCTCCTCTGCCTCATACATGTGAATTGATAAATACACGTGTGATGTATAATAGGAAAAATGCACAAGGTCCGTCCAATCTACTATACCATCAAGACTTGGCTTTCAATACTCTATCATCCACTAGATTTTTTACCTCATATCAGATAAATATGTTCTGGATCATCTACTAAGAAAAAAATATATATGAGTAAATGTCTTTATATTTGAAAGATAGAAAATTAATTCCATTTGTTTTCATTTCTTACTGTTATAACATTCAGTAAGCTTTAGGAATGAATCCAGTCTAACTGTACCATGTTTTTAGGATTGATATTTTCAACAAAATAATTTTTTCTCTAAAAAAAGAATCTCTCATGAAAAATTATTGGATGAAAAATACAATATGACAAGAGAAGGAAATTTATGAAAACTGTGGTATATAATACAAGTCTAACACAGCAATTTCTAAAATAAAACTTTCCAAAGGAAACAAGCAGTTTTTAAAATCTGATATTGTAATGAAAATTTAATAGGACTTCCAAACAAAGAAGCATTCATCTATTTTAGGACGTTTTGAGAAACAAAACCAAGTATTTGCCTAAGAAGTCCAGTCTCAGAGCTTTTGATATTGTTAACTCCATAATAGTCATCTATTTGATTTGCTGGTATAGTTTCTTTAATTATTGCTTCTAAAAGTAAAAAAAAATATTATTGACAAGCTAAAACAGGAAGTCTAATTAATAAAGTCTAAAAACAACTTCTATAGGGAAAGACAACAATTTGTATCATTCTGTAAATTCCATATTGCTCCATTTCTTCAACTACGTATTCAGTATGACAAAAATACAGCAACACCAATAGTTTTCATACTAAAATAAAATACTTATATGCAGTACTTTTCTGCAGAGTAAACAGCTTTATGTAATAACCTTTCATAAAGATATCAAATAAGGGGATAAAAAAAGAGTAACTTTCATCTCCCCAGTTTTTCATGGAAGTTTCCCTCCCATCTTTCCTATCATCTATTATTTTAAACTAAGCAACTTAAAAACAATTTAAATTAAAGAAAAATGACTACATGTACCTTCTTTTAAGAGAGAACAATACACCTGCTCATAGTTCAAGCTTCATCATAAGTGTCACAAACTTTCTAATGTTTAATTGTTTTTAATGTTTTTATTTATTTTTGAAACAGAGAGAGACAGAGCATGAGCAGGTGAGGGGCAGAGAGAGAGGGAGACACAGAATCTGAAGCAGGCTCCAGCCTCTGAGCTGTCAGCACAGAGCCTGACGCGGGGCTCGAACTCACAAACTTTGAGATTGTGACCTGAGCTGAAGTAGGTCGCTTAACCGACTGAGCCACCCAGGTGCCCTATCACAAACTTTTTAAACCTTTTTCCTGATGATCCTACCCACAAGTAGAAAAAATATCCTTTGTTTTGCATCCTTTTGAAATCATGTACACTTGTCTTAGAGGCTACACTGGATTACTGCATTAATTTGTTTCATCTGTCCCCACTACAGGATTGAAAGTTCCTTAAGGGCAAGGGATACATCTTATTTATTCACCTTTGATTCCTTGCTGCCTGATGCAGAGTTTGGAAAGGACTTCATTAACTAATGTTTGTAGAAGGAAAGAAAGAAAAGAAAAGAGAAGAAAAGAAAAGAGAAGAGGAAAGGAAAGGAAAGGAAAGAAAGAAAGAAAGAAAGAAAGAAAGAAAGAAAGAAAGAAAAAGAGAGAAAGGAAGAAAGAAAAGAAAAATAAATAAATTATATCATGTTTTTTCCTAATTAAGGCCACAGTATTAATACTATTCTTGCAAAGTTGAAATTTAAAAACCAAAACTGTAATAAAGGAAACTGCTTATAAGTTACTTCTCAAAAAAAAAATCAGCAATATAAAGAAGAAAAACACGCACATTTTCCACTGCAAATTTTCAAGATCTGATAATGCCTGGTCACCCAGATGGTTGAAGCATGTTTATTTTCACATCACACAATCTCTATAACAAACACTACAGGGGATCCGAAACCACTTTTTACATTAAACTGAATTCCTTGAGAATTTATTCTGGTATGTTGTTATACAAGCAATGCTTATACCAAGAACCACATTTATGTCTTATATCCAAGCCTGTATTCCATTACGATCTATAGGCCTGGCATGATTCATTTACAATGCAATACCAATAGCTTACTTTGTAGAAATCAGCAGTTTTCACACCTGAGACATACCTGGTTGGTTTTCAGATTGTGTCATTTCAGTTTGTTCTCTTTTGTTTTCTGGGACATACTATTTAGTGCTCCTCTGTTTTCTCAAATAGTAATCACAGTAATATTTTCAAATGTGCCTTACTTTTTCTTGCGTGTTGATTTTTCATCCCTATAGTTTTAAAAGACCTCTCTCAAAATTCACTGATAACTTTCCAAACTCAATAACCTTTTTCTTTTGTCAGTCTCCATTCTTAGACTTTCACAGTAGTATTTTTGTACTTCTCTTTTGGCTTTTGTGACACCAAATTATCCTGTTTCTCACTCCACTCCTCTCTGACCACTGCTTCTCCATCCTCTTTGATATCAGTATGCCTGTTCTCCATGTGCTGGTCCCTGTCCCACAGTCTCCTCTATTTACACTCTCATCCTCTGCATTCCGGGCTCCATCACCTCTACTTGACCTAGCCCTGGGCCCTATACAGATGTAAGCCTGCATTTCTGGTTGTTTTATATGTCTACCTAGAAAACCTTCAAACTCCTCAAGTATAAATTTTTGAAACAGAGCTTACTTCTCCTCAGGTATAGCCCTCAGATCTCATTTCTGTTGCAATGTACACTTTAACAACTCTCTTTCTCCCTCGTCTATTCTGCAATATATCTTGCAACAATGCTTTCTTCTGGTTCTACTTACTTCGCCTCAATTTAGATCTTCAATTCCATCCACCTGGACAGTTGTAAGATTCCAAGTCAACTTCTAGCTTCTTTCCCCTCTCCAACACAATAAATATATGGCTCTTAAATTAATCTTCCTTGAAGACATCTCTGATTATGTATTTCCACTGCACAAAAAACCATCAAGGAATAGAATGCAAAACAAAATAAACAAAAAAACCCTTAAGTCCAGCATCCAGGAACCTCTGCAATATCTACCACTTTTCCAACCTTATCTCCTTCTGTTCCCTTTGGGTATTAGACATTTCAGCAGAACCAGCTTACTGAGTCATTGTTGTGCATGCTCCAAGTGAGTATGTTCATCTTTGCACTGCTAACATTAAGAACGCTGCCTTGCACATAAAAATGTTCAATAAATATTTGTTAAGAGAATAAATGATAGCATATAAGAGTCGTTTTACCCTGAAAACATATCCAGTGTATTTTATAAGGATGAGATAGAAGTTACTGTAAACTTTATTAAATGCAGAGAGTAGAGTAAGCCAAAGGAGTAATGGGAGTGGAAGCTACGAAGGAAGCCCCAGGAGGACCCTCTCCCTAAAAATATTATTAGCTTTGTTGGAAAGCACTAGACTTAAGCAAAGGGCAAATGGTAACTTGCCAAAGAAGCTCCCAGTACTACACATTTTTTAGAAGAAATTCAGTTCTGCTGTTCTTTATTTACTTAAAAATGGGTGTGACCTATCAGAGTCATTTGTCAAGGACTGAACAGTTGCAGCATAACAAATTTGAACCTTTCACTATGAATAATGCATAATTAACATACTAGCCAGAGGATGCTAAACGTTCAACTCAAAAACATTCTGGTACCAAAAAGTAAAAAGGAATCTTATTTGGTAAATTAAAACATATGTTGCATGTTTGACTCTCAACATCCATAAAACTGAAGGAATAGATGCCAATTTGTCTAATGATGATAAAGTTGGAAGAATAGAAGGAAATCAGTTCTTAAATGACTGTATTCCAGATAATCTTTCTCCTATCATTGCTTTGAGATTTGTTTTGAGATGAGATCTTTATAAGAGGATTTGAACAATATAACATTAAAAATATTCAAAAAATAAACAGAAAACGTGTGTGGTCTGCTCTGTAATTGGCACTCTTGATTCTGTATTTATAATAAATAGAGCTCTTAAATGATTCTAAATAAGAAATCAGTGTTATATACCATTCCCTATGCTTGACCTTTGAAATTATTTCTTCACTATTAATAATTATTCATTACCTGCACCTGGCTATTCAAATAAAATTCTTGCTAACTCTCCCTGGAAGAGTCCCTCCCCTCTTACTCATAACAGCCTAGTAAAGTTTCATTTTCAATGCAGCAGACTCCCTTTAGACTCCTTTAATGGAGTTAGTTGAATGTCTCCTGAAGTACCCAAAGCATTATCAAAATATCACAAATACGGAGAATGCAAACAAGCGGTATTACAGCCAGGTGATGAAGGTCAACATCACCAGTCATAAATCACGTAGACAGTAAGTACCCTTGATATAAGGTGATGAAAATGGTACTTTATGGTCTTATTCCCTGAAATCCATAAACATCAGGACAATCCCAACTGATGGACATTCTACAAAATACCTGATAAATAAGTAATCTTCAAAGCAAAGTTACCAAAAACAAGAAAAGTCTGAGAAACTGTCACAGCCAAAAAAAAGCCTAAGGAGACATGATGACTCAATAACTCAATGTAACATGGTAACATGGATGGGATTCTGGGACGGAAAACAGACATTAGGTAAAAACTAAGGAAATGGGAGTAAAGTACAGACTCTGGTTAATATTCTCAAATCAATATTATTCATTAATTGTAACAAATGTACCATGCTAACAGAAGATGTTAATAATAGGGGAAACCGTGACGTGACAGTGGAGTATAAGGAAACTCTCTGTACTATATGCTCAGTTGTTCTATAAATCTTAAACTGTTCTAATAAGTCCTATAAATTAAATACAAATACCACAACTAAATTCACTGATAGGACCTCTGACACAAGGTGCTGTATTATATGGTTCAGCATGGTGAGTCTGGAGGAGGGAAAACAAGAAACGGGTCTAAAAGTAAGTAACAGGGTACCTGCTGTCACCTAGCCTGTGTGGTATCCCTCTTACTCAGGACATGAGTGGGAGGATAGTGAAGGCTGAACATGGACCTGCCTATCAACCACTCAGTGTGTGAGCAACATGTTCCAAGAAGCTACTAGAGACACAACATTCAAGTCATCCAAGAGCCATGGCTGAAACCCAGCCCTCAACAATGCAAATTGTTCATATACATGCTGTGGAATTATTTTTTATTTTAGTGAAAACAAAAACCAAAAGCTTTCTTTGGGGGAAACATCATGATCAAGTCCAACATCAACAGCCATAAATCCTGAGGACTGCAACTTTAGGTTTACACAAAGCTTTTGACTAGACAGAGCATATAAGGTGTTCTGCCCCTCTCACATATATTTAACCACATTACCTCCCCCAACCCCTCTCTTCTAACTCTCCTCTCTCCCCTGTTCCCTTCTGCCACAGAAATAGCACCAGGCATAGAAATAAAACTGCCTAACCTATGCCTTGAAGTCTAATGGCCTTCTCTGAAGTGATCCATGTACTACCCTTGCCTGAAAGACAGAAGTGACCTCTAACTTATGTGTACACACCAGGAAATAGACTCATCTGTAACGTTCAAGATCCTTGTTTCACATTCTATGGTCCTCTGCTTTTTTTGACCCCTTCAGGTTTAAGATCATATGCATTACTAAGCTGGTTGCTACACTTCCAGGAAGGCATGTTACTTTTATTCTGCCCTCTTTATTTTAATAAGCTCCGTTGTTAAATACAGACATTCAAGTATATACAGTAGGATTTATATTCCTCAAAAATTTATTGCTCTCTGCATAGTGTGTCTCACCTGTATTTTCTCTTGAATACGTAGAATTCCCATAATAGTTAAAATACTGAGATATACACTGTTCTCTGATTATTATTTAAGCTTCATTCAATAAACTATTCATATCATTATAATTTTAAAAACAACACACAAATTGACTGGTATCCAAAAAGTTAGTGCAGGAGTTATTTAATACCCTGAAGCTTCTGGGCAATGAATAGACTCTAAGTTTCTTTCTTTTTTTTTTTTTTTAATTTTTTTTCAACATTTATTTATTTTTGGGACAGAGAGAGACAGAGTATGAACCGGGGAGGGGCAGAGAGAGAGGGAGACACAGAATCGGAAACAGGCTCCAGGCTCTGAGCCATCAGCCCAGAGCCTGACGCGGGGCTCGAACTCCCGGACCGCGAGATCGTGACCTGGCTGAAGTCGGACGCTTAACCGACTGCGCCACCCAGGCGCCCCCTAAGTTTCTTTCTTTATTTTGTTTTTTTTTTTTCATTGAAAATACATTTTTTAAAAAACATTTAAAACTTAAAATCATATTTAAAAAATAAGCAACACACATGGAAAGGCATATATTTACATTGCTCATTTTAGTATGAGATAAATGCTTTGTGACTTTTAATCTTAGACATCTTGTCTGATACTTGGGAAGGTTAGTTAACACAGCTGAGGGGCTGTCTCAGTTGAGTTTAATTGCTGAAAAGCATCTTATACAGTGCTCTGCACAGGTGTTCACCAAAACACTATTGTGCACATACAATGAGAAGATGGTCTATAAACTAGAGAAGATACCTTCCAAAAGAAAACCTTTTATCTTAGATACAAGCTCATAAAAACATCTATTAAAAGGCAATTGGGTCAATAAGGTATACAAGGAATTTAGCCAGTGTCACAGATATTTAATGTAATCAATTATTATCAAAGTTAGTGGTAGTATCTGTGACTTCGCTCTTGATTTTGTAACTTCATCATTCTCTAAGTTTCAAAAATAGGTAATAGGTATGCAGTGTTAAACATTTTTTTTTCTCTGATTTGCCTAAGTACAAATTTAAGTTGAAGGTCCCAGGGGAGAGCTAAATGTAAACAAAAGCAAACTGAAACATCTTTTATTTTCTCAGCTTCATGAGCCTACATCTCTAATACTATTAGATGACAGAAATAATTTTGAATTTCTTAAGAACTGGAATAATTATGGCTCCACAACAAGGGTCAGGCAAAGGGGCACAATTTAAGGTTCTAATGCCAAGTGTGGTCAACCTGAACTGAGGTTCAGGTGGGCAGTTCTGAGATATTCACCACATACAAGTTGCAAGAATCAGCTCAAATTTTGAAAGTCCACATGAAATGATAAATTCTTAAACTTTCTAGTAGTAAGAGGGCTAGATTGCTTTCAATCCATATATATAAGGCAATTCCAAGTCTGATAATAAAGATTTCATCCTAAATGTAACTCATAATGAAGAAACAAGGCCAATTTTACTTTTCCAATTTTATTGATCTAAAAATACAGCCTTCAGACTGTATAAATGAGAGAACTTTGCATTGTCAGAGTCTATAGGGAGGTTCAGCGGTAAATAATTTTGCCATTTCATGAAAACACTACTTTTAGTACATTTTGTTAGCTCATATTTATTGTTCATAATGCTCCAGGCTCTGTGTTAAGTTTCATATTCATTATCCACAAAGGTCACAAACTATACACCAACTCAGTGTCCCCTATTCAATAGAAACAGAAATAATAAAGGGGTCACCTGGATGGCTTAGTCGGTTGAGCATCCAACTCTAGATTTTGGCTCAGGTCTTGATCTTACAGTTTGTGATATCAAGCTCATGCTCTTAGTGTAGAGCCTGCTTGGGATTCTCTCTCTCCCTCTCTTTCTGCCACTCCCCCCCCCCCATGCTGGCTTGCTCTCTGTCTCTCTCTCTCTCTCTCTCTCTCTCTCTCTCAAAATAAGTAAATAAACACTGGGGAGAAAAATTAATCTAACGATAAGAAAGCATTAAGGCATATTTTAAGAGTACTACTTAATTTTTAAATACTTCATTTTAACTTTGCTATAATCCCACAAATCAGAATAGACCAAGTATCTTATCTCCATGCGAAAGATGGGTAAACACTTCTAGATAGATTAATTCAACACTTTAGAATTTGGGGGCAGATCCAGGACTAGAATCTACTTCTCTTTTATCTAAACTGCATTGAAGATGTGAAAATTAAGTTTACTATAAAAATAATAATGACTAGCAATAGGTTTTAAAAAAAAATCCTGAAAGATTTTCCAGGAATAGATTTGAGATGTCTGTCATTTTATTGAACCCACTGGATATCTCTATTATCACAAGAATCCTGCTGTACTAAAATGGGTGATTTATCTCTCTGCCTCCCTTAAAAATCTATAAATTTCAAGAGTGCAGAGACCTTGCCCGATTCAACTCAGTCTCATGAAACTTAACAATCTTTATTAACACAAAGTTTCAGGGAGAACTGAAACAGGAGTTGTGCCTGTACCTGACTGGCACCTGAAGAAGAGGGCTGGATAAACACAGTGGGAAACCTGGAAGTGGACGTTCAAGGACATCTTTAAAAAAGAACTGAATTAAAAGGGTCATTATGTGTCCCGGAAAAAAACTGACAGAAAAAAATCAAACTGGAGACATAACCTTAAAAAGGTTATAAAGAATCATTTACTTATCTTGGCAGAAATATCAGATCATTATTATGAGAGAAAAAAAAAATCAGACTGACCTCACCCTTCTCCATGGCAAAATTCAACAGTAAAAGATAACAGAGTGTATCTATTTTAAAAATCCAGGAAAGAGGGGTGCCTGGGTGGCTCAGTCGGTTAATGGGCTGACTTGGGCTCAGGTCATGATCTCATGGTTTGTGGGTTTGAGCCCTGCATCAGGCTCTGTGCTGACAGCTCAGAGCCTGGAGCCTGCTTAGGGTTGGTTGTGTGTCTCCCTCTCTCTCTGCCCCTCCCCCACTTGTGCTCTGTCTCTCCTCAAAAATAAAAATTAAAATTAAAAAAAATTTTTTAAAGCCAGGGAAAAAAAGTTTTTTCCAATGAAATAACTTTAATCCATTTTGGGCAGGTCAGTTTTATTTCTGATCTTCAATTTCTTCACTAGAATGCCTACTTCACAGAACATAAGGAAGGAACATGGCAACACTTCTTTATAACACACATCAACTTCTTTACCTTTCTACAAAGTGGAGAATTCAAAAGTGCTTGGAAGTAATTTGTTTTCTTTATAATTTTTTTTAGAAAATTTTTTAAAGTTTACTTATTTTGAGAGAGAGTGTGTGTGCACATGGGGGAGGAGCAGAGAGAGAGGGACAGAGAATCCCATGCAGGCGCTGTGCCGTCAGCGCAAAGCCCAATGTGGGGCTCAATCTCATGAACCATAGATCATGACCTGAGCCAAAATCAAGAGTCAGACGCTCAATCGACTGAGCCACCCAGGTGCACCAGAAGTAATTTCTTCTACATAATTGTACTGATTTCATTTATTCTGTTCTTTCATCAAAAAATGCATCACTTCAGCCAGGTCACGATCTCGCGGTCCCTGAGTTCGAGCCCCGCGTCGGGCTCTGGGCTGATGGCTCAGAGCCTGGAGCCTGTTTCTGATTCTGTGTCTCCCTCTCTCTCTGCCCCTCCCCCGTTCATGCTGTGTCTCTCTCTGTCCCAAAAATAAATAAACGTTGAAAAAAAAATGCAAAGTTAAACTACTTCAGCCCAGTTCTTATATGAATGATCGTAAATCATGAGGTCAGATCTATTTGAGGCATTTAGGACGGTTAATCTACTATGTGACTTATTTGAATATATTTTAGAACTATATTGCTGAATAGGTAATGTTTTCTCAAAGATGCAGTGGAACTGACGTAAATAGGAAGCACTATATTCTGCATGAAGTTGGAGCTTACAAAATTTATTGTATATATGTAAAACATTTCTATTTCAGAATAAAGTGCATCTATAAATATAAAATGTTTTCATTTCAGAATCAAGTGAAGTTACTTGTGAAGCAAATTGCTTTTTCTCTAAATAGAGTTTAAGTTCAAATTAGTACACGGGAAGTAGAAAAAGCACAGGGAGCTGATGATTTTACATAATTCCTTCTATAACATGTCTTTGGTCATTTTCATCCGGGAAAGTTCAATCTGAGTCTTCATCTATGATTTCCTTGTTAACAGGTTTTCTTTGTTTTTCTTCTGTACTCTATCTTCACATAATAATTTTTTCCCCTTTGGTAAATGACTTTGCATCTTAATTAAATGTAGAGGAAGATATCTGTCATCAGTCATTTCATTGCATTTGTCCAAAATTCAAGAGACTGTTAGGAAACTCTGAAATTCTTTTCAGGAATTAAATTGAAAATACACAGTTCTAGAACATATAGCAACCAGAACTAAACAAATTGCTTGCAAGTGCTGAAATGTAGTTATGTTACGTCTGAATGTCTTATTAAAGATAATATACTTATAAGTAAGTGCTATTTTTTAAAAAAACAAAACTCTCTGTCCTCCTTAGGTTTCATACACTTACTCTTGGTCAGAATGCAACTAGAACATATCAGTTTTAAATTCCACTTGAAAGTTTATTTCCTGAATTAACATCGTTGAGAACTATAGTGAATCACATGATAGGTTGTAACAAGGATGAAAACTGTCTTTTGGACTCAGGATTAGTGACCGACATCTTTAAAGGGTGAATGCTATCACCAAAGTTAAATCAAGGTTGCTAATATTTAAGCCTGGGTCAAACAAAGAGACAATTTTTTTTTTTAATAAATGGTCTGAGAAAGGTCCACTCTTTAGCAAAGCTTGTATTTTTTACGTACAAGAATAGAATCTAAATTTGCTGGTTTCCTTCTTTTTTTCCCCCACTGTGAAGGGAAAAATACAAATTTGGCAACATCCTCAGAAGACAAAAAAATCATGTGAATAGTTGAATAGGAAACTGGAGGAAGCATTTTTCGAAATGCTTCAGGATAAAGTCAAGTCCTCAGCCTGGCATGTAAGGGCTTCTATAATCTGAACCACAGCCTTAATTTCTACTTTGTTGCTTTGATTCTCCTTCCTGTAACCCCTTAACTACATTAGCCTCTTCCCTACTCCTCTAAAATGCATTCCCTTTTTCTGGTTTTCATCTGAAGACCCTCCTTGTTCCTTTTGTCCCTCCAGATCCCATCTCTAACTTGCAGCTGAAACTAATCTCACTAAGGAAGTCTTAGTGCAAAGTACCCCCCACCCCCCGCTCTCAAAACCCTACATCAATTGTCTATACAATTTAATTCTCAATTATCATGCATTTCTTTCTGAAATGTCCTATATTGTTGCTTTAAAACACTATTCTAACCCAAATTGTCTTAGTGTGGTATGTGTGTCTGTCCTATACTTTTATGCATATCCATAACACTTAACACAGAGTTCACAATAGACTGCTAAAAAGCATATATCACTTCTTGAGAGCCCTTTTAGAAGTCAGCCAAAGCATTTCCAGGACAATTCTTCCCTTTCCTGCTTACTAGTAGTGGCTCACATGTCTGACTAATAACTCTTTGGGTGAAAAAAGCCCTGTGCAATACTGTTGTCCTTAACACTAGACTCAGAGGGAATCCATTTTAATCTGAAATAGGCCAGGACACATCACCACTTATTTTGAAGACTTTGGCTGCTCTGCATGAACACACAAGTGCAGGAGAAGTTTTCCAAGATTCATTGAGATGTGAGCCCACGCTATATACCTCAGATTAGAACCAAGCCCAAAGCTGAAAGAGCTGCAGACTCTTAAAAACATTTATGACATGTTGGTCAGAGGCAATGGATGACAGCCCAAGGAAACAGTAATGTGATACTGAGCTTTTCACCTTGAGGTGACTGGTTAAAACTCAGCTTGGGATCACGAAAAATTTATAGCCTTCTAATGCAATAAAGAAAGCTATTCGTGACCAAGGGAAAGTGACCATTGGACAAGTGACGAGCACTGGTCCACAATGAGATCTGAGACAGAGGCACACAGCCTGAAAAGAAGTAAAAACACATACAGGCACACATGCGTGCACATACAACCCCCCCCCCCAAACCCCTGCCAGCCACAGTGGAATAAATATTGCTTTCAGGCAAGAATAGACTTTTTGGGGGGCAGCCCTCAAGGTTCAATCTCTCACCCTGTTACATTTAGAAGCTAGAATTTTAAGGTACTTATACTAAATGATGGATAAAACAAAATTGTTAAAACATGTTCCCCTTAGTCAATCAAAAACAAAAGTGAATTTCATAACCATACAAGTAGACAACAATGTTTGTAAGACCACTCTAGTGCCTCCTTATATAGAGAGAATTTTTATTAAGTGTCAAGAATTCTTAGAGGTTGGCACAAAAACAGACACATAGACCAATGGAATAGAATAGAAACCCCAGAACTAGACCCACAAACATATGGCCAACTCATCTTTGACAAAGCAGGAAAGAACATCCAATGGAAAAAAGACAGCCTCTTTAACAAATGGTGCTGGGAGAACTGGACAGCAACATGCAGAAGGTTGAAGCTAGACCACTTTCTCACACCATTCACAAAAATAAACTCAAAATGGATAAAGGACCTAAATGTGAGACAGGAAACCATCAAAACCTTAGAGGAGAAAGCAGGAAAAGACCTCTCTGACCTCAGCCGTAGCAATCTCTTACTCGACACATCCCCAAAGGCAAGGGAATTAAAAGCAAAAGTGAATTACTGGGACCTTATGAAGATAAAAAGCTTCTGCACAGCAAAGGAAACAACCAACAAAACTAAAAGGCAACCAACGGAATGGGAAAAGATATTCGCAAATGACATATCGGACAAAGGGCTAGTATCCAAAATCTATAAAGAGCTCACCAAACTCCACACCCGAAAAACAAATAACCCAGTGAAGAAATGGGCAGAAAACATGAATAGACACTTCTCTAAAGAAGACATCCGGATGGCCAACAGGCACATGAAAAGATGTTCAGCGTCGCTCCTTATCAGGGAAATACAAATCAAAACCACACTCAGGTATCACCTCACGCCAGTCAGAGTGGCCAAAATGAACAAATCAGGAGACTATAGATGCTGGAGAGGATGTGGAGAAATGGGAACCCTCTTGCACTGTTGGTGGGAATGCAAATTGGTGCAGCCGCTCTGGAAAGCAGTGTGGAGGTTCCTCAGAAAATTAAAAATAGACCTACCCTATGACCCAGCAATAGCACTGCTAGGAATTTATCCAAGGGATACAGGAGTACTGATGCATAGGGCCACTTGTACCCCAATGTTCATAGCAGCACTCTCAACAATAGCCAAATTATGGAAAGAGCCGAAATGTCCATCAACTGATGAATGGATAAAGAAATTGTGGTTTATATACACAATGGAATATTACGTGGCAATGAGAAAAAATGAAATATGGCCTTTTGTAGCAACGTGGATGGAACTGGAGAGTGATGCTAAGTGAAATAAGCCATACAGAGAAAGACAGATACCATATGGTTTCACTCTTATGTGGATCCTGAGAAACTTAACAGGAACCCGTGGGGGAGGGGAAGGAAAAAAAAAAAAGAGGTTAGAATGGGAGAGAGCCAAAGCATAAGAGACTGTTAAAAACTGAGAACAAACTGAGGGTTGATGGGGGGTGGGAGGGAGGAGAGGGTGGGTGATGGGTATTGAGGAGGGCACCTTTTGGGATGAGCACTGGGTGTTGTATGGAAACCAATTTGTCAATAAATTTCATAAAAAAAAAAAAAAAGAATTCTTAGAGGTAGCTAAGTTCCAATGAAAAAGAGCATGCAACTTGGCATGAGCAGATCTAGTCTGAATTAGAGCTCCAAACTTCTCATCTACCGAATGGGGATGACAATGAGCTATGTTCATAGAAGATTCAGAGGCTTGAAAGTTAAAGGAAAAACTGTTAGGGAAAAAAAAATTAACTCTGACAACCACTTTATAATTCATATAAAACTACAGTCACGTTTTTATCCTCACTGGAAAGTTACACTGAACATTGGTCAAATTTCCTACTCTGTGCTGAACAAAACAAGAAATCTTAGACTTAGGAGCTCTTCCAGGCACATGGACAGCTTGGACAATAAAAGGAAACTATCAGACATGACTTTAATAATGCTTTGAAAAAAGACAAACTACAAATAAAAATGACATTCCCCTGCCCCTCATTAGTCTGACATGGAGTTCTCAACCCTTTCGTGAATTACAACTAAAACTTCTTTGATGTCTCAACTATTTTAATTTTTCCTCTACAAAACACACACACAGCTAAAAGGTAGGTTTAAAAATAAATGCTGTGGTCTTAAGACTAAGAAAAATTTCCAGAACTAATGACAATCCTGTAAAATAATATCTAAGGCAAAATATATTGGGACCAAAAAATTTTAAAACATGTTTTTGCACTATTCTTAATGTAACCTGGATGATAACATTTTGGTAACTTCAAAATTATCGTCAAAAGACTTTACTACTTACTAAATCCATATTTCAAAAAAAATTTAAATGTTTATTTAGTTTTGAGACAGATAGAGGAAGAGTACAGGAGGAACAGAGAGAGAGAGAGGGACAGAGCATCCTAATCGGGCTCTGTGCTGACAGCAGATAGCCCGATGCAGGGCTTGAACTCACAAACTGTGAGATCATAACCTGACCTGAAGTCAGACTCTTAACCAACTGAGCCACCCAGGTGCCCCGAGCCTTATTTTTTTATATTATGTCTCAAATCAAATTCGTCACTATGCCTGAAAGTGCTTTTAAAAAAATGTTTGTTGAATAAATGAAACAATAAATGAATGAAATAATGAATGAGTGAATGATGACTAAAGTTTGTCTTCCAGGGTTTTGTAAACTTTTCTACATGTGTAAAATATCCTTTCAGTGGGCGACAGGGATCTCTTCCCTTCTCCATTGATAGTTGCGTAAAAGTACAAAGGAAATCCATCCAAACCACAGGCACATGTTGGATAAGAGATAATATTTAGGGCTGACTAGTGAAACAAGTCCTCATTCAGATCCTGCCAGAAAAACTGAGGTTTCACAAGGCAAACTCTTGAATTTAATTTTCTTCATTTCCATTACATTTGCTTGGCCCAAACACAGAACTCCATCAGAGGAGAGCCACTAAATACATCACCGTAATCCTCTTGAACAGTCAAGTTCACTTTATACTATGATTTTTTTTTACTTTTCTTTCTTTCTTTTTTAAATGTTATTATTTACTTTTGAGACAGAGAGAGACAGAGCATGAGCAGGGGAGGGGCAGAGAGGGAGGGAGACACAGAATCCTAAGCAGGCTACAGGCTCTGAGCTGTCAGCACAGACCTGGCGCGGAGCTCGAACTCACGGACTGTGAGATCATGACCTGAGCTGAAGGTGGACACTGAACTGACTGAGGCAACCAGGCGTCCCGGTTTCTTTCTTTTTTTAAAGTTTTAAAAATAATTACTCAAAAATAATGTATGGCTTTATGTTTACTAACTTAGGAACTGTCTATTCCTTTACTTGTCATTAAAACTTTCTTTTAAACTTTGTTTGATTCATATTCATACCTAGCACTTGACATAAGCTTCTTGTGTTTGGTAGCTGACTATCAACTCAATCAAATCATTTACATCACACGGCATCGGGATACTACATTTTGGCAGCATACTTCATGCCACACGTCTGAAAACTTTAGGATTCCAGACACTCATCAGTGGAAATATGGATTGTTGATGATTAGTTTGCAAATCCTCCCCTGAAAGTCAAAATAAACCTTTCTTTAAGTCATCTGATAAGTTACAAAGATAGCATTTGAAAACAGGTTTTTCAAAAGCTACAGAAAGCAAAGCAGAGCCTTCTAATGAGTTAGACAATAACACATCAGCCAAAACATATGCTAATCATGCATTTGAATCACTGGCCCATATTTCTATCTCTCTAATTTTTTCAAGTTGTTAAGGAATAGCATTTACTTTATTTTACTCCTATATAATCGACCATTTGTTGTTAATGTGGCAAAACATTATCCTAAATAAAACTATTTTCAGCTTGAATATCATTGCAATATACTAGAAATTTGAAGCACGTGCAGCAAAATGAGTTAAATATTCCAAGTGATGAATTAAAACTTCTGCTATTCCCCAATTCCAACTATTTTAGATGACAGTGAATAGACATATTATTATTTTATTGATACTAAGTCATAAATGATTCTCGTATGCACTGAGAATCCATTCCATTTTACATCTGTCAGAACACTGAAGACACACTTTCTAAGGACTCGGCCTCCACTAGAACAAAGTAGATGATATATGTATTTCTCTTCTAAAAATACAATGATAGTTTTTTTGTTTTTTTAACCTAGGAACAGTGAAAATTCGGTGCTCAGAAATGCTTTGGGGAACAAAGGAAACTCACTCCATTATTCTTTATTGGAAGAGGGTATAACAATGAAAAACCAAAACATCAGGAAATGGATAGAGACTGCGGGTTCTCTCTGACTTATCTTCTTAGTGCACACTGCTGGAGGGCAGCACATGTGCGGCCAATATGTCTGGGCTCAAGGGTTTCATACCAAGAGATCATACAGAGACACTGCAGCTCATGCTTCTCTTGAGAAAGCTTGGAGGATAGTGAGCCAAACCCTCGCAGACCCTGAAAACCAGCTGCCCTTCCAAAAACCCTTTGAAAATATTCTGGGTGAGACAACAATAAAATGAACCGTGAAGGGATAGGAGACCAGAGTATTTGTAAAACAAGGCCTAGCTGGACTTAAGAAGGTCCCCTTCTAACTTCCTGCAAGCTCTTATCTAGACAATGAGAGAGAAGACCAAGCTGCCACATTAGCCCTGGCAACCCCTCATGGACACGACCACAGGCAAAGAATTCATTAATTAATTAAGGAGGAGCAATACAAACTATTTACCAAAAGTAGAAATTTGGTCTTTGCATACCCAAGGATTCAGATTTGTATGGAAGTTGAAGACATATGCATTAACTGAACCGTGGGTTTAGGATATAGCAATAGAATGAAATTAGAAATAAAGCTGTGGAAAACAGTGAGCTGGTGACATGAGAGTCAAATGGACATTGCCATCATCACTCAACACGTAATGCATGCTTTTTTCATGCACATTAGAATAGTGTGTCGGCCGTAAACAAACTCTGCCCTACTATCATCATTTTCTTAGCAGAGTAAAACTTTTTCTTCTACAGTTCACTACACTAAGAGACTTGTTTTATTATTGTTATTATTATTATTCATTATTAAAAGTACTATAGACTTAAAATTCCAGGGCACCTGCGTGGCTCAGTCAGTTAAGCATCCAATTCTTGATCTCGGCTCAGGTCATGATCTCAAGGTCATGAAATCGAGCCCCACATCAGGCTGCACGCTGAGCCTGGAGCCTGTTTGGGATTCTCTGCCTCCATCTCCCTCTACCTCTCCGCCACTTGTGCACACACCGCCTCTCAAAAAAAAAAAAAAATTAAAATTCCATTTACCAACTCCTTAACCTAATAGAAACTTTTTACAAGTTCAGTTCCTTCTATTTATAAATAAACAGGCCTGTCAGAGCTGCAGAGCTCCTAACAAACAACTATTTCTCCTATCTGATTATGGGAGTAGTTGCTGACAGGTAGGCCATGTTAATCTAAATTATATTATCTTAGGTAAACAACACATTTCGCTTTTTAAGATGTAAATAACAATCGTTTGAAATGATGAAGGGACAACATTCACTAGGGACAGATGGTATATCACTTTTGTGAAGGCCTCTACTTTAGTAAACTGTATTTCTATCACTATATGAATGCCTACATGAAGGCCTTTTTGTTGCTCTAGACAGCACTTTTGTGACCCTGAATCAACATCAGATACTTTCTGAAAACTTGCTTGATTTATAGTGTGCTACTTTTCCTTCAGCAAGCATAGGAGTGCTAAATGGCTTAAGCTGATGCCTTGTTTCTAAAACCCGAGCTATCTTTCAGATAAGCCTCTGTGAGCCAGAAGAAGGCCCTGGGTAACCTGATGCAGCATGTGATGGTTACCCAGAGGTGCTCTGAAACACAGGGACTGGGGCTGAGAATCCACACGCCCGGACAAGTGCATGTTTCTGTTCGTGATACCAATCCTTGCTTAAAGTGAGGAGCCAAATAATCCATGCAAATGAAGGCTTTGGATAAGATGATAAAGCAACCTGTCATATTTAAGTGAGTAAATATTTTTCCATATGGTAGATGCAATTTAAGTATAATTCAAATATCTTTGATATTATGAATAATTTTCACTCTCTGAATTATCATTAAGCTGTCTTATTCTCAGAAAACCCCAAAATAAAACTTTGATTTTTGATCATTAAGGTTTTCATCAGCCTTCTTTACATTTATATTAGTTTGCTTTACTAATTAAATAAATTAGTTTGCTTTTACTAATTTAAATAACTCTACTCAGGTCAGATAATTTCATCGGATAATAAGAAACATAATTTATCAATAAGATAAAAAACAAAAATAACCCCTTCCTCCCAATCTACTTCAAGCACAGGACATTTATATAAGCACTGTTAAGTGTAAAATTTGAGAGATTAGAAAACCAAATGAAATAATTTAGAGGCTATATTAAGTAGTTATTAAAAGCATAGATTTTGAAATTAGACTGTCTTGACTCATTTCTGACTCCAGGACTTCAGTTTTGTGATATTGGGTAGGTTACTTAATCTTGTGAAAACTTAGTTTCCTTATCTGTAAAATGGGTGTGAAAACAAACTACTTCATAGGAGGTAATTCATGTAAAGTATTCAAGGCATACAGGACTCACAGCAAATGCACAATAAATATCAATTTTATTATTATCTTACAATATTTCCTAGTGATCTAAATATCTTTAACAAAATGTTTTCCTTTAAGAGGTCTTATGTATAGTACAGAAAACATAGTAAAGTCAAACTATAAACCTAAATCTTTTGTAGAATTTTATAGTGAGATAGAAGAATGTTGGCTTTGTTTCAAACAAGATAAATTTAACAAGTAAGGAACTAGAAATCCACATTAACATAAAGGTTACATCAAACTGATTTGGAAAATCCACATCATAAACAGAAAAATAAACAGATTTTCAACTGAAGTATTTGAATTTCTAGACAAGAAGCAAGTATACAGTTAATGTTATATAAAAGAAATAATGTAGTAAAAATACCATATTCTATTTATACCAAAAGTTCTATTTAATCTCCATGAAAGTGATGTTTTAGCTCTATTACAAATGGATTATTTATATGTAATATCATAAAGAAGTGGTGAGAAAAATTTCAAGAAATTATGACAGCATAAAAGAAATGTGCAAAATTAACAAAGGAATCATCTGAGGGAGGGAAATTAAGTTTATGTAATCACATCTATGAGGGTAAAGAATGTTTACATCAAAAGTAAGCTTAATTAGATTTAAGTTACACACAGTCACCTTTATCTTCAAATATTGTCTTAAAGTTTCCTCAGTCAACTTTAAAGTCATTCATTATTCTTATCCTCAAAATCTTACAATTATAACTTCTCACTTTTCCTGTCCTACCGTAGGATTTTTAACACCCACCACCACTGTTTAGATCCACACTTTATCTTTCTCTCATGTATATTTCCTTATCAAATATAATCCATCAGAGCATGTTGGCTATATGCTTAGTCAGCCTTCAATCTTGAACCTCCAACCTCACCCATAAGATCTGCCCACCTCAGTTTCTAAGTGCTTTCAGATCATTTCTTACACATTGCCCACCTCCCAATTCAAGAACTTTTACTTTAAAAAACTGGAAAATTGCCACAAATGCCTTTCAGGGCATAAGAGAAATAAAATAATGAGACACTAAACCCCGTGCCCTAATTGCTTTTCTTGTCTAGCATGTCCCTATGCCATTAGGAAACATAGTTCTGGTGTCAGCGAAGACTTCTTTCTAAATCAGTAGAACGGACAAGTTTCAGTGGTCAAAGTTTCTGAAAGTCACCTCTCTTCAACAGAAACATCTATCTTGCTCAGCATCATATCTATCCTAGTAAGAACAGTAGCAGATATAGAATGAGTATTTAATAAATACTTATGAAATCAACAATTGAATATCAGACATAAAATAAGACAGGAAGTCTTTTAAAAGTAAGTTCCCTCAAAGATTAAAAAGTCAAACAGAATGATAATTTTAATACATGAAAGTTATATCCTCTACATGTCTAAAAACACCATAAATAAATCTGAAAAGTCAACAATGAGGAGAAAAAATATAATTAATATATAAAAAGTACTAATGAAAACATAAATGGTAAAGTAAACAAAGAGGTTAAAGCTAAATTTTTAAAAATTAGAATACCAATAGACATATTTTTAAAAATGATTAGAGGGGTACCTGGATAGCTCAGTGGGTTAAGCACCTGACTCTTGATTGTAGTTCAGGTCATGAGATCAAGCCCAGCATCAGGCTCCACGCTGAGAGTGGAAACTGCTTGAGATTCTATCTCTCCCTCTGACCCTACCCCACTTGCACATGCTCTCTCACAAAAAAAATTTTTTAATTAAATAATATATAAAATTAAAAAATAAAAAAATGAACTATGAATATTTGGGTAACTATTCATTGATAAAATTTAAAAAACAAAGAGATACTATTATTTCTTACCAAATTAGCAGATTAAAAATGATAACATAAATTCATAGGAAATTGGGAACCCTCACACATTATTAGTGGGGTTAAAAATTGCTGCAATTTTTCTGAACTTGTGCATATGCTTTGATATATTATTTTTAGTAATTTAACCTAAAGAAATAATTTGGACGTACTCAAGGATATGTCTACAAGGAGCTGTCAACAATAAAACATGCAGTTTCATAAAAAAGGAGAAACCACTAAATATTCAACAGTGAAGCATCATTCAATACAGTATTCAAAGAATAATAGCTCTCATTAAAAATTACAAAATAGGGGCACCTGGGTGGCTCAGTCGGTTGAGCATCTGACCTCGGCTCAGGTCATGATCTCACAGTCCATGAGTTCGAGCCCCGCATTGGACTCTGTGCTGACAGCTCAGAGCCTGGAGCCTGTTTCAGATTCTGTGTCTCCCTCTCCCTCTGACCCTTCCCCATTCATGCTCTGTCTCTCTCTGTCTCAAAAATAAATAAACGTTAAAAAAATTACAAAACAGAATGTGAATTAATGATATAAAAGTGTTTTCAAAATATTGGTTAATTAAATCAAAATCAGTTGCAAAAACTACATACAATATAAGCCCATTTTTGTAAAAATAAAAAGACTAGAAACATAGGCTCACAAGTTAATAGTAGCACTCTTTGGGCAACCAAAAGAAAGAGAATTGTTATTTTCTATTTTTTAATCTTATTCATATTATCTAAATTTTTGACCATAAAAAGAAAAAATCATAAATATAAATATTTCCACTATAGTATTCTAAACCCAAAGATCAAAAATACTCGTTAAAATCTCTGTAACACTTTTATAAACTTTTTCAAGTTTATTTATTTATTTTGAGAGAAACAGAGACAGTGTGAGTAGGGGAAGGGCAAAGAGAGAAGGAGAGAGAGAATCCCAAGCAGGCTCCACACTGCCAGTGCAGCGTCTAATGTGGGGCTCGATCCTACAAACTGTGAGATCATGACCTGAGCCGAAACCAAGAGTCGGACACTTAACCGACTGAGCCACCCAGGCAACCCATCTCTTTAACACTTTTAACACCAAGTTTATCTTCCCCAGAGAAAAATGTCAACTTTTAATAATTACTATTAATCACAAATTCCTATACAATAACCCTGGAGAGATTTGTTTTATAGGGCACAGAGTCTGGGATGTAATACTGGAGAAGGGTGTTGTATGCTATCCACTGCAATCCCAGAGACAGTGAAATACTCTCCCAAATTCAACTGCCTCCTGATCACACTTCAGAACTGAAGGTTAGAAAACCATATAGTGATAGCTGGGAAAAGGTTACATCACTCACACTTAGGTTTGCTCTGACAATTTAATAAAAATTTATTAATAGCTATTTCTGGTCCCAGAATTCTAGAGTCAGCATTAAAGGGAAACTTAAAAGTACCCACTTCAAATGGGCTTTAAATGAATATCTAAGTGAAATATAAGAGAAATAGGTGACAATTCACAATTTCCCTTTTTTTTTTTTTCCAACGTTTATTTATTTTTGGGACAGAGAGAGACAGAGCATGAACGGGGGAGGGGCAGAGAGAGAGGGAGACACAGAATTGGAAACAGGCTCCAGGCTCTGAGCCATCAGCCCAGAGCCTGACGCGGGGCTCGAACTCCCGGACCGCGAGATCGTGACCTGGCTGAAGTCGGACGCTTAACCGACTGTGCCACCCAGGCGCCCCACAATTTCCCTTTTAAAGTGTGATAAGAGTACATTGTTTACATCACAGAATTGCCCTGGACAATTTGAAAATACTTCCAAGTAGAATTCAAAGAGGGTAAGGAAGAACCACAGCTATTCAACATATTTTGTCAAACACTATGTGATTTAGCCATGATAGCGACTGGAAGGGTCGAAGCTGAGGAAAAATGGACAGGGAAAAGCCAAATCCTCAATGATTACAGGTAAGAGAGGACTAGACTGGTGAATAAAAACTGCACTCAGTTGCAGCAAAGTCTGCTAAGTAATCTACAGTAAATAGTGCTTGATGCCCCAAACCCCAGCTTATCTGACCACTTGGAAGAAAAAATTGAAAAGAAATCTTTATGAAAGAACCATGTGATTTGGGAAGGGTAGTGCTTAAAATAGAGTTTTCAAAATACACAGAAATATACAAGAGTGTACAAAAGGAAAAAAAACATATTTTTCAACATAGCCACTTTGCTTATAGAAGCTAATAAAACCCTCCTGCTTTCCCATAATACCCATCAATTCCCTTTCCCCAGAAACAAGTCTAGGTGTCTCTTGAACTTGTCTATGCTCTCCTCCAACTGCCTTCCTCAGTAATTTATTCCATATGTTTATTATCTCGTTCATGACATACACTACCCAGCTAATAGTGCAGACAAAGACCACTCTTCAGGCTGACATCTGGCTGTCTCTTCCACAAAGCTAAGACCCTTCCAATGCTTCTCTTAGGTTTCCCCTTCACCCACCCTGAACTAATTGAGCTACTGCTGAAATGTTCTTTCTCATCTCCTACGAAAACCCACAACCAAGGGTTCAGCTAACTTCATTCTATAAATAAACAACCCACTACACATTATCCAGGCTATTATTTTTATAAAAAGCTTAAAGAGTAACATGAAGTGCACTGCACTTATACTTTTTGTGATATTTTGTTCCTCTAAGGAATTAAATTCTTTATGAGGAACTTTCTATCATACAGAGCTGCAGAATAATTATCATGTTTGCCTTATAGAAATGAGTCATGTTCAACTATTCTAATTCTATTCATTTCAAATAAGCTCAAACGTGTATGAAACTTCAACTATAAATGCATACACATGTGTATTTATATGTAAAATATGATATATAAAACTATAAATGTATAAATAATCTATTACACAGGTAACTAAATTTAATTGCCGTGTGATTTTTTTCTTCTCAAACTTTGTGTAATTTATAAGTGTGTTACCTCATTTGCATATATCTTTTGTTGATTTCTGATTAAATTAATTAATGGTTTAAAAATATAGTCTGTATAATTTCCATCCTCTAAGGTTTATTGAACCTTGTTTAATGGCTCAGGATATAGTCTAGTTGGTGAATGTGCACTTAGTACGATAAAACAATACAAAACAAAACAGTACAAAAAAATAGTGTTTCTCTGGTCTTCTATTTCCTTAATGATTTTATGCCTACTTATTCCATTAATTTCTGATAATGAAGTGTGGAAATCTTTAACTAAATTTGTAACATTTTCCTACTTTCTTTTTGAAGTTCTACCAATTTTTGCTTCATATATTTAGAAGTTCTGTTATTAGTTGCATATAAATTTAAGATTGTTGTGTCCCTTTGATGAATTGACCCTATTATCATTATGAAATATCCTTCTGTATCCCTGGGAATCTTCCTTGTTTGAAAATCTACTTTGTTTGATAGTAATATGGCCACTCCAGCTTTCTTTACATTTATAGTGAATTTCTGAGCAATGCACATATGGTTGAATCTTGCTGTTTATCCAATATGATAATATCTGCCTTTCAACTGAGGTGTTCAGACTATTTACATTTATTGTAATTACCATGTTTGGGCTTAACCTACCATTTTGCTATGTATTTAAGTAGATACTTACAAGTCATGTAAATAATGAAGTCATCTCATTGGTTTGATAATGGCACTACCATTCAAAAAACAAAAAACTTCTCAACACAAAGAACTTTAATTAAGGGTCATAAAAACACACTGATGTTCTGAAACACTCATTCTTGTATTCAGAGGGTTGCTACAAAGAGGTCTAACTCCATTAACCTCAATTAAATTCATATATCACTATGCAAAACAGAGAATATGATCAAAAATATGTTTTCATAGAAAGCTCCTTCTTTTTCCTAGCAGTCAATTATATTTTTAAATGATAGTTTCACAAATCAAATGTCCATGCTAAAACATAAACTCTCTAGACAAATTCAAGGAACTTTGCAACCTGTTGTTCTATTGGCACCATTACCTAATACTTTTATTTTCTGCCTCACCTGATGTTATGCTCAGTGTCTGTGCTAGTCAACTGTTCCATCGTTAAAGTAACAACTACCCACCTACTTTTTAGGAGCACACCTGAAATCATACAAGCCTGCCTATAAAGCACTAATATTCCACTTGCATATATAAACCATATCTACTCTCCCTTATGTCAGCAAAAATTTCAAAGTAATTGTTCTTCAAAGAACAAAAGAAAACACATACACAGAACTGTGGCACTGAAATACCATTTTGCACAAAAAGGAACCAGGATTCCTTGGAATAATGTCTGAACTTAGGTCTGGGTAGGAAATGAGCAAGATGAACCTGAAACATTTTGTCATACTATATAACAAGGAAGCTATCAAGACAATCAGTTCAAAAGGCTCAGGAGACAACCTAGATAAAAGATGGGGCAATTTAAGCACTAATAAGAATAATAATTACAAAAGATTGAAACATTAAGTTCATGAGTTCTCCATGGAAGTAAACAAATACACATTTGATCACTTTTGGCAGATGTTAGAAAACCAATTCATTATTTTAAACACAGATACCTAAAGGAAAAGAATTATGTACCAATCCTTCCTTTTCTGTACAAATTCTGCCTCCATGTAACTTTAACAGATGATGATGGGAAGCTGCTCTTTATAGAAATATTCCAACTAATAAATGAAAAAAAATATTAAAATTAGAGAATCACTTTCTCTGCAACCGCTAATGAATTGACAGTTCCAATGAATGTTCATCCAAGTCAGATAATGAGAGAGAGAGAGAGAGAGAGAAAGAGAGAGAGAGAGAGAGCAAAAATCAGACATTATTTATCTCTTAACAGAAGCCCAAAATTCCCATCATGACAGAGTCTTGCCAAAACATGAACTATATTCTGATCAATGCCTCTAACTCTAACTACCAATTTGAAGGAAATACAGGGAACAGAGGGACACATTAAAAGACACCTTTGGGAATGCAGTAACAAAATCCAGACTGTGGGAAACTCCAGGACAATTGCCTAATTTCTTCATGAACGCAAAAAATAAAAAAAAAAAAAGTGATAGAGAGGAAGCCTACAGATGAGAGAAAACTTAAGGGAAATATCAACCAATTGTAAGAAGTTTGGGTCCTGATTCAAACAAAAGAAATGCTAAAAATTTACAACACACTCAGGGAAGTGAAAATAGTTTGGATATTTGATAATATTACAATGTTATTGTTATTTATTAGGTGTGATAATGTATTGTGATATGGTAAAAAAAGATTCCTAAAGTCTTATAGAAACATACTGAAATATCTGTATATAAAATGATATTTTACTTTGTTTTTTTTTTCAAAATAATCTTGGCAGTGGGAGAAAGTGGGTACAGACAGATGCCTATATATTGACGATTGTTTAGGCTGGCTGAGGATAAATTAATTTCATTAGGCTATTTTCAATACTTTTACATTTGTTTGTAATAGTCTATGATAAAAAAATACTTAAAGAGAAAATTCTGCACTCTCATTTTATTCAAACTAAATGATAAAACAACTGAGAGAAAGTCATGAAATAATTTTATTTGTGATAATTTCATAATAGGTAACAGAAGGAAAAATGGAGTGCTATGAAATGTCTCCACTCCTTGGAAATGTGCCATTTTCCCTGTTTTAAGAAGTGTAAAATGACCCTAGGAAGAGTTCTGGTACTTGTCCTTAAGGCAGGTTCTCCCAAGGAAACAGAAGGTAAAGATATTAAATAAAACCCCAAATCCTCTTCAGCAAACTTTAATGTACCAAGAAGCAACCTTTTCTTTTATATAGGCTTCAGTGTCCTTCATAAAACCTATCAATTTTATTTCTATTTATTGAATATGGTTAATTCTAGAAGCTATAAAATTTTCTGTCAAACTGCTTTATATTATAAATATATATGATATATATACCTATATTTACATTATTTATAATAATCCTGATTACTAATTTTACTCAAGAACCTATTATTACTAAGAATGTCAGACATGATCTTCTATTACACTTGATGAATGAACTGCTTGTACTTTCTACATTTTTAGTATGAGTTGATATCTCTCATACAATGGAGATGAGAACATAAGAGAGGGAATATTCTTAATCTCTATATAAAAAAACAAATTTGTACCATAGAAATGAGCTATATATTTTTTCCTTGTCTCCCATCCCACAGTTTCCCGTTAAAAATTATTGTTACAGAGACATAGGGAGTATTTTTAAAATTTTGATTAAGATGGACAACAAAATTACTATTTCAACTCCTTTTCATTCCCACATACTTAAAATCAATAAACTAGCATTTATATTTACTTCAATAGTGCAAAGGGTGTTGTCTTTATCTTAAAATTTGTCCAAAAAATAATCTAGGGAATTTTGAAATTATACATTTTCTACTTGACATAAAGATTGATATATCTTTTAATCCAAACTATCTTACAATATTACTCATGACACATGAATATCTTGAAGAACTAAGTATTCAGCTATCTCAGAAGCCATAGGCAAATGATTTCACTCTTATGTGGAATTTAAGAAAAGAAAGCAGAAGAACATAGGGAAAGGGGGAAAAAAAGAGAGGGAGGCAAACCATAAGAGATTCTATTTAATCACAGAGAACAACAAACTGAGGGTTGCTGGAAGGGAGGTGGGTGGGGGATGGGCTACATGGGTCATGGGCATTAAGGAGGGCACTTGTTGGGATGAGCACTGGGTGTTATATGTAAGTGATGAATCACTAAATTCTACTCCTGAAACAAATATTACACTGCATGTTAACTAACTAGAATTTAAATAAAATTTTGGAGAAACAAATAAGCCACAGAAAATTAAATAAGGAATGCTATGTGGGAAAGGTATGACTAAAAGCATTTGTCTCTCCGTATGTCTTACTAACAGTAGACAGAAGATATTAAAGTATATAAAAGCAGGAATTAAAAGTTCTCACCAAAAATGGCCAAATTTCAGCCCAACAATCACATGAACTATATGCATGTGTAATTCTCAAATACCCATGTGAAATTTAAAAATGCTCCAACAAAAGTGTTTTTTAAAGGTAGTTTAGGATAAACCCTAATGATAAACTCAGCATCCCCCATAAATTCCAGTGAAACAATTTAGACAGAAAATGATATTAAAGAAAGTAAAGCAGTTATTAAAAACACTCTTTATCCTGCCTCCATGAAATACCCAAGGAAAGATTTTTTCTAGGTTTCCATATACCTCAATGAGGTCTTCAAGAGTTAATTTCTACAAAGTCTATATTTACAGATTTTTCCCTATTTCATCTTCAAAGATGACTAGCTATTTTAAAGTTTATACCTCAACATAACAATTCAGAAGTGAGTAACATGCACTATAGTTCCCCTGAGCTAATAAAAATTGTTTCATCTGTTTCTACTGAGAAAAGAAAACTAACCATTTGTCATTTAGTAAGATAACAGAAGTTTTTCACCATTGAGAAGTGAAACGTGGAAATGGGGCTAAAAACCAGAAGAAAATGGAAGAGATAGAGATAAGGGTTAGGTATCCCTCCTCATTCATCACAAAATTTCACCTAAAATAAAAGAAGAAAGAAGCGAGAGATACCAGGGGTTCCTGGGTGGCTCAGTCGGTTAAGTGTCCGACTTCAGCTCAGGTCTGATCTCACTGTTCATGAGTTCAACCCCCACATTGAGCCTGCTTCGGATTCTGTGTCTTCCTCTCTCTCTGACCCTCTCCTGCTCACACCCTGTGTCTCTCTCTCTCAAAAATAAAAAAATAAACATTAAAAAATTTTTAAAAGAAGAAGAACGGGATACCAGCTCCTATTCAGAGAATAAGGCTGACATCTCTACTGTCATACTAACATTTATAAGAAACAAAAGAGGCCCTCCAATAGGACTACTAAGGACTTACTAAAACAAAAACATACTTGAAAATAAATCCAAGCTCTTTGTTCTTTCTCTCACTGTCGGTGCCTCGCGGATACACAGCTTACTACTGAGCAGAGAAAGGGATCAATATAGAAGAACATTTTTTTATATTCCATTTAACTTTTAATACCATGTGATCAACTCTTCCCTTTTTTTAATAAAAAATCTGAATAATATCAGCATAAACTTACTACATATCATAAAAACCTATTTAGGCACATGACCAATTGTCATAAACTCTGTATCTTAAGTAAGAGTATAGATAATAATTTATGGCATATGGTAGGAAGCCTCTTTTTAAAATTGTATACATTAAGTTGAAAAATGCCAATGTTGGGGCGCCTGGGTGGCTCAGTCGGTTGAGCGTCTGGCTTTGGCTCGGGTCATGATCTCACGGTTTGTGAGTTCGAGCCCCGCGTCAGGCTCTGTGCTGACAGCTCAGAGCCTGGAGCCTGCTTCGGATTCTGTGTCTCCCTCACTCTCTACCCCTCCCCTGTTCATGCTCTGTGGCTCTCTGTCTCAAAAATAAATAAACATTAAAAAATTTTTTTTAAAAAATGCCAATGTTTATCTGTGGACAGAGAAATCAAATATTGTGGTTAGGTTATATTTATTTCTATTACACTCTAATCCACAAAATACATGCATTTGCATAAATTATAGACATATTTAAATATATACATATAGTATTAAAAAGTCCAAGTAATTATTTCTGATAAGACACGCCTGGAATAATACTAGAAGAGACAGAGAGGAGTGCGTGTTGTAGATTCAAAGGACAAATCACTGCTGAAAAGATTTTTCTCTTATAGCTTTGTGTGAATTTACCATTCTTCAGGGTGGAAGGGGGTAGTAGCTATTGACCATCAGAAGTGTCCAAGATCAACATTATATCCATGTCTTCTGTATTTCTCGCCTTTACGGCCATAGCACATTGCTTCCTCTGAAGTATGAATTAGAGGAAATCCCTGACTCCACCATTCGGTGATGAGCTTGTGCTCTTGACAGTGCTCAGGGCTCCCATCACCAAGGGCAGAGACACTGCAAGCCTTGTCACAGGAGCACTCAGAGACTCAAGGGAGTACTCACTGTATTCTTCACCTTCTCTATGCTTGCTGATTTATAGCTATTTGCTACTTTCTTTTTTTAAATTTTTTTAATGTTTATTTATTTCTGAGAGACTGAGAGAGACACAGCGTGAGCAGGGGAGGGGCAGAGAGAAGGAGACACAGAATCTGAAGCAACTCCAGGCTCTGAACCTACGAACCATGAGATCATGACCTGAGCCGACCGACTGAGCCACCCAGGTGCCCCTCTACTTACTTTCTGTTGACCAAAAACTGTTAACACCCTTCAACTTTGGACCTTTGTGTTACATAGTAAATAAATCTTCTCTTTTCCTCTATATTTCATTAAGATGATTTTTTTAAGGTGGAGTAGGTTTTTGTTTTCTTTAATGTTTATTTGTTGAGAGAGAGAGAGAGAGAGAGAGCGAGCAGGGGAGCGGCAGAAAAGAGGGAGGCAGAGAATCCCAAGTAGACTCCCTTCTGTCAGCACACAGCCTGACGCAGGGCTTGAACTCATGAACCATGAGATCATGACCTGAGCTGAAATCAAGAGACACTCAACTGACTGAGCCACCCAGGCACCCCTTCATTAAGATGATTTAAAAAAAATGGTACTCATTATTGTTTCTTCTTATAGTAACTAGTGGCCATGCTTCCTAACACTCTGAATCATGGGCTGGAAGAAAGCAGGTACTCCCAAAAAGGTACCTAATAGGTGTTTTTTGATCTGTCACCCAGGGTTGCATTTCAGCTGGTACTCCTCCAGGAAGCCTTACTTACTCTCTGTAGTGCTTATGTTTTTGCAGTCTCCTTCACACTCCTTTACTCTTGGTTTCTATAACCCTATTCTGTTATTTATAGATTGCACTTGTTCTCACTGTCCCTGGAGTATTAATATTTCTCAAAGTTTGTATTCTTTACACTCTTTTCTATTAACATTTTTGTGTGTGTGGCAATTTACCTGCCTCTATGGCTCATGCCTCCCAAATCTTTAACTGTAGCTTTAACTCACATATCATTCCTGACCTCCAGGTCATTATTAGCAATTTCACATGGGCAAATCCTCCAGATGCCTCAATAAGGTGCACAAAATCAAATTTTTCAGATTGTTCCTTCACTCCTCCCCTTCCTTGCCCCAAAGTCACACTCCCCTAATTTATCCTACTAAATGATAAATCCTCTAATTGTAATCAAAGGTAATGGTACCACTTTCTACCAAGACCCTTATGGCTGTGTCACCTCACACATCTAATAAGTCTCCCAAACCTATAATGTTTGGATAACATGTATTTTCCATTCTCCTTTCATGACTACTACTCCGTCTCAGTTTAGTCTCTATCTACTCTTACCTCCACTACTACAAGAGCATCCTGCCTGGTCTCCACAACTTCAATCCCACCTCCCTGAAATTCTCCTCCACACCAGGAACAGAGTGATCTTTCTAAAATTCAAAGCAGATGATATTTATCCCTCAAGGATATAAAGGATATAAAGGATATAAGGGTATCCCTCATCTATAAAATCAGTTCAGAACTCCCCATGCTACACCAGCCTCTTCAAAATCTTGTCCTGGCCACTGTTCTGTATTTTTCTCTAACTTCTTGTACATGAACATGCGGAATCTTCATTGAGCCATGAATTGTGTTTCTTCAATGTACTATGCTACATTTTTGCAACTACTGTTAATTTTGTATGAAACGTCTTCCCTCCCACTTCTCTGCATCCAGAAGTAATTGATAGCTTTACAAGTGTGAGTCAGAACCTAGTCGAGGAAAATGAATCCTTGGACTGACCTATGCCACCATCACTCTTCAGTTGCCCTTAGCTTCTTCTGAATTTGAAGTGCCAGTGTCTCTTCCTGGCTTCCCTTTTATATTTAGTCATCTATCCAGTTGACTTTACAAATTCTATCTGGTTGTTCCTTGCTTTACAAATTCTTCAGCCCGCAGCCCACTACTTTACCTCCTACATCACAGCTTGTTTATGTTTACCTGGACCAGTACAAATTAACCAGTATTGTGCCCTCCCTGTCTTGGCTTTGGAATCCTTCCTCTGGATTTCTCTCATGACACTATGGTGGATACATCCCTGTAGTTCCAGTCTACATTGGCCCCAGCCAGTTAGGCAATGGCCAGGTCACCTGGCAAATCCTCCACATCCTGTGGGTCTTGGCTGGAACCTTATACTCCTCATGACGTATTACTGACCTTCCCAGTGTCATCAACTCTTTTTTATTTTTTTAATGTTTATTAAAAATATTAATGCATATATGTGCACATGCAGGAGCTAGGGAGGCACAGAGAGAGAGGGAGACAGAGAGTCCCAAGCAGGCTCCACACTGTCAGCATAGAGACCAATGAGGGGCTCAAACTCACAGACTGTGAGATCATGACCTGAGGCAAAACCAAGAGTCAGATGCTCAACCAACTGAGCCACCCAGGTATCCCTCGACTCTTTTTTTTTTTAATTTGAGTATAGTTGGCACACAGTGTTACATTAGTTTCAAGTGTACAACTTAGTGATTTGAGAAGTTTATACATGATACTATGTTCACCACAAGTGTAGCTACCACCTGTCCTGTTACATCCTATTACAGCATCATTGACTATATTCCTTACATTGTGTCTTTTATTCCCATGACTTCCTCATTTCATATCTGGTGACCTGTATCTCTCAAGTTTTGAATAAACTCCTTTGTACAGCCTTCATATTATTTAATTATCTGTTTTCCTCCCCCATTTGGCTAGAAGTTTTTTAAAGTAAAAATATAGTATTTACTTATGTCAACAATACCAAATAATGTCAAGAATATAGTAGATGCTTAATGCATAATCACATGATAATTGAAAAAAAATCATACATAATCATTTTTCTCCAGTGACTATTCTGGTAAGACTAAAGAAATTCATATGCCAGTACATTGGAAGAATCTCATATTTAATCTAAGATTATGGTTTCCCCGGGCTTCTGATCATTCCCTTCAGTTTCTGTTTGCCTTTGTCTTTTTTTCCTCTTAGACCTTTTACCTTTATCCCCCCTTTTTTTAAACTGTACTTCTGTTTTTCTTTTTTAAGCTTAATTATTTTTGAGAGAGAGTGAGAGATGGGGGGGGGACAGTGAGAGAGAGAGGGAGAAAGAAAATCCCAAGCAGACTCCATGCTGTCAGTACAGAGTCTAACACAGGGCTCAATTTCACAAACCATGAGACCATATCCTGAGTTGAAATCAAGAGTTGGCCACTCAACCGACTAAGCCACCCAGGTGCCCCTTTATCTTCTTATTTTTTGTTTGCACTAAATATTTATTGAGTGAATTAAAGAAATAGTAAATGAATGAATGAATTGATTTATAATGCAAATTAAGTTATCTTACTGTATTTTCATTTTTTATGAATAAACATAGCAATAAACTGTTGTTCTGAAAGACTTTCAAAACATAAATAAGACCTGAAACTCCTCCATCCTCTCATCCCATTCTGTAGTGATTTTCTCCTTCTCATGAAGTCAGTGGGATTAAAAGCAGCAACTACAGTCTATTTTTTCTTAGGGCACATCAAAGCATATATATCTTTTCTAAACTAGAACTTATCTGTTCATAATATGGTAAATTATGAATTTTCACCAACCTAAATTGTTTTGTTTGAAAATTACACATGCTTTTTAGAATATATGATTTTCTAAAAGATTAGAGAAAGCTGCATTAGAACATAACATCAAGGGGCACCTGGATGGCTCAGTCGGTTGAGCGTCTGACTTTGGCTCAGGTCATGATCTCACAGCCCATGAGTTCGAGCCCTGTGTCAGGCTCTGTGCTCACAGCTCAGAGCCTGGAGCCTGCTTGGGATTCTGTGTCTCCCTTGCTCCCTCCCCACTTGCACTCTGTCTCTTCCTATCTCTCAAAAATGAATAAACATTAAAAATAAATTAAAAATACATAACATCAAAGTTATAGCAAGGTAGCTAAGAGCACAGGTTAGACTGCCTGAGTTTGAATTTCAAGTCACAACTCATTGCCTATACGTGGCAGACATCGCTGGCCACCCCTCCAACGTCCATATGTTTCCCTCCACGCCCAGTTTTCCTTGTTAACAAAGTTCCATTTTGTTCACTTTCTTCTGAGAGTCTATTTCTAGGTGAGGTTGAGTCCCTCTCCTTCTCCAGGGAGTGATCTTTATTGGATTAAGCCAGTTTGGTGGTGGTTTTCTCCTTTCCTGGAGACTGGTTTAAGCCTGAATATATGGGTGTGATTCTGGACAACGAGACACCAGTAGAGAACTGCCTGTGGAGTCTCTGGCCAGGAATTCCTCTTTATTAAGAAGAGAACTCAGAGGGGTGCCTGGGTGGCGCAGTCGGTTAAGTGTCCGACTTCAGCCAGGTCACGATCTCGCGGTCCGGGAGTTCGAGCCCCGCGTCGGGCTCTGGGCTGATGGCTCAGAGCCTGGAGCCTGTTTCTGATTCTGTGTCTCCCTCTCTCTCTGCCCCTCCCCCGTTCATGCTTTGTCTCTCTCTGTCCCAAAAATAAATAAAAAACGTTGAAAAAAAATTTAAAAAAAAAAAAAAAAGAAGAGAGCTCAGAAAAGGACTTTGCCCTTTTTTTTCTGTCTGGTGACAATGTTTCTGTCCATGATGCCTGAAAACATGGCAACCATCTTAGAGGGTAGCTGGTCTGGGAGGACAAGACTATTAGCTAAGGACAGAAAAATAGAAAGATGAGAAGAAAATGGGTCTTCAGTGATCACTGAGTGAGTCAACCCTGGAGCAGCCCTATATTTAGGTTGCTTGTTAGGTAAGATGTCCTTATTGTTTAGGTTTCTTTTACTTGTCATCAAAAGCATATTAACTGAAATGCTGTGTGAACTTAGGAAAGTTTCTTAATTTCTCTGTTTCATTTCCTCTTTTATAAAAAAATGAATAAAAAGTTAATCCTCATAGGACTCTTGTGAAGATTAATAAAACAATATATGCAAAACACTAAGAACAGTTCTTATTTATAAATATTAAATAAACGTTTGATAAAATTATTATTGGTTTTTATTATTAATAAATTTAACTATGAAGCTTTAAGAATTTTTATCTTACTTTATGCTTTCAAAGGTTACTCAAATGGATGAATAAATTCTAAAAATCCAGTATCTCCATCTTGCTATGCTATCTATACAAAAGCAAATATTCTTTTTCCCTTGAATATCTCTCCTCAGTCTGTATCAAATTTTTAAGTAAAACTAATGCACAAATATTTCTTACTAGGAAAACTTATCCCCAAAAAAGGAAAGAAAAATGAGAGTCATTCCAAAGAAAGTATATTTTATGTATATAACCTAAAAAATTCATATCATTACAGAGCAGAGAAAAATGAATAAGTATCTGATATAAACTACTCCATCACTTCTACAAGGGTTTTTCTATTCTCTATGTAGTGTTCTTTCTGTTCTTATCCCACATCTCTAGAGGTGGAATCTTGCCAAGAATGCAAAAGTCTGGTGAACTCTCTAGCAGTTTTACAAACTTGGCAAATGTCCACAAAGGCTTGAAGAAGGACCACCAAATTCAGCTGAGCTTTGAACTAAAGACCCCTGTGGAGACAAGTTAAAATCTGGTTGATATGGGGAAACCCAAAGAACCGAATCAGCAGTAGTGACAGGACATAGGATCATTTCTTCAATTTCTTCGATAAGTGGGGAATAGGAAAGACTTCCACACTGGAGAGGGAAGAAACAAACAACTGTTTTAGTAGCACTGGGGCAAACGTGAATAATCTCCTCGTCTGATGTCTTTCCCTGATCTCTTAGGGAAAAAAAAAAGTCTCCCAACAGCACAGGAAGAAAACTGCTTCTTTAACCCCCTGATGACAGAAACAAATTGTTTTGTAGCTCTGGAAAGAGATTTGTCACAAATGTGCAAACCAGACCCTATATCCCAGACACTGTGCAGAGCTGAAATATCACATTTTTAGGGAATTCAAAGTGATCCTCAAATAACACAAGAGATTTTTTTTAATACAAAACTCTGTCTTGATGGGTTAGCGTGTATGGATTTTGTGTATGTGTGTGATAACAAATGTAATTTTGGTTTTAGTTTAAGCATTATTATTAATTTGCTGAAATTCTCAAAGTATCTAAGAGACTCTGTACCAATAGAGTTTTTGAAAACGCTCACTTTATTGTTGTTTAATGGATATGTTAAAAGCCAAACATATTTAAAACTAAATAGCTATCCTTGGCAAACTGAGCAATAGAGAAGTGTTGGTGACTGAGCTAACTATTTTATGAATCACTCCTTTAATGTTATGTCCATAAGTGAAAATGTTCCTGGGGCACCTGGGTGGCTCAGTCAGTTAAGCGTCTGACTTTGGCTCAGGTCATGATCTCACGATTTGTGGGTTCAAGCCCCACATGGGGCTCTGTGCTGACAGCTCAGAGCCTGGAGCCTGCTTTGAATTCTGAGTCTCCCTCTTTCTCTGACCTTCCCCCACTTGTGCTCTGTCTCTCTCAAAAATAAATAAACATTAAAAAAAATTAGGGGCTCCTGGGTGGCTTGGTCAGTTAAGCGTCTAACTTCACCTCAGGTCATGATCTCACTGTTTGTGAGTTCCAGCCCAGCATCAGGCTCTGTTCTGACAGCTCAGAGTCTGGAGCCCACTTCAGCTTCTGTGTCTCCCTCTCTCGCTGCCACTCTCCCGCTTGCACCTGTGTGTGTCTCCCTCTCAAAAAGAAATAAACATTAAAAAAAATTTTTAATTAAAAAAAAAATTTCTCACAGTAACCTTTCAGAAGCACTTCATAAGTGGTCCATATGCATCTAAATAAGTACTATATACATATATAGTACAAAAAGATAGGAGCTCTAAATAATAGATGGACCTAGAATTCAAATCTTGGCTCTGCCACTTGGAAGACAAGCAATGAGCAAATTACTTAATACCCCTTAGTGTTTAGTTGCTCTACTGTATAACAAAGATGATAGAAACCAATCTTAAGGACTCATCATAAGCCTTACATGAGAAAACATACTTAGCACCTAGTAGAAGATCTAGCATACAATAGATGATCAGTAATTGTAAGTGTCCATTCCTCACAAAAACTAAAAAATAGCACCAAGGATAATGGTTGTAGAAGAATATCTGAATACATTAAAAAATTAAAAAGTCCTTCCTATAGGATTTGTGAGTGAACTGGCATAGCAGTAAGCTCTGCATACATCATCCAGACACAATGGAAACACCAGAATGAGTCCTCAAGTATCCATAAGCAATACTCAGATCCATTCAACAAACTAATCGTCCGACTACTATGTGCTGGCAGTATGGAGATAAATGGCATAGTTCCTGCAATCAACAGGTTAACGATTGAGGATAGAGATTTCTAAAACTGTACACTTTCAAAGACAATAATTATGTGTAAGTATAAATGCAGAATGGACACTCAATTCAGGCTTGAAGGAGAGAGCAGAATCAAAATCGGCTTCCTAAAGGATATGACACCTGAGCTGAATTCTGAAAGACAAGGAGTTACACAGGGAAACGTGATAGAGAGTGAGGTTGAGAGGTGGCATGTGTGACATCTAGGTCAAGGGTGCAATGTGTGAAAGTCATGAAGACATAAAGAAGCAGTCTGTACCCTGGGAATCAAAATACCTCAGTACGGCTAGAGCACAAAACTCAAACACATTTACCAAGAATATCAATATGACACATAGGAATTTCATTTTTGGCAGGTATTTGAGTGTGAGTTTGCCAACACTAGATAATAGGGTCTTTTCTTTATACAAGGCATATGCAGTACTGGTAGCAAATAAAAGTGGCAATCTGGATGCTAAAATTACTCTTGAATTTAAATTGTGGTTGTACTACATCATCAGGACCACCCAATGTTTTGGTCTTCTGAAGAAAGGAGTGGCTATATACTTAAGGCACAAGAAAATTACCAGCAGAGTGAAAAACAGCTTCAATAAAGTATTTGTTCAGGCAAAATTGAACTGCAGTCAAATTAGACAGACCACTAATTGCTAGAACAGTAGGAAGCAGGATATTATTAAAAATTTATGAATATAGGCATCCAATGAAATACTTGTAAAATAGAAACAAAAGTTAGAAAATTTATGAATACAGGCATCCAATGAAATACTTGTAAAATAGAAACAAAATGCATTGAAGTGATTTTGGTCTAAAATCAAATTCATGGGGCGCCTGGGTGGCGCAGTCGGTTAAGCGTCCGACTTCAGCCAGGTCACGATCTCGCGGTCCGTGAGTTCGAGCCCCGCGTCGGGCTCTGGGCTGATGGCTCAGAGCCTGGAGCCTGTTTCCGATTCTGTGTCTCCCTCTCTCTCTGCCCCTCCCCCGTTCATGCTCTGTCTCTCTCTGTCCCAAAAATAAATAAACGTTGAAAAAAAAAAAGTTTAAAAAAAAATAAAATAAAATTCATATGTGTAAATAAGAGTCAAATAAGGTATAACATTCTTATAATATTACTCAGAATCATAAAATTATACATCAGAAATTTCCCTTAAATCATCTCATGCAGTAAATTTTAAACAGCAACTGAAGAATACCCCTACTCTTACTTCTGGGGGGACTTATCTGAACAGGAAAAAAATTCTTCTTATTTTTCTCCTTTCCATTTCCACCAATTATTGTACATAACATGTTAACTCAAACTTTGAGATGGCATAAGCTATGGAGAAGTGTAATTTCAAAACCATGCCAAGAGAGCGAGAGCCAAGGAGCAGCCATGGGGTGGCAGGTAATCTTAACTTTAAAAACAAAAACAAAAACAAAAAAACATTTATGGTAATGGACCCATTCCTTATACAATATTGACTTCTGAGTACAAAATGGTAGTAGGAGGGTTGTGGGAATGGGAATTTGCAATTTAGATTATATTTAGGGAAATATATTTGTTGGGTATGGATCTCCACTGCCCTTCAATCGAAATCACTTTTACATTTGGGAAGCATGTCTTTATGTGTGGTGTGTGTGGATATGTGTGTATGTTTGATCCAACAGTTGTCCACTTGACCATAATGAAGAATAAAGGGACAGAGCAATACCTTGTATTAGCAAGGGGACCTAAAAAAAGGTGCAGGATTGAATTAGAAAAACGCACCTAGACCCTTCTGTGAGAGCTTCACCACTTCACCTAATATTCCCTCTTCTGTGCTGAATTGAATATTTCAGGCTGTGGGAACTGCTGTAGGATTCATACATCTTACAGCCTCCTTTATATAGAAAAAAAGATGAGTTCTAAGAGGACCAAACTCTATGGGATGGGATTGGGTGGGGACAGACAGAAAGCCAAAATGTGGGATTTTGAAGAGTTTTGTCAAAAGTCAAAGGGTAGGCTTCAAATCACAGAGTAAAGTTAGAAAATTAAGTAGGCAAGGTTTAAATTTTAAACTCTTTTAATTTCAACTAGAGAAAGAGTCATAACATCAGTTTAATATCTATTTTCCTCTATATTCTAACTTAGGTAAAGATAAAAATTGTAGAAAGTGATGTGGAGATGTGAGGGGTCTAGTGGGAAGAAAGGTGGAGTATTAGGCAGTAAAAAAAAAAAAAAAATGCGCCTTTTCTTTCGTAACCTCTTTCCTGAGGCCAGGGTAAGGGCAGTTGTATCAAGGGTCCATAGTTTCCAAATTCTAGCTCCTAATGTATCAATGTGAGAAGCAGGGCCAGCAGTGCTTGGATCTACAAAAGGAGCATATGATGTGGAAGGCTGCTGCCAAGATGATGCCTCAACACTGCACAGGAAACACCCCCACTGTTTACCATGTATCTTAGCGAATGTGACCTTTGGGTTACATATAAAACAGATTAAGATACAGTTTCCCTGATTGAAGATGAGACAAATCCCAGTTACATATTGCAACTGTTGTAGATTCAGTGTCCAGACATGCAGTAATGAAGGTGTCACACTTGAACACAGACTGGGGCGGAGAGAACAGAAACAGAATTTCAACAGTGGACAGCGATCATAGAAAAAAATATGAAAGCGTAGACATTGTCATTCACTTAAAAGCACTTATTGAGAACCAACTATGTGGAAGGCAATGTAATAGTTATGTAAGAGGGTATATAAAGATGAATTAGACATAATCTGTGCTTTCAAGAAACATAAGTACCTTCCAGTTTCCAGTTCAGCATATAAGGAACATAGAAATCACCCCTGTGTCTCAACAAGTAAAAAGCTGAACAAACTGAACAATAAACATCTCTTCTTACATCTTTCAGAGACGTGAGGTCACAGGGTCAAGTGCTACCCCACAAACTGGAAGGAGAGACAGGCAGATACAGAGAATCACAACTTTCACAACTTCCCAAAGCAGGACCCCACAAAGAGAAACCATCACCAGAACCTGTGCAATAGTGGGGAAATCTAAACTATAATTGATGAATCGCCAGAGGCTCAGTCAGTGTGGACAACTGAGAGTTAAAACCTCCAGGTTTTACCTCTAGGAGTTTACCAGGTCCTCATAATCAATATTGGAAAAACATCCTCTCATGCTTCGGCAGCAGGAAAGAAAAGAAGCTATCTTTAAATATGCCAGAGAATTCTGGCCTGTTCTCAGGAGAAACAATTTTACCATGGCAAAATCTGTTGAGTTTCTATCAGGACCTAACTGACACTGGGAAGGAGAAAAACCCAACTCCAGCCCACTTTAGCCATCCTACTGGACCTTAGAAGAGGATTTTTTCCCCTTAGAAGCATTGATGAAATCCACAGTCCAGGACAGAGTTTCACCAAAAGACTGAAACCTAATCACAGGACTATGGAATGCTTCTTCTCCCCGTCTACACCTTACCACTAATTAATAAAGGCCTATTTACCATACTTCCTTTATCACAGAACATCATATCCACCTTTCAACAGAAAATTACAGGGCATACTAAAAGGCAAAAAACATAGTTTGAAACTAACGAACAAGTGTCAGAGCCACAGTCATATATAGCAGAAATGTTAACATTATCAGACTAGGAATTTTGTAAAAACTATAATTAATACGATAAGGAATTTACTCGAAAAAACATATAATATGTAATAAGAAATGGATAATATAGTCAGAGAGACAGAAATTTTAAGATAGAATCAAAAAAAATGCTAGAGATCAAAAATTCTATAAGATCATATTATGCTAAGTGAAACAAGTCAGCCAGAGAAAGACAGATACCTTATGTTTTCACTCATATATGGGTCTTGAGAAACTTAACAGAAGACCCTTTGGGAAGGGAGGGGGAAAAAGAAAGTTACAAACAGAGAGGGAGGGAGGCAAACCACAAGAGACTCTTAAATACAGAGAATAAACAGAGTCAATGGGGGTGTGGGGGAGAGGGGAAAGTGGGAGATGGGGATTGAGGAGGGCACTTGTTGGGATGAGCACTGGGTGTTGTATGTAAGCCAATTAGACAATAAATTATATTAAAAATAAATTAAAAAAATAAAACAAAAAATACAAACAATACAAATAAATATGCTGTATGATGAAAAAAATTATCACAAATCTTAGGTTGTATAAGATTTTCCCTGAATATAAAAAGCTGGTTGCCATATGATTTCAGATTTTCTTTGGTTTTAATAAATATAATTCCATTTTAACCGCCCCTCCAAAAATTCTATAAGATCAAAAACTCTATAACAGAAATGAAGAATGCCTTTGATGGTCTCATTAGTAGACCAGACATGGCTGAGGAAAAACATCTCTGAGTTTGAGAATTTGCCAGTAATAATTGCCAAAACTGAAAAGCAAAGAAAATATCGGCTAAATAAATAAATGCAGAATATCTAAAACTATGGGACAATTTCAAAAGGTATAACATATGTTTAATGAGAATGCAGGAAGAAGAAGAAAGACAGACAGGAAAAGAAACAATATTTAAAGTACTAAATACTGAGAATTTCCTCAAACTAATGTCAAACACCAACCACACATCGAGGAAGCCTAGGGAACACCAAACAGATAAAAGACAAAAATAAAACAAAACAAAAGCCCTATACCTATTATATTCAAACTTCAGAAAATCAAAGATAAAGAAAAAAAAGCTTGAAAAAGTTGGGGGATGGGTGTGAGGAAAACACCTTATCATCTATAGAGGAACAAAGAATAACATCCCAATTCTCCTCAGAAGCCATGCAAGTTATAAGACAGTGGAATGAAATACTTCACATGTTGAGAATTCTGTATTCTGTGAAATTACCCTACAGAAGTGACAGAGAAGTAAAGGCTATCTCAAACAAACAAAAATTGAGGGAATTTGTTGCCAGTAAATTTGCCCTTTAGGAAATGGTAAAATAAGTTCTACAAATAGAAGAACATTAATTTCAGAAACTTGGATATTCATTTAAAAAAAAAAAAAGGAACAGCATCAGAGGACTAAATGAATGCTTTTTTTAAAAAAAATTTTTCAGTTTATTTTTGAAAG
This sequence comes from Prionailurus viverrinus, assembly GCF_022837055.1. Taxonomy (NCBI): domain Eukaryota; kingdom Metazoa; phylum Chordata; class Mammalia; order Carnivora; family Felidae; genus Prionailurus; species Prionailurus viverrinus. The sequence goes on along the minus strand of NC_062564.1, from coordinate 114,486,305 downwards.
ACAGACAGTGTGTGAGTGGGGGAAGGGCAGAGACAGAGGAAGACACAGAATCCGAAGCAGGCTCCAGGCTCCGAGCTGTCAGCACAGAGCCTGATGCAGGGCTCAAACCCACAAACCGTGAGAGCATGACCTGAGCCAAAGTCAGACACTTAACCGACTAAGCCACCCAGGCGGCCCTTATTATTCTAATTGTTAATTAATCTAATAGATAATAGCTTGTTCAAAATCATAACAATATATGCAATTATGTATTACGTACATATCTATATGCTTATGTATACTTATGTATAAATGAAGTAAATGACAGCAAAGATACAAGGGATAGTTAAAAGAAATTAGGGTTATTCTAAGGTATTTGCACTACCCATGAAGTGCTGTATATAACATTACTTGAAAGTGAACTTAAGTTAGTTGTAGATGTATATTGTAAACTCCAGAGCAACCACTAAAAAACGTTTTTTTAAGTGTAATTAAAAGTATAACCACTAAAAAAGTTTTTTAAAAAGTATAATTAAAAAGTATAATTTTTAAAAAGCATAATTGATATGCTAAATAAGAAGAGAAAATGGAATCATATAAAATGCTTAATTTAAATCAAAAAACAAAAAACAGACAAGGTATGAAAGTCAAAAATAAGAACAAAAAAACAGGGCAACAAACAAAATAGTAACAAATATTGTAGGTATTAATCCAACTCTGAATTTCAATAAATAAACCAATTAAAAGACAGAGATTAGATCAAAACAGAGTGGATCACAAAACAAGATTCAACTATATGTTGTCTATAAGAAACTCACTTTTAATTAAAAAAAGAACACATAGCTTAAAAGTAAATGAACAGATAAAGATATACCTCTAACAGTAATCAAAAGAAAGCTAGAGTACCTAATTAATTTCAGAGCAGACATGAGAGCAAGGAAAATTATCAGAGATAAAGAGGGACATTACACAATAATAAACAGGTAAATACTCCAGGAAGATATAACAATCCTTAATGTGTGTGCACCTAGCAAAAAAGCATCAAGTAACATGAAGCAAAAAGTGATAGGAGGAAAAAGAGATCAATCCACTATTATAATAGGCAACTTCAACACTCCTATATCAGAAATGGACAGATCCCTGGGTACCTGGGTGGCCCGGTAGGTTAAGGGTCTGACTGTTGATCTCTGCTCAGACCATGATCTCACTATTTGAGATGGAGGTAGAGTTCATGAGATCAAGCCCTGCATTGGGTCTGCTCATGTGCACTCTCTCTCTGTCAAAATAAATAAATAAACTTTAAAAAAAAGGACATATCTGGCAGGAAGGACATTGTTGAATTTAACAGCAACATCAATCAACTCGATATAATTGGTATCTGTAGACTACTTTACCTATCAATAGCATATTACAAATTCTTTGCAAGCACACACAGAACATTTGCCAAGATAAACCACATTTAGAGACATAAAATCTACATTAATAAATTTTTTAAAATGGAAATTATGTGTTTGCTCTCAGACCACAATGGAATTAAACTAGAAATCAATTAACAGAAAGATAGCTAGAAAAAATCCCAAGATGCCTAAACACTAAAAAATACTTCTATACTGTATGAGTTCAATTATATGATATTCCAGAAAGGCAAAATTATGGAAATAATAAAAAGATCAGTGGTTGCCAAAATTTGGAGGGCTGGGAGATGTATCAATAAGCAGAGCAGAGAGGCTTTTTAAGGCAGTGAAACTACTCTGCCTGATACTATAACAGTGAATACAGGTCATTATTCATTTGTCCAAACTCATAGAATGCACAACACCAAAAATAAACCATAATATAAACTATGGACATTGGGTCATTATATTGTGTCAATGTAGGTTCTTCATCAATTGTTACAAATATACGTGGTGGGGAATGTTGATTATGGGGATGACTATGAATGTGTAGGGGCAGGAAGTATATGGGAAATCTCTGTACCTTCCCCTCAATTTTACTGTGAACTTAAAACTGGCCTTTAAAAATAATCTTAATTAAAAAATAAGACACTTCTTAATAACAAGTGGGTCAAAAATGAAATTATAAAAGAAATAAAGAAATGTTTTGTACAAAATGAAAATAAAAATACAACTTATCAAAATACCATATGATTTCACTTATATGCAGAATATATAGAACAAATGATAAACAAAAAAATACTGAAACAGACTAATAAATACAAAGAACAAACTGGTAGTTGCCAGAAGGGAGGGAGTGAAGGGATGGATGAAATAGATGAAGGTGATTAAGAGGTACAAACTTCTAATTAAAATAAATAGGTCATAGGGAAGAAAAATACAGCAGAGAATATAGTCAATAATATTATAACAACATTGCATGGTGACAGATGTAGCATTGCATAATACATAGAACTGTTGAATCAGTACATTGTACATCTGAAACTAATATAACATTGTATGTCAACTATTACTTTAATGATAAAAATTCTGAAAAAAAACCACAACAATGAGACTTATTGGGAATGGATGGAGTGGTTAGTAGAGAGGAAAGAGATAGGGCTTCAAAAAAATTGTTCTTTACTATTAAAACTGTAACAGTAACAACTATGCAAATGATACAATAAATGACAATTAACACTCATCCCCTGTGAGAAAACTGTAGGGAGTAGTGAAAACTGTAACAAATTAGAAGCTCATTCTCAGTCTTAAAGGGGTAACTGAAACTAAAATAATAATGATAATAATAACAAAAATTAACAAAATTGAAAATAAGAAATCAAGGGGCGCCTTGGTGGCTCAGTCAGTTAAGCATCCAACTTTGGCTCAGGTCATGATCTCATAGCTCGTGAGTTCAAGCCCCACGTCGGGCTCTGTCTGTGCTGACAGCTCAGAGCCTGGAGCCTGCTTCGGATTCTGTGTCTCCCTCTCTCTCTCTGCCTCTCTCCCACTGGCTCTGTCTTTCTCTCTCAAAAATACATAAAAACATTAAAAGAAATTAAAAAAAGAAAATAAGAAATCAATAGAAAATATCAACAAAACCAAAAGCTGGTTCTTTGAAAAGATCATTAAATTGATAAGCCTTTCACTAGACTATTAAAAAAGGAAGACACAAAATAACATCAGAAATGAGAGGGGGGACATCATTACAGCCATCATGGATAGCTAAAGGGATGATAAATGAACACTCTACAAAAACTTATGTCTACAAATTTGATAACCTAGATAGAATGGACCAACTATTTGAAAGACACAATCTACCAAAACTTAAGAAGAAACATTCAATCTGAGTAGGTCTGTAACTATTATAGAAACTGGATAAAAGTAACCTTCCCAAACAGAAAGCAACAGGCCTATATAAGCTTACCAGTGAATTCTACTAAATACCAAGGAAAAAATTATTCCAATTCTCTACAATCTTCCAGAAGATAGAAGTGGAAGGAACACTTCCTAACTCATTCTATGAGGGCAGCCTTACCCTAATACCAAAATCAGACAAAGATGTTACAAAGAAAGAAAACTCTCATGACCAGTATCTCTCATGAACATAGATGCAAAAATCCTCAACAAAATATCAAGTTGAATCCAACAATGGATAAAAATAATTATACATCATGGCCAAGTAGGATTTACCTCAGATATAAAAGGCAGTCTCAACTTCTGAAAATCAATTAATGTAACTCATCACATTAACAGGCTAAGGAAGAAAAATCAGACAATCATATAAATAAATGCAGAAAAGAATTTGACAAAATCCAATACCCATTCATGATAAAAATTCTCCAAAAACTATGAATAGAGGAGAACTTCCTCAGCTTAATAAAAAAACATCTGCAAACAAACTTACTGATAACATCATACTTAATGGTGAGAAACTCAAAATTTTCTGCTAATACCAGAAAAAAGCTGGGTATCTCCTCTCACACTGCTTTTCAGAATCATATTGAAAGTCCTAGCTAACGCAATAAGGCAAGAAAAGGAAATAAAAGGTATACAGATTGTGAAGAAGGAAATAAAACTGTTTTTATTCATAGATAACATGATTTTCTATGTAGGAAGTCCAAAAGAATCAACAACAACAACAACAACAACAAACTCCTGGAACTCATAAACAATTTAACAATGTTGAAGGATACAAGGTTAATACACAAAAGTCAATTATGTACCAGCAATGAACAAATGGCATTTGAAATTAAAAACTCATTACCATGTACATTTGCACCTAACAAACATTTAAATACTTACATATAAATCTAACGAAATATAAATACCTGCATGAAAAAACAAAACTATGATGAAAAAGGTAGCAAAGAACAACTAAATAAATGGAGAGATAATCTATGTTCATGGATTAAAGGACTAATATTATCAAGATATCACTTCTTTCCAATTTGACCTATATATTCAACACAATTCCAATCGAGATCCCAGAAGTATGTTGTAGATACCAACAAACTGATTCTAAAGTTTATATGGACAGTCAAAAGACCCAAAATAGCGAACTCCATATTAACAATTTAAAAATTAGGGGCACCTGGGTGGTTCAGTGGTTAAGCGTCTGACTTCAGCTCAGGTCATGATCTCATGGTTCCTGAGTTTGAGCCCCACATTGGGCTCTGTGCTGACAGCTCAGAGCCTAGAGCCTACATTGGATTCTATGTCTCCCCCTCTCTCCGCCCCTCCCCTGCTCACACTCCGTCTCTCTCTGTCTCTCAAAAATAAATAAATGTTAAAAAAAATTTTAATTAAAAAATTATAGATTAAAAATTAAGCTGCTGAATTGATACTACCCAACCTCAAAACTTACTATAAAGCAACAGTAATCAATACAGTTTGATATTGATGAGAGAAAAGACAAATAGATCAATGGAGCAGAATAAAGAGCCTAGAAATAAACCCACATATAAACAGTCAACTGATCTTTGACAAAGGAGCAAAGGCAATCCAATGGAACAAAGTAGTCTTTCAACAAATGGTGCAGAAAGAACTGGACATCCACAAGCAACCAAAAAAAAAAGAAGAGAGAGAGAGAGAGAATCTAAACTCAGACTCTACACCCTTCATTAAAATTCATTCAAAATGGATCACATACTTAAATGTAAAAAACAAAACTATAAAACTCCTAGAAGATAACATGGGAGAAAACCTAGATGGCCTTAGGTCTGGTAATGACTTTTTAGATATAACACCAAAGGCACAATCCATGAAAGACATAATTGATAAGCTACACTTCATTAAAATTAAAAACCCCATCCAGCAAAAGACAACGTCAAAAGAATAAGAAGGAAGTCATGGATTGTGAGAAGACATTTGCAAAAGAGATCTGATAAAGGGCTATTATACAAAACACAAAGAAGTCTTAAAACCAGCAATAAGAAAATGAACAATACAATTTAAAAATGAGCCAAAGACCTGAACAGACAACTTACCAATGATATACGATGGTCAGCAAGCATATGAAATTATATGTCCATTGGCAATTGCAAATTAAAACAGCAAGATACTACTATAGTACCTATTAGAAAGTCACAACACCAACAACACTAAATGCTGACAAGGATGTGGAGCAACAGGAACTCTCATTCAGTGCTGATGGGAATGCAAAATGGTACAGCCACGTTGGAACAAAGTTTTGCAGTTTCTTACAAAACTAAAGGTACTCTTTCCCTGTGATCCAGCAATCCCACTCCTCGGTGTTTACTGAAATAAAGGTGAAAACTTATGTCCACACAAAAACCTGCACACAGATGTTTATAGATGCTACGTTCATAATTGTCAAAACTTGGAAACATCCAAGGTGTCATCCTTCAGTAGGTGAATTGAAAATTGTGACACATCCAGACAACAGAATATTAGTCAGAGCTAAAAAGAAATTTGTCAAGCCCAGAAAAGACTTGGAGAAACCTTAAATGCATACTAAGTAAAAGAAGCCAATCTGAAAAGACTACATATTATATGATCCCAACTATATGACATTTGGGAAAAGGCAAAACTATGGAGAAAGTGAAAAAAATAGTGATTTCCAGGATTTAGCAGGGATGGATGGATGAATACAGGGAATAGGCAGAATACAGAGAAATTTTTAGGGCAATGAAACTATTCTGTGTGATATTACAATGGTGAACACATGCCAATATATACTTGTCAGAACCCATAAAATGCACAACACCAAGAGTGTTGTGAATCCTAACATCAACGATGGACTTTGAGTGATAATAATAGGTCAACATAGGTCCATCAATTGCACCAAATGTACCACTCTGGTGCAGGATGTCCATAGTGGGGGAAATTGTGTGTAGGGGGGGTGATGGAAGAGTGAACAGGGGTATATATGAGAAACCTCGGTATTTTCCACTCAATTTTGCTGTCAACAAGCAAAAAAAATCAAATTGTCAACTGAAAAAAAAAACCATAAATGCAGCAGCAGAGGTAGACAGAATCTGAAATGTGCTCAAGATGCTATGGGAATAACGAAAGGAAGACATTTCTTAAACATTGTAATACAGGGGCACCTGGGTGGCTCAGTTGGTTGAGTGTCCAACTTCAGCTCAGGTCATGATCTCGCAGCGCATGTCAGCTGTGCTGACAGCTCAGAGCCTGGAGTCTCCTTCAGATTCTGTGTCCCCCTCTCTCTCTACCCCACCCCTGCTTGTGCTCTGTCTTTCAAAAATGAATAACATAAAAAAAATTTTAAACATTGTAATATGGAAGTTAGAACCTATAGTAATTTTGATTATAGGACTGAAGTGAAGAATTCCCAATGAACTTTCTAAGGGAAAGTATTTATAATTCTAACTGAGAAATACTTGAGGCTGTGAGTGTATCAAGGATATGAAAATAAAAAGAAATATAGGTATGGTTTTTACATATACCAAGAAGTATATTTGATACTAAATCTACTGAGCAATGACTTTCCAGGAACAGTATGTGAACTATGAACATGGAGAAATATACTTCTTGAATTATTCAATTACTTTGACAACTCTCAAACATAAGGCAACTCCAAGGAAAGAATGTAGAGTGGAAAAGCAAAAGGACTGCAAAGATTTCTAATAGACGTCACCATGTGCTTTTGTGTCTACTCATGTTCATCATGCACAGGCGATGCAATCTGCAATTGGCTTCTTTAATAAAAGAAACTAAAATTTAACCACTGCAGGCTCTCTAAGCCTATGCAAAAAGAATCAACTATTCTCATAATTAAGCCCACTATTTAAGAGTTGTGAGGGGCACCCGGGTGGCTCAGTTGGTTAAGCGTCCGACTTTGGCTCAGGTCATGATCTTGTTTGTGAGTTCGAGCCCGGCGTCGGGCTCTGTGCTGACAGCTCAGAGCCTGGAGCCTGCTTCGGATTCTGTCTCCCTCTATCTCTGCCCCTCCTCCACTCACATTCTGTCTTTCTGTCTCTCTCTCTCTTAAAAATAAACATTAAAAAAAAAAGAGTTGTGAAACTTCCTCCCAAAGATCCCAATCATATTTATTTGGTACCTTTCAAGTGTGGAGAAGAGTATGATGAGTGACGTGCAAAGTGTTTAGCCAACTTTTCTCTGTTAATAAGAACTTTAATAAGGATGCCCTCCCTCATCCAAAAATGAATAGTAGCTAGAAAAATAAGGCTCCAATGTTAGTAGTATCAGATTTAGGGCCCCAAATCATAGACTTTTCGCTATAAATTTAAATCTAGAGATCTTTGCTTAATAAGGCAAAATTATATCATTCTATTAACTCTGTCTTCCTAAATGAAAACTTATTTTTCATTATTTTCACAATCTGATCCATATTAAACCAAGAAATAAGTTCCTAACCCATATTAATAATGTTTATTGAATTCATTCAAGTGAATGAATTTAAAGTGAATTTAAATTGTTACAAAAATAGGGCTTAGGTAAAGTAATAAGTACATGGAAATACAAAAGTAAAGTATATCAAACTTCTCCCTAACAATATGTGCATGCAGTAATATGTTTATTTAAGGGCCAAAGATTAAGAAATAAAGCATTTCATAATTACAAAGAAAAAATTCTATTGATGATATTGGAACTGAAAAACTGAAATTATTTCCACATTTGTGTAAAGAACCATGATATAATTATTTTAAGGTACTTGATGGGGCCAGCTGTTGTTCTTGGACAAGGGCCTGGGCCCTAAAACCATCAAGGATTACTTCTGCCTCCCTAGGATTTCTCCTTCATCTTGAAAACCCTGTATCTCATGATACTTGCTCACTGCCTCTGACACACAAATGCAAGTAAACAGAAAGGCAAGTTTATACAAATTGTGGGATAGATATATAAAATCTACATGCTACTTTAACCCATTCTCCCCAGTACCAGATTTTATACTGATGACTTTACATTATAAGATTCATGAAGGGCAAGGGGGAGAGAGAGAGAGAAGAAAAGAAAAAAAAGAAAAGAAAAGAAAAGAAAAGAAAAGAAAAGAAAAGAAAAGAAAAGAAAAGAAAAGAAGAGAAAAGGAAATAAAAGGAAAGGAAAAGAAAGGAGAGAGAAAAAGAGCCAAGAAAAGAAAAAAGAAAAGAAGAAAAGAAAGGGAAGGGAAGAGAAGGGAAGAGAAGGGAAAAAAGAAAACGAAAGAAATTCACAAAATGCAAAACTAGAAACACAAGAGGGAATTCACTACTTTCTATGATCATTTTTATCATGCTGTTTCAGGCATTGATATTGGCTTTAAAACATATCAAATCAGCATTTTACTTTGTGCAAGATGGTATGTTTTATGATCTCTGCTCTCTATTTAATCAATGTTTAATTTTATGTAGTAAGATTGCTACTCAGCTGCTACCCCCCTCATATATTTCTCAGCATTTCATCCTGACTTAAATTGAAGGTTTTAATTAATATCCTAAAATGTACTGTTAAATTATACCATATAATTATGTGGGCAAAGTACTCAGTGAAGGCTACAAATTATTAGGTATGGTCATCTTCTAAAATAAAAGTTTAAAATATATGATTTTGTGAAATTTTCCATTCTGACTACAACTTCTCCTTAATTATATACAAACTTTTTATTTTATCTTCTGTTCTAAAAGATATTTTTTGAGAGAAAATATCACATGAGAGAATATGAGCTCACAAAGAAAGGCAAAAAAATTGAAATGTTTTCTTTATTTTCCTTCCAGAGTCTAATCTTTTATTGCCAGTGGAGAATGAATAACCATATCTTTTTTTAAAAAAGGTATGTTAACAGTTGAAAAATAATTAGATTTTCCTTCCACAGCAATTACGAACAATAAATGCAAAATGGTCTATGTGAACTTGAATTCTCCTAATTCCTAGAGAGAAAGATTTCTACCTTTCCACCTAACATCAAATATGCAAAACACGGACTTACATAGCCAAATAATGCAGTTATACTAATTTTTTTAAGCTTATTTATTTTTTTAATATTTATTTATTTGGGGGAAAGCACAAGTGTGGGGTGGGGCAGAGAGAGGAGGACAGAGGATCCCAAGTGGGCTCTGTGCTGACAGGCTGACAGCAATGAGCTGGATGTGGGGCTTGAACTCAGGAACCCCAAGATCATGACCTGAGCTGAAGTCAGACGCACAACCGACTGAGCCACCTAGATGCCCCTAAAGTTTATTTATTTTCTTTGAGAGAGAGAAAGAGAGAGAGAGACAGAGAGAATCCCAAGCAGGCTCCACACTACCACCATGGAGCCCAATGCAGGGCTCGAACTCACAAACCATGAGATCATGACCTGAACCAAAATCTAGATTTTTTTTTTAAATTTTTTTTTTCAACGTTTATTTATTTTTGGGACAGAGAGAGACAGACCATGAACGGGGGAGGGGCAGAGAGAGAGGGAGACACAGAATTGGAAACAGGCTCCAGGCTCTGAGCTGTCAGCACAGAGCCGGACGCGGGGCTCGAACTCACGGACCGCGAGATCGTGACCTGGCTGAAGTCGGACGCTTAACCGACTGTGCCACCCAGGCGCCCCCAAAATCTAGATTTAAAAGCTTAACTGACTGAGTCACCTAGGCACCCCATCCAGTTCTACTAATTTGTTATCATTTTCGGATAGAAAAACATAGCAAGAGATAAAAGTATTATTATTATTCCCCCTTTTTACTGTAACTGGGAATTTCTTAATGAATACATTAAACTGTGCTTGATTCTTGGCTGAGTGTCCTGAAAACTTGGAGCAGCTTATTTGTTTATCTGAACACCCAATTTCTCTCAATGGGTATATTTTCATACTCAATCTAAAGCTGCCCTGAGTGCATCTTCAAAAACTGAGACTAAAAGAGGCAAGTTCAGTACATCTTCTTAAACGAAGTATTTCTGGAGTATAAACCTGTCCATTTTTCACTTCATTTTTCTATGAAATTATTAATCCTAAAGTTTTTGTGCCTACGATCATTGTCTAAGAAGGCTAGCAGTTGTTAGTAAAGATAATTCAGCATCATTACTATTGTTGTAATCCTCATCGATTTTCAGCCATCATTGGAATCATTAATCTGTCTCCATTAAAAAGTGAAACGGAGATGGAGCGACTCTGGTAGGAAGGAGGTGACAGTTGCCCCATTTTCGAAGCCCCAGAATGCTGATAAGATGAAAATTGCAACTGATAGTAGATATAAATTTAGAAAGAATGAAAAAAAAATAAAAATAAAAATAAAAAAAAATTTAGAAAGAATGAGTCATCATATGTGATTTCAAACCAAATAAAAACGTTTGCCATTTTTCTGGTAAGATTACTCATAAGCAATATTTTATGACTTCAAAAATACTGCATATTAATGGTTCCTCCTTGAAGGAAACAAAAAGATGGAACAAGATGCACATAATGACTCCAGTTCATATTCCGACACAAGTTTGTCCTCATTCACTGAGCTCTATAATTATTTCCTATGTGCTATGTTATGCAGTAGCATTTGTTTTTAGGGAAAACGTAAGTATGTGGGAATTTCATTATTTTGCTAATTGAAATGAAAAAAAGGTATAAAAAGATCCAAAATTTTTTTCATAAGTCTTGTGGCAAACAAGTAAAGCATCCAAATGAAAAACATACTTTCTCCACAAACATTGACATTCCTTCTGAAACAAGACAAATTGCATCTTTAGAGGCCACTTTATTTCATTTTATATACACCTTCTTTAAAATTGAGACTTTCAAGGAACCAGAATATATTGCAAGCAATGAGATTCAACATCTGAAATTCATTCCTGGAAAAACAAGAAGGCAAAACAACGTTTCCTAACTTGGTCTGCTCTGATTTGAGAAAAGAATTCAAGAATATTTCATTACCATATCACCATGTCCTGTACTGACAATAAAAACAAAACACAATAGTGATGTTAGAATGTAGTATAAACTCAAACCAATGCATATTTTGATAATGTTCCAAAGTGTAGCAGCTCTTCTTGTTTTAAGGACAAAAGAAACTAAACTGTACCATCCATGTATTACAGTCTAACACAATGTCTATTGCATTTATTCCAAATATTAGATAAGATGGCCTGATAACTTTCATTTTAAAAGCTAAGGGACACTACCTCACAAGATACTTCTCTCTTCCCTTCCCTTTTGCATTCTCACTTTCCTAGCTCAGGTTATCATTCATTAAAGAATGAAATGAGAGCAATAACAGAAATGGAAAAGGAGATGAAAATCTTGAAAATACTGAATAAGAATCACTCATGATCAGGCAGAACATTACACTGGTAGAGCATACTATTTCCTAGCCATAAAATGTGCTTTGATATATTTGAGTATTAGGACCATGCCTTCATTCCTTAGTACGTGCTGCTCAAATCAAACATTTATGAAGCATAATGAAGCCTCAGCATTGTTTGCCACAATTTGGTCCAGTATTTTTTCCAAACTCAAGGAGAGGATTACTTATTGATGCATAAGTAAATTCTAGTTGAAACAGTATGCTAAAGGAGAAAAATCATTAATTTTGGATTCAGACATGTGTGGCATATAAACATAGCTCCATCATTTATTGGTTGGGTGACCTCAGATAAGTTACTCTCTGAGCCTTAAATTCCTCATCAGTAAAAGGGAAAAAAAAACAGGACAGTAAAACCAATCTTGGAAGGCTGGTATGAGGAGTAGTGGACTAAACATCACTCGGTACTTATAGTAAACAGTAAATACTAGTTCCATTTATTTGAGATATTATAGTTTTACATCATGTATCTATGCACAACATGGATCTAGTTAGCAAAAAATATTATTGAATGTGATGTGCGTGGTGGCCATAATGAGCATGTGAGTGGGGAACAGTGTATATTGATCCTGTCTGCATGCACCATAAACTTAAACACAATTCCCAAACACTTGTGTAAACAAAACAGTAGGTATGGCAACACTCATACCTTATGCGTTGAGTGATTTTAAACTTTATGTTAAAAAAATATATAGAATTGAAATTGTCAAAAATGATGAAAAATGACAAAATTATTCTCTGAAATGCCTACTCTGCTCTCTAGGAGATATGCTATATTCTATTTTAGCAAATGAGTCCTTAATTCACCAAGGAATAGCTCTGCCAATAAATCATGGTGAGGACTTAGCATTGCAGTCAGCTCTAAGACAAAGGATGTTTGGCTTTTTTGTGCCCAAAACACACTTGAATACCTACAGTTAAGCCCTTAGCTTTGGCCAAGGAACATCACCTTAGCTTGAGAGTTAAGCTAGTCCTGGGAACTGTTCATGATGAGGCTATTATCTTACTGGGCATCCTAAAGTAGGTCAATGACCACGCTCATGTTAGACTAAAACAAGGGCCCATGGTAGGTTCACTGAATAAACCTTACAATGGTGATTTCAGAGGACTGTCTGCTATCCAATCACCCAAGTGTCCTTTGAAGAAGATAGAATCAAAGAAGCTTACATCCAAGGTCCCTTCTGGCTTGTCTGCCCAAGACCAGTATTCCTTTTACAGCTTGTAAAATCATGGTAAGAATCATGTGCTATAACAATGTGTAAAACCGGGAGCAGGGGGACCAGAGGATTTCCAAACTGGGGAGATCATAAAACTCAGATTCCAAGGCTGAAAAGTATGATTCAATAGGTCCAAGGGAGCTGGAGATGTACATCTTATGAAAGTTCTTCAGGTGATTCTGATGTACAACTAAGTTTGGGAATAAATGAAATAAAGTATATTTTTATTTAGTTATGCTCTTATTTTTCCCTTGTCTTGTTTTTAATTATGGTAAAATACACATAACCTAAATCTTACCATCTTAACCATTTTTGAAGTATACAGTTCAGTTGTATTAAATACATTCACATGTTTGTGTAAACATCACCATCATCTATTTCCAGATCTCTTTTCATTTTGCAAAACTGAAACTCTGTACCCATTAAACAATACCTCCTCATCCCCTCTATTTAGTTGTATCTTAGTGTATCAAACAATTTCTATAACTTTTCTGTAATTTTTCACTCAAATCCCAATTGCAATTTGCAAATGTAACATATAAAATAACTTCTCATTTTCTTCAAAACCAAAAAAATATAAATGTTCTAGAAAGATAATACAACAGTGTTCAGAGAGGACAATTTATGATTAACATAGGCAAAATTTGAGTTAAATGGTGATTGTATGATGTGATGACACTGGAGCCTGGGCCAAGCTGGGTTTTGATTTATGAAATTGGTACCATTCCTTTGACAGATGTCAAATGCTATCTTTTCACCTACACAATGTGACAGCTTTTCTGCTACTAAACCACATTGTATTTCCATTCCTGCTGAATTGTCATACTGAAATAACAAGTTATGGGAGATTATATAGACTTGGCCAAGTGTATTAAGCCCTTCAGGGAAACTATAATTTGTCCCTCTCTCTTGCAAAGACAAAGTTGTTGAAGAATAAAAGAACTGTAGGAGCGCCTGGGTAGCTCAGTTAGGTAAGAGTCCGACTTCGGCCTAGATCTTGATCTCGCTGTTCCTGAGTTGGAGCCCTGCATTGGGTTCTGTGCTGTCAGCTCAGAGACTGGAGCCTGTTTCAGATTCTGTGTCTCCCTCTCTGTCTCTATCCCTCCCCTGCTCATACTCTGTCTGTCTATCTCTCAAAAATAAATAAATTTTTTTTGAAAATTTTAAAAAAGGATAAAAGAACTGTGGAGTTCTGAGATAACAGAAAATTGAAGCAATTAATTGTTAATTAGATCCATCTTTCCACAAAACACATATACACATCAATCAATAAAATCCATCAAAGCTATAGAGACTAAGATAGGTGCTACTGATGAGGACAATTAAAGTGAAAAATGAGGAATATTTAAATCTTAATTCTGTTTCGACTAGTATTTATTTATATAATATTATGTAGTTCCCTATACTATAATAGGCACTAAAGGTCACACAAAATACACAGGAAGACCCTGTTTTCCAGATACTTAATATTTAGTTGAGAAAACAAAGCATACACTAAAAATAATAGTAATAATAATAGTAAAGGTAAATAATAATACAAGTGCATAAATAGATGTCAAAATATATGGCACAGAAAAGTAAGAACTCAGGCTAGAAAGACAGAAATATAAGATGGAGTGATCATTCAGGTATGATACCCAGGAGGTGAAAATTGTGTTGAATGCTAAACAATGAACATTATTTCTATAGCTGAAATGATGGAGAGAAGCAAACATGAAAATAAGCTTGAGCAAAGTTATAGACATGAGAAATAAGTATGTCAGATTCAAGCAAACATGAAGGAAAATCTGGCATTCATTGGAGGACTTAATTTAAAAGACCCATGGGCAGGGAGCTCCTGGGTGGCTCAGTCTGTCTGACTTTGGCTCAGGGCATGACCTCACTGCTCCTGAGTTTGAGGCCCGTGTCAGGGCTCCATGCTGACAGCTCAGAGCCTGGAGCCTCTTCAGATTCTGTCTCTCTCTCTCTCTCTCTCTCTCTCTCTCTCTCTCTCTCTCTCTCTCTCTTCCCCCCCCCCCCCCCCCGCGCATGCTCTGTCTCTCTCTGTCCCTTGAAAATAAACATTAAAAAAAAAGAAAAAAGACCCATGGAGGGAAATATTGGTGGCTTCAATGGGGTTAATATACGGGCAAAGAAAAATAACTTTAAAAACTAATCTGAAATATTTAACCTTTATCCTGTATGCCAGTGGTCATCAAACATTTTTGATCATGCATCCTTTCAATTTTGAGCCTGCACTTATAATATGTATTTACAAGTTATGTATTACTGAACCATTCATTTGTAATTTTGCAATTATGAAATTTGCAATTTTGTAATAAAAAGTTATATTTAAGGAATGATATAAAAAAGAAATAAAAATAATTTTAATTATCTTGCTAATCATAATAGTTTCATACCATCATTACTTAATATAATCTCAAGGCACAATATCTACTAGGAATGAGTTTCAACATAATGGTAGTGAATGAAAGTTCATATTTCTAACAATTTTATTTCAAATTATTTGGCAATACGATCTGCTTAGACAATCACATTTAACCTATATGACAAGCTCTTAAGAGGACATATAAAATCATTATGTTTTACACCTGAAACTAATGTAACATTGGGTGTCACCTATACCTAAAAAACAAGAGAGAGATACAGAAGAGGTGGCTGTACCATTTTTGAAGACTTAGTTTGAGAGAATGAAAAACTCTCATTAGCAACGTTTTTCTTGATTGTTGAAAAGAATATGTTAGACATGTGAATTAAATAAAATCTATTATTAAAAGAAATTTCACCTGTTTCTTTTTACTTTTTTTAACTGAAGCTATTAGAAAATTTTAAACTGCACTTGTGATGAGCACTGGGTGTTGTATGTGATATATCACTAAATTCTACACCTGAAACTAATATTACACTGTATGTTAACTAACTGGAATTTAAATAAAAACTTGAAACTACCAAAAAAAATAACAGTAATAATAATAAAACAGTAAACAATAAAAAGAGAAAATTTTAAATTGCATATGTGCTTAACATTGCCTTTCCATTGGACAGCGCTACTTTAAATAATGAAGTCGCTGAAATGTAAAAGATGATTGAAAATAAGATTATTCTAAATAAGGGGCGGCTGGGTGGCTCAGTCCGTTAAGCATCCAAATTTGGCTCAGGTTATGATCTCACAGTTCCGTGAGTCTGAGCCCTCTGTCGGGCTCTGTGCTGACAGCTCAGAGCCTGGAGCCTGCTTCAGATTCTGTGTCTTCCTCTCTCTCTGCCCTCTGCCTACCCTCTCTCAAGAATAAATAAACATTAAAAAAAAAAGATTATTATAAATAAAGTTTTAAATACACTGCTATATTCACTGCCTGAGTTCATCAGATTATCTTTGGTAAGGTACATGTTTTGGTTTTTATACCACATATTTTACAGATATTCAATAAAAATATACAAAGAAAAAAGATGAAAGGAGTCCATGTGTATGGTACAGGAAAATGAGAGATATGTTATCAAGATACTGCCAGCCAGGGCAATGAAATGTTTCCTCTTATACATCATTATCTAGATGTAACCTGAATACAGAAGAGACAGAGTAGGGTGCACATGGAAAGGCAGGGCAGCACCTACCAAGCCAAATCCATCACAGAAAGCAGCCTTCCTTCACTTCCACCCCTACCAGGAACTCAGCCCAATGCACACGGATAGTGACAGTACATGGCCAGACACCCTGCAGCGCCAGATGGGAAGCATGTGCCACTGCTGGACAACGTCAGCACACTTGCCAATGACACCATTTAATGGAAGACAGAGAGACAGTGATGCCTCCAGTTCTCCCCTAGCTGCCAAGCTACCATGGAGTCAGATAGGAAGGAACTCTACCCTTCGCTAGAGATAAAGGTTGCTAATGAAGTTCATCAGAACTAAATATGGAGACTCCTGGTGCTGAAAAGTGCCAGTGATTAAAACTAAGTTTAAAATTTTAAATATTAGATTTGAAAAAGAAAAAAGAACAGGTCTCTGTAGAGGGATGGTTAGTCACAAATGCATCAATAAACAATGTCACAGAGAGAGTGTCTGGTGCTCACTCAAGCATCTCAGAGAGGGAAAGCCATTAGACTTTAAATAGTCTAGAGTCATATGTGTGTGTGTATGTGTGTGTACACACACACATATATATACATATATATATACATATATATATACATATATACATGCACATATGTGTGTGTGTGTATATATAATCATATAGGTATAATACACACACACACACATAATCTCTTTCCAGATTCTCAAGAAAAATGCTATTTCCAGTACCCTTTCAAGAACTTGTCTTGGAACCAAATACTGTCAGATTGGTTATAATTAGGAAATATGAAATAAGGGTCTTATCTCAGATTTGCTTTTACCCACTTTTACTATTGACAATATATAAAGATATTTTAATTTAAATATCAAAAGTTATTTGGTAAGTTGATTCAACAACCACATTTTAAATAAATTATATCGCAACATTGATTTAGTCACAGAATCTATTTTTTAAAGTAAAAGGAGGAATTTCAATTAGCTATTAGGAAAACCAATTAAACCTAAATAAAGGTTTTGATACGCTGGAATCAAAATCAAAGGTGTTGATAACACTGGGTTATGCATTATCTTCTGAAAATAAAGAATTAATGATACATTTTTTTTTCATTTTTAGGAGATATAAGAATGGAAAAGATAATTTTCAAAGCTTCTTTTAATAATATAATTCTTTAAACCTTCCAGAGTCTGACATTACACTGCAGAAATACACTCTGTTTTTATATTTCCACTTGCAAATACCACATAACAGTATTTAGTTATGAGAATTAATTCATGGTGATATAGTATGGCACAAAAATAGTATAGTTTTACATATTCATTTACATTTTTCCTAATAAAATACTTGATTTTTGGATCTGAGTTTTTCCTCTTGAAAGTGACTATATTCATTGTTATAAAGACAACTTTAAACATGGAGTCCATTTACAACATTAATTAGAACAGGGTCTACTACCATTAGACTGGAGCCATGGGCCTATCAACAAACAGGTTTATTCTATGTTCCTAGTTTCAAAGGTAAGATAGAATTCTTCTTTTTCTTTCTTTCTTTTCTTTTCTTTTTTTTTTTTGAATTCTTCTCTTTCTTAACATGATATTTAGCATGAAATATCTGTAAGGAAGTGAATTTCACAATTTCGTTTGTGCAATTCCTGGAGAAATAATACATTTTGTAGATATATGACATTAACAGAATGTTTGCTGCTGCAATGCAACAGTAGTAAAAATTTAACTGAAACACTGGATCCTATTTTAATATTACTTTTTACTATTGTCCAATGCTGTCTAATATTTACTATTACAACTTACATTTTTTTTTACAACCCCACCTAATATGTACTTGGCCATGAAAAAATGAAGAAATATCCATAGTACAAATTAAGAAAATAATTAGCAGAGATTCAATTATTCACTAATAAAGTGTCCAGCTTGTTCAATGTTTATCAGGAAATCCCCTTATCAAAAATGTCTATGTAACTATCAATGGCTATTATATTCACTGTATTAACAAATTAATGTAAGATCTATGGGGGCAGGAATTTATTACCATTTTTAAAATGTATTACTGTAGTATTCAAAGTGCTGAATGGTGGTTAACACACTGCAGGAACACAATATTTACATGGATATTTTAAGTGAAGGAATGCATAAACTGTTTAAATCTATTAATCCACCTCTTCCTTCAATAAATAGTAATGAACATATAGAGATACTATTTAGACATCAGAGATAAAGAGGAGTAAGACATGGTCTTCAACCTCAAAAAACTCTCATTCATTACATGAAAGGAATGAAAATAAAAAACAGATGATAATAGTGAACTATGGCAAATGCAATGATTTTCACTTTCACAAAATTCTATGTGCACACATTGAATATATCTTAGGGGGACTGTGGGGACAGGGAAAGGGATGGGGGCATGAAATATTTTTTGTAAGAAAGTATTAAATATGATCAACTGTTAAGCAAATAAAGAACGAAGGAAGAAACACCTCAGACAAAGATGAGAAAAAGAACGTGATGCTCAGAAATGACAAATTCCACATGGCTGTGGATTACATGAAAGGCAGAGAATTGGAAAGGGAGACAGAGGCCAGATCATAGAACTTGTTTTTGTTTTCTTATGGGTAATGGGGAGCTTTTAAAAGTGTTAAGTAGGAGATGATAGGTTTTTATATTAGATAATGACTCTTGCAATTATGTAAAAGATAGATTAGACTGGAGATGAAATAGTGTTCCAGATGTCAGGTAGAGAATTGATAAAGACTTGAACTAACACAGTAACATCTGCAAGCAAAAGAGAATCATATTCCCACAATGCTTTGGGCAGCAATTCTCAATCTCAGGAATCTCTTAAAACCATGTAGAGGCCTGACCCCTTCACCATCTCTAAGGATTTTCCCTAAGAAGTACATTCCCCTTCTTCAATGAGAATCACTGACATCGTGACCTATTATTAATGACATCTATAATTGTATCATAGTTCCAGGTGTCTGGGGAAGAAGAAGGTTGAGAACCACATATTTAGAAGGTAAGATTACCTAGACTTAATAATCAAATAATTGCATAAAGGAATGGATGATGGAAAAGAAGGAATCTAGAATCATTGCATGAACTGGATGGATGATAGAACCATCAACTGAGATGAGCAAGAAGGTACAGAAAAGAAGCAAGTTTAGAGCTTGAGATGCTTGTAGAACATCTAGGTGGGAAAGTCAACAGAAGTTGAAAATAAAAGCCTGGCACTTGGAGAAGTGTGAGCTGGAGATGTGAAGTGATCAGAACACAGATGGTAGATATTGTAGACCAAGAAAAGAAGCTCAAGAAGACAGCTGAGAAGAAATTTAAAAAAAAATGTTAAGAAGGAGTAGAAGAAGAGTAGGAGATGGGGAACCACCACCAAGAGAGTGGTATCTTGAAACCCTTTGAAAGGAGAGTTTCAAAAAAAAAGGTGACAGGGCACCTGGGTGGCTCAGTCTGTTAAACGTCTGACTCTTGGTTTCAGCTTTGGTCATGATATCACAGTTTCATGGGTTTGAGCCTGCATCAGGCTCTGCACTGGTACTGCAGAGGCTGCTTGGGATTCTCTGTCTCCCTCTCTCTCTGCCCCTCCCTCACTTGCTCTCTCTCAAAATAAATACATAAACTTTAAAAAACGTAAAAGAAACAAAAGAGGTGATGGTCAGGGGTGAAATGCAGTAGAAAATTTCAATTACATAAGCACCTGGATCTCCCAGCTGTTAGCAGTAAGCTGGTATTGGATAGTTTTGCCAGAAGAAATTCCATGAAGACATGGATGTAGAAGATAGGTTACATCGAATTGAGGAGTATGTAGGAAATAGGGGAAATGAACAGACTCTCTGATTAATTTGTCCTTGCTGCACTGCTTCATTGTGTTTACTCACTAAAAATAATTTGCTCTTCTCAAGTCAAAAGATTGACCATGCTCATGGATCGGAATAATTAACATTGTTAAAATATCCATTCTACCCAAAGCAATTTACAAATTCAGTGCCATCCCTATCAAAATACCAACAACATTTTTTACAGAACTAGAACAAATAATCCTTAAATTTGAATGAAACCACAAAAGACCCTGAATAGCCAAAGCAATCTTGAGAAAAGAGAGCAAAGCCAGGGGTATCACAATCCCAGATTTCAAGATATACTACAAAGCTGTACTAATCAAAACACTATGGTACTTGCACAAAAACAGACACATAGATCAATGAAACAGAATAGGGAGACTAGAAATAAACTCATGCAGATATGTTCAATTAATCTACAATGAAGAAGGCAAGAATACACAATGGAGAAAAGACAGTCACTTCAACAAATGGGGTTGGGAAAACAAAACAGCTACATGCAAAAGAATGAAACTGGACTACTTCCTTACACGGTACACAAAAATAAACTCAAAATGGATCAAAGATCTAAATGTGAAACCTAAACCTAAACCTCCTAAAAACAAACACAGGCAGTAATCTCTTGGACATCAGCCTTAGCAATGTTTTTCTAGATATGCCTCAGAGGAAAGGGAAATAAAAGCAAAAATAAACTTTTGTGACTACATCAACTAAAAAGCTTTTGCACAGCAAAGAAAACCATCAACAAAACTAAAAGACAGCTTCCTGAATGAGAGAAGATATTTGTAAAATGACATCTGATAAAAGGTGAGCATCCAATATATATAAAGAACTTATATAACTCAACACCAAAAAACAAAAACAACAACAACAACAAAAAAAAAAACCACCAAACAATCCAATTAAAAATGGGCAGAAGACATGAATGGCCATTTCTCTAAAGAAGACACAGATGACCAAAAGACACATGAAAAGATGCTCAACATCACTCATCATCAGGGAAATGTAAATCAAAACCACAATGAGATATCATCTCACACCTTTTAGAATGGCTAAAATAAAAAACATAAGAAACAACAAGGGTTAACAAGGATGTTGAAAAGAGGAATCTTTGTGCACTCTTGGTGGGAATGCAAACTGGTGCAACCACTGTGGAAACCAGTATAAAATTTCCACAACAAATTAAAAATAGAAGTACCATATGATCCCGTAACTCCACTACTAGGTATTTATCCAAAGAATATGAACATACTAATTCGAAACGATATATGCACCCTTATGTTTATTGCATTTCTTACGTACAATAGCCAATTATAGAAGCAGCCCAAGTGTCCATCGATAGATGAATGGATAAAAAGATGTGGTATATATATATACAATAGAACATTACTCAGTCATAAAAAAGAATGAAATCTTGCCATTTGCATGTACATGGATGGATCTAGAGAGTACAATGCTAAGTGAAACAAGTCAGTCAAAGAAAGGCAAACACCATATGATTTCACTCATATGTGGAATTTAAGAAACCAAATAAATGAACAAAGAAAAAAAGAAACCAAGAATCACTCTCTTAACTATAGAGAACCAAATGGTGGTTACCAGAGGAGAGATGGGTGGGGAATGAGTGAAACAGGTGAAGAGAATTAAGAGTACATTTATCATGATAAGTACTGAGTAATGTATAGGATTGCTGAATCCCTATACTGTACACCTGAAACTAATATAACACTGTATGTTAACTAAGGTGGAACTAAAATTAAAAACAAAAAAACAAAAAAAAGTAAAAATAGGGGCATCTGGGTGGCTCAGTTGGTTAAGCGGCCAACTTCGGCTCAGGTCATGATCTCGCGGTTTGTGAGTTCAAGCCCCGCGTCGAGCTCTGTGCTGACAGCTCAGAGCCTGAAGCCTCCTTCGGATTCTGTGTCTTGCTCTCTCTCTGCCCCTCCCCTGCTTATGCTCTGTCTCTCTATATCTCAAAAATAAATAAAACATTAAAAAAATTTTTTAAATAAAAATAATAAAATAAGTTATGGAGATGAAAAATACAGTGTAGGGAATATAGTCAATAATATAATAATGTTTTTTGGTGACAGATGGTGACTACACTTGTTGCAGTGAGCACTGAATACGGTATAGAATTGTTGAATCACTATGTTACACACCTGAAACTAATATAACACTTGATGTCAACTACAACTTCAATAATAATCATAATGATTTGTTCTCCTCATTTTTAATTTAAAAAGAAATGCACAATCCATAAAGTTGCCCCAATTGTCAAGCCAAGAAATACAATTCCATCCACATTTCCAACACAGAAATTTTAATACCACTTTTGACTATATCTGGATTGAAAGAAAATATACCATGTTCAAATTCAACTTTTCTTTATGATTCTTAATGTAACCCACTATCAACTGTCAAAACAAGTGAGGGCAGTTTAACTCAAAACAGGGACTAGTTTGTACCAAATAATTGCAGTTTCACTTAATCTCTTTCTTAATCTTATTTTCTAGACTCCAAATTCAATCTGCAACACAGGTTCACATATTTAGTCATAAGAATGATAAGAGAAAGAATAAAATCATATAAAACAGAAATCTTGAGGCGCCTGGGTGACTCAGTTGGTTGAGCGTCCGACTTCGGCTCAGGTCATGATCTCATGGCCTGTGAGCTCGAGCCCCATGTTGGGCTCTGTGCTGACAGCTCAGAGCCTGGAGCCTGTTTCAGATTCTGTGTCTCCCTCTCTCTCTGCCCCTAACCCACTTGCATTCTGTCTCTGTCTCTCTCAAAAATAAATAAATATTTAAAAAAATTAAAAACAAAACAAACAAAAACAGAAATCTTGCCTTTTTTCCCCAAAGTAACAAATCTGAGACCTGGTTCAACAAAATGTGTTCTGAGGCAGTTACATGTAGTGGCTCTCTGATAGATCCATTTGTATCAGACCATAAGCTTTTGATCATACTGATTGCATCTTATGTATATTGATATTCATTTAGCCACTCATTCAACAATTAGTAAATGTCTAGTATTGCATTAGGAGAAGCCCTCATGTTAAGGATACAGCTTGCAACTGGCAGAAAAGGCACACAATTTAAAAAGCAATAATCTTAAAGTCTGATACATCTAAAATTGTGGAATAAGCAGGAGTTTTTACTCTAATTTGGGGACATGAGAAAGAATAGAAAATGCTTCCCACGAAGTGATACTGAAGCTGAAATCTATAGGACACATGTGAGTTAGCCAAGTGAAGGGGAGAATTCTGGAGGCAAGAGAAAGAGTAGAGCATTTCAGGAACTGAAAGAAGTTTGATTTGGCTGGAGTCTAGCATGAGTGGAAACCTGGCAAAGCATGAAGCTGGAGAGCTGGGTAGTTTGGGTCCAGACGATGGAAACCGCATGTGGTAGGCAGCCTCTGAGAAGGCCACAAAGATACCCTACTTGTATAGCCTTCAGCCCTGGAGCAGGGGCTGAATTATTGCCTCACTCCTAACGAAGAATATACAGCAAAAGTGATGGGCTGTTTGTTCCGCGATTAGGTTATAAAAAGACTGTGACCTCTTTCTGTCTTGGGTGTTCCCTCTCTCCCTCTGGATCAGTCATCAATCTCTCATTCTAGGGGAAGCCATGTGCCATGCCATGAGGCAGTCCTATGGAGACGGTCACATGAGTGAGCTTAGAAGCAAACTCTCCCCATGTTGCAAACTGAGATGGCTGTAGCCCTGTTTGACACCTTGACTGAAGCTTTACAAGAGACCAGGAGTCAGTGCCACACACTTCTGGACACCTGACCCACAGACACAGTGAGATAATAAATGTGTGCCACTAAGTTTTGGGGTAATTTCCTAAAAAAGCAATGGATAGCTAATTTACCATGCTAAAGAATTGGGTTGAGCATTGATGTAAAGGAACGAGAATTAAAGGGTTTTAAGCAGGAGAAAACATTAAACATATCCATACTCACAATTTTAAACATTCAGTAAAGCTTAGTAAAACTTTTCATCAAATTCAAAGAGCTGAACCCATTAATCAAGAAGTAAGTTTGTCCCCCATGCATCTCAAAGGAGTCACAGTGTTGAAGCACTCTCGATTATTATCACTATTTTCAAAAGTATGCTCCAATTTAATGAAATTAAACTACTAGGAGGAAAAAAAAGCAATTTCATTCTTTTTGATTATGAAGCAAAACACGTTTGGGAAAAAATTTCCAGACTCCCATCTCATCAGAAAACGATTCCATTTGCCAGTCTGACACCTCTGTGTAGCACTTCAGAACATAGGTAAGCCCATGGCTCACTTGGGGAGACACATTTTGTGAGTATTCAGAAACAAGGCAAGATTAGTACCCCAGGAGCCATTAGCATTTCCAAAAGCATTATACGAATTATTCCTGTGTGAGACATTTCATTGTAAAAAGGAAACTGGTAATTAATTCACAGTCATTTCAACCACATGATTGTTTCAAGTAATATTGATGTCATAAAATCCTTTAGCCAAATAACAAACTGTTAAGTGAATATGGAAAGTTCCAATAATCAAGAAAGGAAAGGTCTCTTTTTCCTCTAAATCCAATGACCCTATCTATGCAATAAAAGTAGACAGAAGTTTTCAGCTAAAATCTTAGCTTTTATTTATTCAAATTATGTAGCCACATTCTGTGAAGTTTAATGAAAAAGTAGACCTAACCATTTATCCTTAAAATTGCCTTTCACTGAACAAAACTCTAATTCTTTATTTTATTCCTTTTATAACTTTTGAGAAGATCAAATATTGAAGTTCAGAGGTACCATCAAGATAGAAAGCTGGGGCGCCTGGGTGGCTCAGTCGGTTAAGCGGCCAACTTCAGCTCAGGTCATGATCTCACGGTCCGTGAGTTCGAGCCCCGCGTCGGGCTCTGTGCTGACAGCTCAGAGCCTGGAGCCTGTTTCAGATTCTGTGCCTCCTTCTCTCTCTGACCCTCCCCTGTTCATGCTCTGTCTCTGTCTCAAAAATAAATAAACATTAAAAAAAATTTTTTTAATAAAAAAAAAGATAGAAAGCAAAAAAATACTTTTTCTGTTAACCACTTGGATATATCTCCAAATATGAAATAACTCTCCATGTTAAAGTAATACCAATTGGCCTGTAAGGTAATTCTGCAAATTAAAACCCATTTTTTCCCAATTTAAGTGTGTAACTCAAAACTAATGTCAGAAACATCTTTTGTAACTTATTAAATAAACAATCAAATAAATTCTTCATTAACATATGAAAATATCAACATCAAAAGGAAATGTTCACCTTGCCGTATATTATTTTAAAAAAATCTTTTGAGGTTTTTTTTTCTAATCAGGGTTAGCACAACCATAATGAAGAAGTTAAGACAACTATTAGGTAATAGGTAAACATATATACTAACATATTGAGGAACTGTCAATAAGTAATAACACCCCCATAAACACCATGTTAACAAGAAAAATTCATTTACATCTTATTTGCAATTTATACTTCACTTAGACAGTTCAGAATCATAAGAGCATCCATGGAGAGAAATTTAAAAATCATCTTACAACAATATTTGTTTAATAGGAAGTGATGGCTTAAATGTTACAATATGTTTCTTGAATATCTTCACATTAAATAGTAATTGAACAAAAAGCCCCCTGGTTCTGCTCAAGGGCAAGTCCCACAAAGCTCCTCATTATTGGAATGTCCAACTTGGAAGCCAAACTAAATAACAAGGAGTAATTTGCCAATTAGAACTTCCTGCTCTTTTCTCTTTATTCCTTAAACACCATTCAGGGGCTGAACTGGTCAAACACTTTTAGCTTCAAAACAGCAACTGAAAGGATTTAATTTGTGTCTCTCCAAGGTGAACCTGTCAAGAGGCAGCGGTGATGTAGTCCATGTCCCCCTGCAGCAATTTCCCTTAAAGACAGAGAAGTGGGTTTCCACTCTTGCAGAATATGGAGTTTCCTTTTCTCATTTCCCATTATTTCATTTCAATTAATGACCTCCAAATTTTATACTTGTGTAACTACTGGGCTTAAGACTGTTGAGTCAATATGTCCCTGGAATCTGCTAACATCTTCAGACCAAACCTGTTTATACGCTGGAAATAAAGCACTTCACAGAGCCCTGACACAGACTGGAACGAGGACCACAAAAATGTGTAAAACCCAAAATGGTGCGGACCCAGAATCACCAGAAGAGAAGGGGTAAAATATCCAGCACTTACAGACCCTTGGCAACATTTGCATTCCTCACCTGCATTTTCCTAATTGCAATCCAAGCTTACATCTCAGTTTGTTATTCAATTTGAGATGTCCAGTGATTAACAGAATTTAGATGCAGACTTCTAAATTGCAAACATATTCACAGATTAACATTAAATCAGTGAAACTCGGTCCTCTTTTCCAACCTAAGGAGACCTGACACAAGGCTCTGGGCTTCCCCATCAAAGACCCACTAGCACCAGAAAAAGAGGCTTCACTTTGCTCACTGTGAGCCTGTACAGGGTTCACTCCTCTGAACCCTGGGCCAGGAAAATTAGTGAAGGAGAAACTGCTTTTCGAATGTCTACTTGCAAAAACTATTTGTAATCGGGTGTTGTTGTTTTTTTTTAATTCATCATATTTTAGGGTCTGTACTGACAACCCATTGAAAATGCAGTAGAGTATTTCTTTATTTTTTATGTTTTTATTTATTTTTGAAAAAGAGACAGAGAGACAAAGTGTGAGCAGGGGAGGCGCAGAAAGACACAGAATCTGAAGCAGGCTCAGGCTCTGAGCTGTCAGTACAGAGCTTGACGTGGGGCTTGAACTCACGAACCACAAGATCATAACTTGAGCGGAAGTCGGAGTTTAACCAACTGAGTCATCCAGGCTCCCTGAGTATTTCCATTTGTATATTTAAAAATCAATCTTAAAAGGAGAACATGTTGTTTCTATCAATGAATTGCTTGAATGGTTCTTTCCCAAATCGAGAGAAGATATTGTTTTTACTGTAGAAAATAATAGATGGTCAGGATCTTTGATCTAAGAGGTGACAAAATTCTCTCCAAACTTCAGGCTCCTCTGAACTCCTTTTCAACTAGGCCTCCATCTTTGGGCTTTCAGGTTTGTCTCTGCATTGTTCAACTGTAGCAAGAATCATGTGAAGTTGGTTTAGCCAGAATCTCCCAACCTCTATACCTGATCACTCTCAAAATCTGATTTTAATCAGGTGGTGTGTGATCACTCTTGCCTGCCTTCAGCAAGAACACTCACCCTGCTCCCTGGCTACAAATTCCCGCTTTTCCTTCTTGTCTTTGGAGTTGAGTCCAATCTCTTTCCCCCACTGCAAAACTCCATTGCTTATCTTGGCAATCCCCCTGAATAAAGTCTACTTTACTGTTTTTTAACAGTGTCATGAAAAACTCTTTCTTTAACAGAGGTCAGGAACGACTAATCCTTCTTAAACTGGTTATTAGGGCAAGCTTCCTCACTTCCTAGGCAGTTTTATAAAGGTCCAGGAAGTATAAATTAAACTGAAAATAAATATGGTAGAGATAAAGTATAAAGAATTTGAACTTCATACCAGTGTCTTACTATGACTGTTCTATGGGAATGTTTCAGTTCAAATAAACTAGATCAACAGAAATTTATAGCCACAGAATTTGGAACTTTAGCTAATCTCAGTGATTTGGGTTTAATTCTTAACCCAAACCACACAATTTTCCAGATAAAGAAAGTAAACTTGAAGAAATTGGGTTTAATAACATTATTTTAAGACACTAGCAAAGGTTGATTTTACTTACACATATTTTGCAATCAATTCCAAGCATTACTTAACATGCAAAAATAGCTTGCTCTTACCTTTACAAAGAAACTTCAAAATCAGTTTATCCAAAACAAATATCCATTCTATCATCTCACCAGCTACTCACATTAGAAAAACTGGAACTCTCTTGAATGGCTATTCATTTGACACCACTCATGGAATGTCTCCTGACTCTGTCACCAGCTCTCTGCCCTGCTCTCTCCCAGGGCCCGTCATTTCTCTCCCTGCCCTTGTTCAGTATCAGTGCATCCTTGCTCAGTATCAGTGCATCCTCCATACTGCTTCAGTAACTGTTTCTCATTGACACCCTTGTCACTCCCTTGCTTTCCAAGCTCTCGTGGCTCCTCATCACCACACTTTAACATGGCACTCAGTGATTTTTCATGCTCTAGCTTTAGCCTCTGACCAGTTTCCTCATTGCCCCTCCTCCACCCACATTTCGGGGATTAGCTGCGCCAGCCTTCTCACCATTTTACAAATATCCATGCCTCCATGACTTGGCTTCTGCTTCTCACTCTTTTGGAATCTTCTTCCCACCCACTTCTCTTCTCCCCCTTCTCTATCTTGCATATATTCACACCTTCTCCTCTTCTTTGAAGTTTTTTTCAGAAACCAAATAGGGGCACCTGGGTGGCTCAGTCGGTTAAGCATGTGACTTTGGCTCAGGTCATGATCTCACAGCTCATCAGCTTGGGCCCCATGTTAGGCTCTGTGCTGACAGCTCAGCCTGGAGCCTGCTTCAGATGCTGTCTCCGTCTCTCTCTGCCCCTGCTCTACTCACGCTCTGTCTCTCAAATATAAATAAACATTAATAAAATAAAAATAAAACACACAAAATAAATCAATTTTTCCTCCACAAGAGTTTATTATCACAGCACATTTATTTGTACTATCATATCCACCTCTCTGAAATATCTTCAGTCTCCACATACTCCCCCTAAATTGTGAGCTGCCTACTTATTTTTGTAGGCCTACTTTCCAGCAAAGTACTCATATACAGTAATATCCTATAAACGTTTGTGGATATTCACTTTGGCAATGAATCCATTCATCGCCAATAGACAATGCTCATGAGGCATTTCAGAAATGATTTCCTGGGGCGCCTGGGTGGCTCAGTCGGTTAAGCGTCCGACTTCAGCCAGGTCACAATCTCGCGGTCCGTGAGTTCGAGCCCCGCGTCGGGCTCTGGGCTGATGGCTCAGAGACTGGAGCCTGTTTCTGATTCTGTGTCTCCCTCTCTCTCTGCCCCTCCCCCGTTCATGCTCTGTCTCTCTCTGTCCCAAAAATAAATAAACGTTGAAAAAAAAATTAAAAAAAAAAAAAAAAAGAAATGATTTCCTGCAGGATCATTTGACATCATTAAAGAAAAGTTGAATAATATTGAATAATTTAATGTATATTAGATTTCAGCAATTAAATATTGAAATGCATAGAAAACTACACTGTTCTTAAATGTTCATCAGTGAGTATGGATTGAGTCTACTGAAGTGCATGACAGTGCTATGTGCTAAGGTGATTTTTTTTTTTTAATGTTTATTTATTTTTGACAGAGAGAGAGACAGAGCATGAGTGGGGGAGGGGCAGAGAGAGAGGGAGACACAGAATCAAAAGCAGGCTCCAGACTCTGAGCTGTCAGCACAGACCCCATGCAGGGCTCGAACTCACAAACCAAAAGATCATGACATGAGTCGAAGTTGGACGCTCAACCAACTGAGCCACCCAGGCACCCCAAGGTGATTTTAAATAATATTCAAAAAAATATAATCTCTACCCAGGGGAATTTACAATATAAAAATTATGATATTGGCCACATATGTATTTCTGAGTGTAAGCCATACAGATAATATGTGTGTTATGTCATTGAGGTTAGGAGTTGCTAAATATAAATGAGTCTACAAAGCACAGAAAATCAGACATTTACATGGATGTTGAATTGAGATAATTGTGAAACACCTGATTCAGTGTTACCTGTATTTTATTTTATATTCAAATTTTTCTTAAACAATTAGGATTTTAGGGGCTGCTGGGTGGCTCAGTCGGTTGAGCATCCAACTTCAGCTCAGGTCATGATCTCACGATTTGTGAGTTCGAGCCCCGCGTCGGGCTCTGTGCTGACAGCTCAGAGCCTGGAGCCTGCTTCGAATTCTGTGTCTCCCTCTCTCTCTGCTCCTCCCCTGTTTGTGCTGTCTGTCTGTCTCTCTCTCTCAAAAAGAAATGTAAAAAAAAAAATTTTTTAAGTAAAAGGAGTTCAATGAGACAAGTGTCAGCTTGAACTTTTCAAACAAATGTCTCTTTTAATCAGGCCTCACTGGTGATATGAAAAATCAAGGACCCAGATCATAATTAAAAGAGAATTTGACCCAATTTTCCTGCAATTGAAACTCAGGCTCTGTGCTGACAACTCAGAGCCTGGAGCCTCTTTAGATTGTCTCTCTCTCTCTCTCTCTTTCTCTCTCTCTCTCTCTTCCTCTCTCTTCCTCTCTCTCTCTCTGCCCTTCCGCCACTAGTGCTCTGTCTCTCGAAAATAAATAAATGTAAAACAATAAAAATAAAAATTTTTTTTTAAAAATTAGGATTTTTTAAATGGATATAATATATACATACTTATGAAAAAACGATGGAAAGCGTGTAATAGCTGGCTGTTCTACAGGATCAGATGGATGATAATGTAGATACATAGAAATGACCAAGAAGTCATTTCTGGGTTTTTTTTTTTGTTTTTTTTTTTTCAACGTTTTTTATTTATTTTTGGGACAGAGAGAGACAGAGCATGAACGGGGGAGGGGCAGAGAGAGAGGGAGACACAGAATCGGAAACAGGATCCAGGCTCCGAGCCATCAGCCCAGAGCCCGACGCGGGGCTCGAACTCACGGACCGCGAGATCGTGACCTGGCTGAAGTCGGACGCTTAACCGACTGCGCCACCCAGGCGCCCCCATTTCTGGTTTTTATACTTAAAGAATGTTTCTGGATCGATAGTCTGCTGGAAATAATTTTATCTGAACACAGAATGAATGTGTGATGTAAACACACACACACACAGAGACTTTAATTTATCTAAGCTACTTCAAACAAATCAATTGCTATTACTTTAAGATACAGATTAAAGTCATACAAAGGTCATCACAATGCTATGTATGATCACATTCTGATCTATTTTTCTGTGATTTTTCTCAAAGCTGTCCAGGTCCATTACGATTCTTAAAAAGAGAAATTTTTAGGCTTCTTAAGTTTCTAAGGTCTTTGGCAGTTCTCTCCTGTCTAGTTAATCAAGTAATACCTCTTAAGGGTACTTATGAGATGAGTAAAAACTATGGTCATAATTTCTTTACTGTCAAGAAAATGGGAATTTATACTTTGGATAAACCCCAGGGATGTTACATAGCAAGAAGTTCTATTTTAGGCTGGAGGGGGCGGTGGGAAGGAGAAATATAGAGATGCAGTGAAAAGTTTCTTGCAGCTATCTAATTTATTTTAACAGCATGCTTCAAAAATAATTACTATTAATATAATCAATACTTATGCAAAATAGGAAAATGGCATCTATAGTTAAAGTGGGAAAAACAACTGTCTCTATGACCATTAAAACTTGACACTGGAGGGGCGCCTGGGTGGCTCAGTCGGTTAAGCGTCTGACTTCGGCTCAGGTCATGATCTCGCGGTCCGTGAGTTCGAGCCCTGCGTCAGGCTCTGTGCTGACAGCTCAGAGCCTGGAGCCTGTTTCAGATTCTGTGTCTCCCTCTCTCTGACCCTCCCCATTCATGCTCTGTCTCTCTCTGTCTCAAAAATAAATAAACGTTAAAAAAAAAATTAAAAAAAAAAACTTGACACTGGGACCTTTATGCCCACTGACAAATTTTAATACTGAAATATATTATGTATATATTGACATTCTTTAACATTTTGCCACAATGGACCAATTTTAGATCCCAAGATAATCTACATATGAAATTGTCACTGAATTTTGTGAAAGAAACTATTTACTCTTAAGATTATATTTCTTGACTGGAAGCTTTGAAGAAGTAAATAATGTTCTCATTTGTTAATTTAATATTTTGAACCATATTAGCTCTGTAAATGCAGTGCAAATGATTATTAGATATCATTCTCTGTTTCCCTTACTTCTATTTTGGCTGGTTGAAAATTAATTATGTATGACCTGCAAAAAGAGAAATTTGAATTTTTTAAAAGGTCTCTAACTTAACAAAAGTAGATTCTAAAAATGCCATAGGTACCACTATTTTTAGCACTTAGTTTAAAAAAGTAGGGGCGCCTGGGTGGCGCAGTCGGTTAAGCGTCCGACTTCAGCCAGGTCACGATCTCGCGGTCCGTGAGTTCGAGCCCCGCGTCAGGCTCTGGGCTGATGGCTCAGAGCCTGGAGCCTGTTTCCGATTCTGTGTCTCCCTCTCTCTCTGCCCCTCCCCCGTTCATGCTCTGTCTCTCTCTGTCCCAAAAATAAATAAACATTGAAAAAAAAATTAAAAAAAAAAAAAGTATACTTTTCACAACATTGTGAATGTACAAAAATACCACTGAATTGTATGCATCAAAATGGTTCATCTTGGGGAGCCTGGGTGGCTCAGTTGGTTAAGCGCCAGACTTCGGCTCAGGTCATGATCACGGTTCGTGGGTTTAAGCCCTGCGTCGGGCTCTGTGCTGACAGCTCAGAGCCCGAAGCGTGCTTCATATTCTGTGTCTCCCTCTCTATCTCTCTCTCTCTCTCTCTGCCCCTTCTCGGTTCATACTCTTTCTCTCTCTCTCTGTCAAAAATAAATAAACATTTAAAAAATAAACTTAATTTAATTTAAATTAAATGATTCATCTTATGTGAATTTCACCTCAATTTACCAAAAAAAAAAAAATTAGTGTTTATTTTTTTTTTGAGAGACAGAGAGAGACAGCATGAGCAGGAGAAGGGCAGAGAGAGGGAGACCCAGAATATGAAGCAGGCTCCAGGCTCTGAGCTGTCAGCACAGAGCCCCACGCGGGGCTCGAACTAACAAACCGTGAGATTGTGACCTGAGCCAAAGTCAAAGTCGGATGCTTAACTGAGCCACCCAGGTGCCCCTCACCTCAATTTTAAAATGTATGAATGTTAACAGATGTCATTGCTATCCCCTTGAAATTTACCCACAAATGAATATGTGCGCTAATGAATGATGTCTGCCTAACCATCAAGAACTGTCTAGAATCATTGACCATTTAGTATCTTTTTAAGACACATTAGACTTAGCTGGCATTGTCTTCATCAACTTTCCATAATAATGTACAAACCTTAACTACAGAATAATCATAGAACAATTACTCTATATCCATTAGAGTTTTAGCGTTATCATCTTATTTAAATTCCTTGGTGAAGAAATAATCTATGTAAGTAAGATAGGTAGATAGAGAGGTAGATAGGTAGATAGATAGATAGATTTCCAATAACCTGATTTTTAAAAAATTCTTTATTTTCCTAAAAAACAAAATTTAAAGTCCAGTAGCAACATCAAAAATTCTTTAGTTTGTATCAACTGGTTCTAAGAATCCTTCCAGTTTCTCCCTAGAATCCTAAAAATATTGAAAATAAAATCTCATACTCTTGGGATATATAAACCGCCATTTTCTGACTTATCGTTTAATTGCTCCAAAGCTGGCTAATCTCTCCTCAATTCTTAGAAATAGGATCATTTATGATTCTAAAGATGCTCTGGATATATGACTAAACTTTTATCTAAACTGATTATATCAGGTAATTTAGGCCAAGACTAAAGAAATGGTTACCATCCAGTGAATAAAGCTAACTTACTCAGCTAAGAAAGCACTGATTACAATTCTATGAATTTTAACTCCACTTATTTGGGTGTCTGACTAGATCTAGTCCATTATTCCCTACTGATGCTCCTAGGTGAAGTGTATGTGTTCAGAAGAACTGCAATTTCAAGTTTACCAATTCTCTATATGAGTAGGTAATTTTTTTTTTTAATTTTTTTTCAACATTTTTATTTATTTTTGGGACAGAGAGAGACAGAGCATCAACGGGGGAGGGGCAGAGAGAGAGGGAGACACATAATGGGAAACAGGCTCCAGGCTCTGAGCCATCAGCCCAGGGCCTGACGCGGGACTCGAACTCACGGACCGCGAGATCGTGACCTGGCTGAAGTCGGACGCTTAACCGACTGCGCCACCCAGGCGCCCCGTGAGTAGGTAATTTTTAAGCAAAAGCTTGACTTTGTAATTAAAAAGAAATGGAATTTGCCCTGCACTAGAGGAGAAGGACTCAATTTCAAGTGCATTGTATAACTTAAAAAAAAAACACACACACACACAGACTTCAATAATGAACCCAAGAGAAGATTAAAAATCCTCAATATTTATTGTAATGAAACACAAATGGAGCAAAATTTAACTTAGTGAAATACAGTAGTGGAATTCAAAAATTATACTTGAAT
The DNA here is from genome assembly GCF_022837055.1 of Prionailurus viverrinus. Taxonomy (NCBI): domain Eukaryota; kingdom Metazoa; phylum Chordata; class Mammalia; order Carnivora; family Felidae; genus Prionailurus; species Prionailurus viverrinus. The sequence goes on along the minus strand of NC_062564.1, from coordinate 114,451,746 downwards.
TCTGATTAGTTTATATTATTCCAGTATTTCCATGCTAGCGGTATTATACACTAAACTGTCATATCATGAAGTGTACGTAAATGGTGCGTAATTATGGCACTAAACCAAATAAAACAAACAGTGTTATTCATACTAGCAAAAGGCAGAAGCAAACCAAGTGCCCACTGATGGATGAATGAATAAGCAAAATGCGTTATATACATAAAATAGAATACTCTTCAGCCTCACAAAAGAAGGAAATCTGACACACACTGCAATATGGATGAACCCTGAAGACATGCTAGGGGAAATAAGCCAGTGACAAGAGGACAAATATTGTATGATCGCACCCATATGAGATACCTAGGGTAGTCAAATTCATAGTGACAGAGGTAGAATGGTGATTGCCAGAGGCTTGGGAGGAAGGAAGCAGGGGATGGGGAGTTATTGTTTAATACATACAAAGTTTCAGTTCTGAGAAGATGAAAAGTTCTGGAGGCTGATGGTGGTGATGGTTGCACAACAATGTGAATGAACTTCACGCTACAGAACTGGACCCTTAAAACTGGTTAAACGGCAAATTTTATGTTATGCATATTTTACTTTAAGTACTTTAAGTACTTTTAGCACTTAAAAAGTACTCGGTACCTTTTTTAAAAGACGTGTGTGTTTAGAAAACAAAAACAAAGGAAAACAGGAGTAAGTACTTGTGTAGCTAGGTTCTAAGCCAAAAGGAAACATTTGACAAAAGATAGATCTGTTCCTTTTTACGGTAAAATGCAAGTCTTAACAAACCACTTGTCTTAACAAAACTTAATAGCCACCATCAACATCCTCCTTAGTTGGAGGAGTTTCATGAAGACACATAATATGAAAATACTAGAAAAAGGAGTTGATATTAGCTCAGTAGAATTTATACATGTTTAATTATGTTTATCAACCAATAATTATTTCATTAATATATTTCCAGTGACTGTCTTGTATATGTTTATCAAGACTGTAGGCTCCATATAATTTACAAAAAAAAGTTAAGACCAAGCAATAATTAGCTTTTATTAAGTGACTTATTGTGTACCAAACACCATACCTACTTTAGCTCAATTAATTACTACAACCCTGTAGGGTCAATGTTATTATGTCTCTTTTCAGAAAAGAAATCTGTAGCTTGTTGAGTAGCCCATACAGTGTTTGAGAGAGGTCTGCCTGCCCGAATCTGCACAACTGACACATGACCCCGCCCCCAAGCAATCAGAAACCAACAGACTTACACAAATGAAACTTTAGAGCAGTAGCGAGAAAATTTTCAAATAACCTATTTGCAAACTAGGAATATTGCACGACTTTGACTATCATCATTATAGTAAATCAAATCTAGGTTAAATGTATTTTATGTGTAGGTGTCAATGAAAGGCTACTCAGGGAGATGGGGAATTTCCACATATGGGAATCTTTAAGAAGACAGCATAGACAAAAACAACCATCTGTCTTATAGAGCTTATGTACAGTAATACCTAATATCATTTCTTGAAGTCCTTAGCCACTCAAGAATTCTCTCTAGATTTCTATTAATCATCTATGTACTTTCTATGACTTAATTACAGCCCTAACCCAACTGCTGTACTTTATCCAGTTTGTGTTTCTTAACTCTCTCTCAGTTCCTCTCTCTTCTAGCTCCTTCTCTCCCATACATGCACAATTATACACTGTATTTGTTTCCAAGGCCCAAGGACAGAGGGACTGGACAAGATAAGGGACTGCGTGGTAAAACTGTGACAGCACAACTGTGGGCACTTAACAGAGACCCTAGCAGGACAGTTGTTCATCTCCATACCTAGGTGGTTCCCTCAACAGGAATAACATGAAAACACTACTGAATGTGAGTGGGGAAGAAAACATTCAGGATCATCATCAATAAGCAGATGCAAAAAGGAATGGAAAATTGAAACCATGAGCAGAAAATGAAAAACATCTTCCCTGAGGAATTAAAACCCCAAAATGTGTCAACTGAAGCAAAGTATTACAGAAACTTCCTCTTCTTTTAATTTAACTTTCCTCCTCTTGAGATTTAAATCAGGAGAAATCCTTTCTAATATTTAGATACTCTGTCTTCTTTCTTTAGTGGACAAGAGAAAAGGGCCTGGCAAATGTATCCTTAGCTAGCAAGTGGTGGGGGAGGAGGGGAGAGAGATAATCCTATTATACCCTCTCTGAGCCTCTCTTTTTCCTCCCAATATACTTAGATCTTTCTGACCACAAAGGAAGCTCTGATATCACTCAAAGTATTTCAAAGCAAGGCAAGGAAGATGTTTGTGATGTTAAGTATATTCATAATATTAAATTTTCCATTTTTAAATAACTCTGGTCAAGGGAGCACAATGCTAATCAAACTTTACAGTACTTAAAGTTAAGAGTCACTTGGCACTCTTGCGTCCACTGTTCAGAAACAATTCCTCTCCTTCTTCTACAAGAACACTACAGAACCCAAGAAAGAGAAACAGACTTAAGTTGTCTGACCTCCCCTGTTATCCCTCAGGCTGTTGGGAAAAAGCAACACGTACTTCACTCTACAATTTATCACCCCTATTTTCACAGTCATAAATTACTTCTGAGCTTTTAAAACAACTGGATTCTAAAAGGACACTGTAAGTTACTTAAATTCCAATAACTGAACTCAGATGTATGAGGCAATTTAAAATCTTTATAAAAGCTTCCTGTTTCAAAGTTACCCAAAATGGAATCTTGGAAAATCTGTGCACCAAAATCCTATAAATTAAGATGAAAATTAACATATTAAGCATATCTTTTCAAAAATCCTGGTCCATGGTAGATAATCAATGAATCAATGAATCTTTCAAGAGTCTTAGACTACATCCTATCTTTGCTAATCAATTAAGTTTTGTTGTTATAATATTCAATATAAATTATCACCACCTAATCTACCATGCATTATTTTCAACAACTGACCAACAGAATAATTCAGGTGTTCAAAGTTCTATTTTATTTATTCAAGCAGAATGAAATGTCCTAAGAGGTTAATAAATTCAGGAGGTTGGTTAAGTCAGGCACCATTACGCAAGTATGCTAGGTACGATACATAAACAAGAAAGTTAGCAAATGCTTTTAAATAAACTGAATCACAGCAAACAGAAGGCAAAAGCAAAGAGAACAAAGCAGAAATAAGGTGCTTAAGGAAAAACCATGGTTTTGGCACTGATCCAGAAGAAAAACAAGAAATGTCTATTAGGTACACAGTCAGAGAAGGGCCATTTGTCAAAAGTCTGTAGGAACAAACTCTAAGTGGCTGTCTTGCATGTCTCAAGAGGCAGAATTGAGCTGAGGCTGTCAACTAACTGCCAGTGCTGTAGCTTCGACCACGGGAGCTCTAATTTGACCCTCCTGAGAAAGAATCCCAATTAGAAACACATAAAGGAAGCTGTTTAGACATGGTGCTTTGGGACAAGTCTGACCCAGTGTGTCAATGTCAACTGAAACAAAAAGCTAAAGGAACTTTCTCAAGCACGTTGTCTGTTCTAGATAAAAAGCTAGGGACCTTTGAGACCCAGGTTTTGAAGTAGCCCCTCCCCCAGACTAAAATGAGGACAACTAAAATACTGGCTTGCTTTTTTTCTTCCATGCCTGCTAGTGAGCTTTGTAAAAATTGAGGAGTACCATTCAATCTATATGTCACAGTCTAGCAAAATTCACTAGTTAAAAATTTTAATGCTTAGTGGTCTAACAGCAAGCAATGAAGAGTACTCATCTGTAAGATATTAAATCTGGCTTTCTGTATAAATTAGCCATCACGGACAATTCCTCAAATCTATATTACATTGGTATTATAACAGCTACAAAGCAAACTTATCTGTTGAGATACAGATAAGTGAACTGCATATCAAGGTTCTTATTTACACTCCTAAGATTCTGTCAAAAAGTTGTACACATGTACTTTTCTCTGTGTATAGGTACCATAGCTTTCACTAAACTCTCAAAGGAGTCTGCGACCCAACTATAGTCAAGAGCCACTGTTCTAAATGTATGTGAATTTGTATATGGATTCTAGCTACCTGTGATAACATCTGGAGCACCTCTTTCATGGTTCAACCCAAAATTAACAAAAGCAAAAAGATGGTAGCAAACAGATGCACAAGACCTAGTACAAGATCATACACCTACTTACATTCAAGTTTTTAAGTGAGAGCTGATTACCTTACACATGGTTCCTGAATTTGAAGAACTTACAAGGTATTCCCAGGAAGGGCCAAGTGACCAGAAGAGAGGAGCTGTATATTAGGACATTTTCAATTGATAAAAGAAATTGAGATGAAAGTACACAAAATAAATTTTGGCTTAACAAAAATTACGGGGATTTTAGAAATCTCATGTCGTCAAGATCAAGTCTCAATTTAAAAGTATGAGTTAAGAACACCAAAATCCAAAGTGCATATTCCAGCAAGATCATAACAATTTTCGATTAACTCAGCTTAGGAAACTCTCCTTGGCAGATGACCTCCAGAGTGCAGTGCAAACAGTCAAACTGTTCCATAATTAAGTCAACAAAATAAGTTCTAGTACACTTCCTGTGAGGGTTTCTCCAATATATTCACCTGTACTATTTCAGAACTCCTCAAGGGACCCCTGAAGACAATATGTACAATGTGTTTTAACTTCCCTAAAGAAAGATAGCAATAAATTCAAAAGCATTTTGTTACTATTGCTACTCTTGATATATATTCTTAGTCATAATCAACTGAAGTGAAATAAAACCATTGCTGCAATTTTATTTCATATATATATATATATATTTTTTTTTTATTTTGGAGAGAGAGAGCGAGCACCCGAGTGGGGGGCGGGGGGGAAGAGAATCCCAAGCAGGCTCCACGCTCAGCGCAGAGCCCTACCCAGGGCTCAATCCCATGACCCTGGGATCATGACCTGAGCTGAAATCAAGAGTCAGACCCTCAACCAACTGAGCCACCCAGGCGCCCCTCATAGTTATTTTAAAATCACTAATCCTGCCTTTTAAGAATTTTGAAGTCTACTGTTAACCAGACAATCATCTAATATATAAAAAAAATACATCTTTTACAAGTACAGCTGCCTGTTCGTGCCCAGGAGGTACAGTCTCAGACACAAGAAACCATCCCGCTGGCACTAAGCACACAGCCCCGCAGTCACCGCCCCAAGCACTGTGCAGAGTGCCGTGCCGTGCCCAACACCAAAGCACACACGGGATCAAAGGCATGCACATAACTGGCATGCCATCATCTACAGTGCTAAAGCCTCTGAATACTTCTATATAAAATTACATAGATGTTGACAAACCACCTGTCGGACTAAAGAAAAAATAAATTAAATTCTGTGCCACTTTTCCCTATGTGCTCCATAAAATTTGTTCTTTGAGTTTTTTCAATGCATAGGTTCTATTTTAAATACTTTTTAGTACTGAACCTATGGAAAATCATGACCACTTAAGTACAAAAGACAGAGACAAAAATAGTCTTAAGTTTTAGTTTATCAGAATGCTTTAAAGCTGGCAGAGGGAGGGGGAAGTGTTGGGGCACTGTCTCTGTTATTTACCAATCTGTGTACCTTCCTATGAATGGCAAAGTTCATGAAAAAAAAAAAAGAGACAAAGAATTTTCTCAATACAATAATGCCTCCAACTATCCCCACTGAAAGTTTCTGGGAAATACTATCAAAAACCCACAGTCTTCTATACTACACAGATAGTCTTTTATTTAGAACATATTGACTACATAGCACAATGGCAATAATGTAAGGTAGAAATAAATATAAAAGATAATTAAATAAGATGTTTATTCACTCATTAAACAAATACATATTTAAGTATTTACAACATTCTAGGAGCAAATCTGGGATCCAGAGATAAAAAGAATGACTCATGGCCCTAGCCCTACTTTCAAAATTATCTGTAAAGGAGACAGAGATATAAACAATTACTGGAATTAAATGTAATCAGTGGATTAATAGAGGTATGTGCATGGTGGTGTGCTTCAATGATTTATGGGGAACAAGCTTCAGAATTCTAAGGCAAATACTCCAAGTTCTAAAGTGTTAACACTATTTTTTAATATGGCATATAGTCAGCTGGTTCAAAATTCAAAAAGAATAAATGACTAGATGGTGAAAACTTTCTTTGCCACACATATCCCTAGTCACCTATTTGCTTTCCCCATAAACATCCAATGTTAACATAGGAGTCTCTTATAATACCCAAATAATGCTTTGCTTAGACTTTGCCCATCAATGACACTCCTCTGAGTCTACTGTATTTTGTTATGTATTGATGAGTTATCCATCTTGTTATATGATTAAAAGCAACTCTGTAATTGGCTGTGTTAATTAACTAAGTGGGGGGAATCTTTTCACAGTGTATATGTATATCAAATCATCATGATGTACACTTTAAGTATTTTACAATTTTATTTGTCAATTATATCTCACTAAAGCTGAAGGGGGGATAAAAGCAACACTGTAGCAGGTAGAATGACCCATAAAAACAGACTTGCAGTGTTATTAAGTATCAAGTAAAAATTTGTCTATATTAGCTAAACATGCTAAAATTTCCATATTACTCCAAAATAGAGAAGAACATAATGAACAGGAAAGAAATAGAAGAAAATATAAGACACATTCTAGATGAAAACAGAAAATGGCAAGAACGTTGTAAAGATCATACTCCAGTATATGAAGCTTTAGTTAAATCTCCAGTCCCTGTCACTGGTTCAGTTCAATATATTACTCAAGTGGCTCTTATTACAATCTCATAAAATGTTTTCAATGCTAGCAGTGATTCTGGCGATAATTTTTAAGGTTATAAATAATTTCTATGATGAGTCAGTTCTCACTTTTCTTCATAGTAGAGGCATGCATGAGAACAGGAAAGTATGACAGAGAGCCCTCTGCTCCCCACTGCCTCGCCACCAGCAGGATCCCACCATCCTTCACTAGGTTTTGCCTCTACTGCACCAACTTCCCTCAGGATTATTTCCAAATAGCTACAATGGCCGACAGCTAAAGAACTGGACAGTATGAAGTAGGGTGTGCAGTGCAGAATAGATGATTGAAAGAGAAAGAGCTGTGGAAATAATTCATCGTGAAGAAAACTATCAGGAAAAAGCCCTACTCTTAGATAGTCTAAACTCACAAGACAGGGTTCTAGATTTGGGGTTGTAATGACAGCAGGTTTTGGTGCATTATCAACATTTCTGGCATTTTGCAAATGGGGGAGTAGAATCTGCAGGAATAGAAGAAATATTCATGAACTGACAGGGCCAAAGGTATGAAAGTAAGTAGGCCTGTCACATCAGAAACAACCAGAAAATAATCTACTTAAAATAACAAGGCAATCAGAACAAAGAGATTGGTAGCAAACTAGGAAATAAAATTAATTACCAAAGTATAAATAGAGAAAAAATACCTATTTGAAATCATGCACTTTCAAAAAGGACAAAGTATAGAGTAACAAAAATGTGTACCTAACTAAACCAATGTCTCTTAGAATATGTAAATACAAAAACCATAAAAGTCATCATGCTTGGGTAGGAATAGTGTAATAAAATCATGACTACAGTTTAAACACTAGGATCAAAATACATGCTGTTTTTTCTAACTTATGTTCTATTATAGAAATTTCTACTGTTTTTCTTAAGTGTCAAGATGTATCCATAAATGAATAAAGGTCTAAGTAAAAATATAATTCCATTGCTCACATCAGAGCTCTCCAAAAAGTAACAATTTTTGTAAAGTTGGAAGAGAAAAAAGCATCTCTTTGGTTCATTTTTAGTAATGTTTGAATTAGCAAAATAAAGTCAAAACTTGTGTTATGTTTATAAATAGAACTGTTAGAAGAAAGTAAAATTGTCTTGGAAATTGGCCATAATTAACCCAAAATAATAGATACTATCACAAGTTTATGTTATTCTAAGAATATAGAAGTCAAATTGTTCTTAAGTTCAAGGTGAAGAAAAGCAGACACTTTTTCCTATTTTCCATTTTCACATCTAAGTTATCCCTGCTTCAGTCTATCATGGATAAGCCACTACCACCTAAACGTTCTCTTGTGACCAGACTCTGTCCATCTGCACAATTTAGCACACTTGCTCTAATTACTACAAAAGTGGCTTATTGTTGGCCCAACAGACAGTCACTGAGCCAGAGGTCAGCAGGAAGATCTGTGTGACCCAACCACTGACCCTAAAGGACAGCCAGTGACCTGTTGACCTGACTGTAAGTGAGGAAAGGACTAAAAATTCTCATTAGGATTTACTGTTTTTCAACCTCAAAAAATAAAGTTTTAAAGTAAGCATACCCCAAATCCCTTTACCATCCTACATACTATATAATCAGCTTACTTCCTATCATTACAATAAATTATTTTTTTTATAAATTTGAATATTGTTACAGTCTGGACATTTTATGTAATCAACACAAAATATATTTATAATAATGTACATATTTCAACTTCTTTATATGGATTTCAACTGGAGCATGTTCTAGGTCAGCAGCTCTCAATCAAGATAATTTTGCCCCAAGAGACACTTGACAACCTCTAGAAACACTGATTCTCACAACTGGAGGGTGCTACTGGCATCCAGTGGGTAAAGACCAAGGATTCTTCTAAACATTCTACCATGCACAGGACAGCCCTCCAGAAACAAAGGATTATCTGGCCCAAAATGTCAATAGCTCCCACGATGTTCTAGTTAATAGAAAATCAAACTATTCTTGCTACTGATTTGCATTATAACCTAGTAAATCAATCTTTCTTCCTTTACTTTTAAATATCTACAGCAAGTAATGTTATGGTATACCTATAATGAAACTACCTGGATTGATTGTTTAAATATAAGCTTCCTGAACCCTTAACACTGAATCTGAACTGTTAAGGAAGAGATCACAGAATTTACATTTATATCCCAACCTTTACTGCTTCTCTTCCACTCTAAATTTTGAAAGCCAAATCTTTTCTTTGTTTCATACAATAAAGTGTCTCTGTTACACTTAAACTCTAAAAGTTATGATCTACGTCCTTAAAACAAAACAGATACATCATTCCAGTCACTACAATAATATTAATATTTTAAAGTTATACCTAAACTAGACAATAAGTTGGAATTCACTTATAAACTTTCATATTTTATAGATGAGACGATTAAGATGGGAAGTGCCTGAGTTTACAGAACCAGTTAGTGACTTAGCCAGGTATCTCGTGCTAACTAGTGTCAAGTATGAAGAAGTGGTTCACTCAAAACCTCAGTAACAGGTAACATTTAGTGAATCTTCTCTCTGCAGAGCCCTGAAACTTCATGGATGGTCTCTGCCAGTCACTCCAACACTTTTGTCCAAAGGTTTGCTTATGGGGCTAGGAAAGCAATGTTGATATTGAAAGAGACTTGTATATATTTTGTTTTCCTTTCATCCACTTAGACCATCCTATCACCCTACTCCTTTGGCAACCACTACTTTGTTCTCTGTGAGTCTGTTTCTCTCTTTTGTGTTACTGTTGTTTGTTCATTTGTTTTGTTTTTTAGATTCCACATATAAGTGAAACCATATGGTATTTGTCTTTCTCCGTCTGGCTTATTCCACTTAGCACAATACCCTCTAGGTTCATCCATGTTTTAACAATGGAAAGATCCCATTTTTTATCACTAATATTCCATTGTGTATATATACCACAACTTCTTTATCCATTCATCCATTGATGGACATTTAGGTTGCTTCCGTAACTTATCTATTGTAAATAATGCTGCAGTAAACATAGAGATGCATATATTTTTCCAAATTTGTGTTTTTGTTTTCTTTGGGTAAATACCCAGTAGTGGATTTATTGGATCATATGCACTTCTATTTTACATTTTTGAGGAACCTCCTTACTGTTTTCCACAGTGGAGTTACCAATTTACATCCCCACCAACAGTGCACTAGCGTTCCCTTTTCTCTACACCTTTGCCAACACTGTTTTTTTCTTGTCTTTTTGATACTAGCGAGTCTAACTGGTGTGAGATGATATCTCATGGTGGTTTTGACTTTCATTTCCCTGATGATTAGTGACGTTGAGCATCTTTTCGCGTGTCTATAGGTCTTCTTGGGAAAAATATCTATTCAGGTTTTCTGCCTATCTTTTAATCAGATTATTTGTTTTTCTGGGTTGAGATGTATGTTCTTTATATATTTTGGACATCAACCACTTATCAGATATATTATTTGCATGTATCTTCTCCCTTTCAGTACGTTGCATTTTCATCTTGTTGATGGTTTCCTTTGCTGTGCAAAAGCTTTATACTTCTTCTATACACACTTTGTTGAGTTTTTAACATGAATGGATGTTGAATTTTGTCAAATGCATCTATTGAGATATCACATGGTTTTTATACTTCCTTTTGTTAATGTAATACATCATGTTGATTGATTTGCATATACTGAACCACCCTTGCTTCCGTGGAATAAATCCCACTTGATCATAGTGAATGATTCTTTTAATGTATTTTTGAATTTGGTCTGCTAATATTTTGTTGAGGATTTTTGCACCCATCAAGGTGCAAATGCCTATCCTTCTCGAACTATTTCAAAAATAGAAGAAGGAATGCTTCCAAATTCATTCTATAAAGTCAGCATTACCCTGATGCCAAAACCAGATAGACTACTACCAAAAAAGAAAATTATAGATCAATATCCCTGATGAACTCAGTCTCAGAAGACTATATGTTCCTAGAAATTTATCCATTTCTTCTAGGCTATACAGTTCATTGGCATATAATTTTTTACACTAATCTCTTATAATCCTTTGTATTTCTGTGGTGTCAGTTGTAACTTCTCTTTCATTTCTAATTTTGTTTGAGTTTTTCTTTTTCTTGATGAATCTAGCTAAAGGTTTATCAATTTTACCTTTGCAATGAACCAGCTCTTAATTCATTGACTTTCTCTCCTGTTTTTTTAGCCTTTATTTCATTTATCTCTGCTCTGATCTTTATTATTTCCTTCCTTCTATTAACTTTGGGCTTTGTTCCTCTTTATCTACTTCCTTCAGGTGTAAGATTAGATTGTTTGAGATGTCTCTTATTTCTTGAGATAGGCCTGCATTGCTATAAACTTCCCTCTTGGAATTGCTTTTGCTGTGTCCCAAAGATGTTGAACTTCTGTATTTTCATTTCAATTTGTCTCCAGGTATTTCTTGATTTCCTATTTGATTTCTTCATTGACATATTGGTTGTAACATGTTATTTAGCCTCCACATATTTGTGGTTTTTTCGTGTAATTATTTCTATTTTCATCCTTTTGTAGCTGGAAAAAAAAATGCCTGATATGATTTCAATCTTCTTAAATTTACTGAGATCTGTTTTGTGACCTATTATGTGATCTATCCCAGAGAATGTTGCACATGCACTTGGAAAGAATGTGTTCTGCTGTTTTTGGGGTGAAATGTTCTGTTTATATCTGTTAAGTCCATTTGGTCTGATGTGTCTTTCAAAGCCACTGTTTCCTTATTGATTTTCTGTCTGGATGATGTATTTATTGATGTAAGTGGGGTGTCAAAGTCTCCTACTATTTTTGTATTACTGTCAATTTCTCCCTTCTGTTAATATTTGTATTATATAATTAGGTGTTCTTATGTTAGGTATATAGATACTCATAATTGTTATATCCTCTTGTTGGATAGATCCCTTTACCATTATGTAATGAATAAGATAATATAGAATTCAGTTTAAATTAGTGTAATATAGTGCAATTGAATTAAAAACAGGCAATTGAAGATACAACAGGGAGAAAGTATATCAGGAAAGGCTTCATAGAAGGTGAGTTTTTAATCAGATTTTGAAGGAGGAATAGGAGAAAAATTAACTAGGAAGAGGTGGAGGCCATTTTTATTCAAGGACTGGTACACACAAAGACCCCAAACTAGAAATTAGTAAATCAAATTCAGAGGATTGCAAACAGTTTTAAGTTTCTGGAGCAGAGACACTAGATTAGATGATAATCAGAAATTAATTTGTTGAGGGGCACCTGGGTGGCTCAGTCGGTTAAGTGTCCGACTTCAGCTCAGGTCATGATCTCACGGTCCGTGAGTTCGAGCCCCACGTGGGGCTCTGTGCTGACAGCTCAGAGCCTGGAGGCTGTTTCAGATTCTGTGTCTCCCCCTCTCTCTGACCCTCCCCTGTTCATGCTCTGTCTCTCTCTGTCTCAAAAATAAATAAACGTTAAAAAAAAAGAAAAGAAATTAATTTGTTGATATTAGCAAGGCAATGCAAAGTAAGGAAAAGATTGGTAAAAGCCTCCAAGGGCCAAGCTGTATAGATTCTCAGGACACTTGCAATTATTATACATCACCCTGTTTTATTTCCATCATGGCACTTTTTACTCAATGAAATTATCATATTTATTTGTTTACTTGACTTTTGTTGGTCTCCCCAACTACAATGTAAGTTCAATGCATGAAGTGTTTGGATTACGATGAAGAATGTCTAAAGTCAAGGAGACCACTTTAAAATGACTGGACTAGAGGGGCGGCTGGGTGGCTCAGTCGGTTAAGCATCCAACTTCGGCTCAGGTCATGATCTCACAATTCGTGAGTTCGAGCCCCGCGTTGGGCTCTGTGCTGACAGCTCAGAGCCTGGAGCCTGCTTCACATTCTGTGTCTCCCTCTCTCTCTGCCCCTTCCCTGCTCATGCTGTGTCTCTCTCTGTCTCAAAAATAAATAAACATTAAAAAAAATAAAAAATAAAATAAAATAAAATAAACTAGACAGTATGGAAGTTATAGCAATCAGAATGAGTATGGGTAAAAATAATTAGATGGAAAGCATCAAAGTTTACTAAACTCGGTTTATGTGCCCCACTCTCCACCCCCATCTGAACAGAACTTTCTGGCCAGACTCAGCAGGAGCAATTCCTGAAGTCTTGCAGCCAAACCACTGCTAGAGCTGATGCACCCCCTTGGATGCAGTGGCCCTGCAAGGCACTGTCTGACAGAGACTGGATGGACCTATCTCTCAAGGAACTGGTATCCTAGCAGCTGCCGGGAGATGCAAGTGACATAGCATGAAGGGGTGAGAAGGGGAGTGGGGGAGGACAGGAGTGGTCAATTTTAACTTGTAGGAATTTTAACTAAATATAACAGGAGGGAGCCAACGGATAAATTATGCTATCTCACCCTGAGAGACCATTCTGACATGCAGTAGTTCATATGTCCTCTCTGATGATGACCTACAAGACTGAGGAATCTTTGGGGAGCTTGCTAGAAAGCTGTGGCCAGGTTGGGAATGCACCCCTTGTACCCTTGTATTTATTTGCCTATCTTCCACCCTCCCTGATTTGTCGCTCTTTTCTCCTCACTTCTGCTTCCCTGGGTTTGCACTCGCCTTTAAAGTGCTAGCGTGTAAGCTTCTCATTCAAGCTACTTCCTGGGCATCCCAGGCTAAGACAAAAGCTATCCTATCTAGTAAGTGAAATGCACCTCAAGCACTTAGCTGTATTGATTTCCAATCTATTGGAACAAATCCAGCAAGGTTTAGACATTAAGTAGGTGGCACAGATTTTAGGTTGCCAGTTCATCAGCCCAAAATTGTTTCCACCAGACTGTGGCCTTTGCTATAACCATGTAGCAATCAATTTTCCAGACTTTTTTGTTTTACATGACTAGAGATGATATGCAAGATGGGATTTGAAGGAACTGAGGGTGAAAAAGAGGTGGGCTAGCAACATACAGAAGAGAAGCAATGGGGAAATTGAAGTAGACTAATTGCAGAAGATCAACCATTCCCCCTCAGCAGGAAATTCTGCTAAGAGTGTTGCACGGCAGCCTTTGGAAGCCTAAACAGCATAAATGGCTAAAGGTGTTTTCTGATGAATGAGGCTTTACTTGTTTGGCAGGTAAGTGAATTCTGACTTTGGGAACAAGAACACCTGGAAGCCAGCTCAGCTCTTGAACTGCTCCAAATTCCTCATATCGAGTTCATTATGAGAAGCCACCTGTGCCTCTGCTCATCAAATCCTGCCAGTTTCTGGTTTTGATCTGTTGCAATACACTACAGAGTCATTTCTAATTATAAAAGTAAAATAAATAATTCATGAGGATTTCCTGACCCTTCAGCCTAGAGCCAATGTGAAATTGGCCTATGTTGATGATCACAGAATTGCAAATTGCTTCAACACTTCTGCTAAGTAATCACCTAATCCAAGTAGTAAAACCTAAGTAATATAGATTAACGAGTGGTATGGCTCAGTTTTAATTAGTGAAAATTATGAATTGCAAAATGTTTTCTTAGGAAATGCTTGTGGAGAGAATGCTATGTATTCACCAAACATTGTTTTCCTTTTTCTCAGGCACACAATGAAATGTGGGCAAAATTAAAATGGCCCACGTTTAGAGCTGGCTTGCGCACAAAGCCTTCTGTGCAAATTCTCCATGATTTTTCTCTTTTCCTAGACATTGCTTGATAAGAAAGGAAGACAGGGCCCTGAAGGGATGTAAGCCCAGAAACACAGTGAAAAGATCCTGGATCCCTGAATGAACACATTGAGAAGAGACAACCCCTCCATCTCACACTTCCACCCCCCCCCCACACTGTAGTGTGACCTCAGCAAGAAATACACATTTTTATGCTAAGAGACTGGATTTGGGGGAACTGTTGGTTAAACCAGAGAGTGATCCTGACAAGTGCAATACAATTTCATATTGGTAATTCAAACTAGGTTAGTAAGATTCATGTAATCATTTATTTAACAAGGATTATTCACCTCTTTATTAAGACAGAACAAAATTATACAAGTCCGTTTCTCTAAATGGTTTCTATGTTATATGAGGATGCTTTTTGTTTTCTTAAATATTTTAAGCATTTCCACAATGATTTGGTTTATGATATTAATTTATAATATGACATTTTCAGCCTAGTCTCTATCTGAATAATCAGAATTAGGTCTAGTTTAGTATATCAGCATCTTCCTGCTTTTTAATACTTTGCTTATTACTAAGCTTGGTTGGATGTCTCAGAGAAATATGATCGCTAAATCATTTACCTCCACTTTATTCTGTGGTTTTAGATGCCATTCCTTAACTCAGAGAGGCATCTTTCAAATGTTTGCAATAACAACTACTATCTACAAATGGAAAAACAACATATGATGATATGTTGATATGATGATAGTCATGTAAATGCCAACTGCTTATAGAACTAGATTGTATACTCTCTAAGTTAACAAAAATAAGAATTTAGGTATGCACGTAAACTGAAGTTTGGGCTTTGACTTCGATAGTTATAATAAACAAGAAAGGGCAATTTTTAAATTTTTGAAGTAAAGTTTTAAAACTATAAAGCATAACATGTAAAGTGGTCACACAGTTCCTATGCAATTGGCTGAATATGAAACAGTTTCTCAACTCTACCTGACAACAGTCAAGACCCAAAATCAGTTATCGGGATCATCTCTAATATTAATTTCCAACCATCAACATGAAAAAAGAAAACCAAGAAAACATGAAGTTAAAATTAATGGATACATGTAAATCTTAAAGATCTTTAAAGGGAATCTTGAACATTCTGCATTGTTAAAAAAAAATAAGTAAGATTAGTGGTCATGATGGTGTAAGCTAGTGAGAAAAATTACAGTTCACATTAAGCTTATGCTATTCCCATGGCATTAGGAACTTTTTAAATAAAGTAAATGTAATATAAATATTGCATTCACAGAAGGTTTGTTTCTAGAAGATGGGTTGTATATAAAAAGGTGTTCAATACAAATGTTCCTTGAGCTTAAGCATCTTGGGCATCTGAAAGCACCTGGAATTTCCACATTAAAAAAAATATATATATGTATTTCTTCAGCCCTCTCTTTAAAAGATGACATTTTTTAGTTAATATTGCCATTTTTACTTTTTTAAAAACTCACACAGAAGATGAAATTGGTTCAAATTTTTTATTTAATAAGTCATACACACATAGTACAAATCAGTGCAATCTATTCAATATGAGTTATCTATGAGTGTGTGAAAGTGTGCGTATTTTTAGTTACAATTTACAAGATGAGATACAGGTATTCACTAGCATATTCCAGATTCCCCACCAAACAACAAATGTATTTCATTTGGCATGTCTGTTAGATCAATTATCCCAATCTCCTTCCTTCCATCACTACTTACGCTTAAAAAACCTTAAAGCTTTTCTTTTAAATACAGCTGGGACTCATTAGCTCCTTTCTGCCAATCTAACTCCTCATTCTGTCGCATTTCCTTCTTTCCCTTTATGTCCTCAACCAAATAAGTGTCATTTGCCTGCTTTCATTTTGGCTGGGAATTCAACTGAATCAGCTTTCCAACAAATCTGGTGTGTAGAATTCTAATCTTCCCTGTTACTTTTGGCTCACAAATAAAAACAATTAAGCCATCTTCTAGTGGTGCTGTGACTCTGCTGTTTATTTGGGTTCTGCATTCACAGTTGGAACAGGTGCCATTTCTTCCTGGGGCCTAAACATCAAAATATTTGTGAACTGGGCTTTGCCCTCTACTGATCTGTGTCAATTCATAGTTACAGTGAAGCATATTTACAACAAAAAAGAGTTTCTGGCACTGTGAGAACACAAATCTTATTAAAGTTCTAAATGTTTCACTTTGCCAATATTTTTGTCTCTGAAAAGTAATGCACTTTGCATATGAATGCATTGCATATGAATGTGCATCAAATATGCACATTATAGCTTGTGACTAACGGCTTTTTCAAGAAGTCTGAATTCCTTCTTTTTTTAATTGTTGAATGATATTAGATATTCTGCTGGATTTGATATATCTGATAGTTTTCTTTGATTCTACCGAGCAACCGGGAAATCCGCAAGATGCAAGTTATTTAAAGGTGGTGGAAATGTATCAGATAAATAATATCCCTCTAAAATTAGAAAATTAATTTTAATCAAATTTCTAGAAAATGGATCTGCTCAATGAGGTCTTTGTTAGTAATGTTTTTTGACAAATATGTTGTTCATGAATTTCATAAAATAGAAGGAAAATGAGACCTTTATTCGGTTAGACAAAAGTTTGTAAGAGGGGCAGGGAACCTATAGGAATTTGTATAACATCTTAAGTAGGTTTAAATAATCCTTGAAATTGAACCAGAAGTACATTTTATAAAACTCATCTTTCTCTCTCAAGAGTCCCATTCAGGATAACATGTGTGCAAATCCCAGGCAATATATGGCTGCAAAGTGAGGCAAGGGACACATCAAGAATTGAGCCAAGTTCTTTCTGAGTTATACCCCATAACTCCTGTCTATATTCAATCACTAATTCCACCTAGATAGCACAAAATAAAGTCTTTTTGTCTCTGGCTTACTGAATAGATGAAGACCAATTTTGGGAACATTCAAGAAAAACAAATATGTATTATGCCAGCCACTGTTCTTAAAATGTATCATTCTAATGGTTCTCGCATGTTAAGAGAATGTCAATATAATTACATTCATAACTGTAATTGAAGTGATGAGATTTTACCCTGTTCTCTATTCTCTAAGACCAGCTTCCCTTCTTTCCCCTCTCCTTTCCAACCTCCACCTCCCTGTCTTTTGAGATGTATTTAATGTATATTAGGCACTGTGTTAAGTTCAAAATATGTACCAGCCACCAGATAAGTATAGTCTCTTATAGTCTAGTAGAAAAGACCATCACTGAACAAGTAAAGGAAAAGAAGCTACAAGATGTAATGGAGCAAAAAGCATAAGGAGATCATCTGCAGTGATACAACAACTTATCAACAAATTCAGATAGTGGGGATGGAAGGTTGGTTGACTAACGATTTGTGAAAGAGAGAAACAACTTTGTCAAAGTTATTCATCTTGGTCTCCATTTGTAAATTCTTAATACATTAATCCAATAAATTTGGGCAGAGATAACATGGATAATGGTAACTAGTTGAGCTTTTATGTGGCCATTTCTGAGGATTCTAAGAACGATGAACTAAGAACTGAGAATCTAACTCTCCCATAATGGTTCATCATTTCTTCTGAAGGAGGTTCTGCATCTTGAGGAAAAATTACATGGACTGTGACAGTCCCTTGGCTAGGATTGTTTTCAAGGTTATGTGAAATTTCAGTGATATCCCTCTGAACTCTTCCTTCACATTCTTCTCTCTTTTCTGACTTTAAAATGTTGAAGATTTGAGGTGAATTTACTACAGCACTCTCACCATCATGGCCTGAAGAAATACTACCAAATAAATATAAGAAATTAAAAGCAAGTACCAGCAAAAGAGTGGGAGTTTTTGCTCATTCACTTTGGAAATGCAATGTATTTCTCTTGCTTTACAGTGTCTCTATAAGTTACAATTCTCCCGTTAACTAAAAACTAGGAAAAGATTATTATTATATCATGCCAACACATTTTATTGCATTATTTCACATGCAAACACGCACATAAACAATACTCAGTCATGAAAGATTCACAAATTTATATTATTATTTATAGCATACCCTTTGCTTAACTCAAAATATACCTATGAAGTTCCAGTTCTTGTTGACATATATGACTCTCAGGAGCTGTTATATATCATATTAAAGTTTCCTTGCAGGGGATGCTATTTCAGAGCTGTGCCAAAAGTTTATCTGGAACCAGACTAAACTAAACCAAGCTGTGATTCAAACTACTACAAAATGTGAGTTCGAAAGCTTCACAAGCTTATAAAACAAATGAAATATTAACGATTCTAAAGAGAACCAAAACTTATGGTTTCCAGAGGAGAAGGGGGGGGGGGGTTGGGCAAAACGGGTCAAGGGGGAGTGGGAAATACAGGTTTCCAGTTATCAGTGAATTATTCACAGGGATAAGAGGCAGAGCATAAGGAATACAGTCAATGATACTGTAATAGTGATGTATTGGGACAGATGGTAGCTATATTCATGGTGAACACAGCATAATGTACAAAGTTGTAAATCACTATGTTGTATACCTGAAAACTAATGTAATATTTTGTGTCAACTAAAATTTAAAATATATATATTCTGACCAAAATTATAAGATATGCAAATTTTTAAATATGTAATATATTAAAACTTGTGTTATGCAAGAAGACCTTTTATCTTTTTTTTTTTTTAACGTTTATTTATTTTTGAGACAGAGAGAGACAGAGCATGAACGGGGGAGGGGCAGACAGAGAGGGAGACACAGAATCGGAAGAAGGCTCCAGGCTCTGAGCCATCAGCCCAGAGCCCGACGCTGGGCTCAAACTCACGGACTGTGAGATCGTGACCTGAGCTGAAGTCGGACGCTTAACAGACTGAGCCACCCAGGCGCCCCTGACCTTTTATCTTTAACAATCAAGGATGGAGTTGTCTTGAGTCACACTGCAGTTTTGGTATGACTGCTTCTAACTTTGGCCTACCCAGCCTCTAAGGGTTAGTCCTCCATAGATAACTAGGTGTTTACTAGGGTTCCCAGCTCATTGGTGGGTTTTGAACTACAATATTTATTTCCTAAACCCTGCAAAACTGCTGAAAACTCTGATTTTTCAAGGTACCACAGCTTAGCTTCTTAACATCTTGCCTCACTGCTACAGAATCTGGTAAAGGACTTGTGGAGAAAACCATGAAGGTTGTACTCACTTCTTTACCCATCCCGTTTCTCCAGGAACATGGCCTCTCAATTCCTTGGAGTCTGCCTTGGAGAACCTGAACTCCAGTTTTTGTCTCCTATTATTCTGAGACTGACAGCACTCAGCTGACCTTTTTGTCCCTTAGATCTTGTATTCAAATTTTCACCTTTCAACCAATGTCAAGAATCAGCAAATGCCCAAGGTGAAAAACAGGTCATAGACGTAGGCTCATCTCTCCCCGGTTCCCTTCTCTCAAACACCTTGACTCCTCAATTCATGGGTGTCTCAGGAGTTTTGTGGTGCCTTCAGACTAATGACTTGTGTTTTATCTGACTTTTCCAACTGTTCTCTGTGGGGGCATCCTTGTACTGCCATGTGCTAGACACAGCCAGGGGTAGAAAGGCCTGCACGACTAACAACATTTTTCACTCGGCTTTTCTGACTGATACTTGTAGTGTGAAAATCACTTTTTAATTAAAACAAAAGGTTATTTTATTGCCTTGTCATTATAATTTGGATGAATATTATGTTACACATGATAGTGAACATACATTGTCTAAGCGTATAAACAAGAGTCTAGAAGACTTATTTGTGGGTACATTTCAAAATGTGATATATCTTGACATTTGTAAGACATATTAGTTACAGCCCTAACTTTATGAAAACTAATTTTTATCAAAAATCCACATATAGACTTTTATTTGGGTTATTATTGTTAAAACAATATTATTATTAACAAGCCTTGTTCCTCTTCCAGCATCACTTTTAATAATCAATATCATATCTCAATCATTACACATTACACACCAGGAAATACTTCAATCCCTGATTTTTATATGATATATAAATATATACTTATATATTTATAATAATCCATTAAATCTGCTTTTCCTATATACGTGAGGTATCTGTCACAGGCTCATTAATGAATTTTGACAGTCCCAGAAAGTGATAATGGAGAAATGATTTTCAGCCCAATTAGATCTGAACTTGGAATTTAGAGAAAAGACTCTGGTGGAAAAACATTAAACAGCCCTATGTTAATTCAGCCAATAGCAAATCCCTACTGCCTTTGTTTGAAAAATACTGATGGAAGTTGACTGATAGACTTGATGGATGAAAAGAGAAACAGATTATGGGAACTGAATAGTTCGAAGCTAGGCTCATTCATTAGAGAGAAGTGAATAAAAGTTTTACTATTTATTAAAAAAATAGAGAATCAAGTATTTTTATACTAAATCTCTTAAGATTTCTTTATAATCTCTTGACAAGTATTCAGTGGAATGTCCAAATTTGCCATTTTCCATCTGCACACCTGATGGCTTAGCATCTTTCTTGGCATCTCTCACCTGCATTATTACATGTGTCTCTGGTCTACTCTACCCACCTTCTCCCTCCTCCACACTTGCTAAAAATCTGATAACATCATCCTCCTGTTTAAAAGCCTCCACATGCTTCCCACTCTCTACAGAATACATTTTAATTGTTTAACTTGGCATAAATATTCTTATACAAATGTATTCCCAAGATACCTCTCCAGCGTCAGCTACTATCCCACTTCATTCACTCAGTATGTCCAGCCACATATAATACCGTACATATGTGCTCCTTAGTAAATCATGTCCTATACTTTGCTAAAAATTTCCTTTCCCTCTATTCTCTACCAGGAAACCTCCCTGACCCAGCCTTCTCTAAATTTATCCAGGAATGGTTAGCAACATTGTCACAGTAATCTCTTCACCTCTATTACGACACTTACTCATATTGGCCTATATTCCCTTCTCCTTCACTTGCCATAGTCTTCATACTCTTTGAGGGCAAAGGTCATTTCTTTATTGCCTTCGTGTGTGTGCATATATATCTCCATCTGCATCTATAGCTACCACCTACCTGATGGTTAGTATAACTTCTCAAAGACAGCTGAATAAGTGAATTTCCTAAATGCATATTTAGACTGAGTTGAACTATTTTGGCTAAGTTAATCAGACTCCATCACAAGTCTAGAGATTTTAAGACTAAGTAGTCCAAATTAATTTATAGAACAAATTATGTCCATTGTACTATAACAAAGTGCACCTTTTCTTCAACTAATTTATCTGGATTTATATATATAAATTTACCAAAAGTCATACAAATATTTGTTTTTCTTTCCCAAAGGGCAAGAAACAGTAAAGACAAATCAAAACATTTTATATTGTCTTATTACACAGCATGTCTCTTTGC
Organism: Prionailurus viverrinus; assembly: GCF_022837055.1. NCBI lineage: Eukaryota > Metazoa > Chordata > Mammalia > Carnivora > Felidae > Prionailurus > Prionailurus viverrinus. The sequence goes on along the minus strand of NC_062564.1, from coordinate 114,429,953 downwards.
AACATACTATTATACTGGTATTGTTTAATTAACCACAAGAATTAGATTACTCAATATTTAAAAATTTCCTGACTTATTTGAAACTATGTTATTTCACATATTCATGTATATAAAAGTGTATTATTTAGTAGATGAATTAACCTCCATATTAATTGTACAAATCAATAAATATCAAAATTAAGAACTTGGTATTTCTAGCTATAAACATGAGTATGAAGAAAAATAAATACGTCCAAAACGAATCCAAACTTATTAGTTCAGGCTATGAATTCATACTTGATTTTCCATAGGAAAAAAATGCAAGTAAGGAGGAAATTAAAGTGTTCTGTATATATTTCTTGATATTTTTATTCATTTGGGAGAAGAGACAATTCTCTACTAGGAAAGATGAAAATTACAGATAAAATTTTGTTAATATGCTAAAAAGTATAGTTCTTGAAATAGGAAATCCACACCAGGTCCCTCTAATAACATTCTATAGTAAGCAGCTTTCACAAGCTTTTTTGTTTAGTCCAAGTACAGAGCTGAATTTACTACAGTTCAGAGTAGGCTATGCAATTCACACATCTCTTCAGGTGTCTGAATATTTCTATCCAATAAGAACTCTTGGTGTTGCCAGGAGCTGAGGGGAAAGGGAAATGGGGGGGGGGGGGTGATGGCAAAAGGATACAAAGTTTCAGTTCCACAAGATGAATAATTTCTTCAGATCCAATGCACAGCATGGTGACAATGGTTAACAACACTGTACTGTATACCTGTAATTTGCTGAGAGGATCACAAAATGCTAATTATATAGAGTTAATGAAAATACAGTTTCCCCTCAAGGGATTAGGACCTGACATAGTGGCTCCAGGCATTTTAAGGCTTAATATGTACGTTAGAGTCGCCTGAACCACCAGCTCTGGAAGCCAGAGTCTATGTGGGAGATATGTTTACTGAGCTCACTTCAAACATTGTCTGGTACATATACCTCTCTCCACTTCTCTCTCATCCACTGTTCAGCAATATGTATTGTATAAGGCACCATGCTAAGGAATGGGGATAAAAACAGTAAACCATACATTTACAGTCTTTGTCTTCATAAAGTCCATAGTCTAACAAGGGAAATAGATATTTAAGTATGCAAATATAATAAAATGTGATTTAAAAAAAATAATAGAGGAAGAATAAGGCACTTGGCAAGGACATTCCCCCCAAGAGATGGAAGTAGGGGTTAGGAAAGGCATCCCTGAGGCAGTAATGTTTAAGTTGGGACCTGAAGATGAGTTTAATTTATTTAAGCCTTTGTACAAATGCACTTCCTGACCACCATCTGATCCTTCTTGCCTCCTGTGGTCTTAAGTGTCCTGCCGGCAGGACCATAATCCATCTTGATTAAAATCCATTTTGATTATACCACTTTGCCACAAACTATTTAAATTCTCCAACTAATGACTGGACTCCTATTTGTTCCATTAGGACACTAAATTCCAGAATCCCTCTCTGAGGCCAAAATTCAAAAGTTTCCTTAATGCAGTTCAGTTAAGCAAACAGCATCCTAGGAGCTCTTCAGGCTGAAAGTAGCAATACGACATTTTGTGGACCTTTAAACAAGCCACACCTCCTTCTGCCAAGCACTCACTGTATCTGAGTAGAATAGGGGAATTAACCAAACTTACATCATGGGAAAATCATTATGGACTAAACAGTAAACATGATGGGTCAACCATCTACAAATATAAGATGCTATGCAAATACTTATATAAAACTTCATATTTAAGCATTTAAAACATCTTAGGAAACAAAACTAAAAGATAAAACATCTTAGGATAGATGGACATTCTATCTAGTAGCTTTCAATATAGAAAAACTTGACCCCTAATAAGATACTGCTAGAAGTTGTTAGGTTTCTTAAAAATGATATGATAGAAACCATGTAGTGAGATGTAAGATGTTTTTGATAAATGTCTTTTAGTTATGGTCCTATATAACTAATATATTATGGGAAATATTATTTTAAATGTATCAGTAAATTGCATTAAAGAAGTATGCAATTTTACTGCACATGAGGTCATGCAGTTACACTCTTTCTTAGTAAGAAATTTAAAGCAATTGCTTCTTCATGAGCATTCTCTGTGAGCTTCTCTATGAGCATTTCTTCTCTGTGGGCCACCAAATGGCAAGCCTGAACTGGCAAAAATGCCAACGTAAAGGAAAATTAAGTGTAAAAATTCTCAGAGTAAGAACTCTATTTGTTATAAAATATATCAATAACTACAGTAAGTTTAAAATAAGTCATTCAGGGGCGCCTGGGTGGCGCAGTCGGTTAAGCGTCCGACTTCAGCCAGGTCACAATCTCGCGGTCCATGAGTTCGAGCCCCGCGTCGGGCTCTGGGCTGATGGCTCAGAGCCTGGAGCCTGTTTCCGATTCTGTGTCTCCCTCTCTCTCTGCCCCTCCCCCGTTCATGCTCTGTCTCTCTCTGTCCCAAAAATAAATAAACGTTAAAAAAAAATTTTTTTTTAATAAAATAAAATAAGTCATTCAAACTCAAAAACATATTATTGTCAGGTATGATTCTGATAATATTCTGTATCGTTCTATTTTCTAATTTTATAAGTACACATCTTTTAAAAAGATGTGACTTTTTTTCTTTTCGTACTTTTTTTTTAGTTCATTTATTTATTTTGAGAGAGAGAGCAAGCAGGAGGGGGGCAGAGAGAGAAGAAGAGAGACAGAACTCCAAGCAGGCTCCGCACTGTCAGCACAGAGCCTGACACAGAGCTCAGTCTCACAAACAATGAGATCGTGACAAAAGCCAAAATCAAGAGTTGGCCGCTTGACCAACTGAGCCACCCAGGCGCACCTCTCCTCATGCTTTTTAAGATTAAATATTTCCCTGCTGGTAAATAAAGTCAAGCTGCCCAAGTATTAACAAAACATGAGGTTTTATTTATTTATCCCAAGATATTTATTTTTTTTTATTTTTTTTCAACGTTTTTATTTATTTTTGGGACAGAGAGAGACAGAGCATGAACGGGGGAGGGGCAGAGAGAGACGGAGACACAGAATCGGAAACAGGCTCCAGGCTCTGAGCCATCAGCCCAGAGCCGATGCGGGGCTCGAACTCACAGACGGCGAGATCGTGACCTGGCTGAAGTCGGACGCTTAACCGACTGCGCCACCCAGGCGCCCCTATCCCAAGATATTTAATTTTTACAAATAATTAGTCTCAATTTTCCTGAGAATAAAATACTTCTATATCTATTGAACTCCTAGCCATTCAATAAATATATCTAAGCCATACAAAACACCATGGTAGACCTAAAATACAGGTAAATACAGCTAAAAATAAAAATACAGCTAAAATACTGTCTAAAAAGACCTACAGATGTCCAGTTATACCTAATCAATTTTTTCTTACATCATTATAGGGGACCCATGGCCTTAGTATTTCCTATTTTAAATTATTTTTAGCTTATATTTCATGACCAAATGTCTTCTCCAGTATGAATCAATCCCTACATTGAAGATGCTGTTTGATGTAAATGCATTAGAGAAGAGTATAATAGGTCATAAATGATTGAAAAGTTCTACCAATTATCATACAATCATTCATCTAATCAACAAACCTTCACTGGACACCTACCAGGGCCATCCACTGACACTACAAACATAAAATATACAGTCCCTGCCCTTAAGGAATTCACACTGAATCTAGAGAAGGGATGACTTATTAGAGGATCCAGGGAAAATGCTGATAATTAATGCTTCTCCCAAAGAATAGAAAGGGTCAATAGACACAGACTGGATGGGCAAAAAATGGTGAAAATGAGAAAGTTCCTGAAAAGAGCAAAGTGCAGAGGAAATTCAGATGGCCTAAGAATGGTATAGTGGGTTGAATTGTACCCCTCCCCACCAAAGATATGTCCAAGTCCTAAACCCAGTACCCATGAATGAGGCTTTGTTTGGCACGGGGGAGGGTCTTTACAGATGTAATTAATGAAGAGTCCCAAGACAAGATCATCCTGGATTAATCAGGTGGGCCCTAAATCCAATTCAAATGTCCTTATAAGAAGAGAAGATGACACAGACAAAAGAAGAGGTCAACTGAAGATAGAGGCAGAAATAGGATTTATGCTATCACAAGCCAAGAAAAGTCTGGGGCTACCAAGAGCTGGAAGAGGTAAGAAACAATTTTCCCCTAGAGTGCAGAGGGAGCATGCATTGATTTTGGACTGCTGGCTTCCAGAACGATGAGAAAATACATTTTGGTTTTAAGCTACCAATTTTGTGGTAATTTGTTACAACAGCTCTAGGAAAATAATCCTGTGTATGGATTTCCTGGTCTGGGGCATGTGGCAGAAACAAATATGTAGACAAACAAAACCAAATCTCTAAACTGGAAAATAACATTTTCCTCTGTGATGACAAGAGATGGATTTAGAGGAGTCTGGATTGGCCTAGATCAGAAGTCCCATCTGTCACTGCCTAGCTGTGTCATTTGGACACATTTCTCTCCAAACCTCAATTCATTGTCTGTAGAGTGAGTGAGACTGAGGAAGAAAATGTTAAGGTAAAAATGCAGTGAAGGGACACCTGGCTGGCTCAGTCGAGTGAGCACATGACTCTTGATCTCTGGGTTGTGAGTTCAAGATTGGGTGTAGAGATTACACATATCGGATGTAGAGGTTATTTAAAAATAAAATCTTAAAAATGTAATGTAAATAAAATCTGAACAATGGCCTACAAAACCACCATCGCTGCACTTGTGGATTGTTGATAAAAATCTATATCAAAAAACATTAAACAGAGGATCTTGTATTATCCCAGGGGCCAAAGCAGACTATAAACTTTTTATTGCCACAGGTTTTCTCCTAGGACCCTCCCCATCCCCAGACCCTTTGCCACCATTTTGATGCTGAAACTTTAGGCCAAATGTGGTGGGCACCATCTGCCATCAATACAGCCTACACTCTTCCCAGCCAAGATGAGTTCCAGGCCAAGTTTATCTTGTGAGTTAACAGGAGGTGACAAGCCTGGCAGGACACAAATTCTCCCTGCATGATTGATTCAGCCTGGCTGACCAACTCCATGCTAATGAGGATGTGCCAGAGCTCATAACAAAAACATTTTTGAATAATTTAAAACTTTGGAACATGATTTGCCAGATAATGTGATTCATTGTGCAATTATAGCCCCAGTTGAATCTGCTTCTGTCGCTGCCTCCACAGCAAACATCAGTGACTGCAAACTGCCTGTTATCAAAATTAACTGTATAAATAATGCAAAAGAGCAGAGACATGTTAATCTCATAAGGGAAGTCGGTGAAGGCAAAGCTGGCCTAAGCTATCACGAACCGCTACTTTATGAAGAAATGAGTAGTATTTCATATGTCGTACTTGACAAAATATAAGTGAATTAAACACAAGTAAAATATCTTTTAATCCATTATAGTAGGCTTAAGTACAGACTGAGACTTATAACTTCTAGGGAATCGACTTTAACTTCTTGCCCTAATTCTTATCTGTTTAACTATGTTTCTTTTCACCATTCTGGCAGTTTATGTTCCCTCCTGTATACATCCCCACACCAATGATTCAAATAACGTATAATAAATTCAAATATCTGAAATATTCCTTAAAAGGGGGAACTGTCAAGTCTTCTAATGAATTGAAACTCAAAAACTTCCTCAACTTTGTTAGGTAAGGCTTTATTAACTATGGGCCCAGAGTCATTTTTAAAAACATGTTCCTTTAGCCTGAATATCAGGCAGTTAAGGGGAAAAAAATAACCAAAACTTTCCATCTAGACAGAGCCTCATACAGTAGAAAGAGCACTGAACTAAATGTGGAGGCAAATGATTCAGATTTACATTTGACCTTGAATTTGTTAGCTCTGATGAGGCTGAAGACAAACTGCCATGTCTCTAAGCCTCAATTTCTTCACTTGAAAAATAGATTTCATAAGACCTAGCCAACCTTTAAGCGTCAAATCTAATAGAATACTGTATGTAAGAGTTTTTCCTCTAACAAAAGGCCTTAATAGAATGGTAGGATAGTAATTATTTGAGAAGGTAACGTTAAGGAAAATATTCGTGTAAGCAATGTTAAACTTGCATTTTTTTAAAAAAGGAAAAAAAAGGGGTTGTCCTAAAATGTTCCTATCGGTCACTACCGACAAGCATTTGAGAAATTCTCACATCCTCACTTCCTAGTCTGAAGGCACAGCAAATCATCTGCCACTAATGACAGGAGGACCTTCAAGGTGACAATCACCACTTGTGTCCCTCTCTATTAAATCAACATCTCTGAGATTCCTTCACACTGGCAAAAGCAGCACATCCTCTATTGAGTCACAGGGAGCCTTCCAAGCAACCTGCCTTCACTGTCCTCACCTCCCCCCGCTGCACCTGACACAACAACTGTTTGGGTAGCTCCCACAAGAGCTGCTCATTTCAAAGCCCTGTACTGTTCAGCTATGTGTGTCCATCCCATCTCATGACCCCACAGTCATCTGAGACTTCTGAGATACATTCGTGATCCTAAACATTTGCTCCTCACTTCAATTTCTCTGAATCTCAGAAACGAAACTCTTTGTTAGAAACCTTGCCTGACAGGACAGAGAAAGGTAGCTCCCAGGGAACATGTAATAATTTGTATCAACTTGTTTTATGAATCTCACTATTTGAAATAATCAGTCACAAAAGCACTTAGCAAACACCTGTCCTATAGGTTATTTTCTGTGTTACAAACCTTTTTCATAGTTGCTGCAAAGCCAAGTTTGAAGTTTTTGAAGTTTCATTTTTGTTAATGCACTCTTCTGTAGAGTTTGGAAACTTGGAAACTTACACAAAGACTTTATCAGAATACTGCTTCATTTTTAAATAGACATTTAGAAACTTCTGCGTGTTTCTTGTGATTTAATCAACAATTAAAACTCAATAACTAAATGCTTCGCATCTGAAATCAAGAGGGATTTTCTATGAGCTATGACTGTAAAACCAGCCCATTATTAAGAGATTTGCATATTTTAATTCTTGTGTTCTAAGGCTTTTGTCAAATAGATGTTGCAATGCACTAAGCACCATGCAGTCTTGGTAAAATGTTAACTCTCTGCTCTTTGTGTGTGTGTGTGTGTGTGTGTGTGTGTGTGTGTGTGTGTGTTCACAGTTAGAAGCATAAATATGTTGAGAGGAATATACGTTTTTAGAGTGAGGCCTTTATTTTAGTACAAGTGTTTAACATCTTACTCTCAGAATTTCTTTAGAAAACAAGAAATTTAAGAAGATTAAAATGTAGATAAATTACTTGTAGCCTCAAGTTAATTACTTTAAGTACACAGAAATGACCATAGCATCTAAGACCTTTGGCAATATTGCCAAAGTGGCCTCAAAATACAAAAAATGAATTCTGAAATAAGTTTGATTTGAAGCCCAGATAAGGAGTCAAATGCATAAGAATACAGCCTTCTAATACTCCAGCTGTGATGACCATATATAAAGAGAAAACAGAAGGATTGTGAAATATAACTATTTGTGTATTTACTCATTTATATTGTTTAGAGAGAGTATGTTGGGCAAGTTACCCATAACCTCTCTTTGCTTTAATTTTCTGATCTGTAAAATGGGGCTAATATTAGCACCTACTGCACAGGAGTATTGTAACTAAATGAATTAATACATGAAACATACAACAGTACCTGTAACAAAGGGCAGTGGTGATGGTTACACATAAGGCTTTCAGGATTCAAGGATTTTTTTTAAAAAAACCTCTTATATTGGGGCACCTGGGTGTCTCAGTTGGTTAAGCATCCGACTTCTGCTCAGGTCACACTCTCATGGCTCATGGGGGCTCGAGCCCCATGTAGCACTCTGTGCTGACAGCTCAGAGCCTGGAGCCTGCTTCAGATTCTGTTTTCCTCTCTCTCTGACCCTCCCCCGCTGACTCTCTCTCTCTCTCTCTCTCTCAAAAATAAATAAAACATTTAAAAAAATTTTTTAACTCTTATATTAAGAAGATTTCCACTCCGACTTCAGCCAGGTCATGATCTCGCGGTCCATGAGTTCAAGCCCCGCATCAGGCTCTGGGCTGATGGCTCAGAGCCTGGAGCCTGTTTCCTATTCTGTGTCTCCCTCTCTCTCTGCCCCTCCCCCGTTCATGCTCTGTCTCTCTCTGTCCCAAAAATAAATAAACGTTGAAAAAAAATTTTTTTAATAAAAAAAAATAAATAAATAAAAAATAAAAAAATAAAAAAAAAAGATTTCCACTAATTTTGTATTTGAATTTTGTAAGATAAGCTTCAAATGTATATTTTTAAAGTTTAAAGATCCATTTGAAATAATGTCATAAAAGCCTGTACTTTTGGAAAATAAAAGCACTTTTTGCAAATTCCTTGAATTTTTAATGAAAAATAAAATATTGGTTGTCTAATGTTTTAATATTTGAAATATGCTACCAAATAATACTTTGATACACACATTTGTAAATTTATAGAGATGTATTTTTTATGAAAGACAATTGAACATATAATATCATAATTCTTAACACTAACATCGTGCAATGCAAGTTTCATTGAAGGCCTTTCAGAAGGTCTATATTGAGGGAAGTAACTTCTGAACACCAGGAAGTACTTTCTCACTGAGCTCTAGGTCATTAAATAATAGCAAACTTGGAAATAAATCCTTAAAGCTTTTCACTAGCCCACCAAGTTTTGCCAGCCCCTTCGACTTTATATTAATCTTCTGATTCTTGAATTTTGTATGTGTTCAAGGATGAAGATGGGGGACAGAGCCTCTTTAAGAATTTGACAAAAGTCATCGACCGTCCCCCAAAGAACTCACATAACATCATTTCACATTAAATTTCAGGGGCTTCACAGACCAGAATTCCATCCGTAGAGCTCCCAATTCCAAATGGTGACAGTTTGATTTTACCCTGAAATTAAATTTAATAATTCAGCAAAAGATCATTTACCCAAATGAAATATGGATGAAATTAATTGACACAGATTTAATTTCTATGTAAAGGCATTAGGTTATATTTTTATCTATTAAAGTTATTGTTATCCATCTTATGAAAGGAGACCAATTACTCCATGTCCAAACAGGATGTACTGTACTACTTTCAAGGCTGTTTATTATTGTCTTAAATTGTTTGTACAAAGTACAGAGCAAAAAATATGGGCAAAAGGGTAAGTTTTGTTCAATGCTAAATAAAGGGAACCCAAAGGGTAAACTATAGTATGATCTTTGATCACAGCTATATAATATATAACAGTGTTTGAATAAGATAGCCTCCACCCAAAAAAAAAAAAAAACAATAAATGTTTTTATTCTTTTAAAAAAAATAAATGTTTCAAAATAACACATTTGTCAAATGTGGTAAAAGTGTGGACACTTTCCCTGGTGAACAGGTTCTTGCCGTCTCCCAGTAGCACTAACTGGGTAGAAAGCACCAAGAATGCCCAGGTAATAGCTGAAAACAAAAATTTATTTAGATAGCACTACATCAGGTTTATCTAAAACTTAGTTACGAAACAAAACTAGAATTACAGACATTTAGAGTTCCCTCACTTCATGGTCAAATGACTGAAGTCACACACCATAAGGCCATTAGAATTGGAGGCAGATTCAGAGCCCTGATGGCTGCCCCAGCAGGTGCTAAGATAAATTGCAAGCTTGCTGCCTAAGAACTTTCAGTATTATAATATAGAAAAGGTCTCCTATCAGCCTTTCAAGCTTCAAGCTGTTTTTCTGGGAACAATAGAGGCCACAGCACAAAAAACCTGGTTTAGCCTAGCTTCAATCAAAATCCTTTTTGACCCCACTTCAGTGTTCATTATACTGCAACGTTTTTACCTGAGTGTCAGGAATATTTAAAACAAGGATGGGCCTAGTTACTTTCATCACATTCAATTATTAAAACTCTCATGTATTAATCCTGTAGGACTATTAACCTAGGTAATATGTGACAGAGGGAGAGAAGCCTTCACCCCTCCCATGGCTGCAAATATATTAAAGGAGGTTGTCAAATGCATGAACACAATGAGGTTGTTCTCTGTTTCCACCATATAATTTTGATTATACAATATCAAAGATTCCCATCCTTTGCTCCCAAACTCACCTGCCACAAATCTAGAAAGGAGGAAAAGAGAAGAGAATGAAAGGCAAGGTGAGGGAGAAAAACCAATGATGAAAAGTTTGTGCCCATACCAAATGGTGAACAGAAACTCAAGTTCATCAGTTTCTGTTCATCAACCACATCTCAAGCTCCAGAAGCGAAGCATGCATTTATTTTGCAATTAGTGGGAGAAATGCAAAGATTTTTTATTTCATTTTACAAGACGTACTTTTCTGTGCTTTTCTCTTTCTTTTTCCCCTACCCCAAGTGATTTCAAATATAAAAGGTCATTTTAAAGACGATTTGAAGATAAAGAAAGCAGCTTTTTATCTTTATATTAATCAAGAACTATAATGAGGCATTTCGGATTCTCTAGGGCATCTTGAAAACATTTGAAACTCGAATGTGAAAAAAAATGCTATGTACTTTAAAGCGTTCTTTGTCATTACAAACAAATGCAAAAACCTAAAGGCAAAATTTTCAAGAAGGGCACAGCACACACACCCATATGCACACTGCCTTTGTTGGATTTTAATAAGACAGCTAACATATTCGGAATAGCCTTGTGATAGATAGCATCCAAGTTGAAATGGTAAAGAATAAACTGATGTTTAAACTTAAAGTATTTATGAAGCCCATATTACTAATACCTTTGAAATACACAGCAGCTTTAAAAAATGATCGAACTCCGGAAACTCTTTCAAAGGTTCTTTCACAAGTCTCCTTTGAAGCCTGCTTCATGAAGAAAACGCTGCTGCCTACAATTCTTCGGCTTGGAGAATACAATGTTATTATTGTCTTGCACTTCAGAGCTAGGAAAAGCACGTATTAGTTTTCTTGGCTCTAAGGTTCCATGACTGAGCAAGCATATGGCTTTGTTCCAGATAGAAATTTTCAAGGAATTTAGCTTACAAGGAAGTGTTAAACCAGATATTTTAATTAATATTCATATTTACTCTGTCGCTAAATGAAGTTAAGGATTCTATTGGCATGGATTAACTGTCATTCCCATAAATCCAAAACCCTCTAGAGGATTTTACTCTGGGAAGAAAGTAAGATGCATTAACACTCCATTAATATCTTCCTTGGAAACATTCTTTTTAACATTTATCTCTTCATCATTTCCTGAATCTGTAATGAAATGCTTGTGCTGGCATTTAACGAAAGGATCATGTCCAGAGCCTAATGAAGTGTTAGACACCAAGGTAAGAAGCCAGTCTGCTGTACTGGCTCCTAGTGTCGGATACACAATGGTACTTTCTAGACTATATTTAGCTCCAAAGTCATGGTCAGTAGCCCTAAGACTTAAGGTACAATCTGAAAGAACTTCAAGTTCCAGGGCTGCCTGAACAACCACACAAAGTTCTATTTTCTAAGTCATAAGCCAGACACTGAGGTAATTTCCATTTGTACATCCTTTTCTAAAGTGAGAGACTTCCTGAAAGTGACATTCTGTAATCACAGAATTTCAGGGTGGAGGAGAGCTCTTAGGTCATGTATAGCAACTTCCTGTCCATTTCTTGAAACCCCTACCACAATATTCGTGCCAAGTGATCCTGGTTTAGAGATGTGGAACTCACCACCTCATGTGAAAACACATTCCTTATTCAGAGAGCCCAAATTGTTCTACCATTTTTTCTTTAGTTGAGAGTAAACCTTTCCCCTGGGAAATCCCATCTCTTGGTTCTGATTCTGTCCTCTGAGGCCCCCAGAACAAGATGAGTCAGTGGAAAATCTTTACTGGTATTAACTGGTTTGGTATTTTGATACTCAAAGATTTGTAGAGAAAAATAAAGTGATGTAAGCCGTCAAGAATTTTGTTAAGGTTACAGAAAGTCATTTTAAAGGCATTTTTTAAAGGTGTATGTAGCTTTGCTTCTTCCCTAATTATATACTTTATAATAATAGCTTTACTTCTCCTAAGATTATCCGTATCATAAGACAACCAATGACTACAAAATATTTGCTAATGCTAGTTTTACTATGACAAGGTAAATGGAGTCCTTGGGCTATACTGAACTTATGGGCTGATAATAATCACTTTCATATATTGAGCACTTAACCATATGAACACCACTGCACTGGGTGTTTTTTATATAATAGTCCTTAAGCATCATTATCATTTTACAAGTGAGAAAACTAAGGCTCAGAAAGATTAAATAGCTTATCCATAGTCACAAAATACCAAGTAGAGGAGCCACAGGCTCAAATCCAGATCTGCCTAACTCAGAACCTATTTCTTCTGCGTAGACCAGTCACTTTTGCCCCCCCCCCCCGCTTTTTTGGATTAAGAGTTTTACAGTGTTCCCCATTCTCTTTATTAGAAGCTACTATGTGTCTGTTGTGGACTGGATGTTTTTGCTCCACCCTCACCCCCCACCCCCGCAAATTCATATGTTGACGCCCCATTGTAGCTGTATTTGGAGATGAAGCTTCTAAGGAAGTAATTAAGGTTAAGTGAAGTCATAAGGGTGAGGGCCTAATAGGATTAGTGTTTTTGTAAGAAGAGATGCCAGACTCTCTTCCCTTCACCATGCAAGGACCCAGCAAGGAGGTGGCTCTCTGTAAGCCAGGAAGAGAGCTCTTACCAGAAACCAGTCCTGTCGGATCTTGATCTGGAACTTCTAGCCTCCAGAACTGTGAGAAAATTATGTTTTGTTCTTTAAACCACCCTGTCTATGGTGGTTTGTTATGGCAGCCCAAGCCAACTCATGCAAAGTCTTTCTGCCATTTGCCACAATCTACCAAATATATAAGAGAACAATGGCAAAAAGGCACCTCTCTAGCCAGGACCTTGAGTTGTTCTCCCGACCTTCAAGTGCCTGTGATCTGGTGTCACAAAAGAACCACGCTGGTCTCCTTCCCATGGCCCACCTGCTCACGTTAGAGAAACCACTTCAATTCTTTATGATTTTGTGTTTTCAGTAAACTGAGAAATCTCAGTTCTAATACTCCATTATCTTATATGCATGAAATCAAAACTTTTTCTAATCTCTGTTCATTTCCTGATTATTTTTGCATGTTTATCCCACTTTCCTTTTCTCAGATATGTTACTTCTTGGGATTTTTAAGGTAAAAAGCTTAAAAAAGCACTTGGTCTAAATAGTAGAAATTTTCTTTTTTTTTAATTTTTTTTTCAACGTTTATTTTTTAATTTTTGGGACAGAGAGAGACAGAGCATGAACGGGGGAGGGGCAGAGAGAGAGGGAGACACAGAATGGGAAACAGGCTCCAGTCTCTGAGCCATCAGCCCAGAGCCTGACGCGGGGCTCGAACTCACGACCGCGAGATCATGACCTGGCTGAAGTCGGACGCTTAACCGACTGCGCCACCCAGGCGCCCCTAAACGGTAGAAATTTTCAAGAAAAAAAAAGGATCTCTAACTTTAAAGTTCATTTTGCTTGTGAATGTATGCCAGTCACCATCTTTTACATTATTGTAGGATGCCTATAAAAACATCACAAAACAATTTTTTAAAGCATCCTAAGAATGTTCTAGTAGATTCAGGAATTTTTCAAAATGCAAAAAGAAACACTCCCCAAATGGAAACCCTTCTGTAATAGTCCTTTCAAGTGGTCCCCTCCAAAAGGGTAGCTCATTCCATGTCTGATAAATGAGACACGGTTACTACACCCAGGAGATAATAAAATGTAGACTTCCCCAACTGGGGATAATTCTGAGTCCTTCTAAAGAAATGTGGGAAGAAGAAGCATTTACATAATGCTTGCCTTCCAGATGTAAATAATCTGCTCCCAGGAGCTGATTTGATTAGAGAATGTTTCTGAGGAGATCCAAGGTCATGAATGCAGCATCAATATATGATTTGCTCTCTTCTGTGGCCAAAAACTAGACTCAAAACTGTTCATCCATCTCACAAATTCAAACTATTGATGGTCTGTGGAAAGTGGTATGAAAAAATAAGGAATGAGCCAATGCAATTTTATCATTGTTACAGGGAAAAACTAAGGCATGATATGGGGAAATCGTTGTTATTTCCATATACCAAAGAAGGCAATCATTTTAAAACTACTTTCAGAATAAATACGTGAAAGAAAAGAGAAACTATAGAAATCATTGTAGTGGGATACTACCATTTTTAGCGCTAATGTATACAATTGTGTGTATTCTGTGTGTGTGTGTGTGTGTGTGTGTGTGTGTGTGTGTGTGTATTCTCTCTGTGGATATATGAGAGAGAGATTTAATGAACTTTTCCACTCTTTCTTCTTCTCAAAGATTTTTCCAGGTTTCTTTACTTGCATTTAAATTAATGACATTCAAAAATACTTGAATTTGGGATTTTAGGATAAAAGTTCAGTCACTTGGCTTCTGGTTTCCTAACACAATGATTAAGAGCATAGATAATGGAGCTGTGCTGGCTGATTACAAATTCTACCTCTGACACCAACTATAAAACTTAGGGCAAGTTAGTTGACGTCTCTGTGCCTCAATGTTCTCATCTGTTAGACTTTGAATAGAATACTTCTACCTCATAAAGTTGGTGAAAGAATTAAATGAGTTAATATATACAAAATGTTTAAGATAGTACCTGGCACACTACAAGAGCTAGAGTAGTTAGTTAGCATTCTAAACTCATCCATTATGGCACAGCTTCAAAATGAAGCTACTATATAATTCCAGTGTTTTTTCCACCCTCTGTAGTTGGCACCTTCATTTGATTGTAGTGATATATGGCAGAGTCACTGCAATGGAGAAATGTGGCCATTTTGCTAAAATCAGCGGTACCCCTTGCCCAAGCAACATAGGTGTGATGTGTTGTCTCCCATACTATAGCAGAGAAAGTATATAGACTAAAGAAAAAATGATTTAAGGACTTTTAAAAAATCTTTTCTTCCTCTTCCTACTTAAAATTATTTTTTGTTAAGCAGCCCCTGAAGCCAACTTTTCCAACTTCATCATAAAGTACCCATGGGGGAACACCCTCCCAAAAGGAGAAAAGTCACATTTAAAAAAATGAGATAATGGGAAACCTTTTTAATAAGAATCTGGAATAATTTGCTACTAATTACAAAGCCAATTAAACTAATCAGGAATCAATCAGTAAATCATAACTACAATGCCAACTCTAACGTGTATCTATAAAGCCCATGTTCCTCAGCTGCCATCTCTTCTCTGATTTACAAGCACAAGGACTACAACAAATATAAAACTGGCCAGCTATTCTTTCCCCCAGATTCTTCCCAAGCTAGCTGTACTCTGTTCTCTCCTTAGTAATTCTTCTTCTATGGAGACTGAGCTAGAAATAACTGGGCAACAAGTTTGGGAACAAGAGGCTGGGAACGAGTGGTGGTACACTGCATTCTATAAGTGAGGTGGACACAGGAAGCTCCCTGAAAGCAATAGGCTCCATATTCATATTGTAGTTTTTGATTTGCAGATTCCATTTGTTCAGAGAAATGTAGGCTGGGTGAAAAATATAAGAGAAGACACTATTTCATACCAGCTGAGCTATACCAGATGAAAACTAAATAGACATGAAAAATTAGGCAAGAAGATATATGTATCAAACTTCCGGGTAGTTGCAGATTTGAGAATGGAATTGTATCCATGTGGTCTGAGAATGGGGCCAAAGGCAACTCATTGGCAATCATCAATTATAGGCTGATCTGTCATCTCACAACTGAGCAAAGAAAATCAAATGTGTAACCTAAGGAAAAACTTACTGCAAAACAAAGTAAGGAGACCATCAATCTATAGAATGAGAGACATCTAAACATTATTAACCACAGGAAATCCTCCATAGGATGCAAGGTAGCATGTCTTCCATGAAAGAAAAGAAGTCCAGAAGAGAAGAGGGTATAGTTAAAAGATCATAGGATGAACTAAATAGTAATAATGATAAATATATGAAGGTTGAGTGTGCATGCATTTGCTTGCTTGCTTGTGTGTATGTGTGTATAAAGAGAAGGAATGTAATGACAATCACACACAATTTCTACTCTTTTTTTTCAGTTAACATTAAAATGAATAAAAGGAATGTTTTCCCCACATCACTAAATTCTCTTCCAAAACAGGGTTTTTTTTAGAGATGCATAATATTACATCATGTATGCATTCTGCTATGTATGATTCTCTTAACATTGGATATTTAGGTTTGTATATTTTCCAATTTTAAAGCATAGTGAGTATCCTTGTACCCTTAATATTCATAATATTTTTTATTATTTCTTTAAGGTAAATTCTCACACGTAAGATTTCTAGGACAATGAATTTTCTCCTTTTTATGATTCCCAACACAAATCAACAAGTTGGTTTTAAGAAATTTGTTGGAGTTTGCTGTCCTATTAGCAAAGTTTGCAATTATACATCCATTTCATTAAATCTACTTCAGCACTGTATCTATTTTTCAATCTTGGAATTTTATATTTAAAAGTATTATGTTGGTTAAAAGTTTTTACTAATTAGGTGGAGCATTTGACTTGTATTTGTCAATTTGTCATCTTCCATTAATAGCTTGCAACTGCCTCTGCTAGGTTTTCTCTTAGAGTGTTGTGAAATAATAGAACAAATATTGGTTCATGGCACAGGCTTCTGAAACCCTTGTAATTTCCCAAGTGATATACTAGAAGCATCTTTTGTTCTATATTTGGTCTTTGACTCTCACAGGGTCCTGACAACAGGGATCCTGGAAACCCTTGTACTTTCCTGGGTGATAGGAGTGTCTCTTGTTCTAATGAAACAACTCTGGGGTGCTCCTGGATAGCTCCTGGATGAAAGCTAGTCACCAGAAAGACCAAGTCATGATTAGAAGCTTGGGATTTTCAGCCTCACCCCCATTCTTTTGAGAAGGCAGAAGGGCTGAAAATAGAATTAATAATCACCATGCCTATGTGATAATGTCTCCATAAAAGTTCCAATAATATCAGTTAGAAGAACTTACAGGTTGAACACATACATGCATCAGGAGGTTGATGCACACCAACTTCCTTAAACTAGTAAACGTAAGTTGAGTGTTTCCTTCAGTTCTGAGAGCTGCTCTAGCAATTTAAAAGAACCAGAGGGAGGGATCATGGGAACTTCAGATTTATTGCCAGTCAGAAACCAGGGTGACAACCTGGACCTGTGACTGGTATCTGAAGTGGGGTGACAACAGTCTTGTAGGACTGAGTCCTTAACCTATGGGATCTGATGTTACCTCCAAGGACATAGTGTCAGAATTGAGTTAAATTGTAAGACACTCTGGTGTCACAAAGAGTTATTTGGTAGGAGAAAACCCCCACCCATTTAGTGATCAGAAGTGTCAGCAATAAAGTGTTCTCTGTGGGTATTAAAGGAGACACACAGGCTGGAAACACAGGAGGAAGGACTAGGTTTTTCCTTATATCGGAGGAAAAAATGATAGGTTTTTTTAGACAAGTTTTGATACTTTTTGAGTTGCCAGAGCTTTTATTTTTACATTAAATTTGTAAATATTGGTGGCATTTTCCCCCACCAAATATTTGTCCTTTGCCTTTCATTTTATTTGTGGTATTCTTTTAATAAATGGTATTTTTAAGTTTCATTTTAAAAAGAACTAGTAAAGTGGGGATAAAATTAAGTCTAAAGGCAATAAAGAATCAGGATGTATGCTTCATAAAACATAGTCATACGAAAGAAAAATTTGAGAATTTGATATGTTTTCTATTAATGCAGAAGAAAACAAGAAGGAAAAAAATGAAAGAGATGACATGTTTGTAGACAAAAGAATGGAGAGATAGCCAATTATTGTGGTATTTCACCAAAGCAATAAGAACAGAAACAATAATAGAAGACATAATCAATGAAAAGCTTTCTTAGACTGAAACAAATCACGGATATTCAAATGAAATGAGCTCATCATATTCCAGGAAAAATCTCTAGAAAGAGGTCAATGCCAAGAAACGTAATGGCAAATATTTTAGTTGCAAGAATAAGGAAAACTTTCAATAAAGAATGTGAGAGAAGAAACGGAGAAGGAAGAGAAGGAGAAAGATACATAGATATATACATACAGCACAAATATATATCCACACCCTCATGATCCAGTTAATTCCAATGTGGGGATCACTCAATTCTCTCTGGAACATAAACAGCACAACTTTGGCAGGAGCAGGTAAGAGATTGAAATTCTAAGTAAGGAAGAAGGTTGGTCAGTGTCTAAAAGAAAGTTATGTGTGATGTTAGCAAATTTAATTATAAGAGTGGGTACAATAGGAATGTTTCAAGTAATGAAGTTTTGCAGGCCTAAAATTACCTGACCAGCTGAGTCAATTTCTTCTTGAACAAAATATGGAACAGACAGACATAATAAGAACTGATCAGTTATTTAGGAAAGCCTGAATATTCTAAACCTTGTAATTTCATTACTGTTTCATAACCCATGTCTTTTCCTTTTATTAATCTGTAGATTTTAATGCTAACTAACAAAACGGAGTGCACACACCAAACCTGACATTTAGAGCTGCAGAGAGGCAGCTTTCATCTCTGGTTTCACATTAGGAAAAAAGATGATAGTCCAAAGTAAGACTTTGAGAATGGCCTTAATTTATGAGTCCTGAAATTATTGCATATCTGTTGCATAAAGCATATCACCCTCCTGTGTTATGGTAGTGTTACTTTTAAGGGAAAATGGCAAATTGCTTCAGCATTTTACCGCAAGGTTGCTAATATACACCAGATCACTATCCCGAAGCAGACAGCTTGCTGGAATGGTACACAGCAAGTTGTGTTTTAAATGAGCCACAAACCATGCTTCTTGGTTTTGTTTACATTGGTTCCACACATTAGGAAAACAATTGGCTTCACAGTAAATTCAGTGATGAAATAAATTATGCATTTGCCGGTCAGGTTGGGGAAAATACATTCTTGTGGGAAACCAAGAAGGACAATGCAGGAGGGAGGAGAGAATTTGTGCTATTTGACCAGGGTGACAAATTCAAACAGCTGAGGCCATGAACCCCAAACTCTCATTTTCATTCCCTTGCATGCCTTAGAGATTTGGTACTTGTCACCCACAAGAAAGGAACACACGAAACACAGAAAGCTCCCAGCTGCTCAAAAAGATTGAGGGCTTAGTAGGCTGCTTGCATCCAGCCACGTTTCTGAAAGCCTCACTTGGACCAACCACCTTTGGCATTGAAGACTCCTCTGTTTTCCATAAGAAATGCATTCTGCCCTCAGAATCCACACATTTGTGGTTAATAGATCCAATATTTATTGTCCAAAAATTGTATGTTCATTGAATGCTGATAGCAATAAGAATTATGAGCACATGCAGCAATATTCTGCTTTTTAAAAAAATTACACCACAAATTATTGAATCTCTAATAAGACATTACAAAAAACGCATCTAAGTGAGTTTATACTCTACCAGCTATATGAAAGCACCGTGGGAAACACAACATTCGATCTCTACACTAAAGGAATTTACACACTGGTACCAAAGGTAAGTAAAAGTCACATAAATTACTGTAACTAAAAGAGAATGCAGCACTGGGTGTTGTATGGAAACCAATTTGACAATAAATTTCATATTAAAAAAAGAGAGAATGCAGCAACTTCTGTAAGAGAAATAAAACTAAGTGTAACATAAGTAATGGTCAGAGAGGAATTCGTTTCAACAGAGAGTGTCAGGAAGAACTACATAAGTTTAGCAGCCATTTAAGCTGAGTCTTGAAGAGCAGGTAGGATTAGAAATGGAGAGGGACAGCCAAGGGAAATACATAATCTCCTTGAGACACAGCAGTAATTTAGTTTGACCAGAACAGAGGGTATATTGAGGAACAGTGGCAGCCAAACCTGGAAAGGCAGACAGGTCCCCATGGTGAATGGCCTAAAGTGAGGCTAAGTAATCGAGGTGTCAATGATGAAAACAAAATCTTTCCTTTGAAGAGATTAATCTAGTGATCATGATGAAAAAATAGTCAGGAAATATTGGGCGTGAGGTAGTACAAGTACAAAGTATAGATTGTAGTAGCCAAAATGAGAAGTACAGTTGACCCTTGAACAACATGCAGGTTAGAGGTGCTAAGCTCCCACCCAGTCAAAAATCAGCATATACCTTTAGACTCTGCAGAAATTTAACGAATAGCCTACTGTTGACCAGAAGACTTACCAATAGCATGAACAGTCAATTAACAAATATTTTATGCTATAATGTATTATATACTATATTCTTATAACAAAGTAAACAAGGG
Source organism: Prionailurus viverrinus (assembly GCF_022837055.1). Taxonomy (NCBI): domain Eukaryota; kingdom Metazoa; phylum Chordata; class Mammalia; order Carnivora; family Felidae; genus Prionailurus; species Prionailurus viverrinus. The sequence goes on along the minus strand of NC_062564.1, from coordinate 114,409,683 downwards.
AAAAGAAAATCATAAGGAAGAGAAAATATATTTGCCATACTATACCGATTTATTGAAAAAAAATCCATGTATAAGTGGACCCATGCAGTTCAAACTTGTGTTGTTCAAGAGTCAACTCTAATAAGTTGACCAAAGGTTGTCAGTAGGAATGGGGAATGTTAAAGGCTGACTTACATTCCCCTCAAATTCTCATGTTAAAGTCCTAACCTCCAGTATCTCTGAATGCCACTGTATTTGTCTTAAAGAGATAATTAAGTTCGAATGGGGTCATTAGGGTGGGCCATATGCACTATGTCTTCATAAAAGGAGGAAATACAGCACCAGATATGGAGGGAAGACCAGGTAAAGACAGAAAGAGAAGATGGCCATATAAGCAAAGGAAAGAGACCTCAAGAGGAATCAATCCCAACAACATCTTGATCTCAGACTTCTAGCCTCCAGAATTGTGAGAAAACAAATTTCTGTTGCTTGGGACACTAAATCTGAGATACTTTATTATGGCAGTCTTAGCAAACTAATATAGGCAGAAATAGATGATGTGAGACATTTGGGGAAAGACTAATTCAGAGCGGTGAGAAACAACTGGAAGGAGGTAAGGGAGAGGGGTAAAAGTTCACAAGACATGAGCTCAGAAATAAGTAATAGACATTTAGGAAACTGGAAGAAGGTGATTGGAGGAAAAATGATAATTCAGTTTGAAAACATTAAGTTTGAATTCTGACAAGACATTCTTACAGAAGTGTAAGTTAAAGTAATTGCAAATGTAGGGGCGCCTGGGTTGCTCAGTCGGTTGGGCATCTGACTTCACCTCAGGTCATGATCTCATGGTGCATAGGTTCGAGCCCCGCGTCAGGCTCTGTGCTGACAGCTCAGAGCCTGGAGCCTGCTTTGAATTCTGTGTCTCCCTCTCTCTCTCCCCTTCCTTACTCACTCTCTGTCTCTCTGTGTCTCTCACAAATAATAAATAAACATTGAAAAAAAATTTTAAAAAGTAATTGCAAATGTAGCAAAAGAACTCAGGAAAGAGTTAAATTTTGGAGTCATCCTGATGTAAGTGGAAGTTGAGGCTATCAGAATAATGAAGGCTGTTCAGTAAGACTATGAAGAATGAGAATAAAAAAATGAGACACAACTTGGAGGAGAACCTAAGTCTCATAACAAAATGAAGGGACAGAGATTGAGGGAAAGGAGAGGTCAATGAACACTGAAGTCTTCTGGTTTTCTGACAACAAAATACAGAGTGACTTAATCACGGCTTCTACTTCATACTTTGTTCTTCTGATGTACAAACTTCTGTCAAAGACCCGTCATATTTCAGTGCCTTTGTTCACCTATTACTGAGTAACAAGATGCTGAGTGTGAGTTCCTCAGTTAAGTCCCCAGTGCCCAAGAAGCACTAAGTATGTCACATTATATATATAGTCACCACAATTGGGGCTGGGTATCTTCCCCTGGGTCTTACTCAGAAGCTATAGAACCAGCCCTACTACACCTCAACTGATAGCCACCACCACCACCCCCCCCCCCAGCACACATCTCCTATTTACAAAAACTGAAAACCAGGAATGAGGGTGAGAGAGAGAAAGAGCTGAGTCACTACCTTGTTAGGGAGTATCATGTTTGTGGTGAAAACAGGGTACTTCCCCGCCTACCTCCATTCAGTGTACCATAGGATGAGGCTGGGGATGCCATAAAGAAAATTTAAAAAGACTGATGTTCTGTTCTTCAGTGAGATATCTACTCGGGCCATGGACTTGACCATCATCCTTGCCTGTGCCAAAAAGAAGTGAAGAGACCTAGAATACGATGATAGGGAGAGACAAGTTGCCAGTGAGGCAGCTGGGCCTCATACCATCTGGGGTGGAAAAGGAAGTATGAGTTTCCTGTGTTCTAGTGGACACTGAATTAGGTGTCTAGTCTTGAGGCACCTTTCTGGTTCTCACCCCAGAGGACTACTTACTGGATGAAGGCACCTCATCCCTTAACCTTTTTTCATTATGCATATATTTATTAAACACTTACTATGATCTCAACAAGCTTCCTGGAATCATGCAAGCTTCCTAGAATAAATAGGTGCATGGAACACCGTGCCTGGCATACAAGGATTTGCACAAAATACTAGTTGATGGGCAGTCACACTTGTGGGAGTACCAACGTGAAACATGGGGACCTAACATCAAGAAGCTGTGACAGTGAGAACTACAAAGGAATGGAAAAGGTTGATTATCTGGGTCCCTCATTTCACAATGGGGCCATAATATAAATACGTGCTTGACCCCAGAAGACAGCCACAGGGACAGCATCAAATGTCAGTTGGTACCAGTCAGAAAAACAACAAAGTGAGAATGAGAGCTGTTTGCCCACCTCAGGAGAGGGAAGACTGGAGCTGGCAAGCCTCAGGCCACACCCTCCCACCACCATCCAAAGGTTAAGAACTGGGATAAGGCATAAAAAGAGGAGGACAGCTTCTTTCTCATTTCAGGTCCTGGAAGCAACTGGTCAAGTCATCTACAGACAGAAGAGAGGAGATAAGATTTAAATCAAGTTTGAGATTAAAGTTCTAACTGGACCTGACTGGACTAGATTTTTAATAAATGAAAGTAACTGGAATAATAATAAATAAATGATAATAAATTAATAAATAAATAAATAAATAAATAAATAATAAATGAAAATAACTGGACTGGATTTTTAATAAATGAAAGTAACCAGAAAAATATGATATCAGGGCATCAGTCAGTTAAACGTCTGAGTCTTGATTTTGGCTTGGGCCATGATCTCATAGTTCGTGGGACTGACCCCTGAGTCAGGCTCTGTGCTGACAGCTTGAAGGCTGTTTGGCATTCTCCCTCCCTATCTCTCTCAGCCCTTCCCCAAATCGTTTGAGCCCGTTATCTCTCTTTCTCTCTCAAAATAAATAAATATTTTTAAAAATTATGATATATTTCCAGATTATCACTGAGAGACTAGAAAAAAATTCAACAGAAGGCTGAAGGTTATGACTGGAAAAAAAAATTTAAGTTTCATGTTGGTCCTCCCACAAGGCTGTGATGCCCCAATAAACTAGTTGTTGATGCAAATGCTTGTAAGCCAGGCATTGTGTTCTATGCACCTGTGAATTCCAGGAAGCTTGCGTAATGTTGAGAACACAATAAGTGGTTAATAAATTTATATGCAGAATGAAAAAAGATCCAAGGGATATAATTTTTGGCAACCACTACAGACAGGCAGAGATGACATACCTTAAGAAAAGAATTTAGATTAGAAACTTGATCCTTAGTGAGCAGGGGCAGAAGTGAAGTCAGAGTCTGGAATAAGAAAGTAAAAGAAAGAGGTGGCAGGTACTAAAGTAGAAACAGCCTATAAGTATAAATACCTCCAAGAAATCTGGTAATGGAAGGAAGAAAGATGGTATGGCCCTAGGAAGTCAGAAAATCAAAGACAGGATATTATCAACTTGAGCATTCTTTACATCTAAAAGAAGGAAACACTGAAAAGAGAAAGATTTGAAGAATAAAGATAGTAATCAAGACATCTTTGATTAAGATCATTCTCTTTCTTAAATAATTAGACTATTTGTGTCAAACAAGAAATTTGTTTTGGGACTCCTGGGTGGCTCAATCAGTTAAGTGTCCAACTTCAGCTCAGGTGATGATCTCACGGTTCGTGAGTTCGGGTCCCACATCGGGCTCTGTGCTGACAGCTCAGAGCCTGGAGCTCCTTTGGATTCTGTGTCTCCCTCTCTCTCTGCCCCTGCCCCACTCATGCTTGCTCTCTCTCTCTCTCTCAAAAATAAATAAACATTTAAAAAATTTAAGAAATTCTTTAAGCACTATTAAAGTATATTAGCTATATCCATTTTCATTATCAGGCTCATTAATGATGAGATTTCAAATATTTAGGCAAGAGGGAATGATTTTGCTAGCAGTAAAGCCACACTCCTCATTCTGCCAGACGTTTCTGTAAACTGTAAAGAGAGGATTGCAGTGAAAAACCCAATGTAAAAAAATGAATATTTCCACATGTGTTTTATTTCCTCTCTTTGAGGTCAGAGGTTATGCCTTTTACAATGTCATATCCCATAAAGTGCTAATCACAGTTTATTACATAAGTGCTCAATAAAACTATAAATCAATCTGGAAATTAAGAAAACCTGTCCATTTATACTTGCATCAAAAAGTATAAAATATCTAGGACTTAACAGTAGATTTAACTAGAGAGGTAAAAAAGCTGAACACTGACAACAATAAGACAACAATGAAAGAAACTAAAGATGACACAAAAAATATCCTGGGCTTATGGATTAGAATAATTAACATTGTTAAAATGTCCATACTACCCAAAGCAATCTATAGATTCAATGCAATCCTTATCAAAATTCCAATGATATTTTTCATATAAATAGAACAAACAAACCTAAAATTTGTGGGACTACAAAAGACTCCAAATAGCAGAAGCAATCTTGAGAAATGAGAACAAAGCTGAAAGCATCATACTTCTTGATTTCAAACCATATTATAAAGCCCTGGTAATCAAAACAGCATTATATTGGCATAAAAACAAAGACATATATCAATGGAACAGAACAGAGAGCTCAGGAATGAAGCCACACATATATGGTCATTAATTTATGACAAAGGATCCAAGAATATACAATGGGGAAAAGAAAGTCTCTTCAATAAATACTGTTGAGAAAACTGGACAGTCACATGCAAAAGTTTGAAGCCCTAATTTATACCCTAAATTATAACCCTAAATTATACCATACACAAAATTCAACCCAAAATGGAGTAAAGACTTGAACATAAGACCCAAAATCATTAAACCCCTAGAAGAAAACAGGCGGTAAATTCCCTGACATTAATCCTGGCAATGATTTTTTGTATTTGACACCCAAAACAAAGGCAACAGAAGCAAAACTAAAGTGGGACTACATTAAACTAAAAAGCTTCTCACAAGCAAAGAAAACCATCAACAAAAGGGCAACTTGCTCCAGGGGAGAAAATGTTTGCAAATCATGTATCTGATAAGAGGCTAAATCCCAAATATATAGCGAACTCATAAAACTCATAGGGAAAAAACAAAAAAATCAAATTAAAAATGGGCAGAGGATCTGAATAGACATTTTTCCAAAGAAGACATCCAGATGGCCAAGAGACACATGAAAAGATGTTCAACATCACTCATCATCAGGGAAAGGCAAATCAAAACTACAATGAGATACCACCTCACACTTGTCAAATGGCTAAAATAAAAAAAATCAAGAAATGACAAGCATTGGCAAAGATGTGGAGAAAAAGAAACCCCCATGCACTGTTTGTAGGAATGCAAACTGGTATAGCCACTATGGAAAACAGTATGGAGGTTCCACAAAAAAATGATAAATAGAATTACCATATGATCCAGTAATTCCACTACTGGGTATTTACCCAAAGAATGTGAAAATACTAATTTTAAGGGATGTATGCACCCTTATGCTAACTGCAGCATTATTTACAATAGCCAAATTATGGAAGCAATAGATAAAGATGTGGTGGGAAAAAAATTATATATATATATATATATATATATATATATATATATATATGTCAGTCAGAGAAAAACAGAGAAAGACAAATACAATATGATTTCACTATATGTGGAATTTAAGAAACAAAACAAATGAACAAAGAGAAAAAAAAAAAGACAAACCAAAAAACAGTTTTAACTATAGAGAACAAACAGATGGTTACCAAAGGGAAGGTGGGGAGGGTGGGGGGAATGGGTGAAATAGGTGAAGGGGATTAAGAGTACACATATCTTGGGGTGCCTGGGTGGCTCAGTCAGTTGAGTTTCTCACTTCGGCTCAGGTCATGATCTCATGGTTCATGGGTTCAAGCCTCACATTGGGCTTTGTGCTGATAGCACCGAGCCTGTTTGGGATTCTCTGTCTCTGTCTGTCTCTCTGTCTCTCTGTCTCTCTGTCTCTCTCTCTCTCTGCCCTTCCTCCTGTCTCAAAAATAAAAATTAAAAAGTAATATAAAAAGTAAAAAGAGTACACTTATCTTAACGAGCACTGAGTAATACATGGAATTGTTGAATTATTACATTGTACACCAAAACTAATATATCACTTTATGTTAACTACACTAGAATTTTTAAAAATAAGTAAAAATAAAAATAAATACATAAAACAAACATCAGAAAAATACAAATTAAAACCACAATGAGCTATCACCTCACACCTGTTAGAATGGCTATATTCAAAAAGACATGAAATAACAAATGTTGGTAAGGATGTATAAAAAAGGGAACCGTTGTGCACTGTTGAAGGGAATATAAATTGGTGCATTCATTATGGATAACAGTATGGAGATTCCTCAAGAAATTAAAAATTGAACTAGTATATGATCCAGGAATTCTACTTACGGGTATTTATCCAAAGGAAACAAAATCACTATCTCAACAAAATATCTGTTCCCCGACTCCTTGTTCATTGCAGCATTATTTACCATAAGATATGGAAACAATGTAAGTATCCTTCGATAGAAGAATGAATAAAGAAAACATGGTATGTATATACAATGGAATATTACTCAGCCATAAAATAGAAGAAAATCCTGCTATTTGAAATGACATGAATGTACTTGAGGGCATTATTCTAAGTGAAATAAGTCAGACAGAGAAAAGGAAATAGTGTTTGATCTCATTTATATGTAGAATCTAAAAATAGCCAAACTCATAGATACAGAGAATGGATTGATAGTTGCCAGAAACAGGGGTGGATGAAATGGGCGAAGGTCATCAAAAAGTACAAACTTTCAGTCATAAGATAAGTAAATCCTGGGGATATATAATGTACAGCATAGTAACTACAGTTAATAACACTATATTGTAGGGCATCTGGGTAGTTTAGTCAGTTGAGTGTTGACTTCATCTCCTGTCATGATCTCGCATCAGGCTCTGCGCTAAGAGCTCAGAGCCTGGAGCCTGCTTCAGATTCTGTGTCTCCCTCTCTCTCTGCCCCTACCCCACTCATGATCTCTCTCCCTCTCTCTCTCTCTCTGTCTCTCTCTGTCTCTCTCTGTCTCTCTCTCTCTCTGAAAAAAAATTTGCAACAATGTGTGGTAATGGAATTTAAATCTATTGTGGTAACCATTTCACAATATGTCAAATCATTATGCTGTACACCTAAAACTAATACAATGTGTTATGTCAATTATATCTCAATTTAAAAATCCATTACTATATTATCTCAATTGATTTGGGAAGAAGCCTAGCTTTAGATAAAGTTCACCGATTCCTTGTAGTAGTATAAGCTGAGCTTTCGTGCCAAGAACTATTCTAGACTCTAAGAATAAAAGATAAAGAATATGTCATCTTCACTCCACAGAGCATATAGGGGGAGCAAGAGAAGGAGAGAATATATATAATCAGGCAATTATATACTCAATCAAACAACAGACTGGGATGAATTACTTTATAAACGGCTTCCTTTGCTTCCATCAATCCATTGTATCTCTATGCTCCGTTCTCATCAATCGCATGAAATTAATAACCCCTGTGATAGATTGTGTAAAGGACCTCAATTCTTCGCCACTCCCTATCTCAATGTACTCACAATTTTTCCAGTAAAGAGAACAATGTTTCTGTTGCTTACTTTTGGATTTATCCACGTGACATGCTTTGACCAAAAGAACATTAGTGGGTGTCATGTGACTCTCCCCATTTAAAACATTGATGTGCACATGTATGGTTGAACTTGCCCTCTTACACTGCTACCATCGCCATAAGGAGAACATGCAAGGCCCAGCTGACTGTCCCAGGAGGAGAAAGGGAGACGTGTGAGGCAGAGTAGGCCCAGTCAGTTACCTCGGATGAGCCCTGTCTAGATCTGCTGACCTCCCATCTGACCCACAGACATATGAGTTTAATAAGTGTTTTTTGTCTTATGTCATTGAGATAGCATGGCTGCTTTTTACACAGAATTATTGTAGAAATAACTGATACAACTTTTTATCTACTTAATAGATCCTAATTCTGTGTTCATCTGATAAAATAGAACAGGCACTTTACTGGAGCGGAAAAAAAAATTGCTGTAGGAGGTGAGGATGTGCCTAGACATGTAATTAGGTGCTGCAATCTCAACAGTGAGAAACTAAAACTCAATAAGATGAATTGCATAAAGAGAAGAACCAGGCAATATCAGTCCGCATCTCATTACAAGACTTCTTATCCTGACCAAAATGAAGTTCACAACTTAGCCCTAAAAGCTAGCTAAAATTTACTGTTTCCCAGACTGTTATATTGAACAGATCATGACATACAGAAGCCAAGGAAAATATATGAAATTCATGTTTTACTGGGTCCCACATGCTGTGGTGTTTTCAAACCCACATGCATCCACCAAGAAGCACTCAGAATGTTTGATTCCAAAAACAAACCCGTAACGAGAACAGAGCACAGAACAAAAATTAACTCAACAAGTCATTCCGTATGTTTTTCATTTTCTGGTATTCTGTAAAGGAAGTGAATGTGGTATAGTATACTTGATTCCCAGCATAGAAACATCTAGCTCTTCTTTTTAATTCCATACTTACAGAGAGCCCTGTGTTACCCTGTGCCCTGCCTCTGAAATAGCAACAGAAGTGAAAGAGGCAATCTACCAAGATGTAAATGTTATCTCTCCCAGTGTAATGGGTTTGGACTCATGCTCCATGCCTAATGTAAAGATGTTATCTGTGTATTGTACACAGGTTGCTGGTATCCACCAGAGAAGAAAATGTAACTCCATTACAGAAGATGAGACCTCTGGCAAATCACTATTGCAGTGTTAAAAGGAAACAGACAGCCTTCTTTGCTCTCTAAGTCCAAAGTAATATTTAAAGATATGCACACAGTCTGGATGCCTATTTAAAGTTAGCTATCTAAACAAACAAAAATTTCTCTTGTAGTTTGGAATGTATAAAAATATATGTATTACATACATACATATGTGTATGGGTATATACATATGTACATACCTCATACATATATTTTGTATGTTAAATGTGTTTAACCTATATAGCTGTAAACACAGACACAAATCATGTATCTTCAATTTCATCTCTACCAGGATTCTATTCAATAACTATGACAGCACTCTAAACCTCAAATCTTTTAGAAGGAGGTTGCTGGGTTTTTTTTAAATCGTCCTCAGAAATATGGAGCCCATCATTTGTAAAAACTTAGTACAGCCCATGGGTAAAGTGAAACCATTTCAAAGCATTCTTCTGTGCATGTAGAAGTAAGAACAGACAAATGTACTCAATCTTACATATCTTACACATCAAAACTCCTACTTCTATAGTGAATTTAACAAGAAAGCTATGGCACAGAAAATCAACCTGTTGCTGAGATATTGTGATTATCAATATACAAATACTGATAGGTGCCACAGTTATTTTAGAGAGGCTAGTCTTTAACATAATTATCAGGTATGCTAAATTCAGGTAATGTTAAAATTCAAAGACACTGGATAAATAGTATTGCTACTTCCTGTTACTTATGGTCCATTTAAAATTTATTAACCAGATATATATAAGTCCCACAAACATATTTATTTAGTCAAGCTATGTATGCTCAAATATTAAGTATTTGAATTCAACGACAGTATTTTTAAATTTCAGATTAAAATTTGAAAGCACTCACTGGGAAACCACTAAATTCAAAGCCTTTATCTTATTTTCATAAAAATAATAGCATAGAGGCTGTTTCTAAGCCTCTATTCCAATTAAAATACCAGGCCAACACCTTAGTCCAGAATCTTTAAAATCAACCAAAAACTTCTAAGAACTAATACCTGACAATATACTAGGTACTATTACACATTGAAAGTGACTGGATTCAACAGATAAATAAGTTATTCCTCCTGTCAAAATATTTTAGATTCCATGAAATTAAATCATTAACAAGTATCAGTAGGATGCCACTCCACTTGTAGACTGTTATTCATTATACACATGAAACTTTAACATGATCTCAGTGTTACATCCATCCAATATATTTTCTCATTAATAAAAATCTATCTTAAACAAGCTTGGATCCTGAAAATAAGATTTTTTTTTGGATTGTATATACCTTAAAATTAATTTTTCCTTGTACTTGCATATCAACTGCTTGCTTTTACTTTGAACCTTTTCCTTTTTATCTTACACTAGTTGTTTCAAAGATGAGAGTGGGGTTCTAAATCAATGCTTATGTCTTTTGTAGACTCTAACCCAACACAACACGGGCCTGATGGCCCTCTTCAGAAATGACTCATCTCTTCTCAGCTTCCTTAACCACAAAGTCTCTTTTATTAACCACATCAGACTCTACCTATAGACACACACACACACACACACACACACACACACACACCCTGATGTGTACCTATTAATACTACTATGCACTAATCAAGAGAAAAACAACATTGAAGACAAATTACCTTTCATCTCTCGAGCAGACTTCTTGACATCTGATTTCACTCTTTTTAAATGTTCCAAAGGAACTCTATTAGTACTGTAGAGAAACACTCCTTTGACCTCTTAAATTCACTGATAACTAGGTAAAACCCATTGAACAGCGAAGTCTTACAGGGAGCCTCCTGAAAGACTACAGAGGACATCAAGGAAATAGATGTCACCCAACAGTAATAACACCCTGACTGCATTCTCTGTTAGCACTGGAGCCTCACCCTTTAACAGACACAGCAAAGTGTTACAGGTAAATCTGTTTTGGCTGTGATGAGAAAAATGTTTCATAATCCATAAAATTACTACTCTTTCCATGCCCATACTTAAAATGGTTTACAATTTAAATCCTTAATAATGTTACAAATGTCTAGGATGCCTCCCTGAAGACGTCTAATATGTACATTTGTGAAGAACCTGTCAAATTCATGAGACTATGCTGGTATTGAAATTAGGATAATAAAGTACAGCTCTTGTTTTGAACATTAAACACTTCCCTGTGTGGCATTTATAAATTGCAACTGGTCACTGAAGCTATGCTAACCCAAACAGACATGATCACTTACACAAAGAAAATGTATCCTGCTGGAATGATAGGGAATGTTTTACACTGTGACTGTACAGTAAAGGGAGCTGAACTCTATACTTTGAGAATTTGATCAGTGTGACCAAGTTCAGATATTTGTTTCACCTTATATTTTATTTCTTTATACCACTTGACATTGTTTTAAATTTTTTCCAGAATTTTTAAAAAATCAAAAGGGTCTTTAGTCAACAAATGAACAAATTTCATTATGTTGAACTTTAATTGTAAAGTGAGAATTAGTAAAATCCAATGAGTCCCTTTCACATTTCTACCACCATATTGTGCACTTCTGGTACACAGTTAAAATTACATTTCCAAAAATGTTATTATAAATGTAAATCAGCTGTAATTCAAATTTCCCCTTAGAAGCAAAGTTGTAATATAGAATTATTTTCCTGAAGAAAAGTCTAATATACAACTTTTTATAGAAATGAACATAAATGTTAGATTTTTGATAACTGTAATTCAATACAGTAATGCCAGTCAGTAAACTCCTTAAGGTAGCCATTAAGGATGTTTACAAATACTCTGGTTAGCTCTCCTTCCTGCATGTGTTAAAACTGTACTTCCTCACCCTTGGAAAGACAGCGTGGTCCTGTGACTTGATTTGACCAGTGAAATGTGAGCGAAAGACTGAAAGTCACTTGCAGTTGGAAGCTTTAAAAGCCAGTGTATAATTAAACATGTCTCTTTCCCTTCTGCCAGGATGCCTAGCAATGCTAAAGAAGGGGGCTGCTCTATTAGCCAGGATCCTAGAGTAAGAATGAACTGCAGCAAACCCAGCTGCTGACCTGTTATACAGAATAATATATGTGGGGTGTCAGCAAGAAACACACCTTCGTTATTTTAAGCTGCTGAGATTTGAGGATTGTGGGTTATTGCAGAACAACCTAGCCTAAACTAACTGATACATACTTGGTATATTAAAATAGTATAAAGCTTTCTAAAAGACATCTAAATCATTCAGTGACCAATCACATAAATGTGGACTTATCTTGAGGCAGCAATATGTTAAAATGTTAAACTTCATTCTACCTATTATTCCCTTTCCATCTTCCATCTTCAACATCTCTCTCCAGTGGCTCCTCTCATACAGCAGTCAGATAAGCGAAAAATCTCACTGCTGGTGAGATACCTCCTTTAATCTTGCTATGTCTCTGAGTTAACTTCTCTCTTCTCTTCACTGTCAATATTTCTGAAAACATAGCCTACGATCATTGTCTCCACTTCCTGTTTTACTTTATGCATTCTGGCTTCCATTCCTTATACTTTAAGGAAAAAATTCTATCGATGAGTTTCTAATTATCCAATCCATGGCTTTTTGATTGCTCCCATCTTTTCAATTCTTCTTTCATATTTAATGTTGATTACCATCCCTGATCCTTGCAACTCCTCCCTTTACTTCTGTGACACTGTATCATTTTGGTTCTCCCCGAACATGTGCCTCCTCAGTCTCCTTTGGTGGTTCTTATTTCTCTGCTATTTCTCTATGTATGAGTATTCCCTAGGGTCCTTTCAGATCTGTCATCCCTTTTCCGTCTCTCCCTTAACAATATCATCCATTTGTACAGCTTCAACTGTCATTAATATACAGATGATTCCCAAAACTCTCTACCTTCAACTTGTTTCCTGCTTATTCAGTTACTTGATATATATTTCCTCCTGGCCTAGACATACTGCTAGAACCACAAAAACAAGAATCTTTTAATATATTCACAAAAATACTGTATTTTTAATATCTATTTCTCCTCTTGTCTTTTCTTTCTCCATTAGTATTCTCAACAAGTTTCAGCAGAGTGATCTTCAATACTTTTTTCTTCCTTGTTAACTACATTCAATCAGTTTTTAAATCCTATCTGTATTTAGTACTAATTTAACACAAGACTACTATGGAAAAAAAGGCTACATTTTCTGTTGGTATGACTTGTTCTATTAATTTATCATAAAGAACAGAGTTACATATAATAGAAAAATTGAATCCAATAAAGTACAAAAAGAATTATATGTCACAACCAAGTGCGATTTATTCTGGCTATGCCTGACTGGTTCAATATTAAAAAATCAATTAGTATAATCCACTACATCAACAGGCTGAGGAATAAAATTCACATCATCATATCGATAGATGAAGAGAAAGCATCTGACAAAATGATAAAAACTCCCAGAAAGCTAGGAATAAAGGAGAACTTCCTCCATTTGAAAAAGAACATCTACATGATGATGAAACATGATGCTGCTTCATGTAGATGAAACAGGTAACATCATACTTGATAGTGAAAAACTAGAAGCTTTCTCTCTAATGTCAAGAACGAGACAAGGATGTGCCCTCTTCTCTCTCCTATTCAGCATTATGCTGGAAGTTCTAGCTAATGCAACAAGGCAAAGAAAAAAAAAAAGAAAAGGAAAGAGAAGAGAAGAGAAGATACAAAAACTATATAGATTGAGAAGAAGGTAACAAAAATGTCTTTTTCATAGATGGAAAAATTGTTAATGTAGAAAATCCCAAAGAATCAACCAAAACAAACAAGCAACTTCTGAAACTAATATAGCAAGGTTGTAGGATACAAAGTTAATATACAAACAGGACAGCTTTCCTATGTACCATGTACTATGAACAATCATAATTTGAAATTTAAAACAAATACCATTTACATTTACCAAAAACAACATAAAAATGAAATAGGTATGAATCTAACAAAATATATACAAGATCTATGTGAGGAAAACTACAAAACTCTGGTGAAAAAAATCAAAGAACTGAATAAATGGAGAGATATTCCACACTCATGAATAGGAAAATATACTGTTAAGATATCAAGTTCTTCTCAACTTGGTATATAGATTTGGTATAATCCCAACCAAACTCCCAGCAAGTTATTTTGTGGATATTGACAAACTTATTACAAAGTTTACATGGAAAGGCAAAAGACCAGAACAGTCAACAGAATATTAAAAAAGAGTGAAGTTAGAGGATTGACACTACCTAACCTCAAGACTTCTACAAAGCTACAGGAATCAAGTATTGGTGAAAAAAACAGATACATGAAACAGAATAAAGATCTCAGAAATAGACCCACACAAATATCATCAACTGATCTTTGACAGAGGAACAAAGTCAAGACAATGGAGTAAAGGCAGTCTTTTCAATAACTGGTGCTGATACAACTGGACATCCACATACAAATAATAATAATAATAATAATAATATATCTATACACAAACGTTATACTTTTCACAAAATTTAACTCAAAATAGATCATAAACCTAAATGTAAAAGGCAAAACTATAAAACTCTTAGAAGGTAACATAGGAGAAAATGTATCTGACCTTGGATTTGGCAATGACTTTTCAGATAAAATGCCAAAATCACAATCCATGAAAGAAAAATCGACAAATTGGACTCCATTAAAATTAAAAGTAAAAACTTCTGCTCTTCAAAAGACACTGTTAAGAGAATGAGAAGACAAACCAAAACTGAGATAAAATATTTGCAAAATACATTATCTATATCTATATCTGTATTTTTATATGTGTGTGTGCATGTGTGTATATATATAGAGAGAGAGAGACAGAAATGTAGATATCTATCTATATAGAGATTAAATATATATATGCATAGATAGATACATAGATGATAGATAGATAGATAGATACATGCATGCATACATACATACATACATAGATGATAGAGATAGATAGATAGATAGATAGATAGATAGATAGATAGATAAGATAGATAATGAGAGAAAGATGGGGATGAGAGACAGAAAGCCAGAATGAATAATGGAAGTAGAGGGGCAGGAATCATCAAATAAATAATGCTTTGTCCCACCAAAAATCTCAAAACTAAAGGAAATTATAGATTGATAAGTACCCACCACCACGAATACCCATCTTAATGACTGAATAAGACTCACACAAAAGCATATCATACTAAAATTTTAGAAACTTGTAGATAAAGAGAAGCTTCATAAAACTACAGACAGAAGAACAGAATACATATGAAGAACAGAGAATCAGGAATGCATTAGAATTCTCAACTATAATAATGGAAACTGGAAGACAAATGTGGCCATGCCTTCAAAATTTTGAGCTAAAATGATTTCCTGATTAGAATAGTAACTGAACTAAAAAACAAACATGGCAACTAAATAGGAACATCTTTAGACATGAAAAGCCTCAAAAATTCACTTTCCATATACCCTTTCTCAGGAATTAATGGCTCATGTAGTCTGCCAAACCCAGACACTCACCCAAGGAAGAGGAAATGAGATCTAGAAGGAGAGGGAGGAAGCACAGAGAGTGCAGAGGATGAGGCTAAGGGGAAGCTTCAGGACAACGGTTCTTTGGACATATGAAACACCAGTCCAAGGGAACCTGGAGCCACTGGGTGGCTCAGTCGGTTAAGCATCCTACTTCAGCCCAGGTCATGATCTCATGGTTTTGTAAGTTCAAGCCCTACGTTGGGCTCTTGGCTGACAGCTCGGAGCCTGGAGCCTGTTTTAGATTCTCTGTCTCTCTGTCTCTCTCTGCCCCTTCCCTGCTTGTTCTCTCTTTCTCAAAAATAAATAAATAAACATTAAAAAAAGAAGAAAACACCAGTCCATAAGGGAGTAGGATCAAAAGCTCTCAGAAAAGTGCACCAAGGAAACAAACAAAAAAGAATCCTATAGGTTGCCTGAGTTTTCTTTTTACCACAGTGACATGAATTTGATAGCTTTGACAAAGTGTCTTAAGGTGAAGTGAATCATGAGAAGTACAGAAAGTAAGGAAGTAAACAAAAATAAAGCAATATTTAATTCCAAGGGAAAATGTAATCATGGAACACTACATGACTCAGTTGTGACAAATTCCTATATAATGATAATAAAATAATCATTGAATAATGATTGAACCACCAAAAATAAGACAGCTCTATATTTAAAGAGTGGGGGGTAAATATATGTGAGTAGTTTAAGGCATAATAGAATAAAATATTCATCTTAAAAAGTTAGATATCAATACAAAATGTGTGCAGACTTTTTAAAATAAAAACAAAAAAAAATAGTCCTGCAAGTGTATTTCTTAGAAATCAGAAGATAAATAACAGAAAAACACAGCTAAATAGTTTCAAGTGGTTGCTTCTATGGGATAGAAACTAAAGGTGGAGAAATAATGGGGAAGAAAAAACCTATTTTTTCACATATTATGATTTTTAAGCTATATACTTATATTAACATAATTTAAAAATGTAAAGGAAAACATTTGAATCTAAAGGACCCCAAAGCAAATCCCAAAGTGATTTGACCATTACCAATTGGTATTTGACAAGGTTATCAGTTTTGCTTTACAACTTGAGCTTCTTTTTTGACTATATCAAATGGAAAGAGGCTTGATATTTGCATAAGTTCTCGCCTGTGAATGAAGAAATTTTCTAAGGGATGTGGTAAGAAATTTATTTTTAAAAGCTGTTGCAATGCCACAAAATAATAGACAAAAGAAGAAATATATACACCTACACCTCTAAAAACCACTCCTGGCACACTATTCCAATAAGAATTTGTTAATTACCTTCTTTTGCAGCTAACTGGTACTTCTGATTGTATCATAGCTGATAAATTTGATTTTGTAAAAGAGTAGATAAGTAAGTAAATTCTTAATACTTCCTCCAGACTTTACCATCTTGTGTGTATGTATTTGAATGTGTGCGTTTAAGTCATTTCTTAATTTCTTTACCATAATAGGATTACTCCAATGCAAAATATTAAGGAGCATGGCAAAAAGTAATGAACTCACATTTGCCCTTTAATATAAGAAATACATAGTTCATTATCTTAAGGAGTCAGTTACGTCATTAGTCTCAATTGAGCTAAGGAAAAATCTGTCAGAGAACATGTACAGTATTGTCTAGAAAGTATACTGGGTAGCATTTAGCACTGAAACAATCATAAAATTGATATATCTTAAAATAGATTAATACTTTGCCACAATGTTTCTAGGCTGGAGACTCTTGGTTTTAACTCACAATATCCATTCTCCCCAACTTGCTGTAGTCCTCAGTTCCTCATATGCTGGGCATATGGCTACCTAGCCAAAGACTGTATGAACCTGCCTCTCCTGAAGCTAGATGTGTCCATGGTCCATTGATATGTAATACTTCTAGTTTGTGCACTCATAAGTAACGAGCAGGTTTTCCATATGTCCCAATGATTGGGATACTGACATGATACGGGAAAATAAAAACAGTCATCTTAGACCATAAAATGAAAGGTTCATCTTGAAGGTTGAAGACAGAAGGATCTTGGGTTCCTGATACCATCAAGCTGCCAGAACACCCAGACCACTTACCCAGACCTACAAAAGAGAATAAAAACTTCTATCTTGATTGTCATTGTATTTTCAGATTCTCTATTGCCTCAAAAAAACCTGTATCCTATCTAATAAAGTTCCACCTAACACTTTCCTCAAATATCATACAGGAGCTCTTGACAACATATTTAATTTACCAAACACCTTTTTCCTAAAGAGTCCAATTCACTTTCCATAATTTTTCATTATTTTTATTCACAGTGTCTCTGATGTAACTTGGTAACAATGCTTTAAATTTGGCTCAACCCCTGTATCCCATGACCAATGTGCTCACATCAGGCTGCTTTCTGCTCTGGAAAATAACATCTGGTTCTATTTCATTACTGCTAGGCAAGCTAAATTTCCAATTTTCAAGGACCAAGAACAAAATTATTTTAACCCATTTTTCAGACAAATTCATTTTCACGCATAGTCCTTTCAATTCACTAAAAATAGACCTAAAATATAGGAAAAGTGATTTAACAGATAGCAACTTATTGCTTTTTCCCTAAAGTTATGGCAGAAAATTGTTAATACCCTTCTACTGTATACAACTCACTCATAATTAATAGCTTCTCATGTACTAAAGACAAGTTTAGTTATCTATACATATTTTCATCTAATCGGAAAGAAAAACACTACAAAACATAAACATTCTGTGCCTCTCTGGTTTCCCTTGGCACCCTATTTCTCTCTCCATAAAAGGGGATAATTATACCTGCCACAAAGTATTTCATGCTGAAGTTATGAAGATAAATGAAATAACCTATATATGAAAGCATTTTGTGCTTTTAGGAAGAATAAATGCATCTAAATCCAAGATGGTATAATTCTTCATAATGTTTTCCAGGGACTTTCTGAACAGCTCCAAAGAGGTCATTACCCACAACAAACTTTTGGCACCGAAGGACCACCTTTCCAAAAAAATTTCATCCCCTGCACCTGACAACACTTTTCCATTAATTGAGGGTAAGTCCAGATGCTGTTCTGTTTGGTCATCTCCAATGTTCTAAAAGGATCCAGATTTCTCACTTCAATTTCTTGCACCAATGAAATGAACAAAAAGCCCACTAAATCACAGAGGTTTCAGTTGACAGGTTAACAGTGAGACCCATTTCAATCAACTTCAAATGCAAAGCAGATTTGGCAAGAACCAGGGAGGGGATAAGTGGGAAAAGGAAAGCCCCAGTGGCAGTCTGACAACCCCCTCATGTCTACCGTCTGCTGTAATACATCAGCAACCCCCAAGGACTGGTCCAATCAGCTGAAATTGGCCTCAAACTCAACCAAATGGGGTTCTTTTAGTTGATATTCCTGAGTTGTGTGTGGAAATCTGCTTTAGGTACCTAATTTCTGCAGAGAATTTGGAAATAAAATTTATGATTGCACACAAAAAAGCCAAAACTTTATCAATCCAACCCATAAATTACATCCCTTAACCTACTATCCAACACATTAGTGACCCTAGTTAACATCCTGTTTACCCTCACGCTGGGTTAACTAATAGTCTTCTTTGCTTTTTGGTGAAGTGCCAAGTGTTTCTGTGTGCCCCATGCTGCTTTAGGAAGTTGCCAAACAAAGAAATCAGCAATGAGGATGCCAGCTGCCTCTGGACCTCACTGTGTGTATATGTGATACGGCTGAATCAAGGCATCCCATATCAGATCATCAATTAGCTCTGGGGACTGGAGGGAAAAGCTGTAACATCTTGGCAGGCTTCCTGGAGCACAGTTATAGTGATGTAAGGTAATATCAGAGTCTGAGTAGATTGGGGAGGAGCATTGAGGTCCTCAGAACAGTTCTATTCTCATTCCCGATGGCTTGTCCCTGAGACCTCTATCGTTGACAAAACACTCAGGATACAGCTCAGGTGTTAAATGTCACATATTACTGAAATTTCTCAAAATGCTAATTTTCTATGGTGAAGTTTTCCTTAAGAAAATGTTGGTGAGGAAACAGAAGTTTATCTGTTTAGGTAATGTGGAAGAAAACAAGTAATTGGCTAAATATTGTTTCAAAATAAGCACTAAACATTGTGTCATATTTCAAGATTTTCCTAATCTTTTAAAAAAAAGTTTTTTAACGTGTATTTATTTTTGAGACAGAGAGAGACAGAGCATGAACGGGGGAGGGTCAGAGAGAGAGAGAGAGAGACACAGAATCCGAAACAGGCTCCAGGCTCCGAGCCATCAGCACAGAGCCCGACACGGGGCTCGAACTCACAGACCACGAGATCATGACCTGAGCCGAAGTCGGCCGCTTAACCGACTGAGCCACCCAGGCACCCCAAAATTTTCCTAATCTTATTTACAATGAGTCACTGGTCACTAACCATACTTGGTATTGCTCATTAAATATTCAGGATGTACGGGTGTCTAGGCAGCTGTCAGTTGAGCATCTGACTCTTGGTTTCAGCTCAAGTCATGATCTCACAGTCATGAGATTTAGCCCCATGTTGGGTTCCACACTGAGCATGGAGCCTGCTTGGGATTCTCTCCCTCAATCTTCCCCTGTCATGTGCACTTTCTCTTTCTCAAAATGAATAAATAAACATTTTTCTAAAAAATAATACTCAGTATGTTGAAAAAGTGAATACTGTATTTAATTTACAATTCATCCAAATAGACATACAGTAAAACCTTGGTTTGTGAGCATAATTCCTTCCAGAAACCTGCTTGTAATCCAAAACACTAGTATATCAAAGCAAATTTTCCCATAAGAAATAATGGAAACTTAGATGATTTGTTCCCCAACCCAAAAATATTCATATAAAAATGATTACAATACTGTAATATATTACAAAATATAACGAAAATACAAAATATAAAGAAAAGTAAGCAAAATAACCTGCACTTACCTTTGAAAACCTTCATGGCTAGTGTGAGGGAGACAGAGAGAGGAGGGTTACTGTGTAGGATGATTTTCACTATCACTAACAGAAATGGTATCTATTGGCTCAATGGAATCTTTTTCTTTTCCTGCAACTTTAACAAGGAACCTATCCAATGATAGTTGCTTTTGCCTCCTTTTGAGGATTTCACGGAAATGTGACATTGCATTGTCGTTAAACAGATTCATCGCTTGCATTGCTACAGCCTCATTCGGGTAGTGCTTTTCTACAAAATTTTGCACTGTTTTCCACATTTTACACATCTCCCTAATCTCATTTGAAGTGAGGGATTCCTCTGCCTTTTTCTCTTCCTTCTCTGCAGACGAGATGCACATGTAGGCTTCTTACAAAATCTTCCAATTTCGGCCACTCGCATACCTCATTTGTACTCCTCAATGATTTCCTTCTTAACTTCCACTGTAATCATCTCCTTCTTCTTATTGCCTTTCTTTTCAACATTTTTCTGCATGGGGGCCATTGTATACACTCGCACGGATGTTAAAAGTATTAATAAACTCTTTCATATACTGTATTTAATGTAACTGGCAACAAGGCAGAAGAAAAGTTCTGTATCTTTTTTTTTAAGTTTATTAATTTTTGAGACAGAGAGAGACAGAGCATGAACGGGGGAGGGGCAGAGAGAGAGGGAGACACAGAATCGGAAGCAGGATCCAGGCTCTGAGCCATCAGCCCAGAGCCTGACGCGGGGCTCGAACTCATGGACCTCGAACTCACGGACCTCGAGATCATGACCTGAGCTGAAGTCGGACGCTTAACCAACTGAGCCACCCAGGAGCCCCAGAAAAGGTCTGTATCTTCAGGCAGCCTGAGCTAGAATGAAACAAAGCATTCCTAAGCTTTCTCTTATATGGAAAATCCAAGGACTGTCCATAGGTGCTTTGAAGTGACAAAAAATACATTAGTGCCAGTGTGGGCACCTTCCAATGTTCTGAAAAATCATTGATTTCTGCCAAACACCGCAGTCTGAGACGAAGCATTTGAGCATGGGAGACGATCACCCACAATCTCACAGCAATAGAGAGAGAGAACCATTGGCTCAGTTGTGATCATGTGACTTCTGGTATCATGTACTACTCATATCACAAGACGTCATTCATTTATAAAGTTAAAATTTATTGGAAATGTTTGTTCGTCTCGTGGAACACTCGCAGAACAAGTTATCGCAATCCAAGGCTTTACCATATAGTTATGTTTTGCAGATCAGTACTACCTACACATTGCTACCAACAACAATAGTAGAACATGCTCCATGAAAGTTTTCAACAATGACACCATGACACCAGTTGCTAAGACATTCTTAAACTCCTTCCAAAATCTTTGAAAGGCCTTGCCTAGTCTTTCTAAAGCAGGCCCGTTATAATCACCACATTTCCCAGCCATAAACAAAGTGTTTTGCGGCTTAAGAGAGCATTATGGAAAGTGGCAAACATATACCCTTCTATTTGTCCTCAGTTAATTAAAATATATCATGCAATAATATAAAATTATCTTACTAGAACAGCTAAAATGTAAGTAACAACTCTGAAGCAAACCTTTCATTTTATCTACCATGCATCAATCTGGGAAAAACTGCTTTCACTAGAGAAATGGGTTCCTCCAGGTCTTGGTAGCTAGCTCTTACTCTTCTGAACACAGGCATTGCAATACACCAAAAATAATGAAATCACTTAGCATACTACATTCCTTTGGTCTGCATGCATTCATTCCACACGCATACACCGAGGCATTCTTTTTTAGCAGACACACTATTCCACAACCTGAGGTTGCACTCTCTACCTCTGTCCAATAGAACTTGCAGATCCCTGCAGGCAAAAAATTTTTTTCCAAGAAAATACTGTCCATAAGAAAGGCATACATTTTTAGATCTCATCCAGGTAGCTTAAAAACAGAAATTTTTCTCAAAAAGTGATCAGTGTAGTGATTTTCTAATTTTTTTTCAAAAATTCCAACACACTGTTTTGTAAAAAGTCTATTGATTATTTTGAGGACACTACAAAGAATCATATAATGGAGAAAAGTGGTAACTCAAATATTTTTGTTTCCATTTTGGAGAGAAGGGGGCACACATATACCTGAGTCCATATAGCATTCCTTCATCAAACCACATTGGATTTTCTTAGTACTAATCTACAGACATGACAGAACCATCTCACATGGAATACAGGTGCCCTGAGCAGATCATCTCCCTCTCCATCTTCTGTATTCTCACTTATGCACACAAACATAAACGAGACTATTTCTTACACTTATCTATCTCTTACTGTTAGCACTATCCTGAGAAAACAGAAGGTGTATGATAAACAGCAGTTAATTGAAATATTTTATTATTGCACTGTTGATTAAATTTAGTAAATATTTCTTCCATTCTTATCATAGACAATGTTTTTCACAAATTCTCTTCAACTAGATATCTGTTATTAAAGCAAGATGATTTTTTATTAATATCTTCAAGTAAATTTAATAACTTCAGTGAAAGTTTTATGCAACAAAAGATGGCCTGAAAACAATGGGTGTATGCTGTTGTATACATATTCAGAATAAGCTAGTATCTATTTCTGTCTCCAAAAGCAGGTGAAGCTAATCACACAATACTGAATGGTAAAGACGTTATTTTTATTATACCAAACAGCTGATAGGAGATTATGCCAGAAAAAAAAAATGAGAGTTACTAATATGCTCATATTTGACTGGATAACCCAGTAAACTTCAGAAATAAAATCTCATCCAAATCAGTAAGAGTATTTTACTCAATAAAAATAAATGCAACATTAAAATGTAAAATAAAACAAAAAAGATTAACTGATAAGCTGTATTTCTTTCCAGATATATATGGTAGTAAATTTTGATGTCTTTGAGAAAATACTTCATTTACAAATCCAAAAAAATAGAATAGAAAATGTTATCAGTAACAACATTAATACATTTCTTTTGTTTTCTTTCAATAACTTTTTGTAAATAAAACACAATTATTATCTTTCTAAGACAAGCTCTGAGAATTTCTATATAATGTATCTACCTCATTAGAAAGATTATAGGATTTCCCACTCTTTACTAATAGTAATCTCTCAACAGAAACACTTGCTCTCAAGAATAAAGATTAAAATATATGTTCCCTATTAAATATTAATTTTATTATAGTTCAATCATGGACTAATTTCAGAAAGGAAAGGGAGGGTGCAACATAAAGGAAAGAAGCCCCCAAAAAATCACTCAAAGAGCCGAAAGGCGGGGCGCCTGGGTGGCGCAGTCGGTTAAGCGTCCGACTTCAGCCAGGTCACGATCTCGCGGTCCGTGAGTTCGAGCCCCGCGTCAGGCTCTGGGCTGATGGCTCAGAGCCTGGAGCCTGTTTCCGATTCTGTGTCTCCCTCTCTCTCTGCCCCTCCCCCGTTCATGCTCTGTCTCTCTCTGTCCCAAAAATAAAATAAAAACGTTGAAAAAAAATTAAAAAAAAAAAGAGCCAAAAGGCTCCTAATTGTATAATTATCAAAACAAATTGTAAGTCACATAATTAATATGGTCATTAGAAGACTCCATTTTATACTAAATAGCTGTAATATCTTATGCTGAAATTCTCACAATTTTAATAAAAGGGCAAAGAATCTCTGAGTCCTCTGTTAATACTAAGAGACCTTTTGCTTAAAATTTTAAAATTCACTTCTTTTCCAAAAGAAGCCATCGTCGGGGCACCTGGGTGGCTCAGTCAGTTAAGCATCCAACTTCGGCTCAGGTCGTGATCTTGCAGTTGATGGGTTTGAACCCCCGTCAGGATCTGTGCTGACAGCTCAGAGCCTGGAACCTGCTTCAGATTCTGTGTCTCCCTCTCTCTCTGTTCCTCCCCCACTCGCTTTCTGTCTCTGTCTCTCAAAAATAAACAAACATTTAAAAAAAAAGGGTGGGAGAGAGAGACCATAGTCTAAATAGTACCTCTCTCTTTTAGGTTTCTGTGCAGCCTATTAAATACTGCACTGTGGTGTAGCTTCAAGATACCTTAGACGACAGGTGAGTTGAACCAGCCTAATTCACCAACATAAAACGACAATATGAACTTGTTTTGTCTCCCACTGTCTCTTTAGAATTTTCACGTTGGATTAAGGTCTTCCCTTGCCCTAGATGGAAACTCAGGCAATCATGACCTTTTCAATGACTCTTAAGTCATAAAAATGACTATATTTTCTTTACATTGGAAAACATCTCAATCTGGTATCTAGAAACTTAGGCCCATATTATAATTAAGGCTGCCAATATCACCCCATACTCCAGCTAGTTCACCTATCCCTAAATAAAACCTACCACCTGGGAAGGGGATAAGTGGGTCTTCTTTCTTTTTAGATCACCTCCTATCCTATTTTCTTGTTGTTTATTCTGACCCTTTGGTGGTTTGACTGAGAAATGGGTGATCATAATTGCAGAGAAAGAAGAGGTATGTGTAAAAGAACATTACTTAACTGGCATTGTCAGAGCTGGATCTATGGCCCACTCTATAGAGCTGGAAGATGGTTGAAAGCTCTTTGTTTTGCAGGGTGACTATGGGGGTTTCAGGATTCACCCCCATTGCTGGGGGATCCCTGACCCTGCCAAATATATTTCTAGTCTGGCTGTTCATTTTATCTCTGTCTAAGCCCTGAGGAACCCAAAATCCAACTGGGACTTCTTTTTATTTTTTAAATGTTTATTTATTTATTTTGATGGGGGGAGGGGCAGAGAGAGAGGGAGAGAGAGAATCCCAAGCAGGCTCAGTGCCTTCAGCACAGAGCCCTACATGGGGCTCAAAACCAGAAACTGTGAGATCATGACCTGAGCCAAAATCAAGAGTCCAATGCTCAACTGATTGAACCACCCAGGCACTCCCCAAATGGAACTTCTATCTAACATCCCAGATAACCATGTTGAATAATATCTAACATTATTTCACAATGGCATACAGCTTGACCTGAAGAATGCTGCAGTCGAAAGAATACGGGCTTTCATATCCCAAATACTTGCATTTTGAATTCCAAGACTTTTATTTCTTGTCTATTTGCCTTTCAAGAGATATAATTAACCTCTCAAAGCCTCAGTTCCCTTGTCTATAAAATAATACACAAATTTCAATGTTTTTAGTCAGGATACTCTAGTCATGACTCATAGAAGGGCATTAATAATTGGGAGACCTAGTAAGACAACAAGGGGAAATGGTGTTCTGGTTATCTATTGCTGCATAACAAATCACTTGTAAACTTAGCGACTTTGGAGAATAATTTATTATTTTTGCTCATGGCTCTGGAGGCTTAGCTGGGTGGTTCCCTTATGTGGTTACAGATGATGGCTGGGACTACAAGTCATTTGAAGGCTTGACTGGATTGGACATCCAAAATGGTTCACTCACCTGGCTGGCAGCTGATGTTGTGTATCAGCTGAGTATTCAGCCAGGGCTGACAACTAGAGCACGTACACACAGACTATATGGTTTGGCATTCTCACAACATAGAAGCTGAGTTCCAAAAATGATCATTCTAAGTGCCAACATTCTAAGAGCCCTGGTGGGGGTGGAGGGAGAGAGGTTGCAAGCCTTCCTAGAATCTAGCCTCAGAAATCCTACAACATCACTTCTATCACATTCTATTGGTCAAGAAATCAGCAAGGCGAACCTAGATTAAAAGAGAAGAGAATTAGACTCAACTTCTTGACATAAAGAGGAGAATGCTCATATCAGAAGAGAAGGAATTCTTTTCAGACTTTCTGTCACAAATGGAGAGAAAGAAAAGTGGGAAGTCAAAGAAGGAAAAAAACAGTACTCTAGAGTTCCCTAAAATAAAGTGTACAAACCCAAGCCCATGAGGTTAAAATATTATAACATCTCAGTTATTATCTCTTACATTTTTAAATTTCTATTTTTTTATAAAGTACATAAAATATTAGCATTCCAATGTATGAATGGTGAATGCTCAAAATATTTCATTAACAAAGATGGGAGGAAGGAGTTATCTGTTCTCTGCTGTAAAAATGATAGAGTATGGGAATTCGTGATATAAGTCTCTAACGTTCTTCATCATTTAAACAGAAGAAATATTTTCTTTTTAAAAGAAATAATAGAGGTGCATAATCAAAACACTTTGAAACCACTGACAAAGGGTGTCCTGTTTCTGCCCAGCAGTGGTGACGATTTCAAGTTTACTACAGGAGAATCATGTGTTAGGCTGTAGCCAGAAAGAGAAAAACACTAGAAAAGCTAGAGTGGATTTCTAGAATACTAACTATCCAATCACGATTCTGTTGACTTAATTCTATTGTTTTGGGATGTGATGGACATATTCTAATCTAAAAGTACAGAAGTAACTAAGTACCTATACTTTTACTGAGATGATGATAGTCTTCTCTAATCACTATAAGAAATGTCTGTGGGGGTGCCTGGGTGGCTCAGTTGGTTAAGCATCCGACTTCCACTCAGATCATGATCTCACGGTTTGTGGGTTCGAGCCCCACGTCAGGCTCTGTACTGACAGCTCGGAGCCTGGAGCCTGCTTCGGATTCTGTGTCTCCCTCTCTCTCTGCCCTTCCCCCACTCTCATTCTGTCTCTTTATCTCTTGCTCTCAAAAATAAACATTAAAAACTTAAAAAAAAAAGAAATGTCTGTGATAAATAATAAATAGCTGCAAATTATTTGACATTCCTCTCATTAAGGTGTCAGGCCTATGTTACCTCCCCTTAAATCTCAGTGGGGCCTGGGACTAACTGACCAATAGAATATGGTCAGAGATATCGAGCCAGTTTCCAGACTCAAACCTTAATATGTGGACAGCTTATATTTCCTGTCTTCTGGAATACCTGCTCTTAGAATCCAGTTGCCATGCTGTTGAGGAAGCTCAGCAGCCCAATAGGGAGGAAAGAAACTGAGAACCTTTGTCAATAACCCAGTTAAAGTCCTAGCCAACAGTCAGCACTAACTTGCCAGCCAAGAAAGCCATCTTAGAAATGAACCCTGAAGCCCAGGTTGACTATCCCAGTTGACTCCACATGGAAGAAAGGACAAGCTTGGTAGAAACTGCAGATGTGTGAGCAAATAAAATAATGGTTGCTTTCGGGGGGAGTGGCTTATTACACAAAATACAGGTAACCAGAACAATGTCCTGAACCTTAGCTGTCCAAACTGCAAACTTAGTTTAATGCTCCCTTTGTTCCCCAATAAATTAAAGACAATGAGTTTTATATAACATGAGAATCCATCATGTCTTGTTTTATGACAAGTAATGCAAAAGAAGTCTGCTATAACATGACATTCTATCACATAGATAGGAAAAATAGTGTCCTTTACACAATAATCTTCATCCCTGAAAGTGACCTTACTATCACACATCAGAATCTGGTGTCCTGTAGTCATGATGAATTAGCCTCAAGACATCATCATCCTTTCTCCCAGATTCTGGGATGAAATTGCTGATGAAATTGCTGATATGTGATTAAAGGGACAGTGTGCAGTCATGTGAGAGAATAAAACTTTAGACTCACAGGGGTCAAATCTGTTTCCTTGGGCTCATAAAAGGCCCATTTTAACCAACCTAATCCCAAGCAAAAAAAAAAAAAATAGAATAGCAAACTACATTCATAATTTTTTAAATTTATTTATTTTGAGAGAGAGAAAGTATGCAAGCAATGGAGGGACACAGAGAGAGAGAGAGAGAGAGAGAGAATGAATCGCAAGCAGACTCTGCACTGACAGAGCTCTGATACAGAGCTTGAACCCCTGAACTGTGAGATCATGACCTGAGCCAAAGTCAGAAGCTTAACAGACGGGGCCACCCAGGCACCCCATTGATCATTTCATATTATCAATTAGACTGGTTCATACAACACTATTAAAATGAGATTCTATTGTGGCAAACTAAAAAATTCTAGGATGAATGTGAATAGCATTATTCCCTGCCTTTAAAATTAATATTTCACATACATACTCTATAGGAAACTGGGAATGGCCACAAAAAGCTACATTGCTTGTGTGAAAGACAAGTAAGACTAAGAGATGTCATAGATTATCAACTTTGTTAGAAAAACTAATAAACAGTAGTTTCACAATTACTAAAAAGTATATATTTTATTTGCTAACAACAGGACTTTGACAGTCTCAGCGTGGATATAAAAAAAAAAATCTGTAAAACAAGCTGCCTGTTGGAGGAGGGCCAAGGGACAGAAAAGGAGTATTAGGAATAAGATGAAACACACCACAAAAGGGAAGAAAGGATGCATCTATCCTCAGCTTTGGTAAAGCGGGAGAGCGTCAGAAGTGGTGATGTTAGTTTGTCAAATATGCCAGACAGAAGCCTTACTAAGCGCTTAGTGAATGCCATGTCCGCCCTTGGATCCTAGCAAGGTTGGCACAGAACTGGTAAGAAAGATCTTGTCGGGTTCCATTCTGGTTTCATCTGGTTTTCAGACTAGTAACAGATGCATTTCACAATTTTTGTTTTTAACATGATATACAAGAAAATCTAAATGTACAATCTGCCTGTGTATCTGGAGAGTTTTCCCTTTAGCTTGATGCATTGCCTTTTGATGAATATTTAGCTCAGCAATTTTTATTTCTGTACACTAAGGAATTTTATAGTTCTAAAAGAGCTTTTAAATCCTCTGGCAACGATTCATCCGTCTTAGTAAAACAATAGCTGGCAGATATACACAGTCTACAGGAAATCAGGGTAACAACTTGGGTCATTTTCTAGGTGAGCTCTTCAGCAAACTTTGATTTGTCCTCTACAAAATGAAGATTTGCTTTCTTAAACGAAAGTGCATGATTTCTTTTTACTCTATATTCTGAAAGTCAATAAACAAATCATCAGATAAAATCTGGTCAATACCAGCTTTCATAATTCACGTCTGGGGTTATGCAGCTCACAATGTTTTCCACCATACTACTTCTGTAAAATCAACCCTAAAACACATTTAAATCAAGGAAAACAATACAGTTTATCTGGGGCCAGCCATCAACACTCATACTAAAAATGGACCTACTTCCCTATTTTGATGGATGACTTTTAGTCAATAAGGTATGAGTATTTAGGAAATGTCTTTTAAACAGTTACTGAGATTATATTCAATTCTTTGGCCTAGGAATTAGCAGAAAGGAAATAGTAGTATCAGATTCAGATTGACTCCTTCCCAGGCAACAATCAGCTGCTGCTTCTTTGTTACCCGCTGTTCTTTGTTATGTTGGTTCTTTGTTGGTTCTTTGTTATCCTGTCAGAAATGCAGCTCCAGTACACATGCCATGCCTAACTACGCCCCCCATCTCTCTGAATCCTCTTTCTATGTGTTATCTTTGTAACAGTTATTATCAAAGATAATTTATATCAAATTATCAAAGATAATTATAAATTATATCAAATTATCAAAAGATAATTTATTATCAAAGATACATTTAATGTCTGCATTGCCGACTCCTCATAGAATGTAAGTGCATGAGGGAAGAGATTTTATTTTATTCTATCCTGTATTCCCAATGTCTATGACAATGCCTAGCACACAGCAGATTTCATTCCATTTCTTGGATGGGTGGATGGGTGGAATAAGCAAGATCCAAAGATAGCAGAAAATAAGAAACTCAGTAGGCTGCCATTAAAGAGCTTAGGTAATTAAAGATAATTCATGGGTGTTATGGGTTGAACTGTATCCACCAAAAAGAAATGTTCAAGTCCTAATCACTGGTTCCTATGAAGATCACCTTATTTGGGGCATTTGTAAATATAATCAAGTTAAGAGGTGGTCATACTGGATTAAAGTGAGTCCGAATCCAATTAGACTATTGTTTTTATAAAAGAGAAGAGACATAGACAAACACAGAGGGAAGACAACCATGTAAAGATGGAAGCAGAGATTGGGAGGTACACTGCCACAGGTCAAGGAACACCTGAGGATAAAAGCTGGAAGAGGCAAGGAAGGATTCTCCCCTAGAGGCTTCAGAAGAAACCTGGTACGGTCAACATTTTGACTTCTGTCTTCCAGCCTCAAGAACTGTGAGAGAATACCTTTCTGTTGTTTTAAGTCACACGGTTTGTGGTACATTTTTACAACAGCCCTAAGACACTAATACTAGTAATTTTATGATTCTGTTACTAATACTAATAATTGTAGTAATTGTTAATTTTGTTACTTTGCTATTATACATTTTTCAAAGAGATCCCTAATTGGAGATATTTTATATTTTATTGAAGTTATTTTCAAAAAAATTTTTTAATGTTTATTCATTTTTGAGAGACAGAGAGAGAGTGCGAGTGGGGGAGGGGCAGAGAGAGAAAGGGAGACACAGAATCCAAAGCAGGCTCCAGGCTCTGAGCTGTCAGCACAGAGCCCGACACGGGGCTCGAACTCACAGACTGCAAGATCATGACCTGAGCCAAAGTTAGATGCTCAACCGACTGAGCCAACCAAAGTTATTTTCAATTAAACCATTAAAAAGCTTTTTCCATTCTAACTTAGAAAATTCAAATATTATTTTTCAAACTACTTAGCCAGTAAAAACAGTTGGTCCCTGCTTTTGATTAAAAGGAAAAAAAGTTAAAATATACCCTTAAACAGACAAATCAGGAGGTTGTTAGGTTTATAAAAGATGATTCATTTTAGAATGGTAATCTCTGAGTGGTAATCTCAACTGATGTGTTTAAAATTATTCTACTTTACAAAAATTTAATTTGCAATTTCCAGGAATATCATTTCTGTATGTAGTGAAGTCCAAACATGAGCCGGACACTTGTTCAAGCCACTCCCTTACCTATTGCCAGACCCATTACAGAGAGAATTAAATGTGCTCATGAAGAGAAAATTAAGACAGCAATAAAAAAAACTAGAGAACTGGTTTTCTGGGCCCATTTAGCTCCCGCTGATGAAGTCTTTGAGAATACTTTTATCACTAGCTTCTTCAAATCCATAAAAGGTATCCTGGGAAATGAAATTTAATTAGTTAGATAAAATCCAATATAATCTAATATTTCCAAGGTATTACTAACAAAGTGGGTACGAGAGTGTGCAAATTTTGTCTTATTTAGGTTTTTCATTGATAGCTCTAAAAGGAAAAAAGCTAACTTACCTTTGCTTTACATTTCACTTTCACTTTTTCTACATCCACACAAAATCAGAATACCTGATGGAAATTTTCCAATAGCGTTAGCATATCAAGACATGAAAATATTAGAGGTTAAGTTTGAAGTCGTGATTGGCACTATGATCTTGGTAAGCTTAAAAGACAGGGCGGCAAGTGGGAGGCTGCAAAGGTGGTATCAAATTTTTGGCAACTGAGTCAATCAAGCAAATGCTGCTTGTTTTTTATAACCTTTGCAGAACCAAGATAAGACAATGTCTCGTAAAAATGAAATCCTGAGAAATAATAGTAAATCTGTAATTCAAGTGTATTGAGGATTACAAAAAAGGAAACGGGGAAATTTCTTTAAATTTTAATTCTTTTGGAAATTATACTAGATCTTTAAATGAATTTTTGTCTAAGAGCTATAAAAGTTCTCCCAATCTCTCAGATTTTGTTAATAGAATTATTTCATAAGTCCCTTTAGTTATACAGTATTTATCTTTTTGCCTACTAAAAATATCTGTTGTTAACATTAGTATATTTTATTTTATTAATTGTTTTTAATGTTTATTTACTTTTGAGAGAGAGAGAAACAGAGTGGGTGGGGGAGGGGCAGAGAGAGAGAGACACAGAATCTGAAGCAGGCTCCAGGCTCGGAGCTGTCAGCACACAGCCCGACGCGGGACTCGAATTCACAAACCGTGAGATCATGACCTGAGCCAAAATTGGATGTTTAACAGACTGAGCCACCCAGGCACCCCAATGTTAGTATATTTTAGGTGTTTGTTGTTGCTATTTGTTTGAAGTGATTATTTATTCTTGTTTGTTTTTTACAAAATTCAACATTTTAAACATTTTTTTAATTCAAAATTTTAATTATCTAATCCTATACAACCAAATATTTTATTGTTCTATGTTAATTCTTTAATTAAAAACATTTAGGACTCTTAGAGTGAGGTTAGAGTATAATCTATACAACTGCGATGTTAGCCAAGAAAAAAGAATACACTAGATGGAAAGGTTACAAGTAAAGAAAAAAGAATTCAGGAATTCAAACTAACAAAATTACACTGCTTCCAATGAATATGATATTTGTGGAAATTTTAACTTAGTTTACCACAAATGAATTAAAGAACTAGAAACATAATAGTAAACTGGTAACTCAAATTCTTTTGCTAGCCACAAACAACTTACATCCAAATTAATATTTTTCCTCTGAATTTAATAAGTAACATTTAGACAGAAAATTAATTTAGTAATGTATAGTAGGGAGTACAAAAATTATTTGACTTAAGAAAATTAGCTTCAGGTGAGACCAAATAACTGGCATAGTAATAACAAAAAACTGCCAATGATAATGATTTATCAACTGAATAAAAAAAAGAGACTTTATTACACAATACCTTTAAAAAAATCACACTCAGTTTTTCATTTGATGGGAACAAATTAGATAAAGTCCAGATTTTGGAAAGAATATGGGACTTAAATTTACAGTCGACTGATTTTTGATAAGAGTGCCAAGACCATTCAATGGGGAAAAGACAGTCTTTTCAATAAATGATGCTGGAACAACTGGATATCCACGTGCAAAAAAAAAAAAAAAAAAGAAAAAGGGAAGTTGAACCCCTACCTCACACCATACACAAAAATTAATTCAAAATGGCTCAAGACCTAAATGTAAGAGCTAAACCTATAAATATTTTAGAAAAAAAAAATTTTTTTTCATGACCTTAGATGAGGCAATGTTTTTTTTTTAAATATGACACCAAAAGCACAAAGGAAAGAAAAATAAAGTAGACATCATCAAATTTAAAAACTTATACTTCAAAGAACATCATCAGAAAATGAATAGACACCCCACAAAATGGGAGAAAATATTTGTAAATCATATATCTGATATAGGATTTATATCTAGAATAAAAAGCTTTTAAAATTTGACAATTAAAAAAATCAAATTTTAGAGAGTGCCTGGGTGCCTCAGTTGGTTAAGCATCGGACTTTGATCTCGTGTTTCATGAGTTCCAGCCCCACACTGGGCTCTGTATTGTCAGCATTGAGCCAGCTTCAGATTCTCTGTCCCCTTCTCTCTCTGCCCCTCCCGCTTCTCTCAAAAATAAATAAACATTTTTTAAAAATCAAATTTTAAAATAGGCAAAGGATTTGAATATACATTTCTCTAAAGACATTTTACATCTAGCCCATAAGTACATGAAAAGATGCTCACTACCAAAAGAAGTCTTTTCTTTCAAACACCATAACCACAACTGATGTGGAGTTCTCTCTTGTGCTTGGAAGTAGACTTCTTTGCTATACTTTGCTATCAGGATAGAAAACAGTAATATTCAGTATGGCTTGTGCATAAGATGATTTTAATGATCAGTCCTCTACATTTATTTGAAATGAGACTTAGTTCTTCTTTGATATATTTTAATGCTGATTCTATTTGTTCCTTTGGCTATCTAAACTTAATGCAATATTTATATAATAATACAATAGCTAATATTTGTAAGCACTTACTATGTGTTAGACATTAAGACTTTTCTTGTGGATTAGTTTTTTAAGCCTCAAAATAACCCTAAGAGAAAGATACATAGTTATCTTAAGTTAGCAAATAGAAATACTGAAGCTTTGAAATGTGTAATGCAATGGTTTCAAGGATGTCAACTTGGTTATACATAGGATCTGACAGCCCAGAAATTTAGTCATGTGAAATCATATGTAATCTGTCTACATTCCCACAGCTGGTAAATGGTGGAGCCAAATTTATACTCAGGTGACCTTGCTCTAGAGCCTACACCCTTTTGCACTATTCTATAGTCATGCCTTCTTTCTGGAGGTGTTTTTCCCAAAGTTGGCCTTCTTTTTGTTTTTCCCAAAGTTGGCTAACTCATAGAGATACCTGGCAGCAGCACCATAGATCAACTAAAATTTCTACAGTATAATCATTTCTCAGTTGCCAATAATGATGAAGATGACACTCACTTTTAGGATAAATCCTGGAATAGGGGTTGTTCTGTTTGAAAAGATGTGATTTGAGGCTCCACAATACTTTATAGATTAGGAGACATGGTTTGTTATTGTACTATAGTGGAAAGTGTTACTAAATAATAAGGTTCTGTAGAATCAATTGCTACTTTTTTTTTTTGGCTTTTTGGCTTTTTGGCTTTTAAACTAAATTTGCTTTTTATGGCAGCTAAACAAGGGGAAGCCCCATGAAGGTTCTAAACTCTATCCAAACTCAGGACAATCCAGCCTCTGTCTAGATTTTGCCTCCACCCATTTCAGATTTTGATATTATTTGTCATTCTTCCATGTCCTTGTTCAAACCATGCATTCTGTATTCTCTCAGCTCGTATGCCAGAAACCACCGTAAGTCTCCTAACTTCAGGAAACTGTTGGATACATATTCTCACCTAATAAAGTAGTTTCAAACTTTAATTGGTTTGAACCAAATATTTACATCACTAATTTTCACTTTCTTCACTTTAAAAAAAAAAAACTCACCAAAAGTACATATTCCTGAATATATAAGCACCATACTCCTCTAGCAAAAGACCAAATTTCACTCCATGAAAATGGGAGTTTTTGCTCTAATGGGGTTATACTGATCTCTACAATTTAAGTCTAAAATAGATTTGGATTTAAGATCAAAGTGATCATTCCTCCTCCTTTATAATATTCATGACCAAAATAGGTTGAGCTAGATTACCTGTACAAGACTCTAGATGCCTTATAAGACTTCTATAATCCAACAGGATTATATGTCAACTTAGCTCTAGGGGGAAACTGGCCATTTATAAATTCTAGAAATTAGTCAGGGGCAGACAAACTTAGATTTAGATGAATGAGTTAATATAAACTTTTCCTGGACAAGTTGTTTATGACTCTCAGTTGGAACCCTGCAAGTGAGAAAGCAAATACACCTGTCCAAAGGCTTTATTTATAGAATTGTTGAATCACAGTAACAGAACTAGGAGGAATTGCATAGAACATCTATAAGTTTATTGTTCTACAGATGATAAAATTGAGGCCATAGAAGACCCTGATTTACACATGACTAGATTTCTGGGTTCTTTTATTTCTAGCCCAGTGTACTACTCACTAATTCATACTGTTGCTCATATCTCCGAAGCCTGTACTTTGAGGCAGTAACTGTCAATGGTCACAAAGAGAATGAGTTTTGCTTTGTTTTTAAGGTACAATGAAAGACTGAGAGCAAACTATTTAAGCCTTTTAATTACCAGCTTTAATCTCAATCTCCATTCCATGTTATCTGCCCTTCCTCTCACTCTCCCTCCTGTGCTTACCCCCTTAGCCTCCCACACCACCACACTCTACGCTCAAAAGGAAACCTAAAGCTGGGTATAAGTTTTAGTTATTCTTTTGCCTCTCCTATACCATACCTTTATTTTTATTAACACCTGTATGTCATTCTTGATGAGCTGAAGAGGAAATTATACATTCTAGTACCAGCAACCTCCTACGCCTTTGCATAGTTTAGTTTTGTTCAGCATGAAGGAAAAGACGGATAATTCTTTGATGTCCAAGCTACAGCTATAATTTTGGTTTCTTCTTGAGATCGCCTTCTATATAATATTACAAAATTTCAAAATGTCAATTAGCTTCCAAGAAATCAACTTCTTTTGGTACCCTACTAAATAAAAAGTCATGTTAGAAAAGAAGTGGTCCTATGTTTATTGTTTCTATACTATTATAATCCCCTGAAAAACAAATCATGTTTATTTGTATATCTGTGCTCAATAATGCAATGGAAAATCTGTATGTATTTATTTTCTAATTTGAAAGGAGGCTCGGAGATACCATCCATCATTTATGGCCTTACTATAATCTAATAAGGCAACAGACTCATACCATAGCCACCAGTTGTCTTAAAGTCTCAATCAATTGAGTCTTTGTACATTCTATGAGGGAAAAATTCATCAAAATCATTCTATGAGAAAATCTGTTTTCTGGAAGACATTTAGTATGATGTCAGCCACTTGAACTGTAGTTCTTTTATTGGTTCATTACATTTTATTTTAAAGATTAACTGATTTTGCTCTTCAGTGACCTCATATTTCTGAACCTGAAGATTCCTTGAGATTAAGCAGACATCTAGTTCACTTTAGGTATTTGTGCTTTATCTTAAATGATGAGATATTCAGAAATAACTCTACACAGCAGATTGTTAGGAACAAAAGCAACTCAACCTAGACACAAAGACTACCTAAAAGGTTTTCGCCAGGCATCCCTTAATGGAATGCAGAAAATTTTAATATTATTTTTAATGAAGATTTGAAGGCTGAATAAATTGTACTATGTAACAAGTGGAGCAGTAATATTTTTAACATATATATAGCGCTATTATAATGAGTAGAATTTTTCTCGTAAGTATATATAGAAATGTGTTTTGCTACTAAGACCAAATCAAACCTTACAGGGATAACATCACTAAGATTACAATAACAGAAAAAAGTTCAAAACAGTTTCTAAAATACTTTACTGAAATTTAAATTCTGGAAGCTAAATTCAAATTCTTTTAGACACATGGAAATAATTTTCTCTCTTTTTAGTAACCAAACATAATATGATTTATTTCCTGTAATATTGTTACTTCATTGTTTTCGGTATCACATTGTTTATGAGTTTTCTTCATCCATAATTCCTCTGAAAACAATATAAACTAGAGAAATATCTTACTGGTATGAGTGTATAGTTTTACAGGAAATTTATGGCTGAAATATAGAACCAAGACTTAAAACATGCAAATTGAATGTGAGGGTAGGTCTTTAGAGGCAAAAGTTCCTAGGAAGCAAGAGTGTCTCAACCTAGCACAATGTCTTATCTATATCAGATATTAAATAATTCAGGTGAATAACTGACAAATTCTATGAGGGGAAAAAGACCTATATTACCCTTTGTGTGAATAACTTTTTGATGAAAACTGACACAGTTTCAAAATTTTTCAAGTTTGCCTAATCTCCATTAAATCAGACTACAATGTAAACTCATGTAAATTTTTCTGAGGAGTTCTGAAAGTGTCGACCCAACTTTTAAAATATTTATCTGTTAGGGATCACATCAAATCACTAAACCTGTTTGAAATAGTAATAGATGAAAATCACAGTTATTGTCTGCAAGAGTATGCAGAAATACATCTGAACCCAGCAGGCTTCTGCTTCCTTAAAACACACTATATAAGTGTTTCATTTTTATACTCAAAAACATATATTCATACCTGTTATAAGAAAGTGGGGTAAAACAATTGAGACATAAATACAAAATAACTCTTTTAAAACTTCTATTATTTTAAGCAATACTGTTTTTGAATATCAGATTGAGGGCACTGCAATGCTATTAAGAGTCAGGAGACCCAGGGGTACTTGGGTGACTCAGCTGGTTAAGCGCCCAACCTCTGCTTAGGTCATAATCTCACAGTTCATGGGTTTGAGCCCTGCGTCGGGCTCTGTGCTGACAGCTCAGATCCTGGAACCTGCTTTGGATTCTGTGTCTGCCTCTCTCTCTGCCCCTCCCCCACTCACACTCTGTGTGTTTCTCTCTCAAAAATAAACATTTTTTTTATTTTTTTTTAAATTTTTTTTTTTTTTCAACGTTTATTTATTTTTGGGACAGAGAGAGACAGAGCATGGACGGGGGAGGGGCAGAGAGAGAGGGAGACACAGAATGGGAAACAGGCTCCAGGCTCTGAGCCATCAGCTCAGAGCCTGACGCGGGGCTCGAACTCACGGGCTGCGAGATCGTGACCTGGCTGAAGTCGGACGCTTAACCGACTGCGCCACCCAGGCGCCCCATAAACATTTTTTTTAAAGAGTTTTTAAGAGTTAGGAGACCCAATTCATACCTTCTGTATAAAGGGCCCCAAGCCAATGTTACCAAACACCTAGTTGTCTTAGCCTCCCTTTCACTGATCAACCTACTAGATCTGAAATGTAAAAACTTTATTATTCAGTAACTATATCTTAATATTCCTTTTATGTCCGCCTTCTTCAGCGTTATAAAGTTTAAGAGCTTTGTACGCAAAGAAACAAAAAAAGGACAATCATGGCCAATGTTGCTGATATTATTACCCCTAAAAAAAGGGGGTGAGGGGAGGATAAAGTGGGTATAAATCTTAGCATAATCCACATAAGTGCTTCAAGAAAAAATTTAAAAATTTAAAAATAAAATGTACCATTCAATCATGGTTTTGTAATTATACTTATTACCACGCTTTATAATTCAAGCATAGTATTACAAATAACTATTTTCTTTAACCTCAATTCTAATACTTCTCAACATTTGAAACAATTATATTTTTTTTTTAAGAAGCTGGTTTTCAGAGTAAGTTGATAAACTAAAAACTCAACTTTTTAAGCTTGGGGCCTGCTACTAAATATTTATAAGAATTTATGTTCCCAATAAGTAATATTAAACTATTTACTAATCACTTTAGTAATTACTATGTAAATAAACATTTTAATACATTAAATTTAAAATTCCATCTCCTTTTACATTAATGCTAAATGTAGAATTTAGAATCCTTATTTTACACACCTAGTCAACTATTTCCTCAGTGACCCAAGAGAGTTTTAAAAGGTCACGCTGTCTTCGCAGCTATAAACCAGACATATTCCCAAAGGAGGCTGTCAGTCCTGGGCTCATGAAGTAAATCTAGATGAAGTAAATCTACTCTGCTGAACGAAAAGGCTATATTGTTGGGGGTTTTTTTTTTGTTTTTTGTTTTGCATTGTTTTAAAGAACTCCCTGACTAAAAAAGATTCTCTACAAATTTACTTTATTGGTTCAGTAACTCTGTCTTGTATGCCTCTGGAAAGAAATATGTTTCACTAATTAAATAAAAGAATAAAAAATCTTTAATTAAATAAAAATTGATTAGAAATTTTTAAAAATTTTTAATGAGGGGGGTGCCTGGGTGGCTCAGTCAGTTAAGTGTCTGACTTTGGCTCAGGTCATGATCTCACTCACGGCTGGTGAGTTCGAGCCCCACTTCAGGCTCTATGCTGACAGCTCTGAGCCTGGAGCCTGCTTCGGATTCTATGTCTCCCTCTCTCTCTGCTCCTTCCCCACTCATGCACTGTCTCTCACTCTCAAAAATAAATAAGCAAAAAAAAAAACTTTTTTTTAATGCGTGACTGTGTGTATGTAAGAATATGGGCGCATGTGTGTCATATCCAGGGGGCTAAATGGACCACAGAAGCTGATCCTCTTGCCCTTCAGTTGATATTACACATGAACCAACTCAAATAGACCAAGACTTAATTTTTGAATGAGTGGTATTTCAGTACCTTTTCTTAAAGATGCTTTATCTAAGCCCATACACTATCAGGAAACACTTTATTCCCAGCCTAAATCACCTCATACCATAATGTTAAATTTTACATAGTAATGTATGGTACAGGTCTAAAGAAGTAGTAAAATTTGAAAGTGAGAATGAACAAAATTGCAAATAGAAATACTAATATCTTAAAGAAAATCCCAGGAGAGGCATCTGGCAAAAATGTAGTTCTGGGGTTGCCACGCTCCCCTAAGAAAAATTGATTTCTATATCACTACATTTGAAAAGTCTTCTTAATTATTTTGGAGGCATTTTGTTGTAGCTCCAACTATAGTCTACTCTTGTTATTTGCAGGCGAAGTTCTATAATGTCACCACAGCACTGGATTAGTGAATTCTGAGCCATTCCTCTTAGGGTAAATACATAATGAGGCTCCTGTGAGCCTCTGATCCTATCATTTTCGTCAGTTGTTCAAGACATATCCCTCTTTTATGTGTTTCTCTTTAAAGACATTTTATGTGATAGGTATTTCTAATTCATTAACATTAAACACAGGCAACAGCACTGTTAGTCATGACTGAACAAAGCTTGTCTGGCATAATTTCTCCAAAGGGCACATCACAGCCTTCTTGTGCTTAGGAACACTACACAGCACTTCAACACTATTCTTGGGGGCCATATTAAACGGTGAAACAACCAAGAAAATGCACAAAAATACAGAAAAAAGGGACCGTAAATAGACTGCAAAAAAGACACTTCTTTGCAGTTAAGGAGCTGAGCCAAGAAGGCCCAAGAATCACCTTGTGGGATGTCATTTGGAAATGTGAGCTCAAAATTGTCATCAGTATGTGCATGTCCACAAATGACTGCAAAAGTGATGCAGGTATTGATTTGGGGTTACAAACAAATGTTTGCAAGTAGATGAAATGCAAATACGCAATCTGTGAATAGTAAGGATTTACTCTACTTTTACTACCAAGGTGAACGTCCTTAGGTTTTATACACAAACAGTAACATTTTCTAAGGTCCTCTTTCAGTAATATAATACCTAAATAAAATATATTATTACACCGTAAATAGTGTTATTTGCAACATTTTCAATGATTTCTCTTTCCTACCTCAGGGCAATCAACAGTTGTTGCGTTTCATCAAAAATTTCTAATACAGTATTAATTACATATGTACTTAACATTGTAAGTGTTTAAGTGCCCATAAGATGCTATAAAATTTACCAATATATGTTAATAGCCGAACACAGGCTCTTTAAATTGTAAAAAAGGGGCGCATCTTTGCCAATCTCAGTATGCCAATCCAAAAGTTCCATTTCAAAAACACATAGTTAAAAAGATGGAAAAAGTACATTCAAACACACTGCTTACATCAGCAGCACAGAGAAGAGGTTGAGGTTAGATGACATAGAAATAAATTTCTATTACTAAAAATACAAACTTGATGTTGATAAAAATTAAAAGTTAAACAATAAAATTATTCACTCTCACAAGTCAATGAGAGTTGTTCAATGTATCTACTGTTATTACATACTGATTACATTTCCATATTCAAAAACCACTAAAAATTCATGGTCACGTCTTATGTGACAAACTAATGTATACATCTTGGAATGCTATAATGTAGAACTTCCAAGATGTAGCTATTTTTCAATTCAACTTCCTCATTTTACATCTAAGACTTTAGTGACTACCAGCTCAGCGTAAGCCAATCTCAAGCTGCACCACATTTCTTATTTGTGGTGTGTGATATTATATATCAAAGAGGGCAAAAATTCACAGAGAAATCCAGGAAAGACAACTGCTGGAGACAGTGGGTCTTTTTACATGACATGAGGTGTGTGGTCAGGGATGCAATAAAAGAGGTCTATTTGGATGATCACTGAAGCTATTCTTACTTTATTTTTGTAATCTACTATGAATTCCATCCTGATCACCCAAACTAAATGTGATATTCTAACCAGATTTATCAGTTTTTATTAAGAGAGATGTTTCTTTATTGCTGAAAGGAAACATGACAGAATAGAAAAGCATGGCCTTGCAATTCAGACAGACCTGGTTTAAACCTTAGCTCTCCCAGTTACTGAAAGTACAATCTTAGGCTAGTTAGAAATTTGCTGACCTTGTTTCTTCATATGCAAAATAAGGAAATTAAATTCTTACACCAAATGATTGTGTTGTGAAAACTTAATAAGTTAAAATATAAACAGCATCTAACATAGAACTTAGTTATACATGATTACTCAATACCTGATAGCTCTTTGGCACAGAATAATGTCAAATAATTCTGAAATCATCTACTCAATTTCTTAGATTACTAGATGTTACCAAATATCCAAATATGATTGCTATTGATTTTAGAAGTCATCTAGTTCTATATACAATCAATTTGTAGAATAAGTGAATTAAAAGAAAAAATATGCCTTCAAGTCCTAAGTACAATCATCAATACTTTGTCAATAAGCCACACAATGAGCAAGAGAACATATCAAAATCCATGCTGACAATTTTTCCCTCTGAATCTTTGGCACAATATACTCAGAATTCATCATACCCAACTGATTTTCTAACATGGCTCACAGAAAAAGAAGTGAGATAGTTAAGCCTTACTGTTTCAGTCAATAAAAAGTACAAGATGACTTTAGATATTGAATTAGAAAGCATTGATACTAAGCAATCCTCCTGTAATTCTGCCTGAAATTTTGATTCACTTTTTGAACATAGAGAGTCAATAAAACTTTATCTTCAACAGATAGACTTTCAGACTGAATTATCCTAATAGTTGTGTCATCATTTCAAAGTACTTGTATAACTATCAAGAAAGACATCAAGAACCTTGCCCATGATAATTCCCTACTGTAAGACTGTATTCTCTTTTACGACAAAAACAAAAAAAAAAAACAAAAAAACAAACAAAAAAAAACTTTCAACTGTTCTGCAGTTACATTTATAGAATGTAAGATATACACACAGGTAACTTCAGTGACAAATCACGTAATTTGGTCTAGCCCACAGTAACAATACATTATAAATCAGTGTCTCATTTTGCTATAATTGCCTCCCTAAAATAGCTACAATGGGATCAATGTCTCAAATTCTGTTTTATTATACACACATTATTAAAAGCATCAATGACAAAATGCTAACTGAGTAAGGCAGAAGAGCAGCTGGTTCCACGGCTCCATGAAAAGAATGTTCTGAAAACAGTTCAAGAATGTTTGATCCACTTCACAAGGATTCTGTTCTAAAATTTCAAAGCCACATTTAAAAAAAAGTGATAATTGCTATCTGCAGTGGAAACGAGGAAGTCCAAATGTTGGAATTAGGCCAAACACTAGCAACAATAATCTTTAGGTACTTAATGAGTTTTGTCTTCTTCCTTCCTACCAAATATGGCTTTAACCTACATATTATGAATTGAAGGACCTGGGGATGTTTTTCTTTCTTTAAGGGAGGCACAGCTTTTTAAGGTTAATCAGCTGTATAGCATTCCGAATCACTTAGCAAGACAGAGGAATGTGCTGCCTAATGAAAATATAATCACTCTCATAATTAAGTACTGAATAAATGTATTAGTTATAATTTTATTTTGAGACTGCTAAATCCATGTTCTCTTTCTCTTGTTCTTTCTTTGTCCCTGCATATTAATTACATTTGGGTTTCTTTCTATAGTAACCTGACAGCCACATTCCATTCTGGTTGAACTAGTCCAAAACTATCTCACCTTATGAGCATCAGGAAACAGTAAAATAAAAGATAGTATGTGAATTTTTTTCTTTTCCTGACTAATAGAAGAAATCATATTTAAACCTGTTTACTGAAGAAACCACACTGAGCATTGAACAAACACTGGAAGAACTGATTCAAAAACTTATAATATAAGCTATGTGTATGAGCTTTAGTAGTGTGGTTCATACTGTTGATATTCATCAAGTAGGAGACAGATAATGATTATAATAATACTGATCCACTTCACCAAGATATTGTGAAGAATGATTAATAAATGAGCCATCTGACATTAATGTATAGAACATGAAGCTCCATTACTAATGCTGCAGTGTTCTGCAGTGGGTAATTATAAGCTTCTAGGGGCCAAGGAACATAATGTGCCATACTTAATACCACTTGATAGGTACAACTCTGTCACCCTTTTCCAGCTACTGAATAATTTCATGCTCTGTAGATCATACTACTGCTTCCAAACTTAACAATGCACTCTTAACAAGCTCCTCAACTTGAGTAATAGAAATGCAACAGAATACTTCTCATTTTCAAATATATTCTGATTTCCTACTTACTTACTCCTTATAATTTTTTTTCAATAATGCATTCAGAGCCCCACACAATTTCTTGGAGCAATCTCATTCAAAGTCTTACTGCGTTACAGAAACCTATATGAACAAAACTTTTAATTATTCAATACTGTGACTAAAATAAATATTGTTCCTGTATCAAAATGCATTTTTCATGAATACAGATGAAGGCAAAAGCTAAAAACAAAGTGTGGGCAAGAATACTCAATCATTGTCTCCAGTCTTCCCTTTCCGAGTTGTTTTTCTCCTTGGAGACTGTGCCTTCCCCTTATTTAAAGTTATTCTCCAGAAGTAACCCTTACTGCAGTGTGTGGTTGACTCTCCAATATTCATGCTACCTCCAAATGCTCAAATCAGACCAACTATGATAATTTCCTCCCCTTTGCCAGCAATTAACATTAGTTTCAGAGAAAAACTGGTCTATGTTAACTTGCTTTGCTGAGAGAAGATAGTTCTCCCTCCCTCCCTCTCTCTCCCCTGCTCCCCACCCACGATGTCCCTTGATGAAAACCAGGAAATATGTTGTTGCATCTGCTGTGACAGCTACCTTAGATCAAGAGAGAAACGTGCCTCAAAATAAAGGGAGACTTATTGGTTCAAAGTATTTAAGGAAATCTCAGCCAAGTCATTAGCTGACCACTAGGCTGAACGAGCACTTCAGTAGCAGCATACGACAGAGTACAGACCTTACAGATTTCATTTAGTAAAATCACGAAACAAGTAAACAATAAGGTACAGGTGAAACCCAACCTATGGCACATGTTGTGCAATGACGTCTTAATGTAACCTCTTGTGTGGCGCAGATTTGGCTGTTGAGTTCAGATATAATCTTCTCTATGGGAAAGATGTTTATCATTCATCTATGGCAAAGTTACTTCTAAGTATAACCTCATACTTGGTGCAGACTGGGCAGTTAGCTCTAGGTATGCACTTTGTGGCATAATCTACACATCCTCTGGTGATTGGGCACAAGGCTGAATACAGTTTTTGCTTCATATGTAACACTGATTCCTTG
This sequence comes from Prionailurus viverrinus, assembly GCF_022837055.1. Taxonomy (NCBI): domain Eukaryota; kingdom Metazoa; phylum Chordata; class Mammalia; order Carnivora; family Felidae; genus Prionailurus; species Prionailurus viverrinus. The sequence goes on along the minus strand of NC_062564.1, from coordinate 114,364,707 downwards.
TATGTTGCTTACACTTTGTAGTTATTTCATTGGTATTCTTCACAAAATTACTTGAAGATAAGATGTTATATACTACTGTAAAATAACAAGAGCTGAAAATAAGATCACCAAGATACAAAAATTTTGACAATGACTGGAGAAATGATTTATTTTGCCAAAGATTTCTTCACTTTTGTCATATCACTTGAATTAGAACTTCCAGTATATATCTAAAACATCCAATTTGTAAAACTTTATATTACACAAAATGTTTCAAGAATACATCTGTTGGGTACACCTGAAACTAACACTGTACATTAATCATACTGCCATTAGAAAAACAAATAATTTTTAAAAATACATCTATTGTTGGGGCGCCTGGGTGGCGCAGTCGGTTAAGCGTCCGACTTCAGCCAGGTCACGATCTCGCAGTCCGTGAGTTCCAGCCCCGCGTCGGGCTCTGGGCTGATGGCTCAGAGCCTGGAGCCTGCTTCCGATTCTGTGTCTCCCTCTCTCTCTGCCCCTCCCCCGTTCATGCTCTGTCTCTCTCTGTCCCAAAAATAAATGTTGAAAAAAAAAATTTAAAAATACATCTATTGAATAAAGCAAGATACATTTAGTAAGAAGCTAAGATAGATTTTCTCTAAATAAGATCTATTTTAAGTTTTCTGGTTTGCCAGGCATCAGATGCAATAGAACCTGGCAGAGAATATTAGTCCTCAATTGGATAAAACCCAAATCCACTCCCCAAACACCTGTAACTTCTCTACTTCATTCTTAAAAGCTCTCATAAACCTTATGGGTACAACCATAAATGGCCACTTCCCCCATTCAATACTTTAGGAAATGAATAAATCATGTTAAGTCTATAAACCTGGCACAAAAAGACAGCTGATTGCTAAATACTGTCTATACTGCAAAAGTTATCCTAATCCAAGAAAGGCTTTTTAACTCTGATTCTCCTCCAAATAACTATTTTCTGCAAATGCCTTGTTATTTATTATCCTATAACACTTTCATATTTTTAGGGGGAACACTCTTTGACTTAATATTTCTCTCTAATGGTTTACATTTTCTAAAATCACTTTGTAGACCATGTTAAAAAGCTATGAATATTGGATATCCTTTTTACCGTATTTAGTTCTCAACAAAAATTGACATGGAAGATAGCGACAGCAAAGGGGTCTTTTTGCTCCTCTAAAAAACTTTTAGTACAAAAGGAAAAATTTCTAGGAATGTCATTAGTCTTAAATTATGTAGAACAATCGCTGAAAATGAAGGAAAAGCTTCAACGAAGGAAAAGCTTCAAAGGATTTTAGAAGCATGTAAAATAAAGTCTGATAAATAAAATGTTTTACCTAGCAGTTATCCTACCAGTTGGTCATTTGACAAGGCTAAAAAGCTAAGTGAGTGTGATCTGAATCAATTATGTACAAGAGATATAATTTATAATATGCCCTGTTTCGTGAAAATGCCACATATTACCCCAGTACCTCAGAGCAGTTCTTTGCTCTCCTTCATAGATACAGAAAAGAAATATATAAACTTTTCTAACACGATCTACACAATACAAAAAATAAGTGCTGAGACACGAGTGCTCACATCAATGGCACAACCAAGGAAATAGAAAACAAGGGTGATTCATCCATCAAAGGAGATAAATAAAATATCTCATGCCTTAGGCATTTTGAAGAATTCTCTTTCAGAATTCAATATATTTGGGTGGGAAATTAGGGTTCACTCAGATGGAATCTTTCAAATGCAAAATTTACAGGGGTATAAATCTCCAACTTAGGGCAGTAAAAAGAGAAATAAAAATTATATGAATAAAAAAAGGGAGTTACCTGAAGGATCATTTAAAGCCACGATGGCTAAATTGCCACTCACATTAATGCAAAGAATGTATACTGATAAGGGAATGGTGTCATGGCAATTTTTTAACCAACAATTCTTAAATCCATCCCATCATTGCTAAATGATAATACAGCACCCGTAAACTTTTGAGGAGCATACTTCTCATCAATGTCTGTCTAAAATTCACCATCCTTCAAAGGCCATTACCAGGGCCACCATCTTCATCAGACCGACCTCCAAACCTGCCCTCCATCTCGACCACAGTGATTTTTCTCCAATCTTTGAACTCCACATATAAGGCCATTTACATCTTTAAATAATACGTTAGTATGTTCTCTTATATAGTCAGAGGCGCAGTAATGCCACAGTTATGATGAACTGAGTCTGCAGACAGACCTGTGTTCAAACTATGGCACTGTCACTTGAGCTAATGTAACCTCTCTGTGCTTTAGGTTTCCAAGCTGTTAAATAGGGAGGGTAACAGTAACAGCACTGTAGGAGGTCACTGCAAGAATTCAATAATACACTTAACTTGTCTGCCTAGGAATTTGACAGCCTATTCAGTTGTGATCATTTGCATGCCTTCTTATCCTATATTAAATTATAAATCCTTTCTGAAACAAGCAGAGTACAAACAAAATAATTCCTTGAGTACTCATTTGCTTTTCCTAAAATCAATTTGTTATGATTAGCTGATTTGAGTGAGATTAGTTCTTCCAAAACAGTACACAATGCCTCCCACATTTGTTTTCTTGAGTAAGTGTTTACTACCTTGGTATTCATCCCCTCAGCCTTTCAGTACAAGAATGCAGAGATAAAAGAAAGGAAGACTTTTCTGCAGCTCAGAGGTTTTTTTGTTTTTCATCTATAAAGTTAAAGGATTGAGTTATATCATCTCTAAGATGTCTTTTAATTCTCATATTCAAGAAATCTGTAACATCCATTGGAATTAAATCATTCTTGCTCTATGCTGAAGCTACTCTTTTTAGATTTGCCAACATTCTCTGCCTTCTTGCTTACATGCCCTCTTTTTCCCCAAAATGTCATATCTGTGGTTTGTATTTTCTGGAGTGCCATGCTACCTCACTTTCACCTTTGTCCAATCCTTAAAATAACAGATACATTGTTCTAATATTCAAGATGTATTATATTATACAGTCATATTAAGTCATATAAACAGAGAGGGTGGTCTTGTTTTCTAGATGGTTTCCCAATGCACCATCATTAAATCACCTGTTAGCCACTTAGTGGCAGACCTTTAGAGGAAACAGGTCATGTGCTAACTCAAATCTATGAAATACTTGCCTAGCAAAAAATATTTGGCCTGAGGAATAAATGACTCATATAAACACCACCAGTTTTCACCTTGGCACTCCCCAAGTCCTTTTGGGCTTACAGATGGTCTTAATTAAAAACAAGTAGTTTCTAATTTACAACACAGGAAACATTTAGAATTTGTTGTTGAAGCAGAGTTAGTGGAACCTAGTAACCCCAATCTCACCCCCAGACAACTACCTCCATGACTTTAATTCATTTGTACAGATTCCTGATGTGTTCATAAGTCTCTTTTATTGCAAGCATAATATACTTCTATTGCACTTTTTAAAAAAAGAATTGACAGACACCATATCAAGTCTTATCATTTTTTCACCTCGTGTCCTTGAGTTGTGTCAAGCTTGTAACAGGAGCTGACTACAAAGACCAAGAGGCCCGAGTCTAGAATATTAATGGCCGATGGGCTCCATCTTTCATATAGGCTACATTCTCTGTGACATCAGTGTCCAGAGCCTTCACAAAGTGCAATGCTGCTTGTTTTGTACGTTTGTGTGCTTGTCACCCAGTTTTTCCTACAAACAATCCGATAGCTTCTGTGTTTCACAGCCACATTTCTTCAGCTTTGTATCATTTGTGTAACAAGAAGTCCATTCTATCAACAGTTTTCCTAATAAAAAGCTTTGCAGGATCAGAGAGTTACTCTGCTTAAAAATCTTTAGCCTCTTTTTTTGAATGGCAAACCCTAACATCAGAATAATGAATGTCCTTAACCCACATGCACTCCACTTCACTCCCTGCAATAAACAGACACACACCAACACACAATTTGTCAAAGTGTTTCAAGAGGTGAGGGGGCAAGGTTGAAGGTCAAATTAAGAATGGTAGTTTCATCACGGGGGAAACAAGCCAATATTAGTGTTCATAAAATGAAGCTTGAATTGGACAGCGCTTATGATATAATTCCACTGTTACTGAAAACTTACATTCTATTTAAAAATTAACTTGATATTGACATTTTTGCATTTAGATACTCACACTTTGATAAAAATAAATGGAATCGGCTTTTTTATCAAAGCTTTCTTAATGCTTTTAATTGCCAGAGTCAGAGAAATTCTTTACACAAAATATTCATTATTAACTTAGCAAATGTATATCTTTTATTAAATTTTTAAAAAGTTTTCTCTAAGTAGTTTTTAGTATCTTTAAAAACTTCAATTTCCCAATATTAACCATCTACTTAAAATATTCCTTCAACTAACAGTTATATCCATAAGCTAAATAAAATTTTTCAATGTAGAAGGAAGAGAAAATAGGAGCTGGTAGGAGTATCACCTTAAAATTAAGCCTTCATCTCTTTTTGACCCCATGAGTCGCCATGCCATTAACACACGTGGAAGAAATCGTTCTGTGAACTTGGAAGGAAAAGGTCTAGGAACCAACTCAGCTTCTGGGATGAAAGGGGCCTCTGGGTGCAGCTGTAACTCTGCCAAAAGCTTTGCAGGATCAGATAGTTACTCTTTATTCTAAAAGCAACAGTTTTTTTAAACCTGTACCCAATTTGTACGGTTCAAATTTAACTCTACTAAAATGGAGAAGAGCCACAAAGATGATTAAAGGGTTGGAAAGTAATATCTAGGGGAAAGATTAAAGAACTGAGATTATTGCGCCTGGTGAAGGGAAAACTGATGGATGATTTAATAACATTCTTAAGGTATTTGATCAGTTATTCCAGTGACCAGCTGCTCTCTACCTACAAGGACAGAACCAAAGAAAACAGTACAGTAAGTATGAAGGACTTAGGTTAGAGCTAAGAAAAATTTCTCAGAGAATGAGATTGTTTAATACTGGAATGGACTAACCTCTCCAAAAGTCCTCACATCTGACCTAGATGACCATCTTCCTGGAGTTGGTAGTTGTGATGCTAATGGAAGGTGGGAGGCTAAATCCTCTCAGGTCCCTTCTGTGCCTATAAAATTTTGGATTTTTAAGTCAGATTCTCTTACATCTATTTTAACACACAACTACGTATGTGTAAAAAGGTATTGGGGCATTGGGCCATTGAAGTTAGAAGTCAAAATGGAAACAGGTCTGGAAGATAGACACTCTTTCCTATATAAAGGGTTCTCAAGCCTTACCCAAAACAGCCCTAGAGTACAGTAAAACCCCCTTTGGTTAGTCTTACAATCATACAAAAAACACTGTCCTCTTTACCTATCCTGGAATAAGCAGAAGGATATAAGAAGAAAAGAAACACCAGCAGTTTTTTTTCCCCTCATCATGAAAAATAGCCCCAACATAGACATTTAACTACAAAGTCAAAGAAAGACATGCACAATGGAAAAGCATAATTTCTATACAGTGGACTACCTTTTTCCTTTTTCCAATATCTTGCTGTCCTTTGAAATACTAAGAAAAACGGGATAATAATATCTGTACAGTTCACAGAATTTATCAGAGAAAGTGCTGTGTCACCTTGTAGGCCTTCCTATGATTATGTTTCATTTAAATGCACTCACATGATCCCACTGTTCCCTTTCTATTGCAGTAATTTGCAACAATTTTAGAGGACTTTACAAAGTGAATAAAAAAGAGCTGAAGCATCTGCAATTCGAGGCATTTAAACTTTAATTCACAGAGAGCAGCCCTGAGAATAATTACCAGGGCCTCGTCATTTTCTGCTACACTGCACGTGAAAGACGTGCTATCACTGTTTTTAAAAAAATACCACAAGATGCAATATTTTTAGAATTGTTATCATTTCTCACTTGAGTGATTCAATAACTATAGCACTTGCTTTATGGTCCCCAATAGAGCTTACATAACTGAACATATACAATTATAGGCCCTCAAAATTAAGTGTCTTAGGCAATGTGTTGCTTTACAGAGTATTTGATGAAGGGCATGAAACAAATCTTTTAAAATTGGCTTCCCAGGAATTCTTAAGCCTACGGTAATATAATACACAATAAATGTGTGAGCCTTGAGAAAAATTTTTTGCATTGTGATTTGTCCATTTGATATCTCTATATCTTATAATTTCTATTCAAAAAATTATAAACTAAAAGTTATCTGATTTTAAAAACTGAACCTCACTGTTTCCCAATATGGCACTAATATTGACACAGATATGACAAAACACAAAAGTTTAGTTACTATCATATCTTAGGAAGAGTTTAGATGACCATTTATAATTATTATCCCAACTGAGATACTTTTGAAAGTGAAGAGGGTTCTATTAATAATTAAACCATAACAGCACGCAAAAACCAGAATTGTCCTAGGCAAACTAGGAAATAAGAACACTCCTATCATAGAGCAACATGATCCAGTTTATTATAGCCAAACACAGAAGCTTGCAAGGTTTCCAGGGACTTGGCTTTCTGGGTTGGACCCGGTATGAAGGAGACAATTAACTGGTATGAAGGAGTGGAAAGAAAGTTTATTTTGAAGGTCAGAGCATCTAATGAAAGGCCACTCCGGAGAAGCCAGCAATGATGGAGGCCCAACCTGAAATAACAGAAGTGTCCTACCATATGTGTGGAGCACAGTGATGGGCAAAGAAAAGGCAGGAAAAACTTAGACATTCAGAGAAGGCAATCAGCAAGCATCAGGTTTCACTGGAGCTCAAGAGCTGGATCCATTCGTTCATCCAATCACTGTGCAAATATTAAATGAACACCTACTATGTTAAACCTGACTATAGGGACTGAGCAACTAGAGCGCAGTGATGGCTACCAACACGGGGTATTGCGTAAAAACACAGCACGTGATAATTTACCAAAACCACAACATAAAGTAAGGATTAAGTCTAAAAGAAAAGGAGAAGCTTTATTTTAAGAACGATGCCTATGGGAAGAGAAGGTATGCAGAGGCTGGGCCTGATAGCTACTGTTTTTTTTAATAGATGATCCTCTAGTTGTGTTGTATTAAATAACAAAAAATATTTTGCTGAAAAAGTACACCTGGGCAGAGAGAGAGGGAGTCACAGAATCCAAAGCAGGCTCCAAGCTCTGAGATGTCAGCACAGAGCCCGACGCAGGGCTCGAGCCCACAGACCCTACAAGATCATGACCTGAGCTGAAGTCAGATGCTTAACCGACTGAGCCACCCAGGTGCCCCGAAAGTAGCAGGAAATAATTTTTTAAGCAGGAAGATAGACACTGTCACAACCAGGTATTTCAAATTCCCTAAGACTACTCAGAGGTAACATTTTAAAACAGGGATGATTCTAATGATAAATATTGAAATTGTCCTTCAGGTATTGCATGCAAATACTCGTATCTTAATATAAAACTCAGCAGAGATATCAAATGCAAATGATAAATCTATATAGTAAGCATTATAGTAGTTCTAGAGATCTACCAATTCCAGCAGTACACAAATCATTAAAGTAAAAGTAAGCTTTAGAGACTCAATCATTATCATCTACATCAGTAAAACTCTGATCAATGGATATTCAAACAATGTAAGGAAAGTAAATGCTCTTCTAACTGGTGATGAGTGAGTACCCTATCAAATCTCAAGGCATTCCTGTTTTCAAATCAGAAGTGATTTGAGACCTTACCCTATGAACCTTCTTAACATATTATAATTAGTATATCTACACATCTACACTGTATCTTCATAGCTAATATCCAATTATAGATAAAACCAAATATTTCTGAATAAATATTCAACAAATCTTAAAATTCTACAAATATTTTAGGCTTAAATTGTATTCCAACTTAATTTTTTTTTATAGAATTCACATTACCATGCTCATTTTTTCTCCATAAATGAGTCTATCCTCTTTTTCCTACTTACTTTTTCTCTCTGTTAAAATTCTTCATTAATGTACTTATTCATTTTATAGACTTATTAAATCATCCAGGAAAAGTCTTCTGCTCTGGGGTTTGTGAGGGATACAAGGATGAAACCACACATAAGTCTTACCTTTAAGACGCTTACATGGATCTACCCTGTGACCCAGCAATAGCACTGCTAGGAATTTACCCAAGGCACACAGGAATGCTGATGCATAGGGGCCCTTGTACCCCAATGTTTATAGCAGCACTCTCAACAATAGCCAAATTATGGAAAGAGCCTAAATGTCCATCAACTGATTAGGCTCCAAAGAGCCTAAATGGATAAAGAAATTGTGGTTTACATTCACAATGGAATACTACATGGCAATGAGAAAGAATGAAATATGGCCTTTTGTAGCAATGTGGATGGAACTGGAGAGTGTTATGCTAAGTGAAATAAGTCATACAGAGAAAGACAGATATCATATATTTTCACTCTTATGTGGATCCTGAGAAACTTAACAGAAGTTCATGGGGGAGGGGAAGGAAAAAAGGTTAGAGAGGGAGGGAGCCAAAACATAAGAGACTCTTAAAAACTGAGAACAAACTGAGGGTTGATGGGGGGTGGGAGGGAGGCGAGGGTGGGAGATGGGTATCGAGGAGGGCACCTGTTGGGATGAGCACTGGGTGTTGTATGGAAACCAATTTGACAATAAATTTCATATTTTAAAAAAATGAAAAAAATAAAAAAAAATAAAAAAGCTTACATGGACACATAAATAACCACTGAAATGCAAGGCAGATTGTCATTAAAAAGAAACAGAATATGTGCTCCACAGGTTCAAATGATATAGAAATTATTTCTAAATTGAGAAGCCTGCATTTAAAATGGGCTCTAAAAGTTAGAAATAAAAAAGAAGAATGTAATCAAAGCCCTAAATGAGAAGGCTTGATGTTTGTGTGTTTGAGAAATTTAAAGTGTCCCAATCAGTTGGAGCATATGATACAGAGGAAAGTAAATAGAGATAAGCCTGAAAAGATAGGAAGGAGCCCAATCATGGAAGGCTCTGGAAGTCAGATAAGGAAAGATGAAGGAAAAGAAATCAGTTAATGTTCTTCTATAGCAAAGTAGACACCAGTTACAACCAGCTCAAAGACTATTAAAGAATCCTACAAGGGGTAATGTGAGCCTTAACTAGGGCAGATATAACACTGCTTAGGTACAATTGCAGGGAGTTTAAAACTAATAAAGAGGAGAACTAATAAAGAGTCAACTGCCAAGAGAGTTGAAAAGAATGAGAACTGAGAACAAGCCATCCAATTTCCCAGTCAAGGTAATATGTAAGAATGTTTTACCCGCTACTCAATCCGATACAAATTTATTGTTATGATTATAAATACTATTACCCCATAGTTCTCAGCCAGGGTAATTTGAAACCTTTTATCCTCCATCTAGCTTGTTCAAAGTTATGATTAATCAAAAGGTGATCAACATTTCCCTTTTTCACACTCGCATCATTTCTATCACTAAACGTGTATATATTCAACTATGGCAAAGATTTATTTTTGCTGACAAATGTGTCCAGAATATATCTTGATTCTGCATGGAAGTTGAATCTTCACCAGTTATCTGGGAAATTGTATGGGACAAGTCCCCTGCCCCACCTACTCTTTCAATGAGCAGGCATAAAGGCACATGAATCTAGAGTGGCACTGTACTAAGTTCTGCACTCTGCTTGTCTCCATAAACGCAGCATTTCAGAGCTGTCCCACAAAAATTATCAGCATCTCTCTAGTCTCATAACTAGCTTGAAAATAAGTATCCATCAATCTCCACCCATGCAATGCAATAAAGCCAAGCCAGAGCACTAGTCACCCCCCCAGCTGCTGGGCTACTCCCCCACTCATTGCCTGCAGATGATCATCTGTTTGTCAGACGTCAATCCAGCTCTCCGGGGAACAGCTGATTAGTGAGGGATGGGTGAAATAGCCACCGAGCAGCTGCACCATTTTTCCGGGACAAAGCACGATGGTTAACATTGATGAGAAGACGAATGTAGAAAAACTAAGCATCGAAACCCCTTGATAAGTGCAGAAGCATTGCTCAAGTCAGCACCTGGGCAAAAACTTTCCAGTTACTTTTCTGACAGTACCCATACAAGGAAGACAGTTGGCTAGTGGCACACAATTCACTGTGAGGTTCGTGCACTTATTCAGCATACATTTATTAATGTATGCACCTACTAGGTGCCAGACTGTGTAGTAAGAACTAGATATTGTAACCACCTTGACTAATTCCTATACATGATGGAAAACATCCAGAAATATCTTCCTTTTGTTCAAATTCAGCCTGACTTTTAAGAGTCCAGCTCAAATGCCAGCTCCCCTAGAAAGGTTTCCTAAAGCATCCCAGGCAAAAGCAACAACTCTTTTCTCTAAATTCTCACAGCACTCTACCTGGACCTCTTTTGTGGAACATAGTATCCCCCACTGTAATTATTTACATGTGTCATCTCCTAATAGACTGTAAATGACTTGAAGCCAAGATTCATGTCAGTTTAATATCCCAACATTTTCATGTTCCTCAGGGCATAACACAGTTCCTTGCACAATGAATATATTAATGAGCTATCTGTCGTCCACCTTGGTCCAACACAGATTAAATGCTTGTGAGAAAACATTTTCTTATTCTCTACACTAAAAACTATTTTTAAATCTAAATGGGGAGACAAAATAAATAAGGTTATATATTTGAGTGCAATCTAGTAATAATCCAAATTCCACTGCCAATAATACTGAATTTACTACATTTTGAGATTTAACTTCACCTTTGCATCTATTAAAGAAAAGGTTAATGGGGCGCCTGGGTGGCGCAGTCGGTTAAGCGTCCGACTTCAGCCAGGTCACGATCTCGCGGTCCGGGAGTTCGAGCCCCGGGTCGGGCTCTGGGCTGATGGCTCAGAGCCTGGAGCCTGTTTCCGATTCTGTGTCTCCCTCTCTCTCTGCCCTTCCCCCATTCATGCTCTGTCTCTCTCTGTCCCAAAAATAAATAAACGTTGAAAAAAAAAATTAAAAAAAAAAAATAATAAAGAAAAGGTTAAGTTAAAAGTACTAAAGTAAATATTCACAACCCACTCAAACTTTCTAGGTGAACTGTTTTTCAATATTTTAAAACATTAATTATGCTGAGGCTTATACAGTCATTAAAGCAGGCAAAAGAAGATTTCTACTTTCTTCTACCAACAAAACATTTGTTAGCAAGGAAATTGGGTTATATTATGTACTTGATACAATTTTTTAAATTTATGCTTCATTATAAATAATCTATAACTCATATAGTTTGCTAATTCATGCACACTTCCTTCAAATGCTCTAATTTATTAAAGAAAGCTTAATGTTCTGGAGTTATAATGAAGGACTTATGGGCTGCTCCCAGTAAGAAATGTGAGGTAGAAATTAAAACCTACTTTCTTGGGCACCTGGATGGCTCAGTTGGTTAGGTGTCTGACTACTGATTTTGACGCAGGGCATGATCTCATGGTTCGTGAGTTCAGCCCTGCACTGGGCTCTATACCAACACCGTAGAGCCTGCTTGGGATTTGGGATTCTCTCTGTCCCTCCTCCACGCTTGTGCATGCATACTGTCTCTCTCTCTCTCAATCTCTCTCTCAAAAAAAATATTTTAAAAAATAAAAACTAACCCCCTTTCTTTCTTGAGCAACTGGGAACCCAGTAGCAGAGTGCTGTGGTGTAGTGGAAAGAATAATGGGTTACAAGTTTGGAAACCTGGATTCTACAGGGTGCTATATACACATGTGTATATGTTTATATGTATTTATATGAATATGTATGTGTGTATATATGTACATACATACATGTGTATTGTGTATGTATCATATTTTAAATATATGCCCCCCCTCATTTTCACCAACCCTGGATTTTGAATTCCTTGAACACAGGAATAATGTTGTACTCATCCTTCAATCCCATACAAAGTCTATACAGGTATCTTGTTTGTAGTAGGTAGTAAATAAACTTTTGTTAATTTGAGCTGAATTTAATGTAATACCTTTAATAAACTTGCCCATTACCACATTTTGCTCAATATTCTTGAAAATTAAACACTTTTCCCAGCAGAGAGATTTTTCTAAGTTTTTGGCAGGGTTTCCACACCAATAAATATATTAATCTTTAAAATTAATTCTGTATATTTCTGGATATCTCTTGAGAGGAAAGAAAAGGGAAAAAAGAAAATTAGTATTTCTTGAGCTTCTCCCTGAACCAGGCACTGTGTTAAGTGCTTTTACGGAATTCTTACTTTCAAAAAGCATTAATGCAAATACAACACTTACAAAATCTAATCTGTTAGGGATAGATTATGGAGTTACTGGACAAAGAAAATGCTGTCTCTTTCTATGATGTGAAATCTGGCAGTCAAACTATTGAAAAAATAAGTATCCTTCCTGGGTGGAAAACACCTTCTTCTCAATGAAACTTTTACTTGACGGGAGAGCTGTGTCACTTAGAGCAATAAAAATAAGACTTTTGTAATTTTTCAAGAATCCTGAGCTTAACCATGATAACAAATTATTTTGCTCTAAAAACTACTTTGCTCTAGTATCCTTGCAATATTTAAACTCACATTTCAAGAGTAACTTCCTCTTATACTACAATTCAATTTAAAAATAAAACTTAAATCATCAAACCAAAAAAGTACCACATTGCTAAAACAATCCCAGACTCCAATGAAGTTGAAAATTTGGTGCAAATCTCACAGGCTTCGTGGTTTGAGTGCTTTCCAAATTTATTTTAACTCATTGCTCCAAAGTCACGGTTCTCCCCTAGGCAGAGGGTCTCAGAATGGAAAAGAGAATGAATATTTGTGGTTCGGAATACTACCTGGAGAGTTCTGATGTGCAGCCCTCTCCCCCGCCCCTCAACTTCATCTCCTTACAAAGGAGAACCATTGCTCACTCATTTATTCAAATAATCTTTATCATTATGTACCAGACTGTTTTAAAGAACCTCTTTACCTTTTTTCTGGTTTTCTCCTAGACCAGGAAAGTACAAGTGAGAAGCTAATGAAAAATCAAAATAGCAACTACAAATAAATTTTTCTCATTAAAACACTTAGTAACTTCAAAATATTGATGCTTTCTGACACTTTCATACATAAATGCCTCACAAAGAATACTACATCTGTTACACACTCCTACAAAATTTGCTTTGAGTGTTGGACACATCAAAGTTTCTATTCCATTCTATTTTTGTGTCTTCACTTACTTATGTAAAATGACTATTTTATAGATTTCAAGTGACAGTTCAGAATTCACAACTGGGTTTTGAACAGAGCACACCAAGTTCCCACATTGTCTGTTCATCGAAGCTAATCTCACCTTCTCCCATGTGAACTTAAAGCCTTTGGAAAGGAGCCACATGGGGAAAATATACACAAATATGAACATTTGAAGCATTCCTGTGTGCATGTGTGTGTGTGTGTGTGTGTGTGTGTGTGTGTGTGTGTGTGTGCCTGTTGCTATAGATTCAACCTAGGCAGGAAAGCAAAGGAGTTTACCATATTGTTTTAAAGTGGTCTTACTTCTAGACCAGTGTTTGGTTGAAGTATTGTTAATATCCATGGGCCTCTGGTGGCAAAGAGGCAAGATTACTGGGAACTGAGATAGCTCCATCTGACCTCCGACTTGCCAAAATCACTACCAGGAGTCTTTGGTAAGTCCCATTGAATCTTTAGGCCTAGTTTCTTCCTCTCTAAAATGAAGTGGCTCTTCTGGATCATACCAGAAGCCTCTTCCCAATCTCTATTTTGAGACGATTTTTAATATTTTACCCTTGACGTATTGGAGTCCAAGAAAATTAAGTGAGTCAAGGGAAAGTCTCCTGTGGGTTATACCCAAATCCCTAACAAGAATTTAGCTAACTTGACCACAGTGACTACTTCCCCATAGCAAATATCATCTACATGTATCTACCTACAAAAAAAAAGGTGCTTCTTATCACTCTGTGTGAGTCGGTATTTTGCTGAGGTACATTCTTTTCACAATAGCATCTGTCTAATCAAATGAAATTCCCATTCTAATTGCTACATAAGAGATTAATCATTATATCATTCATAACATCTGTACAAATAAAATTTCTAGATATGTAAGGGGGTTGGGAAATTTTATATTTCATATATCATGTTCCCACAGCTTGTCTTCATATCGCACTTAAGAATCCAATTTGAAGATAAATTTTCACCCCCAGCCTGAAATGTAATTTTGCATAAAACCAGTTTATTATTACATCCCTTTGTAGTTCATATCTTATATTTTTAGAGTATTAACTCATTCCATGTTTGAAACAGAAAAACAATCACTGTGTTATTTACCCATGAAAGATGATAATGTACAGTTTAACATCTGGCAAGCAACAGAAAAACATGACTATCCCTCTTAATGTAGGAAGAGCCCCCATCAGGGAAGCAACTTGAACTAAAGGGAAATATCTGAATAGGAGGAAAGAGAACAAAAGGAGCAAATGAAATTTGGTAAGAGACTACTGTGTTTGAGCCTTTTCCCTAGACACATTTAGTGCTCGTAACTCCATAAGGTAGGTATTATTGTCATTTATCAATGAGCAAACTAGGATCAAAGACATTGTTATTCCACAGCTAATAATGTGTTGTTGGGCTTCAGGCCCAGCTCTGTCTCCCTCCATGAGGTTACACTGCCTGCAGATTAAAGGTAACTGGACAGCATACACACTCCATAAGGAAGTGGGCATGTAGAAGAAAACGAAATGAGTTCCAGATTGAGACTTTGAAGACTGTGCACTATAGGAAAGAACTCTGAGGAGGAGTTAGGTAAGACGAGAATCAAGATTTAACAATAGTCATCAACATAAAGAAGGGAAGAGAATTTCAAAAGGTTGGCTGAAATGTTAAACATTCGGAGTTGGCTATATTTAAGGACAGATTGAATACCTGTTAATGATATCACCATTACCCTAAGTAAAACACCTGTAAATCATCACTGACGCCTTCTTCTCCCTCACCATTTATGAACAGAGCCCAAATGAATCTTCCTTTCCATTCTCTCCACTTCCCCCAACCTCAGACCCTTATAAATTTACAGTTGAAGACTACAGTAACTTGGTCTCACAGCTTCCAGTCTGTGTCCTTGATACTTTCTAGCTTAATCTCCCTCAAACACAGTCTGACCATATTACTCCACTGTGCAGAAATCAAAATGGTTTTCCATTAACCATACAATATTTATACTTACAGTCTTTTCCATTACCCATATGCATTCTTATATTTAACTGCTCCCCATTATGCTATGTACCCTAAAATTATATCTCAATAAGACTGGAAAAATTAAAAAAAATTTTAATGAGAGAAAAAAATAATAAATTGGTCCCCAATATGGCCCTGGTTAATCTTATGAGCTCTATGACCATTATACTAGCTGTTTGACCGTGGGCAAGTTAGTGTATGTGTGCCTCAGTTCATTATCAGTAGAACTGGAATAAATACTAGTACTTACCTAATATAATTATTTTGAGAATAAATTGAATGAAGTGTGAGTGTAAAATAAATTAAGTGTAAAACACTTGAAATAGTGGCTGTACTGTTCAATAAGTGCTCAGTAATATTCATTTACCAATAAATATTAACCATCATTATTGTCATTTTGTTATTAATAATTTACAATAAAATTATTGTTTCTATTACCTTTTCAGCCAAATACTGTACAACACCCAAACATAAACAATAAGGAAAATAATAATAGCAGTAGAGACATCAAAATTTGAACATATATAATCTGCTCATAGAGTTTTGCTTTAACCACTATACTTTAATGCCATGAGGAAATTATCAAATTACTGCCTTTAAAATATAACTCCAAGCATGTATTTTTGCTATTTCTTCTATCTGACGGATCATCCTACTCTCAAATTATCTAATTCTTAAATATAATATTAAAAATCCAGCCCAATTACTACCTTTTTAAAGACCTCTTCCCTGAGCTTCCAGCCAAAAGTTATGCTCTACCAATTTTGAATTCCATTTGTATTTTTTTATCTTTATTTTTTTGTAAGACATTAATTCATTGTTACCAAGAGTTGAAATTATAATATAACCCACTATATTTTCATTTATTTTAAAGCTTACAGATCACTTTCAAATACATCAATTCTTAGGTTTTATTTCCCCGGCGAGGCGCTTGAGGACAGGGATGGGGGCAGAACACTTCTGAGTAACTCACCACCCCCCAGTACAGTTCCTTACAAAGAGTAGATTCCTGCATGTATCTCTGTGGAGGTCAGTGGTGACCCACGTATAAGCAGTTACACTGAATGACGGATAAAGAAACCAAACTAATTTTCACAATGAGAAAAATTGGTAAAGTATTTAGATAGTAAATCCTATTTCCCTTAGGAAATAACTTTCCAATTTCAAAAACAAAAAGATAGTTTTCATTTACAATGTCCATTGCTGCAAACTATCATCTATGTCTTCCAAATATACCGTTGATACTTCTTAATTACTAGAAAAATGGGATTTCATTGCCATAGTGACTAAAAGAAAAAGTTTGTAGACAGGAGCTACAATTCTCTCCCTGACAGGAAGAAAATATTCCAGGGTGCCTGTGTGGCTCCATCAGTTAAGCATCTGACTTCAGCTCAGGTCATGATCTCACAGTTCATGAGTTCGAGTCTGTGCTGACAGCTCAGAACCTGGAGCCTGCATCAGATTCTGTGCCTCCTCTGCCCCTCCCCCCACTTGCACTGTCTCTCTCTCAAAAATAAATAAACATTTGGGGCGCCTGGGTGGCACAGTCGGTTAAGCGTCCGACTTCAGCCAGGTCACGATCTTGCGGTCGGTGAGTTCGAGCCCCGCGTCAGGCTCTGGGCTGATGGCTCAGAGCCTGGAGCCTGTTTCCGATTCTGTGTCTCCCTCTCTCTCTGTCCCTCCCCCGTTCATGCTGTCTCTCTCTTCCCCCAAAAAATAAATAAACGTTGAAAAAAAAAAATTTTTTTTAAATAAATAAATAAATAAATAAACATTTAAAAAAATTTTTTAAGAAAATATTTCTGCATATACAAATAACCAATATTGCTTTGAACATATGTTATCTCCTCCAAAAAGTTTTACTTAAAGCTATACTATTTTTTAAATGTCTAAGGAAAAAATATATATTAAATAGGTAGACATATTTTATAAATCATGATATATCTTTACTATGTAAATACTGAGAATGATGTTTATAAAGATTTTTAATAACATAGGAAATATTTACTAAATAATGTTAACTGAAAGAAAAATATTATCTATAGCATATGAACTCAACTACATAAAAACATTTAACATTGCTTTAAAAGGAAACACGTTAAAACATTAACAGTCATTGCCTTGGGTTGGTAGAACTCTTTCTTCTATAAATTCTTATATTCAAGCTCATATTACCTTCATAATCTAGGGAGGAAAAAATCAACACTGAAAGGAAAAGAGTTTCAAAATTTAATTGAAGCAGGAAGTTCTAGCCAATTCATTTCTATATCTAAATTTAATCTACAAATTATAAAGAATGATACAAATTACTGTTACTACTATAATCATTTTAAAAATAAACCAAGGGAAATTTCCTATGTAAACTAAAAGCTAATAAAAACCATAGAAATGTTTAAGCAGCCTTATTTCAAATTATAGTATTTTGAAGTATTATATGTCTTTGAGATCTAATTACCTTTAACTTCTAAAAGTCAAAAATAGCATTCTTCATGATAATACTATTTAAATAATTTTTATTAATATTACTGGTTACATGGTTTAAGACATGGTGTTCTTCCCAAGAGAGTTCAATCTGTTTCAGAACTGAGTTACAACCACATGAAATAAATAACGTTGCCAGAAGAAAAACCACATAAGAAGTCAATATACCACTCTAGAGTCCAAAGAAGAAATAAGTAAGGGTAGGATTTATCAGGAATGCTGTGTTAGGGAAGCAGGAAAGTGAAAAATAAAGCAGTGTTTGTTAAAGTAGGATCTGAGACTCATCTGTGATTGAATCACTGGGCAAACAAGTAAAAACATAAAACCAGGTGGTGACTACAGTTAACAATGTATTATATATTTTAAAGTCACTAAGAGACTAGATCTTAAAAGTTCTCATCAGGGGCGCCTGGGTGGCGCAGTCGGTTAAGCGTCCGACTTCAGCCAGGTCACAATCTCACAGTCCGGGAGTTTGAGCCCCGCGTCAGGCTCTGGGCTGATGGCTCAGAGCCTGGAGCCTGTTTCTGATTCTGTGTCTCCCTCTCTCTCTGCCCCTCCCCCGTTCATGCTCTGTCTCTCTCTGTCCCAAAAATAAATAAACGTTGAAAAAAAAAATTAAAAAAAAAAAAAGTTCTCATCAGAAGAAAGGAAAATTTTAATAGCATTTATTATAGTACACAGTTTAGCGCTAGACACATTGTAAGCACTAAATAAATACTTCTTGAATTGAAATCAACTTTTAGACAAAAAGAAACTGTGTTCCCCTCTAACAGGCAGCATTTTCCCTCTTGAGCATCTCTGTAGGCATCTGCCAAAGTATTCTCATAGCAAACTGTCAACAAGGCAACAATAGTATACTCATCTAACATTTTGATATAGCAATTTAAAATATCCTTGGCCTATGTTCTTTGCCTTCTGGTCCCCTATAATAAGGCACTGTTGGTCGATGTAAGAATGAGTGGTAAGATAACATGACTTATGGTCAGCCCGATCTTGATTTCTGACCTGTTCATGTTCAGAGCATTTCTTCATCTCTCATATATATACCCACTATATTCTTAAATGTATGATATAATGCAAGCTCTAAAAATCTCCCATCTTAACCATAATCAACTTTAACTACTGGGAAAATGATGATGCTATATAATAAAGCATCATACTCTATATTTTTAACAACGGCAAGCCTGAAAGAGCTGTTCGTCTCAATTCGTTAGCAAAAGTTACTGATTACAAACAAACAAACAAACAGAGTATCCTGCAATCTGCAAAATACATATTACTTCCTTTAGAGTTTCTTTACAAAAGAATCATAATTAAGCTCAATCTGAACAAAACACTGAAATAAGCATATATATATTAACATGCCCGTGGATCACACAAAGTGATTTTATAACTTTATACAAAACCATATTTTATTAGAAGGAAGGATTTTTCTGGCAATTTGTCCATCAAAACCTTTCAGACTAAGGGGAATAATTTATTTTAATTGCACATTATGAAATCCTTTACAGTATATCGTATGGAGATCTGACGGAGATATATTTCAAAAGAATACAATAATTTACTTTCAAGGGTAGTAATTCTTTCATTGTATTCAATACTAGTCAGGTTTTGAATATCCCCATTTATGACTTAAAGGGTGACATTGTCAGAAAGGTTCAAATACTAGTAATAAAAATAATTAAAAGATTAGAAAATAAGATTGGTATGAAAGGGAGAAAAAAACTCTTGGATATTAGAGGAAAACAGGAAAAAATTGGTAATATCCGAAGTGTATGTACAGACCTCTTAATTTCATCTAAGAAAGATCAGAAACAAGTTTATGTTACAGTGAAGAGAAATTTAGGTTAGATACTAGAAACAACTGTCTAATTTGAAGTTTCTTGGTTTCTACAATCTTTTACTGTGGAAAACTACAGATTCTGTTCTATTGAAAACTGGTATGAGGTTGATGCATCAATTGATAACTTGAACATTATTTATTTAAAAAAGCCTACTCTGGGGGCGCCTGGGTGGCGCAGTCGGTTAAGCGTCCGACTTCAGCCAGGTCACGATCTCGCGGTCCGTGAGTTCGAGCCCCGCGTCAGGCTCTGGGCTGATGGCTCAGAGCCTGGAGCCTGTTTCCGATTCTGTGTCTCCCTCTCTCTCTGCCCCTCCCCCGTTCATGCTCTGTCTCTCTCTGTCCCAAAAATAAATAAACGTTGAAAAAAAAATTTTTTTTAATAAAAAAAATAACAATAAAAAAAATAAAAAAGCCCACTCTGCCTCTGGAATTTTATACTACATCATTTCCTCATTTTCTATCACTGAGCCCTATGTGCTTTACTACTTACATTTTCTAAATTCTCTTATCTCTTACTACCTTGAGAATGTATTTTGCACAGTAACATAAGAGATACTACTCTACAAAAAAAAAAAAAAAGTACACCTTAATCATTGTTTCATTAAATAAGTATTTGCTGAATGTCTTTTATGGGCCAACAATAAAAACTCTTGGCATTCAAAGATGGACAAGAGAGTCCCTTCCCACATGTACCTTAGAATCTAATGGAACAAACCATCCAACAAGAAATAACAAGAAAGGATTATAAATGCATTTTTTAAATACTGAGTTCTATGGAATCCGACAGAAGCACATAAACAGGAGAACTTAAACTTCAGGAAGAAAGAGAAATTTAAGCTGTAACTAAGGGCTGAGGAGAGTGAAGAGCCTCCTATAATATCATAGGCAAAGGTTCAAAGGTTGAAAAGAGCATACAACAGGAGAGAATAGAAAATACTGCACTAGATAAGGCCCACCGAACGTCTTGTTACCCACGTTCACATGTTTGGATTTGTTTCAATATTTAACAGGTTCACTTTAGAAGAAGCATTCTGGCTATGGTGTGGAAAATAGACTGGAGAAGAGCAGTAACATAGAAGGAAAAAGCAGTCAGTAGGTTGTTACCATCAGCCAAAGAAAGATACTAGTGGGCAGCACTAGAGTAGCAGTAGAAGGAGCAGAGAAAAGTACACAGATCTGAGAAATTTAGGAGGAGAATAGATAGGAGTTGGTGAATGAAAGTTATAGGGAATGCAGGGGGAGTCAAGGATAGTTCTCAAGTGACTGATCTGGACAATGACCACCATTCACTGAGAGAAGTACAGTGGAAAGAGCAAATTAGATGAGGAAAGGGGTATGATAAATTCAATCTGAGCCATTTTGACTTTGAGATGTCCAACTAGAGATCAGGCCTACTGATCAAACCTTCTAAGGAGATTTCAAATGAAATTCAGCAGTGGTATTATTGGAATCACCAGGTTCACAAACATCTTCAGCAATCCCACCCATTCACAATAATGAGTTCTGACTTCTACTGTTTTAGACCATGTAGTTTTTGCCCCTGATGTTGGGTAATTAATTAATTTTATTTTATTGTGTAGTGATCAAAAGCACCTTTGTTGAAGGAAGTTAATGTTTTCCAACTTCGAAAGACAGTCTTGCTAAAACACAGGTTAAAAGGTATGCACCATAATTTCTAGTTAATCTATCTATAATGTCTTTTTTTAATAAAGAAAATTGAAAGCAAGTTCAGATTCAAGTCCATGAATCACAATCTTGGTCAGACATTTTTGACATTTCCAATTTTAACAATGTCACTAAGATGGAAAAATTCATGATTTAGTAAGCTGTGCAAAGCTCACTGATCATCCAGTATTTAATTAGAAAATCTTCAAGTTTTCATGGCAAACCATGAGCTATATCAGTTCAACTCTCCTACTCTAATCTATTAACCTATCTATTAAAGTTAGAGAACTGAGATACTGGAAATTATTAAGCATGGACTAAAACTTTGGACTAATGATCATATCTGCAGTAAATACTCTGAGCTAAAGGCCAAGGGACAATTTTAAACAGCACTTCTTACTTTAAGCAAACCAACTATGCTTTCTCTTTAGTATTTCTTTTCAATTAATAGTGAAATTTTCCTTACACTTTTTTTCAATTAAAATGAACTTATAATTAAGGCAATAAATGCCTATTCTTGCATGCATTTTCCTGATTTAATAACAGTATACACTAAAAAGGGGCAGAAAGTGTTTGTGTTTTATGTCATTTGAACAATACAAAGAATTTACGATAAAACAACTTCAGAATGCCAATGTCAGGATTCTTCTCCAGAATAGCCACTGTTGTGGCCCTATGCTGCATTCCACCAGGCCTCCTAAATTTTACTTTCAGAATAGTTGATCTACTTTTTCTGATTATCTACCTGCTAAAAGGCTATTAAAAAGAGGCAACATTAAGAGGGTAAGCACTGAGAAAGTCAATCAAAAAAAAAAAGAAAATAAGTAAACGATGTATCAAATTTTATTGATAATACATGTTTAAAACAACAGAAACTACAATTAAGCCCTTTCCTTTCGTATTAACAATGCTTTTCTAGTCCTTCTCTTCTCCCAAGTACTTTTCAATTCCCTACCCATCTTTCCTGCTATAACCTCCAAACATTTCATTTGTCAAAGCTTTTTTTAATAGGGTCTTCTCTTCAAGAGTATAGATATAATAGTCAGGAGCTAAAACATTCAATTCCAGAATCAGACAGAACTAGCCTCCACCTTTAAAAGTTATGTGATATGTGAAAGTTATTTAGCCTCTTTGGGGCTCATTTATCCCATCTACGAAATTGTGATAATAGATTGTTATGCAGATTAACTGAGATAATACATGTAAAAGAGTTAAAACAATGATTGGTACATAGTATAATAAATATCAGCTGTTACTTTTTTTTATTTGCTTGGAAGGCTATGGATGAGCAGTTGAGGAAGTGGACAAGCTACAATTATTCTCTGGAAATAATGAGCTAAAGACGAATGACCTCAGAATCTACACACGCAATGGAGTGGTTTGAAGAAAGAATGCCAGTATCAATCTGATGCCTTCAACACAACTTCCAGGATCCTAAAAATGCTCCATTGATCCCAAAATATACTTTCTAGATTGTTTATGTGGTTGACACTAAACTTATCAAGATGAGAAGGCCAGAACAGAATGTATTAATATTCTAGGGTTGGCTTTCATAAACTGTTGCCTCCTGACCAGTCAGCATGACCTTGTCAATTTATAATGTTTATACACATCTACCATCTTAAAAAAGTATTCACTGTAGGAAGAGAGGATAAAGATTATTCTCAACCATAGGAAAAAATAAAGACAAAAACTGTGGATACAAATCTCTTTCTGTACAGTTAAATTACATCTTTCTTCCAAGCAAAAACCAAGTAGCAATTATCACTATAAAGTCAACCCATGACTTTTGTACTGTCAGCCTTTTGGGAGTCCTCTGAGAGCCTTCAGTATTGCACTCCACACTTATTCTACATTATGTCTTAATTAGATTAAACTGCATCACGTGAATCTGAGATCATCCTAAATCACATAGTGAAGAAACTAATGAACCAAATGCTGAGCTACAGCTCTTAAAACCAGATGGGAAAAAAATCTAAAGAGTTTTTTGTGGGTTTGTTAAAAATGGTCAACTTCATCACCTTTCCAAATATCTTGTCAGAAACCTCTATTCATTTAGCACTACTGGTGACAAATACAACAAATTCTCATTCCTATAGCTGGCAAAATAAGAGGGCCTAATAAATCAGATTAAAACCAAAATTTACCTGTTTTTTAAATAAAAGTTTCCAAACTCATAGTAAACAAAATCATTTTCATATTCAAAACATTAAATGTTTGGGGCGCCTGGGTGGCTCAGTCGGTTAAGCGTCCGACTTCGGCTCGGGTCATGATCTCGCGGTCCATGAGTTCGAGCCCCGCGTCAGGCTCTGTGCTGACAGCTCGGAGCCTGGAGCCTGTTTCGGATTCTGTGTCTCCCTCTCTCTCTGACCCTCCCCTGTTCATGCTCTGTCTCTCTCTGTCTCAAAAATAAATAAACGTTAAAAAAAAATTAAAAAAAAAAAATGTTCTTTCCTATTCAACTGTGTATATAAAGATCCAGGGATCTAAAAAGAAAAAAAAAAGTCAAAGAAACTATAAGATAAGTGTTTAACGTTCCATGTCCCTTATCAAACTAAACAAAATTCCATTGTCAGTTTTGAGCATAATAATTAAACAGTAAACATTCACTTCATTTTTTTTCCTTTAGTCATCATGGCTTTGTACATCTCCTTTATGGACAACACAGTATAAAACAGGCTAAAAAGTCTTTAATCAAATCTGACTTCATCTGAGGCTTGGATTAAGCCCATATTGTCTTTTCTTACTTATGACATCCATTCATCAGGATCATTTCATTAGTATGGAAAACATGTGCATTGTGGAAGAGATCGTTTGGGGAAAAATCTAAAACTTTAAATGCTGAACTTAATTTACCATAAAATCTGGACTGTATGTAAATCATCCCACTAAAACTCATGTTTGGACATTTTTTAAACAAAAAGTGTGATTATCTGTAATATATTATGACATTATTTTAACAAAGCATGATTATTTTCACCACAGGTAATACCATATACATTAAGAGATTTCAGTGACCAAAAGATGTCGGCAATTATTTGAGTTTCCTTTATTTTGTTTTCTTTTTAAGACACTGTTAAATAGAATGTATTTATGCACATTTAATCACAATGCTTATGTATTTTTCATGTTGTAAATTACTGCTGTTATGAGGTCAGAAAGTAGTGACCATTGTCCAAGTTTATAAAGCATATGGAACATTCATACTTGCATATATAGATCACCTCTGGAAAGATACACAAGTAATAGGTTACTGTGACAGATGAGCAGTTTAGCCTAGCGATAGGGTGGGAAAGGCTTCTCTTACCTTTTTATTCTTGTACATCAAACGTGTAACCCAATCAAAAATAACAAAATATTCTAAACTTAAATGTATGAAACCAAAGACATGCACAAATTTAATCCTGTTGTTTATGAAACAGCAAAAGATTACAGACCAATATGATAACCTAATATATATGAACCATAAAGTGTATTTACAAAATAGGACTACTTCCACTGCTCAGGGGGAACAAACCCACGTGTCCCAAGGCTCAGCAAAAAGCTGGCCCCACAGGTGTGTGTGGGCTCAGTAGGAGCACAACCTGCCTGACCTTTGAGATCCAAAGACTCCCCCTTTCTAAGATCACTTCATCAACCAAGAGGCTTCTCTTGGTTCTAACCTTCACAGTTACCTCACTGTTGTTGCCTCTGGACCCATTCAAATAAATATGTAAAGCTCTGAGGGGCAGGTCCCTCTTCTGGAGATTTCCCTGGAAGGATATAATTCAGCACTGCTTTATGATAGTTCAGGAATTTGGCGGTACTTCTCCACCCTTGAGTTTTTCCTTAAATATCTTTATTTCATATTTATACTACATGACACGAATGGTATATGTGACCACTTTTTGCACAAAATTACACTAGTTCGTTTACTCAATAAATATTTATTGAGATGCTGCCATGTGTCAGACCCTGTGTTAGTCACTGAAAAATCTAGGGCATATAATTCTTTCAATAAAAAACTAGAATTTAAAGACTATAATTATCTAAGACTTAGCCAGTACAATTATTATATTCCATTTATTAAACACCTTCCTATGTGGCAGCATTATACTGGACGGCTACTGTACATTGTTTCTAATTCTTCATGGATATTAATATTTTTATTTTATGGATGAGAAAACCAAGGCTAAAGCGATTTAAGTAATTTGCTCAAGGCCAAACACTTGGTAAGTAGCAGAGCAAGAATTAGGACCAGTTTATCTGGTTCCAAGCCTGAATTCTTCCCACTGACTACACCACAGCTATCTCAGTGGAAAATAACATTTTCTTTTTGTATTTAGAACACGGTGTTATTTTTCTTTCTATTCTTATTTTTACTCAAAAAGACTTAAATTTAAAATTCCTAATAATGTAAAAAAAAAAGCAAAGCTAAAACATAATTTTAATGAAGACAAGTAAAATAATGTTGACTGTTAAAAGAAGTTGGGAGAGAAAATGCCAAAGTTACAGTGTACTAAATCCTATTTTACCTAGCTGATACTTTTCTTTCCCCTGGTCTTCTTTTCTCTTTGGCCTTCAGTAAGTGGCTATTAAACAGAATAGTCTTTCCCTTTAGTCTTTCCTAAAATAAATTAGGTGAATATAGCTCTTTTACTTATGTGATGAAGCACCCCCAGGAGACCAACTATGTCAACTTCTACCTTGTCCTCACAGTAATGTGAAAATCCCATCTACCATCTTGGATTTGGTCTTCAGAGGCCTACATTTTCAAAGCCTTTGTAATTCATTATATTAAATATTATTGAGTACCAGTTACATGCTATGAACTATGCAGAAGAGAAATTTGACCAGCACCTTTCAAGGGAGTTCTTTATATAAAAAACTTCAACTCTGGACATCATAGTTATTTTTCATAACTATTTTCATAGTGAGTTCCTTTTTATTTCAAATTTTAAGATGGGGTTGAGAACTTGGGAGTAAATATATAACTTTTACAGCATTCATGCTAAACTTTTTTTTTTCAAAGAATTAGCAGGGAAAGGAATCCCAAATCTTCCAAAATTCAATATTCTCATTGTAAATGCTTTTTTCAGGAAATTCTGACTCATGTTGTCATGCGGTGTATTTTTGTAAATTTTTGAACAGTTAAGAATAAAGAAGTTTATTTCCATATGCAACACAATAAAATTATGCAGGGTGGTGAAGTTTTTCATTAATATGTGCAAAAGTGTGAAAATAAACTACCACTTTCTACATGCCACTTTTAAAATATACCAAATTGTCACTGCCTTTACATGGCCAAATTTTAAAGCAATTTAAAAGCCATATGAGGTCAAATTTGGCCATGTAAGGCCATTTACTTTGGAAATCATTTAATCCAACTCCATTAAAGGATATAGAAGGAGGCAAACCATAAGAGACTCTTAAATACTGAGAACAAACTGAAGGTTGATGGGGAGTGCGAGAGAGGGAAAGTGGTTGATGGACATTGAGGAGGGCCCCTGTTGGGATGAGCACTGGGTGTTGCATGGAAACCAATTTGACAATAAATTATATATATTATATAAATTATATAAATTATGTATACACACACACACACACACACATATATAGGATATAGAAACAGAGGTAATGAAGAGAGTATTATCTAGGATTAATCAAATAATCACCTCTATAATATGAGTTCATTGATATTTGTATTTACTTTCCAACTCTTCATTAAGTTCTTTGAAAGCAGAGTTTTTCTATCAAATGCATACTGAGTATGAACTGTGAGGGAGCCACTGGGTAGACTAGATAGGCCCAGAAATAAATAACTGAGATTTGAAGAGGTTATTACTATGAGAATGATCTATCAAGCCCTCATGGAGCTTCTAACTGGGCCTAGAGCCTTATCATCTGGACTGATACTTGAGTGGTTCTCGAAGGAAGGGTGGGCACTTGCCAGGCAGAGAACAAGAGTAGAGAACATTCCAGGCAGGGACACAAAGTAGAAACCCAGCTAAGAGCCACACAGAGCATTATACGGTCCTGTGGAAGGACCCAATCAGCAGTGAACTATCAGTAAATTAGGCTGTTAAATAATCATTAATATATAGAAAATTAATGCTACCTTTGTATTTCTTTCTTGCTAGAAGATAATAAATGCCAAGTTGTCAAAACAATGTTTTTATATAACTATTACTTCTGAATAGATATAATTAGTTGGTCACAAGCAATTATGTCTGCCCAAGAGTTTCCAATATTATTTCAAGTACTACAGACAATCTTTCTCATGTATCAACAATCCTATTTTAAGGAAATCATCACTCTGTATATCAGAAGACCCATACTAAGAATCAGAAAAAAGAAAAGGCTGACACCTCTTTCTTAGGCAAGTGGCATTACCACTGGGCCTCAGTTTTCTTATATGAAAATAATGATAGTCACTGTTGTATCTGCTGTCCAGGTTGCTATAGAGATCATATAGTTAATGATATAGTTAATGTGAGATCAATTATAAACCTAAAAATTCTAATTTTAGTTATACACACATACATATAAATAAATAAACTAAAGAATTTTCAAAGAGCATTTCTTCAATACACAGGAAAAAGCAGCATTACCCGTGCTGATTCAAAGGGGCACATGCATCCTCAATGTTTATAGCAGTATTACCAACAAGAGCTAAATTATGGAAAGAGCCAAATGTCCATCAACTGATGAATGGATAAAGAAGATGTGGTTTATATGTACAATGGAATACTACTCAGCAATTAAAAAAAAATGAAATCTTGCCATTTGCAACTACTTGAATGGAACTAGAGGGTATTATGCTAAGCGAAATAAGTCAGTCAGAGAAAGACAATATCATATGATTTCACTCATATGTGGAATTTAAAAAAACACAACAGAGGAACACAGGGGAGGGGAAGGAAAAATAAGATAAAAACAGAGAGGGAGGCAAATCATTAAGACACTGTTAAGTACAGAGAACAAACTGAAGGTTGCTATATGGGAGATGGGTGAGGGGATGGGTTAAATGCGTGATGGGCATTAAGGAGGGCATTAAGGATGAGCCCTGGGTGCCATATGTAAGCGATGAATCACTGAATTCTACTCCTGAAGCCAAGACTACACTGTGTGTTAACTAACTTGAATTTAAATAAATAAATAAATAAATACATAAATAAATAAATAGCAGCATTACCTGACACACAGATCTGAATCCTCTCTCCTCTGAATTCATAGCACCTACAATCAGTACCACTCACTTTAAAAATCAATCATCATGTATATTTTAACTAACTTGGATGTAAAGTAAAAAATTAATTAATTAATTTTAAAAGATCAATCATTGTGTATTATGTTTCATTATATATACACAGCATGATCCCAAATTTTTCAAGGCATCTTTTATTTTCCTATCAGTTGTTTTATTTTTTATTTTAAAAATTCTTAATAATCAAAATTCAATTCAAAATCTACTTCTATGATTTTCTAATTAAGAAATCCTAATTTTCTATGTACAGATTACTTTCATCTCAAATTTCCAATTTTGGATATAACAAAAAGAAATTAAAAGAAAAATATATAATTTAATAAGATTCTAATAAATTAACAGCTACTTTCTTTAGCTTTAGTCTGGTTTACAAAGGAAGAAATCATTTCTACAGATTAGTTGACAACTATGGAAAACAGAGAATTATCTTCCATACAATGAATACATATAAAGATTCTTTCAGCAAATATTTTATATTAATATTATTAAATACATAGGAAATATGCCAAAATGACCTAGGGGAATGAGGCAATCTCTTAAAAATGCTACAAATTATCTTACCAGTTAATTTTTGCTAAAATATTCAGATAAATATATAAAACCATCTCTTCCTTGTTAGAATTAAGTACTTAAGGTTCTTGAAACTATTAATGCGAAAATCATATTCTATATATAACCAGAAAATAATTACTAAATTCAGCAAGTAAAACTGGTATAATGACTATTTAAGTAGGTTAGTGCAGAACACATGGCTATAATACGAATTGTCTAGGAACATTAAACCGTATATCTTTTTATATAACACAGAGATAATTAACTTTCTCTATGAAAAATTTCAGTATGTGTTAGCACAGTAAAAACCATTGATATCTCGTACCACAAATAATTGAGACCCAGAGTTATTGGTTGTTGAACTTTCCTTTGATTGTGTTTAACATAGAAAATTAGTTTTTACACAGAAGGTACATGTATATACAATGGCCCTTTTTATGGAGTCAATGTTTTACTAAATCCCCTTTTTGTCATTCTACAAAAGGACAGTCTTAGCCTACCAACAAAACAGCTGAAAAGAACAGTAACAATGAGTAAATTTCCTCCCACTGGGTCTATAAAAAGTGTACATTCCCATCATGAGGAAAGCGTGCATGCAGCATGGTTGAGAAGCAAGTACTGGAACTATTGTGTATTGTGTATATCTCAAGTAGAGAAAAACATCTGTCCTTTTGCCCTGAAAAGGGACCCCCTGTGAGCCTCTTCTCATGGACCATTATAGTTTCCTTCAACCCTGACACTGCACAGGCTTTGAACTGATGGCTGTCTGTCACAAAAAGTTCATCTCAAGCCACTTTTCCTGAGAGGTTTCATAGGGTTTAGACTGAGGTGACCAACCATGGCTTAACAAAAAGATTAGTGTGTCTGGGCACAAAGCAAGACACAGAGATATGAGTGACCCTCTTTGTAACATCTTGCCACACAGAATAAAGAACAGTGAATGTAGTCAACTATAGAATATGCAGAGATGCCTGAGGGAGAAGAAAAGAGGACTGGAGAGGGAATCTGTCTTCACTTGGGAACAAGTGCTCTTTAATGCCAACAGGCATTTCCCAAAGAGTTTTAATGATTCTGTCTCCCTCACCCTTTATACAAGAAATATTAATAGAAATGACAATTTCTATTCAACTCGAGGCAAAAGTAAGAATAGAATGCAATGTTAGGTTTCTCTCTTTGTAAAGTTTTTTAAGAAGGCAATCACTTGGTAGAGTTACAGAACTATAACAGGCCATAAGGGTTATCTACGTAGCACACTGATGCCAAAGGTAAAAGCCTTCCTACAAAATCTTTGACAGGACATTATTTTCCTGTGAATATTTTCCAGTGAATATTTTCCTTCCTTTCAAACTCCCTCCACTAGCAAATACCTATGCATTGTTAAACTCAAAGTTAATTCCTCCCATAAAGTCTTCCCTAGATGACTCTTCTCCACATAGACTGCTCTCAGAGAACTGATAACATTTAATTATGCTTATTACATGTGTGTTTTCTCTTACTAGATGATAAGCTCTCAAGGATAAAGATTACATCCTATTATTTCGTTCACCTAACAAAGTTTGACACATAATAGGCATTTCATAATTACTCATACTGTAATTCTTGAACTCTCCCAATGATGAGAAGCCCATCACATCAAAATGAAGCCATTTTTAAACAATCTTGCTGTTGAGCAGGATGAAGGGCAGGGGTCAGTGAAATGCAAAGGTTTGTTCCCTGTTAATTTTTCCCTCCTGGATCCGAGTTCTACCCTGTAGTTTTAAGTATAAATGGTCCACTACACATTTGAAGACTACCACCTTGCTTTCCTTAACGTCACTACCACCATCTCTAGCTCTTGCCTTTTCAAGCTAAATGCTCCCATTTTCTTCTGCTACTGTTCCTACAAGACAAATGTCAGATGCTTTTCATCCTCATCGCAATCCTCTAGAAGTGCTCTAGTTTGTCAATATTTCCTTTAAAGCTCAATAAAATACTGCATGCATGTGTTCACACTGTGCATCACATATTAGAACTACTACCTACTTTTTTCCAGACACAGTACTGTTCTACAGTAGATGGCCCCCTTAGCCGCCTGGAGCCTGCTTCGGATTCTGTGTCTCCACTTCTCTCTGCCTCTTCTCTGCTTGTGCTCTCTCTCTCTCAAAAATAAATAAGCAAAGGGGCGCCTGGGTGGCGCAGTCGGTTAAGCGTCCGAATTCAGCCAGGTCACGATCTCGCGGTCCGTGAGTTCGAGCCCCGCGTCAGGCTCTGGGCTGATGGCTCGGAGCCTGGAGCCTGTTTCCGATTCTGTGTCTCCCTCTCTCTCTGCCCCTCCCCCGTTCATGCTCTGTCTCTCTCTGCCCCAAAATAAATAAAAAACGTTGAAAAAAAATTTAAAAAAAAAAATAATAATAATAAATAAGCATTGAAAAAATTAAAAAAGAATTTTTAAAAATGTCTCTTCTCAAATTATCTAGCAATCTATTTGGACTTCTGCATGTAAATATAACAAAAAAATGTCCCAAGAAAATCTGTTTTTTAATATACTTCAAACAACAAATAAGAGTCTTGGTTGAAATATTAGTGCGTAGATCACAGAGAAATTTTATCCAATAGCAAATATGTGGGAATCTTTCAGAGAACTTAGATTAGACAGCATTTCCACCTATGTGATTCTGCTTCTACAGTCCAATATCTGAGTTTTCTGGCCCAATTAATACATTTTATTACTACTATGTTACACCATGACCTGCATGTGAATATTCTTTCTCATTTCTAGAACTGGAATATATTCTATCATGTTGATGAACTTAAATTGAATCAGCACATCAGTTCAAACCCAGCAGTATAATTTACTTCCCAGTCAGCATGCA
The DNA here is from genome assembly GCF_022837055.1 of Prionailurus viverrinus. Classification (NCBI taxonomy): domain Eukaryota; kingdom Metazoa; phylum Chordata; class Mammalia; order Carnivora; family Felidae; genus Prionailurus; species Prionailurus viverrinus. The sequence continues at coordinate 114,332,882 of NC_062564.1, read as the reverse complement.
AATATGTTTATATGCTCTATAAGTGTTCAATGATTATATCCTTTATCTAGCATTCATTACTTCTTATATATTGAAATAGTATATTAAAATAAATATTTGGCAGTTTATCAAGTGAAAAAACTGAATGTCTTTAGCTACTAATTTTTATTGAATTTAGTCCTATAATTCCTTGGGGAATATTTTCTATGTTTTTCCTACAAAATTATATTTTAGAGCTGAATGGTCATTTACCAGCTCCTATAGTATTCTGAAGAACTAAATATACTTACTACCAAATATATGAGAAACATATTTTTTGAAAATTTACAATATGCCACACTAAGTACTTAGGTCTGGCTGAATTATGAGAATTGCCTTCTGTAATTATGTAGTTAAATAAGAATATTGTTCCCATGGAACATTTTTCAGTTTCAATTCTTCTCGTAAAGAGTTTGGTGACTTGGATATGATGATCACTTCCCTTTAAGAACTCTCTCAAATGATTTTCTTAAGAAAGTAAACTAATCCTTCAATTTGCTACAACTTGTTTAATATTCAATTTCAAATTCTGCCTTAATTATAGCAATAAGATTTTCATAGTCAAGGATCAAGGAATGCAACAGCCATTAAGAAAGTAATTTTATGATTATTTTTAAATGTACCTCTCTCATAATTAGAAGCAAACTATGAGTTCTTGAAAAGTATGAAGTGTATAAAAGCAAATAATCATATAAAAGGTATTCTATAATACATGTTTTCTTCAGTCCAGACCAGTTCTTAAAATCCTGCAAATAAGAATACAAACATGAATAGTCTACTCTAATAAATCCTAATCTAATGATCCTAAAGGTACCGAAAGATGGGGCAGGCTCCAGGAGCTAATAAAGGTTTTCCACTATCTCATGAGGAAGCTAGAGCTCCTAGAGTTCTTCCACCAGCTGATCTGCAATCCCCAGTTTCAGAGAAGTCTTCAGACTGGAGTAGTGCAAAAACACTCCAGCATTTGATGATGACACTTTTAATGGCTTTAACAGTAATCACACTGAGATTCAAGTATTTGCCTTGGTCTTAAACTGGTGTCTTTCACACAAATGAATGCTAACCGTTTGGGTTTGCTATAGGATGAAAGAAAACATAAAAAGTATTCAGCACTTCAACAGAACTGATCAAGGAAGATGAAAAACATAAGCAAATTTTGAATATTCCCTTTTCTTCACCAAAGTATATTCCCATATGTTTAAAAGAGGTTTTAAGATGAGAAAGAACCCAGTGTCTGTCCACTGAGAGTATTTTTTTAATTACACATCCATTTAATGAAATTCTATTCAGCTGCTAAAGTAACAAAAAATGAGACAGTATCATCTTGCCAAAATTTTTAAACTGAATTTACAAGAAACACACCCTGTTGGTTCTCTGAGCAACACCATGGTGGTTAGCAAGAACAAGTGCTTTACAAAAGGCAGCAAAGGGAGCCAAGAAGAAAGTGGTTGATACATTTTCTAAGAAAGATTGGTATTATGGGAAAGCAATAGCTATGTTCAATATAAGAAATATTGGAAAAATACTAGTCACAGTAACTCAAGGAACCCGAAATATATCAGGTGTCCTCAAGGATTGATTATTAAGCATGCAATCAAGCAACTACAGAGTATGAATTGACTTTGTCATGCTCTGAAAATTGCTATCTTGAACAAATTCCTGACATTAACTTATTATATTTTTTAAATTTCTCTCTTTTCCAAAAATGATAAAGAAAACCTAGATTCCAAATAAATAAGGTACTTTAAGAAGTGGGAAGGATGGGAAGACCATCTTCAAAGTTGGCCCCAAAGTAAGGTCCCAAAGTAAGAAACTCTAATTTTGCAAGGAATGACTAGCACTCCACCTCTCAAGCTGCTTTTACAATGTGTAGGTGGCCAGATGGTTCATTCTAGAAAGCATGTGATTATGAGCTGGTTGTGACCTAAAGGGACAACTTAAAGGTGGGTTTACTACCAATAATCTGTTCAAAATCATATTTTACAAGCAGGAAGTTCAAGAACAGAAAAAGCCACTTCTAAGTTCTTAAATGGTTATATAATGGTTATTAATCCAGTTATTACCCCCCAAAAAGAAACTGGTTTAAAAGACTATATCCAGCTAATTAATAAGGAGTACCTACCACTAATGTAAAGAGAACTCCAGAGGGTGTTTTTTTTTAAGACTATAGCTTTATTTTACAGCAATAAAAGCAGTGTGCTAAATCACACTACTAAACTTTCTTCCTTGGAAACACCTCACTTCTTTGAAAACCCTTAAAACAGGGATTTTTCTTTCTAAGTTACAGTCAAATCCACTGTCATTAATATTATCATAAATTCTCCCAGCTGAGCTTATGGGTTATGTCAATATGCCATCTTGCAGGCAGCAGAAAACCAACCAAATGGGGAAATTGACAAATCACACACAGTTAAATCATATTTTGCTTCATGTTTTTAAAACTAGTTAGTTCATCTCTCAGTGAAATCATGTTTTTATGTGAACACTAAAGTTCAAACTAAGCAATTCTTCAGCTACTCCAAAAAATACAGTAGAATGTTGATGGATTTCTGGCTAGGTTTTAAATCCAGCTCCCCAAAGAATAAGGGCAACAGAAACCAAAGTTTCTTCGAAGCCTTCAGGACAAAGCTTCAAGAATACAATAAGTGTTTTAAGAATGATTATTATAATTATAATACTCTTTTGTACTTAGGAGACTACCATAGTTTTTCTCTCTATAGCACAAAAACTGAACCAGGAGCCAGAAGTGTGAAAAAAAATTAAAGTTCATTCATTAAATGAAAGGAAAAAAAAAAAAGATTGTGAAAACATGGTCCACCAAAACATTACTGATTTGAGCTAAAGAGTGAAAAAATTAACAGACTTTGAAGGAATTCTGAAAAGAGTTCACTTAAGTATTTATTAGAATCAAGAAAAGTTTAAAATATTCTTAAACATCATTTGCTAATTCCTTATCCTACCCTTTTTTTTATCTAAATGTTTATTTGTTTATTTTGTGAGAGAGAAAGGGGGGCAAAGAGAAAGGGAGAGAGAGAATCCTAAGCAGGCTCCATGCTGTCAGCACACAGCCCAAAGCAGGGCTTGAAATCACAAACCGTGAGATCGTGACTTGAGCAGAAATCAAGAGTTAGATGCTTAACTGACTGAGCCACCCAGGATACTTATCTTACACTATCTTTCTATTGCATCCCATCAAGAGCTCCCTACAAGGTCAGTGACAGTGCTAACAGATCAGCACTTTGATTCGCTCTCTAATGTGCAATTTGACTATATGCATTATGGGTGTACAAATGTTTATACGATATTTGAATCATCAATTCCACTTATAATAACTATCAGCAGCACACACAAAGACTTATATATTAGAGTATTCACTGCAAAGTTATTTATTAAGGCACTGAAAATAATCTTGAGGTATAAAAAGAGAAATTATTAAATTATAAGAAACCCATATGAATATCATACAGATAACATGACTCACAATGAATGTATACTACCTTTATCAGAAATTATTTTTTCTACTTTCATGAGAAAAAATTTTCTAAGCTTCCTGTATTCCAGATTTACCTTTGAAGTCTTGAGGATATTCATTTTACCTATATATTATTAGGTCACTTGATGCAGACTTTACATAAAAGGCTTTGATGTAGACCATAGATGCACCGAGGTAGCTCAGTCAGTTAAGCATCTAACTTCAACTCAGGTCATGATCTCGTGGTCCATGACTTTGGGCCCCACATTGGGCTCTGTGATGACAGCTCAGAGCCTGGAGCCTGCTTCAAATGCTGTGTCTCCCTCTCTCTCTGCCCCTCTCCCACTCACGCTCTGTCTCTCTCTCTCTCTCTCTCTATCAAAAATAAACATTGGAGCCTGCTTTGGATTCTGTGTCTCCCTCTTTCTCTGCCCCTCCCCTACTCACTTTGTCTCTCTCTCTCTCTCTCAGAAATAAACATTTTTTAGAAAAAGGATTTGATATACCTTAAATATTTATTGTAACTAATTACGTCTAGTTACTATTTAAGTTCTATTATGATTGCTCTATCCATGGTAGATCATCAAAAAAACAAAGAGTAAAGATCATATTTTTAAGGAAATAAAAATATAATATTGTTAATCAACATAATAATAGTCTGCAAACCCTGAAATGTGTCAGAAAGAAAACTAAACAGCATTAATGAGGCAGAATAATTGTATTGAAAAGGAAAACATTTATATAAAATATAAGTACTTCAATTTTTCTCCAAAAATGAGAAGAGGAAGTTTGTGTGTGACTGAACTAGGTAGCCGCTATCATAAAGTCTGGCCCATAGACCAGACTAAATAACACACAAAGATTTGCTTTGTTTGGCAAAGTGCTTTTAAAAAATACATTTAAATGCTTTATCTGGCTCTTAACACTCCAATCTGATGATAGAATATTCTAGTCTAACAAACTTCACACAATTGTATTACTTGCCTGGCATTCTAATTTGCCTTCCAGTTTAAAGTCCTACCTGGAGTAACCCCAATTACACGATGTTTTGTTCTCCTTCTTTCCCTCCACCTCCTTTCTATACATCCCTCAAACCCTACTCCCGCAACTTGGAAACCACTTTCCTAATTAACGTTGGCCAATCTCAGCTAAAGTTCTGAAAACTTCCAAGCAGTTCCTCTGTATTTCACCCTTGTACCTCAACCCACATAGAACAATTTACTTTTAGCCATACTATTTTATCTAAAAGAAATAAAGTGTTCCATGACCAAACAAGTTTATAAAACATGATACATTAGAGTCCCCATTTTAGTGATTCACAATATACAAATCCTACAGTGGATAAATCTTATTTGTTTAGCCCAGTGTGTATCTGATTTGTCTTGAAAACATTCTTCCTCAGGAAATTTGTTAACGTGAAAAAGAAATGGTGTTTCAGGAATACAGTTGGACAAACTCAATACAACGAAGGCTGCGAGTGGATGGATCGCTGGTAGAAACACTTGAAAGGTGTTCAGAAATAGACTGATGGCAACTACAGTGAAAGACTACTAGAAAGGCACTGGGCTCTGAATGCACTTTGTCATGCTCAGACATTTCAGTTCAGAATCAAGGAAAAACACTGTTGGTCAGTTTATCAAGTTTCTAAATCATATTAAGCCAAGAGGAGTTGGAAATTTATTTTAAAAAATCATTAGCCTAACAAATCCTGATAAGGTGGGAGCTGGGTTTTGTGAAAATAAACATACAGTCTTGATTTGCTTCCCTCTTCCAAAAAAAAAAAAAAAAAGTACCATAAAGACTTAACAGCAGCGTACATAAAAAATAAAGTTTTTATCAATGTTAAATGCAGTATTGGTAAATTCAATTATGGGACCAGCAAGAAAATTATTATAATTTTAGGCTGTATTAGTTGGCAGTATAGTATCTAGAACAAGGGAAGTTTTCCTCTCTCCCCCTCTTGTATTTGCCAGTCACGAGCTATCAGAGTTTCATTCAAATCCGTTTTCAACACTTTAAGAATGAAGTAGACGAACTGGAATACCTGAATGAGCTAAGGGCATTTATTCCAAAAAATGAAAATATTAATGGGAAATACAGTAAATGATTTCAAACATTGGAAAAGTTGTCATAGTACAGAGGTATTCAATATATTTTTTATGATGGAGAGTGAGGATGGTATACAAAATAAAATGGTGGATGCTCATAAGGAGATAAATTTCAACATGAGCTTTTTAACAAGCCAGTCTGAAGACTGAATGGTCTATTCCAGAGGTAATCCTAAATTGAATAAACATTTAGCCAAGAACACACTAAGGGAATTCAAGCACCTAAGGCAATGTAAGTCTAGCTAACCTTTAAAGGCCCTCCCAACACTGAATACAATCAGAGGCAGCATTACCATTTGGAGAGAACATTACCCCAAACAATGCAATATACTCTGTATGGAAACAAGACTATCAAAGCCAGTGGGTGCTAGAAGCTGAGTTAGGAGAGCTAATTGTTCCATTTTTAGGATTCTGCAAGCCCACTGTTAAACACAGTTATTGCTAAAAATTTAATTATATACACTTACAATAAAATAAACTGTATTAAAGCAAAGTTAATAAACACTCAAACTTATCACTTCCTAATGTCACTTTGTTAACTTGAAATCAACCTTGGTAGGACACTTACACCCCAAAAATCTGCAATTGCCACAAATCAGGACTTTTTTTGAGAGTAGTTGTTAAAGATTTGTCATCAGCACACCACATCAGTAACATATGTAGTCAACAAGTATTTATTACACTCCCTCAAATACAGCTTGAGGTTGTGTGGACTAGAAGTAGAAATCAAAGGAATCTTCCTCAGGAAACAGGAGAACAAGAAATAAGAAGGTACATCTAAACCTTCAAAAGTGATTTGCTTTCTCAATGAATAGAATGTGTTACATTTGTACAACAGAGTTACTCTACAGCCTTCAAAAACAATGATGTGAATCAATCTGTGTAGGAAAGGCAAGCAACCAGTAACACTGGATTCCTGCAGAGAGACGGGATGCTGTGCACCATTTTTAATTTAAATTCTTGCATTTCTTGCCCTGGGTATTATTTTAAGAATAGTAACAACAATGGTGAAATCAAACACAAAGAAAGGGGTTGACCTTGGGCAATAACTGGACCAGAAGGCAACAAACAAGCAGCAGAGGAATGCAGCCTTAACAAAGGCAGCAGAAGCAGAGATAAAATTCTTAAGCCCAGAGAGCACTGCCCTGGATGCCTTCTGCTGAGGGGAAACTAACTATCCTGAAAGTTCTGATCACCCTCCTTCCCTGTTCTTGCAGGGGAGCCTGCAGAGCTCTTGCTAGTCCTGCCTTCCTTATTCACTGGGCATCTTTTAAAAGAAAGGTACTCAAGTAGGGGTGATTTTGACACCTAAGGGACATTTGGTAATGTTGGACACATTTCTGGGTGTAGAATAAAAGGGGTGCAACTGGCATCTAATGTGTAAAAGCCAAGTAAGGATGCTGCTAAACATCCTACAATGCACAGAACAGCCTCCCACAATAAAGAATTAGCCAGTCCAAAGGTGCCTCAGTGGCTCAGTCGGTTGGGCATCCAACTTCGGCTCAGGTCATGATCTCATGGTTTGTGGGTTTGAGCTCCGTGTTGGGCTCTGTGCTGACAGCTCGGGGTCTGGAGCCTGCTTCAGATTCTGTCTCCTTCTCTCTCTCTCTCTCTCTCTGCCCCTCCCCTGCTTGCACTCTGTCTCTCTCTGTCTCTCAAAAAAAAAAAAAAAAAAAATTTTAATTTTAAAAAATTTAAAGAAGTATCCAGTCCAGAATGTCAATAGTGACCAAGTTGAGAATCCCTGTACCACTATTGCTTAAGGCCACCTGAGTGGATCTCTATTCTTTATAACCCAAGGGAGTCAGGTCAAGACCCAGAGATTCTGTCTTCACTAGGAAATATGACCATAGAATCTGAACTGACGTTCAAGGGAGTCTGCAAGACTTCTTAAAAGTAACTGCCATGAAAGGTAGCCTGGGGAGGGGTTAAAACTGTTGCATTTAACCTAACAACTGACAGAGATCTTTTTTTTTCTTTTTTTTTTTTTTCAGAAAAACTATCTAATTGAAGTGCCATTAACATTTCTGCAAAGTATCCTTATATACATTAGAGAACTAGTCAATATTCTTAGAAGAAAGCAAAATAAATTCAAATACCATCTTCTTTAATAACATGTTGCTATTTTTGAAATTGTGAAAGTAAATGAACTGGAATTATGAGTTCAAATAACAATTATCATTGTAGTCTCAAATCCATTAAAATTAGATACAGTTGGCTACAGGCTATACTTTTGTAGCTTTTCCTTCTCTTGCAGTCTTCAATCTGCATATCTGACACCCTTATTCCTCCACCAGAGCTTTGCAGCCTAATTTCTTTCAATAGTAACATACATGGCACAGGGTCTCACCCACAGTAAATCACAATAAATACTTTATCATTTAGGTGAACAAAAAGATTCTCAAAAGACTACTATATACATGATCTTTTCACCTCTGCCATAGTTGACTGGAATTAGGTAATACCAGAGATCAGTTACCACCCACAATATATAATTTTTAGATACTAATATCTAAAATATTTAACATTTATGGGATGCTTAGGGAGCTCAGTCGGTTGAGTGACAAACTCTTGATTTGGGCTCAGGTCATGATCTCATGGGACCTGGGATTAAGCCCCGTGTCAGGCTCTGTACTGACAATGCAGAGCCTGCTTGGGATTCTCTCTCTCCCACTCTCTCTCTGCCCCTCCCCTGTGCATGCACTCTCTCTCTCAAAATAAATAAACACTAAAAAATAAATAAATAAAATATTTAACATTTATAATTAACTCTCTCCCCTACCTAGTAGTATGAGACCAAACTGCTTCTCAACGAAGCACCAAAAACCATGTAGTTTCCATGTATCCCCACCCATCCCTGGCTGCCATTCTAATATACTGTCTTCCTAGAATGTATAGGAAGGGCCATTATCCAGCTTCAGCTATTCTGACAAAATCCCAGTGGGCTCAGCCAAAAGGTTTTAGCAACTGAAACAGGTGGGAGCAGGGTCACCTGGATGGCTCAGTCGGTTAAGCATCCAACTTCAGCTCAGGTCATGATCTTGCCGTTTGTGAGTTCAGCCCGGTGTGGGCTCTGTGCTGACAGCTCAGAGCCTGGAACCTGCTTCAGATTCTGTATCTCCCTCTCTCTCTCTCTGCCCCTCCCCTGCTCATGCTCTGTCTCTCTCTGTCTCAAAAGTAAATTAAAAAACATTAAAAAAATGTTAGAAAGAAAGAAAGAAAGAAAGAAAGAAAGAAAGAAAGAAAGAAAGAAAGAAACAGGTGGGAGCAGAGTAAAGTATCCATATACCTGGGCAGCTGAGGCTGAGCTGTCTGGGCTACTAGTAAGTAAAGTAAATATGAGTTGGTAGCAGTAGAAGTAGTAGGAGATCAAACAAGGGAGAGTCCAACAGGAGAGGCAACTGGCCAAGAATAAGCAAATAAAGCTTAGAGTATGGACTAAAGACAAGTTGTCTGAAGCAGCAACACATGAATATGATGAGAGTGCCCAAGGAAAAGCCAAACTAGAACAAACTTGAAGTCAAGGCCAAAATGGCCAAAATGGCACAAAATCCCCAGGCAACCACATGCTCACAGAGGATAAGTGTGGCCTATGTAAATAATATAATTGCCTGGATATAATATTCCCAAACACAAAGGTTAGGTCAGCAACTCCCTCTTGAACATCAGTGAAAGCTACTCACTGATACTGAAACACAGGAAGCTGAGTCTTCCAAAGTGGTCTATTACCTTAAACAACTCTTCAGTGTTATGAATTTAAAGGCCACTTCTGCAACTCATGCCAGTTGTATAGACCTACCAATCAGCACAACCCTCAGGGGTCTAGTATATAAAGTATACAAAGCTATGGGGTGCCTGGGTGGCTCAGTCGGTTAGGCATCCAACTTTGGCTCGGGTCATGATCTCACGGTTCATGCGTTCAAGCCCCATGTCAGGCTCTGTGCTGACAGCTCAGCACAGTGAAAAACTATGCACTGTCTAGAGCATATCCTTCCCACTTACCTAATTCTGATTCTTTCAGGGCTATTTAAAACTGTAAGTTGTAGATAACTAATAGTAAAGCAAAATAAATCTTACCACAGACATGCAAATTCTTTCTGACTGAGTGCAATTGACTTCCTTCCCCCACAGTGGAAAAAGTCCAGTTTTGCCTCCATCTACACAACAAGTTTGATATTCTAGACTATAAATGTATCTGTTTTTAAATTCTCCTTTGAACTAGTTAAAACATCTTATCAGTTCCTTCTTTCATGATTTAAGCAAAATCTTTAACACATGTTCGCTTTTTATCTGTATGAAAGTCACAATTGTACCGTTTTTGAAAATTACCTTTAACAGTAATTTTTGAGAAAACAATTAGTTATTGAAATCTGGGAGAAGTATTGACAGTTCCCATTGACAATTCCTCAGTTACACTGCTGGATTTAATCATAACTACAGCTGGGGCGCCTGGGTGGCTCAATGGGCTGAGCGTCCGACTTCCACTCAGGTCATGATCTCACGGTTTGTGAGTCGGAGCCCCGTGTCAGGCTCTGTGCTGACAGCTCGGAGCCTGGAGCCTGCTTCGGATTCTGTGTCTCCTTCTCTCTCTGCCCCTCCCCAACTTGTGCTCTGTCTCTCTATGTCTCTCAAAAAATAAATAAATGTAATCATAACTACAGCTATTGCCCAGGAAAGGCATAGAGGTGTTGAGACTGAAAGGTGATAAAGTCCCTGACTGATCAAATTAGAAGTGGACAGTAAGCTAAGTAGAGTGTCACCAATAGAATGGAGGCAAAATAAGGGGCATCTGGGTGGCTCAGTTGATTAAGCGTCCGACTTCACCTCAGGTCATGATCTCGCAGTCTGTGAGTTTGAGCCCCACATCAGGCTCTGTGCTGATAGCTCAGAGCCTGGAGCCTGCTTCGGATTCTGTGTGTCTGCCTCTCTCTCTGTCCCTCCCCTGTTCGTGCTCTGTCTCTTTTTCTCTCTCGAAAATAAACAAACATTAGAATGCAAGAAAAATAGAATCTATATTCATTCTAGAGAAGGCAAGGGAGGGAGGATGGAAAGGAGAGTGGCCTGACTCTTATTTGGGAACACAGAAGATCCTCTATTTCTGTAGTTTCATAGATACATAGCTACATCCCAAAGACAAGCCTTGTCTAGTCTGTTTGCCAACAACAGAGCACATCAGGGCAAATGCTTATTCATTGAAAGCCTGACAGGGCATCATTTCTCTATGGGTGTTTTTGCTATGTTCACTATTGGTTTTCAGGAGTTCAATGAACATTATTTAAAAATGCCCAGCACTGTTAAAAGTGGAGACTTGTAAAAAAACAAAAAACAAAAACTGAAAATGATGAGAAAAATGATGGGTGATGCTCAAATATAGAGGACAAACGTGACTGATTAGAAAATCCCTCTATCTGGGATTCCTTCTTGAGGATTGATACTGGAAGCAAAAGTTTTCTGTTCAAATAGATGAAAGGCTTAAAAGAATAAAACACATCCTGAGTCTAATGTGTTATGGGCTCACACATAGAAAACAGAAAGAATACCTCAGACCTCTCAATTCAAGGACAGTTTTGACATAAAAATAATTTAACTTCTTTTTTAATATTGTAAAAATGGTGACATATATTTTACCACCAACACATAGCATTCCTCATATAGAACTTGATCACAGAACCAAGCCAACATTCAGGGAAGTATCCTCAGAAGAAGCTGAAATTCAGAGCATTAAATAACTGCACAGAAGGAAACTATATACAAGAACATAAAAGCCCTGTTTTCTTTATGGATGTACTTTCTCAATGCTAGAGTTTTTCCTTTATTAAACACTTCCAGATGCATAACATGTAGAGTAGTACTAAGCCACCACTGTCAGTCTTGCTTCTTAACCTCCTAGGAAGTTGTCAGCGTATCTGTAGGGTTTGGGAAGTAAATGTAGAGCATATAATTTGTTCAGTTAAACCTCTTTTTAACCAGCTTACAATAGCTTTGGTTAGTATATATGATCTCTCCAGCCTTTAGTACCTGGTCAACCTCTCTATCTTTGCTGCTTTCCTGATAATTGTTCTCTCTTAGAAAGCAAGGTAACTAAAGCTGGGTTTTTTTCTTAAATTTTTTAATTTTTTTTTTTTTTGAGAGAGAGAGACAGAGCATGAGTGGGGGGAGAGACAGTGAGAGAGGGAGATACAAAATCCAAAGCAGGCTCCAGTGTCTGAGCTGTCAGCACAGAGCCCAACGCGGGGCTCGAAGTCAAGCACCATGAGATCATGACCTGAGCTGAAGTCGGACACTTAACCGATTGAGCCACCCAGGTGCCCCTAAAGCAGTTTAAAAAAGAAAAGTCATTCTTCTCTTCCAAGACTTCCCAAAAGTCTGTAGGTTGAGACTATGTGTTGAAGAGAAAATAAATTGCTCACCAAAGCTCAATAACTTGTGTAGTTGCTGTGCCTTTCTATTATCTGTCCAATAAGACAATTGAGTAAGGTGTTGTACTTGGCCAAACTACCGTCCATGAGTCACTACTCAAAACGGTCAACAGCATTGCTGATGACAGTGGACATGCATTTCCACCGGAGGTAGAGTATTGTCTGTCAAACTGCAGTACTTGTTACACTATGATTGCAGCCGGATTTACACTTCCTCTGTAAAATGCACTGTACATATCATTCACTATTGGCTAAAACATTGTTAATTCCTAACGTTTTCCCTTTTAGCATTTAAACATAAATGCCCAATTCATATATTCTCATTGTACTGTAAGTTTAAATTTAATACATAAACATCATCAGCTTAACACACAAAAATCAAGTAAAAAAGTCTCAAAGATCCCAGAGACATCTTTAATAACAACTCTCTCACAATATAGTACTTGAGGGATACTTATTTTTCATATACTACTTAAACTAAGTATTAACCATTAGTTTAAAAACTACTGCATTAGGGACACCTGGGGGCTCAATCTGTTGAGTGTCTGTCGTCAGCTTCAGATCTCATGGCTTGTGAGGTAGAGCCCTGCATCAGGCTCTCTGCTGTCAGCACGAAGCCCACTTCAGATCCTCTGTCCCCCTCTCTCTGCCCTCCCCTGATCATTCTCTTTCTCTCAAAAATAAAAAATACACTTTTTAAAAAATCAACTGCTTTACATATATATATATATTTTTTTTTTTTTAAAGGCAATGGACTGTTGTAACTTTGTGATTAGGCCCAATATAATACCTAGCATTAAAGAATAAGTAAAAATACAAGGAAAGAAATTTGAAAAACACAGAAAACTTATAAATAAACAAGAATAATATGCTGATGTGAAGGCTTAAAATATGAGTGACTTTAAGAAAAAGCATGAGGTGGGATATTGATTTTCTGATAAACAGGATCATACTCAGTTACACAGTGCATCTTCCCAGATTTCCTGTGCTACCACCATTATTATACCTTCTTTGCTGGGCCAGTACAACCCAGTAAAGAGACAATATGACATTAATAGTTGTTTCTGGATTCTATTCATTTCTTAATAAATAATTTTGCCTCTATCATTCTTAGTAATATTTTTAAGTACAGAATTTTGGAGGCAGTTTCTGTGTTAACAAGTATATAGTATCGCTAGACGTGGCAGATGATATCACACTGGGGATTGGACTTCCAGTGATCTTCTAATAGGTCCTCTAATAGATCCTCTATGGAGTCCTAAGGTCCTATGGAGATACCTCAGGGGCCAGCATGGGGGAGGTGTAGCTAACATTACATCCAATTTCATGTAGTACATTTCCTCATAAGATGGAAAAGTTCAGGGGCACCTGGGTGGCTCAGTCGGTTAAGCATCCAACTTCAGCTCAGGTCATGACCTCACGGGTTGTGAGTTCGAGCCCCACATTGGGCTCTGTGCTGATAGCTCAGAGCCTGGAGCCTGCTTCCAGTTCTGTGTCTCCCTCTTTCTGTGCCCCTCCCCTGATCGCACTCCGTCTCTGTCTCTCAAAAATAATAATAATAATAAATAAATAAAAAAGATTGAACAGTTCAGCTTCTTTAAGAAATATTGGAAAGCCCCTGAACTACTTGATCTCCAAGATTTGTATTAGCTTTAATATATTATGGCCCACAAAGTCCTCAGGCTAAATGTTAAAAAGTCCTGGGGATAAGAATATTAGTGTATGTAAAGAGATAAACCTCAATAAAAGTCCTCAACCAGGTCAAGTTGACAGATATCCATTATAATCATTATGAACATTTATAAAGAATCTTCTGTAGAGAATTCTACAATAAGCCCTAGAGATACACAGATACAAACCAGAACCCCAACCATGAAGCTCCTAAATGACATTGGTAGAAGTGCACTCCCAACACACTCCCTCAGGAAGTAGGATACAATTATACCATGAGACCACTTAGCAGTTAGGGTCAGGATTTGCCCACAAGAGTCAGCTGATCCTTAACCCACTGCACTCATATGACCGCCCCCAATCAAATTGGTATCCATCCTCAGAAAGGCAGTTATTTAAGAAGCTTATTTCCTTTCTAACTTTATCTTCTCGGACCTTGAGCCTTAATAATTTCAGTAAAAAAAAAAAAAAAAAATGACTTTTAGTATTCCAAAGTTCACTTAACCCTAGATTTTGCCAGTATTTCTAGCACGACTTTAAAGTCAAAAGGTTGGTGCTTTGTGGATGTTTTACCTTATGGTCATATCATGTACATCTAAAAAATACCAGCTGGATTCTAGAGCCCCTGAGACATAAATTGGAGTTTCATAATTCCTATGAAGGTTACACAAACAACTTACCTTTGATAGCTGCCGGAACTGACCTAAGATCCTGGAATGCTGGGAAAGAACTGTATCAGTTTTCCAGGCATATTTAATTCTAGCATCTTAAGAATCAAAAATAAGAACACGGGGCGCCGGGGTGGCGCAGTCGGTTAAGCGTCCGACTTCAGCCAGGTCACGATCTCGCGGTCCGTGAGTTCGAGCCCCGCGTCGGGCTCTGGGCTGATGGCTCAGAGCCTGGAGCCTGTTTCCGATTCTGTGTCTCCCTCTCTCTGCCCCTCCCCCGTTCATGCTTTGTCTCTCTCTGTCCCAAAAATAAATAAACGTTGAAAAAAAATAAGAACACAACTCTGGTCCTGTAACAGACTTGAAGGAGGGATTCCTAAGAGATTTTGTTCTCCCGTTCACTGCTACAAGGGCCAGAGAGGACGCTGGAGATAGAGCTATAATGGAGAATTCCTTTGACTCTCTCTACCTTGTAAGAACTCTAAAACACTAGACTTACTCAAAATGAAGGCAAAGCGGTATGATTCCAAGAGATTATGGGATGTGGGTGGCTTTTCCCTCCTCCCCTTTTACTCCTCTTACATGTGACCTCTTTGATAAAGAAAGAAAAAATAGACTCTACCCCTGCCACTACTTCCAGTTAGATATATTCTGACTCTCAAATGTACCATAATGTGCAAACTAGAGCTGGCTACAATTCATCTCATTTACTCAGCCACTTAGCCTAAATGTGAAAATTGTACTTAAATATGTGCTGACCACATTTCAAATAGAAGAATAAAAACTTTGTGTACATAACCCAGAAGCCTAGAATTTCTAAAATCTAAAATTTTTTTATCCAAAGGAACAGACACAGTTTGGGGCATTCCTGGAAATCAGACTAAGCAATCAGGCTAAAGAACACAATAAAGAACCCATTTCAACTATCATGTGGTAACTGAAGTTAAAACGGACACGACAGATGAAATGATGTCAAAATCGTGATCGTGATTTCAAACAATTCTTGATTCTGAGAAATTACAAAGGATGAGCACAAAATCCCCAGTTGATAAATTCAATTATATTTAGTTCATGTATTCTAGCTATTAGAATACTGGCTTCAAGCTTCTAACTGTGAATTGATCTACTAAATAACTAATAATGACTAATACAAATGTGAAATTTATTAAATTGCTTTAAATAATTGTTTTAAATTGTTTTAAATTAAATTGTTTTAAAAGCTCAGAGGACATTCTAGTCTTCAAATATAGGTGGAAGAAATTACTTGCTTCCCCCCATTAATCTCTTCCATTGCGAACAGAAGTCAAGAAATCAGCTAGGAATTGAACTGGGAAGAGGCTGACCGAAGTCCCACTATTCAGCTCAGTTCCTCCTCCTTGTGGTCACAGAGGGAAGGTGTCTGCCATCTGGTGGCATTTCTTTAAGGAATCCTATACCTAAGAGACTCACAGAGTAGTCATTTGAAAGAATATATGATACCGGTGAAAAGTGGTCGATTTTAATTTGTGAGTAATTCCATATCCTTCTGCTTCCCACTCTTCTGCATCCCTCCTTTTTAAAGGTCAGTTTTAAAATATTTTTTAACTGCAAGAGTGCTGAACACATCCCAAATGAAACAATAACTATACATAGCTAAGCATTCAATATGCAGGTATACCATAGTCATTGTTAACACACATTGGGAAAAAAAGTATTAAATATCATGAGTGGATATTCACGGCATGGATCTTCACCCATACTGGCAAGCCACGGAGGGTGGGGATGCTTCTGTGTTGAGCAGTCACATATTGGCTACAGCCTGTAGCCCAGACTAACCCATGCATTGTTTTCACATTCTCAGCTTCCATCAAATCACCAAGTAATGTTTATAAAGTGGTAGGATGGAATAAAAACACTTTTTCATAATAGGTTTTGGATGGTTTCCACCGAAGATAACAAAGATTGATGTCATTTTGATGAGTGCCTAGTGTGGTTCCCCCTGAAGCAGGAAATGGCCCCCCTGGACTGTAAAACAGTCCTCATTCTGGCATGTTTCCCCACCACCAGCTCTCCATTTACCTAATTTCATCTAGAGAGGATGCCTTCCTTCTCCATTCCTAGAGCTAATTTTGACATTCAAATAGTGGTTTTGTAAACGTCATGTAGTTGATTTTGCACAGTTAGAAACCAATCATAAGCGCAATAGGTTATTATGGCCCTGCAAGGCTACTTGTATCTGTACGTTTATCAAGTGAGCCAGAAAGAATTAACCCCTATGCAGAACTGATACCCTTTTCTTAAATAATTCCCAGTTCATAGAAAAACAGAATTACCCAGGTAAGAAAGAGAAAAGAAGACTTGAAGAAATAACTTCTTAATAATTTTTAGACAAGAAACTCAGAAGAGAAGCTAAGAAACAAGAACACTGCTTCAAGAGGCAATTTGTCCCTGGTCCTTTGGGTGACAGGGCATTTTGCCAGCTGTCATTACTGGACCAACTAAGTGTTACACCCAAACTGCTGCGCTCATTAGGACTGAAACCATGTAACATGAATGCTTTGAGGTGCTTGGATGTCACATTGTATCGTCTGGCCTTAGGAAAGGAGAGGAAAGCCTGCTATTCTCATTTAAATAACATTTATAGCATTTTAATTTGCTTTCTTTCTGCAAACCATTTCTGACTGTTCTTTACCTTACATAATTGAAAATCTACACATATTATGTCCTTACTCAATGCACTCCATCCATTCATTGTGCAGCGGGTTAGGAAAAACGTACAGCATAAGTGAAAAACCATGTTAGGAAATACACACCTTATATGATAAAGTAAATTTATGTTAGCAAGGTAATAATAAAGGTCTTCCCACATGATGGAAAAGGGTGCACAACCTTAAAGCTAAAGTAACATGTATTTCTACCAAAAATTGAGAAGATATCACAAAACCTATCACCAGAGGCTGTATTATTCACATACATGAATCAGAGATACTTTTATTTGCCTACATTTATTCTTTTTTTTTTTTTGTATACAGTAATTCTCATAGACTTGCAGGGTGTATAGGAACATTGAAAGTTATATAGTATATCTTTATTATCTCCAGCTAAACTCTCCAAGCTGATGAGTAGCTGTGCTCCATTTCATCATTATCAATGAACGTAGAGGAGACAAGTGCAAGGACACTGTTTAGTACCACCAGACAGGAAGTCTGGACTCTTATCCAGCCAAATCTCACTGTGTTCAGAAGAAATGTAGAAGAATAAATCACCATCCGATTTATCACAAACCTTATATATTAAAGCCGCTTTTTTGTTTCAGTTGGGTATCAGTATAGGTAAATCAGGTATCAATATACATTTATCTGACCATAAATTCTTGGCATGCCAAAGCCAGGTGAGGTTATGCAAAGCAGCTTTTTATACATTGCTAGCACTTTTATTTGTAATCAAAACATACATTTTCTCATATTATGATTTCTCCTACTGTGAATTTCTCTAGCCTCCACCCCCAGAGAAAAGAATAATAAAGTCCTAGTATTTACCATATGAAAGAAATTGTGGTCATGTGCTCCAAAGCACACAGTTCTTTTTCGAGGTCACACTTGTCATGACTAAATTTATGCGATTTTTACATTTTATTTATTTTTGAGAGACAGAGAGAGAGAGACAGAGCACAAGCAGGGGACGGGCAGAGAGAGAGGGAGATACAGAATCTGAAGCAGGCTCCAGGCTCCGTCCGAGCCATCAGCACAGAGCCCGATGCGGGGCTGGAACCCACGAACGGTGAGATCATGACCCAAGCCGAAGTCAGTTGCTTAACCGACTGAGTCACCCAGGTGCCCCAAATTTATGCTATTTTTAAATAAATGTCTGTCATTCTCATTGAAATGTAAGCTCCATGAGGGCAGATACCAAGTTTGCCTTGTTCATCAGCATATTCCCAGTATCTAGCATGATATTTGGCACACAGCAGGCTCTTTAAACCTAGAGAAGCAACAAATGCCCTTCAAAATCATTCTAGTCCAATACTCCTTATTTTAAGGATATGAAAATAGAGCCTATAAAAGTCATTCTTTTGGGAAATGACTTGTCCAAGATTGTACAACATGTTAATAACAAAGCCAGGATTATAACTCTGGATTCTTTATTGCCCATTCACATTCTCTATCCCTTACAGCTTAGAGGTTCTTGTAACTAATATCCTGGGAAAACAACACTACTGATGAGTAGGGTACAGAAACATTTCTGATCTAAATATCTTTTGGTTGGCTGCCTGGCTCCCAGTGTTCTTTACCAGTTAGAACACAGAAACCCTCCTATAAAGGCAGGGCTCCAAGAACAAAACCCAAAACAAGATTCTACAGCCACAGCAAACAGCCAATTTATTCACTCCTGTGAGGGTCAAGTTTTACCAAGGCCAAGCCACGGGATGTCAGCTGAACGTCTATGGTTCAGCTACTACTAAAGCAAATATTGTGCTAAGCAGAGCTTCAATTTGTATGGCTTTTTCATTTTATTATGGGGTTTCTTTAAAGCAAATATTCAAAAACTAGAATTTCTCCAAGCACGTGAAAAAAGTAAATGTAAATTTTCGGGAAGCAACAAAGGTGACTTAAAATTAGATTATGGTGATGGTTGCCCAACTCTATAAATTTATTTAATTTTTTTTAATTCATACACTTAAAATGGGTAAGTATTATAAATTATGCTTCAATAAAACTGTTAAAAAATAAGTGTAAAAATGAGGGGCGCCTGGGTGGCTCAGTCGGTTATGTGTCTGACTTCAGCTCAGGTCACGATCTCACAATTCCTGAGTTTGAGCCCCGAGTCAGGATCTGTGCTGACAGTGTGGAGCCTAGAGCCCTCTTTGAGTTCTGTCTCTCCCTTCTCTGCCCCTCCTCTAGCCCTGCTCACACACTCCCACCCTCCCTCTCTCTCTCTGTGTCTCAAAAATAAATAAACATTTAAAAAAAAATAAGTGTGAAAATGAGTCAGACAGTTAAAGCACTTCTTTTAGAAAACATGTGTTATCAAAACTGTAAAGACATATCCTCATACTCTTTTAATCCCAAATTCTAACCACTTCAATCATGGTTTACCTACAAGGTCAAAAGTTTTTCCTTCAAATTTGGTAAAAACAATTTATTAGACTAATATAAATATCTATAAAGAACCAATCTCCATTGATATAGCACTAAGAGATACTGACTCATTTTGATTATCTGCATGAATGATCTGCAGATATATTTGCTTAACTAACCATAGTATTCTAATCCAAAACCTGCCATTAACTAGCCTTTGGGTTTTGAACAAGTTATATACATCTCCAGGGCTAAGTTTTCCCACCCACATCATGCGTCCCCATGGACCAGGTTAGAGTTAAGTAGTGCATAATATATTAAAAAGAATAATAACTATTATCTAATGAATAACCACGAAAATGTCACACTTTATGCAAATTATCAACTTCTGAGGAAGGTAGTATATGACACTTTTTTGTGGATGAGGAACCTGGAATATAGAGAAGGTCCCACAGTTACTTAGTAGTAGACCCAAGATTCCAGTCCTGTCTAGCCCAAAACCTATATTCATTCTCTATTGCTTATTAGACTTTGTGCTTTTGATTTTGTCAGATGTGGGCATGAATCGTGACCCTGCCTTTACTATGCTAAGTTAGTCACCTTCTCTGGGTCCAGTTTCTTCATCTGTAAATATGAGATTAGTAGCACTTAACTCCCAAGGTTGTTGGGAAGATTAAATAAGAGTGCTTCCCCTACAATTACAAACCATTCAATAACAGTCTTTCCCATCCCTTTTCCACAAAAGTTCTTTCCTGTGTTAAAAAAAAAAACAAAAAATCTATAAATTCTATGACTTCCTTGTAGCCTACCTGGATAAACTTCACTGGGACTGAGTTCTATCAAAAGCAATTAAAGTGAACACAAACAACAGGGCATTGGCCCTTTGCTATCAGTCCTTGGCTCTGTGACGGAAACTGTCAACAAGAGTGTCAACTTCAAGGGGTGGGCATGTGTCCACAGGAACTGAGCTGAGGTCACAGACTTGTCTCACTCTGCCCTACAAACAGATGTCTGGGTGACAACTCTTAGTCACCGCAAACCAGGGTTAAAGCCAAACCAGGTGGGAAGCTCCATATCTCCTTTCTAATCCTCCGGGCCAGGCCATTCATTCCCTAAGACAATACCTCACTAACCATAATTCAAAATAACTTGTTTCCTCCCAGGATACTATGTTCAAAATAATGCCTTTATTTTGATGATGTCTGATTATTCTGCAAACTAAAAAAATACCATAGCATTTCTATAATAGTGATTTGTCAGCAAGAAACATGTTTGATTCCGTGTCTTAGATTGTACACCTTCAAATGTCTACCTCTTCATTACATCTGGTGAAAACTGATGTAATGTGGAGCTCTAGTGGTGGCAAGAAAGTAAAGCAGCCATTAGTGAGAACCAACAAAAGGCCAAGGAAATCACCAATTCCTCATTTATTTGTGTGTTCTTAGGGTAAAATCACCATTTATTATGAAGTTAATATGTTAAGAAGAAAACGTTTCAAAACGATGTTCCAAGATAATATAAGGTGCCCTCTAAATGTAATGGCTTTCCTCCAGATTACAAATTAGACCTCAATAACTAACTTGCATCAAATATCAAGAAGCAGATTTAACTACAAAAAACAACTCAGTGCTGCGGTTGTCGCTTTTCTAAATTTTACCAAGTTCACTAAGAATCCTATTAATTAAACAGGTTTGTTTTTCACACAGCTAACAAGAATACTACATACAGAAAATGCAGAGTCTAAGTGGTATGATCAGTGAAGTCCTGTACCAACTGTCTTGGGAATTTAAATAATCCCTACAGGCTGATGAGGTTGTTGGAAGTTAATTCCTGCACTAGAAAAGTGCCTTCCTTGAATTTCTGACTTCTGAGGTCTTTCCCAACTGAAAAAAACCAAGAATGAAATCTCCAATGTCAAACATTAACTCTTTGTTTTCTTGTTATCTAATGTGTATATCTTCTCAATTGAAACAAACAAACAAACCAGTTCGGTTATGGTCAACAATGCAGCAGAACATAAATGGTAAAATTTTCATGATGTACAACCAGGAGCTAACATTTGAAACTTCTAACCATGGTGCCCGGTTTAGTTGTGTCAAAACACGTTCTCGTGAGAAAAAAAAAAAATCCAGAATATGAAAAAACACAGGAACTAGCCTTTCTGAATATCAGTATCATCTAAAGTATCATGTTCCTGAAAACTAAAGAAAAGGTAACAGACTCATTTTTCTATAGTGATGATGAAAAAAGTGAAAACGCGTGTAAATGCATTAACAACATTTATCTGAAATAAAAATCTCAAAACTTATGGGAGCTTTTCATGGCTTATATCAGCTGAATCCACTAGAGGTTTTCCAGTAGACAAATTCCAATGCCTCCCAAACTGTTAGACCCATAGATGACTGACTACCAAGCCTCAGAGATCTGTGAATGAAGATTTAATGATTACATAGGAGCTTCTATTCACTGATGTCTCTCTTCTCCATCCTTCTATTAATATGCTGTCATTAAAACAGTTCCCTAAAGCTACACAGAAAAATGAAAAGACAGAACAGCCTTTTCTGAGAAGTCATCAAGAATGCAATAGTTCATAATAAGAAGCTCAAGATAAAGAATTTTATTTTCTTTCAGTCCTCATCATTAGCTGTAGGATAGGAGAGAGAACCTTTTTGATAGAAAAGAATAAAAGCAGGTGAGGAGGTTAGGGTAATTTACTAACATAACCGTATGTCAAAGGGAACAAATGGAGATCTGTACTAATGCAGTATGAGCCACCAGGGAATTCAGAATCTAACATGTTCTGCAGTCCTTTTCACCACAGACATTAAAACTGAATAAAAAGGAAGAATATTTTTCAAATCTGTGAATCTAAAAACTTAGTCTTTGTATGCCATCTTGCTTGTATTTTTCTTGGTGATTATCTTTATCTCCTTTGCTTTCCCCTAACAGGCCTTGGTATGCTGCTTAAAATAATATTTGGGGCTTTATTTGCCATTCTTTTGACTGAGACATGTTGATTTTATTAAAGTAAGTTGGGCCTGCATTCTTTCTTTACTATTATTACAGGTAGACTTGACAGATACAGGACTTTTGTTTTAAAAATACTCTGCTATGGAGGAAACCTTGTTAAAAAATAAGTTCCATTTTACCTGCTGGGCAGTTGCACTCTGAAGGTGCTTCTCTTGCGATTCTTATTTTAGCCATATGTTCATAGGATCTCTGCAGGAAAAGAAGAGGTATTGTCATCAGTAGCATTGTGGAGAAACAGATTCTTTAGGAACTCTCTGGCCATATGCTTGATTTACCAGCATTTGACAGCCTGCATAACTAACATTTACATATGTACTTGGACTTTAGTCAAAAGGTAACAGTACCCAAGCCCTAAAAAAAGAAATGACTTCTGACACCGTGTCAAGACTGCTGGACTTGTACATCTTTCTCCATTCTTCAACTACCACCACCCTCCACTTTCTCCCTCAGCTCAAGCACATGCAGTCAATGCCAAAACCTGGCTTTACCATGCTGGAGTTTTAGGTAACCTATGGGTTTTAAAACACCCAATATTGTGTACATGAAGGTCAACTGTTTGTCACGTCATGCTGCAACTACTGCCACACAGCCTCTCTGTCGGAAGAGCAAGTTCCAGAAAACCCCCTAACTCTAGTCTAATGCCACCCCTGGTTTGATAAACGTAACCTAGATTCCTTTCAACTCACAACTGCAATGGCGCTGCATGCATAAACACCCCTGCCACTGCATCCTTTATAAAAAAAAAATAAGCTACATTTTTTTTCTTTTCAAACATTAAATATGAAAACATTTAATGTGTGAAATGATCAATTTAAAATCACATATAGGTTTACTTCATTTTTAAGAGCGATTACCATTTGTGTATTAATAACACCTACGGCACGAACCTTCTTATAATATATGAAGGACCTAACAGATGTTAGCTTTGCAAGGAATATTCTCCAAAAAATTGGAAAAGATTAGTATGTCACTCTAGAAAACTCAAAAGAGATAAAATGCCACCCTGCCTTTCTGGCCACCCTTCCCTCCTTCAGTCCTCCATATACGTTTAGCATGCAAACATTAAGAGTGAGGGAAGATGATAGAGACAGAGAGTGTGATATCAAAGGATGTGCATATACAAATAATAGGCTACAGTGAGCATAAATGGTCGCCTAGCGTATGCACACCCAGCCACACCAAGTATGCATACAGTAAGGGTACAGGCTGATCGTGTACACAGAATCACGCCTGTGCAAGACATTATCCACGTGCAAAATACCCCAGCCTTTCACACCTGAGCCAGAAGTTGCTCCACTTTCTCTTGCACCACTGCTTTGAGCTGATCCAGGCGATCAGGGAGCAGATGAATGGAAGGGTCCCCTTTTGCGGATTCGAGAGCAGCGATCCTCGCCTGGAGGTCGTTGGTTTTCACCCCAAGGTACAGACAAGACATCAGGGCCACCACTGAGAGAAGGGCCGCCAGGGAGGTGCACGGCGGCACGGTCCAGGCACAACGCTGCCTCGGGTCCTCGGAGCCTGGCTCCCGGCCCCCACCTTTCCCCGCATGCTTCTTCACCAGCATCGTGGAGGGATCAGCTGCCTCGGCTTCGCCTCCCACTCTCTACCACTTCCAAGAATCTTGAAAGGAAAGAAAAAGGACGATTCCTCCAAAAGTTCAGTCTGAGTGGCTGCACAACTAGTTGGCGGAGATCGAGTCGGGGCACGGAGATGGAGCTCCGCTTTCCTCAGCGCCGAGACCAGCGGTCGTGGACCATCCTCTCCGCTCTCTTCTCTCCCCCCAGCTGGGAGTGAAAAGCACCCTCAGTCTGGGGACTGGTGGCAAAAAAGGTTAAAACCGGAATGAAACCCACCCGGATGGCCCTCCTAGCCCCTCAGAGGACGAACACCTCGGAAAGGGTCCTCGACAGCGCCCGCCCAGGCTCCAAGGGGACTGCGCGAGAGGCACAGCGAGGGGCCGCCGCTCGCCCTCGCCACCGAGCACCCGACCTGTTGCGTCTCTGTTAGTTTGCCTTATTTCTGCCTATTCAGTGTTTTTCCGCACGCCGACCTGTTTCCTACCTACATTCACTTCCAGGCAGAAAGGCTGAGAGAAACCGCGAGAGCGCAGCGCAAAAGGGGTGGCTAAGGGGGAAAGGAGACAGGAAAACGAAATAACCCAAGGAGCAAATTCGAGGGGCGAGGCTGAAGTCGCGGCTGCACGAAGTATCTCCGCAGCCTCGCGGGTGCGAGCCTTATATACCCTTCGGGATGCTCGTGTGTGAGTGTGTGCGTGTGTGTGCGCGCGCGCTCCGAGCACGACGTCCCTCCCCCGACCCCCTCCCGGCGCCCGGCCTCCAGCCCCGGGCTCCCGCAGCATTGCGCCCCCTTCCAAAGCCCGGGCAGAAGCCCGCCTCATTAGCATAATGTATTCACCTTCGCCCAGCCGGCGGGCTCCGCCGGAGACCCTCCAAGGGGGCGGAGAGCTCGGAGGGAGCTGAGCGGGAGGTCTGTATTAGCATAACACATGCAAATAGCGGAAGCGGCCACCGTGATTGGAGGGGAGCCTGGCGACCCCTCCCCCTCCACCGAGTAACTTCAGCGTCCCCTAAGGCCGCATCTCCCGCCTGGGCCAGGGGCCGGAGCGGGGTCTACGTGGGGAAGGCGGCAACTTTGGCTTATCCTGACTCGGCCCAGCGCCCCGTCTTTATCCGTGTTAAATATGGAGAAATGGCCTCCAGGAGGGAAGAAGTGAAGCAGAAAGCTCTAGCTCTCCATCCAGATCCTCGCTCAAAAGCAGTGGCCGGAGCTATTGCGAGTTCGCTCCTGTGCAACCTTTCCCCCGCCTCCCTCGCTTTCCCACATGCCCAGAGGCGGAGTGTCTGACTGAGGTAAATGTCCCCACTTCCCTTCTCTTCCCACGGCCACGCTGCTGTCTCCGACAGGGGGAAGTTTTCTTTCCCCTCCCCCAGTTTCCTTCTGTCTTGATGGGGCTGGGTCTCCTCCCCGCTCGGTGCTCCTAGTCTGTACTAGGGTGCTAATGCGTTTTCCTGATTCCCCGTTTTGTGGGATTGTAAGAGGGAGCGTGGAAGTACATACAGTTCTCAGGATTTAGGAAAGGACTGAAGAATGAGGTCAATTTTTCCTCTTACCTGACTCTCCTCCCTCTGGATCAAATTACAAGTTCTCTAATGGGCTTTTTGAAAGTAGGTAATAAGTAGCATTTTACATCTAATTGACTTGGGGGGGGGGGGGGAATCTCACCTTTTACTCCAAAAAGTCCCTTATCTCCTCCTCCCCATGGGAAATACCATATATTTTTCTTATCCTTCTTAATCAAGCTGATATCAGGTCGATGCTCATTAATGTAAAAACCAAGGAAATACTGCACTGAGCTGATCTTTCACAAATGTAAAGAATGTTGCCAAGGTAGAATGCAGGGTAAAGATGTTTCAACATCATTTGATGGCAGATACAGGAATGAAAAAAGTAGGGGATGCAACAGATACAACATAGCAGGAAAACAGTGAATTGTGCTGTAAAATCAAAACATAATTCCTTACATTCGTATTACAGAGTAGTTTTCAAAGGGTGGTCCCACATGGGCAACATCGTCAGCTGAGAGTTTATGAAAATTTCAAATTCAGGGACCCCTCCCTGCATCTACTAACTCAGAATCGACTACTATTAATGAATCAGAAACACAAATCTGTCTTGTAAGGAGCCCTCCTAGTGATTTTGTTACAAACTTAAGTTCGAGAACCACTGGAGTAACACTTTACAAAAATTTTTTAAGTAAATTTTTTCATTTGAAACTCATAACCCTCTGATGCCAGTAAGGAATTATTGGCCCCATTTTATATGTAAGGAAACAATTTTCAAGTTACACGTTGTCGTGATGAAACGTGTTTCCAAGTAATGGCACCCAAGGAATAGGTACAAATTTGTTTAACATGTCAAGTCTTTCTGATTTTCCAGTTACCTCTCTAAACCATTCCTTAGTCTCCTTTGCAGGCATTTCCTTCTGCCTGTTCTCTAAATGTTGGTGCTTCTTACGTCTTTATCTTATACCATCTTCTAACTCTGTACACAATCTCCAATAGTGCTCTCAATTACCATCCATAAACTGAAAAGTAATAACTATATATTTGCAAGCCCAAACCTCTCTCCCAAGCCTCAGACCCATAAAGCTAACTGCGTGTTTGCTAATTCCACTTGGATGTCTCACAAGCAATTCAACTTAATCTGCATCCTACCTCCGAACCCTATGAACCCTACGTTTTTCTTTGTTTTCCATTTCAGTAAATGGAGCTGCCATCCATCCAGTGTCCCCAAGCCAAAATACCACTAAATAACCCTTGATTTCTGCCTTGCCCCTACCTCATTCCTTCAATACTTTCTATTGTCCTTAGGGTGGAAATAATATGCGTTACCAATCACCACCTGGTGTCTGTTATCTCACCTTCCTCATTGCTCATCTTCCCCCTCACGTTCTCTATGCCAGTTTCTCTAATGAAAGTATGGAGACAGAGAATGAAGAACTTTCTGTAGAGGAAGGCACCACTCTTTTGAAATTTCAGTAGAAAGGCCATTTTCTGTGTTGACCAATGTTGTCGGTAGGTCACATAATTCAGATGATGAAGTATTCTTATATCATGCTTTATGGAATTTGGCCATGAGAAGGTACATTAACAATTCTCCCAAGCTCTCAGAACTGTTAGATCTCAGTAGAGAGATAATCAAGTTGGTATTTTGTGGATTTGGGATCTTTAGCCAGAGGATTAGTCTTGCTGTATTTCTTTGGTGGGCACAATACCCCAGAAATGTACCAGTCATTAGCCCTTAATATTTCAAAACCCAGCAGATTCTCTGCATCGATATCAGAGAATACATAGATCAAGAAAGCTCCAGTGATCTAAACCCATATTGTTCTGTAAATTCTTCAGAGCAGAGGTGTTGTTTTGGTTCCTATGTGGAAAAGGATTCAAAAAAGTAAAAATAGCACTAAAAATGGTACAGTCCATCTGACTCCAATTTACCTAAGACTGATATCAGTAGTAAGAAAAAGTAAGCAGCTGGTTGCACAATAGGTATGCGATTGAAAGATTAATGGACCCCTAAAGATGTCCACATTCTATTCCCCAAAATCTGTAAATGAGGAATGTCTGGATTTGCAGATGTGATCAGGTTAAGAATCTTGGGGAGATTTTCTTCTACCATGTGTAGCTCCAGTGTAACTACAGTGTAACCCACAAGGGTCCTTATAAAAGAGAGACAGAGTTTAAGCACAAGGGTTCTTATAAGAGGTGACTCCGGTGTAGCCACAAGTGTCCTAATAAGAGAGAGACAAAGTCTCATAGTGAGAGGAGATGTGATCGCAGAAGTACAGGCCAGGGTGATATGAATGCTAGCTTTGAAGATGGAAGCAAAAGAATATGGACTGTCCCTAGAAGCTGAAAAAGTCAAGGATCGACTTCTCCCCTAGAGCCTCCAGAAAATGCAGCCTACTAACCCCTTGATTTTAGAACTTCTGACCATCACAACTATAATTAATACGTTTGTGTTGTTCAATACCCTGAGTTTCTGGTAATTTATTACAACAACAATAGGATGCTTATAGAATCTCAGGCCCCTCAAAAAATCAGTCTTCATCTGCTACAGCATCATAAGCACGGTTATAACCACCATATTGCCCTATAACTCATGCAGGCCCTGTAATAACAATCTCTGTCAGTCAAATATTTGTGTATTTCTGTTTTACTGACATGCCCACTGGGAAAGAATTGGAGATATATGCCTTTTCCCATGACATGTAAAATTAGGATGCCCTCTATTGAAGCATATAAAACTGAGTAAAGTATGTTCTATTTCTTTGATGTGTCCCATTGGTGCAACTCAAAAATAATAAACGAGTCAAATTGTACAGCTGCTCTCATGTCTCCTCCCGACTAACGTTAGCCTAGCCAGGACCATGACCCAGGACTCGACATTACTGCTAGCACTACTGTTACCAATCTCCAGGCCCCTGAAGAAAAGAAATAAACAGACTTCTGACAAAGAAACATGGCAGGAAGTTGAAGTGAGAAAGAAGGTGACCAGGAGAAAAACAAAATAAAGAGAAAAAATTAAGAAGATAGAAGAAAAGAGCTTTGTAAGTAGGTAGAAGTGTTAATTTTTTTTTTTTTTTTTTTTTAGAAAATGCATAATCTGCTCCTATTGGCCTCTAAGAGGCTGATCAGTAGAGGATATATGAGATGGAGGTGAACTAATACATACTCAAAAGTTTGATGTCTTATGTGTACTTAGATTCTCTGACCAAAATAAATAGCTGGAATAATCATGTTATGCTGGTGTTAGATATGTTAATTACATGACAGAAAAATATTTCCCTTGGTTAGAAAATATCTTTTAGCACCACTGATTTTTAAGGTTAATTAGGTTCCTAAAACCTCAGCTTTAACCAAAGTTCACCACCACAGTTCTCCAACAGAAGTAAATGTATGAGGGGATCTGTGGCCATCATCGCACACCCACAACCACCCGCTGCGTACCTTAATAAAGAAAATGGGAGGGGCGCCTGGGTGGCGCAGTCGGTTAAGCGTCCGACTTCAGCCAGGTCACGATCTCCCGGTCCGTGAGTTCGAGCCCCGCGTCAGGCTCTGGGCTGATGGCTCAGAGCCTGGAGCCTGTTTCCGATTCTGTGTCTCCCTCTCTCTCTGCCCCTCCCCCGTTCATGCTCTGTCTCTCTCTGTCCCAAAAAAATAAATAAATAAATGTTGAAAAAAAAATTTTTTTTAAAAAGAAAATGGGAGAATAAATTGTGTGTTGTACTGAACATGCTATTTCATAAACTTCAGATGGGAATATGCTCTCAGAGAAACATCTTTTAAGAAGACAAAGTTTCCCAAATAGAATGGAGTAGGCAGTGAAGTGAATTTAAAAGATGCAGTTCTCCCACAGCCAGGCAAATTTCAATAAATCACAAACAAATTATAAATATCTTTAGGAGCAGAAGAGCAGAAAAGTAGGATTTGGCTCTCAGTGACAGGCTGAAAAATTCCCTTTCAGACAGATCAAGGAACTGATCCCATTTACACAAGCCTGGTTAAGCAAGGGGTTTACGACGGGTATGAATCCAATAATCTAGATAATACAGTTCCTTCATAATCCCATTCCTGTCTGCAGAGTCAGTTTTGTTTGTTGTTTGGTTTTTGTTTTGTTTCATTTGGAGGGAGGAGAGGAACTTTTTTTCAAACCTTAAATAACAAGATAATGACCCCACTTAATAGATTTCCCCCAAAATTTGCTGATTTAATTGCTAATTCTATCAAAAGCAACTTTTCAGTGAATTTACCAAATCGACATTTTGTTGTAATGCTGTGTGGCTAGAACATGTTGGTAGCATTGATTCAGATCATGGTTACAAGTACAGATTCTAAGGCCAGACTGCCTGCTTCATAACCCACCTCTGCCATTGAATAGTTGTGTGACTGTGGATAAATTACTTACACTTCTCTGTGCCTCAGTTTTCTCACCTACAAAATACATATAGTAATACTTACTCTTTTGCAGTGAGTAAATGGGATGATGTGTGTAAAGCATTGCAATGCCTAATATTAAGTGCAATATAAATTTTACCTCTTATTGGTGCTATTAGTGTTATTACTTTAAAAAGTTTCCATCCAGGTGTGCCTGGATGGCTGATTCAGTTAAGCATCCGACTCTCTGATTTTAACTCAGCTCATGATCCTGGAGTCATGGGATGGAGCCCCACCTCAGGCTCCACACTGGGTATGGAATCTACTTAAGATTCTCTCTCTGTCTCCCTCTGCACCTCTCCTGCTCTCACTCTCTCTCTCTCTCTCTCTCAAAAAATAAAAAAATGAAAGTGTCAGTCTACTGATCCATAGACACCATAGGGCAAGAAAATGTATATTTTTATACTGTGGGGCACCTGTATATCCTAATCATGATTTCAGCCCTATCTCAGTTTACAAGAATAGAATAGCATTAGGGCAAACTTTCAGCTATAGGATGATTTGAAGAATTCCCTACCCCAGGCAATCATTGATGTGTTTTGTGTCATTTTAGAATAGTTGTACATGTTCTAGAACTTCATATAAATGGAATCATATGATAGTATTCTTCTATGTCTGACTTCTTTGTTCAGCATACTGTTTTTGAGATTTATCTATAGAACTGTATATAAAGCTGTTTTGTTTATTTTTATTGTACAGTAATATTCCATTTTTTCAACAACTGGTTTAGGTATTCACTTGTTGGTGACCATTTGAATTGTTTCCAGTTTTTGCATATGAATGAGGCTTCTATGAATATTCATGTACAAGTTTTTTATCTTGTATATTTCAAGAACAACACAGAATTTATTTTCTCATTTAAAGATGGCTAATATAGTTTTTATGAAGAACAAAAGGACTTAGATATATCAGATACCAAAATATATATGAAGGTATGATAATCAATACAGTTTAGTATTACTGCAGAGACAGAAATTAAACCAAAGAAATAGAATAAAGAGAGACCAGAAACAAACCCACATATAGGCATTAATATGGGAATTTAATATGGGAAAGCAATGACACTGAAGAGCAGTGATGAAAAGATGGATTTTTCAAACAATTATGCTAGGACAATTGTATATTGGCACAGAAAAAAAAATGAAATCGAACCTTTTCTTCACAGAACAAATCAAAATCAAAAGGAGATGGCTTAGAAACCTAAGTATAAAAAGTAGTAATATAAAACATTTAGAAGTTAATATAGGAAAATATCTTCACGACCTTAGATTAAGGCAAGGTTTAAATAAAACATAGAAAGCACTAGCCACAGAGTAAATGATGGATAAATTGGGATACATTAAATGAAGAACTTTCATTTATCAAAAAAGAAAAAAAAATCTTAAAAGGAGTGAAAAGGCAAGCCAAAGAATAGGAAAAGATATTTGCAAAATATAGAATTGAAAAAGGCTTATGAACTAGAGTATATAAGAACTCCTACAAATCCATGAGAAATATCCAGACAGCTCAAGGGAAAAGTGAGCAAAAGCATAAATAAGCACTTTTACACACACACACACACACACACACACACACACAATTACAAATAACCAATAAACATTTTTTAATTCTATTTTAGAGAGAGTATAAGCTGGGGAGAGGACCAAAGGGAAAGAGAGGGAGAGAGAAAGAGAGAATGTTAAGCAGACTCCACACTCAGCACAGAGCCTGACACAGAGCTCCATGCAAGGCTCCACGAGGGGCTCCATCCCAAGACCCTGGGATCATGATCTGAGCTGATATCAAGAGTCGGATGCTCAACCAACTGAGCCACCCAGGCGCCCCTACCAATAAACGTTTTCAAATGGTATTCAATCTCATAAATAGAAAAATGCAGGTTGAAACCAGCATGTTATACTACAACTCACCTATCAGAATGGTCAAATGAAAGACACAGACAGTAACAAATGTTATAAATGTAGAGCAACTGGAACTCTCACACACTGCTGATTGGAATGGAAATTTGCAGGAAGTGTCATTGGAAACTATGAGGAAACAGATTCTTGTATGTAGTGGCAGACATTGCAATATTATTGCCTATGGTAATGTGGAAAGTAGAAAAATGTTCTTAACAAAGTGTGTGACTTAGCCAAGAAGATTCCATTCAGAACACTGATGGTTCCAACAGATTTCTTCTTACTGTGTGTAGGAAAATATAAAAGGAGATATATAAGCTAAAGGAATGACTCATAAACAAAAAGAAGTCTGGAATTGTCAGAACTGAAAAATTTTCCATCCTCTCCAGATGACAATTGACACTAATATGAAGAAATGACTTTTGGACAAGATCAAATCCAGAAACTCTCTAAAAAAAAAAAAAAACAGAAAAGCTGAGTATACTATCTTTTGTTAGGATCTCAGAGTATTACCTCAGAGAACTGTTTAATCAAGCAATATAACATATACAAAGTTTGAGGATGCTATCCCTCAGTGGTCTCAGTATAAACCCAAAGTAGAATATGATCTATCTCAGTGGAATGAAACCTGATAATATTTATAAGAGACCAACAAACCTTTAAAGAAAATTATACTGGCAAAAACATGAGCATGAACTGAAAGAAGAGACAGTACAAAAAGAGAAGAGACCTTTAGACTCTAAAAATCTCTATAGGCAAGAAGCAGGCTAAGAAAACTGTGGAGCTGGAAATACAAGATGTATTTCATGGTAAAGAAAAAATAACTTAGGAGCACTTGGGTGATTCAGTTGGCTAAGCATCAAACTCGATTTTGGCTCAGGTCATGAGCTCAGAGTTCCTGAGATCAAGCCCCGCATCAGCCAGCATCTGCACTGACAATGCAGAGCCTGCTTGGAATTCTCTCTTTCTCTTCTTTCTCTGCCTCTCCCTATGCTGGTGTGCTGTCTCTCAAAATAAATAAATAAACATTAAAAAAAAAAAAGAAAAAGAAAAAAGAACTTAGAGCACAGAACCAAAGGGCCAAAAGGCAGAGCCAAAAGTTATGGAGAATCATTCCCTTGAAGGAATCATCCTCAACCCTAATCAAAGAAATTCCAATATGTGCCCAGCTGAATTTCAGATGCTCTGTGAACCAGTGGTTCCTGGTGATGGTTTTTTCGCACTTTTAATTAAACAGGGATGACTAGCACAGTTATTCTATACCTGTCCCACTATCGTATGTTGAGTAGATATGGAGCAGATAACTTGTTTCTTTAGTTCACAAGTCTCCATTTGGAAAGTAACTGTACTTAAAGAGAGGAACTTGAGGTTCCTAATGAAGGAATAACACCTAAAAAGCCTCATTCACACCTGGATCTGATTTAGATCATGAGATCCTTGACTTCAAGCTGATGCTTTTATACAATGTGAATTTGGAGGCCTTGGGAGAGGATGAGTATATTTTTTTCCCTCTGAGGAATGTAAGTCATCATGTCACAAAGCCATTCAGCCTAAGAAGCTGGGAAGGAACTGAAGCTTCTTGTCAATAACCAGCACCAGCTTGCCAAACATGTGGATGAAATGGATCCTCCTGCCACTTTTAAGCCTTCAGACAATGGAAGTGCCAGCCAGTGTTTTAAATAAACTTCATAAAATATCTAGAACCAGAAGTACCTAGCTAATCTGCTCCCAAATTTCTAGCCCACAAAAGCTGTGAGACAATACATGTTTATTGTTTTAAGCCATTTTGGGGGATAATTAATTATCAAACAAATAGAGAACTCATATACCACATCATGAATACAGTAATTTCCCTTGCATTTCTTTAATTCTGCCATATATATTCATAAGCAATCTATTATTTAGCTTTACATGCTTCATATAAATGTATTATTTGTATAAATGTGTTACTTTTATTTCAATATCATATTTGAAGGATCTATTCAAGTTGTAACTCTCTTCAGACATTTTTACTACTATACATATGTCATTGTATGATTATACCACATATATTTTCCATTCATCTACTGATGGACTTTTAGGTATCTCTGTTCCCCGTGCCCACCCAACCCCCATTTCAAGTAATCCTGCTATAAGCATTCTTCCGTACATCTATTGTTACACAGGTGCAAAACATTTCTCTAAGCTATATTAGTTATCTCTTGTACAACAAATTTTCCCAAAACTTAGCAGCTTAGAACAACACAATTTTATTATATCTCTGTATAACAGGAATTTGGAAATGGCTTAGCTGTGTGGTTCTTGCTCAAAGTCTCTCATGAAGTTGCAGTCAGGATGTCAGTTGGGGCTGTACAGTCATCTAAAAACTTGACTAGGGCTGGAGAATATTCTAAGATGGCTCACTCACATGAAAAGAAGTTTTAACTTTTTCCTGACTCTTTGCAAGAGACTGCAGTCACTTATCACTTGGGTACCTCCAAAGGGTTGTTTGAATGCCCCTATGACATGGCATCTGGCTTCCCCAGAGAGCAAGTGACCCAAGAGACAGGGTAAGGAAGAAGCTTCAATCATAAAGGACCTAGGAATAAACCTAACCAAAGATGTAAAAGATTTGTATGCTGAAAACTATAGAAAGCTTATGAAGGAAATTGAAGAAGACACAAAGAAATGGAAAAACGCTCCAAGCTCATGGATTGGAAGAATAAATATTGTTAAAATGTCAATACTACCCAAAGCAATCTACACATTCAATGCAATCCCAATCAAAATTGCACCAGCATTCTTCTCGAAGCTAGAACAAGCAATCCTAAAGTTTGTATGGAACCCTAAAAGACCCCAAGTGGCCAAAGTAATATTGAAGAAGAAAACCAAAGTGGGAGGCATCACAATCCCAGACTTTAGCCTCTACTACAAAGCTGTCATCATCAAGACAGCATGGTATTGGCACCAAAAAACAGACACATAGACCAAAGGAATAGAATAGAGACTGCAGAATTGTACTCACAAATGTATGGCCAACTAATCTTTGACAAAGCAGGAAAGAATATCCACTGGAAAAAAGACAGTCTCTTTAACAAATGGTGCTGGGAGATCTGGACAGCAACATGCATAACAATGAAATTAGACCACTTTCTTACACCATTCACAAAATAAACTCAAAATGGATGAAGGACCTGAATGTGAGGCAGGAAACCATCAAAACCCTAGAGGAGAAAGCAGGAAAAAAACCTCTCTGACCTCAGCTGCAGAAATTTCTTACTTGACACATCTCCAAAGCAAGGGAATTAAAAGCAAAAATGAACTATTGGGACTTCATCAAAATAAAAAGCTTCTGCACTGCAAAGGAAACAATCAACAAAACTAAAAGGCAACTGACAGAATGCAAAAGATATTTGCAAATGACATATCAGATAAAGGGCTAGTATCCAAAATTTATAAAGAACTTGCCAAACTCCACACCCAAAAAACAAATAATCCGGTGAAGAAATGCACAGAACACATAAATAGACACTTCTCTAAAGAAGACATCCAGATGGTCAACAGGCACATGAAAAGATGCTCAACGTCACTCCTCATCAGGGAAATACAAATCAAAACCACACTGAGATACCACCTCACGTGGGTCAGAGTGGCTAAAATGAACAAATCAGGAGACTATAGATGCTGGTGAGGATGTGGAGAAATGGGAACCCTCTTTCACTGTTGGTGGGAATGCAAACTGGTGCAGCCGCTCTGGAAAACAGTGTGGACGTTCCTCAAAAAATTAAAAATAGATGTACCCTATGATCCAGCAATAGCACTGCTAGAAATTTACCCAAGGAATACAGGAGTGCTGATGCATAGGGGCGTTTGTACCCCAATGTTTATAGCAGCACTTTCAACAATAGCCAAATTATGGGAAAGGCCTAAATGTCCATCAACTGACGAATGGATAAAGAAGTTGTTGTTTATATATACAATGGAATACTACTTGGCAATGAGAAAGAATGAAATATGGCCATTTGTAGCAACATGGATGGAACTGGAGAGTGTTATGCTAAGTGAAATCAGTCAGGCAAAGAAAGATATATACCATATGTTTTCACTCATATGTGGATCCTGAGAAACTCAACAGAAGACCAGGGGGGAGGAGAAGGGGGCGGGGAGGAAAGTTACAGAGAGGGAAGGAGGCAAACCATAAGAAACTCTTAAATACTGAGAATAAACTGAGGGTTGATGGGGGGTGTGGGGGGAGGGGAAAGTGGGTGATGGGCATTGAGGAGGGCACTTGTTGGGATGAGCACTGGTTGTTCTATGGAAACCAATTTGACAATAAATTTCATATTAAAAAAAAAAAAAGAAACAACGATGCTCGGGTCATATCCTAGGAGATTTTGATATAATTAGGTTGGAGGAGGACTGTCACTGGTATCACTTAAAATCTCCCTCACTCATCTAATTGAGAAGTCATTGTAATTCTAACCAAGGACTACTGATATAGAATATGACCTTGGAGGCAAATGGCTGAAGTTAGCTGTACAACAAGATCTATTAGGTTAAATACAAAACTGAGACACAAGGCCATTAGAATAATCATCTGCATGGATATTGAAATCATTACAAAATTTGAAGGGAGCCATGATAGAGACTGGTGAGCCCAGGACTAATATATTCAAGGAAAGATGAGTAACTCCAGGTTTCCAGTTTGTAGAAGAGTGATGGTACCATTGACAGAAATGGAGAAATATGGCAGAAAAACATATTTATAGAGAAAAAGTTCAGATTTTTAGAAAAAATAATATAAAGATACAATATGACTGGATATCCACAGGCAAAAGGATGAAATTGGACCCTACTTCACACCATATCAAAAAGATTAACCCCAAGGGGCATCTGAATGGCTCAGTCATTAAGCCTCCAACTTCGTCTCAGGTTATGATCTGGTGGTTCACGAGTTCAAGCCCTGCATCAGGCTCTGTGCTGACAGCTCAGAACCTGGACCCTGCCTGGGATTCTGTGTCTCCCTCTCTATGCCCCTTTCCTACTCATGCTCTGTCTCTTTCTCTCAAAAATAAATAAAAACACTTAACAATTTAAAAAAATAAAAATAAAAAGATTAACCCAAAATAATAAAGGACCTAAATCTATTAAGTCTTTAGAAGAAACATAGGGATAAATCTTCATGACCTTGGTTTGGGCAATGATTTTTTTATATACAACACCAGTAGCACCAGCAGCAAAAGAAAACTAAATTATGCTTCATCAAAATTTAAAACTTTTGTGTTTCAAAGATCAAGAATATGAAAGGACACCTGAGTGACTCAGTTGGTTCAGCGTCAGACCCTTGATTTCAACTCAGGTCATGATCTCACGGTTCTTGAGTTTGAGCACCATGGGGCTTCCCCACTTGTTCTCTTCTCTCCCTCAAAATAAATAAATAAACTTAAAAGGAATAATGTGCAAAGACAATCCACAAAATGAGAGAAAATATTTGAAAATTGTGTATCTGAAATGAGATTTGCATTTGGGGAATACAAAGAACTCTTACATTTCAATAATAAGAAGACAAGTAACCCAATTAAAAAATGAGCAAAGAATCTGAATAGACATTTTTCCAAAGATACACAAATGGCCAATAAATACATGAAAAGATCCACAACATCATTAGCCATTAGGGAAACGTTTATCAAAAATGCAACAAGATATTATTTCACACTCACTAAGATGGCTGTAATAAGAAAGACAGATAATAACAAGTGTCTTCAAGGATGTGGAGAAAAATTGGAACATTTGTACACTGCTTATAGGAATGCAAAAAGAGTAAAGCCACTTGGGAAGAGTCTGGAAGTTCTTCAAAAAGTGAAACATTAAAAAAAGGGGGGGGGGGCAAGCTCAACATAGAGTTACCATGGGACCCAGCAATTCTACTGCTAGGCACTTTCCCAAGAGAATTAAAAACATGTGTCTACACAAAAACTTGTACATGTGTGTTTATAGCAGCATTTTTCATAAGAACCAATAAGTGGAAACAGCCCAAATGCCCATCAATGAACGAATGAATGAAAAAATAAGGTATATTCATACCATGGAATATTATGCAACCATAAAAGGAATGAAGAATTTGATACATGCTAGTGCAGATGAACCTTAAAAACATGCTAAATGAAAGAAGCTAGACACAGAATGTCACATATTATATGATGCCTTTAATATGATATATCCAGAATACACAAATCCATAAAGACCAAAAGCATTATTAGTAGTTATCAGAAGATGGGATGAGAAAGAAGGAAAAGTGACTATTAAGTAGGTATAGGGGGTTTTCTCCAGAGTGATGAAAAAGTTCTGAAATTAGAGAGAAGTGGTGGTTGCACAACCTTGTGAATACCCCAAATGATACTGAACCGTACACTTTATTTTTTTTTATTTTTTTTAACGTTTATTTATTTTTGAGACAGAGAGAGACAGAGCATGAATGGGGGAGGGACAGAGAGAGAGGGAGACACAGAATCGGAAGCAGGCTCCAGGCTCTGAGCCATCAGCCCAGAGCCCGACGCAGGGCTCGAACTCACAGACCGCGAGATCGTGACCTGAGCTGAAGTCGGACGCTTAACCGACTGAGCCACCCAGGCGCCCCTGAACCGTACACTTTAAAATGGTAAACTGTGTGTTTTGTCTTTTACCTCAATTTAAAAAAAAAACTTTATTAAACCTCTCGTTCCATTAAACCAAGTATTCAATAGAATAAGAACATTAAGATCATCAAAGTTTAACATGTCATTCATAGAATGTATATACCACAGACACATATAAAAATTGAAATATAATATACAGTTAGAGTTTATAATTTGGGGGGGGGGGGTGGTAAATTTTCAGTTCTCCCAACGTGATATGTTTGGCATGTTATTCCAAAGTCCCTAAATTATTATTATTAAAGGCAAAAGTGCTTGTTTGTGAAAAGCATATAATTTTTCCTAGAGCATGTTGACATCACAAAGACTATTTGAAGATTAACTTTTTGAGATGTCATTTACTATAATTAATGGGATATTTAGCTCACTGCTAACATGATGTACTTGTTCTTACTCTTGTCACTAACATGTCCGGATCTAAGATGTGATTAAATAAATTCCTGAAAGTTAGTATTAGATGAAAATCTTTGCAAGTGGGTAGAGTGTGATATCAGGAAGGGCCAGGCAGTGGGCTATGGGCTAAGATCCAGGCAGGCTATATATTTTAATCACCTTATTTATTCAGTTTTCCAGGCCACACATTATATAGATAACTATTATACATCTTGAACCTGTAGGAACTTTCTATGATGGAAGAATCCAAGACTTACAACAAGATTGATGTTAAGTACAATCCTATCAACATGACTTGGCTAGTGTCATGTTATCATAGCAACAAGTCCAATTCAAGGGAACCTTACACAATATCAACTTCCCAAAGTTCCTAGAATGGCTGACTGTTTCTCATTTGTTACCTGCTTTGAATACTATAATCAAGCACCAGATAGGGTCTTGTGGGCACCGAATTTTATGTCCGAAATCTGTCCACACTTACCCCTACCCCCACCCCCACATGCAGACCTACAACCTACTTCTGGGCCACCTTCTGTGATCTACAGATGCACACCCCAATGACAAGATATGCCCTTTGTAGGATGAGCCCAAGAAAGAAGCCTTGGAGGCCTGAGAGATGGGCTTTTGCTTCATTGGTAGGGAATTCCACTGTACAGTTCCCTGAGTACGGATGGGAGATGGGGAGAGAATACAGAACCAGCTGTAGATGGACATATGCCCTTGGCCTGGTAGACCTTTCACTCTATGAGGAGGGGAGTGGCTGGAGACAATGAGGGGCTTTCAAAAGCTGAAGACCAAAGCATAAAGTTGGTACTGCCTCAGTCTAATGTTCAGTGCACTCTATAGAACCTTAACAGTTCCATTGACCACAGGCTCAAGAATGATTTCCCTAGGGGCGCCTGGGTGGCTCAGTTAAGCATCGACTTTGGCTCAAGTCATGGTCTTGCAGTTGTTGAGTTCAAGCCCCACATTGGGCTCTGTGCTGACAGCTTCAGATTCATTGGAGCCTGATTCAGATTCAGCCTGTCTCCCTCTCTCTCTGCCCCTCCCTCCCCTCTCAAAAATAAACATTAAAATTAAATTTTAAAAAAAGATTAGCCTCATCAGACTTATCAGAGTGAGTTACAAAAGAAGGACACTGATAAAGAAAGCCAACTCACCAACCTGTCCCACAGCAAAGGGTATGTCACATGAGGTTTCTGATCCCAGATGTATCTGAGCTTCTACAGTTGTCCTTCTCAACGTTTATTTATTTTTGGGACAGAGAGAGACAGAGCATGAACGGGGGAGGGGCAGAGAGAGAGGGAGACACAGAATCGGAAACAGGCTCCAGGCTCTGAGCCATCAGCCCAGAGCCTGACGCGGGGCTCGAACTCACGGACCGCGAGATCGCGACCTGGCTGAAGTCGGACGCTTAACCGACTGTGCCACCCAGGCGCCCCAACAGTTGTCCTTCTAAAGCCCAAAGCACTGCTCAGCTATTTCCCAAGAAAGCCCACATATCTAATGTGGGTGAGGCAAGGACATGGGGAGTGTCCCAGCCAAGGAGCAGTGGGTGAGTCTCCAAGGTCTCCATCTTGTTTTCCAGTCTTACGCTACTTATGGAGCTCTTCCTCCTCTTCTCTGTCACCTCCTCCACATGGCTGATGACCCCAGGAGAAAAGACTTCTCAGTTCACCAATTTATGTTCTTATTCTATCCCTGTTCTTTCAGAGCAAGTCCTCACTATCTTATTAGGTCTTTGATGGTATTTATGTTTTTTATATTTTGTGGAGATATTTTAGTTTATTTTATGAGAAAGTTGGGCTGAATTATAATCAACTATCACTGGAAGTAGAAATCCCAAAATGACTTTCAGATATTTGTTTCTTTGGCATATTCTGTTTCTGTAAATGGACCCCAAGTAGAGCTTCAAGTTCCCTTCGACCAGCTTTGAAAATGCATTATTTAACAAACATTTGTTTAACCAGCACTTCCTGAGTGTTGCACTGTTTAAAGCACTATAGTAATCCACAGAGAAGACACAAAATTGTAAAAGATGCAAGCTGTGCCATCAGAATAAGGTATAATCTTGAGGGGGAGTCAGACATGTGTGTAAATAATAAAGGAGTGAAGGAGGAAGGTGAAGTGCAGAAATGAACAGAGTCTGGAAGTAACAAGCCTTGAGATTACAAATTGGAACAGAAATGTCATGTTCTGTGAGGACTATAAATCAAAGGTCTCAAAATGGTAGGCCACAGACTGAACTCAGCCCACAAACGTGTTTGGTTTGGCCCACACAGTGTTTTAAAAATAGGAGATTTCCCATTTTAAAAAAGTCTGGATTTCCATCTACTGAAAACTCAGAAGATCTGGCAACTGTCCTCATTGCCAACTGGCAGCCATCAGCTGGAGCTAAGTAGAAGCTGCTTCCTCAGGGAGAGCTTAATTTCTTCAGTTCACCACATTTCCCATCAGTCCTCCCCTGCCGTCCTTCACACCCTGCGTGCTTCACTTTCTCAATCTAATGAAAAGCGCTGTATAAATGCAACTTCCAGCCCCTCTCCTTGGAATCAGCAGATTTTAGGTTCAAATCCACACCCCCTGCACACACACACACACACACAACCTTAGTTTTCTATATAAAAACTGGAGGTGACAAGGCCTCACCACCACCCTTTCAGTCACGTGTGTCCTTTCTGTAGGTATTTAAGTTGATGATTTTTGTGTGTGTTGATCTTGTCCCCACAGAACTGAAGAAATGGTGCATTTAAAGATTCACCACTCCTGGGGCACCTGGGTGGCTCAGGCAGTTAAGCATCTGACTTCGGCTCAGGTCATGATCTGGCAGTTTGTGAGTTTAAGCCCCCTGTCAGGGTCTGTGCTGAGAGCTCGGAGCCTGGAGCCTGCTTTAGATTCTGTGTCTCCCTCTCTCTCTGCCCCTCCCCTACTCACACTCTATCTCTTTCTCTCAAAAATAAATAAACACTAGGGGCACCTGGGTGGCTCAGTCGGTTAAGCGTCCGACTTCAGCTCAGGTCACGATCTCGCGGTCCGCGAGTTTGAGCCCTGCGTCGGGCTCTGGGGTGATGGCTCAGAGCCTGGAGCCTGCTTCCGATTCTGTGTCTCCCTCTCTCTCTGCCCCTCCCCCATTCATGCTGTGTCTCTCTCTGTCTCAAAAATAAATAAACATTTAAAAAAATTTTTATAAATAAATAAATAAATAAACATTAAAAAAAAAAAAGATCCACCACTCCTTGTTTTTACAAAAAGAGAAAAACATCAGGCTCTATTTTTCATAGACTATTAGGGAAAGAAAAGAAGAGAATCCAGCGTGCGCTGAGGAATGACAACAGAGAAAATGGACCCTGCATGTGAAGGTGGGGAGAGAGCAAGGCCACAGGCAGCGCAGAGGGGGTTACCCTGAGGGGCGCCATTCAGGTGTGCAGGAGCCGTATTATGTTGACGTCTTTGCCAACTGATCACCTAGGCTTTGCCTGAGAAAAATCTCCCACTGCCTCTGTCACCTTCTGTCTGTCACCTGCTGAGTACTTCCTGTGGATATACTTTAGCTTTCATTATTGAAGAAAAAAAAAAAAAAAGATCTAGCTGGGTGGTGAGGATGGCCTTCTCTTTTTGGTAAGGGCTGAGCTAAGGGAGACTTACAGGTGTATTCACTGAGGTTTCAAAGTATTTTTCTGTCTGATGGTTAAATATAGTTGACAGAATACAGTTTACAGTTTGCAGTCAGACTAACCTGGCCTTGAACCTTTACTCTGCCCCTCATCGCTGGATGCCTTTTTTTCTAAGTTTCATGGTAGCTGTAAGGATTAACAAGACAATATATGTAAAGTGCTAAAGACAGTGCCTGATATACAGCAAGTACTCAATAATTGTTAACTTTTCTTACTGCTTCACTTTACATAAGATCCATGTATCAGTACAAATTTTACTTTGGGTCTGTCAATCTTAATTATATTCCTGCATCGATGAGAGATGCAGAATTCATAAATTCTGGTAAAAGCTAGTATACTAGATAAAAGATAGTATATAGATCAAAGTTAGTATGCTTGTTACACCATGTTTTACGTGTAGAAATCAGAACATGGTTTGAAAAATAGGGGGCAATTTACAAGTACAAGGAATGACTGAGTAAGTGATTTATAAATAAAATGGTAAGTCAAGTCGTTTTTTTTCTAGCTTTCTGTATAAGCCATAAAAACTTACCAAGGGCTCACTCATGGGCAAAAGAACTTTAAACCCAAGTATGGTTTGGCAGGCCATTCCAACCCACTGTGTGATACACTGCTCATACCTCAACAGAAAATTTTGGTTTCTGAACGCTGGCATTCCAGCTTGTCACTGCCTCTGGTGTTATTCGCTTGAATCCATATTTGTGTCTATTCTGACTCCAGCTTGGATCTCCTTAGATCTTTTGAGTATTAACGATCGGTCAGTATTGTTATTTATCAAGACCTAAGGTTTTACCCAAATACTCATTCTATTCCCCTAGATTATTGCCTGGATACATTGACCATACCACTCTCCCAACTTTTTTTTTATATATGATTTTTTTTAATGCTTATTCATCTTTGAGAGACAGTGTGTGAGAGTCAGGGAAGGACAGAGAGAGAGAGGGAGACAGAATCCAAAGCAAGCTCCAGGCTCCTAGCTGTCAGCACAGATCACGATGTGGGGCTCAGACCCACGAACCTTGTGAGATCATGACCTGAGCCAAAGTCGGACGCTTAACCGACTG
This sequence comes from Prionailurus viverrinus, assembly GCF_022837055.1. Taxonomy (NCBI): domain Eukaryota; kingdom Metazoa; phylum Chordata; class Mammalia; order Carnivora; family Felidae; genus Prionailurus; species Prionailurus viverrinus. Next base: position 114,289,225 of record NC_062564.1, on the reverse strand, counting down.
AGCCACCGAGGCACCCCTCCCAACTTTACTTCCTGTTCGAAGCTCTACATCACCCTTTCCTCCTAAAGTTTCTCTCTTATGGCTCCAGTCCCTAAGCTTCCACAGGACCTATACTTATTTGAGGAGGAGGGTAAATTTTGTATTGAAAGTTAACATGCATACAAAAACAGAAAACTGCACAAATAATTAGTGTACAATGAGTACACTTGAATGTGTTCCTAGGAGGAGCTCCTGGGTGGCTCAGCTGATTAAGCATCTGACTCTTGGTTTCGGCTCAGGTCATGTTCTTACAGTTCCTGGCTTCAACCCCCACACCAAGCTCTGCGCTGACAACACACAGCGTGCTTGAGATTCCCTCTCTCCCTCTCCCTCTGCCCCTTCCCTGCTCACGCTCTCTCTCTCTCTCTCAAAATAAATAAACATTTTTTTAAAAAGGTGCACCTAGGAGAAAGCTTCTTCATATGATTTGCAAATGTTCAGCGTTAATAGCTACTGCCACACAATTTTTCAAAGTGGTCACAGCAATTTGTACTCCACCAGTTGTGTAAGAGAGTTCCAGTTGCTGTGCATCCTCCCCAACACTTAGTATTGCAGCGCCCCTTTAATTCCTTTTTCATTTGTGCTACACAGATCACCCACCTCCCACTGCACTGAGATAGTTTTCAGCTTCCCACTCACCCTCAATCCCTGAACACCCAGCAGCTCCAACCCAGCAACATCACTGTACTAGTTAGTATTTACATTAAAACTAAATTCACCCTCTGGTTCAGGTACTGCCTTATATATACTATCAGTAAAGAAATGACATGACACATTATATATTCTTCTTAGACTTCCCATATTTAATTTTGCCTAACTTGGAGCTAGTTGACATGAACGGTCATAGACATGTCTATAAACCCAGTGCTAGTCCTGTGAATGTGCAAATTTTATAAACCTTCTATTTCAAAAACATTGCTGTATTAGATCCTAAAGTATAAAGGACCCTTTCAAATGATTAGAAATAAAGTGACTGGGAAGGAGATAGCAATCTTAGAGACTTACTACTTTACAGCAAATGACATCAGTGCCATAATGCTGGAGGTATCATAGAGTGAAGGATTAAAGTTAAATGCAAATGTATGATATCAAGTCCCTCTAAGATCTGCTTCTGATTAAACTCAGCCAAAAGAGAATCCACTCACATTCTCCTTCTCCTAAATGTAGCTCCTTTTACTAGAAAAGAGATCACATAAATTCGAATGTACTTAATTTCCTTGTAAAGCATTTCTCAGTGCTAAATTCAACTCTTTTCCAAAAGCAGAGGACAGATGGAACACTTCAAAGAAAACACTTCAGATAAAACATTATTTTTTTTCAAATCTACATTCGTGTTCATGTATTCTTCTGTACTTAAATGTTTGAGTACCTACTTAATACACATAGAATTATGAGGAATAAAGTAGAGGATTACAATATGCCTGGTTTCAAATAACTTTTGGCTTATGGGACATAAGTAATAAATATTCATAAAGAAAAGCTTTGTAACCTCCAACTTTTTACTGTAAGGAAAAACATCCCTAGTTTTCTATCTCTTCTGGAAAAAAAAAACTTTATTATTCACTTGAACTATAGCAAAGTAATCTCAAAGTATTCTTCCAGAAACAATTTATCCCTTGATGAAGAGATTTCCATCTAGTAGTTCTCATGCCATTATGGATTTTTTTTTAAATCTGGTTTGATTATGCTTTCCTAATTATGTTCTCTTTTGTAAATAACAAAAAGCCAGAATTTTGTTTCTGTGCAAGTGAATCAATCTTTCTCTCTCTCTCCTTTCTTGTTGCGAAAGCTAGGAGAAATGGTCAGTGGATTTGAATCCCTTATATAACTCAATATTCCAATCTGAATGTGAATTATAAAGCTTTAACAAAGGGCCAGTTTTAGCATCTGGAGTGCAATAATATAACCCTTAACTTGAAGCAGTGATGCTGAGAGCTAAATCTGGGTTCATTTTCTCTTTGCCAGTTTTGTAACTTTTGTCTTTAGCAAAAGAAAAATGCATTGTTCTTTTGATTAAATTAAATGCCTCTCTTCCAGATATCTGTAAGTCTATTAGGCTCCTAAACCACCATTTGTGGTTTTTAATTGACTTTTCCTAGACTTCATTTAACCACATACACACAAGTCACTCTATTCTCCCCTTGAGTCATGCATTTAGGTCCTATTAACACTAATGGAATTTATATGCATGCACGCTGAGGGAGAATAAGCCCCTTAAACACCTTTTTAATGGAACAGTTTTGTTTCTTTCCTTTCCTCTCCACACTCCTCTGTTTGGACTTTCTCTTACCAGTACAGGCTTCCAAATAATGTAGTTCTGATTTCTTCTATTGATCATTCCTGGGAAAAGCAGCATGACTAAATCATTACTACTGTATTAGATTTTCAGGTTTCACAATGAAATTCAAATGTTGCCTTTGTTCCAGTTCTGTAGTTTTCAGCAAATGTATTTAACCCACGGAGTGTTTTTTTATCTTGCTGAAGACTTGACTAGCCAGAAATCAATTAAGATAATGAATATTTACTCAGGGGGCTAAAGATTTTTCCACCTTAACATGAAAATAAAGAGGCATGTTTTCAGCCTCTCCCACTGTATAGTATGGTGTTTTTATTTGTTTACATTTTAGGAAAAGGTTTTTGTTTTGTTTTGTTTTTAAGTACTTATAACATAGGACTTCAGCAACATGTTCAAATTCAGAACAGTAAAGTAACAGGAAAATAAATTGTGCCACAGGAACCATAAATCTCCAGGAAGTAAAACTACACCTCCAATGCGTCTGCTAACAATCCTATTTTTGTTTAGCTTGTAGAAATGTATTATTCTTTATTGTTCTTATAATAGCTTTATCGATGATCTTTACAAGCCAGCTTTGTTTTCCTTTTCCATTTGTAAAGCGAGGGACTGGATGAGACTATTGTGCCTAACAGAGCACCAGACATATAACATTAATTTGAATCACATAAAATTGCCATTTTGGTAGATCAAAAACAGTCGATTAAGTGTTGGACAAAATCTGTTGAGCATCGAATTAATTAATTAATGGTTGCATGAATGAATTCGCTTTCAAGTCTAGACCTAACTATTTATTCTCCTTTCAAAAATTAGAAATATACAGGAATTAGTCTAAGGCACCACAAGTATACATTAAACGACAGACTTTCCCCATTCAATGGAATAAGACTAAAACTGACTAGCCTCAGTTTCATTCTCTTTCATTTTTTGCTGCTATACCAGAGTACAACAAACCTCGTGTGGATTATTGCCGCTCTGAAGTAAGCTTAAACTACATTATAAAGAGATGATATTCTGATATATTTGAGCATTTGGAAAATTAAACTCATGTATGACAGATCCGATGGTGCATAGGGAAAGAATTGAGGGTAAACATGAAAAACTGGGTAAGTAAAAGTTCATTAAAAACATTATGCAAGAAAGGAACCAAAATCATAGTATATTTCTTAACCATTTAGCAAATAATATAGATATGACAATAATTTAATGCTGTTGATTTATCCCAAAATATTATCTAAAAATATAAATGTCAAAACCAGCAGAAACAGCTCAAAATGTTGAAGGAGTTTATGTCTGAGGACTGGAACTAGGGGTATAAAAGGGTGAGGGAAGAATTGTTGCTTTTAACTATGAATTTTGGAACTACAGGAAAACCCCTGGATGACACACTCCACAATAACATGAATTACAGTGTGATTAAATGAATTGGTGATTGGCTCCTATGGTTTGTACTAGACTCACCCTAATTATTTTGTTAAGAATGCTACAACTGAATTTTTCTGGATTCAGTTGAGAGCGTTATGTGGAAATTTGTATCGTTTGCTTTTTAACTATGTACACATATTGATTTGATAAGAATAAAAATTGGTTTAGAAAAACTTGAGTTTTATATTGAACCTGTCTAAGTTGTACCCTTTTAAGAGCTCAGCTCCAGGTTGGAAGGTGAGAGGTTATAGTAAGAAAGGAGAATTCAGCTCCCTTCTTGGTGACTTTACCAAGACTTCCCATTTAACTCTCTTTCTCTGATTCCTCACTATTTCCAACCACCTTCTGCTCACAACTGACTGGCAGGATTAGTTGGGGCCCTTTAGGTGCTTTGGTCAGAATGAATAAAATAAGAAAGAAGTACTCAGTTTCCTTAGTTTTCCTGCTGTAAACTTCAATGCAACCTCATTATTTTGACATTAAATTTTGCATTAATGCAATAAAATGACTTTCATTACATTGTAGTGATATAAAAAGTGTGAGAAGGTAATAGAATTCATGAAAATGATGACTATATTCTCTGACTTTCAAGGTTGGAAAATTTGAACTCTACAATAACGTATCTACACATTTTTATTAATATATTCTCCATTATGTGTAATTTATTATGGAAATAAGGCTTTGTTAGAATAATTAATCAAATCAAATAATTTTGGGTACTTTCTGGAACTGTCTGGAGTCCTTGCATACAAAGATGAGCATTATGCATGAAGTATGGTACTTAGTACTTAGTTAATCAGAAAAGCTTTTAGGTTCAGTCTTGGAGTTAAAGGAGGAACATTAATTACACAATGGCTTTTAGCATTAGCCTTTTGATAATTCAAAAGAGAAAAGAGCACAGACAGTGGGGGCCAGAACAGAAGCAAAAGGGAAAAAAAAAAAAAACAGATTAGGTGATTTTTTTTTTTTAATTGGACCTATGTCTAAGAATATCTTTTCTAGGTGCAGCTGGGTGGCTCAGTCGGTTAAGTTTCTGACTTCGGCTCAGGTCATGATCTTGTGGTTCGTGAGTTTGGCCCCGCATCGGGCTCTGTGCTGACAACTCAGAGCCTGGAGCCTGCCTCGGATTCTGTGTCTCCCTCTCTCTCTGCACCTCCTCTTCTCTCTCTCTATGTCTCTCTCTCTCTCTCTCTCAAAAATAAACACTAAAAAAAAAAGGTGTTTGTTTTTTAATTAAAAAAAAAAGAATATCTTTTCTATTGGTCAGTCCTCTAGGGTGAAAACTCGCCCCAGTCCCCAGAATGACCTTGCACCCAAGTCCCAGTTGTTCCAAAGTGCTGGCACTTGACATCTTCCTACTACATAAACTGTTGCTTCTGGACCATTGCTCTAACTAGCTCATTCAGAACTTCTTTTCCTATAAGTCTCACAGCATCTTTTGGGAACTATTTTCTCAGAGAACAAGGAAAATGTAGTGTGGGGCAGGCAGTTGGGTGGCTCAGTCAGTTAAGCGTCCAACTTGGGCGCAGGTCATGATCTCACAGTTCGTGGGTTCGAGCCCTGCTTTGGGCTCTATGCTGACAGCTCAGAGCCTGGAGTCTGCTTCAGATTCTGTGTCTCCCTCTCTTTCTCTCTCTGCCTCTCCCCTACTTGAGCTCTGTCTCTGTCTGTCTCTCTCTCTCTCAAAAATAAATAAACATTAGAAAAATTTCTTTAAAAAAAATGTAGTGTGATTAGGAGTAGTACTCCTGAGCTATACCCCTGGGTTAAAACCCCAGCTTCTCCACTTATTGGGTGTGTGGCCTTGATAAATTACTTAGCCTGTCTGGATCTCAACTTCATGTGTAAAAGGAGGGTAATAATAGTACCTCTTTCACAGAGTTGCTGTGCAACATTGAATAACTTCACACATGAAACAGAACAGTGCCAGGAACGTAGTCAGCACTTTGTAAATGCCAACTATTGTTAAACAGGCTGAACTCAATAGGGTCTGTCTCTTACACAAACATACAAAGGCACACACACATAGTCTCTTTAAACCTAACCTACAAACTTTTGTCTTCTTATCCCTTGGATGAAATCATGAACTGGTTCTGTAACTTTTTCCACAATTTTCTTGGTGACTTCAATCACTCTCTTTCCTAAGAAGTTATATTTGTGTAATTGAAACATCCAGTAATATGAAATCATCAAAACTTCTAACTTTTACCTAATGTAGAGATGTTCCTCTACCCCAGCTGAAAGCCCTTGAGACCTGGAAGGCTCTGTGGACAGAGTGAGAGGGAATGGGAAGGATCAGCTTTTGTTCTCTCTCCTAACTTCACTTCCTTCTCCCCTTCCTCCTACGGAAGGACTGGTTACTCATATCACAAATCTCCCCCAAAGAATCTTCCGTCCCAGCCACTTTTACGTCCATCAAGGACCATGTCCTGAAGGGGTAATCCCACATCTCCATGGCACTTAGTAGTGACTGGGCATGTACTACTTTATTCTCAGCCTTTAAAGCCTCAGAGAAAACCATGATCAGAAGTGTCCTATCTTATATCACACGTGCTTTTACCAACTGCTCACCTCCAAGCCACTCTCCAGATTCCCTGAGGTCTTTGACTGCTGGGGGAGTCTTCTTCTACATCCTGATATCTTTTTCAAAAGAGAAATTTTAGTGAATTTAATCATACATGCCTATGGAGCAAGTGAAAAGACAAATAACAATTTAAACAGTGCCTGAATTTCCATAGCCATTCCTCTCAATTTATAACTCTATAGCAGCTCAAGTTGGAGTGGGATCTGCTATTACTATTCCTAGGACATATTCTGTTCCTGATACTTTCTGAAACTATGAGCCTCTCACCTTACTGGGCATGAGTCTATTATTAAGCCAACTATTGCATGTGGTTCTTAAGGAAGAAACACTGATCTTTTCTAAAGAGAGAGGGAAAACTGAAAAATAACTTGTATAAAAAGAGAGAGAGAGAGAGAGAATAGGAGTAATCAACTCATCCTGGTTTGCTCAGGACTTTCCTGGTTATAGCACTAAAAGTCCCACATCCTGAAGCCCCCAGTCCCAGGCACACTAGAATTGTTGATCATCCCACTAGTAGAGTCCAGGCATCAGAAAGAGCAAAGGCTCTTGGGAGAGTGTGAGGCTGAATGTGAGCACAATCCAGGCTCCAACTCTCCTCCTCCACATCACTCCGTCCCAGTTCTCATCCTGTCTTTTTCATTGTTTTCACTTCGAGTAAGTGAAAGAAAATAAGACTTAGCTGAGTCTTGACTTAAGCTAAAGGACTAGAAATCTAGGTTATTAATATTTTATGCAAACTTTTTTTAAAGGAATTTCTGTAACTTTTCACTGTATATTTCTCAGACTCTTTTATACCACGAGGAGGAAAAGGAAATGAACCACAGATAGCAAAGTGGTCTACCCTTAGCCACACAATAATTATGGGGAAGATCTGGGGTTTCCTGTTCTTGGCTTGGCCTGCTGAGCCGTTTTCTCTTGTTAAGTTACTTAACCCTAGCTGGGCTTCAGTTGGTTTTTGTTTGTTTGTTTGTTTAATCTTTAGCCTTTTTTTAAAAAAAAAGACCATCTATTTCTAGCCAACTGAGTATTGGTGAGAATCAAATAAGAAAAATGTGATCACTCATATGAAAAAATCCTTCTTTCAGCTCTCTTTTCTCCAACTTTCCAGGCCCCTCACCCTGCCAGCACATTTTGGCCTAGTCCTATCGCTATTTTCTCCATCCCAAACATAAGAGTTGCCTGTCTGAGATTCCTTAGCTTTTTTTTTTTTTTTCATTGTGAATGTCAAAAGAAACCAAGGAATATGAAAAGAAATCAAACCCTTGGCTAATGGGAGGAAGTAAGTAGATCTTGGTGTCCTTCTAGTTCACATCACAGGCTTCCTTCTACATTTTTCTGGTCCAGAAAAGGTTGTCTAATGATGAGAATACCACATCAGGTAGGAAATGATGGAAAAAAATAAATGAAAGAACTCCCCAAGGACAGCCAATTTTGGAGAATTTTCTGAAATGGTACTAAGTCATCCATCACCAGTTCCACCAGCTCCTAGATAGTATCCTGAAGTGATAGAAGGGTTCAGAACCAGAAACCCAACGGACAGATCTTAGTAGTCAAACTGAGGATGTCGGGTGAGTTGTTGTACTTCTAACAAGTTTATATATTAGCACGAGATTTTCTAAAACTATAGCATTTCTAGGGACAAGTGCAGCCGACATCAGAAAAACAAAAATAGAACATATTCCAAAATTAGAAACATGTATCTGAAATTTTCACTTGAAAAGCTAAGCGGCAACCAGGTTGGCAATATTAGTGCAGAATACCGACGTCAGCAAGCGTTGATTAGTGAACAGTAACAGAGATAAGGGTCTATACAAACGACTGTAATCACCTTTCTACATTGTGCTGGCTATTTGTCCTTACAAATCCATTCTGTAGAAGGAAGTACCGCCAGGATACCAGAGAGAGCTGGAGGAGGGAAAACATTGGGGGATATATTCCACATCCCTTCCTACCCAGTTCCTTCTTCCTCCCTGCCAGGCTCTAGTTTGACAATGACTGCATTACCGTATGTAAGGCCACAGCTCCAGTTGAGCGGTCCTTGTACCTTGTCTGGAGTACTTACTAGCTTCCGGTAAAACCACTTCTTCCACTTGCTCCTCAGGGTTTAGTGCTATAACAGCTTCCCACTGATGCTAGTCCCTGGGTCATTATTATTCCTTGTTGGTTTTCTTTCTTTTTTTTTTTTTTTAATTTTTTTAATGTTTATTATTTATTTTTGAGAAGAGAGAGACAGAGCACAAGCAGGCGAGGGGCAAAGAGAAAGGGAGACACAGAATCCAAAACAGGCTCCAGGCCCCGAGCTGTCAGCCCAGAGCCCAATGCGGGGCTCGAACTCACAGACCGCGAGATCATGACCCCAGCCGAAGTCGGCTGCTTAACCGACTGAGCCACCCAGGCGCCCACCTTGTTGGTTTTCTTAACTATGTTGTATTAGTTTGCTAGGGCTGCCATCATGAAATACCACAGACTGAGTGGCTTAAACAACAGAAATTTATTTTCTCACAGTTCTGGAAGCTGCTCAAGATCAAGCAGGGTTTGGTTTCTGGTAAGGGCTCTCCCCTTGGACTACAGAGGGCCACCATCTTGCTGCGTGCTCACATGACCTCTTCTTTGTGCGGGAGGCAGGGGTGCAGGAGAAATGAAAGAGCTCTCTGGCCTTTCTTATAAGGACACTAATCTTATAGGATCAGGGCCCCACCCTTATGATTTACTTTCATTTTAATTGCCTCCTTATATGCCCTATCTTCAAATACAATCACACTGGACTTTTCAGGGAGAGGAACAAGGTTGGGACAGAAACATTCTGTGTACAACCCATGCCCATCCTTTTGTAAATAGACTCTGTTAATCTGTCTATAATTAGCCTCTTTCAGTACATTATCTTCTTCCTGCCAGGACATTGACTGAAATGTATATGAATGATAAAATGGTGAATTGAGGCAAACTTGGTATTATACAGGCTAAAAAATAATAAAGAAAAAAAATTTTTATCTGAAATTTTCACATAATTAAAGTACCTTAATTCTTATTTCTTTTCTATGTAGACAATGCAAGAATCAGTTCCTTTCAGAAAAGGTGCTTATTCTTTCTTTCTTTCTTTCTTTCTTTCTTTCTTTCTTTCTTTTTCTTTTAGAGAGAGAGTGTGCATGTGAGTTGGGGAGAGGGGCAGCGAGAGAGGGAGAGAGAAAGAGAGAGAGACTCTTAAGCAGGCTCCATGCTCAGCCCTGAGCCCCACTTGGGGCTCAATCCCTCAACTCTGGGATCATGACGTGAGCCAAAATCAAGTCAGACGCTCAACCTACTGAGCGACCCAGGTGCCCCAAAACTTCATTTGATCTAGTTTTTTTATACAGGCTTTAAAAAATATCTTTTTTTTTTTAACGTTTATTTATTTTTGAGACAGAGAGAGACAGAGCATGAACGGGGGAGGGTCAGAGAGAGAGAGAGAGAGAGACACAGAATCTGAAACAGGCTTCAGGCTCTGAGCGGTCAGCACAGAGCCCGACGCGGGGCTCAAACTCACGGACTGAGAGATCATGACCTGAGCCAAAGTTGGACGCTTAACCGACTGAGCCACCCAGGTGCCCCTTTAAAAAATATCTTAGTTATAATGTCAAATTTTTAACTCTCCTCCAAAAGATTATTTGCACCTCTTGAGGCCATTTTGAAAAACTGCGTTTTGCCAAAAGAGAACATTACATAAACATTTTTTAGCTAAAATATATATGAAAGCAACTAGCTTTCTTGTTTCCAAAACATATCAAAAAAGATGAACATAAATTCAGGGATATTGGCTAAAGAAACCAACTGAAACCCCATACTTTAAACAGCAAAAAAATCACTGCAATAGAAGACTGAAGACCATTAGACAATAGATTCAGTATCAAAGAGAAACAGCTATAATCCAACTTAACTCTTATAAAGCTCTTTTGCAGTTTAGAAAATGTGTTTATATATGTGGAAGCTTGCTAATTGCTTCCCAAGTGCAATTCTCTTTTGCCTTGGAAATAGAACTCAGAATCTGGTTTTTAGCTAAGGATGTAGCCACTAATCCTAAACTATATAGTTCATATCATCTGATCTAATTATAAACTAAATTATAAATTGTATGAGGGCAGAGACCATGCCTTTCTTGCCTGCTGAATCTTCATAGGACTGACACAGAGTAAAGAAGAAAAGAAAGAAAGAACGGAAGAAAGAAAGAAAGAAAGGAAACCTTTACTAATTAAATGAATGAAGGAATGAGCCATGATAAAACACCCTCTTTTTATAAAAAAAGTATTGTTTGGATAACTTTTCCCAAAAGAAGGAAGCATAACATTGTGGATAAATCTGTGGGCTCTGGAACCACTGCCTGGGTCCATTCCCTGCTCTGATACTTACCAGCTGTGGATTAGGAAAGTTCAGGGCTCTCTGTAATATGTAAAATAGAGAAAATATTAATACCTACCTTGTAGAGTTTTTATGACAACTAAATGAGTCGACTTTAAAAACTTAAAATAATTACTGGCATTAGCAAGCAATCAAAAATATTAATAATAAATATGTATCTAATCAATTCTCATTTTTTTCATAGAGTCCATATTTGCAAATTTTCCAGTTCACTAAAATTTATTTGCAACCTCAAAATCAATACTCACAGCCTTGCACAGTTATTTGTGGATGAGCAAAGTGAGTTCCCTGACACACATGTTCCCTGCTGAGTCGAACAAAGTGAAACTCTGCTTTCATGTTTTGGCTCTCATACCACGTTTTGGCTCTCAAAAGTATCCTTTTCTCAACCTCAGTTTTTCACATTTTTTGTGCTTTTTGCCAGTGATTTTAGTGTTTAAAATGGCCCCTGTGGGGTGCCTGGGTGGTTCCCACCGCTAAGCATCCAACTCTTGATTTCGGCTCAGGTCATGATCTCGCTGATTGTTGAGTTCGAGCCCCGCATCAGGCTCTGGCTGTGTGGAGCCTGCTTGGGATTCTCTTTCTCCCTCTCTCTCTCTCTCTCTCTCTGCCCCTCCCCCCCTCGCTCTCTCGCTCTCTCGCTCTCAAAATAAATTTTAAAAAAACTTTAAGAAATAAAATAAAATAGCCCCAAAGCATGAGGATGAGATGCTGTCTAGAGTTCCTAAATGCAAGCAGGCTTTTATGTGCCTTATAGAGAAAATACGTGTATTAGATAAACATTATTCAGGCATGAATTACAGTAAGGTTGGCCTTGAGTTCAATGTTAATGAATCAACTACATATCAAATAAAGCACCTTTAAACAGAAACATACATAGAACAAAGTTATGATTGTTTGATGAAAATGCTGTGACCAGAGGTCACAAGAACCTAACCCTATGCTTCCCCTAGGTTCACTACTCAATAATTCCATTTTTGTGGCAACCTTGTAGAACATAACTACCACAAATAAGGGAATGGACTGTGTGTGTGCATAAAACAATAGGAAATTTTTTTCCTAGGACCCGTTTATGGCTGCCTTCTATTTATATCTTTTGTTCCATGCATCTTCAGGAGGAAGATGGGGTGATCCTTTCCATGGGGAGAAAATTTTCTAAATGGTCTACATATACATAAAAGGCTAATAAAACAGAGGATGAGATGCAAAAGCCAAAATGGAATTTTAGTGAAAATAAAGATCAAGAGGTGATAGAGCATAGCTGGTAGACTGAAGTGTGAACCAGAAATTCCTGGATGAAAGTGGGTTTTTTTGTGTTGTAGTAAACTTCTGTCAAATTACTCAACCAACGTAAAACACCTTTTGAAGTATGTTCACTATACACTGTCTTTACCTACAATATAGTAAATAGTAGAAAAGTCCCAGTATTGACAGTGTGGACTGCGGGCAGGATGAGCGGGGGTGATCGCTGGAAAAGAAGACAGAGCAGGATTATAAACTCAGACTTAGTGTTATAATTATAAATTAAGTAAACTCTTAATAAATCACGTAACTTACTCTTCAGAATTGAAAAAGAAATATTATTGCACACCAGCATTAGCTTTGGCATCAGCAGACATAGGTCTGAACTCCAGCTCCTCTGTTTGCTAACTTAAGGAGTCCCAGGCAAGCCAGAAAACCTTCATTTCCTTATTGGTAAAATCAGGACCTAACACCCACCTCAAAATATTGCTTATGTGTTTAAATTAGGTAATCGGTGTAGAACAAATAATTCACTGCTAGGTCTGCAGTAAGTTCTCAGTAAGCGGCAGCCATTGTATGTACTCCCTTACTTAACCTTTCCCATCAGTATTCTTAGCTAATGTGTATCCAAGCCGTGAGTATGTCAGGACATATTTTAATACATTTTGAAAAGAACATAGGTATTTGATGAGGTTCACTTCAATTACAAAAATCATATTAATGTTCAACCTTGCGCCTCTTAATATCATGGGAATACGGTGAGGAAAACAACAATAACTTATTTTAAAAGTTTCTAATTATAGGCATTTGCAAACCAGTTCAGGATGCCTTCTTCTAGACAACTTTGGCTGAGGAGAGCATCATCTTGTCACTGAGGCCAAGGGTGATTTTCATCATGGTAAGTGCACTCTCTAATCCCCATCACCTATTTTAACCATCCCCCCCACCACCACCACCCTCCCCTCTGGTGACCATCAGTTTGTTCTGTGTAGTTAAGAGTCTGTTTCTTGTTTTGTCTCTCTCTTTTTTTTTCTTTGCTCATTTGTTTTGCTTCTTAAATTCCACATATGAGTAAAATCATATGGTATTTATCTTTTTCTGACCGTCTTATTTCAGTTAGCATTATACTGTCTAGCTCCATCCATATTGTTGCAAATGGCAAGGTTTCATTGTTTTAGGTCTGAATAATATTCATACACACACACACACACACACACACACCACATCTTCTTTATCCATTCATCTATCAATGGGCACTTGGGCTGCTTCCATGGTTGGCCTATTGTAGATAATGCTATTATTAACATCGGGATACATGCATTCCTTTGAATTAGTGTTTTTGTATTTTTTGGGTAAATACCCAGTAGTATGATTGCTGGATTGTAAGGGTCGTTCTATTTTTAGTTTTTTGAGAAACCTCCATAATGTGTTCCACAAGTGTCAAGGGTGATATTTAGAGATTAGAAATCTAAAACAGAATGGAACAGAATTCATTTATTCACTTAGTCAGTCAGTCATCACTTGTTGAATGTCTGCCATGGGCCAGACCCTGTCCTACACGCTGGGGAGTTAGCTATGAACAACACAGATATGAGCCCTGCCCTTGTGGTCTTGGGACGAGGGGAAGAAAAGTAAAAACAATCACACAAACAACTGTACAATATAAATGTGATACGCCTCAAGAAGTGTTGCTCACACGAGGACACATGTGATTGAGTCTCAGCATTGTTGCAAAGAAAGCAGCCCAGGAACTAACGGGTGATTCCAGTGTCTTGCTGGGAAGAAAATACTGATGCTCAGCAACACTTTCACAAATTCCCTCTCTTCTGTTACTTGCTTCATTCCTCAGAGCCACAAAACATCTCATCCCCCAGCCTGACGCCACATCGAGTTATTTTATTTCTACTTATGCTCCATTTCCCACCTCCCTAGTTTCTTCCCCACTTCCACCTTCCCCCACAGTATCCCAACATCCTCCTTGAAGGTGGGAAAGTGAAGTAAAAAAATAAAATAAAATAACTAGCCACGCTCTTTAGCAGTTGACGGGGGAAAAAAAAGTCAGGATCTTCCTATGATATAAATTTTTATTTCTGCACAGAAGGAAAGGTAGAATAATGGAAGTGTTCAATAAGAAGACCTAACCAGCCTGGTGAAGTGGAGAAAAGTCCCTTGGAAAATAACATTTAAACAGAGAAGAAGGGTTAGCCAAGAAAAGGAAGAAAATAAGACACAGTGAATGAGAAAAAAAAGGAGCACAGTGTTGAAGAAGCAAAGAGAAAGCCAATGTGGTTAGCACAGAGCGAGGAGAGAGATATGGGGAAAGAGGCGGTATAGGCAGGGAAGGGCCAGAACATGCAGGGCTTCTATCCCCAAAACAAAAGAAAGCCACTCAAGAGTATTCATTTTATATTTATAAAGTAAATATCCTTTATGTTTTTCAGTTCAGATTTTATTAGTGACATTCTTGGTGAAACAGTTGAATCTTGAACAACATGGGGATTAGGGGCACCGACCCCCTGCACAGTTGAAAATCCATAGAACTCTTGACTCCCCCAAAACTTAACTACTGATAGCCTACTATTGACAAGAAGCCTTACCAATAGAATAAATAGTTGTTAACACATATGTTGTATGCTATGTGTTGGACGCTGTTCTGTTATAAGAAAATAAGCTCGAGAAAAATGTTTTTTTTAAAGTAAGAAAAATACATTTTGTTCTGTATCTATCTGAAAAAAAAACACATGTAAGTGCACTTATGCAGTTCAAACCCATGTTATTCAAGGGTCACTGCACGATTTTTTAATATAATTTATGGTCAGATTGGCTTACATACAACACCCATTGCTCATCCCAACAAGACTGCACGATTTTTTAAAAGCCAAGATCTATAATCTTTTGCTCTGAACCTCTCATCCACTGTCGTAACATTCACCAAAGGTTTTTATTTTGGAAAGAGAATGATCTGTATCCATTCAGTTTCTTCTTTGGGGAAAAAAAATCACATTGGAAAAATGAATAAATCCTACACCTACACACACGTTTATCTGGGTTTAAACTGCTATAGGCTGCATACTGAAATAAATACTCCAACCAATTTGTTACAGGGAATATAGTGCAATTAGAACTCAAAATGTAGCTCTCCTTGACTGGATCGTGAAACCCAAAATAGACTTGTGAGGTTAGTTTTTAAAAAAACATTCAAATACACAAATTTTTATCTTCCTCTATGCTTGGAACAAAGATTCCTTTTCTCTGTGTTCACAGTGAATGGTTGTGTTCGGCAGGAAAGAAACCAGTCTCTCATACCATTCTTTTCCTAAACACCTGGTTGTTCAGTTTTAACAAGGTGACTGGTTTCCACCATAACTCAGCTATTTTTCCACTTGGCTGGGTCCCCCTGGACCTTAAAGTAAAAATCTATGTAACATTAGCTTTCCGACTAACACTATGTGGGGTTTTTCGCCTACATCATGCCACTAATTTATGGGTGATCCTGTGAATAATGCAAACGGGGATTCCTTCCTCTGCTCCTTCTTTTCAATTTCGATTAGATATACCAAGAGGCAATCTTGTGCAGATCTTTTTGGTTCTATGTGCTATCTCAACGGATATATCACTGATTTCTAAGCACAGGTAGAACTCTTACATCTGCTACTGGCCCCTTTCCTAGTTTATTGTGTATGTGAAGTAACCATAAAGTGAAAGGCTTTTCCAAGTTCCCTTATTTATAGGATTAGAATAATGGTTGCCTTTTACCTTTCAGACCAAAGTCCTGTCAAGTATAGCTAACTAAAAGGAGCTCGTTCCACATTTGCAGTCACCCTTCCAAAGCCTATAGAAATGCAGGGGAGGAATGATCTCCAAGTTGAACCACCAGGTTTTATATTTTATGTGCAGCAGTAAAGAGTTTACCTTGTCCACACTGAAATCAGTCCCAGTTTGAGGGCAGATGGGTCATAAACACCAGGTAGTAATTACTGGCTTTCACCATTCTTAATTAAATGGAGAACATAGAAATTAACCACAAAGTCCTCCCTATCTGGCCATAGAAGGAACAACATTATATACTTTGAGGTTTCAAAGAAAAGTATTGTCCTTAGACCCAGGGTAAAGGTCCCTCGTCCTGAGCCCCTTGCTGTTGAGGGCCCCACTCTGGCCCTCTTCCAGCGCCCTCCCCCCCTTCCTCATATTGCAAGCAAAGGGGATATGCCCACTGAGAGCCTGAGCTTTCTCTTTTGGACTATTTTCTGAACTCTAGGACTACAGAATTCATTGTCCAAATTATCCTCAACCTGATTCCAGAGTTTCTAGGCTTAAGGGTAACCAAGAGGCAGCTGTTAGAAAGGGGGTATGGATGAAGCCTGGAGTTGGGGTATCCACACATACACCTGAAGCCCCTTGCTGTGTGGGGTGGGGCCAATGATAGAAGAAGGGGATTGGCTCCCTTCACACCTCTGTGCTCTGCTAGAAAAGTCAAGGTTAGGAGAAAGAACATATCCTACTTAACACTTTGTAAACTTGATTTGTAACTTATGAATATTTAGATACACAATGTGTGGTCTTTTTTTTATATTCTTACCCCAAACCTTACAAATGTGAGGAACGGGCCTTTACAAGAACATACTGCGTTCAGAGAAATCACTGACTAATGATAAGTTGGCAAATTATGTTCTTTTTAAACATAAATCAGTGGGACTGCAAGGGAGGAAGGGAAAGTAAAGCTCCACCGTTTAGATCTAACAGTAGCTTCATCTCCTTCTAAGTTGTGCTCTTTGTTCACAAGGCGTGGGGAGCCAGATAGAACATTCTTCTCTCTGCCACAAGAATTCCATCTGTAAAACAGTGGCTCCCAGGCTGCCAGCTGCTCTTCACTCCCCTGTTGTAAGAATGCAGCTGAGGTTGAAAACTTGTCACCAAGTGGGAGCCAATATCCACCTGTCCCTCTTGTCAGTCTCTTTCTGTAAAGTCTTCCTGGGATTTAAAACTAAAGCCATAAAAATGGGATTTGCCTTGACTCTTTCTAGAGCAGCTACACTCCATGCACGCGTGCATCATATGCCTCAGGATGATGAGGTCTCTTTAAAATTGTGATATTTAAATAAAATAACAGCTGTGCATGACTGTGAAGAGCCATTACACATATTCTTAGGATTGTTCTTATTCAAATCATTGGGTGGGGATTTTAGTTTTCAAGTAACCCCCCCCCAAAAAAAAAGAAAATGGCAAAAAGTGATCAGTAATTTAAATTTATTCCTCAGAAGTAAAAAGTAAATATGTATAATTGTATATGTGATGAGTGGAAGCTTTTTTTTCTATAGTAGGAAAGTGCTTCCATATAATGTGCGTATTAACATACCTTTATTTTAATACCTAGTATATTTTGAAAACATATAAATCCTTGGTGGATTTTGGTTTCCATCATTAAATTATATTTTAAAATAAATCTATCTTTTCATCAGATCATTAACAGGAGGAAATGCTTATAACATATATTAAAAAATTAAACTGTAACTCTTTGGAAGTACTATAAAAATATTTTACATAATCTCAAACCTTTTGTCTAAAATCAAAGAGTGGGCTTATCTAAATTCATAAGGCATCAAAAAATGACAAACCAACCTGGAGAATCAACCTGGCTCCAGCTGTGAATCAGAATGCCACTGAACAGGGCAATCTGAAGTTTCAGCTGGGTCACTGTTGGCGTACAGTGTGTGCGTGTGTGTGTGTGTGTGTGTGTGTGTGTGTGCGCGCGCGCACGCATGTTTTAAACAGTTTTGCAAAACGGGTATCTGTCCATTATCTGTCTGTTACCATTTTAATGAAGAAATCAGAGGAGAAGAGAACTTCTGTACTTCCTAGCACTATATGAAGAATCTTATTTAGGAAGCAGCGAAGGCAGGGATGGGGAATGGTCATCAAGTTAGGTGTTGTGTATGCTAACTTTATTAATTTTGATCATACATAGATTCCTGAAAGGACATCCTTTTCATATCTCTTAACAAGTCTCAAGCCACATATAATCAGGCTAATAAAGTTTCCATACCACTAGAATAGTTAAAATATAAGAGAACAATAAAAGCCAACAGGCAGACTAAATAAAGCAAGGTATATCACACCCACTAACACAGAACTAATATGACAGAGTTGTGAGGGCAGATACTTAACAGGGCACAGTCCCCCATTCTCTTCTTCAGAGTGAAATCTTTTTTTTTTTTTCAGTTTATTTATTGGGGCTGGGGGGAGCAGAGAGAGAGGGAGAGAGAGAATCCTAAGCAGGTTCTACACTGTCAGTGCAGAGTCCCATGTGGGGCTTGAGCTTACAAACCATGAGATCGTGACCTGAGTCAAAATCAAGAGTCGGACACTTAGCCAACTTGGCCATCCAAGTGGCCCTTCAGAGTGAAATCTTTAAAGGTGATGCCCAATTAACAAATTTTGGTTGAGTTCAAGAGAATGACTAAATAATGAGATTTATCCAATTTGGATATACGTAATCTTTAGAGATCTTTCTAATTCTAATTTTTAAGAAAGAAAATCTATATTTCTGTATCTGAGAGGTTCAAAGTAGGTAGGAAACATAATGTAGCCAAGAGAGCCTCTTGGACATGGGCTTTTTGTTCTGCTGACACTGAGATCAGAAAGCAATAAAGGAAAGCAATTACATTCATTGACTCCCTGCAGCTTAGCTATTCCTGAAACAGAGCTTATCAATGAGAGATTGGAAAGTCACTTTTCGGTTCCCAACATTTCAATCACGGAAAGTGATGCAAATGTCACAGGCTGTGATTTTTCTAACTCCCTAATTTGTTTTTCCTCATGCCTACCACTGTTTCCTTTGGAGAGGAAGAAGCAACTGGAAGCCAGCTGCTGAAGGTTAGTGCCTTTCGATGACTGCCTCACCTCCCACTCCCCATCACCTCTCACCTCACCACTGCCTTCACCTTTCATGCCGTGAAGTTCTGACATGTCAGGGAGCCAGGAGGGGCTTTGCAGTAAAGCTTAAGTCCAACACAATCTAAACCTGTTATATCCCTTCTTAAATCAGAACATGGAACTCGACCTGGCAAGAAATCATATCGGCTTTTAAATTATACACTGTGCCCAGCTACAATGGGAGCACTCAGTACCACACATCCGTGTTAAACAGTAATAACTTATTAAACGTTTGCCCATCATAACCTCTGTGTATGTTCAAATAATATGAGCCACTAAAACTTCACTGCACATGTACTTTTTTACCACTTTTACTGCACAGAAAGCTCATTCAAATTTAAGTCCTCAGCAGCACTGGAACATGTTTATTCCAGTTTGGGTGGAGAGCCAATTTATACACTTCCAACAATTTTAATAAATAAGCAGACTGTATCCTTCCTATCATAATATTTGTGATAGGTCCATTATTATACATAGCAAGACCATTTTATCAATATTGACCATGCCACATATGTGTATATGTATGGATTGAGACAGATATAGATACAGATGTAGATGCAGAGAGCTACCAATCATTAAATGCTGCCTATATGCCAGGCAGTGTGCCCACTGCTTTTGTCATTGGTTTAACCAATATTTGCTGAACACTTCCGATGTGTCAGGCACTTGGGTTAGGTAGTAAGTAGGTAGGAGCTAAAATGACAAACACAGGGGCGCCTGGGTGGCGCAGTCGGTTAAGGGTCCGACTTCAGCCAGGTCACGATCTCGCGGTCCGTGAGTTCGAGCCCCGCGTCAGGCTCTGGGCTGATGGCTCAGAGCCTGGAGCCTGTTTCCGATTCTGTGTCTCCCTCTCTCTCTGCCCCTCCCCGTTCATGCTCTGTCTCTCTCTGTCCCAAAAATAAATAAACGTTGAAAAAAAAAATGACAAACACAGCCCTAGCCCTCAAGAAGCTTATAGTCCAGTAGATAGGACAAACATTTCAGAAAAACAATATAGCAAGGCATCTAACCATAGGGTCTACCTCCATTATAAAGCAGCATTTAAACTGAGACCTGAAGGATAATTCAGCAGGTGAAAAGTGAAGGCAGAATGGTCCTGTCAAAGGAAATGGTCTGTGAGAATGGGAAGAGAGTTTGAGAAAGTAAAAAATTCAAGCAGAAGGAGAGTGGTTGGTGGTGATCCTGGAGAATGGACAGTCGCCAGGTATAAATGGGATTTTTTAAGCCAATTCAGGAATTTGGACTTTACCCTGAAGGCAATGGACAGTGTCTAGGGGATTTAAGCAAGCTATTGTCACCATCAGATCTGCATTTCCTAAGATTACTCTTGTCTCACTATGGAGCAAGGATTTGAGACAGAGAGACCACTTCAAGATGATTGCAGGAAGACTGGCTGGAAAGAAGATGGCCTGGACTGAGGTGCAGAAGTGGAGAGGAGCAAAGGGAATGCATTCAAGACATCAATTTGGCATCAGTAGGACATGGGGATAGATTGAACTGGGGGAGGGGCGAGAGTCAGGGAGATGTGTAAGAGAGAGGAATCAAGGTTTCAATGATTGTCTGATAGGTACAACTGTGGTAGAGAGCCAAACCAGATTATCCCATTCAGAACACAGCCAATATTTCCTTTAATGTTGTGTCTCAGTTATCTGAGTTCTCAATTTTGATGACAGATACTCCTAGGAGACCTACAATGAGGAAGACTCAAAGCACTTTCCAATTAATGGGCAAGAACTATCTTCATTTCACACATATAAGAAGCATATTTTATTTAAAAATATATACATTTGCACTTCTTTCCTTGGCCTCATCTGAACCTTTTATGCAGTCGTGAGTAGAAATTAAGACCTACCTCCCAAATGAGTATGTTTTCCTAACGTTATGTTTCATTATGTCTTATTTTCCTTCTCAGGCACTCTGGGTTCTAATGTTGGTCTGAATTATTACCAGGAATCATAGAAATATGTGATTTTGAGACTCCAACAAGCAGACACTTAAAAAATATTTAGTTGTTCAGTGAGCACACTCATAGCATCATAAAAGCTAAAGTTGATGAGAAGCCAGCAGAGCCTACTTCAAAAGCCAGCAAAACCCATTCCAATAACTTCCTGTCAGCTTCTAAAATTTGAAATTAGCCCTACAAGACCAGTTAGGGGGTTGGTATGAATTGAAAAATTAGAAGTGACCCCACAAAACACACTTATCAATAGGATAAAGTGCCATTTCATCTGAGTGTGGGTAGAAACTCGTGTAGATCAAATGTGAGAGTAGAGAAAATAAAGTGATAGCAGGCACATCAACAACTCACTCTTCTCTAAAAATATACAAAATATGCATTGTTAAGGTGGCTCGATGAAGTCTCTTGTCAATTCTAGTGATGTCATTATAAAAATTAACTTATTTGTGGGGCACCTGGGTGACTCAGGTGGTTAAGAGTTGGACTCTTGATCTCCTCTCAGGTCATAATCTCCTGGTTTGTGGGATCGAGCCCCGCATCAGACTCTGCCCTGACAGCGTGGAGCCTGCTTGGGATTCTCTTTCCCCCTCTCTCTCTGCCTCTCTCCTCACTTTCTCTCTTTCCCTCTCTCTCTCTTTCAAAATACATAAATAAACATTTTTTAAAAAAGAATCAACTTATTCGTGACAACTCCCCAGAATAGAGTTCTAATCCCTGCTTACATGATAAGCAGAAGATACAGGTGGAATGGGGACATCTAGTGAATGTTTTCCTTGTTCTAGAAATAATTCCTCCAAATAGTGTAATGCTGATTCTTCAATTACTTACTGAATGAAAGTAAGAAAGAATTAAAATTTAGGACAATGTCATCCAAATGTCACACACACAGGAAAAACAAATCAAGCCAAGTAATTGAAGTATCACTCAAGAGGACAATATATTTAAAAGGATTGTTGAGGCGCCTGGGTGGCTCAGTTAGTTGGGTGTCTGACTTCAGCTCTCTCTCAAAAATAAACATTAGGAAAAGTTGTCTAATAAGTTGACTAGGCAGGCAAAGCTGATCATGTCAAAGAACATGGAATTAACAAGTTGAAATATCTACCAGAAATGTACACAGATACAGATGGCTATGTGCTCCGCCCTGAAACCCTGCAGAATTAAACTTGCTCTTGTTTTACTTAATATTTAACAAAAGTGTTTAACTTTTTGTTCCTTTGTTATTATTTTACAAATGTGAAAATGCTTTAATTATTCTTGGAACCATCTAACAAAAATTGCCCTTGGAGGTTTGTATGTGTATTGAGAAGAACAGGTGTCAGATAAGCAGAGTCAAAAGAACAGAGATCACCATCCTAATCAACAGGGATGAGAAAGATCAACAAATATGCCTCCCTCAGGAACACCACGAAACCTCTTTCTTTTCCCTGGAAAAAATGAGGTAGAGATCTTCTTTCTCAGGACAAGTCCTTTAAGTCACAACCCACCATAAACCAAGCGTCCAAAATTATTAACATTGATGAGTGGATTCACCAAGGGCTGAATATAACTTTAGTGCTAGCAGGAAAGGTCAAAAGGAGGGAGAGAGGGATGAGGAGAGGGAAAGAGAGGAGAAATCAAGGGAGAGAGGAGGAAGGAAGGAAGGGAGGGAAGGAGGAAGAAAGGAAGAGAAAGAGGAAGGGCGGGGTGAGAGGAAAAGGAAGGAAGAAATTTTACATTTAGGAAATAGTAATCGTCCCTCCCCCATCTCCAGGTTGCCTGTGGAATGCAGGTGGGTGTGAATGAATAAATTGCTTCTCTTTCCCACACTAACGAGGCAGTTCTGATCTCAAATTGTTCACTTGCTTGTGCTGCCCTGGGCATCAGAGGAAGCCACCAAGTAAAGGACAGGTGAATCACAAAATCTGCAAGTTGGAAAGGCAAGTCTAAACTTCTACCTGGAGAATTGTATCCCTGAGATGGTCATCCAATGTCTGCATAAACTTTTGATAGTCACTTTGAATAATATAGCATATTAATTTTGTACAACTCTAATAATTTATAAGTTCTTTCTTAATATAGGCTAAAATCTGCTCCTCTGTGCTGTCTCTGTCACAAGCTCTAGTTCTTCTTCTGTAGCAATATAAATTTCATCCTTCTTCTGCCTCATCCCTTCACACACTAGAAAACTGTCATGTCCCCTTCAGTGTTCTCTTTTTTGAACCAGTTCCTTCAGCCTTCTATCATAAGACATGGTTTCTAGAATCTAGTCACTTTGCTCTAGATACCCTCCAGCTCTAGTGAGTGGTTAAGAATATGGGTTCTGGAGTCATTTGCCTGAGTTTAAGTTTTGATTCTTCCATACCTTAGTTGGAAAATGGGGAAATTCATCCAACATTTCTGTGTCCCATTTTCTTCATTGACAAAACAAAGTACTACCTTATAGAATTGCTATGAATATTTCGTATGATCGTGTATATAAAGCACACAGTAAGTGCTCAGGAATTTTAACTCTACTGTTATACAGAGCACAGTGAAATTATGCCTTTCTTCCTTGGAAATTATGGTTCTATTAAAATAGCCAAAATTTGTTTTTCTTAACAGCCATTAATTTACCTTTCACTCAACTACTACTTGCCATGTTCCTACTATGAACATTTGGAGGGAAGGGTGATTTAGAGTGTTGGGAAGGGTGCTATATTGGTTTCATCAAGGTAGATGTCTTTGAGAAGGTGACATCTGAACAAAGACTTGAAACAAAGGAGTTAATTTTGGGAAGATGTATCAGGAGAAAGAGGGTTCCAGCAGTGTGGTGCACAGATTCTAAGGTGGATCCCACATGCCATGTTTTAGAACAAAGGAAGTCACTGCGGCTGAAGCACTAAGTTTGGGGGGAGGGGGGAGACAATAAGAGAGAACATCCTAGAGGTAACAGGGGCAGATGGGTTAGAGTCCTCTGATGGCAGGGGAGGGCTTTACTTTGAGGGAAATCTATAGCCCCTGCAGGTTGGGAACAGAGTCAATGATTTGTTTTAATTTGAATAGACCATTGTGGATGCTGATTTGAGAAAAGAGGTAGATTCCCTCCCCTCAGGCTGAGGAGAAACCACATTAGGAGAGTATTGCCATATTGTGGGAGAAAGGAGATGGTGACTCAGACCAGGGTGGCAGCAGTGGAGGGGATGAGAAGTGAGTAGACTCTGGGTCTACTTTAAGGGTAGTGGCAAGAGGATTTTCTGAATGGGCTGTGAGGTGTGAGAGAAAGAGAGGAGTCAATACTGCCAACTTTTCAGCCTGAACACTCAGAAGAGTGGAGCTGCTACTGATGAGCTGGGGAAGACTGCAGGTGAGGCAAGCTGAGAGACAAAAAGTGAGAATCCACCTTGGAGCATTTTAACTGTGAACTAAACCTAAGAACAGAAGTGTAGAGCAGAATGTTGACTGTGCATTTCTCGAGCCGGGGAGAAAGTCTTGGCTGCAGACATAAATTTGAGCACATCTCAGGGGCTAGATGAGATGAGGCAGGAGTGAGTGTGGACTGGGTGAAGAGTGAATCCAATACCTGAGCCCTAGGGTACTCAAATATTCAGAGGTTGAGGGAGGAAAGGGGAAGCTACAAAAGGAGCCTGAGAGGGAGCAATGGGTGCACTAGGGAAAGGGGTGGCAATGCGCTATTCTGAAAGCCAGAGGAACAGAATGCCTCATGTGGAAGAAAGCGGCCAAATGTACCAAATGCTGCCCACAGGCGAGTAGACTGAGGACTGGGAATCGGATTAACCACCCCAAGGTCAGTAATGACCCAGGCAACAGAGGTTCAGAGGATGTGCTGGGAGCAAAAGTCTCACTTCCTCTGCTTCCAGCCATGATGAAGTACTAGAAACTGGACTTACCCACCTTACACACCTAAAAAACAAACAAAAACAGGCAAAATACCTGAAATAACAGTCTTCAGACATTGGGTATAGACAGTAAAGGACAGTAATCACTGCCTCTGCCCCATTTGCTGCCTAAAGAGTTTCCATCCATAGCACAGGGAGGGAACAACCAAAGCTCAGAGAGAGGCCAAGGCAGTGCAGGGACGCACAGAGAAGAAGAGCAGAGCAGAGAGAAAATACTCTGGAGATCTGCAGGGCCTCCCCGCAGTGGAGCTTTAGCTGGGGACTGATCAGCATATGCCTGTGAAGAGGAAACTCCCCAAGGCCAGGCAAGAAACCACAAAAAAGGAGGAAGAGGAATAATTCTCAGGTGACACATGGCTAGAAATAGCCCATGGAATAATAATAGCATGTCTAGATGCTAATGGCATGACTTATTAACAAATCCATATTGTTATTAGCAATTAATGTTTTGGGGTTTTTCCTAAGTGCTTGAAGTCAAGATAGCATTCTTCTGGACAGGCCAGCTATACTCACTTAAAGTGGGAGACAGAAGAATTATGATGCCTGATCGCCAAAATACTTTCTCCTGGGCCAACCAAACACCTCTTAACCTCCAAGCTGGTTCTAATTTTGATCAAGACTAACTCAAGTTATCCAAATGGTAGGGGTCTAGGTATAAAGATGCTGAGACACACACTGCTAGTTGTTTACCCCATTCTCACCTTCTTCTTATTGACTGGACTCCCAGTTTTGTCCTGGACAGCAATATACAAAGATAGAAAAAAGTGAAGGAAAGAAGGAAGGAAGGAAGGAAGGAACAAACGAACGAACCAACGAATGAAGGAAGGAAGGGAGACCAAGTAAGAGAGAAAGGCTGTATTTCCTACCCAAGAGTCCACATTACTGTTCAAGACAGTGAGACAGAAGAGGTTTTAAATTCCTGATGCTTATATATGGAATACACATTTCTCTTTATCATTTCCTTCTTCTGCCATGGAAATGGACGTGCTGCTGGAGACAGCGAGATGGGAAATCTGAGAATGAAAGCTACCTGTCAAGAATGGTGAAGAGAAAAGCAAGAGGTGCCTAGTATGTCGTGATGTGGAGCCCCTGCTTCAGCCCTGAACCTCCTACCTCCAGACTTCTTGTTATGTGAAGACTACAAACCCCGTTTCAGCTAAGTCACTAATGCGGAGTTCCTGTTCCACGCAGCAAAACTTATACATATATACATGGATAGAGGCTGGAAAGCTGCCAGTCACCACAGCAGCCCTAGAAACTGGCTGCTCTATCACTCCCCCTCTCCCAGTTGCTGCATGGTCTGTTTCTCAAGGTGTATTTTTCCCCCCTGAACATTTCTTTATTTTTCTTTCTCTAACTACTTGCTTTTTTATCTGATCACCATATCTGTTCTCTAAGCCAAACCTTTCACTTACTAGTAATTTTTGCGATCTTATAGCTGTAGTTTACTCACAACCCACCGTGGCTTTTCCAGAATATCTTTATATCATAACTTTCAACTCTCAGTTCCCATGCTAACTTTCTCATTCTTTATTATTCTAACATATAGAAAGAAGGAGTATGATTATTCCCTTTTGTTTAAGCTCCAAGCCAACCTATTGATTGCCCAGCCCTGGGACTGGTGTCTACCTCCAATCCAGGCAACTGTGGTTTAGGGGATGGATGGGTTTAGAAATATGGTAGGAAAATTGGTCCTCTAAGGCCCTTCCTGGTGGGGACCATGGCGGGGGTTGGGCATGGCAATCATCAGGGTGAACCTCAGATCTGGTACATTGTACCAACAGAAATAATAGCTACCCCTGCACACCAAAGCCATTTAAGGTCTCATTTTAAGTTATTTGCATTTTAGAAAACATAACCTAATAAACTATGGCTGGGAAATTCCAGGGCTCGAATCCTAATCCCAGTTTTTCTATTAACACACTATATGAAAGTTTGAAGATCGCTTTGTGCCTTAGTTTCTTCATCTGTAAAAATAGGAAACTCATATCTATTACCTTTTGAGGTTCCAGAAAGGAACAATAAAATTGATTTGCAAAGTGTTTTATTGCCATAAAGCACTCTATTGAAAATGGCCTGTATTTAAATAGCCTGATTTGTGGCAGTAGATAATAAAAGGAGCTATTTAAAGAATATATTTTAAATGAACGCATGTTTAATTTGTTTTCTTTCCGTTGTTACTTTTGTGAAAGTCATTAAAATCAAGGAAGAATGGTAGGAGATGCTAATTAAAGTCTTCAATCACTCTAAATTATGCTTTATCCAGTAGGTAAAATTCTAGCCTGTACCCTTAGTTTTCTCTCTCATAATTCATTCAGCAAACATGTAGTCATGACTCTGTCCTGGGCTTTATGCTTCAATCTGTAGAATCGGAATTGTTGGGTGGAACCAGTACCAACCATGCTCATCTCCTCCCTCCTCCATTTCCAGTGATGTCATCTTGGTAACCTTGAAATTGGCCATGGTGGGAGTATTTACACCACAGAGATTAGCAAATCCTACAATAAGGACTTTCCTCTTCTTTTTTCCCGAAAACTGGCTGTTAAACATTTACCAGCCCATATTGGAATTGATGTACCTAGAGCCGAAATACACACACAGATACAAACACACATCATTGTCACTAACACGGACAACAACAAAAATGGGCCTAACATGTATCAGAGAGATTAATTTTAAAATGGATATATTTTCTCTTTTTCTAAAAACTTTTCCATGGGAATCCACAAGAACACTTTAAATATTTACTGCCCATGGATCTGCACATTCTCTTAGCCAAAATTAGCAGTAATTCCCAAACATTAGCATGCCATCAGAATCACCCAGAGGGCTTATTAAAACAAATTGGGGAGCTTCAACCCCTGAGTTTCCAATTCAGTAGGTTTGGGATGGACCTTAGAATTTACATTTTTAACAAGCCCCTAGGTGAGGCTGATGCTATTTGTTTAAGGACAGGTGGAATAGCATAAAACAAAATAAGGAATAAACAGGAAGATTAGAGAATGGCACTGACAAATATAGATTGGACCAGTGCAAATTTAGTGAAACAGAATTTTGATGAGCCTAATACATTTGAAAACTATAGAAGGCCAATTTAAGATACTGGCTACTCAAGATTTCTTTGTTTCTACGTCTCTTCACAGTAATTGAGGTTACTGGTGTTTGCTCTTAACATATCTAAAGTGTTGTAAATTTAGAGACAGGGTTTTCTCCTCATCAGAAAAATCACTTTATTTCACTGGACCTCAGGTTCCTTATTTGTTAAAAGTAACAATTTAATTCCATGTTTACATTTCTCTTTAAAATGAAAAAGAATTCATCTCAAGTTTCCTCAATTAATGAAGGTGTGTTGTAAGATGATGACGATGATGATGATGATGATAACAATAATAATAATAATACACCAGGAAATAAGAAGCCAGGATCTCAGACCCCAAACACATCAACAAACAGGACCTACATACAACAAAGCCAGCTTTCAGAGGCAAACGGAGTTGGAAACTGGATGGCCCTTCAGAATCCAGTGCAGCTTTTAGAACCTGGCTACCCTGGCATCATATCAGCAGGCTCACGGGTGCCGGTTCCAGAGTCCTAACATCACCATGACTTTGTCCTTCTTCATCTCTGCTTCCGTATCTCTCTTAACTTCTCCTCCCACTGCCAAATGGACATAACACTCCCTCCTGCGGCTTCTGCATTTCTGTGTGATATATCCATGGTGTACCTCCCAGCTTTTGCCACCATTTCCTGCTTGCCATTTCTGTAAGCATTGCATTCAAAGCCTAATAAAGGATGAATTGAGATCTGCCTTGTTCACGGCTACACCCACAATGCCTACCATAGCGGTTGGCGCATTGCAGATTCTCAATAAGTATTTTGTGAATGCATAAACTTCTCATTTAGGCCAACCCATGGAGTGGCCCACTCCAGATATATCCATATTCATAACCAAGATGGCAAGGCTACATGGTATAGAAGTTAATCTATTAGGTGTGAAAAAAAAATTTGAAAATCTGTTTTGCTCAGCCAGAGTCTATGGGCTGGTCCTCAGAACATGAATATTCACCAATGGATATTCACCTGTGGAACTCCCTCAGCCTGTTTGGGTCCAGCAGAGGAAAGACAAATTGGATTGGTTAAGGTGGGTTGGGGAATGCAGAGGAGTGAGTACAATTCCCCTTACTAACTGTCTAGGATCACCAATTAGTCACTCCATAGAACTCTGTGAGTCAAGCCACAGGATTATCCCACTGGAGGAGTGAAGGACCTGGGATATTTTTGCACTTACTCCCATTAGTTATTGATGGGGGTGGGGAAGGGGACATTCGTCCTCTGGTACATCTGCCTGCCCACACTGCCACGGGAAATTTTCAGGCTGTCAGAATTCAGCCACAGTGGTTACCACAATGGTAAGGTGGGAGGGAATGGGCCAGGCAACTGACAGTACCTGTTACAGACTCTCTTCCACCCTATGGTCATGCCTGAGAATGTCACTGCCCTAAGGATATCAGAATTCCATCAGTAAACATAACTCTACTTCCTTAATTGTCTGACTGTCAACACCCATACACAGCAGCAAGTCCACACAAAGTCCCCACTCCTCCAGAAAGTTTAGTAGCAGCACAGCTACCAACCGCCTGTACCCCACCACAAAATCCAAAAACAGAAAACAAAAATCATTACAGCAATTCCCATCCGCTAATGCAATTTTCTGCATCCTTGCTCTCCACCCAAACTCTCCCCTCCATGTACGCCCACACTGTGAGCTCATTGAGAGAAAGGCCTCTTTGTTAGTCATTCTTAAATCCCCAACATCTCGCAGAGCATGGGGCAGGTAGTTGGCATTCAAATGTTGCTTGAACGAATTAACTAAACTGACAAGCCTCGTTTGGATCCATGGAATCACAAAGTGTGGCCTCAGAATCCCACACATGCTATTCTGGCCATTTAGTTCCGACACAGAACATGCTCACTGCTTTGCCAAATTCAAGCATTGATTCCGATACTTGAGAACATTGCTACTTCTCAGACAAAGCCATGAGGAACTATGGAGCTACGGTACTCCATTTACCACTTTTAGGACAAGAGAGAAAAACTGCTAAGTAAATACTAATACTTTTATTTCCTAAACACCCAACAGCATGTACTACCAGGGCCCTTGGCACAGGAATAGCACGTCTATTCCTAAGAGCACCAACTACCCTTAGGTACTACAGGGAGCAGAGCTGATCTTTGTCTCTTCTGTTCCATGTGCAGATACGGACTTGTGTTTTCTCTGATTAGATTGTATGCCCCCCAAGAGCTTACAGTTTAACGCGTGTCTTCTGCTTCTTACATAATCCTCCAAAGTACCTGGTAGAGTGCTTGGCATCTGAAGGATTGTCAATAAACCGTGGCTGATGGATAAAATCTCCCTGTAAATAGGTGGTACAACCCTAAGCAAGCGTTAATAGCTAGAATTTCTTCAGTCTTGAAAGTAGTCAGTGTCTAAAACCTGGAAAAGAAGCCACTCTGACCACATCAGTACTCGGGAATGACTAAACATTTCATGTCTGCGACCAGCATGTTTGTTTTCTTTAAAGTCATCTCCAAAAGTAAGTGAGCATATAGTGACCTAAATTATTCATTTTTATGACCCACTGGTATATAATAAACAGCAGTCATAAGGTAGACTCAAAGTTTAGCAGTAGATGGCACTGAGAGCATTCATTCCAAAGGTAGGCCCTGAAAGACTCAAGCCCTGGAAAATATAACCGAATTCTGGGAATGCCGATTAGTTAGCATAAATGAGGTTTCGGTGGAGACTTTTCCACTCAAAACTCTTGAAATATTCATCTCTTTGCTTTTCAGTCCTTCTTTTGGTTACTAGAAGCAAAATCGAAAGCAAATGTGTGGAGTAAAATAAAAATTAGGAACTCTGACTCTGTAAGACTAACTCCTGCGCTGTGATTTGACAGGGTCGGGAGCTAGGAGGAAGGATTCAATTTTCAGCAGCTCCGCTCCGTCCCTGAAGCTTGCCATGTGTTCCAGCTAGGCCTTGATCTGCAGCCGGCCCTGTTTACTATGTGACAGACAGCTGTTCCCTCCCGGCTCTCCGCCATCATTCCTCCTCCTCCTCACACGCCAGCCCTGAGCAAAATAAGGCATTTGCGGAAACTGCAGCCCAGTGTGAGCAGTGTTTGGCTAGAAAGCTCAGGATCAGATGAGGACTGATCGATCAAAGGGTTTCCCAAGGGACATATTAAAAAAACAGCAGGCAGAAAAAAAAAAAAGAAAAACGCTCTGGTACACGAGACTACCAAGATATAACACTTACAGTATGCCACCAAAAATCTTCTTGTACTTTTTATCATATTTGGTTCTATTTTCAGCTGTTAAAACTTTCCCTTCACCTGGTGGGCTCTTTCTGAAATTGAGACACCAGCAGAGGGAAGCTCAGTGCAGATCGTGACTGAGAGCTCCCCGCATGAGCACTCAAATCATACCTGGAGACTGAGACGCTATTGTGTCTGGCAGGGACCGCCATCCGTAAATGTCCAGTCCTTCTCATCAGGCTCAGGAGTCTCACCAGCACATTTTGATCCAACACTTTAAAAGCTCGTTACAAAAATAATTTGGGGGACACCTGGATGGCTCAGGTGGTGAAGCGTCCGACTTCAGCTCAGGTCATGAGCTCACCCTTGTGTTTTCGATCCCTGCTTCAGACTCTGTACTGACAGCTCAGAGCCTGGAGCCTGCCTGGATTCTGTGTCTCCCTCTCTCTCTGCCCCTCACCTGCTTGCACTCTGTCTCTCTTTCTCTCCTTCTCTCTCTCTCAAAAATAAACATTAGAAAATAATAATTTAAAATAATAATAATTTGAGGTGGCTTGAAAGTATTCGAACATCTTTGTGTGCATATTCTTTATTGGCATATATGTGTATATATTTACACAAATGTATGCCATCAGAATAAAGAAAAAATAGTGCAATAAAAAAGAAAACACCAAGTCTTCTTTCAACTCTATAGGTACAGATATATTTTTTTTTAATTTTTTTTTTCAACGTTTATTTATTTTTTGGGACAGAGAGAGACAGAGCATGAACGGGGGAGGGGCAGAGAGAGAGGGAGACACAGAATTGGAAACAGGCTCCAGGCTCTGAGCCATCAGCCCAGAGCCCGACGCGGGGCTCGAACTCACGGACCGCGAGATCGTGACCTGGCTGAAGCCGGACGCTTAACCGACTGCGCCACCCAGGCGCCCCTGTACAGATATATTTTAATACAGTTTGCTTTCATGTTCTTTTATATTTTCTATTTCTGAAAGACAATGATTTGAATAAAGTGGAAAGGATTGTGGAGTCCCAAATACAGAAATTCACCTTTTTCTTTACAATGGCTTATTTTATAATTCTGAATGCTAAAGGACATGGTTGGCCATCTGTTAGACTGTCGAGGGTATGCTGGCTGCAGCTGGGAGGTTAGGCCCATGATCTCCCCTGTTGCTCCCAAATTAGCAATTCTGTGATCTTCATGTCCCAGATGAATGTTTTAAGTTGCTTTTAAAACATTTTTCCAAGAACATTGTCAAACTCAAAAGTAACTGATTCATACATTTAATTACCAATTCTATTGGTATCTTTTCTGTTCAAACAGGAAGCTAAGAGCAGGGAGGAATGATTCCATGGGATTCCATCCCATTGAAAGTGGAGAAATCCATTCAGGCAGTGACTGAGGCTGCATCAGCTTCACATTTGCAATACTGCCATTCCATGGCTGAATTGCAGTTTCATTATAGCTCCCATCTTCAGAGTTTGTAAAATTCACACCAAACTTGGGAAGAAATATGCCTATGAAAGATTATGAAATTTATTTTATCTATTTGCTTTAGAGATGAGAAAAACAAAAAGCATGGAGATGATTTAGAGCTCAAGAAATCTCATTACCATGTCTGGCTGCATTAACATGCTATGGACACAGGTCATAGTTTAATTAAGCACCTTTCTTAGGATTCCTATCCATAAATACAGCAATGGCTCCAAGGGGAGAGCACAACAGGTCCTACTACACTGACCCCCATCACAAAACATTTTTATGCTGGTGAAACATGATGAAAATAAAGGGCAACCGGGGCAACTTTGAAGAGTGAAAGAAGTTGTTTGTTTGTTGAATGCAACTTAACCTCTAAAAAAGTGGAAGGGAGAAGGGTAAAACTGTTGCTAAGTGCTAGTCCCAAACCTGGGGCAAGGCGAGTTTAAAGGATAATTGTGTGGACTGTTTATAACCATCTCGAATTATTTTTAGCACCAGCTGGTAGGATAAGTTTTCTCGCCCTATGATGATGCTCCTTAGTACCCACTCACAGCACAGGTTTTGGGCAATTACCCCTTTGAAAATAATCATGTTTGAGCATTTCCACCATGCCAGACACTTTAAAATACATTTTCCATTATCCTGAAGAGTAAGTGCTTAAAATACCAGAGATCTAATTGGTATTATTTCTACCATTGCACAAATGAGGAATCTGAGGCTCAGAAAGATTATTTACCTTGCCCAAGCCATACTGCTAATATTGACGCTACAGAATTTGAAATTCCATTTGACTGATTAAAGCCCATGCTCTTCACACTATACCAGACTGCCTTTCAATCACTTCTGCCTGCTGAGGGGAGAACTCTGTAAAAAAAAAAAAAAAAAAAAAAATGTATATTTTTTTCTAATGAGAGGATGAGATGTATATTTCTGTTTTCCTAATGAGAGGATTTTAATGTATTTTTTCTAATGAGAGGATGAGATGTATATTTCTTTCTAATGAGAGGAATGAGTTTCTATTCCGTTGAAGTGCATTGTTCTTAAATCAAACAAGTAGTGGAGACTCCCTTTTCTACTTAAAAACATAAAAACATCTAAACAGAAATTAATGTATTAAAACTGTTGTTCGCTTAGCTATGGAGGCATTTTTATTGGCAGAATGAATGTTTTGGGGTACAAATTAGTGCTTAATTTTAGAAACATATTTAAAAAAAAATTTTAGTGTTTATTTTTGAGAGAGAGAGCAGAGAAGGGGCAGAGAGAGGGAGACACAGAATCTAAAGCAGGCTCCAGGCTCTGAGCTGTCAGCCCAGAGCCCCACACGGGGCTGAACCCACGAACTGCAAGATCATGACCTGAGCCAAAGTCGGACACTTAACCAACTGAGCCACCCAGGTGCTCCAAGTAGTAACACAGTTTAGATAGAAGCCCTTAAAGTGAGGGCTTCCCTGGTAAAGCTTCATTCGTTTAGTAATGAGATGAATCGAATACATTAAAAATTGGATGATCACCAATCACAAATGGGATTCGAGATGATGACTACAGTGAGTCGCATCGTTTTCATCACTTGGGCGGAATAAAAGGATTACTCAGGCAAAAAAGAATGAGGATTATGTAGGATCTAATTGTGGCTTTCCACTGACTACCATAGTCAAATGTCTTGAGCTCAGTAAATCTAAAGTCCTTGTTCCATAAAATGCACTAAATAGTACCTAGCTCCACTAAGCTATAAATTTCTATGATATATTCAACATACCCACTCACTGTATAAACCTTTTGGATAGAGACAACTTTTGAATAGTATTGGAAGAAGAAGAAGGTGGAGGAAGAGGAGGAGGAGGAGGAGGAGGAGGAGGAGAGGAGGAGGAGGGGGAAGAGGAAGAAGAGGAGGAAGAGGAAAGAGAAGGAGCAGGAGAAAAAGAAGAAGAAGAAGAAGAAGAAGAAGAAGGAGGACGAGGAGGAGGAGAAGAAAAAGGAGGAGGAGGATTTTAAGAATTCATCACTGACACTGATTGCATCCACATATTCAAACATATTCCAGTAACACTGCATTGTCTAACTTAAATCAATGAACACTCTCTGCCATGTTTTAGTCTATCAAGACTAGATATAAAGTAGAATGAAAGGCCTTTCAACGTTAATGAACTGACTGCATCTTTAGAGCCCCTGCTCTCTGCCGCCTCTCTCTCCATTTTCCCCATACCCACTAGTTAAAATATATTGGCTGTATTGGTTACCAATACATATAAAATATATTGCTTTCATAATTTAAGGATATTCTGTAATATATGGCTTATACTCTTCAAAAATGCTAAGGTCAAAAAAAGGTTGAGGAAACCATTGCACATTAAAGGAGAGTAAAGAGACATGACAAATAAATGCAAATAGATGCTCTTGGGTCGAATCCTAGACTAAGGAGAAACTAGTTATAGAGGATTATATTGACATAATTGATAAAATTTGCCCATGGGCTATAGATTAGTTAATAGTATAAAATCAATAATAAATTTCCTGAGTTCATGACCACACTTAAATTATGTGAGAGAATTCCTAATTCCTTGTGCTTAGCAAATACACACCTGAGGTATTTAAGGATAAAGGGGTATGATACCTCTAACACACTCTCAAATGGCTCAGAGAAAAAGATAGATGAATATATTTATATTTATACATATACACATATAGAGTATGTATCTATACATATGTACATACATATGTGTGTATGTATAAAGACATACATACATACAAGCATGGGCTTATGCATTCACATATAAATATATATGAGAGAACAAGAGAATTTTATAAAAAAATATGACAAAATAAAAACTAATATTAAATTTCAGTAATAGGTATATGAGAATTCCTTGTACTATTCTTGCAGTTTTTTTGTAAGTTTAGAATTATTTTAAAACAAAGTCACAAAAAATTGTCTCAGAACAAACATTTTACAAAATATGTTATCAACTACCTTATGAGTAAAGACCTATTGTTTTATATACCCAACCAATGTATCATCCAACACATAGCCTATCTTCTGTGAATAATATCCTCCTGTGTCTTAGATTTGCTCCTTCTCTTCATTCCTTTCAGCCCTGAATCTTAGTACTTCATCTGCTATTGTAGCCATGTGATAGCTACCATGTCCCTGCCCTCATGGCTACAACTGATTGGATAGGTATGGGTAGGCATTTGACCCAAGATGGGCCAATCTAAGAATCTGTCCATGATTTTTTTTACTGGTTGTAAAAGACACCTAACTCAGGTACTCTCTGATGGTTGTCTCAGTGTGGATTCTCCCAAAAAAGAAGATTCTGAAAGAAGGATTTGGGTTCAAATAGCTTATTTGGGAGATGTTCACAGGAAGCATGGTAAGAAAGTACGGAAGTGAGATGAGGAAAAGACGCAGGCAATAACAAAAGATGTTGAGTGCTGCCGGGGACCCTCTCAGAGGTCCATAGTACAAAACTCAGAATTATCCCCCTGCATAGTAAGGAGAGTGTTTATGCACCAACTCCCCATCCCTCTCTGGCTGAACTTAATCCTGAGCATACAACCACTTGGCACTTCTGGCCTGTCCTATCTGCCATCCTAGCCAATACTGTCTGATAGAAAAATGCAAGTGCTCAAGGTAGGAAGCCTGGGACAGAAAGGGGAGCAATTCTGCAGCCACAGAGGACTTCATGGGTGGGCCAAGGGGTCATGGCCAGGGCAGCAACAGTGTCTAGTAAAGTGGGTATTGGTGGAAATTTCAAAAGTGGTCAGTGAGCTGTGCTTCCTGCCATGTAGAAGAGTCAGGTCTAGAGAGAAAGAGAAGGAAGCAGACTTGCAGAGAAAGAGGAGAGAGAGTTGCAGCAATGGAAGCAGTAGCTCCAGCTGCTCTTGAGGCCCAGACCCCCAAGTCTTTCCATTCAACCTTCTCTAGGAGTCAGTGAGCAATTAAAATCACCTTTATATCTCAACAAATTTGAATTGGACATGAGTTCTGTCATGTTGGTTTTTAAATATGGTGAAAGAAAGATAAAAACTCATGCCTGCCTCTTACTTTATAGACAGCCAATGCAAACATGATATTCCTTTCTCTTCTTTATTTTCCAGTCCCTGGTGCAAGACACTTAGATATCTCTTTTGAAGACATATCTTTTGAAAGATGAATCTCTGAAAGATACATATCAAAAAAATATCTTTTGAAACAAAAGAAAGTTGACTTTTAAACTTATTGATATATTATTATCTACATCCTTATGATAAGTTACCAACACTTTCACACTAAAATCCCGTCATATGAATGTAACCAAAGTAGAATAGCAATCATGAACACTTCAGCTGAGACCTCTGTATTTCCCTCTGTAGTAGGGTTTTGCTTCACTTCTTTTTAAGTTGAGGCCATTTTTAAAATTTATTCAAATATTTTCTTTCTTTATCCACTGCTACATACATCTCAGTCCAACCAAAACTCATCAGACTTCATAAAACATTCTCCATCTATCTTGAGGATAATATTGGGGAAAAGTATTCAATGATTTCTATCTCTAGAATGGACTTTACATTTTTTGAAAAAAAAAATCTGTTCCCTAGTTATAAATTTTACACTAACTGAAAAAATGTCTGGTGGTAAAAAAAAAAATCTAAAAGGAAGTAAAATACAATTTAGCTTAGAAAAACAACTCAAATAATTTATTTTGTGAGGCAGGAAACAAAAACATATTTTTTTCCTGATCCTGAGAACACAGCAGTGTTTTGAGACCTAAGGAAGATGGATGATTTTAATGTGCAGCTAGTTGAAAAAAAAATGAAACAGAAAAAATATCAAGATATATGCAATACACACACACACACACACACACACAGCGTAAGACAATCCATTAAAAAACATTCCTCAGAACACGTTTCTCATGACATTCTGGAATTTATACTGTAAAGCATATATGGAGTATGTACAAGTTAAGACACAGGCAAGTCAGTGGTACAGAAATGCAGATCATGGGATGACCGCCATCACCAATTTTTCCATACCCATCCTGGCTGTTTAACTATGAAGAGTCTATTGATCAGGCTGTTTTCAGCCTTCTGAGAGTAATATTTCAAATCACTATATGGATGTATATGAGATCTACCCTAAAAGTAATACTTATATAGATATTAACAGTGCAGACAAGGATATTTTTTCATGAGATTTTCACAAACCAGTCATCTTCTTTCTTTCTTAATTTTCATCTTATCTTATTATGGCTTTATGGCTGTGTTTTTTTTTTATTATTATGGCTGTGTTTATACAAACAGGAAATTGAGAGTTTGCTTTGTTTTGAAATTATTAAATACTCTGTCTAGATTACCCATATCAAATCAATTATCAGAGTAATTTTTTTAAGGCAACACAAAAGCAGGACATTTCCCTGAATTATCTGGATAGCTCTCAACTTTATAATTCATTCAATAAGAATAAAAATAACCTGAATATAATTGTTACTGAATTGTTCTTCAAATATGGTGAATAAAAATTAACACCTGCCTCTTATTTTGTAGACAGCCAATGCAAGCATGATTTTCATTTCTCTTGTTTATTTTCCATTCCCTGGTGCGAGACACCTAGATGTCTCTTTTGGAAAACAGAATAGCTCAGGGTCAAACGTGGGAGTTCTGGAATCACAATTAGTTCCTTATCTTCTGTGTGCCTCAGTTTCCACATCTATAAAACTGGGGTATTAAATTCATAAAGCTGTAGTAAGGATCAAATGAGGTGAACCCAGTAAAGCATTTAGAAATAATTGAAAGCAGAGTCCCAAAGAGATATGTTTACACTCGTTGTCATAGTAGCATTATTCACCATAGCTAAAAGGTAGAAGCAGTTCAAGTGTCCATCAATGGAAGAATGGATAAACAAAGTGTATATACATACCATGAAATATCATTCAGTCTTAAAAACGAAGGAAATTAAGGGTGCCTGGGTGGCTCAGTTGGTTAAAAGTCCGGCTTTGGCTCAGGTCATGATCCCACTGCTCTTGGGTTCAAGCCCCACATCAGGTTCTGTGCTGACAGCTCAGAGCCTGGAGCCTGCTTCAGATCCTCTCTCTCCTTCTCTTTATGCCCCTCCTCCACTCACATGCACACATGCTCTCTCTCTCTCTCTCCCTCTCTCTCTCTCTGTCTCCCTCTCTCTCTCAAGTAAATAAACTTTAAAAAAAAATTCTTTAAAGGAAGGAAATTCTGACACATATCAAAATATGGATGAACCTTGAGGATATTCTGCTAAGTGAAATAAGCCAGTCACAAAAAGATAAATACTGCCTGATTTCACTTACGTGAGGTATCGAGAGTAGTCACACTCCTAGACAGAAAGTAGAATGGTGGTTGCCAGTGCCTGGGGGGAGAGGCAAAGAGGGAGTTGTTTAATGAGTATAGTTTCACTTTTGCAAGATGAAAAATTCTGGAGATGGATTGCCCAACAATGTGCATATACCAAAGACTATTGAACTGTACAGTTAGAAAGGTCTACGGTGCTAAATTTCATTATGTGTATTTTGCCACAAATAAAAAAAATTTTTTAATGGAAAAGGAATTTTAATAAAAGATTTTATTTTACCTTAAAAAAAAGAAAGAACGCTTAGGAAGTGCATGACATAGAGAGCTTCAATTAAAAGGGGCTATTATCTTTGCTTTCCTCTTTCTTTCTAAAATGTTCTGATCTAGAACTAGGTTCTTTCTTGGGTAGATATTTAATAATCACAGAAGCTATTCTCTGGGTTCAAATGGAAACAAGCAATTGACATTTCGTAGGGTTGTTCAGGGGGCCCTGCATGGGGATAAGCCCTGTGAGGAAGGAAGTGCCTGGAATCAGATATCCAAGCAGGGATCAGAAGCACAAGTGGTGTGCTCTCTGTGGGGTGGCGCTAAAAAAGCTGGCAGCCAACCAGTTAGCTGTTTATGTAAATGAAGGAGAGCTACTAGGGATTCTGGTTCTTGATCCAGCAGTGGGTCACTATAAGCTCTCAACGGGCCATAAAAGGAGACTAAGAGGTGGGCAATTCAAGCACAAGAAGAATAAATAATATCCATCAGACCCATGGCATTCAAAGCTCCCGTCAACTGCTCTGACAGCAGGGGTACTACCGGGAGCTGCAGAGATGCTGAGTGATAGAATGTGACACCAAGTCGAAAGGACACAATAAAATAAACCAATCATTGAGGAAGGGGCTATAAATTCCAACACCTTGGAGTAAACTCAACAAGAAATATGCAGGGCCGACATAAAGAAAAATGCAAAATTTTACTGGAGAATATAAAAGTGTCTTAAGTAAATGGAGCACAATACCTTAATAAGAAGAATTAATGTTATAAAATTTCAAATCTCCTAAACATCATTTATAAATTTAACATAGTTCCATTAAAATTCCAATGCCAAAATTATATAATAAAAGAATAAAGATGAATTAAAACTCTTAAGCAAAAATAACTAGGCAATGTAGTTCTGGCACATAGGTCAATGAAACAGATTCTAAATTCTGTGATACATCCAAGAATATATAAGGTTTTAGAATTAGTGAAGCACTTTTGTCATCAACACAGAAAGAGTAGATTTTTAATACATGGTTGCTTCAAAAATTTGTTAACTCAGGAAAAATACAGATTCCCTATGTAATGTGAAATATCAACATATTTGCATATTTCAATGTAGTTTGTATTGTGTATCAGGAAAATGCAATCAATGTATTACTCATATAATTTTTAAAAAGATTTAAAAAAAGAACTCAAATGACCAGTATAACTTTGAAAAAATGTTACTCATTGCAATGTATTTTTTTTTTTTTAGTTTATTTATTTATTTTGAGAGAAAGCAGGAGCTTGAGCCAGGGGAAAGTAGAGAGAGGGAGAGAGAAAGAATCCCAAGCACATCACAAGCCTGATGTGGGGTTCTAACTCATGAACCGTAAGATCATGACCTGAGCCAAAATCCAGAGTCTGGTGCTTAACCGACTGAGCCACCCATGAGCTACTCATTACAATTTAGGTCACCCAAAGTTAAAATAATGAGATAGGAATTTAGCCCACCAGATTAGAATTTTAAAAATGATAGCACAAGTACCTATGAGGGTTCAAGAAAAAGGGCACTTCCATTAACTGCAAGTAAGAACTTAAATTAGTACAATCTTTCAAGGAGCAATTTGGCAATATGCTTCCAAAGTGTTAAAAATGTTAAGACTTTTTCACCCGACTTCCACCTCCAAAAATATGTTAAGACATAATGAGGACTTCAATCTAGAAATATTATGAACTACGTAACCTGAAAATATGAAATATTTTTCTGCTGCAAAACACCCGGGAATGTTGGATTAAAAATAAACTTATTTTTTAAATTGCTAGTGGAAAGAATGAGGGGAGGGAGAGGGAAAAATGAGGGAGAGCTATAAAACAAAACAAATTCATTTTTGAGCTAAAACTTCCCCAGCCTCAGAGGGGTTCATTAGTATCAGTAGGGGGCTCTTTCTAAACACTGGAAATACATTCAAATGATTCATGATCCAAGTCTTACGGAAGGAAGGAAGGAAGGAAGGAAGGAAGAAGTAGGAAAAGAATTATTCAAAACCTTTCCTCACACCACTCTCCAGAGGCAACCCTTCTTAACCAGTTTCTTGTGTGTCTTTCTACACAGCCTTATGTTTATTGTGGCAAATATGTATTTGTAGACTTATTTTTAATCCATATGGTATCACACTATACACACTGTTCTGCACCTTGCTTTTTTCACTTAAGAAAAGAGTATTTTAGGAGCACCTGGGTGACTCAGTTGGTTAAGTGTCAGACTTTGACTCAGGTCATGATCTCATTGTTCATGGGTTTGAGCCATGCATTGGCCTCTGTGCTGAATGCATGGAACCTGCTTAGGACTCTCTCTCACTCTCCCTCGCTCTCTGCCCCCTCCCCATCATGCTCTATCTCTTTTTCTCTCTAAATAAATAAATAAATAATAAATAAATAAATAAACTTAAAAAAAAGAAAAGATTATTTCATTCCTACTTATAAAGAGCACTCTCATTCTTTTTACCGATGCACAAAACTCCATCTAATGGCTGAACTATAATTATTTAGCCTATCGCCTATGAACAGGCATTTAGATTATTGCCAGTCTTTACTACAAAATAGAGCTTCAATGAGTAATATCGAACAAAGGTCACTTTGCACTTACACGAGTGTGGGAAAATAGGTTCTACTTACATAAATGAAAAAAGTATAGGGCAGAAAACTGCCACCACTGGGCAAAAGTGACCAAGGTTAGCTAGTGAGACATTATAATGGAATCACGAGTAACTTGTTATATCACCTGCAGGAAATTACTTTCCATCTGATGCCAATATACTATTGTAGTTTGATCACAAACTCCACTCGCCCCCCAGACCCTTTGCTTGTTACACACACATGTTAATGATCACTGTCTGATTGTTTTCTCCACATTCACAGGTATAAGATCTTGTTTTCTTCACGTTCAGCAGGTGGGTAATAGCTTGAGCGCTCAGTAAATACAGAGATGAAACCCCTGTTCAGAGCTCGTCTCCTCCCAGACGTCTTGTATTCAATTCTGTGCCCACTCTCTTGCTGCACAAGAGAGAGCTCCAGATTCATAGTCTGCAACACACAAGTGTGTCTGGAACAAAAAAAATTCCAAGAAGTGGAATTGCTATGTAGAAGGATAGAGCCAAAATATATATATACATATTATTACATCATCCTTAGCTGTTGCATTAGTCCATACACTTACCGTTCTTGTGGGAGAGCACCTGTTTCCCCAAACTCATGCTAATATTGTGTTGTATGGAATTGTTGATATTTGCCCATTAAAGAGCAGAAAAACAGTACCAGTGGTGCTTTAATTTGATTTTTTCTTTTTATGAATGAGGTCAACTATCTTATCTTAGGTTTCAGGGCCAAATATTTTACTTTTTCGTGAACTGTCATATCCTTTA
Source organism: Prionailurus viverrinus (assembly GCF_022837055.1). Classification (NCBI taxonomy): domain Eukaryota; kingdom Metazoa; phylum Chordata; class Mammalia; order Carnivora; family Felidae; genus Prionailurus; species Prionailurus viverrinus. The sequence continues at coordinate 114,246,738 of NC_062564.1, read as the reverse complement.
CTCATTTTCAGTTGTTTGGGTTTCTCTTATTTCTTTGGTGGAGATTTTATATTAATAAAATTAGTCCTTTGGGGCACCTGGGTGGTCCGACTCTTGATTTCAGCTCAGGTCATGATCTCACAGTTCATGAGATCAAGCCCTGCTTTGGATTCTCTGTCTCTCTCTCTGCCCTTCCTCCCCCCACCCCAATTCACTCTCTCTCTCAAAATAAATAAATAAACTTTTTTTTAAAAAAGTAGCCCTTTACTTATGATTTAAAATTATTTTTTTGTTTTCATTTGTCTTCTGACTCTGTCAACAGCTTCACTGAGATACGATTGATATACAGATACTGCCCATATCAAAGCATGCAACTTGAAACGTTTTTAAATTTTTTTTAATGTTTATTTTTGAGACAGAGAGAGACAGAGAATGAATGGGGGAGGGGCAGAGAGAGGGGACACAGAATCTGAAGCAGGCTCCAGGCTCTGAGCTGTCAGCACAGAGCCTGATGCAGGGCTCGAACTCATGGACCGTGAGATCATGACCTGAGCCAAAGTCAGGATGCTTAACGAACTGAGCCACCCAGGTGCCCCGAAACGTTTTTAATGGCTTTAATTGAGGAACAGTTAACCTGCAATAAAATATATACATTTAAAGTTTACAGTTTGGTAAATTTTTACCTATATATATACTCACAAAATTATCACCACAATCAAGATAAAGGACATATTCCTCCCCCCCAAAAGGTTTCTTGTGCCCCATTGTAATCCTTTTCTCTTGCCCCCTCAATTTCCCATCTCATCTCCCAGACAACAGCAGTTATGTGTTCTATATCACTATTGATTGATTCGCATTTCCCACCATTTTATGTAAGTGGAAATATACAATATATACTTTTATTAATCTGGTTTCTTTCACTCTGCATAAGTATTATGACATTCATTCATGTTGTGTGTACCAATAGTTCATTCTTTTATTGCTGAGTAGTATTCCACAATCATCCCAAATGATCCTCAAATGGGCTCAGAAAAGGTATATATATATACTCTATATATTTAGATAGATAGATAGATAGATAGATTCACATACATGTACATTTAGAAAGAGAGAATATGACAAAGCAACTGGAGCAAAATGTAAACAATTGGTGAAATTGAGAAAAGGATATATAGGAGTTCATTGAACTATTTAAAAAAAACAAGCTTTATTGAGATAAAACTTACATATCATACAATTTATCCATTTAAAGTGTGGGTACTGTGGCCCATGTTTATGCAATCCTCTAGGGCATCTGCAAAGCCCAGGCGGCCCATTACCAGAAATATGTGGATGAGGCTTCAAGAGATCAAAGATGTCTTAATCTAGTATGATCAGATCTTGCTGGTAGCTGAGTCTAGTCACTGCAAATCCAAGGAGTACAGAGGCCTTGGTGCACACTCTGAAATCCTACTGATAAACCACTACAAGGAACAGGCTTCACTTTTGTATGAAACAATGGTTGTAGGATTTTCAGATTTAAAAAAAAAGAGGTGAGGGGTTCTTCCAGGTTAAGATTATGTGAATACACACATCTACTTTTCTCCTTCCCTAAATTCCACAAAATTATAATTATAATAAATGAGTTACGTTTAATATCTAAACCAACAAGTGTGGGGAAAACAGTAGAAGAAACAGCAATAACATTTTAGAAGTTGGAAGACATAACGCGAGAAAATTGCTCTAGCATCCCCAAGAAACCTAAATCCCAAGCTGGCAGCAAGGAAGGTTCAAAATCAACATCATTTGCACCATAGTCTCAGAAGGATCAGAAATTGGCAACACCAGAAAAATCTGAAACACAGCGTGAGAGTCCCTATGTGGGTAGTGCTCGCTTTGGCAGCACATATACTAAAATCGGAATGGTACAGAAGGTGTGGATAAAAGCTGTTTGAGAAACAGTAAGATCTCGGGTCTCTTACTCCAACCTAGACAAAACAGAGAAGGGATGCCATGAGACCATATGTCTAGTGAATTGCTGAATGCAGACACCCCTCACTTTCTTCCCCAACACAACCCCAACATGCTGACAGCCAGAAAAGAAACTGAAAAACTCTTTTCCCCACAATCTGACCTTCCTAAGAGCAAGACTCTAAGACACCCACCTCAGAGTTTCCCCTGGAAATGCTGCCCCCCTCCAAGTTCTGAGTCACTGAAATACAAAGTTGAAAAGTTCTTCCCATAGGCTCAGTGTGTGTATCCGTTTTTAGGCTCACACTTTCTTGATCATGAGCAGAGAGCCAACCGATCACAAACCTAATGAAGAAAGCCTCTACCACAGAAAATGAAAACTAAAATAAGCAAGCAGTGGGGGGAGAAAGAAGGCAACTGAGGAGGAGAGAAAAACTTAGAAAAATACATCAAGTTATTTAAAAGAAAAAGAGGAAGAGAATATGTTGTATATATGAAACAAAAATAAGATGCAAAAAAAAAGAAAAAAAGAAAAAAAGAAACACATAGAACACAGAAAAGAGCCCTAAAACATTAAAAATACAATAGCAGAGGGGTACCTAGGTGGTTTAGTTTGTTGAGTGCCCGATTCTTTTGTTTTTAATTTTTTTAATGTTTTTTCATTTTATTTTCATTTCATTATTGTCTCGAGACAATAGTGTCTCTAGAAACAACCGGGAGAGGGGCAGAAAGAGAGGGAGACACAGAATCCAAAGCAGTCTCCAGGCTCTGATCTGTGAGCACAGAGCCCAACGTGGGGCTCAAACTCACAAACTGTGAGATCATGACCTGAGCCGAAGTCATCACTCAACCGACCGAGCCACCCAGGTGTCCCCAGGGCCCGACTCTTGATTTTGGCTCAGGCCATGCATTATCCCAAGGTTGTGAGAACAAGCCCCGTGTCAGTCTCTGCATTAAGTGTGGAGCCTGCTTAAGGTTCTCTCTCTCCCTCTCGCTCTCTTTCTCTCTCTGCCTCTGACCCCTCCCCTGCTTGCACTCTCTCGCTCTCTAAATTTTTTTTAATTTAAATAAAAAAATACAGTAGCAGAAATCAAAACATTGATAGATGGATAGATGAAGTTGAGAAAATCTCTAGCAGAACAAAAAGTCAAAGAAATGAAAAACAGAAAGAAAAGAAAATTATAACACCATTCCAGAAAGCTTAGCATCTGAGTAATGAGGGAAAGAAGTCATCAATGAAACAATCTAAGAACATTTATTAGAATGGAAGGACATGAAATTACCGATATAAAGGGCAATCATTGGCACATTACTGTAAAATTTTAGAGTTCTTGGAAGAAAAGTAATTTCCTAAAATCTTTCAGTGAGAATAAAACAAATTATATGTCAAGGATCAGGAATACGATCCTTTATCTCTTTCAGAGATAATTACTGAATATTCACACGTGAGACAGTGTGATGTCTGGAGTTTTATTTAAAATAATTGAAAGTTGACTAAGAAGCGGGGGGTGAGCTATAGATGCAACATTATTGGCTAGGAATTCATAACTGTGGAAGCAACGTGGTAGGTATGTGGGGAATCATTACATTACTCTCTCTTTGTAGATATTTAAAGGAATCATAGAAATGGTTTGGATTTCTCAGCAACACTAGAAACAAAAAGACAGTGAAGCAATGCTTTATAATTCTAAATGAAATTTATTTCCAGACTAGAATTCTATACCTAGACAAACTATAAATCAGGGGCAATGGAAATGCCCAAGTAGATCTTGGCCTCAGATGAATCAATGGCAGTCTATCCACTGTATTAGGAAGTAAGACAGAGTGTTAGGGTGCAGATACAGGTAAGTTCATATGTTTGATAATGGAAATAAGTGCTAGTTCTCTTCAGATTGCTTCTGATTGCTTTACTCTGTGGAGCATCATAATCTAGTGGGGGTTATGGATATATAGATAATGTTTAACACTAAAATAAAATGTTCTAAGTTCTATAAGTAGAGCCATATATAGGATCCTCTGGACCTCAGTCATATTATGGTTCAAGAAAGGTTTTATGGGGTCGGTGATGCCCAAGATACGTCTTATGGAATAAGCAGTTACATAAATGAAGAAGAAAGGGAAAAGCATTCAAGGTAGAAAGATCACCATCAATAAAGGTACAAAGGAATAAACATGAGGGCATGAATAGAATATAGCACAAAACCGAGCACAAGAAGTGTGCAATAAATACTTACTGGAATTAATTAAATCACTTGGTGTTTTTATGGACTTGGCATATCTAACATAACTGGAGGCCAGGGATGAAACCAGAAAGTATTAAGCAGCTGTCTTGTTATCCAAGTGTTACACTAATTATGAAAGAGCAGAGTCAAGAAACAAGGTGCTGAAAACTGTACAGGCGTGCCTCATTTTATTGCACTTTGCTTTACTGCACTTTTCAGATAATTGAGCTTTTTAACAAATTGAGGAATTGTAGCAACCTTACGTCGAGCAAGTCTATTGGTGCCATTTTTCCAACAACATTTGTTCACTTTGTGTCTCTGGGTCACATTTTAGTAATTCTCAAAATAGTTCAAACTTTTTCTTTTTTTTAAGTTTATTTATTTATTTGTTGAGAGATAGAGACAGCACGGTTTGGGGAGGGGCAGAGAGAGAGAGAGAGAAAGAGATCCCAAGCAGGCTACAAGTTCCACACGGAGCTTGAACTCACGAAACCACGAGATCATGACCTCAGCCAAAACCAAGAGTCTGACACTTAACTGACTGAGCCACTCAGGCGCCCCTCAAAATATTCAAACTTTTTCATTATTATTGCATTTGTTATGACGTGATCTTTGATGTAACTATTGTAATTGTTTGCAGGCATCACAAACCACACCCATATAAGACAGTGAACTTGATAAATATTGTGTTTGTTCTGACTACTCTACACAGCAGCCATTCCCTCCCTCTGTCCCTCTCCTCAGGCCTCCCTATTCTCAGAGACACAACAATCTTGAAATCAGGCCAATTAATAACCCTACAATGCCTGTATGTGTTCAAGTGAAAGGAAGTCACATGTTTCCCACCTTAACTCAAAAACTAGAAATGTTGGGGCACCTGGGTGGCTCAGTCGGTTAAGCGGCCGACTTTGGCTCAGATCATGATCTCACGGTCCGTGAGTTCGAGCCCTGCATCCGGCTCTGTGCTGACAGCTCAGAGCCTGGAGCCTGCTTCGGATTCTGTGTCTCCCTCTCTCTCTGACCCTCCCCCGTTCATGCTCTGTCTCTCTCTGTCTCAAAAATAAATAAACGTTAAAAAAAAATTTTTTTTTAAAAACAACTAGAAATGATTAAGCTTAGTGAGGAAGGCATGTTCCTATACTGTATAGTATAAATGTAACTTTTTATACACTGGGAAACCAAAAAATTCATTTGACTCGCCTTATTGAGATATTCACTTTATTATGGTAGTCTGGAAGCAAATGCTCCCTGGCTGATATTTCATTTGTTTAATTCAGAAACGCTTATCTTTTTTAATACATTTTTTAGTTTATTTTACAAAAAAAAAATGTTTTTCAGCCTACAAAACATTTTAAGCACCTATTTGTATAGACACTCTTTATACAAAATAAGTCCTTGGGGTTTTTATAGTCCAATGGAAGAGGCAGATGTTAAAGAAATAAGAAGTTATGTGTGACTAAATATATAAATGATATTTTTTTATAAGGCACAAGGTCCCTGCCATATGACACAACCATAAGGTTCAAATATTTCAGTACCAGTAAGGTCAGCTTCTATCTTAAAAATACTTCCTAAGTACAACAGTAATTTTGGTGCATATTATAAAAAAGGACTGGGAAAAAAAACTAATTTGGTCCTTATGTTTGTTTATTTTTAATTAAACCACTAATCATTATTTAGCTATTCATGTGAAACACTGAATTTTTATTCAAGATGAGTCCAGAATAATTGGATAGACTTTGAGTTAGTAAAATAACAGAACATACTATAGAGAAAGGACAAGAACATATAGATTCATTTTCTTTTTAAGTTTGAAAAAAGAAGCCCATTGACTCAAATGAAGCTTGTTTCATGAATTAATGGGTCACCATAACCAAACGATTGTACACAATTTCGCTGAAAACCAGAAGGGTAAAAATAGCAAAGACTAAACATAGAATATCCTTCTTTCTTCATCGTTGCTTCTGGAAGGTGTGTCTTTCCTGAACTATGAATCACTGCCGCAGACCTTGCAAATTTGTTCCATAAGAGGGAAAGTACCGAAGCAGCAGTAATGCTCTCATTGTGGGCCTCGCTCGCTGCTCAGAAGGGGAAAGGTGCACAGTCTGCAGTTTGGTCAACTCTCCTTCCCCATAAGTTGCACAAAATGGAAACTAATGGTAAGAGAGAAATATTCCACGTTGTTTCAACTTTTCCTCTCCTCAACCAACTGCAGTGATTAGACTAGTGAGTATAACAGAAGGCAAGCTCTTATTGCCCCCTAGCTAGCCTGGTTGTTGTTTTTTTTTTTTTTTTTTTTTTTTTTTTAATTATTTTTTAGTGCTTATTGTTTATTTTTGAGACAGAAAGAGAGACAGAGCATGAGTGGGGGAGGGGCAGAGACAGAGGGAGACACAGAATCAGAAGCGGCCTCCAGGCTCTGAGCTGTCAGCACAGAGCCCAACGTAGAGCCTGAACCCACAAACCGTGAGCTCATGCGCTGAGCCAGACGCTTAACTGATGAGCCACGCAGGCATCCCAACCCCCTAACCTTCTTAAACTAGTCTTGGGTATTCCCATAACCAACACCACCATAGAACTTTCACCATCTCAATCCTAAAAGATAAATGAAAGCATAGTTCGTAAAATTTACAGTTGATGTTTATATTTTGGCAACTATCACTTCTTAAGCCTGGAAATAAAATGAATAAGTGTTGAATTTGGACCAGAATCAAAATTAAGGTTTTACCTTTCAAGACTTAGCTTGATTGCTACAGAATTGTATTAGATTTCTAGATTAATAATTGTTATATTAACCAAAAGTTTTTCTATATTAAAAGCATAGCATTGTCTGAAGTCTATATATATACTTTATCTCTGATTTTTTGCATTCTCTCAAATTTCTCTTTTTCTATATTGCTTTTGTTGCTTTATTGAAAAATAAAAATTAGTATTGACTTTTTTTAGCTTTTCTCCTAAGACATTTCCTTTCCATGTATGAAACACAAGTTGCAAATAACAGTGTCTTCAAAGTTATATAGAAACAAGTTATGTACCATTTATTTTCTTATTTGCCTTACCAATAATAATTGCTTAAGCGATTATGATAAGGAATTTGTGGGTGGAATTATTAATATTATGTATTTCTTCAGGCTCTTTTAGCTAATTCGGTGCACAGCAGCAGCACCTAGTGGACATTTTTGTACTCTAAGAAGAATCACTTTATTACCTTTCAAGGTATGAAATTGGCTAAGAAATGCAATGTGTATAGATATTACTGATGTATAGATATTTCTGAATATTGCTCTGGTCCGCCCATAAGTGAATTCATAGAGTTTACATAATAAAAAGAATGATAATAAGCCTCACAATTATGGAGTAATTAAAGAGAAGCATTTCAAACATGTGAAGATACACATACAGTCAGGGCTTCAAATTTAATGTGTCGTATCAATTCTTTTCTAAATTTTTTAATGGTTTGGGGGTTTTTTTGTGACAGAGTGAGAGACAGAATGTGAGCAGGGGGATGGGGGGCAGAGAGAGAGGGAGACACAGAATCCGAAGCAGGCTCCAGGCTCTGAGCTGTCAGCACAGAGCCCCACACAGGGCTCAAACTCACAAACTGCAAGATCATGACCTGAGCTGAAGTTGGAGGCTTAACTGACTGAGCCACGTAGGTGCCCCGTGTCAATTCTTTTCTAAAATAGACTTTATAAGGAAAAAAGAGCCAACATCCAAATTGCCAGTAGTAAAAATTCTCAGTTAAGCCATTTATTCTCACTCACATTCCTGTATATCTATGGAAAGATGCTTAATAGAGGTAATTGAGGTTGTTGTGATAAAACCAAGGCACAAGGGAGAAAATAATGCACATTATCCCAGGTGTTGATATGTACGTAGTTAATAAGGGGAAAAGGTATGCTAACACCAACATTCTCATTTTCTTTTGTCACAGTAAAGTTGGATTTGTCAGACATTCAATTAAAACCAGCATGGGAGAGAGGATTTTACACATTCATGGAGAAACATAAATAGCTGCCATCTAATTGCAATAATACAACATTTAACATTGTTCCAATACTCTTACCACTTTTCTCCCCAGTATAATTTAACCTCATGCACACAGCTCCCCTGCTGGATTGTGTTAGAGACCCAGAGAGGCACAGCTGTGTAGGAGAGGCAACTCACCCTGCCTCCACACTTTAGGGGGCCTTCATCCAACTTGTTCCTAGGTCTGACACATGAAAAGAGTCAGGACTTCAAATGGTGCAGGGTGGAAGGGAGAAAAATAGAGTCATTTGCAAAAGGTAAAAAAGCATAGAGGCGCTCCTATAGAACTCAGTCAGGTCATCATCACTCAATCAATGAGGCAACATTCTTCAGTTAACTTTTATATCCACGAATCACTGATGTGAGCTCTGTAGGCTATTTAGCTGGGGTCAGCAAATTGAGGTTTTATACAGCGTGTGAGCTGGGGATGAACTTTGCATTTTCAGAGATTTTTGTAAAAGGAAAGAATGTGTGTCTTAGGAAAAACTCAGTTTTTCCCTCTTACAAGTCTCCTTTACTCTTCTACTATGACCACATTCACAACCAGATATGGAGGTAGGGGAGTTCCCTACTAAGCAAGCCTCTGAAACCAGCTGGGTGTCCTATGGGGTCATTCAATTCTGACACTTTTTACCTGGAGATAGCTCCAAATCCCACAGGTCAACAGCCCGTGAGACTGCCCCCACTTCAGATGCCAGTTGCAAGTAGTAGGTCCCCAGGCTACCCACAACCTGTGTCCAACTTGACTACAAATTGGAGCCAAACCACAACCCCCTCATTGGGTCTGATTACTTTGCTAGAGCAGTTCACAGAACTCGGGGGAAACACGTTTACCCACTTATTAAAGGATGTGATAAAAGGCACAGGTGAACAGCCAGATGAAGAGATACGTAGGGGGAGGTCTTGGGAGGATCCCCAGCACAGGAGTTTGTTTCTGTGTGGTTGGGGTATGTGGATGTGTTCACCAACCTGAAAGCAATCCAAACCCCATACTATTAGGATTTTATGGAGGTTTCCTGTCGTAGGCATGATCGAGTATTAACTTCATTTTCAGCTCCTCTCCCCTCTCTGGAGAAGGGGAGGTTGGGCTGAAAACTCTAAGCTTCTCATCATGGCTTGGTCTTTTTGGTGACCAGTCCCCATCCAGGAGACCGCCCGGAGTTGCCTCATTAGAACAAAACACACTCCTATCACCCAGAAAATTGTAAAGGTTTCAGGACCCCTGTGTCAGGAACTGAGATCAAAGATCAAACATTACAACAAAAGATGCCCTCAGTGCTCTTATCGCTTAGGAAAACTACAAGGGATTCAGTCGCTCTGTGCCCGAAACCAGGGGCAGAAACCAATATATATTTTTTTCTATTATTTCACAATAGGTGACAGAGGTGTGTGTTGCTTGCCAAGCCTAAAATATCGTTTGGCCTTTCACAAGAAAAGGTTTGCTGATCTCTGCTATATAGAGAGATTTAACCCTCACCGAAGTTAGAGCCTAGAAAGGAAATTAAAACAACAATAATAACAAACAAAATAACACAATTCTTTGACCATTTACTATGTGTCAAGCACTGAGTTAAGTGTATTACATTCATTATCTCATTTAATCCTCATCAAAAAAAACCCCTATGAAATAATTATGATTATTATCAATTTCCCAATGAAGAATGCAAGACTTAAAAAGTGTAATAACCAAGATCCCATAAGTGACCAGACCTTAAATTAAAATCTAAGCTGTCTGACCCAGAGCACTCAACCACTCAGTTCAGGAACACAAATACAAACGACAAAAGGTAGAAAATGATAGGTATCTCAAGAAATATGAAGACACAACATGCAGTGAAAAAACAAAGGTGGCAGATAACACTTCTAGAGGGATGTTCAGGGAACATTTCATGGACAAAGCAGCTTTTAAACTAGGTCGTGAAATACGGGAAAGTTCCAGATATAAGACACGGCAGTAAAGGACAACCAGCTATGGTAGAACTTTGAGGCAGAAGCCTTGGGCGTGTTGGAGGAAAAGTGAGTCTCATTTCTTGGAAGGAACATACAGGAAGAGTGTAGATGATCAGAAGAACACCTAGGTTAGAGGGGGACTGTGGATGTCGCGGAATATTGAACCGAAGAAAGAAGGGTAATTGAAATCAACGTGCCTGAACATTATAGCTAAACAATTGGCACAATCAGGTGGATGTTCCAGAGAGATTAATCTGATCAGGACATATTGGATGGGTTAGAAGAAGGAGAATTCGAAGCAGAAAAACAAATTAGGAGACTATTAACAATAATCCAGATCCAAGATGGTAACAGTCTGAACCAGAGGGGAGACAGTGAGGACATAGTGGTACAGAGAGAGGGGAAGAGTAGTGGTAAGGCCTCTTTCTGCATTCCTTCCAAAGTCACAAAGCAATGCAAGAGGGAAGGGGTAAGTGTCCTGCCAACGACAGCCGCCTCTTGCTCCCACGGGCCCCTCAGGCTAAATATTGCCCTTTTCATGACATTGCCACTCCAATTGTTTCCCAACCTTGTGCCCACGCCCTGCCCCCCCCACACACACACTGCACCACTTTTACTGGGCAAAGGTCCCCATTTTTGTTCTCTTGATAAAGTCATTCCTCGATATTCATTTTAATGGAATTTCATCTGAATAAAAATGTCAACATTTTGGGGTTGAGTGGGGAGGCAGAGGGAATAATACTCACACAGTGTGATTTACCAAGTCTGTCATTCTCAGGAATTGTCTTCTAAAAGGGTGGTGACATCTGTACACAGATCAACGGCTCACACTTCCTGACATACAGGCCTTGATTTAATGAATCTGTCAGCTTGTCACTTAAAAAATTGAGTGCCTATTCAGCAAGGGAAATAAGAGAAATGAAAATTCAGTCTCTGCCCTTAAGAAGCTGAGAGTTTAATACACATACCAAATGAATCAAATAAATCAAATATACATCAAGTAAATCAAATATACACACCAAATCAAATATACATACCAAATGAATACAGAACATTTTAATACAACTACATGTTAATACCATCGAATCATATTCCTTTGGAACACTTTGGGGAATGAATTTTTTTTTTAATAGCTAAACAATACGAACAGGTGAGTTTACTCACCCTCTCATTCTTCCTTAACATTTTTTTACACATCTACCTTTACATCGCTCTTTATTTCAACCACCTTGAATAAAACAAAACATATATCACTTTAAGGGCACCTGGCTGGCTCAGTTGATAGAGCATGCCACTCTGGATCTGAGGATGGTGAGTTTGAGCCCCACCTAGGGTGTAGAGGTTACTCAAAAATAAAATAAAATAAATAAAATAAAGTATCACTTTAAAAATATACCACCCCTTGGGGCACTTGGGTGGCTCAATTGGTTAAGCATCAAACTCTTGATGATTCAGTTCAGGTCATGATCTCTCAGTTCATGAGATTGAGCCCTGCATAGGGATCTGTGCTGACAGATATATATATATATATATATATATATATATATATATGTGTGTGTGTGTGTGTGTGTGTGTGTGTGTGTGTGTGTATCACCACTTCTTTAACATACCTGGATCTCACTGGAATGAAACTGTCCCAAAGGGCAGGATATGGTCTGTTAAATCTCAAGAGTGAAGCCAAGCATGGAAGGGCATGGTTACCCTGACATCGTCTGTGAATGCTTCAAGACAGAGAGGGGCAATGAAAATGTGGCTGAGGGGAAAAATAAACTCAAAACCCAAGAGAGTATATTTAAGCATTGAGCTGAAGGAGTAGAGTAAGGACCCAGCCCTGGAGAGGCGTCAATGTTGAAAGCCAAAGGGGAGGAGGGAGAACGTGGAGGAGCTAGGGCTGGTGAGTTAGGCATTTGGGACGGGAGGTCCTTGTACAGCAGTGCAGTGAAGTCTGACCTGCCAGGGGAGAGGAGCGCCTTACAGGTGATGCCAGCCTGGACAGCCCCAGTCTGCTGACCATATTTGTGTTCCGGGCTGGTGGATGTTACAAGACAATAGTATGAACAAATTTAGTAGCATGCTAAATTCATACATGCTTAAAGAACAACAAATAGTAAAAGAGTTGACAAATAAGAGTCAAATAAGAGTCATCAGGTATCTTCCCAAAGGGGTAAGTTTTGGCTCTGATTTTGTAGCTGGTATTCCAGGACTTCTCTGCTTTTGTTGATTCATCAGTTCCAATTCCTAACAGCAAGTTATGGCATCCTTTCTGTCCTACTGTGCCTTTGAATCAAGTTCCACTGCCTTCCACGCATGAATCATCGTTGAGCCCACAAGGAAGGATTCCAGTAAGGGAGGCAAGCAGGATTGTTAGAGGAGCTATTCTGGGAGACGTGTTCTTTCACTGGACACTGCTTATTCCACTTTGTGGATTTACAGGGCAGCAGCTGTGTTTCAATTTCTCTTGTAAAGCTAGCTGCAGAGAAATATCATGAATTAAAACAGACAAAAAGAGACCAAAAATTACTTTACCAGTTACCCCCAGGTTGACAGTCTATAGATTACAACCAAATCTGACAGTGGTTTGCTGGTCAATTGTATTACTCTGGAGCTCAAGTGTCTATTTGAAGACCTAAAGCAGGTGATGTTTTCGGCCCAGATCCAGAGTTTAAAAACTTGTGTAATATAATGTAAGCTTACCTACAGTTTTATTAGAATTTCTGTTAAGCTTTTGGGGGTTTGGACTGTATGCTGTCATCCTTCATTCTCAATGAATACATTTTTTTACGATGCTGTTTCCCATATATACTTCCCATTGTCTGCAACAACTACCCTGACTTATTTATAAACTGCTGTCAAACTCTCAAAACTTTTCTGCCCCACAGCATACTGAACTGATTCTTTTCCCTTCCTCTCTCACTATGGATGGAGAAACAGATGATCACCAAGCTTTAAGAGGCCCTTGGTGGGTTTGTGTGGTGGGAGAGAGCTTGTGGAGAGAAAGGAGGGATTGGAGTAGAGTCATAGAAACGATTCCTGGCAAAATGGCTTTTCACGAGAGTAATTCCATCTGGGTGATACCTCAGTGCAAGCCTGTAAGAAGAGAGAGCCAGCAGTGTGCCAATGGGAAAAAGTGATGTTTCCTGTGGACTGGCAGTGGGAGTTTGTCCCGTCTCTTCAAAATGTTGTCAGGAAACCTCTTTGCCAGTGAATGCAGCCCTCGGCCACTGAACGGGGCAAACAAATCCACCTATGTGCCTCCAGGTGAGAAGCATAGGAAAAAGGTTTCCCCTCCCCTGTATCTTAGGAGACCTAAGTTCCAGTTCTGATTTTACAACGAGTTGTGTGGCCCAGGGCAAAATCAGTTAGCGTCTGTGAGTTCCAGTTACGTTTTGCGAATAAAGAGGGGATCTTCATAAATAATCCCCCCGGCCCTAAAATTCCCTACGCCTATAATCTGTCAGTGTCTCTGGTAGCTTCGACAGAAGTAAAAGTCTGGTACAGCAGCTCTTCTAACGCTTCTATTGTCTAGTCCTGTCTATAATCGGGCCAAGTCCTGTAGTTTGTGGGATTAACATGAGGCACAAAATAACTGTGTGTCATCAGAAACAAAGAGTTTGGAAAAGACATTTCCCCTAACTAAATTAAATATCACTGCTCAAAAATAATAAAATGCTATAGAAAGAAAATATCAACGCCACCACAAATCAACATCTGAAGAACAGCTCTAGAAAACATCTGGAAAATAGCCTTCGGTTAACAAACCACTAGATAAAATGTTTGATTTCCCAGTCACTGATGTTACTAACTGCAAAAGCAGTTAAAGGGTCTTATGAGGAATAATATCTTGGCACTGGATGAACGGCAAGAAACCCAGCTGTTTGCACTTGCTGTATAACAAGTGCCAATGTACATACCGTAATCCACACAGTCTGCTGAGGATAGAGCAACAAACCACACAATGTGATGCAAAGCCCCGATCAGGTCAGGGTGATCAGGCTACTGGGACGGGATAACAGGCAAATGCCTCTTTTTACTACAACAGGCCACTTCCCGGGCAACTTCCTTGTGAAATGTTGTTTCTTGCTATATATTCATTCGCTTTCACTAGAAATTTATATCACGGTCTGGAAAGAACTTCTATTTCCAGGCAGAGTCCCTCTAAACCATAACAGATGTTGAGAACACTATGAGACTGGCCAAAAACGCAAAAAAGGAGGGGCTATCAACAAAGACCACATCAGCGACAGACACAAAAGGAAGGGGCCCACAGGTGAGTGGACAAGAAGACAGAGACGCTGATGAACACAATAATGCAATAAAGCAAGATACAGTGAATCCTTCAAATTCCTCACCACAAAGGACCAGAGGATTATACCCATTCTGCAACTGAGATTTTGAAAGAGACTAAGATAAAATTGCAAGCAAAGGAAAAAGGTAGGAGTGTTCAGATGTTCAGATGTCAGGACAGTAGGATTATCTGCAATCCTATTTAAGCACTCATTGGAATCAGCAATTCTTTGGAATTTCAAAAGAAAAGTCTGATCATTTTGGCTATTGTTCATCCGATGATTAATTGTTAAGCTCTTTACTATGTATCAGGAAAGCTTCTAGGTACAGGCAGGGTGGGCGGAATAACAGTAAACAAAACAGATAAGGTCTTTATGGAAGACTCATTATTCAGGTTATCTCATGAGTAAACAATCACCACCTACTGATAGATGTTATGAAAACAAACCAAAAAAGATATGCAGAAAAGGGGTTTCTTCTCTTCATTTATACTCTAGAAAATATAGATAGGAATAAAATAACCATAAAAATAAATATGAAATTGCAACTGTTTTGAGTGCTGCAAAGGAGAGGCAGATGGTTCTATGAAAAAATAATTATAAGATTAGAATTTGCCAGAGAGAAGAGACGGCTTCCTTGAAGAAGGGACATTGGAACGTTAATTTGAAGGATGAGTGGGCTTTAATTAGGTGAAGGAGGGAATGGAGTACAGATGGGGAAGAGTTCTCTAGGAAAAGATCAAAAGAAATGGGCTGATCAAGGAGCTGCAAGGCCACTAGTCAGGAATGGAGCATTCATAGGGAGCACGCTGCAGACTGAAACCAAAAGAAAATGTAAGAGCAAAATTTACAGGAGTCTGTGGATCATATTTGTCATCATTCTCAAAGTATTAAAGGGCTTTTTAACAGGGGAATAACACAATCAAATGTGTTGAGAAGATGGCTCTGGGTGCAGCGTGTAAAATGGATTACGGGAACAAGAATGGATACAGAAAGACTAGTCAGTAGATTACTTCAGTCCAAGTGATCAGAGACCACAGCTTGCCCTAGACCGGTGGTGACAGTGGAGGAGATGGAATTTCATCTAGACTCAAGGCCAGAACAAAGGTAAGCATGTTGGGTCTATGATTGGGTGGGGCAGGGTGGGTGGAGGCCTAACACATCCCAAGAAGCCACTTTTCATTCAAACAAGAACTCGCTTTGAATGCAGAAAGAAGACAATGGTGTTCTAGGCCACCGGACCAAGGAACGCTACCATATCTTTCCTTATTCACATAACTTCCTGATATTAGCGAACAATTTATGCCAAAAATGATGACACAGGAGGAGAGGGAGATATAGGAGAGCACATAGCTCCTTTTCCCTTTGGTCCATCCTTATTCATCAGGAAGCTGGAATGTAGGCTGTGCATGTATAAATAAGTGCAAAAAGAGTTGAGTTCATTTTATGCAGCATTTCCACTCTTCTAGTAAGAACAAAATGCATATGCATGTACAAGCTAAGAAGGAAAAAAAGCTTCTACATTTGCATTTAAACTGGTATTGCGCAATGTAGAGATGAATGGTAAAGCTCACGTCGATAATTAAAGTTTTTATTTTTTCTGGGATGCCTGGGTAGCGCAGTCAGTTAAGCGTCTGACTTCTGCCCAGGTTATGATCTCACAGTTCGTGGGTTCAAGGCCCATGTCGGGCTCTGTGCTGACACCTCGAGCCTGGAGTCTGCTGTGGATTCTGTGTCTCCCTCTCTCTCTCTGCCCCTCCCTGCTTATGCTCTCTCTCTCTCAAAACTAAATAAATAAACAAACATTTTTTTAATTTTTATTTTTTCTTTATTTAAAACGACATGAAATAATAAAAGACATCATAAGTTGAGAGAGACAGTTTGAAGAAGAGACAAAACATGTATTAGTATCTTTAATGGTATTTGTCCCCTGTTTGTTTGACAAGGTATCCTGCATTTTCATTTGCAGTGGTCCCCAAAAATTATGTAACAGGCCCTGGAAAACACATTCCTTATCAGCTTGCAATTGGCATGTTCCTACTAGACTGCCCCGCTGCTGACCACAGTAGGCAGGAAAGAAATGCCAAATAGACACAAATCTGGACATAGCTAAGGAGAGACTGTATTTAAAAGGATTCTTGCAATCAGAGAAAAGGGACTATTGCAATGGACAGAAGGCACTGGCCATACAAACCATCTGCAAGTGTCTCAATGGTCTTTAAAAGAAGCAAAGATTTGGGGCACCTGGATGGCTCACTCGGTTAAGCATCCGACTTCAGATCAGGTCATGATCTCACAGTTGTGATTTCAAGCCCCGCATCAGGCTCTGTACTGACAGCTGAGAGCCTGGAGCCTACCTTGGATTCTGTGCCTGCCTCTCTCTCGTTCTCTCTCTCTCTCTCTCTCAAGAATAAATAAACATTAAAAAATATTTTTAAAAAGAAAGCAGAGCAGATTTGAACACAGACATGTGCACAGGGAGGAAATACAGGGTGAGGACACCAAGAAGGTACCATCTGCAAGCCAAGGAGAGAGGCCTCGAAGAAATTAAACTTGCTGACACCTGGGTCTTGGAATTCCAGTCCCCAAAACTTTAAGAAAAGAAAGTTCTGTTGTTTAAGCCACCCAGTCTGTGGTATTTTGTTATGGTGGCCCAAGCAAACTAACGCCATCTTCTTATTTTTGAGATACTTTATTATATTCTGTATACAAGAGATTTTTTTTTTCTGTCAGAGGTATGTATTGCAAATATTTCCCACTCCACTGACTGTCTTTTCATTTTCTTCATGGTGTGTTTCAAGGAGCAAAGTCTTTCATTCTCATGAAGTCACATTATTGAATTCTTTTATATTTTGGTTTGTGCTTTTTGTGCAGTCCTTCCCAACTTCCCCCACTGCCTCGTTAGATCAACCAAGGTCCAATCAGGAGACAAAAAACAACATCGGTTATTTTGACAGAAATGTTTAGCATCGGCAATTGTGAAGCAATGAAATGGTGAGGTGCTAACAGAGATTCTAAGAGTATTCTCAGGGGTACAGAAATAGGAACTGCAGAGGGCAACTACTTCCTCTACAGCCAATGGAGAGTGAACAAGGAAGGAATTTTCAAAATCTAGAAGCATCTCTAGGCTGAGACTGAGACCTCCAAGGGGGGTATGGCTGCCACAGGAGCCGTCAGCCTGCTGGTGGCAGCAGAAATGCTGGAAGGCACCAGGGGATCCAGAAAATTGATGGAGGACACAGACCTCAGCTGGTGAACAGGACTCACTAATGGCAGCTCAGGTCTCAAGATATTTGTTAGTTAAAACACCGCTAGCAAGAAAGTGAGGAAAGAGAAGGAGAGGGAACTCAGGACCAAGAAGACTGAGAAGAAACCAGGCAGGAGCCAGGACAGAAAGCAGAATCTAATGCTGCTGAGAGAACTGTCTCAATACCAGTTTCCTCCATGAGATTTTCTTTGTTATTCCGTTTCTGTTTAATCCTATTTAACCTTTGTACCTTTCCATAGTAGTTTAACGTATCTCCTCTTCTGAATGCCTTCTTACATCTAGCACTTGGTTAGCTGTTCCCTTGGGTGCCAAATGCATTTCCACTTACTCTGTGATAAAAGTTAAGCTCCTTGAAGCCAGAGATTGTTTATTCTGCATTGTGTCTCCAGATCACAACACACTTCTCAGCATGTTGCTAGTATTTCGGCATTTGATAAATGAAGCTTTTTCAAAAATCTGAATAAATCACTCTTTTCTCTGTCCCAAGCCACTTTATTTATACTCCTGTCATGGAATGCATTACCTATGATTATTTTTCTTGTTGTTTGCTCTCCCAAAGAGTTAGTTCCTACTAATCTTTGCATTCCTGTGATTGACAAGCATTGTGTTTTGCAGAATAAGCATTTTCTGAATATTTGCTGTATCAATTTTAGCAAACTCATAAAAGGCGATTTTAATGTAAGTCGAACTGATGTATGATTGGCTTGTGACGACATTTCCTTTTATAATTTTATCAGGAAGCCCGCAACAAGCTTGGAGGTATTCATTCAAATTCGTTTGGGTGCCAGAAACAAATGAGCTTACGTGGAAAGGAGGGGAGTTTCTCTCTCTCCCTCTCCCTCCCTCTCTCTCTCTCTCTCTTTGAGGTGGGGGGTTTCTATGAGGAGTAGGATTGTGGTTGAAACTATGGATCGGGCTGGAACCGAGCCCTTCATCCCTGGCTCTGCCCCTTCTATGCATCCTCTTGGCTTTGTCCTCCACTTACAGGGATCTTTCATACCTTCCTGCATGCTCTTCCTCCTTTCCTTTCTTCCCTGATAGCAGTGATGGAATTATAAGGCACAGGAGGGAAATGTTGGTAAGCATCCCCTATGGTTGAAAATGGCCTCCTACAGCTCCAGAATCTGCAGCTCCTCCATTGAGACAAATTCCAAACTAGAATAACTGAGACTGGATTATTTTTGTGTGTCCCAGATGGCAGGTTGGAGGGACTCTGGCTTACTCAGTTTGTGTCCAGTGCTTACTCTGAGTTCAGTCAACTGAAGGGGCATGCAGTGAAGGAGTAGAGGATAGAGGTTCGGAGGGAAAGGAAACTAAATGGAACTAGACAAGAAGAACCTAATGCATCATGCCCCACACCAAGCCACCCAGGTCAGAGCTTTTTAAAGGGAGGAAATCCTGTCTGGGTGGGAGGAGGGATCCTGCACGACCATTAAGGGCTGGCTCTAAATTGAATCGTCAGCAATGCAATGTAGGGAGGGTAGGGTCAGCTTGGATGTGACTTGGCAGACTAGAAGGGCCTAAAACTTGCCCCTAGTCATAACAGATATGACTACTTATGGGGCTGAGGCTGTTTTGGAAGGTTCCCGTCAGGTTCAGTGGTAGCTTACCAATGAATGAAGTCTGGCCAGTAGGTGGCAGCATTTGGCTGGGGACAAATGGAGGCTTGTGATTTCTAATGTATTTGCATACTAGCAGCATATCTTTACTCAAATTGTTTTGAAAGGCAGCATTTATTTATATAGCTAAATATGTTTTGGTGAGTATGAAAAAAGTAATGTTATTATATTTTATCACATATCATACCATTTGTGATATATTTATTATGGGAGAAGATGACATTGAGCCAGCTATATATTTAATGTATCATTTGTTGTATTAATGGAAAAATAACAAAGGAAACTAATTTAAAAAAAAAAAACACCCTGAATTTTTCAATTTACTCTGCTGCCTATTGTCAATTGTAAACTACTTTCCTAGAATCATATGGACTTTAAAATTTTTAATTCATAGCTCATTGACCAGAAAGGGCCCCACAGCCAATCTAACCAAGGTAAATGTGCTGAAAGGTAGGGTTTTGGAACTATTCTGTGACGAGCACTGCACACTTCTTTCCCTCTGCCAGCCACATCTCTGCCCTAGCTTTTTTTTTTTTTTTAATGTTTATTCATTTATTTTGAGAGAGAGAGAGAAAGAGAAAGCCAGGGAGGGGCAGAGAGAGAGAGGGAGATAGAGAGAAGTTGAATCCAAGCAACCTCCGTGCTGTTAACACATAGCCTGAACTGAAAAGCCTTGAGATCATGACCTGTGCTGAAACCAAGGGTCAGACGCTTAACCGACTGAGCAGTCCAGGCAACCCTCCGCCCTAGCTCTTTAAGGATGTGTGCTACCCGTAAGGCTTATCTGTATTTTAAAATTAAAGGAAATGGGGGCACCTGGGTGGCTCAGTCAGCTGAGCATTTGACTCTTGATTTTGGCTCAGGTCATGATCTCATGGTTCATGGGATCCATGCTAAGAGCACTGAGCCTGCTTAGGATTCTCTCTCTCTCTCTCTCTCTCTCTCTCTCTCTCTTTCTCTCTCTCTCTCTCTCTCTCTCTCTCTGCCCCTCTCCTACTTGAAGGTGCATGTGCTCCCCCACCCTCAAAAAAAAATAAACTTTTTAAAAAATGAATTTTTTTTAATTAAAGAAAATAGAACAATCTTACCAAAAAAGAGTAGATCCTCAATGTTGAGAGTTGAGGTGTAAGAGAAGTGGGATTATAGAAATAAAAATGGAGGGGCGCCTGGGTGGCGCAGTCGGTTAAGCGTCCGACTTCAGCCAGGTCACGATCTCGAGGTCCGTGAGTTCGAGCCCCGCGTCAGGCTCTGGGCTGATGGCTCGGAGCCTGGAGCCCGTTTCCAATTCTGTGTCTCCCTCTCTCTCTGCCCCTCCCCCGTTCATGCTCTGTCTCTCTCTGTCCCAAAAAAAAAAAAAAAAAAAAAAAATATGGAGACAAAACCCCCATTCGGGGCTCTTGTCTTAATAAAAAAAAAAAAAAAAAAATGGATGTAGATAGAAGACTTCCTGTCCTCTCAAATGACAATGCTGAGTAAACATCTCTACTTAAGTTGGTCCATGGTGCTGGAAGTAGTTATGAAGTGATATACACTGTGGAGTGTGACTAAAGATTATTTTCATTACTTTGGTTCCACATCATCCTAGTTTGTGATCCAACACCTAAAAGTGATCCCCCTTTATAATTACCAAGAAATAAACTGCTTTTGTCTATGGAGTTGTTATATTCCCATGCATTCCTTTCAGATTAATTGCATTATTATAAAACTCTTATTAATCACCCTCCTCCTCACGTCCTGCAGTCTTCTCAAGTCAGAGCACGACTGTACATTGTCCACCAGATGGCGATGGAAGCCCGCTGACGCTTTATTCCACAAAGCAGGAGAAAAATTAGTTAAGCCCAAAGAGAGAGGTGGAACTTTCTAACTTGTTTTTAAACTTAATTGTTAAATGGAAGAGGGCTGTTGCATTTTACAGCCTCAGAAGTTGGGCTTTTATAAGAGCCCAGTTAAAAAAAAATTTAAGGGCACCTGAGTGGTGCAGTCAGTGAAGCTTTCGATTCCCGATTTTGGTCCAGGTCATGGTCTCACAGCTGTGATTGAGCCCCATGTAGGACTCCAAGCTGAGTGTGGAGCCTGCTTAGGATTCTCTCCCTCTTTTCTCTCTGCCCCTCCCCGCTCACACTCTCTCTTGCTCTCTCTCGCGCTCAAAAAAAAAAAAAAAAAAAAAAAAAAAGGTAAAAAAAATTACATATGCTAAAGACAATGTTTTTACGTTTTTAGTGAGCTAAGTAGATTACATTCTCTGTTGATTTTTTTTTTTTAATGAAGCAAAATGGTACTGAACACCAGTGCCTGGGTAAAGTTTGCCAACATATTTTTTAAGTTCTCAGTGATCTGTTTATTGAAACTTCTTGGCTGGGGAGGAATTGAAAGAGGCAATATGCTTGAAATCTCCTATTATTTTTCATCCCAATGATAGCATACAAGAGAAAACCGTCATTATGGATATCATTAGCTACTGGAGACTGGATGAACTACCTTTGTACCTGGATTCTAGAGTCTTTCAGGCAACCCTCCCTTCTTCCTCTGCGACTTCCCCCATTGTTTATCCCACTCACTAAATGATTGAGATAACTGTGATCGTGGGGTGCATTTCTTAATTCTTTGAGTTTCAGATTTCTTGTTTATAGAGTTTTTAAGTGTCTACTATTTTGTGGAATTAATATACTAGCATACCTAATGCAATGCCTAGCAAATAGTAGGTGCCCCAAAATAGCAATAATTATTATTTGCAACGTTTACCTTCTTTTAAAAGTGAACCTGTGGCTTACTAATTATAGTGATTTGTATACAGTTCTTATTATTTGTGCCCAATGATCATGGGACAAAATTATGACTATGCCTTCTGTTTACATACATGCTGATTAACCATCAAAATGTCTACATTTTGTATCTATAAAGAACTCATGTATTTGCAGCCATTAAAATTTTTTTGTTGCTTTTTCCCAGTTGGCTGATTACAGTAACAAAATACACACACATACACGTGCACACATATGCACACGCAAAGAAGAAATGTTCCCTAAGCCCAGAGTGTGTCTCAAAACACGTATTTTCCAAACTTCAGCTAAGGGAAAAATTAATAGATACCAGACGTGCCGACATTCTCTGCCCTAGTGATAGAGAAAGTACATGGATTATATGACCTGGTTTCAGCTATACAACTTATAGCTCTATTGGAGTTCCATGGAGAACAAAGTAAGAACTCTTTGTCTCAGAAAGTAGACAGGAATTACCCACTTCACTCATATTATCAGAAATTTCCTAGATCCAGGAAATGAGAACAGCTGGGCCTAGAAGATGCCTTTTGGAGGAAGTTTGTGTAATCTACACACAGAACCCAGTTTTGGGGGGGGGGAGTCTCATTCAAAGATAATGAGACTAACTTTGATAAAAATAAAGATCTTTAGTAGGTTTCCTTAAAGATTAATACGGAAGTCTTTCACAGGGAAAAGAAAAAAGAAAGGAAATCTTCCTTCAATATCTCTACATATGTTTCCTCACTCCTCATGACAGTTAAAACTCCTTTCCTCTTTCAATCCCTCAAACCCTTCCATGCTGTTCTCTCATTGTTGCTTCTACTTTGCTCACTACCTCCTTCCCACGTGGTATAAAAGTGAGAAGCCATAAATTCTTGTGTAACCACACAGCAGCCACACATAGAAAATAGGCTTTCAGATCACTTCTTGGGTGAGAAGCATGTAGCATCCCTTAGGATGTATATTTCTCTCCTCCTGAATGTTTTTCTCTCTTTTTATTCTTTAAGTTTATTTTTATTTATTTTGAGAGATATCGAGGGCAAGCAGGGGAGGGGCAGAGAGAAAAGAGAGAGAATCCCAAGTAGGCTCCACACTGTCAGCATAGAGCCCGGCGTGGGGCTTGAACTCATGAACTGTAAGATCATGACCTGAGCCAAAGTC
Organism: Prionailurus viverrinus; assembly: GCF_022837055.1. NCBI lineage: Eukaryota > Metazoa > Chordata > Mammalia > Carnivora > Felidae > Prionailurus > Prionailurus viverrinus. The sequence goes on along the minus strand of NC_062564.1, from coordinate 114,223,518 downwards.
AAGAATCAGATACTCAATCAACTGAGCCACCCAGGTGCCCCCTTAATGTTTTTCTTAAGAGAAATGTTCTCAGAGAATTTCTGGGAAATAACATTACCCACGCTGTTGTGTTTAAAAGGAGAAAACCTCATGGGAGAAATTCCTGTTTAAAATAACCTCTCCCATATCAACTTTCCTGTAGCTTAAACCTCATAATATTCATATAAGTTTGCAGGAACGTGATAAGGATTTATTTTAGTCTATTCCATAGCAACTGTGTATAGGAATCTGCTTGATTTCTACTCTTCATTACTGGAGAAGAAAGTTGTTATAAGAAAAAACCTTTTTGAAGGAAATTATGCACCAAGAAAATAAAGCAAATCTACTTCAATCCTTGAACAAAATATAGAGGAAAAAGACCCCATAGGAAGAACATTGTATTAACTTGCTAGGGCCGCCATAACAAAATACCACAGACTAGGTGGCTTAAATAATAGAAATTTCTTTTCTCGTACGTCTGAAGGCTTGAAGTTCAAGATTAAGGATTCAAGATAAGGTTTCTACTAAGAACTCTCTCTCGGGCTTACAGATGGTTGCCTTCTCTCTGTCCTCTCATGGTCTCTCCTCTGGGCAAACACATCTGCGTCCTAATTTCTTCTTATAAAAACACCAGTCATATTCCATTAGGGCCCATCCATAGGGCCCACTCATTTTACCTTAATTACCTCTTTAAACGTTCTATCTCCGAATACAGTCACATTCTGAGTTATTAGCGGTTAGGACTTGAAGGGGTTTGGACAGGCCCCTTGAGAATGTGCTTCTTTGGCAACCAATGGAGACCTTGTGGGCCCAGGAGAAACTTCTCTCACACCCTTAACTACATAGAAGAATCTAAATTGGAGGGTCTTTCCAGAATAAGAGTTATTAGCAAAGATAAATTTTATCCGAGTGACTCATCTACATGACAGGGCAAACATCTAATTACCAAACATCTCTTCTTATCACCCTGTGAATAACATTCCTTTCCTCTGAAGTCCCAGACCCCTACTACTTTCTCCTTGGTTCAGAATAACATATATACCTCATTTCGCCTGTCTGTGGAATTTCCATGCCTGTATGATTTCCTTGTGCATATGCTATTAAATCAGATTTTCCCCTGTCAATCTGCTTCATGCCAATCTGATTTTTAGTCCAGTTAGAAGGGCCTTTAAAGGGGGCAGGGATTCCCGCTCCCTGATATATCAATTACGAGTGGACACAATTCAGCCCACGATAGAGATTCAAATTTTACTGGAATTTTAGTTGGGTATGCTTTTGAAGACTTTAAGGATGTTGATAAATGCTTTTGTAATTACTGAAAATATCAAAGCAAATGAAATCTAAGTGGCAAGTAGGACATGTGCTGGAAGCCGAAATGGGGAGTAAGTGTAGAGCACATGTAGTTGAATTTCTCTCCCATTGTGGAGATACCTTCTCCAGGATTCCCAAGAATCCTGATTGAACATATCCCATGTATCAAAATTCAACTCATTTGTCCTTGGTCTGGCATCTGAAGCAAAGACTTACCACTCTTCAGAAGAAAGCTCTCTAATATTTTAGGAAGTTTACCATTTTCCCATGAATTTATCTTCTCTAGTCCACCCCCTCCTCCCATACTCTTGCACATTTTTATATGTCAAGCTCTTTAAAAACTTGCCATCATAGTGATTGTTAAAAAGTGTATCCTAACCGAATTAGTATGTTCGACATTTTTAATCTGGCATGTTTCAAAGAGAATTGTATTCACACAATTGATTTTTCTAATGTAATCGAAGTTCTTCCTTTCAACTAGAAAAAAAAAAAAATGAACTAAACCTGTAATATAGAAACACCAGGCATCCGGGAGCCTGGGTGGCTCAGTCGGTTAAGTGTTTCACTGTTGGTTTCAGCTCAGGTCATGATCTCACAGTTTCATGAGTTCAAGCCCCACATGAGGCTCGGTGTGACAGTGTCGAGCCTACTTGGGATTCTCTATCTCCCCCTCTCTCTCTCTCTCTCTGCTCCTCCCCCACTTGCACTCTGTCTCTCTTAAAATAAATAAACTTTAAAAAAAAGGAAAAGAAACACCCCTTCTTATGATGTTTTAACTCAGACAGCTCCATAAATAAAAATCTACCTTCTGGAGCAACACTATATCAATTTTGCCTGCTTCCAGCAGATGGCACTGAAGATTGTGCACAGTAATTTTTGCCAAGGGTAGCACTTCCCAGCCCCTTCCTGGCTTAGCCCAGATAGAAAATAAGAATATTTCTGTGAGGTAAACACACAGGGAAGTTGCAGCCCAAGGAGACTAGGCTGGGGATCACCTGAAAGCCCCCTCAGGACAATCCTCCAATGTCTGAAGAGGATTGATATTTGGCACATCTTTTAATGCATTGCAGCCCACAGCGTCCCCTGGTACTTTGGTTGGGAAATTCTGACCCAGGTCATCTTCTTATTAATTTGGAACCTATAATGAGTTTACATTTTTATTTTTTTAAATTTTATTAGTGTTTGTTTATTTTGAGAGAGAACACACATGTGAGAGCGGGGGAGGGGGCAGAGAGAGAGAGAGAGAGAGAGAGAGAGAGAGAATCCCAAGCAGGCTCCATGCTGTCACCACAGAGCCTGATCTGGGGCTCGATCCCACAAACTGTGAGATCCTGAACCAAACCCAAGAATCAGACACTCAGTTGACTGAGCTACCCAGGTGCCCAGAGTTTACATTTTTAAAGTGTACTTTACAAATATTAATCCCAACATTTTTTTTAAGTTTATTCATTTATTTTGAAAGAGAAAGTGAGCACAAGCAGGGGAGTGGCAGAGAGAGAAGGAGAGAGAATCCCAAGCAGGCTCCTTGCTGTCAGCACACAGCCCGATGCAGGGGCTCAGTCCCACCAATGGTGAGATCATGATCTGAGCTGAAAGCAAGAGTCAGACGCTTAACCGACTGAGTCACACACATGCCCCAAATCTCAACATTTATGTCAATGAGAGAGCAGTGAAAATGTTGACAGTATTTAGAATAAGAATTTAAGATAAAAGAGGTTTAAGAATGGAAACTCATAATAATTAAATATACAGTGAATTGGGACAAACCACTTGAAAGTAGGAGCAATTCTGAAGGGCAAACAGTGAACTCATGCCTTTACAAAAATGCCATTTGTTATGGACTGAATGTTGCCCCACTCCAAATGTATATGCTGAAGCACTAACCCCCATGTAACTGTATTGGAGCTAGGTCTTTAATGAGGAGGTGATTAAGGTTAAATGAGACCAGAATGGTGGAGATCAGATCTGATAGAACTGGCTCCCTTATGCAAAGAGACACCAGAGACATAGCTCTCCGTGTTATGTGAGGACGTAGAGAGATGGCCAGGTTCCGCAAGCCAGGAAGAGAGCTCTCGCCAGAACCTTCCCATGTTGCCACCCTGAGCTTGGACTTTCAGCCCCCAGAAGTGTGGGAAATAAATTTCTGTTATTCAAGCCACCCAGTCTATTGTATTTTGTTATGGCAGCCTGAGTCAATACAACATTTTTCTACAACAATAATCAGCAAGAGGAAAAATAATGACCCAAATGTTGAATATGTGGTGAGATGATCAGTGTCAACATCGGGCACCCATCAACCCAGCAGGAGCGGGTTCAGTATCTTAAAGGCATAAGAAAGTACTGCCGCTGTAGGAAGCCAGGGTAATACCAGGCCCAGTTTAATCTGTACCACATCAACAGGAGTGGGACCAGGGAGGCCTACACTGCAGCTGCTAAGTAGTTCCCTTGTCATCCGGGCAGGGCATTTCTTTCCTCAATGGACTTTCAAATGTAATTGAAACGATGCCCTTTGGAACCCTGCTACTCAACGTGTGGGTCATGGACCAGCAGCAGCAGCAGCAGCAGCAGCAGCAGCAGCAGCAGCAGCACCTGGGAGCTTATTAGAAATGCAGAATCTCAAGACATCCCCAAATCCACTAAATCAGAAAACTGCATTTTAGAAGATCCTCAAGTGATTCGTAGGCACATCGAAGTTCGAGAGGCACCACTTTACAACTTGCTACCAGTAAAAAGAAAAGAGTAAGCTTGGTTCTAAAGCTTCAAAGAACTGGCTCTTTCTGTTTGGTGAACATGCATATGGGGCCTAGGAGGGTAAACTCTTCTACTTACTCTGGACTTGTGAATATTAGAACAATGGGGCTTTAGAAGCCTAAGCTGATCATATGTACAAGAGTTTCTAAGGTTCTAAAAATAGGTTGTGTATCCCTGCTGTCTCCTGAATGTGTGTGTGTGTGTGTGTGTGTGTGTGTGTGTGTGCAAGAGAGAAAGAGAAATGTCCTAGAGATTTCAAGTTGTATAGTAGATGCTCAGTAAATGGGAATTCCATTCATTCAATTCCCTTCAGAATACGAGGTTAGAAATTCTCAGATGGCAGAGTTGTGGGCTATGTTTATCATATTCCCAGTGGAATATACAGGGTTGTTCATTTTAACTAATTGCTTCAGACTGCTGTGCATTTTCGGTTCTTCCATTTTGCCAATTTTCTTGTCTTTCCTGTATTTATTCTGGCCACTGATAACGATTGCTACTCTCAATATGCCCATATCAACAGTACCTCCCCCGCCCCATCTTGTGATTCATTGTTTCTAACTTGCTATGGGCTGGATAAGCAGATAGCTACAGAAATTATAGTACTATATATCTGAAGTAATAGCCAAATCTTCTAAGTAAGAACTTGACAGAATTTTCTGCATGCAGTTTTGTGCACAAGTTGACTGTATGGTAATTATTTGCCTAATAATCCCCATCTTTTTTTTTTCTTTTAGGATCTTAGCTGTGTCTTAGATATTTGAGACTTACGTGATAATTAAATGACATAAACATAAGCAATCACATAATATAAACGTCAGTGAAACTGTTTCTTCCCATCACAGTATAAGTGGTAGAACTCAATTTAGAATGCCATAATAAAAAGAAAAAATAAAGATTCACAAGGAACAGAAAAAAATAATAGAGCAAGTTTATAGGGAAAAAAATCAAGAAATTCCAATATAAAAAAGTAAGAATAGGGGCGCCTGGGTGGCACAGTCGGTTAAGCGTCCGACTTCAGCCAGGTCACGATCTCGCGGTCCGTGAGTTCGAGCCCCGCGTCAGGCTCTGGGCTGATGACTCGGAGCCTGGAGCCTGTTTCCGATTCTGTGTCTCCCTCTCTCTCTGCCCCTCCCCCGTTCATGCTCTGTCTCTCTCTGTCCCAAAAATAAATAAAAACGTTGAAAAAAAATTAAAAAAAAAAGTAAGAATATATGTAAAAGATCCTGCATAAAATATTTGGGAACAGATTATATCTTATTCATCTGTCCATTGCCAATACCAGCTGTAGAAAGCCAGGGAAGTGCCAGACCCAGTTTAATCTGTACCACATCAATACAAGTGGAGCCAGGTAGGACTACACTGCAGCTGCTAAGTAGTTCCCTTGGTATCATCCAAGCAGGGTATTTCTTTCCCCAGTGAACTTGCAAATGTAATAGAAAGATGCCCTTTGGAATCTTGCTACTCAAAGTGTGGGCCTACTAAAAATGCAATAAATGTGTAAATAGATCAGATAAAGAAGGAGAAAGAAGAAAATTGTTTTTCCTATTGAGAGAGAGACACCCCATAGGGAATGCTACTAAAAGAGAAAAGGTATGGGGCACCTGGGTGGCTCAGTTGTTTAAGCGTCTGACCCTCAATCTCTGCTCAGGTCATGATCTCACAGTTTCTGAGATCGAGCCCCGCGTGGGCCTCTGTGCTGACAGCACAGAGCCTGCTTGGGATTCTGTCTCTCTCTCTCCTGCCCTCTGCCCCTCCCTCACTCATGTTTGCACATGTGCTGTCTCTCAAAATAAGTAAATAAACATTACAAAAAACACAAGAGAGAAAAAAAGGTGTTCCACAAAGGTCAGACATGATTTAAAAACTAGAGAATAAAAAAACCTGTCTGAGGATGGGAAGCCAGGCTACAGCAGAGAAAGGACTGCACTAGCATCTTCTGAGATCCACATAGGTCTTTAGTTGTGAAGTCTCCTGCAACTTCTGTTATAAAGAATGTAAGTCCCGAGTTAGGGGTGACAAATAGTGGCACACGTGTCAGAATCTAACACTCAGCAAAAATTTCCCTCCTGTACCTGCAGAAGGGCTTAATTTCAATTACAGCACTCTCCCACTGAACACAGACTTGGAGGTCAGCATTTGCTTCAACACTGCCTATGGATCAGAATCGACACAGGCACTACCATATTTGGCATTTCTGGCACTGTCATCACACATCTAAAAACGATCACTTTTAATGACTGGCAAAAAATTGAAGAGACGTCCTGAAGAAAAGGAGCATTACCTCCCAATGTGAAAAAAAACAATGAAACAAGTCACCTTAACTTTGCTATTCAAAAGCGGTGGTTCTCATATTTTCCTATGCGTCCAGAATCACCAGGAGAGTTTGCTGTTGGGGCCCACGTCCAGTGTTCAGTAGGTCTTAGGTGGGACCTGTTAATTTGCATTTCAAACATTTTGAGATCCATCATTCTAAAGAATACTGGAATACATTTTAAATATGCAAAACTGAAAATCCTTTGACAAGCAAAACAGTGTATCATAATTAGCATAGCTTTATGAAGAAAAATGTAAATGAACCCAGCATAGCTTGTAGTGAATGGAGTAAAGATTTTGGAGCTAAATAGACCTTGGTTTGATCTCTGGTTCTGCTATTTACAGGTTCATGACTTTTGCTAATACTGAACTCTAGAAGTCTTAGTTTCCTCTGGTAAAATGGGGATAAGAAAAATATCCCGTAGAGTTATTGCGTTATTGTGAAGACTAAATGGAAACGTGTATATATATATATATATATATATATATATATATCCACATCTCAAATGACTAGTACAGTGCCTGGCACATGGTAAGCATTCATTCGCTCATTCAAGCCTTTATCCTTTTCTTCACAGATAGCTGTCATGGAACTTAAAGAAAGAGAGCAAAATAACACATTTTCATAAAGTTTGTAGGATCTGGAGCACCTGGGTGACTCAGTCGGTTAAGTGTCTGACTCTTAATTTCAGCTCAGGTCATGATTTCAGGGTCATGAGATCAAATTTTGCCTCAGGCTCTGCACTGTCAGTGCAGATTCTCTCTCCCCTTTTCTCTGCTCCTCCCTTGCCCTTACGCTCTCTCTTTCTAATAAATAAACATTTAAAAAAAAGTTGTAGGATCTGACATGCAAAAGATTCTTATAACCATGCTAGAAAATAGAAAATACTATGGTAAATTAGTGGACAAGAGGAAGCAGCTCAGATGATAAAGATTGTGGGGAAGATTGCTGAAACATGGTCCCAGTCCTCCTCTTTAGGAGTCTCCCCTAAAACAGATAGGGCTTGCCTTCATTACATATACCTCTGATTAAAGGAAGATACATTCAGGGGCAAAATGCCAATTGCCTAGTGATTCCCTTACCCTCATAATGGTAGCCCTTAATCCAGCGTTTTTGTTTTGTTGGTTTTTTTTTTTTTTTTTTTTTTTTCGAAGAACTCCTGGGAAGCCTTGGAACCTGTAACCATGTAATCTTGATAAAGCAAAGTGATTTTTGCTCATGCAGGGCTTAGGTTTCTGTGGAAAAGCTGGGAATGCTGTGGAAAAGAGCTTGCCACTTCTATGTGGAGCATGACGTCTCTTTGAAAACCCTAAAACTCAAAAGTACTTATCCAACTACTGCAATCCTATTTGTAGTCCATTTGATGCATTAAAGCACCAAATACCATTAATTCATGGGAACAACAAAAGGGAAGCTTTGCATTATTCTAGATCACACTACATGATTTCCATAATTATTCGATAAATTAGACTTATCACTCCAGAAATATCTTGCTACATCCCATTTCAAATTCAATGTTTCTGAACAATTTCACTTTTTTTAATTGTTATTTATTTTGAGAGAGAGAGAAAGCACGAGTGGGGGAGGGGGGGGAGAGAGAGAGAGAGAGAGAGAGAGAGAGAGAGAGAGAATCCCCAGCAGGCTACCCCAGGGCTAGATCTCAGGAACCTTGAGATCATGACCTGAGCATAAATCAAGAGTCAGAGGCTTAACCCACCGAGGGCTTAACCATCAGGTGCCCTTGAGCAATTTCATTTCTAATAAAGATGGTAGCACACTAAGGGTTCTAAGACGGAAAAATGACTTGGGTAATAAAGTCCAAGATTTGCTTGCCAGTTAGCCTGCTGGCATAGGCCAGGGATTCAAAGATTTCAAGGTATATAATGCAGGCGGAGTTTCTGCTTTGGATGCTATAGCTTCTCATCTAAACATCAACAGAATGATGCAACTCTTGGCAAAAATGAGGAAGATAAAAGTTTGTCTTCCAGTTTCTCTTGCTCTATTTCCTCCTTCCCCTTCCCTAGATTTAAGTTAGTGGGAAAAGTTTAGAATAACGCACTTATTTCGATCCTTGTGTTTATCAAAGAGAAATGTTTCCTCTTCCTTTGCTGAGGATTACAATTTCCTACAGACAGGGACCCTGAATGCCGTATTTCCTTTAGAATTAACATTGAGAGGGAAAATTTCAAGATGAAAAACCAAAAGTGAATCCAGGGTTCCCGTTCAGGAGGAAGGGTGGGTGGGGTCAGGCCAGTGCGGCGTGGCCCTGAGCTCCGGATGTCACCCCGAGGCTAGGGTGCGGCGCGGATCCCCCTCCCAACCCCGTGGGGCCAGGCTCGCCGCGCGCGCAGCCTCCGCACAGATGGGAGTCCTACCGGGGCCCATCCCTTCCCTCTCAAAGCGACCGGGGCTCCGCCGGTGCCGGAGCAGTTTAGTCGCCAGGCTGGCGGGGAGGCCGCGGCCCCGGACCCCGCCTCGAGCCTGAGCTTGCCGGGCTTCGACCTGCAGGGGGCGTTGCGTCGGCGGCCCAAGGCCTTGGTGCGGGGAGCCACCCGAGTCGGGAGCCCCGCACTCAGGGTTTGGGGCGCGCAGCACGGCCCGACGAGGCGGGCCAGGAGCCCGGCACCTGCGTCCGCAGAGCGGGTCTCCCCGGTGGAGTGCCGACACCCGACCGCGGTCCCGGGCGACTCCCTCGGTGACGCCAGGCGCGTTCCTTCCTCTTCCTTTCGCCTCTCCGGCCCCGCCTTCCCTTCCCTCCGCCCACCTCCCTGAAGCGGAGCCGCCGCCGCCAGCAGCGCCGTCATGTCGGCCCCCGCCGAATCCCCTCATCCGGCCGCCAGCGCCCGAATCCCGCCCAAGCTTGGAGGAGCCGCAGCCTCAGGAGCCGCCGCGCCCGCCGGCCCGGGCCCGGCGCCGCACCAGCAGAACGGTGAGGCGGGCGGCCCCTGCGGAGCGCGGGGCCTAGCGCCGGCGGGGCAGCCTGGGCGGCTACTCGGGGCGGGCTGGACCGGGCCGGGCCGTGGGGGGCGTCGGGGCGGGGGCAGAGGCGGGTTGGGGCGCGGAGCCGAGGCCGCGGGCGGAGGCCGCGTGGGGGGCGGACTTTGGGGGGGGGGGGACGCGTGGTACGGAGGGGGGGAGGGGCGCCCTGGCGCGGGGGCGGGGGCCGACCTGGGAAAGCTGGGGCCGGGGCTGTTTACGTAATGTGACCCTAGGCCGGAAAGCGGCCGGGGTTAGTGGGGACGGTGGAAAAGGAGGGGCCCAGGTGCAGTTTAAAAACCCTCTTATCCAGCCTGAGCGCAGGCGAGTTGCCCGGAGCGACCCTTTCTCCGGCGAAAAGCCGAGGCCGCAGAGTGCGTGGTCTGGAGAAAACTGGTGTAGCCATGGAACTGCATGGATTGTGCCCTTCCCGAGTCAGGAAAATTGCTTTGGTTTCTGCGGCCCAGCGAGCCCGCTGCCTTGTAGGGAACTTAAGTTAGCGCTCAAGTTTGTAGACAAAAGGGTGTAAATATGCAACATAAGAGTAACCGTAACCCTGACCCAATTCGGCCTCAGGATCTGTCATTGCCGCTGCGGCTGCTGCTCTAGCGTTTGGAGTTTGCTTGTCGCGTTGTAAAGGGAGCAGGTGTCAAACGGATTTAAACGAATACCTTTAGATCTGGGTGGCCTTTTTCCCCTCAGCTTCACTTTCAGAAATCAAAAAGCGTGCCAGAGTTGGCCCTGCTTTGAGGAAAGAAAGGCCTTCGTACAGGCAGCAGCCTGTGCAACTTGAAAGCCGCTTTCGTGCTAAGGTCGTAGGCTTTTAGTATGCAGGAGATTCAAGTGAAAAATAATCATTTCTGGGGTATTCATTACCTAATCTTGAGATTTGAATGTTTGTGGATGGAGCCACGGTAGGAGGAACTCATGTTACAGACTTGATAGTATTTTAGATGAGAACTCTTGGAAGTAATAGAATACTTCAGAAAAAGTGCCCTGTGTTCATAAGAGAACAAAACTACACTAGTACACTGTACTAATACACTAGTACAAACGACTTTTGGATGGACCTGTTTTGTACAGTTTGCTAATGAAAATTCATTGGGTTATGTCAGTTCAGCCAATATCTAGTTTTTACAGCTTATGCTTTTCTAACATGAAGATTACCGTGTATCCTGACAATCAGTGGTTGATGTCTTAGGCTTAGTATCCTTTGGATCAACCATACTTGGCAATATTATATGCTTCCAATGGTCATTGTTTGCTGTCGTGGGTTTGAACGTGAACATTGTTGTAGGTTTTGTGTTCCTGTCCTGAACGTACATAAAGATATTTGTGAGCAGTTTTTTTTCTTGTGAACTTAATATAAATTGTTGTTTTTGTTTTGTTTTTGAACAGTTTTGTGTGTGAAGGAACTAGCACATGGCCATTTAAGAAGAGATCCCAAGTCTTTTAGAATATTGTAAACCCATGTTTAACAGTGATCCAAGGATTGCCTTTTCTTGATTCTGTGTAACATCATTACTGTTAGTGAATGATTTTTAAAGTGGGAGATATTGATCTTAGCCTTATAAGTTTTGTGAATGCTCAAGAAATGCCAGAATATCAATTGTAATGAGTGTAGTAAGAACGTTAGAAGCCAGATACGGATGATGCTTTGTTTCTACCATTTAGCATAATTCATTAAAGCATTTGTGGAATGTTTAATACTTGGGTACTCAAGATTAGCCTAGTGGAAAGTGAATCATTGCCTTTGTCCTAAATTCACCTGTATTTTGGTGACATTCGACTTGGTGGTGACCTTGAGGGATTTGACAGGTATCGATAGGAAGGCAAGACTGTCTTGAGTCAGAGGTTACAGCATGGACAAAAGTCTCAAATTGTGGAAGTGCACGGCATGTTTAGAAGAGAAGCTGTCAAGAGACAAGAAGTGTGCTGGGTAATAGGGAGAACCCAAAGTACTGAAGCTGAAAAGGATACTTAAAAAGGGGTCAGGTTGCAGAAAGGCCTTGAGTATCATTGCCAAAGAATTTGGAAATTAAGATAAAAAACTAGGCTAAGAGAGGAAATGGTAATAGTTCTCATCACAAGAAAAGAAAATCTGTAACTATGTATGGTGACAGATGTTAACCACTTATTGTGGTGATCATTTTGCAGTTTATACAAATACTGAATCATTCTCTTAGTCTACCGGAAACTAATAGAGCATGTGTCCATTATACTTCAAAAAAATAAAGTAAAATAAAAAACTACAGTCAATTTTTTGTTGTTTTGGTGGAAGGAAGTAGCTTAAGTAGAGAAGTAGCAACATCAAATCTGTTTTTGTCTTTTTTTGCTAATCTTAGAAAAAAACAATTTTTGCTACATTGTTTTGGCATTTGTAGATAAAGGTTAAGCAATCCTTTGGGGTTTTGGTTCATTCTTTAGCCCTGCATGAAATAGTTTTCCTTTTAATTTGTCTGTATGGAATTCTAGGCATGATGAAAAAGAAACATGTCAGAAGTATGAGGATAGAACATTACAGGAGACAGAATTGTTAAACTGGAATGGTATCTATAGATCACTTATTTAGTGGTTATCCAACCTTTTTAAAAGACATATTTATTGCTCTGAAGGAAATAGTGGATAGACCACTGATGGAAAAATCAGACAAAAGCAGAGCCGTTAGGATTAAAATAGAGGTGGATATTGAGATGTTTTTGTAGTGCAGCCTGAACAACACCTAGTCCACTTCCCTAATTGTACAGAGGAAATTGAGATCTGGAAGGGTTAAGTGGGTATGTTTTTCACCAATTCCTGTGTAAACTTGGTGAGGGTAGCAGTTTTGTCTCCCTCATCACTGCTGTATATATTCAGGCCCTGGAACAAATAATGGGTATTCAGTAAACATTAGTTAAATCAACTCCAATTCAGTCTTCCTAATTCCAAGTCCAGTTCTCTTTCTATTAAGAGACTGTAAAGAGTTTCTTTTTCAGAGACTTTTTTTTTTTTTTTTTTTTTTGAAAGGGTAGGAAATAGGCAGAAAACTGAGTCTATCACTTTTGCTTTCTGGGTTTAACTGTTCACATGCTCTTTCCCACTTAACTTGAATATAATAGTTCGACTTGAGCTTGTGACATACTTGTCTTACACTTCCTTTTGTGGACTTGGATTTCTGTACTTCAGTTTTTCACTGATCAGCATATAGGCTTTTAGAATTATTTGTATTTCCATATGAGATGTTAGTTGAATATTTTTCAACTTTTACTCTGCCTTTTCAGAGTCTTTCCAAAGTCTAGTCCTCAAAGCCTGAAAGACTGGGTGAAATAATAATCCTGGCAATAATGATGGGGTAACTCCAAAATTTCTCCCAACTGACCTACACTGAAAGGGGTAATTCAAAAGTTTTTTTTGAGGGCAGGCACCCGGATTTAAGAGTAAACCACTGCTATTTAGTTCTACTTTGGGGAAGCAAATGGTGCTCATTTTCAAATGAAAATGTGTTTTCTTTCTTCCATATGCCTTTATTAGGAATGATACTGCTGGCAGTTTTATCATTTCAATTGCTAATAATGTGAGAAAGAGGAGATAGTAATGGGAATTATTGGACTCCATAATGGCATAAGCATACCGTTCACTCAGCAGTACTATCTGGTCAGTTATAGGAAACCCTTCAACTTTGAGAGCACATGCAAAATTTAAAATGATATAAAAGCTCCCTAGTGTGTCTGAAGAAAGTTCTTTTTGATCAGAGCAGCATCTGTGTCTCAGGTTTCTACTCTTTATAGCTCAGCAGAAACATCAGGTCCTCTGGTAAAGATATTGGTATGGCACAATGTAACCATCTGGATACATAATTTCTTTCTAAACTGATTAATAGATAAGGATCTTAAAAATTATTCCTTATATAAACAGGTGTCTTTTATGTGGGTTTAAATTTTATTTTTCGTTGCTGTATGTATTGCATTAGTTATTTGCAGTGTCTTTTCATTCCCACTGCAGTCCCTCCTCTCAGGTTTCTGAGATTATATCTGTAATGATTTTTGTAAACCACATTCATTGCCACTGATTATAGCATTTGAGCTAACTTCATCTTTCGAATTATCTGTAAACCCTGAAGTATTAGATCCTTAAAAACATTGAAATCGAACAGATTTTTGAGCCAGTCTTCAGTGGACTTTCCTAGAAATGAGACCCTCATCTTAGCAATGCACGTCAGAGCAGATCATGTGTTATTCAGCCCTGGGAAAGCCACTCTTTCCAGTAGGCTAAGCATACTCAGAATTGCAGAAGGTGTGGGATAGTAAAAAGTCGTTGGCTTTGATACAGCTCAGGGTTTTGTAGAGATAATTACTTAACATCTCTGAGTTTCAGGGGATAATAATACCTTTCTTCCAGAGTTGTAGAGAGAGTTTTATTAAATGAGTTACTATTTTTAAAGTACCTGGTGCTTAGCAAAATGAGATATTTAGCAAATGAGAGTCCCCTTCATTCCGTTTCCTTCAGAACACCAGGATATAAATTCTTTGGATGGCAGAGACTGTATGAGTTTTCCTCATCATATTCTGCAGTAGGCACTCAACTGAGTAAGTGAACTTGGCTTCATATTCATTATTATTTTTGAAGACTGACCCCTGAAAGGATCTGTGTATGGCCAGCTCTCTCTTAAGGCTCAATCACTGTTTCAGTCTTTTTATTATTTTCTTACACTGCTCAGCCAGGCCTTCTTTCCTCCAACAGATCTACTCTTGAAAGGTTTCCTTTAATAGGCCATCTACCTCAGCTAGCTGGCTGCAGGAAGGTGGATTTAATTGGTGCTGAAAGCTGCTTGTGATAGGAACTGAGGAAAAGCAAGAGGAAATAGGGAGGCTAGAGGGAGTAGTAAAATGCTTCGCCTAGCCAAGCGAATGGCCAAGTCTTAACTTGCTTGTTTTTCTCAGTATTTCTGAGAAACAGGTATTGTGAAATGAGCTTTGGAACCTGCAATGCCTAGCTTCTTCACTATTTATCAACTGTTTGAATCTGTATACATTAGTGACCTTTCATATCCCCATTTGTCTGTAAAATGACAATAGTGACACTTCACAGGATTGTTGTGAGAATTATATAAGATGATGTAGAGAAAAGTAATGTGCCTGGCATAGAGTAGGTTCTCAACTGGTATCGGTTTTCTTTTGGTCCCTTTACTCTTAGTACTCATTATTGTGGCAGCCAAAGAGGGGAACTGATGTACTTAATACAGTTAAGATTTCATCCAAATGGTTACATAGGCCATGTCTGTATAGACTGTCAGCCAGCAGTGACTGGGTCAGTTACTTTTGTAGCTATTAGCCTTCCATTAGAAAAGAGTAAACCAAGGTATACAGATGTGATTGGAATTACTCATTTTCTAAATCACTGGTGTTTCTAATTGCAGATTTCTGTAGGGGTGTGTGTGTCTTTATGTTTTTTTATGTTTCTAAAAAAATTTTATTTTAGCAACATTATTGATACTCTATTGTCAGGAATCATATATTCAAAATATTTAACAATCAGTGCTACATACACTGACGATGGAATGGATACTAGCCTTGATGCTAGAGCAGGATGGTGTTCATGAGGTCTTGAAGGTCTGGGGCAAGGAAACAGCATTGTGGGATACAACAGGGAAGCAGGGTCGGGGCTGTGTGACTATTTACCAGCTGGTTCAGAAGTACTATAATATTTTAATAAGAATGGTTAAAATGCATGAGTGGCTGAATATTGACCTATTTCTTGGTAGTTTGGTGATGGATAAATGATGTTCTTATATCCTTATATCTGATTGTGCCCCTCACGTTAGTATGAATGTATCTTTATCAGATAGAGGAGCTTATATTTTGCTGACCTTGAGATTGTTTATAAGATAATGAAACACTTGAATCTGACTTCTAAAATATATTGAAATTTGATTCAGGAAAAGACTAATGAAACAAAGACTCTCGATATTTAAAACGTTACTTTTTTGGCAAGGAAGAGGATGAGAAAACTCATTTATTTAAAGAGAGCTTATGATTAATTTTTTTGTATAGTGACTAGACATCCGTAATATATTTACCTTGTAAATTTGGATTCTTGTGTCTGGTTTGCTTACAGCAAGAATAGAATCAATTTTCCTTTGGTGGGAATCTAGTGTCTGGAAGGAGATTATGTCCCTGAGGCAGATGTATCATTTGGATAGATCTTGTGATAATTTAGTCTTGCCAAGAAGGACGTAAATGCTTATGGAAAACCAGAGGCCAGGAGCGCCTGGCTGGCCCAGTTGGTGAAACATGAGACTCTTGATCTCAGGGTTGTAAATTGGCACCCCAGGTTTGGTGTAGAGATTACTTAAAAATAAAATCTTTAAAATTTTATTTGTCTTGTGATGATGTAGTCTTGCCAAGGAAAGCATAGATGCTTATAGAAAATCAAAGACTAGGGCGCCCGGCTGGCTCAGTTGGTGGATCATAAGACTCTTGATCTCAGGGTTGTGAGTTCGAGCCCCAGGTTTGGTGTAGAGATTATTTAAAAATAAAACCTTTAAAAGAGAAAACCAGAGACTGTATCTAACTGGTATATGATGATATCAGTCAGGTTGACCAGCTGAGCAGCTCCATTAAAAGGTATATAGACTGGGGCGCCTGGGTGGCTCAGGCAGTTAAGTGTCCAACTCTTGCTTTTGGCTCTTGGTCATGATCTCACAGTTTGTGAGTTTGAGTCCTGCATCATGCTCTGCACTGACAGTGCAGAACCTGCTTGGGATTCTCTCTCTCTCTCTCTCTCTCTCTCTCTCTCTCTGTGCCCATCCCCTGCTCACATTCTCTCAAAATAAATAAGAAACTAAAATTTAAAAAAGGTATATAGACTATTTCTTAAAAATCTTTTGTTTACTTCTCAGGTCAGATAGGTACCAGTGAGTAGATAATGTGTTAGAATATATGTTCTTCTTTTATGCAGACATACCTCACTTGAGGCTAAGAATGTAGAAACTTTTCAGAGATTGTATGTAACCTGAACTTCCGTGTTTTCAGTGATTTATTTGTTGATGCTCTTTTTGGAGTCACTGTGTTAGGTTATTTGGTGGATGTAGTAAAATTATTTTATTTCATTGGTTCTAAGACACTTTTGTTTCACATTTTTATCTCTGAATTTGGGGGGCGTCTTAGAATTGGTGGAATTTTAAAATTTGTTTTACTGAAGTGATAGAAGTCATGATATAGTTGCGTGAAAACCTGCCATTAACAGCTGATGCAGTGAGCTGAATAATGGCCCCCTAGTATGTTTCCGTCCTAATTTTTGAAACCTTTGCAGCTGTGATTAAGAGTTGGGGATATTATCTTGGATCTGAGTGGGCCCGATACAATCACAACATCTGATTAGAGGGGACCTGGAGGAGTCAGCATCTAGAGGTGGGAGTAGTGTGCTTTGAAGATGGAAGAAAGGGCCATAAGCCAAGGAATGCAGGTGGCCACTAGAAGCTGAAAAAGGCAAGGAAATGGATTCCCTTCTTGGAGCCTCAGAAGGAACCATGTCTGCCCATGATCCTTTGACCTTAGCCCAGTGAACTGATTTTGGACTTCTGACCTCTAGAACTGTAAAATAATAAATTTGTGGTGTTTTAAGCCAGTTTGTGGTAATTCATTACAATAGCAGTAGAAGCTAATGCACCTGGTGAGTGTAAAAAGCAGCAGTATCAAAACACCTTAGATGTAACTACTGTATATTATTACTTTCCTTTCGTTTCAAAGGCTGTTCTTCCATTTGAACTAATATAGCTATATTATCTATAATATAGATCTATATATAATATAGATCAAAAAACTTAGATACATGCATTTGTTGTTGTACTAGAGTGTAATTTGCTTTATGTAGCGAAAGCTCTTAAAGTTTTGTGTTCTCTTTACTTCCGTAGTCCTTCTTGATACATTGTGATGAGAGAAATGTCTGATACAGAAGTGTTTGATGATTATTTACTAGGCTTAATTTTTTCCCCAAAATGTAGGAATGATTTCCATGAGCCAGGCATTATGCTAAGCTTTAGGAATATGATAGAGCTGGGACCCAACTAGACTCAAATTTTTCACTTAGAAAGTTTACAGTTAGACAATTACAGTACCATGTGAAAAGTACTGTCATTGTGGCCCAAGATGCTGTAGATGCACCGTTAAGTAGGCATTCACTTGCAGGGTTAGCAGGTGTTTTCTGGAGGAAGAGTTGAACTGAGATCCGAAGAATTAGAGTTGGTCAGATGAAGGGGTAAGAGAGGATTTTTGATGGTTCCAGGTGGAGGGAAGAGCCTGTGTGAAGGGTCAGAGATGAGCAAGCATGGCTTGAGAAAAATTTAGTATGGTCAATGTGTGTATGGATCAGTGATTCTTGGCCTTTTCATACTCATGGCTACCTTAGTGCTAAAGTTTTAGTTGGTGGCATTCTTGAAGAAATTAAACTTTGGACACTTCTAATTAAAAAAAAGCAGGGGCATCTAGGTTGGTTAAGTGTCGGACTTTGGCTCAGGTAATGATCTCACAGTTTGTAAGTTTGAGCCCTGTTTGGGGCTCTGTGCTAACAGCTCAGAGCCCCCAGCTTCCTTTGGATTCTTTGTCTCCCTTTCTCTCTGACCCTCCCCCACTCTCACTCTGTCTCTCTCTCTCTCAGAAATAAACATTAAAAAATTTTTATTAGAAAAAAACAAATTTCAGAAAAATATCACATATTTATTTGATCCCCTTTACAAGGAAGGCAGCGTACCTATATTCTGCCCTAACCAACCTCTTCGATGGCCTTTTGAAGCAAAGCTCTAGCACAGTCTTTCCTTATGTTGTGCTCTGGCTTTGCTCTCTACCAGGTCATCATTCTGTATCACTTCAACATAATGATAGGCACCTTTAGTGTAGCAAAATTTCATTTTCTTTATTGACCAGACCTCAGTAGACCCATATGAATGCTTTGAATATAGCGGTATATTAAGGCACACCTGCTGAAAATCACAGTGAGAAGGAGTGGTGAGTGATAAAGTAGAAGTGAGCAGCAGTCAGGTCGTGCAGGGCCTTTGCATTCATTTTCTCTTTGCTGCTGCAACAAATTACCACAAATTGGCAGCATAAAATAACATGAATTCATCATCTGTAGGTTAAAAGTCTAACAAGGCTAAAATCAAGATCAGTAGGGCTGAATACCCTCTTAGAGACTGTGGGAGAGAATCCATTTATTTGCCTTTTCCTGCTTTTAGAGGTGCCCACATTCCTTGGTTCATGGTCCTCTCTGTCTGCCTTCAGAGCTGGCAATATCTGGCTTCATCTCTGAAGAGTCTTCTGTAGTCACTTTTCCCTGCCTCTCCTCTGCCTCCCTCTTGTACTTTTAATTTTAAGGACTCTTGTGATTACACTGAGCTCATCTGGATAATCGAAGCTTTTCTCCCTATTTTAAGGTCAGATGATTAGCAGTCCTAATACAATCTGCAATGTCAGCTCCCTTTTGCCGTATAAGCTGTCATATTTACATGTTCCGGTGATTAGGTCATGGACATTTGGGGTCAGGGAGAGATTGCTGTGCTTTCCACTGTCTTATAGACCATATTAATGGATTTGAACTTTTTATTAATGGCAAGAAAAACCATTAGAGGGGGGGTCTGGTGGCTCTGTTGGTTAAGCCTCTGACTCTTGATTTCGACTCAGATTTCAGCAGAGCCTGCTTGGCTTCTCTTTCTGTCCTTCTTCCCCATCTCTTTCAAAATAAATAAACATTTTAAAAAATTAGAAAGCTTTAAACAAAGAAATAACATAATCAGATTTGATTTTTAGGAAAATCACTCTGGTTCTGTATGGTGCAGTCATTTGTCTAAAAAATAGTGTCATACAGTCAATTTAGTAAGTCATTTCCAGCACTTTTTCCCTTTGATGTTGTAAAAACTTATTTTGCAGTAATTTTAGATTTGTGGAAGTGATGCAAAGATAGTACAGAATGCAGTGTTCTTCACTCAGCTTCCTCTACAGTCTTATCTTCCAAAACCGTGGTACCTTTATCAAAACTAGAAAATTAACATTGCTGACATACCATATTAGGTAAACTATAGATTTTACTTAGGAGCGCCTGGGTGGCTCAGTCGGTTAAGCATCCGACATCGGCTCAGGTCATGATCTCTCAGTTGTGGTTTCGAGCCCCACGTTGGGTTCTGTACTGACAGCTCAGAGCCTGGAGCCTGCTTCAAAATCTGTGTCTCCCTCTCTCTGCCCTTCCCTCACGTGTGCTCTGTCCCTCTCTCTCAAAAATATAAACTTTAAAAATTTTTTTTGAAAACTATAGATTTTATTTCTATTTTCCCACTGTTTTTTTTTTCCTGTTCCTGAATACAGTTCAGGATATCATACTGCTTTAAGTGTCATGTCTCCTTAGTCTCCTCTGATCTGTGACAGTTTCTTAGCCTTTTTGTTTGTTTTTTAGGACTTTGACAGGACTGGTTAATTATTTTGTAGACAGTTCCTCACTTTGCTGATGCTTTCTCATGATTAAGTGAGGGTGAATTCTTAAGACTGTCAGTTTACTGGGGCACGTGGGTGGCTTAGTCAGTTAAGCATCTGACTTCAGCTCACATCATGATCTCATGGTTTGTGAGTTCAAGCCCGTGTCTGACTCTTTGCTGACAACGCAGAGCTTTGGACTCTCTCTCTGTCCCTCCTCTGCTCATTCTCTCTCCCTCTCGCTTTCTCTGAAAAGTAAATAAACTTAAAAAAAAATAATTTATGACTTTTTAGAAAGAATACCACAGAGGTGAAGTGCCCTTCTTATCACATTGTATTAGGGATCAGATGATATCAACTTGTTTTATTACTGGTCATGTTAACCTTGGGCACTTGATTGAAGGAATGTCTTAGCCCAGTCAAAATGTCATAGACTGTGTGGCTTAAACCGTAGCCATTTATTTTCTCACAGTGTTGGAGTCCAGAAGTCTGAGATTAGAGTGACAGCATAGTTGGGTTCTGGTGAAGACCCTCTTCCTTGCTGTTGTGCTTACATGGCTTTTCTGCATGCATGTGGAGAGAGAGGGATTTCTTCTTCTTACAAGAAAACTAATTCCATCATGAGAGTCCTTCCTACCATTGTGACCTAATCTAAACCTGATTACCTCCCAAAGACCCCATCTTACGACCATCGAATTGGGGTTAGAGCTTCAACATACGTATTGGGGGGTGAGTGTGTGCATTTAGTCTATAACAGGGGCTGCCAGGTTCCTCCACTGCAAAATTATTTTTCTTTTCCTACTCTGTTTGTTAGGAGTTACTTAACTCCAGCCCACATTCAACAGAAAGTAAGTTGAGAATTAAGCTCCACCTCCTACAGTGAGGTATATCAAATAATTTGTGAGCACATGCTGAAGTCATCACAGTAATTCAGATATTCTTTGGGAAATACTTGATTCCTGTTTCTCCTTAAAGTTTGGCCCACTAATTTTAGCATTCCTCAGTGGCTTGCACCTGCAGTGATTTTTACTGTGGAATTCTGATGGTAATTTTCTCTTCTGCTCATTTATTCTACATTTATTATTTGAACTATTTCTGTAAGGAAGACACCCCTTTTCTCCCATTTTGAAATGTATGCAGTCATTTATTTATATCATTATAGACTCATGAATATTTACTTTATTCTTTAGATTATAATCTAGAACTATCATTATTTATATTTGTTGCTCGAGTTGTTTTGAGTTTTGGCCACTGGGAACTCTTTCAGGTTGGCTCCAGTGTCCCTTTACCTCCATCCTTTTGTCTTTTGACTGCTTCCTTACTTTCTGACACTACAAGGTACTCTACTCTGCACTTGCCCTATCCCAACACTGGAATCAGTCCTTTGTCCAAGGAGCCCTAGTTCCTTTTGTTGGGGCATGGTTTTTAGAAACCAAGATCTGGGCCCTGGAGGTGCTCATAGCTGCTGGGGTGTCACTGCTTATAGGCTTTCTCAGTAGACAGAGTTAGGAGATATTTATGTATATACTTAATTATGTATGTAAACATCTCTATAATTACATCTGTGCCTATTCATCTGTGTATATATTACCTAAGCATCCTTCACTCAGGTTATCATACATGTAATGCAGTTAGACTGATCTGTCACAGTCTGCATTCTGTCCTAGATTATCTTGACATTCTGGATGTTGTTTTACAATTTGCAGATGGTAAAACTTGCTTTTGTTCTTTGTGGTGTACAGCTCTATGAGTTTTGGCAAATCCGTGCAGTCAAGTATCTACCACCACCGCAGTATCATAGAGAACAGTTCCATTACTATAAAAAATGTCTTCATGTAGTCCCCTGGTAATCATCATCTCTTCCTCCACCAGCCCTGACAACCATTGCTCTGTTCTACATTTCTGTCATTCTGCTTTTCCAGAATGTCATATAAATAGAGCCATAAAATATGTCTCTTGGGTCTGGTTTCTTTCACTGAGTTACATTCATTTCTGCTGTTGCATGAATCAGTTGTCTGTTCCCTTTTATTGCTGTGTACTTTTCTATGGTATGTGTATACTAGGATTGTTTAACCATCCTCTGTTGTTGAATATCTTGATTGTTTCTAGTTCTTGGTGATTGTGAATAAAGCTGCTGTAAACATTCATATACTAGTTTTTGTGTGAACGCAGGTTTTCTGCTCACATAGGTAAATATGTGGGAGTAGCACTGCTGGGTCGAATGGTAACTACAGTTGACCCTGAACAATTCAGAATTGAACTGCATGAATCCACTTATATGCAGATTTTTTTCTATAAATACAGTAAAGTACTCTTAGTGTGACCTCTTCCTTATGATTTTCTTAGTAACACTTTGTTTTCTATACCTTACTTCATTGTAAGAACACAGTATATAGTACGTATAACATATAAAACATGTGTTAAGCAACTGTTTATGTTATCGGTAAGGCCTCCAGTCAATAGTAGGCTATTAGTAGTTAAGTTTTAGGGAAGTCAAAAGTTATCCTTACTTTCAGCTGCACAGGGAGTTCATGCCCCTAACCTCTGCATTGTTCAAGGGTCAGCTGTATATATTTAACTTTACTAGGACTTGCTAAACTGTTTTCCAAGGTGGCAAAATAGTACTATTTTCTGTTCCCTCCAGCAATGAGTGAGAGTTCCTTTTGCACCACATCTTTCCCAACATTTGATGTTTTTATTTTTTTTGTTGTTGTTTTAGTCATTACAATGGCTATGTAGTGATATTTCATGGTTTAATTTGCATTTCCCTAATGATTTCCCTAATGATTTCCCTAATGTTTATTGCCATCCATATATCTTCTTTGGTGATTATTTTCAGACCTTTTACCAGTTTTTTTGGTTAGGTTGTCTGTTTTCTTACCGTTGGATTTGAAGAATTCTTAATAAATTCTGGATATGAGGCTTTTATTAGGCATGTGATTTGTAAATATTATCTCCTCATCCATAGCTTTCTTATAATTCTCTTGGTGCTTTTTGTAGAGTAAAATTTTTAATTTGATTAAGTCTCTTTTCTCAATATTTTCTGTTCCTGATCATGCTTTTTAGTGTCATAGGTTAAGAACTTATTGCTAATCTCATATTTATCTATATATTCTAAATTTTCTCCTAGAAGTTTTCAAATTTTACATTTAGATCTGTGATTCATTTTGACTTAAGTTTTGAGACCTTAGACGTGTTGAGGTTCATTTTTTTTTGAGGTTCATTTTTTGAATGTGGACTATGACAGCACCATTTGTTGAAAAGATTATGTTTACTTCATTGAATTGCCTTGACATCTTCGTCAAAAATCTGTTGGCTTATGTTTTTGTGGCTCTATTTCTAGATTTTTTATTATGTTCTGTGTATCTGTCCTTTCTCTGGTACCACATTTTCTTGATTATTGTAGCATATAAAGCAACCCTTGAAATTGGGTAATGTGAGTCCTCCAAATGTTCTTTTTCAAAGTTTTTGTTTTTTTGGTGTTTTAGTACCTTTGCCTTTCCATAGAAATTTCAGAATCAGCTTGTTGATATTTATTAAAAAACTATTGGTATTTTTATTGGCATTGCATCAAACCTAAAGATAAAAACTGAGATAATTTATATCTTAATTACAAGTCTTCCAGCCCACAAACATGGTATATTAGTCCTCCCATTTATGTAAAGAAATCCTTGATTTCTTTCATCAGTGTTTTGTCATTTTCAGCATATAGATCCTTTACATATTTTATTAGACTTATATTTTAAGTACTTCTTTGTGATATTATAAATAGTATTTATTTATGTATTTGTTTATTTTGAGAGAGAGCATGCACACGTACTTGAGCAGGGGAGGGGCAGAGAGAGAGGGAGAGAATCCACGCAGACAGCACAGAGCCTGATTCTGTGCCACAAACCAGGATATCATGACCTGAGCCAAAGTCAAGAGTTGGACATTCAACCGACTGAGCCATTTAGATGCTTGGTTTTGTTTTTTATTTTAATTTTAAATCCTATTTGTTCATTATTGTTTTGAGGAATGCATTTGACTCTTACATGTTGACCTTGTATCTTGTGACTTTGATAAACTCATTTTCTTTCTTTCTTTAAAGATTCTTCAGATTTTTCTACACAGTCCTGTCATTCTGCAAATATAGTTTTATTTCTTCTTTTCCAATCTGTATGCCATTTCTTTGTCTTTTTTTTTTTTTTTTCGTTTTTAAAGTATCTAGTAAATCCTGAACATTGTTGAATAAGGGAATGGCTTTTATTTTTTTACTATGAATGCATGGTAGTGAAGAATACAGTACTTAGTAGAGTTGCTTGGTGCTATTGCTTTACTTTATGCCACAGGGCCAGTATGGTACCCATCATTGCTTCTGTGCCATTAGTACAAATGTCAACACAGCAAAGAAGGCAAATACCATTTTAGTACTCTTATGAACATAGTTTCTAACTATGGATCCCCCCATGAGTCTCCAGTATTACCAGGGTTCTGTGTACTACACTTTGAGAACTGCTGTTCTATATCCTTACTGTACAAGTTTCCCAGGTCTGCTGTAACAAAATCCTACCAACTGGGTGGCTTAAAACAGAAATTTGTTCTCTCCCGGTCCTGGAGACTGGAAGTCTGAAGTTAAGGTGTTGCCAAGGCCATATTCTCTCTGTAGACTCTAGGGGAGAATCTTTTTCTTGCCTCTTCTAACTTTTGTTTGACAGTTGACGTTCCTTGTGGCTGCATCACTCTGCTTTACCTTCTCATTGCCTTTTCTTCAATGTGTATATCTTCTATTTACGTGCATCTTATAAAGTTACATGTGGTTGCGTTTAGGACCCACTTAATCTCAAGACCCTTAACTTAATCTTGTCTTTTGTCATAAAATGTAATAGTTATTCTTTTCCCTATAAGATCATTTTCACACATTCTGGGGATTAGGATGTGGATATATCTTTTGGGAGGCTGTTGTTCAACCTTATTGTTTACATAAATGTTAGACTGCTACACCTTGTTCCACAGGTTTCTTAAATTTTCCTTTTCTTATGTTTTCTCTGTTTTTAATTACATCATTTTATTTATTTATTACTATTTTATTTCAGCTAAGCTCTACACCCAATGTGGGGCTTGAACTCACACCCCGAGATCAAGAGTCACATACGCTGACTGAGCCACCCAGGTGCCTCAAATTTGGATCACTTTATTGACCAGTCTTTAGATTCATTGATTCTTTCTTCCACTATGCTGTTGAGGCTATCTAGTATATTTATTTCAGCTTTATTCTGAATATTTTCATTTTCAAAATAGTTTTCATTTCTCATTTTATATTATCAGTTCAGTTACTGATTTTTTTTTTCAATTCTTTGAATATATTTTCTTCCTTCTTTTGAACATATTTACAGTAGCTGCTTTAAAACCTTTGTCTGCTAAATTCAACTTCTGGGACAACTTTGATTCTGGTCTCTGCTGGGTTTTTTACTGGGCATGTCGATGTTTCTCCTGTGTCTGTCTATACAGTTAGGCTGCTAACTAGGGACTTTGCCCAACTATTGTAACTGATAGGAAATTACTTTCAGAAGAGTAAAATGAATGAACACACAGACTTAACCTACAAATACATTTATTATCATACTGTTTAATATTTTTAAAATATGGAAAACAACCTAAATGGCTATTAATAGAGAAGTGATTAAAATATGGTAAATCTATGTAATGGTATGTTATAATTCTATGTAATTATATAGATTCTAATTTATAGATTCTATGAATCTATGTAATGGTATGTTATAATGGTATGTTATAATGTAAATATATGTTATAATTCTACTTTTGCTTAACTAAATTAGATATATCCTAAAAGAAATTAGTGGGTAGTTATACATCAGAATATTAATAGCAGTTATCTCAGGTAGTAAGATAATGGATGATACTTTGTTTGATAATTTTCTGTACTCCTTTTTGCAATTATTGTATATCACATTTGTGATAAGAAAAATACTCCTAGAGTTATTTTTCAAAATTTTGACTATCTACATATATAACTAAGTTATCCTTTCATCCACAACCTTTGTCTCTCTCCATTTTAGTAGTTGTAAAATACCAGCAGTCTTTTCTTATATGCTACAGAACCATTTTGAATTCACAAAGAAAGATGCACATCTAAATAATCCCAGAAAACCAGTTATTTCTCTTTTTTTTAAATTAGTAGCATTAATGAAATTTGGTAGTACCTAAAAATACTTTTGTAATTAATATTTCTACTGATGTCCAATTTAAATGTTTAGGCCTAGGGGCGCCTGGGTGGCTCAGTCGGGTAAGTGTCCGACTTCAGCTCACGTCGTGATCTCACAGTCCGTGAGGTCAAGCCCGTGTTGGGCTCTGTGCTGACAGCTCAGAGCCTGGAGCCTGCTTCAGAGTCTGTGTCTCCCTGTCTTTCTGCCCCTCCCCTGCTCATGCTCTGTCTCTCTCTCTCAAAAATAAATAAAAACATTTAAAAAATAAATATTTAGACCTAGTGAAAGCATTCCATATATGCTGACATTAATTCACCTTTTCTCTTTGTATTTTTCTGTCTTATAGTTGTATTCAGTAGGAGTCTAATGCAATCTGCATATGTAATTTTAAATTGTCTGGAAGTCATATTAAAATAGCTGAAATAAGTACAATCAATTTCAGTTTATCCAGTTATCACAATATATAAAAGGTTGTTACTTTCACATGTGTTCATGTTCAGTATTAAAAAGTTACTGAGAGGGGTACCCTGGGTGGCTCAGCTGGTTAAGCATCCAACTCTTAATCTTGCTCAGGTGGATGATCTCACAGTTCATGAGATCCAGCCTTGAGCTGGTCTGACAGCACGGAGCCTGCTTGGGATTCATTCTCTCTCTCTCTCTCTCTCTCTCTCTCATGCACTCTATCAAAAAAATAAACTTTAAAAAGATAAAAAATTAAAAGTTACTGAGCTATCTTACTTTTTTCATATCATTTCTTTAAAATTGAGTGTGTGTTTTATACTTTTTTTTACAAAGGTTTTTTTTTGTTTTGTTTTTAATGTTTTATTTACTTTTAAGACAGAGAGAGACAGAGCATGAGTGGGGATGGGGCAGAGAGAGAGGGAGACACAGAATCCGAAGCAGGCTCCAGGTTCTGAGCTGTGAGCACAGAGCCCGACTCGGGGCTCAAACCCAAGAACTGTGAGATCATGACCTGAGCTGAAATTGGACGCTTAACCAGCTGAACCACCCACGTGCCCCTGAGTGTGTGTTTTATACTTAAAGCACCTTCAATTCAGATTAGCTATGTTCTAGTACTCGATAACCATGTGTCACTAGTGGCTACCATATGGGGTAATGCAGGTCTGTCACATGTGCCTATGATTCCAGTTGTTTTTACCTCTCCTAGTAAACCTAGTTTTCAGCCCTTAGGTTTTTTTTTCATTCTTTCCTAGTGTACCTGATTCAACTCTTTTTCTATATTTTACATAAGCTTTACAGCTCTCAAGTAATATGTTATCTACAAAGGAACTATTTTTCTAATGGAATAGGACAACTTAGTGCATTCTGTACATATGTACACATAATTATGTTTAACTGATTTAAAGATAACATGTTCTTTGGTAAGAATTATTGAAACTGTGATGTCTGGACTTTTAAGAATATAGTACATTTTTATGTTAAGTAAAGTTGGGTGTAGTTCAGTTTCAGAATCTGGATTCTGAATTTTTAAAAATAGTAATTAGTTGCTGTGTCAGTTGCTATTGCTATATAACAAATTATTCCAAAACTTAGCAGTCGAAAACAACTATTTTATTATGCTGACAGATTTTGTTGATCAGGAATTTGCACAGGGCAGAGTCAGGATGGCTTTTCTCTGCTCTATGATATCCAGGGCCTCAGCTTGGAAGACTCAAAGGTGTTTTGATGACTGGAGTTTAGAATGATCTGGAAGGCTCATTTATTCACATGTTTGGCACCTGGGCTAGAATGACTCAAAAACTTGGGAGTTCAAACCTGGGTGCCTAAATGTGACCTCTCCATGTGGTTTGACTCCCCCAGACCATGGCAGCTGTGGAATAACTGGACTTCCTGCACAGCTAGCTACTCAGGGGTCCACATGCACATGTTCCTTCAAACAACGTAGAAACTGAATTGTCTCTGATCAAGCAGGGAAGTCACACGGCTTCGCTTCTGCCATTCTTTATTGGTGGAAGCTATTAAAAGCCTGCTCGAATTCAAAGGAAGTAGACATATTTCACCCTTTAATCAGAACAGTATCAAAGAATTTCGGGACCACGTTTTAAAACTGCCACAGTTGCTGAGGGAATTATAGGAAATACAGGCAAATGCAAATGCTAATACTACTGAAATTTCGATAATTTACAGATTTTGTTAAAAATAAAAGAGCATAGGTGTGTGTAACCTCTGTATTTGTAATATTTGTCAGGTTCAGTTTTTAGTATGTGTAGAAGACATTAAACTTTAATATTAGTTTTGGTATTATATCCTACTACAGTTAGTAGAATTATCTAATACATTTTACAGTTGAAGAGGAACTCCTGGGTGGCTCAGTGAGTTAAGCGTCTGACTTCAGGTAATGATCTCGCTGTTCATGAGTTCAAGCCCGGTATCAGGCTCTGTGCTGACAAGGCAGCTCAGAGCCTGGAGCCTGCTTCAGATTCTGTGTCTCCTTCTCTCTCTGCCCCTCCCCTGCTCATGCTCTGTCTCTTTCTCTCTCTCAAAAATAATAAAAACATTTAAAAAATAAATTTGAAGAAAATACTCTCTCTCTCAAAAAAATAAGTAAATAAATAATTTTTTTAAAAAAGGGCACCTGGGTGGCTCAGTTGGTTAAGCGTCCAACTCTTGATTTCAAGGTCATGATTTCATAGTTCATGACTTAGAGCCCCACATCCGGCTCCGTGTTGATATTGATAGTGTAAGGCCTGCTTGGGATATTCTCTCTCTCTCTCTCTCTCTCTCTCTCTCCCCCCCCTCCCCCCCCCTCTCTCTCTCTCTCCCTCTCTCTCCCTCTCTCTCCCTCTCTCTCCCTCTCCTCCTTCCCCCCCCTCCCTCCCCGCCCAGTTCTTCCCCCCACTTATGCGTGCTCACACTGTAAATAAATAATTAAAATTGAAGAAAATGTGTTTCTTGTTAGGTCACAGTAAGATAAAATTTTTTTAAATATTTTGTCCTGGATACCATTTTCTTTTCATTTAAGCTGATCTTATGTTTATTTATTTTTTTAAGTAATCTTTTGAAAATTGATTTAAAATATTTGAAAGGAAGCATTTTACTTCCAAAGGAGTCTTGATTCATTTATCATTTGAACCAGATTATCTTCACATACTTTTCATATATTCATAACATTTGGATCTTGATATTGAATAAGGATTGGTAAGCATCAACATATAATTAGCTATTCACACCTTCACATCCCCTCAAAGTAACTTTCTTTGATGGGCTGAGAAGTGAAAAAGGTTTCCTCTAGTAGGTAGTTCACTTCTGGTAAACATTAGCATGTACAACATTCCTGTTAGCTTTAAAAGAATGGCATTTGAATAGCTTGGACATACTGATGATTATTTCCCTGTTTTCAGATCCTATAGGATAGATGAGCCACATCATTTATTAAGTGGATAGATATTTAAACAGACTTATCTAACTCTGATGTGGGTCTTCTCTTGATTGATAATGCCTTACCAGTATAGAGTTTAGTCTTTTTTTTTTTCTTTTTGCCTAATTTGTAAAGTAGGTTTAATTACAACTGTTTACTTCAAAGGACAGTGAATGGCACATAATGTAATATGTTTAATAATACTTGTAATATTAATAAAAGAGCACTGGGTGTTATATGTAAGTGGTGAATCACTAAATTCTATTCCTGAAATTACTGCGCTGAATGTTAACTAACTTGGATTTAAATTTAAAAAAAATTAATAAAAGTAATACTGAGGTTAATGTTAATTTGAATGGTATTGATACAAAATATATTCTGTAGTGATCAAAAATATGAATATATGTCAATGGAAATATTAAAAGTATTAGAGGAGGGACGCCTGGGTGGCTCAGTCGCTTGAACTTTGACTTCAGCTTAGGTCGTGATCTCGAGGTCTGTGAGTTCAAGCCCGCCTCGGGCTCTGTGCTGACAGCTCAGAGCCTGAAGCCTGCTTCAGATTCTGTGTATCCCTCTCTCTCTGCCCCTCTCCCGCTCATGCTCTGTCTCTTTCTCTGTCAAAAAAATAAATAAACATTAAAAAAAATTTTTTAAGTAGTAGAGGAAAACACAGGTATATATTTTTATAATATTAGAATGGGGCTCTATTAAGTATGACTTAAAAATTTATCAAGCATGAAAGAAAGATTTTACTATATAATAATAGAGAAACTATAGCAAAGGGCACCATGAACAAAGTCAAAAAACTAACCCAAGGGAAACACTAACCCAAGGGAAAAAATTTTTTTTGAATGTTATTTTTCGAGAGAGAGAGAGAGAGACAGAGCGTGAGGAGGGGAGGGGCAGAAAAAGAGGAGACAATGAACCTGAAGCAGGCTCCAGGCTCTGAGCTTTCAGCACAGCCTGATGTGGAGCTCGAACCCATGGACTGCGAGATCATGACCTGAGCTGAAGTCGGACACTTAACCAACGCTTAACTGACTGAGCCACCCAGGTGCCCTGGTTAAACTTCTTAATATACAAGAACACTTATAAATCATTATGGAAAGCACAACCCTGTGACAAAAGGACAAATAACAGAGAAAGACACCTAAGTAGCTAAGAAATACTTGGAAAGATTCTCAGCATTACTCAAAGTTAAGTATGCAACCTGAAATGTTTCTCAGGTTGGCAAGATTGAAATGTTAGTGTTGGGAAGATGAGGCATTCTTAAGCATTATTCATAGGAAGTATAAATTGATAGACTTTTTGAAGAGATATTTGGCAGTAATGGTCAATTTTAAAAGTACAAACCCTTTGAACCTCCAGATTCATCACAGAGGTTGACCTCATAAATATAAATTAGTTTACTCCCTGAAATAAATATTCATCAAAGGAGATTTAGTGAATAATATTACATCTCCGTAATGAAATACTATATAGATTTTTAGAAGAATAGTGAAGATTTATATATGCTAACACAGAAGGATATTCAGGATATTTAGTAAAAAAAGCAAATTACAGAACTGTGTCATGAAAGATACGCAAGAAACCATTAAGTATAGCTACATGTAGGAAGAAAGATATCAGCTACCAGGAAAAGGAGTGGTACTTTTTATTTTATATTCTTCACTGTTTGAAAAAAAATTTTTTTAACAATGGGTATCTAGTGTTAGTTTTTTAGTTAAAAAAACAAAAAACAAAAAAAAAAGCTAATAAAAAAGGTTTGTACTTTTTCCATACTGGGAATGGTAGTTATCTATTGCTGTCTAACAAAACACTCCAAAATTTAGCAACTTAAACAACAAATATTTAATCTCATCATTTCTGAAGGACATGAACTTGGGAGCAGCTGGGTAGTTTCTGGCTTTGGATGTCATGAAATTGTAGTCAAGCTGTCATTTGGAGCTGTAGTTTTCTCAAGACTACTGAGTATGAAGGATCTGTTTCTAAACTCACTGATGTGGTTGTTGGCAGGCCCCAGTTTCCCCTTGGCTGTTGGGCACAGAGTTCAGTACCTTACCTCATGGGTTTTTCCATAGGCTCCTCACAATTCGGCAGCTTTGTTCAAACTTAATGATCTAAGAGAGAGCTAGCACTCAAGATTAGGCTAATCTTGGAAGCGATAAATCATTACCTCTGCTTAATGTGCTATTGGTCACGCAGATCAGTCTTAGTATATTGTGGGAGGATGTGAATTCACACACAAGGGTATCAATACCAAGAGGTAGAGATCACTGGGGCCATCTTGGAGGCTAGCTACCACAGTGGGTCATAATAGTATATCTTTTGTGACAATTTGGGATTATGGCAATATTTACATGGGAACTGTGTTTAAAAACTAGTATCTCCTTGCCAATCCGTATAAATGTTTGCTTTTCTTTTTCAGGTCCAGCACAGAATCAAATGCATGTTCCATCAGGGTATGGATTGCATCCTCAAAACTATATTGCTCCCTCAGGACATTATCCTCAAGGACCTGGGAAAATGACCTCATTGCCATTGGATAGCCAATGTGGTGATTACTACTCTGGTCTCTATATTGTACCGACACAAAATGTGGTGACTCCTAACACAGCAAACCAACAACCAGGAGCACAGCAGATGTATGGCAGGGGTCCTCCTGCTCCTCATATTGTAGGATCCACTCCGGGACCTTTCCAGGGTGCCGCTTCATCAGCATCCCATTTGCATACGAGTGCCTCCCAGCCGTACTCCCCTTTTGTGAATCACTACAGTAGTCCAGCCATGTACTCTGCCAACTCTTCTGTTGCTTCTCAGGGATTTCCCTCTACTTGTGGTCACTATGCTATGTCAACTGTTTCTAATGCTGCGTATCCTAGTGTTTCATATCCCTCTCTGCCTGCTGGTGATCCATATGGGCAACAAATGTTTACCTCACAGAATGCTCCGACTGTCCGGCCGGTTAGAGATAATTCATTTTCTGGTCACAGTACAGCTGTCAGTCATTCATCACCACTTCCACCTCCACCATCACACCAGTACCACCAGCAGCAGAGTCTTTCAGGATGCAGTACTCTCTCGTGGTCAGCTTCAGGCCTTCCGTCAACCCAAGATAATCTCCTCCGAAACCACAGTGGCTCCCTGGCTACAGCCAACAGCAACCCAACAAATACTGGTAGGTTGAATGAAAAGTACACCAAAGCATGGCTGAAAATCAGTGCATTTCCAGTCAGGTTTTTATTTGCATGAAGGTTAAAGATAATATTGCCTAATGGAAAAATTGGAAATTAGCTCACCTTTGCAGGTTATTTGCCTTATTTATTGTGGTACTTTGCAACATTTCCCCGAACCCTTTTCCTTCACCTATTCACAATCAGCCACCCAACCATCTACCATACATAGGTGTGTTCTTTGTCATAATTGGGATCTCGGGCAATGTTTGTTGATACATTTTATGCCTCTGCAATAGTTGTCTTTAGTATGAATTAGATCTAGGGCAAAATAGGATCCATTTGGATTTATGCTTTGTTAGCCACTACTTTCTTTTTTATACCGCTCAACCTTGGGATAGTTACTATTTCAGCCAGAGCCCTACTCACTATAGAATACCACACCGGTTTCCCAAGTGAAGCCCTGTTAGCAACGCTCACAGAAAAAATATATATGTATGTAATATGTCAGAATACATACTAAAGCTTATGTTTTCTATTCCCTATTGGTAAATTAGGATGAAGGATGGGGAAGAGGAAGAAAGATACATGAAGAATACTCTTGTAGTCTTTCTAACCATCCTAAATCAAGATATGGTTAAATTTATTAGTTTGAAAATTACGTACATGTCATTTTAGTGTGGGGTTTCCATAGGATATACTCATTTTGATTCAACTTGTGAGCTTGAACTTCACAAAATATGCTCTTGAGCTGAATGAAAATGTATGTAAAGAATGAGAACTGGTCAAGATGTGGTAGTTTTCTGAACAGTATCTTTAAATTGTATATCAGAGTCCAAAGAGCCATAGTTTAAAGATGATGTAGAAAAGTATCCTTCCCTGGACAATTAGATTATTTAAAATTAGAACTTTGGAATATTATGTCTGAACTGTATACTTGAGATCATCTGTTCTTTCACTGCTATGTTATGTAAAAACACTTTTGGCTGTAAGCAACTAATAGTGGTTTAAACAAAAGTGGTATTTTTCTCAGATAACAAGAAGTCTAGGTAGATATAGTGGATCCAGATGTCCTCAGTGTCTTTTCTGCCGTCCTTTGCACATTGGTTTATAGAAACAGTTGAACTTCTGTATCTGTAGACATCTAGTCTTGGTTAAAAGCAGAAAGAAGGGAGAGGAAAGAAGATAGGGTGGTGGTACTGAGACTTTTTATATCATTTGCCATAGCTGTTTTAAAAGACAGTCCCTAATTTTAGGGAGGATTGGAAAATGAACATTTAGCTTTGTAGCCTTCATGGTAGAAGCAGGTGAGAAAGAAATGTGTGGGTATCAACTAGGCCTTGGGTAAGTCAACGTAGAGCATCTCTCACAGCTCTCAAATCTGGCTGTGCACCAGGTCCACTTGCACAGATTGTGATCTTCAACCCTACCTACTAAGCTCGAAGAGAATCTTCAGTATAGTCTGTGGGATCTATATTTCTGATTTGACCTCACGACGCCTAGTACAAGATTCAAATGCAAATTCTATTTCTTTTTGTTTTACAAATGAGGAAAGCTATCCAAGTTGGGTTTTGCCTTCCGGTGGTGATTAATGTTAGAAACAGAGTTTGTCCCGGAGCTCAGTTTCTTTGACTCTCAGCCTTCCCTCCTCAGAACCAGGGCTTTCTGTCCCCTAGAAATTGTTTTCTTTCTCTCTTCTTTCAGCAGTCCTTTTACAGATCAGCTTATCCTAAGGTCCCTCTGACTTAAGGATTTTGTGACTTTCGGGACAAAAAAAGAAGAAATACAGGTAATTCCTATCTTATTTCTGAGATGGGAATGGGACCCTGGATGAAACCAATTATACTGAGATACAGGGTCAGGGAAATACGGGGCCACTTGGCCAATGAATAGAACACCTAATTGTAAAGAGCTATCGCTGAAAAAAATATTGAATAAAGAATAATTACAAAATTACCTTCTTTTTGAATAATAATTAGTCCTTTACATAGAGAGATGGGGTATATTTCCATTCTTTTAATCCTAGTACCGTACCATGAAAGTCATAAAAATATAATTTGAGAAGTTAATTCATGTCAAATAGGGTTTTGTTTTGGTTTTTTTTGCCTTTAGATTGGTAAGTTACTTTTTAATTCTAGTTCGGAACTTGACAAATATATCTCAGGTTAATTGGATACTTGTTCTTCCCCATTTCAAAAGAAATAAAGAGGTTATTTTTGAAACCTACTTTGAAATGAAATATTACAGAAGTTCCCAGACTTTCTCAGGTTGAATCAATATGTATCAATATTTCTTTTCGTGGCGCCCCAAGCAATGTAGTAGTAATAGTTCATAAGGTATTTGGCAGATATCACTGTTTCTCTTAGAAATTTAAAACATCCTTTGGTAAGTTTTTATAGTGAAAAATTAACAAATACACATAGAAAGAGTTCAGATATAGATAGAATGAAAACTAAAAGTTTACTACCATTAGAAATTTTGGCCATTAATTTCCAGAGATAATCACAGTTAGCAATTTTTTTGTGAATCCTTCCAGAAATCCTCTACACGTATACAAATGTTCTATATTAGAGGTATCATAAGCACATACATACACATTTAAAGTTAATCATTAAATACTAAGGAATTATTTTGTATGATACACTAAATAACATGAAACTATTGAAATTTGTAAATTTTTGGTTAATTTATGTTACTTTTACTAAATAAAACCCATTTAATCCTAATATATAAATGTACTATATTGGAATGGAATAAACTACATTCATTTTTTAAAAAATAAGGGGCGCCTGGGTGGCTCAGTCAGTTAAGCGTCCAACTTCGGCTCAGGTCATGATCTCGCAGTCCGTGGGTTCGAGCCCTGTGCTGACAGCTCAGAGCCTGGAGCCTCTTTTGGATTCTGTGTCTCCCTCTTTCTCTGACCCTCCCCTGTTCATGCTCTGTCTCTGTCTCAAAAATAAATAAATGTTCAAAAAAAAAATTTGTTTTAAATAAAAAATAAATAACTAAATAAAACATCCCTTAGAACCCTGTAAATTTTTGCAAGGGTGACTTGTGTGCTTAGGTACCAGTTTTGGGAACCATGGGAATATTGATTTAAATTTCCTAGAAAGACAGGAAACTTTTTTTAATTGTTTTGGTCACACTTATACAATATTATTAAATTAGAATGATAATCTTAGGTATTAAATATAGTTTTGTGTGAAATTCATGGAATAATTGACTAAAATGATTGCATTTTTTTATTGATTATACTAGTTTCATTTTAGGTGTAGTAAAAGTTCTTCAACAATTCATAAAGTGTTGGAGATCCAAAAACATGAACCTGAGTTAAATGATTACCAAAAACATGGTGATGCATACATGCTGTTATTTTTAGGCAGCCAATAAGTTCATTTTTAAGAGCATTGGAATAAAAGAGAACTTAAATATTATCTCATTTGCCTCTTATTTTATAAGAACATGTCATTGTAATTCAGCACTAGAACTTCAATTTTTTTTTTTGTTTAATTAAAAAGCTTATCCCAATTATATATGTCTTGGGTGCTATGTTTAGTTGTTAGGATGAAATTTTGGCTGATATGTGTCCTTTCATATGTGAAAAGGTGTCCTTTCATTAGGACTGTTACTGTAGGTAAATCTCTGAAGGTTCAGAAATTCTAGTTTGAGATGAAGTTAGTTGAGTGGGTGACTAAGATAAAAAGATACCCATCTTTGATAGCAAGATGAGTACTGAAACTTTAAATTCATTTAAAATCATTTTTTTACATTTTTTACTATCCTTTGTTTTGAAAATACATCATTTTAAAAATTAGCAAGATAATCTTGCCAAGACATACAGTTTTGCCAGGAAAGTTATTTTTTTTTTAATAAAGGTTCATTTCTTTTGAGAGAGAGGGGCACGTGTGCACAGGGGAGAGAGAGAGACCCAAGCAGATTTCACACTGTCAGCACAGAGCCCACTATAGGGCTTGAACTCACAAACCGTGAAATCATGATCTGAGCCGAAATCCAGAGTCAGCTGCTTAACCGTCTTAAGCCAACCAGGCGCCCCTAGAAGTTACTTTTATTAAAATTATTTTGACTTTTTTTGCTTAACGAGAGTCCCATATTAATAGTATATTATGACATAGTACTGTCTGAGAATGGTGTTTTACTATGTGCAATTTTTTTAAATAAAAAGCATTTTAAAAACTGCTTATGTAAAAATAATAATAAACACCTATATAATTCCATATAAAAATCCACAATACACATGACACCATGATCTAATTACTGATAAGTTAATATTATGTCTGTCATCTTGGGGTACTGATGTGCCTGAGGAAAAGCAGAATAAATTCTCAAGAAGTTTCCCCTGATATTTCATATTTGAACCGCAATCTGAAAAATGAGTTCTTCATGTGTAAAATAAATTTTTTTTATTTTAAATAAATATATAAATAAAATAAATATTTTATATTAGTTTATTTTTTTAATGTTTATTTTTGAGAGAGAGAAAGAGACAGTGTGAGCAGGGGGAAGGGCAGAGAGAGAGGGAGACACAGAATCTGAAGCAAGCTCCAGACTCTGAACTGTCATCACAGAGCCCAATGTAGGGCTCAAACTCACAAACTATGAGATCATGACCCGAGCCGAAGTCAGATGCTTAACCAACTGAGTCACCCAGGTGCCCCCAAGATAAATATTTAAATGCAAAAGGTAAAATTTTAAAAACTTCTGAGAAAGTACAGAGGACTATCTTTAGAAACTTGGAATAAGGAAGAGTTTCTTAAGGCAACACTCATATAATAAATTATCACTATATTGAATAAGCATGTTCAACTTGACTGATTTCTCTCTCTTCTTTTTTTTAATGTTTATTTATTTTGAGAGAGAGAGTGCAACGGGGGAGGGAGAAAGAGAGAGGGCGAGAGAGAACCCCAAAGCAGGCTCCACGCTGTCAGTGTAGAGCCTGATGCGGGGCTGGATCCCAGGAACCATGAGATCATGACCTGCACTGAAACCAAGAGTTGGACGCTTAACCCACTGAGCCGCCCAGGTGCCCCCCTGACTAATTTCTAGTTAAAAACTTTTCTTGGGACACCTGGATGGCTCAGTCAGTTAAGCATTTGACTTTGACTCAGGTCATGATCTCGCAGTTCACAAGTTCAAGCCCCACATCAGGCTTTGTGCTGACAGCTCGGAGCCTGGAGCCTGCTTCAGATTGTGTGTCTCCCTCTCTCTCTGCCCCACACTGGCTCATGCTCTGTCTCTCTCTCTCAGAAATAAGCATTTTTAAAAAAATTAAGAACTACTCTATGATCTAGAAGCCATTATTTAAAAAAATTTTTTTTCTTCACTGAAAGACATGAAGAAAAAAAAAGACAAGCTCTGAACTGAGAGAAAAAACTATTTACAGTATTTATCCAGAATACACAAATAACACATACAAATTAATAAGGAAAAGACCAACAACCCAAGAAAAAAACAGATGAAATGAAAACATACTATATCTCATTAATTTTGAGGAAAAGAAAATTAGAACCAGAATGAGATTACCTCCCTGCCTTTTTTTTTTTTTTTTTTTTTTTTTTTTTAATTTTAGCACAAGTGGAGGACAGGGGCAGAGGAGGGGAGAGAGAGAGAGAATCTTAAACAGGCTCCACACTCAGCACAGAACCCAACATGGGACTTGATCCCACAACCCTGGGATCATGACCTGAGCTGAAATCAAGAATCAGATGCTCGACTGACTGAGCCACTCAGGTGTTCCATAGAATGGGATATCTTTTTATACCTAGCAGTGGAATGGTAAAAATTTGAAAGTCTGACCGTACCAAGGGATGGCAAGGGTGTGGAGTAACAGGAAGACTCTTAGACACCGTGTTGATAGGATTTATTGGTTCACTATTTTACGAAAATTTGGCACTAGTGGAATTGAAGATAGCCATCCCCTAAATGCAGTGATTCCATTTCTAAAATTTGATGCAATGAGTCACCTAGACTCTCGTTAAAATGCAGGTTTTGATTCACCAAGTCTAGTATGGCTTGGTCCAAGATACTACATTTTCATTAAGTTTCTACGTGAGCTGTTGCCAGCCTAGAGACTACACTTTGAATGGAAGGCTCTAGACTACCGCATCCTGTTTTAGATGTGTGGCACTTCTAGGAAATGACATTTGTTTGGGATACCGGGCTAAAAAGGACTACTGTGCTCTCTAGGCCAAAAGAGCTTATTTCCCACAGGCTTCCCTCAGGGCTAAGGGGATTCTGAGTCTCTTGCTGCACACCTACGCCCCTTTGACCTACAGTTCATACCTTAAGAAGCTCTGCCCTAGAGAAACTTGCGTATCTGCACCAGGGACATGTTCAGGAATATTTATAGCAACACTGTTTGTGAAAACAAAAAATTGGAAACCCAAAAGCCAGTATAATAGAATGGATAGGTTATATCATTCCAATGGACTACCGAACAGAAGTGGAAATGTCATATACGGTTGCACACATAAACCTGAGTGGACCCCAGAAATTTAACGTAGGAAGTCGTGGACGTTATCATGGGAAGACCCTGTTACTTAAAAATGGCTCAACTGAAATATATGGAGGATATGTTGTGTGTCCAAGAGGACAGAGAACAAATAAATGGAAATACTGTCAGCCTTGCACAGAGTCTCCAGAACTTTATGGTTGGCTTTTTCTTGGACTTATGGCTGTGCTTCTGCTTTTTTTATGTTGGTTCGTTGGTTCTTCATCAAATGGATTGTGTGTGTGTTTGGTGTATTAATCGACCTTTAATGTCCAAAAGAGGCATGGATGCAGAGCATAGGAGATGTGGTGGGGTCTCAACTTTTGCTTCAGAAATGAGGGAGAGATGAACACAAACCAGACATTTCCAGCTGGCCACACAAGTCTGGGAAGGCAGGGGAGAAACACAGACTTGGACATTCATAAAAAAATTCAATAAAACCAACGTATGTAGTGTGATATTGTTACCGAGTTGAAAAGCAAACAGGGGCGCCTGGGTGGCGCAGTCGGTTAAGCGTCTGACTTCAGCCAGGTCACGATCTCACGGTCCGTGAGTTCGAGCCCCGCGTCAGGCTCTGGGCTGATGGCTCAGAGCCTGGAGCCTGTTTCCGATTCTGTGTCTCCCTCTCTCTCTGCCCCTCCCCCGTTCATGCTCTGTCTCTCTCTGTCCCAAAAATAAAATAAAACGTTGAAAAAAAAAAAAAAAGAAAAGCAAACAAAAAAAAATGTTTAGGAATACTTGTATGTGTGGTAAATTATTTAAAAACGAATGCAAGGGAATAATAAACAGAATTCAGGAGGGAGGACTTCCGTGAGGAGTACACTGATCGCTTCAGCAGTTTGGGAAATATTTTATTTTCACAACTGGATGCTGAGTTCATGGGCATTTTATTATGTTTTTATATATGTGTATATGTATATATGCACAGATGTATCACATAAACTCTTATCTATACCAACTGTTTTATTAAAGAAAAAAGTTTGTCAAAGCGAGGAGTGAATTTATTCCTCTTTAATGGGAAAGAGCATGGCAAGTTCAAGGGACTGGAAGAAGAGCAGTGAAGCTAGAGGAGAAGCACAGGCCAGGGTGAGGCTAGGGACTTAGGATCATTCCAGGCCTTGTTAACCATGTTAGAAAGTTTTGAGGGTAAGATGTTTTGTCTTCACCCCGAAGCACTGGCAGAATTCTGAAGGATTATAAGCAGGTTGGAGACTGGCTGTAACGTTCCAGAACAGAGAGGGGCCCTGTTTAAAATTACTTATCTTTGACTTTGTGCTTGGAATTGCTTTTGAAAAATTAATTGTGGGAATCGTTTGAGGCGTAGGATGATGGAATTGTTCTCCATAGAGGTTTTTTTCTTTCCTTCTGCCAAGTGCCTCTGGGTACTACCAGCTTATTGCACTAATTCATTTCCAGGCCTCTTGATTTCCTGGACTATGAATGATCTGAACCAAAGCTCCTTGTGTTTATAAGGATTAGATTCCTGGCTTATCCTTATCCTAAAGTTATAACCCTTCAGAGTACTATCTTAAAAGTGGAAGTACGGGTACCTTATCAGGTACCCCATCTGGTATGCCCTGGCCTCTGCAAGTCCACAGAAAACAGATCAGGTGTGTAGCAGATATCCACAGTGTGCAAGCAGCTTTGAGTGTTAGCTATTTTTCTGAGTTTTTAATTTCTTACAGATTTGGGCCTGGAATTTCATTAATATCCTGTTAGGTCTTTGATAATTTTTAAAAATAGTTTTTAAAGTTATCTTTAATGGGAGGTTTGGTCCTTACTGAGGCAGAAATATCCTCTCCATTTTTTAGACAGTACCTTTTAATTACCTACCACAAGCTAATGTAAAACTAGCCTATTTACTGGGTCTTCATGCCCCCTTCTCTGTTCTCTGTCACCCAATATTAGATGACTGTATCTTAGTTTTCCCTTTGTACTGTTAACTATATTTATCACTCTGTTATGTTAGCAGTTTTAGTGATTACATCAGTTATCTAATTCTGGTCTAAGACAAAAATGGCTTACTATTTTTTGTGGTCTGTGGGTTGGACAGTTCTGCAGGTTTTTCCTGGACTCACCCGTGTGTCTTCATTTAGCTAGAGGCTTGGCTAAGTTGGAAGATCCTAGGACTTCACTCATGTGTCCAGCAGTTGGTGCAGAATAGTTCGCTGGGGTACCTAGGTTTTTCAACACTTAACTAACTTCCTTACATGATAGTCCCAGGGTAGCTACAGGGTGTCTTGAGATTTGAGTTCTGGGACTTGCATAGCATTACGTCTGTCACATTCTGTTGATTAAAGTCAGTCACAAGGTTAGTCCTAATTCAGAGAGAGGGAAAATAGACTCCATTTCTTAATGAGAAGAATTGTAACATATTGTGACCAGGTTTTCAGTTCCCCACAATGACGTTTGTCCTTCCTAAAAATGATGAAGTATAACACACTTAGACTACCTTCCACCTTCTTCCCCATTCCCCACATTTATATCATTTATACACTATGGGACATATAACATGTTGTGTGTGTGTGTGTGTTTTTTTAATTTTTGTTTATTTATTTTAAATAATCTCTATCCCCATCATGGGGCTTGAACTTACCACTCCAAGATCAAGAGTCACATGCACTTCCAACTGAGCCAGCCAGGTATCCCAACATATAACATATTTTGTTCTGTCACCATATTCCTACATTTGTTTTAGTCTTACACATTCT
Source organism: Prionailurus viverrinus (assembly GCF_022837055.1). NCBI lineage: Eukaryota > Metazoa > Chordata > Mammalia > Carnivora > Felidae > Prionailurus > Prionailurus viverrinus. The sequence continues at coordinate 114,181,735 of NC_062564.1, read as the reverse complement.
AAGTTTGTCTATATAGGCACAGACACATTATACATGTTTAAACATACATACATGTATGCATATATATAGATATATTTTCACTGCTCACTACTAGTCTTTTTGTCATAGGGTGTTCCCCCCTTTTATTTTTTTTTAATGTTTATTTATTTTGAGAGAGAGAGTGCGCACAAGCCAGGAAAGGGCAAAGAGAGGGGGAGAGAGAGAATCACAACCAAGCAGGCTACATGGGACACAATCTCACGAACTGTGAAATCATGACCTAAGCTGAAATCAAGAGTCAGACGTTTAACTGACTGAGCCACCCAGGCACCCCTTTCTTAACTTTTAGATATAATTGGCATATAACGTTGTGTAAGTTTAAGATGTACAATGTGATGGTTGACATGACACATATATGTACTACAAAAAGATTACCATAGTAGGGTTAGTTAATATATCCATATCATCTCACATAATTACATGTGTGTGTGTGTGTGTGTGTGTGTGTGTGTGTGTGTGTGTGTGTTTGTTTGTGTGTGTGTGTGGTGAGAATATTTAAGATTTACTGTCTTAGCAACTTTCAGGTATTGTTAACAATAGTCACTGTGCTGTACATTAGATCCCCAGAACTTACTCATCTTAAAACTGAAAATTTATGGTGACAGATGGTAAGTACACTTATTGTGGCGAGCATTTCATACTGTATATAATTGTCAAATCGCTATGTTGTACACCTGAGACTAATACAATATTGCATACCAACTGTACTTTAATAAAAGAAAAATAAAAGTTTATACCCTTTGACCACTGTCTCCCTATTTCCCTTCCCCCCAACCACCCAGGCCTTGGAAACTACCATTCTGCTCTGTTTCTATGAATTCAGCTTTTTAGATTCTACCTACAAGTGAGATCATGTGCTATTTGTCTTTCTCTGACTTGTTTTACTTAGCATAATACCGTCAGGGTCCATCCCTGTTGTTGCAAGTGGAAGGATTTCCTTTTTTATGGTTGAATAATTTGTGTGTGTGTGTGTGTGTGTGTGTGTGTGTGTGTGTGTGTGTGTTTTATCCATTTATCCATCAGTGGACCCTTGATGGATACGCTGTTGCCATGGGTTTTTAATTACCTCTTGGTTGGCTGAAGATTATCCTCCAAATCAGGCAGTTTGACCTATCACAAAAGACCCACTGTGAATCACAAGTACTTTATTCCAGACGTCCAACCTAGTGTTACCGTTGAGTCCTTACTTAGCTATATGTGAAATACAGCATTTGATTAGCAGCAGCAAATAAGATGTGGCAGTTTATAATAAAATACGGGATCTGAGCTGATACTGGAAACATTTGAACGGGAATTCGTGGACATTACTGCAGAAACAACCTCTATTCATCTTATCTTAGGTACCACTGCATAGTACAATAATGAATTAATAGCAGTGATGATTAGTAAAGTAAAACTGTTTGGGATTCATTTTGTTTAAAAAGGTAAGGAAGTTTATGAGATGTTTTAGGAAAGTTGCCATTAAAGGTTATTAAAACATTTGGTAAGTTTCCAGTTTTTCTTAAAATCATATCTTTGAACCACCTTATTTTCTCTATGTAATACTAGATATATGTGATGCTACTGAAGTTTCTACAAGAACTTCATATAAACTGTATTTTGTTAGTATTTTGATGTCTTTCCAGTTGATTCCTGTGAATGAAATAGTTTTCTGTCTTTAGTTGCAGATTCTTTATCTTGTCCTGTTATGCAAAATGTTCAGCCTCTCAAGTCCAGCCCAGTCGTATCCTCTGTTTTGTCAGGAGCCTCATCAACAAGAACACCTCCTGCTGCAAATCGCCCAGTTGAGCCTGTAGCCTCAGTTACACAGCCATCAGAGTTATTACAACAGAAAGGTATTTGAAAAATTTATTTTACTGTATACAGAGTACACACTCACATATATACACACACACTGATTCAAATAGCTGATTTTAGAAAGTCAAACTGTATAACTATAGTTTATATAAAATATGAAGTGATATAATTTCTAATCTCAGTTCAAACACTTTTTTGTATATTAACTTCCAGTCTCTGCTTATGACTATATATTTTACATAATTGTAGTCATAGCATATATACCATTTTGTGTTTTGCTTTTACATTTATTAAATTATACACAGTTCTTCATATATCCCCACAGTTGTCAGTCATTTTCATGGCTAATACTTCATTGTGTCAATGTATTATAATTTACTAATCCATCCCTCAGTTATGGAACATTTCTTTCCTGTTTTTTAAATATTACTATAGTTGTAGGATAAAGCACCCCAGATTTTTTAATTTAGTGACTCTCCATATCCTATTTGATGTTTTCTCTGTTATTATTATTAATGAAAGTAACTTTTGAGCCACCTTTGGTACTGAGAGGGGTGAAAATTAAATTGTAACCCATACCCTTGCAGCACTGACAAACAATATGGTTTATTCGTTTGCTTGTTGAATGTTCTCCATGTGTTAAATAAGTGACAGGTAACTAAAAGGTGTTGTTTTGACCCTGCTTCCCTACGTTGCCTTTTCTTTTGGCAGTATTCTTGGTTATTTTCTACCTGGCTGAAACTCCAAATCTATTGATGTTTCAGGTTGATGTACTGTGTTTTTCATTTGATGAGAAATAACTGAACTATTTTTAGGAATCTATAGTTTGTATTTCCAGAGCAACCATTAGTAATATTTTAGAGACTATGCTTACTGTATAATGACAGCTTCTTACCTTGAATATGAAGAATTCTCTTTCATTTTTCTCTCTTATGTTCTGAATCTCAGAAAAAGCATCTTAGATTGATCTCACAACTTATTATTATCTGTTGAGTATGTGGTCAAGAGGACTTTCTATCATTTAATCAGATTATACATTAAAAATGTTCTTATTTGGCTTTATAGGAAAACCACCTGCAGCACCATGGAGTGTCCATGGATTCCCAAGAAGCCAGTGGGTATATTGGGAATAAAATCTAGTTTTTTATAAGTGTTTGCCTTTAAAATGAAGGACTAGTAGGAAATGTTTGCTTATCATGAGTAGAACAAACTTAAGAGTAGGTTGAACCCCTGACTAAATGAATGGTATCTTTCCTCGGCATTGATGACTGCTTCCATTTCTTAAATATCTTGCTTGTTTTGACCCTTTACATTGCCCCTGCTGATATCTTTTTTCCTATTATATTTTCTTTGTTAGCATTTTACTTTAAGTACCATCCTGCCATTTTAAGTATCATTTTGTAAGTATCATCATCCCTACAAAATAATCCTAATTATGTGTTTTTCTTACTAATAAGATAGATTTAATAAAATAGGTTTGAAAAGAGGGGCTACCATTTATTGAGCACTTACAGTGTGCCAGATACTTTTATCTTACTTAACCCCCATTATCATCCTATAATATCCCTGTTTTACAGATGAGAACAGTGAGATTCAGAAAGATTAGGGAGTTTGCCCAAGATTATAAATTACTCTGCCCGAGTAGCAGAGTGAAAGATTTTTAACTGAAACTTTATCTTTCTGTAAAATAAGGTGAATTGTTTTGTAGGCTGTTAACAAGCTCTTGATTTACCTAAGAGAAGCTCCTTGAATAAGTAACAGAAAAGAGAATACTAGAAACATTTGAATTGTAGTTTGTTCCTTTTTTTTTTTAAGTGAGTGATTGGCTCCTTAGTGGCCTTTGGATAGATGTGCAGTGTACAATATATCATGTGAGGTAGGGCTGCCACGTGTGTTGTGCAAGTTATGGTTTATGTGAATGGTGCCTGTTGTAGTTGGATGGTATGTGGGCTGCACAGGCTATGCTGTGGTTCTGATATGACTACTAAAATATTAATACTTCAAAGAGATTTTAATATTTTTCTCCTAGCTTCAGAGATACTCTTGCTTTGTTGTTCTCAGAAGGACTACACATTCTTGTACTGGTTTTAAGATAGGAGGCTGCTAATTTTGGTTTGCATACCTCCTAAAAAGTTTTTGTAAAAACTCTATTAACTACTTGGACATTGGTCAGATTGACGGCTAAAATTTTCACCAAAAGTTTAAATAGTTGCAGTTATGTAATTTCAACATATTGCATACATTGACTTTTAAAACAAAGAGGTTATATTATTCTTTGTATCCACTAGAATGATACCTACTGTCACCCTTTTTAAAAATGCCTAAATGAGCCCTTCTTTAACATTTGGAAAGTTTACATTTTTTTCCTTTTCTCCTTAATGTCATACTCTTTCCCCCTGAATATAGTATGATCATTTTATATATATTAATATATATAATAATATAATATATTCTTAAGCTAGAAACTCTTTTATCAATCTATTAGAATAAGATAAACTTAAGATAAATTTCATTCATGGTTTTTATCTTCACACATACAATTGCTAAGAAATTTTTTTCATGTAAAGAAGATAGGAATGGTATTGGAAGGCTTTTATTAAAGTAGTGTTTTTCTTTAGACTTTTTAACGTTTTTAATCTTCTGGGTTACATGTCAGAATTTTTATTGTTCTTTGTTAGATTTTATTTTCCAGCTTGTAGATAGATAGTACCATTATTACTTTCATGTAGCAGTTTATAATTTTAAAACAGCTTTAATTTTTATTATCTCAATCATCAGGTAAAGCAGGCATATCATATTTCATCTTCCTTTTATAAAAGGAAAAATTGAAGGTTAGAAACGTTTAGGTGTGTTCCCCAAAGACACAAACTCTCTAGGTAGGGGGTGCCAAGACCCCATGTAGGTCCTCTGGCTCCAAACCCAATCCTTGTTTTGCTGAATCACCAATTATTCAGAGTATTGTGAATTTCATTATACTTTTGCCAATATAACATCTCATCACATCCTTTAAATGTGTTTTTATCAAAAACTTTAAAGTGTGATGTAGGTCATTTGTTTTATATATGGCATCGCCATATAACCTAATTGGCAAAGGCAGTCCTCATTTTCAAACCAGTGAGACAAATTTCATTCTTTGCCAGAAAATGTGACTTAATTTTTTTAATCCAAGGGAATGTGTTCCTGGAGTTTCAAAGGGGTATCATAAACTCCGCTGAGCAATAAATTATAGCATATATCTTCTAAGCCAAATTACTAAAAGCAGTCAAATTTAAATGTCAAAGACCAAATATGATTAATGTATCCTTTTTTATGGTAGACTATAAAAATTAGGCAATGAGTTGATAAGCTGTTTTTCGTTACCAAATTTGAAATAAAGGAGTGTAACATCTATCTGATATTACACTATTTAGAAGTGAGGATTTTCTTGAAAACCATTGTATTCCTATAGTAAATATATGCATTATGTGTATCAAACTCTGGTATTTGGCGTCTTTAAAATATTTAAATAGGAATCAAGTATAAAAATGAAAAGTAATTCTGTTATTTAATCAGGCATCATGATTAAAATGTTCTCATGTTGGAGTGCCTGGGTGTCTCAGTTGGTACCTGACTCGATTTCGGCTCAGGTCATGATTTCACAGTTTGTGAATTCGAGACCCATGTCATGCTCTGTTCTGACAGCTCAGATCCTGCTTGGGATCCTCTCTCTCCCTCTCTCTCTGTCCCTCCCCCGTGCTCTCTCTCTCCCTCTTTCTCTTTCTCAAAAATAAACATTAAAAACAATGTTCCCATGTAATTAATTGAAAAAAGAAAAACATATACCACTAAGTACTAACCGATTTACCCACTAGTAAATATTTTTGCTATTGTTAAAAGGAGGTAGAAATAACTAAATATTGTATAAAATATAAGGAGGTGAGAAGTGATTATAATCATAAATATTTTATGATAAAATAGGTTGTAAAATACTTTATTGAACATTTCATGTTGACTTTGAAAGAAATTATGTAAAATTTTTATCTATGAGTTTTATCCAATGTATCTTGAAAAAAAATTGGTCATCCTAGAAAACATTCTACTTGTTTTTAAAAGAATTAACATGGCTAAGAATACTCTTCAGATTGGTGGAAGTTTATTTTTTGTAATGACTTGTTCTGTCCCCTGTAGGGATAAATATTAAGAATAGCTGAAAATAATTGTTTTTAATTAAATATACACAAAAACATGTTTTTTAAAGTTCATTAATAATAATAGCTAATAATTATATAGTATTTAGTATATTTCAGTCATCATTTTAAGCTTTGAAATATATTAATTCACTTAATCCTCACAACAACCACTATCTGAGGTAGTTCTTACCCCCTTTACAGATGATGTAAATGAAAACCAGAGAGGTTAGTAATTTGCCCAGGGAAACACAGCTGGTAATTGATAGAGCATAGAATTGAACCCAGAGCCCCCATCTTTATTCAGTGTTCTGCTGCTTGTCTCTTCAGTGTTTCTTACTGGTTTTGCTTTGTCCTCATGGTACTCTTTCAAAAGCAGTGGGTTCTTTGGCAGTAGTGCCTGTGAGCTGCATACGTGCAGAATTATTAAATAAATTCATCATTACTCCCACCAATTTACTTTTCACTATTTTTGAGTTAAGAATATTCCATTGAGCCCCAACCCTATTTCTAACACCTTTCGTCTTTAACCGAAACATGTATGGCAAGATAAAAGAAAGTCTGTAGATTGAAGGTGCCTTGATTAATCATTTAAAGAAGGAAGAAGCTTTCCCTTTAGTCCCAGAGACATTTTTATATCTCAGGGCAGTGTAAGATTTAGGAGAAGTTAAGGGTATGTGTTTCCTTTGTAAAGTGAGAGAATGGCTGTTAACACAGGCACTTTCTAAGGTGGGTAAGTTTTAGAAAGACTACCATGGGAACTGATTCTCTTAAAGCCATTATTTTGCAGGAACTCTTGGAAAGTTTTAGAGTATGCATATGTAGTTTGAAGACCAGCTTAAAGAGAGGTAACAGTCGCTCAAAAGTCTGAACTCTTGAATTTAAAAAAGCTAGCTTCCACAAGGGATTTGTTCTCTTCAGACTAATTTTATTTATTCCCAGTGTAGCTGTATCCAGGGAACAGTGAAGATGCCCTTTATTAAGCAGCTCCAAGGATACAGTCTCTTGGAGAGTTTGCCTGAAGGTACTTTAATGTGATAGGTAGTTTAAACTGAATGTCCTTTTTAAGATATTGGGGCCCTGTTGGTAACAAAGCTCTTCATCGTGTCAGATTCTATCTATGAAGTGTGTCTTGCCTCTTGGTTTACTAAGATTCATACCTTGAAAGTTCTAAGTAAAACAGTAAGTTAGGATGTAGCATTCCTGCCCCATTTGGCGCAGGTGGAGATGGAGGTGGCGGTGGTTGGAGTGGAAGGTACTCCATGTACATCTCTACAGTGGCTTTCCGGCTGAGCTCTAGAAGACCTTACGTTCTACCACCTCATATATGCAACCTGAGTATCTCATGCATAGGTTCCGGCTCTTAAAGGAGGTCTGAATAAAGGCACTCAGGAAGTTCACACATATCGTAGAGTAGATGACTTGGCTGTCAACCCCCTTTTGGCTGTAACTCCCCATTTGTTGCAGTTTGTATGAACTGTACCCAGCCTAGAGCAGGGCTTTAAATAAGGGTTGATTGTTATTCCAGAGCTCTTATCATTTCTCTGTGGAGTCACAAAAATATCATATTCTTGTGCCATTAATATTCTCAAGCTTTAAACAGAGTTTACTTGGACAAGCAAAGGAATGCTAAATTCTGAGCATAGTAAGAGTCATAGTTGGGGAAGGACTCAAATCTTGACACTGCCATCTCTAGAATTTCTCAAAAAGGGACTGCGTCCTTTTTTGAGAAAGTAAAAATTTGAGTATTTTGTATGACATTCTGTTAATACGGTACATTGACAGCCATAGTATAACCTAAAATGATACATTACTCTATTTTGTCTTATTCATAGGTTTGTTCCAGTTCATTAAGTAGTTCTTTAGATTTTTTTTTAATCGTATAGTCTTCTCATTTGTTTCCAATTAAGCACTGCATATTTTTCCAGTAATAAGTGAATCTGTTAATTCAGTAAATCTAGACAAAGAGAGGAAAATGTTTTATCATGCATATAGGTTTGTGCTTTATTTTGGCTTTTTTGATTAGTTACAGAGTCAACATCCTGCGTATTGATTCAGTCATGAAAAGAATGGATTCTCTTTTGATTTTTTCCTGCTTAGTGGCCTGTCTTAGCGCAGTAAACGGATTTTCTTTTTTGTCTTGTTTCTTCTTATTTTATACACACATATATACTTTTTAAAGTGCAATGCTAATTGCATTTTGAGAAAGTACTTCATTTTTAAAGAAGTTCTTATTAAATTGAAGTATTTATTTTCTGTACTATCTTTTTACTGTTAACTTGTGTTTTATTGCAGACTTCTTAGTATATTTAACCTAAGGTCTAATATTAGTCAAATTTTCATGTTAAATAGGTTTTGTTAGAGGAACAGGCCACTCTGAATTTGGTCTTTCAGGGTGTCAAGTTGATTTCTCAGATAAGTTTGTAATAACTACTGTTTATCTATATTTAAAAGATGTTTCAGCAAAGCCAGCAGATTTTTCTGTGACTTCTTTGGTCCCAGTGAGAAGATCAGAGCTTCACTCATCTGCAGTTTAACCTTTGCTCTCTTCTGAACTCAGATTTTTCTCTTTAATAGCATTTTTCCTATGATAGCCATGAGTTATGTTTATTAACATAACGTGCTAATTTGTTTATTTATTTATTTTTTTCAATATATGAAATTTATTGTCAAATTGGTTTCCATACAACACCCAGTGCTCATCCCAAAAGGTGCCCTCCTCAATACCCATCACCCACCCTCCCCTCCCTCCCACCCCCCATCAACCCTCAGTTTGTTCTCAGTTTTTAAGAGTCTCTTATGCTTTGGCTCTCTCCCACTCTAACCTCTTTTTTTTTTTCTTCCCCTCCCCCATGGGTTTCTGTTAAGTTTCTCAGGATCCACTGGTATCTGTCTTTCTCTGTATGGCTTATTTCACTTAGTATCACACTCTCCAGTTCCATCCACGTTGCTACAAAGGGCCATATTTCATAACGTGCTAATTTAAAAGGTCACCTGAAAGAAAAAAGACAGCAAGCGTCAGGGGACTACCATGTGAGTTTGATGAGGCATCGCTTCATTGTGCTTCCAGTATTGTGAAGTGTTCTTAAATATCCACACTGTGTTTCGGTGTCATTTTTTTTTTAATCTTTTTTTCAAGTTGAGCTATAAGATTTTCTTTACAAGGATATTATTTTTTATTTTTGTATTTTAAATTGGGATTATTTTATTTTCCCTCTTAAAATTTTGTGGATGTTAGTCTAATTTTACCACATTAATTAAATTATAAAAACACCCAGTCACTGTTTTGGGGAGGTGGGGGAGAAGAGTTATATAGTTAAACCCGCTGTGCCTTTTCCACAGAATCTTTCTTCTTGGTGTGTCTTACAAGACCAGTCTTATCCACCTACCTCAGACTTACATGTAGGCAATAGGCTGAAGCTGAAATGATTGGCCATCTCAGAAAATTCACTGTTTTGTAATTGTCACACTTGTAGGACCACAGGTAATTAGCTCTTTTTTTTTTTTTTTTTTTTTTTTTTTTTTGAGCATCTGTGAGCAGAGAACTATTCTGAATACAGTTCTTTAACTGTCATTCTTTTTCCGTTACGAGAACTGAGTTACCATCAAGGTGGCATTAACAGAAGGAAGGTATCAAGTATTTGTATGTGTGTTGAATGCTGTATAAATTCATTTGAGTAGAAATGATCACTGCTCACCAAGAATGCGCAGTCCCAAAGGATGTATGCCACAAGGGCCCCAAGGTCAATGAAGGTAAACATGTATGGAGCTCAGTTAAATTTTCAGAGTATCACTGCAGTTTCCTAAATATTATCAGCGTAATACGTGGTACGTTTTTCACACTTAAACCAGTTATTATAAAAGCTGCTTTTACTAAACTGCTTTGCAGAGATTTTCTAATGGTTCCAGTTTTGATAATAAGTTTGCTAACATTAAAATGCATGCTGGGATGTTCTTTAGAATGTCAGAGTTCTTTCTCACTTTTGATGCAATGTCAAAATTTTATTTCTCATCTTTCCTGTTGGTTTGACTCTTGTGTTTGTGCTTTCCACTTTACAGGCATGCAGTATGGTGACTATGTTAATAATCAAGCTAGCTCCGCACCAACTCCCTTGTCATCAACTTCCGATGATGAGGAAGAGGAGGAGGAGGATGAGGAAGCAGGTCTGCTTTAGCTTTACACCAGTTCTTGATCTTTTCCTACTCAAGCTTTCTTTTTATGTCCACAGTCTGTTAGCCTTTAAAACAAGAGTGTCTGCAGATTTAGCTCAATGAACTTGCTTGGTTTGGGTTATAGAAGGTTGGTTCACTTGAAATGAGGTGTTTTTGCTTGTTTTATTTTTCCTCCTTTGGACATCTCTACCATTTTGTAAGTAACAACACATCTTTCATGATGATAGAGTGCTTTCTTCTTTCAGAAATGCATTCCCTCTCATGTCACATGCCAAAGAATGAGTCCTAACTGAAGCTTTTGGCTTATGGATTGCTTTAGCACCCTTTGAGGAATAATGTTTTGTTTTCTGCTCTGCATGCTACCTAAACTAATCAAAATGAACCACATGGATTTTATAATACTGATAGAGAAATTAACAGTGTTTCTTTGAGGTCCTTTTTGGTCCTTCTTGTTATATATTTAGGAGGCCCAAAATTTGTAGTTATGATCTTGCTTCATGAAGTAGTAGTTCAGATCTTGGTAGGGGAAGAAGTTGTACATATGATTATGTGTTGCAGCCTGTTGAATATCTTTTTCTGGCTTTGTTGGGTAGAGCACTACTAAACATTAACCAGTTCAGTTCCTCCATTATTCTAACAGTTTAAGACAACCATTAAGGCAGATATTTCAAATTATATATAGCCATGATTCTCCTGTTATTTTTATTATTGAATGGAAGGATTTGCTCTAGAAACAGTATGTTTAAACAAAAGTTTATTGGGGCGCCTGGGTGGCTCAGTCAGTTGGGTGTCTGACTTTGGGTCAGATCATGATCTCGCGGTCCATGAGTTCAAGCCCCACGTCAGGCTCTGTGCTGACAGCTCAGAGCCTGGAGCCTGTTTCAGATTCTGTGTCTCCTTCTCTCTCTGACCTTCCCCTATTCACGCTCTGTCTCTCTCTGTCTCAAAAATGAATAAACGTTAAAAAAAAATAAAAATAAACAAAAGTTTATTTCCTGTGCATTTTTAAAATATTCAGATCCTGGGGCACCTGAGTGGCTCAGCTGGTTAAGCGTCCGACTTTGGCTCAGGTCATGATCTCACAGTTTGTGAGTTCAAGCCCCACGTCGGAGTCTGTGCTGACAGCTCGGAGCCTGGAGCCTGCTTCAGATTCTGTGTTTCCCTCTCTCTGTCCATCCCCGGCCTGTGGTCTGTCTCTGTCTCTCAAAAATAAGTGTTTAAAAAAAAATTTTTTTTTTAAAAAAAAGAGGATTGACTATATTCAAATACTGGTTAAAAAAAATATTCAGATCATTATGCACAATTCGAGGAAGGGTAAAAGATAGAGGGTTACAGTGGGGAGTAATTTTTTTTTACCTTAAATATATAAAATACTCATCTATCTTTTTGGATTTTTAGTAATGTTTAATTTTTAAATAATTTTTTTAAAATTTCAGCCTTATAGAAACATTGGTAAGAAGAGGAAAAGAAATTCCCATGTACACTTAGATAAACCATTTTTGCCCCACTTACTTCATAATTCCACATTTTTTCCTGCATCGATTGCAAGTAAGTTGGAGATATCATATAGTTCCTTATTATAGGAACAATGTCTTATATAACACAGTGCAGTTATCAGGATATTAAACACTGGTGCAATATCAGCTACACAGCCCATAGTCACAGCTCAACAGTTGTCTCAGTAAGATCGTTTATAGCTATTTTCATGGTCCAGGATCCAATTCAGGGTCATCCATCGAGTTTTGTTGCCATTTCTATTTAGACTCTTACCATCTGAGATAGTCTGTTAACCTTTCTTTTTCTTGACTATGACAATTTTGAAGAATATAGGCTAGTTGTTTTGTAGAATGTACCTCACTTTGGGTTTATCTGATGTATCCTTGTGATTAGATTCAAATCATGTATTTAGGCAGGATTACCACTAAAGTAGTGTGTTCTTAGTGCATTCTCTCCAAGGCACATGATGTTGATTTGTTTCCATATTGATGGTGTTAACTTTGATCACTTGATTAAAATGGTGTCTTCCAGGTTTTTCCACAGTAAAGTTACTTCTTTTTCCTCTTGGAGTTAATAAATAATTTGTGGGGAGAGGTGCTGGAGGGGCTCAGTCAGTGAAGCATCTGACTCTTGGTTTCAGCTCAGGTCACGATCTCAGGGTTTCGTGAGTTCAAGCCCCACATCAAGCTCTGTGCTGGCAGCCGGAGGCCTGCCTGAGATTATCTCTCTCCCTCTCTCTTTCTACCCCTCCCCACTTGTGCTATCTTGGTCTCTCTCAAAATAAATAAACTTAAAAAAATTTTTTTTGGCAGGGGCACCTGGGTGGCTCAGTCGGTTGAGTCTCCGACTTCGGCTCGGGTCATGATCTTCTGGTCTATGAGTTCAAGCCCTGTGTCGGGCTCTGTGCCGACAGCTCAGAGCCTGGAGCCTGCTTCAGATTCTGTGACTCCTCTCTCTGCCCCTCCCCCCATTCATGCTCTATCTGTCTCTGTCTCAAAAATAAATAAACATTAAAAAAATTTTTTTTAATAAATAATTTCTGGGGAGATTTTTTGATAGCATGTAATGCCCTGTTCTTTACTATAAACTTTCACTCAGTTTAGGTATTCATTGCTGATTTTCTAATTGCAACATTCCTTCAATATTTATGAGCCAAGGTTTCACTGTAAAGGAGAACTTTTTCTTCTCCCTTGTTGACTTCTTTGGGTTCATATTGATTCATGGATTCTTACTTTATTCGCTAGGTAATAATCTATTACAAACATTGGTTATTTTGATAGCAACTTATCCTAGTTTTGGCCCAGTGACAGCTCCTTCAAACTGTTTTTTAAAAATGTTCCCATGGGGTCACCTGGGTGGCTCATTCGGTTAAGCATCTGTCTTTGGCTCAGGTCATGATCTCACGGTTCGTGAGTTCAAGCCCCACGTTGAGCTCTGCTGACACCTCGGAGCCTGGAGTCTGCTTCGGATTCTGTCCCCCTTCTCTCTGCCTCTCCCCTGCTCATGCGCGCGCTCTCTCTCGCTCGCTCGCTCGCTCGCTCTCTCTGTGTCTCTCCCCCTCACTCTGTCTCAGAAATAAACATTAAACAAACAAACAAATAAATAAATAAATAAAAGTATTCCCATGAAGGCCACCTGGGTGTCTCAGTCGATTAAGCGTCTGACTTTGACTCAGGTCATGAACTGACAGCATGTGGGTTCCAGCCCCGCATTGGGCTCTGTGGGAACAACTCAGAGTGTGGAGCCTGCTTCAGATTCTGTGTCTCCTTCTCTTTCTCTCTGCCCCTCCCACACTTGTGCTCTCTCTCTCTCTCAAAAATAAATATTAAAAAAAAAATTTTTTTTAATGTTTCCATGAGTCTTTAAGCATATATTTTAAGCACATTGAGGTCTCAGTAAGATGTTCCTAGCTCATCTTACATTGCTTCAACCATGGACTGAGCTTTTTCTCCAAATAGTCCTATTTTGTTTAGTGGAAAAGGGTATTTTAATGAAACCAAGATCTGATTGTAGTGTGTCGATATTGCTACTAAATGGATTATTGTTCCCAGGCCCTGAATTATTACTATTTAATGTATATGTTATTCAGATCCTCTCATCCTTATTTTGCACATTTCAAAAATGTGTTATTTTGTATAATGTTGTCAGCCTAAATTACTCTCATTTAAAAAAAATCTTTTTAATTCCAGTATAGTTAACTAAATTACTCTCATTTTTATTCTGCTTGCAATTAAGTGCAGTGGTTGAAACTTCTGTTTCCTTAGACTGAAAAAATTTGGAAATCAAAAAGATTAAGCATTTATGGTTTTTCTCCAATTACCTTATCTTGTTTAACCATTTTTTTTCTTGAATATATTACAGATTTAAAATTCTGAGTTCTTTTTTTTTTTAAAGGTTTTATATAAATTCCAGTCAGTTAACATACAGCATAATATTAGTTTCAGGTGTACAATAGTGATTCAGCACGTCTGTACATCACCCTGTGCTCATCACAGCAAATGCGCTTTTTAATCCCCATCACATACTTCCCCCATCTCCTCACCCACCTCCCTTCTGGTAACTGTCAGTTTGTTCTCTATAGTTGAGTTTGTTTCTTGGTGTTTGCCCCTTTCCCCCTTTTCTTCCTCTTGGCTCATTTGTTTTGTTTCTTAAATTCCACATATGAGTGAAATCATACGGTATTTGTCTTCTTTTTCTGGTTGACTTCAGTTAGCATAATATTCCAGCTCCATCCACAGCCTTGCAAATGGCAACATTTCACCCTTTTTTATGGCTGAGGAATATTCCATTGTAGATATTCATATACCATATCTTTATCCATTCATCAATTGATAGTTGGGGCTATTTCCATAATTCGGCTATTGTAGATGATGCTGCTATAAATATCGGGTGCATGTATCCTTTTGAATTAGTATTTTTGTATTTTTTGGGTAAATACCTAGTAGTGTAATTGCTGGATCTTAGGGTCATTCTGGTTCTGATTTTTTGAGGAACCTCCATACTGTTTTCCAGGGTGGCCACACCAGAAAAATTTCTGAATTCTTAACTCATGGCATTTGAACTATAATAATACCTAACATTTTTGAGCACTTACTGTATGCCAGTGCCGGCACTGAAGAGTTAATACGTCTCCCTGGGGTTTTGTGTCAGTGTTTCTAGATTCAAATCCTGACTTTGACCCTTCCTAGATTTGTGACAAGTTTCTTAAACTCATTGAGTCTCAGTTCGTTCATCTGTAAAATGGGAATAACAATACTAATGAGATTACATATGGTTATTTTAAGGGTTGAAGGTTTTCTTTGTAAAGAGCCTAGAACACTATCTGGCAAATGGTAAGGACTCAAAAAGATTAATTGTCGTTGCTAACATTGAGATGATGTTTGTTTGTTTGTTTTTTATTTTTTTATTTATTTTTTTTTTATTATTTTTTTTTTTTAATTTTTTTTTCAACATTTTTAATTTATTTTTGGGACAGAGAGAGACAGAGCATGAACGGGGGAGGGGCAGAGAGAGAGGGAGACACGGAATCGGAAACAGGCTCCAGGCTCTGAGCCATCAGCCCAGAGCCTGACGCGGGGCTCGAACTCACGGACCGCGAGATCGTGACCTGGCTGAAGTCGGACGCTTAACCGACTGCGCCACCCAGGCGCCCCAGTTTGTTTGTTTTTTAGATAGTGAGTGGGGGAGGGGCAGAGAGGGAGAGAATCCCAAGCAGTCCCCATTCTGTCAGCACAGAGCCCAACATGGGGCTCCAACTCACAAACTGCGAGATCATGAGCTGAGCCAAGATCAGGAGTTGGATGTTTGACCAACGGAGCCACCCAGGCGCCCTGAGATTATATTTTTGTTTCAGTTTATTCTTCTCCACAATCCTGTAAGGCAGAGATAATTGGCTTCATTTTACAAATGAGTTGACTATGATCTGAACAAGCTAAGTAACATTTGTCTCTGGTCCAACAACTACTAAGCAGCAGAGTGGGGAGTCAAACCAAGGCCTCTTTGTCTACACGAAGGTGTGAAAGAGAAAAGGTGTCAAAGAGTCTCTATCTCCTAGTGAGAACACAAAGCACTGGAGTAGGAAGGAACTAAAGGGCACGTGGCAGTAGTCACTACTCTATTACTTACATATTATCTTCCTCCTGTGCCTTTTTTTTTTTATTATGGAACAAAATAATAAGACTATACCATGGACAGTTTTACTAGAATCCTGGTGTTCTCAATCCATGGTTTGTTAAAAAAGTCATATGTTTGTTGATTGCAAATTAAAGACATGTTTTGAGTAGGAAAGAAAGCAGTCAAGGAAAAATATGCTTTTTTTTCTTAAAGATTTTATTTTTAAGTAGTCTCTGACACCCAACATGGGGCTGGAACTTAGAACCCTAAGGTCAAGAGTCACATGTTCTGCCAACTGAGCCAGCCGGGCACCCCAGAGATCTTAGCTTTTAAATGAATTTTAGGGGCACCTGGGGACAGGAGCACTCAGTCAGTTGAGCATCTGACTCTTGATTTCTGCTCAGGCCATATTTTAGGGTCTTGGGATCAAGCCCCACGTTGGGGTCCATGCTAAGAATGGAGCCTGCTTAAGATTTTCTTTCTTGATAAAATTTAAATGAATGAATGAATGAATGAGTGAATGAATTTTAGTTTTATTTTTTTAAACCTGCTCAGTTGCAATAATTTTTTCCTATGTAAAGAGGTAAAAGACAGTGGTTCAAGTTGTGGGGATTACATATAAGTATCTATAATAAAGAGATTTGGAGTGCTCTACTTTTTAAGCATTCCAGTGGTATTCATTCCTTATATTCATAAGATTTTTGTGTGTTTTGTTCACATGGAATTGTTCTCCAATTTTGAAAAAATTTATCAAACAACAACAAAATATTAATGGGCAGGTTTGGAAATCAGTAAAATTCCTCTTTATGGTAAAAGAAACTACTTGTTTAGCTTTTCACTTATTAAAGCTTATGGTTTTCTTGACAACAAGGTTACGCAACAGTCCAGTACAGGAATATTTTTTTTTAACTTTCGATTTTAAAGGAAAGCTTTTATTTCAGTTTCAATCTTACATTTACAATCTAATTATATTTTCTAAATGACATGCTATAGGTAGACTTTCTTTTAAAAATTTTCTCACGAAATGGGGCGCCTGGGTGGCGCAGTCGGTTAAGCGTCCGACTTCAGCCAGGTCACGATCTCGCGGTCCGTGAGTTCGAGCCCCGCGTCGGGCTCTGGGCTGATGGCTCAGAGCCTGGAGCCTGTTTCCGATTCTGTGTCTCCCTCTCTCTCTGCCCCTCCCCCGTTCATGCTCTGTCTCTGTCTGTCCCAAAAATAAATAAATGTTGAAAAAAAAATTTTTTTTTAAATAAAAATAAAAATTTTCTCACGAAATACACACTAGAAAACTACAATAGGATTTTTACTAGGGGCAGTCATATTTTGTTAGAAGCTCCTAAAAGTTCAGAATTGTTGGAGAATAAACTTTAAAGGAAACTTGAGCAACTAGCAAGCTGTCAGGTTCCCATATGGTTTTATCTTAAATTCTTCTCTTTAGTTTATTTGGTCTCAGGTATTGACTCCTTTAGTTGTTAGTGCTAGAGTGGACCTTCTGTTAGTTTTAGGTACTGTACTGCAGACAGATACTGTCAGACTTGTAATAGTAAGGGATGCCAACTTGAAAGTGGGAGTGAAAGGGAAGAGCAATGGAATAAAAATGGAGAAGTGAAATAATGTCAAAGAAGGAAGTAACGCAAAGACTAATTCAGACTTTAGGCTGTGCTCAGCCCTGTTCCCTGAAAAACACTGTCAGTTAATCTTCAGTTAACCTGCTGTACAAACTCTCAGTCACCTTTCCTCTAGGGAATTTTCAGGTTAGGAAATGGCCAGAGAACAACAGGAAGCTTTCTTACATGGCTCTGGGAATGTGACAGCTTGGTGCTGCATTTTGTAAGTGCTATTGGAATAAAACTTTTGATTTTTCGTAATGAGTTTTAAGGTCATAGTTCTTGTTTGACTTTCACACAAGCTAATAGTAATTACTCAGTGCTAGGTGCTGCATCAGAGTTAATGATATGTTTATGGTTTGCCTTGGGAATTTTAAAAGATAATGTCGTATTTTGACACAGAATGAGTTAAAGTCGACGCCTGTAGATAACAAGACTTTATTGGCCTACTTAGGTCTCACTTCCAAAGAGAATTTTTCTTTTTGTTTATTCAAGTATGTATGTAATACAGTATTATTAACTATAGTACTAGAGCTGTACATTAGATTTCTAACCGTATTCATCTTATAACTAGAAGTATGTACTCTTTGACCAATATCTCCCCCCTTTTCCCACCCCTGAAGAGAATCCTTAAAAGGTTCAAATCTGTCTTTCCCTTTATTTGATGTACTATTTTATTATTTTAACAAGTAAATATCTTTTAGCTGAATTCAATACATATGGAACGGATTTTTTAAATTTTATAAATTGAACACATGTCCTGGGTCTCTGAAGGATATAAAAGGATATTCATGCTACAAGAAAAGTATTTGAGGGTTTTCAGTATTCATATACATTTTTTTTAATGTGGTACCTGTTACCTGAATAATTAGCTTGTAAACATCCTGTACATAGATATATGATTGCTATAGCTGTAAACTCCCAACTTTCTGTAAGATGAGAAGCAGAATATTAGGGGTTCAGTGGGAGGAAATTTGGTACCAGCATCTAGAGTTAAAATTTTAAAGGTACTTTCAAATAGAAATAGTATTCAAGTAGTAATTAGA
The DNA here is from genome assembly GCF_022837055.1 of Prionailurus viverrinus. Lineage (NCBI taxonomy): Eukaryota > Metazoa > Chordata > Mammalia > Carnivora > Felidae > Prionailurus > Prionailurus viverrinus. The sequence goes on along the minus strand of NC_062564.1, from coordinate 114,163,297 downwards.
TGTCTAGGCTAGCCCCAAATATGATTAAGTGCAATACTAAACATTTGAAAATGCTTTATTTTTTTCCCCAGCCAGCAAATGTATAGTATTTAGTCAATAATATAGATTATGTGGTATATAAGTGTCTGCAAACTGGACCTATGTAATGTTTAAGAATGTGGACAAGTCCCAAAGCTATTCGTTTAACTAAAGCCAGCTTGTACCCAGAAAGCAGTATTTTGCTTGGTATTATGGTTCCAGAGATTAAGACAGCAGCATAGCCTCCTCCTCAAATATGATAGGAAAGCATATATGATTACAATATATCTTGAAAAGTACATTAATTAGGAGTTGAAAAAATGTCCCAGCATAGGAGTAGAAATGATTTTCCATGCATGTATCAGAAAGGTTTTATGGAGGATTTGAAATTTGAAGGATGAGTAGGAATTTGCCATGTGGAAGAACAGAATGTAGGCTAGTGAACCAATATATACGGTGTATAAATGCCAGGAAAGATGGTGTGTTGGGTGCAGAATGAGATCAGTGTGATTGCATCATAAGGTAAAAGAGAAAATGGTATAGGAATAGGAGAGAAATAGAGGTGAAGAGAGCAGGTGGGAGCCACATTTTGTAGTTCCTGTTTTGATAAAAGGTACTTAGACTTTATTCTGTAAGATGGTAGGAGAATTGTGAAGGTGCTTTTAAGCATGTTCAGAATGTCAACTTGTAAGTTACATAATGTACCTCTTTAAAAAAAAAAAACGCCGCTTTGACTTGTTCTGGCAGTGATGGCATGACCTAAGTAGAATTAATCTAAACATTAAATTTTAGAAAAGTTTGAGTCTGTAGTTCATGTGGATTTATCCAAATAAACTTTTATCATTGATAAACTTTTTTGTCAATGATAAACTTTTATCATTGCTTTGCTATTTCAACAAGTTCAAAATAGAGATTTGCATTGGTTCTTTTCTTCTGAAAGTGAATTTTAAAGTTTATTTATTTGTTTTGAGAGAAAGTGAGCAAAGGAGAGGCAGAGAAAGAAAGAATCCCAAGCAGGCTCTGCATTACACGCTGAGCCTGACGTAGGGCTTGATCTCAAAATGGTGAGGCCATGACCTGAGCTGAAATCAAGAGTCAGATGCTTAACTGACTGAGCCACCCAGACACCCCTGAAAGTGAATTTTAAAGTAAACTAGCAGGTTTCAAATTTTTCAATAAATAAAACAGTATTTGTACAAAATTAATACTTTAAAGTTTGTAGATATAGCATTATTATTAAAATTGGCCAAATTTTTAAGCATTAATATTTGATTTGGCATGAAGGAAGCTAAGCAGCATAAGTAGTATGTTCCTTAAAGTAATTTGATACATGTAAGCAATCTTACCTTTCAACTTAATTTTTTTTCAAGAATAATTATTTCTTGATATTTATAAAAGTTTTGCTTGATGAGAGAGAATGCTATGGTATTTTTTTTAACAATAGCTTTATTGAAATACCATAAAATTCACTCATTTAAATTGTACCATTTGGCAGTTTTATATTAACAAAGTTCTGCAACCATTGCTATGTAATACCAAAACATTTTTATCACCCCCAAGTAGAAACTTTCTGCCTTTTAGCAGTCACTTCCTGTTCTTAATTCTTGTATGTACACACACACACACACACACACACACGCTTACAGATCTGGGCAACCACTACTCTACTTTTTGTGTCTAGATTTTTCTATTCTAATATTTCATATAAATAGATTATTTAATATGTGGATTTTTGTGACTGGCTTCTTTCTCTTTAAGGCATGATGTTTTCGGGGTTCATCCATGTTGTTGCATGTATCAATACTTCCTTCCTTTTTATTGCTGAATAATATTTAATTGTGTAGATACATCCCATTTTGTTTATCCATTCACAAGCTGATGGACTTTTGGGTTTCCACTTTTTAGCTATATGAATAATGCTGCTGTTAACATTCATGTGCAGCTTTTTGTGGAGGTGTGTGTTCTCATTTCTCATAAGTGGAATTGCCAAGTCATAAGGTAGCTCTGTTTAACCTTCTAGAAACTGTCAAGGTGTTTTCCAACATGACCGTGCCGTTTTCCAGTCTCATGAAGTTTTCAGTGTCTGCACATTCTTGCCAAAACTTGGGATTATCTGTCTTTTCAATTATAGCCATCCTGGTGGATATGAAGTGGCATCTCATTGTTACTCTGATTCTCATTTCCTTAGTGGCTGATGATGTTGAGCATCATTTCATGTATTTATTGGCTCTTTATCTTCTTTGGAGAAATCTCTTTTTAAGCCCTTTACCCATTTTTAATTTGGTTGTCTTTTTATTGTTGAGTTATAAGAATTCTTTTTATATTCTGGATACTAGACCCTCATCAGATGTATGATTTGCAAATATATTCTCCCATTCTGGGAGTTGTCTCTTTTTTTTCCCCCCATGGTATTGTTTGGAGCCCAAAAGTTTTTAAGTTGATAAAATCCAATTTATTTTTTTCTTTTTGTTGCTTGTGGCTTTAATGTCATATTTAAGAATCCTTTGCCAATCCAAGGTCATGAAGATTTACTTCTGTACTCTAAGAGTTGTAGTGCTTACATTTAGGTCTGTGATCCATTTGGAGTTAATTTTAGTGTAAGGTGTAAGGATGGGATGAAAGTCATGTAACATGAAATTAACCATTTTAAAGTGTATCATTCAGTGTCAGTAGTATAACCTCCTCTATCTGATTCTAGCGTTTTGGTTGCTGTGCAGTCACCACTTCTATCTAGTTCTAACTTTGTGAAGGTACTGAATGGATAGAACTAAACTTTCATCCTACCAAAAGGAAACTCTTTTCATTAAGTAGTAACTTCCCAATTTTCACTTCTCTCAGCCCCTGGAAGCTGGTCTACTTTGTATCTCTGGAGACTTAACCCATTCTGGATATTTTATATAAATAGAATCATATAATTATGACCTTTTGTGTCTCACTTCTTTCATTTAGCATGTTTTCAAGGATCATTCACACTGTAGCATGTATCAGTACTTTATTCCTTTGTATAGCTGAAAAATATCCCAGGCATTTTGTTTATCCATTCATCTGTTGATGAATATTTAAGTTTTGGTGTCTTGTGGAGGGGAGGGGTGGATTTACTAAACAAAGATTTTATTTTATTATTGAAGAATAGTTAACATACAATGTTATATTAGTTCTAGATGTGCAGCATAGTGATTTGACAATTCTGTACATTACTCAGTGCTCATTGCAATAAATGTAGTCACTGTGTGTCACCATACAGTGTTTTTACAGTATTATCGATTATATTCCCTATGTTGTATTTTCATCGCCATGACTGATTTTATTTTATAACTGGAAGTTTGTACCTCTTAATCACTTTCACCTACTTTACCCATACCCCTACCTGCCTCCCTCTGGCAACCACCAGTTTGTTCTTTGTAGTTAAGAGTCTGTTTTCTTGGGGCACCTGGGTGGCTCAGTCGGTTAAGCATCCGACTTCGGCCCAGGTCACGATCTCATGGTTTGTGAGTTCGAGCCCCACATCGGGCTCTGTGCTGACAGCTCAGAGCCTAGAGCCTGCTTCAGATTCTGTGTCTCCCTCTATGTCCCTCCCCTGCTCATGCACTCTCGCTCTCTCTCTCAAAAATAAACATTAAAAAAAATTTTTTAAGTGTTTTCTTGTTTATTTGTTCACTTGTTTTCTAGATTCTACATCTAAGTAGAATCATATGCCGTTTATTCTCTGACTTATTTTACTTAGCATAATACCCTCTAGATCCATCCATGTTATAGCACATGGCAAGATGTCATTCTTTTTTATGACTAATATTCTTGTGTGTGTGCGTGTGAGTGTGTGTGAGTGTGTGTGTGTGTGTGTGTGTGTGTGTGTGTGGTGACATCTTCTTTATCCATTCATCTATCAGTGGACATTTGGGTTGCTTCTGTATCTTGGCTATTATAAATAATGCTGCAGTGAACATAGGGGTGCACATATTTTTTCAAATTAGCTTTTTGGTTTTGGGGGGTAAATACCCAGTAGTGGAATTTTTGGATTGTATGGTATTTTGGGGTTTTTTTGAGGAACCTCCATACTGTTTTCCATAGTGGCTGTACCAATTTACATTCCCACCAACAGTGCGTGAGGGTTATGTCTCCTTCACATCCTGACCAACACCTTTTTTTTTTTTTTTGATGTTTATTTTTGAGAGAGAAACAAAGACAGAGCATGAGCAGGGAAGGGGCAGAGAGAGAGGGAGACACAGAATCCGAAGCAGACTCCAGGCTCTGAGCTGTCAGCACAGAGCCCCACATAGGCTTGAACTCAAGAACCGCGAGATCATGACCTGAGCTGAAGTCAGAGGCCCAACCGACTGAGCCACCCAAGTGCCCCTGACCAACACTTTTTGTTTCTTGTGTTTTTGATACTAGCTAGTCATTCTGACTAGTATGGGGTGATATCTCATTGTGGTTTTGATATGCATTTCCCAGCTGATTAGTGATGTTGAGCGTCTTTTCATGTGTCTGTTAGCCATCGGTATGTCCTTTCTGGAAAAAATGCCTATTCCAGACCTCTGCCCATTTTTTAATCAGACTGTTTTTTGATGTTGAGTTTTTATGAGTCCTTTATATAATATTAGCCCTTTACCAGATATATGATATACAAATATCTTTTCCATTCAATAGTTTGCCTTTTTGTTTTGTTAATGGTTTCCTTTGCTATGTGCAAGCTTTTTATTTTGATGTAGTCCCAGTAGTTTATTTTTCCTTTGTTTCCCTTGCCTGGGGAAACATATCCATAAATAAATTGCTAAGGCCACTGTCTAAGAGATTACTGCCTGCATTTTTAATTCAGGAGTTTGATGATTTCGGGTCTCACATTTAGATCTTTAATCCATTTTAAGTTTATTTTTGTGTATGGTGTAAGAAAGTGGTCTGGTTTCATTCTTTTGCATGTAGCTGTCCACTTTTCCCAGCACCATTTATTAAGATGTATATTCTTGGTTTTTTGGTCATAGATTCATGGGTCCTATAAGCGTGGGTTTATTTCTGAGCTCTCTACCCAGTTGCATACATCCGTGTGTCTGTTTTTGTGCCAATACCGTACTATTTTTATCAGTATAGCTTTGTAATATATCTTGAAACCTGGGATTGTGATACCTCCAGGCCTGTTCTTCTTTCTTAATATTGTTTTGGCTATTTGATGTCTTCTGTGGTTCCATAGATATTTTCAGATTGTTCTAGTTCTGTGAAAAATGCCATTGGTATTTTGAAAGGGATTGCACTGAATATTGCTTTGGGTACTGGTGTATTTTTTAATGTTTTACTTTCAAACTTTTCAAAACGACCTTATATATCAGCATTCTTTTTTAGTTGTATATTTACAAACACAAAGAACAAAAGGAAGAGCCATCATTTCCCATTCTTAATTAAGAATGACATATATGCATCCATTTTCTATTTATCACAAAGCATTTAGTAAACATTAGTATCTTCTACCTATTACTTATTTTATAGCCCTTATATTTTCTCAGTTCATATTCACCATCTCATTTAAGCCTCACAGGAACATTAAGAAGCACACATGTAGGGCATTTTTAAAATTGTTCCCATTTTGCAGAAGAGAGTATTAGTACTGGCGATTGTCACTTACCCTAAGTTATATAGCAAGTAAAGAACAGAGTCTAAGTAACTTCAGTTAGAGCCCAAGATCTCTAATGCAAGAGAGGGACCATGTGAATTTTCAGTTTTATTCATCAGTATATACTCTTGCATATCGCCCTACGATAACTGTAGGCTCAGAATATTTATTGAGTGGATGAATGAAATAAATATATTGTTTATTTTATCCATGTGACCTATCACTAAGTCTCATAAATTGCCACTGATGGTTCCTGTTAATCTCACAGATTTTTATTCTCCAATCTGGAGATATATAAACTAAGGCATAGAAATGCTTGGTAACATGTGAGGTAACAACCAAGCCATAGACTCCTCTTCTAAGAGGTTCCATACAGCTGTGCTGCCTTATAAAAGTCATTAAAATTGATTAAATTTTGTTCCACTTGTCAGCTCCATATTCTCCCCACTCTTGTTAACATAAGTTTATATATGATTTTTAAATGTCATGAAACATCAGTCACTTTTAGTGTTTACTAGACTCAGGAATTTTCCTAGTTCGGCAAAACATCCTTTTCAACATTGCCAAAGGCTGCTTGCTCTAAGATACATTGTCCCGTTAAACTTAGTAGATGTTTTGGTTTCCTTTCAGGTGTTGACAGCTCTTCTACCACAAGCAGTGCTTCTCCAGTGCCCAACAGTTACGACGCCCTGGAAGGAGGCAGCTACCCAGGTAGTTTGTTTTGTGCTTATTTGATGCTTACTGGAAACATTACTGACCATCAGTTGTTTCCAGACATCAACATATATTACACATAATTAGCGGGCTATGTTTTTACCAGAACAAAGAGACATTTTCTCATACTCTCAGCCTTAATTTAGTAGTTTTAATGGTCCTATAACAACTACAAGTGTTGTTTCTGGGAGGCCTAAGAAAATTTATTATTTTATTTTTGTTATGCTCTTTATCTTTTTCCTCTTTCTAAAAGACTTTTAATACTTTAAGTATTAAAGTATTAAATGCTAAGTAACTTTTAATACTAAGTAATTTTCCTCTTCCCTTTTTTATGCTAATAACTTCTTAAGTAAATTTTATATTTCTGTTCTCATGCTTAGGTCCTTGAATTCCTTCCAACTAGCCTCTGAATATAAATAGTCTTTGACTCTTTACTCCCCCTATGGCTCCTGGCTGCCTCCACCAGGTAAATAGATTAACCACTTGGGGCTAGATTTTGGAGGCATTACTTTTAACCATATCTAGAAATAACTTTGGTCATTACAAAGGAATAGGAGTGGTGGATGGTTTTTAAAAAAATGCAAGCTTAGGTTTTATAATTATTAGTCATTTCATTATAATGTCTTGTATTGTGAAATTCCTTTTCTGTCTGTCTCTTACATCACATCTGACTTCTCTCTTTCTCACTTTTTCTAATGATTTGAAACATTAGGACTAACAGGACAAGTAATTTTGCTCTTTTCTTTACTTCTTACCACTTTGGTAATAATCCAAGATGGAGCTTAATTTAAGTTGGAGCACGCTGGACTTAACATACTATCTTGCTATCACTATCCTACAGATTGGTAGAAAACTTTCATCTTCTCAGCTTAATATAGAGTTCCTTTTTAGTATTTCAAGAATACTCCAGTAAGCTACTCGGTCTTTTGTGAGTAGGGATTTTTTTTTCCCTAGGCATGCACATGTGTCTAAGAAATTATGGACCATTCCAAAAACATTCACCATTATCAAAATATTTTAAAAGACTAAATTTGCTCACTATAAGGCGAATACTATATGTAGGATCACTATATTGTATACTTGAAACTAATATAACACTGTATACTAACTATACTGGAATTTTTTTTAACTTTCTATTTAAAAAAAATTTTAAGATGAGTATATAATATTTCATAAGCTTCAAATTAACCTAAAAAAGTTAACCTGATTATGAAATGCCAAATGTGGTTTAATAAAAGGTCATGGCCTTGGAGTTTGCTTTGTCTGTCTATATTCATTTCCTCAACAATTTTTTTTTTTAATTTTAATGTTTATTTTGAGAGAGAGAGCGTGTGCAAATGCGGGGAGAGGCAGAGAGAAAGGTGAGACAGAATCCCAAGCAGGCTCCGTACTGTCAGCACAGAGCCTGACTCAGGACTTGATCCTACAAACCATGAGATCATGACCTGATCTCTGAGCCGCCCAGGGCTGACTGAGCCACTGGCTGAGCCAGTGACTGAGCCACCCAGGCACCCCTTTTATTAACCAGTCTTAATCTTATTATGAACTGTGCTTTGACACTAAGTGGGTGAATTTGGGCAAGTTTTCTAGCTGTTTATACTGCACCAAAATTAAAGATGTGAACATTTGTAAGAAAATGTATTGAAAATACTATGTGTCAGATACTAGGATAGATCTTAGTACTATAGAAATATATAGTTTTAACTGCTCCCTTTCCTAAAGAAGAGGAGAAGTCTTAGACCTCCATGTTTAGGAATCCAGTTTTTTATTTCTTAGGCTGATGACTGTTACCATGTTAAGAGACCGTTCTACTTATATTCCCTGGGAGGAAGGATAAGCAGGACATGACACTACATAAATGCTCTTGTTCTATTAAGAAATCTGGGAGGTTACCAGAAAGCCAGTAAGCCAGCCCTTGCATCATTAGCACAAGACGATAGAAGAATATCTAGGAACATATCTTCAAAATGCGAGCCAAGAGATATTGTCAGTAGAAAGATAAGAGTCTTCAAGAATCTTCAAAGAAAAAATATTATTAAATCACATGCTTTTAAGAGCATATTTTTTGCAGAGTCTGGTTGCTGGTGAAGAATGGAATTTTTATAGGAAAAAATAGAGTAAAATTCATGTATACTATATAGATTTTACTTTAAAATAAGACTAACCGTATAGCAGCATGTTAATAATGGTATGTGTAGTAGAGTAATTTTTAGGGTGTCTTGTTATTTTTGTCTTTGATGATTAAATTTTCTGCAGTTTTTTCTCAGTGTGACTCAAATTTTAGTTTTTGTTTTGAATTTAAATAAAGGAAGAACATTTATTCACTAAATTTTATTTGGCATCTATTATATACCAAACATTGTTTTAGGAGCTGGACACTATTCTGTACATTGTCTTTCATACTTGTACAGTTTGCTTCTGCAAATAATACAGACTTCTAAGGGATTATGGAAATATCTACCCTTTCTATGGACTTTTTAAATAATGGCAGGGTCAAATAAAAGAGTGGTTGATGCACTTTTTATTGCTTTGTTCTTTTTTCTGCTTCTTAGCCCCAATTCCTGCTGAGAGAGTAAAAGTAAAAATAATTGTATCATAATTTTTCATTTATAGTATAGTACATTTATATATTTTATATGATATATAGTATATTTTATATTTGTATAAATATGAAGGTCATACTGTTAGAAATACCAACTGAAGCATTTGTCCGTGAAATGATAGGAAATACGGGGTTTTCTTCTTAATACTTCTGTAAAAAAAAAAAAATAGGGTGTAAACACTATATTGTATACTTGAAACTAATTTAAAAAACACTTTTCTGGGGCGCCTGGGTGGCTCAGTCGGTTAAGCATCCGACTTCGGCTCAGGTCATGATCTCGCGGTCCGTGAGTTCAAGCCCTGTGTCAGGCTCTGTGCTGACGGGTCAGAGCCTGGAGCCTGTTTCAGATTCTGTGTCTCCCTCTCTCTCTGACCCTCCCCCGTTCATGCTCTGTCTCTCTTGGTCTCAAAAATAAACGTTAAAAAAAAAAAAATTAAACACACTTTTCTAATGAATGCAAAAAAAAAAAAAAACCCAGGATGAGAACACATGAAATAAGATTAGCAAACCACTGGCAACTATTAAAGCTGAGTGAAGAGGTACAGGGTTCATAATTCTGTTCTATTTCTGTGGATATTTGCAATTTCTCAAAATAAAAAGTTTTAAAAGGCAGGGGTTGGGTGGGTGCCTGGGTGGCTCATTCAGTTAAGCATCCGACTTTGGCTCCAGTCATGATCTCGCAGTTCACAAGTTCAAGCCCCACATCAGGCTCTGTGCTGACAGCTCAGAGCCTGGAGCCTGCTTCAGATTCTGTGTCTCCCTCTTTCTCTCTGCCCCTCCCCCACTCACGCTCTGTCTCTCTCTCTCTCAAAAATAAATAAAAACATTAAAAAAAATTTTTTTTAGTTTAAAAAAGGGAAATGCCAAAGATTATAGCTTGCCCAAGGAGCCAAGTCTTTATAGAATCCTGATTTGCAGTGCTAACATAATGTTTTTCCCTCTGTTAGATATGCTTTCTTCATCAGCAAGCAGTCCTGCTCCTGATCCTGCTCCTGAACCTGACCCTGCTCCAGCTTCAGCTCCTACTGCTCCTCAGCCTTCAAAAATGGCTAAGCCATTTGGGTATGGCTATCCAACTCTTCAGCCTGGTTATCAGAATGCTACAGCACCACTTAATTCTGGAGTACCTCCCAGTAGCCCAGTGTATTCTGGATTCCAGCAGTATGCTCAAGTATGTATAAACTTGACATTGCATTTCTGGTGTGCGTGGGTGGCTGAGTCAGCTAAGCATCTGAGTCCTGATTTCAGCTCAGGTCATGATCTCACAGTTCATGGGATCCAGTTTCACGTTGGGTTTTGCACTGACAGCTCAGAGCCTGCTTCGGATTCTCTTTCTCTCTCTCTCTCTCTCTCTCAAAATAAACAAACATTTTTAAAAAAGACATTGCATTTCTAAAATCATGAAACTTACCAATTCTAACAAATACCTGGTGATTCAGATGGATCATAGGTGCAAATACTGATAAGCCTAGATCAAATATACATAGAATTTGGTTCTAGTTTTGTGTGTGTGTTTGTGTTTGTGTGTACATAGATAGAGATAAAAGGAAATATAAATACCAGATTTTTAAAGAGATTATATCTGGATCAGGATATTAGCTATGATTTTTCTGGCCCTCGTGGTACTTCCATTTTTTAGAGTCTTGCAATGTGCTGGTAATGATTTTATAATAAAGAAAGTAAGTGTTAAGTTTTTTTAAATTCTGTATTACCAAGCTGGCTTTTTCCTCAAAAAAAAAAAAAAAAAAATGACGTGGTATAAATGTGATTTGGAAGTTTGGTTCCAATTCTTAGATTAAAGAAATCTTGGGCTGCCTGGGTGTCTCAGTCGATTAAGCGTTCTACTTAGTTCAGGTCATGATCTTGCGATTTGTGGGTTCGAGCCTCACAAAGGGCTCTGTGCTGATATCTCAGAGCCTGAAGCCAGCTTTGGATTTGGATTGTGTGTCTCCCTCTCTCTCTGCCCCTCCCCTGCTCATGCTCCCTCTCTATCTCAAAAATAAACATTAAAAAAAAAAATCTTCATAACATGACACATAACTGGTGACAGCCTCCATATACATAAATGCTAATCACTAGTTATGTTTATTATTAAGTACTGCTGTGACCCATTCTGATATGACCTTTTTGGAGACACCTCTTAAATGCCATATCAATTTAATAATACAGAATAGTAAGTATCTTACATTTATATTTATTAAGAAAGTAAAATATAAGCTAACAACTGAAATGGCAAAAGCATTCTACTTATAATGAAAAAACTGCTCATAGTAGACTAATCTTAGAGAAATTTCATCTTATGGTCCACTAAGAATAAAAATTAGAGGGAGGGGCACCTGGGTGGCTCTGTCGGTTGAGCATCCGACTCTTGATTTCAGCTCGGGCCATGATCCCAGGGTCACGGGACCAAGCCCTGCGTGTTAGCTCCTTGCTGAGCATGGAGCCTGCTTAAGATTCTCTCCCTCCCTCCCCCCACCTCCTCCCCCCACCTCTTCCCCCTCCCTCCTCCCCCTCCCCCTCCCTCCCTCCCTCTCTCTCTCTCAAAAACCAAAATTTAAAAAAATAGAGGAAATAGGACAATCATGTTTCTGGAATTTAATCTTAGCATTAAGGCACAAAAGGAATAAAGATACTGGGAGAGGCACTGAAGAAATGTGGTTAGTTGGTACACATTTTTCTGCCTTCTATTCTGTTAGAGTTTCTTTATGACTCTAATGTTATATGAAACACTTTTTAAATCATTATTTTCTGACTCTTGTGCTTTAGACAGATTGCTTTTGGGGGTCATAATATATAATGTGTTTATACATTTTAATGAGACGAAAACCAAGTTCAAAGAAAGGATCTGGTTCTTAGAGGAAGTTTTAGGCACAGAAAAAAAAATTGTAGTGGTATTCCACAGTGACAAAGGAAAAGGTTCTTTGACCAAATCTGGCCTCCTGCCCATTTCTGCAAATAAACTTTATTGGAATAGAGCCACAATCATTCTTTTATGTATTATCTATGACAATTTTGCACCACAGTGGTAGAGTTGAATAGTTGCAAAAGAGATATGCATCTCTTAAAGGTTTTAAATATTTACTACCTGACTCTCTACAGAAAAAGTTTGCTGACCCTTGACATAGAGAATGGACAGTATTCTTTTCCCATTTTATTTAGGAGGTTATTTTGGAAGTGAAGAGATTGTCCTTGGAATAAAAGTGAAAATTAATATTTATTATACTAGATTTTTAAAAATAACTTCGTTCTATTCTGTGACCCCAGTCCTTTTTATACTCTAGTTCCAGTGCAAGGATCACAGGAGTTTGAATGAAGGGGACAGAGGCAGACTAAAAAGTAACTTGGGTGGCTCAGGTTGGGCATCCGACTTGATTTCAGGTCAGGTCACGATCTCACAGTTTGTGGGGTCCCTGTGTCAAGCTCTGCGTCAGGCTCTGCACTGACAGTCAGGCTCTGCACAGTACGGAGCCTGCGTGAGATTCTCTCTCTCTCTCCGTCTCTGCCCCTCTCCACATGCACGCACACGCTCTCTCTCTCAAAAATAAATAAACATTGTAAATAAAAAATAAAAAGTAACTTGGATTATTAAATCATGGGGGAAATGAGCATCACAAAGCCACAGCTTTAGACTGTATACTGTTAGAAATCATTCACTCCTACCTTTCATTTTTTAAAACTTTTTATTGAACTATAATCTATATTACATTTATGTACAGGTATATAAATCAACATCATACAGTTTGATACATTTCAACAAATTGAACACACGTAACCAACAGCCAGTGTCCTTTCTCATGCCTTTTCTAGTCACTAACCCTCAAGCTAGAGTTGGCAACTGTCTTGACTTGTAATACTACACATTAGTTTTGCCTCCTTTTGTTCTTAACATGAGTAGTATCATAACTGTGTATACTCTTGCTGTGAGTCTTTGGCCCAACATTTTGCTTTCTGTGTGCTTGTTCTCATTGTTCATTCTCATTGTTCTCGTTGTACAGCACTCTGTTTTGTGAATATACTTGTTTATGTACTTGTTCTATTGTCGATGGGCATCAGGGTAAATTTCCAGTTTGGGGCTATCATGAATAGTGCTGTTGTGAATATTTCCGTTCATGTCTTTTACACAAATGTATGTATCTAGGAGTGAAATTGCTGGGTCATGGAGTACCCAAACGTTCAACCGTTAATGCCAAACAGTTTTCCAAAGCAGATGTTCCAATTTATACCTCCCATTAGCAGTTTATGAGAGTTCCAGTTACTGCACATTCTTGTGAACACTTGGAATTTTGACTTTTTTGTAGTAATTACCTTCCTTTCATTATTTAAGTGAAGAAATTGAGACTCAGATAAGCGAAATCATCTAAGACCAGACTTAGTCCTGAGAATACAAGTCTTTGCAGTTCAGAATTAAGCATTTTTTTTTCTCTCTTTAACTGGTAGGGACTTGTGCAGAAAACCAAAGTCAGATTTGATATATGAATCTAAGGAAGAATACAAAGCAGCAATTAAATTTTGTTTAATGTGAATTTAAAATAGGTTTTCAGACCCTAGTGTTTCTGGGCCAATGAACAGTAATGATTTAAATGCACAGTTAGGACGTACATTTAAATTCTTACCTATCTGCTAAAAAAAGATTATACATTTTAATCTAAGGTTAACATTATCAAGCTAATAAATAATAAAAGAAGCCATTTATTTTTAAAGTCCTACTTAGGGGGCGCCTGGGTGGCTCAGTCGGTTAAGCATCCGACTTTGGCTCAAGTTATGATCTCACAGTTTGTGAGTTCAAGTCCTGCTTCGGGCTCTGTGCGGTCAATTCAGAGCCTGGAGCTTGCTTCGGATTCTGTATCTCCCTCTCTCTGCCTCTCCCCCTCTCACTCTCTGTCTTTCAAAAAGATGAATAAATGGTAAAAAAAAAAAAAAAAAAAAAATTAAAGTCCTACTTAGGATAAGAATATCTTTTTTTTTTTTTTTTTAACATTTATTTATTTTTGAGACAGAGAGAGAGCATGAACAGGGGAGGGTCAGAGAAAGAGGGAGACACAGAATCTGAAACAGGCTCCAGGCTCTGAGCTGTCAGCACAGAGCCTGATGCGGGGCTCAAACCCACGGACTGCAAGATCATGACCTGAGCCGAAGTCGGGCGCTTAACTGACTGAGCCACCCAGGCGCCCCAGGATAAGAATATCTTACTTTAGCTTTAAGCAACCCTTTATAATGAAATTGAAATGCCATTAAATGTTGTACTTAGTATTAGCCAGTGGTAGGGTTCTAAATTTTTAAGGGTTTTTTTTTTTTTTTTTGCATTTATTAATTTGAGATGACCCTTATTAAGAAATGGGAAACCTCAGTAGTTGGCCTTTGAGGAAGAAAAAAAAAATTAAAATTTGTTTTTCAGCCCTGAAATATGATGTTTGAAAATGAAAATAAGAGTTAGATAAGTATTTTAATGAATATATGAAAAACCAGATATAATGTTATATAGTGCTTTTTTTTTTTTTTAGTCAAAAGCTTTTTTTTTTTTAAGTTTCTATTTTAATCACGACAAGTGCACTCCTTAATCCCCATCACCTATTTCATGCATCCCCTCACCCTCATCCCCTCTAATAACCATCAGTTTGTTCTCTATAGTTAAGAATCTGTTGTTTGGTTTGCCTTTCTCTCTTATTTTTCCCCCTTTGCTCATTTGTTTTGTTCCTTAAATTCCACATATGAATGAAGTCATATGGTACTTGTCTTTCTCTGAATGACTTATTTCACTTAGCATCCATGGACACTTGGACTGTTTCCATATCTTGGCTAATGTAAATAATGTATTTAGGACTTTTTTTTTTTTTTTAACCTCCCCCCTGAAAAAAAAAGACATGATCAACTGTAGAAAAGTGCAGATAAGCACAAAGAGGAAAATAAATACCAAACAATATTCCCACTATCAAGATGTAAACAGCAACACTTGGAGTCTGTCCTTCCAAGTTTCTTGCTATGCATTTTGGGGGAAAAGCTAGGAAAGAAACTGGACATCTAATGGCTTTTTTAAACAAACAAAAGAAGTTGATAAGTAGGGATATTGTTTTACAAACTTTTTGTTCTTTTCATAGCAAAAGACAAAACCTTTCTATATATCCTTCCTCTGGTAGCTGCATAGTGTTTTATAATCAACCAATTTGCTATTGTTGGGCTTAATTGTTAAAGTCAACTTTTATATGCACACACACCTTAATGCATCTGTCTCGTTTTCTTAGATGAAATTTCTTCAGGTGGAATTACTGAATCAAAGCACCTAATTTTATAAGACTTTAAAATTTCCACTTATGCATTCAATAAAAACTTACTGAGTTCCTACTGTGTGACAGCACTACTTTAGGCACTGAAGATTCAAGAGGAGCTAAGTAAACAAAACGAAGTTCTTGCTGTCAGAAATTTGTTGGGAGGGGTAGGTTCCCTGGGACAGTAAATAAGTAAATCAATAAATTAATGAGATAATTTCAAATAGTCACAAGTGTTGTGAAGTAAGACAAGTTGAAGAAATTGCTAGGGTTGGGGATATAGGATAGATAGGAAATCCCTCACTGTAGAAATTATGTTTGAAATACCATTTTAATGACAAATACCAGGCATGGAAAAATCTGGGGGTAGAGCATTTCAGGCTGAGGAAGCATACATGCAAAGACTTAAGGCAGGAGCAACTGTGATGTGTTGCAAGAATAAAGTCTCGGTATGGCTGGAACTCAGCAATAGGAATAAGATCAGAGAGCTAGGGAAGGACTATCATCGGAAGCTTGGATTTTATCCCAAGTACAGAGGGGAGACAGTGGAGATTTTATGTAATGGAGTGATATCCGATTTACATTATTTAGAGAATCATTTTGGCTACTGTGTGAAGAACAGATTATGGATGGAAGTATTTGAAAAGACAAAAATGGAAACAGAGACAAATGGAAGCTTTGCGACAATCACAGAAATGTAGGACTATGCTTTGTTCTAAGGTGGTATCAGTAGAGGTAATGAATAGTGGATGGATAAAAGTTGACTTATTGGTGAACTGATTATGATAAGTGAAAGAAAGGAAGACACCAAGGATAACTTAGGTTTTTGGCAGAGCAACTGGGTATAGGGTAGTGCTTTTACTTTGATGATGAAGAGAGACAACAGGTCTAGGAGTGAGAATCGAGTTGGCCATGTTAAGTTAAAATGCCTGATAGACATTTAAGTGTAGATATCCAGTAGGCAGTAAAAGTGTATATCACTGCCCATTCTTCTATATTACAAAGTCCACCAAGAATTATTTTTTATAAGCAAAGATTTTTTTATAACTATTAGTCATTTATGTTTCTTTACTGAAATTCCAGTTCATATTATTTCACCATTATTCAGGTCTTCTGGTTTGTAAAAGCTATCTATAATAAGTATAATAACCTTTTGGCTAATACACATTGTAATTTTTCCTTCTAGCTCGACATTTGCATTTAATTTTAGTGGGTTTTTTTTGACATTGAAGGAATGTCTAAATTTTAAATAGTGATTTTTAACTTTTGTTTGTGTCCTTTAGAAGATCTTTTCAGCCTTCAGGTTAGGAAATATTCCAGCTATAAATTGTTTTAGTTCTTTGGTTGTTTCAATTTTGCATCTTTAATCTATTTAAGGTTTTATTTTGGCTCATACTGTAAACAATAAATCTCATCCCCCTCCCCACCTCTGTAAATGGTTAGCTCTGAGTTCACTATCATGTATTAAATAATCTATCTTTTTTTCACTGGCAAAAAATTGGGTAGTTTGAGCATTAAAATAAATAATAACTGTAATTCAGTCACTTGGAGTTGATAGAAAGCCATGCATTCATAATAATACTAAATATAACAAAGGTAACAGAAAAAATAAGCAAAGCAAAACAGCATTGTACATTTTTATGGCATCAACTCATTATTCCAAAAATTGATCATTGAAAAACCTTGCAAACATAAGCATGTATGTATTCATTATGCCTTTCTGTATTCACAGAAACCAGATTTTTAATGTTGAAAAACATTGTTGCTGAAAATTTTGTTATGAGGTTTAACTGTACTAATACTGTAACTGTACTGTTAGTTACAGTAACTGTAACTAGTAATTAGTACAGTAACTGTACTAATACTGTTTTTTCAGTATTTTGTTTTGAGGTTTTTTTCAAGAATGCTTTAAATTGAGCTACCCTTTTAAATCATTCTGTTACCAAGCCAGGCTTAATGTTTATTTTGAGAGAGAGAGAGAGAGAGAAGCAGGAACAGGGGAGGGGCAGAGAAAGGGAGAGAGAGAATCCTAAGCAGCTCCCACGATGTCAGCACAGAACCTGACACAGGGCTCAAACTCATGAACCCATGAGATCATGACCTGGGCGGAAATCAGGAGTGAGACACTTAACCAACTGAGCCACCCAGGCACACTGCCTCCCCTTTGTTTATGTTTATTAAATTCTTATATTTTCTCACTTACTCTGAATGTTAAAATCCTGTAATAGAATACATTGTATTCAATTTGATTTTATTGTTGTTTTGTTTATTTTGTTTTGAATTGTGTTTTTAGCAGTATCCTGGTATGAACCAGCTGTCCTCCAGTCTGGGAGGACTGAGTCTTCAAAGTTCTCCACAACCAGAAAGTCTGAGACCTGTAAACCTCACCCAGGAGAGGAATATTTTACCCATGACTCCTGTTTGGGCTCCTGTACCTAACTTGAATTTAGACCTCAAAAAATTAAACTGTAGCCCAGAGTAAGTATTTATTTTTATGATCTTTAGTAAGTAATACACTTTGTCAGAAATGTTGTTTGAGTTTCAAAACTAGTAAAAGTGATAGGATATTAATTCCTTGACTGGAAGTTTTGTTAATCCAGACTTTTGTATTTTAGTTTGTATAGAAGTTCTAGGTCCTGTTCATGCCTCCATCTCTGTCTCCATTCAGTCCTATTCCCTGTCACCTAATGTGAGGGAATTTTTTTTCTATTTGAGTGAAGGGTTTCAGGAACCCAGATTTAACTATATTTTTCTTAAATTTCTTTTTCCTTACTTTTCACCAGGAGTAACTTCTGATGTCTCTTAAAATAAGGTGGAATCTTTAAAAATGTATACCCTTCAATCTTTGCTTGAAAAGGATGCAGACTTCACATATATAATCCCAAGAACAGGTTTAGGTAAATGGTTTCTCTCTGAGTTTTCTTTGCCTACTCAGCATAGAATGCAAAGACCATTATCCCCAGGCTTAAGATTTCCTTTTTTGAGTTTTCCTCACCTCATGGAGAAGTTTCACTGACAGTTTGCATCTGGCGGCCACCAAGCCCTGGTGTATCCTCTGGGTAGGTGAGCTCTGTCACTCACATTACAGTACCTTCAAAACTACGAGTTCTGTTCTTGTTTGCTTTCAGTACTTCTTCCTCCTAAGAATAGGATATTTCTCTGCACCTAGATGCTTTGTAGAAAACATCTTTCTGCTCCTGAAATCGCTCCTTCATAAAGTAAACTCTGATTCACAGAAAAATGTTGTCTTCTTCCTTGCATTAGAATTAGTGTTCTTTTTTACAGCCAGTATTTTCCTTTATTAAGGCAGTGATGTTCTACCTTTTTTAAAAAACCGTAAGCTTCTCTTTTTTTTCAACCAAAATTTTGTAGAGAATTCCAATACAGGAAACAGAAAATAGAGCCGCTCCGAAGATTCCCCCTCTTCTCCTACCCACTGCCACCAATCCCCCATCGGTGCCTAAGGCAGCATCAAGATCATTGTCATAAAAATGTGTAATCACTGATTCTAGGATAAAAACAGCTGCCTATTCCTGTGAATATAAGTTGCTATCAGGTCGTAAGTATGTGGATTTTGGCCTTGTATTATAGAAGATTAGGCATCCCCTAAGTAGGTGAATGTGGTCTATGTATATGTATGAAGAGATTCCACAGGTTCAGGGGATGGTGTGTGTGTTTTCTGTGAAAATCTCTCTGTTACCAAAATAGCAACGCAGAGTAATTAGGAGTGTAGACTTTAGAGCTGGACAGACACAGGTTCTTACCATGGTTCCACTGATAAGTAGCTGTAAGGCTCTGCACATTTTTTTTTAATACTCATTTTTGAGAGGGGGCAAGTGGGGGAGGGGCAAAGAGAGAGAGGGACAGAGGATCTGAAGCGGGCTCTGCACTGACAGCAGTGAGCCCGACGTGGGGCTCAAATTCACAAACCGTGAGATCATGACCTGAGCCAAAGTTGGATGCTTAACCAACTGAGCCACTCAGGTGCCCCAAGACTATGCAAATTTCTTAACTTCTCAAATTTTCAGTGTCGTCAGCTGTAAAACAGGAATAATAATTGTGCCTACATAAAACGATAAATCATTTATTCAATAAATATTTATCAAATGCCTTCTAAATTAAGGGCCAGGCACTGGTTTTAGGTGCTAGGAATGAAGCAGTAAGCAGAGTTCCTAATCATTTGCAACCTTTATGCTATTAGGGAAGACATACTATGAACAGTCAAAAAATCGTAAGTTAACCTTCATAAATAAGTTAGGGATCATGCGTGTAACGTAATGTCAGAATATTACTATGAGGTAGAGAGTAGTAAGGGTAGAGGTTGGCTGTTTTTAATTGAGGAGTCGGGATAGGTTTTTCTCAAGGAGTTAACATTTGAGTAGAGATCTGAATGAAGTATGAGAACAAACCAAGTGTGCCAAGCTGCATGAACAGTAAACACAGAAGTCCTGAAGCAGGGACCACCTTAGTGCGTTCATGGAACACCACCAGCCCGAAGTCTGTACGTATCTGGATATCTCTACATACTATCGACTGCTCTTCTTAAAATTTCTTTTGTGGTGTCCAGTACTTCTTGCTTCTTATCTCTTTGATTGCTCCTTTATTGATTCTGTGTCTACTGACCTTGACTTATAACTCAATGAGCTATAAGCACTTTGTCTAAGAGAGGAATAGTGCTAGGGTCACACAGGACAAAATGATCTCTGATCTCAAGGGGAAGAGACAGACAAGGTACACAACCCTAAGGCAAGGCAGAGTAATACATAGAAGCATAAACTGATCTCAAAGCACAGGAAGACGTCATTTCTTCTGACTTGTTAGCAGAAGGAAGGGTGGTTTCAGAAGAAGCGATAATTTTGAGGAGTCTCATAGTAAGAGAGTTTCAACAGGTGGAAAATGGGCAGGAAAGCAGAAACAGCATTATTAAAGATGTGGGGGTATACCTGTTCACTTGTGTTTTCTACTCCCTCCGATTCACGTTCTTAGTCATAATGTTTTTTCCCAAATGTGTTAAACGTTTCCACCATGAAAATGTTAAGTCCTTGATTTAGGTCTTTGGACATATATTACAAATATGCCTGCTTAGAGTAACACGGATCTTTCTAGTTGTAGTTCTAGAACATTCTCAGATAATTTTCATGTGTACCCTTGAGTGTTAATTATCTAGAGCTGTCTACTTCAGTATGTTTTTTCTCTGATACTAATATAGTCCGTGTTGCCTCTGTTTTTTGCAGTTCATTTCGGTGTACTTTGACAAATATTCCACAGACCCAGGCTTTACTGAATAAAGCTAAGCTTCCTTTAGGATTGCTGTTACATCCTTTCAGAGACCTGACGGTAAAGTGACATATTTCAAAATATTTGTGGATACTGATGTATGTTTGTGTGCAGGGTGTTTGGATTGTATATCTTCTGGGAGATTGTTTTTCATCTCCTTTTATTTTTTAAGTTAGAAATAATCATTTTTGTCAAACTCAACTCAGCAGACATTGTTTTTTAAAGTACCTGCTCTGTGACAGGCTCTAAGCACCGATAAATACAGAGATAACTAAGTCATTGACTTTGCTCCTAAGAAATTTATATGTAACACGGGACAAAGATGTAAAAACAAATAAACAATGGTATAGGGTAACCAATATGTAACTAACCAAATTCTGTGAGGTACTTAGGCACTGAATACAGGATGGGAAGTGATTTTCTCTAGGTGCAGTAGCAGAGGTTTTCTGTGACTGACGAGGTCTGAGCTGGATTTTGAAAGTTTAGTACTTTTGGAAATTGGAAAGACCATTGCACATAACCTTTGGGAGCTCTATTAAACATAAAGGTTGTACCAACAGTAATGTCCAGTTAGGGAGGAAAACTATATGATGTTCCTAACTGTAGTAAACAAATAACCTTTGTAATAATAAGTCCAAATGCTTCAAGTCTATTGAATTAAAACATTACTTGTTTATGTTTCCACAGTCTGTTGGTTTAATGCCGAGCTTGCTGGATTTTTACATATACTTCTGCTATTTTATGCAAATATGTTGTCTTTAAACTAAAATTCTAAACTTCATAAAGTTTATCCAGATATATTTTATTTATACTTTGTAAGTTGTATTTCCCCCTCACATTTTTTTACTGCTGTGGTTTTCTACCCTTACTGCTGCTGAGTTTCTTTTGCCCTCATTTATCAAAAAAAAAAAGTGTTTATTAACTACCTATTGTGCCAGATGCTGAGGTTATAAAGGTCAGTAAGGTTCCTTATGGAACTAACTTTCATACTAGGATGTATAGAAAGGAACAGAGTGAATAGAAAATAAAATAATTATGATACGCAATAAATACCTTGAATTTATTCATTCAGTAAATACTGTATCATCACCTATAATACTATTTCAGCCATTATCTCTAAACCAAGATAGTTAATTTCCTAAATACATAAGTGAGAATTTTTGTCTAAACACAGATGCCATATGTGATATTTTCTGGAAGTGTATACACTAAATTGGCAACAGTGGTTTCCTCTGGGCTGTAGAATCCTGGGTAATTCTTTGTTTTCTCATTTTCAGTTAATTGTGCTTCCTGACTTTTTCATGAAGTGTTTTGTCATTACTTGTGTAATAAAAACTGTGTATGTTAAAGAAATTAAATACAAAGATATAAATATTTATGTATAGATGGAAAAAAGCGAGAAGGAAATATACTAAAATGTTATCAGGGATTAATTGAATTAATTGAATAATATTTGGGGTTTTAGTGTTTTTTCATATTTTCTAAAGTTCTTAAATTAAATATAAAGTTCCCTTCCCAAGCCTTTTCTTCCCTTTTCCCTTTTTTTTAAAGGAGTCCAAAACAGATTTATAAGTTAATTTTTGAATATTTTTCATGCTGACTTTTAAGTTTATGTATTTATTTTGGGGGGGGGGGTGAAGAAAGGGCAAGTGAGGGAGGGGCAGAGAGAGGGAGAGAGGATCCCAAGTAGGCTCCACAGTGTCAGCACAGAGCCCAATGTAGGGTTCAAACTCACAAACCATGAGATCATGACCTGAGCTAAAGTTGGACACTTAACCGAGTGAGCTACCCAGGTGCCCTTATAAGTTTATTTTTATATATCATAATTTATAATCTTTGCCCCCTCAACACTTTTAAAAAGATCACTAAAATTACCAGCATTTCAGTGGTCTCTTTTTTGATAAGTTTAGCACTGAAACATTCTCATTCTCTTAAAAAATAAGTCGTTCAAAACTAGGTAGAACTTCTGCCTTTGATTATCTAAAACTGTTTCTCACACACACACACACACACACACACATTTGGTTCATGTATTTTTTGTTGTTGTTGTTGTTAATGTTTATTTTTGAGAGAGAGAGAGGGAGAGCACAAGCAGGGGAGGCCAGAAAGTGAGGGAGACAGAAGCAGGCTCTGAGCTGTCTGCATGGAACCCAATGCAGGGCTCGAACTCACAAACCATGAGATCATGACCTGAGCCGAAGTTGGACTCTTCACCAACTGAGCCACCCAGGTGCCTCTCGTGTATTTTTTTTTTTAATTTTTTTAACATTTTATTTATTTTTGAGACAGGGAGAGACAGAGCATGAACAGGGGAGGGTCAGAGAGAGGGAGACACAGAATCTGAAACAGGCTCCAGGCTCTGAGCTGTCAGCACAGAGCCCAACGCAGGGCTCGAACGCACAGGCCGTGAGATCATGACCTGAGCCGAAGTTGGCCACTTAACCGACTGAGCCACCCAGGTGCCCCTGTATTTTTTTTTTTTTAAAGCACATTGTGTTTGTGTTTTTGTGGCCTCGGTTCCCATCAGGACTGTGTGGCTGGCTGGTGAGCAGTGCCTGATGGTCTAGTACCAGGTGCTGTCGGGCAACAAAGACAAAGACATTTTTATGTGGTACATTTTTCTTTCTCACTGATATTTCTTGAGTCTACCTGATGAGCTCTGAGTTATTGTCTTGGCCAACCAGGCTTTTCTTATGAGCCGATAACTTTTATTACATTTGGTAATAAAATGTTTTGGTGTTATTTTACAGTTTGTGACGAAGGGGGAGAAAACTTGAGCTACCTGTGTTGCTCAGCACATCACTGGATTTTATTAAAAGGCATCAATTCCAAAACTCAGTTATGGTTTCTGTTGTGTATGTGGAGCAGAGCAGTATGCGTTGCGTTTTTCCCTGTGGTGATTTTTCTACTACAGCGTCTTTATTTTACTTCCTAGCAATTACCAGTGATAACATCAAACACCATCGTGAGGTGCCGATCGTGTCGAACATATATCAACCCTTTTGTATCCTTCATTGATCAACGTAGATGGAAATGCAATTTGTGCTATAGAGTTAATGATGGTGAGCTTCAGATTCTTAAAATAAGTGTGTTTAATGTTATTTTAAACATTTTGACAATTTTGTCATTATCTGGTCTCTTTCCTCATTGCTTCAAAAACTTCCAGGCCCCTTTTAATGGAGAAAATGTAGGCTAGGGACACTTCATCTTGGCTGGCCCGGGGATAATTGATAATAAGCAGAGTGACAGTAAGGCCAAATAAAAACAATATTCACAGAACAAGCAGTGAAGGTCATGTAGACTAACTGTGCTTGATCCTGCCAAGTTAAGATTATCTTCAGTTTCTACATTACCAAATATAATTGGTCCATTAAAGCAAGCATACATTTTTACCAGTATGTGTAGACACGTGCCTACCAGCGTGTCTGTCTGGTTTCCCTTTCATCATTTTTTAGGTCCTTGTAGTATAATTGCTTTCAAATTTGTGTTTCTGTCTGATTTCTTTTCATGTCATGTGATATAATAAATAGGACACAAGCCTGGGAAACAAGGTTGCCCGTGTCCTGGTTTCCTCACTTGATTTCACTATATGTTTATTTTATCTTGATATATTTTTTAAGGAGTGTTTTTACCATTAGATGTTCACAGAACTGTTGAAACTTGATACAGATATTGACGAAGGTGTTTACTTCTTGGTATGTATTTCTTGGTGTTTAGTTACAAAACATACTACTAACTTTGTACTGGATTTCTGTTTGTTACCTAGTTCCTGAAGAATTTATGTATAACCCCCTAACTCGATCTTATGGAGAGCCTCATAAACGACCAGAAGTTCAGAATTCAACTGTGGAATTCATTGCTTCTTCAGATTACATGGTAACTACTCAGTGTAAAAATTAGCCATAGGATATAACTGTATTGGTCATTTATAATTTTCTGTGAGGTAAATTCTTGCAAAATTTTGTATTGTCCCCAGTATTAATTTTTTACAATAATACTGAAAGTTTATACTTAACAAATAGAAAACTTTTCATAAAGGTTACCTGATGTCCTAAAAGAATGCAGTTATGTCACTAAGAAACATTAGTAATGTTTTGTGATAAGCACTTACATTTATAATTTGTTGTCATTTTGATTTGATTACTGTCATGGAATGAATATAAATATCCTTTTGCCATTTAATATTTAAGACCTTCAAACAGAAAAACTCATGTTTTTGCCAAAAACTGCAGTTTTCCGGCTCCTAAAGATATCACCATCTTACTGGTTCACCCAGTACAGATATCAAGATAAATGGATATCGACCTCACTTTAATTTTCTCTCTCCAGTTCATCACAAAATTCTACTTGTTCTTTAATTACACTAGTCCTTTAAGATCTCATTCTTCTTTTCTCTTTACAAAAATGAATTCTTAGCTAAAGTTCTCCTCTTTATCATATCTATTCATTTTAAATGCATTTATAATAACCTACATTTCTTCAGTATCCTCATTACTAATCTTTGTCGCCTGCAAAAATGTAAGGTGTTGCTCGTGGGGAAAGGTGAACAGGGACAGTTAATGTGTATTAAATTCCTGCTGTTCAACCCATCTCTCTCTTTATTTTTGTGATTTTTATGGTCCTTTGTGTCCAGTTTAGTATCTCCCCACTTAACTACTATTTCCTTGTCTGTTTCCATATATTAACTTTTACTTTTGGGCACTTTTACTCTGAACTTCTTGCCTTCTTTACAACTTACATTCCCAACTCTGTTATGGCTCCTTAGGATCTCAATCTAATTGAAGTGGTGAAGCAAGAAGTTAATCTTTAATTTTTGCCATATGATCTTTGGTTGGCATATTAAGAAAAAAAAAAGATTTTATATATCCTTTTAACTTTCTATAGCAGTAATTTTTCAAGCCTACTACAAAAAAGAAATAATAGTATAGTGAGCCATTATTTACCTATCACCAAGCTTCAACAGTTAGCAACATTTTGCTAAATACATTTCATCTAAACCCAGTCCACCCCAGTGTTCCCTCCCCTCACCCACCCTGGAGTTTATTAAATGCTGATCCCAGCATCATATCATTTAACCTATAAATACTTCAGTATATATCTCTACCAGATAATGACTTAACATACTTAGAATACCATCACAAGCACTTTCTTTACACTTAGCACTTAATACTTGTGACTTAGCCACCACCAGGTGACCCAACAGCTAGTACTAATGGCTACTACTATCAGTTGTAAGATTCTAAAAACTAAATATAAAAAACAATGTTTTTTGGAGTAGGGAAGGGATATAGAGGTTCGCATTAAATAGTAAATAAGCTTAATTTTTCTTTGAAAGATAGCTCAGTCAGCACTCTTATCAGGAAGACATTTAGCTTATTTAACTATTACTGTGTAACAACTACCTTATTATGCTTAATCCATAACCAACTTTATAAGAAAAAAAGTTAAAGGAATGTCATTTTCTTTAGCACATTAGATCTTACAAAATATCGATCCTATGTGTGTATTTTTTTGTGTCATCAGTAAATAGCCAGTGGTAACAGTGGTATGAAAAGAATAAACTGTGCCTACTAAATAAATTACATTATTTTTATTCCTTTCAGCTTCGTCCTCCTCAACCTGCAGTTTACTTATTTGTTTTAGATGTATCTCATAATGCAGTGGAAGCTGGATATTTGACAATTTTGTGCCAGTCGTTGTTAGAAAATCTAGACAAGTAAGAAATGTTTTTACTCATAATGTGTTTGTGTGTGTACAAATATATATATATGTGTGAAGTTTATTAGCAATTTATGGGATTCGTTTTTATTACAGTTTGACTTCATTTATCTATCACTGCACAGTACTTCTTGTCCACCTCAGACACAGGATCCTGCTACTTCAATTATTATGAATTATGACTTGGTGTCCAAATCATAAAATTGTAAATGTTTAATACTTGCTAAGGAATTTAGATCTCATCTAACTGTTCCTCTGACTTGACAGATCTGAACACTGACCAGGATATCAAGGATCCAGATGAGAGAAATCTAGCTGTAATTTTTGCCTGAGCAAGGAGTTTTTCATGAGTTTCAAATGTCCTAATGAGAAAATGAGCCAGACAAAAGGGAAGAAGGAATTGATTTTGTGCTGAATATTTCAGGAAGCCAGAAACTGAGCTCTTCATTTTGACACATTAGAAATGAGCTGTATTGTGCAATTAGAAACAGCGTATAGGATATTGGCTCTAAATCCTGCCTAGTATTGGTCATGAAGGAGACCCTCAACTAGCTTCAAAAATGGACCTTCCAAATCTCTGGAAAACAAAGTAGTTTGTACATTTCTTTTTTTACTCCCCAAACCTACAGGATATATGACTTAAGGTTATTAGTAAGAGTGGCTCACACCTGCATTGGTTCTTGCCATGTGTAGAGGAGTAGGGGTGGTTATATATAAATACTTCGTCAGAAGTACTCCTGGTGATTTCAGAAGGTTCTCTCCCACCTTCCATTTAAGTCTGAGAATCCTTGCTCTGTTACCATAGTCTACATACCACTGATCTGGGCCTATGACTAGTGGATAACGTTGAGATAAAAATACCCAGAAACTTTAAATGCTTTGCTTTTAGTTTCTTTTAGTAACTTAGAGTTTTCATAATTTCATCCTTGATTGAAGCATTTGCCCTGTTTTTAGGCACAAGTACTTATTAATTCGGGTGTAGTTTCAGCAGTGAGTAGCAATGGAAGACTGCAAAGAAATAGTTTTAAAGCTGAAGAGTCAGCTTGCTGAAAAAGTATGAAGCCTGTCCAGTGCATGACTATTTGTAAGTTAAATAGACCATGCCAAACCAAAAGGATAAAATTGGGAATGGCAAATTATTTAAAACATAACATACAAATATATATACACACACACACACACACACACACACACACACATATTTTTTTTTTATTATTAAGCAGAAAATAGCATTAGGAAAGTAAAAAAAGAAGATAACATGTTTTTGGAAAGAGCTATGGATATAACTTGGAGAAAAAGCCATTTGATATGGAGCAATTGCATCTCAACTCTGAATTTTGAGCTTGGAGTAGAGTAGATAGGGAGTCTCCATTCTAATCGGTAACAAACAGCCCTAACACTCCATGACCTTAGAAATTTCAGAGGAGTAAAGAATCATCTGTAGAAACATCATAAATCTTGACGAGTATTGGTAAGCTAAACACCCACATAAGTTGGTGCATTGTTTTCTGAAATTTTCTTTGACTTTGCAGACTATCTGACTGGCCTGATCAATAATGCATAACAGTAATAATGTTTCTTGTTTTTGATGTACACTGTTTTGGCATCCTGTGATACTCAAAAATATTTTAAAAGCATTGCTAAAACAATAAATTATATAACAGCATTTAACATAGTGGTACTTAAAAAATATTTTTGTAAGATGAAGCATCCATTTTATCAATAAGGAGAACCTGACGGGCAAAGAAATGGTCATTTATTGTTTTTTTTTGCCATGGCATTGACTCTTGAATACTGAGTTCTTGCAGAAAACTTTTAAAGGACTGATAATAGATAAAATGTCTTGATGTTCTTAAATGTGATTTTTATTTAAAACTTTCCACATTAAAATCTGATTTACAGGGGCGCCTGGGTGGCTCAGTCGGTTGAGCGTCCGACTTCAGCTCAGGTCATGATCTCACAGTTCATGGGTTCGAGCCCCGCATCAGGCTCTGTGCTGACCGCTTTCTCAGAGCCTGGAGCCTGCTTCAGATTCTGTGTCTCCTCCTGTCTCTGCCCCTCCCCCGCTCACGCTTTGTCTCACTGTTTCTCAAAACTAAATAAATATAAAAATAAATAAATAAATAAATAAAATAGAATTAAAAAATAAAATCTGGTTTACATTAATTACATTGTCTTTTCTTGGAAAGTACTCATTTGTCATCTGCCCTTAAACAGTTTGAGCTACATACACTCTTTTTGTAGCATTGGAACTGAAAATATGAGTAAATGTTTAGTTAAAGGAGTGTGTGCTAGAGGAAAGTTAGTAAGAAATCTTTGATTTTTTTAATCATTTCATTTTTAGTTTTGGTTTATTATTTGAACATGGTTCAGTTTTCTTGAGTATTAGCTCTAAACACGTTGGTTTCATCTGAAAATGGGATGTTTCATCTTTGCTCTTTACTGATGTATGTTGGTTTAGAGAGGAATAACTTTCCTCTATGAAAAAGCATGTGTAATTATTCTTAGACTTTGTTTACTATTTAATTATTTTTTTTAATAAAATATGTTACTAAACACTTTGAATTTAAAATTATCATTTTTATACTTAGGCTTCCTGGAGATTCACGAACAAGAATAGGGTTCATGACCTTCGACAGCACTATTCATTTCTACAATTTACAAGAAGGATTATCACAACCTCAAATGTTGATTGTGTCTGATATAGATGGTAAGCAGTGAATAGAAGTCTTTGTGACTATAGATTTTGGAATTGAGGCTACTGTATTTGACAATACATCCTGTCATAGTGCTGTAAGGATAATTTGGTGCACTTTGATACTTTAAAAACAGTTTCCCGGCGAGGTGCCTGGGTGGCTCAGTTGGTTGAGCGTCCAACTCTTGATTTTGGCTCAGGTCATGATTCCAGGGTTGTGGGATCCAGCCCCATATCAGGCTTTGTGCTGAGCATGGAGCCTGTTTAGATTCTTTCTCTCTCCCTCTGCCCCACTCCCCAATTCATGCTTTCTCTCTCTCTCTCTCTCTCTCTCTGTCCTTCTCCCTCTCCCTCTCTCCTCTCTTCTCTCTCTCCTCTCTCTCCTCTCTCTCCTCTCTTCTCTCTCTCTAGAGAGATATAGTTTGTTTTCTGGAACATATTTCATTCTAAGTTTTCTATGTCTGTGTGTGTACTTATGTGTGCACACACATATGTATAATATATATTTAATAAAGCAGTATCATGGTTCCCATTATATATACGGCCTATTAAAAACTAAGATTTTTAAATTTATGATATTCTTTTGACTTGATTTATCTATTGATTAAAATATATGTTTTCCCTTTAGATGTTTTTCTACCTACACCGGATAGCTTACTTGTGAATCTATATGAAAGTAAAGAGGTGAGATTGACTTTTCTCTTAAAGTATGAAAATATTTCTGTTATTTTAACTGTTTACTAAAATCTTTAACATTTGTTTACTTAGTATATTAATATTGCATAGACAATGTAGGTAGCATACTTATTGACTCCTCGGTTTATATCCCCTAAGATACAGTGGTATATATTATACTCCAGAATGTTTTAAAGAAGAAAATTGCCTTGCCCTCTGAGTAATTCAACTTTTAATCTTTGTTTTCCCAGCTTATAAAAGACTTATTGAATGCATTACCAAATATGTTCACCAATACAAGAGAAACACACAGTGCCCTTGGTCCTGCGCTTCAGGCTGCCTTTAAATTAATGTCTCCAACAGGTGGCCGTGTGTCTGTATTTCAGACACAGTTACCTTCCTTGGGTGCAGGACTTCTGCAGTCCAGAGAAGATCCTAATCAGAGATCAAGCACAAAGGTATTTTAGATTTGGTTTCTCTGTCATGTTTAAGATTTTGTTTTGTACCTCCGTAGCCCGTGTAATTATTTGTTCGTTATTCTGCTTTTTTACTTCATTGATAGTAAAAATCTGGTGAGAAAATGTATCATTTTGTGTTCTTTGTATTACTTTCTTTGCAAGTCATAGAAATTTAAAAATAACTTACTCTAATCCTTTCATTTTACAGATGAGGAAAATAGATTAAATTTGCCAAAGGTTAAGTAACTAATGGTGAAGGTGTGACTTGATTTTCTGGCTGCAGTTCTCTTTTCTGTTATACAACTGATAATACTAAATCTGAGATATTACAATTTAACACGTTCATACTAATAAACATTTAAAAAAATTTTTTTAATGTTTATTTTGAGAGAGAGTGTCAGTGGGGAAGGGGCAGAGAGAGAGCAGGAGAAACAGAATCTGAAACAGGCTCCAGGCTCTGAGCTATCAGCACAGAGCCCGATGCGGGGCTCCAACTCGGGAACGGCGAGATCATGACCTAGGCTGAAGTCGGACGCTTAACCGACTGAGCCACCCAGGAGCCCCCATAAACATTTTAATTATAAAGATAATACAAACCATTGTATAACAAGAATAAACCATCAATAATCTTTACTATCAAGATAATAGCATTTAGGGGTGCCTCACTGGCTTGGTTGAAGAACATGTAACTCCTGATCTTGGGGTCTTGAGTTTGAGTCCCATGTTGGGTGTAGAGATAACTTAAAATCTTTAAAAAAAAAAAAAAAGATAATAATGTTTATATAAACACATACAAATATGCATAATCAGGCATCATATGTATATAGTATGTTTTAACTGACTTTTTTTCATTGAAGAGTACATTGTGAGCATTTTCTGAGGTCCTGAAAATTGTCTTAATTTTTTTTTAATGTTATTTATTTTTGAGAGAGAGAGAGAGCACAAGCAGGAGTGGTGTGGAAAGAGAGGGGGACACAGAATCCAAAGCAGGCTCCAGGCTCTGAGCTGTCAGCACAGAGCCCGACACGGGGCTCAAACTCACGAACCTTGAGATAATGACCTGAGCTGAAGTCAGAAGCTTACAACTGAGCCACCCAGGTGCCCCTGAAAATTATCTTTAAAAAATATTTTTTAGAGGCACCTGGCTGTCTCAGTCAGAAGAACATGCAACTCTTGATCTCAGGGTCGTGAGTTCAAGCCCCACTTTGAAGGTAAAGATTACTAAAAAACATAAATAAACTTTCAAAAATAAAGAATATCTTTTAGTAAATATGAAAGTACTCGATTTAATTAGTTGCCTCCTAGCTACTGAACAGTTGTCTCCAGTATTTTCTCTATTAAAGAAAAACAAAAAACAAAAACTATGAGACTGAATATTACTTGGGTTTTACATGAAGATTTGGTCAGAATATTTTAATCCCTTGTTTCAAATAATAAATGAGCTAGAATAATCATTTTTGTGCTGTGTGTAAGTTTTATGTGACCTCAAGGGAATACTATTACAACTAATTGTGAGTCTGAACTAAACAGTTTTAATAATGCCATAAACATTTAGCCACATATTTAGTTTTTCCTTAGGAAAAATTCCTAGAAGCGAAATTATTGGGTCAAACTTAAGTTATTAAAGTGTTTTACTTGCTTGGGTTTTTTCTTTTCTTTTCTTTCTTTCTTTCTTTCTTTCTTTCTTTCTTTCTTTCTTTTAATCAACTGCATCCTTAAGGACTCTCAAATCTTCTAGCCATTATTTTTACTGTTTTTTTTATTCTTCATCAATTTGCTAGAGAAAAATAGTGCCATATTTTACTTATTATAGAAACTGTATTATTAGGAAGGTTTTTTGTTTTTGTTTTAAGTAGGCTTCATGCCCAATGTGGAGACCAAAGCAAGTTTTAAACTCACAATTCTGAGATCAAGAGTTGGGCACTTAACCAACTGAGCCCCCCAGGCATCCCAGACACTGCATTTTTTAAGTTGTTTTTCAGAAAAAAATCTAATTTTAAAATAAATTAGGGCAAGTGTATTTTTTAAACTCATCAAGTACAGCTAGCATCAGTTCATTGATCTATTGCAATCCATCATAGAATACTGAGGGGTTTTGAACAGAGGAAGGTGTTATGTGTTACTGAAGTCTCCAGTGCAGTTTTGTTTTATTTATCTCATTTAACTTTTAGAAATACTCTATTTCCTGGGACTCAGAAGCTTAAATACCTGTTCTGATATACATATTTCTTCATGTCTGAGTAAACTCTAATATAGTAATCATACATTATAATTAAGAGGATTGAAATATTTTGTTATGCAGTGTAGCATAGGAGTTAAGAATTGGAGTCTGACTCTTGCATTTTTAACTCTTCACCAGCGCCACCTTCTCAGCTCAAGTGTCCTCATGCCAATAGGAAAAACCTTCATCAGTCTTTGATTCCGTCACATTGTCATGTAACAGTACACAGTAATGGTTAACAGCACTCACTCTGGAGCCAGAGCCAGACTTCTCAGTTTTATATTCCAGCGTCCGCCACTCAGTAAACACGTAATTGGTTGTTACTTAATCATTTTTTGCCTCAGTTTCCTCACCTGTAAAATGTAGGTAACTTTAATTTATTTAAAACCTCTCGAACAGTCCTTTATTAGTGCTTTATAAATGTTAACAATTAGTCTTGTAGGATCTACGCCAACTACCTAGATGTTTCAAAAACTTACTTAGTTTGATAGGAGGACAAAGTATCATCTTCATTACTGTAAGAGATGTAGAAATGTGTGCATAGCGCAAGGCTTCCAGCTCTTTCTTTATGGCCTGTTGACTTAGGTTGTACAGCATCTTGGCCCTGCAACGGATTTTTATAAGAAACTGGCTTTAGATTGCTCAGGGCAGCAGACTGCAGTGGATCTGTTCCTTTTAAGTTCACAGTATTCTGATCTTGCTTCTCTAGGTAAGGAGATTCCATGTTCATCTGTTTACATAAACATTTTTAGCATATAGTCAAATCTAAACTCTTTAGTAAGCGTTCTCTGTTTGGGGATAAAAAGCATGTGAATTAGATAGATGATATCTATGAAAATTACCAGTAACTGTACAGCACTATACAAATCTAAAATGCTATTACTGTTTGTTTTTAAAATCTAATTCTTTGCCATTCTGCTCAACAATAAACCCTATCCAGATATTTTACAAATATTTGTGTTTTCGCAGATTTGTATTTTCTTACTTTGACAGCTTAGGCTTCTTCCTTAAGACTTAGATTTTTTTCATGATATAAAAATCTGTACTATTGTTGGGCAAGTAAGATATTTCTGGATATTATTATAGGATATCATTGTTTCTGTAGCTAATATTTTTTATATTTCTCTCTAAAGCTTGCATGTCCAAGTATTCTGCAGGGTGCATCTATTATTATCCATCTTTCCACTATACTCACAATCCTTCACAAGCAGAAAAGTTACAGAAAGACCTGAAACGGTATCTCACAAGAAAAATTGGGTTTGAAGCTGTTATGAGAATAAGGTGTACTAAAGGTATGAAATTACAAAAATCATGCTTTATGTTATGTACTTTTGTCAAAATTACTTTGACTACCTATAATGATTCTTCATCATTCAGGACTCCCTGCTTGAACCAGTCAGCTACAAACTGTTTTAAATGTATATAGTTCTTGAATAATCATTGCCTAATTTCTTAAGTAATTTGAATAAATGAGAAAAAATAATGTTTGCTTTATTAGGAAGAACCTAAGAAAAAGCCATACTGGAGGTGATTTTAGAAGGAGAATTAGAGGAGTAGGGAAGATCATAAGTGAAAATTGTTTGATGAATGATCTTTGCCTTCATAATCGTTCAGTTAGTCTTCAGTTTGCATTACCTCAGTTTTATGTGAATGTTTGCTGGAGGGATTCTCATCCCTAATTTTAATTAAAAAAAATTTTTTTTTAATGTTTATTTTTGAAAGAGAGAGAGAGACAGAGCATAAGCCGGGGAGGGGCAGAGAAAGAGGGAGACACAGAATCCAAAGAAGGCTCCAGGCTCTAAGCTGTCAGCACAGAGCCCAATGTGGGGCTCAAACCCACAGACTGTGAGATCATGACCTGAGCAAAAGTCAGACCCTAAACAGACTGAGCCACCCGGGCGCCCTCCCCCCCCCCCCCCAATTTTAATTCTTAAATGAGTTATATAGTAACCGTCATTAGTTTCATTTTGTATATTAGATCTTTGTCTGACTTCAAATCATGTATGAGAAAATATAAGATTAGTTATCAATACAAGTTAAATGTATACTGTCTCTTTTATATAACATGCATTGTTTGTTAGTTTTGAATTGGTATTTTAGAACCTCTACTAACACCCTAATCCTAACCCTTTTGATTTAGAATCACAGGGGCACCTGAATGGCTCAGTCAGGTAAGCATCTGACTCTTGATCTCGGAGTCTTGAGTTCAAGCCCCGCATTGGGCTCCATGCCTCCAGCATGGAGGCTACTAAAAAAAAAAAAATTCAAAATCAGAGACAGTTTTTACTTTAAAAAGTAGCTTTAGCCTGAGGTAAAGGTACTTCTGTCGCTTTATCTTTTATAACAAGTTTTCTCTTCCTTAGGTCTTTCAATGCACACTTTTCACGGAAACTTCTTTGTCCGTTCCACTGATTTGTTATCCCTTGCCAACATCAATCCTGATGCTGGATTTGCAGTACAGCTGTCAATCGAAGAAAATTTGACAGATACTTCTTTAGTGTGCTTTCAGACAGCTTTGTTATATACATCAAGCAAAGGTAATGTTAATAGATATGAAATATAATCAGCCGTAATTTCCCCCTCCTTTTACATCCTGGTGGAAATGGGGAGAAAGAATGAATGTACAGTGGGAGATAAATGGAATCTGCATTAGTTAATCAAATATGTGTTCTCTGGTTTTTTTTAACTCATTTTGAATCTTTAATATCATTTTGTTGTTGTTGTTGTTGTTGTTGTTGTTTTGTTTTGTTTTGTTTTATTAAGGGAGAGAGCGAGCACATAAGCAGGGGAGAAAATCCCAAGCAGGCTCCACGCTCCGTGCAGAGCCCAGTGCAGGGCTTAATCCCAGAACCCTGGGATCATGACCTGAGCCTAAATCAAGAATCAGACACTCAACCAGCTGAGCCACCCAGGTGCCCTTTTAATATCTAATATTTAATATTTTTGACTCGTGGAAGTCATGGATTCTCAGTATCATATGTGTCTGGTAAACTCATGCTAAATCCAGCTATGTCATCCTTAGCATTATTTTTTGCCCCATAAAATAAATAAATCTGTATATCATGTAAGACCCACGTTAGTTACTTGACAGTCAGGTTTTCCGACATTTTACTATGCTGTATATAATTTACGATGATTGATATTAAACTGAAAACCAGGAGGCACCTGGGTGGCTCAGTTGGTTGAATGTCCAACTCTTGATTTCCACTCAGGTCATGATCCCAGGGTCGTGGGATCGAGCCCCGTGTCAGGCTCTGCACTGAGTGTGGAGCCTGCCTAAAATTCTCTGTCCCCCTCCACAGCTTGTGCGCACGCTCTCTCTCTCTCTCTCTCTCTCTCTCTCTCTCTCTCTCTCAAAAAATTAAAAATAATAAAAAATTTAAAAATAAAAGCCAGAACCTAATGTTCAACTGTATACAAAATATATATCACAATCTATAAATATGGGGAGTGTTTGATTTTCTTTAAAACCCATTACGTGTAGACTTTGTTTTTACATTTCAGAATCCTGTTGGTTTAATTCAGTCAATAGTAACCTGAATACTGTTTTGACCTGTCTGCTTTATTTCTGTCTTGGTCTAGTGTGTTTTGACATTATTTCATCATTTCCTATAGGCGAACGGAGAATTAGAGTGCACACGCTCTGTTTGCCAGTAGTGAGTTCACTAGCAGATGTGTATGCGGGAGTGGACGTACAGGCTGCCATCTGCCTTCTGGCAAACATGGGTGAGTAAGAACGTGGACGACTTGGATTCTTCTGTCCTAAAAGCTGAAACCTGGACGTTTTTTACCCTAGAAATTACTTACTTAGAAAGGGTATATGTTTTGGGGCGCCTGGGTGGCGCAGTCGGTTAAGCGTCTGACTTCAGCCAGGTCACGATCTCGCGGTCCGTGAGTTCGAGCCCCGCGTCAGGCTCTGGGCTGATGGCTCGGAGCCTGGAGCCTGTTTCCGATTCTGTGTCTCCCTCTCTCTCTGCCCCTCCCCTGTTCATGCTCTGTCTCTCTCTGTCCCCAAAATAAATAAAAAACGTTGAAAAAAAATTTTTTTTTAAAAAGAAAGTGTATATGTTTTACATCTTCACTTACAGAAGTGTGAATTGGACTGTTCTTATATTTCTTATTAACTCTTTAGTTTAAAACCTTCTGGGGGATTCATAATCACTAAAAACTGGTAACAACCCAAATGTCCTTCAGTTGATGAATGTTTGAACAAACTACGGTATATCCGTACCATTAACTGTAACTCAGTGATAAAAAGAAATGAATTGTTGATACGTGAATAGACATGGATGACTCTCAGAGGCATCATGCTAAATGGAAGGGAGCGAGCTTCAAAAGGAGACAGCTGTAGACACACTCATATGACATTCTGGAAAAGGGAAAATTCCAGGGGTGAAGAACAGATCAGTGATTATCAGGGTTAAGGATAGTGGGAAGATTTTACTACAGGGGGCCAGCACCACTGGATATTTTTGGGGTAATGGAACTGTGGTGTATTTTGATTGTGATATTGATTACATAGCTGTGCATTTGACATATAATCACCATAGAATTATACCCAAAAGAACAAATATTGTTATATGTAAGTTAAAAAAAAAAAAAGTCTTTTGGGGAATTAATATAACACTGGGAGTGTTGTTTTCAGTGAATTTTCCTTTTTGACATGAAGTGAATCTTATTTTTCATGTAGTCCTAGAGAAAAGTAGTCATTATTATCCATTTTGGGAAAAATTATAATACCATATATTAAAGTGTCCCAATATTTTATTATTTTATTTGTATTTCAAATTCAGTATGTTATAACTGATTGTTTTTCAATATAATTTTTTTATTCAATATAATTTTTATTTTTAATACTTGGGCATACCTATAGGCTATCTCTAGTTTAATAAAATATGTGCTTGGAAGAAAATAACTTCCACACTGATACCTGGCTCTTAAGTGTCTGCATGAGAAGCTATGTTCAGTTGCCCTCTTTTTTTGTTGACCTGGAAATGCTTTAATAAAGAAAATTTTAGAGGATCACAAGATATGACTCAGATAGCAGAACCCAACATTGTTTATGCAAAAAAAAAAAAAATGATACTTTAAAATGTGACTTCTACTGGAGAAATGAAAACATCCCTAGAGCTTTCTTGCTCAGATGTAAATGGATGGTACACATTCCCTAATATCAATAGAAGTTAAGCATTTTTAGATGTATAGAGACTAAAACAAAAAGGTCCAAAACAATCTAGATTTGTTCTGACTGACAGAATTGTTCACATTTACTTCACAAAAAAATGTGTCATGAGTAGACACTTGCAAAATGAAGGGGCAGGTGAAATGTATTTTTCTATCCTGAAAACAGTGTGTGTTGCTTTCTTAAGAAATGCATGTAAATTTTATCTCTTCTAGCATTCATTGGAATCTAATGGTGAAATACATTTTCATTTTGATTGCTTTATAGCTGTTGATCGATCCATCTCCTCAAGCCTATCAGATGCAAGAGATGCCTTAGTGAATGCTGTCGTGGATTCCTTATCTGCATACGGCTCAACGGTCTCAAATTTACAGCACTCTGCCCTGATAGCACCCAGCTCCCTCAAGCTGTTTCCTCTCTATGTTTTGGCCCTTCTTAAACAGGTAGCTCTCTGTCTATACTGTTACATTTCATAAAGATGAAAAAATGAAATCCAGGTTTTCTGCGGTTTTTC
This sequence comes from Prionailurus viverrinus, assembly GCF_022837055.1. Taxonomy (NCBI): domain Eukaryota; kingdom Metazoa; phylum Chordata; class Mammalia; order Carnivora; family Felidae; genus Prionailurus; species Prionailurus viverrinus. The sequence goes on along the minus strand of NC_062564.1, from coordinate 114,125,358 downwards.
ATATTTAACTAGACAGTTTTGCAGCTTAGCACTGGAAAATTTTTGAAAAACAGAAGATCAGTGGAAAATGAAAGTACATAAAAACAGGATGTTTGAAACCATATGCTCTCTTTAATATGTGGAAGCAACAAGGGGCACCTGGGTGGCTCAGTTGGTTAAGCGTCCAACTTTGGCTCAGGTCATGATCTCGCAGTTCGGGAGTTCAAGCCCCGCATCAGGCTCTGTGCTGACAGCTCGGATCCTGGAGCCTACTTCGGATTCTGTATCTCCCTCTCTCTCTGCCTTTCCCTGGCTCATTCTCGCTCTTGGTGTGTGTGTGTGTCTCTCTCTCTCTCAAAAATAAATAAACATTAAAAAAAATAATATGTGGGAGCAACTTAAAGAATGGTATGCTTTTATAGCACACTCTTAGTATGTATGTGCTTCTGGAACAAGACGCTAAGGAAAGGATTTACTGTCCATCGAACATCTTTCCAAGTCTCAAGCACTATAATAACTGTTATATATGCATCGTCTTATTTAATCCTTACCACACCCTAGAGAGGTAAGCATTTTTTTGTTTTTCTTATGATAATAGTATAGCTTTGAGAAGCTAATAACTTGCTCACCTATCTACCTGTTCAATGTCAGAGCTGAGAATTTAATCCAGGTCTGTTTTGAAGGCCATGCTTTTTCCATGACTATGATGGTATATATACTTGTTTTAATGTTTGTCTGTATTTGTTTTATTTGAAAATACGTATTTTTTTTTCCTCGTAGAAAGCATTTAGAACTGGTACAAGCACACGCCTGGATGATCGTGTATATGCCATGTGTCAGATAAAGTGTCAGCCACTTGTTCATCTAATGAAAATGATTCATCCCAACTTATACAGGATAGACAGATTGACAGATGAGGTAGGATTTTTTAAATATATTTGAGCGTCTTGATTCTACAGCTAGGCTGCTAATGTAAGGTGCTAACAATTTTTTACATCTGCTCTTTCCCTATAGTAGTAATATAGTAAATGACGACACTAGCTGTAGAGTTGGTTGAACAGTAGGACTATTAGATACTGTCTATGGTCATGGAGTTTTCAAAAATAACGGGAAGTAATTCAGCTTATGGGTTTGGTTATATTTATTACAAAGTAAATTGTAGAGTGGACATTTCCATTTGTATTTGGTAGATACTGACTGTTCCTGATGTGATCAGAATGCAATTTTTGGTTTTGTTTTTAATTCCAGTATAATTAATGTATAGTATAATGTTATGTATAAGGTTCAGGTGTACAATATAGTGGACCAACAATTCTGTACATTACTCAGTGCTCATCATGATAAATGTACCCTTAATCTCCTTCACCTGTTTCCTGCATCTCCCCCCACCTTCCCTCTGGTAACCACCAGTTCTCCATAGTTAATAGTCTATTTTTTGTTTGTTCCTTTTTTTCTTCATGTTTTCTTAAATTCCACATATGAGTGAAATCATGGGGTATTTGTCTTTCTCTGACTGACTTCATTTAGCATGATACCATCTAGATCCACCCATGTTATTGCAACTGACAAGATTTCATTCTTTTTTATGACTAATATTCCATTATTTATATATATCACTTCTTTATCCATCCATCTGTTGATGGATACTTGGGTTGCTTCCATACTTTGGCTATTTTAAATAACACTGCTATAAACATAGAGATGCTTGTATCCTTTTGAATTAGTGCTTTTGTATTCTTTGGGGAAATACCCAGTAGTGGAATTACTGGATCATATGGTAATTCTATTTTTACCTTTTTGAGGAACCTCCATACTGTTTTCCACAATGGCTGTACCAGTTTGCATTCCCACCGATAGTGTATGAGGGTTCCTTTTTCTCCACATCCTCGCCAACACTTACTTCTTGAGTTGTTGATTTTGGTCATCTGACATGTGTGAGGTGATATTTCATTGTGGTTTCGATTTGCATTTCCCTGATGGTGAGTGATGTTGAACATCTTTTCATGTGTCTGTTGGCCATATTGGGTGTCTTTGGTGAAATGTCTTTTCATGTCTTGCCCATTTTTTAATTGGATTATTTGGGTTTTTGTTCTTTAAGTTCTTTGTGTATTTTAGATCTAACTCCTTATTGGATATGTCATTTGTAAATATCTTCTCCCATTCAATAGGATGTCTTTTGTTTGTTGATTGTTTCCTTTGCTGTGCAGAAGCTTTTTATTTTGACACGGTCCCAACAGTTTATTTTTGCTTTCATTTCCTTTGCCTTAGGAAACCTATCTGAAAAAATGTTGCTGTGGCTGATGTCCAAGAAATTGCTGTCTGACATGCCCTCTTCTAAGATTTTTATGGTTTCAGATCTCAGATTTAGGTCTTTAATCCGAGTTTATTTTTGTGTATGGGGTAAGACAGTGGTCCTGTTTCATTCTTTTGCATGTAGCTGTCTAGTTTTCTCAACACCATTTGTTAAAGAGACTGTCTTTTTCCCGTTGCATATTCTTGTCTCCTTTGTCAAAGGTTAATTGGCCAAATAATCACGAGTTTATTTCTAGGCTCTCTATTCCGTTCCATTGATCTATGTGTCTGTTTTTGTGCCAGTGCCATACTGTTTTGATTACTATAGTTTTATAGTATAACTTGAAATCTGGGATTGTGATATCTCCAGTTTTGTTCTTTTTTTTCAAGATTGCTTTGGCTATTCAGGGTCTTTTGTGGTTCTATATGCATTTTAAGATTGTTTGTTTTAGTTCTGTGAAACATAATGCTGCTATTTTGATAGGGATTGCATTAAATCTGTAGATTGCTTTGGGTGGTATGGACATTTTAACAATACTTGTTTTCTAAATCCATGAGCATGGAATATCTTTCCATTTGTTTGTGTCATCTTCAATTTCTTTCATCAGTGTTTTATTGTTTTCAGAGTACAAGTCTTTCACCTCCTTGGTTAAGTTTGTTCCTAGGTATTTTATTATTTTGGGTGCAATTGTAAATGGGATTGTTTTCTTAATTTCTCTTTTTGCTACTTCATTATTAGTAAATAGAAATGCAGTGGATTTCTGTATATTGATTTTGTGTCCTGTGACCTTTCTGAATTCATTTATCATTTCTAGTAGTTTTTTGGTGGATTCTCTAGGGTTTTCTGTATATTGCATCATGTCATCTGCATAATGAAAGTTTGACTTCTTCCTTACCAATTTGGATGCCTTTCATTTTTGTTGTCATCTGATTGCTGTGGCTGGATCTTCCAATACTGTGTTGATGAAAGTGCTGAGAGTGGACATCCTTGTCTTGTTCCTGATCTTAGGGGATGGAAAGAGCTTTCAGTTTTTCACCATTAAGTATGATGTTAGCTTGGGGTTTTCATATATAGCTTTTATTATGTTGATGTGTGGTTCCCCCTGATACAAGTGCAATTTTGATTATATTATAAACCAAATCTGGTATCCAATAGTTATTTTTAATATGCAAATTTATAGTGTCTTTTCTTTCTTGTGTTAAAACTCTACTCGTTGGAATCTTCTTTATTTTGTTACTAGAAAAATGTAAAAAAGTAACTTGCTTTGCAGCAGATTTAATAGTCATACTTTTAATGTGTCCAGATCCCAGAAGGGAAGGAAATAGATCATTTTACATATTCATGTTTTTTATCTTTGTAATTTGAATATATCTGAGTGTCTTGATTCTATAGCCAGGGTGGTAATGTATTATCAATAATTTTTTTGCAACTTAGAAAATTCTCAAGTGTCATTTTTTAGTATTTCATAAAACGCTGGTAGTAGCCTTTACGTTCCAGACTGTGATGATAGTTATACAAGTTCCTTCACGTTTCATCTCTTTTTTTTTTTTTTTCTCAGGGTGCGATACATGTTAATGACAGGGTCGTACCTCAACCACCTCTTCAAAAATTGTCTGCAGAAAAACTGACAAGAGAAGGTGCTTTCCTTATGGACTGTGGCTCTGTAAGCACCCTCTACTGATGATGTTTAACACTGTTCTGGGTGGCAAAAGCAGAAACACTTACAGAGGCCAGCTCTGTTATCGTAGGTCAGGCAGTGAAAGGTGGGATTAGGAACTGAGAAGCAATAAATTGGTACCTGGCACGAGCAGTCAATTTATTTTAGACTTTTCTAGTCAGATACCATTTTATTATTATGGATTATTTATTGTCATGGGTTATGTATACTTGATAAAGAGAAGTAAAGAGATAAATTCTGTCTGGCATCTAGAATCATTAAATTCAAAGGGACCTCAAGAATCTTAGCAGTTTCAACTTCTCCCCATTGTCTAAGCCATTAGTGATTAGGAGTTCAGGAGAAGTCACTGGGCCAGATGGTGGTGAAGGGTGTCAGAATGATCAAGATAGCTTCATAAACGATACCTTATGAGCAGGAAAGGAGGGGTGAGGGAGAGCCCTTAGTTAAAATACACAGATACTAATTGAAAGAGTGGATAGGAAATACAGTGAGTCAGTTATCCTGGCTAAAGCACTACCTCCCTATTGGGGGAAAAAAGTAAGGAAGATGGTGCAATAAAATAATATTTTATGGAAAGTCTTGAAATTTAAGCAAAGAAGACATGAACCACTCTAGATTCTTGAATATGGATTCCAAATGTACCAATTACGAGTTTCCTTTTACTTTTATGTTTGTTCCTACTGTAAGATGGTACGCTTTACCTCTTTTATGCCTCACGATTTTGAGAAAATTAGTTATAATAGGTTTCTGAGTACGGAGCTTTAATATGTTGTTGGGTTTTTTTTTGTTTTAGGTTTTTTACATTTGGATTGGAAAAAGCTGTGACAATAATTTCATAGAGGATGTGCTTGGGTATCCTAATTTTGCATCAATACCACAGAAAATGGTCAGTGTGCTCTACACTTTTAACTTTTTGTATGCTTGTTTGTTTAAAATGTTCAGTGAGGGGCGCCTGGGTGGCGCAGTCGGTTAAGCGTCCGACTTCAGCCAGGTCACGATCTCGCGGTCCAGGAGTTGGAGCCCCACGTCAGGCTCTGGGCTGATGGCTCGGAGCCTGGAGCCAGTTTCCGATTCTGTGTCTCCCTCTCTCTCTGACCCTCCCCCGTTCATGCTCTGTCTCTCTCTGTCCCAAAAATAAATAAACGTTGAAAAAAAAAAAAAATTTAAAAAAAATAAAATAAAATGTTCAGTGAGATCAAATTCACATACAATTCACCATTTTAATTATCATAAAGTCAACTCATTAGCTTTTAGTATATTTACAGTGTTGTACAACAGTCACCAGTACCTTAATTTCAGAGCATTCCCATCACCCCAAAAGGAAACCTATATTCCAAATTCTCCTCTCCTGCTTTCCTCTAGCAACCCCAATCTACATTCTGTCTCTGCAGATTTGCCTGTTCTGGACATTCCATATAAATGGAATCACATAAGATGTGGCCTTCTGTGTTTCGTCTCTTTTCATTTCTCGTAATATTTTCAAAGTTCATCCCCATTGTAGCACATATGAGTACTACTTCATTCTTTTTTTTAGTTTATGTGCTGCGGAAGGAAGCACAAGTACTTCATTCTTTTTTATGACTAAATAATAATTGTGTAGTTATGCTACATTTTTAAATCCAGTCATTCATTCATGGACATTAGGGTTGTTTTCCTTTTGGAGTTACTGTGAGTAGTGCTACTGTGAACAATTTATGTACAAGTGTGTGTGTGAACATATGTTTTCAGTTCTCTTGTGCATACCTAGGAATAAAATTGCTGGGTCATATGATAAACCCTATGTCTGATTTTTTGAGGAACTGCCAAATTGTTTTCCAACAACTTTAACTTCTAAGTTTTTTTGCTGATAATAAACATAATTTTTTTCACTGGGCCTTTTCTGGATGTATATTAACCCATACCAAAGAAATATGATTCTGAAAATAGTTCTCTATTTTATTAACGAAAAGGCCTACTTTAAAGTCAACGTAATTTTTATCACATTCTGGTATTGTTTGATTGATTGATTGATTTTATTTTGACACATTAATTCCAGAGTTCGTTTCTAAAACTCAACAAATGAAGGTAATAAGGAAAAGTTTAAGAAGAGGGAATAATGTCAGCAGAGGGGAAAAGCATATGAAGAATAAGTTGTTGTTGTTGTTTATTTATTCATTTTGAGAGACAGAACAGGCAGGGGAGGAGCAGAGGAGAGAGAGAATCCCAAGCAGGCTCTGCACTGTCCGCTCTGAGCCTGACGTGGGGCTCAAACTCACAAACCACAAGGTCATGACCTGAGCCGAAATCAAGAGTTGGACACTTAACCTACTGAGCCACTCAGGCATTCCTAGAAAATAAGTTCTAAATAAAATAGTAAACTTTCTTCCAAAGCTGTAGTTATTTAAGCACTGTGATAGTGGCACAATAAATATATCAGGGACACAAAATAGAAATGGATGTAATTCATGACAAATAGAAGGTGGTAAAGATTGCATTTAAAGAAAAAAATACTAGAAAAATAATCTTTATTGTATTAAAATGGGTAGGGCCTTTGTAAGTCCGTGATGGAAAAGATTAATAAATCTGAGAGCATTAAAAAAAAACATTTCCATGTGGTAAAATAAATAAAGACAAACAATAAAATCAGAAGGTTATCTCTAACTCAGGACAGAAAAAGGGCTAATTTCTCCAGTATTAAAAGTTTTCTTACAAGTCTTTGAGAAAAAGACACCCCAGTCCCCTCAGAAAAAAAAGGAAAGGAAAAATGGGCAAAAGATTTGAATAGGCAATTTATAGGAGGGAATATGTAGTAGTAGCCATGTGAAACAATGTTCAGCTTCAATCATTGTTAAAAACAATAACAGTAAATAAAGTTTTCTATTTAAATATTTTCTATTTAAATTTTTAGTCTATACTTTGAGTTATTTAGTTTAGTATTAATTTGGCTTTGGAAAAGACTTCATCATATAACATATATATAACTTACATATATAAATATATTTATTAAATTTATAAAATATACTTATGAAAACATATAAGAATAGACTTTTTAGGTCTTTTAAAAATAATCTCGCACATAGTTTTAAATATGCATACACTGTTCTTTAGAATTCCTTGTCCTTAAATTTTCTTTTAAGTTTTATTTTAATTCCTGTTAGTTAACATACAGTGTTATATTAGTTTCAAGTGTACAGTATTAGTGATTTAACACTTCCACACATCACTCGGTGTCATCATGACAAGTGCCCTCCCTAATCCCCATCACCTGTTTAACCCAACCCCACCTCCCTTCTGGTAATCATCAGTTCTCTAGAGTTAAGAGTCTGTTTCTTGGTTGGTCTCTCTCTCTTTTTTTTTTTTTTTCCCTTACCTTGTTTATTTTGTTTCTTAAATTCCACATATGAGTGAAGTCTTAATAGTATTTGTCTTTTTCTGACTGGCTTATTTCACTTAGTTTATACTAAATGAACCATTGAGCTCCATCCATGTTGTTGCAGATGGTGAGATTTCATTCTTTTTTATGGCTGAATTATATATATATATATATATATATATATATATATATATATATATATATATATATATATATATATATATATATATATATATATATATATATATATATATATATAAACACCACTTTATCCATTCAGTCAATGAATACTTGGGCTGCTTCAATATCTTGGCTATTGTGAATAATGCTGTTATAAACATAGGAATGCTTGTATCCCTTTAAATTAGTGTTTTTGTACTCTTTGAGTAAATGGGTAGTGTGACTACTGGACCATAGGGTAGTTCTATTTTTAACTCTATGAGGAACCACCACACTGTTCTCCACAGAGAGTGCACCAGTTTGCATTCCCACCAACAGTGCAGGAGGGTTGGCATCCTTGCCAACACCTGTTGTTTCTTGTGTTGTTTATTTTAGCCATTCTGACAGGTGTTCTCATTGTAGTTTTAATTTGCATTTCCCTGATGGTGATGATGCACTCTTTTCGTGTGTCTTGTTGGCCATCTGGATGTCCCCTTGCCCTTAAATTTTAAGGACTAAAGGAAACATACAGTTCTCTGAGGATGACTATTATTAGAAGAGGATGTAACAGGGGCGCCTGGGTGCCTCAGTCGATTGAGTGTCCGACTTCAGCTCAGGTCATGATCTCACAGTCTGTGAGTTTGAGCCCCATGTCAGGCTCTGTGCTGACAGCTCAGAGCCTGGAGCCTGCTTCAGATTCTGTGTCTCCCTCTCTCTCTGCCCCTGCCCTGCTCATGCTCTGTCTCTCACTGTCTCAAAAATAAATAAAAACATTTAAAAAAAAAAAAAAAGAGGATGTAACATACAACTGTTGAGCAGATTTGGAAATCAGCAATAGCCCCCTTCAAATGCATGTTTCCTTTAGATGAAACATAAAACTGCAACACAATACCAGTGGCATATTAATCATGGTTTATGTTTTATCGACTTAGAAAAAATATAATATGCAGGTAAAATACCAGTGATATATACTTACCATCAAACATGTTTTATTATCTTATCCAAAAGAATATAAACAGGTTTGTGAATAATTTCAATTTCACTCGTTTGATTGTTGCTTTATGGCTGAGGATAGAGTACTGGTGGTTGGTGGTAGGGGGAACGAATCATGATTTAGTTCTAATATTGCTGAAGTGTGTGAGAAAGGGAAATAATTTCCTAACTATGTTACTTTTACCAGACACATCTTCCAGAGCTAGATACACTTTCATCAGAAAGAGCGAGATCCTTTATCACTTGGCTTAGAGACAACAGACCATTAAGCCCAATTCTTCATGTGGTAAAGTAAGTACTTCTGTAACTCAATTATGAAATTGCCATATCCTGTGCAATCTGTGTGAAATTGCTTGTCTGCAAAGCAGACTTTAAATAATATTATGAAAATGTATTCTAGTAGAAGAATGCTGTTAATTGATAAATATCCCTTCCATTTTCCTAAAGTCCCCATGTATTGATTTTTTTTAATGTATAATTATTCTTTTTAATAATGTGCATCTCTAGATAAATACCCTTTTTTCTTTTTCAGAGATGAGAGTCCTGCCAAAACAGAATTTTTTCAACATTTGATTGAAGACCGAACAGAAGCAGCATTCTCTTACTATGAATTTTTGCTTCACATTCAGCAGCAGATTTGTAAGTGAAGTGAAATTAAATTGAGTAAGAAGCAAAAGATCCGTAGCCTGAGTAAAGCGTACTCTGAGTGTCAGAGAAGCACACAGGCTGTTTGAAATGAAGGCATTTGTTGTCACAAGACACAGTGCATAGCATAGCACCCCGAGGCTTTGGCAGAAGGTAAAGGGGAAGAAAGAACTTGACAGATTTTCTTCAGCCTGAATTAGTGGTCATGACGATGCTGTTTCACCAAGTATATTTTGAGTTGGTTTCTACACATTTTCAGTAGTGCAGCAGTACAGTGCCCCCTGTTCATTGCAAGCTGGCAAATTTATGTAGCTATGTGGAATGGTATGTCCTAATGTCAAGTTAGGTAAATCCCTTTTTCCTATACTTAATATAACATTTCTGGACTTGAAACTCTGACAAGAGATGCCAAAAGGCAGTGGTACCGTGTTACTTGTTTATATGAATTACTTTTTAACAAGGAATGATTTGTATTCATTAAATGAATTCAATATTTTCCCTGTAAAAACAATAGCATTTCAGTACATGAACTATAGAAAAATATATATAATGTACATAAATGTTACATTTGTAAAGAAAATGTAAAAATGTAACTACAAAATATGAATTGCTTCAACTGTGCTGCATCGTTGGATGACAACTCTTTTGTCACAGTTAGAGAATGAGGTTGACTAATGCATATGATGAATTGAGTCCACAAAAGAAATACAAAACTCTTTGTAATTCTGTTAAATCTTTTATGTGGATTTATTTATGATCAGCCTACTAATTAAAAATATTTTGCTTGACAATATTTGGTGTCTTTTTGTGTGTGGGGAGGGTTGTTGGTGTTACTTTTACATATAGGATATGTTGAATTTACTACTTGAATTTAGTAATATCTGTGAATCAATACGTTTTTATTACTTTGTGGACATTACCAAGTACTTATTCTGTTTGTATTCTAAAAGCCAATGTTACTTTCAAAATACATACAAGTATTGACTAGGAATAACTTAATTTGTCTTTCTCAGTTAAATTAGGCATTTTTTTCCTATACATTCATAGCAAGAAAATTTTCATGACATAGTGACTATCCTATTTGTTAAGATTACCATCTTGAATTTTGAGAGTCATTTTATTCTAATGAAAAAAAATCTCTCATTTACTAACAGGTTATTTACTATAAAAACTATTAATGATCTATTAGATCATTGAATGGAATTTTATAACTATAAAAGTCCCATCAATTAACTTCAGAAGGAAGAAGGAACTTGGTGTGTTTAGTGGGTGATTTTTACTGGTTATGTATTTGGTGGCTCTATTTTCTTTAGATAAAAATAAACGTATTCTTCTCACATTCCTTGATGCAAATGAGAAGTTAAATGACTCACTCTAAATGACTTCACTAATTAATGACAGAGCTAATAGTAAAAACCAAATGTTCTCCCCTCCCACCACCTACTCCCATCCCAACCTCACCCCCAAGACTGTATTTGTCTCTGTACCATGATGCCTCCAGCAAGGGTGAATCTTATTGAACTTTAGGAAAAACTACAGTATTCTAAGGGCAACTAAATATTGTAATTTTATAACAAAAACTATCTTGTTTCTACTTTGAGAAAGAAAAAATCATTTGGATATTTTGTTACTCATTCAGGAGGTAATTTTAAGCACTTAATACTTGTCAGACTTTGTTCCAGGCATAAAACAAACAAAATCCCCACTTTCACAGAGCTTACAGGCTAGGGTAATGGTGTGGAGGACTGAAAAAAAGACAATGTATTTATATGTCAGGTGTAATGAAGGCTACAAAACAAAATAAAGCTGGATAAGGGAATCAAGAATGCTATTTTTGGTAGTAACTAGGGAAGGCCCTTCTGGAAAGTGACAGCTGAGCAGAGACCTAAACCCACACAGGTGTCTGGAAGAAGAGCCAACCAAGCGGTAAGTGAATATGGAAAGTACCTTTGGATTGCCCTTGTTTTCTCTGAAAAAGAAGCAGCAGAGTTACCAGCTGAGAAAGGGGGAAAGTAGGAGAGGCTTCAAGAAATAGTCGCTTAGGGGAGTGAGAGGTTAAATTGACCAGTGGCATGTAGTAGGATTGTCAAGCAGCACTTAGGACCTTGGGGTGTGAGTCTTGAACATAAAGTGGAACCATTGGGCTCAGCAGTGCCTCTTGCCTCTGGCCACATCCAGCTGCTTCATGGAGGGTTGGACTTAAGCAGGATTGGTATGAGGAGGAACGGAGGAGCAAGGGAATTGAGGACACATGCAAGGGAGAGATTCATTTAAAGGAAAGGTGCACATGAGGCACCTGGGTGGCTCACTCGGTTGAGTGACTTCAGCTCAGGTCATGGATTTGAGCCCTGCATCAGGCTGTGTGCTGTCAGCTCGGAGCCTGGAGCCTGCTTCAGAATCTGTGTCTCCCTCTCTGCACCTCCCCCGCTCTCGCTCCGTCTCTGTCTCTCTCAAAAATAAATAAACATTTGGGGCGCCTGGGTGGCGCAGTCGGTTGAGCGTCCGACTTCAGCCAGGTCACGATCTCGCGGTCCGAGAGTTCGAGCCCCGGGTCAGGCTCTGGGCTGATGGCTCGGAGCCTGGAGCCTGTTTCCGATTCTGTGTTTCCCTCTCTCTCTGCCCCTCCCCCGTTCATGCTCTGTCTCTCTCTGTCTCAAAAATAAATAAAACGTTAAAAAAAAAAATTTTTTTTTTAAATAAAAAAAACAAACATTTAAAAATTTTTAAAAAGAGTATGGACACCAGATGGAATGAGCTGGAAACATAGGAAGTGATAGTCAGGATATGGAATGCTTGAAATTGAGATTTGGGGAAGTTTAGATTTTGGTGATGACAAGATCTAGGGTCTGTCTGTGGGAGCGGATGATTGAGGTGGTGTAAAAGATCACAGGAGGTGAAGAGGTCAGAACTTAGAACCCAAGGTTTTTAGATGGATCATTTATTCGACTGTTAAAATTTCCAAGGAAAATGACAAGAAATAGTCATAGAGAGATGGGGACTGTAAAAAAGGGAGCAAGGAATATGCTGTGGTGTGATGGCATGAGCTCAGAGGACCTGGGGGAGGCAAGGAGAAAGGATAATCTGGATGTCCACAATGAGGAGCTGAGGGGTGCCTACCTAGGGTTTGAGATAAAAAACAGACACCTCTTGAAAGGTTTGCAAAGGAAGTTGTGCCCTCAGAAGACAGCCAGGTTCGTTAGAATGTGTAGGGACTGATATCAAATGGAATGTAGACCTGATGAGTTAATCCTCATGTGAGATGGAGAATCTCCTTGCCTCCAGGAGGGACGAGTCTCTGGCCACTTGTTTTGTGAAGCAGGGACTGACGAGAGGGACAGACGTGCTTACCAGGAACTCTGTGAGCCCCTTTTTAATTAATTGAAGCTGTCATTAAGTTAGAGGTTCTTAGTGTGTGTAGTGGGAACAGAAAGAGAATTTCCCGGGAGACCTTTTTTGATATACATCTCTTCTGCTTCAAATCATATTCACCATCTGGTAAGGGGTTGACCAGAGAGATGTTGTTTTTTTTTTTTTTTTTTTTGTTTTTTTGTTTTTTTGTTTTTTTTTAGAGAGACAGAGCATGAACGGGGGAGGGGCAGAGAGAGAGGGAGACACAGAATCGGAAACAGGCTCCAGGCTCCGAGCCATCAACCCAGAGCCTGACGCGGGGCTCGAACTCACGGACCGCGAGATCGTGACCTGGCTGAAGTCGGACGCTTAACCGACTGCACCACCCAGGCGCCCCCAGTGAGATGTATTTTAAAAGAGTATCCCAGGTAATGTGAAAAACTTCCTAATCCCCTGCTAGAACCACTGCTGAATAGGAACATACAATTTGATTTATAGAGCTGCTGTTTACATGCTACTTTTAAGGACTACTTCTATAGAACAAGTATAGTTCACAAATCAGTGGAAAAAGAATTATATTTTTTATACATTAACTTGTATTGCAAAAAAATATTTGGAAGCTATTTGTGGATATTAATCTGTTGTGGTCAACATGTGAGGCTATAATCTGCACATATTAGCAACATGTAATACTAAGAAAACCATAAGTACTTTATTCAAACTAACTTTTTTTAGAATTTGAAGTAACTTTTAAAGACACTAAAAATACTTTCAAAGCCCCTCCCCCCCTAAAAAAAAACCTCACAAAGCTGAAAACAACACTGCAGATATTATCTAGGTGGAATCACTGATAAGTGAAAGAAGACTTTAAGTGGAAAAAAAAGCACTTAAGCTTTGGCATATGAAACAGATACCTCCTGAGAAATAAAAATGGTAGGTAGATATTTTATGATTCACTCATTTTTTTAATCTCTGAATTCAGAGATAGAATCTGTGTCAATCAGAAAATTGTGTCTCTTCCCGTCTGCCTTCTTATAATACCTGTGAGGCATGGCACATAAAACACGTGGGCAGGAAGTGTCTGTGTATATGGCTTGAGGGGGGAAGGTAGCGCAGCTAGGGGACACAGGCTATTGATGCATTGCCTTCTGATCGGTCACAAGCTAATCCAAAAATGAAAGCCATTTCTTCAGTTGCCATTAGTAAACAATGCATACTTCTATAAATTTTCATTTCAATTTGGAGACCAAAAGTATTACTTATTAGTAACCCACTGAGTTAAAGATTGCTAAAATTCATATTCACTCATTTGTGAATTAACAATCATAAACTGGTGTTATTATAATTTACTTGGGGCACCTACCTGAGTGGCTCGGTTAAGCATCCAACTTCAGCTCAGGCCATGATCTCCCGGTTCATGGGTTCGATCCCCGCGTCGGGCTCTGTGCTGACACAGCTCAGAGCCTGGAGCCTGCTTCAGATTCTGTGTCTCCCTCTCTCTCTCTGCCCTTCCCCCACTTGGGCTCGCTCTCTCTCTCTCTCTCTCTCTCTCTCTCTCTCTCTCAAAAATAAACTTAAAAAAATTTTTTTAAAATAATTTACTTGAGACTCTACTTCTATTCTCCTAATAAACCTGGTTCCCATGCAAAGTTCATAATTTTTCAAAAGCTCCCCAAAGTGCACAGAGTCTGTCAGACAACTGACAGAAACTACCCTCCGGCAGGACTCAGGCATTTCCTTACGAGTACATCATCACTGTTGGGAGATGTTCATGGTTTTTGCTATTTTTGCTTTTCAGGTACCTGTTGGTAGCCATTTAGGTTGTTGTTGATAAATTTGATTAGTGTGTAGTGATGTATATATGCTTATTTTTCCACTACAATTTTCTACTTTTCTATAACTACATTTTAAGTATATTTTTTTGGTACGATAGATGTAAAATAATTATACATACTCTCATTGCTAAAACAGAAATATGTGTAATTTACACATCTATCTAGCTTGTAACAGTTTATTGATAACTAATCTGTGCTGGTGGCTCAGTCGGTTGAGCATCCGACTTCGGCTCAGGTCGTGATCTCATAGTTCATGGGTTCAAGCCCCGCGTTGGGCTCTGTGCTGACAGCTAAGAGCCTGGAGCCTGCTTCAGATTCTGTGTCTTCCTCTCTCTCTGCCCCTCCTCTGTTTGCACTTTGTCTCTCTCTCTCAAAAATAAATAAACATTAAAATTTTTTTAATTTAAAAATAAAAAACTGTGCTAGTTTAAGTAATTTGTGAATAGAATTAAGGTAAGTGCAGTGTAATTACTAAGAATTTCAAAGTCTTTTGAAATTAATAGCCTGTGGCTTTATAATATTAAACATGTGTTTAAGCTTATTCTTTTCTTTAGGAATGAATTATATGCAATTCCTGTATGTTCCTCTCAATTCTTTATTACATAGAACATTAACTTTATGGTACAATTGTATCTGGGGTGTTTTAGTATTTATCCTGCCTCACATATCCCTGAGCCCCTTTCCTAGAAGAGGCAACATAACAGAAACACATTCAATTTAGTGACTGGAAAACTGATTAGCCTTTCTTACAATGGAGTCATTTCACAAAGACCCTTGGGAAAATTGTAAAGCACTATACTAGTTTGGAAAGTTGGTTTCATTTTTTATGGAATTTCTTTTTTCCATAATCCAGTTTCTTTCAAATCTCGCTCCTTTGGGGCTTACATCTTGTGACCTACATAGTAACAATAGGAAATGCCTATTAACATATGCTTCACATTGAAAGCTGAGTAATTTTACTAGAATGCAAGATACTGTGCCTCTAGACTATCTGCTATTAATTAGCTAAATAATTAATTATAGAAACTGATAAGTAGTTATTTGCAGAGTCAAGATTAATAGAAATGGAGGAACAAGTTGTTAAAGCAAGAAGGGTCAAAGCTGAAAGAAGAGTTCTTTAATAGCTAGGATCCAGAGTTCTGTGTCCCCAAACAATAAGGGATCTGAAGGGTGTTTCCCCCCAAAATGTAGTGAAGCTACATTGTCTTTGTACAACTCAAGGCAACCTTTGGGTCATAGTTGGAGAAGGAATGGGGACAAAATTGTAATGGAGAATGGGTGGGAACCAGAAGGATAACCGTGAAAGGAAAAGAACGACTGTACATTATAGGAGCTGCCCTTTGTTCATATCCAGGCTTTGCGTGTGCTGCTCCCCTTACTTAGAAAAAGGAAGCCTCTTACTTAGAAAAGAGTAAAGCTCCATCCTGGCTTTATTCACTGAGCCCTGCTCATCTTTTGGAACTCAGCCTGAAAATGGCTACTGCCTGGCAGCCTTCCCTGACCACTCCCCCACCTAGCTTAGAAGCCCCTCCTGTGTATTTCCATGCTACCTTGTGCTATCTCTGTCATAGCCCCTGTCGTACTGTGTTGTAATTGATGCTCTCCCTTAAATAGAGGAACTATGTTCTCCCTCAGACTAAGACAGCGTGTTGTCTTCGTGCCCACCCCCACCGCCACCATGCCTGGCCCTTCAGAGACATTCAGTAAATGTTGAATCAATTTTGAATAATTCTAACTTAGAGATGAAATGAAAACCTGGAAACAAAAGTAAAGAAACAGTCTTTTTGGGATAAAAGAAGAAACTTACTATACAGCGCTAGGTAGAAATTGAAGGAAAGTCTGAGGGAGAGAATGGGGATAGTGCCAGAAGGTGAGTACAAGCCCCACGAAAACTCAGGAGTGCACCATGTGGGAAGTTTCTGCAGGGTCCGAGGTCTGGAGTTTGTTGCAAGACTCCCTCCAAAAGGAAAGACAAGTTGCCGTTTCTTGTGTCACCTTCCACAGCACTATGTACGATGCTTGTGTTTGTTTGGATCTTAGAAGCTACCCATCCCACAGTTCCGTGTGCTGCTTCCACCCGTCCAGCAGGTAACGTATCAGGCTGCCCGTCTGCAGTGCGGTCAGAGCAAGAGCCAGCTCCGCCCCAAGTCAGGCCGCAGTGCAAACCGCTCTGGCACTCAGGCTTCACTGACCTGGCAGATCCAGCTGGAGTGTCTGTGGCAAATATGAATGCCGTATGCAGTCTCAATGGAGATTTACAGACCTCTCAAGGGTGTTAGAGCACCCATATCTTCTGCAACAAAACAAAACAAAACAAAACTTCTTTGTTTTTGAGAACATCTCCTAGACTGCTACTGGACTGTCCACTACAAGATACCAAGTGCTCTTGTGATGTGAGCTGACCGGTGTGAACCGGCCAGTAAGACTAAGCAGGCCCAACTGTGGTCTACTGTTAAATGGAAATAGTGTATAAGATATTGGGCCCAGCTGGGCCTGAGGTAAGTTGCGTGAGCAGGTGGCTTAGATGATGAGGGCAGCTGCTCCTTCGGCCTTCGCGTAACTTCCCATCTATGGCCTCGTGAGGTATTTCCCTGTAACCAGTTAACTAAGGAAGAAAACATGAGAACCCAGCACCAACTGGACTGCTATAGTATTAGTGCAGTGGTGAATGGAAATCCTCTTTATGGACAGAACACAAACTGTACAAGTGTCCAGACTAAGATGGCCTGTACGGCCTCCCAGGCAGTAGCTGATGGCTACTTAAATGATAGGGGACTTGGAAGGATCAAGATTGGAAGTTAATGACAAAGAGGTTTGGAGACACAGGTATATGGATGGATTTCATTAAATGGACACAGTGAGATAGTATCTGTATTCTAAATGAATGTACAACAAAGGGCGTCTGCAGCAAAAATCGTCCACCTCAGTCAGGTGGCCAAAGTGACCATCTGTGAAGGTCAGCCTTTTTCCTTAGCCACCCTAGCATTTGGCTCAGTGGCCTGTGTACAAAGTTGCTGTATCTGTGAGAATAGAAGCTATGCATGGGCTAAACAATATGGATGTCCCCTCACCCAGGCTGAAATGGCTACCAACTACTATATTCCTAACCTGTTCTCAGCCGAGACCTACTTTGATTTCTCAATATGGCATCATTCCTTGGGAAACAAGGCAGCTACCCACTAGCAGGTTGATTACACTGGACCTTTCTGTCATGGAGCAATTTGTCACCAATGGAGTAGACACGTAATCTGGGTATGACTTTGCCTGTCCTGCCTGCGGTTTTTCTGCCAACACCACCATCTATGGGCTTACAGAATGCCTTCATCATTACCATGGGACCTCCACAACATTGCTTCTGATCACATAACCCATCCCATGGCAAAAGAAGTAATGGCAATGAGAATTCACTGGTCTTACCACAACCTGTCAACTCAAAAGACAGCAGTCCTGATAGAAAAGTGGAATGTCCTAGCAAAGACTCAGTTAAAGTGACTGCTGGTGTACTGTTTCACAAGATGGAGTATATGTTGTAAGTCTGCAACCAAAATTTTTCTCCCATAGCCAGAACACACGGGTCTAAGAATCAAGATTGGAACTAAGAGGTTTCGCTCTTAACCTGTTCACAGAATTTGGGTTCTTAGTTCCCAAAAGCGACATGCTTCTACTGGGCGACACAATAATGTTCCCACTGAATTGTAAGTTGGCTTTGTATACCAACAGCCAGAGGGAATTGATTCTGACTGTGAAAAGGAATTAATTTCCTGTTATGCAGTGGGGCAGATAGGACTATATCTGGGACCTACAGGGTTTTTCAGAATGCCTCTTAATATTTTTATGTTGAATTCTCAAAGTTAATGGAATATTACAGAAATTCAGTTTAAAAAAAAAGGAGGGGGTCACTGATGACCTAAACTCTTCAAAAATTAAGGTGTCTGTCTCCCACTAGGTAAAGAATGCCAACTAACCTTCTATACTGTGCTGAATAGAAATTGGAAAATGGTCTGAGAGGTATGGTCAAACAAAATTGACAGTGAAAAAGAACTCAATTCTAGCCCTGGATCTCTCCTATCACATTAGACCAACTCTAGTAGAAAAAAACAGGGTTTGAGAGCCACACAGAAGAAAACTTGAATTCTAGTGTCTCTGGTAGCTATGTGACCTGGGGCAAGTCCCTAAACTTAGTATCCCTATTAGAGATCATTCTGTGCTAAGAATTTTTTGAGAATTATATGGTACAAATATGCCAAGTGTTGTGTAACTCCCAGACATAGTAGATACAGTTGACCCTTGAACAATAATGGGTTTGAACTGTTAGTCTGCAGTTTGCTTTTATAGTATTCACTTGTTTAATTTTGATCAGCATTATGCTAGTTTTATTAAATAAGTTCAATAGCTTCCCATCTGTTGTGATGCTTTGGAACAATTTGGATAGATTTTGGTGTATAAGATAGGTATTATCTATTCTTGAGGTTTTGATTGAACTGGTCCATCGGCCTAGGACATTTTTCCAGGTAGATCATTAACCACTGTTTGAATCTATGACCATTGATCTATTCAGGTTCTCTTTGTTGAGCCAAGTATGATCTTTATAGTCTTTATAGTTTGCTTATTGGTATAAGCAACTATTAATTGAGGGTTAGCTTTTTTCTTTTCTCAATTAGCTTTTTTCATCCTTTCTATTATGTTTATGTATTTCTTCTTTCTTTTTTCTTGATCATTCTTGTTTCAGGGTTGCCTGTCTTGGTGTCTTAAAAAAACAAACATACAAAAAAAAAGTCTTAGGGCGCCTGGGTGGCTCAGTCGGTTAAGCGTCCGACTTCGGCTCAGGTCATGTTCTCACGGTCCGTGAGTTCGAGCCCCGCGTCGGGCTCTGTGCTGACAGCTCAGAGCCTGGAGCCTGTTTCGGATTCTGTGTCTCCCTCTCTCTCTGGCCCTCCCCCGTTCATGCTGTGTCTCTCTCTGTCTCAAAAATAAGAATAAAAAAACGTTAAAAAATTAAAAAAAAAGAAGTCTTTTGGTTTTATTGACTCACTCTATTATGGGGAGACGTTGCTTCAGAATAACCGTAGAGGAAGTTTGATTCATTCTCTGCTTCTACCTTTATCAGTTCCTTTCTACTATTTCTGTTGGGTTTATTTTTGCTGCTGTTTTTCTAGCTTCTTGGATGGTAAGCTTAGTTTATTTTCAAACTTTTCTGTTTTCTGATAAATTCATTTAAGACCATGTAATTTCCTGAGTAGTGAAGTTTTAATATTAAGTCTTTCATTTCTAGTCACTTTTAAAATAGTTCCCAATTTTTCACTTATTTTCTATTTAATCCATGACTATTTGTGTCATTTAAATTCCAGTGGGATGGGCATTGAGGAGGGCACCTGGGATGAGCATTGGGTGTCGTATGGAAACCAATTTGACAATAAGTTATATTTAATATAAAAATAAATTCCAATGGTAGTGCTGCTTTGCCTTTTTGTTAATTTCTAACTTCATAAACATAGCTTTTTGTTACCAGGTTTAAAAAATTTTTCGAGAATTCCTTTGAGGCCTGATATATGATCATTATATTGTGAGTCATCCATAAGTGTTTGAAAATAAATATTCTAATTTGGGTACAAAGTCCTTTATGACTCTAATTGTTAAAAATGAAGGCCTTAGGGGCTTTGGGGTGGCTCAATCCCTTAAGCGCCTGACGCTTGATTTCAGTTCATGTCGTGATCTCACTGTTGTCAGGTCAAGCCCAGGGCCAGCATGGAGCCTGCTTAAGATTCCCTCTCCCCATCTCCCTCTGTCCCTCTCCCCCCCCACCCCCCCTCCATCACCGCTACCCAACGAGTGAGCACCAACACACACGATGAATGAATGAATGAATGAATGAATAAACAAATAAATAAATAAAAATGAAGGCCTACAGCCTGGAGGCAGAATAGGGAAAAGGAATATCCTTCTCTAGAATTTAATCAGGGGGAGCCTCCAAGTAAGGTATCTGAGGGGATTGAGCCCTCAACTGTCCTGCCTGTCCATCCTACAATCCTGTATTGCTGGCATCTGCAGAGGACCTATGAGAGGTTGTTCAATTCAGATGATTTTATAAGACCAGGTGACAAAAAATATAAAGTTTTTGTAAATAAACTTTCCTTTAAGCACCTTAACTGAGGCTAGACTCTTTGCCAGTGGCAGACAAGCAGTACTAACCCTAAATAATCCAATATCATTATTGTTTGGCTTATCTGTGAAAAATTGAGTTCTGCAAATGGAAGGTGGTTTGAGGACATAAGTGAGTAGTGTCTTCAAGAGCAGTTTGTGTAAGAGTCAGTGGATAAAATCTATGGACTAGTTTTATTATAAGTTAATGTACAAATCTAAATGTTGAAGTCCTAATTAAGAATATAACACAGGGCTAAAACGAGGGCTCAAAATTTTAAAGGGGCACTAAAGCCTCAATCATTAAGATAATATGTAAATCTAATTTTTTAATTTATTTATTTTGAGAGAGAGAGAGAGAAACAGAGCACAAGAGCAGCGGAGGGGCAGAGAGAGACGGAGAGAGAATCCCAAGTAGGCTCTGCATTGTCAGCACCGTGAGATCATAATCTGAGTTGAAGTCATGAGCCAAACACTTAACCAACTGAACCACCCAGGTGCCCTAATGTAATTTTTTTAGTTAACATACAGTGTTGTGTTGGTTTTAGGTGTACAATATAGGGATTCAACAGTTACATGCATCATCTGATGCTCATTATGACAAGTGCACTCCTTAATCCCCATCACCTATTCATCTCTGGTAACCATCGTTTTTTGTTTTTTGTTTTTTGTTTTTTGTTTCTTATAATTAAGAGTTTGTTTCTTGATTTGCCTTTCTCTCTTTTCTTTTTAAGAATTCTTTTAAATGTTTATTTTTGAGAGAGAGACAGAGACAAGAGTGTGAGTGGGGGAGGGGCAGAGAGAGAGGGAGACACAGAATCCATAGCAGGCTCCAGGCTCTGGACTGTCAGCATAGAGCTCAATACAGGGATCGAACCCATGAACTGTGAGATCATTACCTGGCCAAAGTCGGATGCTTAACTGAATGAGCCACCCAGGTGCCCCACCTTTCTCTTCTTTCTTTCCCCCTTTGCTCATTTGTTTTGTTTCTTAAATTCCATGTATGAGTAAAATCATATGGTATTTGTCTTTCTCTGACTTACTTGTTTTACCATAATACTCTCTAACTTCATTCACGTCATTGCAAATGGCAAGATTTCATTCTTTTTGATGGCTGAATAGCATTCATTGTATATATACCGCATTTTTATCCATCCATCAGTCAATGGATACCTGGGATGTTTCCATAATTTGTAGATAATGTTGCTATAAACATCAAATGCGTGTATCCCTTTGAATCTGCATTTTTGTATTGTTTGGATAAATACGTAGTAGTGCAATTTCTAGGTAAGATCGTAGGGTAGTTCTGTTTTTAACTTTTTGAGAAACCTCCACACTTGTTTCTTGTGTGTTTTATTTTAGCCATTCTGAAAGGTATGAAGTGGTATCTCATTGTAGTTTTGATTTATATTCTCCTGATGATGAGTGATGTTGAGCATCTTTTTATGTGTCTGTTGGCCATCTGGATGTCTTCTTTGGAAAATGTCTATTCATGTCTTCTGCCCATTTTTTAATTGGATTATTCATTTTTTTAGCTGTTGAGTGTTAGTTTTGGATACTAACCTTTTAGCAGATAAATCATTTGCAAATATCTTCTCCCATTCCATAGGTTGCCTTTTAGTTTTGTTGATTATTTCCTTTGCTGTGCAGAAAGAAACATTTTTTATTGTGATGTAGTCTCAACAGTTTATTTTTGCTTTTGTTTCCCTTGCCTCAGAAGATATACATAGAAAGAAATTTCTATAGCCAATATCAAAGAAGTTACTACCTGTGTTGTCTTCTAGGATTTTAAAAAGATCACTTGTATATCTTTAATCCATTTTGCATTTATTTTTGTGTATGTATAAGTGGTCCAGGGCACCTGGGTGGCTCCATCGGTTAAGTGTCCAACTCTGGGTTTCAGTTTAGGTCATGATCTCATGGTTGTGAGTTTGAGCTCGACATTGGGCTCTGTGTTGACAGTCCAGAGCCTGCTTGGGATTCTCTATCTCCCTCTCTCTCTCTGCCCCTTCCCCACTAGCTCTCTCTCTCTCTCTCTCTCAAAAATAAATAAATGGGGGCGCCTGGGTAGCGCAGTCGGTTAAGCGTCTGACTTCAGCCAGGTCACGATCTCGTGGTCCGTGAGTTCGAGCCGCGCGTCAGGCTCTGGGCTGATGACTCAGAGCCTGGAGCCTGTTTCTGATTCTGTGTCTCCCTCTCTCTCTGCCCCTCCCCCATTCATGCTCTGTCTCTCTCTGTCCCAAAAATAAACATTGAAAAAAAAAAATTAAATAAATAAATAAATAAATAAATGAATAAATAAATAAAATAAACTTTTTAAAAAGTTGAAAAAAATAAGAAAGTGGTCCAGTTTTCCCAACACCAGTTGTTAAAGAGACAGTCTTTTTCCCATTGGGTATTATTTCCTCCATTGTCAAAGATTAATTGACCATATAATTGTGGGTTCATTTCTGGGTTTTCTATTCTGTTCCATTGATTTATGTGTCTATTTTTGTGCCAGTACCATACTGTTTTGATTACCACAGCTTTGTAATATAACTTGAAGTCCAGAATTGTGATGCCTTCAGCTTTGCTTTTCTTTTTTAAGATTGCTTTGGCTATTTGGAGTCATGTGCATTAACATACAAATTTTAGAATTGTTTGTTCTAGCTCTGTGAAAAAAACCACTGTTGCTATTTTGATAGGGATTGCATTGAATTTGTGGATTGCTTTGGGTAGTATGACATTTTTAAAAGATTTGTTCTTCCAGTCCCTGAGCATGGAATATCTTTCCATTTCGTTGTATCATCTTCAATTTCTTTCATCAGTGCTTTATAGTTTTCAGAGTACAGATCTTTCATCTCTTCGGTTTGGTTTATTCCTAGGTGTCTTACTGTTTTTGGTGCAAATTGTAAATGGGATTGATTCCTTAATTTCTCTTTCTGCTGCTTCATCATTGGTGTACAGAAATGCAACAGATTTCTGTACTCTGATTTTGTATCCTGTGACTTTACTGAATTCGTTTATCAGTTGTAGCAGCTTTTTGGTGGAGTCTTTCCAGTTTTCTATATATATAGAAATCCTGTCATCTGCAAATAGTGAAAGTTTTACTTCTTTCTTGCTGATTTGGATGCCCTTTCTTTTTGTTGTCTGATTGCTGTGGATAGGACTTCCACTACTATGTTGAATAAAAGTGGTACGAGTGGACATCCTTGTCTTATAGAGGAAAACCTCTCAGTTTTTCCCCATTGAGGATGATACAAGCTGTGGGTTTTTCATTGGCCTGTATTGTGTTGAGGTATGTGCCCTTCTAAGCCTTTGTTGAGAGTTTTTATCATGAATGGATGCTTTGCCAAATGCTTTTTCTGCATCTATTGAAATGATCATATGGTTCCTATCCTTTGTTTGATTAGTGTGATGTATCACATTGAGTGATTTGCAAATATTGAACCACACTTGCAACCCAGGAATAAATCCCACTTGATGATGGTGAATGATTTTTTAAATGTATTGTTGGATTCAGTGTGTTAGCATTTTATTGAGAATTTTTGCATCTATGTTCATTAAGGATATTGACCTGTAGTATCTTTTTTAGTGGTGTCTTTATCTGGTCTTGGTGTCAGGGTTCATGCTGGTCTCATAGAATGAATTTGGAAGTTTTCCTTCCTATTTTATTTTTTTTTTTTTTTGGAGTAGTTGAGAAGAATAGGTATTAACTTTAAATATTTGGTGGAATTTGGGGCACCTGGGTGCCTCAGTCCATTAAGGTCCGGCTCTTGATTTCAGCTCAGGTCATGATTTCACGGTTTGTGGGATCAAGCTCTGTGTGGGGCTCCATGCTGAGCATGGAGCCTGCTTGGGATTCTCTCTCTCTCCTCTCTCCTCTCTCCTCTCTCTCAAAATAAACAGAGAAACATTTAAGAAATTAAATAAATGGTAGAATTTGCTGGTGAAGGCATTTGGTCCTGGACTTTTGTTTGTTAGGAGGCTTTTTTAATGTTTATTTATTTATTTTTAAGAGAGACTGAGTGAAGGAGGGGCAGAAGGAGAGGGAGATAGAGAATCGCAAACAGGCTTTGTGTTGTTAGCATAGAGCCCAACAGGCTTGAACCCAGGAAGTGTGAGAGCATGTCCTGAGCTGAAATCAAGAGTCAGACGCTTAACCGGTTGACTGGGCCACCCAGGCATCCTGCGAGTTTTTTTATTATTGAGTCCATTTCTTTGTGGGTTATTGGTCTATTTAAGTTTTTTATTTCTTGCTCTTTCAGGAATTTTTCCATTTCTTCTAGGTTGTCCAATTTTTAGCATATAGTTTTTCATAATATTCTCTTATAATTGTGTGTATTTCTGTGGTGTTGGTTGTTTAATGTAATGTTTTTAAAAAATCAAAATTAATGAAAAAAATCCATAATGAACAGCATATCAAAATTTTAAATAAAGACTGACTTTGAATCTGCTCATCAACAATTCACCTCACCCTAATCCTGGCTGTGGTTATGGGAAGGTCAAGTGTTAGGTGATATCAAAAGAGATAGGCAAGGGGCGCCTGGGTGGCGCAGTCGGTTAAGCGTCCGACTTCAGCCAGGTCACGATCTCGCGGTCTGGGAGTTCGAGCCCCGCGTCAGGCTCTGGGCTGATGGCTCAGAGCCTGGAGCCTGTTTCCGATTCTGTGTCTCCCTCTCTCTCTGCCCCTCCCCCGTTCATGCTCTGTCTCTCTCTGTCCCAAAAATAAATAAACGTTGAAAAAAAAAAATTAAAAAAAAAAAAAAAAAAGAGATAGGCAAGATTATCTTGGGGTTGTGAGTCTAAAAATCTTGGGGTCATAGATGTATAATTCCATACTTGAATTCTGACTATAT
The DNA here is from genome assembly GCF_022837055.1 of Prionailurus viverrinus. Lineage (NCBI taxonomy): Eukaryota > Metazoa > Chordata > Mammalia > Carnivora > Felidae > Prionailurus > Prionailurus viverrinus. The sequence continues at coordinate 114,100,100 of NC_062564.1, read as the reverse complement.
AACCTTAGATAAGTTACTTAACCTACAAGTTTCAGTTGTTTCATGTGTAAAAGGGAGCGAATAACACTTAACCCATTAGGTTTTTGTATTGATTAGACAAGACAATATAAAGTGCTTATACTTGACCCACAGAGGCTCATCCAGCTTTTGTGGAGAATAAAGCTTATATAATTTGGAAGACTCTCTTTAAGAAAAATAATAAAAAGTTAAGAATGAAACTTGGCATGGTAATGAATAATTAGAGTAAATAAGCCATAAGTAATAATTGTTTTAAAAGCACAAACCCCTGAAAGGAAAATATTTTTAAAAATCTTTTGTCCCTACACATCAACTGTAATACTTTTTTCCAACAGTATTTTGGCTACATTCCCGTTAATTAAATTTTCACAGCACAATTTTGTAATACTTCCTATAGAGAGAATAGAAAAGAGAACTTTTTTCTCTAGCATGTTGATCTGTTTTATGTCACTGATAGTTTAGAAAAGTGTCTTTAAGCATTGCAACTCACCATTGGTAATGTTATATTAATTCTTAGGACTGTTCTTAAATTTGGGGAAACTTCCATCAAGTGTTTTTCATATATGAGTTGTAATAATTGGAAAACTATTCCACAGACCAGAAATGTCCATTTATTTCAAACATCATTTCTTTTTACTAACCATGTATTTCCGGTCTACGGCGATACCACCCTGAACGCGCCCGATCTCATCTGATCTCAGAAGCTAAGCAGGGTGGGGCCTGGTTAGTACTTGGATGGGAGACTAACCATATATTTCTGGTAACCTGGGGAGTAAGTTACTCCACCCAGGCACCCCTGGCAACTGACACTGCTGGGAGAGAGCCTCTGGACACTGGATGGAAAGGGCTTATTGCGGAGGCTCTGTCTACACAGCAGCTCAGCACACATAGATCTCTTTGGTGCACAACAAACTTCCCTACAATGTATGGGAATCTCGGGAGAACAATTACCTAATGGGGGCTAGTTCATCTATGCTACTTACATATTATTACAGCCTTTTCAAATGGGAATCTATGATCTCCCTTTTCATAAAAAACTAAACAGCTTTATCGAAGTATGATTTACATGCCATAATGTCACTCATTTAAAGTGTACAAATGATTTTTGACAAATTTATAGATTTAGGGAAGAATTACCACAATCCAACTTAGAACATTTCATCACCCCAACAAGATTCCTCATGCTCATTCATGTCACTCCCAATTCCACTGCCAGGCTTCGGCAACTACTAATTTACTCCCTGTCTCTATAGATTTGCCTCCTCTGGACATGTTACATAAATGGAATCACAAGGGCAATTTTTAAGACCCTTCCTGTAATCTTGCATTTCTCTTTAGTTCTGAGGTCTTTGTTCCTTCCCTTGAAGCACTTGACCTAAGTACTTCCTATTTCTGCATATTGCTTTCCTGTCTACCTGCATCCATAGTGCCTGGACTTTTATTCAGTCACATCTGTTTTAAGTTGTTCTTGCAATATCTCTCCCTTTCCATTAGCATAATTTTCATTCATTCATTGTTGGCTGAGTTTCTTAAGCAGGTACAGTGCTAGGCACTCTGACACAAAGATTAATAAAACCAAGCACCTGCTCCTGCATTTATAATCTAGCTGGAGAGCCAGACGTAAGTGCAAATACATAGTGTGATAAATGCTACAAAATAGGCAGGCGCTGAGTGCCATGGAATGGTTTATAGTTATAATAACAGCATTTATTGAGGACTTGGGTGCCAGCAAAGTTGATTCAGTTTAAAGTTTCAGGGGCTCCTGGGTGGCTCAGTTGGTTAAATGTCTGACTCTTGATCTCTGCTGGGGCCACGATATTGCAGTTTGGGCCCCACATCAGGCTCCGTGCTGATAGTGCAGAGCCTGCCTGGGATTCTCTCTCTCTCTCCCCCTCCCCTGCTCCTGAGTACACATGGGCACGTGTGTACATTCTCTCTCCCTCAAAATGAATAAAAATAAACTTTAAAGTTTCAGGGATCTTTACGTGCACAAACCTCTTCCAAGACACTTGCAGTGGAGTGAGGGTCTCTGGCAACGTATTCACGTGGTGATACGTTTTTGTAATTTTTCTAAAAGTAAGACTTTTTTTAAAAGTTTTACTTTATTTTGAAAGAGAGAGAAAGCATGAGTCAGGTAGGGGCAGAGAGAGAGGAAGAGAGAGAGAATCCCAAGCAGGGACTAATCAGCGCAAAACCCGATGTAGGGGTTTGGCCCCACAAACAGTGAGATCATGACCTGAAACAAAGTTGGACGCTTAACCGACTGACCCACCCGGGTGCCTCGAAAGTGAGATATTTTAACTGAAATAAAGACCTCTCGCTCTTTTTTCCCCAACCACTTCTCTATCACACATTTTCTTGTGTCAGTTGGCTGAGTAATTATGGCCATTTTCCAGATCCAGCAAAAAGGAAGTCAAGTTGGAGATACATTTAGTTTGGATTTAGTGGGATATTTTTGTGTGGTTTACAGTCACTTCCAGGTTTACTAGATTATTGCTAGCCACACCCATGTAGAAATGACTTCCAAGAATACTCCTGTCACCTACTGGGCCAACTTACCCCATGTTGTGACCCAAAAGCACAGAACCAAAGACTGTACTGCTGTATGAATGTGTCCTGTTGTGCCAAGCTACCGGAAGTTTGTGGCTAGCGAAAGATGACACTTGAAATGAAAGAACCCAGAAGCTGCTCTGTGGAATATTCTTCCAATGAATTATTACAGCTCATACACGAAAAACACTTGAGGGAAGTTTCCCCAAATTTAAGAACATTCCTAAGAATTAAGACATTACCAATAGTGAGTTGTAAGCCTTAAAGACACTTTTCTAAGCTATCAGTGGTATAAAACACATCAACATGCTAGAGAAAAGACAGTCATCTTTTCTATTATCTCTGTAGAAAGTATGACAAAATTGTTGTGCTATGAAAATTTAATTAAAGGGAGGGGTGCCTGGGTGGCTTAGTTGGTTGAGTGTCCAACTTTTGATTTCTGTTCAGTTCATGATCTCATGGGTTTGTGGGATCAAGCCCCACGTTGGGCTCTGTGCTGTTAGCTTGGAATTCTCTCTCTGTCCCTCTCTCTCTGCCCCTCTCCAGTGCATGCTCTCTCTTTCATAATAAATAAATAAACTTTAAAAAAAAAAGAAAATTTAGGGGCGCCTGGGTGGCTCAGTCGGTTGAGCGTCCGACTTCGGCTCAGGTCATGATCTCGCGGTCTGTGAGTTCGAGCCCTGCGTCGGGCTCTGTGCTGACAGCTCAGCCTGGAGCCTGCTTCAGATTCTGTGTGTCTCTCTCTCTCTGCCCCTCCCCTGCTCATGCTCTGTCTCTCTCTGTCTCAAAAATAAATAAAAACGTTAAAAAAATTAAAAAAAAAAAAAGAAAATTTAATTAAGGGGAATGTAGCCAGAAAACTATTGGGAAAAAAGTATTACAATGATATGTACAGGCAGAGTCTGTGCTCCAAAATAGACATTTTCTCCTCCTCTTCTCCATTTTCTCCCTAAACTCTTTTCTTCCTTTTTCTTCTTTTTCCCCCAGTTCTGTTGAGATATAATTGACAAATAAAAAGTGTATATATTTAAAGTGTATAATGCGATGGCTTGATATATGTATGCATTGTGAATGATTATCACAATCAAGTTAATTAACACATCTGTCACCTCACATAGTTACTTTTTTTGATGTGGTAAGTTAGATCTACTCTCTTAGTAAATTTCAAGCATACAATGTAGTATGATTAACTATGGTTATCATGCTGTGCATTAGGTCCCCAGAATTTATTTTACAACTGAAAGTTTGTACTCTTTGACCAATAGCTCCCTATTTTCCCCATCTCCCAGCCCCTGGTAACCCCTGTTCTATTCTCTGATTCTATGAGAATGACTCTTTTACATTCCACATATATAGTATTTGTCTTTGTCTGACTTGTTTCACTTAGCATAACGACCTCCAGATTCATCCATAATGGTACAAATGGCAGAATTTCCTTCTTTACAGATGAATAATATTACATTATATATTTATTAATAGTACACAATAGATATATAATATGTAATAGAGCATATATAACAGATACATAATTATATGTCACATCTTCTTTATTTATTCAACTCTCCATAGACACTTAGGTTGTTTCCATATCTTGGCTATTAGAAAAAAAGGGAATCCTTGCTCACTATTGGTAGGAATGTAAACTGGTACAGCTATTATAGAAAATGCAATGGAGGGTGTTGAAAAAATTAAAAATAGAACTACCATGGACCCAGCTAATCCCACTATTGGGTATGTATTTGAAGGAAATGAAATCGGTGTCACAAAAAAGATATCTGCACTCACATGTTCATTGCAGTAGTATTCACAATAGCCAAAATTAACTCCCCCGCCCCTGTTTGGACTGAGGAAAGAACTCAGGTAAATTACCTTCCCACGTGGACTTAACGTTTCATGTGTCCCCATCCAGGGCAATTGTATTTTGAAACACAGATGCTAGTTAACACATATGAATTAGATTTTAATGGTGGCAAAGCTTTTGCTATCATAGAAATCTCCGTCTTTTTTCAATGAAGAAAGATCATTATTAGGAGAGATTTGCCACTTGTTGCATTGTTTGGCAGTTCTTATTCATTACTTCAAGCCTTTTGCAGACTTAGCAATTTATGACACAGAATGCCAGTTAAATTTGAATTACAGATAAACAACAAATAATTTAATCTAAGTATATCCCAAATATTCTATTTTTCTTTAACGAGTTTGAGCCATGCAATATTTGGGACATACTTAAATACTGTGTTGTGTATTTGAAATTGAAATTTAACTGGGCATCCTGTATTTTATCTAGGAGCTGTATTGTAAGTAAGTAATCCAAGCTCTCAGCTTGGATTAGGTTGCTCTGAAATGCTGTTTGTTTTTTTAAACAAAGTCTCCAAGACAAAACATTACATTTCCCACTTGCTGGGAACACTACGTTCCATTTCCTTAGTTCTTTCCATTAAAAACGTGATTGCAAAGAGTAGCCAATTCTGTGGGAGAGACGGTCCCAAAGAGCTGCAGGTGGGCCACCATCTAGAGAACAGCAAACATCCGGCAGAAGTAGGCCTTGAGCTGATCCTCTAATTGGAGCTCATTGGCCATCACAGCCCTTAGCACAACCCTTGGAGCCAAGTGCGAGCCGGAACCTAGGCGACCTGCTTCTCTCCTCCTTTCCCACTCAGTCTTTGAGATTAATTTCCAAAGGGACCCTGCCTCTCTCCAGATCCCTGACGCTCTCTTCCCCTCACCCCCGCGCCTCCTTGCCCAGTGGGCGGGAATCGAGAAGCTAAGTACCCAGAATTAACAGCGAGCATTGAAAGCAACAGCTCCCAAGGGTGTGATCGCCTGCTCTCGTTCATTCCACAAGGGTCTTCCGCGGGTAAAAAGATGAGCCGGCCAAGCGTTGGCGCTGTGCCCCTCCAAATCTAAGCTGGGGGAGGGCGGTTCACTAGCGCCCCTCCCCTTTTTCTTTTCTTTCTTTTTTTTTTTTTTTTTCGGTCGGAGGACAGAAAACTGCCCCGCGCGGCGCCGGGGCGCGTTCGAGAGCCGCGGGAAGCGGGACACACCCTCCCCTTAGCCCGCCCCCCGCCCGGCGGCGCGGCCCCGGCGCTAGGAGGCGGGGGCCGGTGGGAGGCGCGGGGCGGGCTGCGCGCCGCGAGAGCGCCTGCTGCCGGCGGCTGACGATGGCCGGCTGAGTCGCGCGGCAGCCCGCGCCCGGGCAGGATGATGCTCCTGAGGGGCCCCTGGCCGCGGCGCCCGCGGCTGCCGCCGACACCCAGACCCGCGGGCCGAGTGCATCCGCCGCCGCGAACGCCGACGCCTCAGGTGCGACCGAGCCCGGCTCCGGAGGGGTGGGGGCGGGGGGAGGGCGGCTGGAAAAGTTTGCGTAGCGCAACTTGGGCGGCGGCGAAAGCCGAGCGGCCGGCCGGCAAGTTCTCTGCGTGTGGCTGGCCCTCCGGCTCCGCGCGCGGGCGGACCGCGGCAGGTGGGCTCCCGGGCCGCAGACGTGGGTCCCAGGCGCCGAGGGAAGGCGAGGCCCGGGCGGCGAGGAGGCGCATCACCTCGGCCACTGGGCGGCGGCCCGGGGAGCAGCAAAATCTCCCCGGGAGGCGGTTGCTTCGCGGCCACCGCGCGCTCAGGAGTTTTCAGCCACTTTGCCGCCGGCTCGGTGGTCGGTGCCGAGAGGAGCTATAGAAAAACGATCGAGCGGAGGGGCTGTCCCCCGGGGGTGCACTGTCGTAGGAAAGTGAAATTTCCAGCCTGAAAACCGCCAGCCCCTCCCTTCTAAAAAGAGGGAAGAAAAACTCGCGTTTTGTTCCGACACGCGGGTGAATCATGAGTGTGTGTGTCGGTGAGTAACAGCTGGCTTGACACAGTTGTATTGTGGCCAGGGTGGAACCGTAGCTTGGAGCAGAGGGAGGGGAGCGGATGCGCCCTGGAAAAGCCAGGGGGAAATGCTGCGCGTAGCTCGGATGGGGATGGAGCCTGACACGAGCCCTGAGCCTGAACCCATTAGCGAGAGCCTTCCAGGTGTGTGTGATTTGGGAGCGCGTCTCTGAGTTTTCTCACCCCTCCCCCCCTTTAGATTACTTTCAGATTGTTAGAAAAATAACGTTTTAGCTGCGCAGTTTGAAAGAAAAGCAGAAAAGAAGCCATGCCATTATCTTGTCACTTTCACTTCCTGTTTGTTTTTTTTCCTCCAAGTATTTCAGGGCTTCAGAGTTTTGAATGCTGGAGGAAATATTTAAATATTTTAAATTTCCTTTCTTGAGTGTTTGAAAGAGAATGGGGAAAGGGCATTTTATTACTAACGCCTAGGAAAAGGGGCAAACTCCTTAAAATGTAAAATGGTAGACTTCACAAATTGGAGGGAAGGTTTTCCACGTTTGAAATTGTACTTTTTAAAAATTTTTTTTAACGTTTATTTCTTTTTGAGACAGAGCATGAACAGGGGAGGGGCAGAGAGAGAGGGAGACACAGAATCCGAAGCAGGCTCCAGGCTCTGAGCCGTCAGCCCAGAGCCCGACGCGGGGCTCGAACTCACGACCGTGAGATCGTGACCTGAGCTGAAGTCTGACGCTTAAACGACTGAGCCACCCAGGCGCCCCGAAATTGTACTTTATTAAAAAATGCTGGGGGCACCTGGGTGGCTCAGTTGGTTAAGCGACTGACTTCAGCTCAGGTCATGATCTCACTGTTCATCGGTTCGAGCCCCACATAGGACTCTGCTGTCAGTGCAGAGCCTGCTTCAGATTCTCTCTTTCTCTCTGCCCTCACCCGCCCATGTTCTCTCTCTCAAAAATAAATAAACATCAAAAAAAAAATGCTGCACTTTACAGTCAAAGATAATACCATACAGTGAAACAACCCAAGGAACCCCCTTTGCTGTAGCACCATTTGTTATTTTTTAAAGTGTATTTTTGAGGGGGAGAGGGGCAGAGAGCCCCAGGCAGGCTCTACACTGTCAGTGCAGAGCTGGGCATGGGGCTGGAAGTAGCTGGAGTCAACGCTTAACTGACTGAGCCACCCAGGTGCCCCTATACCAGCATTTAAACAAAAGATTAATTTAGTTTTCTATTAAACCTGTTTAATAGTAAGTGGAATTTTTACGGAGCCCAAGACTGGCTGCGCTTTCTCAAATGATCAGCTCTAAGCCCTCTTCTCCATATTTCCCACCTGATGCTGTTCCCACCTGGTGCTGAAGCATGCCCCAGCAGGAATGTGGATGCCCTTTAAAAGAAAATGATACAGCGGGGCTTATGAGGCTTAATCATAGGGAGACAGTGGTTAGTACTTCGTCTCTAGGTAATCGTCCCAAGAAACCTTATATTTGGTTTCTAACTGGTTTTAAGTCTTGCCAGTCCATGCTATTAAGTCAATTTACTGAACTTTAGAAATGGAAATGCTTCCATTTTACTTGTTTGATAAAAGACCCCTTGAAAGAAGAGTTTACTTCTGTATATGCCTCTTTGAAATCATACCATAAACACTCTTATGTGGATCCTGAGAAACTTAACAGAAACCCATGGGGGAGGGGAAGGAAAAAAAAAAAGGTTAGAGTGGGAGAGAGCCAAAGCATAATAGACTCTTAAAAACTGAGAAACTGAGGGTTGATGGGGGGTGGGAGGGAGAGGAGGGTGGTGATGGGTATTGAGGGGCACCTGTTGGGATGAGCACTGGGTGTTGTATGGAAACCAATTTGACAAATTTCATATATTGAAAAAAAAAATCATACCATAAAGAAACTGACAGAAATATCCTGGCCACTTAGTTTTGGCTAGGACTACTAAACCATTTTCTGCAAATCAAATTAACTGGCTGTAGGGACATTTTTCATTCTAAAGTCTCACTGGTTTGTGGTCGCCCCATTTGATATGAAAAGTCCTGTGGCTAAAGACAAGTATTTTATATATTTTTGCCACAAACATTCAGACCTCTGAAGCCTATGCAAACAGCAGGAAAAAACAACAAAAGTGATATTTGCAACCCAATAGCTCATAAAATCCTAGCTTGCAAGGGCTTGTCATCATAATAGTATTTCAGGTTAGCTTTCCCAGTTATATTTGGCCTTTTCTAAAAGTATGAGTGTTTTATTTTTTTTTTAATTTTCTTTTTTTCAACGTTTATTTATTTTTTGGGGGACAGAGAGAGACAGAGCATGAACGGGGGAGGGGCAGAGAGAGAGGGAGACACAGAATCGGAAACAGGCTCCAGGCTCTGAGCCATCAGCCCAGAGCCTGACGCGGGGCTCAAACTCATGGACCGCGAGATCGTGACCTGGCTGAAGTCGGACGCTTAACCGACTGTGCCACCCAGGCGCCCCAGGTATGAGTGTGTTTTAGAGGAGGATTTAGTAAGTTTGGAAAATATACATTTTTCATCCTTGTCTGCCAGTATTTTGTGGGTGGAAAAAAGTTTGTCAACATAGGTATGTTTAGTATACCAGGATTGTTTAAGAATGCACTCGGTCTTGGGGCGCCTGGGTGGCGCAGTCGGTTAAACGTCCGACTTCAGCCAGGTCACGATCTCGCGGTCCGGGAGTTCGAGCCCCGCGTCGGGCTCTGGGCTGATGGCTCAGAGCCTGGAGCCTGTTTCCGATTCTGTGTCTCCCTCTCTCTCTGCCCCTCCCCCGTTCAAGCTCTGTCTCTCTCTGTCCCCAAAATAAATAAACGTTGAAAAAAAAAAATTTAAAAAAAAAAAATGCACTCGGTCTGAAGCGAAAGAGTGCCAGAATGTGTTGTGTTGCCTTTAGCCAAGGTATGCTCTGGTGTCCATGGTCACGTTCCCGTGTCAGCATCTCTGCTTGTCAGTAGCATTCTGGCTGAGTGGTTGTCAGGGCAATCCATGGCTCCTGCTGGCCTTTCTGTTCTTCAGGAGGCAGCTTTGAGTGGTTATAGCACCTGGCGAGTTATCTCTAAACAGAAAGCCCTTACCTAATTGTGCCTTTCTTAATTTGGGTTTTCTGCTGCTTAGTTTGAGAAGTCCCCTGGTAAGATTTCAGAACCCCCACTACAGCATTTGAGTCCCTACCATAAACTGTGTTTAAAACTGAAAAAAAAAAAAAAAAAAAAAAAAAAAAGAAATCAAGTGTACTTTCAGAGTATACTTTTTTTTAACATCTAGAAACAAAACGACACATGTTTAAATCCCACCACCAAATATTCATTGAGAAATTGTTCCCACCTTTTGAATTTAAGTCATTCTCATTTGATACTTTTCCTCCCATTCTGCCTCTTGTGTTTGTAATTACTGCAATGTATTCTGTAATACTGGTTTCAGAGCTCCCTCCCGAGGAGAACGCTTGGTTATATGTTGGAGATTGTACTTACACTATAGCAGATACTGGGGTAAAGTCATTCTAGACCAGTTTGTTAAATATTAAACATTACCATCTTCCCAGCACTCAGGTATTAGTGCTCAGTTTTTTTGTTTTTTGTTTTTTTTTAGATTTTGCTCTTAATTGCAGTTTAACAATGAGTGTTATGGCAAACTCTAAGCTAGAAAATCATTCTATATCTTAGCAGACAAGTATATGTTGAATGAGGTCTTTGTGAAGCATTGGTAGAAAACCTGAGGCAAATACTGGTTGATCTAATAGCTGTGTGAGCTAAATGTGTTTAGGTGCTAGCAGAGAAATGAGCAGCTAATTTAGTTGGCGCTAGGCAGTTGGAACATCTGAGTACCCACCTGGCCTTGCCACCCGTGAGCTCCCTGAACTTAGCCAAGTCATTCGGTCTGTTTGGGCCTGTCGTATTCCCTTTTCGAAACAAGAAGATTTATCTAATTGGTCCCCAAAGCTCTTGCCATCTTTAAAGTCGCCATTTGTAATTTTACCAGGGGATATAAATATAGTGTTGAATAAAATATTGTCAGTGTCAGAATGGTTGTGTTAATGGTTGAACAGGCCTCTTTTATCATCTTAGGCAGTCAGTAAAATGGCAGTTTTACCTAGTGATTGTAATAACTGTTTTCCCTTTAAGAAGGAATTGAAATTGACTTGACGGGGTAGGCATGTCAGAATAGATTAAGTCTCGCTCTGATACTTTGTTCTGTCATTACCAGTGTTTTCATCTGTGAAATATTGCTTATTCAAGAGTATCTAGCATTAGAACCATTTTATAATAGACATCTTGGGCTAACCTACAGGCTATAAGCCAATAGTTAATAAACAGAACAGCATAATCTTAGCCATATTCTAGAAGTATCTTCTTTTTTTAATTCCTGTTTCATTTACCACAGTTTTTTTTTTGTTTTTTTGTTTTTAAACAAATATCAGCTCTCTGTTCTCAGAGCTGTATGTTCACTGCATGGTATGGGATCCCTCATCCAAATGTGTTTACTGAATTTTCCACATTAGCATACCTTTTTTTAATTAAAAATAAATTTTCGTTAAGTGTGTTTAAGAGAGACAGAGCATGAGTGGGGGAGGGGCACAGAGTGAGGGAGACACAGAATCCAAAGGAGGCTCCAGGCTCTGGAGCTGTCAGCACAGAGCCTGATTTGGGGCTTGAACCCAGGAAGCTGGAGATCATGACCTGAGCTGAAGTAGGATGTGTAAGCAATTGAGCCACCCAGGTGCCCCCGCATTAGCATACCTTTTAAGAAACAGCCCTGTGAAACATGGTAGTCAGTTGAAAGGTGCCCTTTAAGAGGACCCACGGAAGAAGTTGCGGTCTGGTCGTAGCATTAGAGTTGTTGGTTTCTCCTGCGCAGATGCGGGAGTTTTTTGTACCAGCAGTGAAATGACTGTAGCCAGTGCTGTTCTCCCTGTGCACTGGCTGCCAGCAAGCGTAGGGTCAGATTTTCAACCCACCTTCTAACAAATGTGAAATGATAAGCATTTTATGTATTTACCACACTCGTGGTTTCATGTTCTCTACCTTCGTTTTTTCCTACATTCACATCCTCACCAATTTTTTCTGAAATTATCTTTTATTTTTTAAATGCTTATTTTCCAGAGACAGAGATAGAGCATGAGTGGGGGAGGGGCAGAGAGAGAGGGAGACACAGAATCGGAAACAGGCTCCAGGCTCTGAGCTGTCAGCACAGAGCCCGACGCGGGGCTCGAACTCACGAACCGTGAGATCATGACCTGAGCCAGAGTCAGACGCTTAACTGACTGAGCCACCCAGGCGCCCCTGAAATGATCTTTTAATGGGAAAACGTGAAAATACGTTTTTAAGAAATTTAAAAAATCATCTCTTGGTGTTTGAACAAATATATTCTAAGTAGTTAATTGTGGAAGTGTGGCAAACCAGTTTCTGGTTCACACCGTCTCTGCTATGTGCTTCACCCCGAGAAAGTGCTCACTAAATATTGGTTGTACTGAATAGAGTTGCTGTAAGAATCAAATTCTTTGATGCTGTGGTTCTCTCACTCTTCTTGAGATGTAGTTGACATGTATGGTTCTCTCTTAAATGTGGTACTGAAGTTGTTTTGCTGTCCTCTCACCTTTTTCTTCTTAGTGCCTTCACCTGGCCTGAATCTTACCTCCTTGCTACCTCCACTGTCCTCACCTGACTTCAAATATAGTTTGGGTCAACTAGCAATACCTACCAAATCTCTTATTCTGAGAGTTTCCTATTTTGTTAACTCATAAATGGTATTACTTGATTGTACCTGATTTTTACTTTAGATACATGTTCATTAATAAAGGAAACAGCCCTGCAGTCCAGGCTTTCGGCAGCTCTTTGGGGGATAATTAGATTTCTGTCTAGGATTCACAATATTGGTGAGAAATGCTGTATGAAACCACCATAAACAAAGTCTAGTGAAGAGAATTTCTCTGAGTAGATGTGAGGGCAAGAAATAGGGAGCCATGAAAAGAGAGACAAGAGATGGAACCGGAGTTGAAACGTCTATAGCCTGTGAGTGGAAACAAAAAGTGACATGAAACATTAAACCTCTTATCAAGAAACAGAAACGGGTAGGTGCACAAAGCTTTATTGTGGCAAACTTTAGGGTGGAAAAAAGTCTTCCTGAAGGATCATCCTGGAAGTATGTGTTCTCTCTGAGGGTCTTTTGGTATTTACTGGGTTGAGACGGTGTGGTTTGCAGAACTGCTGTGGGCACAAGTGGTGATGAACTCTCAATTATTTTGTTGTAGGAAGGCCTTTTTTTTTTCTTTCAATAAATTTTGTTTTTTTTTTTAAGTTTAATTTTTTTGAGAGAGGGATAGAGGGAGAGTGCACCCATGTACAAGTGAGCAAGCAGGGGAGGGGCAGAGAGAGAGGGAGCGAGAGAATCCCAAGCAGCTGTCAGTGCAAAGCCAGACACGGGCCTTGATCTCGACCATGAGATCACGACCTGAGTGGAAATCAAGAGTCGGGAGCTCAACCCACTGAGCCATCCAGGTGCCCCGGGAGTGCTTTTATAATGAATGCTCAAATCGCATTTCTGAGGCCTAGGGATGAGTTAGATTATTTTTAACCTCTGAGGCCTAACAGTAAATAACAAATGTCCTGAACCTGGTTGGAAGAAGGAAGAAGTTATTCTTTTTGACAAATTCTTGTTCTTTTCCTGATTCTGTGTGTGTGGGTGTGTGTGTGTGGGTATGGGTGTTCATATGTGTGGACTGTCTCTTGTTAAATATTTTGTTTTTGGTATTAATTTCCCCAGTGAGCTAAGTGGGATATTTGAAGAGAGGATTTTGAAAGGTGTTTGATGAATACCTGCTCTTTCCACCAGTAATGCAGCTGGAATACAGGTGTACATTTTTGTTACCTGAGAGTTGACAGTAATGTGACCGTAAACCTGAAAAAACATTTTAGAAAATGTCTGCAAACAGATCAACATAGCATTGGCTGTCTGAGCTCTTGCTGGAGGATGTGTGTGGTAACATTTTATGGTCTGATAACTTATTTCTGCAAGTCTGCTTTGGGAATGTTTCAGATAATATGTAATAAAGCAATTTCCACTTTCCAGGGGAAAGTATGGTTTCTTTTGACCTTGTAAATACCCTTTTATGGGTTTGTTATTAGTGAAACCAAGGTAAGCAAGCTTTAAAACATAAGCTGCAGTTGATTGGGAAATCCTGTGGCCTCATCCCATCAGTCCCACTTTCTGCTCCATGCCTCCCTTTGTCGGTATCTGTGCTGCTCCCTAGGCAGCTTTATTCCCCGCCCCCCAAATCACCCTTCTTCACTCTCCTGATTCTATACTTCCTCCAAGGCTGAGTTCCAGTACCCGCCCACCCACTCCCTGGAGCCCCTTTTTGATGAGGTGCACAGGTCTCTGCCAGCAGAATTAACTCCACGTTCTTTTTTCTCTTCCGCAGCACTTAATGCATCCCATGTGTTACAGGTGTGCTTGAATGGTTTTCCCTCCTGCATCCTCTCAGGACCTTGTGGTCAGAGCTATTTCTCCTCACCTCTGATGGCCTCTGCCCTGAATAATACGTGCTTGTTGGGTAGAGGGATGAGTGGACGGATAACTAAATATTACATAGAGTTTCTTAATGGTATGCTTTCTTTATGCCTAACCTTCTCCGTTTCCTCTTCGCTTCATCTAGCCGGGAACACCTAAAGCATTCTTACCTACTCTTCGGGATGTGAGCCTTGAATAATTGAAGGTTTCTAAAAAGTTAATCAAAATGGTATTTATCATATTTTTCTATTAAAAGAAAGCAGTAATCCTAAATAATATTTTGGTTAGTTTTTTCCCTCAGATATGCTTTCAAATCAGGATTTTTAAAGGACATTATTAACATAATCTAATGAAACATAAATTATGTAAGGACAGACAGCCTGGTGTGTAAGGGTGTGTATTTTGTTGGCTGGTTTTTGTTTTTCTTTTTGTTTTTTAATTGAGGTATAAGACATACAACATTATATCCATTTCAGGTTTATAACATAGTGATTCAATATTTGTATATATTGTAAATATATATTTGTATATATTGTAAATATTGTATATATTGTAAATGTATATTTGTATATATTACAAATATATATTTGTATACATTTTAAATATATATTGTATATGTATATTGTATGTGTGTCAAGACATAGTTTGAGAAGTTTTTTTCTTATGAGAACTTTTAAGGTTTACTCTGGTAGCAGCTTTCAAGTATGCAATACAGTGTTATTACCTATAGTCACCATGCTGTGTATTACGTCCCCATGACATTTTTTTAACTGGGAGTTTGTACCTTTTGACCATCTTCACCCATTTCACCCGTCCCCCACCTCTGGCATCCACCCATCTGCTCTGTATCTGTGAGCTTGTTTTTTTTTCCTTTCTTCCCTTTTCTTTTTTAGATTCTACATATAGGTAAGGGGCACCTGGGTGGCTCAGTCAGTTAAGCATCCAACTTCGGCTCAGATCATGATCTCACAGTTCGTGAGTTTGAGCCCCCCATTGGGCTCTGTGCTGACAGCTCAGAGCCTGGAGCCTTTTCAGATTCTCTCTGTCCTCCCCCCACCCCTCCACCCGCTTGCACTCTGTCTCTATCTCTTCCAAAAATAAACATTTAAAAAAAGTTTAGATTCCACATATAGGTAAGATCATCTGGCATTTGTCTTTCTCTGACTTGTTTCACTTAGCATAATATCCTCAAGGTCTATCCATTTTGGTTTTTTTTTTTTTTTTTTTTAATGTTTATTTTTGAAAGACACACAGAGCACAAGCGAGGAGGGGCAGAGAGAGAGGGAGACACAGAATCCAAAGCAGAATCCAGGCTCTGAGCTCTTGGCACAGAGCCTGATGTGGGGCTCGAACTCACAAACCGTGAGATTGTGACCTGAGCTGAAGTCAGATGCTTAACCGACTGAGCCACCCAGGTGCCCCCCAAGGCCTATCCATGTTATTGCAAATGGCAAGATTTCATTCTTTTTTTATGGCTGGATAATATTCCATTGTGTATTTATACCACATTTTCTTTATCCATTCCTCCATCTATTGATGGACACTTAGGTTGTTTCCATATCTTGGCTGTTATAAATAATGCTGCCATGGACATGGGGGTACATATCTTTTCAAGTAGTGGTTTTTATTTCCTCTGCTAAGTACCCAGAAGTGGAACTGCTGAATCATATGGTAGCCCTGTTTTTAATTTTTTAAAGGAGCTTTTCTGTACTCCCACCAGCAGTGCACAAGAGTTCCCTTTTCTTCGCCACCTTGTCAACACTTACCATTTCTTTTTTTTTTTTAATTTTTTTTTTAATTTTTTTTCAACGTTTTTATTTATTTTTGGGACAGAGAGAGACAGAGCATGAACGGGGGAGGGGCAGAGAGAGAGGGAGACACAGAATCGGAAACAGGCTCCAGGCTCTGAGCCATCCGCCCAGAGCCTGACGCGGGGCTCGAACTCACGGACCGCGAGATCGTGACCTGGCTGAAGTCGGACGCTTAACCGACTGCGCCACCCAGGCGCCCCAACCATTTCTTTTTTGATAATGGTCTTGGCTGTTCTTAAAGTGTGGTGTTGATTTAGGAGGATTGTTTATATGTGGGGAAGGTAGCACTTGTCTCCATAGACCAGGGCTTTCCTAAATGGGATTCTCCCAGTATTAGATCATACTGGTTTTAGACTTGGAAAGTGAGGTTTTGTGATTGCCAAAATTATTAGTGTTAGTACTAAAGGCTTTATTGTTAAAACTTGAATAATTTAGAATATTTAAAATCAATGGGTGGTGTCTGGGTGGCTCAGTCAGTTGAGCATCTGACTTCAGCTCAGGTCATGATCTCATGGTTTGTGAGTTGGAGCCCCGCGTCGGGCTCTGGGCTGACAGCTCTGAGCCTGGAGCCTGTTGTGGATTCAGTGTCTCCCTCTCTCCCTGCCCCTCCCCTGCTTGTGCTCTGTCTCTCTCTCTCAAAGATAAATAAACATTAAAAAAAAAATTAAAAAAATTGATGATACAAATGTTTATTTGTAAGATATAGCTCCTGGGCAAAATATAAGAATAACCTTTTGGAAAATAAACCCCAAAGAAAAGGGGTTAGGAAGCCTGCAGGTCCTTTCCTGTAACCATCTTTTTACCACCATTCCAGATGTGGGGCATACTGTACTTTGGAGCATGGAGTTGCAATAAGATGACCATCACTTGGTCTTTCAGAGCTTAGGGTCTGGTTAAAGGGAGGTACCATATGTTTTATATCTTTGGGCATATGTATATATGTTTGTATTTCTTACTCTGCCAGTGCAGGTGGTTATAGTATTGCTAAATGAATAAGGAATAAGAAGATAGCTGCCATTGTCTTTGAGAAAAGATGTTGGTCTATACCACATGCTGATCATGTGATCTTTTTTAAAGCTTTTATTTATTTTGAGAGAGAGAGAGAGAGAGAGCGAGCGTGCAGTGGGGGGAGGCACAGAGAGGAAGAGAGAGAGAATCCCAAGCAGGCTCTGCACCGTCAGTGCAGAGCTGGACACGGGGCTCAAACCTGTGAACTGCGAGATCATGACCTAACCCGAAATCAAGAGTCAGACGCTTAACCGACTGAGCCACCCAGGTGCCCTGATCATTTTCTATTAAGGTCCAGATAGGCTTTGCATCCTGGAGTCTGTGTCACAACTAACTCAACTCTGGCATTGTAATGTGAAAGCAGTTACAGACAATACATAAATGAATAGTGTGTTTTCCAATAAACTTTATTTTTAAAAATGGCAGTAGGCCACATTTGGCCCAGAAGTTATAGTTTGCCAACCCCCGGCCTGTAGACTGTACACCAGGATTTTGTCAGTACTAAAGAGCTGCTGTTCCAAAAGAGCAATCTGGATCTGTCAATCCAGTGTGTGTATAGTGGGATGAGATAAGTGAGTACATGACCAAAGACCCATCGTGAAGTCATGGTTAGTGTACATGAAGCTGGAATAACAGGAACTAGAACAATGGGAAGAACGAATGGAAGAATTGTGAAGATGCATAGGTATTTCTGTAGATTTCGGTCACAGCTGATCACGAGGCCCCAGTGTCTGGCGGGAACGAGAGAAGGAAGTGCATGGGAAGGCTGGGACTAAGATAATGAGTTGCTGTCTGAAGGCAGGGGAACAATCCAGGTTCTGTGGTGAGTTCTCATTCTGTAGGAGAAGTGACATGATGGATAAAATAGTGAAGACTTGTGTAAGGAATGTTCAAGGAACAGTATATTGACACAGGCATTTATTCCAGTGGATTTATTTCTCTGGTGAATTATCATTAAACCCTGTCAGTGTACATGTACTGTTTTTCCTTTCCTAAACCATTTTCTAAGTGAATTTTCTGTTATCTTTATTGATTGGGATGAGCTGTGAAGTTCAACTTTTGCTGAAACAAAAGACCCAACAATAATTAAACATATTTTTTAAGCCAGTTTTTTCTTTCTAGGAAATGGTTCTGAGGTGAATTTTTTAGGTCTACACTAGCTCTGTTCCACACAGTCATTCAGGGACCCTGACCTGACCATTTTCTCTCTCATCGTCAACATGTAGCTTCCAGAGTCAAAGGACCTTAGGTGGGTTTTATTTGTTTGTTTTTTGTTTGCTTTTAATACTTGCAAGGTGTTAGTGGGCTAGGATTATTAATGTCACATAACACTCGTGCTCGTGTTCCACTATTTCGTTGGATATGTCACGTGGCCACATGTAGCTACAAGGGGGCTGAGAGATGTTGTCCTGGCAGGGAGCCACATTCCAGCTAAAACTTGATAACTGTGGAAGAGAGATGGATTTTGGTGGACATTTAAGTTTTGCTTTTTGTGGGCACTGAATTTCTGAGGCGCTCTTGAACTATGTTTATATGTGTTCCTCAACAATAGATATTTACAGGGAAACTTTTATTTCTTTCCGGAAAACTTAAAAAGGAAATGGTGGAAAGGCAGCATTTTTAAGTTGGGATAGAACAGGAACATTTGACACCTTGTTGGGTTCATTATTAGCTGCCCTCTGAGCTGCAGCTTAATAGAAAATGGTGTAGTCTCACTTATACACTGTAAGCTAAGGAAGGGAAATTTCTAATGGTTCAGCTAGAAGCTAAAGCCAGAATTCAAGTTTATGCAATGACACTTGATAAGGAGGAGAAAAAATGTACACTTGGGAGAAGATGTTGACAGTATGGTTTTAGGGAAGGACTTCCTTGAGAAGAATTGTGATGGTTAATATCCTATATATCTAGTATAGGAATTTAATTGCATTGTTTCTGTTAGAAATATGGTCTAAAAAAGGGAGATCTTAATTGGATACTTAGGATTGTTGAAAGATGCTGTGTTTTAGAGTAAAATATATTTTAGTACATAATATAGTATTGAGATTAATCCACTGTAGTTCAGGGTATGTTCAGAAAGAGATTTATTAATATGACTTTGTGTAATGTCTCCTCACCACATTATTTACTCAGTCTCCTCTTTTTGGCTTATATGCTGGCTTTTTAACTTCAATTTGTCAGGCTTGGATATCACTGTTGATCAGTCTTAAATGCATTACTTTTATTGACTTTGAGATATAAGAAATGTTTTTCTTTCCCATTGCTTTTCATGTTCTACAGTGTAATTATCATTTTATATCATGAAATGATTAGATTACCATACACATGCACACCTGTGTATGCCTTGATGCATACTTGTCTATGATACTATACTTGTCTATGATACATTAATAAGGCTTTAATGAGACAGTTGTTTGCTATACTTGTCTATGATACATTAATAAGGCTATACTTGTCTATGCTATACTTGTCTATGATACATTAATAAGGCTTTAATGAGACAGTTGTTTGCAGGCCTATTATATATATAATATATATATGTGATTTGTGATACATAGTATACAACATGTATTATATAGAAAATACATATAAGTGGAAATACGTAATACTATCATCACTGATCTGAACATATTATAGTATCCTAAATGGTGCCTGTGCCTAACCTAGCATTGTCACAGCATAAAAGATCATCCTAGGGGCGCCTGGGTGGCGCAGTCAGTTAAGCATCCGACTTCAGCCAGGTCACGATCTCGCGGTCCGTGGGTTCAAGCCCCGCGTCAGGCTCTGGGCTGATGGCTCAGAGCCTGGAGCCTGTTTCCGATTCTGTGTCTCCCTCTCTCTCTGCCCCTCCCCCGTTCATGCTCTGTCTCTCTCTGTCCCAAAAATAAATAAACGTTGAAAAAAAAATTAAAAAAAAAAAAGATCATCCTAGGTCCTGTGGAATTATCTTTTTCTGGAGGCTTCTTATTCCATACTGCAGCAGATTTCTGTGCACTTGGTAAGCATGTATCATTCCTAGAAGAAAGCAAGTCTTTTTTCCTAATGGGGGTAAAAGTATAGGATGAGTATAGGATTGGACTGACTGAAGGAAAGTAGAACATCCTGATCACAGCAAGCTGTCGTCCATTACATTGGATCAGGACTGTCCTACTGCATCCTGCACCAGGATGTTACGTTTTATTTCTGAGGCAGTACCTCAGAAGAGACACTGACAAGCTGGTGGGGAGGGAGGTACATCCAGAAAGCGATTAAGATATTGGGGATTCATATAGAAGATCATTAAGGGGGCCAGATATTTTTAATCTGGTAAAAAGAAGGCGAAGAAGAAGCAAATATTTGTTTGCAAATATCTAAGAAGGTATCCTGTGGAAGAAAGTCGTTACCCTGTGCTGCTTCAGAGCAAGGAAATCACACCTAAGATTGGGCAGACTACGTGTGCAGAGCTCAGCTCAGTTTAAGAAACTATCTGTATATATTCTGGCTATTGACTGCTGGATAGACTGCTCACTAAAGCACAGGACTCTTAAGTTAGAAGAACACAGGCAGACGGTAGAGAAGCACTGCAGGAGGCTGTTCAGTGAGCACACCAGAACTAGGAAGCAGACCCCCTTTTCCTCTTCTGGCATCTCCCCAGTGCTGCCTGCTGACAAAACTTTAGTGCCAACCAGCAAAGGAAAAATACTGGAAGGGCCCAGATCCATGTTCACAGGGAAGTCCAAAAGGGTGAATTTGGAGCTTACTGGAAGTAAATTGATAACCCTCACAGGTGGGATGGGGCAATACCTGTGCAGCGCTTGGAAGTAACAGCTACTTTCGTGGGCATGGCCAACCTGGTAAGGCCATGGTAGGATGGGAGAGGAGGCCAGATCGTGGTTGGGGCACTGGTTAAAGAGGTGGTAATTTGGATGTAGTGTCTATAGTCTAAATCAGAAATCGAGGAAGCAACACTTGACTGCTCCAGGAACACAGAGTCCAACCCATAGAGGAACAGATCTGACAGATCCAGAAGAAAGACTTAGAAGTACATGAGGAAGTTAGACTAAGCAGGTAGGAAGATAAGGGGTGGATTATTGAGAAGCCAAAAAGTAGGCTTGAGAAGAGTTAGTTGATATCTGGGTCAGGTCAAGGTCAAAATGGGAGGTCAGCTGAGGTGCCCCGTGAGGTTCCTTTTATTGCTAATGTTCTGTGAGGTCCCTTAGGTACACAGTCTTTGATAGCCTTCCCAAAGTCAGAAACTGCTGAAGTCTGGAGACTGATAAATTCAGCTAAAACTTAGTACCTCTTGCTGTCCACTCCTTACTGACTTCTCTATCGAGGAAAACTTTTGGATTGTTTAGAATGTAATGACTATTTAGTTGCTGTGGTTTATGTTTTGGCCTTTTAATATAATATTCTTTCTGTAAAGGTTCGGATTTAGGATGTTTTCTGTGAGGTCATGCCTAGAAGTCATCCAGGACCCAGGTGTGCTACTTGAATTGTTGTCCTTTTGACCTTAAGCACAGATCCTCCGCTAATACGTTACAGCCCATCTTTGCATAAGACATTCGCTTTGTGATGAATCCAGGCAGTTTCCTTCAATTAATTTATTCCATTTGGTAGGATTGTGCCACGTTTAATCAGTGACGTCTGAATTATGCCAGTGACTAAGCATTGTAATCAACCATCGTTGTTATGCCTGCAATTGTATGGAAACATCAAAGTCTAACCTCTTAGAAATGATATTACTTGAACGTACCTTTGGAACTGAATTAGTATGAAATATCTTAATACTGTATTTATAATTATCCTGCTCATTTAAAGACATCATAAAAGGTTTTTCATAGGCAAATATTGAGCATTAAAACTGCAAGAATTACATTTTAGCATAGTAGTGTTATTGGTTTTGAAACTTCAGAAAACACCTTTGTGGTCTCTGCCAGTCTTCTTCTTCAGGTATCTTTCCCACTCTCAGATACACGGTTACAGCGGAATTTGCCGTCTTAGTAGGACATGACTACTTTCATTCAACTGGCCACCTGACCCAGGAAGTAGGAATGGGGTTTAGGATTGCTATCCCTGTTGACTGCTCTTGTGATGTTTGGTAATGATCATTTTCTACCCTGTGGAGTAGGAAGCAGTGAAAATAATTTTGTAGTGATAAAGCAGAATGTGCCAACAAATAGGGAAGAGGAGAAATGAAACGTGGATCAAGGGGACTCATCAACCTCAGTATGACACTCCAGTCCCTGGTTCTAGTCCATTCCCAAGGCACAACTAAATCCTTCCATTGAGGCTCCATGAGAGAGATCCTTACGCCCTTAAAGTAAATTCTATCCTTGCTTAAGCTGAATCAAGTAGATGTTTATTCTTTCATCAAATAGCAGATATATATATGAAGATCATTCAAACTTATTTTAAAAAATCCACTAATGGGGCGCCTGGGTGACTCGGTCGGTTAAGCATCTGACTTCGGCTCAGATCATGATCTCACGGTCTGTGAGTTCAAGCCCCGCGTCGGGCTCTGTGCTGACAGCTCAGAGCCTGGAGCCTGTTTCAGATTCTGTGTCTCCCTCTCTCTCTGCCCCTCCCCTGTTCATGCTCTGTCTCTCTGTCTCAAAAATAAATAAACGTTAAAAAAAAATAAATAAATAAAAATAAAAAAAATAAAAAATCCACTAAGATCTCAGCAGAGAAATGGGTAAAGGAAGTTTAAAATGCCTAATAAACATATGAAAAATAGTAAGCATCACTGATAAATGCAGACACAATAGGGAAATGGATGCATTTCTCCTTTTTTTTTTTTTTTTTTTTTTTTTTAACCTATCAAATTGGCAGAGAAAAACAGTACTCCAAAGTGTAAAGCATGTCATGATGTGGGAACTCTCTGGACCACTAGACAGAGTATAAAGTGATTGTATAATTCAGAATCTCAGCAGGAAACAGATGGCTCAGCCAGATAAGGATAATCAGAGGAGAGTTTATACACAAAGGACTGCGCACAGGGGTGTCGGTGCAGGGGAACTGCCAGGGATGGTGCAGTAACCCTGGGCTAGTTGGGGGGCTGTTGTTGGAGAAGGTGGACCCAAGACCACCTTGAGGGGAGTGGTAACCCTTAGTTTGAAGGACCCAACCAGATAACCACTCATAAGTTACTTCCTTACTGTTCCTTTAAACATTAGCATTCTTTAAAATGAATTACAAAATTCTGCCTTACTGGGCCATGTTAAGACTTCAGGTGCTTTAGTAAATCATTTAAAAAAAATTGTTTTTTTAAAATTTATATATTGTTCAGAGACAGGGCATGAGCAGGACAGGGGAAGAGAGAGGAGGAGACACCGAATCCGAAGCAGGCTCCAGGCTCTGAGCTGTTAACACAGAGCCCGATGCGGGGCTCGAACCCACGAACCATGAGATCATGACCTGAACCGAAGTCGGACACTCAACCAACTGAGCCACCCAGGCATCCCTAGTAAATAATTTTTAACAAAGAAGCTTATTTTTTTTCACAGTCAAGCCTCTAGGTAATGTTTTCCTTTTCTTCTACCAGCAGCTATTGAAGTCCATACTGCTTTTGTTTGGTTAATAATATATATATATATATAATGATAGCTAATACATAGCATGTGTTAGACGCTGCCTTCCGTTCTTTCCTCACTATCTCAGTCCCCTCACGGGAGTCCTGGGAGATAGGTGTCCACATTACCCCCTATTTGCTGATCACTTGCGGAAGCAGCCAAGGCTCAAACCCGGCCTGTGGCCTCTAAGGCCTGTGCCCCAACAGCCACTCTGCTTTATTAGTAAGGTAAGTTCTCTCTCACTTTATTTTATTTATTTATTTTTAAAAAAAATTTTTTTTAACGTTTATTTATTTTTGAGACAGAGACAGAGCATGAACAGGGGAGGGGCAGAGAGAGAGGGAGACAGAATCTGAAACAGGCTCCAGGCTCTGAGCTGTCAGCACAGAGCCCGACGCGGGGCTCGAACTCACGGACCGCGAGATCGTGACCTGAGCCGAAGTCGGCCGCTTAACCGACTGAGCCACCCAGGCGCCCCATCTCTCACTTTAAAAAAATAAATAAATAAAGGAGTATCTTTTCAGGGTTTGATTATGCTGATTGAGATGGAGGAGAGCTTCCAACACTACTAAAACTTGTTTCATAGTGTGAAATGGACACTTGAATTTTGTAAGAGCTATGAGATTAAATTTTGAAGTGTACCATAAAGATGACCCAGCCGTACCAGTTTCATATGGAAATTTGTCGTGTAAAAGTACAAAGGTGTTTTGTTATGTTTTTTTATTATCATTATTTTTATTTTTTAATTTACATCCAAGTTAGTTAGCATGTAGTGCAATAATGATTTCAGTAGATCCCAGTGATTTGTCCCCTGTGTATAACCTCCAGTGCTCATCCCAACAAGTGCCCTTCTTAATGCCCCTTACCCATTTAGCCCATGCTCCCGCAACCCTCAGTTTGTTCTCCATATTTAAGAGTCTCTTATATTTTGTCCCCCTCCCTGTTTTTATATTATTTTTGCTTCCCTTCCCTTGTGTGAAGTCCTATGATATTTGTCTTTCTCTGACTGATTTTGCTTAGCATGATACCCTCTAGTTCCATCCACGTTGTTGCAAATGGCAAGATTTCATTCTTTTTGATTGCTGAGTAATACTCCAGTGTGTGTGTGTGTGTGTGTGTGTGTGTATGTATTTGAAGTGTCTGTTTTTGTGCTAGTACCGTACTGTCTTGATGATTACAGCTTTGTAATTACATCTTGAAGTCTGGGATTGTGATGCCTTCAGCTTTGGTTTTCTTTTTCAGGATTGCTTTGGGTATCCAGGGTCTTTCCTGGTTCCATACAAAGGTTTTGTTTTGTTTTTAAAGCTTATTTACTTTTGTGAGAGTGTGCATGCACTTGGGGGAGGGGCAGAAAGAAAGGGGCAGAGAGAGAGAGACAGAGAGATCCCCAAGCAGGCTCCATGTGCTCAGCACAGAGCCCAATGTGGGGCTTGAACCTACAAACCACAAGATCATGACCTGAGCTGAAAGCAAGGGTCAGATGCTTAACTGAGCCTCTTAGGTGCCCCAAAGTATAAAGTTTTCTAAAACCTTTTTAAAAAAGTTTTCCAAATAAATTGCTTTATGAAAGCTCCAAATAAACTGTTGTTTTTTTCCTCCAGAAAAAGCAGTTGGCTTTCAAAAGAGAACATTAAGTTAACATTGATGAATTAAAAGAGACTTTAATTCTTTGAAGTCAGTCAGTGGTCAGGTGTAACTTCAGACAAATCCAGGAATGTTGGGCAAGGAACTTCAAAAGACAGTTTGAGTCTGTATCCTATTCTGTAGCAAGATCATGGTCAAATCAGAGTTAAACTGGTATATAGCTGTCTCCTGTCACTTAATCATTATCCTCCCCACACACCAAAAATAGTCCAGTGTCCTGAATTTTAAAGTTATTTCCTTAAATGATTATAATACTTGGTAATATAGTTCTTGAAATCTGAATTTGAAGATGGTTGATGTATGAAAATTTGATAAAGCCACTAAGAATAACTTATTACCTAAAAGTCTAAAAAGTACTTTCTATCCACATGATCTCATGTAATCTCTCTACATCCTTGTCATACAGATAATACTCTTTTATGAATGGAAACACTAAGGTCCAGAAAGGTTAATTATTCACATAAGTAGTTGGTGGGGGAGTCAGGACTTAAATCCAGGTCCTCTGATGATGAATCCCATAGTTTTAACTCTACATTGCCTTAGTTTTCTTTCTTTTGGAGCACAAAAATAATAAAATAGACTTGGACAAACCCATGATTAATCCTAGAGCGGGAATTCTTTGTGGATGGTAAAAATGAGCACGACAAGTAGCAAGAAAAAGCAGCTTATTATTTGAAAATCCCCTGATTTTCATATCCCAGCTTCCTTCATTTGCATATGCAAATCTGGCCCCTGAGAATCCTGCTTCCAGCTTCCTTGACAAGCTCTGTTCCCTTTCACACATCTTGGCTTTTCTTGGTAGGATGCCACTTGACACTTGATTCCACTGTTTCTGTTGAAGTTGGTTGTATTATATAGAGCTTTTGTACTTGTTAATTCAGTTAGACTGCACGTTCTCTGAAGTCTGGGCCCATGTGTGATACTTCTGTACTTTGAAATGCATAGTTCTGGATTAGAAACTCAAAGTGTGGGGTTGATTTCTGTGTTTTCTCCGTAGCCTATTTTAGTTGTAGGGACTCTAATTAAACCTCACATTTTTAAAGCAAGGCTGGACCACCGTGTAGAGTTGTGCAGACTTTGTACTTGCTTAGGGGTGCTGCATCTAAGAGGTGTTATTTGCATTGCAGATGTTGGGGTAGGTAAATTCTGATGCTTTTCTGACAAATGGCCACTAATACCTAGGAAGGGAAGCTGACTTTGAAATTCACTTGAAGGCAGCTATGGGTCAGTGCAAAAATCCTGACCACTGCCACATAGAAGAGATTTGCATTATAGTTTGCTTTAAATTTGTTCAGAGATTGAGTCAAAAATAAAGTCAGACTGAAAATGGCAATTAGATGACAGGATTCATCTAATTTCCCTAAAGGAACATAAAAATTTTTGAAAATGACTTTCCCAACAAGCTTGAAACAAAAGTTTATGGGAAATGAGAGTATTCTCTTAAGAAATATTATAGATTTTAATAAGAAACAGCGATTAAATGACTAATACATAAAGCTCCAAGTGTTATGTAATTACTGAGATCATAATCTTAACTTTTTCTAAGAAATGAGCTCATAGGAAAATAAGATATAAGCCTTTATGTTGGAAGCTTTGTAAATGAATTAAATTCAGAAGTATTTATTTCCTTTCTCAGACATTATAAATAGTATTTTGCTGCCTTCATTGTACTGAAAAAAATTAATGCAGTAGAAATGAAAATTTGTTAGCTATTTCATTTGGTAGATTTGAAATAATTAGAAGCGAAATCCGAAGTGGTTCATGTCTATAATATGGTCTAAAATACAGAAACTTTAAAGACTTACATCCAATATCTAAGGAACAGATCTAAACATGTTCATTTGTCATTTAAGGTGTTAGTTTTTTAAAACTAGCGATGGCCTCTTTACCATAATGTCCCAACTGAAGGATAGAAGGTAGGATTGTGGCTGAACTGGCAAGAATAGATCTTTAAAATATATCCTCTGTTTCTCATCTTTAAAAATATTCATGCTAAAGGATGGCACATCAAAGCAAGGGTGAGATTTTGTAGCCAATAGATGTGTTTGTCACTTTGCTGTGGTCATGCAAACCTTCAGGTAACTCTTAGTTTCACCTTGGGCACCAGCCAGGAAATTGGGTGTGACTGCAATGAGAATGAAGTTGGTGTTTGAATCACTGAACTCAGTTGTGTTTCACTCTGTCAGCTAAACTGACATTGATGTTTTCTTTTGAGGTTTTGATGTTTGCTCTCTGATGCTGCGATCATCAGCTTTTAGCAGGGTTTGATATTGGAAATGGCCAAGTGAAAGAAAATCTTTTATCCCTCCCCACACTCTACTGAAGATTCAGTCTGCTGAGTTTTGTTTTTTTTTTTATCCCTTATGAGGGGTTACAGTTCTTAGTTGGGGACCAGCAAAAATTCCTGACAAACTGATGCCTTTCTGCTAGATAGTAAGTGTGAAGTAAGTCACCCTGACTTTTTTTCTCTGTCATGTCTCAGGGAAGTTACAAGGGCCATGGTTTACGCCTCACTGTTGATAGCTTTCCATAGCCCATGCCATCGATTTTCAGCTTTTATTTATTTTTAAAATTTATTCCCTCTCTCTGTCCCTCTCTCACTTGTGTGTACGTGCTCTCTCCCTCCCTCTCTCTAAACATTTAAAAAGATTTTTAAAAAGGTGGGAGGGACCTTGTGTGCTCTCTAAATAAATAAATAAATAAACATTTAAAAATTTTTTAATTTATTTTATTTTTAAAATTCATTTTAATTTTTAAATTTTATTTATTTATTTTGAGAAAGCAAGAATCCACAGGAGAGGGGCAGAGAGAGAAGAAGAGAGAGAGAATCCCAAGCAGGCTCTGTGCTGTCAGCACAGAGCCCAACAGGGGGCTGGAACCCATGGATTGTGAAATCATGACCTGAGCTGAAACCAGGAATTGGTTGCTTCAGTGACTGAGCCACCCAGGTGCTTTTATTTATTTTATTTTAGAGTGCGTGAGCAGTGGAAAGGGGCAGTGAGGGAAAGCATGTTTCTTTCTTTCATGTTTATTTATTTTGAGAGAGAGAAAGTGCATGTGAGGGGGAGGGGCAGATTGAGAATCCCAGGGAGCTCTGTGCTGTCCCCATAGAGCCTACGGATTCAAGAATTGATCTCACGAACAGAACTGTGACGACATGACCTGAGCCGAAATCAAGAGTTGGATGCTCAGTTGACTGAACCAGCCAGGCCCCCTCTCAGTTCATGTTATTTAACACCTGTTTTATAAATTGTTGTTTATGGTGGGGAACTGAATGCACTATAAAGAACAGGTGATAACCAATAATGTTAGTGCATTAGGGTTTTTCATGGAATCTGATAAACTAATTTTGAAATTCATTTGGAAAAGAATAGAATATTCAAAATAAAAAAAAAAGCAAGGGCACCTGGGTGGCTCAGTAGGTTAAGTGTCTGATTTCAGCTCAGGTCCTGATTTCAGCATTTGTTGGTTTGAGCTCTGTGCTGACAGCTTGGAGCCTGGAGCCTGCTTCAAATTCTGTGTCTCTCTGCCCCACCTCTGCTTGTGTTCTCTGTCAGAAATAAATAAACATTAAAAAAAATTAAAAACAAAACCAAGAAGGGACTTGTCCTAACAGATGTCCCCTAAGACTATCAT
This sequence comes from Prionailurus viverrinus, assembly GCF_022837055.1. Lineage (NCBI taxonomy): Eukaryota > Metazoa > Chordata > Mammalia > Carnivora > Felidae > Prionailurus > Prionailurus viverrinus. The sequence continues at coordinate 114,071,539 of NC_062564.1, read as the reverse complement.
AGTTAAGACAGTGTGTACTGGGGTGCTTGGGTGCCTCAGTCAGTTACGCATCTGACTCTTACTTCAGCTCATATCATGATCTCACAGTTTGTGAGATTGAGCCCCACCTTGGGCTCTGCGTTGACAGTTTGGAGTCTGCTTGAGATTCTCTCTCTCTCCCCCACCCCCCACCCCCCCAACCCCTCCCCAGCTTGTGCATGCACGCATTCTCTTTCTCTCAAAATAAATACACAGACTTTAAAAGAAAATCCTTAATGGGGTGCCTGGGTGGCTCAGTTGGTTAATTGTCTGACTTCAGCTCAAGTCATGATCTTGTGGTTTGTGAGTTCTAGCCCTGCGTCGGACTCTGTGCTAACAGCGCGGAGCCTGGAACCTGCTTCCGATTCTGTGTGTGTGTGTGTGTGTGTGTCTGTCTCTCTCTCTCTCTCTCTCTCTCTCTCTCTCTCTCTCTCTCTCTTTCTGCCCCTCCCCAACTCTCTCTCCAGCTCTTAAAAATAAACAAACATTGGGGCGCCTGGATGGCTCAGTCGGTTGAGCATCCGACTTCAGCTCAGGTTATGATCTCATCATTCATGGGTTCGAGCCCCACGTTGGGGTCTGTGCTGACAGCTCAGAGCCTGGAGCCTGCTTTGGATATTCTCTCTCTCTCTCTCTCTCTCTCTCTCTCTGCCCCTCCTCCACTCATGCTCTGTCTCTCAAAAATGAATAAACATTAAAAAAAACTTTTTAATGAATAAACGTTAAAAAAAATCCTTAAAAGTGTTGTATTGATTCAGGAATATCTAAATGGATCAGGGAATAGAAGATTAGGGAAACAGACTACCAAGAATGGGAATTTAGTATATTGTAAAAGTGGCATTTTAGACCACTAAGAAAAGGGTAGATTATTGGGTTAATGATTTGGGGATAATTGATTATCCATTTGAAGAAATAAGGAAGTATAAATTTGTATTCCATACATTCACAACATTTCACATGATTCAAAGAAGTGAATATGAAAAACTTTGGAGGTGCTAGAAGAAAATACAGGATAATATAATCTTACTATGAGGTATAAATGAAAATATTGGTAAATTTCATGTTAAACTCCTATACCAAAGTAACCAGTTTTTAAAAAGATTTGTGCAGCTATTAATATATTAGTAAAATTCTTAATAAACATAATTTTTAATGGTTGTGTAATATTCCATAATGCAGCCGTACCATTGTTTACTTAACAGTTCTTCGTTGCTTTTCTTTCTTTTTTTTTAAACATTTATTTATTTTTGAGTGAGAGTGCACGCAGGGGAGGGGTAGAGAGAAAGGGAGACACAGAATCTGAAGCAGGTTCCAGGCTCTGAGCTGTCAGCATAGAGCCTGATGAGTTGGGTTGATGTTCACAGAGAACCCTCTTTGTCAGAAGGCGGGGCAGGACTGGTGTGACTCCTTATAGTCTAGCTCATTGTCTGCGTGCTGGCACCTGCCTCCCCTCTAGAAATAACTTCTATAGGAGTCTGTCTGCAGAGAAACACTTGGAGCCCTCTAACCCAAAACGTGCCCGCAGCTTCAGGGAGCCTTTCCTTTTCTCTGGAGACACAGATCCTGTGCAGGCTACCTCTGCTTTCACCGCACTCGGTTTAGTTTAAGGACGGAGAGAGAGTGTCCCTAAGTTCAGGTATTTGGGGCAGAGTTCTACAAAAACCCTCCATTTTAGTCACCATCTCCTGGGACGTGTAAGCAGAGACATAGATACAGACTCTGTTATTGAATTAAGTGTCTTCACTGCTGTTGCTTAGATGAATTTCTGGGTGAGCTTTAATTGCTGCTTAACTTAAATTAGCATGTTCTAGTGGTGTTTTTCTTTCTTTTAGTACTGCTGATCATTAAGGTTTATGAGGTGAAAGATTATGTCCCTTTTGTATCCCCAGGGCCTGGCATAGCGCCAGACTGACTTTTGTCCATCTGCCTGGCCATGCAGGAATCCTATTTCTTTCTTAGTCACCATGGCCTTTATTCAGAATTGCCTCATCGTATCTTAGATGAGAATGTTGGGAATATCTTATGTTTCTTTCCCCCTAGTTGATGCAGATCCAAAAAAGTTGCCATCAACCAATTTATCTGCTGGTAGGCTCCTTACATGGTTTCTTTTTTTTCTTTAATTAGAAATACCCCTCAGTTAAGGCAAATTCAGATTCATTATCTGTTTTGGTTTTTGTTATTTTGTGAGGAGGGCATAGTCTTAAAAGATTTTCTTCTGGAAGGCTGTTAGAATTAGGCTAAGAGTAATATCACAAGTCTTTTTTCTCTCAGTTCTAAGAGTAACCTTCAGATCCTCAGTTACTTTAAAAGGACTTTAGAGATACATAAAAGTAGGGGTACTTTTGAAAGTATTCCGTGAACAGTAGGGTGTCTACGATTTTCGCTCTGTGATTGACTTCCTATTGCTTTTGTTTGCTTATAGTTTTAAGTCCTTTCTACTCCAGTTTTAGAGTATTGTTGGATCAGAACAGTGAAAACTATAATGCAATTCCATATCTTATCTAGCTGTTTTATGGACTTTAACAATTGGGCTGCGTTTTCATTAGAGAAGTTCTATAAGAAGAGTAGAGAATGGAGTTTTAAAATTTAGGTTTTTGGGTTTTTTTTTAGTAGATTCATATGTGTATACATGAGCCAAATAGTTATAGGCATTTAATCATCTTTTAATTTCTGTTTGGTTTTTTGAGAGGAAGAGCACACAACACATGCATAAGCAGGGGAGGAGCAGAAGGAGAGACAAGGAGAGAATCCCAAGTAGGCTCCATGCTCAGTGCAGAGTCTGATGCGGGGCTCCATCCCATGAACCATGAGATCCTGACCTGAACTGAAATCAAGAGTCGGACACCCTTCCACCTGAGCCCAGGTGCCCCTCAGCTTTAGGCATTGTCTGTTGACCTCTAAGAGAATGAGGAAGGATTTAGCTCTCCCTTAACTCCCACCCTATATCTACTTGTCTTCCCATTCTCTCTCTAAAGGTGTAATCTTAGCTCCGGTTACCTTGTTGTGACTACATAAATGCTCTTCACAGCGAGCCATGTAGAAAGCCGTGATTACTTTTCCTTTTCTGTACAAGGTTGATCTTGCCCGAAGTGTAAAATTGTTGGTCCCTGTACAAGTGTGAGTACACACATATTTGTACTTAATTCTCTTTGTACCACTCAGTAATTCCATCTGGGACTTCCCTTCAGTTGTGTAAATCCCCTCTCAGTACACTGAAATTCATTAGACATCTTTTCAGTAGTTTCTTCTCGAGAATTCTTACATGGAGCCTCTGCCCTCCTGGTTTGTTGCTCAGCTGCCAACTTTGATCCCCGCCCCCCCTCCCCATTGTTCTCTCTTACGTTGGATCCTGATACCTGGAGTGGTTTCTTGGCTTATTCACTCATGTAGTATAGAACATCTCTTCTAGTACTTATGGAGGAGGAGGGTACATATATGAATCACACATGTTGTAAAGACAGCATTGAGGGGAAGGGCACCTGGGTGGCTCAGTCCATTAAGTGTCTGACTTCAGCTCAGGTCTCGATCTCATGGTTCGTGGGTTCGAGCCTTGTTTTGGGGTCTGTGCTGACAGCTCAGAGCCTGGAGCCTCCTTCAGATTCTGTGTCTCCCTCTCTCTCTGCCCTTCCCTTGCTCATGTGCTCACGCTCGCACTCTCTCTCTCGCAAAAAATGAGTGAATGAACATTAAAAAAATAAAATAAAAATGAAGATGGTGTTGGGTAGTTTCATTAGGTTGGCTGAGTATTGAGCATTTTCTTTGGGGTTTTTAGAGGCATTTCTCCATTATATTTTAGCTTCCAGCGTTAAGTCCAGTGCCATTCTGATTCTCCATCCTCAGCATGAAACTGATTATTTAGTTTTGGAAGCTTACATAGGGCCTTTTCTTTGCACTATGAGGAAACTTGGTGTTCATAGATTTCATAAAGATAAGCCTGTGGCTGATGTCTTCATCATTACACTGGCTGCTTGGTAGGTGCTCTTAATCTGAAAACTTGTGTCCTTTAGCTCTAGCAATTTTTTTTTTTTACCTGATGATTTCCTCCATTCTTTTTTTTCTGTAATTGAACTTTTTAGAACTTCTGTTTACTTAGATACTGGATTGATCCTCTATTTCCTGTTCTAATCTTTTCTCAGTTTCCCTTTCTTGGTCTTTTGTTTCTACTTTCTGGGAGATTTTATTGATCTTTGAAGTGTTCTTTTGAGGTTTTCCTTTTCTGGTATTGAATTCTGTATTTTCTAAGAATTCTTTTGTTGGCTTCCTTCCTGAAAAAAAAAAAAAACAAGGGGCGCCTGGGTGGTGCAGTCGGTTAAGCATCCGACTTCAGCCAGGTCACGATCTCGCGGTCCGTGAGTTCGAGCCCCGCGTCGGGTTCTGGGCTGATGGCTCAGAGCCTGGAGCCTGTTTCAGATTCTGTGTCTCCCTCTCTCTCTGCCCCTCCCCCGTTCATGCTCTGTCTCTCTCTGTCCCAAAAATAAATAAACGTTGAAAAAAAAAATTAAAAAAAAAAATCCTGTTCTCGGTTTGTGGATGTTAGGTCTTCTCTAAGCTCTGAAGATATTAATGCGAGGTTTTATTATCTTGTTCCTGCTTAATGCCTGTTAACTCCAGATTGCTTGTGTTGCTCCCTCTTTCATGTAGGTGTGTAGCATTAAAACAGCTGATGGGAAACTGTGCAATTAGATGGAGTTTATCTAACATGGTCAACATTCTTTGGTACAAGTGCACAATGCCTTATCTGCAGTTCGAGAATCTTAAGTTCAGAGTGCCAATATCAGTAGATCATAGATTTATAATTTTAATAAATGGGTTGTAATCTCTTACTATCATTGTTTATTGTGATGCTCATATTTGCCCCAGATCTGGCCACTGGGAGTTCAGTCCGACTTTTGTGCTGTTTTGATATCTTCCCTATCATTCTTTGAATACTTCTTACTTTGTGATACAACAAGATGTTCAAGGCTTATTTTGTAGTTTTCCTGCTCTAACCTAAAAGTTAGCTTTTCTCTAAAGAGCCCAAGTTTCTTTCAGTGGATAATGGTATTTAAACAACAAGATCTGGAAGCTAGGCATGTTCCTGGCTACCAATTGTAGCACTATCTTAGAAAACTAAGCTAGTAAGAAAAAATATATATTTTTGTATATTTTATAACCCACTATATATATTTTATATAACATATACATATATGCCATGAGTTCATAGGATTCCCATCATTCCAATCCAATACCAAAGGTTACATCTCTAACAGTGATGAACCTGTCTGCATTATCTCCATATGTTTAATCATCTGTTCAAGGCTAGAATACATAGAAAATAGTAGTTTTAGAATCACTTGTCTGTGCCAAACCTCACTAGAGATCAGTATTTGGGTTTTTAGGATAAAATTTAGATACAGCGAAATGCGTCCTGCATATGCACTTTTTGCTTTTGAGTATGGATAAACCTGTGTACTCTGTAACCCTATAAAGATACAGGGACACTTCCATCACACCAGAAAGTTCTCTCAGGCTTTTTCTTGATAAGTCATGGGATTAATTTAAAAGCCCTGGTGTATACGTGCATATATTGACAGTAAGAGAGCCAGGAAAAAGCATTTTTAAGCTATGTTCGGTGTTATAAATTCAGTCCTTTTTAGACCTTTCCTCGGGAGACTCCACTCATCTAATGTTTTCTTCATTCTTTCTAGGTATAACACACTAATATTTAGTTAAGTACCAATAGTCACTTCAAGGCTAGAGCAAATTGACTATGTGTGTACAGATATAAACACATCTATCTTGTGTGCATTGGTTCAAAATGGCCATTTTGGGAAAATACCCAACAGTATTTCTGTAATCTTATTTCACATCAGTATTTTCCCACATAATTAAGAAAAAATAGGAGTTTTCCCTAAAAACTGGGGACAGTGTGAAGGGAATCACTGAGTGATAAGAAACACCCTTGTCCAGTCTTTTGTTAAAAAGTAAACTTGTGGAAAGATCCTTTATTTCCAGTTTTCCCACAGAGTTTTGGAACACCAATGTGAGTGTTTTTATTCAGAAAAATGGAAAAGACTTATTTGAGAACTGGCACTGTAATTGAGAAAACTTGATTACCTTGATGGTTAATGCAATATATACGTCTGTCTCCTGTGGATCTAGTAATAAAAGTAAGCTATTGATGAAACATTAGAAGTTTTAGCTATTTTGTATTTTTCTTTAATTCATCATCTTCATTAATGCAATAAATATTTTTTTCCAGATCATTAAACTCCATTCTTCCCTGGCACTGTATCAACGATGTGAAGTCAGGGAGGCCAAATTTAAGTCTGTGTAAATTTCCCTGGTGTTGTCACTCTGTCTTCTGAATAGTCTAGTCGGTCCAAGGATAATGTCAGTGCTCCAGAAGTACTGTGTCAACTTAACTTATTCCAAGACACAATCATTAGCCAAGTGTTACCAGCGGATAAAGGCCTGAGGGAAGAGGTATAGCCTTACTTCTTCCATTTATATTTAATGACACCTGCTGCCAAGATGGCTGCCACTACTCTTAAAAATTCAGCAGATCCCTGAGAATTTCTAAAACTGAGTAAAACCGGGCATTTACCAAGGGACACTGTCTGTATGGATTTTGAGCACTCAGTAACGATGTCTAAACATTTGTTTCATAGATTCTGTGTGGGTTATTGGAAAGCATGATTCTGTTGCGAAGGTTATCGTGGGGTCCCATTTGCAGGCAGTGTTCTGGGGTGTCACAGCAGTCTGGTGGCCAATCATAGGAGATTTTTAAGCTCTCTAGGAGAACTGTGAGGGGTGCTGTGGAGCTTATTGTTGGGTTACTGGATGCTGGCATTAGAAAGAGGGAGGGAGGGAAAGGCAGCTGCTCTCTTGCCTCTGGATCCAGAGGATGCCTCATGAAGACAGAGCAGTTCAGCCTGAGGTGAGGATGGACACAGGAGACCAGAAAGACAGGCGTCCCAGGTTGGGGCACAGGTGGAGGAGACTGCAGCTGCAGTGAATATGAAAGAGGCTCTTCCGGAGTGAGTTTCAATCGCAGGAAAATTGGGTCAAATTCTCTTTTAATTATGATCTGGGTCCTTGATTTTTCATATCACCAGTGAGGCCTGATTAAAAGAGACATTTGTTTGAAAAGTTCAAGCTGACACTTGTCTCATTGAACTCCTTTTACTTTAAAAAAAATTTTTTTTTACATTTATTTTTGAGAGAGAGAGACAGCACAAACAGGGGAGGAGCAGAGAGAGAGGGAGACACAGAATTCGAAGCAGGCTCCAGGCTCTGAGCTGTCAGCACAGAGCCCGACGCGGGCTCGAACTCACAAACCGTGAGATCATGACCTGAACTGAAGCCGGACGCTCAACCGACTGAGCCACCCAGGCACCCCTCCCTTTACTTCTAAAATACATATGTGTAGTTTTCTTTCCATAGTTAAGTGGTTAATTTTATTTTCTCTGAGTTGGCATCAAAATAAATAATCGTGAAAGTATTTCAATAGATCAGTATATATATTCAGCTGTTCAGAATACAGCCAGTCAACTTTTCTATATCAGCCATATGTGTCAGAAAAAATAGACTGGGCATTTATCATCTCTGAAGAATGCTTAAATTTTAACTTTTGAATGAAAAAGCATTGAATGTCCTTGACATTTAATATGTTTTTGAAAAAGAAAACAGCCAAAAAAATCAGCTGTCACTTCATTTGGGAGGAAAAAAGGTGAAAGTGGAGAAGGTAGAAAGTATCCATAATGATGGATATTTAATTAAGCCCTGTGGTCCAAGAACAGAATTGTATATCATGGCTTACAGTGGAATTTGAAGCCTTAATTAAGTGCTGAGCTTTGCTTGGGATTGAATGTCAAATCAGGTGAAACTTGTTTTACATAGTTTGCATTCAAAACCCCATTCCATCCTCTTTGACCTCTTTTGGCTGTAATGCCTTGTATGGTTAAAAAAAAAAAAATCTTGATTTATGGAAAATGCCCAAACTACAGGACACAAACTTTGCAGCCTTTACACTGCGGCGGTGTCGATGGAAGACGGTCTGAAAGGTCCTTGGGGGTGGCTCTCCTTTAGAATGTTGTTCTCTGCTGGATCCTGTTGAGTGGTCTTGAGGATTCAGAATGTTGGTTTTTGTCAGTTCATGGTGCAAGTCCAGTCCTACTGAGACCTGAGATGTGCTAGTCAAACTTAAACCTCTTATTTAAATCATGTTTAACGTTAATTTGCAATTAGAAATGTGTGTCCACAAATAAGTAAAATAAAAGTAATTTAGAAAAGAAATGTATGTTCTCTGTAGGGCAGTGTTTTCCTAGTATTGAGATATCTTGGAGATGCAAAGCAATCAGAAGGTTGCTCATTGGACAAGGACTTCAAGGATATATTATCTAGGCTGTGATAAACCCATTTCCACAGTAGGACATGCAGATTTTTAGTGGTTAAAAAACAAAAGTACTTTATTATGATTCTGGAGATCTGGGTTCTAGTGCTAGTTTGCTACTACCTGTGTGCCCTTAGCAATTCCTTCACCTTTTTGGGCTCTTGTGTCCTTGTTTTTATTTATTTTATTTTAGTTTAGTTTAGTTTTATTTTATTTATTAATTATATTTGTTTATTTTTGAGACAGAGAGAGACACAGCATGAGCAGGGAAGGGGCAGAGAGAGAGGGAGACACAGAATGTGAAGCAGGCTCCAGGCTCTGAGCTGTCAGCACAGAGCCCGACGCGGGGCTCGAACTCACGAACTGTGAGATCATGACCTGAGCCGAAGTCGGACGCTCAACCGACTGAGGCACCCAGGCGCCCCATCGTGTCCTTGTTTTTAAAAAACGGGATAGAGGGGCGCCTGGGTGGCTCAGTCGGTTAAGCGTCCGACTTCGGCTCAGGTCATGATCTCACAGTCCGTGAGTTCGAGCCCCGCGTCGGGCTCTGTGCTGACAGCTCAGAGCCTGGAGCCTGTTTCTGATTCTGTGTCTCCCTCTCTCTCTGCCCCTCCCCTGTTCATGCTCTGTGTCTCTCTGTCTCAAAAATAAATAAACGTTAAAAGAAATTAATAAAATAAAATAAAAATAAAAAAGGGGATAGAATTAGGTGGCCTTTGTACCTCAGATGCAGTGTTTTTCTTTCCTTACTAATGTTGAATGCCTGTAATAAATTCCAACTCTCATACAGATTTTAAAAGTATCCTACATTTTTCACTTTCTACTTTTCTGTGCTATTGTAGAAAAATGATAGATCCATAGATTAAAAGCTGTTTTAAAGATCAGTCCAACACAGTCATCTATCTGATGCTTGTGGGAGCCCACACTGACTTAAAAAACAATCCACTCTTTGGGGCTGAAACGTTGCCGTAGGTACTTGGACTTCTGGGTTCCTATCAGCTGAGAGGAGGCTAAGAAAGACCATGATTCCTGAGCTTAACTTTGAGAACAAGAACTATATAGGATGGGCTGGACTGAGAGGCCCACAACTCTTCCATGGGGGGAACTTGGGGAGTACAGAGACATATTTTCATCATATCTTTTAATTTTTTGACCCCATATGCATTTCTCCCCTCTGAGAATGCTTTTTCTGTAAAACTAATATAAAATACATTGAGGGGTCCTATTTGCTTCCTAGCAGATGTCTCCTTTCTAGCTTGCTTATTTGCTCTTAAGTCTGCTGTTTCTTATTCTTTTGTTAAGAACTGTGCAGGGTTTGAAATGTTAGCCTACTTGTATAGTTATGTGACTGATATCTATGTATATACATATACATATACATATACATCTGTTTGTGTATGAAGACTGTAGAAAGATGAGGCATCTGGGTCAAGGAAAATAATTCTTTGTTGATACAACTAGATCAGCAACTCGAGTATCATGAAGCAGTGAAAGCTCATGGAATTTCTCTGTGCACCTGGCAGGTTTCACCCCATAGATAGGAGATGAGAACAGAGTATTTTATCCATTTATACACAGAGGAGAGGCAGTCGCTCCCCTCCCCTCCCAAAGGGAGGGAGAAAAACCTTCGCTTCTTTGAGATAGTATGGAAAGGATCCTGGGTTCTTACCCTGACCTTTTGGAATACACATGCATCTCTCTGAGGGCCAGATAAGCATCTCTGTCTTTTGGTGTGTATGACCAGGAGATGACTCCAAGGTCTGCACTTCTGTAAATCCCTGGGAAGATAATGCTGCGGTCTTCTGGCATATTGGGAATGGATCCTAGGTGCCTAATCTGGGCTGTAACCGTTGGACCCTCTTGTGGAGAGAAGTTTTATTATCTCTTTTGGATGACAGTTAACTAGACAAATGGCTATAGACCCAACCCTCATGGTTTATGGAAAGCGAAATACATCTAGGGGAAGTGAAAGCAAACATTTATTATCTTTATATCTTTTATTTTCCTGATCTTAGGAGGCCAGGGCTTTTTATAGGAACATGGAGAAATCCAGGGAAATTTTATTTCCCCACATCCGCCAAAGGTGCTTACACAACTCTGCTAATACCTATTTTTTTTTAAGTAGTGACTTAATAGAGAAGTAAAAGACGGTAATTCATTGCTTGTACATCATATGAGTGAGGATTACTAGAAGTTAGGGCCAATTCTGTGATTCAAATAGAATTCTAGGCATTTTTTTTTCTTCTCTCTGTTAGAAAAAGGGCTGATGGTTTGAAGGCGATTTCTTTTTATTGGTATCTCTCATGCTGACAAAACGGAAGCAGATGGCAAACTGGGGCATTTTAAATTCCACTGCTAGCTAAAACCATACGAACATAAAGCCCTGTAATTATGCTGCATTGATCAAGTGATTAAAATGAAAAGAGTGCATTTTGGAGCATAGAACTTCTCTTGGGTTCCTTTACTAGATTGATGACATGAAAATTTTAGAATAAAATAACTGTCATTTAAAAGAGACCATTTTTTTCATTTTCTTTGTCTTGTGGTATATTAGTCAGCTCAGACTTCGGTAACTAAATACCATATAGACTGAGTGGTTTATTTTGTTTTATTTTATTTTATTTTATTTTATATTTTATATTTTATATTTTATATTTTATATTTTATATTTTATATTTTTTATTTTATTTTATTTTATTTTATTATTTTATTTTATTTTATTTTTTATTTTTTTAACGTTTATTTATTTTTGAGAGAGAGCGCATGAACAGGGGAGGGTCAGAGAGAGAGGGAGACACAGAATCCGAAGCAGGCTCCAGGCTCTGAGCTGTCCGCACAGAGCCCGACGCGGGGCTCGAACTCACGGACCGTGAGATCATGACCTGAGCCGAAGTTGGACACTCAACCGACTGAGCCACCCAGATGTCCCTAGACTGAGTGGTTTAAACAACAAACGTTTTTGGGTCACAATTGACTGAGAAATTCAAGGTCAAGATGTGGCAAATTTGGTTCCTGGTGAGAACCCTCTTCTTGGCCTAAAGATCTCTATCTTCTCATCATATCCTCACATGGTGAAGAGAGAAAGCTTTGGTGTCGTTTTGTTTTGTTTCTAAATGTTTGTTTTTGAGAGAGAGAGAGAGAGACAGAGCGAGCGAGCATAAGCAAGGAAGCAGCAGAGAGAGGGAGACACAGAATCTGAAACAGGCTCCAGTCTCTGAGCTGTCAGCACAGAGCCAGATGCAGGGCTCTAACCCACAGACTAGGAGGTCGTGACCTGAGCCAAAGTCAGACACTTAACTGAGCCACCTAAGCGCCAGTCATTTTACAAGGGAACTAATCCCATCATGAAGGGTCCATCCTCTTGACTTCATCAGAACTTAATTTCCTCCCAAAGGCTCTGCCTCCTAGCACCACATTGGTGATTAGGGCTTCAACATACGAATTTTGTGGGGACACAAACATTCAGTCCATAACAGAAGAGTTGAGTGTGACTTCAGTAAAATATGGCAAGTTCAACAAGTGTAAGTTTCCTTCCTGAAATCCTAACAAAACAAGAATACAGGAATAAAAAGAGATATACGCCCACAAGGATAAAGAAATTGGGAAAAGAGGCAATAACAACAAAATATGGGTGATAGAAAGCAGAGAGACAAATAATAGTAAGCCTGTATTACTTACCTATTGTTACATAATAAAAATACACCAGAACTTAGTGGTTAAGACAATGAGTATTTATCTCCCAGTTTCCATGGGTCAGGAATCCAGGCGTGCTTTAGAGTCTCTCCCGGGCCAAAATCACGATGTTGGCTCTTGCCAGAGATTACCTTGAATTCCTTGTCTCTCCAACATGGCAGCTTGCTTTATCAAAGCATGCAAGCTGAGAGCAGCAAAGCTAGCCCAGTAAACAGAAGTCACAGTCTTTAAAAATTTTTATTTATTTACAGAGCGCGCGCACACACACACACACACACACACACACACACACACACACACACACACGTGTGCGCGCACACAAGCAGGGGAGGGGCAGGGAAGGAGAGACACAATCCCAGGCAGGCTCTGCCACCATCTGCACAGAGCCCAATGCAGGCCTCAAACTCATCAATTGTGAGATCATGACCTAAGCCAAGATCTAGTCAGATGCTTAACTGACTGAGCCACCCAGGCGCCCCAAAAGTCACTGGGTCCCACTCACATTCAAGGGGAAGGGGTTATAAAAGGGTGAAAATGTTGAGAACAAGATCACTGTGTCTCATATTTTTTAATTGAAATATTTATTGAGATAATTGCGGATTCACAAGTGGTTTGTAACAGATAATACAGAGATCTGGTATGTATTTTATCCATTTTTCCCCAAAGGTAATATTTTGCAAGACTAGTATAATATCACACCCAGGATATTGATACTAATAGTGATACAATCCACTGGTTTTATTTCCCGGTTTTACTGGTACTTATTTGGATGTATGTGTTCAGTTCTGTACAAGTTTGTCCAGTTTATCATATATAGGTTTGTGTATCTTTGCAGTCAAGGACCCCTTGTGTAGAGGACCATATTTGCAAACCACCATGTAATGATTAACAGAATTCCAACATGAAAAAAACTACACTTACCTCCACCTAAGGCTCCCAAAGTCTCATCTCATTTCAGCATCAGTTCAAAGTCCAGAATTGTGTCATCTGAATCCGGTCCAGGCCTTTTGGGTATAGTCCCTTTCCATCTGCAGACCTGTGAAGGAGACAGGTTATCTGCTGCAGCGCACTTTGTTGCTAATCTGATGACACCTTGTTAGTGTGAAGCAGCAGCTGGGCCTTGGACTCCTCCACTCTCTCCTGGATCCTCCTTAGCCTCTCTGACTCCTTGGCCAGGTGAGTGAGTTTCCCTCTCTGAGGAAGGGCTGTAGCTTCTGCAGAATACTCTTGTCACCAAAGAGGCAGCAGGAACCAACACAGATTTCAGCCCACCCTCATGGGCTCCAAGTTGTGCTTATGGTCTTTAGTTTGTTTTCTCTCCCCCACTTTGTATCCATCATCCTTTCCTGACTGCCTGCTTTGTGGACTTCAGCTCCAGAATTAGACATGCCTATGGCAGCACCCTAGAAAGCACTTGAGCAGTTCCCACAGTTGTCCAAGGCCAGATCTCTGTAACAAATTTCTTTGAAGTCACATAGTACATTCTTAGTGGTTTGTTTCTTTGGTTGAACCCCAACTCCTTCACTGTCCAAAAAGCTCATCATGAGTCAGCAGTAAGGAAGGCTAAGAACAAATTTCTATCATTTAACCATAGGATTTGATGGAAAAAGCGCCTCCAGAAATGTGGGGTAAATCATGGGTTATAAACATGAGGATTGGTTGAAGATCTGTTTAAGAAGCTATTAGACTCCAAACTCTCTACTCTGTATAGGTGGGCAAGTGCCCTTTCTCCCACCTAGAAGGAATGCTAAAGTTGATTTTCTTAACACCTGGGGACACCAAGGGCACTGATCATCAGGCATTGATGAGGACTGGCATACTCTATGGAAAACAGGAAGATTGAGTGAAAGTTAACTTACCAAGTTGAGCCATCTTTTTTTTTTTTTTTTTACCTGTGTTGTGGAATGCAAGGAAGGCCTCAAGATTACATCCTCCAAGCACATTATAGAAGAGTCTCTTACAAGAAATCTGGCCAGCCCAAAAGAAGAAACTTGAAGATGATGGCATTGTATAGAATCCTAAATGATACAATTTTCATAAATAGGAATTTATTTGCTAGGTGTCAACAAATAGAAATTTGAAGACGGTGGTGTTAGGACAAGTATATTCCTCAAAGAAGAATAATCTTTGTCTGTGAAAGACCGTCTTTCTTCTGTTGGCACATCTGAGAAAGGTCACTATACGTAGGGCTGAGGGAGAAGACACTCTTGGCTAGTGATACGTATCCGTAATATTTGTCGCAGCAATCAGTGAATGACAGGCCTCATTACTTGTACACCTCATGTCCACTTAGGACAGGAAATGGAAGTACCGCCACAGCTAATGTCATACTCAACAGCGAAAAGCTGAAAGCTTTTCCTCTAAGATCAGGAATGGGACAAGGATACCCACTCTTGCCACTTTTATTCAACATAAGATTGGAAGTCCTAAGTGGAGCAGTTAGGCAAGAAAAAAAATACAAGGCATCCAACTCACAAAGGAAGAAGTAAAACTTTATCATTGTTTGCAGATGACATGGTGTTAAATACAGAAAACTATAAAGACTCCATCAAAGATACTGTTAGAACTAATAAATGAATTCAGTAAAGTTGCAGGATATGAACTTTTTTGTAGTACTACCCCTAGTAGAATATACATGATGGGGCTGCATTGTCCACTGCCTGCACCACTTTTTACCCAACAGAATAAGCAGCCTTGAGGAAATAACAATGTTCTAAATTTTGTCCTCCTCCCTTTCACCCAGCCCAGCTTTATTTTGCTTTCATTTGAACTTGACCTTTTAAACATGTGTGACCTAGCCTGTTTTGCCAACGTTGGATTTTCTTGAGGCGTTTAGACTTCTGTCTTTGATTAAACCACTAAAATTTCAGTGAAGAAAATAATTCTTCCACTAAGAAATAACCATGCTGGTATTTTAATATCTTTCCTTCCAGTCTTTGCACAATCATGTTCTGACATAATAGGTTCTTTAAAATATCCCAAAGTCAAAAATACAAAAAATGTACAATATACTTTGTGTTTTTGTCCTTTTCCACAAAAGGAAGAACATGTTATTAAATTGCAAATGGTACTGCATCTTTTAGGCATAATTTGTGATTATGAATTTCCGGTGTTTGGAACATGGGCTTTAATTTTGTTATTTTGATTTGTAGCTAACTGTGTGTGTGTGTGTGTGTGTGTGTGTGTGTGTGTGTGTGTGTGTGTGTATTCAATTGGAGAAAGCCTAGATATACAAAATTTAGGGGCAGGGCACCTGGGTGGCTCAGTCAGTTAAGTGTCTGACTTTGGCTCAGGTCATAATCTCATGGTTCATGAGTTCCAGCCCCATAACCGGTTCTGTGCTTACAGCTCAGAGCCTGGAGCCTGCTTTGGATTCTCTCTCTCTCAATCTGCCCCATCCCCCACTCATGCTCTGTTTCTCAAAAATAAATAAACATTGAAAAAAAATTTTTAATTTCAGGGGTGCCTGGGTGGTTTAGTTGATTAAGCAACTGACTCTTGGTTTCAGCTCAGACCAAGATCTCATGGTTCATGGTATCAAGCTTCGTGCTGGGCTCTGTGCTGAAAGCAGAGCCTGCTTTGGGACACTCCCTCTTTCTCTACCTCTCCCCCATACACACACATACTCTCGCTCAAACTTGAAAAAAAATTCTCCCTCCGTGCACCTCTGTTAATCTCCTCCTCTGTTCCAACCATATTGTAATCTCTCTGCTTTGTAACCTTTATATAAGCACTTTGATTTACCCATCTCCACGAATTTTATACAATAGTAATAATACAGGCAGGTTAATAGTCCAATTTTGCTTCAGCTTTCTGGCACAAATGCTTGCAAAACTGAGCTGTTGTCTGGTATTGGATCATTCTAAGTGTTTTCTTTAGTTTATCACTTTCACTGTTAGCATTTTGGTAGCATTTTCTGTTGTTCTGTTGATTGCAGACTGTTTAGCATCTCTGGCTTTGTGTACTGTACGTTTGTAGCACCCACCGATCAATATGGCAACCAGAAAAGGCTCCCCATACATTTCAGCATGTACTGGGGACCCAGGTTGAGGGGCAGCAAAACACAGTTGGTTAGCTGATGCATTGGAGTCCAAATGTGATGTAAAGGAAATTTAGAAGTGAGAATGTATAGTTATGAAAGTGCTGGTTTTGAAATGTAAGAAATTTGAAGACCATTTGTTTATGCTTTTATACAAAGGCAATAACACTATATATCATTTGGCTCTAATTTATTTCCAAGTTACCATTATCAGGAGTCTTTCATTGTGTCGATATTTTCTTGAAAACAATTTTAATGGGTGCGTAATGTATGTTACAGATTCATAATTTATATAACCCTTCTATTGGACAGTTGGGTTTCCTTTTTTTAAATGTTAATCTCTTTGTAGAGAGAAAATCTAATTCGATATTTATTAAGCCCACAATAAAGAATATGCCAATATTTCATTTTCCTAGTTTTTATTTTTATACCTACTTTATTTTTTTTGATGTTTATTTTTGAGAGAGGGAGAGGGCATGCACATGTGTGGAAGGGGCAGAGAGAGAGAGAGAGAGAGAGAGAGAAAGAGGCAGAGGATTTGAAGTGGGCTCTGAGCTAACAGCAGAGAGCCTGATGTGGGGCTCAAACTAAAGAACCGCAAGATCATGAGCTGAGCCAAAGTCAGACGCTTAACGGAGTGAGCCACTCAGGCGCCCCTATACCTACTTTAGATAAAGATGCTGTCAAACTGTTTGGGGAAGGTCTTGATAAGGGTAACTTCCCATTCATTATTCCTTAGAAAAACCTGGGAAGTCTTATTTTCACATGTAACTTCTTGTTAATGTTCTGTGTAGCGATGCCTCTGGACCTTGCACACATTCAATTTGTTTGAATAGTAGTAGTTTCAGTAGTAGCTGTTTCAGTAGTAGCTGTAATGGATCATTTTTTTTTTCAAATTCAGACACCCCTTCCTTCCATTGCTGATGTTCCTCAAAGTCACGCACACCCAGTTTTTCTGCATCTGCCCCAGTACATTCATAGCAGCAAAGGAACTAGGAAGTTTGCTGAGCCTGTGCACCAAGTGCAGCCTGGGAGGGCATTGGTGTTAACGTTCCTTCCGTTCTCCCCCTGGGGGACAACCCTCAGGCTGAATAAACACTCCTGACTCCTGTTCTTCAGATAGACAATTCTGGGAAATAATCTAAATGCTTCTCTGGTACTGGCGGAATCTGTCCCCTGTTGTCTGTAGTGGTGACCTCAGTAATGCTCTTTAGATTAGCTTTTCTTCCTTCCCTGTCTCACACCTCCTGTTCTCTGACTCCCACTTCAGAGGGTCACCTCCCACATAAATAACTGCACCCAAATCCTTGTCTTAGGCTCTATTTTGGGAGAAACCCAAACTAAAACTCCTATAACAGTGGGCTTTTTTGTATTACTATGTTTCCTATTAAATTCTCATGTTGCACTTTTACCTAATTAAATGGCAAGTGAGAAAACAGCCAGGTAACAGATTATGATGAGCAAAGATCTACAACCACTGGCCCAAAGTTAAGTAGGATCTGTAGGGAAAATATAAGATGTGACTAGTAGTGTAATTTTTGCTTATAAATACCATTAATATTTTAAATAGTTGCATTGTTTAAGTTGTACTTAAAGTAATGGTCTTTTTTCATAGGCTCTTTCTTGCTCATGGCTGACTTACATGCAACAAAGAAAACTGCATCCTCTAAGATGCTTATTGTTAACTTGACACAAACTACCAGGAATCCCAGTTGGTTCAAAGTCCATTACTGAATATTGAATCTCTTTCTGTGTTGTGTTGTTCCTCTTGAAATTAACAAAGCTTTTTAGGTCATTAGTGGAGTTGGTCTATAATTCTGTTTTGAGATCGGTGTTGCTTCTGCCTGAGAAATTACAATAATAATAGTTAGAGTAATAGTGATGTTGATGGACTGAGTGCTAGGGTACTTCACACACCTGCTTGTCTTTAATGCTTATGTCAACTCTGTGAGGTAGGTACTGTTATCCCCATTGTATAGATGAGGACACCTGAAGTACCTAGATCACCTCGCTATTGAGTAACAGTTTGGATGCCCATTCCTGCCTGCCTAACTCAGCTCTGCTTTTAAATGCTTCATACTGGTTCCTTTCTCATCAGTTAGTTTCCAAGGCCTCTAGGGATTGACATGATGTTCCTGAGGACAGTGTTACAGAGGCACTCTTGGGTGGATTCATAGTCAGCTACCAAGTGTTTTGATTCCTTTACTTTTTGTGCACAGACAATGCAGTGCCAGAGTAACATCAGTGTAGATTTAAATTCTGGAATCCCACAGCAGAGGCTCATCAGCCCCAGTAACAAGTCAGGAGTGAGGCCTGACCATATCTCCTACTGAGTTCTTCCGTAGTTGCACATTGTGGGCAGGAAGCAGTTCATCACTGGGCAGTCCTAATTATGGCAAGTTATTTCTTCAGACTTATCTCCTTTTCTAGCCATTTTACTAAAAGTTATAGAGGGATTTTAGTTGGTTCCCTACACCACTATAATTTATTCTACAAATGCCCTAAAAAGCTATTTATGAAGAACTCCAAGGAACTTGCTAGATATAACAAGACAATGTAGTGAGGAAAGGAATGTCTGCTGAGTCTCCCGAATGCTAGGTGGAATGCTAGGTGTTGTAATCTCACACATGCAAAAATTAACATTCAATTTGCATCATAACTAATTATGCAAATGACTTGATGGAAATAAATTGTATGTTTGTTACTGCTATAAAGATCTCGAATTAAGAGTAAAGAATGTATTATATTAGTAACACATTTGTCTTTGTGATGCTTGATAATTCAAAAGATCTCTTCCTCTGTGCCTTCAAGCAACTCCAAATGGTAAAGAGGCAACTTGATTCCCCACTTTACACCTGATGCAGCTGGAACTCAGACTGAGCAACTTGCCCAAGGGGCTAGAGCCTCCGCATTCTTCTAGCTGTAAACCATGGAAAATATGACTAGTTTGGTTGAATTTTTTTGTTTTTCCATAACTATTAATAGACTGGATTGGCTAGAAAAGAAGAATGAGATGAAGAGGAAAGATTAAGACACTAGAAGGAGTGTATTTGATTCCGCACCTGTACTAAATTACACAGTCAAAGGTACCTGTTAGGATTTGGGCAGTACAGAGAGGACACGAACTCATTCTCCATTTGTATCCTACAGATCTGAGAAAAGGTGTTGGCTTCTTTAGTTGTTTCTACTGTATCATGCAGAAGTGTTGCAAGATAGATGAAATGAATGTTCTGGAGCACTTTAAAATGCTTCGGAGAGAAAGCACATGTATTTCAGTTAGCAGTGTTGAATTTTAATACCTCAAGAGAAAGGAGCATAATGCTCTGAAGTAACTGTACACAGAAGAAATAAAACAAATTTTATTTCTCAAGATTTTACATTAGTACGATAATCTAAGGGACAGAGTACATAAAATAGAGCAAAATCATTTTATAGTTGTTTCTGCTTCATGACAAGTCACAAAATTATAATGTCACTACTAGAGTTGTTCTCCACCAATAACTAAATCACAATGAAAGAACTTTAGTGAACTTGCGCCTCTGCAGTTGATTCTTAGAAAACATGAACATGAAATAACACGTAGGTTTTATGGCATTCCTAGTAAGAAATGTTTCTCAATTACAAAAGGAATAGGTGCTTATTATAAAAAACTTAAAGAATTGGGAGACAGACGTCCTCCCTTTTTTGCATCCACTGGTAACATGTAATAATACATGTTTATTTTAAACAACAAAACCTAATAAGGAATATAAAAGCTAATGTTTCTGAAATTTGGGATGAAATATGTCAAATAACCAAATTATTGGCAAAAAGTTTTGAACGAATGGAAACTAAAAGGTTAAAACCTACTGGGAAAGATCTTAAAGGAATTTGATTTCAAAAAGCAATTGTGTGACTTTAAGGATGTTTCATTTTTAATAGAAATGTCAGTATGATTTAAAGTTGAGGATCATCTGAGGCATTTGAAAATCAGTTATTTAATTTTGTTAAAATATGTTCCAGTCATTTCAAGATTAAATCATATGTATGCTTCTGTGCACATAGTACACTAAAACTTAATCCATCTAGACCTTGTCCCACAGTATTACAATTGTCTGTTTACTCCTTTGTCAACACAGAATATGTATTATATCTTACCCGTATATCTCCAGGGTCTGGTACACTATATAGCAAATGAGAAGAAGTGTTCAATAACTGGTTTTGGGAGAAAGAACACAGGGTGAGATAAGGCACCCCCTTATTCTGAATGGAACGTGATATTTCCATTGGGCATAGTCAGAACAGTCTTCATTTAGGGTATCTGCCCTAGTCTTTTCCTTCGTGATCTTTCCAGAGTGCATTAGTCCTCAGTATGAAAGCTCAGAAGGGATTGAGTTTTAACCCATTGCTGCTGTTGTTTCAGTTAAAAGTGAGTGTTCCTAGATTAGGGTTCCTGTTGGCCAATATCCTACATTCTGAGGTAACACTCCAATTGAAATTTTGGTGTCTGAGACTGTGCCAAGACTGGCCTGTTAGTACCGTTTATTTTGAGAGAGTTTGTGTGTGTGTGTACGTGTGCAAGCAGTGAAGGGGCAGAGAGAGAGAATCCCAAGCAGCATCAGTGCTATCAGCACATAGCCTGACTTGGGGCTCAATCCCATGACTCTGAGATCCGGACCTGAGCTGAAATCAAGAGTCAGACACTTAATTGACTGAGCCACCCAGGTGCCCTGATATTTTGTAAATTTAATATTTAAAAATTTAATACTGAGGGGCGCCTGGGTGGCTCAGTTGGTTAAGCGTCCGACTTTGGCTCAGGTCACGATCTCGCGGTTTGTGAGTTTGAGCCCTGTGTCAGGCTCTGTACAGACAGCTCAGAGCCTGGAGCCTGCTTCAGATTCTGTGTCTCTCTTCTGTCTCTCCCCTGCTCTCACTCTCTCTCTCTCAAAAATAAATAAGCATTAAAAAAAAATACTGAGAAATCATGGCTCTTGTATGTAAGTGATATGTCAGTAACTACACAGGTAAGTAATTAGAATTCTGAATACTCACTTATGGAAGGTCTTTTGAAAGCTGGCATTTTTTTAAAAATAAAAATGATGTTAAAGGCACTGCAGCCTAGTGACTTTGAAATCTGATTGACCTGAATGTGAACTAGGCCCCCTGACTTGGGCGCCCTGCAAGTTACTTAATACTTGGAGTCTCATTAGAGAGGAAGAAAAACACCTACCTCCTGAGGTTTACTTGAAAATTAAATCATGAAATACAAGGGAAGTGCTGCTATCTAGATTTTCAATCGGTAGCTCCTTTCTCAGCTCTTAATATTACAGGTAAAGTAATATAGTGTATTTGTATTGTTGTGTACCTTTCCTATGTTAAAGTTCATTTCTCAGAAGGCAGTAGAATCCAACTTTGACCCATTTTAAAAGTCCTTAAAACTTGCAAGTATTTTCTCCCATTCAGTAGGTTGCCTTTTCATTTTGCTGATGGTTTCCTTTGTGCAGAAGCTTTAGTCTGTTGTAGTCCCACTTGCTTATTTTTGTGTTGCTTTTGCTTTTGGTGTCAGATTCAAAAAGTCATCGCCAAGTCCTATGTCAGGGAGCTTACCTAACCCTGTGTTTTTTCTATAAGTTCTGTGGTTTCAGTTCCTACATTCACCTCTTTATTTCATTTTGAGTTCATTTTTGTGTATGGTGTAAGATAGTGGTCCACTTTCATTCTTTTGCATGTGGTCCAGTTTTCCCAGCACCATTTATTGTAGAGACTGTCCCTTCCCCGTTGCATATTTTTGGCTCCTTTGTCATAAATTATGTGTAGATTTTTTTCTGGACTCTGTTCTGTTCCATTGGTCTGTGTGTCTGTTTCTGGACTCTGTTCTGTTCCATTGGTCTGTGTGTCTATGTTTATGCCCATCCCATCCTTTTCAGATGAATAAATTGAGGCCCAAAGTGGTTAGGGGTCTTGTCAGTTTATGTGTTTTGTTTCAGAATCAGAATTGTTGCTCAGGCTATTACTTCAGTGCGGTCTCTTCCAGAAATCCAGCCTTTCCTCCATGTATCAAAATCTCCAAATAGTTGAAGGATATGTTGAGTAGAAATGAAAGACCTCTGAAATAGGAAGGTATGGCAGGTACGAATTTTTTCTGAGAAAATGTTTATACCATATGTAGCTACTGTCATTAAATGGGTCACCTCATTTTTTTTTTTTAATGAGGTAAACTTGATCTTAATACCTGATATTTTCTTTAAGAAATCATAGAAGTGAGATTATTTGCCAAACAATGCATACTTACCAGTTCAACTATTTATTAGTTATGGCCTCAATGTGGTGTCTGAGTGGTTTGCCTAATTTCATTTTGTAAGCTAAAGTTTGGGTTCCAAAGAAACAGCTGAAGTAAAAAAAAGGGTGGATGTGGTTGTCTACTGTTATTGGAAGTTAAAGCTGGGTTTTAGTATAAAGTTAAATAGAAGCTGGCAGAAGTGTTAAGAATTTGCTGTTAATTATTTGTGTTTCTAACAAGAATTCTATTTTGAGGACGCCTGGATAACATTCACACTTGTGATATTGTATTAAACAAGTTAGGGTACATTTGCTACGTTTATTATATTTTGGTTAAAACAGGCTGATTTTTTTTTCCTCTACACAAAACAGATTTTTTTTATTTGGCGATATTAAAGATTGGAGGATAAAGATGGGAAAAGAGGGAAAAACTGTGGAGATTAGTATGTGAAAAACAAGGGCGCCTGGGTGGCTCAGTTGGTTAAGCATCCGACTCTTCAGCTCAGGTCATTATCTCAGAGTCATGAGATTGACTGTGCTAGGTGTGGAGCCTGTTGAAGATTCTCTCTCCCTCTCCCTCTGTGCTTCCCCCACTCTCACTCATGCTCATCTCTCTCTCTGTCTCTGTCTCTCTCTCGCTCTCTCTGTCAATCAGTCAATAATAGCCCTCCTGGGTGGTTCAGTCAATTAAGCATCCAACTCTTGATTTTGACTCTGGTCATGAGCTCATGGTTTGTGAAATAGAGCTGACATGCAGCACTGTCAGCACAGAGCCCCCTAGGAATCCCCCCCCCCCCCCGCCCCGTTCCACCCCTGCTAGCTCGCACGTGTTTTTTCTTTCTCAAAGTAAATATTAAACATTTTTTTTCTTAAAGGTTTATTTATTTTTGAGAGAGAGATAGTGAGCAAGTGTGCAAGTAGGGGAGGGGCAGAGAGAGAGGGAGACACTAAATCTGAAGCAGGTTCCAGGCTCTGAGCTGTCAGCACAGAGCCCAACGTGGGGCTCAAACCCACAAGCCATGAAATCATGACCTGAGCCGAAGTCGGACACTCAACTGACTGAGCCACCCAGGCGCCCCAAATAAATAAACATTTAAAAATATTTTTTTTAACGTTTATTTTTTTTTTCAAAAAAAAATTTTTTTTTAATGTTTATTTATTTTTGAGACAGAGAGAGACAGAGCATGAACGGGGGAGGGTCAGAGAGAGAGGGAGACACAGAATCTGAAACAGGCTCCAGGCTCTGAGCAGTCGGCACAGAGCCCGACGCGGGGCTCAAACTCACGGACCGCGAGATCATGACCTGAGCCGAAGTCGGCCGCTTAACCGACTGAGCCACCCAGGCGCCCCTAACGTTTATTTATTTTTGAGACAGAGACAGAGCACAAATGGGGGAGGGTCAGAGAGAGGGAGACACAGAATCTGAAACAGGCTCCAGGCTCTGAGCTGTCGGCACAGAGCCTGACGCGGGGCTCGAACTCACGGACGGCGAGATCATGACCTGAGCCAAAGTTGGCCACTCAACCGACTGAGCCACCCAGGTGCCCCTAAAAATAATTTTTAAAATGTGAAAAACAATGCTAATTTTATATGGTAGAGTAATGAATGATTCCATTATGTACTTTTGCCAGGGAAATGACTTTTTAAAAAAATTTCTAATAAAATTAACATAGCTCAAGATGTACCACAGCTTTCAATTCTAATTTCCTAACTAGTATTATCATTATTTCTAAATCTAGTTTGTTGAGATTTTAAAAAGTTTCCTCAAACGATACCAGGTTTATTCTCAAATCACATTTCATCATTTGGTGAGACCAGTAGAAGATGACCAATGTTTACTAGCCCATATCTGGAAGCATTTTGAAGGGAATAGCAACACTGTATGTTAACTACCTGGAATTTAAATAAAAACGTGATGGGGCGCTTGGGTGCCTCCGTTGGTTAAGTGTCCAACTCTTGGTTTCGGCTCAGGTCATAATCTCACAGTTCACGAGATCGAGTTCCACATCAGGCTCTGTGCTAACAGCATGGAGCCTGCTTGGGATTCTCTCTCTCTCTCTCTCTCTCTCTCTCTCTCTCTCTCTCTTTTTTCTCTTTCTCTTTCTCTCTGTCCCTGCCGCCCTTACTCTCAAAATAAACTTTAAAATAAATAAATACTTGAAACTACAGAAAATGTTTTTTCAGTTGCCCAGAAGAAGAAAAAAATGACAAAGGTTGTTTAAGTTTTCATTGAAATATTTAGAATAATCAACAAGGCCTAATGGTATTGAGGAAGAATTAAATTCAGCTCTGTGATTATTTGAGTACCAGAAGATATGCATGATTCGGGGGAATTAAAGAGTCTAGGCTTTGCCTTCTCAGATGGAATCCTTTAAATAATATAGGAAATGAATAGCTTTTGCTGGGGTTGGGGACACATTCTCCCAAACTATGACACCTTGACGACAAAGGCTAAGGGTCAATATCCCTGCTGTCTTGAGGCTTTAGTGGGGAGAGGCCAGTGAGGAAGTGAACACACAGCTGATTTAATTGCAGACTGAGGACTAAGAAGAAGTTAAACCTGGGAAGGGACAAGGAATCTGGTGGCAGGAACACTACTGAATGGGGTGATGAGGAAGACCTGCTTGAGGAGGCATCCCTGAGTCAGAGCTGAATGATAAGGAGTCGGTGTTACAAAGACTTGCTGGGAGGGTATTCCCAGGTGGAGGAAGTGGCAAGTGCAAAGTCCCTGAGGAGGAATGGAGTGGATGTATTTCCCAAACAGTGAGGAGGCCAGTGTGCCTTAGGGAGGACAGAGTAAAGAGAAGAGAAATAGAGGTGGGCAGAGGCCAGACAGGGGAGAAATTTAAATTTCATTCTAAGTGCAATGGTGGGCTACTGGGGTTTGAACAAGGGAGTAACAGGATCTGACTGGTGCTTTTAGAAGATCGCTGAGGTTGTTGTACGGAGAACAGATTGGAGAAGGCAAGAGTGGCAGCCAGGAAAGAAGTTAGGAGGTAGCTAGCGAAAGTACCCAGGGAGGGATGCTGGTGGCTTGGAGAAGAGTGGCAACAGTGGAAATAGAAAGAATTTGATTAACTTGAAGTTTGCTTTGGAAATAGAGCTGATGGCACTTGCTCAGGGACTGTGTGTGTGAAGAGAGAGAGGAAGGAAGGATTTCCTGATTTTGCCTGGAGCAGCTGAGTGGGTGGTGACCCTGTTCACTGACATGGAAGAGTCTGGAGGGGCTTACAGGAGAGAGAAAGGAATTTCTGCTCTCCTGCTAAACTGGGGGAGAAGAAGAAGAAAGTGAGGTTCAGAAAGGTTAAGAACCTGGGCCAAGATCCTGCAGCGAGAACCAGGACTTGAACTCAGGCTCTCTGGCTCTGACTTCTGCACCCTTGGTTGGCTTCTTGGTAAAACTTTAAGGATAGAGTCTAGGAGGAGGGTGTTCAAGGCAGAGACAGCCATGGGCAGCAGCAAAGAGCCAGCAGAGGGGGAACACGTTCAACAGCCGTTTGGGACTTGTTGCTGAAGAGCAGTTATTTGTGGGTCCTTCCTAGTTGGGGTCCCAGAGAAACCGAGATCTGGTTTCCTTCTTGATCTCTTTAAATTAAAATTCAGTCTGTCCTCTGGAGAACCTTTAAGAGCTTAAGTTAGAACTTTTTCTCCAGTCTAGACTATTTACTAGAAATCTGATTAGGGAACATGGCTGCCCTAGTCTTCTATCAGATTTAGAAAGAATCCTCTAAAAATTTTTGGAAAGATTATTTTCAGTCAGATAATTTTCAGCCTCATAGGTTGTCCCCCGTTTCCCCTGCCTTGTATAAACTGCCCTCCTTGGACTCTCTCCTTACACAGGCTTATTGGAAGACCTCCCGAGCTTCACCGCTGCCCAGGTTTCAGAGCATATCGCGTTCCTTTTCATCCTTTACGTAATAGTTTGCTCTCCTCTTCGTCTTTTCTGCCCAAATATCCCATCTCTGGGTGGAGGTCGGTGGCATCACAGAGGGGCCCAAGCTGGGATAATTTGCCTCAGAGGGCAGTCTTCCAGAGGAAGCAAGATTGTGATTGCTGCTCACTCACCGGGCACACACCAGTCCATGTGGTTCTATCTGGTATAGGGTTGAACACCACACTACACACAGTGTAGTGCTTGATTTTTGGGTTTTGATGATGAATGACACATTGAAAATTTTATTTTAGAGGGGAGAGAGAATGAGCATGTGTGTGCGCACACACGAGTAAGGCAGGGGGCAGAGGGAGAGAATCTTATTAAGCAGGCTTCACGCATAGCACAGAGCCAGACACGGGACTTGATCCCATGACCCTGGGATCATGACCTGAGCAGAAATCAAGAGTCAAACGCTCAACCAACTGAGTCACCCACGCACCCCATATTTCTGGTTTGTGAGCATTATCCAGTCTCTTATGCTCTGGGACTTAGGACTTTGTTTTTCAGCTGTCACACTTGCTTTCTTGGCTTTTCTTCCCCAGCATTGGATAATGAGATAGGAATGTGAGGCTCCTTCAACTCACTGTATATCTTTTTTCTTCAGAGAACAAGTTCCATAATAGAATGAAATAGAGTGCCTGTGGCATGTTTACAAAATATAGTGATAAATATTGAGTCTCATTATATACTTGAGACTCAATGCCCGCTTTTAAAAAAATGCATGACAAAACGGGAGAGGAGAAAGTTACTAATCCATTATGTCTCTGCTCCCACTCTACCCTTTGCTTTGGGATACTGGAGTTGGCCCCTTGAAACATTCTCCTTCACCACCTGGTGCAGTGTTAGCCTTTCTCGGGAGAAGGACTGGTCAGTGAGGCAATGTGAGGGCAGCAAGGGTAACTTACTCCCCGATTCTGGTTCTCCTTTCTTCCTTTGGTGCCAGGCCCTGTGGTCCTCACATGCAACAACTCTCAGGCCGTCTGCCCGCCTGCTGGCTGCTGTTGTGGTAGCTCCAGCTCTGTCCTGAGGCTGCATTCCTCCCACCGGGAGAGCTGGCCTCTAGCCCAGCTTCTACCCGGAGCAAGCGGCAGCCCTTCTACAGCCTGGCCCTGGCCTGTGCTCTCCTGCAAGATTCTGAGCCACCAGCAGCTGCCAGCCGCCACGGCCTCTTCCAGGGGATCTGAATCTCAGCGCGTGGGGGGAGGGAAGCCTCTCGTGAGTCCTCCACCCTTTTCTCAGCCTAGATAAATGTTATCACAGACCACTAGAAGTCATAGACTAAAATGGAAACACAGAACCTCCTTCCATTTTTGGAATTTGTTTAGAGTGGAGGTCAGCACACTTTTTTTGGTAAAGGGCCAGATTGTGGGCCACATATGGTGTCCGTTGTATATTCTTCATTTAAAAAAAAAAAATCCACCTTTTAAAAATTAAAAAAAAGTTCTCTCTCTCTCAAAAATAAACATTAAAAATTAATTGAGAAAGTACTATCCTGTGAGGGGGCACCTGGGTGGCTCAGTTGGTTAAGGGTCCCACTCTTAATTTCAACTCAGGTCGTGATCTTGTGGTTTGTGAGTTCGACCTCCACATTGGGCTCTCTGAGGTCAATGCAGAGCCCCTTTCAGATCCTCTGTCTTCCTCTCTCTCTGCTCCTTCCCTGCTCACACACTGTCTCAA
The DNA here is from genome assembly GCF_022837055.1 of Prionailurus viverrinus. NCBI lineage: Eukaryota > Metazoa > Chordata > Mammalia > Carnivora > Felidae > Prionailurus > Prionailurus viverrinus. The sequence continues at coordinate 114,043,546 of NC_062564.1, read as the reverse complement.
AAATAAACATTTTTTAAAAACTATACTGTTTTGACCTGACAGGTTAAAATGAAAAATTATATTTTCTTGGGGGTTCAGTCGGTTAAGTGTCCGACTTCAGCTCAGGTCATGATCTCACGGCTCATGGGTTCGAGCCCCGCGTCGGGCTCTTTGCTGACAGCTGAGAGCCTGGAGCCTGCTTCCGATTCTGTGTCTCCCTCTCTCTGCCCCTCCCCTGCTCATGCTCTGTCTGTCTCAAAAATAAATATAAAAAAAATTTTTTTTAATGACATTTTCTTAAAAACTTTATCTTTTCCCAGGCAAGCCCCATCAGTTACCTGTTCTCATGCCCTCCTTGTGAATACCTGCTTCCTCTCTCTTGGCTCTGCTGACCTTCTACCCAAATGCCTTCCCCTGCTTTTCTTACTCTATGCTTCTTCATTCTTCAAGGCTCAGCACAGTGGCCAGTGTATTCAGTGAATTATTTTTCTCCTCTAAGCACATGTGTTGTAGCACATGTGATCTTCCCCATGCCCTTTATTGACAATTACATACTTTTTTCCTTCTGAGGTTATGTTTTCTTCACCACCAGAGAGGGCTGGATTCTTGAGGGCAAAAAACAGCCTTCTGTTCCTACTGTGTGGTTCCTGCTATGGTCCTAGAGCCATGTTCACACTGCCATTATGTGTTGGGTTAGTTGTCATTTGTTTGCATATGATGGCTTCAGTGAACCACCTTTAAAAAAAAAATAATTTCTGTGTTAATTAGATCTTAATGTCTGTTTCCTTTTTATTTTCTTTTTTTCCCTAAAAAAAACCTATTAGATGCCAGTGGGCCTAAAAGAGCACTTTGCCGTAAGATGTGTTCTGCCATATAGTTGTTTTCAGAGGTGAATGAGTCATGATGATTTTTTTTTTTAGTTGGTTTGTATTTTTTATCCTAGTTGAGTCTTCTGTCATTTCTGTCATTTCCAGTTTCTGTGTCAGCACTGTCTTGGTAGGTGTCAGGGTGTGGTGACTCAATGAACGTCAGGCCCCGAGGCTGATACTCCAAAATAATGACTTATGAGACTCTAATGCAGGCAGAAAGGTATGAGGTTAAGAGGAGATACAGGGGCACACGTGAGCTAGGAATACATTGTATTTTAGGAAGGAGTCCAAAATGAAATTTGTAATTATAAATTTATAACCTTAAAAATGATAGAAGTGAAGAAGTATCTGTTAAAATACAACTTAAATCATCTTCTGGCTTTCCATCAAAGTCTATTGTTTTTTATTTATTAGAACAGGACATACTATTTTATAAGGAATTCTTGAAAGAAACTTGTTTGACATGAGTCCTTAAGTATGCCTTCAGAGGAGTAGATTTATTTATGAGTACTTGATGTGTTGGCTTGCTGGCCTGGAGTGGAGTTGCCAGTGGTCCTACCCCATGTGGCGTTCAGCCCTCTGTCATCTCAGACCCACAGGCATCAAAGCGAGGAAGACAGCTTTGTTAGTACCATCTGGCTATACCTCAGAGGCTCGATTCTATTCCTTTGAGGTAATTCTTGATAATAATTGGCTTAGATTAGGAGCAAAAAAGAAAAAAATAGTTGGCTTAAGTATGTTCTTATTTGAAAGGCACCTGCCATATAAGGTGTTCCTTCTTAATTATTTTTTTCTCTGGGACTCTGTTACACTTCTTTTGTTCTCTTCACTGTCGTACATAGTCTCACTGTATTATTCGTATCCCAATAAGCCTGTTATTGTAAGGAATTCTCACAAAGAATTTAAATCTCAGTTCAAGAGTCCAGTTCAGATTTAGCTGAGAATCTTGAAGAAGAATATTCATATAGGACGTGCGTTGTCCATAAGTTTAATGACTTTTCACAAAGTGAGCATACCTATGAGCAAGAAACAGAATATTGCCAGACCCTAGAAGCCCCCTGTGCTCTTTTAATCTCTGCCTAAACCTGGAAGTATAACCACCATCCTGCCTCCAGGGCCATAGATGCCTTTTGCTTGTTGTTGGAATTTATAGAAATGGAATCTTAGCATACGCTCTTTTGTACCTTTTGCTTAACGTGTTTCTGAGACTGACCCATGTTGTTGCCTTGTTGTAATATTCCATCTGATGAATATACCTCGATTTATTTGTTGCGCTGACAGTGAAGTTTTGCATAGTTGCCAGGTTTTGCTTCTTATCAAGAGTGCTTCCATGAACGTACTTTTATTTGTCTACTGGGCACATACGTAATTCTCTCACTTTATACCTAAGCATGGAATTGCTGGGTCATTCATTAGGTATGTGTGTATGTGGAGATGCTGCCAGTTGTCAGAGTGGTAGTTTGCACTCTCGCCAGCAGTGTACAAGAATTCCAGTTTGAACACAGCTTTAGTCAGTCACATTCCTAGCATGGGAGCCTGATGGGCCCAACTTGGAGCAGATGTCTGGTCAGTTACAATGAGGGGACCTGGGGGGGGAGTGGAGAATCACATAATACAGACATGGTTTGGGGAAGCCCACCACTGATACACTCTAGCAGAAGTAGAGGCAGTTTCTAGGAAATAAGAGATTGAATGAATCATGTAGATCTCCTAACAGGTTTCAACATAGTATTTGCAAATTAGATGCACAAAGAGAAGCTCTGAGTTGGAGGTACAACTTTAAGTCATCAGCAGAGTAATGTAGTTGAAGCCGTGTTACTAGGTGAGAGTGCCCAAAGAGAATTCATGGAGTGAGATGAGAGAGGTTGGTTCATGGTATAGAACTCTGGACACCAACATTTAAAGGATGACAAGAAAAGTCTCTAAAGGAGACGGGGAAGGTGTGATCAAGGTCTAAGGGAATGTGGTATCACGGAAGCCAAGAAAGAGAATCTTTCAAAGACAGCGATCAAAACTGGTGATTGCTTTTGTGAAGTCAGTGGCTAAAAAGTTACTCGATCTGGAGGTAAGGAGGTCAGTGGCCTTCTGAGAGTAGTTTCAGTGAACTGGTGGAGCAGAGGCTAAAGTGCAGTAGGTACAGATCAGTGAAAGCTACAGGTAGTAGAGATAACAGATGTGGCCAACCCTCTCAAGTCACTTAGCTGAGAAGGGTGAGGATGTGGATTTTGAGAGAAGGCAATCAGAAGGTAGCAGAGACCTGAGCATGCTTACCTGCTGATGGGAAAGTGCTGAGTAAGAAAATATTGAGAACATGGAGGTCTCTAGGGTGGTGGGAAAGGCTGGAAGCTGAGCTCTGGGAAACGTGTTGGTCTTAGGAGGACACAAAGATTCCTTGCACTGCCAAAGGTGAGAAAGCAGGGAAGGGTGGAAAGCAGGGAAGGGTGATAGCAGAAGTTTGAAAGAGTCCGTCACTCGGCACATGGGAGGTGAATTAGTTGTTGACTGAATGACTTTATGTTTTCAGGCATTATACCCTGCAGTTTCATTTATCAGTTTTTTTGTGCTTCCAGATCTCCAGTGAAAAGGGATCTTCTGCATAGCTTATGTTACTCAGAAGAGCAGTTGTTTCCACGTCTGTCACCACAGCATGTGTAATAGCTTGGAATTATGGGCTTGCTTAAAGAAATCCAGATGTGTTCCATTTATACGGTGCCCATCTGTTTTCAAGTACGGAACATGTCACGCAGATACCTTCAGGTACTTCTGCAATATATAAAAGTTGTGACTATAAACATATGCATGGACTTAAATCAATGTGTGTATGTGTATTGTAGTATGTACACATGTACACATTAGACCATATGTAGCCAACTATTCTCTTCAGTTTGGGAAAATAGAACATTATGTGTATTGACTTTGCAAAAGGATACGACTGCATTTGGGGGTTGTTTTCAGACCTTGGGCCACATCAGTCTGAATGTCTTTAATGGTGATAAGACTTCATCCTTTCAAGGGGAATTTGATAGTTTCCAGCAGCCCCATGTTGTTAGGAATCAAATCTGTTGCTTTTTCTTATCCAATTTCCAGGATGTGTCTTAAATCCTTTTAAAGTCAATTCCATGACCTAATGATATCTGTGGAGTACAATTGAGCAGTCCCTGAAAAGAGCAGTAATAACGGAGTTCTCACTTGTGGATGTGGGAAGGGCACACGGTCGCACCATGTTATTGCTGGAAGCCCCATACTGGGACTGGTGTCACACAGAGTGCTTTTATAGCAGAATAATTAAGGTCCTCCTAAAAAGGCTTATATTTAGAAGCACTCTGTTTTTATTTTTCCGTATCAGTGTATCACTGTTGCCTTTCAGCTAAGAAATTTAAACTGCTACTCTCTGATTTGTATTCATTATGCACATTATGCTAGTTCCTACTGTTGCCCATTAAACATCCATGTCTCTTCCTCACCCCACGTCAAACAGTTCTTTCCTTTTTCAAGTAATGCTGCTGCTGCTTTGTTATTCTCGGCTGGGCTAGACTTCTGTTTACACCGTACTTTCTACTTCCTGACACTTGACATTTTCTTAGTGCTAGAATGTAAGGTTGGATCACAACAGACTCCTGTTCTTACTTTAAAGGGATAAAAACAGTGAATTAAAAGAAAATCCAACTTTTTTGTTCAGTCTCCTGATGTGTTGTTTTTTTCCTCCTGGATGTGTTATATTTACTTAAATGGCTAGTCATGGGGTTATTGATACATCCTCTACTAGATTTTAATACTGAAAATAAGTTACCATTTTTTAACATCCAAGAGAAACAATATTACTCAAATTTGACTAGAAAGGTAAGTTTTATTTTACGAATTAACTGATGCTGTCCTGAAGACATGAGCCCTCTAACAGGTTTAGTAACTGCTGGAAGTCTCAAAATGGGTCACAGGTGGGATATAAATTGAAAGAAGAGCTGAGTTCTTTTTCTTTTAAGTTTTAAGTTTTTTTTTTGAGATACAGAGCACGAGGTGAGGAGGGGCAGGGGGGGGGAGGGGTTGGAGGATCCAAAGCAGGCTCCATGCTGACAGGAAAGAGCCTGATACGGGGCTTGAATTCAAGAATCCTGAGATCATGACCTGAGCCCAACGAAGTCTGACCCTTAACCGACTAAGCCACCCACGTGCCCCTGGGTGAATCACTCTTGATGTGGTTCAGCTCTGCATGTGTGGTGGGTCTCTGTAAGATTTTCAGCATGATCTTTTAATAAAGTCCTTCTAAAAAAGGGCTGTCATAGGATAAATATGATAGTTTCTCTTTTCCACTTCACTAACGTGTCAGGAGAATGCAGTATTCTTAAGGTTTCTAAATGAGAACTTGAAAGGGTATGTGAGATCTTGTGCTTATTTTTTTGTTCTTATTTTTTCCTTTTTAAAAAATTTTCAATTCCCTAAGTAACCATAGTTTTTTACTGGCATGCAGTAAAAAAGTAAAGTTTATTTAATGTACGACCCCTTCTTAATAGGTTACTTCTCTCTGTAAATGGTTATTTTAGTGTTTGTTTAGCCTGTTGTTTTTAGCATTGTTTTATTTTGAAACCATCTAAATGCAGTAGGAAGAAAGTTCAGAAACAAATTGACAGGATGCCATTCCCCCTCAAATACAAAGACGTTCTCTAACCACAAAATGACCATCAAAATCAGAAAATTAACACTAATACATTACCACCATCCAGTTTGTGGATCCCATTCAGATATTGCCAGTTTTCCCGTTAATGTTGTTGGTTGCAAAAAGTTCAGAATCACAATTGAATTTGTCATGTCTCCTCTAGTCTGGAACTGTAACATTCTTTCTTTGACTTTCAGTGACTTTGACTCTTTTGAAGATTACAGTTATTTTGTAGAATGTCTCTTTGGATTTGACTGATGTTCCTTGTGATTTGATTCACTTTATGTATCTTTGTTAAGAATTGCACACGTGTTGCATGTGGTCTCTCTTCAGTGCATGATTTCAGTTTGGCCCCATTACTGATAATGTTCACTTTGATCACTTAATTAAGGTGGTGGTATCTGCGAGACCTCTTTTCTTTGAAGTTACTGTTTTCCCCTTTGGAATTAATGCTTTTGTGTGGAGGCAAATTAAAACTGTGTGTAAGTATCTTGTTCCTTATCAAACCTTAATTTTTTTTTTTTTATTTTTAAACATTTATTTATTTTTGAGACAGAGAGAGACAAAGCATGAACAGGGGAGGGTCACAGAGAGAGGGAGACACAGAATCTGAAACAGGCTCCAGGCTCTGAGCTGTCAGCACAGAGCCCGACGCAGGGCTCGAACTCACAGACCGCAAGATCATGACCTGAGCCGAAGTCGGCCGCTCAACCGACTGAGCCACCCAAGCGCCCCCTTAATTTTTAATTATATCAGAATGGACTTAACAGTTTCCTGTTTTCTTCAGTGGGTTATAATCTGTTACTATCATTATTTATTTGAATGCTCAAATGTGTTCTAGATTTGACCATTGAGAACTCCCTCCAAGATGCTACAATTTTTTCATGTGTGTTTCCTATGTTTCACATATGTTTCATATGTGTTCATATGTTAAAAAAAATAAATAAAATAAAAAAATAAAATGAAATAAAATACAATAAAATAATAAAATACAGGGGGCACCTGGGTGGCTCAGTCGGTTAAGGATCCAACTTTGGCTCAGGTCATGATCTCATGGTTCAAGAGTTCGAGCCCCACATTGGGCTCTGTGCTGACATCTCAGAGCCTGGAGCCCGCTTCAGATTGTGTGTCTCCCTCTCTCTCTGCCCTCCCCCTGATCAACCTCTCTCTTAAATGAATGAATATTTTTAAAAATTTAATTTAAAATAAATAAATAAAACTGTAGGGGCACCTGGGTGCCTCAGTCAGTTAAGGATCTGACTTTGGCCAGGTCATGATCTTGTGGTTCATGAATGAGCCCTGCGTTGGGCTCTGTGCTGACAGCTCAGAGCCTGGAGCCTTCTTCTGGTTCTGTATCTCCCTCTCTCTCTCTTCCTCTCTCCCACTCCCTTTCTGTCTCTCAAACAAACATAAAAAAGTGACTTAAAAGTGTAAATACGTGAAATCGAAATGTCTTATATAAACATATATACGTTAAACATTTGAATCTTTTAAAATGTTTTCTAGGGGCGCCTGGGTGGCGCAGTTGGTTAAGCGTCCGACTTCAGCCAGGTTACGATCTCGCGGTCCGTGAGTTCGAGCCCCGCGTCGGGCTCTGGGCTGATGGCTCAGAGCCTGGAGCCTGTTTCCGATTCTGTGTCTCCCTCTCTCTCTGCCCCTCCCCCGTTCATGCTCTGTGTCTCTCTGTCCCAAAAATAAATAAACGTTGAAAAAAAAAATTAAAAAAAATAAAATAAAATGTTTTCTATTTTGTTGGTTTTATTTATAGTTTTACATATTAAAAACCATGAGCTCCTACCAGTACTTCCAATTTCATCCCAACACTACAGCATTCAATCTAGTTTTCTTCTTTACATATTATAGCTCCTTTTTTGGTAGGATAAGTCTGCCTTCCATTAATCTTGGTATATTTGATTAGTTTTCCTGAGCATGACGGTCTGTCATCTCTGCCACCACTGTTTCCCTTACGTAAATGTCCTCCTCACCTGAGTTGGGCTCTAACACCTTGTTCTGAGCCTACCTTCCTTGCATATGCCCCTCTTCATTCCATTCAGGTCCTAACACCCCACACTTATCCCCCTTATGTGGACACCCTCCTCGCCATGCTTAGGCTCTTTACCTCCATGCTGGCCGCCCTCTGCCTGACTGACCTCCAGCCGCCTTTGAAGTCAGACTCCCCACCTTGGGCCAGTCTTCTCCCCCTCCACAAGTGCCCTTTTCAGGAGAAATACTTAGATTGAAGAAGCGTCATGAGTTCCAAGCAGGAAAAATAAAATTACATCTGTACCTGACATGCAGTGGTGAAACTACAGAACCCAAATGCAGAAAGACCAAAGAAAATCTCACAGAAAATCTTAAAGTTACAGAAGATGTTTTAATTGAAGCCAGAAAGCAAAAGAATATCTTCAAAGTTTTGAGGGGAGATAAAAATCAACCTGGAACATTATGTTCAGTAAACTATCATTTCAACAAAATAGAGGCTGAGAAACTAAAAGGTTGTTACTGAAAGTTCTTTTGTGGAAGAATACAATTGAACATGTGAGAAAACAGGATGTAAGAAGTGAAGAGCAAAATAGGAAACATACAGATGAATCTAAGAAACAATCACTATGTAAAACAGTAGTCACAATAACAATGTAGGGTTGCTTTTTATTTTTTTTTTTAAACGTTTAATTTTGAGAGAGAGAGAGGCAGAGTGCAAGTGGATGAGGAACAGAGAGAGAGGGAGACACAGAATCCGAAGCAGGCTCCAGGCTATGAGCTGTCAGCATAGACCCCAACACAGGGCTCGAACCCATGAACCGTGAGATCATGACCTGAGCCAAAGTTGGATGCTCAACCTACTGAGCCAACCGGGCACCCCACAACAATGTAGGGTTTCTAAAAAATAAAGCAGAACTAATTGCCACTTTAATAATAATTATGATTGATACAATCTAAATCCTTATTGTTCAGCATCAGGGTAGAGAAGTTAACTTTACACATTAACCAAGTAAGAATGTCGCAGAATGTAAATGGCAAACATTAAAGGGTTAGGGGAAAAAAACATATACTTTCAAATCAATAGAGAAAAGTAAAGGAGTATTTTTTTAAAAATTAGTTATTAGAATACAAGAAGAAAGCAAAGGAAAATCAAGAGAAAGAGAAAACACAAAAAAAGGATGGCAGATACCCATAATTATCTGAGCTAACAATAAATGTAAACAGATTAAACTCAATTGTGAAAAGGACAGAAATCGCCCGTTAACAACATAGACTGAGGATTCGGCTACCCATACAAACGATCTCATTGAAAACAGTACTGAAAGTTATACTGAGCAGAATCTAGTATTTTTTGATACTAAAAAAAAAAAAAAAAAAGAATAAGAATGCAGAAGAAATATTGAACAAGGAAATGAGTAAAATACAAGAATAGAAGTGAATAAAACTTTATATTTCAAACCCTGTTGTATGCACCTCTTACTGTGGAATGTGTGGCACAGGCAAGTACGCTCCTCGGTTAGATCATTGTTTTGCTTTGAAGCTTGTCCTTGGGTTTGTTAGAGTTTGACCCTGTGGTACATCATGGTTAGCACCTCACACTGAGCTCTTGAGCTTTCGTGATTTCTTTTTGCTTCTTTGTACTCCCCTCACCCCCCCCCCGCCCCCGCACAAATCAAACTAATACATAGTATGTCATTTTTTATGAACCGCTCTGACTTGTCTCTAGATTACATTTTAAATCTGCCTAACAAAAATTGCATGTTGTAGCACACAATGGGGCAGTTATCTTAACTAGTGCTTGAGTCTCAGGTACCACATGAATCATTAATGTTAAAATAAATTTTTCTTTTTGATTTGGATTGTCCAAGAGTAGTTTATACATGTTTGAAACAGAACAGAAAGAGAAGTAATGCATACAGCATTTGGCTAATAACCAGCAATAACTTCCACATATTGAGTTGAGTAGCTCAGCAAGCCCACGTTTATATCCCTTGGGAGCACTTGGCATTTAAGCAGGTCTTTCCTTCATTGTCTGAACTGAACTCAGCAGGATCCCTGAAATTATATTCATGTGTGTGTGTGTGTATGTATTTTCATTCCTTTCTTCCTTTCCTCGGTTCTCTTCTTTCTTTTTTTCATTTCAACAAGGAAAAACTTTTGGGAGCAAATAATGAAGGACTACAACCCATATAGAAGATATTAGACGAATTTGCTTGTCTGTTACCAAACACGTTGACATGTTGAAATCTTAGAGTATATTGGCTTAAAAGTACATTATTTACAGTTAAAAAATTGGTTTTGGCATCATTGTATGAATGCAGTTTCTTAATATTTGTGATAGAAGTACTTAATATTTTTTCTCTTATTAGGTCACTTGTGCCGTGAAGCCTTTTTTATTTTACATGGGTTCCAATAGCATAGAGCTGGTTTTAACAAGTACTGTTTGTATCTTCCAAGGTCCCCTTCCTTGCACTTCATCTGGAAACAGAGCTCACTACTTCCCCCAGGTGTGGACACAGCAGAGGATAACCTGTGCCAGGTGCAGTTCCGCATCCTGTTTCTCACACGGTGACGGTACTGCCCATGCAGTGAGGCAGTTTAAAGAACGGGGGCTCCTAACTGCTTGTTTTGCTCATTTATTAACAGACTTTAGACAGATTACCTAACCTCCTTGTGTTCAAGTATTCTTAAAATATGGGAAACGATGTGCACGTGGATGTTTATAGCAGCTTTATTTATAATTGCCAAATCTTAGAAGCATTCAAGATACCCTTCGGTAAGTTAGTGGATAAATTGTGGTATATCCAGACAATGGAATATTATTCAGCACTAAAATGAAATAAGCAACATGGACAATAATATTAAAATCATCAAACTTGGGGCATCTGGGTGGCTCAGCTGGGTAAGTGTCTGACTCCAGCTCAGGTCATGATCTCAGTTTGTGAGTTCGAGCCCTGTATTGGGCTCTGTGCTGACAGCTTGGAGCCTAGAGTCTGCTTTGGATATTTCTTTCTCTCTTTCTCTCTCTCTCTTTCTCTCTCTCTCTCTTTCTCTCTCTCTCTTTCTCTCTCTCTCTCTCTGTCTCTGTCTCTCTCTGTCTCTGTCCCTCCCCTGCTTACACTCTGTTTCTGTCTCTCAAAAATGAGTAAACATTAAAAAAAATTTTTTTTAAATCATCCAGCTTGCTGAGAGACTATATCTTAATTATTCCTACCCCCTAAAAGAAATGGTAATTATGTGATCGGTGCTATTAATATGGCAATCATATTACAGTATATAAATAAATCAACATGTCATATACCTGTAATGTATACAATGCTGTGTATCAAATACGTTTCAATAAAAAACTTAAGCTATCAAGCCATGAGAAGTAGAACCACCTCAAGTGCATATGCTAAGTGAAAGAAGCCAATCTGAAGGCTACTTACTGTACGATTCTAACTGTACGACCACGTTCTGGAAAAGGTGAAACTGTGGAGGCAGTAGAAGGATCAGTGGTTGCCAGAGGTTGCAGGGGAGAGAGGGAGGCAGAGCACACGGGATTTTTAGGGCAGTGAAATTATTGGGTGAGATGCTGCGGTGGTGAGCACAAGTCACTAAGCACGTGTCAAAACTTGTAGAATATACAGCCAAGAGTGAACCCTAATGTAAACTGTGGACTTTGGGTGGAAATGATGTATCAGTGTAGGCTCACAGATTGTAACAAATGTACCACTCCGGTACTGGATGTTGATATTGGGGGAACTGGCCGGTAGGGTGAGAACTCTCTGTACACTGCTCAATTTGCTGTTCTAAAATTGATCTAAAATATAAAGTCTGTTTTTGAAAACGGGAGGGAGGGCCATGCTGGATTAGCCCCCACAGGCTCTTGTTTATCAACCTGTGTATCAACTCCTGTTCTCTAGTCACTTCCTATTATATCAGTGCTAAGCTAATTTTCTCGATAAATTGAGTGATAAATACATTTGAGTGGAAAAAAGGATGGGAAGTAATAGTACATCTCTCATATCGTTGCTGGAAAGATTAGGAGACTGCATGTAAAACTTTGAGCTATACAAAGAGGGTGAGAAGAATATTCGAGATGGAGAACAGCATGTACTACATTCCTGAGATCTGAGAAGCTTGTGTTCTAGGATTGAGACATAACCAGTAGGATTAGAGTAAGGCAAGCAAGGAAGAGAGGGATGAGATGAGACATGCAGTGTCTAAGTCATATAGCATCACATTGGCCATGATAAGCTTTTATTTTGTTGAAGCCTAAAGGGCAGCCATTGAAAAATTTTAAGCAGTGGAGTGGGGTCATTCTATTTAAAGATCACCTTTGTTGCTTTGAGGAGGGCGGCTTGGAGGAGAGAAAGGGGGGAAGTAAGTAACCAAGTTTGGAAACTATTACAGTAGATCATGCTTGGCCTGGACCAGAGCATTAGCAAAAAAAAAAAAAAAAAAAAAAAAGTGGATAAACTATGCAGGTTGAAGGGTTCGGTTGATGGAATTCATGGCATCAAGAATGATTCCTGGGGGCGCCTGGGTGGCGCAGTCGGTTAAGCGTCCGACTTCAGCCAGGTCACGATCTCGCGGTCCGGGAGTTCGAGCCCCGCGTCAGGCTCTGGGCTGATGGCTCGGAGCCTGGAGCCTGTTTCTGATTCTGTGTCTCCCTCTCTCTCTGCCCCTCCCCCGTTCATGATCTGTCTCTCTCTGTCCCAAAAATAAATGTTGAAAAAAAAAATTAAAAAAAAAAAAAAGAATGATTCCTGGGTTTGACTTGAGCAGCTAGCAAGATGGTGGGTCAGTTACTGCAGGGAGAGGGTGAACCCAGAGGAAGAGATTTCAGGGGGAAATCAAGTTTTGTTCTGGATAAATCTAGTTTCAGATGTATGTGGTGATGTAAGGGAAAATGTTAGTCCAACATTTGGATGTCCTAGGCTGAACCTGGGGAGAGGTCTGCCTAGAGAGTTGAGGGACTAGAGATAGAAGCCTGCTGGTAGTATGTTAAAGAGTGAATGGGAGTTGAGGATGAGGTGGTGTAGACAAGCTGGAAAGGTTTGGCTGAAGAGAGCATGTGAATGGGGCAGCAACCGGGGGTCTGTGTGGTTAGTGGAGGGTCTGGAACTTTTTAAAGAGGAGAGAGAGCAGAGCATATTTACCTACTACATCTGTAGTGTGAGAGTGGTAGAGGGAGTTAAGATTTTGAGAAAGTCTGAGATGTAGAAGATGGAGAGCATCTGAGGAGGGCTTGGCCTGTGGGGAGGAAGGTCACTTGATTGCAAGAGAAGGGAAGGAAGTGATAGTAAAACTAGAGTTCTGTAGTTTTTACGGCAGGAAGATGAGGGAGTTTAGAGTATGAGTTGGCCGTGGAAGGTAGGTACACTGGGCAGGGCTTTCCAGGCAGGGATGGTAAAAAGGGCAAAGGCAAGGAAGCATGCCACAGTGTGCAGTAGTCAGGAAACGGCAGTACTTGCGCGCGTCTGGAATCGAGGGTTGGGAAGCGGGCGGTGCTGGTGATGGTAAGGTGAGACTGGAGAACCGGACAACAGTCAGCTCATGGAAAGTTTTCTTGGGAACAGTTTCTCTTTGTAACAGAAAAATAGAGGTTCTTAAATCTAGAAATAGTTTGACTTTATATGACTTCAGAAGATTGGAATAGGTCTTAATGTGGAATGGATTGGTGGGAGGGCCAGTTAGAAAGCTGCTGCAGGGGCGCCTGGGTGGCGCAGTCGGTTAAGCGTCCGACTTCAGCCAGGTCACGATCTCGCGCTCCGTGAGTTCGAGCCCCGCGTCAGGCTCTGGGCTGATGGCTCAGAGCCTGGAGCCTGTTTCCGATTCTGTGTCTCCCTCTCTCTCTGCCCCTCCCCTGTTCATGCTCTGTCTCTCTCTGTCCCAAAAATAAATAAACGTTGAAAAAAAAATTTAGAAAGCTGCTGCAGAGACCTGGATGAGATGACATGGACATGAATGAGGGCAGTGGAGGTAGAGACCGGGGGAGAGGATGGCTTTGGCAACTCCGTGTGAACTAGAGCCAGTAGACCTTAGTGGCAGTTCAGCTGTAACTGCTGGTCTACCAGCTGATTTTATGGACTATTGTTGTTTAGGATAGCCCTCAGTCCTCTAGTTCTAATAGCCAGTCAGTAGTGGTGTGAGTTCATCAAGGAGTAGAGGAGAGGAGCAGCGCTATGGAGGAACAAGGAAGCTCAGTTTAGGAGATACTGAGCTTGAGATACCAGTGGGCTGTCCCAATGAGGACATCTGGTGAGCCTCCAACAGGAATCTCGTTGCTCCCGGGACACCCGATGTGATGTGTCTGTTATTGTTTGATTCTGAACCTTAGGAAGATTTGCTTGTTTGGGGTTCAGACTACTATTAATTTGGTACTGAGTAAAACAACATGAAGCAAAGAAAATATTTCCAAAAAGAAAATTGATAATACATTATCAGGATTCCAAAACTATTACTGCCTCATGATCTAATCATACTGCACTCTAAAGAAAAAAATGCAAACAAAGATTTATGTGCAAAGATGTTTAGAATCAGTTTAGCCGCAATGGTGGAAAATTGAATACGATACATAGATAATAAATTGGAAGGCATACATTGGTATTAACTGTGGTAATTTTAGATGATGGGTTTTTTGGTGACTTTTCTTTTTGTGCATCTGTGATGTGTAGATTTTCTAAAATGAGCATGCGTTCCTTTCTGATGAGGAAAAATCTATAGAAATAGTGTATAAAATGGAACTGTCCAACAGTAGGTAAATAGTAAAATTTGGCACACCCATAGGATAAGTGGTTATAGAGCATTTAAAATTTTGTTTATGAAAAATTTTTGAGGTAGGTGAATGCTTATAAAACATTAATGATCAGCTCTCTCTGGACTACGATTACATGAGTGTCTGTATCTGTAGAAAGGCTGGAATAAAAAGCCAGGGGGTGGTGGGATTGTAGATGCTTGTCTTCTATTTCTCAAGTTGCCACAATTTTCTTTTTTTACATTTCTTTTTGTCTTTTTTTTTTAATTTTCTAGTTTTTAAAGGGCTTTTTACTGCTTTTTTTCTACTTTCCTTGAAAAATGTTGGTTTTTTTTCCCCTACCACATTAGAAACTGTAGATTGAGTGGTTTCCTTTAAGTGTTTAACGTACACATGTAATTATAACTTTTTAAACAAAGTCTTACGTTTTCATTGTCTTTGCCCTCCTCCTGAATTGGACAAGGATCTTCACATGTTCTAAGAATCCATTCATTGTAACACACCCAACCTTGTTTAGTTTTCCACTCATTTTAACATCAAAAGATGGTTTAAAATTTCTTAAAATGAGTTGTTTATTTACTACCATATTTTATAGCTTTGGTGTTTGTATCAATTTCCTAGGGCTTCCATAACAGATTGGGTGACTTAAACAACAGCTTTGTTTTCTTACAGTTCTGGAAGCCAAAAGTCTGAAGGAAAGGTGTTGGCAAGTTTGGTTTCTTCTGAGGCCACTCTCCTTGGATTGTAAATGGCCATTTTCTCATGGTGTCCTCACAGGGTCTTTCCTCTGTGTGTGCACATGTCTGTGTCTGAATCTCCTCTTATAAGGACACCAGTTATACTGGATTAGGGCCCACACTCATGTCCTCATTTTGACTTTAGTACCTCTTTAAAATACATTTATATTCTTAGGTCCTGGACATTAGGACTTCAACGTGAATTTGTGGGTTTGAGGGAAGACATGACACAATTCAGCCCATTAATGGTGTTCTCTTGCATTCTGCTTCCATCTGGGTTTAGTTCCATTCTTCCTGAAGAAGTTCTTTAATAAAGATGTATAGGAGAGAAACTGTCATCTCTGTATATCTGAAAGCTCTTCATTTCTTTCAAACCTAAGTAAATATTCCTGAGGATAGTGTTCTGGGTTGATGGTTATTTTCCCTTAGCACCTTAGAGATATTCATATGTTTATTTAACGTACTTATTGAGCCCCTAGATTGTGTGTCAGGTGCTGGGGTTACATACAGCCATAAACTGGACCACCTCCCTGTCTGTGCCCAGGGAGCATGCCCTCTAGTGGGAGGAAAGGGAATAGCATTTGTACAGGTTGTCATTTCTCTAGGGTAAACAGCTACTGGTGGAATTGTTGGGTCACCCAAAAAAACTGCCAGAAGTTTTCCAGAATGGTTGTGCCATTTTACATTCTTGCCAGTAATGTGTGAAAATTAATTCCTTTTTAAAGTTTCTGTATCCTTCTGTGCTGTGCCTGGTGAAATATTGCCTAGCTCATTAGTTTTCTATTGATTTTATCCAGTCTAATATTTTTCTAGTCCATTAATCTGGCTTTGTGACACATAGGTAGAGTTATTTTTCTGTTTCCAGAAATTCTAATTAGTTGATCAGAGTTTCTTGTTTTATTTCTATTAGTTTAGTATGATAATTTTTTTGTTGATTTTTCTGGAAGCTAATTCTCCCTTTTATCTCTTTGAAGACCCTAAATATAATTTACATTAAAGTCTGTTTTGGATGACTCTCATTTTTATTTTCCATAAATGGAATTAATCTTCAAAGTAAATTTGTTGGTTCTTTCTTAGCATTTAATTTCTCATAAATTAGAATTTTGGATTATATAGGAGTTTATTTTTCATTCTGTACTCACACCTTCTGGCTAGTAATTTTACATTGCTTAAAATTGGGATCCTATGGCCAGAGCCCAGAATCGGCTCTTAAATTGCCATCTTAACATCCCTGTCCTGGAATGTTGCAGCGTTATTGGAGATTCCACAGATCAAGTCATTAAATTATTCGAAGGCTTAGGGCACCTGGGTGGCTCAGTCAGTTAAGTGTCCAACTCTTGATTTCAGCTCAGGTCATGATTTCAGGGTCATAAGATCAAGACCCCACATCGGGTTCCATGCTTTGCATGGAGCCTGCTTAATATTCTCCCCCTCCCCCTCTGCCCCTCCCCTGCTCCCTCTCACTATCAAAGAAATAAATAAGTAAATAAATATCACTGGAAGGCATGCCATGGGTTGCTTTTAGTTCCTTCTACCCTAAAAGAGTCAAACTCTCAGGTACTTCTTATAATTTTCAGAAAAAAAGGTAAAAATATGACTGTCACAGAGTTATAAAAATGAACACATATTAAAGAATTTACTTAACTCTTATGA
The DNA here is from genome assembly GCF_022837055.1 of Prionailurus viverrinus. Classification (NCBI taxonomy): domain Eukaryota; kingdom Metazoa; phylum Chordata; class Mammalia; order Carnivora; family Felidae; genus Prionailurus; species Prionailurus viverrinus. The sequence continues at coordinate 114,026,932 of NC_062564.1, read as the reverse complement.
AGTAAAGGAACCAGGCAGATGTTATATTCAGCCAAAAGGAAGAATGAAAAGTGCACAAAATTAGATGGAAAAAATAATTTTAAAATGAATTGCATTTAGAGATAAAACTGGTTGGGGGTGTGTGTGAGTAGTCAATTGGATCACTACCAGATGGGACGAAATTTATATACTTATCCGTTAAATTACCTGTGGTTTACAGATAGTTGTGGAATGGCTCCAAACCGGTACAAGGGCCAGAGTGTCTTAACTTGAAAAAGTGTGCTGTAGACAATGTACATTTTTCTGTTGAAACACTTTCTTCCATAGGACCCAGAATCTAGCTGACTATCCACTTGGGCCTCGCTTGTCACATTGTGTTTCTGTCTTGTTTTTGGTACAAGGAGATACGTATGATGGTTTTGAACAGAGGGGTCCCTTAAGTGTGAATTTATACCACCATCTTGAATGGAAACTGCATCTTGATTTTATTAACAGTAATAAAGATAATCTAAAATATGGCAGAGCTCCAGAAAAAGTCTAATCTTGTTAATTGACCCCAACACATGCTCATTATATATCTTCTTTCTGTTAACGCCTGTGCCCATTTACTTGAAGGCTCAAACAACCTCTCCCATATTAATGATTCCCTTTTGTCCTCTTCAAACTAGAGCTGTCTCCTCTTTCTCATAACCCATGTCTTCCAGCACCCTGTGCCTGTCAAAGATCAGGGGAGCTAGTATATCTTGAAGCTTGGATTCCAGCTTGTTCTAACTGCAAAGCCTGTGTTCTGTCCAGGAGACCATCACCTTGCAGGAAGATTTAAAGAAGAAACGGCTTTTGAGCTGGACCTTGAGGGAATGACAGGATTTGCTAGGCAGAAGTGGATAAAGAAGGCACTTTAATGATAAGTCCACGACTCTTGGCTTGTTTCACTGCGGCCTAAGTTCGTGCTGTAAGAGAACAGTACGTGATAAAGCTGTGGAGGTGGGTTGGTCCACGCTGCCCTTGCTGAACTCATAAACTGTACCTTATACTTTGTTTCCCTTAATCTTTATACCAGCTCTACAAGGTAGAGAATTCCCACCTAACCCTTGAGAAAACCAAAGCAGAGTTAGCCCTGTGACTTCTGTGATCTCCCAGCTGTTAAGTGGCTGAATTGACTTTAGGATCCCAGGTTTTGCACATCCAGGGCCACTGTTCTTTCTACTTTACATAGGCTGTTGAAGTCTAAGGAGTTTTCAGCAGGTTGCAAAGTGATTAGAATTATATTTAGGAAAAACACATACTGAAGAGAAGCCCGAGTCCTCTTTTGTCATGATACTGAGTGTCCTTTGAAGGCAGTAACCCTTGACCCAGCACTAAACACTTGGTATTCAAAATGATTTTGTGCAGAAATTTCACATAGTTCCCTGAAAGCCATGGAGGGTCCCCTAGAGCTCAGCTACTCAGACTCAGAGCGTAATCTTCACACCCTTACTTCAGACCTACTAGATCAGGAATCCCAGGGTGAAGTCCAGGAATCTGTGTTTTTAGCAAGCCCTATCTTCTTAACAACAGATGGTATTGGAATATTCAGGTGATTCTTTAAAAAAAAAATTTTTTTTAACTCTCTTCCTTATTTTTTCCTTTACTCCTTCTTTCCTTTTTTCACTTTCATTTTTCCCGCCAACACTTTCTTTTTTATTAAAAATTTAAAAATGTTTGTTTCTTTCTGAAAAAGAGAGAGACAGAGTGCGAGTGGGAGAGGGGCAGAGAGAGAGGGAGACACAGAACCCGAAGCAGGCTCCAGGCTCTGAGCTGTCAGCACAGAGCCCGATGCGGGTCTCAAACTCACGAACTGAGAGATCATGGTCAAGCAGCCGAAGTCGGATGCTTAACCAACTGAGCCACCCAGGCACCTGCTCTTTTTAAAAATTTTTAATGTTTATTTATTTTGAGAGCAAGTGAGCACATGGGCAGGGGAGGGGCAGAGAGAGGGAGAGGGAGAATCCCAAGCAGGCTCCACACTGTCAGCACAGAGCCAGACGCAGGGCTCAGTCTCACAAGCCGTGAAATCGTGACCTGAGCTGAAATAAAGAGTTGGATTCTTAACCCACTGAGCCACCCAGGCTCCCCTATTCAGGTGATTCTTAGAGGCATACACATGCTTGAGAAAGCCTTGGTATTTTTCTCTGGCTGCTCTGCCTTTCAGCATTTCCTAGGTGACAAGTGGTTGCCTCTAAAATGATTTCCTCCATAGTAGACCAGAAACTTCATCAGCACATTAAGTGATAATGGGTACTTTCTGATCAGGAATTATCACTGACATCTAGGAACCTGACTCATAGACTGTCTGGCTTTATACAGACCCTAGCATAAAATTTAGTATGTAAAAGTGGTCATCTATAGAAAAAAGTCTGGACAGATACATGCCAAATCACTGTTAGAAAATTATCCATGGCACTTGGGGAAGAATGGTAAGGTAGACTTTATTCAGGGAGACCACAGCAGTGGGGTTTTGCAGTGGGGGGAGAGATGGGCTCAAGTCTGAATACAACAAGGAAAAAAACGGGAATTTATTTCCAAGGAGCAAGGTGAGGTGGTGGTAGGAGCAGTGGATGGAAAGTTACTACCAGGATAGGGTAATTCTGTGCTAACCTGACCTACCAGGATTCTTGCTGAAGCCTGACTAGAATGATCAGGTAATGCCAATACCTGGGGGATTGTGGGGAATGAGGAATTTGATTAGATATTGAGGGGGGGAGGATTCTGGCTAAACTGACGGGATTCTTGCTAAAACTGGGTTCTTAGAGGACATGCCCAAGGATGGGGCTCCATCAGGCTTAGAGGAGCTGGACTAAAGTTTAGTCAAGAAGAGAGTCTTTATCACCACTAACAGCGATGATCTCTGGGGGAAGTTGTGGGATGGTGCAGAGGTAAGGGAAAGGCTTTTAATTTTTATGCCCTACATTTTTATTAGACTTTTATACATAGAGAATCATATCCTTAAATGCATTTATATTACTTTTTTTTTTAACATTTATTTTTGAGAGACAGAGCACAAGCAGGGGAGGGGCAGAGAGAGAGGGAGACACAGAATCTGAAGCAGGCTCCATGCTCTGAGCTGTAAGCACAGAGCCTGACGTGGGGCTCGAACACATGAATTGTGAGGTTGTGACCCGAGCCGAAGTTGGAGGCTTAACTGAATGAGCCACCCAGGCGCCTCTATATCGTTAAATATTTTTAAAGAAGTATTTTGGTAGAGAATTGTGATATGTTTTCAAGTGGATATATTTTTCTTAGTTTCTTATATTTTAACTAAAAGTAGTAGGAAACAAAAAAACAGTAGTATAACATCCATTATGCAAACTTGGAAAACTTCTGCATATCTTTACTCATTGAGAGCTACATCTGTTTTAAGAAATAATCAGATTTTTTTTTCTTTTTCATTGTAGTTATTTTTAGAAATAAAATTCAAATGAAGTCTTAATATGACATATCTTGTTGTAACTAATAGCCTGTGTTGTGTTTAATACTAGAAATATGTATTTGGGTTTTTTTAATGTTTATTTTTGAGAGAGCATGCAGCGGGGGGAGGGGCAGAGAGAGAGGGAGACAGAATCTGAAGCAGGCTCCTCACTGTCAGCAGAGCCCAACACGGGGCTCAAACTCATGAACCTGAGGTCATGACCTGAGCTGAAGTCTGACACTTAACCAGCTGAGCCACCCAGGCACCCCTAATACCAGAAATATATATTTGAATGTTTTGTTTCACTTACTGAGAACTTTGTTTTGATTTTGAGCATAATGGAACATCATTTGAGTCACTCATTGTTTCATTTTTCATAGCAGTGAGCACATTTTTAACTACCTGATTTAACAGTGCCGACTCGCATAAATGAAGGGTTGGAAATCCAATTTGGAAAAGAATTCTTCATTGCATAGTTACTGGAAAACTTATTGCTAGTAAACTCTTCACAAGGTGATACAATAAAAAACAAAACAAAACAAAACTGGATGTTGTGACCATGGTACTAATTCTTCTGGAACAGGTTCTTTTGCCTGTGAACCAGTTTTTCAGTGCCCTTTCTTTCTACTAACTACCACAGTGTCTTTGTGCACATAGTGCACCATGATGTCATCTGGCCTTCCTTTGGGTCCAGTACAATTGTAAACACAAGCACCAATGCTAAAACATGTTCCATAGAAAAGTGGCCATTTAGATGTTTTAGGACCAGCCATTCTATCAGGTAGAACTTTCTGTGATGATGGCAATGTTCTGTTTCGGTGCTAGCATGGTAGCCGCTAGGCACACGGAGCTCTTGAGCACTTGAAATGTGCAAAGATACTGAGAAACTGAATTTTTAGCGATAATTTTAATTTTAATGGTCACTAGTGGCTAGTGCCTACCATATGGGACAAGAAAGCAGTCAGAAAGGTGTAGTGAGCTTCTCCAAGGGTTTATCTGGGAAGCTGAAGTTTTTATCATGCTGGTCCCGTAAGGTTAAAAAAAAAAATCTTCTGGTAAAGACACTTATTTCAACTTTCCCACTTTTTCTAAAAGAAGAAATAATCTTTCTTACAGGTTTTGTGTGTGAAGCTGTGTGGAAATCTAAAATACAGTCAATCACATCTTTATAGTACAGTGGTGCCCCCTGATGGTAAGCTTTCTTATCACTTTTTTGATTCCTACGCTAAGGTGTTTCCATTTTTCCAAATAAAAGGAGAAGTATGGGTTTTGAACAAAAAGGACTTTCTTATGCCCCTCCATGTTCTCCCCGCCCCACCCTTAGTTCAGTTCCTCCCTCTCTGCTGCCATAATGTCTCTGATGTCTTTTGGCAAACTCCCACCCCATCGATCATAGGATTTATAGATGAATTAGAAACAGTTTCTGCCTTGAAGAACTTAACTCTTCACCTGGCAAGACTTTAAGCAGATAATTATAATAAAATGTTATAGAATGCTAGAGAATATGTAAATTGGAGTATAATGAAGGCCCTATAGTACCTTATTACAGGAATTCAGAGGGTTATGAATTCCATATTTAAGCGTTCCTATAGAATCTTGTATTCTAAAGTTGTTTTTTAAAAACTAAATTTTACCTATTCCTGTATTCCTACTTTTTTTTCCTTAACAGAAATAACCATTAATTATAGACATGGCCTTCCCTTGATAACCCTTACTTTGCCATCCAGAAAAGAGCGTTGTCAATTTGTGGTCAAACCAATGTTATCAACAGTTGGCTCATTCCTTCGGGACCTACAAAATGAAGATAAAGGTGTGAAAACTGCAGCCATCTTGACGGCAGGTATATATATATTTTTTCAACTTGTCTTTTTTTCTTCTTCTGAACCATTGTTTTGTTTCTGTTCTAGATAGTTGATTCTTTAATTCATTATATAATAAATGGTTGACCTTTATTGTGTCCATTTTTGTATATCTGTGATACAAAAAATTAACTCTGTTGAATAAAAAATTAATGGGATAAGTTTAATGTACGTTTTAGTTACTTATTTCATAAACTTAGCCCAAAGGTTTTTTCTGAGAAAATTTTAATGACACAGAGGCTACAAATAGAGATAAATGACCAAATTTTCATTTATATTTTATTGTAGTGTTACATGCTCAGAATAAACATATTAAAGTGTTAATGATTACTGTTGCAGTTTTGAAAAGGAAATAAATATTCTTCCCTCTCCAAGTTCAGAACCAAATAAGGGATAGATATAGAAGTTGGAAAAATAGAAATTAAGAATTTATTTACTCAACAGATTGAGCATCTAATATATGCCAGGTAATGTGCTAGGTGCCAGAGGCAAAGAACAATAGAGATTAAAAAAACAAAAAACAAAAAAACAAAAAACACAAAACCTCCTGCTCTTATTGAGGTTGTATTTTAAGAGGAGAAAGAAAAAGATAAAGAAGTAAAGTATGCAGTATGTCAGATAATGAATATTGCCAAGCAAAAGCAGAGCGGGGACAGTGGTGGGGAGGGAGGTGCTCTCCAGCGGGGGAGCGTAGTATGGTGGTAGGTGCCCACGAATGGGGGGTGTGGGGAGTGTGGTGGATGGGGAGATGCTCACAGAGTGGGGGGCTGTGTGCTGTGGCAGGAGGTGCTTTCAGAGTGTGGGGTTGGTGGGGAGGTATGGGGAGGAGATGCTCTAGGGGAGGTGGGGTTCCGGGGGTGGGGAGGGTGCCCGCTAAGTCACCCTGGAGGGAAGACCTGGAAGGGAAGAGGGAGCTGTGTAGATGGGGGAGGTTTGGCTGGCCGAGGCCCCGTTGTGGGAGCCAGCCTTACTGTGACTGCAAAGGAGGCAGCTGGGTGGAGGTAAGATCAGAGGGACAAAAGCTTTTTTATCGGCTGTTGTAAGGACTTTGGATTTAACTGGAAGGGGAGCTTTCTTCCTGATGAAACCAGGATTAGAAAATAAGGTTTTAGTCCTGTGGCCACTGTGACCTAATACTTCATCCCTGAACTAGACTGAACCGTCACGGGAGCCCTGAACACCCATGGACCTTCACTACAGGGCCAATGCGCCTGCCTTCCTAAGCTCCTGAGAGCAGGCAGGTGTTTGCCCAGTGGGGCACTGAGCACAGTACTCGCCTGGTAGTATGTACCCCGTAAGCACCCCGTGAGTGAATGATACAAGCGAGGTGAAAGCAGTGAGTGATGTGTATACCCTGCTTGTTTCTGAAAAACTAAGTAGCTTCGAAACATAAAACACAAAGGAAAAGACTGGAGATCTTAGAGAAAAATGTCTCTTTGGACTGAGTGAAAACACTGTATTGGCGTTTAAATCGATACTTGCCCAAGAATAGGTGAGAAATGCAAGGCTGCATCATTAGCCCCTTCAAAGTGTTTTTTTTGCATCAGTCTTCTGCTGTTCCTGTATTAGTATAAAGGATAATGTAGTACTTCAACTGAGAAACCATACTCAGGTGATTTCTTTTTATAGTCCTATTTTAAGGAGCAGGTTTGAAGTCATTTAAATGTAAATTTTTAAATGACACTTGCAAAGTCACATAAAATGGTTGGTGCTTTACTGATCTTTAGAAAAAAAAAAAAAGGGGGCTGTGTGGGTGGAATTTGCCTGCATTTAATTTGGGCTTGAAAAGAGTGTTCGAAGCTTGTCACAGTTTTGCCCATAGTGTGGGTTGAATTATTTGGCAATTCCTGGGAAAATGATGTCACCCCAGCTGATGAACAGGAACCCAAACAGCCAAATTCGAGGAACAGACCCAGGTGCAAACTGACTCGCTGCCTTCTAGAACAAAAGAACTACAGAGAGCCAGACTGGAGGCAGACAGCCGGGTTCTTCCCAATTTTACAAGCAGCATTACTGTTGTCATGCATATTAATGTAGCTGAAATAGCTTTGGTTGAATGTAGCCAGGCAAATGCCACGCTAGGAGAAGATACATGTCCTGGACTTTATATCACTTCTATGTGGACTGTTCTAAAGGGAGAAACCCCTACCCAGCGCCAGTTTTTTGCTTTCTTAAAACCTGGATTACATTAAAGGTCAAAAATATAATACAAACTAGGCTATATGAGAAGTTATGCAAAGCATGCTGAGGTTAAAATTTTCCAAGAGATTTTTTTTTTCTGAATTGTTCCTAGGATATTTGAAATTACTGTTAGAATCTTTCCTACCACTTTCTAACTCCATAAAATAAACTGCACACAAGCAGATTACCCTTTAGGTTTGATTATGTTTATTACCGTCCCTAGCACCCCCATCCCCTAGAAGCTTTGCCTCTATTCACCTTTCCCCAGCTAGAACAGCAGGGAGCCCTGTGTGGTAATGGTTGGCAGTGTATTTGGCCACCTAGTTTTAACAAATCAGTCGCCTCTAGTAATTTAAAAGTAGGCTTTTTTTTTTTTTTTTTTTATGAAATTTATTGACAAATTGGTTTCCATACAACACCCAGTGCTCATCCCAAAAGGTGCCCTCCTCAATACCCATCACCCACCCTCTCCTCCCTCCCACCCCCCATCAACCCTCAGTTTGTTCTCAGTTTTTAAGTCTCTTATGCTTTGGCTCTCTCCCATTCTAAACTCTTTTTTTTTTTTTTTTCCTTCCCCTCCCCCATGGGTTCCTGTGAAGTTTCTCAGGATCCACATAAGAGTGAAACCATATGGTATCTGTCTTTCTCTGTATGACTTATTTCACTTAGCATCACACTCTCCAGTTCCATCCACGTTGCTACGAAAGGCCATATTTCATTTTTTCTCATTGCCACGTAATATTCCATTGTGTATATAAACCACAATTTCTTTATCCATTCATCAGTTGATGGACATTTAGGCTCTTTCCATAATTTGGCTATTGTTGAGAGTGCTGCTATGAACATTGGGGTACAAGTGGCCCTATGCATCAGTGCTCCTGTATCCCTTGGATAAATTCCTAGCAGTGCTATTGCTGGGTCATAGGGTAGGTCTATTTTTAATTTTCTGAGGAACCTCCACACTGCTTTCCAGAGCGGCTGCACCAATTTGCATTCCCACCAACAGTGCAAGAGGGTTCCCGTTTCTCCACATCCTCTCCAGCATCTATAGTCTCCTGATTTGCTCATTTTGGCCACTCTGACTGGTGTGAGGTGATACCTGAGTGTGGTTTTGATTTGTATTTCCCTGATAAGGAGCGACGCTGAACATCTTTTCATGTGCCTGTTGGCCATCCGGATGTCTTCTTTAGAGAAGTGTGTATTCATGTTTTCTGCCCATTTCTTCACTGGGTTATTTGTTTTTCGGGTGTGGAGTTTGGTGAGCTCTTTATAGATTTTGGATACTAGCCCTTTGTCCGATATGTCATTTGCGAATATCTTTTCCCATTCCGTTGGTTGCCTTTTAGTTTTGTTGGTTGTTTCCTTGGCTGTGCAGAAGCTTTTTATCTTCATAAGGTCCCAGTAATTCACTTTTGCTTTTAATTCCCTTGCCTTTGGGGATGTGTCGAGTAAGAGATTGCTACGGCTGAGGTCAGAGAGGTCTTTTCCTGCTTTCTCCTCTAAGGTTTTGATGGTTTCCTGTCTCACATTTAGGTCCTTTATCCATTTTGAGTTTATTTTTGTGAATGGTGTGAGAAAGTGGTCTAGTTTCAACCTTCTGCATGTTGCTGTCCAGTTCTCCCAGCACCATTTGTTAAAGAGGCTGTCTTTTTTCCATTGGATGTTCTTTCCTGCTTTGTCAAAGATGAGTTGGCCATACGTTTGTGGGTCTAGTTCTGGGGTTTCTATTCTATTCCATTGGTCTATGTGTCTGTTTTGGTGCCAATACCATGCTGTCTTGATGATGACAGCTTTGTAGTAGAGGCTAAAGTCTGGGATTGTGATGCCTCCTGCTTTGGTCTTCTTCTTCAAAATTCCTTTGGCTATTCGGGGCCTTTTGTGGTTCCATATGAATTTTAGGATTGCTTGTTCTAGTTTTGAGAAGAATGCTGGTGCAATTTTGATTGGGATTGCATTGAATGTGTAGATAGCTTTGGGTAGTATTGACATTTTGACAATATTTATTTTTCCAATCCATGAGCAGGGAATGTCTTTCCATTTCTTTAAATCTTCTTCAATTTCCTTCATAAGCTTTCTATAATTTTCAGCATACAGATCCTTTACATCTTTGGTTAGATTTATTCCTAGGTATTTTATGCTTCTTGGTGCAATTGTGAATGGGATCAGTTTCTTTATTTGTCTTTCTGTTGCTTCATTGTTAGTGTATAAGAATGCAACTGATTTCTGTACATTGATTTTGTATCCTGCAACTTTGCTGAATTCCTGTATCAGTTCTAGCAGACTTTTGGTGGAGTCTATCGGATTTTCCATGTATAATATCATGTCATCTGCAAAAAGCGAAAGCTTGACTTCATCTTTGCCAATTTTGATGCCTTTGATTTCCTTTTGTTGTCTGATTGCTGATGCTAGAACTTCCAGCACTATGTTAAACAGCAGCGGTGAGAGTGGGCATCCTTGTCGTGTTCCTGATCTCAGGGAAAAAGCTCTCAGTTTTTCCCCGTTGAGGATGATGTTAGCTGTGGGCTTTTCATAAATGGCTTTTATGATCTTTAAGTATGTTCCTTCTATCCCGACTTTCTCAAGGGTTTTTATTAAGAAAGGGTGCTGGATTTTGTCGAAGGCCTTTTCTGCATCGATTGACAGGATCATATGGTTCTTCTCTTTTTTTTTGTTAATGTGATGTATCACGTTGATTGATTTGCGAATGTTGAACCAGCCCTGCATCCCAGGAATGAATCCCACTTGATCATGGTGAATAATTCTTTTTATATGCCGTTGAATTCGATTTGCTAGTACCTTATTGAGAATTTTTGCATCCATATTCATCAGGGATATTGGCCTGTAGTTCTCTTTTTTTACTGGGTCTCTGTCTGGTTTAGGAATCAAAGTGATACTGGCTTCATAGAATGAGTCTGGAAGTTTTCCTTCCCTTTCTATTTCTTGGAATAGCTTGAGAAGGATAGGTATTATCTCTGCTTTAAACGTCTGGTAGAACTCCCCTGGGAAGCCATCTGGTCCTGGACTCTTATTTGTTGGGAGATTTTTGATAACCGATTCAATTTCTTCGCTGGTTATGGGTCTGTTCAAGCTTTCTATTTCCTCCTGATTGAGTTTTGGAAGAGTGTGGTTGTTCAGGAATTTGTCCATTTCTTCCAGGTTGTCCAGTTTGTTGGCATATAATTTTTCATAGTATTCCCTGATAATTGTTTGTATCTCTGAGGGATTGGTTGTAATAATTCCATTTTCATTCATGATTTTATCTATTTGGGTCATCTCCCTTTTCTTTTTGAGAAGCCTGGCTAGAGGTTTGTCAATTTTGTTTATTTTTTCAAAAAACCAACTCTTGGTTTCGTTGATCTGCTCTACAGTTTTTTTAGTTTCTATATTGTTTATTTCTGCCCTGATCTTTATTATTTCTCTTCTTCTGCTGGGCTTAGGCTGCCTTTGCTGTTCTGCTTCTAGTTCCTTTAGGTGTGCTGTTAGATTTTGTATTTGGGATTTTTCTTGTTTCTTGAGATAGGCCTGGATTGCAATGTATTTTCCTCTCAGGACTGCCTTTGCTGCGTCCCAAAGCGTTTGGATTGTTGTATTTTCATTTTCGTTTGTTTCCATATATTTTTTAATTTCTTCTCTAATTGCCTGGTTGACCCACTCATTCGTTAGTAGGGTGTTCTTTAACCTCCATGCTTTTGGAGGTTTTCCAGACTTTTTTCTGTGGTTGATTTCAAGCTTCATAGCATTGTGGTCTGAAAGTAAGCATGGTATAATTTCAATTCTTGTAAACTTATGAAGGGCTGTTTTGTGACCCAGTATATGATCTATTGGAGAATGTTCCATGTGCACTCGAGAAGAAAGTATATTCTGTTGCTTTGGGATGCAGAGTTCTAAATATATCTGTCAAGTCCATCTGATCCAATGTCTCATTCAGGGCCCTTGTTTCTTTATTGACCGTGTGTCTAGATGATCTATCCATTTCTGTAAGTGGTGTATTAAAGTCCCCTGCAATTACCACATTCTTATCGATAAGGTTGCTTATGTTTATGAGTAATTGTTTTATATATTTGGGGGCTCCGGTATTCGGTGCATAGACATTTATAATTGTTAGCTCTTCCTGATGGATAGACCCTGTAACTATTATATAATGTCCTTCTTCATCTCTTGTTACAGCCTTTAATTTAAAGTCTAGTTTGTCTGATATAAGTATGGCTACTCCAGCTTTCTTTTGGCTTCCAGTCGCATGATAAATAGTTCTCCATCCCCTCACTCTCAATCTAAAGGTGTCCTCAGGTCTAAAATGAGTCTCTTGTAGACAGCAAATAGATGGGTCTTGTTTTTTTATCCATTCTGATACCCTATGTCTTTTGGTTGGTGCATTTAATCCATTTACATTCAGTGTTATTATAGAAAGATACGGGTTTAGAGTCATTGTGATGTCTGTATGTTTTATGCTTATAGTGATGTCTCTGGGACTTTGTCTCACAGGGTCCCCCTTAGGATCTCTTGTAGGGCTGGTTTAGTGGTGACAAATTCCTTCAGTTTTTGTTTGTTTGGGAAGACCTTTATCTCTCCTTCTATTCTAAATGACAGACTTGCTGGATAAAGGATTCTCGGCTGCATATTTTTTCTGTCTAGCACCCTGAAAATCTCGTGCCAATTCTTTCTGGCCTGCCAAGTTTCAAAAGAGAGATCAGTCACGAGTCTTATAGGTCTCCCTTTATATGTGAGGGCACGTTTACCCCTTGCTGCTTTCAGAATTTTCTCTTTATCCTTGTATTTTGCCAGTTTCACTATGATATGTCGTGCAGAAGATCGATTCAAGTTACGTCTGAAGGGAGTTCTCTGTGCCTCTTGGATTTCAATGCCTTTTTCCTTCCCCAGTTCAGGGAAGTTCTCAGCTATGATTTCTTCAAGTACCCCTTCAGCACCTTTCCCTCTCTCTTCCTCCTCTGGGATACCAATTATGCGTATATTATTTCTTTTTAGTGTATCACTTAATTCTCTAATTTTCCCCTCATACTCCTGGATTTTTTTATCTCTCTTTTTCTCAGCTTCCTCTTTTTCCATAACTTTATCTTCTAGTTCACCTATTCTCTCCTCTGCCTCTTCAAGCCGAGCTGTGGTGGTTTCCATTTTGTTATGCATTTCGTTTAAAGCGTTTTTCAGCTCCTCGTGACTGTTCCTTAGTCCCTTGATCTCTGTAGCAAGAGATTCTCTGCTGTCCTGTATACTGTTTTCAAGCCCAGCGATTAATTTTATGACTATTATTCTAAATTCACTTTCTGTTATGTTATTTAAGTCCTTTTTGATCAGCTCATTAGCTGTTGTTATTTCCTGGAGATTCTTCTGAGGGGAATTCTTCCGCTTGGTCATTTTGGATAGTCCCTGGCGTGGTGAGGACCTGCAGGGCACTTCCCCTGTGCTGTGGTGTATAACTGGAGTTGGTGGGCGGGGCCGCAGTCAGACCTGATGTCTGCCCCCAGCCCACCGCTGGGGCCACAGTCAGACTGGTGTGTGCCTTCTCTTCCCCTCTCCTAGGGGCGGGATTCACTGTGGGGTGGTGTGGCTCGTCTGGGCTACTTGCACCGTGCCAGGCTTGTGATGCTGGGGATCTGGCGTATTAGCTGGGGTGGGTAGGCAAGGTGCTCGGGGGCAGGAGGGGCAGGCTTAGATCGCTTCTCCTTAGGTGATCCACTTCAGGAGGGACCCTGTGGCAGCGGGAGGGAGTCAGATCCGCTGCCGGAGGTTTGGCTCCGCCGAAGCGCAGAGTTGGGTGTTTGCGCGGATCGAGCAAGTTCCCTGGCAGGAACCAGTTCCCTTTGGGATTTCGGCTGGGGGATGGGCGGGGGAGATGGCGCTGGCGAGCGCCTTTGTTCCCCACCAAACTGAGCTCTGTTGTCAGGGGGCTCAGCAGCTCTCCCTCCCTTTGTCCTCCAGCCTTCCCGCTTTCCGAGCAGAGCTGTTAACTTATGACCTCCCAGACGCTAAGTCGCGCTTGTTGTGGGAACACAGTCCGTCAGGCCCCTCCGCTTTTGCAAGCCAGATTCGGTGGCTGTGCTTGGCCGGCGAGCCGCCCCTCCGCCCCGGCTCCCTCCCGCCAGTCCGTGGAGCGCGCACCGCCTCGCCGCCCTTCCTACCCTCTTCCGTGGGCCTCTCGTCTGCGTTTGGCTCCGGCGACTCCGTTCTGCTAATCCTCTGGCGGTTTTCTGGGTTATTTAGGCAGGTGTAGATGGAATCTAAGTGATCAGCAGGACGTGCGGTGAGCCCAGCGTCCTCCTAAGCCGCCATCTTGCCCCATACCCTCAAAAGTAGGCTTTTAAATGCTACCTGTGTGCCTTACACATTCCACTCAGGGGCACAGCTGTATGTAGCAGATAATGGACTCTGGCTGAGCAGAGGAAGGTGTCAAGCTCTGGAGATTGGCATTTGACAGAAAGCCAGGCTCAGAAGAAGGCAGGAACCGAGGGAGGATGTGAGCAAAATCCAAGTTAGCCTAAGATCCACCTGATGGGCTCCACTCATCTGCACCCCCACCCCCCATGACACCTCCTGTGCTCTGGCTTTGCTGTGAAGAGTTTCCATCTCCCCTGAATCTTCACATGACCTTGGCAGAGACAGTCTCGCCAGGAACATCCACCTGGATCCCAGCTTCCCTGACAGTGAGAAAAGGGAGCACCTGCCTGCTCTGGCTGTCTAGTGTACTCAGAGGTAGAGCAAGAAGGGAGGATTCCCACCCCCCACCCCATGGGAACAGTATTGGGTATTAGCCTCCCAAAAAGAAAATGTCCACTACTGTATTGTAAGGACCTGGGTTAGTATTTTTCTATATGTTGGAAAATGGTTCTTATGTTCTAAAACAAGGACGTAATTTTGCTTTGTGTATTTTCTTTCAGATGGCCGTGAAATTCCAGCTACCACTTTAATGGAAATTTTGCTAATGAATGATTTTAAACTTGTCATTAACAAAATAACATATGATGTTCAGTGCCCTAAGAAAGGTAAGAAACACGACTATGCAACTGTCTTAACATTTCCCTTTAGTGGTGGGACTTTTACAGGGAGTAAGCCTAAGAATCTTTTAAATTAACCAAATGACCAAGAAGGCTTTGGAGAACTGATGCCTAAGGTTTTCTAGCAGGGGTATGAATGATCAGTAGAAGTTGCCCAGCAGGGCTTTTAGTCTCATATACTGTTTTTACACTTCTGAAACTTCACTTTAGGGTCTTGAAATGCTTAATCTGAAATTAAGGCTTAGAAGTAGGCCTGAAAATCATGAATCTAAGTGTGTATTGTACAATGCTTAACTCTTTTCTTAAAAAAAGAGACTTGTTTTTATTTTTTGTTTTTTGTTTTTTTTAGAGTAGTTTTAGGTTTGTCAGCAAGATTGAGCAGATTAGTATACGGTTCCCATATTCTCTCTGTCCCCTGCCCCATAGCCCTCCCCACTATCAAGCACCAGAGTGGTATATTTGTTATATATATCATATATATAATATCACTCAAAGTTCATAGTTGACATTAGGGGTCACTCTTGGGTTTTGAAAAATGTATAATGACATATATCCACTATTATAGTCTCATCTAGAGTAATTCCACTACCCAAAGTCCTCCGTGATCTGCCTGTTCATCCCTCCCTCCCCCCTAACCTCTGGCAACCAGTAATCTTTTTACTGTCTCCATAGTTTTATCTTTTTTTTTTAAGAATGTTCTGTAGTGGGTGTCATATAGTATATAGCATTTGCAAGTTTTTGTGTGTACATAAGTTTTCAGTTCATTTGGGTAAACAGCAAGAAACATGATTGCTGGATTGTATGTTAAGAGTATATTTAGTTTTGTAAGAAACTGACAAACTTTCTTCTAAAATGGCTGTACCGTTTTGCATGCCCATCCAGCAGTGAGAGTTCCTGCTGTTCACATCCGTGACAACCTTTATGGTTGTCAGTGTCTGGGTTTTGGCCATTCTCCTGGGTGTGTAATGATGGTAGCTTATATTTTTAACTTGACTTGCCTAATGGCATATGATTTCACATGCTTACTGTATTCTCTGGTGAGGTGTCTGTTCAAGTCTTTGGCCCATTTTTAAAGCAGGTTGTCCATTTTTTAAATTGTTGATTTAAGACTGCTTCGCATATTTTGGGTAACAATTCATTAGCAGATCTCTCTTTTGCAAATATTTTTTCCCCAGCCTGTGGCTTGTCTTCTCATTCTCTTGGCATTGTCTTTTGTAGGGCAGAAGTTTTAATTTAATGAAGTCCAGTATATCATTTATTTCTTTTATGGTTTGTGCCTTTGGTACATGTAAAAAGTCATCACCATACCCAGAGGCATCTAGGTTTTTCCCAATGTTCTAGGAGTTGTATAGTTTTGCATTTTGAATTAATTTTTGTGAAGGGTATAAGGTCTGAATCTAGATTCTTTTTGTTTGTTTTTGCATGTGAATGTCTAGTTCTTCCAGCACCACTTGTTGAAAAGACTGCCTTTGCTCTATCGTATTGCCTTTGCTCCTTGGTCAGAGATCAGTTGACTATATTTATGTGGGTCTGTTTCTGGGCTCTGTATTTGATTCCATTGATCTGTTTGTTCTTTTACCAATACCATGCTGTCTTGACTCCTGTAGCTTTATAGTAAGCCTTGGAATCGAGGAGTGTCAGTTCTCTGATTTTATTCTTCTTCCATACCAAGTTGGCCATTCTCGGTCTTCTGACCTTAGAATCAGTTTGTTGGTATCCACAAAATATCTTGCTGAGATCTTGATTGGGACTGTGTTGAATGTGTAGATGAAGTTGGGAAGAACTAATATTGTGTCAGTATGGAGTCCTACTTCCCGTGAATGTGGACTAGGTCTTGATTTATTAAACTCTTCTTTGATGTCTTTCACGAGAGTTTTATAGTTTTCCTCATAAAGATTTTGATCATAACTTTTACATTTATACCTAAGTATTTCAGTTTTTTAGGTGCTGATGTAAATGGTAATGTGTTTTTAATTTCCAGATTCCACTCGTTGATGTATGATAAAGTGATTGACTTTTATATCATAACCTTGTATCCTGCAGCTTTGCTATAATTGCTTTTTAGATCCAGCGGTTTTGTTTTGTCGATTCTTTCAGATTTTCTATGTAGACTATCAGGTCATCTGCAAACAAAGACACTTTTATTTCTTCACAATCTGTTCATCTTTTATATCCTTTTTTTATTTACTTGCATTAGCAAGAACTTACAGTGTGATTTTGAAAAAAGTAGTGAGAGGAGACCCCTTGCTTTTTTCCTGGTCTTACCAGGAAAGCTTCAAGTCTCTCACCAATAAATATGATGTTAGATGTTTTTATCAAGTTGAGGAAGTCTCCCTCTATTCCTACTTTGCTAGGGTTTTCATCATGAATAGGAATTGGATTTTGTCAAATGCTTTTCTGCATTTACTGGTATGACCATGTGACTTTTCTTTAGCTTATTGGTGTGATGGATTGCTTTAATTGAAAAGTTGAGGGGCGCCTGGGTGGCGCAGTCGGTTAAGCGTCCGACTTCAGCCAGGTCACGATCTCGCGGTCCGTGAGTTCGAGCCCCGCGTCAGGCTCTGGGCTGATGGCTCAGAGCCTGGAGCCTGTTTCCGATTCTGTGTCTCCCTCTCTCTCTGCCCCTCCCCCATTCATGCTCTGTCTCTCTCTGTCCCAAAAAATAAAATAAACTTTGAAAAAAAAAAAAATTTTAAAAAATAAAAAAAAAAATAAAAAAAAAAAGAAAAGTTGAACCAACTTTCCATTTCTGTAATAAATCCCATTTGATCATGGTGTATAATTGTTTTTATACATTGTTGGATTCAACTTAATATTTTGTTGAGGATTTTTGCATCTTTGTTTATGAGCGATATTGGTCTTTAATGTTCTTGTAATGTCTTTGTTCGATTTTTGCATTAGGGTAATTGCCACATGGAATGAGTTAGGAATTATTCCCTCTGCTTCTATCTCCTGGAAAGGATTGTAGAGGATTAGTATAATTTCTTCTTAAATGTTGAGTAGAATTTGAGTAGAATTCACCAGTGAACCTATCTGGGCCTAGTGCTTTGCATTTTTAAAGGTTATTATTGATTCAATTTTAAAATAGATACAGGCCTATTCAGATTGTCTAGTAGTTCTTGTGTGTGTTTTGGCAGATTGTGTCTTTCAGCGAATGGGTCCATTTAATCTGGGTTATTAAATTTGCAAGCAAGGAGTTATTCATAGTTTCCTTTATTATCCTTTGAATGTTCCTGGGATCCATAATGATGTCCTATTTTTCATTTCTGATATTAGTAATTTGTGTCTTCTCTTTTTTTTGTTGGCCTGTCTAGGATTTTATCAAATTTATTGGTTTCTTCAAAGATATAGCTTTTAGTTTCATTGATTTTCTTTATTGATTATCTGTTCTCAATTTCAATGATTTCTGCTTTGATTTTTATTTCTTCTGCTTACATTGCATTTCATTTGCTTTTTTTCCAAGTGGAAACTTTGGATTAGTGATTTTAGGTGTTTCTTCTTTTCTAATATATGCATTCAGTGCTATAAATTTCCCTCTGAGTACTGCTTTGTTTCATCCTACAAATTTGGTAAGTTGTGTTTTCATTTTCATGTAGTTCAAAATATTGTCTAATTTTTCTTTATTTTTTCTTGGACCCGTGTATTGTTTAGAAGTGTGTTAATTGCCAAATATTTTGAGATTTTCTAGCCATCTTTTTGATTTCTATTTGAATTGCATTGTGGTCTGAGAGCATATATTGTACGATTTATATTCTTTTGCATTTGTTTTGGATATGGCCCCAAGTGAGGCTTATCTTGGTGAATGTTCAATGTGAGCTTGAGAAGAATGTGTATTTTCTGTTTTAGGATGAAATAGTCTATAGATGTTAATTCTGTCTGTATGATTGATAGTACTGTTGAGTTTAGCTGTGTCCTTGATGATATTTTTGTTGGCTAGATTGCTCCATATCTAATAGGTATTAAAGATTCCAACTATTACTGGATTTCTTATCTCCTTGTGGTTCTGTCAGTTTCATATTTTGACACTTTGTTGTTAATTACTAAGCATTAAGGGTTGCTGTGTTTTCTTAGTGACTCTGTTATGTAATTATGTAATGCCTTTTTTATCCGCGACAACTTTCCTTACTCTGAAGTCTGCTGTGTCTGAAATTAACATAGCTACTCTAGCTTTCTTTTTCCTTTATACACGTATATGTATATATATAAAATTTATATCCTATAATAGTTTCATTTAAATATCTATATAAAATTTGTATCCTATAATATATATTAGTTTCAGGTGTACAGCGTAACGATTTAGTATTATATATATTGCAAAATGATCACTGTTAGAAGTCTAAGTTAATATCCATCCATACACCGTTGTTATTTTTCTTCCAACTTGCTTTTGATTAGTGTTAGCATGATACATCTTCCTTCCTCCTTTTACTTTTAATCTATACACGTCTTTGGGTCGCCTGGGTGGCTCAGTTGGTTGGGCGTCTGACTTCAGCTCAGGTCATGATCTCCCCATCCGTGAATTCGAGCCCCGCGTCAGGGTCTGTGCTGACAGCTCAGAGACTGAAGCCTGCTTCGGATTCTGTG
Organism: Prionailurus viverrinus; assembly: GCF_022837055.1. Taxonomy (NCBI): domain Eukaryota; kingdom Metazoa; phylum Chordata; class Mammalia; order Carnivora; family Felidae; genus Prionailurus; species Prionailurus viverrinus. Next base: position 114,007,874 of record NC_062564.1, on the reverse strand, counting down.
TCTGCCTCTCTCTCTGCCCCTTCCCCACTCGCACTCTGTCTCTCTTTCTCGAAAAAAGAAACAGAAAAAAGAAATACGTGTCTTTATATTTAAAGAGGATTTCTTGTAGACAACCTGTAGTTGGGCCTTTGTTTTTGTTTTAAAAAAAAATTTTTTAGGGGCACCTGGGTGGCTCAGTTGGTTAAGTGTCCGACTTCAGCTCAGGTCATGATCTCATGGTTTGTGGGTTTGAGCCCTGCGTTGGGCTCTGTGCTGACAGCTCAGAGCCTGGAGCCTGCTTCGGATTCTGTGTCTCCTTCTCTCTCTGCCCCTCTCCCACTCATGCTCTGTTTCTCTCTCTCAAAATAAACATTAAAAAAAGTTTCAATTTAAAAAAATGTTTATTTAATGTTTGTTCATTTTGAGAGAGAGAGAATATGCACGTGAGTGGGGGAGGGAGAGAGGGAGAGAGAGAGAATCCCAAGCAGGCTCCGTGTTGTTAGCGCAGAGCCCAATAAGGGGCTTGATCCCAGGACTGTGAGATCATGACTTGAGCCACAGTCAAGAGTCAGACGCTTAATGGACTGAGCCACCCAGGTGCCCCAGGCCTTGTTTTTTAATCTAGTCGAATCTGTCTTTTAACTGGTGATTTAGCCCATTGATATTTAAAAGTGATTATTGCTATATTTGATTAATATCTGTCATATTTTTATTGTCTATTTTTTGACCCTTTATTCTTAATTTTGTCTTCCAGTCTTTGTCTGCCTTTTGTGGTTTTAGTTGAGCATTTTATGATTCCATTTTCTTTTGTAGCATATCAGTGATGCCTTTTTACTTTTTTTAATGGTTGCCCTAGATTTTGCAATATACATTTACAATTAATCCAAGTCCTCTTTCTTCCTTTCCTTTCCTTTCCTTTCCTCTTTTTTCTTTTCTTTTCTATTCTATTCTATTCTATTCTATTCTATTCTATTCTATTCTATTCTATTCTATAAGTAATCTCTGTCCCCACTATGGAGCTTGAATTTACAACTCCCGATTTTCACACTCTACAAACTGAGCCAGCCAGGAGCCCTTAAATCCACTTTCAAATAACACTAGATACACTGTTTCACAGACATTACAAGTACCTTGTAATAATCATGTGTTTCTAATTCTTTCTTCCCATCCCTTGTCATTCATTTCACTCATATATAAGCTGTAATCATTGAGTATATTTTTACTGCTATTATTTTGAACGGACTGTTTGGTAGACCAATTAATAAGAGAAAGGAAAAATAAATTTTAATTTTATCTTCCCTTATTCCTCCTTTAATGTTGAATTCCTTTATTTGTATAGATCTAGGTTTCTGACCTAATATCATCTTCTTTCCCTTTTAACACTTCTTGCAAGGTAGGTCTACTGGCAACAAATTCTCACAATTTTTGTTTGAGAAAGTCTTCATTTCTCCTTCACTTTTGAAGGATAATTTGGTGAGATACAGAATTCCAGGTTTGTGTGTTTTTTCTCGTGTGCACACAAAACGAACACCCTTTTTAGAATTTCCAAAAGAACAGAAGAGAGTTTTATTCCCGTCCGAGTTAGGACAGCTGCCTGGGTTACATAGCAGAGGGAGCTCTGGCGGAAGAATGTTTGGTGCAGGGTTATTTACATTGTTGGGTTTTTGTTTTTGTTTTTTTTTTTTTTTACATAAAACGTTGCAAATCATTAGACAAAGGACATTTCAGAAAGTTGTTGACCTTAAGTTTCTAGTATATGTGGGGCTGTAGGACTTTCATGTTAGGGGAAACAGGGATTTCTTCCTTTTTCTTTTGTGTTCAGAATGGTCTTTTCGGCTCATTGTCTTTAACGAAGCAGATGTACGATGTGTGCTCAGGGCAGAAATAGAGCCCTTGCTTTGAGGTTTTATCGAGTTATTTTGACCTTGGTAAACATCAGAGTATTGGGCCCAAGACATTAAGTTAAAGATTTCCTTTGTCACTCTCAACACAAAGTTTTTGTTTCCTTCCTGCTTATATAGTTTCTGGGAGAAGTCCGACGTAATTTTTATTTTTGCTCTTCTGTAGGTAAGGTGAACACCTTTCCTCGGGTTCCTTTCAAAGTTTTTTTCTATATCTTTGGTTTTTACCTTGCCTTACAATTTTTTGTTGAAAGCCAGACACGATGTGTTGGGTGGTAGAAACTGAAGCATGTACGTCTTTCGTGTGAGGTTTTACGTGTCTCTGGCTAAGAGATGGTTTACTGTTTACTGTAGCTGGAGGTATCAGAGGCTTGAGTTTCTTCTAGTGTCCTTGTTTTTCTCTTCCCTGTTGCCTTTGAGTTTCCCTAGAAATTCTTTCTTAGGGTCTGTGCCTTGCACAGCATTGTAGCCCTGTTGACGTGGTGGAAAGGTATTGGGGGTGGGTGGAGTAGCCTTCTATAAACTTAAGATTGAATCTCTGGTATTTTATTGGGCTGCAGTTCCTAGGCTGCAACCTTCAGAAGAGTTTCTTGGCCTTTTTATTTTTTCCTTCCCGTATGTGTGAAAGGAAGGCTAGATTGAGCGGGAGTTGGCTCATGACCCTTCTTCCAAGCAAGATAAGGCTCTGGTAGAGTCTGTGCTGTGGGCAGAGTAGTGCTCAGCGCTGTTTCAGAATGTTTCTTTTTGCCTTCTCCCTGCTCTGAGCACCAGGTTATGTGTGATCTCTGACCTTCTCTATGGGAACCTGGTGGGGCTCCTGGAGGTAACACTCATAAATGTGTGTGAGTTTTTATTTCTCAAACCCGTCAGCATTGAGCCTCCAGTAATTCACCAGTTGTGGCTTTTTTTTTGTTTTGTTTTTTTAATGTTTGTTTATTTCGAGAGAGCACTCAAGTGGGGAGAGGGATTAGAGAGAGGGAGAAATCTTTTTTTTTTTTTTTTTTACTGTTTTATTTTTATTTTTTGAATTTATATCCAAGTTAGTTAACATATAGTGTAATAATGGTTTCAGGACTAGAATTTAGTGATTCATCACTTACATATAATACCCAGTGCTCATCCCAACAAGTGCCCTCCTTAATGGTTCTCGCCAATTTAGCCCACCCCCCAACCCAACACTCCTCCAGAAACCTGTTTGTTCTCTGTATTTAAAAGTCTATTATGGTTTGTCTCCCTGTTTTTATATTATTTTTGCTTCCCTTCCCTTATTCATCTGTTTTGTATCTTAAATTCCTCATATGAGTGAAGTCATATATTTTTCTCTGACTGACTTCGCTTAGCATAATACCGTCTAGTTCTATCCATATGGTTGCAAATGGCAAGATTTCATTCTTCTCTCCTTTGTGTGTGTGTGTGTGTGTGTGTGTGTGTGTGTGTGTGTATGTGTGTATACATACACACATACACACACACACACACACACACACCCCACATCTTTTTTATCCATTCATCCATCGATGGACACTTGGGCTCTTTCCATACTTTGGCTATTGTTGATAGTGCTGCTATAAACATTGGGGTGCATGTGCCCCTTTGAAACAGCATACCTGTATCCCTTGGATAAATGCTTAGTAGTGCAATTGCTAGGTTGTAGGGTAGTTCTATTTTTAATTTTTTGAGGAACCTCCATATTTCTTTCCAGAATGGTGGTAGCACCAGTTTGTATTCCCACCAGCAGTTGCAAAAGGGCTCCTCTTAGGGAGAGAGAATCTTAAGCAGGTTTCATGTTCAGTACAGAGCCAGATGCAGGGCTCCATTCCACAACCCTGAGATCCTGACCTGAGCCAAAATCAAGAGTCAGACCCTTGACCAACGGAGCCACCCAGGTGCCCCTACCATTATGTTTAAGTGTTCCTGCCAGTATTGGCTTCAGAGACTTCTGTTCTGGGTAAGCTGTGACCACAGACTCTTGAGCACAGAAGGAGGGAATTAATAAATCTCTGCCTTAATAAATAGATGACAAAAACAGATCAATAAATAAGGGAAGGCTCTTGTTTTATAGTTAGAGTGCTAAGTGCTGACTGGTAAATGTGGGAGTGCTGCTGGAATCAAAAAGTCATCATATTATAGCCAGATTCTCTAAATTCTGCATCAGCCAAGAATTAGTAGGTGTGAGTGAGAGTGGGAAGGTGGGGGGAGGGGATTTAGATTAAAAAAATGCTAATAACAACAACAAAAAAATGAGAGTAAGTCACAAGGACACAGGGGGCTGTCACTAATCATTTTCTAATACAGTTTCAACACCTTGGCTCCCATATCCTTGTGACTTGCCCCCATTTAAAAAAAAATTTTTTAATGTCTATTTATTTTTGAAAGAGAGAGAGTACAAGTGGGGATGGGGGGGACTGAGAGAGAGAGAGAGAGAGACAGAATTTGAAGTAGGCTCCAGTCTCTGAGCTGTCAGCACAGAGCCCCTACGTGGAGCTTGAACCCACGAGTCATGAGATCATGACCTGAGTCAAAGTGGGACACTTAACCAACTGAGCCACCCTCAGGCTGAGCACCCTGAGCACCTGAGCACCCTAGGCGCCCCACCCCCATTTGTATTTCAAGCTTTCTGGTATAACTAGATGATCTAGGCTGATCTTGTACCCCAGCATCGGTGTCAGCCATTTCTCTGAAGATTCGTTGAAGAAAAATATATATTTAAAAAAATTTTAATGGTATGTTTGAAAAGTTTATGGGATTTGCAAATACAAACTAGTATAGAGAAATTAAAATGAATCTGTCATTTCAACAATTGTGAACTTCCTTGTGTTAATTCTTTTTAAAGATCAGGGCAGTATTTAACTCCAAAGAGAGAAGGATGGCAAAAGTTGAGAAATACGAAAGTGGAAATTTCCTGTCCAGTGAGTTGCCAGCACTCTGAAAGGTCTTCCGCTTTCTGGGTTGAGTATTTGAGAGCACAAGTGGAAATAAGTGTTTTCAGGGCATCTCTTTGTTCTACTTGACCTTCCCTCCTGCAAACCCCAACATGTCACATAGACTTTAGGTCCAAGTAGACTAAATTATGGCCTCCCTCCTGCCAGCCCATTGGGAGGAGAGCTCTCTGCCTGCCTGGAGGGGCTGTTTGCTGGGATTGAGCTCTGGGGGCAGGGCCGACCTTGGAAGTGTGAGGCCTGGTGCCCCACATCTCTTTGCCCTCGGGTTTACCGGCTGTCTCACTGAACATCGAATCCGACTTGGTCTCACCGTGTGAATTAAACTAACGGGCACAGTGGGTACGGTTGGAAGGAAAATGATAGAGGAATTATGCTGGATTTATAGAAAATTAAGTTTGTAAAGTTATCAGTTTGGGATTTCAATGTATTTGAATTCCATTTCTTTTCTAAAGCATTAGCAAATTTGGATTTGAAAATTCAGGATATGAAAATGAAACCCACATTCACGACACATACAAAAGGAATAAAGAGCTTCTGAAGAAAAAAGAATAATAGTCTCTTATTTTTGGTTTTTGTTAGGAGATGCCACAGAGAAATGTTTAAATTGGTAATACAGCATACGAATTCTTTGGTGCCATTTCTGAAAGACTGTCGCTTGTCATTGGACTCAGATGAACATTTTGTGTTACTCGACAGACTCTCTCTTTGACCAAACTTTGGTCAGGCTCCTCTGAGCCCTCTTCTTGACTAGACCTCAAGCTCGGCCTATAAAAATTGCAGATTGTCTACACAAATGATTCTGTTCTCCCCAAATACCCCGCCACTCCTCCCACCCTGAGAGACTTGAACAAACACCAGCATAGTTTCTAACAACTTAAGCCCGTATCCCTAGGATTATGACTACAGCCCTCTTAAAATGCTTGCATGAGAAAGCGCAACAGTGCCCGGAGAACTCCCTGTTTGCTCAGGGAAAACCTGGCCATAGGCAGATCGGTCCCTGAACCCCCTCTTCTAGCAGTTACTTGAGAAAGCTTGGAATCCTTTCTCTACACCTTGGAAGTGTACAGCTTCTGTCTCTCAGAACTGTTTTCTCAGGGACCCGAGAAACTACTCTTTGACATGCAGACGTTCAAGGAAGTGACTCTTGCTCTCAGTCCCGGCTCGGTGGGTGCCTTGCCCTGACTTGTACACTGCCTTTTGTTTGTTTCTCTTTTGAATAAGTGCCAGCCAACAACCCAAATGGCCTAGTCACCTTAACCAGCCATCTCCATGCCCAGTTTTTGTGGATTTCCACTTCCTGGACTCTGCTAGCTTAAGCCCCTGGTGTTCCCCTCCCTCCCTGCAAACGCCCAGCCACCTCTCCACAGATAGAAGTTGACTGAGTTGAGTTCACCCTGGGCTCTCTTCCTTATTGCGGTAGTTACTGAATAAAATCTATCCATGTCACTTTATTTAGTGTCTGGCCTTGTTTGCCCCTGATACACTCCACAGCTTGGGACAGAATTGTACCCCATCTGTACCTTTCCTCTGTATGCAGACCTTTTAAATGTCAGTACTTTCTTCCTCAAAACAAAAGGGCTCTGACTGTTCTGCAAAGCTCAGAAGCCTGGAAGGGAACTTCTACTTTTCATTTCTTCTTGGCAGCTTTAGTTTGGAATGTAGAAGGGATTAAAGACCACAACAGAGTTTTGAAGGTGGTGGATGGAAATGGGAGGGAAGTAACTCGAGGACTCTGCTGGCAGGCCCTGGAGACTCACTGGGCTGGTCCTGACTCTCCACAGTCATAAACCTCCCTGGCTCCTCGAGTGTGCTGCTGGTGGGCGGGTCCGTCTGCTTGTTCTCGCCTGTCCCCCACCTCCAGTTCTCTTCCAGTGCTGGGGAACAAGTATAACCCTCAGAAAAGGGGCATCACAGCCCAGCCGTGTGGGAGCTTACAGATCCACAGAGGCGGCAGAATCAAGAGAAATCTATAAGCAAAAGAACTTTATTAAAACTCGTTCTCCGTATGAACCTCCTTTCAGATCTGCATCTTGTTGAAAAAAACTTACACTTTACTTTTCAAATGTATATCATACTTTTGTTTACACGTTAGTACCCCAGCTCCCCTCCCCTGTGGATCCTAAAATAACTTTTGGATAGATGGTTGGGGCTTGAGGGGAGGGATCTTAGATTGAACTCAGGTATAGAGATGAGTCCATAAACTATAAAGGGTTACAAACTGAGGTGAGGCCTTCACCTGGATTCTGGTAGACGGATACCTTACTTTTCCTGTATGAAGATTTTTAAAGAAACAGCAAAGTCCTATTACAAAAGAAAAAAAGAAAAGACCGAAACATAATGAATTTTAAACCTACTGTCTGGTAATTTATCATCCCAGACTGTCTTTCTGTGGGAGAGACCAAAGGAATCACGGGAGACGGGAAGAAAGGCCAATACCGAATGCCTCCCTCGGAGCTGGAGTGCCCAGGTGGCCAGCCACAGGCACTCAGATTTGGTTCCCTACACTCAGAGACCCTGAAGGAAAAAAATGTGGTGACTGCCTATGTTTCCCTTGTCTCTTCTCAGAAAAACTGAGTATGGAGCATGCCGCCGACATGGAAAATGTGAAATCCTTGGTTCACAGACTGTTTACAGCTTTGCATTTAGAAGAGTTTCAGAAAAAGAGAGAGCACCATTTACTGGAGAAAATTGACCACCTGAGGGGACAGCTGCAGCCTCTTGAACAGGTTAGGAAGCATCACGGTTGAGTCGATTGAGTGCGTGCCACGTGAGCATTTTTGCGAATGCTCCACGTACGCTCATTTTCTCCTTTGATCCTCATGAGCCTGCGCCTTTGGTAGTGTTATCTTTGCCATTCTCGAGATGAGGAAACTGGGGCCGCCAGCGCACGTGGCAGATACATGGCAGAGCCAGAACATGAACTCCGGTGGCCCGGCTGGAGCCGCCATCTTTAACTCTGTGCTGTGCTTCCTCTCCAAGGCCCCGGTGTCTCTGTAAATGAGTAGAGTGGGTGCGGGGATGCACTAGCTGTAGCACCACCAGTTTCTTTTTGGAGGCGAATAGGCCCCGGGCCGCAGCTCTGCTTAACAGATTTACAGCCAGAGGTTAGCGATGGCCTCCTCACATCTGAAGGTAATCACTGGTGGAGAAAAAAATAACTTTTGGGGGAAGAACAGGCAGGAGTCTGTACCTTTTAATTTAAGGGAAGAAACGGCATCTTTTAAACCTTGGATCCCACTTGCGATTTTTAAAAATGGGTGGGTGGCTGTGTATCTTTGTATCTGAATAGGAAGTTTCTGGAAATAAAAGAAACTTTTAACTGCGTCCTCTAAGATACATGTGCCCATGTATCGAGGGGTTGGCAGAGAGACTTTTTATTTGTTGGATTGTGTACCCACATTTTTATTTTTTAAAAAGTTGGTGATATATTGTATCAAGATTTAAAAATCTAAAAAGGTGACCAGCGGGAGGTTTTCCTCCTCCTAGCATATCCCCCCACCCATGAGTCATTTTAGATTTCCTTTATCTGTATATCCACAAGTACAAATAAATTATCTTGTTCCTTTCTTCAGAAAAGGGCATATGCTATTACATATTATTCTTCCCTTTTTTCACTAACGGTGTATCCTGGAAAGATCTCCATCTATGTACATGGAGAGCTTCCTCACTATGGCTACGTAATAGCTTGGATATATAGATATATGGATCATTGTCACTCTTTTACCCTTAAGAATCTGTAATGAACCATGCGTGCACAAGTATATCTATAAGCTGCATTCCTAGAAGTGAAATTGCTGGGTCAGAGAAAATAGGCATGTAATTTTAGGTTTCAGAGGAGAACGTCTTGAGTTTTTCATCGTATACCCTTCTATACTATTTAATTTCTCCCCCTACAAGTAGGTATTACCTTTATAATTTATTTTATTTTATTTTTTTTTTTTAATTTTTTTTTTTTTCAACGTTTATTTATTTTTGGGACAGAGAGAGACAGAGCATGAACGGGCGAGGGGCAGAGAGAGAGGGAGACACAGAATCGGAAACAGGCTCCAGGCTCTGAGCCATCAGCCCAGAGCCCGACGCAGGGCTCGAACTCACGGACCGCGAGATCGTGACCTGGCTGAAGTCGGACGCTTAACCGACTGCGCCACCACCCAGGCGCCCCAACCTTTATAATTTAAAAAGTGACTCATTAATGAGCTGATTTAGAAATAAGTGATCACTCATTAATGTGTATGTTTCATAACCTGTTCCTAAATCAGACCTCTTTAAAGTGGTGCAGATACATACTATTTTACTTTTGTTCCTTCTGCTTTTATTTCCTCTTACGTTGGTGCACTGTAAATTGAACTAAGCCGTTTTTCCCCTTCAGATAAAGGCTGGAATCGAAGCTCGCTCAGAAGCCAAAACCAGTGGACTTTTGTGGGCTGGATTAGCATTGCTATCCGTTCAGGGCGGGGCGTTGGCCTGGCTCACTTGGTGGGTGTACTCCTGGGATATTATGGAACCAGTGACATACTTCATCACATTTGCAAATTCCATGGTCTTTTTTGCATACTTTATAGTCACTCGACAGGTGAGTAGTTTGTTAGGAAAATGGTAAGTTTAGGACATGTTTTGCAAATAATTTTTTCTGCAACTCAAATAATGAGTGATAAATCCTTTTTATTTACTGAATTGCTCTCTGAGTTTTTATCAGCTGATAAATTTTATTGCTTTTCATGAGAATAGAGATTTGTATACAGCATGGAGAAACTATAACCTCTATAGGGAAATAGTACAGCCCACAAATTTCTTTTCTTTTTTTTTTTAAGTTGATTTGAGAGAGAGGGAGAGAGCAGGGGAGGGGCAGAGAAAGAGAGGGAAAGAGAGAATCCAAAGCAGACTCCAGCCATCAGCACAGAGCCCGATGCGGGGCTCGAACTCACAAACTGTGAGATCATGACCTGAGCTGAAATCAAGAGTCGGACACTTAACTGACTGAGCCACCCAGGCTCCCCCACAAATTTCTCTATTGAGATAAACACATCAAACTTTTTTCTCTGTCTTTATTTTATAAATAAAATTGAATACGTATTGCAAAAACACTCAGTAACTTTAGCTTTATTACATGACTATTTTGCCAAAACAGTTTCTTTTGCTCCTTTCTGTCCCAATATGTGTGATTTCTTTTCTCAGCTTGCTTGCTTTTGAAAGCAGCAGCTGATCTCAAGCAAGACAAAATGTTTAACTCGTGTTGCCTTATGCTTGCTCTGTTGGCCACTGCAAATATTTTACTCATCTGCCGCCTTTTGCTTTAGTGTTGCTAAGGCAAGTATCTTTCTTGCAGAGACATTATGTTCATTTAAAACATGTTCTTTTTTTGTTTTTCCTTTTAGGATTATACTTACTCAGCTGTTAAGAGTAGGCAGTTTCTTCACTTCTTCCATAAGAAATCAAAGCAACAGCATTTTGATGTGGTGCAGTACAACAAGTTAAAAGAAGATCTTGCTAAGGTACTTTAATGCAGATACAACATCTTCTAGCTGGTCTTATTTGGGAGCCGGAACTTAGTATGGGGGAAATACAAGTTAAATCTTGGTCCTCAATAGACTTCTGTGTACCGTGCTTTGCTCAGTGAAAATGTTGACCAGTGTGATGCTGATTTCATATCCTAGGGTTTTGTTCTCGACTCCTGTATTCTACATGAGGATAGCTTTTAATGGGTATGGGGAAGTGTCTTAAATGACTTTGAGATAGTAAAATAATAGTTTTCAATAGCGGTGTTATTTCTGTTCACTCTCTGAGTGTGTGTTTTTAAAGAAAACAGTCTGATATCAAGCTCAACTTTCAAGAACATAAAAGAAAGTAGACTTTTAGGAAGGTGAAGACTGATAAAGAATTTTAAGCTTCTTGAGGCACTTGTAAAAAAAAAAAAAGCTTCTCCTTAAAAATGGAAGATTCAATATGGTATTCGTCCTTTCATCTTTTCCATCTTTCCGGTGAGAAAACAGAGGTGCTTAGTTACTTGCCCAGGTATACACTGTTAGAAAGTGGAGAAACCAAGGTATGAATCCAGAAGTTTGACACTGGAGCCTGTACTTTTAAGTCTTCCACACCATACATGTCTCAGGCAGCTTTTATCTCTGGCCTACCAGCAGACTCCTTAGTTTTGTTCAGATGGTAGCTTTCAACATGTTTACTAGATTTTTGATTTTTCGTAGTAATTTTAGAGGAAAAGTTTTGGTAAAAATCTCTTTCCATTGCTCAGTGCATGCTCATTTAATAGCCAGTATTCATAATATCTCTTGTTATCTGTACCTTCTAAACTACTCATCCCTCAAATTAAAAAATACAGATCTATCGATCTATATATTTCTACGTAGATATATATAGATCGATAGGTAGATCGATAGATTGATAGATATAGATAGTCCTGGAATTAAATTTGTAAGTCAAGAATTGGAGATAACCTTTAAATAATTTTTTTATGTCTTTATTTTGAGAGGGTGCATGCACAAGCCGGGGAGGGGCAGAGAGGAGGAGAGACACAATCCGAAACAGGCTCTGTGCAGTCAGTGCAGAACCCCATGTGGGGCTCGGACTCACGAACCGTAAGATCGTGACCCAAGCCGAGATCAATAAGCGTCTGACTCTTACCAAGAGTCGGTAAGCGTCTGACTCTTGGTTTGGGCTCAGGTCACGATCTCACGGTTCGTGAGTTCGAGTCCCGCATTGGGCTCTGTGTTGGCAGTGCAGAGCCTGCTTGGGATTCTCTCACCCTCCATCTCTGCTCCTCCCAACTTTCTGTCTCTCTCTCTCAAAATAAATAAACAAAATTTTTTTTAATTCTGTAAAATCACTACTTGGGAAAAATACAACGATTTTATTTTTATTTAGTGTACAGTCTTACATTTGAATGATCTAATCCAAGAAGCCTAAGGGATGTTCTTCCAACTAGTTCATGGCAGTGGGCACTTAGGATTTAGAGTAGTACCTGTGAAGTATTTTTTTTAGGTAATAAAGTTGAGGAAAAAGGGAGATTGATAGGTCACAAAGTGGTTTTCTTTTCAGATAAACAGAAAAACCATTATAAAGGGACAATGAACATAGTAAGAACTTGAAGGATGTATCAAAACCTTAAGTTCCTCTTTTCTAAAGGGTCCCTATTCACTGAAATACTGTAGACATTTGCCACTAGTCATCATAAATGTTTATTAAGCTAAGGATACACTAAATTTACATATACATTTACTCCTCTCATGCAGTAATGCCCTGTTTCTCATTCTCTCTGATCACGTACTTTTTCTTTTTCCCATTGACAGGCTACGGAATCCCTGAAACAGGTGCGCCACTCACTGTTTGCGAATGCAAGGAGAGAAAGTCCATGAAAAGAATTGATCTTACATTTCTAAATGTTATTAAATTTTTCCGGTTATGTGTTGATTCTGCAACTTAGAAACTGGAACTTTGAGTCCCTTAGTTCCTTTGGATTTGATCGTTTCAATCTCTTTTGTTAATTAAAAAAAAAATGTGAACATAGGTATTCTTTGAAGTTCTCACTTGAGATTTTTGGTTTGTGGATTCGCGTGACTTGTCCGGGATTAATGCGGGGAGGAGCTTGGACGCGCCCATCAGAGTCCGAGCAGCTGCCACTGTAGTCAGGTACTTGAGCTAAGAGTCCTTGTCCGTCTGGGTTGTGTTCATTCTCCTGCAGAGGAGTGGTCTCTGTGTGTGGCATTCGCTTTCCTTCTTAGGCTTCCTTTAGAATCGTCTTGTCATTAACTTATTTTTAAATATATCATAATAATTGGAAGATCTTTATCATTAAATATAGTTTAAGATTATAAGATGTTATCTGAAATGTTTCATCTGAACTAATACTTACTTAGATCCTACTCATGTTTCATACTAGCTATGCTGATTGGTGTGAGGTAATACCTCATTATGGTTTTGATTTGCATCTCCCTGATAAGTGATGTTGAGCATCTTTTTCATGTGCCTATTGGCCATTTGTAGGACTTCTTTGGAAAAATGTCTATTCAGGTCCTGTGTCCATTTTTTACTCAGATTGGGGTTTTGTGTGTACGTGTGTGTTGAATTGAATGAGTTCTTATATAGTTTCAATATTAATTTCAATATTAATCCTTTATCAGATATGTGATTTATAAATATCTTCTTCCATTCACTAGGTTGCCTTTTTAAAAAGTTTTGTTGGTTTCCTTTGTTGTGTAAAAGCTTTTATAGTTCTGTTTATTTTTGCTTTTGTTGTCCTTGTCTGAGGGGTGCTCAGACCAGTGTCCCAAGAGCTTACCTACATTTTTCTTATATTCTCTTCCTAGTTTTATGATTTCAGTTCTCACATTCAAGTCTTCAAACTACTTTGATTTTATTTTTATATATGGCCCAGTTTCATTCTTTCGCATGCAGCTGTCCATTTTTCCCAATACCATTTATTGGATTTAGGATTCTTTGTTCTAGGTCTATGAACATGTCATTAGTATTTTGATAGGGATAACATTGAATCTGTAGATCGTTTAGGCACTATGGACATTCTAACAATATTAATTCTTCCAGTCCATCATCATGGTATATCTTTCCATAAAGGCTTTTTTAAGTGAGAGTTGAAACCTATACAAGAAGTGATAATTCATATGTAGATGAATTTGTATGACCAAGTACAAGAGTACTCTGAATTATACAAATGAGTAAGAATGTCAATTAGAAAAATTAAAACATGGATTTCAAATATTTTATTAAGGGGAAACTAGTTTTTGGGTTTCAAAAACCTTTAAAAACATTATAAAACTTTTATAAAAACTTCACAGAATACAAATTTAAATCTTCCAGATATTTTTGAGTAACCTTGAGATTTACTATAAAAATCAAGTATTACAAATGTTTGTGTATTTTTATTTATAGTAATTCCCTGAGGATTTCATTTCATATATATCAACCCCTTTAATATCAGCATGTCTAATACCAACATCAACTATTTTAAGTTCTCATTAAACCTTAAAACATTTTAAACTGCTATACCATAAGCTTCCACCTTAGTGATATTTATATAAAAGGACAAGAAAATCTGTTTTGAATATAGACAAGATACATAAAACACAATTATTCCTATCATTTGGATTTTGGAAAGAAATACAGCTTCTTAGTAAGCATTGAGGCAAAGCAGGGAACCTGCTTCTTTCCAATTGCAGTTGGGTCTTTGCAAAAGTCCACTCGGCGCTGAGAAACTTTCCTGTTGACCAGGGTGAGGAGCTCTGTGAACTCTAAGGAGGAGCCAAATTTTCCCAGCATCTCACACAAATCCTGAATGTACCACGAGCCATTCACAGTTTCCCGATGAGAATAATAACCTAAATGATAGGAGCAAAAGGGCACTGAAGTTTCTCTGGCTTTCAGTTATGGTGACTGAAAAACCCCTTTATAATTCACCATTACAGAAGTGTAAGTTCTCAAAAATTCTTGAAGACTAGGACATGTCAATGATAGCTTTAAAATTTTTCTTGGTTGAAGACTAGGACATGTCAATGATAGCTTTAAAATTTTTCTTGGTTGACTACTATGAGAAAAGGGATTAATTTATATAGTTTTATAAAAATGAGGTTAGCTCTATATAATTTCCTCCATTTCCTAAAAATTCCCAAGAAAATAGTTGCCAGGCAGTGGTTTTTAACACAAGAGATTAGAAAGAAAAACACAGCTTACTGCACAAAGAACAACGGTCATCACAGGAGTTTCAACAACACTTTCTGTGAATATTATTACAACACTATCAAAATGAATGTTAGCAGCCTATTACCAATTATTGGATGTAACTTGTAGCTTAAACCTAGTTCTCAGGAATGACTTTTCTAGAAGTTACTTTACACTTGATGTATCACCCTGTGCCGAAGATGTGACCGAAGATGTGAACTTCACGATCAAATCACCTTGATCAGATAAATACCAGTCTCTCCAGTCAAGGTGAGGTGAAACTAATGGAACTCAAGTCAGGAAACCAATTCTGTTTGTACTAAACACACACCCACCTTCTGCAACTGAGTAACACATGAGAAAGTCTGCTCCAGCAGGCAGTGTGGAAACTGAGGCCGCATCCACCTGGGTTATGTTGACATCCAGCATGTTTTTTTGATGATCCACTACATCCAGAGGAATGACTGGCACATCATGCTGGTCTCCCCGACATGCCTACGAGACAAGGAAGAAAACCATTTCCTTTTCTAACCTATTCTTTTCTTCCCATGGCTTAATGTTTACAGTGAATGTATAATTGAGCACATCTTAACATCAACAGAAGCTACTTTATAAAACTTCAAAAAACATGCAGTCAAGTTTTAGAGCAAATTCACCTGACAGTTTTTCCCTACTCATTTTTTTTTTTTTTTAAATGCTTGAGAGAGCATGAGCCGGGGAGGGTCAGAGAGAGAAAGAGAGAGGGAGAGAATCCCAAGCAAGCTCCATACTGTCAGCCAGAGTCGGGGCTGTCTCAGGAACCATGAGATCATGACCTGAGCCCAAATCAAGACTCAGACACTTTTGACTGACTGAGCCACCCAAGCTCCCTTTTAATTAAGGCCTTTAAAAAACTGGCATCCTCGGGGCCCCTGGGTGGCTTGCTCAGTTGGTTGGTGTCCAACTTCAGCTCAGGGCATGATCTCACTGCTTGTGAGTTCAAGCCCTGCGTCAGGCTCTGTGCCGACAGCTTGGAGCCTGGAGCCTGCTTTGGATTCTGTGTCTGTGTCTCCCTCTCTCTCTCTCTCTCCCCCTCCCCCACTCATGTTCCGTCTCTCTCAAAAATAAATGTTACAAAAATTTTTTTTTTAAATTGTCATGCTCAACCGTACACCAGACTGTGTTGATTGAAAGGTACAGTGTGGAGGAGAAAGCCTCTGGTTTTAAGTTTCTTACGAAGTAACCCACCAGACCCACCCCTTCTTTGAAAAGCTACTGTATTTGCCCAGCGTTTCTGTTGAATCAGGGAATACACGCCCAGATAGGGTGGTGCTTGCCTAGCTGCTGCAATACATTGTCAAAGTAGGGCTAAAAGGACGCCACCACCTGACCTGAGAAGACCTCTTTTTAAATTTTTTTTAACGTTTATTTATTTTTGGGACAGAGACAGAGCATGAACGGGGGAGGGGCAGAGAGAGAGGGAGACAGAGAATCGGAAACAGGCTCCAGGCTCCGAGCCATCAGCCCAGAGCCCAACGCAGGGCTCGAACTCACGGAGCGCGAGATCGTGACCTGGCTGAAGTCGGACGCTTAACAGACTGCGCCACCCAGGCGCCCCTGAGAAGGCCTCTTTTAATGTGCCCTTTTCCTTTCGCTTACACTGTATAGTGAGGTCTCAAATTCTTAGCCATTAATTTTCACACAAAGGCTAACGTTAATTTCTACTCTTAAATGCCTATTATGGGCTGAATTTTGTCACCCCTTCCCATTTGTATGCAGAAGTCCTATCCCTCACGATCTCAAATGTGACTGTATTTGGATATATGGCCGTTAAAAAAGGTAAAATTGAGGTCTACAATGATCTTAATCTATAGTTGTCTATAAGCGATCAGGACACAGAGATGCACAGAGGAAAAAAGGCAGCCACCTCCAGGCCAAGGAGAACGGGCACCTTGATCTCAGATTTCTAACCTCCAGAACCATTAAGAAAATTTCTGTTGTTTAAGCCACCCAGTCTGTACTTTGTTCTGGCAGACCTAGTGAACTTCATCCAGTGACCTAGTAAGATTTGGTTGTGGTAAGTGCATCCCTCGTTCTGAAATGGGTTTTTGTAAGCTTTTAAAGAAAAAAGCCCAGAGTGATTTCAGAGTTGTCTGATAAATAGAAGATCTCCAATATTCCACTTTTGCAGGGAGATTTTAATCTTACTTTGTATTACCAAGCTTATTTTCAGACCTAGAATTTGATGCCATTACTTGCCCAATCAGTTGCAGTAAGAAAAAGAGCCAGCCTACTGAGGACTTGCAGGTGTTCGGCACTGTTCTAAGTGCTTGTGAGGCCATGCTGTTTTATCCTCACAACCAGCCCGTGAGGCAGTGCTCTTATACCCCCCTTTCACAGATGCAGTCAAATGCTCTACCCCTGAGCTATACCCCCTCCCCTTTCACAGATGAAGAATTGGAGGCAGAGAGAAGTAACTTGGCAAAATATTTTCTTCCTTCGTGGCCATCTCCCCACAGCGGCTCGCCACTTTGTGTCTCTGACAGTGCTGGCCACTCCCTTTTTCCCTGAACTCCCCCCCCCCCCCCCCCCATTCTCTGGACCATCCCCCTCAGTGTCTCTCCTCTGCTCATTCCTCAGTGGCGTCCCTCAGGGCTGTTTTGCACTCATTTCTCAAGCTATGCTTGGCATGGGTAAACTCATCCACTCCCGTGGCTGCCACTGTCATTCATCTCGTTAACTCTCAAATTTATTTCTCCAGCCTAGCCAGGCTGCATGTAGAGCTGTTAACTCCCAACTGCATGTGACAGATACTTTAATACAGTTCCCAACAAGAAACCACGATCATCCTTAACTTCTTATAGATGCCCCTGCTCGCTTCCCTCAAGGTGTTATGGCAGGTTGAATGTGGCCATGCCTTCCATGCCGTTTATGGAAATACCGAATTGCAGCACTGGGACATCAGGAATTCTCCTTTGTTCGAACTCCTTATTGATGTGGTGAGTGAGGTTATTCGGGCCAAAAATTGTCTTCATCCCTAATACCAGCTTGAAGGAAAAAGGTGGAGGGATGAAGCAAGCTAGAACAGGAACTCTGCCTGCATTCTGCTCACTGGCCTCCAGGCCTGGTGCTCTTCAGTCAGAGACCCCTTCACTGACAGCTGCACCTGACACTGGGCCAGGCCAGAGGGTAGCACATTAGTTACTTTGAGTCCTTTCAAAAATTTTTAACATTTTTTGATTGGGGGGGGGAGGGGCAGAGAGAGAGGGAGACACAGAATCCGAAGCAGGCTCCAGGCTCTGAATTGACAGCACAGAGCCCGACGCGGGGCTCGAACTCACAGACCGTGAGATCATGACCTGAGCTGAAGTCAGACGCTTAACCGACTGAGCCACCATTTTGAGTCCTTTCAAATGTCAACCCAAGTCAAAAAGAAACAAAAAAAAAGTTTAAATTAAAAAAAAAAATTAATGTTTATTTTTGAGAAAGAAAGAGCATGAGCAGGGGAAGGGCACAGAGAGGGAGACACAGAATCGAAGGCAGGCTCCAGGCTGTTAGCACAGAGCCCAGTGTGGGGCTCAAACTCACAAACCACAATATCATGACCTGAGCTGAAGTTGGACACTTACCTGACTGAGCCACCCAGGCGCCCCAGAAACTGAAAATATTTATTCCTTGTTAAGAAGGAACTACTACTAATTGCAACTCTGGCTAGGAGGCCAAAGGGGCCTTTCCAGTTACTGGAGAAGGTTACTTTCAAAATTGGCTGGTGCTCTTTATAATTACATGTATATGGGGCACCTGGGTGGCTCAGTTGTGAACGTCCAACTTCAGCTCAGGTCATGATCTCGTTATTCGTGAGTTTGAGTCCCACACTGGGCTGTCTGCTGTCAGCACAGAGCCCACTTCAGATCTTCTGTCCCCCTCTCGCTGCCCCTCCCCTGCTTACACTCTCCCAAAAATAAATCTTAATAAATAAAAATAAAGCTAGAATCACATGTACAGAACCATGGACTTCATAGTTAGATTGTACCATAATCAGTCTTACCTGAATAATAAATATCTTGGGTTTTCCAACTAGGCTCTGACATTTGTCTCCTTTGAATAAGCCAGTCAAAGTCTGAATTTCAATCTTGGTATCTTGTGCATAAATGTGACTGCCTTCGCCATGACTCAGGAAAACACATAAAAAGCAATCGGCATCTATGTGGCTAGAAGATGATGCTATAAAAGGCCACAAAAGTTCATACAGAAATGAAGATAAGATGTTTACTGTCTACATAGAGAAAAAGAATTTACTAATACTAAAGTTACATATGATGGAAGAGGAAAATGTGTTATATTAAATGTAAAGAGTACATAATGAGAATGTAAGGTCTTAGTCTTTAATCAAAGGGAAATTTACATCATACCGTACCTGATTTTTAACAACCTATTAAAAGTTCAAAGGGTTTAAACAAATTCCATTAACTTTTCTACAATACAGAATAATGACACGGAAAATATAATGGGATTGCTGTGGCATCAATAAAAGTTTCTCTGAATTAGCAGAGAGCTTCTTCGAGCAGACTGGAAAGACCCAGCAACTACTACTTAGCAACTGCTTGTGTTCTGCTGCCCCTCCAGTGAATGCAGCAGCTTCATCATGTCTGTAGCACTTACAGCTTCCAAAGAATATTAAGACATGAGACTCATGTCCTCCAAAGCGGATGAGTAAGCGAAGTAGAAAACCTGGTAAGAAGCCAGTTAAAATTAAAGTGACTTACAGATTAAAGAAGTCTTGTATGGAGGTGCCTCAAAAAATCAAAAACGATCCAACAATTCCACCTCTGGGTATTTATGAAAACACTAATTTGGAAAGATACCTGCAGCCCCATTGTTTATTGGAGCACAACAGCCAAGATATGAAAACAACCTAAGTGTTCATTGATGAATGGATGAAGAAAATTATATACATAGACAGACATCTACCTTTCCATATATAGAGATACACATGCAAGAATATTATTCAGCCATAAAAAAGGAAATCTTGGCCTTTGCAACAACATGGATGGATCTTGAGGTCATTATGCTAAATGAAATAAATTCAAGAAAGACCTATACTATATAATCTCACATGTGGAGTTTAAAAAACAAACTTACTGATAAAAAGAATAGATGGGTGGTTGCTGGTGGGTGGGTGGGGGTGAAGTGGGTTAAAAGGTACAAGACTTCCGATTATACAGTAAGTCATGGGGATATAATGTACAGCATATCACCTATAAGAATACTGTATTGCATATCTGAAAGTTGCTAAGTAAATTTTTAAAGTCTTTATCACAAAAAAAAAAAAAAAAACTTTTCGGGGCACCTGGGTGGCTCAGTCGGTTAAGCATCCGACTTCAGCTCAGGTCACGATCTCGAGGCCTGTGAGTTCCAGCCCCGTGTCGGGCTCTGTGCTGACAGCTCAGAGCCTGGAGCCTGTTTCAGATTCTGTGCCTCCCTCTCTCTCTGGCCCTCCCCCATTCATGCTCTCTCTGGGTCTCAAAAATAAATAAACATTTTAAAAGAATTAAAAAAAAAAAAAAAAAGCTTTTCTGTACCTCTGTATGGTAACCAGACACTGTGGTGACCATTTTACAATGTATACAAATACTGAATCATTATGTTGTATATCTGAAACTAATACAATGTTACATATCATTTATACCTCAATTTTTAAAAAGCTGAGGTTTAAATAATTATGTAAATATTATAATAGTCCTTTGGCAAATGACTTGAAAATCCACAGCGTGCAGTAATTATTATAAACATAAGTTGTTAAAATACCTACTGCATAGTGATGCAGAAATTTAGAGACAATATATATAAATCCAGTTTTTGTTTGTTTTGTAAATCCACAGTTTGTTGAAGCCAGTAAAAAAACCTGGGTATGGAAGGAGTCAACACCTGACTGCCCAGCATCTGTAGTGTTTGCAGTTTAGACTTGATTCATTCATTTCTGGAATGACAGCCTGTTAGCGGGTGGTATGCTACATATAAATTCAGAGGCAAAATCCTTTGGAAGAGTCTCTGAATCCAGTAGTAACACATAAACAAAGAGGCACAACCGAAACCTGTAACCCATGCTAAAGTAGTTGGTCACACATTTTTCCAGCATAGTTAATTATTTGGATTCTAGAGAGGGTAACTGAAGCAATCCATCCCCTCAGAAGACAAACAGGAAAACTACTTACCCTCATGGATTGTTAGCAGGAGCTCCTCTGCTTTCAGATCATTAAAGCATTTCACTTCAAATCCTAGCTCTGAAAACCTGGTGACAAACTGGGTATTAGCTTATGAGCTGCTCAGAGTCGTCATATACCCCTATTTCCCTGAGGAATCTATACGTGTTTTTATGACCTCTAAGTTGACTTTTCTTTGGAGGGGGGGAAGAAAAAGTGAAATATGACAATGATAGTTCTCCTTGCTCACCCACAGCAGGAAAGGATTTACTCATACTGAAAGCTGATTCAAGTTAGGATACAGCAATGTAAATATATACGTAACGATTCAAAGCCTGCTTACATCTAATAGAACAAGGTTAGGAAGAAAATTCAGGCAAGTTCTCAAGGGATGCTGTGCCCAAATGAGGCTCATCCTGATACTCTATTTCATCAGTGTGGACACGTTTTGGTGAGTGTCATTTTATTAAATAGGTCATCATCTTGACGTGTGGATAAAACTAGCACCTGTGGGGCACCTGGGGTGGCTCAGTCACTTAAGCCACTCTTGATTTCAGCCTAGGTCATGATCTCATGATTTGTGAGTTCGAGCCCCACACTGGGCTTTGTGCTGACAGCACAGAGCCTGCTTGGGATTCTCTCTCTCCCTCTCTGCCCCTACCCCGCTCACTTTCAAATATAAACATTAAAAAAAAAAACACAACAACTATTACCTGCGCCTAAGATTGTCTCTGTCTGCGCTGGTACCTCGCCTTTCTGGCAGTGTTAAACGCCAGGAGAACCTTTCATGATTGAAAATTAAAGCGATTCCTCTCCTCTTGTGGTCCATTTTGTACTTTTCTGCTGGATCAAATGTTTCACTGTTAACGAAAAGTTTATAAACAACAATCACTATGTCATATTAAATAATGAGCTCCTCCAAGTCCAAGATCAATGGGTAGGGTAGACAGAGGGCTCCCGTTTCCTCCTCCTTTGCCAGGGTGACATGATACTGGTGTGCACTGGGAAGGCCTGACAGAAATATTTCTGTACTGATTGGTAAACAGCAGCTACCTGGAGCTCCCCACCCGCAGTCACCCCAGGGATGTCTTTTCTCCAGGAACCAGGGACAACAGCCCGCCCAGGCCCGGCTCTGGCTCCAGGGCCCATGCCACACCCGTTGCTAAGTACTTTGGACATCACTGTAGGTCCTGAACCTCGACCAGGGGCAGCGGCCAACCCGAGGCTCTACAAGTTAGCTCTCCCAGCGCTAACACTCGCCATTCTCTGCTCTGCTTCTTCCCCGGGGCCATTCTTGCTTCTTACAGACTGATCTTGACCAGCAAAGGAAGAGACGTTTGTCAGGCAAGAGCACGTTTTTACCTCATATAGAAGGCATCTGTTTCGGTCATGTTTTCCTCCACACCTATTTAAAAAATTGAATTTGGTTAATTTACTCTTTGACTTGTAACACACAGCGGGACTCCCACACTGTGAACCCTTCTCTGGTTTTGCTTAGTTTAAAAGTCAAAAGTATATGAAAAGGAAAGGAAAAGGAAGGGAACTTAGTAGATAAATGAACCATAAATTAACAGCTCAATTCTTTCTCACCCAGAACTCTTATTTGCAAAACAGAAAAGAATATTATCAGGGGCGCCTGGGTGGCGCAGTCGGTTAAGCGTCTGACTTCAGCCAGGTCACGATCTCGCGGTCTGTGAGTTCGAGCCCCGCGTCGGGCTCTGGGCTGATGGCTCAGAGCCTGGAGCCTGTTTCTGATTCTGTGTCTCCCTCTCTCTCTGCCCCTCCCCCGTTCATGCTCTGTCTCTCTCTGTCCCAAAAATAAATAAAAAAACGTTGAAAAAAAAATTAAAAAAAAAAAAAAAGAATATTATCAAGATAAATGGAGGAAACATTATGCAAATGCATTCATGCAAAATATACCTGCAGTAACACGGTTCTGTGATGTGCAGCACAAATGAGATACGGAATCGTTTAGCGGAAAATGTTTTTGCAGATATTCTCTAAAACCGAAAAGGAATTAAAAACACAGGAAAACCAAAACACGGCGTCTGGTTAATACCGGATCCCCCTCTGAAACGGAAACGGTAGAAGTCTGGGGTGGGGAAAGGGAAGGAGCAAGGGTAAAAGCTTAAACTTTGGGTCTCCCGAATGATTTATTTGCACTTACAACCCATCACGTGATGGAGACCCTCTGCTCTTGACCCATGCTCAGACTTCCCCACCCTCTGGACCACCTTTCACTGCGTCCTTCTCTACTCGCTGGAACAGTGCTGTGCAGCTGAACTGTCTGTGATGACGGAATGGTTCTGTACCTGTGCTGTCCCATATGCTAGCCACGGACCACATGTGGCTGTCCAGCACTTGAAACGGGGCTAGTACAGCTAAGGAACTCAGCTTTTCATTTCAACTTAAATAACCATGGTGGCTGGTGGCTTCTGTACTATAGGGCACAACGGGTCTAGCATCTTCTACAATACAGGCCCATACACCCATGACTGTGTTTCTGCCTGATAAACAACCCAGAGGGGAAGGAAAGTAATGAATAAACAAATATGAACACTATAGCAAGATGCTCCTCTCCACCGACATCACTGAAGGAAACACAACAGACCCTCCCACCCACCCCTTCTATCCAGGAGGGTCCTGTTCCCTTCTCTCCCGGACACCAGTCTGTTCTACCTTCACACCTCCTCCCTGACAGAAATCGGCCCTGAGATGAGGGTGAGGCTGGCATTCAATTCTGTGCCCTTTACCACTCACTTTCAGCTGATTCCTCCTGGAATTCCCCCAGTATCCAGACCTAGTGAGGACCCCACGAAGGCCCTCCTGCTGTCCGACAGACCCTCATCTGCTTTCCTCAGTCTTTGCATCAATTCCTGGCCTGGGTGATAAAATGCACATTCCTAGGTCCTAACCCAGATTTATAGAATCAGAATGCCAGGAGAGGGAGAAATCTGCATTTTTAACAAGGTGATTTGATTTTTATACCAGAGCTTAGGCTTAGGAGTAAAGAGCAGCCTCCCTAATGCATTCCCCCACCCCGCCAGCTCACCTGCTTCCTTCCTACTCCATGCACTGTTCTATTTGGATACCTCCTTAAAAAATAAAAAATAAAAATTTATTGAAGAGAGAGAGAGAGAGAGAAAACGTGAGTGGGGAAGGGGCAGAGAGAGGTAGAGTCCCAAACAGGCTCTGCGCCTTCAGCACAGAGCGCGCGAACCATGAGATCATATCTGAGCTGAAGAGAGTCCGATGCTCAACCGACTGAGCCACCCTGAAGACCCTACTAGGATATCTCCCAACTCCAGCCTGCTCTCTAGGGGACACCCCCTATTCCACACCCTGCTCTCCGGGTGACCTATCATCACCCACGCACCACAGGCTGCTCTACCAGGTACCTGGCGTCTCCTACACTGCTTACTGGGGTACCACTCACACGTTTACCTACCCAGGACACATCCTACTTGCTCCACATACTACTCTACCGGGAATATGTTCTACTCTTCTTACTCCAACAACTACTCTACCCAGAAGGTTTCCTACTCCAGACACCAGTAATACTGCTGTATGGGGGGTAGCTCCACTTCACTCCCCGCTTCCTTCTCTCCATACTTTCCTCCTGGAGACACTTCCTATTCCGCACACTGCTCACCGGAGGTTACGTCCTACGCTTCCTACTCCACAAACTGCTTTATGCAGAAACTTCCATACTACCCGCCGCTCTCTAGGGGAGAGCACGCTCTGCATGCTACCCAGGATGTTTTCTCCCATTCTGCTTTACCTGGGATACTTCCTACTCCACACCTTGCTTGACGTGAACCACTTGCTGCCAAAACGGGGCTCTATCTAAGGACAGCTTCCTTGGCACACACCTCTCTGCCCAGATGTTTCCTCCTAGCTGTTGCTGCACCTGAGCGAGCCTCGTCCTGCACGGCACTTCCGGGGGGCGGGGGGGGGGGGGAGGGGGGGGCTTCCTACTTCACACACTGCTCCACCAAATAGTCTTCCTATTCCACAGGCTTCTGCTGGTATGCTTCCTATTGAGATACTCTGTGCTCCATACACAGAGTACTTCCTACACCACAGTGTTCTAGGGGGTGACTTTATACACTGCTCCACCAGGGACACTTCCTACTAAGCCTCCCCTCTACCTGGGGATACTGCCTACGAACACACTGCTCCACTCGGGATACTTTTTACTCCACACGTTGTTCTACCTGGAATACTTCCGCCTCCACACACCGCTGTGCCCTCAACACTTCCCACCTCACACCCTGTCAACGGGGATTACTTCCTGCTCCCCACACTGCTCCACTAAGGCCCAGGAATTTTCTCACCTTCCATTTTCAAATGCGCTCCAGGATCTACCTCCTTTTAATAGCCTCACCTCCTTCAAATCAATTACACAATAAAGACACAGCTCAAACTAAACACATTCCATCTCTACGTGAAGGACAATCGCCCCATTCACTCCCTGGGAAGCTGCACAATTTGCGAAGCACAGATCTCTTACCACGGTGCGCAACATAGCCGGCCCAGCAGCTCACCTCTTCCAGGTTTTGCTCATCGGTTAGTGAGCATCAGGCCGTTCAAAGGGCAGAGAGAGGGTGGAAGCTGTGGCAAATGGCCCCGTCACCAAACTAACTCAAGTCATGGAGGGTGAAGGCACTGGAGATGTGTACTCGATCGGGTCCTTAAAGTTCATTGTTTATAGTCTAAGGAAGGAACTGTGCCGTTCCTCCCGGCTAGGTATCTAAGCTGTGCATCTGGGTTGTCTCAAATACTGCCTTCCACCTTAGACATGACCCACAGATTTAGGAAAGACAGCCAGTTTTAAGTAACTCAAGATAAAACAACATTGTTTCAGGTCGCCTGGGTGGTGGCTCAGTCAGTTAAGTGTCCAACTCTTGATTTCGGCTCAGGTCACGATCTCGAGGTTCGTGAGTTCAAACCCTGCGTCAGGCTCTGTATTGACAGTGCGGAGCCTGCATGGGATTCTCTCTCTGCCCCTTCCCACCTCTCTCTCTGCCCCTTCCCCTCCCCCCCAATCAATCAATCAATCAATCTTTTAAAACATAACGTTGTTTCAAAGTCAACAGATTTGGCAATCTCTGAGGGATCTTCCAAAAGTGTTTTACTGTTAATACGGACACAGAAGGAAACGGTCTGAGAACTTTACTTCAGACCCTTGCCAGCTCAAACCTTGCTCCAATATAAATGTGCGCCCTGCATCCTGCACCCCCAGTTATGGATCAGGTCCAGCTGCCATTCTGTTCTGGCTACTTGTTCACTGAAAGCGATCGGCACACACATTAGAATCTAAATTTGATACATTACTGGAGTTGATAAATTTTACCCAGGTGCCACAGAAAACACATCGGGACTCAGGCGGTATGTCCTAAGCAGACAAATTTTCAGGAAGGGCACACTTTAACAAGTGTCATTACACTGCAGGAACACAAGTTGTCCGCCTAAAAGGGTAAATGGCTCTGTCAACATGGAGACATTTTTAACGGAGATGCTCTATATAATAGACTTGCACACTCCCGTGCATCTGCAATCTATCAAAAATGGGTCCGTCATCAAACTGGACTCTTGTCCTCTTTTCATTTCTCCTTGCCTCTGATTTAGGCAATTTTCCTTTCCACCATGATGCGGCCACCACCTCTCTGCCCCTTAAATCAGTTTAATTTTTACCAACCTAATCACTCCTTTTTTTTCCCCCTACCAGCCACTACATGTTGGTGGCCCAGCACGTTAGATGCTTTCTCTGCCTCAGCTCCACAGCCCAAGAGGCAGCCAGTGCGTCAGGCTTGTCCCAGGACAGTGCTGTGGAGTGGGATTGAAAGCCGGGTCCCCCTACAGACTCACGTCTCTGCACTCAGGTCGCCATGCTAACCCCCTCCAACCAGAGAAAACATCTACCTTCCTAAACGAAGTGTTCGTTTTTCCAAACTTCTCCAGTATCTACGGTCATCGCCATCATTCCCCGCAGTATCTATGAAAATCTACCCATATCAAGTATCTGTTTTTTGTTTTTTGTTTTTATAAATTTGAATTTTTTTTTCAACGTTTATTTATTTTTGGGACAGAGAGAGACCTAGCGTGAACGGGGGAGGGGCAGAGAGAGACGGAGACACAGAATCGGAAACAGGCTCCAGGCTCTGAGCCATCAGCCCAGAGCCTGACGCGGGGCTCGAACTCACGGACCGCGAGATCGTGACCTGGCTGAAGTCGGACGCTTAACCGACTGCGCCACCCAGGCGCCCCTCAAGTATCTGTTTAATAGTCCTGTACTGAGTAAACCACGTCAGGCCTAGAACACAGTGAAAAAGGGGGTGAGACGGCAAAAAAGGAAGGACGCAGGACGGAGAAGGAAAGCAATGGGATGAGAATGGAGGGGGAAGTGGACGGCATCCCGGACCCCTGCCCCTGCTCCCCACCCCTCAGAATGGGAGTGGACACCGGACCCTGCACTGTCCGTCCAGGGCAAGGCCACTCCCTGAACTTCCTACAACTTGCCTCTGGGGCAAGCCTGGTTTTGTGCAGCAACGAATAAAAAGCTCTGAAATAAAGGCACTGTGCATCAACTTCTAGAGTTTCAACCTTTCCTTCCTTCCTTCCTCCCAACCCCCTTTTATTTTACTATGGCCAGGCTCGAAGTTTCTTCAGCTATCAGTGATATAATTAGTAAGTGACAGGGAAGAAAGTTCTAAAGTACACGTTTAGCAGTTGACTGTAGAGAAAGATGTGGTTTCAACCCAAACCCACAAGCGGCCCTGGCTGCGGGAGAGGCACTGGGGCTGCACAGGCAGCCAAGGCCCGGTTTTTGTCCCCAGCTCAAGTCAGGGCATAACCAGGGGCTCCTGTGGGGGACTCCGGTGGGGCGCTCCCGCGGGCTGCTTATGCTTCCATTATTATGCACGCAACCACTTCCTTTTACTTTTTACTCAGGAGAACACAAAACCAGATCCAACTTCAGAAGTCAACTTTCAAAAAACCCAGGCGCGGGAGGTGCCAGCAGCCGCCCAGCCAGCCTCCCAAGGTTTAAATGGCCCGACGCCCGGCAAGAAAGAACCGTCCGGAGGACAAAGGCGGAGCGGGCACGCCCCAGCGCCGGGCGCCGCTACCCCGGGCGGCCCTGAGGCGGCGGCGACCCCGCACGGAGTCCCGACTGGTTTTCTGGACCAGAAGGCATTTAACAAGCTGCCCCCACCGGACTTGCGCGCTTCCCTCCAAGACCCGCAACTCTTTCCGGCCGCCCAGCTCCCGCGTCCCCGCCCCGCCCGCGCGCCCCGCTGGGGAAGCTGCCCCGCGCCCCCTCGGCACCCGCGGGCCTACCTGCAGGGCGAGCCCCTCTGAGCCCCGGCGCCGAAGTCATGGTGTCCCAGCCCGCAGAGCTGGCGCCCGGGAAAGACTCAGCTTCCTGCATCCAGGGGCCCGCAGCCCCCGCCCCTTCCTCCGCCCCAGCCCGCCCGCCCGCTCCCGGGAGGGGGTGGGGGCCGCGTCTGCGCTCGGAGCCTCCCGCCCGCCGAGCTCAGGCTCCTGCCCCCACTCCCGAGCTCGGGGCGACCGGAGCGCGCGGGGAAGGCCCAGGGACGCGGTCTCGTCCGCCTGGCGCCTGGAGACGAGCCAGCTCTGGGGAAATGCTGGTTGGCACCCCGAGGACACACGGCGGGCCCGAATAGAGAAGCCGCAGGTGGTTTCCCGGCACCTGCGGAGGACCGAGGTTCGCAGTCCCCGCCCCCAGTGTTTTGCTTCTCCCGCCTGCCTCCCAGGGGGTGGGGGTCGGGTTTTCCGGCTTCCCGTTTAGTCCTTCCCCAGTGCGAGTTATGTTATAGGACTGTAATGATTTCTTTTAAACGCTGTTTGCTTGGGGGTTTGGGGACAGACTAAACTAGAGGCAACCCTGGGATTTTTAAATCTGGTTTTCATAGGTAGAGCTAATTCGGGGAAGCGATCATAACTTCGGAGGCGGAACTTTGGGGTCTATGTATGTAGTCCTCACCTACAAACAGTACGCTAACTGAGCGCCACCGGGTGCTCAATGTTGCATTGAACTGAGCTCCTCCTTCGGTTGGCTGTTGTGTGAATTTGCTTCAAAGAGCAGCTCTAAAATCGGATTAAAAGGTGGCCTCATCTTTTGTCATTTCTCTGGGTCTTGTCATTTAAAAAGTAACTACAGACTGCGGGGAAAATGTTAAAGTACCATTTTTAATACATTAAAATAACATAAGGGATACTTAAGTATAAGGGATCCGTCTTCAATAAATATTACCCTATTTGGGAGAGAAAAATTAAAATCCAACTTGATAACTTTTCCCACGTGTGCTTGGTCATTAACTAGAATATGAAATCAGAGGATTTTTCTCACCCAATGCCATTTACTGTTCATTTCATTGTGTGTGCAAAATATTTCAGAAATGTGTTTTAGTAACTTACTCTGTAGTTAAGATATAGGGTATCACTCAAAGCCTTGTACGGTTGTTGTGGCGAGTAACTCAAATGACCCATGAAGTTTTGGGGTGATGGTGGGATGGTGTGGAGCCTACTACCAAGAAAGAATTCTTGAAGACATCTTTGGTGCAAAAAGGTGAGTTTATTAAAGCACAGGGACAGGACCCATGAGCAGGAATTGCTGCGTGCCCTGGGGTTGTGCCAGGTAACTGGGTATATACTAGGGAATTGGAGGAGGTAAAGACAAAAGGGCCCCCTCCAGAGGGACTTAGATATGCTAAAGAGGACTCCTAAGATATATGAGGGCTTGCTATTACCAAGCTAAGGTTGTCTTTCCCTCTAGCAAAGTATTAACTTTAAGACAGTAGGGAGTTGCTGGAGAAACATTTAACTCTGCCAGCCTCAAGTATCCGTCACTGGGCTGCAGATTATAAGGAAATTTAATTTTACCTGCCATTTCCTTCTTGCCTCTGTTCCCCACATCATTATGGGTGGTTGGGGGGTTTCTGGAGATTAGACTATTGATAAGATTGCCTTTCTCTTAGGGCACCTGGGTGGCTCAGTCAGTTAAGCATCCAATTTCCGCTCAGGTCATGATCTGGAGGTACGGGAGTTCGAGCCCTGCATTGGGCTGTGCTGGCAGCTCAGAGCCTGGAGGCTGCTTTGGATTCTGCCTCTCGGTCTCTCTCTGCCCCTTCCCCACTCACACTCTCTCAAATATAAAATAAAATCATAAAGGAAATTGCCTTTTTCTTGCAATTTACTAAGATATTTGTAAACTGGAGACCCATGTCCTATATGACTGTGATTTCTATCAGTTAACCATGTTTCTTTCCTTTCCTCTGTTCTTGAGCATCCAAGAGTGTCTGAGGAATATCACACATATCCCATCTGGGGGTGGGGGTGCTAGCTGGTATCTTGCCCTCAACCTGCCTTATGCTCCTTCATCATGACTACTTAAAACAGTGCCTGGCTTGTGAAGAGCTCGAACTATTTTTGTTACCACCATCTTTAGCTCACTGAAAGCAAGATTGGCCTTCTTTTGGTTTCCCCATTAGAGGAAACAGTTGCTTAGCATGTAGGAGGTGCTCAGTAAATATTTATCCATTGAATGAGATCCAGGGTTTCAGCGTTTGCACTCTGGACTTTATCCAGTTTGAATGTGTTATCTGACCACCAGAACTTCCTGTCCTTTTGCCCAATTTTCAGGGTCTCCTCTGCTTGAGTCCTGAAAACACCCCCCCCCCCATAGATGTGGAAACCCAGTTGGCTGACTTTCCACTTATCTGAAAGGTGAAGATAAAAGGAATGTTTTATTTTTCCCAAGTATCTTATCTCAGAATATTACTTTTTATAGCATATGTATATGGTTATGTTTTAAAGTAAGATTTTGTCTATCCTAAGACACAAAGCATTTTGGGATACTTATTTCAGAATTCTAAATGTGTAATTTTAGCCTTTTAAAGCAATAGCTATCCCAATAAAATGAGTGCCTAGGATTGGAAAACAGGCTGCCTAGACTCTAACCCTGGCTCCACCATTTTCTTAGCTGTAAGACATTGCATAAGTAAATCAGTTTAACCTCTCTCAGCTTCAAATTCTTATCTGTAAAATGGGAACCAAGCTTACTCAAGTTTTGGAGACAGTAACTGTCAAACTCCTAGAATAGTACCTGGCTCACAGTAAGCTTTCAGTACATTTTGAGAGATCACACCATGGTCTCTGAAGCAGCAGTATCGACATCAGGGAACTTACTAGAAATGCAAACTCCTGGGACCTACAGAATCAGATCTCTTGAATAGGAGAGCCTGGGTGGGGTCCAGCACATGTTTTAATGCCAGAATCCAATGATTCTGCTTCTTGCTCATGTTTGAAAACCACTGACATAGACTAATTAGAATCCTACCAATGCCACCTTCTCAAAGAAGAAAAAGAACTGAAAACAAATCCATATTATTAAAATAATTAAGATGTATTACAGATGAAAGTTAACTGACAGGATGGCTTAAATGTCACTTTCATAGAACTTACTGAAAGGTCTTAGCTAATTGTCACCTATGCTAGAAATGAAGTATATGGAATAAAATTCAGAGATAATTCTCAAATTTTGGTCATTTTTTTTTTCAACTTACCCCACTAAACTTGATTTTCCCTATATAAATCACAGATATATTAGATTTCTATAATCGTGATTCCTATACTAAGCTGAAAGCCAACAAAAAATGTTTGTAAAGTTGTCTGCAGGGAACCTTTGAAAAATGTTCTTCGAAACCTATAAACCTGAGGCAGAAAAGCCTAACATCACTATTGCTTGTATATATCACTATTGCAAAGAGACACTAGTTATTTTTATTAATCATTTTTGTATACTGGTTACACTGACTCATTCTTGCTTTTATTTATGACTTGAGCAGATGGCTGGTTTTGTAAGGTGAAGCAGTGAGGAAAAACTGCAAACGAAGGGGGCTATTCAATCACTTTAACCAGTACTGAGTTATATATTACACAAGACCTGAATGAATACATTATAAGTAATATCTGTGAATTTGAATAATGCAGAGATAACATGTGGGAAGATCTTACCTAACAGGTTTCATTCTACCCCAAATTTACTGAAGCCAGCCTCCTAAACAGTTGTTTCGATAGACTCCATGGTCTTCACTTTGTTAGATGTTATTGTTATGTACAGGATAAAATAACGTACATTTTGATTTCCCGAGAATCTTGTACTTCTATATATACTGACAGAAATACCACTCTTTCATTTTAGGGAGAATTAGTTATAAAGTTAATAAAACAACATTTTAATTAATATTACTAGTATAGTCTATGGGTTCACTGAAGGAATGCCGGTTCCAGATGTGTATAACTTACTTTTGTCCTCATTATTACAATTCTTTCTTCCTTAGAGCTTCTCTGTGCCTCAGTTTTTCCACCTATGAAATGAATACAGCCATATCTGTCCCTGGAAGAGGTGCATCGAAAGATTTTAAAGACAGGTGGTATTTAAAGGCAATATAGTTTTATTCAAAAATATCAGTCTTAGGTTTCTTGCAGAGAGCTGCAGAAAGCTAGTCTTGGGGTTTTCTTTTTGTTTTTGTTTTTTTATGAATCTATTCTATGGATAGGGAAAATGCCATTCTTAAAATCTAAATACATGCCCTGTGGTACATAATTCAAGGGAAGACATTAGTAAGAACTCATGTTCAGCTTGATATATATGCACACACAGAAATCATTATAGAGACGTACATGTACATGGGTTAATATACATACATATTTCCTAGCTCTGTTTGCTGGGAGGATCTAGCAGAATGGATCCTCTAGTAGCAATGAGCAAATCCAGTACCCAAATACTGGTTTCTAAGTTGCACTGCAAACCATTCCCCAATAAAAGGGACTGGTGCTCTTTGGAGAAGAGGCAGATTCTAGTGCTAGAAATACACAGGTTGGGCCCAGATCAACTTTCCCACATTCTTACCAGGAAGTATGGAAGTGTTCAAAAATCAAAAGGATGGGGATATATCAAAGAGACAGAGGAGCCAACGTGACATAACTCCTAAGAGCCAAGCTGGAACAACTTGAGCAACAAAGTAAACATTACCCAAAGTCTAAAGGAAATATACAGGAGTCCATACTGATATAAAGAATTGAGAAGGGTGGGGGGGCGCCTGGGTGGCTCAGTTGGTTGACAGTCCGACTCGGGCTCAGGTCATGATCTCACAGTTTGTGGGTTTGAGCCCTGTGTCAGGCTCTGTGCTGACCGCTTGCTCAGAGCCTGGAGGATGCTTCAGATTCTGTGTCTCCTTCTCTCTCTGCCCCTTCCCTGCTCATGCTCTGTCTCTCTCTCCCTCAAAAATAAATAAATGTAAAAAAATAATAATAATTGAGGTGGGAGGAGACTTTTTGTAAGAAAAATTTACCACATAAAGATACTCCCCCTTCCAGAAGGTGGAACAGAATCTTGCCCGCTCATCATAGACTCACCATAGACTGACCTGGGGGCTGACTTCCAAAGAACAGAAGTATGGAAAGAAAAAAATAAGAAGTGTCCAGAGTTAACATACCATCAAGTTGATAACATTCAATTACTGATATGATTTGATGAGAAGAACCCTTCTTCACCTTTGTGGTTTTCTTCCTAAATATCCATAACCCCAGTGCAATTATGAGGGAAACATCAGACAAGCTCAAATTGAGGGGCATTCTGCAAAATACTGACCAGTACTCCTCAAAACCGTCAAGGTTATGAAAAACCAGCCTGAGGGAACCATCACAGACCAGAGGTTTATCAGACATGATGACTAAATGCAATGTGGTATCTTAGATTGGATCATGGAAAATAAAAATGACATTAGTGGAAAAACCAATGCAATCCAAATGTAGTCTAGAGTTGATTTCTTAACAAATGTTTCATGGTTATGTAAAATGTTAGGGGTAAGGAGTACAGAGCAAGTCTAGATTATTTTAGCAACTTTTCTGTAAATCTTAAAATTATTCTAAGATCAAAATCTTAACATGTAAAAATAGTTTCTACTGCTCTTTGTGTATAATTTATGACCATGAATTAAATATTTTACAGAATTCTGAGTCTGTCCTCTTGAGAAACCAATGCTGCCAAGAAAACCCATCAGTTTATTATAAGTTTAAAAGTTACCTGGTCAAGTATTTCAATAGTAAATATTAATAGAGAGCTTATAAAATTGCTGCTTTTTAAAAAGTCTGGAAAGTATCAATTAAGGGTTCCAAACATTTAAGTTAGACCCCAGTTTGCTCCATTAGTCACAAGGGATACACTTGCCCTGTCTCACAGAGAACACATCTCTTAGCAGAATAGCTCCACCAGCTCGGTTTGGGAAGTTATTAGGTTCCCAGCAATGATATATATCCAAAGTTGGGAATGTGGCCCTTTCTCTAGAACATACTTTTCTTTCTGCCCCCTTCTGCCTGTAATGACTTAAAAAGAACCACTTCTCCTGGAGCTGCCTTCTCTGACATTCCAAGCAGTTCATCTTAATAACTCTGACCATAGGTTACCCAAAAGTTATATATGGCTTGGGATCGTAGGCTAGGGAGAGTCAACAGCCGGTGGTAAGCAAAGAGGCATAGAGGATATACAGCTGGGCTTTCCAAAGGGTAGAAAGCTTTCAACACACACAGACATTTTCAGAGGTAGTTAAGGGTCTGGGATTTGCTTTTAAACATCTGCTAATAATTTTCAATGTAAATAAGAAATCTACAAAAGATAGCTCTTTGTATCTTGCTTTACCATCTGTTTTGACTCCACAGTTAAAGACTTACAAAATTTTTTTCAAAAACAATGTTTAGTAATAAGACTGCTATTAGGAAAAGGTTACCATCTTAAAAATATACCTGAATCTATTATGAGGACCAAGTGCTAAGGAATAAACACCAAAGCAGGGCAGCATATAATGCTCTAATGTGTATGTGAAGCACCTTTTCATTTGTCTCATTAAATTCGTGTTTTCTTCAATTTAGCCAAAGGTTATAGCAAAATATGGTATTTCTCATAAGAATAGTTCATAAAATGGGAGTGGCTGGGCATCTGAATTTTGTTCATGTCACCTTCTAGGCACATTACATAATAGTTGTCCTGGTTTTGCTCCCCAAGAGGCCACCAATTTTACAAGAAAAAGAGACATGGAAACTTTGTCCTTGTAACCAGTCTTGTCATTAATAGAAGTGCGACTTCTCATATGTGGATCTTGAGAAACTTAACAGAAGACCATGGGGGAAGGAAAGGGGGAAAAATAGTTACAGACAGAGAGGGAGGGAGGCAAACCATAAGAGACTCTTAAATACAGAGAACAAACTGAGGGTGGATGGGGGAGGTGGGGGAGAGGGGAAAATAGTGATGGGCATTGAGGAGGGCACTTGGGATGAGCACTGGGTATTGTATTTTAAGTGATGAACCACGGGAATCTACCCCAAAAACCAAGAGCACACTTTACACACTGTATGTTAGCCAATTGGACAATAAATTACATTAAAATAAAATAATAGAAGTGAGGCTTATTCATATGCTCAATGGGCTACAAGAAAACAGCATATCATGTGTTAATTAAAATAGAGAAAAATAAAGTCAGATCCTTCCAAGCATAAAATGTATATTTAAAATTTTGTAATAAACATATATTTCTAAGTGAAGATTTCCCCATATTTTCAAATAAGATAATGCTGAACACACATTGTAATCCATTTTACATGTGACTTCATTGTTTTGGTAAACACAGTTGTGAAAACTGAGTTACAGACTCCTTCTTTTAAAATATTCTCCCCTTAACACACACCTTTTTCTGAGATCGGTCAAGACAACTTGGCACACTAAGGCAGCAATGTCCAGGAAGATCACCTCCCCCACTTTTTGCTTTAGTTTGAATGTCAAAATAAATCTTAAAATAATCCTTTCACAAAAGTAAGGCAGCTTTATGCTGTAAGACATTATTTCTTTGTCAAAGGTTAGATTCTTCTGTCCCCTTCTGCTGTCACCGCCTGTCAGCATCTTCTTTAAAGATCACTTTTTTCTTCGTAGCGGCACCTACATGCGGCTCGTTGGCTGTCCAGGTATGGTTTGCAGCCTAAATGTATAACACTATCAAACAAGAGCTCCACTGCTGTTTCACACGCTGTGAAGTAAGAAAGCACCGTGACCACAAGGCAACCGCAAAGCACTGCTCTCCCCTCACATACATTACACGTTACGGCATGATGTCAAGCACACCCTTGGTGGGCACTTAACATATGTTATGTCACCCTCACACTCACCCTCGCCAGCCAGAGCGCCTACATACAGACTGTCGGGGTCAGCACCTTTAGCATGTATCTGCTTTGTTTGCTCGCAAATGTTCAGTTTTTTACGTACTCGGCAAACAAGTCTCTCTGAATGGTACTAATTAGTTCATCACTGTTAATTTTCCTTTTATCTGAAAAATACCACGATTAAAGATGCCTTGGAACGCTCAAGTTTGCATTTCAATAAAAGATTTTTAGGTGTAGAAGAAATAAAGGTTAAAAACAGAGAAACCTCAAAACATTTAATTATGGCCAGTGACTTCTAAGAACTGATCACACATCATTTAAGATGCTTAAGGTAAATGGACCCCAGTCTTTCTCTCTCTCTTTCTCATTATCCAAATTTGGCTTGGGAAGGGAAACATAGGAATCAAAAATGTTTTTCCTCTGGCAGAGTTTAAAATTTTATTTTAGGGTAAAAAAAAAAGGTAATATGGGGTGCTTGGGTGGCTCAGTCGGTTAAGCATCCGACTCTTAATTTCGGCTCAGGTCATGATCTCACCGCTCATGAATTTGAGCCCTGTGTTGGAGCCTAACAGGGCAGAGCCTGCTTGGGATTCTCTGTCTCTCCCTCTCTCTCTGATCTTCCCATGCGCTCACTCTCTCTCAAAATAAATAAATAAACTTAAAAAAAAAAAAAAAGTAGACTTACTTTTCTTATTCTCAGAGGCCTAGAGTAGCCAGGTTAGATTATCTTAACACACTCCACTTACAGAGACATAGCACAGAGTGGCTTTTAATTGTCCAATCTTCCAATTTCAAATACTCATGTTAGGGAAGAAACTATTCATTGCAAAATCTTGACATTCTCAAAGTTCTCCAAAAGGCTATGTCATTAAGGAACACAACTACTACAGAAGTGTCAAGGCTATAATTATTAAATAGGGCATTGCAGGGAAATTGGCTGCATCATTTGGCCACACTCGTAGGTCCTTAGATCAGAAGACAGGAAATACATCCATGCATGCTTCAGCCATACAACTAGGTTACCTTAGCCGAAAGCATGCAAGGGCATTCAGAGGCTGGAAGTTCAAGCTGCACCTGGAGCAGAGATTTATTTCTTGACAGTTATTACTAGGAATTCAGAATCAGACCTACAACAGGACACTGTCTGGGGAATACTGTAGCAGCCAGAATGCAAGTTTAGAATTGGAAGTATGCAACTTGGGACAAGTTACTTCTTTCCGAACCTGTTTCCTTCCTTGAAAAATGGGTATAACACTACCTACTTGTTTGGGTTTTGTGGACATTGAGGAAAACCTATCTAAGAGATCTAGCATGGTATCTTATGAAAAATACTTCTTAAAAGTTAGTTTCCTGTCCTGCCCCTTCTCTTCTGATTTCAACGTATGGTAAATAATTCGGCTGGACAGTGAAGAGATTTTGTAACTTCTAGTATTTGTACAGTGACTTGTATTTCCACTGATATTTCATTTTATACTTATGATGACTCTGTGAGGTGGGTATTCATGTTATTTTATAAATGAGAATACTGAAGCACCTTTACTCTTTGCTGGTTTTGCTTTGTGTCCCTTCACTGTGAGTACGACTATATACTGAATCTTGTCAGTCCTCCTAGCAAACCTGGGAGTGGTTCTGGGGACCCTCCTAACAGAGATACATATAAAGGGACAGAGTTAAGGCTCAAATCTTGTAGAACTTCCCACTCCAAATACAACGTGTTATACTCTTAAAATCACTGGATCCAGGGTTTCAAACTTTAGGCTCTAGAGAATTACAGATATACTACTGGACACAGACCTTGGATGCATTCTTCTCTGCCTCGTACACCCCACTCCCAAGGTTTCTTAACACTTTTTGCTTCCACGACTATAACTCATTTGGGATGACAAAACCAATGACTCCTCATCCCAAAAAACTGAAGGGGCTGTGTCACGATAGATAAAGTAACACACATCCTTACCCTGAACATGCTGAGCCAGCCCGAGTGTCTTCTGCACATTCCGGCAGATCTTAGAGAGGCAATACTGGAATTCCTCATCACAGTCATTCTTGCTTTTGCCACAGGTCTCGTAGCACCTGTCGTGCTGGTTGCAGCACTTTGTCAGGGAAGGGATGCCAATATTGAGCTGAAAGAGGCATTTGGATGGATTATTGTTGATGAAATTCAAAACTCCTCTGCCGAAGCACTGCATTCAAACAGACTTAGAAATCAAGGACAATGACTGCTGCATAATTTCTAAAATCCATTTCCGCCTACAAATATTTTCCGTGTTATTTCTACATCTCCCCATTACTCACCCGCACCCACCCATGTTCTCTCCCTCTCAGCCATGCCTCAAACTTCCTATTTTGCAATATTCACAGTTATCTGCTGGTAACAAACGTAACTTCCAGTTGTCCAAAACACCAAACAAAGTTTTAAAAACAGAAAGGTCAGGCCAAGACCTAAGATTGATTTAGGGATATTCCAAAGTATTTTGTACCTCTCCCCTATAAAATGTTCTTTATCTAGAATATCACTAAAAACTTTTAAGCTCCTACGACTCATATTTTATGTTATCATGGTTCAGTCTTTGAGTGTTAATCCACTCCCTAAAGATACTGTTCCTTCGAATCTGTAACTTATCTTTAACTGATTTAAATAACTACATGCAAAAATCTTGTGTCTAGGAATCAGTCATGTTTTCCCACAAAAGCTATCCCACTTCACCTAGTTTTAATAGAGTATAAATAGGCTTTATTTATACTTTTTCATCCTAAGGAGCATTCCTTCTATACTCCAAACTTTAAAAAAAAAAAATGTTTTTTTTAATCTTTATTTTTGAGAGAGAGAGGGACAGAGTGTGAGTGAGGGAGGGGCAGAGAGAGAGGGAGACACAGAATCCGAAGCAGGCTCCAGGCTCTGAGCTGTCAGCACAGAGCCCGACATGGGGCTCAGGCTCACGAACCGTGAGATCATGACCTGAGCTGAAGTCGAGTGCCCAACTGACTGCAGCACCCGGGTGCTCCTTCTATACTCTAAACTTTTAAACTATGTGTGTGACACAAGGAAATATCATTTCAACAGAATTAACATCTACAAGATTAAAAAATAAAACATGAATTTTAGTCCATTTAGTTTTATCAGAACTTATTAAATGTTTTAGCTATAAAAGAATATAATAAATCTAATTACCATTACAATAAGCAAAATTATCTGTGAACCTGAGAACATACTGACAGTCTTGCGTTATTAAGAGTACTTGCATAGCCTACCAATCATAAAACTTATCAAATAAGAAAATAATAATATTTACGTGAACACCAAACAGTGGAGAGCCACATCCATTAGGCGGGGAGGGTTTATACCCATAACGTGGGAAAGGCTTAGATCCTATAAAATAGAAATGGTATCATAATTAATTTTCAAATATGATAGAAAATACATATGCAAAAAGGTCTATGATGTGCTATGCTAGCCTTGGAAATATTTAATATTTAAATTTTTTTTCAATGTTTACTCATTTTTTTGAGAGACAGAGTGCAAGCAGGGGAGGGGCAGAGAGAGAGGGAGGCACAGAATCCAAAGCGGGCTTCAGGCTCTAAGCTGTCAGCGCAGAGCCTGACGCAGGGCTCAAACTCACAAACTCACGAACTCATGATCATGACCTAAGCCAAAGCTGGACATTGGACCCAGCCAAAGCTGGGTGGCTACCAACTGAGCCACCCAGGTGCCCTGGAAATATTTAATATTTAGATACTGACATAAGTGACTGTCTTTATTCTAAGCCTAACCATACAAAAGCTTACTGTGGACTTCAGGAAATTTCAGAGGTTACTTGCCAGATTGGGCCCATATATATGACAGATAAATCCACGCTGTTTCCCTGTATATTCTAACACTTACATTTTTGGTTAAAACCTTATAGGGCAAGAACGGTATACTCCTAAACTTCAGTTAATACTTCACTGCACACAAACCTCAATAACCATTAACTAACTAGTTTACTCACAGAGCTTGAAGCTGAGGAAGATGAGGTCATCCAATGAACATTTAATTACCTTAATGCCATTATAAGACATTACAGGACCACACATTCTAGCCTGCACTCCAGCCAACCATTTCACAAATATACCCCTTTTCCAGCTAAGGAAAAATATCAGGAATAAAGATTGCTTGGTGAACCATATTACTACAGTTCTATTCTCCCTACCAGCACAATAGTTCAGTAACAAGGAGAAAGATGACTTTATCACAGCAATCTTAAATGCTGCAAAATATATCACAAATACCTCGCATGTAATATAGAAATGATTCCAATATACCCAACAGTCACCTAACTTTCTCTTGAAGGTTTCTCACAATCTTCCTACAGTGTCAAGAAATAGCCTATCCTATTGTGGAATAGCACTAACTGTTAAATTCTTTCCTGTTTCCTGTAAATTCTACCTATAAACAATCCTCTACCACCTGGGAAACACGAAACAAGCCGGGTTGTCTATCTTACATCATAATTCTTCCAACATTTGGGACTACCATTTATCTTTAATTCTAAAAGCAAAACATCCCCAGTTATTCCAAACACTTCCCCATAATTGCTTACTTAAGAGAGACACAAAGTATCCACCAACTCCCATTCAACTAATATTTATTACTAGAAGACTTAAATAAAGATAAGTTTACCCTCCAAAAGTAAAGGGAGGGGGAAAAAGCAACCCTTCCAGTAATCAGCCATCAAAATAAATAACTCCCTCAAAGTAAGGATCTAAAAATGGTTTGAGTTGCTAAGACTCACATGTTCGACTGAGGTGACAAAGAAGTAGAGCCTGAAGAGAGTATAAGCTCATGAAGATATAAAGCTTTAGCTTAGCCTGCCCCACTCAGTCTGAAGAACAGTATGTACAAAGAGAACAGTTACGACCCATCGAGGAACCAGGAGGCCGATGACAGAAGTTGGTCTTGTTTCTCTAGCACTGTCCAAGAAGGATGGTTGTTTCTGGGCCCTTGGAAAATGAAGGAACACACCTCATGCTGTCAGGGACGAGTCACTGTGATCCTTCAACTCCTACTTTTAGTCTTTCATTCTTAAGAAAACTATTAATGATTTGGCTATCCCCTGAAAGGGCCCACAGAGGGAGGATATACTAACCACTTGGAAGTCTTAATGAGCACCTCAAACTCAAAATGTACTTCCTGACATTCATCCCCAAACCTTCTCCATCCACAGTTCCCTCTTGTCAAGTAAAAGACTCCAAACTTCCTGGTGCTCAGGAAAAAAACCTTAGCCATTTCTGACTCTCTCATTTTCTTATATCCCACATCCATGTCAACAGCATGTCCTGTTTGACTCTACCTTCAAAATATTCAGAATCTGGGGCACCTGGGTGGCTCAGTCGGTTAAGCGTCTGACTTCAGCTCAGGTCATGATCTCACACTACGTGAGTTTGAGCCCCACGTTGGGCTCTGTGCTGACAGCTCAGCTCTTGGAGCCCGCTTCAGATTCTGTGTCTCCCTCTCTCTCTGCTCCTCTCCTGCTCATGCTCTGTCTCTCTCTGTCTCAAAAATAAATAAAAACATTAAAAAAAAATATTCAGAATCTGATCACTCCTTACCACCTCCACTGCTACCATCCTGCTTCAAGCCACGATGGATTACTGCCATAACCTCCTAATGTCTCCCTACTTTGCTCTCCCCACCCCACCCCATCTCCAACTATAGTCTATTCTCAACACTGAACCTGAGTGATCCTATTAAAATGTTAGATCAAGTCTTTCCTCTGCTCAAACCCCTCCAAGGGCTTCTCATCTTATTCAGAATAAAAGCTAAAATCCTTTTAATGCCTATAAATTCTGTATAGTTGGCTACACACACACCATGACTTCTCTGACCTCATCTCCTTACTATTCTCTCTCCTCTCCCTTTCTTCCACACTTTATTCCATCACCTATGACCTCTCTGTGGTTCCACACACACTCCAGGTCTACTCCGGCCTTCATGCCATTGACCCTGCTGTTCTATGAGGACGCTCTTTTTCCTCATATCTACAGTTATTCCTTCACTTTCTCAGCAAGGCCTTCTGTGACCATACCATTTGCAGCACGCATATCCTTTAAACATACTATATCATTAATCTACTTATTATCTGTCCCTCCCCATACTAAAATATTAATTCCTTTTAGGGCAAGAATTTTGTTTTGTACCTCCAAAGCCTAGAACAGTGCTGCTATATGGTTAGGTTCTCTATAAATATTTGTTGATGAATGAATGAATGAATGAATGAATCAATGAGATGACTTGAAGGCAAATCCCCATGGCAGTTCTAATTATCCTTATAAATAAACTGGTACTGCTGCTTATCCTTCAGTCTCCTTTTAGTTTGGTGACCATTAATCAACCTCCAAAGACTGATCACTTCTAGTTTGTCACATGTCTTTAAAATGTGCCATCTCAAACTGAACACTACTAGGTATGATGATGTATTAATACAGCCTAAGATAGTTAGCATATATTTTAGCTGTGTCTCAGTTGTAAGATACATCAGACAGTAGGAAAAAACAACCAGTTCTTTCTCAAATGAACTTTTTAATATCTCCTGCTAGACACTTAGCACTTCTACAGTTTAAATTTTGAGTCTAAGTATTAAATCATGAATCTCTTGTTAGATCATTTTTCAGGACTGTTCAGCACATTTTTTTTAACTTTATTTTTTTTTTTAATTTTTTTTTTTTCAACGTTTATTTATTTTTGGGACAGAGAGAGACAGAGCATGAACGGGGGAGGGGCAGAGAGAGAGGGAGACACAGAATCGGAAACAGGCTCCAGGCTCCGAGCCATCAGCCCAGAGCCTGACGCGGGGCTCGAACTCCCGGACCGCGAGATCGTGACCTGGCTGAAGTCGGACGCTTAACCGACTGCGCCACCCAGGCGCCCCTTAACTTTATTTTTTAAGAGAGACAGAGAGAGCGGGAGAGAGAGGGAATCTCAAGCAGGCTCTGCACTGTCAACGCAGAGCCCAATGTGGGGCTTACACTCACAAACCATGAGATCATGTCCTGAGCCGAAACCAAGAGTGGGACACTTAACCGACTGAGCCACCCAGGTGCCCCTGTTCAACACATTTTAAATTTAGAGCTGTCTACCCAGTGTTGCTGCTCCCAGATATTCACAGATATGAGACACAGATATTAACCAGGGCAGAGGTCTGCTACACCCTGTCATAGATAAGCCCTCTCTATAAGCAGCCATGAAGTCATTAACCCAACCTTTTGGGTAGACTACTCAACCAGTTGTGACTTCATCTAAATCAAGTTTTCGCCAACCTACATTTCTCATGAGAGTATCATGAGAAACTAGCCATTTGATCTATGGTTTTCTTTGTCTTACCACATGAGAACTCTTTTCACTGAGTGGATGGAGGCTAGCTTAGCATCACATTCTTGGGGAAGCCATTCTATTTCCTTGAAGCTTCATCATGATGCTCTCTGTCAGGGGTTTTAACAACCAACTGTTCAGGGGCACCTGGGTGGCTCAGTCGGTTAAGTGTCCACCTTATACCTCAGGTCATAATCTCCGGCTCATGAGATCGAGCCCCATATCAAGCTCCCTGCTCATTTTTTTTTAAGTTTATTAATTTTGAGAGAGAGAGAGAGAGAGAGAGAGAGAGAGCAAGCAGAGGAGGGGTAGAGAGGGAGAGAGAAAATCCAAGCAGGCTCTGCACTGCCAGCACAGAGCCCCACACGGGGCTTGAACTCATGAACCATGAGATCATGACCTGAACTGAAATCTAGAATCAGATGCTTAACTGACTAAGCCACCCAAGTGCCCCAGAAATGTTTCTCTCTTGATGCTTTGTTTTATCATCTGTGTGGACAGAAAAAATCTAAAGATTTGCCTGGACTGAGGTTATGATAGATCTTTTCTACATATTTTTTAAAAACTTGATGTAAATACTTCCAAATAGACCAATTTCCTTCCAAATTCCTGAAAGCCACTGAAGCAGATGACTTGTCATAAAGGGAAGGCTGTTGCAATCCCTATCAAAATAACACGAGCTTTCTTCATAG
The DNA here is from genome assembly GCF_022837055.1 of Prionailurus viverrinus. Classification (NCBI taxonomy): domain Eukaryota; kingdom Metazoa; phylum Chordata; class Mammalia; order Carnivora; family Felidae; genus Prionailurus; species Prionailurus viverrinus. Next base: position 113,963,909 of record NC_062564.1, on the reverse strand, counting down.
AGCCAGAACAAACAATCCTAAAATTTGTATGGAACCATAAAAGGCCCCAAATAGCCAAAGCAATGCTGGAAAACAAAAACAAAAACCAAAGCTAGAGGCATCACAATCCCAGACTTCAAGATCTATTACAAAGCTGTAATCATTATGGTATTGGCACAAAAACAGACACACAAATCAATGGAACAGAATAGAGAACCCATAAATGGACCCACAAATGTATGGCCAACTAATCTTTGACAAAGCAGGAAAGAATATCCAACTTGCTGAATCTCTTCAGCACGTGGTGCTGGGAAAACTGGACAGCGACAGGCAGAAAGAACCTGGACAACTTTCTTACACCATACACAAAAATAAACTCAAAATGGATGAAAGACCTAAACGTAAGACAGGGAGGCATCAAAATCCTCGAGGAGAAAGCAGGCAAAAACTTCTTTGACGTTGGACGCAGCAATTTCTTACTCAACACGTCTCCAGAGCAAAAATGAACTATTTGGGACCCCATCAAGATATTTCTGCAGGGTGAAAGAAACAATCAGCAAAACTAAAAGGCAACTGACAGAATGGGAGAAGATATTTGCAAATGATGTATCAGATAAAGGGTTAGTATCCACAATATAAAGAATTCATCAAATTCAACAACCCAAAAAACATATAATCCATGAAGAAATAGGCATAAGACATGAATAGAAACTTCTCCAAAGAAGACATCCAGATGGTTAACAGACACATGAAAGAAATGCTCAACATCACTCATCATCAGGGAAATACAAATCAAAACCACCATGAGGTACCACCTCACACCAGTCAGAATGGCTAAAATTAACAACTCAAGCAATAACAGATGCTGGTGAGGATGTGGAGAAAGAGGATCTCTTTTCACTGCTGGTGAGAATGCAAACTGGTACAGTCACTCTGGAAAACAGTGTGGAGGTTCCTCAAAAAATTAAAAATAGAACTACTGTATGACCCAGCAATTGCACTACCAGGTATTTATCCAAGGGTGTGCTGTTCTGAAGGGGCAGATGCACCCCAATGTTTATAACAGTGATATCAACAATAGCCAGAGTATGGAAAGAGCCCAAATGTCCATCAACGGATGAATGGATAAATAAGATGTGGTGTGTATGTGTGTGTGTGTGTATATATATATATATATATATATACACACACACACACATACACATACACACAATGTAGTATTACTTGACAATCAAAAAGAATGAAATCCTGCCATCTGCAACTACGTGGATGGAACTGGAGGGTAATATGCTAAGTGAAATTAGAGAAAGACAAATATCATATGACTTCGTTCATATGATGAATTTAAGATACCAAACAGATGAACATAAGGGAAGGGAAGCAAAAATAATTATAAAAAGTATTATAAAAAATAATTTAAAAAATTATTATAAAAAATATAAATTATAAAAAAGGGAGGGAGACAAAACATAAGAGACTGTTAAATATATGGGGTGCCTGGGTGGCTCAGTCAGTTGAACGTCTGACTTCGGCTCAGGTCATTATCTCACGGTCTGTGGGTTTGAGCCCCGCGTCGGGCTCTGTGCTGACAGCTAAGAGCCCTGAGCCTGCTTCCGATCCTGTGTCTCCCTCTCTCTCTGCTCCTCCCCCACTTTCACTTTGTCTCCGTCTGTCTTTCAAAAATAAATAAATGTAAACAAATTAAAAAAAAAAAAGAGAGACTCTTAAATATAGAGAACAAACAGAGGGTTGCTGGAGTGGTTGTGGGAAGGGGGATGGGCTAATTGGATATGGGGCATTAAGGAATCTACTCCTGAAATCACTGTTGCACTATATGCTAACTTGGATGTAAATTAAAAAATAATTATTTAATTAAAAAAAAAAAAAAGAAAGAAAGGGAAGGCTGTTGGGTCAACGATCTCACCACTGCGCTCTATAGGAAACGCAGCGTAGAAATTCAAACCTGTTTTCCCAAACACTTGAGATTTTAATTCGTGATTACTAATCTGCAGAAGGTCCTTGTGCTACTTTATTTTTCTAGTCCATTCACTCTCCTATTTTCCTCAAATCTCCAACACTTCTATTCCCATCTTCTCTCTCAGCTATGATGATCTTGATTCCTACCTCACAGAGAAAAACCGAGGCAATCAGAAGAGAACCTGGCCATCTATCCACCTAATCATCACCTGTGCCCATATCATCTACCTTTGTTCCTATTAAGAGGAAAATGTCCTCTGTGCTCTTGGCCAATCTATTTATATACTGGAACCCACTCCTGTCACTTACCTAAGGACATGATACGAATAGGTCTCCTTCCTCTCTCCCGTTATCAGTGTTTTCACTCTCTACTGAATCATCCTCAAAAGTATACATATATATTATTATTTTTCCTAATGACTTAAAAACTTTTTTCCATGTCTGCCCTATTACAGTTAATGGTAACCCCATCCTTCCAGTTATCCAGGCCAAAAACTTTGGATTCATTTTTTATTCTATTCACATCTTCCTTCTGAGCCATCAGCAAATCCTTTAGGCTCTTCCTTCAAAATGTATCCAAAAATCCAACCACTTCTCACTATCTTTATTGCTACAAACCTGTACAAAACCACCATCGTCTTTTGTCTGAATTCCTGCACTTGTCACCCTGCCTCCATTCTTGCTTCCCACCTTCCTGGACCCTTTTTATCCTTTGCACAACAATCAAAGGGATCATGTTAAAACATAAATCACTGAATAAATTTACTTATTTGTAATTCTAAAACATTTTACAAGCCAATTTTGTTTTATATTTTTCAGAAGAAATCAGAAAGTTTTCTTCCTCAAATCTTTTCTGTCAGGGAGAAAAAAAAATTAAAAACCGAATAGCAACTCTCTAATTTGTTCTCCCAAATAACTTTACTTCAATCTCAATAAAGCCTTGTTCCCACACTAGGGAGGATGGCCAAAAGGGAGCAAGTCTCCATAACGCCAATCCTTTTGATAAAACAAAGAAAACTGAATGCAACAAGTCTGTGTCCTTTAATCTGACCACCCTCTCCCTACTACTAAGTCTTTTTTTTTTAAAGCTCTTTACCGCAACTATTAAACACCCCTGAATCACCATGCTCCCCTAGCTTTGGGATTTGTCTGTTTCTGTTTGGTTCTGATTTGGTCACCTGCATTCCAAAATACAAGAGAGGTTGAAACAGTGTTCTAGGAAGACTTCTCAGGTAACAGCAATTAAAGAACAATTTTCATTATGTTGGAATTATCAACATGGTGACTTGGAACTGAAAGGGCAGGCCTACGCCGGCCGACTCCATCTTGTTCTGTATCCTTCACCTTGACCACACCTCCTCACCTTGAGTAACCCCCCCCCCCCCACTTGCCTAACAGGACTCGGACCCTTCCCCAGCCAATCGGCTGAGGCCATAGCCATTACCTCACCAACTGCCCCTAGGCCCCAATAAAACCTTTATCCTTTTGAAACTCGCTCTCTCTCCCCGGTATCTCACCGCTGCGTCGGTGCAGGTAGGGGATTGAGCTCGAGCTAGCTCGAATAAAGGCTCTTTTGCTTTTGCATCGGACTCGGCTCCCTGGTGGTCTTTGGGGATCACGAATTCTGGGCATAACACTTGGGGGCTCGTCCGGGATCCCCAAGACCCCCGAAGGACCCCCGACCCGGAGAGCCTGACTGGCCACAGTTAGTGTCTGTTTGTTCTGTCTTTTCTGTGTGAGCTCATTTCTGGAATTCTGGTAGTGCCCGACGCAGTCTAAGTGGACGCACTGGAGGACCACGGGCCGGGAGTTTCGGAAGACGTTCCGATCCTCCCTTCTGGAGGGACATGGAATCCCCTCAAAGGTCTGAGACGAGGCGGGTCGCTCCCGCTGGTCGGCGTGAGGCCGTCGTCTTTGGAGGTACGTGGAATCCCCTCATCGGTTTTGGAGGGACGTGGAATCCCCTCAAATGTCTAAGCTAGCTCTCAGTTTTGCTTCCATGGAGTTGGAAGACTTTCTAGGGGCCCTCTGTTTGTCTGTTTTTGTGTTTCTCTGTTTTGTTCTGTGGACTTACTGGACGGACGTTATGGGACAGACTCAGACTACTCCTCTAAGTATTATGATTGATCACTTTAAGGATGTGAGGGTAAGAGCTAACAACCTCTGTGGAAGTCCGAAAGGGTCGGTGGCAGTTTTTTTGTTCTAGTGAGTGGCCAACTTTCAATGTTGGATGGCCACCAGAGGGGACCTTCGACCTCCCTACCATCCACCAAGTCAGGAGTATCATCTCTCGGCCTAAGACGGGCCATCTTGATCAGCTCCCTTACATTATCACTTGGCAGGACCTTGTAGAAGACCCACCCTCTTGGCTTAAGCCCTTCCTAGCCCCGCTCCCTCCGGAGCCAAAACCCATTCTTGCTTTGCAGGGGACAAAGAAGAAGAAAAGTCTTACCCAGCCTTCAGCACCCCTCTACCCTGTCCTACAGGGGGGTACTGAAGAAGAATTAATTTTTCCTCCCCCGTATAACCCCTCTAGGATGCCGGAAGAACACCATCCTCCCCCTCCAGGGGAGGCAGACACTGTTCCGAGAGCGGGAGGCAGAAACGCTCCAGTGGGAAGCCCGCCCTTTACCAAAGGGCTCAGAGGGAGCAATCTGCCTCCGCCGCCGACTCCACTATTCTGCCCTGCGAGCCACTGGACCCCCAGACGCGGAGGGGAATCAGCCCCATCACTATTGGCCTTTCACTAGTGACCTCTACTAGTGGCCTCTACAATTGGAAAGCTCAGAATCCTAAGTTTTCTGAGAAACTGGCAGGGCTTATTGATTTATTAGACTCTGTTCTTTTTACCCATCAGCCCACGTGGGACGATTGCCAGCAGCTTTTGCAGGTCCTGTTCACGACTGAAGAAAGAGAAAGAATCCTCAGTGAGGCCTGAAAACTAGTTCCGGGTGCAGACGGGAATCCCACCACCAACCAGGCTCAGATAGATGCCTCCTTCCCCTTAACTCGGCCCCAGTGGGATTTCAACACGGCAGAAGGTAAGGAGAGGCTCCGGGTCTACCGCCAGACTCTAATGGGGGGTCTCCGAATGGCTGCTAGAAAGCCAACCAATTTGGCCAAGGTAGGAAATGTACAACAGGGAAAAGATGAATCTCCAGCTGCCTTTTTAGAACGGATCATGGAGGCATTCCGTACCTATACCCCCATGGATCCAGAGGCTCCGGAAAGCAAGGCAGCTGTTATCATGGCCTTTGTAAACCAATCGGCCATAGACATTAGGAGAAAATTACAGAAAATAGATAGACTAGGAGAAAAAAGTCTGCAGGACTTACTGGTGGTAGCCGAAGAGGTATATAATAACCGGGAACCTCCTGAGGACAAGCAGACTCACACCATGGCGGCTGCCAGCAGTAAGCAGACTCGAGACCTGGCCAGAATACTACTGGCTATCACTGCTAACTCCCCGAGGAACGAGACCGCCGTCTCCGGCAGCTGGCAGACGACGCAAGAAAAGGTAAAGGAACCACCAAGGGGGGGAAGCAGAGGCTGCAGAAGGATCAGTGCGCATACTGCAAGGAGATAGGGCATTGGGCCCGAGATTGTCCAAAAAGGGCCGGCGGGAAGGGAAGCAAGACTGATCGAGTAAAAGTCCTAGAGCTAGATGAACTAAGTGATTAGGGGAGTCGGGGTTCGGACCCTCTCCCTGAACCCAGGGTAACTCTTAAAGTGGAGGGGACCCCTATTGACTTCCTTGTCGACACCGGAGCACAACATTCGGTCCTCCGCACCCCACAAGGAAAACTAGCTAGCAAGAAGTCCTGGGTACAAGGGGCAACTGGTATGAGCCACTATTCATGGACTACCTGAAGAACAGTAGATTTGGGAACGGGCCGGGTATCCCACTCCTTTATGGTAATACCAGAATGCCCCTACCCGCTGTTAGGATGGGACTTACTGACCAAGATTGGAGCTCAGATAACTTTCAGACAAGGGGGGGCCTCAGGTCACCGATGGCAAGGGCCACCCCATCCAGGTCCCGACCATGAAACTGGAGGATGAATACCTCCTCCACCAGGAGGCGCTCCCGAGAGAGGATAATATAGACAGACGGTACAAGAATTCCCCTCGGTTTGGGCAGAGACGGGGGGGGGGGGGGGATGGGACTAGCCACTCATAGGACCCCAGTCCTGGCAGAGCTCAAGCCAGGAGAGAGTCCGGTAAGGATCAAACAATACCCCATGTCTCAGGAGGCCCAGAAGGGGATCCAGCCACGCATCCGGAGACTACGAAGCCTAGGGGTACTACTTCCTTGCCAGTCTGCCTGGAACACCCCCTTACTGCCGGTCAAAAAGCCTCACACAAATGACTACTGACCGGTACAAGACCTCCGGGAAGTAAATAAGAGGGTCACGGACATACACCCAACTGTTCCCAACCCATATACTCTCTTGAGCTCCTTGGCGCCCTCCAGGGTCTGGTATACTGTACTAGATTTAAAGGACGCCTTCTTCAGTCTGCCGCTGGCACCCCAGGGCCAACCCTTGTTCGCCTTCGAGTGGCATGATCCAGAGGAGGGCTACAGTGGGCAACTCACCTGGACACGGCTACCTCAGGGATTCAAAAATTCACCCACCATCTTCGACGAGGCACTACACGAGGACCTGGGTGAGTACAGAAGGGAGCACCCTGGCCACACCCTCCTACAGTACGTAGATGACATCTTGATTGCTGCCGACACACACAAAGACTGTGAGCGAGGGACCCAGGACCTGCTGGCTACCCTGGGGGCCTTAGGGTACCGGGCATCCGCGAAGAAGGCTCAGATATGCAGGGAGAGGGTAAGTTACCTGGGATATATCCTGGAGGGCGGACAGCGGCGGTTATCAGATGCCAGAAAAGAAACTGTCCTAAAGATCCCTACTCCCCCCTCCCGAAGAGAAGTGAGGGAATTCCTAGGATCAGCCAGTACTGCCGCCTCTGGGTTCCAGGTTTTGCTGAGATCGCCAGGCCCCTATATGAAGCTACCAAAGAGGGGAAAACATTTAAATGGGCTGAAAAAGAAGAAACTGCCTTTAATCAGTTAAAAAAGGCCCTCCTAAGTACCCCAGCCCTGGGCCTACCAGACATTACAAAGCCCTTCCACCTCGTCGTAGACGAACATAAGGGAATAGCAAAAGGGGTTCTAACTCAAGCCTTAGGCCCCTGGAACCGCCCAGTGGCTTACCTGTCTAAGAAACTAGACCCAGTGGCTGCCGGCTGGCCGCCATGCCTAAGAATTATTGCGGCGACAGCACTCCTAGTCAAGGATGCAGACAAACTGACCCTAGGACAGGAGATCTGGATCATGACCCCACACGCCATTGAAGGGGTCCTGAAACAGCCTCCTGATAGATGGATGAGCAACACACGTGTGACTCATTACCAGAGCCTCCTACTCAACCCTGCACGAGTGCGGTTCCACCCCAGTGCAGCCCTCAATCCTGCAACCCTGCTGCCCGACCCTGACCTAGGTGCTCCACTACATGACTGTGCGGGAATCCTGGAACAAGTACATGGATTCCGGACGGACCTGACCGACCAGCCCCTCCCCGATGCCAAGGCTACTTGGTTCACTGATGGCAGCAGCTTTGTGCGAGACGGACACAGGTATGCGGGTGCAGCGGTGGTCACCAAAACGGACACCGTATGGGCGAGGCTCTACCCTCTGGAACGTCAGCCCAGCGAGCAGAGCTCATAGCCCTCACCAAGGCGCTGATGCTGGGAGCTGGAAAACGGCTTAACATCTACACAGACAGCCGTTATGCATTTGCCACAGCTCATATTCATGGGGCAATTTATCAGGAGAGGGGGTTACTGACGGCAGAAGGACGGACTATAAAAAATAAGCAGGAGATACTTAACCTGCTTACGGCCTTATGGCTTCCTGCCAAGCTAGCCATTATCCACTGCCAAGGGCACCAAAAAGCTGATAACCCAGTACCTAGAGGTAATCGAAAGGCTGACCAGGCAGCCAAGGCAGTAGCCCTTACTTCAGTCCCCACCATGACCATACAACTACCAGACCCGGGAGACCCAGTTTTACCAGACCAGCCCAAATACTCCCAGGAGGAGTTACAGCGGATCAAGAAACTCCCCATGGCCCAGGAGATAAAGGGATGGTGGTATACACCTAACAAGGAGCTCGTGCTGCCAGACCAGCTCGGAGTCTCAATATTAGAGCACATGCATCGGTCTACTCACATGGGGGCCCGAAAATTAAAAGACTTAATCCGACATGCCGGAATCAAGATTCACCAACAGGACACCAAAATAGAGCAAGTTGTATCTGCCTGCAAGACCTGCCAACTCACCAACGCGAGAGCCACATCAAATAAAAAAGGAACCAGGCTCAGAGGCACCAGACCGGGAGCCCAATGGGAAGTCGACTTCACTGAAGTCAAACCAGGAAAGTATGGTTATAAATATCTTTTAGTATTTACAGACACCCTCTCTGGCTGGGTGGAGACATACCCAACCAAGCATGAAACGGCTCAGACGGTGGCTAAGAAGCTACTAGAAGACATCTTACCCAGGTATGGTTTTCCTGCCATGGTAGGATCAGACAATGGACCAGCTTTTATCTCGCAGGTAACATAGGCAGTAGCCAAGGCGGTGGGGGCAAACTGGAAATTACATTGTGCTTATAGGCCCCAGAGCTCAGGACAGGTAGAAAGAATGAATAGAACCCTAAAAGAGACCCTTACCAAATTAACCATGGAGACTGGCGGGGACTGGGTGACTCTCCTACTGTACGCCCTTTACCGGTTTAGAAACACTCCTTACACTCTGGGTTTTACTCCCTACGAGATCATGTTTGGCAGGCCACCCCCTGTTATTCCCAGCCTTCGAGCTGAACTTATTGCTGAGTTTAAAGATCAAGAACTTTTTCTTTCCTTGAGCGGGCTCCAGAGGGCGCATGAGGACATTTGGCCGCGCCTCCGTGCCATCTATGAGGCTGGCCCGACCCCGACACCTCAACAGTACAGGCCGGGAGACCGGGTCTACGTCAAGAGGCACCACCGAGAGACCCTCAAGCCGCGCTGGAAGGGACCCTACATCGTGGTGTTGACAACCCCACTGCTCTCAAAGTAGACAGCATCGCGACCTGGGTCCATCACATCCACGTTCGACCAGCGGACCCCTCCTCGATCCGGAAGGACTTCGTCACACGATGGGCCATCATTCGGGACCAACACAACCCGCTCAAGCTCAAGCTACAGCACATTCGACCCACCTAATATTGGTAACTCTGTTAACTCTGCTTGTCATTGCTCATGCTGCCGGGAGTCCCCACGCCCCCCAAAACATCACCTGGCAGATCGTAGACACCAGCTCGGGGACAATACTTAATCAGACCTCCCAGAGCCACCCCAGGGACACTTGCTTCCCAGAACTTTGCATAAACCTCCAAACTCTGTTCCCCTTGTCACCATAAATGCAGCCGGTCCCATGATTGGGTCCCTAAGCTACATGACAAGGGGGGAATGAAAGGGTGGGCCTAAGCCGGCCGACTCCATCTTGTTCTGTGTCCTTCACCTTGACCACACCTCCTCACCTTGAGTAACCCCCCCCACCTGCTTAACAGGACTGGGACCCTACCCCAGGACCCTTCCCCAGCCAATCGGCTGAGGCCATAGCCATTACCTCAACAATTGCCCCTAGGCCCCAATAAAACCTTTGTCCTTTTGAAACTCGCTCTCTCTCCCCCTGGTATCTCACCGCTGCGTCGGTGCAGGTAGGGGATTGAGCTCGAGCTAGCTCGAATAAAGGCTCTTTTGCTTTTGCATCGGGACTCGGCTCCCTGGTGGTCTTTGGGGATCACGAATTCTGGGCATAACAGGAACCACAGTCCTATAAGCAGACAGCATTTACTAAGACACAAAAGGATGTTCACTGAAGAATGTCATTTCCTAAATTCTCAAGTTCATTTGTGGTTTCTTTTTTTTGTGCCGGAGATCTTGCTCAAAACTCCACATGGTAAATTTAGTGGGGCTTGTTGAAGATAAAAAGGGTTAAGTAATACGAAAGATTAAAGTCATCTTTATAACAGGAATAGTATCCAATCAAATGCAGAGATATTTTAAATGTAAATAAACTCTAGAACCCTTGATTCCTAACAAGTAAATGAAGACTGCTCCTTCCAAGCTTTTCCTATCTCAGTAAATGGCAACTACATCCTTCCCTTGGTTCAGGCCAAAACCTTCCGAGTCATTCTTGACTAGCCTTTCTCCGCAGGTCCTTTACATCTGCCCTTGTCTCTGCCTACAGGGTTCCTTCTCCAGATAATCACAGTGTCGTCACCTTCACCATTTTCAGATTTCTTCTCAAATACTATCTTATCAGTGAGACCTTCCCTGAACAACCTATTTAAATGAGTAAACTGCCTACCAACACAGCCACTGCTGTTTTTACTAATGTTCTCTAAACACTGTTCTACTTCAGACCTACATATACTGCATATTTGGTTTTTACTTGTTGTTTAGTTTACTGACTGCCTCTCCCCACCAGAATGTAAGCTGCATGATGAATTCTGTGTATTCTCTATTGCTGAATCTCCAATTGGTAGAACACTTGAGAACTAACAGGCACTCACGTATTTGTATCATGACTAAGTAAAATTATGATATCTGACTCAGGAAAGGCAACCATTTAATCTTCATATAATTCACTTACTCCTCCCAATAAGCTCTACAACGACAAAAACATCCTTCCTGACCGCAAACTGGTGACATTTAGGCGTAAATTTTGGAAGGAAACATTTTGCACCTCGTCGCATACAAGATATGGCTCATTCTTTAATTCCATTAACATAAAACTGGAAATTATTTTGAGAATTACAGGCAGCAGGTGGCATCACAATTTTACATTAAAGAGATTTATTTTAAATTCACCTACATCCAAACTGGTTTTACCATTAGTCACTGAGTTCCCCATTACTTTGAGCTGCCAAGCATTAAATGAACTAGGCCCAGACTTCATCTCTTATTTGAAATATGATCTCCCTAACAAAATCTTGACATTTTGAATTTCCAAAGAGAAGCCCTACTATCTTATCTGAACTGTTACAATATTTAAACATTCAAAAAAAGCAAGTGCTTGAAAAGATTTCTGCTGAGATAGAGTTTATTTTAACCAAAATGCCCCAAACAAGTTCTCAGATTCAAACAAAATTAAAGTTAAAAAATATGAAAAAGCAAACCAAAACAATGATATTAGTATTAATCATTACTAATTGGAAGAGGCGCCACTGATAACCAAGGAAAGAAAATTCCTACCAAGTCGTGATAGACAATTTCTCCAAGAGTTATCACAACTCTTTCTCAACAGAGCACACTAAAATGTCTGTACAAAGGTCGTAATTTATTTTCTGTAGCTCTGCAGAAAAAAAAAGAAATTAAAACCAATTACTGAGAAAGTTACAACGTCATGATTAAAATTCTCGGTATATTCTGCATGTTCGGCTGACTAATAGCGCTAAAATACAGAGCTAAAATCAGTCGGTTCCACTCCATTTCCATGACGAGTACGTCACAAAGTTCTTAGGCAACTTTGGGCAATAGCAAAAGAAAAAAATAAGAAAGAAAAGGTAGTAATGGAAAAAAAAATGAAAACGGGACGGAGAGTATACCCTCAGGTGACCTCTTACATCCTAACAATTGTGGTGCGAACTTCTAACCTGATTGCTCAATCACAAGAACGGGAAGATTCTAGCAGTGATTAAGATTTTCCACGGCTAGAGAACAACGTCAAGGTGTGCCCTGCATCTCCCACTTCCACTGCCTCCGTCCCCGCAACACCCTGAAATTGAGGGCCTCGCAGGGCCTGGGCTCCCTCTCACCGTCATTGCACTTATACTGGCAGAGCCCGTCCTCGCCTCCCAGGAGGTCCAAGGCGGCGTTCAGGTACGTGTCTATCTTGTGAACGCCGTTCCGGATGGTCTTCAGGGTGGCCCTCCAGTCGGTGGTCTGGGCCTGCTCCTGGCACCTGAGAGCTGCGGGCAGGAAGAGGAGTAGCAGGAGAGCGAGCGCGGGCCGCGGGAGCAGGGCCATCAGCGCTGCGCCGGGCCGTGCCCCCACGGAACCCACGGGGCGCCTTGGAAGCGGCGCCAGCCCCCAGCTACTAAATCCCCAGCAGGCTACATGCCCACGCCTCCTTCCGAACTGGGAGGCGGGCCCTCACCGCCTTTACTGAGCTCCCGCGGGGAGGCGGTGCCGTCGCCAAGACGCGAGACACTGCGCACGCGCTGACCTAGTCCCGCGGTCCCTACTGTGCGCCTGCGCCAGGGCGCGGCGCGTCAGAAGCTGGAGAAAGCGCGAGTGCGTGGCTGTCGTGGTTTCCACCGCGCCATAGTAGTTCCCACTTTGCGCCTCCGCCCGGGCTCTGGTTAGTGTTGCCTGAGGGTGTAGTATTAACTCAATACCGGTGTCGGGCACCATCCCCCAAGGAGGCTGACTAAATCCGTGCCGAGTGGCTGTGACCGTCGGGTTTTTTTTTAAAGCCCCCTCCCGGGTGGTTGTAGGGTGCAGCCAGGACAGGTTCAGCCCAGCAGTTCCCTCCCCAACACGTCTCGTGGGACATCTTTTCGGGGTGTTCACCGTAGGAGAAATGAGTTCCCGTGGCCCCTTACGGAGGCGAGGGGTACAGCTGAGTTTTCTGTTTGAAATCGCTATTCTGCCTGAGAGGTGGAACCGAATCCAGAACTACCTCCTCGCGTTCTCGCCCGGTCTTCTAGACCCGCGGTGGCTGCGGCCGGGAGAGCGTGAGCCAGACAGGTCGACACTAGGCGGAGGTGGTGCCTGACTGGCAAGCATGAGCTGGAAGCTCCTTTAGAAATTCTGGAAGAAGAAAATAGTTGGACAATAAAAAGTGTTTTCTTTCTTGGTAAGGAAGAAACAGTACCCTATACTTGGATACAGTTAACAAAAAAACTTTTAAACATGGTTTTCCTACTCAACATATTTTCTAACTTGATAACTACCGTGACGTTTCTCAGTATTTTTCCCTGCGCTGTGCAGAATCCTTAAATAACAATTGCAGTGGTTGCCAAAGCTATAAACATCTGATTATCTTAGTATCCCAGAAGTTTCCAAAAATTTCACAGTAAGATCAAGGGCAATATTGCAAGTATTAGGTGTGTATTTTCTTATTAAAATTACCAATAAATTCTAGCTTGACGTTTTGTGTTTGTCACAAGCTTCATGAGTATAATAAATGTGCACTTTAGAGTTCATAAGAATCATAGACTTCTTTACTGAGAACTTACTCTGCCATGGACTTCACAATCTCTCACATTCAAAACACCTATTTACAAGGATGCAGACTTGGGTAAGTTAGAAAAAGCTGTCTCTCTCCACAGAAAACAGATGGATGTAGCTCAACCCCAGCCTGCCACCCTCAGCCAGGTGTCCCTGGGCTATGATCAACTCACCACAATGGAGGATGGGAGACAGGTGCCTAGGGATGGAATCAAGGTACCGAGAAGTCTGTGAAGTATCCAGTCAAACCAGGAGCTATTTTTACCTCACGAGATGCCAAAGATTTTTGTTTCTTCATTTTTGTACAGAATATACCAAAACATTCAGAAAAGGGAGCATAGAATCTTTTTTTTTTTTTTTTAAGCTTTCTGGAGCATTGGTTTTCTCATCTCTAGTGTGGGTGTTGAATTAGACTATCTCTGGAGTCCCACCTCGTTCCACCTCCCAAACCCTTAAACTGGGTTTGGTTCTTTGAAGTCTTCAGAGAAACTCTCCCGTATGTGAGTATATCTTCCACAAGAAAAGAGAGAATGCAATAACCTGATTCCAACCCTTAGTAACCGAACCTCCAAAGGCTTTCCTTTTTTCTTTTCTCTATTCATTTACTCCTTGGTGATCTCATCTGATTTCTTTCTTTCTTTTCTTTTGTTTTAGATTTATATCCAAGTTAGCATATTGTGCAATAATGACTTCAGGAATAGAATCCAGTGATTCATTCCCTACATATAACACCCAGTGCTCATCTCAACAAGTGTCCTCCTTAATGTCCTTTGCCCACTTAGCCCATCCCTCCAGCAACCCTCAGTTTGTTCTCTATATTTAAAAGTCTCTTGTGTTTGGGGGCGCCTGGGTGGCTCAGTTGGTTGACCGTCCAACTTCGGCTCAGGTCATGATCTCACAGCTCGTGAGTTTGATCCCTGCGTCTGGCTCTGTGCTGACAGTTTGGAGCCTGGAGCCTGTTTCAGGTTCTGTGTGTCCCTCTCTCTCTGCCCCTAACCTACTTGCATTCTGTCTCTGTCTCTCTCAAAAATAAACAGTAAAAAAAAAAGTCTTGGGAATGCAAGCTGGTGCAGCCACTCTGGAAAAACAGTGTGGAGGTTCCTCAAGAAACTAAAAATAGAACTACCCTATGACCCAGCAATTGCACTACTAGGCATTTATCCAAGGGATTAAGGTATGCTATTTCGAAGGGACACATGCACCTCAATGTTTATAGTCACTATCTACAATAGCTAAAGTATGGAAAGAGCCCAAATTTCCATCAATGGATGAATGGATAAAGAAGATGTGCATATATATACAATGCAGTATTACTCAGCAATCAAAAAGAATGAAATCTTGCCATTTGCAACTACATGGGTGGAACTAGAGGGTATTATGCTAAGCGAAATTAGTCAGAGAAAGACAAAAATCACACGACTTCACTCATATGAGGACTTTAAGAGACAAAACAGATGAACATAAGGGAAGGGAAACAAAAATAATGTAAAAACAGGGAGGGGGACAAAACAGAAGAGACTCATAAATATGGAGAACAGAGGGTTACTGGAGGAGTTGTGGGAGGGGGGTAGGCTAAGTGGGTAAGGGGCATTAAGGAATCTACTCTTGAAATCATTGTTTCACTAATTTGGATGTAAATTTAAAAAATAAAAAAATAAAAAAAAGTCTCTTCTGTTTTGCCCCTTCCCTGTTTTTATATTATTTTTTCCCTTCCCTTCCGTTCATTTTGTATCTTCAATTCCACGTATGAGTGAAGTCATATGATATTTGTGTTTCTCTGCCTGATCTATTTCACTTAGCATGAGACCCTCCAGTTGCATCCACGTTGTTGCAAATGATAAGATTTCATTCTTTTTGACTGCCGAGTAATACTCCATTGTGTGTGTGTGTGTGTGTGTGTGTGTGTGTGTGTGTGTGTATGTACCACATCTTTATCCATTCATCAGTTGGTGGACATTTGGGCTCTTTCCATATTTTGGCTGTTGAAGCACTCCTATAAACATTGGGGTGCATGTGCCCCTTTGAAATAGCACACCTGTATCCTTTGGATAAATAACTAGTAGTGCAATTGGTGGGTCATGCAGTAGTTCTATTTATAATTTTTTGAAGAACCTCCATACTATTTTCCAGAGTGGCTGCACCAGTTTGCATTCTCACCAGCAATGCAAAAGTGTTTCTCTTTCTCTGCATCCTTGCCAGCACCTGTTGCCTGAGTTGTTAATTTTAGTTACTCTGACTGGTGTGAGGTGGTATCTCATTGTAGTTTTGATTTGTATTTCTCTAATGATGAGTGATGTTGAGCATTTTTCATGTGTCTGGATGAAAAATCTGGACAAATTTGACAAAATACAGCATCATTCCTTGATGAAAACCCTCAAGAAGCCATCTGGATGGCTTCTTTGGAAAGGTGTCTATTCATGTCTTTTGCCCATTTCTTCACTGCATTATTTGTTTTTTGGGGGGTGTTGAGTTTGGTAAATTCTTTGTAGATTTTTGATATTAACCCTTTAGCTGATATGTCATTTGCAAATATCTTCTCCCATTCTGTCAGTTGCCTTTTAGTTTTGCTGATTGTTTCTTCCACCCTACAGAAGTATCTTGATGAAGTCTCAATAGCTCATTTTTGCTTTTGTTTCCCTTGCCTCTGGAGACGTGTTGAGTAAGAAGTTGTTGTGGCCAAGATTAAAGACGTTTCTGCCTGCTTTCTCCTTGAGAATTTTGATGGCTTCCTGTCTTATGCTTAGGTCTTTCATCCATTTTGAGTTTATTTTTGTGTATGGTGTAAGAAAGTGGTCCAGGTTCATTTTTCTGCAATGTTGCTGTCCAGTTTTCCCAGTCCCATTTGCTGAGGAGACTGTCTTTATTCCATTGGATATTCTTTCCTGCTTTGTCAAAGCCATATGTTTGTGGGTCCATTTCTAGGTCCTCTATTCTGTTCCATTGATCTGAGTGTCTGTTTTTGTGCCACTACTATTACTGTCTTGATGATTACAGCTTTGTAATAGATCTTGAAGTCTGGGATTGTGATGCTTCCAGCTTTGGTTTTTTTTCTTTCTTTTTTTTCAGCATTGCTTTGGCTATTTGGGGTCTTTTCTGGTTCCATATAAATTTTAGGATTGTTTGTTCTAGCTCTGTGAAGAATGCTGGTGTTATTTTGATATGATTGCATTGAATATGTAGATTGTTTTGGGTAGTGTTGACATTTTAACAATGTTTGTTCTTCCAATCCATGAGCATGGAATATTTTCCCATTGTTTTGGTGTCATCTTCAATTTCTTTCATAAGCTTTCTATAGTTTTCAGTGTATAGGTTTTCACCTCGGTAGTTAGGTTTATTCCTAGGTACTTTATGGGTTTTGGTGCAATTGTAATAGGATCGAGTCCTTGATTTTCCTTTCTGCTGCTTCATTATTGGTGTATAGAAATACAACCAATTTCTGTGCATTGATTTTATATCCTGCAACTTTGCTGAATTCATGAATCAGTTCTAGCAGGTTTTTTGGTGGAATCTTTTAGGTTTTCCATACAGAGTATCATGTTGTCCATGAAGAGTGAAAGTTTGACTTCCTACTGGCTGATTTGGATGCCTTTTATTTCTTTATGTTGTCTGATTGCTGAGGATATGTTGAATAACAGTGGGGAGAGTGGACATCTTTGTCATGTTCCTGACCTTAGGGGGAAAGCTCTCAATTTTTCCCCATTGAGGTTGAATTAACAGTGGGTCTTTTGTATATGGCTTTTATGATCTTGAGATATGATCCTTCTATCCCTACTTTCTTGAGGGTTTTCATCAAGGAATGATGCTGTATTTTGTCAAATGCTTTCCTTGTGTCTATTGAGAGGATCATGTGTTTCTTGTCCTTTCTTTTATTAATGTAATGTATCACATTGGTTGATTTTCAGATATTGAATTAGCCCTGCATCCCAGGTATAAATCCTACTTGATTATGGTGAATAATTTTTTTAATGCATTGTTGGATCCAGTTGGCTAGTATCTTATTGAGAATTTTTGCATCAGTGTTCATCAGGGAAATTAGTCTATAGTTCTCCTTTTTACTGGGGTCTTTGTCTGGTTTTGGGATCAAGGTAATGGTGGCCTCATAAAATGAGTTTGGAAGTTTTCCTTCCATTTCTATTTTTTGGAACAACTTCAAAAGAATAGGAGTTAACTCTTCTTTCAATGTTTGGTGGAATTCCCCTGGAAAGCCATTGGCCCTGGACTTTTGTTTTTTGGGAGGTTTTTGATTACTAATTCAATTTCTTTACTGGTTATAAGTCTGTTCAAATTCTCTATTTCTTCCTGTTTTAGTTTTGGTACTGTATATGTTTCTTGGAATTTATCCATTTCTTCCAGATTGCCCAACTTATTGGCATATAATTGTTCATAATATTCTTATTATTGTTTCTATTTCTGCAGTGTTGGTTGTGATCTCTCCTCTTTCATTTTTTATTTTATTTATTTAGGTCCTTTCCTTTTTCTTTTTGATCAAACTAGCTAGGTGTTTATCAATTTTGTTAATTTTTTTCAAAGAACCAGCTCCTGGTTTCATTAATATTCTTTTTTTCTTTTTTAAATTTTCTATAGCATTGATTTATGCTCTAATTGTTATTATTTCCTGTCTTTTCTGTTCTTGGGTTTTATTTGCTGTTATTTTTTCAGTTCTTTAAGGTGTAAGGTTACGTTGTGTATCTGAGACCTTTATTCCTTCTTAAGGAAGGCCTGTATTGCTATATCTTGCCTCTTATGACTGCCTTAGCTGCATCCCAGAGGTTTTGGGCTGTCATGCTCTCTCATTTTCATTGGCTTCTATGTACTTGTTAATTTCCTCTTTAATTTTTTTGGTTAACCCATTCATTCCTTAGTAGGATGTTCTTTAATCTCCAAGTATTTGTTGTCTTTCCAAACTTTTTCTTGTGGTTGATTTCGAGTTTCATAGTATTGCGGTCTGAAAATATGCATAGTATGATCTCAATCTTTTTGATCTTGTTGAGGGCTGATTTGTCACCCAGTATGTGATCTATTCTGGAGAATGTTCCATGTGCACTCAAAAAGAATGTGTATTTTGCTGCTTTAGGATGAAATGTTCTGAATATATCTGTTAAGTCCATCTGGCCCAGTGTGTCATTCAAAGCCATTGTGTCCTTGTTGATTTTCTGTTTAGATGATCTGTCCATTGTTGTAAGTGGGGTGTTGAAGTCCCCTACTATTATGGTATTTTTTCTGTATGTTTGTGATTAATTGAGTTATATATTTTGCTTTCAGTTGGGGGCATAAATATTTACAATTGTTAGATCTTCTTGTTGGATAGACCCCTTAATCATCATGCCCTTTTTCATCTCTTGTTACAGTCTTTATTTTAAAATCTAGATTGTCTGATATACATATGGCTACTCTGGCTTTCTTTTGGCGACCATTAGCATGATAGATGGTTCTCCATCCCCTTACTTTCAATCTGAAGGTGTCTTTAGGACTAAAATGGGTCTCTTGGAAATAGCATATAGATGGATCTTGTTTTCTTATCCATTTTGTTACCCTATGACTTTTGACTGGAGTGTTTAGACTATTGACATTTAGAGTGAGTATTGAAAGATAAGAAATTATTGCCATTGTGTTGCCTCTAGAGTTGGAGTTCTGGTGGTGTTCTCTGGTCCTTTCTAGTCTTTGTTGCTTTTGGTCTTTTTTGTTTTGTCTTTTCTCCTCTCAGAGAGTCCTCCTTAAAATTTCTTGCAGGGCTGGTTTAGTGGTCACAAACCCCTTTAGTTTTTGTTTGCCTGGGAAACTCTTTATTTCTCCTATTTTTCTCACACATTTTAAAGTTTATTTATTTTCGAGAGACAGAGACAGAGCATGAGCGGGGGAGGAGCAGATAGGGAGGGAGACACAGAATCTGAAGAAGACCCCAGGCTCTGGGCCATCAGCACAGAGCCTGATAGGGGCTCAAACCCACAAACCATGAGATCATGACCTGAGCTGAACTCAGATGCTTAACTTATTGAGCCACCCAGGTACCCCTCTCCTTCTATTTTGAATGACAGCCTTGCTAGATAAAGAATTCTTGGCTGTAGGGGCACCTGGGTGGTTCAGTTGGTTAAGTGTCTGACTTTGGCTCAGGTCATGATCTCACTGTTCATGGGTTCAACCCCGCATTGGGCTTTGGCTCCAGCTTGGAGCCTGGAGCCTGCTTCTGATTCTGTATCTCCCTCTCTCTCTGCCTCTCCCCTGCTCTCACTCTGTTTCTCTCTCTCTCAAAAATAAACATTAAAACAAAAGAATTCTTGCTGTATATTTTGCCAATTTAGCATGTTGGATATATCCTGCCACTCCTTTCTGGCATGTCAAGTTTCTGTGGATAGGTCTGCTGTGAACCTGAACTGTCTTCCCTTACAGGTTAAGGACTTTTTTTTCCCTTGATGCTTTCATAATTCTTTCCCTGTCTGTGTATTTTGTGAATTTGACTATTATATACCTTGTTGATGCTCAGTTTTTGTTGAATATAATGGGAGTTCTCTGTGCTTCTTGAATTTTGATGTCTGTGTCTTTCCCCAGGTTAGGAAAGTTTTCTGCTATGATTTGCTCACATAAATCTATCCCTTTTTCTCTCTTTTCATCTTCTGGAACTCCTATGATTCAGTTGTTATTCCTTTTTAGAACTGAGTTCTCTAATTCTTATATTATGCTCTTTTGCCTTAGTTTCCCTCTTTTTTCCTGCTTTTTTATTCTCCATAATTTTGTCTTCTATATCGCTGATTCGCTGCTCTGCTTCATCCATCCATGCTGCCGTGATATCTATTCAAGATTACATCTGTTACAGTGTTTTTAATCTCATCCTGGCTAGATTTTACTTCTTTTATCTCCACAGAAAAGGACTCTGCTTTTTTCAACCACAGCTAGTATTATTATTTTCATGATTCTAAATTCTAGCTCAGACATCTTGCTTATATCTGTGTTGATTAAGTCCCTTGCTGTCATTTCTTCTTGTTCTTTCTTTTGGGGTGAATTCCTTCATTTTGTCATTTTGGAGGAAGAAAAAGAATGAATAAAATAAGAAAAGAAAATTAAGAAGATTAAAAACAACACACAAAAAGTCAAATAAAGGAAGCTAGATCCTAGGTATGTTTCGGTCTGGTTGTTGAAAGAAGCTTGATTGAATAGAGAAAAAGGGAAAGAAAAGAAAAGGAAAAAGAAAAAAGAAAAAGTAAGAAAACATTTAAAAATTAAGAAAATGTATACAATAAACTAGAATAAAATGAATTGGAGAAGGTAAAATAGAATTAAAAAAATAAATTTCCAAAAAGATATATAGAAAATTATTAACAATTTTTATATAAAAATGGAAAATAAAAATATTTTTTCTATCTCTGTATCCAAGAATAAGAAACAGGAAAAGAAAAAAAAGAAAAAAGAAAACACAAAACCAACCAAAAAACACCTAAATAGGTGGACCAGCAAACAAAATGAAATCCAAATGAAATTACATCCAGTTTCCCCTAGAGGTCAAACTATGAAGCATTTTATAGTGCATACATTAAGCAGGCAGAGACTTGTGGTCGTCCTCTAGGGCTTGGTTGGTGCAGTTGGACAGGGCTTGGTGCAATGTCTCTGTTCTCCATTATGTGGTGCTGCTTAGCTTACTGGGGTGGATCGGGTGTGGCGCGTATGTGCATGTTTGTGCACATGTGCAGGAAAGGTGAAAATGGCATCACCCAGCTTCCCAGTGTCTAGCATCAGAACTCTGTGCTCTACCCCACCGGCAGCTCTCCTTTGTCTCTGGCTTCCTTCCACTCCCTGCTTCTACATTGTCTGCATCCAAGCCGTCAGCCTGCCTGGTGGCACCTACCTCCTGAATTTTATCTCAGATGAGACTGTATTTCCAAACCCCTCACTTCTGAGGGCCCTGTGGCTTGGACCCACTCTGACCTTTTGGAGAAGGGTCTTGCCAAGCAATGGCCAGATGCTGGCTTGTCCCCAGGAATGTTCCTGTGATCACCCTGCTGTAGAGGCTCAGAGGTTGTAACTAGATGCTGGTTTGCCTCCAAATAAATTCATGAAATCTTGTAGCGGGAGTGTTTCAGGGATTATGGTAAATCACAATACACAACCCGTGTCAGTTTTCACTGCACCCTGGCATTTTTGTTCTAATACCAGCAATCATATTCTTTGGGGTCCACTGGGACCTTTGTGGGGAGGTTGTACAGCCTCTACCAAATGCCCTCCTAGCAGGGTAGCAGGGAAACTGCTTCTCCCTATGTGGCCTGTGGACCCCTCAGACCTTGCTGCCCGCTCCTATGGATTTGCCCTTCCCACCAGAGCACTGCCAGGCATTGGGCTGCAGAATTTCCTATTCTGTTCTGCCCTGTTTGTAAAGTCATAATGATATTGGAACCCTCTCCTTTCTCCTTTCTCCCTTTCTTGTTTGGGCAATTGTGGGTGCATCCACTTTCTCTTTCTCTCCAACTACTTTCATGGGGGGTGCTTTTCCTGTATTCTCCCCCCTTTTCTGTCCTCTCTCCTCAAATACCTCTCTATCCTACGTGGCTTCTCTCTCCCCCAGTTCATGTCTCTGTGCCATGTACCTGCCAAGTTCTGTGGCTCAGGTTATGCAGATTGTTGTGTTAATCCTCAGATCAATTTTCCAGGCATGTAAAATGGTTTGATGCTGATCTCGCTGCATTTCAGGGACAAGAGAAGCAGAGAACATCCATGCTGCTCCACCATCTTGGCCCCTCCACTCACTTTAGTCTCATCTAATTTCTTAACTACAGCCTCTCCTCTGAGGAGTCAGATTTATTCTTCTCTGTCTAAATTCTCTTTAGGGATTGAATTCTCAAACTCCAGTTCCTTGGACTGATAGAGTTGTTGTTCCCTTTTTCTCTTAAACAAATTTCTGTTTCCAGTCTGTTACCCATAGGAATCACCACCATCTTTCCAGTAAACAAAATTCTAAGTTTTATTTTCACATTCTCTTCATATTCAGTCATTAGATATTTGTTGTTCTGCTGCACTAATTCCAAGACTTACTTTTCCCTGAATTCCTGCTGCCAGATACTAGAGTTTGGCATTGACTACAGGACCAACTATATAACTTGCAGGGCTCATTACAAAATAAGATTGCAAGGCTCCTTGTTCAAAATGTTTTAAGAATTTCAAGGTGATGACAGGAGAGCATTAGAGCAAGTGTGAAACACTTGCTACCTCAGTGCCTGGTACATCTGTCTGCACAGGATGCATGCCCATGAAGCCAGCCCTGAATGACCCTATCATGTAACTTCTCGATGACCCACTTCCATCCTTTCTTCCTAATAGTTAGCACAAAAGGTTTTAAATCAGTAGAACTTGTTATTATTGGGACAGATACTAATGGTTGCAAACCCACAGTTGTCTTCCAAGTCTTTCCTGCTAGCAAATGGCCAGGTTGTCTAGATACACATTGGCTGTGGATGGTCAGGAGCTGAAGCCAGGAAACCAGCTAGGACATAATGAACCAGGTAAGACATTATTATTGGTTGGCCCAGGGAAGAAGCAGTGGTGGTGTGAAAGTGGTCACATTTTAGATATAACTTGATAGTAGAGCCTACAATATGGTATATGAGGGAAAGAGGAATCAAGGGATGACATTAAAGTTTTGGTTTAAACAGTTAGGATAGTGAGTTCTTACTAATTGAAATAGGATTCTAAAAGGAGATTTCAGGGAAAATTTAGGAAATTAATTTTAGACATACCATTTTTGAGAAGCTTATTCTGAATTTGTAGTTCAGAGGTGGGATGAGGACTAGAAATGAATTTGGAAATCATCAGCATAGATACGACTTTTAACGCCATGGGACTAGAAGAGATCCTTTAAAAAGTGAGTGTGTAAAGAGAGGTAAAACAAAGTTTAAGTCATAGGAGGTCAGGGAACAAAGAAGCAATAAAGGAGGCTGAAAAAGGGCAGCCAAGTGCAGCAGGAGAGTGCTATATTGCAGAGTGCTATAAGAAAAACAGAACCATCACTTTGGCTGATGTGGAGGAAGATGAAGACGTGATATTGATCATTGGATTTAATAACATGGAGGTCATGGTGAACGCCACAAGATAAGTTTCAGTGGAATATTGGGGACAAAACACATTTGTGGTCAGAGGGAAAAAAAAAAAGGAAGAGGAATTGGGAGAAGCAATTTTAATCAATATTATCAAAACAGAAGTGCCTGGTTGGCTCAGCTGGTTGAGGGTCCGACTCTTGATTTCAGCTCAGGTCATGATCTCATAGTTTGTGAGATAAAGCCCCATGTTGGGCTCTGCATTGACAGCACAGAGACTGCTTAGGATTGTCTCTCTCCCTCTCTCTATGCCCATTCCCACCCCACCCCCCCAAGCCCTCAAAATAAATAAATAAATATTTTAGAAATATTGTCAAAACAAAATTACAAAATTATAAAATATGCTGTATTTGTGCTGATTCTTGTCCAAATGATACATGTGTCTTGGAATGGGATCTTCTGACTGGTTGAGACTAGGCTGTGTTTTCTTTTCTTTTCTTTTTTTCTTTTTTTAATGTTTATTTATTTAAAAAAATTTTAAATGTTTTATTTATTTTTGAGAGACAGAGAGTGACAGAATGCAAGTGGGGAAGGGTCAGGGAGAGAGAGGGAGACACAGAATCTGAAGCAGGCTCCAGACTCCTAGCTGTCAGCACAGAACCTGGTGCGGGGCTCGAACTCAGGAACCGTGAGATTATGACCTGAGCCGAAGTTAGAGCTTAACTGACTGAGCCACCGAGGTGCCCCTAGGCTGTGTTTTCCACTCCAATTATAAGCATAATCAGTCAGATACACCTTCTAGAAACCCCTAATGATCTCTTCACTGTCATAGACATCAAGGAACATGACGGTATTAATAAGAATGCAAAATTTATTGGCTTTAATGTAACATATTAACTCAGAATGTGTGGAAAGTAGAGTCCTGTGTTACCTGAAATAACACAACATCAACAAAATGCAAATGATCAAGGGCAGTTTCTATTTTCTAGTCTTTCCTAATGTCTCATCAAATGGCCTCAACAATGTTATTGTGATGAAAATAATACAGAGTGGTGAAACCCTTCCAGATGTAATGATCAATCTTTGCCCAGTGATAAGGCTGATACATTGATTTCTAAAAAGAGCTCACAAGAAGGGGAAATAAGTGCTAGTTTCCAGCCTCTGCCTTTAAAAAAATTAAAAATTAATGGTGTGAATAGCTTTCAACCCTGGAACAAAGTGAAAGAAAAGAGATGACTGCACCAGATCTGCAAGCATGGGCTGGTTCCATGATTTATTGAAGATAATGGTTCTCCATTTGGGGAGGTCTATTAGGCAAATGTGATCAGTATTTTAGACTGTTTGGGCTGCTGTAACAAAATGCCACTGATTGGGTGATTTATAAACAACAGGCGTTTATTTCTCACAGTTCTGAAGGCTGGAAGTTGAAGATCAGGGCACCAGAGTAGTTAGGTCCTGGAGAAGGCTGTCATCCAGTTTGTACATGACTGACCCTCACACGGTGGGAGAGAGGTGGGGTTTCTGGAGTCTCTATTGTAAAAATAGTAATTCCATTCATAAGGGCTCCACCCTCATGACCCAAACACCTTCCAAAGACCCCACTTCCTAATACCATTACATTGGGCATTAGGATTTCAACATATGAGTTTTGGGAGAACACAAACACTCAAACACAGCAATCAAGGAAGAGATTTTCAAGTGATCTTGGTGGGCAGAATGTAAGATTACTCAGCACACAGAGAGGGTGCACTGGACAAGATGGAAAGGAACCCACTTGGGTGCAGTTGCAGGGTTTTAGACCATCAGGATTAATTCAGGTGTATGTGGTTTCTCTAGGTTGGGTTTCTGGCTACTTCCAGAAATCTAGAGCCAGATTTTTCAGGTTCATATTTCCTACTGCATCCTATACATCTTTCCTAGGCTCCCAAAAACCTCACAGCTTCAAAATATCCTTAACTAACCAAACCTGCTTCTCTGTTTCCTTTATTTCTTCAATCAATGGCAACAGCAACCATCTCACTATCCAAGAGAAAACTTGGGAGTTATTCTAGACTCCTACCCTTTTTCCTAGTGCCCTGTCACCTCTTTCTGTGCCCAGCTGCCATCTATTTCACTCCTTAACTTATCTGGAATCAGGACCACCCTCTTTAAAAGTGCCCTGCTGTAGTTTGTACCTTCGTCATTTTTCATTTGGATCACTCCAAAAGTTTCTTAACTGTCCCTCCTACCCTCCCCTCATCCCCTCCAGTACATCTTTCTCAGTGCCTCCACTGTGAACCTTCCAGAGTCCTTCAGTGGTCCCAACTCTGGCATGAAACCCTCTCTGATCTGCCCTTTCCTTCTCTCCAGCTCCTCCCCTGCACCCTGGGCTCCAGTCATGCTGAACTACTGTCTGTCCCCTTTTGTACTTGGCTCCTCAAGCCACAGAGCCCTGCATTTATATCTGCCTGGAAATTTCTTCCATAATTCAGATTAAGCTCACCTCTGGGGAAGCCTTCTTTGACACTTCAGGCTGATTTATGAGTCTCCCTTGAGTTTTCCTCTCCATCCATACCTGGCAAAGTGCAGCTTTATAATTTAGTTTTCCATCTTCCTCATAGGATAGTGAACTCTGAGGCCATGGTTAAATATAAGATGATGGCAGCACTCCACATCTCATGAGCTCTGTTTGTTGACCACCTTGAGGAAAGGCCATACTAACTCAAAGAAGCAGTAGTGGCAGAGGGTCAAGCAGTAGCATCCAGTGCCAAGCCTCAGTGCAAGCTGTAAATGGAGCCTGGGACCCAAGCTCCTGGTAGTGGGAGTCTTTATAAGCAGTCCTATAGTAGTCTTTGAGCATTATGCCCAGATGCATAGCCAACTCTCTGGCTTTCCTGGAGATTCGGTGAACTGCATAATATCTTTGAAAACATCTTTTTTTCGTTAAACCAATTAGATTGGCTTCTGTGGTCTGCAACCAGGAACCCTCACATAGACCTCTGAACTGGGAGTCCAGTCATCTCACTCCTGCTGTTCCCAGTCTCTGTCACATGGAGTCACTATGGAGAAGCTGGCTCTTCACTCTTCAGGCCTGACTCTGGTCCACTCTGCTGCAAAGCCTCCAGGTCCCAGGTCACTGTGCAGACTGGCTTCGTCCTTCAAGGAGTCAAGATGCTATGTTCTCCCAGCTTGCAGCCCTTAGTACTCAAACCCAGACATCTTTCTAAGATGCTACATGCTCCAGGTTTGCTGGGTCAGGACAAGGTGGTGGTTTTATAATATGCCACAAATTTTTTGACACTTCTCCCATCAAGAGATGGATTATATTTTTTCCCTTTAATCTGGTCAGGTCTTTGCAATGGAAGCAAGGCTAAATGACTTCCAAGGCCAGGTTTATAAAAACAAATGCTGTTCCTGTTTGCAGCTTCCCTTGGGACACTTGTCAGTTGCTAGGTGAGAAGTCTAGTGTCCCTGAGACCTCATGTTGAGAGCTCAAGTGGAGAGACCACATGGAGAGAGAGATGTCAGAGAAGCCCCAGCTGTTTGAGTTCTCCCAGCCCAAGCACCAGACATGTGAGTGAAGACTTCAAGATGACCCTTACCCCAGCGCCGTCTGACATTTGGATCACTCCAAAAGTTTCTTAACTGTCTTTCCTACCCTCCCCTCATCCCTTCCAGTACATCTTTCTCAGTGCCTCCACTGTGAACCTTCCAGAGTCCTTCAGTGGTCCCAACTCTGGCATGAAGCCAGAGTTGAAGAACTGGCCCAGTCAATCCCCAGACACAGGAGGAAATAATAATTAATTGTTATTTCGATCAATATCTTAGGGTCTTTCTAACACAGCCATAGATAACAAAATACTCTCTTGCATTCAGTGACAAAAGGAATTAAAAATCTGGACAGCATGGGAGGGGAGGAGGAGTTAGTGTTTAATGGGCACAGAGTTTCATTTTGCAAAGATGAAAAATTTCTGGAGATGGTGATGGTCACACAACAATGGGAACATACTTAATGCTCCTGAATGGTATACTTCAAAATGGTTAAAAAACAAAACAAAACAAAACAGTGTATGTATATGTTGCCAAAATTTTTACAAAGGAAAAAAAAAAATCTGGGCAGTAAGCAATTTTGGAATGTATGTAGAAATGGGCATTTCTATTATTAAAACAATCGGGCTTTATCCAGGACTGAGCCCCAGGCATTGAAGGTGATATTTATGTGAAAAATATATCTGTCTTCAGGATGATGACAGCTGCATTTTAAAGAATAATAATAAGGGGCGCCTGGGTGGCGCAGTCGGTTAAGCGTCCGACTTCAGCCAGGTCACGATCTCGCGGTCCGGGAGTTCGAGCCCCGCGTCGGGCTCTGGGCTGATGGCTCAGAGCCTGGAGCCTGTTTCCAATTCTGTGACTCCCTCTCTCTCTGCCCCTCCCCCGTTCAAGCTCTGTCTCTCTCTGTCCCAAAAATAAATAAACGTTGAAAAAAAAAATTTAAAAAAAAAAAAAAAAAGAATAATAATAAAAGCAGCTAATGTTTCTTCACTGAGCACCTCCTACGAACCCACTGCTAGGGATGCGGGCAGAAGGCAGGCAGTCTCTCTTCTCCTATGTCTCACAGTGTAGTAAGGGGAAGGCAGTAGTGGGTGTGTGAGCATCATGGGGAAGAGGCAGAGGAACAAATGAAAACGGAACATGTTGGGTGATGACAAGTGCTGTGCTGAGATTACAGCAGGTTCACGTGATAGAAAGCCTGGTGGGGTGTCTGGGTGGCTCAGTCGATTGAGAGTCCAATTTTGGCTCAGGTTGTGGTCTTAGAGTTTGTGGGTTCGAGCCCTGCATTGGGCTCTCTGCTGCCAGCGCAGAGCCTGCTTCAGATCCTCTGTCCCCTCCCCCCCACCCCGTCCCTCCCTCACTCACGCATGCTCTCTCTCTCTCTCTCTCTCTCTAAATATAAACATTAAAAAAAAGAGAAAGAGACTGGGGCTTATTGTACATTGGGTCCACAGGAGAGCCCTGAAAAAGTGCCACTTACTGAGGAGGGAAGGACAGATTTAAGAAGGGGCAGTTTTGGGTTGCCCATGTTTCTTTTGAACTGTTATTAGATACCCAGGTGGAGTTGTCAAGTGCTCAGTGAAATACTAGTCTGGAGTTTAGAAAGACTGGGGCTGGAGATAGGGGTTTGTGAGTCATGGGACTGTGGATGGGAGTTAGAGATGACTCTAAGTAAGATCACTAGGGAAAACACAAAGTGAAAGAAGTCCAGAAGGAAGAGGTTGAGAAGGATTCCAAGATCAGCAGCCACGGAGGCAGCAGACCAGGCAGAGTATGATGTTGACTATGTCTACTGCTGCTGCAGCAGCGGGGGATGAGCCAGTCACACTGTAAGGTTTGACGCCCATGAGGGCAGTGGTTGTGTTGTGGAGTCTGTGGAGAGGTTTAAAAAGAGGGTCAGGGAGGACTTGTGAAACGGGGAACTAAAGACAAATCCTTAAAGAGAACTTCTAACACTTTTTTTTCAACTGTTTTTTTTTTTTAATGTTTATTTTTGAGAGCGAGAGAGAGACACAGAGCGTGAGCGATGGAGGGGCAGAGAGAGAGAGGGGGACACAGCATCTGAAGCAGGCTCCAGGCTCTGAGCTGTCAGCAGAGCCCGATGGGAGGCTTGAACCCACAGACCTACCAGATCATGGCCTACGCTGAAGTCGGATGCTTAACTGACTGAGCCACCCAGGAGCTCCGAGAACTTCTAATAGTTAAAAGAAGCAGAGAAACGGGACAAGAGCTGTGGGGTCAGTTATTTCTCTGATACAAGTACTTTGCAACCATTTTACTTTAGTATGTGTCTCCATTTTCTCAGAATTCTAGTTTCCATTTTAAAGGTAGAAAATGAGACACAAAGAAGATCATGAATTGCCCAGGGTCAAGTAATTAGTAGGTGGTAGAATTGGGGTTTGAATACAGCCTTATGTGGATCAAGTATCATGCAACTAGCAAAACCTTTAGTATAGCCAATATACCATTCCTGTATGAAGAGATAATTTAATCACATTTTCTAATAAACAAAACATGTATGCTCGACTAAAATATTTATTTGATAATTTACAGCAAAGTTCTAATATGGCTTTGTTAGAGCTCTTTAAAAATATCCAATAAAATGTGCTTTATTATTTTTTCCCTAGAGAAGTACTAATCCTGTAGTATCATTTCAATCAAAATCCAACTCCCAAGAGGAAAAGAGCAGAAGAGATCACAATTTCATATATTGTACTGAGAAATAAGAGACCTTCCTACATGATAGCTAATCCAGTCAAAATAATTGGCCACTTTAGTGTAAACACCAGGAAACTCTGGTTTTCCGCAGTTTTCACCCCAACTCACAACACCCCAAACATAAGTCACATTGTTGATATCTTGACAGACTAAGGGGCCACCAGAGTCCCCTTTACAGGCATCGATGGAACCGTCATCTGTACCTGGAAAAGACAAAGGGAAAAGAAAATCACACATGTACTTCCATTTGCGGAGGCCACCATGCCGACTTCCTGTCTCCTCCACCAATGCGTGTACCAACTTTGGCTCTCCTACACTTTCCTAACACGAAATAACACATAATCTCTTACAGGTCCCTACTGGGCGCATACAGTTGTATACTTTGTCTTCTGCTCATTCTGCAAATTTAGTGAGTGTTTCCCTTGCTTCCTCTATTTTATGCAAATTTATACTCTGATGAGATTGCAATCTGAAAGTGGCATCCAAGGCTGATTGGGAAAATAATAGGAATACTTAGTGCTTATTGAGTGCTTAGTATGTATTAGCCATTCATTGTTTTAATCCTAAACAACAACCCTATGAGGCAAGTATTATTATCCCTATTTTAAGACGAGACAAATAAGGCACAGAGAGGTTAACTAATTCATCCACGGCCATACAGTTAATAAGTGGCAAGAGGTTGGACTTGAAATCAGGCACCCAGACCTCAGAGCTTTTCCTCTTAATTGGGTTAATTGTCTTCCAACAGGTTTTGTGAAATTCTCCCCTTTTGTCCTCTGGAATTCCAAACTCCATTTAAGAAGGGAGGGAGGGCACAGGGAATGGTCTGTTTATTTTCTTCTCACTCTTAGGACTTTCTAAGGTTTTTAAGTCAGTGATCCAAAAAGTTACAGGATGTCAATAACTTTGCACTTTTCTGTAATACACTACTTATAAGTGGTTTTAATAAAGCATCCTAGGGGTGCCTGGGTGGCTCAGACAGTTGAGTGTCTGACTCTTGGTTTTGGCTGAGGTCATGATCCCTGGGTTGTAGGATCGAGCCCTGTGTCCAGCTCTGCTCTAAGTATGGAGCCTGTTTAATAATCACTCTCCCTCCCTCTGCTCCTCTCCCCAACTTGCGCATGTTCTCTCTCTCTCTCAAATAAAAAAATTAAAAAAGCATCCTAAATGCATTGCCCTGCCTGGTTCCCTGCCCTTGGGTCACCACCAAAGTAGGAACTGTTGTAGCTGTGTTAGGTAGGGGTACTAGCAACACTATGATATTAAAGAAGACACTGGCAGGTCTCATAAGAAGTGCAATGGGATTTCTGAGGAGGGAGAATTTACTTCCAACTGGACCCATTTGAAATGAGATAACTCAGATTTTTATTTAGAAGAAGTTTGGGTTTGGATCCTGGACATATCACTTCTTGTCTGTAAGACTTCGGGCAAGTTTTATACCTGCTCTGCATCTCAGTTTCCCATTTACTAAGATCCCTAATTTTGCAGATGAGGAAACTTGCTCAAGGTCACATGAGTAGTAATTGGTAAAAACTGAGATATAAACCCAGGCAGTCTGGATGCAGAGTCTGTGCTCTTAGTTACTTGCTGTACTGCTGTATGATAGCATAAGGAAGATTTTTCTTCTTAGTTTAGCATGAGGGAACTTGAACCAACAGGAAGGGAAGAAACAGCCAGAAGGTCCAATTGAAGGGTCCAGGGCCCAGAGCAAGGGTGCAGATTTGGTGAGGAGGAGAGATGGTTGGTAGAGGGTATACGTACACATCTTAGAGAAACCACTTAGTGCTTACCTGCACATTCCATTTTTTTTTCAAAGTAGCGACCCGGGTAAAACTTGGAGCAGTTGTCTAGTAGCTTAACTTCACCCCACTGAAGTGAATAGACTTTTTGGTTATCTAAGCATAGTGAGAGAACAAACAGACATTTACAAGTCACAAATGAGGAATACCAATAAATACTTATTCTCATAACTTAGTGAACCATGAGGAATATAGACGATTATATACATATTCCCTAATACATTATAGACTTCTGAGATAGTTCATTAGCATATTTAATCACACACTGCTCAGATGTCCAGTTTTTACAACTGTCTTTCTAAAAATAGCTAAGGGGTTGGGGCACCTGGTGGCTCAGTCGGTTGAGCGTCAGACTTTGGCTCAGGTCTTGATCTCACAGCATGGGTTTGATCCCATCGGGCTTTGTGCTGACAGTAGGGAGCCTGCTTCAGATACTCTGTCTCCCTCTCTCTCTTTCTGACCCCCCCCCCCCGTTCATGCTCTGTCTCTCAAAAATAAACATTAAAAATAAATAAAAATAAAGATAGTTAAGGGGCATTACAGAACACATGCCCTAAGTCATACTCATTTAATAAAGACCTGAGATGAAGAAGGTATACTCCTTCGCATCTGATTGCTGAGTCTAGTGGGGGAGCTGGGTAGGAGTCAGTGATCAGCATTTTCTAACATAAATAGCTCCTATCGTTTTACAATCCTGCATTTCCTTGAAAGTGCTTCTTAGAGTGAGAACATCTTTTTAATGTAAGGAGTTAAATGAAGAAAATATGTATGAAGTTATCAGTGTGTATGTGTTTTTATGTGTCTAAGGAACTCCATCTCCTAAGTGATTTGGAAGAGAGTCTAGGATTTCCTTTTCATTTAAGTTAGAGACGTGGGACTTGAAAATTTTTCATCCACAGAAAGAGAAGTGGCAGGCACTGTTGCTTATTGACAGTCCAGGGAAGATGAGGAAAACGTTAAGAATACAGGGTGAGATGTCTCTGGTATAAGGAGTGAATCTTTGCCCCATCTCTCCTCCCCCTTTTCCCCAGCTTTCAGCAAATGTTATGCTGTAGGAAGGCAGGGACTAGGCCTGATTCACTAAATGCTATGCCAGCACCCAGCCTCATGCTAGCACAAAGTAGCTGCTTAATAAATATTTATGTAATTCATTAATCCATGAACTCAGTAATTCAATTACACTAAACATCTTATGCCAAATGACATACCCCCTCAGTTAATCTATAAGCTATCGGGAGACAGAGACTTCTGGCTAATCTTGAGAGGACACCTCCACGGATCCTAGCACTGTAGTGAGCACATTGTAGTTAACTGTAAAACTAATATTCTTCTCTTCTGGGAAGTGGGGGAAGACAAAACTCCGCCAAAGTATATGGCAAATTAGGAAGGAGTTTCTTCTTTTCTCCTTCAAGTCCTACCTAAAAGGTAATTTTACGATGCTACCTTCTTCAGGTTAAGAGCTTTTTTTTTTTTTAATTAGTAATTTATTATTTCCTCTAACTCAGGAGAAGCCTTTAAAAAACTGGGAACTCCTGTACTATGTGGACAGTTTTTAATGGCTCAGGAGAGTGTTTCCTTCCCTGAGCTCTTGTGTTGTATACTTTGTGAGGCACCTGTCCCATTCTGCTGTCTGATGGTGACATTCATGTCTGATGCCTCCTCTGGACTGAAAGTCCCTTGAGAACTGGTCTTTGTCTTTCAATCTTCCAGCCTCTGCACTCTTTGATGACTGTGTCCATATTTTTCATCAGTGAAATCCTAGCATATGCTAATAAACACAGGATGGTTATTAGATGATATCATGGGATCACTTTCATTTTATTGGGTATGAATGGTGTTGTGTTTTTGTTTTATTTTTGTTTTTTTAAGTCCTTACCTGGTAAAGATATCTACTGGAATATTCGTGGGTGAAATTACATGATATCTGGGTTTGATTTAATATGCTCCAGGAAAAAATGAATGTGTTGGCGGGGGGGGGGGGGGTGTTGGGGGGGTGGGGAGGAGAGGAAATATGTTTAATAGATCCCAATTGTCCTTCAGATGTATCCTCCACCCTTCAGTGTCCTGCCCCCTGCCCAAAGAGACTGACCTGGAGGGAATGCCTCAATAGGAACCCCTTAGCCTCTGGTTTCCAACATAAAACCCCAGCACAAGGAAGAGAGGGTAAGAAGAGAGGATAGCGATATTGGGGCTGGCTATAACCTTTAATCCAAAGTCATTGCTTCTCTCAAGGCACCCTGGTCTACCTGAAGCTCTTTCTCTTGGTAACTTCTCCTTCCTCTCATGTCTTCAGATCTAAGAGAGGCTGTTCTGGTACTGTTAGTCCTGGGTTCTTGCATAGACCTTGTAATTCCTCAACCCCCTACCCACATCCTTGTAATTAACCACTTTACAAATAACCCTTCCTAATTTTCCTATTGTGATTGTGACTGATGCAGAGAGCTAAAACAAGAACCGTTGAGTGTTGGTAACTGGAAACTGGGTGATGGATGAGTAAGTAGATTTATAATACTTTTATCTCTGCTCCTGTGTATATTTGTAAACATAGACAATAAAAAAAATTTTTTTTAAACAAACGTAAGGACATAATGCCTTCTGGATAAATTAATTACTAACAAAATTTAGTCTTGCATATTCAACCATATGACGCATTTGGGTCAATTTATACGTATTTTTTATACTTTTCAATGTGGCAATTATAAAGAATGTGCTAGAGTATAAGTCTGTAAGACCAGTGTTGTGAAGTTATTTACAAAGAAAATGTAGGAGGTCAAAAGGAAGCTAAATTTCAAATTTAACCCTTCAAGACAAAGGGAAAAGCATTGACTAATTTTAATCAAACTTCAAATTTAGTCAATTTTTCTAATAAATTGTCCCCACATGTCTACAATCTACATCTCTTATTCATACAAACGTCCACCTCAAGTCTTCTTAGAAGCCTAAGGAATAATTCTTTATGTTTTCTTCCTCTTTGCAGGATGTGACTGTGGGGGCAGGGGGCAAGGAGAATGGGGGAGTGGAGGAGAGAGCAGATTAAAGACTTACCTATACTGTGACTCTTCCCTTGAAAACCATTTTATCTTTCATCCATGTCTCTCTAACAAATCCAGAAAGTCCATGCTACATATGTCCCCCTGTCACTCTACTTTTTTTGTCTTTGTAAATGGTTACCCCTCAACATATGCTTCAAGATCACACAGTGTAGGTATCCTTTGAAACTCTGGATCAGGATCAGCTACATAATTTTCAGGGCCCAGTGAAAAATAAAAACGTGAGGTGGGGGCCTCTGCAAAAATTAGTAAGAATTTCATGATAATGACAGCAGAGCATTACACTAAGCATGGGGCCCTATGGAGCCTGGGGTACTGGGCAACTGCACGGGTCTCCTGCCCAAGAAGCCAGTCCTGCCTGAATGCTCTTTTTCCTGGATTTGAGGCTATGTTTCTCTCTTTGTACTAGAAGATTAGCTCCTATCCATTTATATTCTCATTTATTCCAGCCCCTGGATTCTGATTAACAAATTTTAAAGCATGTACCTTTTTCTCGGCCCCAGCCAGAAATAATGCATCTGTCATTAGGTTGGAATAGATATGGAGACCAGGGGACACAGGCAGGGACAGAATTAGGCAGCACACATTCTTTTCTCTTTGAGTGTTTTTTCATTTCAATCAAAGCTATGTCATTTTCATAGCTGCTTCCATTGTAGTTTTCATGGATAATAATTTTATTTGCTAGCTGAACAACTAGCTCTTCCTCAGGTCTTAACAGATGTAGAAATGATGTCCATATTTGGTAATGGTGAGCTTTACTGACACTATAACGGAAAGGAAAAGTGAGATAAGATATATTTATATTGAGAAAAAAAAACAATTATAAACATGAACATCTGATGTTTCATCTTTATATTCTCCCTTTTAAAGTACTTTCTTCCTTTTCTCAGATTTTTTAATCGTGAAGCGGTTTGCTGTCGTGAAGCGATTTGATTAAATTTATGGGATACAATTAAAGTCAGTGGGTAAATGAAGAGAGGAATAAGCAATCCATCTAAGTGGTCAATATCAGGGACATACAGAACTCACTAATAACCAGAGATGTCTAGAAGTGGAATGAATTGGCTGCCTCTGGAGCGAGAGCACCATCACTGAAGGTGTTCAAGCAGAGACTAGAAAGCATGTAGCCATGGGGAAATGGGGAATCAGGACACACATCATTACTGGCTACCCCAGAGGTTCTCAGGGTGAAGACCACAGCAGTCACTATCCTGACATTTAAGATTGACTTCATCCTAATACTGCATCTTATTTATTTGCTCACAAGTCTTTCTTCCTGTTGGACTGTGCCACCTTAAGTCAAAGATAGGGTCTAATTCATCTATGGATAGATGCCTGCATCTAGCATTGTGCCTGGAATATATTAGCTGTTTTAAAATTCAGTTGAAATGGTAAATGAGCTAAATATTGTCTCTTATTCTGCCTCACTTAATTTGCATACCAATTTTTACCTCATGGTTTCCAACAAATTGGCATTTACCATCATTTTCTCAGGTAATCACCTAACAGTTAAACCGTGATGTTTCAGGCGCTAATGAGGTATTCGGGATTTCCAAGAATGGTGTGCTTCATATAAATTTTGGTTGTTTTTAAGGACCAGAGGTCCTGAATATTGTTTAAAGGTTAACCCTGTTTATTCATTCAATTTACTCGACAAATACTTAAAGTGTATACCTATAATAGTCAATAAATGACTATTGCCAGGCACTGTGCTAGCTACTGGGCTACAGAAATGAGCAAAATCAGAAATAGTTTCTGCCTTCATGGAGCTCAGGATCTAGATGCAGTATTAAATGGATAATGACAATAATGAGGATATGATTCTACCATGTAAAGTGAGAGGAATCAACAGCACATGGGTTCTGAGAACTTATCAAGATGGCTTTGACTTAAGGGAGTCTGGAAAGATTCTCTGAGGAAGAGAAGATGGGGCTGAGATTTGAATAAAGAGCAGCACTGACTAGATAAACAGGGTAGGAAAGATCATTGCAAGCATGAGAAGTAACACATGAAGGTCTCTTTGCAGCAGGGAGCAAGGTGAACTTGAGTAGCTGAACAAAGTCCAAAACAGGCAGAGCAGACAGCAAGAGTTGAAGCTGTGGGGCAAGATGAAATTGGTGAAGGTAAGTAGGGATCAGATCATATGGAGCTTAATGGGCCATATTAAAAACATCATTTAGAGACACTCAGGTGGCTCAGTTGGTTAAGTGTCCGACTCTTGATTTTGGCTCAGGTCATTATCCCATACTTTGTGGGTTTGAGCCCCATGTCGGGCTTTGTGCTGACAGTGTGGGGCAGGCTTGGGATTCTCTCTCTCCCTCTCTCTCTCTGCCGCTCCCCGCTCATGCTCTCTCTCTCTCAAAATAAATAACTAAAAAAAAAACCCAACAACATCATTTAGATACTCTAGCAACAAATGAGCCTGGCAAAGCAAGTGTCTGACATTTTCATCATCTCTTAAGGGAGAAGTGGACCAAGTTATATAACTTGACAGTCTCAGTCTACTAACCTACAAAATATTTACCTCTTAGGGCTGTTAAGAATATTAAAACAAGACAACATATGTGAAAGTGCACATACATTATCTAATCTGTAAGAGGTGCTCAATAAATGATGCCTCATTCATTCTAAAGATGAGAACTGAGGCTAGAATCCCAAACTCTGCCCTCCTCCTTGCTGATCTTGACTCGTTATCAATACCTTTTTTGTACTGCCCTTCAGCCACTGGTATGGACTAGATTGTGTTCCCCTAAAATTCATAGGTTGAAGATCTAACCCCCATCATAACTATATTTGGAGATATAGTCTTTAAAGAGGTAATTAAGTTTAAAAAAGGTCCTAAGTGGAGCTCTATTCCCATATGATTGATTGGCCTCTTTATGAGAATAAGAAGAGACATCAGTGATGCACGCAGGTACAAAGCAAGCAAGTCAGGGCTGGAGCGGCATGTGAGACAATTAGTACCGAGCTTTGAACATCTTCACTGTCTGGAACACGTATCAAAGACACTTAAGAGGACATGGAAGGTGAAACAATGCTTTGTGTATTTGAAGCCTTTAAATGCATGCAGCTCTTTAAACAACATCCTCATTGAGGTGAGACCAGAGAAAATGCCAGGCTACTATCATTTTTTTATACACTTTTCAGTCATACACTCTTCTCAACAGTTTGGTCCTAACTCTACAAAACGTAGGTACTATCTATTTGCTTTCCCTATTTGCTTCCCATCATGCAAATGTGCTAAATGACACAACTTGGGACCTATGGGTTTGATCTGACCTTGCCATCTGGGATCAATAATTTGGTCTGGGGGGGAAGAACTCAGTAGCTTCTGGGGGGATGGCCTCTGGGGTTCCTATCATGAATATTGTAGGGGATTTAGCTGTTAATAGAGTGGAATTTGTCACGTGGTTTTATTTATCATCTGCCACAATCTCTATTACCCATTTTTATTATTTCAAGGAATCCAAAATCTTATTGGAGACATTTTTTACCTGACACAGTGTGCAGCAGTTAGAATCCAACAGCCTCCAATATAAATTCCTCCACAGTTGATTTTCTCATTATCCTTAATTGCCACCTGCCACGGGAAGTCTCCCTGTAGAAGACATTGGTGTGGTCACTGCCATTCTACCAGACGGTGGTACAGACAGGAGACCCTAAGATGCATCCATTGCAAGAATCCCAGTCTCTTATCATTACATATCCTCCCCACCCACTTTTAGTTTCTCAAACTTGGACTGCTCCTGGGAAGCCATAGGTTTACCACTTCTGCTGGCTTTCCTCCGACAACTCGTTTCCTTCGAGTGGGCCGGATGGGTTTAACTCCACAGGATAGTTTAGGGAGAAGTGACTTTATCCGTTTTCGTTCTTCAAGAAAGGAAGAGATTGTATCATTATGATTTTGAACCCATTACTTCTTGATGATCTATGCCACAAAAACAGCAGAGTCACAGCTAAAATAAAACAGTCTGAATTGATTCATAAATTATTTTGGATGCTAAGTGGTACTATTTACCTTGTTTAAAAATTCTGGCTTAATATGAGAATTGGCTTGATTCTCTGAAGTTCTGCTTAAAGACACACTGGGGGCAGAAAGAGGCTAGCTGTGGGGGTTAAATATTTACCAGTCCCTGGCAGATAAAAAATGTCACATGGCCAGGCATACTCAGGACGAGGGTCTCATTCAGAAATCATCAGAATGAGATGATAACATGGGCACCTCTATCTTCTCACTTTCATAGTTTTTACTTTTTAGTGGCTGTTCATATGGAATTCTTTTCAATAATATTAACGTTAATGATGTTAACATTTGAGTACTTTCTATGTGTCAGTCCCCATGCTAAATACTTTGCATATAGTTGATCTCATGTAATCATCACATTAACCCTGAGAGGTAACGTGCCAGGGACCCATGGAAAATTCAGGATCAGTGGGCTAGAGGGTGTTTTTTAGTCACTTGACATGCGATGATATTTCCTTTCTCTGTGAATGTTTAGATGTGGCACAGTTGTCACAGAGAACATGGCAGAGAAAGGCTTACGATGTGAATTGGCAAAAGGATTCATGAAAAAGAAGAAGGTAAAAATATAAGAGGTTTTCCTTATTCTTTCTATATATTTTACCACATCACAAAAATTTTTACAAACTTGCTTCTTAGCCCCAAATGAGAAAATTAATATCACTGTCAGTTACTTTGAGCATATAAGAAGGAGGTAGGTCCTTAAGTTGTGAGTGAATCTGGGTAGATTTGTTTTTTGTTTTTTTGGTTTTTCTTTTTCATTTTTTTTTTTTTTTTGGTCCCACCCCTTCTAAGAACAAGGTTGGGGAAAGAGTGTGATGTTAAGATTTTAAATTTCTTTTTGGACCTTTAAAAAGAGAGAGACCTCCTATAATGAGGACTATGGAAGCAGCTTGGGTACTATCTGAAAACTGATGCTATCTTGCGTAGAAAATAAAGGGCCTTTGTGGAAAATCTCTTCAGACTGTTATCTATCTATATATTTAAGATCTAGGGGCGCCTGGGTGGCTCAGTCGGTTAAGCGTCCGACTTCGGCTCAGGTCATGATCTCGCGGCCCATGGGTTCGAGCCCCGCGTCGGGCTCTGTGCTGACAGCTCAGAGCCGGGAGCCTGTTTCAGATTCTGTGTCTCCCTCTTTCTCTGACCCTCCCCTGTTCATGCTCTCTGTCTCAAAAATAAATAAATGTTAAAAAAAAATTAAAAAAAAAAAGATCTAAATCTTTTACTCATCACCTGATGAAAAAAAAATAGTTAATTAATTTTGGCGCCTGGCAATTAGAAGAGAGTCTTACATGAACTTTCACTTAAATTCCCCCCAAACAGGGAGCTATTTATTCCCAATTTGTATTTGAGGTTAAGTTGTTCACCTAAGGTTACACAGTAAATAAATAATGAGTCAGGATGTAACACAAGATTGTCTGACCCAAAAGCTTATTAATTACTGTCTCTTCAGGGATTTGATGCTTTAATTCATTTGGCTCTTAGTATACAACTGGACAGGATACAGATCTTCACAGACCTTCTGTTATCATGCTTTAAAACATTGTAAAAGAACAAGTTAATTCAAGTAAAGTCCATTATTTTTCTATTTCAAAATGTATGTCATGTGCCATGCTGGAAATCTGGTTGTTTTTGACAAAACTGACCTGACAAAGCTCATAGCAAATAAAAAAACTTTATGTAGGTCTAAAATATTGTTTTCACTTCAAAATTTGCCTTGTGAATGAACCTATTTTTAAAAGCAGTTCCCAAGAAGCATATATGTTTGTTTGTCTTAAAAATGATAAGGAAAGGAGAAGAGTAATGTTATTTTTTTCTATTTAATTGATAACAAAGGTAATTGTTGTTTGAATCAATTATACAAACACACATACACACACACACACACACACACACACACAACATTGAAATGCAGACTTAAACCAGGGAAGCACTAGTAAAACAGAATAATGTTGGGGCGTCTGGGTGGCTCAGTCGGTTAAGTGTCTGAGTTCGGCTCAGGTCATGATCTCATAGTTTGTGGGTTCAAGCCCCGCGTCAGGCTTTGTGCTGACAGCTCAGAGCTTGGAGCCTGCTTCAGATTCTGTGCCCCCCTCTCTCTTTGCCCCTCCCCAACTCATGCTCTGTGTGTCTCTCTCAAAAATAAATGTTAAAAAAAATTTAAAAACAAACAAAAAACCCCAGAATAATGTTAACTTACCTGCATCCATATTAGCAGTCAAAAGTTCTGTTTCTTCTATAAGAAAACAAAAAGTTCCAATGTTTATCCTTGTGTTTATAATAAAAATTAATTAAAATCATTAAAACTTTGATCATAATTTTCTGTCTTAAAACTTGTCCTCTCTTTAAAAAGGACAGTACAAATCCCCAAATCACACCATCTAATTTCCTTTCTATACCTAGGTAATTGTGAAGGCTCATGATGAACTGTGTAGAAATTTTGCAGGCACAAACTAGGTGTCTTGGTACAAGTAAATGGTGAGACTCCTGGTGCAGTGCTTCTCTGCATTCAGAATGCTTGGGTCGGAGAAGGAAAGCTTCTTTTTCAACTCTGATTCGTAAAGTCCTTACATAAGGTAGGGAACCGTGACTAACACTGACCAAAAGAGTACTGAGCTGACATTAAAAAGGCTCTTCTCATTTTGTACATAATAAGGCAGCTCTTCAGGAGTCATACAAAGATATTATAGTAGGCGTTGTTAGTATTAGGCATCTGGGATATAGAAGTTAAAAACATAAACAAAAGATTTTCTCCTCTTCCTTAGACTTTTGCTTGAAGTTCTATGGGATGATTCCATCTTCACTTTGTCATCCTAGAACATTTCAGAGGACAGGATCATGATTTTTTTGAGCTGGGGGGT
The DNA here is from genome assembly GCF_022837055.1 of Prionailurus viverrinus. Taxonomy (NCBI): domain Eukaryota; kingdom Metazoa; phylum Chordata; class Mammalia; order Carnivora; family Felidae; genus Prionailurus; species Prionailurus viverrinus. Next base: position 113,922,660 of record NC_062564.1, on the reverse strand, counting down.
CAAAAGGTGGATTCCCACCAGCATGTTTTTGGTCTTGGGTGAGGATGTGTCTGTGGATGGCACAGCCCAGAAGGGCAATGTTACTTGACTGCAGCAATCATGAGTCTTGTCTCTGGACAGACATAGCTATATCCACATTCCTAGGTTATTTATTTTCTGGGACAGAGAGAGGCTCTGCTCAGAAGCTTTCACAAAAGCACCCTGATGAATCAAAGAGGAGATTCAAACATTCATATTAAATGCTCAACAAAGGAAGATGGGGAAAGTCCAGTGTAGCTGAGGTGTGCTGGATATTTGAAAAATATCACAGAGCTCCAAAAGCACAAACCACAAGAAAAGTGTCAATGACTTTGATTTACATAAAGATCTCTGTTCAACAAAGCTCACTATGGATAAAGTCAATAGATGGGTGACAGAATGGAGGAAGGTATTTGCAATGTCTAAGACTGAAAACGGATTTAACATCTAGAATGCAAATCAACAAGACTGCAACCCCAATGTGAAATTAAGCAAAAGATACGTACTTGCGAAAGGATACAGTAAAGAAAAGGTGGAAACTCAAAAGCTAGTATGAAGAGAAACTCAAAGTCATTGGTTATTATAAAAATTCAAATTGATACATAATGCCATACGGCCTAACAATACGAGACTAGCAAAATTAGAAAGCTGGAGAACACTTAATGTTAGTGAGGATGAGGAGAGCCCTCGGGCATTGTTGGAGGTAGAGGTAAGGACTGGTATAGCTCTGCCAAAGAACATGCAGGCAATAGTTAGCCAAGTTAAGTAGATGCATGCCCTGAGACCCAATACTCCTTGTCCAGCTAGATGTCTCAGAGAAATTCTCTCACACATCCTGAAGGAGAGAATATGACTGACAGCTGCGAGTCTGTTACTGAGAAAGTAGGCAGTAAATTGTGAAAGATGAACAGAGGAACGGTTTCAGGCAGAAAGTTAGAAGCAAATATTAGATGGACACAGAGCAACACAGACAGATCTTTAAAACTTAATGCTTTATAAAAAGAAATGAAGGAAATATGAGATCTACAACACCATATTATGTGACTTAAAAATGTATGCTCACAAGAGAGTACACTTGGGTAAGAATGTGTACAAACAAGGCATACACATTTTAATACACATTAAAATGGTTGCCTAAGGGGGATGGGAGTAAGGTACTGAAATAAAGGAGAATAAATAAAACAAGAGAGGTGCCCTGCCTAGCCCAATGCTGATTATGCGGAATAAGCAGAGGAGTGTCATGAACGCATCTCTTTGCACCTGAGGTCTGAAGGAAGGAAGGAAGGAAGGAAGGAAGGAAGGGAGGGAAGGAGAGAGAGAGAGAGAGGGAAGGAAGGGGAAAAGGAATAAAGAAGGAAGAAAATAAATTACAGCAAAGAAATAATTGAGATTAGGCATTTAGAATAGGGGTGATCTTCGATCTCGCGGTCCGTGAGTTCGAGCCCCGCGTCAGGCTCTGGGCTGATGGCTCAGAGCCTGGAGCCTGTTTCCGATTCTGTGTCTCCCTCTCTCTCTGCCCCTCCCCCGTTCATGCTCTGTCTCTCTCTGTCCCAAAAATAAATAAAAAGTTGGAAAAAAAAATTCTCATTTAGAATAGGGGTGATCTTGAACATATGAAAGTCCCCCAGGAATCGTAAAAAAATCCTGAGGAGGACCATAAACTTCTGATAGTCATATTATATGAATAATAAAGAAATACTAAACATATGAATTTCATATAAACAATACGGAAATTTATATGAATATAAAGAGATAATAATTCATTTTTATGAGTAATAAAGGGTAGCTCTAAGAGCTGGAGGACTTGGGGACATCTGACTTATAAAAGTAAGTGAGAAAATACCTATCATGAAAAGATCTTCTCTCTCCTCTGGTGGCAATTTCTTCAGGAATTGCTTTGGTTTTGAGGAAAGAGTAAAGGAAGAGGAGAAGGGTATTCAGCAAAGGTGAAATGCACCAGGAGCCATTTGGGTGGTTTTTGGTTAGCAGGCTGTGGATGGTGAGTGTGAGAAGGAAAGTTTACCACACTGTGAGAAAGGTCTCTGTGCCTTTCTCACAGTGAGTTACTACTGAGTTACTCACAGCTGAGTTACTACTATCACATGGTCATATTATCTGCAATTTATAGCTACACTGGCATATAAGAAGATAGCTGTAGTTCTTTTTTGCTTCATTTCTGCAATATCCCAAGAATTTAACTAAAATTTTTACCTTGAGCCACATGTAAAAAAACCCAAAATTTACCACAGCAAAGGATAATTTTTGAGAAAAATGCATAATGTCAATATATTGCACATGTACCAGAAAAGTGCAATACCTTATCCTTGTTTTCAATTCTGTAATATAAATTTTATGATAAAGAGAGATTTACCTTTAATTTCAGAATGTCCAGGTCCTAAAACAAAACAAAAAAAAAACACTCACTGTAGCAAAGAGATCATGTTCACCTGAATATACACAAATCATTAATATTTCAGAAACAGTAAAACAACTTAGTATTTATAAATAGATAAAAGGGAATCACAATATGTCGTCTTTCTTTGATTTTTAATACCACAAAACCAATGTTTCATGTTGCATTTAAACACACACCAAGAAAATAATTTTTACCTGAGTTTTAAAAAGAGATGTATATTTGGGATATATTTGAGCACATACTGACAGCAAACTTACTATAGAGTCATACAAAATTTATAAGTCTTTAAAACTATTTCTAAAAGGTGGGCTTTCAAGGATAAATGAAACCAAGCTATACTCCAAACTTCCCTTGGTTTAGTGATTCTGATCTGTCCACTGAAAGATCGATGAATATATCAATATTTTTATTTTACATCTCTTCTCTCACTTGCTCTTGCTTAGAGGTGGAATAATTAGAACCACTACTAGAAAACAAAAGCTGGCACTCATTCGAAAGAAGGGTAAACTGGGGGCACGTGGGTGGCTCAGTCGGTTAAGTGTCTGACTTTGGCTCAGGTCATGATCTCACGGTTCACGAGTTTGAGCCCTGCGACAGGCTCTGTGCTGACAGCTCAGAGCCTGGAGCCTACTTGGGATTCTGCATCTCCTTCTCTCTCTGCCCCTCCCCTGATGGCGTTCTGTCTCTTTCTCTCTCACTAATAAATAAACATTAAATAATAATAATAATAATAATAATAATAACAACAACAATAATAATAATAATAATAATATGGGGGTCTTGGGTGGCTCAGTCAGTGAAGTGTCCGATTTCGGCTCAGATCATGATCTCACAGTTCGTGGGTTTGAGCCCCATGACAGGCTGTGTGCTGACAGCTCAGAGCCTGGAGCCTGCTGTGGATTCTGTGTTTCCCTCCCCAGCTTGCACTCTGTCTCTCTCTCTCTCTCTCAAAAATAAGTAAACATAAAAAAAAAACCTTAAAAATAATAATAAGGAAGAAAGAAGAGTAAACTGAGGTAACAATGACAGTTGACTAAATGTATTTTTGATATGGATTCAAAAAATTGATAAAAAAGTAAGCTTTTATAGTTCACTCCCTTTCAGTAGAATTTTTTTGCCTGATAAGCTAACAAATTGTGTTCTTTGACCTTAAACTTTATTTTTCATTTATTTTTTTATGATTTATTTTTTTTCAATATATGAAATTTATTGTCAAATTGGTTTCCATACAACACCCAGTGCTCATCCCAAAAGGTGCCCTCCTCAATACCCGTCAGCCACCCTCCCTGCCCTCCCACCCCCCATCAACCCTCAGTTTGTTCTCAGTTTTTAAAAGTCTCTTATGTTTTGGCTGTCTCCCACTCTAACCTCTTTTTTTTTTTTTTTTTTCGTACCCCTCCCCCATGGGTTTCTGTTAAGTTTCTCAGGATCCATATAAGAGTAAAAACATATGATATCTGTCTTTCTCTGTATGGCTTATTTCACTTAGCATTAACACTCTCCAGTTCCATCCACGTTGCTACAAAAGGCCATATTTCATTCTTTCTCCTTGCCACATAGTACTCCATTGTGTATATAAACCACAATTTTTTTATCCATTCATCAGTTGATGGACATTTAGGCTCTTTCCATAATTTGGCTATTGTTGAGAGTGCTGCTATAAACATTGGGGTACAAGTGCCCCTATGCATCAGTACTCCTGTATCCCTTGGGTAAATTCCTAGCAGTGCTATTGCTGGGTCATAGGGTAGGTCTATTTTTAATTTTCTGAGGAACCTCCACACTGTTTTCCAGAGCGGCTGTACCAGTTTGCATTCCCACCAACAGTGCAAGAGGGTTCCCGTTTCTCCACATCCTCTCCAGCATCCATAGTCTACTGATTTGTTCATTTTGGCCACTCTGACTGGCGTGAGGTGATATCTGAGTGTGGTTTTGATTTGTATTTCCCTGATAAGGAGCGATGTTGAGCATCTTTTCATGTGCCTGTTGGCCATCCGGATGTCTTCTTTAGAGAAGTGTCTATTCATGTTTTCTGCCCATTTCTTCACTGGGTTATTTGTTTTTCGGGTGTGGAGTTTGGTGAGCTCTTTATAGATTTTGGATACTAGCCCTTTGTCCGATATGTCATTTGCAAATATCTTTTCCCATTCCGTTGCCTTTTAGTTTTGTTGGTTGTTTCCTTTGCTGTGCAGAAGCTTTTTATCTTCATAAGGTCCCAGTAGTTCATTTTTGCTTTTAATTCCCTTGCCTTTGGGGATGTGTCAAGTAAGAAATTGCTACGGCTGAGGTCAGAGAGGTCTTTTCCTGCTTTCTCTTCTAGGATTTTGATGGTTTCCTGTCTCACATTCAGGTCCTTTATCCATTTTGAGTTTATTTTTGTGAATGGTGTGAGAAAGTGGTCTAGTTTCAATCTTCTGCATGTTGCTGTCCAGTTCTCCCAGCACCATTTGTTAAAGAGACTGTCTTTTTTCCATTGGATGTTCTTTCCTGCTTTGTCAAAGATGAGTTGGCCATACGTTTGTGGGTCTAGTTCTGGGGTTTCTATTCTATTCCATTGGTCTATGTGTCTGTTTTTGTGCCAATAGCATGCTGTCTTGATGATGACAGCTTTGTAGTAGAGGCTAAAGTCTGGGATTGTGATGCCTCCTGCTTTGGTCTTCTTCTTCAAAATTCCTTTGGCTATTCGGGGCCTTTTGTGGTTCCATATGAATTTTAGGATTGCTTGTTCTAGTTTCGAGAAGAATGCTGGTGCAATTTTGATTGGGATTGCATTGAACGTGTAGATAGCTTTGGGTAGTATTGACATTTTGACAATATTTGTTCTTCCAATCCATGAGCACGGATGACCTTAAACTTTAGAGTTTTGAATCAGGAGAAGAAAGAGGAGGAGGAGGGAAAAGGGGCAGAAGAGGAGGAGAAGGAGAAGAAACCCCAAGTAGTATTATACTGAAAAGTGAAATTGAACTGTAGAGCTTCAGAGAAAGACAAATACATGATCTCACCCATATGTGGAATCTAACAAAACAAACTCATAGAAAAAGAGATCAGATCTGTGGTTACTAGAGGCAGAGGGTGAGGTAGGGAATTAGGTGAAGGTGATCAAAAGGTACAAACTTCCAGATAAGTGCACGCTGGAGATGTAATGCACAGCATGGTGACTATAGTTAACATTGCTGTACGGTATACTTGAAAGTTGTTTCGTGAGTAAATCTCTTATCACAAAGAAAAAAGAATTGTTAACTCTATGATGAGATGGATGTTAACTAAACTTACTGTGGTCATCATCTCCCGATACATGTGTCAGATCAATATGCCGTTCACCTAAACACAAACAGCATTGTATGTTAATTCTATCTCAATAAAACTGGGAGGGAAAAAACTGTCCATCTTCACTGGCAAGAGTCAATGGCTTCCCGTTCTCCCTGAAAAATGTTTTAAAATTTATTTCTTTCCTCTTTTTACTAAGATTATAGCTACATTTAATGAACATAAAGTACATTGCTCAACTGCTTATATAAGCATCAAAAGAAATAATATGATTTGAAATCCTAAAACCGTGTGTTTTTACATTTAAGAACTGATGTCAATGGGGAGTTAAATAAGTCTTCAGTAAACTCAAATAATACCAAGCAATGCCAAAAAGAATTATTATTAATTCATGTATCCATACATATCTCCGACATTTATTTAATGCTTATTTACAAGGCATATTTGGAATATAAAAACAGATTCTGTTTTCAAGGGGTTTACTGTTGACAAGGGAGGGGAAGGGAAGATAGGTACAAAAAACTACAATAAACAGTTAACAGTGGTGTCCTGACATGGGGGTCTATCACCACATCAGAGACTAGGGCACCACTTCCTAGTTTGTGTTCTGTGGCATCATATAAATTTGGCTTGAAATCACCCATGGTGGGAGTAATCACACCACAGGAATTAGCAAAAGCTACAAATCAGGGATTTCCTCTCCCTCTCCAAAGCCAATTTACAAACATCTACCAGCACACCACTGGATAAATTTCATAAATGAAGCAGATACAAGCATGCCTACTGCTCTCACAGTCTTCCCCATCTTTGTTGAAAGCAGCTCCATTTTTCCAGTTCTCAGGCCCACACCTCTGGAGTCACCCTTAACTGCTCATTTCTTCTCATGCCTCCATCTAACTACTGGTCAACCCTTCTGGCTCCAGCTTCAAAATACATCCAGAACGTGACTGCTTCTCACCATTTCCCTCCCTACCAACTTATTCTTACCACTATCATCTCTTCCCTGGATGACTGCGTGGCTTCCTAACTGGCCTCCCTGCTTCTCCCCTTGCCCTTATACAGCCTAGTCGCCACACAGCAGCCAGAGTAATCTTGATTTCAACTGCAAGTCAGGGGCGCCCAGGTAGCTCAGTCAGTTGAGTGTCCAACTTTGGCTCAGGTCATGATCTCACAGCTCATGAGTTCAAACCCTGTGTCGGGCTCTGTGCTGACAGCTCAGAGCCAGGAAGCTGCTTCAGATTCTGTGACTCCCTCTCTCTTTGCCTCTTCCCTGCTTGTGCTCTGTCTCTGTCTCTCTCAAAATAAATAACATTAAAAATTATAAAAAATAAAATTAAATGTAAGTCAAATCATGTGGTGCCTCTGCTTTAAATTCCCCTATTTCCCTTACTACCAGGCTTGACTATCTGCCCTTGTCTCCCTCCACCCACCCCAACCATCTGTCCAACCTCTCCAACTATTTGCTCTTTTTTTTTTAATTTAATGTTTATGTATTTTTAAGAGAGAGAGACAGAGAGACAGAGTGTGAGTGGGGGAGGAGCGGAGAGATAGAGGGAGACACAGAATCCAAACCAGGCTCCAGGGTCTAAGCCGTCGGCACAGAGCCCGATGTGGGGATCGAACTCAAACCTTGAGATCATGACCTCAGCCAAAGTCAGATGCTTAACTGACTGAGCCACCCAGGTGCCCCAACTATTTATTCTTTAACCTCTCACTACCAGCACCTGTGACACATGCCCCATTAGCCTCCTTGCTGCTTGCTCCTCAAATATCCTGGAAAGTTGCTCTCTTATGAACACTGCACTGGTTGGTGCCTCTGCCTAGAACACTCTTCCACAGACATCTGCATGGCTGGCTCCATCCTTTCCTCCAGCTCTTTACCTAAAAGTAACCTCAGTGAGTGAACCCCTCCAGACTACCTTATCTAAAATTTCAGAACTTACCCCTGACATTTTATATCCTCCCTCCTCGCTTTATTTTTCTGCTTATACTTATTATTTTCCTACATATCTTACATATTTCTCTTGTTTATTGTCTCTCTTCCACCACTAGAATGTAAGATCTATGATGGGGCAGGGATTTCTGACATGTTATTCATTACTGCAACCCCAGTACCTAAAGCAGGGTATGGCACTGTTTAGTAAGAACTTAATAAATATTCACTGAGTAAATGAATGAGTATAATAACTTCCATAAACTTTTCCTCCAGAAAGCATTGATGTAAGCAAGAAGTCAATCTGTGTGACACAGAGTAGGTACCTAGCAAATATTTTTTACCATCAGAGGTTTTCCAACGAGCACCAAAAAAACAAAGAGCATTGACACATTGCTTTGAAACTTGGTAAATAAAGGGAAAGAATTAAACACTATTCTTCCTTTTTATTATGAATTGCATTTCATGGAAACAAAATAGTTGATGAAGGAAAATTCTTCTCTATAGAAAACTAGTAAATAAATGCAGAAAGAATGCTGAATTAGAAATCACCATTTTATAGTTCCTATTGACAAAGGAATCTAGTCAACAATCACATAGGCTACTAAGGACCATTAAGATGAAAGGTTGTGGGGGAATTTTGTAAAGGAAATATCAAGCTGGTCCAGTGATCAATCTTAGTGTCACTAGTTGTGGGATACCTAGACAACATAACTTTATATGTAATAAAAAGGACATAGCACCACCCATCAAGAATTCTTGCCTAAAATATTGAACTTTGTATCTAATGAAGTCTCTAAAAATCCAGAATAAGGAACATCCTGTAGGCAAATGACCAAGTGTCTCTAAAAAATCAGTGGCATGAGAAAAATTGGTGGTGGATGGGTAGGTAACTTTTTCTTTAATTGAAGTATAGTTGACATAGTGTTATATTAGTTTCAGGTGTATGATCAAGTGATTCAACAATTCTATACATTATGCAATGCTGACCACAATAAATGTGATTACTATCTGTCATCATACATTACAGTATTATGCACTGTATTCTCTATGCTATACTTTTCAGCCCATGACTTATTTGTAACTGGAAGTTTATACTTTTTTTTAAAGCTTATTTATTTTGAGAGAGTGCAGGAGAAGGGCAGAGAGAGAGAGAGAATCCCAAACAGGTACTGTGCTTGATCTCAAGAACCACGAGATCATGACCTGAGCTGAAATCAAGAGTTGGTTGCTTAACCAACGGAGCACCCAAGCGCCCCTGGAAGTTTGTACTTCTTAATCTCCTTCACCTAATTCGTCCATCCTCCCCACCTCTGCAGTCTGGAAATCACCAGTTTTTCTCTGTATTTATGTATCTGCTTCTGTTTTTGTTAGTTCTTTAGTTTGTTTTTTAGATTCCACATATAAGTGAAATCATATGGTATCTATCTTTCTCTGTCTGACTTATTTCACTTAGCATAATTCTCTCTAGGTTTATGAATGTTGCAAATGGCAAGAAGTCATTCTTTTTTAGGACTCAAGTAATATTCTGGTGTGTGTGTATGTGTGTGTGTGTGTGTGTGTGTGTGTGTATCACATCTTCTTTATCCATTCATCTGTCAATGGACACTTAGGTTGCTTCCATATCTTGGCTATTGTAAATAATGCTGCAATAAATATAGAGATGCATACATCTTTTTTGAATTGTTTTTGTTTCCTTTGGGTAAATACCCAGTAGTGGAATTGATGGATCATAGGGTAGTGGTGTGTGCGTGTGTGTGTGTAATTTTTTTTGAGAAACCTCCATGTTTTCCATAATGGCTGCAGCAATTTACATTCCCACCAATAGTGCACAAGGGTTCCCTTTCTCCACTTCCGCACTAATACTTGTTATTTCTTGTCTTTTTGATACTAGGTATGCTGACTGATGTGGGGTGATATCTCATTGTGGTTTTAATTTGTATTTCCCTGCTGATTAGGGATGTATCTGTTGGCCATCTATAGGTCTTCTTTGGACAAATGTCTATTCAGGTCCTCTACCTATTTTTTAATCAAATAATTTGGGTTTTTTGTGCATTGAGTTGTATAAGTTTTTATATTTTGGATATTAACCCCTTATCAGATATATTATTCACAAATATCTTCTCCCATTTGGTAGGTTGTCTTTTTGTTTTGCTGATGGTTTATTTTGTTGTAGTCCCAGTAGTTTATTTTTGCTTTTATTTCCCTTGCCTGAGGAGACAAATCTGGAAAAATGTTGCTAAGGCTGACGTCTAAGAGATTACTGCCTATGTTCTCTTTTAGTAGTCTTCTGGTTTCAGGTCTCATATTTAGGTTTTTAATTCTCTAGTCTATTTTGAGTTTATTTTTATGTATGGTGTAAGAAAGTGGTCCAATTTCATTTTTTTAAATGTACATGGCCAACTTTCCCAACACCATTTATTGAAGAGACTGTCTTTTCCAGATTATATATTCTTGCCGCCTTTGTTGTAGATTAATTTACCATGTAAGCATCAATTTATTTCTGGAATTTGTATCCTGTTCTGTTATTGATCTATGTGTCTTTTTGTGCCAGTACCATACTGTTTTGATTACTATAGGCTTGTAGTATATCTTGAAATCTAGGATTGTGATACCTCCAGCTTTGTTCTTTTCAAGATTGCTTGGTTGTTCAGGGTCTTTTGTGGTTCCATAAAAATTTTAGGATTCTTTGCTCTAGTTCTGTGAAAAATACTATTGATATTTAGATAGGGGTTGCATTAAATCTGTAGATTGCTTTGGGTATGGACAGTTTAACAATATTTATTCTTCCAGTCCACAAATATGGTATATCTTTCCATGTATTTGTGTCACTTCCAGTTTCTTTCATCAATGTCATATCGTTTTCAGAGTATAAATCTTTCACCTCCTTGGTTAATAAAATAAATACTTCTAGGTATTTTATTATTCTTGGTGTAATTGTAAGTGGGATTATTATCTTAATTTCTTTTTCTGGTAGTTTATTATTAGTATATAGAAACACAACTGATATCTGAATGTTAACTCTGTATTCTGCAATTTTAGTGAATTCATTTATTAGCTCTAATAGGTTTTTGGTAGTCTTTAGGGTTTCCTATGTAAAGTATCATGTCATTTGCAAAGTTTGACAGTTTTGTTTTTTCCATACAAATTAGGATGCCCTCCCTTCCTCCCTCCCTCCCTCCCTCCCTTCGTTCCTTCCTTGTCTGATGGTTAGGGCTAGGACTTAAGTACTATGCTGAACAGAAGTGGCAAGAGTGGACATCTTTGTCTTATTCCTGATCTTAGAGGAAAAGCTTTCAGCTTTTCACCATTGAGTATGATGTTAGTCGTGGGTTGTCATATATGGCCTTTATTATGTTGAGGTATGTTCCCTCTAAACCCACCTTGTTGAGAGTTTTTATCATGAATGGATATTGAATTTTGGCAAATTCTTATTTTGAATCTATTGTGATGATTATATGTTTTTATCCTTTGTTTTGTTAATGTGATGCATCACATTGATTGATTTGAGGACATTGAATCATTCTTGCATCCTTGGAATAAATCTCACTTGATCATGAATGATTCTTTTAATGTTTTGTTGAATTTGGTTTATTAATATTTTGTTGAGGATTTTTGCATCTATGTTCTTTAGGGATATTGATGTGTAGTTTCATTTTTTTGGTAGTGTCTGTCTGGTTTTGGTATCAGGGTAATGCTGGCTTTATGGAACAAACTTGGAAGTTTTCCTTCCTCTTCTATTTTTTGGAATAGTTTGAGAATAGGTATTAACTCTTCTTTAAATGTTTGGTAGAATTAACCTGTGAAACTATTTGGTCATGAAACTTTGTTTGTTGGGACTTTTTATGATTACCAGTTCTTTACATTACTAGTAATCAGTCTGTCCAGATTTTCTATTTCTTCCTGATTCAGTTTTGGAACATTGTATGTTTCTAAGAATGTATCAATTTCTTTTAAATTGTCCAGTTTGTTGCCTATCATTTTCATAGTAGCCTCTTATAAAAGCTTTTGTATTTCTGTGGTGCCAGTTACTTCTCCTTTTTCATTTCTGATTTTATTTATTTGACTCCTCTTTCTTTTTTTCTCAATGACCCTGGCCGAAGATTTATCAATTTTGTTTATCTTTTCAAACAAACAACACTTGGTTTCATTGGCATATTCTATTTTTTTCTTTAGTCTCTATATCATTCATTTCTGCTCTAATCCTTATATTTCCTTCCTTTTACTATCTTTGGGATTTTTTTTCCTTCCTTTTCTAGTTTCTTTAGGTTTAATGTTAAATTGTTTATTTGGGATTTTTCTTCTTTCTTGAGATAGGCCTGTATTGGTATAAACATCCCTCCTAGGACTGCTTTTGCTGTGTCCCGAAGATAATGGATCGTTGTGTTTCCAGGTGAGTTAACTCTTAAAGAATAAAAGAGACTTTAAAAATTTAATAATCAAACACAATGTTAGATTCTTTTGGACCCTGATTCAAACACATTGTTCTAAAAAGACATTTTTGAGACAGTTGGGAAAACGTGAACATGGGCTGTTATTAAGCAGTGTTAGGATATTATTATTTTTACGTGTACTAATGAGAGTACATTATGTACGTGTAAAGTGTATCATTAGAGATGTATATAGTGAAGTGACATAATATCTCAAATGTGCTTTAAAATACTCAAGCTGAACAAGACTGGCAAAATACTGGTAATTGTTGAAGCTGAGAGATAGGCACATATTGGTTCATTCTAATAATCTGTCGATTTTTGTTATGTGGGAACTTTTCTAATAAAAAGTTCTGAAAAAACCAATAAATATTTAATAAGTGAAAACATGAGAGAAGAACATTCCATAGTTCTTCACATGCCCACTCTCAGTAGTACCCTTACTGCTAACACTCGTCTATACTCACTTAAGATTAAAATATACCTAAAAGGAAGTTGCAGAATCCCTGGATCAAATAATGGAAAAGTGTAACCACAAAGCTTTCAATTACCTTTACAACCAATTTCATCTTCTCCTGTAATGCAGTCCAGCTCACCATTGCACTTATACTTATTTGGAATACAAACACCGGATTTACAAAGGAAACTTTTGCCTCGGCATCCTATGAAACATAAATAGAAGAGGTTTTTATTTTTATTTTTTCTTACTTAAAGTCGAGTGGGATAGAATCTTAAATTCAAAAGTAAAGTTTCTCCTACTACCTTTACAGCACAGCTCATCACTTTGGTCTCCACAGTCATTGACACCATTACAGGTTTTCTTTTGAGGAATATATTTCCCATTCACACAACGAAAGGAGTCATTTGCTGAAGAAACTGTAAATTAGGAATGATCTTTGTGAAATTTATTTATGGAGTTCTAGGTGACATCTTTATCACACTTGCCATAATGGGGACTTTAAGATAAAGTCGGGCATCAAATAAAAAAGGATTTAATGTATTGGTAGCATCAACATAATATATATATGGTAAATAAAGAAAATAAATGTCAGAGTGGGTTTATGGAGGCCCTTTCATTATCTCTGAAAATCAGTATTTATTGTGGAGGTCTGCACTCACTGGCATTGGAGAAGGAGGCTCAGGGATCAAGAGCCCTCGCTAACATCAGCAAGCACTGGTGTTCACCCATTCCTTTAATGCTGTTCCATGAATCCTCACTTCCATCTCATGACTTGCTTGGGCAGTGCCATTTACACTTTGATAGTCCTTTTTTTCTTTTCTTTTCTTTTTTTTAGCACCAAAAAAGCCTTTAGTCTTTAAACCATACATAATACTAAAATATTCCAATGTCAGGATGGAAGAGAAAAGTGGCAGTGACTGCCTTGAGACTGAGGCATAGATGTGGTCACTTAAATATTTTAAAGGCATTTTGAAGTGTGTAGGCTGGACCTCTCAAAGAAGATGAGGTTTCTTCTGACGTTTGAGTTACTTAGGTTTGTTATATTAACTTTAATCCAGATGTTTCAGGAAGCAAAGAGGAGTCAGGCAACTTTGCTTCCTATATAGCAGTATTTGAGTACACAGGAAAAGCACCAATTTAGGCTCTAAAGCCTCCAAAATGATTTTGCCTCTATTGCTGCAATTGAGTATCCATCATCTGTTTACTACAGTCATGGTATGGAATAAACAATTCTAAAGGAAGTTTTGAGGTTTCAGGCAAGCACTCTACCAACCTGTATTCTGTGTGTAACATACCACACCAGCTAAATCCTGGTAATTTTTAGTTCTTCTCTTAATAAAAGTGCATTCAGCCAAACTAGTTTCTAATCCCCGACAATGCACATGCAGACATTCGGTAGAATTTATATGGAGATCTTCAGGAACTTCAAAACTTTTTTGAGCCTCCAAAGCACCTCTGCAAATAGAATAAATGAAACATTAAGGTAGAATAATTTGTACTTTGCACTTATAACCTCACTATAGGAGGTAAGGAACTAAAGTAATTTCCTCTAATTTTCTACATAAGATACATTGAGCAAGATGCTTAAATTCTCTGAGGCTCAGTATCTTCACTTGTAAAAGAGAATATGACAATCTCAGCAAGTTTTATAAAGATTAATTAAAACAATCAATTTAAACTGACTAGCCAAAGTTCAAACCTGGTAAGCACTCAGCAAATATTTGTTTCCCCTCCTGTTTCTTGTTAAGGAGGAATCCTTCCACACTCCTGATGTTTCCTTCCAACCTAAGATGTATCATTCTTGGCCTCTCTTCATCTCTTAATTCCTTTTTGCTCAAGGAAAAGGAGTAGGATAATTGACCAGAGAATTTTGGAATTATAAATCAGACAAGTAGCTCATGTTTTCCATCTTTCCTTTTGGGGGCCTCTTCACCTGCCTCATGCTAGAAGGCTTACCTGGTTAGCCCTATTATTGCTTAGAATTTGGGAGGTTAACATGGTTCAATTCTAGCAGGTTCATTTTGTTTTTACGTTAACCTATATCCTCAATTCAGCCTTGACAGTATTAAGGTGATTTTTGGCATCTATATACCATTGCTTGGACTTTCTAATTTGTTCAGAATTTGTGCAGGTAAGAGGCTACCTCTATGACTCAATATCCTAGAGGTGATGAGTTATAGTAAACTATTCTTCCAGAACATTCAATTGTTCCCTGCTTCTCTTTAGAAGGAAATGAGGAAAATGGTGTTATAAATAAAAAGTTGAGCAAAGATGCATCGGGTAAATATAAACAATAATAAAGCAATAAGGGTAATAGAAATATAAGATCAATTAGAATGAAAGTCAGGGAGTGACTGGGTGGCTCAGTCAGTTAAGCGTCTGACTCTTGATTTAAGATCAGGTCATGATCTCATGGTTTGTGGGTCTGAGCCCTGCATCAGGCTCTGTGCTGATAGCGCAGAGCCTGCTTTGGATTCCCTCTCTCCCTCTCTCTCTGCCCCTCTCCTGCTCATTCTCTCTCTCTCTCTCTCTCTCTCTCTCTCAAAATAAATAAATAAGCTTAAAGGAAACAGGGAGGTATTTTTAATGATTTAATATCCATAATGACGATACAAGAGTCATAAAACTGCCAAGCAGCATCAAAATATGAGAACAAATGAGAGCTATTGGGGCAATCTCAGAGGTATATAATTTGAAAAAAATGTCTCATTCTAAAACTATCCAAAAGTACTAGATAAAATATAATAAATGGCTTCAATGAGCTCTTAAAGAAGTAAGGGAGGGCGCCTGGGTGGCACAGTCGGTTAAGCGTCCGACTTCAGCCAGGTCACGATCTCACGGTCTGTGAGTTCGAGCCCCGCGTCAGGCTCTGGACTGATGGCTCAGAGCCTGGAGCCTATTTCCGATTCTGTGTCTCCTTCTCTCTCTGCCCCTCCCCCGTTCATGCTCTGTCTCTCTCTGTCCCAAAAATAAATAAACATTGAAAAAAAAAATTTAAAAAAAAAAAAAAGAAGTAAGGGAAATATCCACTGGCTAAAATAAGAGAAGTCTGTCCATGAGCTTATACAAAATATGATAAAAGCAAAATACTGGGAGATCAAAGACTGAGAGAGTTTCCCATTAGGTTGACTTATAGGTTGTAGGTCACAAACTGTCAAAAATTACAAATATTCTGTGGCTCAATTTAATGATAAGATACTCTCACTAATGAACTTCTAGCAGATATGGTTTAGAAAGAAGGAAACTGAATTCAGCATAATGCTGAGAGATGCAAAAAGCAGTAACAAACCAAGATGTTGGTAAACATGAAGTACATCTGAATAAGCACAGTATATGTGTGTATATAATATCATATATCATATATATATATACGTGTATATATATGATGTATATATGATATATACATATATACATGATATATTGTATATATCATATATAATATATAAATTATATAATAATTATATATAAGCAAATATTTATATATTTTATATATTATATATGATACATATAATTATATAATGACAGTATGTATTATAATTGCTTATATAATGATAACAATTAACTTCAGGAATATATAAAAATAATGTGGAACTAAATCCTGGAACCTTGATAGAAATAATGAATTCTTTGTATTATTCCTGAAGAGGGTGAGGAATTCCTAAGTTAAGGATTCGTGGTATAAATGTGAAGATAACCACAAAAACAACAGAAATAGGATGTGTATAGTTTACAAACCAAGTAGAGGGGGAAGAGAGGGGAGAATTAAAAAACACAACAACTTTATTAACCCAGTAGAAGTTAGAAAAGGAAGAAAGCACACAGAAAAAGCAGGTTAAATAATAATTATAAAATAAGGGAAAATAAATTCAACAATGTAAATAATCACAATAATGTAAATGGACTAAACTATTCAGACAGTTATTGTCATATTGGATTTTTAAAAAAAATCTAGATATGTGCTGTTTATAAGGGACACATTTAAAAGATAAAGACATAGAAAGCTTGCAAGTAAGTAAATAGGAAAAGATTTGAACAAAGTAGTTATGAGCTTGCTTATTTTAGTGGATAACATACTTATTATCTAGAACCCTGCCCCTGAAACATTTAAAATATACTCAGCACAAAGCAAGTGTCAACAAATATTTAAACAATTACCATATAGGAACCATTCTCTTACAACAATACAATTAAATAGGAAATCTATAACAAAAAGTTAACTAAAAGCAAATATATATTCATTACAAAAGTAAAAAAGAAACTTCTAAATCAAAGAAGAATTATACTGAAAACCTGAAAATATTTCAAACTGAACAATAAATAAAATACCACTTTTATTGTATGCCACTGAGGCTAATGGCATGCAGATGATGCATTACCTAGAGAGAAATTTGTACCTTAAATGCTTATATTAGAAAATAAGAAAAATTGAAAATTTAGGAGGTAAGCATTTAACTCAAGGAATTAGGAAAATACAATAGAGAACAGAAGAGAGAGAGCCAAAGATAACAACAAAAGTTAATGAAGTGAGAGTAAAGTAACAAGAGACAATTTATGTATAAGATATACAAATAAAAACCACTATCAAATAGACAAATCTCTTCAAGGTTGACCAAGAAAAAGAGAGAGAAGACATAGATAAACAATATTAGGTATGAAAAAGTGGGGATAATTATAGACAAGTAGAGATATACAGTAATGAACATGTTTATAGCTATCTGAAACTGCAAAAGATTCGTATCCAGAAACTTCCAACAAACTTACAGGTGATCTGTGTTCAGCAGTGTTCTAAGTGCTAGTCAGACATGAACATATCTAATCCTCATAACAATGCTGTGAGACAGGTAGTTCATACTCTCAGGTCACATATGAGGAAATTAAGGCACAGAAAGATCGGGTAATCAAAAAACAAATAATTGGAACAATAAGACCAAACCAACCCTGGGAAAATCCACTGGCACAAGCACTTACTGTTGAAATCCAAGTTCAAGACAGGCCACATTAGCCTCCACTATGCTCCAGGCTTTTTTACATATGAACATTTTCTTATCTTGGTCTACAAGTTTTACTTCAACAATTCCCTCAGAAGTGGTAGTTCCATACTTTAAGGAAACACTAAATTGTCCTAAAATTAAAAACACACACACACCCACACACAAAAGAATGAGCAATATTTAGGCATTCACCTTTTCTCCTCTTGATTAAAAGCCTTTAAAATAAACAAAAAATGTAATTTCAAATTAACTTTGAACACCATGAAGATTTTAGTAAATAATAGTCTGTAATTGTTTTACCAGGATCTATTATGTATCAGTGGCTATACTACCCAGTTATACAGACTATTATGAAATCCTCACAACAACCCTGTGAAGACTACAATGATATTTTTACATGAGGAACCTAAATGCCTCCACTTTTATACATGAGGTTAACTTACTTGCTCAAGTGGGGAAGCCAGGAATCTGATGGAACTATATTGATCTCACTCCCAAGTCTGTGCTCTTAAAAGTAAGCCAAACAAATAATTGAAATGTAAAAAAAAAATTTAGGTATCTCATATATTTAAGGCATTTAATGCCTCAAGAGAACAAAAGTCTGCCACTGACAAAATAATCTCCATTATTGCTTCCCTCCTTCCCAACAGGCAACAGAGATGGGGTCAAATAGGGAGCTTTCTTCTCCTACTCCACAGTGCCTCAATATCTTAGCCAAGGATCACACAGATATTTAGGCAACTGTGTGCTGGCATATGTCATGGTGCCTTTACAAGGAATGTTTTGAGTATTTTTCTATAAATTCATGAAGTGTCTGTGATAATTGATATTAGAAGATAAGGCTGAGGTTTGCTCTACCACTTAAAATTTCATGAGCTCTTTTTGTGTGCCAAACACTGTATGAAGAGCTTTTACATACACCATTTTATTTAATCTTCATGAAAGTCTTAGGAGTTAGGAACTGGTGTTATTCACATTTTACTGAGGTGGAAAATGGGGTCTGACCAGTTACATAGCTTGTCAATAACCGAGGTGGGGTGGAGGGGCTTGCAACTAAAACTGACAGTGAGATTCCTAACCTTAACCACTCCAGCAATCTACGTATCAGCATCACAGCCTCCTCAGTGCATTAGAAGCCTGGATGGAGTGTAGACAAGCTCTTTCATCTGAAGTGCCAAGTTTGCTAGAGTATGTCCTAGGTCAGCAGTAGCCTGAGCTCCCCTTAGATCAGGGCCAATGGGCTTGGGGCTCCTTAGGGGTAGAGGCTGGTGGGAGGGACACTAGAAGAAATTATTTGATCTGGAGGTCCACAGGCACAGCTCCATATCAATATCAATCTTATATAAAGACTTTTTCACTGCGTTCTGAACCAACTCAATGACTCTGGGAATACTCCTGTTAGTCAAGTAGAAGTGAGGGTGGGGATAATTTTGAAGGGCTGGGCAGCAGAGTGGCACAGGCACTGAGGGGAAGGACCAGCTTCAGGGCCTTGTGCGTGAACTCAAAGGCTGGCTATATTCTGGTGACCCTATTTTCTTTAGTTGTCACCCCCATTACAATTAAGGGTCTAGGGAGGAATTCTGAATTGTCATCATAACATTTCATAGCAAAATTATCTTCTAGTAGACAGTATGGTAAACAAGTTCTTTCTTATATCACAGACTCAACTAGGGCTTTCCTACCTTCAGCTATGCATGTTCCACTATTTAAAAACTTTGCCTTTGGCTGAAGACATTCAAAACTCTTCTGCTGACAGTAAGTTAGGTAGCTTTTCCCATTAGTTGAACACACTGAGGTACCATTCTTTGGGCACTGATAAGGGAGTTTACAGATACAGGTCCCATCGATGCATTTCTGCCATGGTTGACAGAAGACTTTTTTGCAGGAGAGATGTGTGTATTTTTCAATTAGGCACTTGTTGTCTAGCAGATCCTTTTGAGGTATGTATGATGTCGAAGGAAGCTGTAAAACACAAAACAAACACTAACAAACTAAAATCTTTTTTGAAGATGATTAAGTGAAGGAAAGAAACAAAAGAGACTCCCCTATCCCACAGTATGGATGAGGGTGATGTGGTATAGTGGCTTACAGAATCAAAAAGGTGACTTCTAGCCCTAGCTGGAGGACTTACAGTTATATGCCCATGGGTAAGTTACTGACCCTCACAGAATGTGCATCTGTACAATAGGGACAATATCTTCTATTTTGCAAGGCTATTACAAGGATTAGAGATTATATACATATAATGGTTGACAGGTATGCAATCAATGGAGCTATTATTATCCTAAAGCCAACATAAAATTTTGTCTTTGAAGAAATCAATGAATCTCACAAGTCATGTTAAAAACTAACAAAATTGGTGCTAAATATAGTCTCGTGGAATGAACTGGTGAATTTTAAATGAAATTGGTTAATTTTATTAATAAATGCAAAACCATTTGTTAAACCCCTACTGTGTGTAAAGTTTCTCCAAGATGAACATACATGAACTCTGTCTTCCAAGGGCTTGATATCTAGGCAATAAGACAGAAATACACATAATAACTGGGGTACAAGGAAGACTGTGGTAATTGATATAACAGTGGTACAAATACAATACAGTACTCTTGGAGAACCAAAGTGGAAGAGAGTTAGTCTTTCTGGGGGGATTTAAAAAGGCCTCGTGGATGTGGTAGCATTTGAGCAAGGTAAGCAAAGACGGCTGCTAGCAGAGAGCTGGTGCTAGCAAAAGACAGGAGGGATAGTGCAGAATGTACTTAGGGAATCATGAGTGGGCCCAACTAATGGACATATGGGGTTTTGTGTGCTTCAAATGAGGTAGTCACTGGTCAGGATACTGGTAAGAGAGAGGTAGCAGGAGTGGAGTATGAGAATGGTTTGGAAAGACACTCAAGCAAGCAAAGCAACAAGATTGGACAATTTACTCCATGTAGCGGTTGAGGGTGGGTCCTAGGTTTTGAAGCTGACTGAAAGTAAGGAGGTATAATGATGCGTTTATGAATTTGGTTTGGGACCAGTTGAGTATGAAGCAACTAAAGGACATACTTTGTGGAAAAGGGATATAGGTGTGTGTCTGAAGCTTGGAAGACAGATTATTAGTTAACTCAATAAATGGGTTAGCAAGCACCACTCTGTGCCAGAGAATGGTCTAAGGCTAGGACCAGAAGAATAAAACTCTCTGGCCAATCCAAAGAGAGACAGGGAAACCTGACAATTGCTCTGACAGATATTGGCTGGGGATGCCATTAGTATAGTGTTCTGTCCTGACTAGGAGGCTCCAAAACATTTACAGAAATTCCTGTTTTCTGGGCTGTAGTCTGAGGGTGCTGTGCACTGGTCCTCTGGCAGAGGGGGTGGTGGGCAGGCACTTCAGGTAGGACTGTAATAAAAAGAACACCAGGCTTGTTCAAGACTAGAGAATAGAATGAGAGGGTGGTGGAGGATAAGACAGCAGGTCCTGAGGGAGCCACTTTAAGCAAGGAAGCAAATTTGCTTTTGGGGAAGATCTTAGAAATAAGATCAGACAGGCAGGAGGCCAATTAGACCTGCAGGAATCCAGAGGAAATCTGTTGAGAGCTGGGAACAGATCATTTGGGTCAAAAATTGTGGAAAGCATTGTGGAAAGTCATTGCTCTCTCTGTTCCCTAATTGGCCTGTCTAGAGGATGAGTGTCTTGTCCCTGTCTCACCAGCCCCCAGCAACAAGTCCCCCTCTCTTTCTCAGTGTTTTTCCAGTTGCAGTAACAGCCAGTGAGGGCAGAAACAAATTGAACAATCTTTAAATGCTGTCATAAAAACAAAAACCAATCAATTAAAACCATGCAAAAATTTTGCATAAGCTCTGGAAGTCTTTCTACCTAATATGCTTTTCAGTAAACTTTATTAAAACCTTTCTGACGTCTCATTTTTCCTTGACCTTTGGACAGAAATCTGGGCAAGTGTCATAACTTTTCAATCATTCTTCAATTAGACCAAAACCAAAAATTTAAGATTTTTACTCCCAGCAACAGTCATGTAACAGCCAGTACAAAGTCCAGTTCTGTGTAATCATTCAAACTCTGATCTTCATTTCAGGTGAAACCTTCTCCTTTTTCCCAGCTCAAACTTGCTTTGAGGGGCATGTTGGGCCTGGTATTCATGGAATGGTGGAAAAAAAGCCCAACAAAGTCAGAACATTGAGGAGAATTTACATTTAAGGAGCTGAAGATGTGGAGCAAGTAAAAAAGTTTGCTTCCCAGTCAGAGAGAGGGGTCCTTTGCTCCATGTGTCTAATGCTGCAGAGAGTTTCAGAGGATGAAGGCTGAAAAAAGCCCACTGAACTAGATGAACAAAGATCACTGGGACTCTTTGGAAGTAGTTTGAGCTGAGTGTGAGACATAGAAACCAGAGCTTGGTGTGTTAAGGCCGGAATGGGAAGTGAAGAAATGGAAGTGGAAGTACAGGGCAGCCATTCTGATTGGCCTTGTGCTTAGACATGGGAGACTGAACATAGGCTTTAAAAAAAAAATCTCTGCTTCCTCTCCAAGCCCCACTAAAGTGAGAGTAACAATTTATGTACCGAATTCAGAAGCACCCAAATATATAAAACAATTAATCGTAAACATAAGCAACCTTACTGATAACAATGTGATAATTGCAGGGAACTTTAATACTCCACTTACAACAATGGATAGATCATCTAGACAGAGAATCAGTAAAGAAACAATGGCCGTGAATGATACATTGGTCCAGATGGACTTGACAGATATATTTAGAACTCTGTATCCCAAAGCAACAGAATATACTTCCTTCTCTAGGGCACATGGAACATTCTCCAAAATAGATCACATACTGGGTCACAAAACAGCCCTCAACAAATATAAAAGGACTGAGATCACACCATGCATATTTTCAGGTCACAATGCTATCAAACTTGGAATCAACCCCAGGAAAAAGTCTGGTAAACCTCCAAAAGCATGGAGGTTAAAGAACACCCTACTAAAGAATGAATGGGTCAACCAGGAAATTAGAGAAGAAATTTAAAAATATATGGAAACAAATGAAAACGAAAATACAACAATTCAAACACTTTGGGATGCAGCAAAGGCTGTCCTAAGAGGAAAATACATTGCAATCCAGGCCGATCTCAAGAAACAAGAAAAATCCCAAATACAAAATCTAACAGCACACCTAAAGGAACTAGAAGCAGAACAGCAAAGACACCCAAACCCAGCAGAAGAAGGGAAATAATAAAGATCAGAGCAGAAATAAACAATATAGAATCTAAAAAAACTGTAGAGCAGATCATTGAAACCAAGAGTTGTTTTTTTTGAAAAAATAAATAAAACTGATAAACCTCTAGCCAGGTTTCTCAAAATGAAAAGAGAGAAGACCCAAACAGATAAAATCACGAATGAAAATGGAATTATTACAACCAATCCTTCAGAAATACAAGCAATTATCAAGGAATACTATGAAAATAATATGCCAACAAAATGGACAACCTGGAAGAAATGGACAAACTCCTAAACACCCACACACTACCAAAACTCAAATGAGAAGAAATAGAAAATTTGAACAGACCCATAAATAGTGAAGAAACTGAATCAGTTATCAAAAATCTCCCAACAAGTAAGAGTCCAGGACCAGATAGCTTCCCTGGGGAATTCTACCAGACATTTAAAGCAGAGATAATACCTATCCTTCTCAAGCTGTTCCAAAAAATAGAAAGGGAAGGAAAGCTTCCAGACTCATTCTATGAAACCAGCATTACTTTGATTCTCAAACCAGACAGAGACCCAGCAAAAAAAAGAGAACTACAGGCCAATATTCCTGATGAATATGGATGCAAAAATTCTCAACAAGATACTAGCAAATCGAATCCAAAAGCATATAAAAAGATTTATTTACCATGATCAAGTGGGATTCATTCCCGGGCTGCAGGGCTGGTTCAACATTCGCAAATCAATCAATGTGATACATCACATTAATAAAATTAAAGATAAGAACCATTTGATCCTGCGAATCGATGCAGAAAAAGCATTTGACAAAATTCAGCATCCTTTCTTAATAAAAACCCTCGCAAAAGTCGGGATAGAAGGAACATACTTAAAGATCATAAAAGCCATTTATGAGAAGCCCACAGCTAATATCATCCTCAATGGGGAAAAACTGAGAGCTTCCCCCTGAGATCAGGAACATGACAGGGATGTCCACTCTCACCGCTGTTGTTTAACATAGGGTTGGAAGTTCTAGCATCAGCAATCAGACAACAAAATGAAATAAAAGGCATCAAAATTGGCAAAGATGAAGTCAAACTTTCACTTTTCACAGATGACATGATACTCTAATGGAAAACCTGACAGATTCCACCAAAAGTCTGCTAGAACTGATACATGAATTCAGCAAAGTCGCAGGATACAAAATTAACGTACAGAAACCGGTTGCATTTTTATACACCAATAATGAAGCAACAAAAACAGAAATAAACTGATCCCATTCACAATTGCACCAAGAATCATAAGGTACCTAGGAATAGACCTAACCAAAAATGTAAAAGATCTGTATGCTGAAAACTATAGAAATCTTATGGAGGAAATTGAAGAAGACACAAAGAAATGGAAAAACATTCCATACTCATAGATTGGAACTATAAATATTGTTAAAATGTCAATACTACCCAAAGCAATCTACACATTCAATGCCTTCCCAATCAAAATTGCACCAGCATTCTTCTCAAAGCTAGAACAAGCAATCCTAAAATTTGTATGGAACCACAAAAGACCCCGAATAGCCAAAGTAATAGTGAAGCAGAAAACCAAAGTGGGAGGCATCACAATTCCAGACTTTAGCCTCTACTACAAAGCTGTAATCATCAAGACAGTATGGTATTGGCACAAAAACAGACACATAGACCAATGGAATAGAATAGAAACCCCAGAACTAGACCCACAAAAGTATGGCCAACTAATCTTTGATAAAGCAGGAAAGAATATCCAATGGAAAAAAGACAGTCTCTTTAACAAATGGTGCTGGCAGAACTGGACAGCAACATGCAGAAGGATGAAACTAGACCACTTTCTTACACCATTCACAAAAACAAACTCAAAATGGATGAAGGACCTGAATGTGAGACAGGAAACCATCAAAACCCTAGAGGAGAAAGCAGGAAAAAACCTCTCTGACCTCAGCTGTAGCAATTTCTTACTCGACACATCTCCAAAGGCAAGGGAATTAAAAGCAAAAATGAACTATTGGGACCTCATCAAGATAAAAGCTTCTGCACTGCAAAGGAAACAATCAACAAAACTAAAAGGCAACCGACGGAATGGGAAAAGATATTTGCAAATGACATATTGGCTAAAGGGCCAGTATCCAAAATCTACAAGGAACTCACCAAACTCCACACCCGAAGAACAAATAATCCAGTGAGGAAATGGGCAGAAGACATGAATAGACACTTTTCTAAAGACATCCGGATGGCCAACAGACACATGAAAAGATGCTCAACGTCACTCCTCATCAGGGAAATACAAATCACAACCACACTGAAATACCACCTCGTGCCAGTCAGAGTGGCTAAAATGAACAAATCAGGAGACTATAAATGCTGGAGAGGCTGTGGAGAAATGGGAACCCTCTTGCACTGTTGGTGGGAATGCAAACTGGTACAGCCACTCTGGAAAACAGTGTGGAGGTTCCTCAAAAAATTAAAAATAGACCTACCCTATGACCCAGCAATAGCACTGCTAGGAATTTACCCAAGGGATACAGGAGTACTGATGCATAGGGGCACTTGTACCCCAAGTTTATAGCAGCACTCTCAACAATAGCCAAATTATGGAAAGAGCCTAAATGTCTATCAATTGACGAATGGATAAAGATGTGGTTTACATATACAATGGAATACTACTTGGCAATGAGAAATAATGAAATCTGGCCATTTGCAGCAACATGGATGGAACTGGAGGGTATTATGCTAAGTGAAATAATTCAGGCAGAGAAAGACAGATACCATGTGTTTTTACTCATATGTCGATCCTGAGAAACTTAACAGAAGACCATGGGGGAGGGGAAGGGGAAAAAAAAAGTTACAGAGAGGGAGGGAGGCAAACCATAACAGACTCTTGGATACTGAGAACAAACTGAGGGTTGATAGGGGTGGTGGGGGAGAGGGAAAGGTGGGTGATGGGCATTGAGGAGGGCACCTGTTAGGATGAGCACTGGGTGTTATATGGAAACCAATGTGACAATAAATTATATTTAATATTAAAAAACAAAAACAAAAACAAAACAAAACAAAAACCCACCCAAAGTGAATGAGAGAATGTTAGGGGCAGTTAGTTAGGTTCTAACAGTGTACCTGGAGGCCAGCAAAGAAGTCATGCCCAGTTATCAGGAAAGTAAGAGGCCTGTCCAGGCAGTACTCCAGAACAAAGTCACAAGAAGCCGGATCAAACCAGACAGGCCCAAGATGGCTGACAAAGTAGGCTGAATAAGGAATAAAAAACCCAAAACCCTGCTTCCAAGACATCCTTGCCCCAAATAGTAAATATTACATCTCCTTGTTAACAATCATCAATAAAAGATAGAAACCCAAACCCCAGGGTGTACAGTGTTCCCTCTTCTAGCTTGTCCATTCATTTAAAAAATTTTTTTTACATTTTTATTTATTTTTGAGAGACAGATAGAGACAAAGCAGGAGTGGGGGAGGGGCAGAGAGAGAATGAGACACAGAATCTCAAGCAGGCTCCAGGCTCTGAGCTGTCAGCACAGAGCCCAATGTGGGGCTCGAACTCACAAACTGAGATCATGACTTGAGCTGAAGTCGGATGCTTAACCAACTGAGCCACCCAGGTGCCCTTTGTCCATTCATTTGTAATGAAATATATATTCATTACTAAAGTAAAAAAGAAACTTCTACATCAAAGAGGAATTATACTGAAAACCTGAAAATATTTCAAACTGAACAATAAATACCACTTTTATTGTTTGCCACTGAGGCTTATGGCATGCAGATGATGCATTACCTAGAGAGAAATTTGTACCTTAAATGCTTATATTAGAAAATGAGAAAAATTGAAAATTTAGGAGTTAAGTATTTAACTCAAGGAATTAGGAAAACACAATAGAGAACAGAAAAGATAGCCTAAGATAACAACAAAAGTTAAATAGGCTCCATTAAGAATTCTTATGCTCCCAAAGACTGAGAACCACTTCTGTTGACCAATAATTTTCAAAGTGAGTTACATATAATCTGGAAGTATGAAGATAATCAGGTGGGTAAAATAATAGAAATTATATTAATTTTTATGTTTTATTGAAAAAGTAGGAAGAAATAAGTTTATCTTTACTAATATTCAAATATGGATCAGCACATGTGCTTGCACTCATAACATATTCATTCAATATTTGTTGAGAGACTACAATGTGCCAGGTACTGTTCTAGGTCCTGGGGATACAAGAGTGAATTGCACAAAGTCAGAGAGCTTACCTTTCTAATAGGAGACAGACAAAAATGAATAGAGAATAAATATACAGTATGACAGAAGGTGTCAAATGTTGTGCAGGGTAAGAAGAATAGAGATTGGGGAGAGTGAGAGGGAGGACCATTATTTTGGGGGAAAAGTTTATCTTGGAGCAGAGATATGAAGGTGAGTGTGCAATCCATGCAAGTATCTAGATGTGAGATGTCACGGTCAGAGGAATGAGCCAGGGCAAAATCTGTAGGGGAGAAGCAAATGTGATGTGCTCTTGGTCTAGAGAACTGGTGTGGCTGGAAGGATGTAAGTGACTGGAGAGAGAACAGGAGAAGATGAGGTCAGAGAGTTGGAGGGATGGATAACTGATCACATAGGACCTTATAAGTTACTGTAAAGACTTTGGCTTTTTCTCTGAATGAAAAATAAAGTCACTGGAGGGTGTGAGCCTTCCAATATTTAGAAATTGGACAGAGAATGAAGAATTAGTAACAGAGATGAGAAGATGTGGCCAGTGAAGTAAAAGACAAATAAATAGAAAATGCTGGTACAGAGGCAAAGAGAAGAAAGGAGTGATCAGCTGCTGTGTCTAATGCTTCTCTAGTTAAATGGTGACCTTGAAAAATGTAATTTTGGTGGAATGGTGGAAACTCAAGCCTGACTGGGTTCAAGAAACAATGGGAAAAGAGAAACTGAGCACACACAGCAAAATTTTGAGACTTTAGATACAGAGGGGCAAAGAGAAATGGGGAGGTAATTGGAAGAGGATATTGAATCAAGAGAGGGTTTTTGTTCTAAGAGGATCATATACATGTGCTTAAGGAAACTAGATGATATGATCTAGTTTTAGCTAAAGGAATAATGGACAAATGGCTTAAAGATTCATGTAGTGAAATGAATGCTGGATGAAAATAATGCCCAAATTCAACACCAATGGAAAAACACATAGCAGAGTCATACTTCTAACCCCAGTAGAGGCTGTTCATCAGCCACATCATGGGGTTAAAAACAATGAAAAATTAATTAGCTATGACAAGAAGTCAGCCCTATCCCCCAATGAGTAGAATTAAAAAGAGTATTTGAAATATAAATTTCTATCTAGTATCATTATGAACCTCTCCCTATGTGTTTATTGTATGTTGCTCTTTGTGAAGTATTTTTTCCAGTTAATATGCCACTAAATCAAATGAAAAATTTTAAAAATAATAAAGTATATTTAAAGACATTATCCCATTAAAGATTGATGAAAGTTATTAAAATATTATCTATGTGCTTAAAATTGTGTTTTAAGGTGCATTATTTATATAGCAGTGTATTTATTATTTATAAAATATATTCACATATACTAGAAGCACATGTTCAACAATTTGTAGCAGTTATGACTCTAGCCTATTCATCTTCAAAACATGACTCAACTCTTTCAGTTACTGTTGCTTTTTTGTGTCTATGGGTTTGTTTTTGTTTTGTTTTCTTTTGGCCCTTTCCTTGGTATTTGTAATGATGCAGCAATTATTTTGATGTAAACTTTGTCTTTTTATTCTAGGCAGGACTACAATGAAACAATTTGAGACAGATGATTGGTAGTTAGAAAACAAGAAACAATCTTCTATTCACCCCAGTATACAGCTGTATAGCTTTACCTGTGGTTTCTTTGTCCATTGTTCTTGATTTTCATCTGTATCCTACAAACAAAAGAAAAAGAATGATCAACTATGACAAAGCACAGAAAAGGCCACCACTTCCCCCTTCTACTATTTAAGTAGCTGTGTGTGCTTAGGTAAGTGACTTTACCTTTCTGATTCTGCTCTTCTATAAAATGTGGAAAATAAAAATATCCCCACAGAGCTGTTCTAAGGATCCAATAAAAATAAATACCAGGGAAAACACAAATAAACATTTAAGACCTTATACAAATGCAAATATGATGGTAATTGTAGTAGATTGCAAGTGGCCCCAGTTCTTCTAACCTCCCTTCATCCAAGTCCTTTGTCGTGCTTCTCACTGGGGGCAGGGTGTATTTTCCTAACTCTAGACTCTGGGTCTGGCCATGTAACTTGCTTTTGTTTAACAGGAAGTCAGCAGATGTGTTACAACAGATTGTTGTTACAACCCCTCCAGGAAGCCTCAAATTTAAGAGTCTCTTATGTTCTGTCCCCCTCCCTGTTTTTATATTATTTTTGCTTCCCTTCCCTTGTGTTCATCTGCTCTGTGTCTTAATGTCCTCATATGAGTGAAGTCATATGATATTTGTCTTACTCTGACTAATTTTGCTTAGCATAATACCCTCCAGTTCCATCCACGTAGTTGCAAATGGCAAGATTTCATTCTTTTTGATTGCTGAGTAATACTCCATTGTATATGTATACCACATCTTCTTTATCCATTCATCCACCAATGGACATTTGGGCTCTTTCCATACTTTGGCTATTGTTGATAGTGCTGCTATAAACATTGGGATGCATGTGTCCCTTCGAAACACCATACCTGTATCCCTTGGATAAATACCTAGTAGTACAATTGCTGGGTCGTAGGGTAGTTCTATTTTTAATTTTTTGAGGAACTTCCATACTGTTTTCCAGAGTGGCTGCACCAGTTTGCATTCCCACCATCAGTGAAAAGAGATCCTCTTTCTCCGTATCCTTGCCAACATCTGTTGTTGCCTGAGTTAACGTTAGCCATTCTGACAGGTGTGAGGTGGTATCTCATTATGGTTTTGATTTGTATTTCCCTGATGATGAGTGATGTGGAACATTTTTTCATGGCCATCTGGATGTCTTCTTTAGAGAAGTGTCTATTCATGTCTTTTGCCCATTTCTTCACTGGATTATTTGTTTTTTGGGTGTTGAGTTTGATAAGTTCTTTATAGATTTTGGATACTAACCCTTTATCTGATATGTCGTTTGCAAATATCTTCTTCCATTCTGTCAGTTGCCTTTTAGTTTTACTGATTGTTTCCTTTGCTGTGCAGAAGCTTTTTGTTTTGATGGGGTCCCAGTAGTTCATTTTTGCTTCTGTTTCCCTTGCCTCTGGAGACGTGTTGAGTAAGAAGTTACTGTGGCCAAGATCAAAGAGGTTTTGCGTGCTTTCTCCTCGAGGATTTTGATGTTATGTTTAGGTCTTTCATCCATTTTGAGTTTATTTTTGTGTATGGTGTAAGAAAGTGGTCCAGGTTCATTCTTCTGCCTGTCGCTGTCTAGTTTTCCCGGCACCACTTGCTGAAGAGACTGTCTTTATTCCATTGGATATTCTTTCCTGCTTTGCCAAAGATTAGTTGGCCATACGTTTGTGGGTCCATTTCTGGGTTCTCTATTCTGTTCCATTGATCTGAGTGTCTGTTTTTGTGCCATGTTTTATTTTTTAAATAACTACCCATTTTTCCCAAGACCAGTATTTTGTTATTGGAAATGGCAGGAAAATGGTTATATGATGTGTGCAGGTACGCTGGGCACTTATACCCTATTCTCCTTAAAAAATTGGAAATATTACTTTGGGTCAATTCCATTATTTTTGCCTCAGAAATTAAAAAAAATAATTGGCCTTGTTTCTTGGTCTTGTTTTTTATTGTGAAGGTAAGATGGCTGAAATGTTGTTGTTTTCATTTTTTTTTAACATTTGTAGCAGTTTTATTCAAAATCACCCCAAACTGGAAACAACCCAAATATCCTTCAATGGGTGAAAGTTAAAACAAACTGTGGTACATCTGCACATTGGAACACTACTTAGCTATGAAAAACAACCTGAATGAATCTCAAAGACATACTGAAAGAAGCCAGTCTCCAGAGATTACATCCTGTATGATGCTATGGATGTGACATTCCAGAACAGGAAATCTTCAGGAATGGAGAACAGATTGGTGTGTGCCAGAGGCTTGGGTGGAGCAAAGGTTTGACAACAAAGAGGTGGCATCAGAGAATTTTTTGGGTGGTGGAACTGCTGTGTTCTAACTGCAGAGGTAGTCACACAAATGTGTTAAAACAGAACTGCACATACAAAAAAGTTGATTTTATGGTATATTAATTCAAAGTTTTTAAAAATGAAGATAAAACATGTCCCAATCAAATTCTTTTTAAAAAGGCTATAGAAGAAATTTTCCACCTGGGTTTCTTCCAGAGAGTCTGCTGTGTGAGGGCTCTGCCACACCAGCCCTGGTGTTTGTGGGTCTGTTTATTCGCCTGTAAAACAAGAAGTCAGTCTACAGCAGTGATTTTCCTTCTTCCCCACACTCTAAAATTGTACCCTTGGGCAAGCCCGTCATGGAAGTTGGGGTGGGGTTGGTTTGGAAGAAGGCATTTGGCTTCCACTGGTGGACCCACAGAGAAGTTGTGCTTTTGTCTGTCTCCTACATTGTTCATTTGAAAACCTCTGGATTAGAATCGCTGGTCTTGAGTCTGATCCTCAGGTCCTTGGGAGGTTTGAACCATCTCGGATTTCAGGGTCTATAGGTTGGGCCCACTCATTTGTCCTTTTGGCATGCGCCCTCATAGACCCAGGTGGTTAGCCAGACCAGGGCACTGGCTTTAGTGGTAAGCAATCTAAACAAGGCCTTTGTGGGGAATCTGGAAGAGTGCTCCTTGCTTTAGGACCCCCAGGGCACACATGGATTAAATGCAATGGGAACTCTGAAAAGGCTAAGAAGCTAGGCCTCTCCTGAAGTAGGGTGTGAAGGGACTTAAACCTTTTTTTTTTTTTTTTCCACACAGGAGGACCTTTTTGGAAGAGCATTTTGTAAACAGTAAAGGGTTATGCAAAGATGGGGGAATTGTGAGGATGATCGTGCTAACCGGGACCAGCAGGGCCAAAGCGTCATTCATGCCTAGAGTTGCTACCATAAGCCCTGACCGTGTGTCAGGCACCATGTTAAGGAATTGCTGAATCTTCATGACAATGCTGTGAGAAAAGGGCTGTCATTGCTTGGACAGATGAGAAAGCTGAGGCTCCAAGAGGTCCCAGATCATATGGGGAGGAGGTGACAAGGCTAGGTTCCAGTCTGCAGCTCTGGCCTTCCAAATCAAGACCTACAAGAGGAACCCCTGAAGCCTGATGCCAGGCCTTCTCTCCACGTGTGCCTCTAAGAAGGAAACTAATGCCACCTTCAAAGGCTGGCGGGGGACTGCCATGGGTACTCTGAGACCTTGCCACCTACAATAGCACTTGAAAATTTTTTTCCGTAAATTTTATACAATGGAATGCTTTCTTTGAAAACTATGTCATGTGTAAATCCAACCCAGAAAACCAGAGTTGGGTCCCTGTGGCTGAAGGTAGAAGCAGGGTTGGCCTGGGCCCCCAGGGCTCCCAGAGCACCACCTGGAGGCCACTTATCTAGTAGGTTGGCACTGATTGTGAGTGGCACAGGAGGCGCCATGATGCTTAAGGCTCTAGCTTTGGGTTTGAAAGAGTGAAGTGGAATGGTGGCTGACTTGTTTGTGGGTTGGTCGGTCTGCGGGAGAGCAGCAGGGTTCCAAGCTTGCCATATGCTTTAGGCACTGGTCCATTTGACCTGGGCACTTGCCTCTCTCTCCCATCTGGCCAGCAGCCATGACCTGTCACTCACAGGGTAGGAAACTTACCTGCACCATCGTATAGTTAGTGAATTTAATCTTTGAAGATATGGATAATAAGGTTAAAAGCTACAGCACCTTTCCTTTTTTTTTCTGGTCCTTATAAAAGGCATTATCTGTTTTGTCTGTAACAACAGTAGAACGCTTAAGTTCAGATCTTGGTCAACAGCAGATCTGCACCTTTGACCTGGGCACAGAGGTTGGTGAGATGGCTCAAAGTGGAATCATCAAACGGACCCCCTCCTGGTAGATGTCAGGGATCACTCCCATAGGGGAGCTGACCATGTGCACGGAGTTCTTGCCAAACAGCTGGAACTCATAGTGGATGAGCTGCTCCCAAAAGCCATTGTTGGGCCGGATGATGGGCCGGCATGACTTGGTCCACGTGTGGGCATCCAGCAGGGACATGGCATGGTACTTCATGAGGTAGGCAAGGCAGAGGGCAGCTGAGCGGCTCACGCCAGCAGCGCAGCGCAGCAGCGTGCGGCCCTGCTTCATCGCCACACTGTGGATGTGGTCAGCAGTGGGGTCAAAGAAGTCACAGAGACGTGAGATGGGTGCGTCAGCCACCGGCACCTGTACATACTGGATGTCCTCATACAAAGTGTTCACCACTTCTACTGGGACGTTGATGACGGTGGTGATCCGGTTGCTGGAGACCATGAGCTTGTTGTTGGCAGCCACCCCATTGCTGATGTATAGGCTGCTGGTGATCTGGGAGAGGCCCCTGACCAATGGCTGCCGGAAGCGAACCGGAAAGGTACGCGGGGTGCTGTCATCAGGCCAACGGGTCAGCGGCCAGTGAAGCACAAAGGCTGCATCTTTCTGCTAGGCTGTGCCATGGGAAACTTCCTCTCGTGGGCAAGAGAGCAGGTTCGTTCAGGAAGAAACCTCGCCCGAAGCGGGCGAGGGTCTCGGGGAGAGAGAAGACCGGTCACCACCATCCGGGAGCCACAATCCCGGGCCGTCCCACGCTCTGGTTTCCATAGCGATGGTCCTTCCTCGCGGTGAGGGATCCTCAGGGCCAGGTCTTCGGAGAAACCCCGGCCTCCTCTCCCCTCTCTGGAGCTGTCCCGCCCGCCCTCGCCAGGTTACCCGCCCGGCGATGACGCCGGGGCCACATCACTTTTAGCGGAGAGGTAGTGTCTGCTCAGCTCTCTGCAGTCCGCTGAGTCTCCTGTTGTTTTCATTTCTAACTAATTTTTTAAAAATAGGAAGCACAAATGAATATTACAAAAAGGTTCAAAAGAGTGCCTGTAAAACGTATGTTTCCTTTTCTCCCTTATCCATTCAACCTACCCAGGCCCACCTCAGAGTCATTCGTTTAATAGCTCTTTGTGGGGCACCTGGGTGGCTCAGTTGGTTAATCGTTCAACTCTGGGTTTTTGCTCAGGTCATGATCTTGGGATTTCCTGAGTTCAAGCCCCCCACCCCCCACCCCCATTGGGCTCTGTGCTGACAGTGCAGGGCCTACCTGGGATTCTCTCTCCCCTTCTCTCTCTCTGCCCCTCCCCTATTCATGCTATCTCTGTATCTCTCAAAATAAATAAATAAACTTAAAAAAGTTCTTTGTGAATCTTTCCACACATGAGCCCATATTTTACTTTCTAACTCTGTCCCCTAATACCAATGTAATTTGTAACCAGTGGCCTTGTAAGTAGCCCCTGGAAGGGAATACAGATGGTTTCTAATGTTTTGTTATTATAACCAATGTGGTAATAATCTTTATATGATACACATTATTTCCCACATATATTAAGTATATCTGTCGATAGTTACCTGGGAGTGAAATTGCTGAATCAATTAAAAAAAGCCTTTTTAATGTTTTAATTTTTTAATGTTTATTTATTTTTGAGAGAGAGAGAGAGAGAGAGAGAGAGACAGAGAGAGAGAATGAGTGGGGGAGGGACAGAGAGAGAGGGAGACTCAGAATCCAAAGCAGGCTCCAGGCTCTGAGCTGTCAGCACAGAGCTGGCCTGATCCAGGGCTCAGACTCACAAACTGAGAGATCATGACCTGAGCCAAAGTCAGAAGCCTAACTGGCTGAGCCACCCAGGTGCCTCAGCAGTCTTAATTTTGGAAGGTATTGCCTAATTTCTCTCTATACAGGTTGTCATTTGCATTCCCACCATTAATATATGACAGTGTCTATTATCCATAATCTTGATTATATACATATACATATACCTCACTAAACTTTTATCTTTGCCAATTTGGTACAGAAAAATGTTATCAGAGTACAGTTTTATTTGCATTTTTTCCCTCAGTGAGACTGAACATCTTTCAATATGCTCAAACTTGGGAGGTTTTTATTTCTTTCTTCTTGCACTAACCATATATTTTGCTGATGTATACTGGGTTTTTTTCTTGTTTGTTTTTCTTTTTTTTTTTTTATTATTTAAAAAAAATTTTTTTTTTCAACGTTTATTTATTTTTAAGACAGAGAGAGACAGCATGAACGGTGGAGGGGCAGAGAGATAGGGAGACACAGAATCGGAAGCAGGCTCCAGGCTCTGAGCCATCAGCCCAGAGCCTGACGCGGGGCTTGAACTCACGGACCGCGAGATCGTGACCTGGCTGAAGTCGGACGCTTAACCGACTGCGCCACCCAGGCGCCCCTTCTTGTTTGTTTTTCTATAGGAACTCTGTATGTTAAAGAAACCAGCACTTTGTCTGGAATAGGAGTTGCAAAAAATTTGTTTGTATATTGAAAAATGGCAAGCCTAGTACATTTGACACATAGAACAGATACTTTTTAAACACTACCCCCTACACAATAAAATTATTTTCAGTGAAAATCATGAAAAAATGAATAATAAATTATGCAGAAAAATGTAAACAGTAAACATTTTCTTTCATTGAAATTCATACATAAAACCATGCTTACAAAAAAAATAAGAGTAAGAAATACTGCAAAGTAAAGGCAAAAAAATAAATATTTTTGAGTACGTTAATTTATTTAATGAAAAAGGAAAAAGTTATACCTATACCTGTAATAGTAATAAATAATATTGCCATTTAATAGCAGTTAAATACATCGACAATAAGAATGAATTTCATTTTATTTATTTTTAATTTTTTTTTTCCAACGTTTATTTATTTTTGGGACAGAGAGAGACAGAGCATGAATGGGGGAGGGGCAGAGAGAGAGGGAGACACAGAATCGGAAACAGGCTCCAGGCTCTGAGCCATCAGCCCAGAGCCCGACGCGGGGCTCGAACTCACGGACCGCGAGATCGTGACCTGGCTGAAGTCGGATGCTTAACCGACTGCGCCACCCAGGCGCCCCATCATTTTATTTATTTTTAAAGCTTATTCATTTATTATTTCTGAGAGACAGAAAAAGAGTGTGTGCACACGCACATACATACTCAAGCAGGGAGGGTCAGAGAGAGAGGGAGAGACAGAATCTGAAGCAGGCTCCAGGCTCTGAGCTGTCAGCACAAAGCCTGATGCAGGGCTCGAACTCACCACAAGATGATGACCTGAGTCAAAGTCAGATATCTATCTGCCTGAGCCACCAAACACCCTTCATTTTATTTTTAAACAATTTTATTTATGTATTTATTTTTTAATAGGCTCCATGTTTACCACAGAGCCTGATGCAGGGCTTGAACCCATGACCCAGGGATCATGACATGAGCTGAAATCTAGAGTCAGATGCTCAATTGACTCAGCCACCCAGGAGCCCCAGAATAAATTTCATTTCAAAGATATTATTCAGGGCTCCTAGGTGGGTCAGTCCATTAAGTGTCCAACTCTTGATTTTGGCTCAGGTCATGATCTCACAGTTGGTAAGTTTGAGCCCCGCTTCCAGCTCTGTGCTGGCAGTGCAGAGCCTGCTTGAGATTCTCTCACTCACTCTCTGTCCCTCCTCTGCTCTCTCTCTGTCTCTGTTTCAGAAGAAATAAACTTTAAAGATAGTATTCAAATTTGGTAAAATATGTCTTTTTGTACTATTGTTTGCACTTGGCAAACAAAAATATTTCACCTTTCAGTCTGCACCAGTTTACTATTTTACACTTTATATTATTAAAAATGTTTCTTTATGTATTTTGAGAGAGAGGAAGAGCAGAGGAGGGGGAGAGAGGAGAGAATCCAAGCAGGCTCCATGCTCTCAGTGCTGAGCCCCACACAGAGCTTGAACCCATGAACTGTGAGTTCATGTCCTGAGCTGAAATCAAGAATTGGACACTCAACAAACTGAGCCACACAGGTGCCCCACTCTTTTATGCTTTAAAAACAAAAGTTCCAGGGGCACCTGGATGACTCAGTTGGTCATGGGATCGAGCCCTATGTTGGGCTCTGTGCTGAGTGTGGAGCATGCTTGGGATTCTCTCCCTCCCTCTGCCCCTCGCCCACCTCTCTCTCTTTCTGGAAAAACAAAACACACACACACAAATTCCAAATGGCAATTAGAATGACAAAACTGAAAATTCAACTTTTGTTTCTTCATCCTTACAATTCATTGTTACAGCACTGTTTATTTTGAATCTATTACATTCAAAAAAATGTGATAACACAGAGTTTGGAGACAGGAACTGTACCTGAAATGAGCTTGAACAATTCTAATGTATAATGTATATAAGACTGCCTCTATCAGAGCTGAACTGAGAGTTGACTGATTTAACTTACACTTTATAATACAATGTCTATTAAAGGATACATTTTTAAAAATATGCGTATTTGAAGTTAACATTTGCAATTTAAAAACTCAATCTCAGTAATCCTGGCAATTGCTAACTGTGCTATCTAATATAGGAGTCACTAGCCAAATGTGGCTATGTAAATTAAAATTAATTAAAATTAAATTAAATAGGAATTCTTCTGTTTCCAGTCAAGATTAAATAATAGGGACCAGATTGACCCTTCTGCCTAAAGCAATCAGGAAATGGACAAAATATAGAAAGCAATGATTTTCAAGATACTGAACATTAGGCAAAGAAGGGTAGCGATCCCTGAGAGAGGTGGACTCTACTGACCTAATTCTATACCTAGCAAAAATATCGTTAAAAATTTTAAGGCAAATAACAACCTCTTCAGACACAAAAGCTGAAAGAATTAATCACTAGCATACCCACCTTATAAGAAAAGTTAAAAAAAAAACATCCTTTAAGCAGAAGGAAAATTATGCTGGATGGAAATCTGGATCTACACAAATGAACGAAGAATACTGGCAATCTCTGGGCATATTTGATATGAGGGAGAGGTCAGTGAAGAAAGCAGCTTTTTTCTCTTCTTTGTACCTTTTTTTGTGGTATCTTTGACTTTGTTATCAGGGTAATGTTGGACTCAGAATTAATTAGTAAGTATTCACTCCTTTTCTTTTTTGGGGTTAGAGTTTGAGATGAATTAGTGTTAATTCTTCTTTATTTTTTTTTAAGCCACCAAGTTTTATTATTTATTTTTTATAATTGATTCCAATTTTATTAGCATTTTTATTATTTTTTAAAAATAATTTGTCAAGTTAGCTAATTCTTCTATAAATGTTTAGTAGAATTTATCAGTGAAACCATCTGATACTGGACCTTTCTTTGATGAGATTTTTTTTTTTTTAATTTTATTTAAATGTAAGTTTTATTTAAATGTAAATGTAACTGTAAGTCAGTTTTTATTTTTATTTATTTTTTTTTTTAAACGTTGAATTTGGCAAAGATTTTTTTTTTTTTTTTTTTTATGAAATTTATTGACAAATTGGTTTCCATACAACACCCAGTGCTCATCCCAAAAGGTGCCCTCCTCAATACCCATCACCCACCCTCCCCTCCCTCCCACCCTCCATCAACCCTCAGTTCTCGGTTTTTAACAGTCTCTTATGCTTTGGCTGTCTCCCACTCTAACCTCTTTTTTTTTTTTTTTTCCTTCCCCTCCCCCATGGGTTCCTGGTAAGTTTCTCAGGATCCACATAAGAGTGAAACCATATGGTATCTGTCTTTCTCTGTATGGCTTATTTCACTTAGCATCACACTCTCCAGTTCCATCCACGTTGCTACAAAAGGCCATATTTCATTTTTTCTCATTGCCATGTAATATTCCATTGTGTATATAAACCACAATTTCTTTATCCATTCATCAGTTGATGGACATTTAGGCTCTTTCCATAATTTGGCTATTGTTGAGAGTGCTGCTATGAACATTGGGGTACAAGTGGCCCTATGCATCAGTACTCCTGTATCCCTTGGATAAATTCCTAGCAGTGCTATTGCTGGGTCATAGGGTAGGTCTATTTTTAATTTTCTGAGGAACCTCCACACTGCTTTCCAGAGTGGCTGCACCAATTTGCATTCCCACCAACAGTGCAAGAGGGTTCCCGTTTCTCCACATCCTCTCCAGCATCTATAGTCTCCTGATTTGTTCATTTTGGCCACTCTGACTGGCGTGAGGTGATACCTGAGTGTGGTTTTGATTTGTATTTCCCTGATAAGGAGCGACGCTGAACATCTTTTCATGTGCCTGTTGGCCATCCGGATGTCTTCTTTAGAGAAGTGTCTATTCATGTTTTCTGCCCATTTCTTCACTGGGTTATTTGTTTTTCGGGTGTGGAGTTTGGTGAGCTCTTTATAGATTTTGGATACTAGCCCTTTGTCCGATATGTCATTTGCGAATATCTTTTCCCATTCCGTTGGTTGCCTTTTAGTTTTGTTGGTTGTTTCCTTTGCTGTGCAGAAGCTTTTTATCTTCATAAGGTCCCAGTAATTCACTTTTGCTTTTAATTCCCTTGCCTTTGGGGATGTGTCGAGTAAGAGATTGCTACGGCTGAGGTCAGAGAGGTCTTTTCCTGCTTTCTCCTCTAAGGTTTTGATGGTTTCTTGTCTCACATTTAGGTCCTTTATCCATTTTGAGTTTATTTTTGTGAATGGTGTGAGAAAGTGGTCTAGTTTCAACCTTCTGCATGTTGCTGTCCAATTCTCCCAGCACCATTTGTTAAAGAGGCTGTCTTTTTTCCATTGGATGTTCTTTCCTGCTTTGTCAAAGATGAGTTGGCCATACGTTTGTGGGTCTAGTTCTGGGGTTTCTATTCTATTCCATTGGTCTATGTGTCTGTTCTGGTGCCAATACCATGCTGTCTTGATGATGACAGCTTTGTAGTAGAGGCTAAAGTCTGGGATTGTGATGCCTCCTGCTTTGGTCTTCTTCTTCAAAATTCCTTTGGCTATTCGGGGCCTTTTGTGGTTCCATATGAATTTTAGGATTGCTTGTTCTAGTTTCGAGAAGAATGCTGGTGCAATTTTGATTGGGATTGCATTGAATGTGTAGATAGCTTTGGGTAGTATTGACATTTTGACAATATTTATTTTTCCAATCCATGAGCAGGGAATGTCTTTCCATTTCTTTAAATCTTCTTCAATTTCCTTCATAAGCTTTCTATAATTTTCAGCATACAGATCCTTTACATCTTTGGTTAGATTTATTCCTAGGTATTTTATGCTTCTTGGTGCAATTGTGAATGGGATCAGTTTCTTTATTTGTCTTTCTGTTGCTTCATTGTTAGTGTATAAGAATGCAATTGATTTCTGTACATTGATTTTGTATCCTGCAACTTTGCTGAAT
The DNA here is from genome assembly GCF_022837055.1 of Prionailurus viverrinus. NCBI lineage: Eukaryota > Metazoa > Chordata > Mammalia > Carnivora > Felidae > Prionailurus > Prionailurus viverrinus. The sequence continues at coordinate 113,882,579 of NC_062564.1, read as the reverse complement.
TCATGTATCAGTTCTAGCAGACTTTTGGTGGAGTCTATCGGATTTTCCATGTATAATATCATGTCATCTGCAAAAAGCGAAAGCTTGACTTCATCTTTGCCAATTTTGATGCCTTTGATTTCCTTTTGTTGTCTGATTGCTGATGCTAGAACTTCCAGCACTATGTTAAACAGCAGCGGTGAGAGTGGGCATCCTTGTCGTGTTCCTGATCTCAGGGAAAAAGCTCTCAGTTTTTCCCCGTTGAGGATGATGTTAGCTGTGGGCTTTTCATAAATGGCTTTTATGATCTTTAAGTATGTTCCTTCTATCCCGACTTTCTCAAGGGTTTTTATTAAGAAAGGGTGCTGGATTTTGTCGAAGGCCTTTTCTGCATCGATTGACAGGATCATATGGTTCTTCTCTTTTTTTTTGTTAATGTGATGTATCATGTTGATTGATTTGCGAATGTTGAACCAGCCCTGCATCCCAGGAATGAATCCCACTTGATCATGGTGAATAATTCTTTTTATATGCCGTTGAATTCGATTTGCTAGTATCTTATTGAGAATTTTTGCGTCCATATTCATCAGGGATATTGGCCTGTAGTTCTCTTTTTTTACTGGGTCTCTGTCTGGTTTAGGAATCAAAGTAATACTGGCTTCATAGAATGAGTCTGGAAGTTTTCCTTCCCTTTCTATTTCTTGGAATAGCTTGAGAAGGATAGGTATTATCTCTGCTTTAAACGTCTGGTAGAACTCCCCTGGGAAGCCATCTGGTCCTGGACTCTTATTTGTTGGGAGATTTTTGATAACCGATTCAATTTCTTCGCTGGTTATGGGTCTGTTCAAGCTTTCTATTTCCTCCTGATTGAGTTTTGGAAGCGTGTGGGTGTTCAGGAGTTTGTCCATTTCTTCCAGGTTGTCCAGTTTGTTGGCATATAATTTTTCATAGTATTCCCTGATAATTGCTTGTATCTCTGAGGGATTGGTTGTAATAATTCCATTTTCATTCATTATTTTATCTATTTGGGTCATCTCCCTTTTCTTTTTGAGAAGCCTGGCTAGAGGTTTGTCAATTTTGTTTATTTTTTCAAAAAACCAACTCTTGGTTTCGTTGATCTGCTCTACAGTTTTTTTAGTTTCTATATTGTTTATTTCTGCTCTGATCTTTATTATTTCTCTTCTTCTGCTAGGTTTAGGCTGCCTTTGCTGTTCTGCCTCTAGTTCCTTTAGGTGTGCTGTTAGAGTTTGTATTTGGGATTTTTCTTGTTTCTTGAGATAGGACTGGATGGCAATGTATTTTCCTCTCAGGACTGCCTTCGCTGCGTCCCAAAGCGTTTGGATTGTTGTATTTTCATTTTCGTTTGTTTCCATATATTTTTTAATTTCTTCTCTAATTGCCTGGTTGACCCACTCATTCATTAGTAGGGTGTTCTTTAACCTCCATGCTTTTGGAGGTTTTCCAGACTTTTTTCTGTGGTTGATTTCAAGCTTCATAGCATTGTGGTCTGAAAGTAAGCATGGTATAATTTCAATTCTTGTAAACTTATGAAGGGCTGTTTTGTGACCCAGTATATGATCTATCTTGGAGAATGTTCCATGTGCACTCGAGAAGAAAGTATATTCTGTTGCTTTGGGATGCAGAGTTCTAAATATATCTGTCAAGTCCATCTGATCCAATGTGTCATTCAGGGCCCTTGTTTCTTTATTGACCGTGTGTCTAGATGATCTATCCATTTCTGTAAGTGGGGTGTTAAAGTCCCCTGCAATTACCACATTCTTATCAATAAGGTTGCTTAGGTTTATGAGTAATTGTTTTATATATTTGGGGGCTCTGGTGTTCGGCGCATAGACATTTATAATTGTTAGCTCTTCCTGATGGATAGACCCTGTAACTATTATATAATGTCCTTCTTCATCTCTTGTTACAGCCTTTAATTTAAAGTCTAGTTTGTCTGATATAAGTATGGCTACTCCAGCTTTTTTTTGGCTTCCAGTAGCATGATAAATAGTTCTCCATCCCCTCACTCTCAATCTAAAGGTGTCCTCAGGTCTAAAATGAGTCTCTTGTAGACAGCAAATAGATGGGTCTTGTTTTTTTATCCATTCTGATACCCTATGTCTTTTGGTTGGTGCATTTAATCCATTTACATTCAGTGTTATTATAGAAAAATACGGGTTTAGAGTCATTGTGATGTCTGTATGTTTTATGCTTGTAGTGATGTGTCTGGGACTTTGTCTCACAGGGTCCCCCTTAAGATCTCTTGTAGGGCTGGTTTAGTGGTGACAAATTCCTTCAGTTTTTGTTTGTTCGGGAAGACCTTTATCTCTCCTTCTATTCTAAATGACAGACTTGCTGGATAAAGGATTCTCGGCTGCATATTTTTTCTGTCTAGCACCCTGAAAATCTCGTGCCAATTCTTTCTGGCCTGCCAAGTTTCAAAAGAGAGATCAGTCACGAGTCTTATAGGTCTCCCTTTATATGTGAGGGCACGTTTACCCCTTGCTGCTTTCAGAATTTTCTCTTTATCCTTGTATTTTGCCAGTTTCACTATGATATGTCGTGCAGAAGATCGATTCAAGTTACGTCTGAAGGGAGTTCTCTGTGCCTCTTGGATTTCAATGCCTTTTTCCTTCCCCAGTTCAGGGAAGTTCTCAGCTATTATTTCTTCAAGTACCCCTTCAGCACCTTTCCCTCTCTCTTCCTCCTCTGGGATACCAATTATGCGTATATTATTTCTCTTTAGTGCATCACTTAGTTCTCTAATTTTCCCCTCATACTCCTGGATTTTTTTATCTCTCTTTTTCTCAGCTTCCTCTTTTTCCATAACTTTATCTTCTAGTTCACCTATTCTCTCCTCTGCCTCTTCAAGCCGAGCTGTGGTGGTTTCCATTTTGTTATGCATTTCGTTTAAAGCGTTTTTCAGCTCCTCGTGACTGTTCCTTAGTCCCTTGATCTCTGTAGCAAGAGATTCTCTGCTGTCCTGTATACTGTTTTCAAGCCCAGCGATTAATTTTATGACTATTATTCTAAATTCACTTTCTGTTATATTATTTAAATCCTTTTTGATCAGCTCATTAGCTGTTGTTATTTCCTGGAGATTCTTCTGAGGGGAATTCTTCCGCTTGGTCATTTTGGATAGTCCCTGGCGTGGTGAGGACCTGCAGGGCACTTCCCCTGTGCTGTGGTGTATAACTGGAGTTGGTGGGCGGGGCCGCAGTCAGACCTGATGTCTGCCCCCAGCCCACCGCTGGGGCCACAGTCAGGCTGGTGTGTGCCTTCTCTTCCCCTCTCCTAGGGGCGGGATTCACTGTGGGGTGGTGTGGCTCGTCTGGGCTACTTGCACCCTGCCAGGCTTGTGATGCTGGGGATCTGGCGTATTAGCTGGGGTGGGTAGGCAAGGTGCACGGGGGCAGGAGGGGCAGGCCTAGATCGCTTCTCCTTAGGTGATCCACTTCAGGAGGGGCCCTGTGGCGTCGGGAGGGAGTCAGATCCGCTGCGGGAGGTTTGGCTCCGCAGAAGCGCAGAGTTGGGTGTTTGCGCGGAGCGAGCAAGTTCCCTGGCAGGAACCGGTTCTCTTTGGGATTTTGGCTGGGGGATGGGCGGGGGAGATGGCGCTGGCGAGCGCCTTTGTTCCCCACCAAACTGAGCTCTGTTGTCAGGGGGCTCAGCAGCTCTCCCTCCCTTTGTCCTCCAGCCTTCCCGCTTTCCGAGCAGAGCTGTTAACTTATGACCTCCCAGACGCTAAGTCGTGCTTGCTGTCGGAACACAGTCCGCCCGGCCCCTCCGCTTTTGCCAGCCAGACTCGGGGGCTTTGCTTGGCCGGCGAGCCGCCCCTCCGCCCCGGCTCCCTCCCGCCAGTCCGTGGAGCGCGCACCGCCTCGCCGCCCTTCCTACCCTCTTCCGCGGGCCTCTCGTCTGCGTTTGGCTCCGGCGACTCCGTTCTGCTAATCCTCTGTTGTTTTCTGGGTTATTTAGGCAGGTGTAGATGGAATCTAAGTGATCAGCAGGACGTGCGGTGAGCCCAGCGTCCTCCTAAGCCGCCATCTTGCCGAAAGTCGATGAGATTTTTTTTTAAATTACTGATTCAATCTCTTGTTATAAGTCTGTTCAGATTTACTATTTTTTCTTGAGTCAGTTTTGGTAATGTGTGTGTTTCTAGGAATCTGTACACTCATTTAGGTTATCTACTTTGTTAGCATATGGTTGTTCATAGTACTCTTATCATTCTTTTGATTTCTGTAAGGTCAGCAGTAATGTCCCCACTTTCTGATTTTATTTGAATCTTCCTTTTTTCCGTCAGTCTAGCTAATGTTTGTCAATTTAGCTGATCTTTTCAAAGATCTATTAATTCTATTATCTTACTATACTTTGTTTTTTCTATCCATATTCTTTTTTTTTTTTTTTTTTTTTTTTTTAGAGGCTAAATAACCAATGGGTCAATGAAGAAATCAAATAGGAAATAAAAAAATACATGGAGACAAATGAACATGAAAACATAATGGCCCAAAATATTTGGGATGCAACAAAAGTGGTTCTAAGAGGAAAATTTATAGCAATACAGACCTACCTCAGGAAATAAGAAAAATCTCAAATAAACAATCTAACCCTATACCTAAAGGAACCAGGAAAGGAACAAAGCCCAAAGTTAGTGGAAGGAAGGAAATAATAAAGGTCAGAGCAGAAATAAATGAAATAGAGACTAAAAAAACAAAAACAAAATCAATAAAACCAAGAGTCGGTTCTTTGTGAAACAAAATTGATAAACCTTTAGCCAGACTTATCAAGAAAAACAGAAGACAGAAATAAATAAAATCAGATGAGAGAGAAGTAAAAACTGACACTATAGAAATACAAAGCATTTGACAAAATTCAATATCTGTTCATGATAAAAACTCTCCATTCTAATCTGTACTATTTCTTTCCTTCTCCTAGCTGTGGTTTTAGATTACTCTTCTTCTGGTTCTTTAAGGTGTAAGGTTAGGTGTTTGATTATGGATCTTTGTTCTTTTTTAATGTAGGTATTTACTGCAAGATTGCATTTGCCACTTCTCATATGTTTTGGTATGTTGTATTTCTGTCTTTATCTACAAGTATTTTCTAATTTGTGATTTCTTTGACTACTGGTTAAGAGTATATTACTTTATTTCCACCTATTTGTGGATTTTCCAGTTTTCCTTCCATTACTGATTTCTAGATTTATTCCATTATTTTTAGAGGAACAATTTCTTATGATTTCAGTATTTTTGAATTTATTGAGACATGTTCTGTGGCCTAACATATGGTTCCATTCTGGAGAATGTTTTATGTACACTTGAGAAAAATGTGTATTCTGCTTTTGGTGGGTGTGGTGCTCTATATGTCTGGTTCTTAGGTCAGGATGATTTATAGTGCTGTTAAAATCCTCTATTTTCTTATTAATCTTGTCTAGATTTTCTACCCATTATGGAAAGTGGGATATAGAAGTCTCCAATTATTATTATAGAATTCTCTTCTTCCCTTGAATTATGTCATTGTCTCATACATTTTGGGCTCTACTGTTTGGTATGTTTATGTTTACAATTATTAAATATTTTAACTGAACTGTCTGTTTTATCAATATCTAAATGTTCTTCTTTGTCTCTTGTAACAAGACAAAATTAAGGTCAATTTTTTTTCTGATATTAGTGTGGTCGCTTCTAGTTCTCTTTTGGTTACTCTTTGCATTAACATAGCTTTCCACCCTTTCACTTACAATCTATTTATGTCTTTGGATATAAAGTGAGTCTCTTGTAGACAGCATATAGTTGGATCATGGTTAGTTTTCTAAAAAATAAATTCTGCCAATCTCTGCCTTTCATCGGAATTTAACACACTTACATTTAAATTGTTTTTAAGGAAGGCCTCACTTCTGCCATTTTTGTGATTTTCTTCTCTATGTATTCTACCTTTGTTGTTCTTTATTTCTTCCATTACTGACTTCTTTTGAGTTTAGCTGATTTTTCTGTAGTGAATTGTTTTGGTTTTCTTATCATTTCCTTTTCTGTATCTTTTTAACCTTTTTTTTTTGTGGTTGCCATGGAGATTATACTTAACATCTTAAATATACAGCAATCTAATTTGAATTGATACCAACTTAGCTTCAAGGGCATATAAAAACTCTGCTCTCATACAGTTCCATCCTCTCTTTATGTTGTTATGGTCACACATTACATCTTTATGCATTGTATGCCCGTTAACATAGATTTATAATTATTTTTATATATTCTTCTTTTAAATAATGTGAAGTAAAAAGAAGACTTACAAATCAAAAATAAAATTACACTTGCTTTTGTATTTACCTATATAGTTATCTTTATTGAAGTTCTTTATTTCTTTATATGACTCCAAGTTATTGTCTAATGTATTTCTGTTCAGCCTGAAGGACCCTTTTTCTTGTAGTGAATTTCTTGTATAGTAGAAATTAATTCCATCAGCTTTTGTTTATCTGAAAGTATCTTAATTTCCCCTTTATTTTTAAAGGATAGTTTTGTTCAATATAGAATTCTTGGTTGACACCAAAGAAGACATACAGATGACTAACAGACACATGAAAAAATACTCGACATCACGCCTCATCAGGGAAATACAAATCAAAACTACAATGAGATACCTACCATCTCATACCTATCAGAAGGGATAAAATTAACAACTCAGGAAACAACAGATGTTGGTGAGGATGTAGAGAAAGGGGAACCCTCTTACACTGTTGATGGGAATGCAACTTGTTTTACACTCTGGAAAACAGTATGCAGGTTCCTCAAAAAGTTAAAAGTAGAACTATCCTACGACCCAGCAATTGCACTATTGGGTATTTATCCAAAGGATACAAAAACATTGATTCAAATGGGCACATGCACCCTAATGTTTATAGTAGCACTACCAATCTTAGCCAAATTATGGAAAGAACCCAAATGTCCATTGACTGATGAATGGATATAGAAGATGTGGTGTGTATATAGATAGATAGATGTATATATCAACATAGGAATATATATATTCATATATATGTATATATATTACTCAGCCATCAAAAAGAATGAAATGTTACCATTTGCAATGACAGGGATGGAACTAGAGTATATTATACTAAGTAAAATAAGTCAGTCAGAAAAAGGCAAATACCATATGATTTTACTCATATGTGGAATTTAAGAAACAAAACAGATGAACATAGGGGAAGGGAAGAAAAAGTAAGATAAAAACAGAGAGGGAGTAAAACCATAAGAGACTCTTAACTATAGAGAATAAACTGACGGTTGCTAGAGGGAGGTGGGTGGGGGGGATGGGGTGAATGGGTGATGGGCATCAAGGAGGGCACTTGTTGCGATGAGCACTGGATGTAAGTGTAAATGATGAATCACTAAATTCCACTCCTGAAACCAATACTACATTATATGGTAACTAACTTGAATTTAAATAAAAATTTGGAAGAAAAAAAAATCCCTGTACAGGGTTTTGATATAAAAGGGGAGTGGGGCTTTTTATTCCTTAGAAAGAAATCTGGTCCCAGTTTTTAAAATAACAAAAATTTCTTTCTCCCAGATGTACATTTTAAAACTTCTTTCAACACATTTATGTTGTTTCTATGGTAACTTCCATTTAAAAATGGTTATCTCTTAGCATTCCATTATCTTTCATAAACTAATATTTTAAGAAGTTCTGACATTTTCACAAATATGACAATTCCTCTCAAAATGCTGTTTTTTTTAAAGGAAAGAAGGAAACTTTATTATTGGATGATTATTCAGTAAAAGAAGCTCTTTCCCTTTCTGTAAGTGAAAAATACTATTTTGTTTTTTATTGTTTTTGTTCCTGGAATCAAAAATGTGGCTGAAATATTTTCTCAAAAATATATTTTTCTTTATTCTAAAGTAACACACATTTACTTGGTATTTAAAAAAATGAATAATGAATAAAACAGAATTAATGAATTCTTAAAATTCGTAATAAATGTATAAGACAGAAAATAAAAATCACCAGTAATCTCATTACTTGGAAATACCGACTGTTATCTATTTGATATATACCCTCCAGAAACTTTTAAATTGCAATTTATTTCAGCAGCTACATCCGTTTATTTGTACGTGTGTGTACACATACACACAGATACATATATGTGTATATATTTTCTTCTGTAACAAAAATAAGATTTCAGTAAGGGCTTTTTTTCAAAAAATATAAAATGCATCATTTTAATGGCTACATGATAGTTCATTTATAGATGTGCATTCATTTAATCAATTTCTTATCAATGAACACTTAATTTCCAGTTGTTCTCTATTACAAACATTTCATACATATTTTAGAAGTTACAAGAAACCTAAAGTATGTAAGGCTGGTCTTAGGTAGTTTTCTTTAAATATTTGCTTCTCTAAACTGGTATTAAGACAAAACAATTTTTGTAATTCAATCCTGTTCCAAAATGCTTTGATCACTAAAGTAGGCAATCATCAGTTAATTGTCTAAAGTATCCTAAACGTATCTAACCTTAATAGATGACCTTCTAACCTGGCTACAGTCTGTCATATCAATTTTAACTGCCCAAGTTCCCTACAAAGTCTCCACTCTGATCAAATGGATTTATTCATCTGGAGGAGACTAGTGCTTGGCTATCCTGCTAGCCTAGCACTTGCTGCTTTTCCCGGGTGAAAAGGGTGGAAATCACTCTCTTTCTCTTCACTGATCAAATCTAATCCAGAATTATGAATCCAGCTCATATTCCACTTGGTCCATAAACCCTTCCTGACCTCTTAGCAGGAAAGGATTTTCCCTCTCATTATAAGTCCCTTGGCACATGATATTTGTAACACTTATGGCAATTAAATGTCTTGAAACAGTTCCTTCTGTTTCAAGTGTTAAATAACAGTTCAAGTGTTATTTAAATCTTGCTTATTGGGGGCGCCTGGGTGGCGCAGTCGGTTAAGCGTCCGACTTCAGCCAGGTCACGATCTCGCGGTCTGTGAGTTCGAGCCCCGCGTCAGGCTCTGGGCTGATGGCTCGGAGCCTGGAGCCTGTTTCCGATTCTGTGTCTCCCTCTCTCTCTGCCCCTCCCCTGTTCATGCTCTGTCTCTCTCTGTCCCCCCCCCCAAAAAATAAATAAAATAAATCTTGCTTATTATTTCCTCATTGTCATTTTTAAACCATCTTTCTACAACTGTACCAAAGGGCTATTGAAGGAAGAGACCAGACATGCTATTTGCCCAGAACTATACCTTACATGTGGAAGGAGTTTGGTAAATATTTATTGATTTAATATGATTACTGTAAATTACAGATCTATATTAGTAAAGTTCTCATTCAGTTAAATTTCTATGCACAGATAAGAGCACATGAAGAAAGCAATTTCTTAAAGCTCTTTCATCAAGATATTAACATAAAATCTTTGTTACTGACTATATACTGCACAGTTGGTATCTGAACTATGTAATCTGTAAGTCAATAATATCTCTAAGATTTTTCTTACATCTTTATAATACTTAAAATATCTACTTAAAATAGCTTATCTACTAAATATTGAGTTACTTACCTTGCAAAAACTTTTGTAGAAGCACAAAAATAACAAAATAACATGAGCAAGCTTCATGTTGGAGGCTTTCAGGGTCTCTTCTCTACCCTGGATAGTCTTTTGAAATTTAATTTTTAACCTCTGAAAAAATATTTAAAAAGAGCAAGCCTCCTAAAGAGCTTTGTACTTTTGAACTCAGAGAATTTGGCTAAAATCCAAAGAGCTTTACCGTAACTGAAATCAAAAAAATTCTTCTCAGTAAACAGCTGAGGGAGGTGACCAATAGAAACTATGTTTCCTGTTGAGGAAACTGATTTCCCCACCTTGTTACTAGACAATGCCTCAATTCTGTTTTAGAGGGAAGACAGAAACTACATTGGAAGAAAATTTCTTATGTTTTTGGTAAAATAAAATTACAGTGTTTTTCCTTAAGGTTGAAGACTAGGAGAGAAGTAAAAGTATACCACACTGAAAGCTATGATGAATACATTAAAAATCCTCAACAAAACAGTTCCTTTGCCATGCACTAGTTATGCTATGATCAAATTATATTCTCTGAGCATAGAAAACTTTTAAAAACAAGTATTCTTGCCTCAGCACCAACTATAGTGCAGGATTCATTTCTATTTGTGAAATAAACGTTAGGGTTCTCCTGAACCAGACATGAGACAGAGGTTGAGGTACAAAGATGCTTATTAGTAATTAACTCCTGTGAAAGGAAGAGAGGAGAAACAGGACTGAGCAGAGAGAAAAGTCGGACTGCAATGCAGGTTCAACAAAGCCTTGGTCAACTCATGGAGAGCTCTGGAGTGATTGTGGCACTGTCTCTGGGTCAGGTGGAAATGGCTAGACCATTAAACCCTGCCTTGCTCAGTTGTCTGGTGTGGGCTGTCCAGGAAAGCCATCCCCTTAGGTGAGGCAGTTCTCTGCAGTTGAGGCAGACCCTGAAGGATCTGACATTTAGTTGTCATCAGAAGTGTCTGCTGATCACACTCTTCGCAGCTAGGCAGCAAAGCCTTCTATGAAGTGGTATCTAGAAAACTCATCTCCCTGTCTTTCAGAGTCCACCATTTTGCACCCTTAGTTACCATATATGCTCCAAGAGTAGCTTCTTCAAAAGCATAGTAGGCCTTTCATCCTGAGGGAAAATTTAGAAGAGGGAGGTGGTCAGAAAAGCTACAGCCTGGCCCTGATCTTGAGGCTGCAGTTGATGATACTTCACCTTCTGTCTCTTTCCTATCCTTTCTAGATTCCCTTCACTCTGAGCTTCTACCTCTGCCAGCCTCCGCTGTTTACCTAATGTCATGACTCATAAACTTCTTGGAGTGTTCTGGGCCCCTGGTTGCCATCTCCTTCTCAGACCATAGTTGCTGTTTCTATCCTTTTACTGTCATAAGAGGCACCCAAGTAGCTCATGTGGTTCCATACATATTCCTCCCTTCCCTCATTGTTTACCAGACAGTTACCTCTGTCAACATAGTGACTTCTTGTGTCTTGTCCCTAGACACAAGAAGCCCAATGTGCACCAGGAAGAAGACTTAGCTAGTAATTCATTGGATTCTTGCTGTGCCTCTTGGCAAAAGTATGCTTCCTTTGGGGAACAAGACCCCTAACCCTGCAGAGTCTACACCTGTGGAGACAGAAAGCACAAAGCCCCCAGTTGGTTATTGGGAGTGACAGTAAGTGTGGTCATTTCTTCTTCCATTCCTTGGCTCCCAGACCACCATCTTCTATTGGGGATACAATGCTAGATGAAGGTCTTTGATTCAATGCATATACTACTTCCTGGAGGATGGCATCCAGTTCTAGGAGTATTGCCTTTAAATATCACCTCAGTCCTGCGTTCAGCAGGCTGCTCCAATGCTCCATAAAGCTGCCAGCTTCCAAAGTGGTGCAGTAGATGATGTGGCCAGTGAATTGCATGGTCACTGACCCACTCTTACATTCCCTTTGCTGTCAGGTGGGTCCCCTTGTCTGACAGGATGTTACATGGAATCCTTTGTTGGAAGATTAAATACTCTGAAATTCTTTGGATTATGATCTCAGCTGAGGCCCTGTAGGCAGGAAAGGCACATCCTCAACCTGGAATATATGTCTACTCCTGTGACAATGTACCACTGGCCCTTTAAAGATTGAAGGGACCAACTGAGTCAGTTTACCACCAAGGGGCTAGTTGGAATCCTTGATGAACTGTGCCATCTTGTGGACTCAGCATTGGTCTCTGTTGCTGTCAGATTGGACATTTGTTGATGGGAGCAGCTAAATAAATCTTAGCGGGTCTGTGATATTTGGCCTCATGGCTAGCCTCCACTCTGTTACAGTGCTAGCCCATTGTGCTAGCACTGGGGTGGCTGATGACTGAGACTGGCTGATACCAATTGGTTGAGCCATTTTGTTGGTTATTAAGTATCTTTTCTCTGGCAGATTTTCTCTAGTGGGTATTAACATATGATACAGAGATTTCTATACTTCACCCCCATTTCTACATCCGCATATCTCCACACCAGATTTTCTTGTTCTTAATCTTTGAATATTTTTTATTCTAAGAAAAAAGATGGCCAGGCAATCACTATTACCTGTGATTCCACATACAGTCTAGCTTTGGACCACTTATTTTGTCACACAAAGTGGGTGACCAGGTATATCACCTGAAGCTCTGCCCATTGTTGAGGACACTCCCTTACCACTGTCTTTCAAAGCCAGTTCTAAGTATGGCTGTCATGTGGCTGCTGTCTATTTTCAGTTTGTGCCTACATACTGAGCCAACCCATCTGTAAACCAAACACAAGTTTTTCCCTCCTCCTGGTCATACTGGAATCCATATAGAGCCATAGGTATGAGCTGAGGGAGGTGCTTGGGTGCAACAGTTTGCATTAGGCAGGGAGGGGGAAATCCGAGTCATCAGTTCATGCAGTTTGCTTGTGCCCTTGGTCCTATTTGCATTTGGTTCTGGATGTGACACTTCCATTTTATAATACATTTTTGCTAGGCCTGCTCAAACTTACACTTTGTGGGTCTGTTAGAACCCAGCTCATAATGGGCATTCTGGTCATGTGATGACATAGTGTCCAATGTTCAGTAATTCCACATTTACCAGGGTCCAGTAGTACACAAATTGTTTCTCAAAAAGAGTGTAATTCTCTGCTGCAGATGGCATGGCCTTGCTCCAGAACACCAGGGTCCTCTATTGTAATTCTCTCACTGGTTCTTCCTCAAACATTACACAATGTTTTTCCCCACCATTGACACTGCCAACACCATAGGGTTTGCCAGATCACTGCAGAAATCTTTCCTGCTCTGGCAGCCTGAGCAGTATTCCTGTGTTTTGTGCTGCCTTCTTTGTGAAGGGCAGTTCAAGATGAAATCATTTGTCTTTTACTTTAGAGAAGATATCCTGGCAAGTTCCTAAGCACAGGCCTTGTCTCCTACCCTCTGGAGCGTATGTGTCTTATCAAGGCATTCAGCATGGTCACCACCTCTTGCTTACCTGATCTGATCAAGGTAATGCCATCAATGTAGTGGAACAATGTGATGTTTTACAGGAAGTCCAAATGATCCAGATATCTTCAGACTGTATTATGACAGAAGATGGGAGATAAGACCTATGGAAAAATTATAAATGTAGATTGTTGCTCCCCTGGCTGTCTGCATTACAACCTCAGCTCCTTCTTGATCGTGCTATGATTACTCTTAACTTTTAAATCTTAATCCTCAAGGACTAAATGCAGTTGAGTGACATTCTTCAAAATAAGATAAACCCTCTCACCCTATGGTGCTATGCAAAACACCTGAAGGGGGGCCCACACGGCCTGGGCCCATGAAACTTCTCACCTGGGGTCGAGGACATGCTTGTGTTCTTTCAGATTCCAGACTTCTGTGGGTTCCCTCACTTTTGGTAAAGCCTTACCATGGCATCATGGAGACCCCCAGAATATCTTCCAGTAAACCAGAACATCCAAAAAATGACTCTGAGTAAACGGCCACTGGCCCCCTTCTTCAAGATGGAACAAGCCTCTTGATGGACTCATCCTGAAGCTACTCTACAAACGCCAAGTCCTTGCCCCTAACATAACATGGGGAAGCCTTAAATGCCTGTCTAACCAGGCCAGCATTCTCTTACAACAGAATGACACTGCATATACCCTTAATTTGCATCTGATGGCCATGATTTCTGCCATTAACAAAAATTCAATATGTGTAAGCCTGATTATACTCCTTGCCCTCATTTGTCCAGGCCAAGCTCAATGTCCATATTGGGCTCATCTCCTTAAAACACCTATGTTTGATAGCATAACACTCCTTGCCTGGGATATTCCTATTAGCAATGATGATAGAGTTCATGGAAGGAGCCAGTCTTAACCTGCCCTTCCAAACTGAACAAGAGCAAGAAAGGTAATCCCTGAATACTCTGTAAGTGCAGATGGGCCACCTATATGCTTTGGAACAGGCGACCACTGTGTCACATTTCATTCACAGGCATGGATAGCAAAAAAAAATTGTACTTACTACAGGGAGTCTCCATGAGAAGTCAAAAAATTACATACAATCACCCTCCTAAATTGCCTCAATGTCAATTAAAAAAAACATAAATCCTGAGGAATGGGTTAATTGGGAGCTCTGTAGAGGAGAGGTTGGTAGAGTTCTTCTAAATACTTCCAAAGGAGGCCCATTGATTGGGCATCTGTAGGCTCTACTCGGACCAAATACTCCAAAAAAGAGCTCTAATGGCATCGATATCAAGACGACATTGTTTCAGATATAACATCTGAACCCCCTGTATGGCGTGAAGGAGGGATGACTCTCCCCCAGTCCACATTAACCTGATGGGCCAGTTCATTCAGAACTTTGGAAAACTGGTACTGGATTATGAGGCATGGCTGCTTGGAAAGGCTACTTAATGAATGTTTCAAATAAATTCTCCATCTCTTTTAGATTAAATGAGACTCATAAAATTCAAGCATGTGTCAGACTTCCTTTTCTGTTTATGTTTCTGTTTATATTGGGTATGCCTCATTGGGACCCTGATAACCATCTTCTTACTTGCCATAATTGCTCCTTTTATACTTGTCTTAATTCTACTATGTCTTTTAACCAGGAAAAACAAAGCTTATACATCCTTAAGGCACAAAATGGGGTTTGGATGCCTGTAATCATGGATCGGTTTTGGCAACACTCCCCTGAAATGTTTCTCTTAGATAAAATACTGAAATGTGTCTTACATCACACCCAATGGTTTGTAGCTTTACTGGTAACTGCTCTACTTGAGATTATAGCTATTACAGCTACAGCAGCCACAGCCAGTTTTGCACTACACCAGACTATACAAACTACCCACTTTGTACAAAACTGGCATCAAGAGTCAGAAAGGCTGTGGAACAGCCAATGGCTGACTGATTAACTGAATAGAGAGCCAATTATCTGACTTGCAACATGCTGTTCTTTTTCTAGGAGATCAATTGATTAGTTTACAATAACAGGTAAGGCTTCAATGTGATTGGGAGATAACCACTTTTTGTGTCACTCCCCATGTATATAATCAATCCAAGATATCATGGGACCTGGTGCATCGACACCTTCTTTATCAAGCTAATACCTCCGCTGATCTAGCCCAATTGCAAAAGGACATTTATGAAACGTTCAAAAATAAACTTGAGATGCTTTCTGGTGCTCCTTTTCTATCTGAGATAACTAAACGAATCTCAGAATTGAATCCAATGAATTATATAAAACTGTTAAGCTTTTCTGCAATCAGTATTTTATATTAATCTTTGTCTTATTACTTGGCATATACCTAGTCTGGAGAAGAGGACAATGACAAGCCACGAATATGCCTCACAAGGCTCTGTCTTTGCCCTCCAGCTTTGCCAAATGAAAGAAAAAGGGGGAGATGTGGGAGATGCAGGAGAGAACTATCAAAGGAAAAGACTTCAAAAGGAAAAGGCTTGAGAAGGTGCAAGGCCTTAGGACATGTTTACACAGCTGAAAGCAGCTGCATGGGAAGGAACAAGGACTGCCTAGAGCTATTAACACTGTCCAGGGCCAGATCCTCCTTCACACCTGACCCTTCCTAGTATCATAAAAAACAATCATCCCGAAATTCAACCTTGAAAAGCAAAACCATTAAGTTGATTACTATACTTGCTTAGATGACTTTATGCATGTAGCCTTTAGCAATTACCCTAATAAAAAGAGGCTTCATTCTGGAGTGGGGCCTCATTCCCACTTGAGTATGAGGACCTTCACTTAACTGCATTTTGTTTGTGGACTCATCTTTTGCGACTCTGGCCATACTCCCTGCAACAGATCAACCTCGTTTATGACCATAGGTGAAAAATTCTAAATGAAATATTAGCAAACTGATATAAACAAAATCTTAGCTAAGATTCAGCAGTCTTACTTGACAACTATTTTATGCACACACACATAGATCTGCAGGCTCAAGTAAATAAGTAATTAGGTTAATGTCATAATTTCAGGGTAAAAGAGGCACACGTCTAAATTTAAAGAAGCAAAAACATTGTAGTCTTAACTCTGAATTGAAAATATCAGTACAAACCATGATTTTTCTTTCTAAAAATATATACCTCCTATCTGTGTCCACTGATAAGGCCTAGAAGTCATGATAATCCAGAAGTAATGACCACTCCCATAGTGCCCAGATTGTGTTTTTTACATACTATTTCCCACTAAAAGAAGCAAGGGCTCCTTGGAGAAAGGACTGGGGTAGGAAATGTATAAGATAAGTCAGATAGAGACATCTTGTGTCAGAAAGCAAGAAAGGTATTAGAGGCTAGTGAGTGGTATTAAAAGACACAGGACCCAACATGAAGGGGCTCTCACAAGTCAAAGATGAAGCAATTTAAGCATTAAAAAACCAATAATAACAAAGGATTGAAATAAATATAAATATTAAACAATAATGAGGGAAAGTTCTTTATTTCAGCTAATAATTACAGAGGAATGAATGATAAAATTAGCATGTCACCATTTTGTAACCTCTTATAAACCAATAAATCTAGGTGATGATCATCAACAGTTGCTAAAACCATCAGGTGAAAAGCTAAAAGGGAGCTTTCTAATAGACAATTCAGGCTGATACACTGATCCCACTGATTAATCTTAATATTGTCAAGAGAGGCAACCCAATGTCAAGTGCCTCCTCATGTGGTGTTCTAGGAAATATTCTTGCCAAAAAAAAAAAAAAAATTGAACCTTGAACAATTCTCCAGATCTCATTACCATGAACTACCCATTTGTAGGAAATACAGAGAATAGAGAAACATGGTTTATACCACCAAGAGGTTAGAAAATACTACAAGATAAAAGACTCAGTTTCTTCAACAAATAAAAGCCATGAAAAAAATAGGGAGAAGAAACTGATCAAGAACAAGAGACTTAAGAGACATTTCAATCAAATATAATGCATAGGCAAAGTTTGGATCTTCACTTACTCAAAGGAATTGTTAAAAGACATTTTGAAATAATTTGGGAAAATTCTACATGGACTGTTATTAGCTATATTAAGGAATTGTTACTTTCATCAGGTGTGAAAATGGTATTGTGCTCAGGTTTAAAAAGTCCTCTAAAGGGGTGATGGGTATTAAGAACGGCTCTTGTGATAAGCGCTAGGTGTTATATGTAAGTGATGAATCACTAAATTCTACTCCTGAAACAAATATTACACTATATACTAACTAGCTAGAATTTAAATAAGAATTTGAAAAAAATAAAAATTATCTGGGATTTACCACAAAATACTCTAGCCAAAAGAAATATATATATTTTGTATATATTTATAGTTATAAAATAATAAAATAACACAAATTATTTTAGAATTATAAATTAATAACATTTGTTTTTAACAAATGTTTTATAAATAGCTATAAGTTTATAATTTCTATATATAATTTATAATAATAAAGGAATACATGAAACAAGATTTGCAAAAGTCTGGCTAATTGTTGAAACTGGATTATGGGTACATAGAGATTCATTATACTGTTCTCTGAACTTTTGTTTATGTTTGAAATTTAAATAATAAAAGTTTTAAAAAATAAAGCCATGAGTTCATATTAAGGTTTCCAATTTAAAGTCAACTTTGGCTAAGTCCTTTTAAAATTTTGTTCCAAAATTATAGCTGAGAACTTCCCTATTCTGGGGAAAGATTCAGACATCTAAGTCCAGGAGGCACAGAGAACACCCTTCAAAATCAATAAAAACAGGTCAACACCATAACATATCCTAGTGAAACTGGCAAAATACAAAGATAAAGACAGAATTCTGAAAGCAGTTGGGGATAAACGGGCCTTAACCTACAAGGGTAGACACATAAGGGTAGTAGCAGACCTGTCTACTGAAACGTGGCAGGCCAGAAAGGAGTGGCAGGAAATTTTCAATGTGATGAATAGGAAAAATATGCAGCCAAGAATCCTTTATCCAGCAAGCCTGCCATTCAGAAAAGAAGGAGAGATAAAGGTTTTCCCAAACGAACAAGATCTAAGAGAGCATACATCCATTTGTACTACTGAAAAGTTAGGAAATCTAATTAAAATACTTGGTAAGGGGATATTCTGAACAACAGAAGAGAAAGGGCTGAAAACCTTACAGTGCTCATTGTGCAACGTGCTAAATGCTGAGGATACCAAAACAAAGAAGACATAGTGTCCACTCTTCAGGAACTCAGAATCTAGTATAGATTTCTCAGTTGGTGTTCTGTAGATGCCAGTAGGGGTTCTGAGAAGTTACTAGAAGTTCCAGAGAAGAAAGGGGAAACTTTTTAATTTTTTTGAATTCTCCATGCAATGCCAGTACTTGCAGTAATGAATAGTGATTAAGCAGCCCTGTTAGTAATTTTGCTGAAGGGTGTTCACCTATATGGCAGTCTCTGCATGACTATGTCCATTTGGTTGAATTCACTCTGTTTTTGATCTGAGATATGGGATGCTGTTGATAGTCCTGAGTGCTGAATTGTATTGAGAGAGGAATGATAGGTTGATGGCAGCAGCTTCTCCCTCTTGAGCCATATCTCCTTATCTTCCCCCAGCCTTCCCTTACACATAGCTAAAGAAAGCTAAAAGCAAACACACTTTCCTGATATGATAAAAAATCAAGGAGTAAATTCTAAGGAAAGACTTTGTGGGGTGCCTGGATGGTTTAGTCAGTTGAGTGTCCGACTTCAGCTGAGGTCATGATCTCACAGTTCATGGGTTTGAACCCCGTGTCAGGCTCTGTGCTGACAGCTCAGAGCCTGGAGCCTGCTTTGGGTTCTGTGTCTCCCTCTCTCTCTGCCCCTCCCCTGCTCACACTATGTCTCTCTCAGTCTCAAAAAAAAGTAAACATTAAAAAAAAATTTGTTTTAAATCTAAGGAAACACTTTGTAAGTGCTATAAATCAGATGCCTCCCTGTTGCTTTGTAATTTTGTGAATATTGTAAAACAAGGAGCCTGTAGATTAAAAGTGAGTTATAAAGATTTCATTTCCTTTTGTGATTTCTTTGTTTAGTTGGCTTGTTTTATACTTTATTAGCACCTGTTTTATAAACATGACGTAAGTCCCATGTGGTGATTTTAAAGATGAAGTGGGAGATAGAAGAGAATTCTAGGTCTAGGTAATTCTGATAACATTAGTACTGAAGAATCATAATTTATAAATAAAGCAATGGCTCCAGCAAAACTGAAAAGACACTTAACCACAAATCACAGTAAAGGAGCAAATAATTTAAAATGGCCTTGGGAATCCCAGAGTAAAACATTTAAAAAAAAAAAAAAAGTAAAAAAGTAAAAACACAAAAAACAAACAAACAAACAAACAAAAAAACCAAAAACAAACGAAAAAAAGTCACCTTCAGTAAAAAGGTCCAGAAAGCAAGTTAAGTAGCAGAACTTCTGACTAAAAACGGAAAAAGGTCCACAGCTGGTAAGAACCTTGCAATTCTAGAGTAAATTGCTGGGATAAGACATGAGAATTTGATGAGTTGATGTAATTGGTGACATGTCACATAATGTTGAAGGATTTTTTGGCATAAAAAACCAAAAAGCAACTTCCAGAATGATGGATTAACAGATTTCAACATATGGTATCACTTGTAAGATACATAAATTGTGGTGAAATTCAAGAGAATGTTTCTGCTATAAAATGCTACCCTAAACAAGCAAAGGCCCAGATACCTTTACAGTTTTGTCTTCATATTGAAAACAAAAGGTACTTCTTGAAGGAAGTGCACTGGCATCTGCACTGAAGGTGTCCCACCGATTTGAACATTGCACCCTAAGAGGGTTCATTCTTACAAAAACAGAAAACCTGGTGTATTCATAACACACTGCTTTCTTCCCAGAGAAGTGTGGGTGTCAGAAAGTTTTCAAGCTGAAATGAAAAAACATTTGGGATGATGTAACAGAAATGGCTAAACTTATCAAGGTCTAGTTCACTAAAGAATGTTTAAGAAACTGAAAACTTGGAAAAAGACAACATAAATCTCCTGCCACAATGCATAAAATCTTATGGCTTAGGAGATCATTTGTTTGGGGGAAGCCAGCAGCCATGTCATGAGAATACTTAAAGCACTCTGTAAAAGGCCCATGCGGTGGTAAGGAACTGAGTCCTCCTGGCAATAGAAGGCATTAGCTTGCGAGGTGTATGAGTGAGCCACCTGAGAAATTCATTCTCCATCACTAGTTGTGCCTCCAGGTGACAGCAGCCTCCGGCAACATCTTGACTGCAACCGTAAGAGACTGAGCCAGAACCAGCAAGCTGAGCTGCTCTTGAATTTCTGACCTACAGAGATTGTTCAAGATAATGTTTATTGTTTTAAGTGTTGAGGTAATTTGTTACAAAGTAAGAGAAACACATTTTGGTTCTTAATATTTTGTTCTCAAACAGATGTTTGAGCTGAAAAGTGAACTGCAGTAATACTTTGAAGAAAACAATAGGTTAGGTTTTGCCAAATGCTTTGAAGATCAAGAATGGCTTCTTCAATTTCTTTCATAAGCTTTCTACAGTTTTCAGTGTACAGATTTTTCACCTCTTTGGTTAGATTTATTCCTAGGTATTTTAAGGTATTTGGTTCAATTGTAAATGGGATCAATTCCTTAATTTCTCTTTCTGTTGCTTCATTGTTGGTGTATAGGAATGCAACCAATTTCTGTGCATTGTTTTTATGTCCTGCAACTTTGCTGAATTCAAAATCAGTTCTAGCAGTTTTTTCGGTGGAATCTTTTGGGTTTTCCACATAGAGTATCATGTCACCTGCAAAGAGTGAAAGTTTGACCTCCCCCTAGCTGATTTGGATGCCTTTTATTTCTTTGTGTTTTCTGACTGGTGAGGCTAAGACTGCCAATACTATGTTGAATAACAGTGGTGAGAGTGGACATCCGTGTCTTGTTGCTAACCTTAGGGGGAAAGATTTCAATTTTTCCCCATTGAGGATGATATTAGTTTTGGGTCTTTCATATATGGCTCTTATGATCTCGAGGTATGATCCTTCTATCCCTACTTTCTTGAGAGTTTTTATCAAGAAAGGATGCTGTATTTTGTCAAATGCTTTCTCTGCATCTATTGAGAGGATCATGTGGTTCTTGTCCTTTCTTTGAAAAAGACACAAAAAAATGGAAACATATTCCATGCTCTTGGATAGGAAGAACAAATATTGTTAAAATGTCAATACTACCCAAGGCAATCTACATATTCAATGCAATACCTATCAAAATAACACCAGCATTCTTCGCAGAGCTAGAACAAATAATCCTAAAATTTGTATGGAACCAGAAAATTTGTATGCAACCCAAATAGCCAAAGCAATCTTGAAAAAGAAAACCAAAGCAGGAGGCATCACAATCCCAGACTTCAAGCTGTATTACAAAGCTGTAATCATCAAGACAGCATGGTACTGGCACACACACACACTCAGATCAATGGAACAGAATAGAGAACCCAGAAATGGACCCACAAACGTATGGCCAACTAATCTTTGACAAAGCAGGAAAGAATATCCAGTGGAATAAAAACAGTCTCTTCAGCAAGTGGTGCTGGGAAAACTGGACAGTGACATGCAGAAGAAGGAACCTGGACCACTTTCTTACACCATATACAAAAATAAACTCAAAATGGATGACCTAAACGTAAGACCTAAATGTAACATCAAAATCCTCAAGGAGAAAGCACGCAAAACCTCTTTGATCTTGGCCGCAGCAACTTCTTACTCAACACGTCTCCAGAGGCAAGGGAAACAGAAGCAAAAATGAACTACTGGGACCTCACCAAAATAAAAAGCTCCTGCACAGCAAAGGAAACAATCAGTAAAACTAAAAGGCAACTGAGAGAATGGGAGAAGATATTTGCAAACGACATATCAGATAAAGGGTTAGTATCCAAAATCTATAAAGAACTTATCAAATTCAATGCCCAAAAAACAAATAATCCAGTGAAGAAATGGGCAAAAGACATGAATAGACACTTCTCCAAAGAAGACATCCAAATGGCCAACCAACACATGAAAAAATGCTCCACATGGCTCATCATCAGGGAAATACAAATCAAAACCACAATGAGATACCATCTCACACCTGTCAGAAAGGCTAATATTAACACTCAGGCAACAACAGATGTTGGTGAGGATGTGGAGAAAGAGGATCTCTTTTCACTGCTGGTGGGAATGCAAACTGGTGCAGCCACTCTGGAAAACAGTACGGAGGTTCCTCCTTTAATTTTTCCTTAAAAAATTAAAAATAGAACTACCCTATGATCCACCAATTGCATTACTAGGTATTTATCCAAGGGATACAGCTATGGTGTTTCAAAGGGACACATGCATCGCCCAAATGTCCATTGGTAGATGAATGGATAAAGAAGATGTGGTGTATATATATATATATATACACAATGGAGTATTACTCAGCAATCAAAAAGAATGAAATCTTGCCATTTGCAACTACGTGGATGGAACTGGAGGGTATTACGCAAAGTGAAATTTGTCAGAGAAAGAACAATATCATTATGACTTCACTCATATGAGGGCTTTAATGTACAAAACAGATGAACACAAGAGAAGGGAAGCAAAAATAATATAAAAACAGGGAGGGGGGACAGAACATAAGAGACTCTTAAATTTGAAGAACAAACAGAGGCTTCCTGGAGGGGTTGTAGGAGGGGGCATGGGCTAAATGGGTAAGGGGCATGAAGGAATCTACTCCTGAAACCATTGTGGCACCACATGCTAACTAACTTGGATGTAAATTAAAAAAAAAAAAAAAAAAAAAAAGAATGGTTGCAGAAACTAGCCTACTAATTTTTTTCATCGCATGAGCTAGTTAAATTAATTGAATATATTCAAGAGCCTGGAGAAAATATCTTGATTTTAAGTGACAAGATTTTTGGTTTTAAATGGAAATTGAATCTTTGAAAAAAATCACATGGCAAAAAGAAATCTTGAAATTTCCACTGCTGCTTGCACTTAGGAAGTTTTTTTTAACGTTTATTTTTGAGAAAGAGAGAGAGCCCAAGCACAGGGAAGCACAGAAAGGGGGACAAAGGATCTGGAGAGGGCTCTGTGCTGCCAGCAGAGAGCCCAATGAGGGCTTGAATTCGTGAACCCTGAGATCGTGACCTGAGCTGAAGTGGGACGTTGGACGCTTAACTGACAGAGCCACCAGGTGCCCATAGAAATTGAATCTTTGGAAAAATTATATGGCAAAAAGAAATCTTGAAGTTTCGACTGCTGTTTGCACTTAGGAAATAACAACTCTCAAGTTGAGACCAAACCACCTTGAGGAACTATAGAACAAAACTAAACAGTATTTTCCCTCCACTTCAACACAAGTTTATGACTGAATGAGGGCTCCTTTCTCTGAACCTTCTTCTGAGGCTGAGCACCTGATTTTGAAAGGGGAAGAATTTTGTGAGGGGCGCCTGGGTGGCGCAGTCGGTTAAGCGTCCGACTTCAGCCAGGTCACGAGCTCGCGGTCCGTGAGTTCGAGCCCCGCGTCAGGCTCTGGACTGATGGCTCAGAGCCTGGAGCCTGTTTCCGATTCTGTGTCTCCCTCTCTCTCTGCCCCTCGCCCGTTCACGCTCTGTCTCTCTCTGTCCCAAAAAATAAATAAACGTTGAAAAAAAAATTAAAAAAAAAAAAAAAGAAAGGGGAAGAATTTTGTGAATTAATGATTATAAACATAAGATGAAATTCACCGATTTGCCTTTCTGTAAGTTCTGAATTTCTGTAAAAGAAAAGCATCCTACCATTCATAGGAAAGTAATAAATATTTTACCGTACTTTTCTACTTCTTACTTGTGTGAGCAAGCTTTATCTTATCTAATGAGCATTAAGAACAAAGACAAAGGTCATCCTATTTTATTATTATTTTTTAATTTTTTAAATGTTTATTTATTTTTGAGACAGAGAGAGACAGAACATGAGCAGGGGAGGGGCAGAGAGAAAGGGAGACACAGAATCTGAAACAGGCTCCAGGCTCTGAGCTGTCAGCACAGAGCCTGACGCAGGGCTCGAACTCACAAACTGTGAGATCATGACCTGAGCAGAAGTCGGACGCTTAACCAACTGAGCCACCCAGGTGCCCCAGGTCATCCTATTTTAGTTGAAAATGAAATCCCTGTATTCTGGTTTTAAGACCAACTCAGAATTGATGGTATACACAGGAAAAGTCAAGAAAAGATTTCATACTAAATAGGTAAATTTCATTATTTTTTCATTTCAAAAATAACAGTTTTACCCCAAAAGAGGCCTATATAAAGAGTTTAACAGTCACTAAAATCAGTTTGCAACCTTTACTAAATTAAAGGAAAAATGGGAGTCTCCTCAATTTGTATCAGAATTGATATCCTTTGCAACGAAAAGAAAATTACACAGAATAGGTTGGACAAAGTAAATAGATTCAGAGAAAAACATCCTTCTCTACTCAAAATAACAGATTTGCATGCACAACAATGTAGACCACTGAACTATACACTTAAAAATGAATAATATGGTAAAGTTTGTTATATGTATTTTACCAGAGTTTAAAAAAAGAGTATTGACAATTAATATTGGATCATTATGTCTACAACTTGCCGATCATGTGAGAGAGATGCATATATATACACATACACATACATACATACCCACACACACCCACACACACCCAGACACACACACATTTTATAACATTTTTATACAGGGGTTTCTGAGACATGAAAATTATTTTAAGAGTTCTCCAGGGTAAAAAAGATAGAAAATGTCTGGTCTGCTGGATGGGAAAAGTAAACTTTTCTAAGCAGGAAGTATTTGACAACAACCAAGAGAAGCAAGGCAACGACGCGGGTCCGATTAAGCAGAGGGATGGTGTGCAACACAGGAGGCGAATAAAACTGATCACATAGAGGACCTAGTCAATGGGGAGATTTTACTGCAGACTTGTTGCTCAAGGAAATGGGGAGCTATCTGGGGGTCCTGCGGATGGCTATGGCATGAGTAAACTCTTTTAGTAAGGTGAGTATATCATTACATGCAGTACAGATGGAAAAGTTAAACATGAAAGCGCTTATTTTGAGGCCAAAGAGATGCTCAGGATGTGAGGGGATACTGTAGTTCCCTGTTGTTATTGCTGGACTTTCGAATTCTTGTAGATTATATCGAGGTGGAAACACTGAATGCAAATGCTAAACGAAGCAAAGCAAAATAGAGCAGGGCATTTATGAAAAACTCTCCTCTGTATGATGTACACAATTTAAAATACATTTACCAAATCTGAATAAAAAATACATTTATCAAATTCCCTTTTTATGTAGGGACTGTTAGGGGCTTTTTCAAGAAGCTTATACATTAGTGTAGAAAACATATTATAATTCCTACCTAGTATTTCCATAGTGAAGTTTGCAAAGTTCTTTCCGAATCAAAATAGTGCTCTGAAGTAGGTACCAATCTCCACCCTTTCAAAGAGGCAGGCAGTCGACTCTGTCCAATACCAAAGTAAGGTCTCCAAAGATTCGGGTGTAAAAGACACCAACCAAATTTAACAAAAAGGAGGTCACTAGCTTTCTTTGTTAGAGAAATTTCACCAGAAGCTGAAATTAGATATCAAGGCTTAAAGAAAGAGGGGCTTGTAGTATTGATGGCGTACAGCCTGTCGGTGCTCAAAACGTACTTGACAAAAAACAAAAACAAAAAACGTACTTGACAAATCGAATAAACTATTTGGTGCAAAAGACAAATAACGGCTTGGCTTTTTATCACATAAAAATGTTTTTAAAGAAAAAACATTTTAAAAGGAAAGTACACACACGCATCTTTTCTTCCTTTACTGAAACCACAGCACAAAAGGACGGACTAGTCAGCACAAAAGGATGGACCAGTCGAGCTCACAATCGTGCATATTTCAAAGGGTCCAGAAAAAAAAAAAAAAGAGCTCAAAAAAAACCACAGGAAGCCCTCGCACTGGGTTTCGACGCGACCAGATCCACCTCGGGCCAGAGCGCGGCTGAAAACTCGTCACAACTGTGGGGTGACGAACGAGGAGGCCATTTTGCAGCCTGAGAAGCAAGGGCTCACGGCGAGTCCACAGCCACCTCTAACCGCCGGACCCCGGGAGAGGGAGCGGATCACCAACGCCAACCGTCTCCCAGGGCAACACCGAGGCGGCACTTCCGGCAACGTCTGGATTCAAAGGACGCCACCATTATACGTCATTTCCTCTGCTCCTCAGTAGGAAAGTGGATCTGCCTGCCGTAAGCTAGTGGTTGAGGTTAGATAGTATTGCGGCTCCTCCAGCGCTGAAGGCTGTTGTGGAAAGGTGACAGCGGCGCGGGTTCCGCCGGTGACTGGCGTTTTTGTAAACCCGTTCGAGTTTCTTGTCGTTCCCCTCCTACGTCCCCACGTTGTGCTGGTACGGTGGCCGAGGAGGCTGGTGTACGACGGAAGTAGTGGACGGGTGGGTGTGCGCGGCCGGGCCAGAGGTGCACGTGGCGTGGGTGAGTTGAGGTAGGGAGCGGGAGGAGCGGAGAATGGCTGGACGCGGAACCCAGGTGCGGGAGGGAGGGATGAGTGAAGGGATTGCGGCGTGAACACCTTGCTGCTCGCTGGGGGCGGAGGTGCTAAGCGTAGGCGACGAGGCTGGTGAGTGGTCGGTCCGCGCGCGTAAGGCTATGGGGAGGTAACATTCCTTACCCTTCGGGTTGTCACTGGCGGCTTGGCGGTGGGTGAGGTGGCAAGGTTGCTATTCTTAATATTGTCCGCCTCTATGGTCTGACCGTGGCTCAGAGGGGCTAGAGGGGTTACTTGGTGTACCCTGAGGCCACAGTGACCAAAAGGTACGCACTGTTTTTCTCACCAGGTATAGTAAGCATGTCTTTTCGAGGCGGAGGTCGTGGAGGCTTTAATCGAGGTGGGGGCTTCAATCGCGGCGGCAGCAACAACCACTTCCGAGGTGGAGGCGGTAATTTCAGAGGTGGTGGTGGCGGCAGAGGAGGATTTGGACGAGGAGGTGGCCGCGGAGGCTTTAACAAAGGCCAAGACCAAGGACCTCCGGAACACGTAGTTTGTATGTCGGTTTCAAAGCTTACCCTACTTGGGGGCGGAAGTTGTGGGTTTAATTTTGGGAATGACGTGCTGAAAGATAGCACTAGCAGCTCTCATACGGAAGTTAGTGCTTGGTTGGGGAGTGGGGTGTGGAAGTGCTGTAAAGTGAGTTATAATAGTGCTGTAGAATGTTAAGGGGGGATCAAGAGAGCAAAAGAGCACTTATAATGTATCATGGAGGTGGAAGTTGAGCTTGAGCTGAAAGGAAGTTATTAAATAGGTAATATTGTGTGCTTACTCCTATTTTCCCCATTTTACAGATAAGAAAACTGTGATTAAGAGTTAAGTTTGTCTGCTAGAGTCTTGGTAATAAGTGATCAGTAAGTGATGTGTTTGAGAGACAGAGCCAAGTTTTCTGACTCCAAAGCCCGTGCTCTCAATTACTATGCATAAATAAGAGGAGTGAGAAAAAAATTGCTCGGAAGGGAGACTACAGGGGGGGAAAGCAAGATAAAGCACCTAATTAGAGTAATTTTGGAGTAATTATCAATGAGGTGGGATGGAAGTTATGGAAAGTGAGATAGAGATTTGACAGTAGAAGCCTACATCAAAGAGGAGAAAGGATGAAGAGTGTCTAATATAAAGATGAGGTTGGATCAGTGTACAAAATGGTTTGTAGAGGGTAATGGCTAGAGTCACAGGTCCTAGCACACAAGCTATTGCAACAGTCCATGCATGATGAACTGTGACCATGGTGGAAGTGAGAAAAAAAAAAAAAAGCAACAGTTTGATGGGAGATTTCAATGGAAACATTCAGTAGAACTTGGCTCGTACTGGGAATAAAAGATTCCAGGTTTTAAGGTTGGGTGATAGGGATGAAGAGTTGGTTTTGCAGGGTGTGATGAGTGTTTTAGTTTGGGGTGACAGTCAGTTAGAAATAAAGGTAGTTCTTTTGAGATTCCACACTTCCTTGAAAAAGAGTGAAGCATCATTGGTGAAGAGGTGGTAGTGAGAAGTTATAAAAGGTGAGGGAAAAAAAGAACAAAGACTAATTTACAGTTAGGGACTGGGGAGAAGAAAAGAGCAGAATGTAAGTATAGTGCTTAGTAATGATAGTTATTATAATAAAACATCTGTTCAGGGTTATTTGGTCTTACTGTACTAAGTACTTGACATTTATCATTGTACTTACTCCTCACAGTACGATATATTAAATGTTGGTACTGTTATTAGCCCCTTACTAAAGATGAGGACACTGATGCAGAGATGTAAGAGCCTTACCCCAGGCCACAAAGCTAATATGTTGTGCAGTTAGGGCTTTTTTTTTTTTTTTTTTTTTTTTTTTCTTGCCTCTGAGGAGAACAGATAAAGTGAAATCCCAGGTACCCAAAAGAAAACTTCCAGATAATGTTGGGTCAATATCATTTGAGACTGTTTTATATTTTAACATTTTTTTGTCCTATTTCAGTATTAGGAGAGTTCCTGCATCCCTGTGAAGATGACATAGTTTGTAAATGTACTACAGACGAAAATAAGGTGCCTTATTTCAATGCTCCAGTTTATTTAGAGAACAAAGAACAAATTGGTAAAGTGGATGAAATATTTGGACAACTTAGAGATTTTGTATCCTTTTTAATTAGAAGGCCCAATGATCTTTTTGAAGGGTTACCATTTGCTTTTTCTGGAGCTAAGTATTGATTTAATTAAACTTCTTGCTTCATTAAATTGGACAGAGTATTGCTAAGATTGGACCATAAAGGAGAATCAAGAGAGGAGAATGTATCTCCATATATTAAAAAGAAAGGCTCTATAAGAGTGACTTCCTTTTTGGAAGGTTTTAGAAATGATTGTCATTTGGATAAGTGCTACAGGATTAAGGTACTTTGCCTTGAGTGTGGAATTAGAAGTTTTAGAAACAAAAACTTCATTTCCTTTTGGAAACTCATTTCTTTGCCTACATATTGCCATATATTCTAAACTTGTTATTAAAATTACATATGAATTCAGAAGGTTACCTTCTTTGATCTTAATTGTTCCTTAATATAACTAATAGTATTTTTCTGTTAAATTGTCAGAAAATATGAAGGCATCTTCCTTTAAAAAACTGCAGAAGGTGAGTCAAGCTTATAACTAGGATCGGTGGTTTTATAAGTGAATGACCTTCCTTAGGACAGTGCTACATAGAGCCCTTGAGACTCCCCCAGTATATCGTAAATTGAGATGTTCTGTATTTTAGACGTTGAACTTACTGATCTTTAGAAGTAATTAAGGGGCACCTGGGCGGCTCAGTGAATTAAGTGTCTGACTCTTGATTTCGGCTCAGGTCACGGTGTCAGGTGCGTGAGTTCTGAGCCCTGCATCAGGCTCTGTGCTGATAGTGCAGATCCTACTTGGAGTTCTCTCTTTACCTCTCTCTGTGTCCCTGCTCCTGCTCTCTCGCACGTGTGCTCTTTCAAAATAAATAAACTTAAAAAAATGTAATTAATACAGGCTTTCAGAAATCATTCTTATATTAGCAAATTCTATAACTGCTGGCATACGTTTGTTAGTTTATGTAAAACTCTTTTATTGGACATCTTAGAGGACCAGACATTCTAAGTTAAAACATTAAATTATGAAACATTAGAAGTCAGATATTAAATGATTTCACAAATAATTTCAATAACATTTTGATACATGCTGTGAAGGAGAAATACATATTACTATGCAAATGCTAGCATTGGGACCAAATTTAGTATGTTGGCTTTCTGAGGAAGTGAGCTAGAAGCTGAGACCTGCAAGTTGACTAGGGGTGATTCCCAAACCTAGTTGCTCATTAGAATATGTGGGGGAGCTTTTAAGGTCACGTATTTCTTGGTTCCACTCTTAGAAATTTGAGCTAGTAAGTCTTAGTTAAGGACCAGGATTCAACTGTAAAAAGGAAGGCTCCTGGACAGTTTTGATGTAGTTAAGATAATTTTGATGTAGTTTGGAACCACTGCTAGTCAAAGAGGAGGAGAAAGCACATTACAAGTAGAGAAAACAGTAAGTGCGAGTCTCTAAGACAGTAAGCCAATTTAATGATCTGAAAAAGGCAAAAGTATAGCTTGGGCATAGAACATTTTGAGCGACTAGAGGTAAGCAGTGGCTGGGTTACTTAATGCCTTCAGGTTATGGGAAAGAGTTTAGACATTAGGTTTAGTTTTGTTTTTAAATATTAGGATGAATATGATTAAGTTTATACTTAAAAAGACCACTGGCAAAATAAAAGCATACCCTGGAAAGCGGTTAGTACTGTATGTGAAGGGGCCAATTCGGAGACTGCTGCATTAGTCCCAGAAGAGGTAACATTTTGGATTAGGGTAGTAGTGACAGTAGAAATGGAGAAGAGTGAATGGATTTATGAGAGATAGAGGAAGTAGCCATCCATAGATCTTGGTAATTGATCAGTTGAAGTTAAAAAATGTCACCACCCTGGAACACCTGGGGGTCTCAGTCATTTGAGCATCCAACTCTTGATGTTGGCTCAGGTCATGATCCCAGAGTTGTGGGATCAAGCCCCACATTAGGGTCTGCGCTGAGAATGGAGCCTGCTTTGGATTCTCTCCCTCTCTGCCCCACCCTAGTGCGCACGTAAATAATTAAAAAAATATATCCCCACCTTTCAGATGTGTGATTTCAACATCTCTGTGGACAGTGTCACCACAGTACCAAAATAGGAAACACTGGAGAAGAAGGGAATAGGGGGAAGATGATGAATTCAGTTTTAGACTTAATGAGTTTGAAGCACTTGTGAGATATTCACACAGGAGCTCGAAGGAAGAGTCTGGACTAGAGACGGAATTGGAAAGTTGTCATTGTAGAGACAGTATATGATACGGTCTGGGAAGAAAGAATGAGAAAAACAGCTTTGGGGTACCTCCTAAATTTATATGTCTCTTGGAGACTGAGAAGTCACACTAGTAAACATGGAGGATGCAAATCAGGAGAGTTTCATAAAAGTGGTTATCAACCAAAGTCAGGAGAACAGAGTGTTTTCAGTGGGAAGTGCTCAACTGTGGCAAAATGTTGCTTCCAAGTGTTCTTTGGATTTAGCAACAGGGAGGTCAAAAGGTTATGGCACGAGTGGAGTGGGCCCAGAACCCTGATACGAATAGGAGATGAGATGGGGACAGTGTTCTGTTGCTAGCATAGGGCTGCTACTGGCTGTAGAAACCTGACAAGTATCCCCGGGGAAATGAACTGATTCAGGTGGGCCTGACAGCTCGGCTTCTCATTTGGTGACCTGAAAAAAAGAATTTGCTTGTGATAGCCATTTAAATTTGATCTCCATGCCTGCCTTTTCTCACAGTATTATTTGAAGATGTAGTACTTAGTATTTTTTACCATCAGATGCTAAATTGGTACATTCTACCTCTCCCCATTTCTAGATCCACTGTTATGGTTCGGGCCCTCCTTATCCAGCCTATGTTATTATAATAATCTCTAGACTAGTGCCACCCAATTGAATTTTCTGTAGTGATGAAAACTCGTGCCTAGTACAACAGCCACTAACCATTTGTAGCTATCATACACCTGAAATGTGGCTAATGTAACTCAGGAATTGAATTTTTAGTTGTTAATTAAATAGCCACATGTGGCTAGTGGCTGCCATATCGGGCAGTGCAGAGCTAGGTACTATTTTTAATGAATGGGCTCTGAAGGAAAGAAGAATGATAAGGTGGTCTAAAGAGGGATTCAGACATCTTGTTATAAGTAATACATTTATCATTTTGAAATTCCTTATGCATGTTTTATGTGAAATTGAGATACACCCCATTATGTTTCATTACTGTGCAAAATAACCTCTTTAATACCAAATAATGGATGGGTTTAGTTTATGCATATTCTCTATTACTTTGTATGTTCAGCAAATAGTTACTGATTTGATCCTTTATTAAAGTCTTAAAATAGCGAGTGTGCCTGGGCTTTATTTTGAATTTTAATGTTAAGGTTTTAAAAGCTTTCATTTTTCTTAGGGCAAGTCTGTAGAGTGAAAATGTAGTTAATTTTTGGAAGACATCTGTTTCTAAAGAGAAATGAGATTGAATTGGTCTAGGTTTTTATTTCTATACATGTAATGCTTATTGTGTGTAAAGTTGAAGTGCTTTTATACATTACTCTTTTGATCTTCACCAAGACTATGTGGGGTAGGCGCTTGATTCTCTTCATTTGACAGGTCAGAAAACTAAGGCACAAAGAAGTTAAGTCTTTGCCCACGGCTACACAGTAGTTAATAGAGTTGGGATTTCAACCCAGGTTGTTTTGAGTCGTGTGTAGTTCTTAATGACTGTACTGTACTCCTTTCCAAATCATCACATTAATCGTTTCTGTTACACTTCCAGTTTTATATAGACCCATATAAACTGCTACCACTGCAGAGGTTTTTACCTCGGCCTCCTGGTGAGAAGGGACCTCCAAGAGGTGGTGGCAGGGGAGGTCGAGGAGGAGGAAGAGGCGGAGGTGGCAGAGGTGGCAGAGGTGGTAAGTTACTTGTGAGGGAAATTTCTAATGAGATTTCACAGCTGCAGCCAGTTCACACAGTACACTTTAATTTTGTATATAGGGAAACCTCCCTTATGTTTATTTTTTTAGATAAGCTAGTTTCAAATCTTGGCAGGTTGCCATAGTAATAATGCTTAGTTTCAATGACTTACTTTTCAAAAACCTAATAAAGTATAATTTTGAGAGGTTTTATCTCTGTGGGGTTATTCGTGTTTTGTTGAACATTTTATAAAGTATAAGATTATCTTGACTGAATTTTA
Organism: Prionailurus viverrinus; assembly: GCF_022837055.1. Lineage (NCBI taxonomy): Eukaryota > Metazoa > Chordata > Mammalia > Carnivora > Felidae > Prionailurus > Prionailurus viverrinus. The sequence continues at coordinate 113,849,791 of NC_062564.1, read as the reverse complement.
GTTTTTTAATTAATATCACTGGGTGTTGAATTTATGCTGAGAGCTTGTCGTATTCTTTTCACACGCATGTGTGTTCCTGTAATATTCAGCAGAGCCTTGTAGGCTAGGTGATAGCCTTATTTTGGATGAGGAAATGAGAGGCTAACAAAAGTTAATTTGCCCTAATTGAGCCGTTGGCAGTCCCAGAAATAAAACCCCTCTCTTCTGATGTTATGTCAAAGACTTAACCAATAAATTCATTGCTTGGATTTCAGCATTTTGATACATGTATTTCCCAAAACTTTTGTAACATTCATCATTATGAGGGTTAGATGATGAACAGGGCTGGGGATAAGGTGGGGTGCAGCACTGAGTAGGACTAGATCTGGGAGTAGTGGTGTGTGGTGGGTGGATGACAGGATGATGGCAAAGTAGGCTTTAGGAAGGGGAGCTGAAAATTAGTTGGACATCTTCTGTTACTGAATCAGAAAGTAGAGAGAATTCTGTTTTCACCTTTGCCTTTCTTAATTTAATTATTTCACTCTAAACGTCCTTTTTTTTCGGTCCAGATAGCTAGGAGATTATCTCTTTAAGAAATCTGAAAATACGTCTTTCTTAAATATTTTTGAGAATCTAATAAGCTCCTCTTTATTCCCATTCTATATTCAATCTCATATGTAACATTGAAAAAACTGACTCATCTGTCTTAAAACTTCTATCTTTTTATACCATTATTTTAGAAATGTTGGTTTTTCCTCTTCTTACGATTCATCATTCTTTACAAAGTTAGCAACCAAAAGAAGTAAAAATGGAGACTCAAACAGGAGGCCAAATATGTGTTGGATACTTCAAAAGTTTAAATTTTCTATTCAGCCTGTGAGCATCAGTGCTGCTCCATATGCAGCTGAATTAACTTTAAATATTGTATTTATTATAGTATCCCCAGAGTGAAACCATTCCTGTCTGCTATCTTTTGTTCTTAGGATAAAAAGCCTTCGTTCAATCAAAAAAGTAATTAATGTGAGCAAAAGTTGAGGTATTCCTACATTTAACAGCAGGGCTAAATAGGACTTTAAAGAAACCAGCTTTTGTAATTCATTAAAACAGAATACTTGCTTAGAAAGTTGTAATCTAGGGTGTTAGGCTGATGGGAGTAGGATAGGGTACGGTAATTTAAAATTTCCTCTGTTTTTAGGTGGTTTCAGAGGAGGAAGAGGAGGTGGAGGTTTCAGAGGAGGAAGAGGAGGTGGAGGTTTCAGAGGTGAGTGTGAAGAAAAGTCTTTGAATCTCTGAATTTCTGAAATTGATATTATCTCCCCTTTAAAGTTTCTGTTCAGTTTTATTTGTTTCCCCAGTATATAGAACACTATGGTGTTCTTGGCTGTAGCCTATCATATAGCTTTATTTTATGTCACTTTCTTGCTTTTCCCTTTGAAGGGAAAATAAAATGTAATATGAATGATAGTTAAATTTGGTAAATCGGTTGGCTAAACAGTATAAGAACTAATGCTGAGTTGAAACTTGACATTTGGAATATAGTCCTATTAAAATTCATTTTTCTGTAGACTTAATACTTTCATTTTCTGTTAACCAGGAAGAGGACATTAAGTGTAACATTAACAGAGAAACTTCCTGCATGATCTACTTCTGTGGATCAGAAACTTGTTTCCTGAGCAAGTTTTGAAGAACTGGTCCTCTTACGACAGTGGAACTGAAATGTCAACGCCATGCAAAAATGAGTGCAGCAGAATAAGCAGTTTTGCTCTAAAAGAGTATGAGCAAGTATTTTCATGTTTTGTACAATGCTTGGAACTCTGGGTGCTTAATAAATGGACAGTTTTCATTTGAAGCATACTTGGAATTTTTAAAATAAAGTGTTTTATTTCTTTAAGTTATATAGAGCTGTGTTTATTAAACCAGAGCTAACTTTGAAGTTAAAAGGAACAAGTAAGCTTAGACCCAGTGGATTTCAGATAGAAAAATGATTTGTTTACATATATAACTGATCTTTAAAAGTTTTTTTTTTAACATTTATTTATTTTTGAGAGGCAGAGAGAGACCGAGCACAAGTGGGGGAGGGGGAGAGAAGGAGACACAGAATCTGAAGCAGGCTCCAGGCTCTGAGCTGTCAGCACAGAGCCCAACGCGGGGCTCAAACTCACAAACCATGAGATCATGACCTGAGCTGAAGCTGGACACTTAACTGACTGAGCCACTCAGGTGCCCTGTATATAGCTAATCTTTAAAACAGTAGGTTAGTAGAACAGTACTTTAACATTATTTATAATTAACACCTCTTTTCAAAATCTTTGCCTTTTGTATATAAGAACATTAGCACCCTTTATTGCATTTCACTTTTGTACATAAGTGATACATAAGAGTATTCTAAACCTCATCCCAGTATAGCTTCTCTGCATCAGTCATGAAGCATGAAAAAGTAGTTTGTACTTACCACACTCAAACTATAAAGCTTTTATCTACAGCAGATAAATTCGGAATTGTTTTTTCTTCAGTTCTTACAAATAAAATTTAAATGGATGCCAAAACTAGGTATAATCCCTTACAGAAAAGAAAATGAATATGAACCTATGAACCAAAGAAAGCTCAATTTGTTTTATTCTGCATACTGAATGCAAAAAACAAGCAACCCAAAGCCAACCCTTAAAACCCAATAACCCAGAGTTTTTTTTAAAAAGGAGAATTCCTCTTATGTGTTAATTGCTTTAGGGTCATTTGAAAATATTTTGATCTTGGAATACTGACGAGATTCACACAGAGTATGGATAACTCTTTGGAGCATTAGTTTACATTTATAAAAATTGAGTTACGGGTACCTGTAAGATCTGGGACAGATCAACCGCCCTTCATTTTCTACATAGCTGGGAGAATTAAGGCAAAGGATTATGTTGGGTCCTTTCCTGCTGTGCCATTCCAAGTTATAAAATTAAATTCAGTGGGTAAATATAGCCCTCTAGTGGTTCTATTATATGCTTACACTGTTAACTTTGGTGCATCTAGCATTTCTCTGAAGTTACTGATTTAAAAGAAATATTGCAAAGAATCAAATTTTAGTAATATTACATGACAGAAAGAGTATGGGGAGGGGGGAAGTGGTAGGAATGTTTTATTCTAACAATTTTCATGCTAGATTATAACCCATTTCTGTAACCTACTTTTTGGGTTGTTAACAAGAGTCCAAAATACTAGAATTGTCCTGTATTTCTTAAGATGAATGACTGAATCCAGATACTTTGCTGATATATTCTGTGACTTTTATTATTAGATAATTACTTGTGCATACCAAAGCATAGGGTAAATTAAGTGAGGTGGATTGTAAAATAAACTATATCAATGCTATGAAATATAAGCTATTAATAGGTTAGACTTAGGTTTATTGACCTGGAATTTATGATCTGGCTTTAGGGGAAAATATGTTACAGAATGATTTTATATATGCATATCTACCCCTTTTTGCTTAAAAGAAAAAAAAAGTGGGAGAAACCTCAAATCCTAGTATGAATATATATTAGAGAAGATGTACACCAAAAAATATTACTACTACCTTTAGGGGAGTGAGATTTGGAAGGATGGAGGGAGACTACTTCTTTATGTCTGATTATTCAAATTGTTCTGGAAAAAGAAACTGAAATGGAAAAACTCGAATAGCTCAACAGAAAGTAGTGTCCTTAACCTGACTAGTTTTAGGTGACCAAAGCTGGTTCTTAATTTCAGGACTGATTTCCAGCAGCAATCAGTTAAGTCAGCTCCCACACTGATTTTTCAGTATGTTTATTGTTTGAATGGGATGTGTGCACTTGATAATCTCCTTAGATACTAAGCTGATGCCCAAATTGTTTAAAATGTGTGGTGCTTGTTATTTCTCTGTATTTTGCTAATAAGCTTTTGCCTTGTTCTGGGAATTAAAATCCTTTCACTAGCCCAATTAAATTTGTTAAGGGAGGGCCTCTATGAAAAGGCCCTTCTCTGAGGTCTTTGAGTGGAAATGATTGGTTCTGAAAATTCTTCTTCATCGGCTCTTAAAACATTTTATAATCATTGAACGCTCATTATGAAGGCCGTCTCAACTTCTTCCCTCCAAAATGCTAAGGAATAACTTAGACAACAGTTCAGACTCTAAAAATGAAGATGGCTCGGTCTTTTCACAGACTGAACACAATATTGTTGCAGCTTACTTGATCACAGCAGGTATGGATGTTTACTCCATTAACTGTTATTTTTCTTTCAAATGGGTGAAGAAAAACAGTTTTTCAGCATTAAGTCAGTAGAAAAAAGTATGGGATCAGAGATGTTTCAAGTCCTTTATCTTTTCTGAGTTGGGGTGCTCATGTGGGCAATAGGGATGATACTACTTGCCCCGTTTCCTGGCTGTAGAGTGAGAGAACATGGATGGAAGGATAAATGAAGGGATTGTTAAGGGTGGTTAATGCCATAAGTTATTTTGAATCCTGATAAATAATGTGACAGTGGTGAAGTGCGGTTGAGAAAAGTTTTCTATAAAATGAATAATTTTTTAATAATCATCCGTATATTTGGTTATTACATTGTCAAATTAAGGCTTTATTGGGGAAGAGTGTGTACCATGGCAAAAAAGTATTTTTAGGTCATTTACTATTCTCACACATCCTCTGTGTCGTCTTGTCTTTGGTGGTGGAATCTAATTAAGATCCTGGAAATCTAATTAAGGTCCTGGAAAGAAAATGAAAGTTGTAAAAAAAGAGAGCAGACTGTATTGTTGAAGACAAGGTGGAAATTCAGCTCATTCCCAGAATGCTGTATTGGAAAACTCTTGCACTTTGGATTTCATCCTTTAGTATCTATGCAACAGTGAGCAAATTCCCTCAGCTTTGTGTTCTTCCATTTTCTTATCTGAAAACAGGTTAAGAATAAGATACTTGTCATGATTGTTGTGAAGAGTAAAACTGAGTGACTTAAACGACACATACAGTAGATGTTGGACACATGTGTTTCTTTCTCCTCACACGCACACAGTCACTGATGTATATTGGATTAAGATAAAGGTGTTTACTGAAAAAGAAGGATGGGGGAATGATAATAGAAGTTGTCTCATCTTTTTTAGGTAGAGGTTGAATTGTATAAATTTTATACTAAGCAGTAACTTCATTTTCAACTCTATGCTCAGTAATGAGTTTTAGAAGTAACTGTACCTTGGGTTGTTATCATTTTTTGTATTGACATTTGAAAATGTTCGAATATATTCAAAAGTGGAGTGAAAAGTATAACAAATCCTATGGTACTCAGTTTATTCTTTATAATTGCTTAGTTCCCCTATAATTCACAATTACTTTAGTGTTAGAAATTATGGTTCCTCAGATAATTTTTGTAAATTTTAGTACTATGCTAGCTTGTTCATTTGAATACCTCTGTATGATAAGTACTGACGGGACAAGTTCTAGTTTCTTTTTGATTTTTTTTTTTTTTTTTTGTGGTTGAAACAATATGAGAAAACAATATGCTAATTAAAGAGAAAATCGTCACAATTACATAGAAATACTTGGTATACAAACCTTTGGTTTAGTTAGTTTTTTGTAGATGATCAAGAAAAGCTATCTTTTTTGATCTGTTTACAAACAATAGCATACAAAGACAATTTCTTGTTAAGAAATTGTTCTCTCTGGTTCTTGTGCTCATAGCAGTAACAATAATAGCAATCTTACTACAACTACAAAGATGACCACCACTACCAACTACCGCTACTGTTATTTGAATTTTTGCACTATTCTAAATAATTACTCATATAGAATAATTCATCCTTATACTAAGTCAGTCAGTGACTTAGTTTTATCTTCCCTGTTTATACAGACAAAGTGTTTAAGTAACTTGCCCAACACACAAATCTACTAAGTAGCTACACCAGGATTTGAAGTCAGACATTTTGGTTCTGGAGCCCTCACATCTAACCTCAAAAGTCATTGTTTTTTTAATTTTAAAAGTTTTAATTTTTAAAATTCATTTATTTATTTTGAGAGAGAGGAAGAGCACACGTGGGAGCTGAGGAGGGACAGAGAGAGGGAGAGAGAGAATCCCAAACAGGCTCCGGGCTGTCAGTGCAGAGCCCAATGCAGGGCCTGAACCCACAAACCGTGAGATCATGGCCTGAGCTGAAATCAAGTATTGGACAATTAACTGATTGAGCCACCGAGGTGCCCCCAAGGGTCAGTTTTATTAAGGAATACGATGAGTATGTGTTATTTGGTTGTGGTTTTAGGATAAACTGAAGGGAGCATATCTAACCTCTTCATGCTTCTGTTGAAAGATTTATTGTTCTTTAGGTCCCCTAATTTAATAAAACCTACTCATCTTTCCAAACCCAAACCAAAAAAGCTATGAGAATAAAGCATTTATTACATTTGTTACTTTTACCAAGAACTTTTTTAGTTTTTGTTTTTAATTTTTTCTTTTTAAAAAAAATTATTTTGAGAGAAAGTGCACATGGATGGGGGGGGCAGAGAGAGAAGGGGTGAGAGAGAATCCCAAGTAGGCTCCATGCTGTCACTGCAGAGCCCAACACAGGGCTTGAACCCACAAACCATGAGATCACAACCTGAGCTGAAATCAAGAGTTGGATGCACAACCGACTCAGCCACCCAGGTCCCCTCGTTTTTAATTTTCAATTTAATATTTCCCTTATAAACTTTTATCAACTTGAGCACTGTCTCTTAATCCAGGTAAGGCTGGGAGGCAAGAGGGCATGGTAAATTAAAGATGTGAAATAAATTCATTATGAATGAATTGTAAAGTGAAGGGCAAGAGATACTAGGCTGCAGAGGAGGTTGTGTATCAGGTAATGAAGAATCACCTAAGTCCTAAGGGTGATGAGTCATTGAATAATGTGATTCCACTTGCATTTTAGAAATGTGCTATGTATTAGTAGCTAAGAGTCCACATAGGAGCCCCTGTGTGATTAAGATTAAGAAGGATCCTGAGGAGGGACAAGTGGCAATGGGGATAGAAAGAAATAGACACACTCAAGAGCCAAAAGTTAGAATTGATGGTTGGGTGTGGCAATTGAAGGAGAAGGAGAGGGGATATCAAAGATGACAAGGTTTCTGTTTGGGGCTCCTGGTTAGATGGTGAAGCTATTCACCAAGATAGGAAAACACCTGGGGAGGAATAGGTTTGAGGCAGGAGGAGAAAAGTCTCTGGGTTCAGTTTGAGAGATGTCCAGTAAAAAGCTGGACACGTGGGTTTGAATTTTATGAGATTGATCTGGAAAGGATCAGCATATAGACTTGGATATGTATGAAATCTCTCAAGATTATGTACTGAATGTGAAAAGAAAGGGTCTGGTACAGAAACTTGGACAATGCACATATTTAATGAGAGATGGAGAAATAAAGGCCAGGTATAGATTAAGTAAGATCTACCAAAGAGATTGAAAGAAAGCCACAGAAGCCAAGGGGGAATTAATGTAGACTGAACTATTAAATGATCTATTATTATCTACTCCTTAGAAAATATCCGCAGTTTGAGAAATAGAGCAGAGAGCTTGAGATAGCTGCTGAGCAAATAAAGGGCCAACTTGTTTACCGCATATCCCCCATTATATCTAAGACCTCCCCAGAATAGTTAACTCTATTCTGGCTGTGTACTCGGTAGGCAACAACTTACTGTACTATGTTTTATCTGAACTTTTAAAACATCAAATTTATAATTAGCTTAGAAAGATTCTTCGATTCATTACTTTTTGCAGTATTTCTTGTATGCATGCTATAATACTTGATGCAAAAAATAGAGCCAAAGAGCGGGCCCTTGGCTGGCTCATTGGGCACAGCATGTTGCCTTTGATCTCAGGGTTGTGAGTTCCAGCTCCACGTTGGGTGTAGAGATAACTTAAAAATAAAATCTTAAGGGGTGCATTGGGTGGCTTAGTTGGTTAAGCGTCCAACTTCGGCTCAGGTCATGATCTTGCAGTTCGTGGGTTCAAGCCCCACGGTGGGCTCTGTGCTGACAGCTCGGAGCCCAGAACCTGCTGCAAATTCTGTCTCCTTCTCCCTCTGCCCCTCCGCTGCTTGCACTCTGTCTCTCTCAAAAATAAATAAACAAACAAAATTTTTTTAAATCTTAAAAAAATAAAAATAGAGCCAAAGAATCATCAAATTTGCTATCACTATGCCTTACTTATGCTTTGCAGGAATAATAGAAATGGAACAATATGAATTTTAGTTGTGGTCTGTTTATATAATAAATCTATATGCCACATACTCATAGAACACAGGAGTCGTTAGGAGCCTGAAATCTAGATGGGAAGACTAGGAATATGTAAACGTTAAAGAATATATCATCACATAAGATTAATAATATATAATCTAAGCAAGCACTTTGGGAATTTAGAGAAGAGAGTATACTGTGGGTAGGGGAAGGCCCTAGGGCAGAACTGGGCTTGAATAGAACTTTGAAGGATAGGTAGCATTTGATTGAATAGGTACAGGAAAAAAGTACATTGTTCCAAGTGGAAGTAATTGGAGTCAAAATTTACAACAAGCCTTGTGTATTTGATAAATAACTAGAATGGAGGGCTTGTTTTGACAAGTGAGGAAATTTGCTTAAAGAAAGTGAAAACCAATTAAGGCAAAAACTGGAATATCAGGTTGGACATGTGGGCTTTTATCCTACAGCCAGTGGAGAGTATTGAAAGTTCTGAGAAGAAACATTAATTCTATGTTGTAGCAAGCTTATTCTGCCCCAGCAAGGAAGGGAAAGAATGGGAATCTGGAAGCTTAGCGTGACAGGATGCTAAAAGGAAGTTTTGGATGAGGGTGCCAAGTTCTTCCCCAGCTGATACTTTTGTGTGTTGGTGCTTGAAAACCTTCCCTCATTAGAATTGCTGGGGACTGCGCACCAGTTGTACTCTTCATAATGGTGAATACAACTCTGTATTGTTGCTTACCCCTCTTTTAGCCCCCAGGAATCTGGTAATGGCTCTAGCCTCTCTCAGCCAAAATCTACTTCCCCATCCCCACTGTTAGGACCTGGTATGACCCACATCTGGGATATTTACACATCCTTTGCAGCATGTAGGTTGTTAATTGGGCTAACATACATGTCTGGTCCACTCAACAATATTGCTTATTGTATATTAATACATGGCCATTCTGATTATGAAGTTCAGTCATCTATCTACCTGAGTCCAGCCTGTTCCAGGGCATTGACAACAATGAGTTTTGGGACCTGCAAGGCTAAGAATCAGATCCTAGTTTGTGGAAATTTGACTAGCGTGTTATCACCTGTGAAGCTTCTCAATGTACTTAAAAGCCAGCTTGACTTCCTTTTTGGATAGGCAAACCTTACAGTGTGCATTCTACAGATGTGTGTGAGTGAGTGTGTGTGTTGGATGAAGACCTTTGATTTGAACATGATGAATTTCAAGAAATATTGGAACAATCATCTGATCTTATACATGATAGATCCCTAATAAATGTTTAATGACAATGAGTTGAAGGAAAAGGGATATGGAACTGGAGCATAGGTCAGGGCTGGAACGAGACAGAAGAGCTCTTAGGACAGAATCATAGTTGAGGCTCGAGAAAGGAAACTTGAGAGAGAGAAAGCTTCAGGCCTCAGGAAGGAGGAGGAGGAAGTTAGACTGCCAAAAGAGATAGTATGGTCATACATATATCTTAAAAATCAGCAGGGGTGGTGTTATGAAAGATAAAGGAGCAATTTCAAAGGGAGAGTGATTAACCAGCCTTCAGTGCTACTTATGCAATTGGTAAATTCTTTGTTATTTTATTATTTCTATTGCACAAAAAGGCTGTGAAGATATTACAGTTTTAAGAACAGTTGAAGCTCCTCAAATGAATGAATTAAAATGGATTTGCTATTTGAAGGGGCTTAAATATTTAATTTTGATACTCCTTTTAAACACTCAAATTAAAAAAAGTGATTTTTTTTTTTATGTGTTCTCAGGTATGATAAGTATTCTCAGCAACATAATAGTTCTGGGCATCTTCATTAAGTACAAGGAACTTCGGACCCCCACAAATGCAATTATCATTAACCTGGCTGTTACTGACATAGGGGTCAGTAGCATTGGATATCCCATGTCTGCAGCTTCAGATCTGCATGGAAGTTGGAAATTTGGATATGCAGGATGTCAGGTATTGGAGATGCTTTGGGATGAAAGGAAAATAAAATAGATTAAAGAGATGTAAATTTAAATGTCTAAAAAAATTCCCACAGGTTTCAATCAAATAAGATCACATAGGATAATAGATAAAGCGCTCTTACTGAAAAGAACTTCAGGAGTGACTGGGAAATATATTCTTTAATAAGAGAAATGACCTTGGTAGCAATGATTATGTTTTCGAAATTTCCCCAACCCAAAGGAAAAAACAAAAAAATTAGCATTCAGCTAGAGAAGAAAAGTAAAAATTTGCATATTCAAAAAGAAATATCCTATTTTCATTTGAAACAATAAAATATTTAATGACAATATCGTAATATCTAAGTAATACAGTTAAGCTATCAGGTTTTTTCCCCTATGGAAAGTCCTCCAATGGAGTTGCTATTAATTATATCTACTATTAATTTTACTGGCAAGAAAATATATAAATATTAATTTGCATATCCTAGTAGGCAGACATGACTTTTGGCCTCATTTTTAAAATCAGTTTACTATTTTAAAAAGTTTACTATTTTGGGGCGCCTGGGTGGCGCAGTCGGTTAAGCGTCCGACTTCAGCCAGGTCACGATCTCGCGGTCCGTGAGTTCGAGCCCCGCGTCAGGCTCTGGGCTGATGGCTCAGAGCCAGGAGCCTGTTTCTGATTCTGTGTCTCCCTCTCTCTCTGCCCCTCCCCCGTTCATGCTCTGTCTCTCTCTGTCCCAAAAATAAATAAACGTTGAAAAAAAAAATTTTAAAAAAAAGTTTACTATTTTAAAAATTATAAAATAGAGAATACAATGTAATAGAGAATAATGAATACTTATGTGTGTACCACCTAGTTTTGTCAGATCTCAAGGTTTTGCAATATGTGCTTCAGGTTGTTTTGCTTTTTAAAGATATAAAACTTGAAAAATACTGTTGAAGGCCATTGAGCACCATATCCAATCATATTTCCTTCTTTCCCATGAATGTTTTTCTATCTTAGTACATATTTAGGTGTGCATAAACTAAACTGCATGGATATTTTAAATTCTGTATAAATGATGTATTGTTTGTGTTATACAATCTTCATGTTTTTGAGGTTTATTCATGTTGTTGGATGTACTCAATTTAACTGCTACATGATATTCCATTTTATGAACATACTTATACATTTTATGAACATACATTTTATGAACATACTTATTTTTCTGTTATTGAGTATTTATCCCCCATGTTCTTCTTTCACCAACAAGGCTTCAATGAACATTCTTATTCATGTCTCCTACAATATGTGAGAGTTTCTTTAAATATATTTCTCAGGAGAGGGTTGTAGAGAATATTCATCTTCAACTTCACTAGATGTGCCCAAATTGCTCTCCAAAATGGGTATGCCAATTAGGAGAACTTCTATGATTCCACATTCTCCCTAATGCTTGGGACTGTCAGACTTCTAATTTTTTTTCCATCATTTTTATGTGTCTAAATGGTATCTTACAATTTGCACTTCTTTGAATACATATTGTGGTTTACATCTTATGTCATAAATATTCAGATTCCCTCTTGTGTGAATCACTCATTTTTCTGTTTGTCTTTTCCCCTTGTTGAATTGTCTACCTTGTAAACACTAGTATTTTGTTGGTTATATGCATTGTACCTAATTTATAGTTTGCTTTTTACTCTGTTAATAGAATATGTTGTATAGAAGTATTACTTTAAGTCTTAACATTTTAAGTTTATTTTAATTAGTGAAGTCCTAAAGCACTTTCCATAAATGCCTTTAATAAGCCAGTTACAATATGACAATGGAAAATGTATTTTAAAATTATTAAAATAAAAAACATTCGATGTATCTAAAATATATTCTAACACTGGAATAAAAATGTAAATATCTCTTGGGAGGGCATGTAGAATAGTGGGTTCTTTCCTATTTTGATTTTTAGATTTATGCTGGGTTGAATATCTTTTTTGGAATGGCAAGTATTGGATTACTCACTGTTGTGGCTATGGATCGATACCTGACCATCTGCAGTCCTAACTCAGGTATAGCACTTCTCTCAACTTTCTCAACAGAAGGTACTTCCTGCCTAAGTACCACTTAACACACATTTACTTTAAAATATAAATGTAAAAAAAAACCCCATATATATATATATACACACACACACATATATATGTATATATATACATATACATGTTATATATGTGTGTGTGTGTGTTTGTGTATGTATACATATACACACATGCATATGTGTCTGTGTGTGTGTGTGTAATGAATTGTAATCATGGTCAGTCTTATTTGTCTGAGAATCCTTGTTCAAAAGTTTCAATGATTTCCTATTATAATTACAATAAAATCCAAATTTCATAGCACAGCCTCCAAGGGCCTGTGTGGTCTGGCCCCTGGCTATCTTTCCAGCTTTGGCTAGGGCCTCTCACTTTGGATTACTGGACAAGGCCTTTCCCACTTTGGGATCTTTGTAAATGCTGTTTCCCTAGGCCTGGAAAGTGTTTCTCCCTGCTTGTCCTCTGGCTGACCCTTTTTATCATTCAGGTTTTGGCTTAAATGCCATTTTCTCTTCTGAATATAAATTCACATAGATAGGCCTCTGAATGAATTAAAGTGCTTTGCAAAGAATCTACTTAACAACAGTAGTAGTTAGTTGAATGAATAGTTAGTAAAAAATAATATAGTTATTATTTTTTAGTATATAGTTATACTAACTAAATAGTAAAAAACAAATTGCAGGTATGAATTCATCACTGGCAAATGATGCTAATATTTCATCTGTTTGTTAATAGGAAGAAGAATGACCACCAACACTTACATCAGCATGATTCTGGGGGCCTGGCTCAATGGTCTCTTTTGGGCTTTGATGCCTATCATAGGGTGGGCTAGTTATGCCCCAGATCCTACTGGGGCTACTTGTACCATAAACTGGAGGAAAAATGATGCGTAAGAGACACATTTACACTTTATAATCAAATACTTCTAATGTAGACATTTTCTCACCATTTCAAATTTAAGGTCAGGTCAAATGTTTTCCAATCAGAGTGTGGCAAAGTGCTTCCTTGGTGGTGACATGTGAATTCAGCATTGAATTACTCTTGTTTGCAAGTAAAGGCCATCCAGCTCCCTTGTTCCCCTTACCCTTTTACATCCTCTCCCGTGGCACCAAAGTGGGCACAGAAGCACCCTTTCGGTATTTGTAACTCAGAGATAGACTCCAAAAGGGAAAAGGGAGTGTTAATATCGCTAGACAGCATGCAGCTCCGCGGGAAGCCCAGGCTGAGTCCCTACTATCTTTTCAAGATGGTCTGGTGATAAAGCTGAAATTACACAGCAAAAGCAGTCACTGTAAGGATTCGCTTGTTCGTTAGTTTTGCTTCTCTGTATTTACCAGGAAAAAGAGGGTAACTTCGTTTATTAAAGAAAACGAAAGACTACTCAGAAAAACAAGTAGAAAATTTCTGAATCTAAATTTAAGATTTTTCTGTAAAGGGGCAATAGTAAATATTTTTATGCTTTACAGACAAGACTGTCTCTGTTATAATTGTTCAAGCCTGCCTGTGAAAGCAGCCATAGACAGTATATAAATGAATGTAGTTCCAATAACATTTAATTTACAAAGACGGATGACAAGGCTGGGTGTGGCCTGTAGGCTACACTTTGCCAACTCCTAGTCTAAAGGAATTAGTTAAATATCCTTCCTAAGCTATTTAATAATACAGTGACTGTTTAACAGTGCTAGTATTATTTTTAATATTGTCGTATTTCCTTTGCCCTATTTAGCACTTTAAACAAGTAGTGATTTAATGATTCCCTTTTCTTGTTTTCAGATCTTTTGTTTCTTTCACGATGACAGTTATTGCGATAAATTTTATTGTACCCTTGACAGTGATGTTTTACTGTTATTACCATGTCACTCAAACCATTAAATGTCATGATACTAGTAACTGCACTGGATACCTCAACAGAGATTGGTCAAATCAGGTAGATGTGACAAAGGTAAGATTAAAATCCTTAAAATGTTTTTGCAATGGAGCTTTTACACATATGTGGTCTATATTATAATCACCTCTCCCCAACACCTGATTCTTATTCCCTGGCTCTTTTTCTTGTTTGCCTTCATATTTCTTTCTTCTTTTAATGTTTATTCATTTTTTGAGAGAGACAGAGAGAGACAGAGAGGCAGAGTGCGAGTAGTGGAGGGGCAGAGAGAGGGACACAGAGAATCCAAAGCAGGCTCCAGGCTCTGAGCTGTCAGCACAGAGCCCCATGTGGGGTTTCGAACCCATGAACCATTAGATCATGACCTGAGCCGAAGTCAGATGCTTAACCGACTGAGCCCCCAGGCGCCCCTGCCTCCATATTTCTAAATGATGTGTTTATCTGCTGTTTTGGATATTTTTATTTGCTATTACTCTTGATTTCCCACTATGGACAATGAGAATTTAGCTCTCTTATATCATCTTTCCCACTCCTCTACCCCAACCTTTTTTCCTCATCTTGTCAGTATAATGTTAATATTTGGTTACATTATTTTACATTATCGTAACTACCTAAATTTTGTTTAGTGCAGACCTCTGTAAGGTTCTGTGATTTGTATTTTTTTAAACAAATTTTTTTTTCTTTTGGGGTTAATAATTCATTCCTTTCTTTCTTCCTCCCTCCTCCTCTCTGTCCCCTCTTCTGCTCCCCATCTGTCCTACCCTCCCCACCACCATAGTTATGGTTACTGTTCTGTATACCTATTGCCAATTCATCTCTTAACTCCCTACCAGAAGTGCCAATCTCCTCTCAATATTTTCAAATGCATCAGAGACTAATTGACTTTATCCTTTTTTTTTTTTTTTTTTGGAACAGTCCCTCCTGGTACTTCCAAGTGTCCCGCTCTATACTGGCCCTTCTCTAAGACCACTGCCAGCATCCTCAGATCTCTTTATCACCAACTGGGAATGCCTTTGGCCTCTTTCCTGGGTTGAATCACCTGTTTTCTGGCTTGCGTATCTTCCTTTTTCTTGGTTACTCTCTCATTTGGTGGAACACATTCTCAAGTAGATTTCTGAGATTATAGGGAGGTATATTTTTTAAAGATTTTGTTGCCTGAAAAATGTCTTAATTCTATGATTATATTTGACTGTTTGCCTTGTATGGAATTTTATTTTATTTTATTTTATTTTTTTTTAAAATTTTTTTTTTTTCAACGTTTATTTATTTTTGGGACAGAGAGAGACAGAGCATGAATGGGGGAGGGGCAGAGAGAGAGGGAGACACAGAATCGGAAACAGGCTCCAGGCTCTGAGCCATCAGCCCAGAGCCTGACGCGGGGCTCGAACTCACGGGCCGCGAGATCGTGACCTGGCTGAAGTCGGATGCTTAACCGACTGCGCCACCCAGGCGCCCCTGTTTGCCTTGTATGGAATTTTAAGTAGAAAACGATTTTCAAAGAGTTTTGAAAGCATTGCCCTATAGCTTCCCAGCTTCCGGTGTTGCTATTACGAAGGCTGACAGCATGCTTGTGACAGTCCCTTTGTAGTGATCTATGCATTCTCTCTGGAAGCTTGAAGGATCATTTTTGTGTCTCCAATTTTCTGGAATTTCATGCAGATGTGCCTTGATGGGGCTCTTTATTCACCATGTGCTGGGTACTTGGTGAGTTCTTTCAATACGAAGACTCAGGTCCTCCCCTTCTGGGAGACTTCTTGTATTATTTCTCTGGTGATTCCCTCTCTCTGTTTTGTTTTTCCTGTTCTCTTTTTCTGGAAGTCCTTTTTTTTTTTTTTTTTAATATTAAATTTCCTGGATTTACCTTCCAATTTTCTTAAATTTTCTCTCCTATGTTGTCTCTGTCTTGGGCTTTGTTTCCGTTTGTTTCTTTCTGAGAGATTTCCTCAACCATGTCTATGTCTGGGGTTGGGTGAGAAAAATGAGGCTCAAGACTTGGGTGCAAAATTTAATCAGGCACCACAAAACTCAGTAATCCCCCCCCCCCCCAACACACAAAGTAGTTAATGTATTTTTATTATTTTTTTAATGCTTATTTATTTTTGAGACAGAGACACACAGTGAGTGTGGGGGAGGTGTACAGAGGGAGACACTGAATCCCAAGCAAGCTCCAGGCTCCAAGCTGTCAGCACAGAGCCTGACACGGGGCTCGAACTCACCAACCCTGAGATCGTGACCTGAGCCGAAGTCCGATGCTTAACTGACTGAGCCACCCAGGTGCTCCAGTTAACGTAGCATTTAAAAAAAAAATCAAAATTAATGTCAGAAACTCACTGAACAAAATATAAAATTTTAAATAAAGATAGGATCTCACCCTGCCCTTGCATGACTCACCTCAGTACCCCAATCCTGGCTAATCACATTGTTCACTTTTCTATTGCATTTTAAAAATTCTCCTCTTTCTTTTATAGATAGGGCATAGGAGAAAGCCCATTTTTATAGATAAAAAGAATTAGTTTACACCCTCTACTCCTTTTCAATAGCCCCCTCTTCTTGGTTTATGGATATGTATCTTCTCTCATTTCTGTTCATCACATATTTTTTGTTTCCCCTGAATTTCTGTATCATTTTTTGGTATCTTTTTAAAAAAAAGAATTATCATTGAAGTATAGTTGGCATACAATGTTATATTAGTTTCAGGTGTACAACATAGTGATTCAATGATTCTCTACATGATACAATGTTCACCACAATAATTGTAGTTACTATCTGTCACCATTAAATGTCATTATAATATTATTGACTATGTTCCCTATGCAGTACTTTCACCTCTATGACTTATTTATTTTATAACTGGAAGTTTGTACCTCTTAATTCTCCTCACCTATTTTACTCATCCCCTATGTTCCTCCCCTCTGGCAACCACGCTTTCCATATTGATGAGTCTATTTCTGTCTGTCTGTTTGTTCATTTGGTTTTGTTTCTTAGATTCCACATATAGGTGGAATCATATGGTATTTGTCTTTCTCTGTCTGACTTATTTCACTTAGCACAATATAATACCTTCTGGGTCCATCCATGTTGCAAATGGCAAAGTTTCATTCTTTCTATGGGTAAGTGATATTCCATTGTGGGGTGTGTGTGTGTGTATGTGTGTTTATGTACATATATATGTATATAATTTATATATATACATTAGATAGATACACACACACACACACACACACACACACACACACACCATTTTTGTCTCTGCCTGTCAGTTTGTTTCCTCAATATCTGGTGGTCAGCGACTGTCTACTGCATATTTAAAAGTGATACACTAAAAAGCTGATTGTGAGGTCTGGACATGCTCCTCACTGGGCTGTTTCCTTGGGGGGAATTTCTAACACTCTGTATCTCCAGGTATTTTCTTCTGGGCTGGTCAGTTCCCAAGGAGATTCTTTCATGTTCCTTAGTGGGAAGCACAAGTCTGTTTCACAGATTCTCATGGCTCAGAGCAGGGAGGGGACAGACAGCATGCAGCACCCCTCTTTCTTACAGTGCTCCAGCTCTCTGCTAAGCCCAAGATCCTATAGTTTCCTACCTCTTAGACTGAAGCTCTGGGATTCTTCTGGGGAGAGGATGGGGCAGTTGCATGGCGGAATGGTAAGGGGATTCAGAAGTTTGTCTGTTTTTGCAGATTTCAATGAGTTCTGCTATTTTAAGTTCCATGTGCTGCCCTACATTCAGAGCTAGCTGTTACCTCCAATTCCAGGGACTTTCTGAAGTTCTGCGTAATGGATTAGTCTCTATTTCATGTTCCCTCACTGATGGTACTTTTAAAAGTTTTTAAAATTTATTTTTAAATTATTCTTGTGTCTGATAAATAATTTGCTGCTTGCCCAGTGGTTATTCAGTTTTAATTTTTACAAGGCTATTGTCTAATCTGTGATTCTCAGGCCTTAAGGGTTTAGATCTTTTTAAACCTCTTTCTATCATTTTAGTGGACAATCAATAAGGCACAATGTAAAAATTATCATTTTTTATATAAAGGAGATGCAAGGGAGCTGCGTTACAAAACTATCTGCACTGTACGTCTATGTGGAGCTTCTGTATTACAATACTGTGAACTCAATATAGGACTTTGGTCTTTTCAAGATTGAACTTAGAAAGTGAGAAAGTTAGTTTTTAGATTAGCAAATAATGAGAGTGAGAGGAAAAAGCACAATGCCAGCAGTCCATAGCACAATTACTAGAAATGGGTTAAGAGTGGGTTTTCATGTGCCTTTCATCAAAGCCAGCTTTTGTAGTCTTCCTTTCCCAGATAAAGAGGACATCCTTTACATCTGTATAACATTCTACTCATTTAATAAGTTCTTGTTATCATAGAGGACTTCAGGCACATAAGCAAAGTACAATGAGGTTTGGAAAAATTCAGTTTTTGGGGTGCCTGGGTGGCTCAGCCAGTTTAGCGTCCGACTTCAGCTCAGGTCACGATCTGACAGTTCGTGAGTTCGAGCCCCACATTAGGTTCTGTGCTGATAGCTTGGAGCCTGGAGCCTGTTTCAGATTCTCTGTCTTCTCTCTCTCTCCCTCTCTCTCTGCCCCTTTCCTGTTCTCTCTCTCAAAAATAAACAAACATTAAAAAATTTAAAAAATTTCAATATTTTAGATATTGGGTTTGCCAAATATTGATTTATTTTACAGATGTCTGTGATAATGATATTTATGTTTCTGGTGGCATGGTCCCCTTATTCCATCGTGTGCTTATGGGCTTCTTTTGGTGACCCAAAGAAGATCCCTCCCTCAATGGCCATCATAGCTCCACTATTTGCAAAATCTTCTACATTCTACAATCCCTGTATTTATGTGGTTGCTAATAAAAAGTAAGTAATGTTTAAAATGCTTTAAAAAAAACAGATATAGAAAGAATGTTAAAAAAAAATTTAGGGGGGTTGGAGAGTGACAGAAATTCACCTCAAACTAGTGTAAAAATTATTTGGCTCATGCAACTGGAGAAGCATCTAGGCCCTTAAATACCTAGAGCTCCAGTTCTGTGAGAGCCTCTTCCCACATGGAGGTGAGATGATCACAGCAACACAAGACCCAAGTTCTACCATCTAAGCTTTTCCAAATTCGAGTTTCGTCTCAGACAGCTCCCTGATCGAAAAGCTGCTGGAAAGTTGTTAGTGGGCTCAACTTAGTTCTTGTGGTTACCCCACCCAAAATACATGGAATTGATTTTCCAAAGAAAAGAGTGGTTCTGTTACCAGAAAAGGGACAAGGTGAAGAAGACAACGTTGAACTCTGTAAGTGGGTAGCATAGTTGTATATTAGAACAGAAGACATTCAGATGCAAGAGAAAAACCCAGTGCTAAAATAAAAGGACTTCAGGGGTGGGTAGTCATTCAGGATAATAAAGAATCCCCCACTCTCCCCTCTCCCCCCTTGTTGGGACTCAGCAATATTTCCTCTGTGAAGCTTAGATTATTTTATTTCCTGTTACTGCAGAAAGGTGGAATAACTAATTTATTGTCCTTAAATATTTGATAAGAAAAATCTCAGTAGAGGTCAGGTAATTTGATCCTGGAATGCCAGCGATGCTTCTATTAAACTTACGTTATTTAGGCACATGTTTGGTAGAGCAGCTTTAGCTACAGGAATACAGGGAAACATAAAAACTTTTAAGAGCAAACAGACCACATAAGAAAAACGAACACATTTTTATTTATTTTGAGAGAAAGGGTGCACATGCATGCATAAGTTAGCACGGGATCGCTGTCAGCGTTGAGCCTGATGCAGGGCTTTATTTCACGAACTGTGAGATCACGACTTGAGCTGAAATCAAGAGTCAGAGGTTTAACTGACTGAGCCACCCAGGCTCCCCAAGAACACATTTTAAATTCAGAGCCTATTGGTAGTTCTTTTGGAAAGATTAGTCATTTTCAAGCTCCCCTTAATTTCAACTGGCCTTTGTTCAGAAGAACAAATGCATGAAACACACATCCTTGGTTCAAGTAAACTGTAATTGACATTAGAAGTGTCATCTTAAACAGGCATAATTATTGATTTGTATTAAATGCCTTCAATATTTATAATCAGTGGTGTAAAACTGGTCTTTAACTGTACCATATACCTTATACATTTATGAATGCTTTAAAAAATTTTTTTCAACGTTTTTTATTTATTTTTGGGACAGAGAGAGACAGAGAATGAACGGGGAGGGGCAGAGAGAGAGGGAGACACAGAATCAGAAACAGGCTTCAGGCTCCGAGCCATCAGCCCAGAGCCTGACGCGGGGCTTGAACTCACGGACCGCAAGATCGTGACCTGGCTGAAGTCGGACGCTTAACCGACTGCGCCACCCAGGCGCCCCTATGAATGCTTTTAAAGTTGGAGGCAGAAATTTATTTGGAGATGTCAATTAGCAGTAGAGGCATCTTAGCCATATTTGAAAATGCTTTAATAGTTCCAAATCATTATAGGATAATGCCAGATTTCCCCTTTTTTACTGTAGATTTCGGAAGGCGATGTTTGCCATGTTCAAATGTGAGAATCGCCAACCTATGCCCGTGACAAGTATTTTACCAATGGATGTATCTCAAAACCCACTGACTTCTGGAAGAAAGTGAAATAAGAGAAAAAGCACACAGTATCAAAATTTTTTTATTTACTTTTTTCTCCAATGGTTTAGTTTTATTTTAAATATGATCGTGTTTAGATCAGATACATAGATTATTGTCCTATTAGACCCTAAATGCCTCAAGTGTATCTCCTATTTCTTCTATTTGTGGGATGGCTACTGTAGTGAATGTTTCTTTATGCCCTTTATGTAAACTTATGTCCATCTCCTTTGATGAAACTAGGCACATGAGATTAAGGCCCATTCTATTTCTCCCAATCATGGCATTCATTACACTGTATCAATGACCAAGTAACTTGCCTGGGTCCTCCATTAGACTAGAAGTAGCCATTATTTTAATATTGAAATAAATTAATAATAATAAATAGTCTTCAGTAAGTAAATTACAGAAATGAGGTGTTGGATGTTCCTAGATGGAACTAGACGGAAAACATTTTTAGCATTTCACTCTTAAAATTTTAATGCAAATATTAACATACTATTTAACAAAAATAATCAAATGAATATTAAACACTTGCTTCTAAATCACATTAGTTGATGCACATATTTACTTTATATAGCAATATAATTTCTGTATATTATTATGTATTCTGCATTTTCAATTAACATTTTTCTGTATATATATTTCCATATATTTGCCACTAGACTTAATTTAATCAGAGTGGGTTTTTTGTGTTTTGTTCTTTTGTTCCTATTTTGTCTGAAATTTACTTCATAGTGGCAAGAACACAGCATGCAATCTACCCTCTCAACCAGTTTTTAAGTGTACAATATAGTATTGCTAACTGTGACTACAGTATTGCACAGCAGATCTGTAGAACTTATTGTCTTGCTTAACTGAAATGGCTATTGATAGCTGTATGCTTGCTCTTTGATGTATTCTTAGCACATAACTGCATGTTGCTTGGTACATAGTAGGCACTCAATAAAAAAAACTGTTGAATGTGAAATGCATTTATAGACTCATGTATTTGTTGTTTGAAATAACCATTAAGCATAGTATGATAATGTAATACTGTTTAAATAATGGACATTTAAAATCTGCAGTATTTTATTTTAATTGAGCACATTTTGCTGACTTTATTGTTTCTATATGCATTCTATCAGTTTTAAATAAAACTTCCCATAGTATTCTTACTTTTACAGAATTTCCTTTTGAAAAAGTTTTTTTTGGTTTAAAGATGATGATTGATAGAACTACCCAATACAATAATAGCAAGATTAAATTATATGTGTGTGTGTGTGTGTGTGTGTGTGTGTGTGATCAGGCAAGGCCAGTCAATACACACACACATACACACACACACACGCCACTAAATCCATGACTATCAACTGTTGATGAGGATTTTCCATCTTCTGTGATTGGAGGTAGTTTTTAATTATTGAATTACATTTTTGTTTTCTGATAGAGCCTAATTTTGCTAAAAGAAATGGATCTTCAGATCTGGCTTGATGCCCGTAACTTGGGAAACTAATGTAGAATAAAATATATTCTTAAACCAAGATAATGGCCTTCATTACAAACAAACATGCTGCACTGAGTTGACGTGGGAGAGCTGCAGGAGACATTCTCACCAGAGCCTGGGTCCTGCTACTCAGTGGTGGATTGAAGCATTTTGCCTAAAAAATCTAGGTACTGGGTTTTGTTTGCTTTGTTTTTGGAGATCACAAATGCAAAAACTATAATTTATAATGTTATATAAATAAGCTGCAGTATTTTCTAGCACCCCTAAAACATTGAATTGTTTTAAACGTTAAGTGTATCTTCACAGTATAGTAGCAATTACATTCATAGGAAAAGGATTTAATAGGCATTTCCTTGCAAATCTGGAGATGGGCAACTATTGAAATTTTCTTGACATGTGCTTGATTTTCATATTCCTTGGAATGTGTTACTTTGCTGAAACCATTTTCAAAGCCTAGGTCGATTGATCCCCTGTAAAATACACTTGAAGGTTAAGTAACTACAGATCTCAGCTAATCCCATCTAATCTGCTGTTACTAAATGGCTGTTTGCATTCCTGGCACACCAGTTTCTGAAGTTTAGGATTTGGTTTTTACTTTCTGTTCAAATAACCTCTACAAGGAGCGATGCGTCTTTCAGCATGCCTGTGCATTGTGCTCATTAGCTTTTTGGAGGGAGTGAGCTGTTCATGTCCTTCACAGTGCACCTGCGATTATCATGGCAGAAATGACGGCACAGGATCAAGGTATGCTCCTCTCCTTGCTATTAAGTGTTCTAATGATTTTTTTGGAAAAGGACTCCAACTAGGCAGCCTTATTTTGAAAGCAAATTGTTGACCAGGTATCAGAGGACAGAAGGTTTAATTTACCTAAGCTTTAGCTTAATTGTGTTAATACCAGTTGCTCACTCCATTGTTTTCATTTTGAGCAATTCAGCTCTTAAAACCCTCTCAAATTATCTGAGACTCTCAAACACATTCTGTGTAACCAAAATCTTCACTGCACTCATATTCACAACATGTCCCTTTTAGGTCAAACCACTGAAATGTGTGTGGCCAGCTCAGCTTGTTTACAGAAGGCATGAGAGGGAGGGCCAATCTAGGAGGTACCAGAGCATTTGCTTCCCTGATTTCCCATTTCTTTTTCATGCCTTCTGGCTAGACCTTAAAAAGTAGGAAGGAAGATCACAAGAGTGAATTTAGAGATGTTCATAGTTAGAATTTTTCATTTTAAGGTACTGGAGTTTACAAAGAAAAGTTGGAAAGATACAAATCAGCCTTGTCTATTGCAGACACTGGGGGGCCTCACTGAAGTTAATCTCCGGGCTGCCTTAACATCTACCTGTGGAGTGAGAATACTTACATACTAATAATGTAGTGAGTCCTTTGAGATAGAAGTTAAATGCAAAACAGAACTGTTGTTAGCTAAACCTGGTAGAACTTGATTTTGGTGGGGGGGGAGGTGGGGGGGGAGGATATTTAATAACAACCAGATTATTTTGTGGCTTGGTTGAAGTGAACAATGAGCCTCTCATTGAAAATAATTAATTAAAAGTATCGCCCAATTTATGTCTTAAAACTATTTTTTTTAATTTTTATTTTTTAATGTTTATTTTTGAGAGAGAGAGAGAGAGAGACAGAGTACGAGAAGGGGAGGGGCAGAGAGAGAGAGGGAGACACAAAATCCCAAGCAGGCTCCAGGCTCTGAGCTGTCAGCACAGAGCCTGATGCAGGCCTCAAACCCATGAACCTTGAGATCATGACCTGAGCCAAAGTCAGACGCTTAACCAGCTGAGCAACCCAGGCCACTATATCTTACAACTTTAAACAAATAAACAATAACAAGTAAAATATATTTTTGAGTAATTTGATTTGTTATTGTTTGAACTTTACTTAACCAACTCTTTGTATCTTTTTGGGATATTCACTAAGTAGGTTAAGACAAGGAAAGAATGTAACAAATTAAAGACCTACTTGGCAAAAGATATGAAGCAGTTAATGACTAGGGGCTCTGTAATTTTGAGAAAACAGCCACAGAAACGTTTATTTTTTTCCCCATGATAACCCCATTATTGATTTTATAAAAACCATAGCACATTATGCCTGGCAAGGACTCTAGAAATAATCTAGTTTGACTGCTGTCCTTTTATAAACAAAGAAACACAACCATACAGAGATTAAATGACTTGTCCAAGGTCACAACACTGAGTTGACGCAGTGACTGGTTGATAAAGATGCTACGTCTTTCAGCTTCCTATCCAGGCATTTTTTCCATTACGCTGGAATGCTGACTTACCATTCTGGTATAAAATAGCACTGAAAGTTGTAATTTGGAATAGAGATGAAGAAAAAGAGGTGTTCCTAGAGAATTCCAATGATTCCATAGTCTTCTCCTAAAGTTACAGAAAGGAGATGATATTGTCAGCGCACTCCAGCTTTCTGCTACCTACTTCCCTTTACATTATACACTGGCTTTTAAAATTCACTGATTTAATGTCCTGTTTTTACCAAATGGCTGTTTCATTGTTATTATGTACTACAAGTATAATAGACTGTAATTTAGACTATGCTTTGCAAAATTTTTATTGTTCATTTTTCAGCAATCCAGTGGGAGTGAGTATGAATAAGGGATAAATAAGTCTTTTTTCAGGTTAAAATGAATCTAAATTCTCTGATTCTTCATACTTTATATCCACAGAGGGGACAGGCTTGTTTTTCTATGCCTGTTTTACAAATGCCATTAAACAAGATCACAATGTGACTTACTCAAGGTCACTTAAGCTAGTGAGTGGTAAAAGAAATAAACTTGCAGTTTCTGGTTTATTCCTTAGGCTGAAAGGAACTCACCGGTCACATTAAAATAGAGTTCAACTTTAAGCATCTATGTGAACACTTGGCTTTTTTTTCTTTCTCCTTCCTTCCTTTTTAAAATTAAGTTATTTAAAAGGGATCAATTTATAACGTTAACAGGGGATTTTAAAAATATGGGTCATTTCCTAAAGTGGTTAAAAGTGTGTACTGTAGAGTTGGACAGATGTGGGTTTAATAGGTGGCTGTGTAACCCACTGGCTATATGACCTTCAGCAGTTGCCGCACATTGGTGGGCCTCAGTTATTTTCTCTGTAAAAATGAGATTAATGATAAAAAATGGCAAACACCCATTATTATGTGCCAGGAAGGTATAAAATTTTACACCCATTTCAATTAATCATCCTAACAGTGCCATGTGGGAAAATGAAGTTGAGGGACTGACGTGGCTTTTCATGTCCACAAAGGAAGTGGCAGAGCTTAGATCTGAACCAAGATCAGCCTGACTCCAGAGCTGGTGCCCTTACCTATTACCCAGTATCTACCTTATAGGGCTGTTGATAAATTAGGTGGATGTGATGTGTGTTGCACAGGTCTGACACATAAAGAGTTCCATCAATAGTAGGTTGAAACACATGAAATTGCTGATATTTGATCACTTTTATCCTACAAAAATGGCCATTTCATATGATTCAACCTAAAAGAAGAAGATGATGGTGATGATGAATTATGAATAGGTCAGCCAGGCTGAACAGGTATTTTGTGAAAACGAGTAGGAAATGAAAAACTGATGCATGTTTCAAGTATTATTTTTTCACGTGGGTCTTGGAAAGCAGGTTTCCTTCCACTGCTTTTGTGACACTAGGTCGGTGCTATGTAATGACCTGGATATGAACGAGGTCCCTATGAACTTCCCTGTGGAAACGGTGAAGCTACGTATAGAGAAGACTGTCATCCGCAGAATCCCCGCAGAGGCCTTCTACTACCTGGTGGAGCTCCAGTACCTCTGGGTGACTTACAATTCCGTGGCCAGCCTTGATGCCAGCAGCTTTTACAACCTAAAGCAGCTGCATGAGTTGCGCTTGGATGGAAATTCTCTGGCCGCTTTCCCTTGGGCATCTCTGCTGGACATGCCCCAGCTGAGGACCCTGGATTTGCACAACAACAAAATAACCAGTGTGCCTAACGAGGTGGTCAGGTACCTGAAGAACCTTGTCTACTTGGATTTATCAAGCAACAGGCTAACCACACTACCACCAGATTTCCTGGAGAGCTGGTCCCACTTACTTACAACATCGTCAAGAAGCCTGGACCTTTCACCACAAAGAATTATTCTTGGTAAGCTCAGAAGCCTCTGGGCTTCTTGGGTCCAGATTATTTGCTTTGCGTGCCTTCAGCTGTTCAGCCTTTTCACATTTATTGAATTTGGCTTTTTACTCTATACTTGAGTTTTTGATGGAACGGCACTTTATTGGTTGACTTAGGGTCAATTGACTTGTTTACCCTGTGTAACGTGTAATGGCTCTCTATGAGCGCTGGAGGGAGGGTGGCAGGCAGTATGTGTGTTGGAGGAGCGAGGATAGTTAGTTTCATAAACTGAGAGACTGATGGTGCTGTCAGAGATACTGGGGCTGAGTGACAAAACCTACCAACCTGCCCTGTTTCTGTGAACATATCAATGCTCCATGCTCTGCCACAGTCAACCTGCTCTGTTCTCTTTTCAGCCCTTCATCAGGCTCTTCAGGAGTAGAAGAGGGGCACTGGCATCTTTATGAGGGGGCAGTGGTTTAATTAATTAGGGAGAACAGCTTCCAAATTTTCTTAATCTAGAAAAAATGATGAAGGCACCAGTTATTGGGGTCGCCTAGTGGATTTGGTCTCTTAGTTTAACTGTGATATGTTTTGTAGACTTTGATCTTGACTTTGTTTAGGTTCTATGGGTATTTGTCTTGGGTTCTTAAAGTGTAAACTCCTTTCAGTAAGTCTATCTCTTCCTTTTTTTGTATCTTCCCACAGTGCTTTGCACGGCGCTCTACACATGGCAAATGCCCGGTAAATGTGGTTGCCAGATTGAAATCAGGGAACTGAGACCCTTCTCAAGGGGTATCTGTGGGCAGTGAGGTCTTTCATACTTTTGTGTGTAACACAAGCCTGAGGCTCTGATCAAGTTGATTTCCTAAATTCTTGTTCACCCAGTAAGCCTAGGTCATTAGTTCACCAGTTATGTCCATCAGGGCTGCAGGAGAGGCTGTATTTCTCAGGATGAAAGAACTGGGTCTTTGGCCGGGGAAATGACTTATAAGCCTTTTGGCGTGAGAGGCAACTCGATGCTAAATTTGTGCCAGGAATTCCTATTGACCAATATCACATGCTTATATTTGCCAAAGCAAATTATAAATAAAGATAACTGAGATTTTTTTTTTGATAAAAAGGAAAAATGCTGTGGCAGCATTTAAATGATTTTAGCATTGCTTTTGTTGAAATGTAAATACATTTTGGTGCTTATGAGACTAAAAATATGAGTGATAAAAAACAGACACGAAGAGGAAAAATCATGTAATTTTTTATTATATGGCTATTTTTTGTTTACCTACTGTTTATCTAATATTTCAAACATTTCTATTAGAGAATAAAAGGAATATTATAGGATGGATTGGGGAAAAATATTAGTTTAATTTAACAATAGTTGTGGAGTCCTTCTTATTATGTACACCATGACAGGCACCGTGTAAACCTGTACAGCAGTATTTATTTACTCTATTTTAGCCACTAATTTAGTCCTTATGAGTAAGACTAATAGCTAGAAATTGTCTTAAACATTGAGATTCTATTTCTCTACACATTTTTCTAAGTTTCTTTGAAAGTGACTCTTGGTTCTAATAGAATTACCAAATGGAGATCTATAGTAGAAAATAAAATCAAATTAATAAATTCTTATTAATAGCTCTCTAATGACTAGTCACTAATATTGCTAATATCATTATGAAGAATTGATTTATGGGAAATTAATATTGTTACCTTGTGAGTTAAATCTGGATAAAAGTTTAGGGATCAAACTGAAAAGGGTTATGAAATCTCACAGTCCTAAGAGATAAACATCTTTATCTATGCTTCAGGGTTCAGATTGTTCAAAAGCAGATTCTTTAAAAAGGTGACATGAAAATACTTTTGGTATAACATTAAACTGAGAAATCAGGGTATGTAATTATACATATTCATGATCATAACTATTTTAAAATGTGCAAAGAGGAACGCCTGGGTGGCTCAGTAGGTTGAGTGTCTGACTCTTGACTCTGACTCAGGTCATGATCCCAGGGTTGTGTTGTGGGATTCAGCCCTGAGTTGGGCCCTGCACTGAGTGTGGAGTCTGCTTAGGACTCTCTCTCTCAATCTCTCCCTCTGTCCCTCTCCCCTGCTTGCAATGCTGTCTCTAAAATACAATACAATACAATACAATACAATACAATACAAATAAATAAAATGTGCAAAGAAAAAAATTTAAAAATACACTAGCTGGTTAATTGTCCTCTTTGGGTGGTGGGACATCTTTTCAGTATTCTATATTTTCAAAATGTTCTGCTTTGGTCATGCATTGCTTTTATAATAGTGATGATAATAATGATAATAAATAACAAAAGATATTTTGAAACATGCCCAACCATATGTGGCCACTGATCTTAGCAAAATCATAGCCTGCTATGTAACAAAAGGGGAAAGAAATGCTCTCCTCTAATAAGAGGACTGGCTCGGGGCACCTGGGTGGCTCAGTCAGTTAAGCATTTGACTTCGGCTCAGGTCACGATCTCCTGGTTCGTGGGCTTGAGCCCCGCGTCGGGCTCTGTGCTGACAGACAGCTCAGAGCCTGGAGCCTGCTTCAGATTCTGTGTCTCCCTCTCTCTCTGCCCCTCCTCCGCTCACGCTCTCTCTCTGTCTCTCAAAAATGAATAAATGTTAAAAAAAAAATTAGAAAAAAAAAAAAGACTGGCTCATGTGTGTGAATCACACACAGAAAACTCGGGGTTTTTCATCTGGAAAATGGAGATAGGAGGACTCACTCCCTCTTTTCTGACTCATAAGACTGTAATGAGAATATTATAAGATATTTTATGTGACAGTTCTTTAGAATATGAGGTGGACAGTCTCTGAGGTTATAATTTTAGATCAGCAATAATCCGCAACAGCTGTGACTGAGATAGATGTGTCTTATAAAGAAAGACTCCGCTATTTTGGCTTTTTCTGTTATTTTAACTATATTGGAGTCTTCTAATTTCGTCATTAAAATATGGGTGAGAACCAGTTCTAGCTTTTCTAGAACTCAGGTTTTAACTGTAGCAATTATATCTTTCCAAGTACCCTCTAGAATTTACTTTTCTATTATTATGGTGGAACACATTCTGCTTTTATTTGTTATTGTACCGTGTTCATTATTGTTAGCAGACAGTGGTTCTGTTTGTAACCATAATAGTAATAGGTAATATTGATGGAGTGCTTACTCAAGGCCAAGTCTCGTTCTTATACTTTACATATATAACTTCTTCCAGTCTCACGTTAACCCTGTATTAAGTATCATTTCATCCCCATTTTACAGAAGAATTGAGACACAAGGTAAGCCACAAGCCCAAATTTACTCATCATACTCATGGAGCTGGGGTGTGAATACAGGCTGTTTGGCTCCAGAACCCATGTGCTTCCACACTCTTTTGTAATGTATTGTATGTAATAACACTAGAGTTAGTTTCCTCACGTATGCATTACTATCTCTTTAAATCATATATTTATTTAATATAAAAAATTAGGGAGAGGCTTTTCCGTGACTCTTCTTTCTACATGAGTAAAAATACAGCTTAATCAAATTATCCTCTAATGTATCATAAAAACATAAACAAGTGTCTTGCAAGTAAACATTTAAGTGAACTGTGAAACTAGATTGGAGTTTTGATTTGCAATACAGATAAATTTCCATGGTCTCTTTCTCCAGAATAGACAAATATTTACACAGGCAGACTCTGTGAAGCTCCACACTCTTTGTCTTGGAGGAAAAAGCTTGCAGTAGGAGAAGATATAAAATGCTTTTCTGGGTGCTTTTTACTGGCACCCAAATTTTCTCAATTGCAAACATAAGCTCTTCTCCAGATTAGAATTAAGTTTGCCCGAAGGGCAGCGGCCACATGAGTATTCCCACAAAATTTTCTAAAATGGCATTAATTTAATTCAACAAACACCTGTCAGTCCCTGTTGGTATGCTTGTTCTTTGCTAGGCACCAAGGAGACAAATCCACGCAGTTAAGGCTGACTCCTTGCTAGGACTAAGGACTGCTCTTCTAAGGACTCCCTGGCAGTATCTCAGCCTTCAGGACAATACCATAAAGTGGGTCTGTATTACCACCCTTTTACAGCTGGTGGAGAGGCAGTCAAGCTTCAAGTTCAGTTTATCTCCAGAGAGATCATTCTTTTGTTTTTCAAACCTTTTCTAAATTGAGGAGTTGAAGTATAACTTACATACCATGGATCTTAAGTACACAACTTAGAAAATGATGATAAATGACATACCTCCACAGAACCCACACCCTCACCAAGATACGGAATAATTTTATCACACTGGAAAAGTTCCCCTTTGTCTTTTTTCAGTCAATCTCCTCCATTCCAAGCAACCACTATTTTTTTTTTCTTTTAAAAAAAATTTTAATGTTTATCCTCGAAGGAGAGAGATACAGAGCGTGAGCAGGGAGAAGCAGAGACAGAGGGAGACACAGAAGCCAAAGCAGGCTGCAGGCTCTGAGCTGTCAGCACAGAGCCCCATGTGGGGCTTGAACCCACAAACCATGAGATTATGACCTGAGCCGAAGTCGGACGCTTAACTGACTGAGCCAACCAGGCACCCCTTCCACTATTTTTATTTCTATCACAGTAGGTTAATTGTGTTTGCCCTAGAATTTTATGTAAATGGAATCATCTAAAATACACTCTTGTGCCTGGCTTCTTTCATTTAGCATTATTGTTCTTGAGATTCATCCATGTCGCTGCATGTACGGATAGTTCCTTTTGCTGAGTCATACTCAATTTTATGAATGTATGAATTGTTTATCCTTTCTCCTGTTTTTGGACACATGGGCTCTTACCAGTTTTTAGCTTTATGAATTAAGCTGGTGTTATCATTTTTATACAAAGGTTTTTGTGGCACCTATTTTCTATTTCTCTTGGATAAATTCCCAGGATTGAAATTGCTAGGTCCTAAGATGGCTATATAACTCCTTAAGAAACTGCCAATTTTCCAGAGGTTGTACCATTTTACACCCCCACTAGCACTGTGTAACAGTCTACTTGCTCCATATCCTCACCAACACTTGATGTTATCAGTCTTTTTCATTTCAGTCATTCCCTAGGGGTGGGTGGTCAGGGAGTGATTTCACATTGTGATTTTAATTTGCAATTCCCTGATGACTAATGGCATTGACCATGTTTTTCATTGGGCCATTGGTCATTGCTATATTCCTTTATGCCAATATACAATTTTTAAAAGTCATTTTCTTTTTAGTATTGAATACAAGCCTTTTGTCAATTATATGTATTAATATTGTCTCCAAGTCTGTAGTTTGTTTATTCATTTTCTTCATGGTGTCTTTGATAAGAAACTTTTAAATTTTAGTGACGTCTGATTTACCAGCTTTTTCTTTTATAGTTAGTGCCTTTTGTGTCTCATCTAAGAAATATTTGTCTTCCTACAAGTCACATAAATATTCTGTTTTCCTTATAGTTTTAACTATTATGTTCAGTCTCTGGCTTTATATTCTTTGCTTTTATGCTTATGACTGTGGTCCATCTCAAATAGTCTTTGAGTGTAGCGTGAGGTAGGGGTTGAGGTTTTTTCCAAACAGATGTCCAGTTGTTCCAGCACCCATTTGTTGAAAAGACTTTACTTTCCCCCTTGAATTGTTAGACACTACTGTCATTACAAAACGGACTAAGGCATGGTCTTTGCTTTCAAGAGCTTATAGAATAACTTTGGTACAAGAATTTATTGCTGACTTTTCACACACACACAAAATAGCACAATTAATTCAACTACTGTGATGCATGGAAAACATTATCCTTTTACAAAAGGAATAAGGCAAAGTTGGCTTGCCCCATCCAAGAATAGTTACATAAACTAAATTAATTAATGCAAATTACTGTGACTGTGGTGGGTGTGTTGCCTTGAAGGAATGCAGTGCAAATAACAGTTTAACTTCAGGGAGTTCTTGTACCTTTGTCCCCCAAAGGAAAAAAACAAAAAACAAAAAACACAGAACACCTGATGAATGTGTTCAGCACTCAGGTCATTATTATTATTCAGGCTCTAAAAGTTGTACCTTTGACCTTGGATGTTTCAAATCTAGAATAAACATTATGTTTTTGAGGGATTTAAAATATTTTCCTGTTTTATGTAACTTTTAGACATAACTTTTAGACATAAAAGTAGGATTAATTTTTAAGAGAATTTTGTTTCACCATTAACACATTTTTAGGACAGTTTCAAAGCATGAGTAGACCCGTTAATGTTACAGTTCTTGGATGGTTCCCCACGTAGACATTTGTGCTCCGGACATTGCTGCTTTGACGTGTTTATAGATAACAGCACTATAGCTGCCACCCGGTGGCCCTAAATATTTTTAGGTGATGAAATGAGTTATGGTGGAAGGGGTAGTAGATTAGGAGGCTAAAACATCTGGGATTTAGTTAGGACTCTAAGCTACTTACAGAATCAAGGCAGTAATCTCTTTGTGCTTTAGCGTCCTCTGATGTGAGACTTGGAGAATCACACTAGCTTCCTGAGGTCAATATAAGACATACAGTGCTTGGGAATGAGATTTAAAATCAGGATACTGAGGTTCAAATCCTGACTATATTCAGTTGTGTAACGACAGGAAGACCCTTAACCTCTCTGAGTGCTGGCTTTTTCCTCTTTAAAATGATGATGATAAAAAAAAATAAAATGATGATGATACTAATATTATCTACCTCATGCTATTGTCAGGCTTGAGGTAGACAAATCCTTCAGCATACTTAGCACTGGTGGAAGACAATTTTCCATGGTGTCTCACATTTCTGTCTAGTGAGCAGGGGCACTCACTGCCTTTTGTTCTGAACTATCTTTTAAAGGATGTTTATGTAGAGAACTGCTTTGGAAGGTAAAGATGTATCTCCCTCCAGAGCAAAGGGTAGGCATGTTTACTGCCCAGTATAAGGGAGATAATAACGTCTTCCTCCAGATCTCCTTCATCTCTGACCAGAAGTCTTATGTCTTCTGCCAACTGGTCACCCTAAAGTTGGATAAAACTCAGACCCTTTACAATTCTTGACAAGTACAATATTTGTCATACAGGAAACAATAACTGTCAACTTGTTTTGTTATTCTTTTATAAAGCAAAAATTTAACATAACAAGTGTTTTGAGAGCAAAAAGTATTATCCACATGTTAATTGTTACATGACAGAATGAATTTGATGTTTGCTGGCAAGTTGGATATTAGAGAACTGGTCATAGATTCACAGGACTAAATGTAAGAGGAAGAAGCTCAAGATAATTCATCCATGGAAGAAGTGAAATTTCTAAGATAGAAGATAAAAAAACTGTAAATTTTTATAAATTCTGGCAGAAAAATATGAACCACTCATGAAGTGCTATTCTAATAAAAATAGACATAAAGAGACATAAATAGAATTTATGAATGAAGTTAAATCTTCTAACATGGTTAGAATGTTTAAAAATTAGGATTGTCTTTTCTCCTTATGAATCAATGTTATAATCCACTCCATTAGTAAAAAGCCACAACCATAAATCTTTTTGAGATAAATCTCTTTCAGCTTTGCACTTTATTTACATGGGACATCACCCTTAATATCATTAGAGAGATTTTTGTCTGACCAAAGGCTCTGAAGCACTACCTGAGATCCTTCTAGGATATTAGCAAATAATTATATACTTTCACTGTCCCTGGATTTGATTTTTGCTCTGAAGCCCTTTCTTAATTTGAGAACTTTGGAGAGGCTGGGTTTAAGAAGCAATTTTATTACTGAACCCAGCAAGTTTTGGCTCCTTTATATTTAGCAGTTCTTCCTTTAGCTGTTGTCTGCCCTTCACATTTTACTACGAGCAGCAAGAAGAACCGGGCAGCAGTTTCAACACTCTGTGTGGAAGGAAAGTATCAATGGCTGGAACATTCATTTCCTTGAATGTGTTTTCTCCTTTCCATGTTAACCACAGGTGGCAGTGTTTCTAAACTTTCTGCCACTCCATAAAAGGGTCTCCTTTCTTCTGGTTTCTAATAGTTACATTTTCCTCACTTGCCTTTAAAGCTCTCACGGACACTCTTCTTGAAGGCCAAAGCATGTCTGCTAACAGTTCTGAAAGCTGAGGCAGTCCTCCAACTGGAGGCTGTCAGCTAACTCTATTCCTTGCTGCTGCTTCTCTCTTGAAGGGGGATTTGGGTAGGGCACCTGTACGGCCCCCGTGCATGGCATTCATGGCAAGCTCTGTTCCAGCCTCTCCCAGTCTCCAGTCTTATCTCCTGACATCTCCTGCATCTCACTCTACATGCTACACAGAACTTGTCCTACCTCCAAAGGTCTTCACATCACTCAAACCCAGCTTGATTTGGGTGCAAGACACAGTGCAGGCAGAGTTAGGTGTCTCTCTACACCCTCCAATACCTACGGTAATAGAAGTACTTTCGTAACATGCTAGAAATACCTCTATTAGTGTATTTATAGTATTCTGTGGTACTTGGATTAAAATCTTGGCTCAGATGCTGATTAGCTATGTGGCCTTGGTCAAATCATTCGATTTCTCTATATCTCAGCTTCTTCATTTTTGAAATGAGGACACTAATACTCTTCTTCATAGGATTTTTGGGATTAAATAATAGAGGTACGTCCTTAGAACAGAGACCTGTACAGAGTAAATGCTCAGTAAATGTTGGCTACAATCATTAATGGTCGGAAATGACAGGCTATGTTCATTCAGGTAGCCAGATTGTAGGGCAAAACTGACAGAGAGGTGACTCCCCTTTCATCTCTCAAAGTACTTCTGTTTTTAGGGAGAGAGTGCAAATGCTTGCCTGCCCAAGTGACTATGATGTAAACTGAAGTCCTCTGTTGATAACCTTTATCAATCTTTTCCTCCCTTCTGGTTTAGGTCTGCAGGACAACCCTTGGTTCTGTGACTGCCACATTTCTAAAATGATCGAGTTGTCAAAAGTTGCTGACCCTGCTGTAGTGCTTCTTGATCCACTGATGATATGTAGTGAACCTGAGCGCCTGACAGGGATTTTATTTCAGCGGGCTGAGTTGGAACAGTGTTTGAAGCCATCAGTGATGACGTCGGCCACCCAGATCACATCTGCTGTGGGCAGTAATGTTCTGCTGCGGTGTGATGCTACTGGCCAGCCTACTCCACTGCTCACGTGGACCAGATCTGACAGCTCACCAGTTAATTATACAGGTATTTTCTTAATTTAGGCCTATAAAACAAGAAGTTTGCAAAGGTCTGAATTGAAACTCATGGTTTTATGTGATTTGAAATTGGCTAGTTAATTCTAATAAAATACACCAAAATTATTGGGTGAAAGGACTTTGAAAAGTTCATTTTATTGGTTAATCTTTTCCTCAGTTTATCTAACTACATAGATGAAATTAGATAATCTGATTTTTAGACAGAAACAACATGATCCAATGGATGGATGACTGCAAATAAGGCCTTTGTCTTGCTGCATCATCTTGGGATATGGATCACTTTCAAATGTATATCTATTACAGTTTTCTTTAAAAAAGATTTTAATATAGGTTTCCCATTTTTGAATGAGTATTCAAATCATTATTTAAATTACATGCAAACCTTATTATGAAACAAAAAGTATATAATTTTTAGAAAAATTGGTTACATAGACTTTTCAGATCCTACTCTGACCAACTCAGTGCTTTGGCTTTAGTTTCAATAGTGATATTCTGATTAATTAGAGTGATATATTTTAAAAATTCACTGAAGCTAAATGTAAATCAAGATAGAAATAAAGAAACCTGATGGGAATAAAAAATAGCTAAGGCCTAATATTCTTATAAATAGACAGTAAAAGGCCCACAGCTTAAGGTAGCAAGCTAAATTCTGGGATCCTAGGATAGTTCTCAGTACATTATTATTCTTCATAAAGATTCAGAAACCAAGACAGAATGGTAATATGTTAGATTTTAGTCTTTAGGAAAGTAAAATTCCAATTTTGCAAAAACTGTACATTATTCTGCAAATAATAGAATCCATGGCTTACTAATTTATTTAGATTAACTATAAAATGAAAGATTGAGAATACTAATTTTGACTCCTCTATGCCAGAAAGTTATCTGCTATGCCAGCCGGCTATGTAGATAGATAGCATTTTATTACAGTGAAAAAATATCTTGGGAAATATTTAAGTAAGATCTTATAATAACCATTTCATAGTGAGTTAAAATTGGAAAGGATCTTTGAGACCACTTTGTCTTCTCTTATTTTAAAAATATAGTAACAGAGGCTTAAAGACACCAATTGACTTGTCTGAAATCAAACACTAATTCGTGGACTAACGTTTACTAAAACCAAGTCTCCCAATTCATAGCCCCCCATGTCTTTTTAAAATACCATTCCCCATATAGACCTCATGGAACCCAGCATATCAAAGACCTCCATGTAGACAATTTACAGAACTTATCACCTGCCATCAGAGATTTGCAGTGTGCCATTTCCCTCTTGGTTTATGTGAAAGGGATACATGTAGAACCAGATAGGTTGGCATGTTGCTTGAGTTTTTCCTCACAGAGTATATATATTTTTTCTTACAGTAATTCAGGAATCTCCAGGAGAAGGAGTCAGATGGTCCATAATAAGTTTGACAGGCATTTCTTACAAGGATGCTGGGGATTACAAATGTAAGGCCAAAAATTTGGCTGGGATGTCAGAAGCTGTGGTTACTGTGACAGTGGTTGGTGTTGTCACAACCACGGTATTATCAGACACCTCTGAAAGAACTGGAGATCACCTTGAGCAAAGAGCCCAGCCAGGATCTAGATCTACATCCATACCTGGTTCACTGTCATCTCCTTGGTCCTCTAACTCATCTTCTTCCCCTGCTTCTTCCATTTTTCTTTCTACTTCTACTTCCTCTCCTCCCTCCACTGCTTTCTTCTCTTTATCTCCTTCCCTCTCCTCCATTGCATCTTCAATCACAACTCTAAGCACCAGAATTTCAACAAAGCCCACCATGGCCAGCCAGCAGTCATTCCAGCTCCGCCCAGATGGGAAAAGAAATGTAAAGGCGGAGATAGGTGGAAGTAAGCTTCCTTCAGCTAGTGCAAGTAAAAATGAAGAGTTGGCGTCATTGGATCAAGCAATGCCAATGGAGACAAATACCACAATAGAAAATCTCAGAGTAGTCAGTGAGACTGAAGAGAGTGTGACATTGATGTGGAACACTGTCAACACTACACGTAAGTCCGAGGTGACTGTGTTGTATTCCAAGTATGGCGAGAAGGACCTGCTGCTGCTGAATGCAGACTCCAGCAAGGACCAAGTAACCATAGATGGCTTGGAGCCTGGCAGGCAGTACATAGCATGCGTCTGTCCAAAGGGAGTGCCTCCCCAGAAGGACCAATGTATCACTTTTTCTGTTGACAGAGTCGAAGAAGAAGGTGATTCTCAAGTGTCTTTCCTTATCGTGGTGAGCGGTACTGCCTGTGTTGTTGTCTTGCCATTGATATTTTTCCTGTTGTACAAAGTTTGTAAACTGCAATGTGGGTCAGAATCCTTCTGGGAAGATGATCTGGCAAAAGAGACTTATATTCAATTTGAGACCCTGTCCCCCAGGTCTCAAAGTATAGGGGAACTTTGGACGCGAAGGCACAGAGATGATTCTGAAAAATTGCTGCTTTGTTCTAGGTCAAGTGTGGAATCTCAGGTGACCTTTAAAAGTGAAGGTTTGAGACCAGAGTATTATTGCTAAGGTTTTACAACTCAGGCACATGTGAAGTCCATACAATTTCTTCCGCACAATTAAGGATCTGAGGATGTGGTTGACCCTCTGTTTGGATGACTTTTGGACAGATTTTCACATCCTCTATGAAAATCACAAATGGAGTGCTTTTAATTGTGCTTAAAAAAAATACCATGCGAAGGGCACTTGGCTGGCTGTCAATAGGGCATGTAACTCCTGATCTCAGGGTTGTAAGTTTGAGCCCCATGTTGGGTGTAGAGATTACGTAAAAACTACCATGTGACTTCTGAACTAAAAAGACAAATAGTCTGGGTTTTTGTTATGTGGAAGATGTCCATAGAAATAATGTTTAGGGTACTGCTTAATAAGTTAATAGTATGTTTTAGGATAGTGCTTAGTTCTTAAAAATAAATTCATGTGAGAATAGTTGTCAAAAAGTAAAGTCTGAATTTTAAAAAGATAGTTTTCCAAGAAGTAAAGATTAGCATAACCAGGTAAGCCTTGATGTTCATCCATGCTTGAAGTGCTTTATGGCATTTGCTGTGCCTAGTAGGCGAGAGTGGGAAAGTATAGAATTTTGCATTCATTAAGGTTAAATGCAACCCATTGGAGAGGGAGGGCGCTAGCTCTTGGTACCATTATGCATTACAATACTGTACGGTTGTATTACTATTGCAAGAAAAAACTTCCCTTATCGTTAGAAACATAGGTATTAGGAAAAATAAGTTTAAAAGGAGGATTGTGAACATAGTAAGTCCATTTCTAAAAATAGTAACCATTGCATTCTAATGCATTTGCTAACAGACTGTATGAATCTTTTCAAAAACATAAGTGCTCATTTTGAAACAATCTCCTTAATACTTTGATATTCACTCTTCTCTTCCCCTCCCTCTTCTCTTTCTCTCCCTCTCCCTTTCTTCCTTCATTTCTTTTTTTTCCTCTTCTGCTTTGTCAGAAGATATTCAGGTCGTCAAAGGACCACAGCTAAGTTGTTTGTCCTTTGCCAGGTTATATTTTGTTTTGTTTTGGTTTTTAAATATAATTTGTTGTCAAGTTAGCTAACACACAGTGTATACAGTGTGCTCTTGGTTTTGGGGGTAGATTCCCATGATTCATCGCTTACATACAACACCCAGTGCTCATCCCAGCAAGTGCCCTCCTCAATGCCCATCACCCATTGTCATGTTATATTTTGATTTCCTGGATAAAGGGAAGAACTCTGAAAATTCTTTTTAGATCTGAAAAGGATGTTTTAGGATCTTGAAGAGCAGCTTCAATGGATTAATTTGGTCAGATTTTCTAGGTCAAAAACATCACGGAAATTGAATTGGAGGGGGGCATATAAATAGATAGGAAAGGGGCGTCACACATAACATTTATGTTTTTTTTTTTAAAGAAGTTTATCACCACCTTTACTAAAGATTATATTCCCTTTACATCAGAGATTTTGGAGTACAGAACAGATTTATAAAGGTGTGTCAGGAGTTCTGAAATACCCTGAGAAGCAAGTTCTAAGAAAATCCTGTATTTTTCATAAGGAATAGACAGGCTTTAATGTAACACATTGTGAAAATTATAATACAGGCAGCTGGATAATGAAAAATCATTCATTCCAAATGGCTCTTAATTAAAAGGAAAAATATTTCTAGTTTAGGAATATTCTACATATTATGAGGAGACCAGCATGGATGGATGGCCTGTCCAGAGCTCCCAAATGTCCCCTTCTTGTATAATTTCCTTTCTTTTCCTTCTCTTTCCTTTCCAGCCCATTCTTCTTTGGTGCTTTCATCACTGAGTGCATTGTCTAATCATCTAATGATTTAAAATTTAGTATGAATTGTTAAGATTTGTTAGAAAGATACCTTTTACAGGCAATTTTGTGTTTCACTTCAAGTTGTTGGCTCAACTTATTTTGAATTAATAGATTGCAAAAACTTGCATTTCTTTACTCTAAAGACCTCATGGAGTTCACTCACTGCCATATTTAAAGGGTTCATATAAACAGACTGCCAAAATACCACTACATTAGAAATGATGACTACAGGAGAATGTTACAGATTACTGAGCCAAATGGCACCCAGACTTTACAAAGGTATGTTATTTGTCAAGAAAGGAAACTTGGGACACCCTGATGAAGTAAATTACTGACTTCCCTCGTAGTCAAAATCAAGTGATGAGGTGCCTGAGTGGCTTAGTTGTTTAGGTGTCCAGCTTAGGCTCAGGTCATGATCTCATGGTTTGTCAGTTTGAGCCCGTGTTGGGCTCTCTGTTGTCAGCGTGGAGCCTGCTTCAGATCCTGTGCCTCCCTCTTTCTCTGTCTCTCTCCTATTTGTACTCTCTCAAAAATAAATATTAAAAAAAAAAACAAGTGAGGCCTACACTTATTTTGACTAATGAGGAAAAGATATTTGCTGGTGTGGAGAAGAGAAAGCACCTCTGTCATCTTCAACTTGGACTTGGTACATGAAGTAAGTCCTAAGTAATCTGTTACTAATAGTGAAAGGACTAAAACTGTAAATAATCTACTTTCTAAAAATACATACATTTGAGTGTAAAGTTATCCTGATAATATCACTGCTCTTATGTTCTTACAAGTATGCTTTCTTCCTTCCTTCTTTCTTTTCTTTTCTTTTTTTTTTTCTTTTTTTTGAGAGAGAGAGAGAAAGAGAGAGAGAGCAAACAGGGGAGGGGCAAAGAGAGAGGAAGAGAGCAGGCTCCAAGCGCAGCGTGCAGCCTGATGTGGGGCTCGATCCCATGACCCTGGGATCATGACCTCAGCTGACATCAAGAGTCGGACTCTTAATCAACTGAGCCACCCAGGTGCCCCACAAGTATACTTTCCTGAGTGGGAGAAAAAGGTTGACATGGCAAGCAGCATGGAATCCTATATAATCAGCAGCCTGTTTATCAATGTTACCTTAAGCACTGTGGAGAGTGATCATAACTGATACATAACCAATACACATGACAATTAAATATGATTACAATGTTTTACTTTCAGATAAGATATATTTGAGGTTTGTAAAACTTGGGTAACTGGTGAGGGTATGTCACATGTGAGACTATAAAAAATGATATGCTATGACATAAAAAATGTTGAAAACTCCAAGCTAATGTTTATTATGGTCAGAAAAGAAAATCCTGGACTTCAGAGTCAGACAAGTGCCCCGGACTTTGGGAAACTTACAAAAAGTTCAAAGAAAAAAAAATTTTGGCCCACAGACTTGAGTTTCAAAAAGGGAATATGGCTAACAAAGGGAGAATTTAAAAACCCAAAAACTTTTAGCTGAATAATTATGAAATAATTCAAATAAGACAGGAGACAGCTCAGGAAAGCTAAATGGCTGTCTACTAATCTAAAAGCTTAAATCATATATATATATGTATGCAAATCTATCATGAAAGTGTCATAAATAAAGGCCCCCAGTAAACTGAGGATCAAAAATATGGTTGACTCGGGGCACCTGGGTGGCTCGCCGGTTAAGCGTCAGACTTCGGATCAGGTCATGATCTCACAGTTCGTGGGTTCGAGCCCCGTGTTGGGATCTGTGCTGACAGCTCAGAGCCTGGAGCCTGCTTCGAATTCTGTGTCCCCCTCTCTCTGCCCCTCCCTCACTCACACTCTGTCTCTTGCTCTCAAAATATAAATAAAACATGTAAAAAAAAATATATATATATGGTTGACTAGAAGAAACTGTAAGGCATTTTTTGTTGTTAAAAAGAAAAAGGAAATAATAAGTGTACTGTTTAGAGATGATAAGAGAAAGTATATCAGAGAAGTAGCAGAATCATTCAACTCCTATTTTTTCTTCTCCTTTCTAAATGGGTTTTAAAACTGAATATGGAGAAGAAACTGAAAAGTGAAAATTTTAGCCCAGGATAGATAAGGAGTTATGAGGCCAGATATATTACTAGGGTGGTAAAAGAATTTTCAGCCATCATCTCAAAGCTACTGTTCAGTAGCCTTTGAAAAGTCATGGCAAATAGGAGAGATACCACAAGACCACAAGTGACTAACTTTCATGTTTATTTTTGAAGAGGAGAATAGGGTGGGTTCTGGAAATTACAGGCAACTTGATTCATGTTTGCAGAATTGACAACAGATTGTTAAAAGGCTTGTTTCTGAGCATTCAGAAATGAATATTATGGTCATTAGCAGCCAACAAATATCAACTAAGGAGAAGCTTTAATAAACCAGAATGGCCTGTTTTTTATGAGGTTACTAGGCAGATCAATCAAAGGACTGCTTGAAAATCAAATAGCAGCTAGCTATTGTTATTTGTCTTGCCTTGATGGAGTAATATGGGTTGCTTCCTCTCAAGAATGTCTAGTAATGACTTTAAATAACATGAGAAAGTGTCTGCTAGGGTGCCTCTACCCTATTTAGCGTTTTGTAAATGACTAGATAAATACAGACTTCTCAACTCTACAGAGGACATGAAAATAGACAGGGTGTCTTATGTTGGTGCTTCTCAAACTTTTCCTAATGGAAGGGGAAAGTGAACGTACATCTGAGAAACCAGAACAACTATTCTAAGTGGCTGCCAAAAGAGACATTTCTCTCAATTATTTTGTCTTAATTGAAAACCATGTGATTTTCCACTCTATCTCATAATTTTTAAAAATATAGAGCAATTCTCTGTCTAATCATTATTTCTTTTTTTTCTTTTTTTTGGGGGGGGGGTAAAAACTGGCATCTCTGTGTCTTTGAATATCTTGGTACATATTCTCCAAGGTGCTCTGCTTATCTTCATCCACGTCAATTATAGAAACCTCAAATAGAATAGGGTAAAAAACAGAGAACTGTGGCTCTCTATTAGAGATTTTTTTTTCATGCTGAATAAAGCTATCAATGAACACATTTATATGATAGGTGAAGACACCAAATCTTGAAAAGGATCTTAGATGACTTTTTAGCAGAATTAAATCTAACAGGGACAATATTAAATTTTGCATTTAAATTGGCACAAATATGAATGTTCAAGTGATAAAAAAAATCTATGACTTAAGATTTTAAATTTAGATTTAGAATGATTACAATCATTCTATGAACCAACAGTTATTTAATTGCTAAATATGGTAGCATTAAGTTACTTTAATATAAGTAGTAGGTAGATCAAGAAAGGTAACAGTCCCTCTATACTCTACATTAATAAACCATTTCTACAGGAGCAAATTTAATTTTTGGTGCCATAACAGGGACCTTGAGAAACTATGGAGTATCCACAGGAAGGCAAAACCAAGATCACCAAGCATCTAGAAACTTTATCATGCAAGAATGTGTTAAGAACTGGGGTGCCTAGGTGGCTCAGTTGAGTGTGCAACTCTTGGTTTTGGCTCAGGTCATGATCTCAAGGTTTGTGGGATTGAGCCCTACATTGGGCTCTGTGCTGGCAGCATGAGGCCTGCTTGGGATTCTCTCTCCCCCTCCCGCCGCCCCTCTCCCCCCCTTCTCTCAAAATAAATAAATAAACTTAAAAAAAGAAAGGGTTAAGAACCTAGAAGGACACTGTAGACTACAAGTCCTCTGGTCAATCACTTGGACTGTAGCAGAGAGACAGAAAAATTAATAAAAGTATATTCTTGGTTTTAGTTGAAAGAGAATGCTAATATTTGTCTTGATGAATAGCCACTTTTTGTTTAATTTCTAATAAAATTGATTTTGTATATAAACACCTGACTCTTGATTTGTTTAAGTAGTGAAACAAATTAGGCTATATTCCCAGTGCATATTTTGGTGTTGTTTTCCTTTTATGCAGTTAGTTTCAACTAAGTGGTTGGATGAGAGTTACTGTAATTTTTTCTCTTTGGTGTAGAATATAATATTGATGATTTCTATCTTAATTATTCAGGGAAAAAAACCCTCAATGTTTATGTATTATTTTGGTACAATTTGCAAGCACAATCAAGTCCTTAGAGAAAAGCAGAAACTTTCCTATCATTGCCATTATTTTAATACATTGTTTATTAAGGGTGTTTTTTTTGTCTTATGGAATTTCCCAAGTGTTTAACATTAAGACAGTAGTAAATGCTTAGAGTAATTGCATTGATATTCACTGACACTGAATTCCTTATTATACTTTCTGTGATCCCTAGGAGTAATGAAAAAAGGTAAAAGTACAGAAGAATTGTAAGAGAAAATATCTCAGAAGGCAAGAGAGCAGGTCTGAAGGATAATGGCTGCCCCTGGAATCCTAGTATCTCCATGCATCCTTCCAAAAATCATCACCCCAAAACTATTAGTTTGACAAAAAAAATGCAAATAAAACCACATATGACCCATATTTTTAGCATTAGGAGAGAACAGCATAAAATACGAATTGCCTGTGAAAGAAATTAACATCAAATTCCAATGAATGCCCTGCCATTGCTGGAAACTGGTAAGTATAGAGAACAGGAGAAGGAAGTCTTAAGGGACTGCAAGAAAGAAGAGAGCTGAGTGTATATGTGAAGCAAAAACACAAAACCACCAGAAAATGAAAAGCAAACATCAAGTGCAAATACATGGACCTCACATCTGAGACTTGGTAGTTCCTAACATAAGCTACAGGGAAGAGGCATGCAAATGAGTGGGACCAGAGTTAGAAGCCTTGGAAAAGCATTACTTTTAGGGGAGAAGGAGCTAGAGAAAAGTGGTACTTGTCAAAGGCATGGTAATAAAGAAAAGAAAGAAGCAAAAGGGGGGAAATTAAAGCAAATGCACTGATATTGATCATTTAATACATTTAATTGTAGAGCAAAGACTAAAACAAGAGTGGGTACATGAGTGGAAGAATTGTATGTGAACAGTGTACAAACTGACAGAGTAGAAAGAATGCAACTAAAAAATGAGAGGAGAGGAAATAGAGAAACAGGAGAGCAGAAGATGAATTGTCTGCTATATAAGTAAAATGTTGGAGTCAAAGAATACTATTTAAAAATTATAGACCAGGGGTGCCTGGGTGGCTCAG
Organism: Prionailurus viverrinus; assembly: GCF_022837055.1. NCBI lineage: Eukaryota > Metazoa > Chordata > Mammalia > Carnivora > Felidae > Prionailurus > Prionailurus viverrinus. The sequence continues at coordinate 113,804,897 of NC_062564.1, read as the reverse complement.
TAGGTTCAGTGTCCAACTCTTGATTTCAGTTCAGGTCATGATCCCAGGGTTGTGAGATTCAGTCCCATGTCAGGCTCCGTGCTGAGCATGGAGCCTGCTTAAGGTTCTCTCTCTCTCTCTCTCTCTCTCTCTCTCTCTGCACCCCTCTCCCCCACTCGCGTGCTCTCTAAAATAAAAAAATAAATAAAATTATAGACAAGATAGTAAAATGTTAAGTAGGAAAGAAGAGAATTAAAGACCCTACTACAAAAGACCCTTTAAAACAAGAACAAATGCATGCCTTCCTAAAAGCCAAGAGAATTTTAAAAAAGGGGGGAGGGGCAAGCAAAACACCAAACAGAGAAAGATTAAAACTATTTGTTTCTAAAAACAAAGCAAAATATCCTCAGGGTTTCCAAGCAAAAAGGTCAACTTAGTTTTAAGGTTAGAAAAATTAGGTAGCATCAGACTTCTAAAAAACAACATACTAAACAATATACAGCAGAGCTGCTTTTTGAGGAAACTCAGGGGAAACAAAATGCAAGCCAGGAATTTTCTATACTTAACTTTAAGTCTATAGAAGATAGAAAGCTATTTCCCCTTTTTCCTAAGAGGTTTAAACTTAGTGTTTTAAGACATATTTTGCACATAATTTTGTTAGGGAGGAACTTGGAAAGAGCTTAGCTGAGTTGTTAATTTCTTTTCTTCTTTTATTTTAAAATAATAGTCTGCCTCTTTTTCACTTTTTTTAATGTTTATTTATTTTAAAGAGAGAGAGACAGAGCCCAGGTTGGGGAGGGAGAGAGAGAGAGAGGGAGACACAGAAACCAAAGCAGGCTCCAGGATCTGAGCTGTCAGCACAGAGCCCAACTAGGGGCTTGAGCTCATGAACCATGAGATCATGACCTGAGTTGAAGTCAGACACTTAACTGACTGAGCCACGCAGGTGCCCCTAGGTTGTTCATTTTTGATGCTATGGTATCAGCTGAGATGGCTTGGGGGACTCTGTACTTGAAACTGTACTCAGTTTCAGGGACTCTGTACTTGGTCTCTGTAGCTGAGTTGTCAGAAATCCTATATGGTGGTTCAGGGATTCAAGCAACCAAATCAGAAACTGACAGTCCTCCTACAAGATATACCCACAATAACATATTCTGTTGATGTAAGTAGGTATACAGCCAAATCCATAATCAAAGGGGAAGGTAAATAGAACCCAACTGTCAATAGAGTGTGTAAGAAATGTATGGCCATCATCTTCGATCCAGCAAGTAGAATTTCCCACTTAGATATTAAAACAACAACAACAACAACAACAACAACAAACAACTCTTGATGAAAGCTAAAATATGAGCAGAAATTTCAGAATTTCTGAGAAATAGTGATAATTTAAAATTCTATATATAGAAATCAAGTACTTAAAAAAGCAATGAGCAGAATACTCATAAATGGCAAATACACATGTCAATAAAAATAGAAGTGATTAAAGTAAGCAAATTAAATTTCCAAAATAATTAGAAAACAAAAGGATACAAAAGAAGCTTAAGGAAGCAAATAATGAAGGTAGAAATAGACATTAATGAGGCAGAAAATAGAAAAACAGGAAATCAAATGATTATGCTCTTTTGAAAAAAATCAACAAGAGATGAATCACTAAGAAATTTAATTTTAAAGAAATAAAGCACAAAAACATAATATAAAAAGAGAGAAGTAACTATTGATACACAGAAAATTTTAAAAATAAGAAAAGACTACTTTGCATACCAGTATGTAAATAAACTAGAAAACCTAGATGAAATGCATCATTTCATAGGAAAATACAATTTACCAAAATGGACCCAAGTATTGATGGAAAGCATAAGCAGAGCAATTACACTAGAACTAAAAGAAGTTATCAGGGAACTATCCCACAAAAGTCACTAGGCCCAGATGATATCACTAATGTCTAACTATGATAGATAGTTTAAAAAGGAGAATATTTCAGATCATATCATTTATGAATAGTAATGCAAAAAATCCAAAATCAAATTTTAGTGAACTGACTTCAACACCACATTAAGGAAACATCATGACTAAGAAGGGTTTATAAAGAAATGCAGGGTTCATTCAATATTAGGAAGTCTATTAATATAAAGTTCTATATTAATAGTTCTGAAAAAGCCTTTGACAAAATTCAACACTATTCCTAAATAAAGACTCTCAAAAAAAAAAAGGTGAATACTTCCTTTACGTATAATGTTCATATATCATAGATTGTTGATTTGTAAATGTCATATATTTTGATATGATTAAGGTTAACATATATACACATATATTAATGTATATACCCTCACATATATGTGTGTATGTGCCCATATGTACACACACACACACACACACACACACACACACACACACACAAAGGTAACATTTTACCTAATGTGAAAACACAAAGACATACCACCAAGGACAGGAACAAGGCAAGAATACCTACTGTCTCCACTATTATTTAACATAGTACTAGAGGTATTAACCAACTCAATTAGATAAGAGAAAACAAAATTGGAACAACAACAACAAAAAAGGAAGTAAAATTATCTCTACTTGCAGATGATGTTATAGCAATGCCTGAAAACCTAAAGAATTAGTGACAAAAACTCAAAAATCAGCAAGTTGGCAGCATATAAAATCAACACACCAAAATTAAAAACTTTTGTATATACAAATAATAACCTTGGAAAAGAAAACCTTGTTTACAATAGCCAAGAAAAATCTAAAATATTTAGGAATAAATAAAATGTGAAATATTTAAAATTTACTTAAGGAAAAATAAAACCTGGAAGATATAAAAATAAATTTGAACAAAAAGACAGGCATTCCTTATTCCTGATTAGGATGTTTCAACACCATCAAGATATAAGTCATCTCCAAGTTAATTTATAAATTTAATATCCCAATAAAAATACCAACAAACTGTGTTTTTCTGGAGGTAGACACTACTTAGAAAAAAAGGGAGGTAATAAAACATACACACATATATTTGCTTATTCTTTCAAAGGAACACAGGTAACAAAAAGCATTGAAACGGATTGCCTACTAAGGATGTGCGTGGAGAATTGGGGGGTGAGGTGGGGGTGGTTTAGTGTGGAAAGAATAGGGGAAAGAGTACACTTTTGTGAGTATACTTTTCGAAAATGCTTTCCTTTTGGAAGCTTATTAATGTTCCATATATTCAAAAATTACAATTGAAACCACAAGTATGGGAAAATAAAAACATAAATTAAATGCAAACAAAAACAAAATATTCAAACTGTATTTCCGATTCGTAATCTGTCTACATTGAAGGGGGGGAGAAATAGTTCAAATATGTTTTTCATTTTTGTTTTAAATTAAAATTTTAATTTTAAGATAATTGTAGACTAACATGTAGTGGGGAGAGGCTAGGATGCTTCATTACAGAGTGGCAAGGATCAAAGTCTAAGCTCCTCACCTGGCTTTTGCTTCAGTGAAGATGGGGCCCCAGTTTTGTCTTCAGTATCTGACTGGAGTAGACTGGTTATTGTCCAAAAGTTTCCTGTCTTGCTAAGCTGCGCTTTCCTAACTCTTTGGCTAGAGAAAGCAGCCTTTTGTTGTTTTTGTCTATGCTTGTTGGCATTTCTGGATCGCCAGCATCATCAGCTCCAAGTGTGGCATACAGAAGCCAAAAGGAAAAGCCAGGGAACTCATCACCATGTTGTCCCTTGGGTCTTAAGTGCCTGGCTAGTCTGCCTTCTCTCCATGTTTCAGAGTCTTCTGTTTAAGTATAAAGTCCACATTATTAGTTGTAATGAACAGAAGGAATAAAGAAAAGTATATATTCCGTCTTACTAAAAATGGAAGTTTTTCCCAAGTGACTTTCGAATATAGTCCTTTTACTACATAATCTTGGTCCAGGGGGGAAAAAAGACCCACAAACGAATCTTGAAGCCTTTCTTTTTTCTGGTATAAGCATAACAATTCTAAAATGATTTCCTATGCATTGTAGGAATAAATGATGAGTGAATGGGTTGATATTCTTGGAAAACAAGATTTATACTGTGCAGGAAGATGCAAATATGGGGGAAAGAAAGGCAAGGAAAAACTTGGTCGGGTGGATTGAAATTTGGAATTGAAGGTATGAACTGATTATTTCATCTATCTATCCATCCATCCATGCATCCATCTACATATGTTTGCCTCTTTTAGCTCTTTGCCTTTTGAACCAGCTATAAGCAATTATATTCTAATAGTAATCAGCACACTTAGTACCCAAATCTTGCCTACTAAATACCATTCCCCATTAAAAGGAACATTCCTCGTAGAAACAGCTGATTTCAAGACTGTGGTAGGGAAGGTAAGAGTTGAAACAGAAGCATCTTGAGTCAGAATATAAAAAAGTGCTAAAAAAAAAATGATGGGGTAATGTGAAAAACCCCCTTGAAACCACTTTGAAGCTACTTCTCCTGGCTAAATCTGAGACAATCTGAACACAAAAATAAGCAAAGACAGTAATGAATTATAACCCACTTAGTAAAATAGAGATCCATGAGTCAATCCATGGATAGTATATAGCAGACAGGTAGGTAGTTAGGTAAGAATATAGATAGATAGATAGATAGATAGATAGACAGATAGACAGATAGATAGACAGACAGACAAAGAAGAGCTGTTCCTTATATCAGAAAATTGATAAATCAGGAGTTGGAAAATCACCGTTTTGTAATTATCATACTGAAGATTGGTTTGAGCAAGAATCACCAATGAATGACAAATCGGGGGGGGGCGGGAATTTGAGGAGGATCAGGATATTTGCATGATTTTCCAAATGTCTCCCCACAGACTGCTCATTATTGCAATGGGAAAAAATAATAACTATACAGTGGATAAGCAGAACAAACCATTGGGAAAAGAAAATTAACATCACTAGTAAGGGGACAACAGACATAACCTGCCTTGATATATGATTTCCTGAGAAGGACACAGTATCAGTTACACAGTATTCTGGCTGGGGATGCAATAAACTGAATCTTATGAGAAAGACTAGCCCACATTGAGGAACACTTGAAAAAAACTGACCTGTATTTTTTGAAAGTACTTCTGCCATTAAGATAAAGAAAGACTGACAAATTGCTCCAGATTAATGGAGACTAAAGACTAAATAACAACTAAATAAAATGTGTTATCCTGGACTGGTTCCTGGACTCTTTGAAGAGAAAAAAAGTATAAAGGACATAACTGGCAAAATTGGGATAAGGATGATTGATTATGTAAAAGTATTATATCCATGGTAAGTATTTTGAATTTAATAACTGTACTGAAGTTATGTAAGGGAATAAAGTCAGTATTCGTGTTTTTAAGAATTGTGCATGTAATACTGAGGAGTAAAGGGTCATGATGTATCACGATAATGCAACCTATGCTTCAATACATATTTGGAAAGAGCAAGAGGTTGACAGCGCAAATGTGGCAAAATGTTAACAATGGGTGAATCTGGATAAAGGATATTTTGGAGTTCACTTGTAACTTTATGAGTTTGAAATTGTTTCAAAGTATGAAAAACAAACAACAATGCGGGATAGTAGATCAAAGATTAGAATGAAGGTAGGAAATGAAAACCCTATCCCCTAGATAGACATTTGGAATGAAACTATTTTTGTTTGGGTTGGCAGAGTTTATGATCATAATCATTTTTCACATATTCAACTCATACTGGAAGAAACAACAGAACTTCAATGAATGTAAGTGGTTAAATCAGGTTCCTTAGCTTGTTAGGGAAGGCTAACATTTAATCAGCAGTGAAAACTGAAAAACTGAAAATTGATTATGATATTAATGCAATTAAGGTGCATTTTTTTTTAAGTTTACTCTGAGAGAGAGAGAGCACGTGAGCAGGGGAGTGGAAGAGAAGGAGGGAGAGAGAAAATCCCTGGAAAGCTCTGTGCTGTCAGTGCAGAGCCAGACTTGGGGCTCAAACTCATGAACATTAGATCATGACCGGAGCCGAAATCAAGAGTCAGATGCTTAACCAACTGAACCATCCAGGCGCCCCAAGGTGCATCTTTAGATAGAATTCAATGGTGCATATGTATTATTAGAATACGACCACTTTAGGCAGGCATTTTTGGTATTTGTTTAAACATGATCTATGCCATATGTTCCAACACACTATATCTATAGCCAATGCCCAAACACAGCAGCTGATTCTTTTTCTTGTGGACAAATGGAGTGTTTCCTTGGCCCAGGAAAATACTTACAAACTCAACATTCATTGAATTCTCCATCCTCAGGACTCCTTCCTCCACCTCCTCACACACTCCTGCCAATCCTGATATCCTTTTACCCTTAGCAGAATCTTATTTCACTGTAGCAATTTGCACATTTGTAAAATTGGACACCTGGGGTTTTAACTTTCAAAGCATAGCTCAATGGGTGTGTCCCAGCTTCTTGGCTTCTTTGAATATGCATGTGCATCTAGTGCGTACGTGCATGCATGGCAGTCAGCTCCTTGATAAACTGGCCGTCTTGTACTCTCTTGGAATTCAGAGTTCTTCATTTATGACTACAAATTTATTGATTGTGGTCATGTTTCAGAGGTCAAACTCTCAGAAATAAGGGACCATGTCTGTAATTTGCCAGGTGTCACATATGATTATTTAATAGGTGATATCATGACCAAGGAAATTCCTTTGGAGAATAGTTTTATGGCTCTGATATATACTTATACTGAAACAAGAATGAGCTAAATTATTAGCTTTTTGCTTGATGGCAGAAAACAAAGTCTTACAAAGGATAATCAAAGATTAAAATAGAGATGCACATGTAAAATTGGGGAGTAAAGAGGAACGGTGTAGGATGATGTATGCAACCTATTCTTCAATATGTATTTGGAAAGAGCAAGAGATTGATAATGCAAATGTGGCAAAATGTTAAGAAAACTGGTGAATCTGGAAAAAGGATATTTTGGAGTTATTTCCCCACTAAGAGAGAATCAAGACCTCCTTATAGTCTCATAAGAGGCCATTTATTATTTGAATTTGAATTAATGTTTTTCTTGCTGTGATTGAACATCTATTTGCCCATATATTTTGGTTGATTATTTTTTTGTGAATAGCTTATTTTTTGACTTTTCACATTTTTTCTTTTGGGTTGGTCTTTACCTTTTTAATTTGTAAGAATATTTAAATATTAAGGATATTAGCTGTACATCTGCCATACACATTGCAAATATTCTTCCTTTGGTTTTCACATACTGTGTAGCATTGTGGTGTTTTGCATAGGGAGATTTCACATTGCTGTATAGCTAAATTAGTTCATATTCACACTTATAATTTCTGGCCTTACTACTGTCCTCAAATCGCATATTTATTCTCCAAATGTTCTCCTGCACTTTTTATAGCTGTATTTACTGTGAAACTTTTAATTTATATGCAGTTTTAATCTATGCATGATGGGAAGTAGAGAGCAAATATAATCCAAAATCTTGGTGAATTAAATATTTGGTGAATTAACTTAGTTTTATAAATTAAAAAAAAAATTCTTGGAACGTTACAATAGAAGGATCAGACTATGTTTAAAATATATTTCTACTGAAAAATTAAAAAAAATATATAATCAAAAAACAAAAAATATTCCCTGCCTCTAGTTAGCTCTAATCTACATTGTGGGACAAGGGTATGGTCATCTAGGTAAAAGACATTCTATGCACTCTAAACATTACTGGGGGCAATGTTTTCTCCCTAGAGCAGGAGTCTCAACCTTGATTATACATTGGAATCACCTGCATTTTAAAATGCTGATGCCAGATCCCAGAGATTCTGATTTCACTGGCCTGAGCCTACCTATCTGGGATTTTAAAATCTCCCCAGGTGGTTATATAATGCACAGCTGAGGTTGAGACCACTGCATTAGAGCTTCTTCCTGATGTCTAACTGATATTATTTGCTAAAAGCTTAGCTATGATTGAAGTAAAGTTGTGTGTCTAAATTTTAGTACTAAAACCCCCCATCTCTGAGCTATAATCTTAACTGAATACAGCCTGGAGAGACCAGTAGGACGTTGGCATTGAGTTGGATATTTTTTTTTACCTTCTTCTGTGTACATTGTACAGACACTGAATTTAAGAGATCTGAAGAAGTGATGTGTCTAAAGAATTTTCTGAATAATTTCCAATGAGAAAGCAAATTTAGCTCAGCATTTACCTTAGAAGTATGTGAATTTACCTTAAAATTATAACTATAGAAGCTTACCTTAGAAGTATAACTTTCTACTATGATTTCTTTGCAGATTCAAAACCAGGGACTTTCGTAAAAGCTTTGTAAAGCAAAATGTTGGCACTTCATGTTTCATTTTCCTTTTGGCATAAAGTAACAACATACCAATTATGGATTTTAGAGTGATTTTTTTTCTGTATTTGTCAAGAAATTTTTTAACAATGAATGCATATTACTTTTATCATTAGAAAAGATGTTATTTTTTAAACTAAAATTAACATTTACATCATATGATCAAAACTCTAAAAAGTATGCAGAAGGAAATGCATTTGTTATTATTAATTGTTGCCTCCAGAGGGCTGAGACTATGAGCAATTAACTTTTTCCCTCTTGCTGTGTTTTTATATTTTCCAAATTTTCTGCCATAATCACGTTACTTCTATAAAGGAAACATATTTATTTAAACATTAAAAATTCACCATGGGCTCATATAAATCACCCAAATATTCTCAATAAGTTTTATTTTATAAAACCAATACAACCATTTAAAGAGTATTCCGGGGGCGCCTGGGTGGCTCAGTCAGTTAAGCATCCGACTTTGACTCAGGTCATGATCCTGTGGTCCAGGAGTTGGGCCTTGCATTGGACTCTGTGGTGACAGTTCAGAGCCTGAAGCCTCCTTCAGATTCTGTGTCTCCCTCTCTCTCTGCCCTTCCCCTGCTTGTGCTCTGTCTCTCTCTCTCAAAAATAAACATTAAAAATATAGTATTCTGTTAAAAAGATTTTATTTTATATTTTTGATTTAAATTCTTCACAATTTAAATAATTGTTTCATTCTCAAGGGGAGAAATTTTGTTTTTCTATCTTGATATTTCCATGCAAGGAGGTATCACCAGAAGCTCTTTTGGCATTCTTTCTCCTGTTTTGTTTTTTTCCTCCCCTTCTTCAAGCCTCTTTTTCAAAGAGGAGTTGCTAATGTGAAAGTCAGGTGTCAACTGGATCCTAGTTGCAGTCAACAGACTCACAAACTTGAGCCTGCCCCCCACCTCCTGCACTGCCCGCCTCATGGATTGGTCAGAATTAGATGCCTTCCCTGATGTCTGGTCTCGTGTGACCAGGCTAGGAGGGTGACAGGCTGACTTGTCTGCTCTGTGGGTGCCTGGGTGGTTGTCAAGGCTGTTTGCAGTCCTCTGTTTTCAGTCTCTTTGTCCATCTAGCTCTTCATCCCAATAGTTCCCAAAGCTAGAAGGCGGGAGAAGCGTGAAGCCTTATTTTGGTCTGAGTCCAAACCATATTTGCGAATCCATCTTCACCAGGGCATCTTGTAGGCTGAAACTTACTGCGCCTCCAGTAATAAGGGTTGTCACTGTTATCTCTATGTAGGTATCTGCGGGTTGTGTTTATGGGCTATTGGAGCAAAATCTAGAAGGGGAGTAGACCATGGAGTAGAGGAGGAGTAAACTGTTGGTACCCCCAGCTTCTCATACATTCTCCTAGAAGCATTTCATGGATGACATCCAGCAAATGTTTATGGGGTGTCTACCATGTGTAAAACCCTTTGGAGTGGACAAAGTCCTCAAAGAGTTCACAATCTAAGTGTGCATAAGTGTCTTTGTGGGTGAGCATGCTTGTCTGTGTGTGTATGTTGTTCAAACCTGCACTCAACTAATTATAATGCAGTGTAGTAAGTGGTAGAAGAAAAATTAGCAAAGAGCAGTAAGAATAGAGAGGAGGGGCATTTGACTCCTCCACTCCTTAGCTCATGCCAGACTTCCATTTTCAGTAGACAAGTGTTTGACAGCCTGTTATAGAAGTACATGACAACATGTCAAGAGATTTTGGTCTCAGTCTGTTCCACCACTAACTGGGATACCTTTTTTCTATGGGCCTCATTTTCCCTATTTTGGTAACAAAAGATGTTAGAGGTGGCTTTCCATTATTCCCTATAAAACGCTGTGATTGGTTCCTTTCAGGGGATGAAAAATTAACTGTAATTTGCAATTCACTGCCAATCATAACACATATTATCTTTGAGTCAAAAGACATCTTAGAAGTCATCTGGTACAACACTCTTAATTCACAGAGAAGGAAGCCAGCACCTCCAGAAGGATAAGTGTTTTATCCAAGGTCAGAGCCATTATTGGTACCCAGGTTTCCTTACTTCAGTGCAGCCTGATGTTAGACTAGAAGAACAGAATTTGGTTATGAGTTGCTGGACTAAATGCCCAGCAGAATTTCACCCAGTACAGTCAGCATAAAACAAATGTATGCAATCCAAGGGATTTCAGGTGAGATACATTCCCTTGAGCAATCAACTGGACATTCTTGGCAGGAGGCAGTAATGTGATTGGGGAAATATCTATGAATACCATTCTTTCTGTGCCCCAGAAATGTCACCCTTCTCAGGAATGTGACTAGCTGGGTGTTTAGAAACATTAAAAAGCATGTGAAATAGACTTCTAAGATAATGAAAAATTTCCTCTATTCATTTTAGAGTAAGTAGTCTGTTTACAGTAGATTAAGTAAAAGGCATATTACTGGGTTTTGGTGAGCTTGGTGTTCTCTCTTGATTTGTTTCTCGATTTTATCAGTGACTTTTAGGTGAATGTTAAGTACAGAGTCAGTAACTGTGAATTGCTCCAAGCACTGTGTCATGCTGGAAAAAACAAAGGAACAGAGCCATCAAATGAAGTTCTGGTTTAAAAATAATTCTAGCAAAGATCAATTTGTTTAAATAGTAAGTGAGTCTAAGCACCAAATTCACTCCTGTGTCCTCTGACTTTGCTCTCAGTTGGCCTCCTCCTTGTACCCATCCAAGAACAGCATGGACAGCTGTGGTAGAAAACAGGGTGTGTCTCTGGCTGTGGGGCTCAAATGCCACACACTAGATTCTCTCTCTCATCGTGGCATTTGAGGTTGAGATCCACACGTTGGCTTTGTTCCCTAGGCAGCTGGGAGGTTGTATAGGGTCACAGGGCTTCTCACATGGGTGCATGGCTTCCCCTTCCCAGTGGCCTCATTTCCTCTGAGGGTAGAAGCAATGCATTTCCATTCTCCTTTAGTATTCCTCAGAATTTTCCAAATGATGGCGTGGGGTTTTACTTTGGGATGATGCTATATTTGGGGAATGACTTGTATGGGGGAAAGGTACTTCACATAACCATCAGCTTCACAGAGGACTTTTCTGTTATTGGGTTTTTGGAAACTATTTGTCTGTGGGTAGGTTTTTGAGTCTCTATTCACACACACACACACACACACGCACACACACACATGCATGCACACATACTGCAGGATGTTTTCATCTGTTTGTTTTTACTTTTAACTTGATAGTCATTCATTTCTTCACTTGACAAAGATATACCAAGTGCTTGCTCTGTGCCAGTAACTATCTCTTTATTAACAAGATGTACATTTGGTCATGTGACTTAGCAATCTGATAAGAGTACTTTGGAGTAGTTCCCTCTGCAATAATTAACTTTAAATAAAAATAAGCCAGTCATCCACATGAAAAGATGCTCAACATCACTCATCATCAGGGGAATACAAATCAAAACTACAATGAGATAGCACCTCAAACCTGTCAGGATGGCTAAAATAAAAAACACAAGAAACAACAGCTGTTGGTGAGGATGCAGAGAAAGGGGAACCCTCTTAAACTGTTGGAAGGAATGTGAACTGGGGCAGCCATTCTGGAAAACAGTATGGAAGTTCCTCAAAAAGTTAAAAATAGAACTATCTTATGATCCAACACATGCACACCCAAAGAACACAAAATACTAATTCAAAGGGATAGATGCACCCCAGTGTTTATAGCATTATTTATAATAGCCAAATTATGGAAACAGCTCAAAAGTCCATCAACTGATGAATGGATAAAGGTGATATATATATATATATATATTCCTTATATATATTCCTTATATATATATATATTCCTATACACACACGCACACACACACACACACACACACACACACACACACCATGGAATATTATCCAGCCATAAAAAAGAATGAAATCTTGCCATTTGCAACAACATGGATGGAGCTAGAGAATATTATGTTAAGCAAAAATAAGTCAGCCAAAGAAAGACAAATACCATATGATTTCACTCATGGGTGGAATTTAAGAAACAAAACAAATGATCGTAAGAAAAAAAAGAGAGAGAGAGGCAGACCAAGAAAGAGACTCTTAACTGTAGAGAACAAACAGATGATCACCAGAGAGGAGATGAGTGAGGGATGAGTGAAATAGGTGATGGGGATTAAGGAGTGCTTGTCTTGGTGAGCACCCGGTGATATTTGGAAATGTTGAATCACTAGATTTAGTTTTTCTACTTAAAACTAATATTAAAATTTTTTTTTTCAACGTTTATTTATTTTTGGGACAGAGAGAGACAGAGCATGAACGGGGGAGGGGCAGAGAGAGAGGGAGACACAGAATCAGAAACAGGCTCCAGGCTCCAAGCCATCAGCCCAGAGCCTGACACGGGGCTCGAACTCACGGACCGCGAGATCGTGACCTGGCTGAAGTCGGACGCTTAACGGGCTGCGCCATCCAGGCGCCCCTACTTAAAACTAATATTACACTGTATATTAACTAACTGGAATTTAAGTAAAAACTTAAAAAGAATAAGCCAGTCATTAAGCAATAATAATTTTAGAGAGTCATAAAAGGAAATGGGAAATGTATCCAAGGGCTATTCCCAGCATTGGCTTTCTTATTTGTGTGATCATGAGTTTATTAACGTACTTGCTCTTCTCCTAAGAGTGAAGGAGTTCTTTGGCATTGGAAGTAGAACGTGATTCCTATGGTGCTGCAAGAATGATTCAAACTACACCAATCCCTTCAGATAAATGCCAGGCCTACTATAAATATTTTTCAAATCCAGAAGACCTCATACATGAATTATCACTGATACATTCAAAAATGATTTCTAACTTTTGATTCGATGCTTTTGGTATATCTCTCAGTAAATGTAAAAGATAAAAAATTATGTTTTTCCTCATAAATGTAAAAATTTTTAATTTACAGCCACAATTCCTGCCTTTATCTTTTGATCCCTAGCCAATCTAATTCAGATTTGACTACCCTCTTGGGGGCTATGTTTTCTATTCAGGCATTTATTTTTTCTCAAAGAATGGTGAATCAGGAGATCATTTGTTCTTGTTGAAGACTCAGATGTGGATAAAGATGATTATATATCTAGGGGTGCCTGAATCGCTCAGTCAGTTAAGTGTCCAACTCCTGATTTCAGCTCATGTCATGATGTCATGGTTCATAAGACTGGACCCTGAGTTGGGCTCTGTGCTGGTGTGGAGTCTGCTTGGGATTCTCTCTTTCCCTCTGCCCCTCCCCCACTCATGTATGTACACTGTCAAAATAAACATTAAAAAAGATTATTATATAACTAATATTTCCTATACATGAAACATTCCACATGGAAATTTGTTTTAAAGCTCCATAATCATATTACATTACTAGGTTAACACTTATCTGAGGAAAAGTAAAATATTTAACAGTATTAAGACAAGCTTGACAGGAAGTGATGGAAAGTCTCATCTTGAAGAGACACAGTGGTGGGCCAACTCCAAATATTCTCAAGAGAAATTTTAAAGGAAATGCTTTAGTAAACCTGTACCTATACATAAAAAATAGACTAAAAAACTACTTCAGGTGGAAATATGAAATTATCATATAAAACAGTATTAAGTGTATGTTTCCACCCACACATGCCTAATTTCAATAATTATGTCAAGTAACCATGTCTTTCTCAGTAATTGTCAGGGAAAAACTGTCCTGTCAAGGCTTCTTTATGTTTCTCCTCCTATGTAATATGTAATATGTAATATGTAATATGTTGGATACAAATTAATTTGCTAATAATGGGGAAGATAGAGATTTGAAATTTTAAACCAAGCATCCTTTGGAGAATCATTCCATCTTATGTCTCAGGTTTTAAATAGAATGTATGGGGGTGCCTGGGTAGCTCAGTCGGTTGAGCGTCCGACTTCGGCTCAGGTCATGATCTCACAGTCTGTGAGTTCGAGCCCGCATCGGGCTCCATGCTGACAGCTCAGAGCCTGGAGCCTGTTTTGGATTCTGTGTCTCCCTCTCTCTCTGACCCTCCCCCGTTCATGCCCTGTCTCTCTCTGTCTCAAAAATAAATAAACGTTAATAAAAAAAAATTAAAAAAATTAAATAAATAGAATGTATGTTTTGGACTCCTGAATGTTCTTGACATGAACTATTGAGGCTACAGTGAAGAATCCTTACCTGTGAGGTCTTGAATTCCAGATGGAATTTTGAGTAGTTTAAATGTGGCTCTGTTGGAAGCAGAGAAACATTCTAAGGGAATTCCATTATTTTAATTTTTAAAAATATTTATTTTCAAGGGGGAGAGGGGCAAAGAGAGAGAGAGAGAGACAGAATCTGAAGCAGGCTCCAGGTTCTGAGATGTCAGCAAAGAGCCTGCTGCAGGGCTCGAACTCATGAACCACAAGATCATGACCTGAGCCAAAGATGGACACTTAACCGACTGAGCCACCCAGGTGCACCTTACTAAGTTTGTTTTAAAATTACAACTTTAGCCTTAAAGATTGGGACTGGCTGGGAATGCGAAAGGATCAACATGGCTTTGGCTAGAGATTTACTACACTGTCCTTGGAAGAAGAAAAGAAAAAACATAAAAAGAACGGTTAGTTCAAAGCCCAAACTCCTATTTTATGGATGTAAAATGTCTAGGTTATTACAAGATTATCACAGTTTTCAGCCATGCTCAGATGGTTCTTTGTGTAGGCTGTTCAACAGTGTTGGACCAGCCAACAGGAGGGAAGGCCAGACTCACAGAAGGGTGCTCATCTAGAAGAAAGCAACACTAATGATCCACATAACCTCTTGAAATTGTGTTATATTGCAGAACGCCTTATCAGTTCAGTAATTCAAGTCACTCTACCAAGATAATTAAATTATGTTTAATTTTTTAAAGTATACAACAGTGACCTCCTATTTTGGTGTCAGTTTTTCAATGACGTTTGGATTATGGGCAAAAAATAAATACATAAAATTACAACTTACACAACCAAATCTTAACTTAAAAAGGAAGGAACACCCATAAACTTACTGCTTATTCAAACAAATCACTATCAGTTTTTCTGTGTCTTTTATCTGTTTTACAAAAATAATAAGTACTATAATTGTAGGACAGATAAGCATTTGTATTTTTTCTATTAATACTGCAACAAACATTTCCCTTTTAATGAGTATATCATATTCTCATAATTTCTTAACTATTTCTGTTATTGTAAATGAACACTCTTTCTAATTTTTGCTACCATGAGTAATATTACAATACCTTTTTGTATGATTGTAACTTCTTTTTTTTTGTGGAGAGATTATTCCTTTAGGGAGAAATTGCCAAGTGTGAGATTACACGGTCACCGCCTATGAATATTTTTATGGCTCTGAAATGTGTTGCCAAATTGCTTGCTAAAAGAGTTGTACCAAATGCAAGTTGGCTTTTAAAGGTCAGACTTATTTTGATACAAGATCAACATATGTGTTATATTAAACTGACCACTTATCTAACTGGTGAGAAATAAAAAATATTATTTCCTAATATATAGAATAAGAATATAAGCCAGGAATCATGCCAAAGTCTGCTATATTGTGAGTGGGCCAGGCAATCACAAATCTCAGTTCTGTTCATTTTGGTCATAATTATAAAGTGGATCCCTTCTGGAAGTTATATTTTGGACAAGCTATAGCCTAAGGCCCAGATAAGATAATCTCAATGCTTCTTTTTGCCTCAGCACACGTGGGAGGACTGAGGCCATCATTTTACTTGTTTATATGCATAGTGAGCTCAATTTTATATTGTAATTTCCTTCACTTGAGAGGATTAAGAATGAAGATGATAGTTCCCAAGCTCCCTGGAAGCAATGTAATTTTCCTTTCAATAAATAAGGCAGTCAGATTCTGATGCATAGTTTAAAAATACCACCCACAAATTTTATCTGTACAATGCCACAGTTGTATAATTTTGTTATTCTTGGTTTAGCAGATATATTTAATGAAAGGGCTAAAATGAATACATGAATGCATCCAGGGAAACTGGAGCCACAGGTGACCTATGAGAGAATGAATCCTTTCCATGGCATAGATTTAATTCAGGTGAGCTATCACAGGATCTGAGATTCAAGTGTTTAAACAATTGTTCCAAGATGTCTTGGTCTCAGCAAAAGTGGCTAAATCTCTTCCTCTCTTCTTTCTCCAATATATGTAAAGTCTTTGTGTAGAGTTTGGAATAACACCATTTATTGGTTATGCCACAAACACTTGCATTCATTCTTCAGGTTGTTTTCTTACATTCACATTTGACTTCCCTGTCTTGAGTACTGAATTAAACTTCCTTGATGGTCAGGACATCTATTTATTTAATGTAATGGCTGCCTCTTTTTCTTATTATCTCCAGGCACATCTTTATGGATCACTGAAAAAGACTACTTCATTTCTCAAACAACACAACCAGCAGCCAGAGGGACCTTATCAGGTGGAATTCTCAACATAGGGGAGACACCAAGAAGTTGGCAAAAGAGAATAGGAGGATGGATAGGGTAAGTCATATTTTCCTGTTGGTGCCCTGGTCGCAGGAGCTGGCATGGGGGATGGTGCCCATCTTGGCATTTTTAGCAAAATAAAAGAAGTCCTAGAGACTAGTGGTTTAGGCACAAGTTCTAGAGTCAGACAGACTTGGAGCGTATGTCTATCTCAATCACTGGATACCATTTCCATCACTCAACAGCTCTAGACTTTGGGTCAGATCCTTAGCTTCTCCAACTTCAGATTTACCTTCCATAAAATGTAATTAGTGTCTACTTTTCATAGGGCCAGTTAGAGGTTTTCTTTTCCAGTCTTTTTCCTGATGTGGCTCCTGACTGATGGCTGATATTTGGCAGCTGATATTTGAGAAAAAAACATGACTATGTGTCTTATTTTAAATTTTACATCTGGTATTGTGGGAGAAACACATTAGACTTTGGATTCATTGAAAAAAACTCCTTATATAATGAAATATTTAGTAAGGCTGCAGGATATTAAGTCCATATATAAAACTCAATTTTATTTCCATAAAAGAGCAACAAACAAATAGAAAATAAAATTGGGGGTGCCTGAGTGGCTCAGTCGGTTAGGCATCTGACTTGGGCTCAGGTCATGATCTCGTGGTCTGTGAGTTCAAGTCCCAAGTCAGGCTCTCTGCTGACAGCTCAGAGCCTGGAGCCCGCTTCGGATTCTGTGTCTCTCTCTGCCCCTTCCCCAGCCATGCTCTGTCTGTCTCTCAAAAATAAACATTAAAAAAAATTTTTAAAAAGAAAAGAAAATTGAAAAACTATTCATGTATAGGAACATTCAAGAACATAAAATACAAATAAATTTAACAAAAGATATGTAAAGCTCTACACTGGAAAGTGAAAAACATTGATGAGAGAAAATAAAGAAGACTTAAAATAAATGGAGAAATATAGACTGTTCATAGACTGGAAGACTTATTATTGTTACGGTGTCGTTCTCCCCAAATTGAAGTATATATTCAGTATATACATATGTGGAGAAAAATAAACCTCTACTCCAACCTCACATAATATACAAAAATTAGTAAAGATGAATCACAAACCCTAACATAAAAGCTAAAACTCTAAAGTGCCTAGAAAAAAACATCAGAATATATTGAGCCTGGAATAAGCAATAACTTATTTGAAAAAACACATACAAAAAATGTAACCATAAAGAAAAAAATTAATAACTTGGACTTCATCAGACTTAAAATCTTTTGCTCATCAGTGACACTATTAAGAAAATGAATGGACAAGACATGGCTTGGGAGAAAATATTTGTAATACACAGAGCTGATATACATATTTATATATTTGAAATACACAGATATGAATTTATATTCAGAATATAAAGAACTATAAATTAAAAAATTAAAAAAAAATTTTTTTTTTTAATTTATTTTTGGGACAGAGAGAGACAGAGCATGAACGGGGGAGGGGCAGAGAGAGAGGGAGACACAGAATCAGAAACAGGCTCCAGGCTCTGAGCCATCAGCCCAGAGCCTGACGCGGGGCTAGAACTCACGGACCGCGAGATCGTGACCTGGCTGAAGTCGGACGCTTAACCGACTGCGCCACCGAGGCGCCCCCCAAAAAATTTTTTTAAAAACCCAATAAAGAAATGGGCAAAAGATACAAATAGACAACTGATAAAAGGTGAATCATCAATTAACATAAGAAGAGATGGTCAACACCATCATTCATCAGGGAAAGGCAAATTAAAATTACAATGTAATGTTAAGTCACACTTATTAAAATATTTAAAATTAAAAAGATGGACAATACTAGATGTGGGTGAGGATGTGGGAGAACCAGAACTCACATGTGTTGCTGATAAGAGCACAAAATGGAGCAGCCCCTTTGGGAAAAATGTTTGGCAGCTTCTTATGAAGTTAAACATAGTTAAACCCTAACCTATGAACCAGAAATTAGGTATTAACTAAACAGAAATAAAAACATTCATTGAGCCAAACCTAAAAACAATCCAAACGTCCATCAATAAGTGAATGGATAAACAAATTGCTATATATTCATACTAAAGAATACTCCTAGCAATAAAAAAGAAAGAAGTACCAATACATGCAACATGGCCGAATGTCAAAAAACATGTTGAACAAAAGAAGTCAGATACAAAAGCGAACCTACTGTATGACTGCATTCATATCAAATTCAAGAACAGATAAAACTGAACTATGATAGAAACTAGAACAACGGTTGCCTGTGGATGGGGGTGGGACTGACTGGAGAGAGCACAAGGGAAAATGTGGTGGTACTGGAAACATTTTACCTCTTGGTCATAGTGTTTGTTAAATGTGTACATACATTTACCAACATCAGACTTTGCGCACAAGATCTGTTCTCTTTACATAAATTTTATTTTACTTTATTTTATTTTTGGAAAGACGAGAGAGAGAGAGAGAGAGAGAGAGAGAGAGAGAGAGAGAGCGCGCATGTGAACAGAGGAAATGGGGGGGGGGGGGAGAGGGAGAGAGAGAGAGAGAGAGAAAGAGAGAGAGAGAATCCCAAGCAAGCTCCACGCCCAGCACAGAGCCCAACGTGGGGCTCGATCACATGACTGTGAGATCATGACCCGAGCCAAAATCAAGAGTGGGATGCCCAACCAACGGATCCACTCAGGCACCCCTGCATGAATTTTATTTTAATAAAAACAAAAAATGAATGCATCTAAATTAGAAGTCAGGCTGGGAAAACCAAATGAAAGCAATATTAATTTATTTTAGTTCTCTGGTGTTTGAAATTTTAAAAATATATCATTTACTCAAATATTTTCCACCATCTATCCTTCCAATTTTAAGAGGTAAACTATGATTATTTACCCCCAAATAATTTCTCTCCTTGGAGGTAGAAGAAAGAAGATACTGTTTCACAGTTTTATAAATACAATAAGAACAAAGGAAGAACGGCAAACTGTGGTTTGCATTGTCATTAGTTTCCAACAAGTAGTTCGAATGACATGAAGTTTTCAGCGTCTCTAGCACTCCCGTCAGCCTTCGAACGCTCTGTACTTAATACAACCATGCGTCTTACTGATTCGTCGGAACTCAAGGTCAGGGGAAAGATTGTACCGTGGATGATTTAACATAAAAAGCCAGAGGTTCTTTCCCTAAACCCTCCCATTTTTAGAAGTTAAAAATACCTGAGAGAATAACGACGGAGGTATTGCTGGAGAAGGTCGTCAAGAGGATCTGACCCCCAGTTGACCCGCGAGCGGGACCACGCAGTTAGAGGCTCCTCACCTCCTGTCCTGGACTTGGAATATACGTTCCGCTCATGGTTCCCGTAGCCGGAGTCATTTCAAAGATGCAACCTTGAGAGAGCAAAGTGTTGCTGAGACTGTACAATACATGTGAGAGAATCCAGGTAAGGCTTCTGTATAAACTCTTAACATTTTGGCGAGTGAGTGCAGAGGTGCACTCGTCTTGCAGCCTCCTGTGTTAAGTCTCCTATGTAAGTAAGTTTCCTTGCTTATTAAAACTGCCGCCTCCCTAGCTTATCCTAAAACGTGTGTAAAAAGCAGGTATTTTACGATAAAATTGTGCAGTGCATGTTCTATGTGGAATTCAGAGGAAAACCCAGATTCAGTGATTAACAGTGCCAAAAATGCAAGTGATTAGCCATCGTTCAAGTAAAATTGTGGTGCCATTTCTCTTTTGTGGCGTTTTAGACCTTTGTTGCCCCCAAATTCCATTTTACTGGAAATCCATTTTCCACCTGGTCTTTCTTGACATGGTTTTTTCCCCCTACTTTAAATAGATTCTAAGTAAGATTCTGAATTTCAGGAGTAACAACAACAGTAACAAAAAAACTGCCACCTGTCAATCTGGAGTGGCCTGCCTCTTTCTTCTGTCTCTTCTAGCCCAGGATGCGTGTACAAGGGCCAGTTTCAAATTTCACCCAAGAAACTCCTAAGGTTGCAAACAAACAGGCATGCTGAGATTATGTAAGTAAATGCAATGCAGTCTAAAATGAGCTGTTCTTTTAGATTTAAATTTTGTTGCTGCCTCATAGAATTATAAATTATAGATTGCTCTGCTCTTCTTTTTTATTTGTTCAGTTTCTGGAGTCTTGTTTCTTCCTCTCGGTCAGAGGAACCTTTCTAGGTGACTGGGGTGGACTTAACTGAAAAGTGGAGAGTGGGCAGGATTCCTCTTTTACTCTTGTTTACCAAGTGCTTTTTAAAATCTGATTTCATTTGGTAGAAGTATGGCATCAACTGATGTGTGCATTAAGTATAGCATTGCTTCCCTGGAGAGTGGATAGTGACTCCTTTCTTTTTCTTAAAAAATAAAATAGACTGTTTTTCATAAAAGCAGTTTTAGGGTCACAGAAAAATTGTGCAGAAAGTACAGAGAATTGCTGTATTCCTCCCCACCCCGCCCTCGGTTTCCCTATTATTAATACCTTGCATTGGTGTTCTACATTTGTTACAACTGATGAGCCAATATTGATACATTGTTATTATTATTAACTGAAGTCCATAGTTTAGAGTTCACTCTTGTACATTATAGAGGTTTGGACAAATATATAATTATGTAATGGCATGTATCCACCATTATTGTATCATACAGTATAGTTTTACTGCCCTAAAAATCTTTTGTGCTCCCCCTGTTCATCTCTCTCCACCCCAACCCCTGACCACCACTGATCTTTTTACTGTTTCCATAGTTTTGCCATTTCTAGGATGTTATAAAGTTGAATTCATGTAGTATGTAGCTTTTCAGATTGACTCCTTTCACTTAGCAATACGCATTTATGATTTCTCATGTTTTTAGTGGCTTGATGGTTCATTTTATTCCTGAATAATATTCTATTGTATGGCTATACCACAGTTTATTTACCCATTCTTCTCTTGAAGGACATCTTGGTTGCTTTGAACCGTAGGCAATTATGAATAAAGCTTGCTATAAATATTTGTAGGTTCTCTTTGTGGACATAAGTTTTCAGCTCATTGGGGTAAATACTAAGGAGCACAACTGCCCTTCTTTTTCAATAAAACTTTTACATCTCTTATTTATATCTTGATAAATTATAATTTGACTTTTGTGGCTAACTCTTGTGACTGTGTCTCTCCCAATTTCTTCCCCTTGAAACCATTTCCGTTTCTGCCACATATGAATCCCAAGAATGCCAGACACATGCCAACAGCTTTCTCTTTGAAAAGCAAAAAAAATGTTTTCAAACGTGTAGGAACTACACTGATTCACCTTACAGTCATTGATAGAGGTAGTCCATGAAATAGTTTGTTCCTGCAGGTGGATGTTAAGTGCTAATAGTTACTCTTAGCAAAATACACTGCCTTGTCACTTCTGGTTCCTGCAGTCATATACACACGTGTAGTTAAGTTTTGCTCTTTCTTTTAATGATGCCCCAGCCTGTTTATTCTGATCAAAACCACTGCTCACAAGGAGACAATAATGACTTTAGAGTTCATATACTCTGAATTGTGTGTGATACTGGGAAAATCTCTCAGCCTTCCTGATCTCCAGCGTCCTCGTTTGTGAAATGGACCAATAATATCCACCTGGCGGGGTGATGTGGAAGATTGGAGGTGATGTGAATAAAGCATCTACTTCCTATATGCCTGGCTCATTGGGAGCAATCTGTAGATGATGTGGTGGTGGTGATGATTAATAGCAGCTGTGCATATAGCAAATAGATAGCCCGGGAGAATTAGATGCTTTGTGCTTCAGTAGGAAAATTTTATCTGGAAAGTAAGAAGGGTGACCAACACATATAGCCATGTCTCCCGATAGTCCCCCCCCCCCATTTCCTACTGATGTCCAGGTATGCATAAAAACATTCAGAGATGTCTCCTTGCCATTAATGCCTAATTCTCTTACTGACCTGCCAGCAGGTCCCATCGAGCTGTGTCCCATCAGGATCTAATAAAAAAGCATTTCTTTTCTTTGTCCACTTTGTCCACTCCTGTTCCACATTCTCTTGTCAGCATGCTTCTTCCTCCCCATGCTTATCTGAGATTTCCTGTGTATCACACAAAGCTTCACTGCATGCTCCAGTCCACAGTTTGTTGCTGTTGCCCCTTCCTTCCTGACACCAGAATAATTGGTGACTGGCCATTCATTAGCTCATACTCATAAACTATATTTTGTTGTTGTTAATCCACCTATGCAAGCTCTTGAACTTAGGGGACCATGACTTCTATTTCATGTACTCCACACAGTGCCCTATCAGATATAGATGTTTAACTAATCAATGAATTAGTTAATTTAACTCAATCCCAGAAACTAAGTGGGTATTTCTCTCATAAAACTGATTTCTGGGCAACTTTAAAATAAGGAGGACGTTCATTTGCCCAGGAGAGGTTCAGTTTTATCTAGGAGTAAGACTATGGAGCAATAAAATATCCCTGCAAGTCCTTTCTGGGTGGGTAGCTGTCTTAAGATTTTGCTATCTGGGAAACCCTGGATTGTCTGTGGATTAGCTGAGATTGATCTTTTACATCAGTCACCAGTCTTGGCGTCCACCATAGCCATGCTGACGCTGTCATCTCCTAAGGGGCTGATGCTCAACATTAATGATAACATCAGCCCAGGTGGCATGTAATTGGGAAAGTGAGCCTTTTTACAACCTAGAATAATATGAGAGATATTCATATCCAAATAGAATAAATATAGTTGTGGATTACTTCCTATTTGTGTTCATACCACCCTCCTCACTCCTCTCGACTAATCCAGCTTGATACTTGACTGTCCTTCTAATTGTTGTCACCTGTAACACTGACAATGCATTTTGCTGAAGGGGAAGCTTAACAAGGTTGGTAACTTAGTGCAGGTTATTTGGAGGACGCTCATGCCGACTCTTGAGTCCAAGTGAGTTCAGAAAGCAATGGAATATTCCGTACATCCCCCCACATGACTTCTGCTGCCGGCCAGGGTCTGTTTCTCCTGTAAGAAATCAGAGCTGTCTGGCAGAGGCCGGCTAAAATCAGAGAAATCCTGACTTTAGCTGTTTCAGAAAGTGACCCAGTATTTGAGGAATGATGAAGACATAATTAAATATGAGTAAAAGGCTTGGAGTTCTTCCCGTTCTCTTCCAGAATGGGTGTTCACTAGTGTGACTGTTATTTTTGTGACTATCACTTTATCTACATTTCGACTAGCACTTGGAACACTACCTCTGGGCAACTTACATGAAAGCTTGTTTTCCAGGATGAAGTAAACTGGCAGAAATTTCCATTGTCCATCAATTCTGGTGTAAATGGTTTGCCCTTGCTGGATATTTCTGGGCCCTGGGTGTCCTCCCGACGAAATAACTGCTGTTTCTCCAAGTGCAAAGTGGTTGAGGAGATAGCCAGTGGATGCTTCAGGCTTTTATTTTCTATCCCTGATACGTGAAAAGATAGCCTAAATTGTCTGAGAAGGGACAGCATTCAGCTCTGCTGGATTTCCAGTGCTTCCCAGATTTTGCACTATTAGCTTATTTTTTCCAACACGGCTCTGTAATAACAACCCACTCCTTTCCCTGCACTCCTGGCCCCTCATGATGTTTTATTATGCTCATGCTGAAAGAAAAGGTGTCTGTGCATACTGTATCTCTTCATTTGGCTTCAGGGATTTCCCTTTGATTTGGAAAGAATAATCTTTCAAATTCCGCTATAAAATATACAGGAGAGAAAAAACGATTAAGTTCCAGGAATGTGCACTGGTGTTGACATTGTGCTCTAATATTGCTCCTGTGAATGATCAATTACTCCTAAGTCTGAATTATTGGCACTGCTGTTCACCACCGTCGGCATGGTTTAACTTTGTTTCCATTATGCTCCGTCGGTTGAGCACCGACTTTGGCTCAGGTCATGAGCTCACAGTCTGCATGTTCAAGCCCTGTGTTGGGCTTGGAGCTTGGAACCTGCTTCAGATTCTGTGTCTTCCTCTCTCTCTGCCCCTCCCCTGCTCACTCTCTCTCTCTCTCTCTGAAAAATAAACATTACAAAAAAAAATTAACTTTGTTTCTATCCTTCAAGACATTAAAGCCTAGTCACTATTCTGCAGGTACCTCCAAGACACCGGGAGCAACTCCACAGCCCCCTAACTGCTCTCTCCCTAGTTCTGCCTGGAATATTTATGGTGAGTAGCCAGTTATCTCCTCTCTGGCAGCCGTCCCTGCTTTCCTGTAGCGTGGAATTGCCCACATTCACATTTGCAAACAGAGGCTCACTCAAGTGTCACTAAGGGAGAGAGGAGGTGGAGCCAAAAGGGCTTTAAAAAGGAAAGGGAGTCATTCTACTTTTCATAAAGAGAAACTGTTTGGGGAGCAATCCTGTCTCTGTATTTCTCCCTTCAGCCTCATCAAGGGTCGTTGTTGGAACTTTCCATCACTTCTTTCCTTTTCTCTCTCTCTAGCCGTTGCCTACACCGCTCTGCCTATCATAGCGAAGTCAGCTGCAGGCTTCCAGAGTGTGGCTGTTCAACTGCGAAATTTGTCATAAAGGTGTCAGGCATTTCTTAGGGACTTGGACTTCCCAAAAACATACAGAAAGAAATCTTTCCCGGAGTGTCCCTTTCAGGCTGTCTTGAGTTGAAGGAGACAGAACTGGAGGACTACAGCAAAACAGCGGATTAAAAGATGCCCCAGGGCTGCAGGCCAACCCAGGGGGACACGCTTGGGGTCAGACGGACCGACTTTGCCCGGGCTATGCTCGAACAAAGTCAAGTTATTTTCTATTGAAAGTTCAAGCCCATCAAGATTATGCTGCTCTTCCTTATTCTGTTGCCAGTAGTTTTTAAATTTAGTTTTGTTAGTCTCTCAGTACTGCAAGGCTGGGACTGTTCTGAAGGCTCTTCCTCAGGAAAGGGGAATTCTACTTGTGTGGGTAAGTAATCTCATGAAAAGGCATTCACATCTTCCCAGAAACTGCCTTCAAATACCTGTTCATTCTGTTTTGTATACTTGGATATGTTTTTCTGATTTGTCTTTGGGTGTATATATTGGCTTAATTTTTGTTTTCTAATGCATGTATATTTCCTTCCTGGTTGTTAGAGGTAATCTGCTACCAACTATAAAAATTCACAGCTCCCGAACTGTTCTTACGTGTGTGAGGGAATATGTTCTCATTTATAACTAGCTGAGCATTTCATGTAAACCTCTGTCTTTATTCTGACATGAAGAGTAATACTCAGTTGGTTAGCTTTATATTGGAAGCTGAGGAAACAGATGGAGTTTTTTTTTTTTAAACTGTTTCTATGTAAGCCATAAAGGAAAAAAAGATCCTTTCTGATAACTTTGTGTAAGAACTCAGAATTTGCTAAAAAACAAAACAAAACAAAACAAAAA
Source organism: Prionailurus viverrinus (assembly GCF_022837055.1). NCBI lineage: Eukaryota > Metazoa > Chordata > Mammalia > Carnivora > Felidae > Prionailurus > Prionailurus viverrinus. The sequence goes on along the minus strand of NC_062564.1, from coordinate 113,778,787 downwards.
AACAAACAAACAGTGAAAAATGGGAAGGGAATAGGGAACAAATGTAATTCTGAAATTGTGAAAGTTAAGCCAAGTTTCACGTTAAATCTCCTCCCCTCCCTCCCCTCTCCTGCCCTTTCTGGATCTCTGACGGCAACTTCAGTGTTCTAGTAACAGGTGCATTGTAACTTTGAGCACTGCTAAGAAATAACAGTGAATAAATATGCCACACCCCCTCTGATATTAAGTGGGTTTTTAATCAAGGAGAAATAGGACTTTTACTGAATGCAAATAACAATCCTGCCTAAGGACTTTGCCTGAAAAATCTCTCTCTCCCCCTCCTTCCTCTTCTTCTTCCCCCTTTCTCTTCTTTCCTTCTCCCCTACGCCTCCTCCACTTCTTCCTCTCTCCCTCTCTCCCCATCGTCCTCTTTCTCTCTCACCCTCTCTTACTGTCGATTCATTTTATTTATTCCTTGGGTATGTCTCCAAACTGCTGCTCAAACAGAGCAGCCGTTTCCATTCATCAGAGGGCACTGACTGCCCTAACATACCTATCCTGTCATCCTGACCTTTTGTAAAGGGGTCTGGCTCCCAAAAAGAGGTAGGGTGAAGGAAACACAGTACAGTTCTCAGACCAGAAGCCTCTGGAAGACAGCACCAAATAATTGGAATAAAGAGAACAATTCTGAGTCAAACTGCCGACTTTGGGCTCCTGTCCTGGCTCTCCCATGAAGGAAGTTACAGATGAGGAAATCAGGTGCTCTTGCTCAGAATTCGGGACTCTGTCTCCAGGCAGTACTCATTGTAACAAGTGAGCAGAGCCCTAGGGCACTGGAAGGAAGGACTGAATTCTAGTGATCTCTATGTCTCCAGCACCTAGAACATTTCCCCCTTGATAGTATATACTCTATACATTCTTCCTGAATGAATGAGACGTCTCTCCCTGACCTGCTAATCATATAGTCCCAGAGAATAGCTACAAAAAGGGGGTGACAAAAGGCCAAATGACCCCATGAACTGATTACTCAGCTGTTGGAGCAGAAATAAAAGCTTTGGGACAATTATGTCAAGTGGACTGGAGCCTCTCTGGGGTGGGAGAATTTTCTGAGACTAGTTGGCACATGACCAGGGGCGGGCATTGCCATCTGCCTAGGATGTGAGGGGAGATGGTAGGAGCCAGTCAAGAAGCAGAACCTGAGAAAGCAAAAATATTACAGAAATGAACTGTTACACATAGCTTTAGAGTCTTAGGGAACAACCCGATTCCTGCCAGCAAAGGAGCTTCTGCCTTGTGCTCCTCCCTGCTGGTGGCTCAGAAGTGCCTTCACTAAGACTGGTTGCACCAAATAAACCTGAAGCCCAGGGTAGAGATAGTGTGCCACAGAGTGGAAGGTTTTAAAAGCCAATGTACCTCATTTCAAATCCATTCTACCTGTTTGCTACTGGAATGTTGCTGGGAAATAATAATACCCCCCTTTCAGGATTGTTGTGAGGGTCACATGAGATGACACATGACATGCACCTAGCACAGAGGGCTGTGGATTGTGCTCAGTACATGTCCTCTTGTCTAAAACACCTTGATCGAATCATACCATGAGATGCCTTATTTGAACAGTGGCACAGACCCCACAGAGTGTGGAAGGTCTGGATGCCACTTTGTGACTCTGCCTCTGCTCTCTTGTTCCTTGCCAAGTCACTGGTGTAACCCACCTACCTTACACTCCACATCTCATGTTAGCTGATAACTGCCTGGGTCACACCCTGTGCCCCCCGGCATTTCAGAGGGTAGTATTTCTCCTCTGTAAATAGATAGAGTGCTATCATCTATTTTTTTTCTCCCAACTAAATTCTACTCACCTTATTTCTTGCCTTTGGCATTGAGACAGGCCACCTCTGGCCAGCAGGAAGAATGCTTTGTGGTCTGACAAGATTCAGGTTACTTTATGCAAGGTTGTCACTCATGTGACTGGTAGCCAGATAAACCTCTTGGTAACACAGCATTGGGTTTTCTTCTCGTTCCCCACTACCCCCCCTGCCTTTTTTTTTTTTTTTAACTAAATGAGTATTTTATTAGCCTCTATTTGAGCTAGAATAGGTGAAGAGTGCAATGAGGAAAACTGCTGGCAAATGGCTTCTGAACTTTCAAGCCTATTTGCCCTGGAGGGGAAATATCAGCTGAAAAAAGAAACTTTTCCTGTTTGCTGTGTGTACCTGTATTATTTATTTGAACTTTCTTGGTAAATAAAGGGTGAAGAAGAAGTACAGGCCAACCCTGAGACAGCTGACTGCAGGAGGGATCCTGGGACACCAAGTTAGCCAACCGGGGAGATCACGCTTAGTAAACAGTGAAATCCCCGATTTCAGCACTGGCTAAGTAAGGCTTGCTCAGCTTTCCAGTCATGTGCAAAGCAGAGTAATTCCAGGATCACAGCCTTGTTTGTTTTTACAGCCAAGGTTATGCAAAAGTTTTTTTTTTTTTTAAGTTTATTTATTTATTTTGAGAGAGAGAGAGAGAGGAGAGAGAGAGAGAGTGGGAGAGTGTACGAGCAAGAGTGGGGCGGAGAAGAGAGTGAATCCCAAGCAGGCTCCCGTGCTGACAGCACTGGGCTCGAACCCGCAAAACATGAGATACTGACTTGAGCTAAAATCGAAAGTTGGACACTTAACTGACTGAGCCACTCAGACAGCCCCAAAGTTTTTTTTTAATCTAACAGCAAAGAAATTATAGAAATGATCTTTTATGCATACCATGTGAATGAAACCACTCCCTCAAGTACTAAGTGGTTTGTGGTTTTTTGAGGGGTAGTAGAGCTTAGTGGTAAAAAACTCAAGTTTTGGAGATAGACCGGGGTTCAAATCCTGTTGCTTGTGTATCATGTGTCTCATTTTCCTTACTGCAAAACAGAGATAATTACTCTCTCCTTCCAGGATTGTTCTCGGGATTGTGTTAATGTATTTGTTTTCAATGCTGGCCGCACATTACATTCACCAATGTCCAGGTTATTATTCTAGTCCATCTGGGTCAGAGTCTCTTTTGCGGGTGAAATCCAGCCATCGTTTTCTTTGTTATTCTCCCTTGGCAATTCTAATGGCCGTAATGGGCAGCCTGAGTTCAGGACCACTAAATTAATACATATGAAGTGCATAAAACAGAGCCTGGCACATAATTAGCACTCTATGAGTCTTAGCTGCTATTAATATTTTTATTGTTCTCGAGATTATTTTTATTGGTGGTGATAGTAGTAGTATTTTCTAACTATGGCTTAGTTTCATCTACAATAATTGAATTTTTTTTAATTTTTATTTATTTTTGAGACAGAGAGCATGAATGGGGGGAGGGTCAGAGAGAGAGGGAGACACAGAATCAGAAGCAGGCTCCAGGTTCTGAGCTGTCAGCACAGAGCCCAACGCGGGGCTTGAACTCACGGACCGCGAGATCACGACCTGAGCCAAAGTGGGACGCTTAACCGACTGAGCCACCCAGGCGCCCCTTGAATTTTTTTTTGTACACAGAAAAATGTCACATTGAAAAACTTGATAGTTTTACATTTAAAAATGTAGTCAAAATAATTTCAACATTTATAACATATTTTTGTAATCAGGAGAAATGGTTGTTAAAAATATGAAAACATTTCAACCTGTTTTGAGTTAGTGCCCTTGTGGAACTACAGTTCCAGTGCTTGTCTTTCTGCTTGTTAGATTTCTTACCAGTAATAATTTTATTTTTTATAACAGTAGCGAAAACAAGCCACTTGAAAATGATTATTTTAATTTTTTAAAGTTTATTTATTTATTTTGAGAGAAAGAGAGTATGAACAGGGGAGGGGCAGAAAGAGAGCGTGAGGGAGAATCCCAAGCAGGCTTAGCGCTGTCAGCACAGAGCTTGATGCAGGGTTTGAACCCCTGAACTGTGAGATCATGAACTGAGCTGAAATCAAGAGTCCAATGCTTAACCCACTGAGCCACCCAGGCACCCTGAAAATGATTATTTAAATTCTTGCATATTTTTTTCTTATATTTGGAACCAATTTCTCTAAGATTTTTTTAAAAAGATTTTATTTTTAAGTAATCTCTATACCCAATGTGGGGCTTGAACTCATGACCTTGAAGTCAAGAGTCAGACACTCCTCTGACTAGCCAGCCAGCCGTCCCTTCTCTAAGATTTTTAAAGTTGTTGAGGGCATATAAAGAAATGATAAAATAATTATTTAAACGAATTTACATTTTGGAGCAAGTTGGGTTGTCCAAATAGTCGACATTCAGTTTAGAAGTTGGAAGGTGGGAATTCTTTGCTTGTGTTCAGGAGACAGCAAGTAATTGTCTCCCATTAAAAGTAAATGGACTAGTAAGTTGGCTCATGTAAATTCAGGATCTGGTTTTACCAGCTACAAATTTGCCTTCATGAAAATCCACTTGAGATCATTTCTTTTTTAGAGTGAATGAATGGTTCTTTCTTTCTTTCTTTCTTTCTTTCTTTCTTTCTTTCTTTCTTTTTAACATCAATAGTCTCCAATTCAGTCCCATCAAGAAAACGATTAAAATGTGGACATATGCTCTCAGGATGTCTGTTTGTCAGTTACTTACATGCTATGGAGAACTACAACTATGAACATTACACAACACATAATATTTCTAATATTTCCTTTCCACACAATAGTGAATCTTCATCCAGTCTCTAAGTAGTACACATCCTACATGGGGGAGACTGTTCTAGAGAAGTAATAACATGATGGAACAAATGCTTTATCTTTTTTCACTAATCTCTGTTCACTTAGGTATGAAGAGAGAAACAAAAGGATTGCTAATTTCTTTTTCAAGTACAGGGGACTTATTCATAGTGAGTGACTTTTCTCAGAGTGTATAAGAGAAGAAATAAAAAGGCAGCAGGGCTGTGCTGAGATTCTTTCATAAGGACCAGAAGGCCATACCACATCTCTAAGGATGGGCTGGAGTATCTGATATTCCAAAGCTCTATGATCTGCTGAGGTCACTATGTTTTCAGTTGTTCAAGAAAAATATCCTATTCTAACATCCTATGTTAGGGGAAACCCAGTGTCTCCTCCCTTTATCTTGGAGGGTTCCTGGACTTGGGGACAGTGATGTGGCATGTAAGGCTCTGTTCCCTCCGGTCCTTCCACTGAATTACTCATCTACTCTGGGCCTCACTTCTCTCACGTGCTGACTCTTTCCCACACTCCATCACCTCACACTGGACGTTACCCTGTTTTATTTCTCACATATAAGTCATAAGGGTACAGACTTTTAACTAAAGGCTTTCGGCGAAAAGTTCTAGCCACGCCCTGATCCAGCACATTAAACAAAACAAGATATTTTTCATTCTAGTTCTTGAATGGTAAGTGATTTTTCTCTGTGGCAAAGACTTACCACTCATCTCTTTTTCGTGGCATTAGCCTTCCACGATGGTAGCTGGCCCCTCTTTCTCCCTGGGTTGTGTGATCTGTACCTAGCCCTCTTTCCTTAATCTTTTAGGTAAATCTATTAAGGCCTTCTTAATCCTTATGAACATTTTATTTATTTACTTCATTTGTATTTCCAATATACTGAACATGCAGTGTTATATTAGTTTCAGGTGTACAATATAGTGATTCAACAATTCTGTGCATTACTCAGTGCTTATCATGCTAAGTGTACTTTTTTTTAGAATTTATTTTTATTTATTTATTTATTTTTTTAATTTTTTTAACGTTTATTTATTTTTGAGACAGAGAGAGAGCATGAACAGGGGAGGAGCAGACAGAGAGGGAGACACAGAATCCAAAACAGGCTCCAGGCTCTGAGCTGTCAGCACAGAGCCTGACGCAGGGCTCGAACTCACGGACCGTGAGATCATGACCTGAGCTGAAGTCGGACACCCAACTGACCAAGCCATTCAGGCGTCCCTAGAATTTATTTTTTTTAATTTTTTTTTTAATGTTTATTTTTGAGACGGAGAGAGACAGAGCATGAATGGGGGAGGGGCAGAGAGAGAGGGAGACACAGAATCGGAAGCAGGCTCCAGGCTCTGAGCCATCAGCCCAGAGCCTGACGCGGGGCTCAAACTCACAAGCCGTGAGATCGTGACCTGAACTGAAGTCAGACGCTCAACCGACTGAGCCACCCAGGCGCCCCTAGAATTTATTTTTAACATTTACTTAGTTATGAGAGAGAGAGACAGACAGACAGAATGAGAGCAGGAGAGGGGCAGAGTGAGAGGGAGACACACAGAACTCGAAGTGGGCTCCAGGCTCTGTGCTGTCAGCACAGAGCCCAGCGTGGGGCTCGAACACATGAACCGTGAGATTATGACCTGAGCTGAAGTTGGACACCCAACTGACTGAGCCACTCAGGAGCCACTTGATAAGTGTACTCTTAATCCTCTTCATCTGTTTCATCCATTCTCCCCCCACACTTCCCCTCTGGTAACCACCAATTTGTTCTCTATAGTTAAGAGTCTTTTTTTTTTGTCTCTTTTTTCTTTTGTTCATTTGTTTTATTTTGTAAATATCACATATGATCAATTCATATATTTGTCTTTCACTGACTGACTTATTTCACTTCGCATTATACCATCTAGATCTATCTGTGTTGTTGCAAATGGCAAGATTCCATTCTTTTTTATGACTAATATTCCTTAGTATGTATGTGTAGTATTTCTTAGTATGTATATACACACATACACACACACCACTTCTTTTTTATCCATTCATCTGTTGATGGACACTTAGGTTGCTTCTATAATTTAGCTATTGTAAATAATGCTGCAATAAACATAGGGATGCATGTATCTCTTTGAATTAGTGTTTCTGTATATTTTGGGTAAATACGCATTAGTGTGTGATCACTGGATCATAGGGTAGTTCTATTTTTAACTTTTTGAGGAACCTTCATACTATTTTCCAGAGTGGTTGCAGCAGTTTGCATTACCAACAGTGCACAAGGGTTCTTTTTTCTCCACATCCTCTCCAACACTTGTTTCTTGTGATTTTGATTTTAGCCATTCTGATATGTATGAGGTGATATCTCATTGTAGTTTTGATTTGCATGATGAATGATGTTGAACATCTTTTTATGTGTCTTCTGGACATCTGTATGTCTTCTTTGGAGAAATGTCTGTTCATGTCTTCTGCCCATTTTTAATTGGATTATTTGGTGGTTTTTTTTTTTTTTTTTTTTTTTTGATGTTCAGTTATGTAGGTGCTTTATATATTTTGGATACTAACCCCTTATTGGATATGTCATTTGCAAATATTTTTACCCATTCATTAGGTTGTCTTTTTGTTTTGTTTATTGTTTCTTCTACCGTGCAGAAGCTTTTTCTTTTGATGTAGTCCCAATAGTTTATTTTTTAAATTTTTATTTATCTATCTATCTATTTATTTATCTATTTATTTATTTATTTATTTATTTTTAAATGTTTATTTTTTGAGAGAGAGAGAGAGAGAGAGAGAGAGAGAGAGAGAACGTGAGTGGGGAAGGGGCTGAGAGGGAGACACAGAATCTGAAGCAGGCTCCAGGCTCTGAACTGTTCCGATAGCACAGAGCCTGACGCGGGGCTCGAACTCACAGACCAGAAGATCATGATGTGACCCAAAGTTGGACGCTTAACCTACTGAGCCGCCCAGGTGCCCCCAATAGTTTAGTTTTGGTTTTGTTTCCCTTGCCTCAGGAGACATATCTAGAAAAATGTTTCGATAGCCGATGTCAGACAAATTACTGTCTATGTTCTTTTCTATGATTTTTATGGTTTCTGGTCTCACGTTTAGGTCTTTGATCCATTTTGAGTTTATTTTTGTGTATGATGTAAGAAAGTGGTCCAGTTTCATCCTTTTGCATGTAGCTGTTTAGTTTTCCCACAATCATTTGTTGAAGATACTGCTTTCCGCCCCCCCCCCCCCCCCATTGCATGTTCTAGCCTCCTTTGTCAAAGATTGTTGACCATATAATCATGGGTTTATTTCTGGGCTCTCTGTTCTGTTCTATTGATTTATCTGTCTGTTTTTGTGCCAGTACCATACTGTTTTGATTACTACAGTTTTGTATACTATAGTTTTGTAGTATATCTTGAAATCTGGGATTGTAATACCTCCAGTTTTGTTGTTCTTTTTCAAGATTTGGCTATTTGGGCTTTTGTGATTCCACTCAACTTTTATGATTATTTGCTTTAGTTCTGTGAAAAATGCTATTAGTATTTTGATAGGGATTGCATTAAATCTGCTTTGGATAGTATGAACATTTTAACAATGTTTGTTCTTTCAATCCATGGGCATGGAACATCTTTCCATTTGTTTGTGTCATTGTCAATTTCTTTCATGAATGTTTTATAGTTTTCAGAGTACAGGTCTTCTACTTCCTTGGTTAAGTTTATTCCTAGGTATTTTAATCTTTTTGGTGTGATTGTAAATGGGATTGTTTTCTTAATTTTTCTTTCTGCTACTTCATTATTAGGGTATAGCAATTGCAATAGATTTCTGTATATTGATTTTATATCCTGTGACTTTACTGAATTTTTTTATCAGTTCTAGAATTTTTTGGTGGAGCCTTCAGGGTTTTCTTTATACACTATCGTGTTATCTGTAAATAACGAAAGTTTTACTTCTTCCTTACCAATTTGGATGCCCTTTATTTTTTTGGATTGCTGTTGCTAGGACTTTCAACACTATGTTGAAAAAAATAGTGAGAGTGGACATCCTTGTCTTGTTCCTGATCTTAGGGAAAAAGTCCTCAGTTTTTCATTAGCTGTGGGTTTTTCATACATGACCTTTATTATGCTGAGGTATGTTCCCACTAAACCTACTTTGTTGAGGGTTTTTATCATGAATGGATGTTGTACTTTGTCAAATGCTTTTTCTGCGCCTATTGAAATGATCATATGGTTTTTGTTCTTTCTCTTGTTGATGTGATGTATCTCATTGATTGATTTATTTGTGAATATTAAACCACCCTTGCATCCCAGGAATAAATCATTTGATCGTGGTGAATGATTTTTTTAATGTATTGTTTGAATTCAGTTTGCTAACATTTTGTTGAGTATTTTTGCATCTATGTTCATTAGAGAAATTGGCCTGTAGGTCTCTTTTTTGTAGTGTCTTTATCTGTTGTTAGTATCAGGGTAATTCTGGCCTCATAGATTGAGTTTGGAAGCTTTCCTTCCTCTTCTATTGTTTGTAATAATTTGAGAATAGGTATTAACTCTTTAAATGTTTGGTAGAATTCACCTGTGAAGCCGTCCAGTCCTGGACTTCTGTTTGTTGGGAGTTTTTTTGATTACTGCCTCAACTTCATTGCTGGTAATCAGTCCATTGAAATTTTCTATTTCTTCCTGATTCAGTTTTAGAGGTTATATAAATATATGTATATATTTAATGTTTATTTATTTTTGAGAGAGAGACAGAGCATGAGCAGGGGAGGGGCAGAGAGAGAAGGAGTCACAGAATCCGAAGTAGGCTCCAGGCTCTGAGCTGTGAGCACAGAGTGCGATATGGGCCTCAAACCCATGAACCATGAGACATGACCTGAGCCGAAGTTGGATGTTTGACAGACTGAGACACCTACGTGCCCCGGAGGTTATATGTTTTTAATAGCTTATTCATTTCTTTAAGTTGTCCAATATTTTGGCATATAATTTTTCACATCCTCCTATAACTCCTGTATTTCTCTGGTGTTGGTTGTTATTTCTCCTCTTTCATTTCTGATTTTGTTTATTTAAATCCTCTCTCTCTCTCTCTGTTTTTTTTTTTTGTTTTTTGTTTTTGTTTTTTTTTATAAGTCTGGCTAGAAGCTTGTCATTTTTATTGATCTTTTCAAAGAACTAGCTCCTGGTTTCATTTATCTGTTCTATTATTTTTTTTTAGTTCTGTTTTGTTTATTTATGCTCTAATTTTTATTATTTACTTCTTTTTACTGGTTTGGGATTTTGTTTGCTCTTCTTTTTGTAGCTCCTTTAGGTGTAAGTTTAGGCTGTTTGTGGAGATTTTTCTTGTTTCTTGAGGTAGGCCTGTACTGTTGTAATCTTCCCTGTTAGAACAGCTTTTGCTGCATCCCAAAGATTTTGGACTCTTGTATTTTTATTTTTATTTGTTCCGTGTATTTTTTTTTAATCTCATCTTTGATTTCCTGGATGATCATTCATTGTTTAGTAGCGTGCTATTGAACTTCCATGTATTTGTGTTCTTTCCAGACTTTTTCTTTGTGGTTGACTTTTAGTCTCATAGCATTATGGTTGGAAAAGATACATAATATGATTCTGATCTTTTTGAGTTTGTTGAGATTTGTTTTATGGCCTAATGTGTGATCTCTTCTGGAGAATATTCAGGTGTACTTAAAAAAGAATGTGTATTCTGCTGTCTTAGGATACAATGTTAGATCCATCTAGTAATTCAAAACTATTGTTTCCTTATTGATTCCCTATTTGGGTGATCTAGCATTGATGTAATTAAGATGTTGAAGTCCCCTACTATTATTATGTTACTATTGATCACTTCATTTATGTTTGTTATTAACTGTTTTATGTATTTGTGGCTATCATGTTGGGTGCATAAATAATTACAATTTTTGTATCTTCTTGTTGGATTGTTCCCTCTATGATTATATAGTGTCCTTCTTTTGTTATGGTCTCTGTTTAAAATATTTTTTTAATGTTTATATTTGTGAGAGAGAGACAGAACATGAGCAGGGGAGGGGCAGAGAGAGAGGGAGACACAGATTCCAAAGCAAGCTCCAGGCTCTGAGCTTTCAGCACAGAGCCTGACACAGGGCTTGAACTCATGGGCCATGAGATCATGACCTGAGCCAAAGTTGGATGCCCAACTGACTGAGCCACCCAGGCACACCTACAGTCTCTGTTTTAAAGCCTATTTTTTTGATACAAGTATTGCTACCGTGTCTTTCTTTTCACTTCCATTTGTTTATGCAGAATATTTTAGAATTCTTCTTCCTCCAACTCTGTTTTATTTTTTATATTTTTTATTTTAGATAGAGTGCTAGTGGGGGAGAAAGGCAGGGGGAGAGAGAGAATCTTAAGCAAACTGCACGCTTATCATGAAGCCTGATGCAGGGCTCGATCCCATGACCCTGTGATCATCACCTGAGCTGAAATCAAGAGTTGGACACTCAACCAGCTGAGGCACCCAGCTGCCCCTTCAAGTCTGTTTTCTGAGCATATCCTGGGCCTCCCTTTTTAAATAATAGAAAAAAATAAAATACTAAATAGCATAATGAAGTGTTTTAATAAACAAAATAACTGTTTCTCAGAAAAGACATTCTGACCACAAAGTTTTGAACCATTTTTTCTTCCTCTTTTCTTTCCACAGTAGGAGAATGTTAATTTTGAGACAGAAGTGAAGATTCTTAGAGGTAGGTCCCAGGTGGGAATACTACCTAGAGAGGAGACATTTTCCTGGACTCTCAGACTTTTTCAGGGTTCTGGAATTCCAAGGTTGAAGAGTGTCGTTTCTTTGGCCAAGTCAGAAGTGAGGCAGGGTACTGACTTCAAAAGAGACCTTCATGGGTCTGGCCTTGACCAGTGATTAGAAGCTCCTCTAGGGGTTGTTCTTCTTTCCTGTTATTTCCAGTTTTTAAAGAGGGTCTTATTAAGAATTAGAGATTGATCTCACTTGTGCTAAGGAAAATGAGAAAAAGGCCAATCCTCTTTCAGATGAAGTGATATAATAAGTGGCAGGTAGGAGAGACTTCCAGACCACTGTGCTCCTACAGTAGTGTGACCAGAGGTAGAGAAGCTCAGATGAGAGGCACTGGTGGTCAAGGTTAAGGGAGGCAGAATATTTCCCAGTTAGTGGTTTAGTATAGTAGTCCCCACTTATCCATGGATTTGCTTTCTGTGGTTTCAGTCTTGTGCAGTCATCTGGAAGCAGATGATTCTCCTGACATAAGGTCAGAAGGTCAATAGTAGCCTAAACTACATCACAATGCTTATCATTCATCTCACTTCATCTTATCACATAGGCATTTTATCATGTCACATCATAAAAAGGGTAAGTATGGTACAATAAGTTATTTTGAGAGACAATATTCTATATAACTTTTATTGCTGTATATTGTTATAATTGCTCTATTTTATTATTAATTATTTTTTAAGTTTATTTATTTTGAGAGAGAGAGAGTGAGTAGGGGAGGGGTGGTGAGAGAGGGAAAGAGAGAATCCCAAGCAGGCTTTGTGCCACCAGCATAGAGCCCAATGTGGGGCTTGAACACATGAACATGAGATTATGACCTGAGCTGAAACCAAGAATCAAATGTTTAATCGACTGAGCCACCCAGGCACCCCTATTAATTATTGTTTTTAATCTCTTACTGTGCCTAATTTATAAAGTAAACTTTATCATAATTTTTATTATAAGGAAAAACATAGTTTATTTAGGGTTGAATACTATCTGATGTTTCAGGCATCCACTGGGGGTCGTGGATGTATTTCTCGTAGATAAGGGGGAACTACTGTAGTAGGAGAATCAAATAGTTTGGATATTAGTATATATCCCTCTTATTTTTATCATTGATTTGTAGATTTTGTTGTACTAATTTATTTAGATTAATTTATGCTGTTACAAAATCAAATACTGGACCTCAGATAAAAGGTAACACGTATTTCCTACCTAAAAAATAAACCCTCCCAAGTCTGTGCAATATTCTTAAACCAAAAGTTAAGTCACTTTGATTACAGTAGAGGATACTAGCAACTTTCCAATACATATAAATTACTCAATCTAAGATATTTTAGCAATTATTTTAATAAGATAGTTTTGTAAACTTGTTATGAACAAACAAAAAAACATTAGCTAACCTCAACAACTGGAAACTATTACATTGGAGAGCTTTTTCAGAATGTCCAGATCAATTTTAAAGAACATACTTTCTGTCAAGGAATTTCTTAACATTATTCAAGAAATTTTCAAATTTCATGAACCAGTTCAGTGTTTAGTTCAGTTTTAATTTTTACTCCAAATCTGAGAAATCCTAGAGTTAGGGAACAAAATGTTCTGTTATAAATGTTATGTTAATCAATGTTTTGTTATAGTTTCTAATGTTAGAATTAGAATTAACTTTGAGAAATCAGCAGGAGCAACAACAACAGCACAACAAAAACCTGAAGCATTGGAACATAATTTCCTCCAGTGTCTATTTACTTCTTGCCCAAAGGTCAATACTCATCCAAAATGGTAGTACTACTCATTGTGAAGGAGCTATTACTTGCATGTTAGGTGAACCAAGAATGGGTTCATTTTGTAGAAATTCTTTATTAATAATAGTGTTTATAAATACTGGTATTGCATGCCACCATTTCAGTCCCTCTTACACTGCTGGTGGGAATGCAAACTGGTGCAGCCACTCTGGAAAACAGTATGGAGGTTCCACAAATAGTTAAAAATAGAACTACCTTATGACCCAGCAATTTCAGTACTAGGTCTTTACCCATAGGGTATAAAAATACTGATTAAAAGGGGTACCTGCACCCCAGTGTTTACAGCAGCATTATCAACAACAATAGCCAAATTATGGAAAGAGCACAAATGTCCACTGACTGATGAATAAAGAAGATGTGACATAAAAGTTGAATGGAACATCAGCCATCAAGAATGAAATCTTTTGCAACTATGTGGATGGAACTAGAGTGTATTATGCTAAGTGAAATAAGTCAGTCAGAGACTGACAAATACTGTATGATTTCACTCATATGTGAAATTTGAGAAACAAAACAGATGAACATAGGGAAGGGAAGGAAAACTAAAATAAGATAAAAACAGGGAGGCAAACCATAAGTGACTGTTAAATATAGAGAACAAAATGAGGGTTGCTGGAGGGGAAGTGGGTGGGGGATGGGCTAGATGGGTGATGGGCATTAAGGAAGACACTTTTTGGGATGAGCCCTGGGTGTTATATGTAAGCGATGAATCACTAAATTCTCCTGAAAGCAATACTATACTATATGTTAACTAACTTGAATTTAAATAAAATCTTGGAAGAAAAAAATAAGGAACATAAACTCACTATTAAGAGAGGAAGAAAGTTGACAGTTCCTGAATTTTGTAAAACTATGAAATTCCAATATTCCAAAAATTTCAAGTATATGTTCTTTGGAAAAGAACCTGATATATTTTTTGAAATAAAACATGGTTTTAAAAAAAAGAATTCCTGTCCCCTAAAAGGTCCTTCTAGCTGGACTAAGAATCAAGTTGACATGAGACAGATTAATAGGAGAAAATAGAATTTAGTAAGTATATGTATGGGGAATCCACATCGCCATGAAAGATAGGCAAAATGAAGTATATGTATCATTCTGAACTAAAAACAGGTAGGGGTTTGGGACTTTCAGAAAAGGAATGTTATTCACAGGGTGATAAGAACAGATATTTGGTAATTAGATGATTGCCCTGCCATGCAGATGGATCATTCAGGTAAAATTTCTTTCTGTTAATAACCTTATTCTGGGAAGGGCCCCCAATTTAGATTCTTCTATGTAGTTAAGGGAGGGGCAAAATTTCCTCTTAAGCCCATAGGGTCTCAAGTGCCTTCAGCTCAAAATAATCCGCATGCCAAAGTGGCACATTCTTGGGGGGCCCTGTCCTGAACACCTTCAATTCAAATGTTTCCTTTTGGTGTAGGCCGGCTGGGTCCAAGGACCCAGAGGCGTTCCTACAGGACCAGCCAAGAGAGTCTACATGCAGGATAGAAATCAAACATGAGCTGGGAGGGCATGAAAGCAGAGTTTATTGAAGATATAGAAAGAGTGCAAATACAGACAGAGCATCCAAGAGACTCAGAAAGGAAAAAGATAGTCTCATCTTTGCTTGGATCTGGGGTTTTTACTGAGGATTGTGGTCTGGTGTACATATCCTCCCAGGCATCCAGGATCTAGTCAGAACAAGGAAAAGGGTCCATAAGTCCTCCATACGTCGCTGATTCCTTGGAGCCAGGGGATCTTGGCGTCAAGATGTCTAGTGCTGGTGGTCTGGAATATGCACAGGATGGCTTCACTTGGTCATTCTCGCCCAGTCCTTCCTTAGATGTTATCTAATGTGCTGGAAGTCTCTAAAGAAACCATTAACTCCTTGTTCCTTACAAGGAGGACATACATTATTTGTACTATGAGGCATATGTAAAGTGGGGGTGCAGTGGGGCTCAGTCCCACAAACTGACATCATGACCTGAGCCAAAATCAAGAGTCAGACGCTTAACCAACTGAGCGTTAAGCAAGAGCTTAACTGAGCGTCCTAGCAAGAATAGAAGCAGGAAAAGGATCAAAAAGCAGATTTTTATGGAGTCCTTCAGTTTCTCTATGTCACTTTGATGCTGGAATTTAGTTAATGTATGGAAACTTCAGTTGTTTTAGCCAAATATTAGGCAGAAACTTTTGCTCTCATCACCTCTTGACCTTCTTTCTAAGCCAGGAGTTTGAATTGGTGTGTGCGTCTGTTTTCACTTTATGACCTTGGTTTTCTGATTCTCCCAAGCCTGGCTAACCATGCTAATGTCTCTCAGTGTCTGGGTTTCCCAAGTATTTCCCAGGATACTTAGAACGCTGGAATTTGTGTGAGTGTGAAGGCATTTGAGAGCCAGCAGATCCCCATGACAATGACTCATGGTATGGGCTGATTTATTTGCAAGCCCCCTCCCAGTGGCAGGATAGAAAAGGCCTCTCAGAGAACAGTAGTACTTTCTTCCTCCATCCAGAGTAGCCTGTCAGGGTGCTACAGACCAGCTTTGTCTTTGTAGGTAGATTTCATTCATAAGGTGATTCTCTTTGTGGGTAGATGGTTGTTAGGATACAGACGGTCCTAACAACATCAAGGCAGCTGCCTTGTTCTTTAGCACATGATGTGGCAGTTGAGAAATAGTGTTTTATTTTATTCATTTCAATACTTTTCTGATTAAAATTTCAAAAGCTTGAAGAAGGGTCTTTCTTCTTCCATAGGTTGCATCCTTTTATAAGCAGATCAATTACAGAAGATCAGTCACACTCAGCACCATATAGCTGTTGACAACAATCCTGTGTATTTGGGACCCTTCCCTTATGAGGTTGAAAAACATGCAGAGTTTAGAACCTACCAGGAGTCTTCATATGTTTTCCTCCCTCTGAAGCATACAGTTGTTCTGTTTACTATAGAATGTTCAGCAGAAAGGAATTTAACCTCTCCTTGGTCTGCAGGGAAACTGCAAAGTCTATTGTCATTAATTTACCCAGTATGGAAATACAGATCTTTTAGATTTAAGCAACATTGTTGAGAATTTTAAAAGCTCTGAGTGGATCAAAAAGGTTATTATATTTTGGGAAACAAATTTGAAAAACCAACCGAAACTTATATTTCTTGATTATTCTAATGAATCCTGGCAACAATTTCACATAAGGAGAAAAAAGAATATGTGAAGAAAAATTTCCATCTAAAATTTCAATGCGTTTAAAAAGCACCCAACAATGGGGGTGCCTGGGTGGCTCAGTTGGTTAAGCGTCTGACTCTTGATTTTGGCTCAGGTCAGGATGTCACAGTTTGTGGGATCAAGCCCCATGTTGGGCTCTGAGCTGGCAATGCGGAACCTGCTTGGGATTCTCTCTCTCCCTCTCTGCCCCTCTCCTGTGTGCTCTTCCTCTCCCCCCCACACAATTAAAAAAAGAAAGGATGATAGGTGAATTTCTTTAAATATCGATAGATTATCTTCTGGAGCAGAAACCTAAAAAAAAGCACACTGTGCATGGATATCCCTCTGTCACATAAGCTACGTTGATACATAGGAAATGACTAGGTTTTATTACTTCCAACAGACAGGATGAAATGCCATTTTTTAAACAAAGGACACATTTTAAACAGTGAATTGTGGTTGGTGCATTACACATGTGGATTGATCTTGTCACAGGAAAAAGTGGAGCAGTAGATAGGTGGTTCTAGTGTTACCTTGCTGTTGTCTTATTTTGCATGAGAGCGCTCCCTCAGTTTCAGTCGATGGGCTATACCTGGCAGGTTGTGTTAGGCTTCAACTTTTGAAGTTAATAAGGTTCAATTGTGTAGCTGATATGAGCTTCCAGTACTCACCTCATAGGATTTTATGACGACTAAATACAGTAGTCAATATAAGGTCCTTAGACTCACACTTGACTTAGTGAGTTTCCATAAATACTAGCTGTTACTTTCCACCCAATACCATAAGCTGAGACATTTAGAACACCTTTGCTTTGTGAACACCTTTGCTTAATGATGCTTAGAGAAATCTGAAGTTAGTTTCTTGGGATGAGCCAAGTCCTCACAATCATCTTACCCACAATTTTCTGTGATTTGTTATTATCCTTGATGATAAAGTATGACACAAAATTTCCAATTAATTATTTTTTCCTAATTACTCCATCATATCTGCTTTCAATATTCCAAAGAAATTACATGAAGTATTTTTTCTCTATATTTGTATAGCTATATGTGCAGCTGGGGCTTAGGATTAGCTGGTTGGTCAGGGTGGAATTAATAAGAAAAATGAAATTGGACTCAGGAAGCATCTAGAATCCAACACTTTTTAATTTCTTACTGTTTTTGTCTATTTGTCTAGGGATACTCAGAATGTATCTACAGGCAAATGTTTATTTGTTTAGGCTTGTAATTTGAGAAACATTATCTTAAAGTAGTGAAAGAAGAGGATTGTGTTAAGGTGTTATCACATGGTTTGATTTGCTGACAGGTGTAAGGTGTTATCTCATGGTTTTGATTTGCATTTCGCTAGTAATTACTGATGTTGAGCATATTTTCATGTGTCTGTTGGCCATATTTATGTCTTGTTTGGAGAAATGTAGACTCAGATTCTCTCCCCATTTTTTTAAATGTTATTTATTTTTGAGGTGGGGGCTGACAGATTGTGAGTGGGAGAGGGGCAGAGAGAGACAGAGACACAGAATCTGAAGCAGGCTCTAGGCTCTGAGCTGTCAGCACAGAGCCTGACATGGCACTCAAACTCACAGACTGTGAGATCATGATCTGAGCCAAAGTTGGACACTCAAACTGAGCCACCCAGGTGCCCCTCTCCTCAATTTTAAATAGGGTTTTTTGGTTGTGTTTTTGAGTTGTAGGAGTTCTGTCTATATTTCTGCATATTTACACCTTATCAGATATATGGTTTGCAAATATCTTCTCCCATTCAGTAGGTTGCCTTATCATTTGATGATGGTTTTCTTTGCTGTGCAGAAGCTGTTTATTTGATGTCGTCCCATTTGTTTATTTTTGCTTTTGTTACTCTTGCCTTTGGAGTCAGATTGCGAAGATGGCACTAAGACCAATGTTTGGGAGCTTACCACCTATGTTTTCCTCTAGGACTTTTATGGTTTCAGGTCTTCCATTCAAGTCTTTAATCTATTTTGAGTTAATTTTTGTTTGTGGTATAAATAGTAGTCCAGTTTCATTCTTTTGCATGGTAGCTGTCCAGTTTTCCCAACACCATTTATTGAAGAGATTGTCCTTTCTCCATTGTGTATTCTTGGCTCCTGTGTTAAACAGACCCATTTTCTAACCAGTTCCTGGAACATGGATGCAGAGAATCTGGCCTTAGGGTGAACATGCCTAGAGCAGTGTTTCCCAAAGTGGGTTTCTTGACACAGTTGAACTATGAGACCCTAACTAGTAAGAGTTCTTGGTAAATTCAGTTAGAAATAAGCAGCACAGCATGATGTTTAAAAGCTAGACTATGTGATCAGAAAGACATGGCTTTATTATTTATAAATAATTAACCTGTTACTTATTGGCCATGTGACTATGTCACATTAACTGCTCCCAACTTCAGTCTCTTCTTCTGTACAATGAAAACACTGAGAACCCACCTGCTGGTATTATCCAACTAAATGAAACAATACATTCAATGTGCTACCCTAAGAGATAACACCCTAGATGTTGGATATTGCTGTTCTGGTGATACTCACCACCTACCTTCTTGGAGTATCAAAAAGTGTAATGGCACATTAAAGAGTGAGAAGTCCTGTTGAAAAAAAAATCTGCATAATCTTGTGTCAGTTACCATCCTGAGAACCTGGACGACCTCTTAAGGTTGACGATGAGAATCAGGTTGAGGGTTAGGTAGGGGCTATTTTCTGCCTTAGATGACACATGTCTGCTACCACTCTGGGACTAGGGTGGCAAACTTCATTCGCATTTTTTAGAAAGCAAAATTGGGCCCCTAGGCTTGTCTTTCAGAATTAAGATTTAAATTCACCTCTCTGGCTCCCCTTTCTGGATATATTATTTCTGGGTCACTTGGTTTCTCTCTCACCTGCCTTGAATTTTGACACTAATGAATAAGCTGAGAAAAAAAGCTATGATTGTCCACCAAAACAGATGGGGATAGTCTTTTAGAATGAAATAAAACTTTCTGTGGTTCATAAAACCCAAGTTTCCCCTCAAGTTAGCCTCTTGAGAGGCAGTAATAAATGACTCTTCTTAGGGGTTTATGGTAGGAGCAGTGAAAGGTGTCAAGCTTTCTTATGTCATCAGGTCCATCACTTTAAATCTACCTTCTTTCTGCATGGTGTTGTTGAATCCTGGAGGTCTGGAGCTTCCTTTTCACTGTCTGTCCTGTGAGCCTGAAGTCTGTTTCCAGATTTAGAGCAGAAAGCCTGTGGTGGGGAGAGCAGGGTGCCATATGGGCCTGAGAGAAGCCCAGGATTTTTTGTTAATCTGATTGCCAGGATCATTTATGTGCTAACTAGGTTCTGTGGGTCTTTGCCCCCAGGGGGCAGAAGAGCTTGGCTTCCTTTTCCCATTTACCTGTGTGGGACCTCTCCCACCACCTCAGAGCAGGTGAAAAAGGGACTGTTGTGAAATAATTCTGTTTCTACCGCCCACTTCAATCAAAACATGCTTTTCCTAATTGACTTCTGAACCAGCTCTTGGAGTCACTAATGAACATCTTCAGGATGCTCCAAGCATTCTGGCCTCCTTTGTAATTTCTGCAGATCCCCTGCTAATCCCCAGGCTGAGAAGTCAGAGGCTTCAATTGATTTGCTGTGACCGGTTTGCTGTTTTGGGGTTTGTATTCCTTAGAAGTAATGTTTCACTTTCTGTGCACTTCCCTTTTACTGAATGGCACCCAAAATAAACACCATAGGTTTTGCCACGGGAAACTTTAGCTGTTCCAACATGCACATTCTGCTGACATTCAGATCCACAAATTGTCCCACACACTGATGTTTACAGAGTCTTTGACAGATCTTAAAAACCCTAACTTATTTATCATTTCCTGTGGTAATACAGAATGACTATTTTACCAAGCCTAATTTTCAAAGTCTTTCTTTTTTTTTTTTTTTTTAATTTTTTTTTTCAACGTTTATTTATTTTTGGGACAGAGAGAGACAGAGCATGAACGGGGGAGGGGCAGAGAGAGAGGGAGACACCGAATCAGAAACAGGCTCCAGGCTCTGAGCCATCAGCACAGAGCCCGACACGGGGCTCGAACTCACGGACCGCGAGATCGTGACCTGGCTGAAGTCGGACGCTTAACCGACTGCGCCACCCAGGCGCCCCCAAAGTCTTTCATTTTTAAAAGAATCATGTTACATTTCATGTCTACAAATACTCACCCAGGCCCTACAGTTACACAAAATGATGCCAACAGTGTAGGGGGGGAATGAACAATGTTTTGAGGGAAGTGGGATTAAAACCAGTTACATAAGCAAAATGAAGATTGTAATGTCTTAACATATAGCAATCCAGACCAAGGCAGGAAAGAAGGTGATATTGGGCTGCTAATTGGGCACCAACTAGTGGTGGCTGTTGGGAAACATCATTGGATTTCCTCATCTGAACTAGATCTATGATTTCCAGTTCACCAAGATGTAAGAATCATCTGGAATGTCTCACCCTCAGCCCAGCCCTTATAGTAAATTGGAATCTTAAAGGAAGGGGTCTGCAAAAGACACACACACACACACACACACACACACGCACACGCACACGCGCACACACACACACACCATTCTGATTCTTTTGGACAATTTTAGGAAACACTGATAAGTAATGTTTAGGATCTTTTTAGTTCCAAGAGGATGCTATCTATGATTCACCAGTGAATGGGAAAAATCGGAAGAGTAAATTCATTAATTCATACTTAGTACTGTAATAAATATTTTCTATTTTTTGAAAAGTTACTGAAGTTAATGTTATGGTTTGTGTTTTATGGATCTAAGTATTCTTCAGATTTCTCTTTGATTTATTCATTGTAATATCTGGCCCATCTAGCTCATGGTGTTATATTAAGGATAAATGAGATCAAGATGTAAAAGTTTGTTGTTGTTGTTGTTGTTGTTATTATTATTGCTATTAGTAAAATAACCACTGTAGGATTGACTCTGCTTTTATGAATTTGATAGATCTGCTGGCGTCTTTGGCTTTGTTCCTTTGGTAAAAGCCAGACAAATTAGCAAATTACAATTGTTTCTTTAATACTTTTTTATTCAAAATTTTGAGTACCTATTATGTACAAAGTGTTGTGCTATATTCTGTCTAAAATTTTTAAAGTACCTTTTCTTTCTCCTTTTTTTTTAAACCTGGAAAGCTCCCATTCAGTAATACTTTTATTTATTAAAAAAATTTTTTTTCAATGTTTATTCATTTTCGAAAGAGACAGAGAGAGAGAGAGAGCGGCAGGGGGTGGGATACAGAGAGACAGAGGGAGACAGAGAATCTGAAGCAGGCTCCAGGCTCTGAGCTGTCAGCACAGAGCCTGATGCTGGGCTTGGACTCACGAGCCAGGAGATCATGACCTAAGCTGAAATTGGATGTCCAATCGACTGAGCCACCCAGGTGCCCCTATTTGTTTTTTTTTAAGTCTTATTTATTTTTTTTGTATTCTCAACACCCAGTGTGGGGCTTGCACTCATGACCCTGAGACCAAAAGTCATATGCTCTTCTGACTACCCAGCCAGGTGCCCCCATTTAGTAATACTTTTAAATAAATAAGTTTTATTGAATGAATAAATGTATCATTCATGTATCAAGTATCAGCACATAAGAAAATTAATAATACGTATTGGGTGCATTTATTCAATTTATAGAGAGTACATGATACACATTTCAAAAAGAGGACTCCTAGCAATAAATCTACAGGCCCACAGATCATTAGCTATGAGCTTAGGGTGCCTTTTGCTATATGACTTCTTTTCCTCCAGGACACATTGCTGTGGGATAGTTGAGTTACATCAACGTTCTCATCCAGGGGTTCAAACCTGAACAGTGGCACAAACCTATATAGTGAGACCTTGGTTGTGGGAATCGGCAGTGGCAAATTATATTTGTGTAGTGCTCCATAATTAATAAAATACTTTCCCATATAAAATTTCATTTCTTTCCTCAATAATCCTCTGATGTAGCGGTGAGATCCTGTGCAGGGAAGCTATGGCGCCAGGACTAGAAATAAGGTCTCCTGGCTCTCAGTCCAGTGCCCTCTTCCCATTTCTTCTATGATACTTCTGGTTCCATAGCTGGAGTGGCAATAGGAAATGGACTGTCCTCTGTATCTGTGCAGGAGTCTTCTGTTGTGTGAAAGATATAGGAAGAGTGATTTGAGCTAATTCTCCTAGACATTCATGCCAGGACCAATTTCAAACTCTCATGATCTTGCACCCCTTCCTTCCTCTTGTATCTATTCTGATGTCCTCTAAGGTGGAGTTAATGTTCTCTGACCTTAGAACATAATTCCTGAGTAAGAGGGTGTTAATCCATCATTACGTTTAATCTTTTTTTTTTTAAATGTTTTTATTTATTTTTGAGACAGAGAGAGACAGAACATGAGCAGGGGAGGGGCAGAGAGAGAGGGAGACACAGAATCTGAAGCAGGCTCCAGGCTCTGAGCTGTCAGCACAGAGCCCAACACGGGGCTTGAACTCATGGACCGTGAGAATATGACCTGAGCTGAATTCAGATGCTTAACCGACTGAGCCACCCAGGTACCCCTCATTCCGTTTAATCTTTAGAACAATGAACACGTTCACTATGTCACATTAAGGTATTAAAGTCTAGTGTGGATGCAGTGTGAATAATATGTGAGAATAATGTGAACCTCGCGGAGAAGCAAGAATATGTTAGCATTCATCTCCAATCCCCCACTCATCCCAGAGGTTCCAGAGTTATCTAAAGGCAGGGCTGAAGGAGCCTTCTCATGCTCAGGCAGAAGAGACCAAGGCGACTAATCTGGCTGCAGGAGACGAAGCTATTCTCTGGCATTATCTTGAAGCATCAAAGGCAAGCTCTGTGCAGAGTCAGTCAATATGTGCTGAGGTTTCCAAAGAAAGGTATCAGGTTCCCAAAGCAGGTGTTGGATACTTGGGAGTCTGAGAGGGAAGGTGGCATCACCTGGAACAGGAGATGATAGGGTTAGGGCCCCGGGCAAGGCCCTGCAGCAATCGAAACTCTAGTGCAGTCTACCACCCAAATTTAGCAGATAAAAATATAGGGCAACTAGTTAAATTTGAATTTCAGATAAACGTGAAATAATTTTTTTTAGTGTAAGTATGTCCCATGCAACATACATGCAATTCAGATTTAACTGGGCGTGCTGGGTTTTATGTGGTGATGCAAACAGAGACAAAGCATCTCAGAGCTTTCACAGGCTGGCATTTCAGTTTTTCCTGTTTCCACTTAAGACCTCTTCTTTCCATCATCTTCTATGTCATTACTCCAAAGTTCTTTCTGTTCATTAGGTAAGAAGAGGAGGTGGGCTCCATTTCCAAAATGATATCTATAATATTATTTCCAATTTATATAATTAAAAGTTACCTTCATATAGACCCTATCCACAATAGAAAACAGGTGGTTTCTTTTTTAACATAAAATGGCATTTTGTAGATCAGAGTAGAAAGTGGTTTTCTCTTCAAATAGTTCTTTTTTTCATAATTGGCAATGTTCATTTCATACAATTTGTGAAGAAGACGATTTATAAAATTAAGTAGGAATATCTACAGGAACTTGTTCTCTATACAACTGTCTTCATTTAAAATACAAAACCAGGGGTGCTTGGGTGGCTCAGTTGGTTAAGCATCTGACTTCAGCTCAGGTCATGATCTCATAGTTTGTGAGTTCAAGCCCTACATCAGGCTCTGTGCTGACAGCTCAGAGCCTGGGGCCTGCTTCAGATTCTGTGTCTCCCTCTCTCTCTGCCCTGCCCTCCCCCCCCCCCCCCATCACACTCTGTGTCTCTCTCTAAAATAAAAATAAACATAAAAATAAATAAAATATAAAAACAGTAATTAAGAATTAAGTCTACTTGTATTAGCTGTCATGGGAAAATACTTTATCTAAATCAGATAAAATCCTGAAAATGTCTTTCTTCCCACACAGGTCCTGAACCCTTCTTAATTTTCTCCCATGGAGGCAGTATCTTTAGGATTGACCTGGACGGAACTAATTATGAGCAGTTGGTGGCTGATGCTGGTGTATCAGTGATCATGGATTTTCATTACTATAAGGAAAGACTCTATTGGGTAGATCTAGAACGGCAACTTTTGCAAAGAGTTTTTCTGAATGGGACAAGGCAAGAGGTAAAGTACATTTCCCGAAGCATTTAAGGGATTTCTGTATAGGCTGACAAACATGATATAGTTAATTTGCAATGTATAGATGAGTGAAAATTACATTCCAATTCAAATGTTTCTGGCATTTGTGGATGTTTCTTTATTTATTTTAAAGCTCATTCCGGGGCACCTGGGTGGCTCAGTCGGTTAGGTGTCTGGCTTCGGCTCAGGTCATGATCTCGCGGTCCGTGAGTTCAAGTGCCGCGTCGGGCTCTGTGCTGACAGCTCAGAGCCTGGAGCCTGTTTCAGATTCTGTGTATCCCTCTCTCTCTGACCCTCCCCCATTCATGCTCTGTGTTTCCCTGTCTCAAAAATAAATAAACGTTAAAAAACATTTTTAAAAAAACCTCATTTATTTATTTTGAAGGAGAGAGAGAGAGAGAAAGGGGAAGAGAGAGGGAGGAGAGAGAGAAAGCCTGAGGCATTAATGCACATCCTGAGGCAAGAGATCATGAACTGAGCTAAAGCAAGAGTGGGACGCTTAACTGACTAAGCCACCCAGGCACCTCAGAGATATTTATTTAATCTGTATCTGTGGTATGTTACTAAATAAGCCCATAAATGTGGCACTGATATTCAGAAGCCCCCCAAAGGAATAGGATGTGAATGTAATTTTGAAAATACGTAAGTTCATTAAGTACGGATTGTTTACATGGTTGCTTCCAGTGGTTCTCAGCTGAGGGCAATTTTGCTACTCAGGGGATATTTGGCAATGTCTGGAAACATTTTTGGTTTTCACATCTGGATCGGGAAAGCGGGAGAATGAGGTAGTAGCATCTAGTGGTAGAGGCCAGGGATGCTACAAAACATGCTACAATATACAGGATGGTCCCCACAACAAGGCATTATCTGGCCCCAAATGTCAGTTGTGCTGGAGTTGGGAACCTGTTTTGTCTAAATGTCTGTCATGGGTTTTAGTACCTGATATTTAGGAGGAAAACCTTTTTTTGATTCTTAAGGTGTTTGCACTGTGGAAAAAAAACCAAGAAAGCAGGTGTCAGATATGGAGTATTTTGCTTCAAGTACATACAAAAGATCTTTAGTCTTTTTCCCTAACTGATGGAGCCCTTAAATGAGTCGCAGGAGGAATGTTCTCTCAATTCCTGAGAGGTGGATTATAGAGACATGTGACTGGAGAAACCTTAAGCATTTATTCCCAGCACAAAGTGCTCATTGTTTTGTTTGTTTTTCTTTAAACCAAACCTTTCTCCCTCCAGTTATTCTTAAAAGCTTCAATTAAGTGCTAATTTCTTTTATCACGTCTCTGATAGTTACTAATGTCACCTTTAGCAAGGCTGACTACTCAATATTCTCCAACTATCCATAGAAGAACAGTTTCAAAATCTTGAGTCTCAAAATCTGGAGGGTTTCCTGTCACAGACTAGGAAAAAAAATTAAACAGTTGTGACTTTGTGTCAAGTCATTAGGAGAGGATTGACCTGATGCCTAAAATCCACCATTGTTTTCCCTTCTTTGGATTAAAACATTATTTAAAAAGGACACCTGTTAAAATACAATTTACCTGGGTAAGCTTATATATTAAGATACTAGCAACTGGTTAAGTGGATTGGCTAGATTACTTTGTGTGAGGTATAGGAACAGTACAAGCTCGTGAGATTTTTGATCTCTGCCCATTCCAAGTTCAGTCAAGTCATGTCAGTGGCTGGAAATCAGTGATGGTGGCAATATTTACAAGCCAAGGAAATCTGCAACCTCACATACCAGGGCTTCTCCCCACCCCCCTCCCTCCACCCCCTAGGAAGACTAACTGGTTTACCTGCATGCCCTGGAATTAGGAGATAAGAGACATTTTTGTTTGGTCATTTTTACCATGAGAGAGCAGGAGGCTCTCCTACCCAAGGGCATAAAGAGAAGCCCTCACTTTGGGCCATAGGGTCATAGTATGAGGGCACTGAGGACCTATAGAAAGGGAGGGGCCTGATGGAAGAGGAGGGGCTATGAAAGTGGGACTCTAATGAGAAATTCATTTATTTTATTAAAAAAATTTTTTTAATGTTTATTTATTTTTGAGAGAGAGACAGAGAGACAGAGTGTGAGTGGGGGAGGGGCACAGAGAGAGGGAGACAGAATCAGAAGCAGGCTCCAGGCTCCGAGCTGTCAGCACGGAGCCCACCTCAGGGCTTGAACTCACAAACTGTGAGATCATGACCTGAGTGAGATCATGACCTGAGCCGAAGTCGGACGCCCAACCGACTGAGCCACCCAGGCGCCCCAAGAAATTCATTTATTTTAAAGTTGTGTGCACAAATGTCAAGGACATCTTTAGAATCTCACAGAGCTTAGAATTGGGTTCAGGTGAGGATATGGAAAATTCCATTAGCAAATGGATAAAGTGTCTTTAAAATAGCTTGGAAATTCCACTGTTATTATGGTTGAAATTATTAGTACATTACGGTTGATTGCCTAATTTCAATAAGCATAGGATAGTTTTCCACTTTAAAACTAATGTATAAATCCCATGCCCAGAAATATTCGTGTGGTAGGGTTAACATTGCTCTGTCAAAACAGTGGCACCCTAACTGTGCCATATGTTAAGATCTTGTGAGTGCACAAAAATGACAAGTACCTAAAAGAATAGATTTTTATACATAAAGATGAAAACAATGGTTATGTGAATGAGAAAATATTAATATTTTGAAATTTGATTTTACAGACAGTATGCAATATAGAGAAAAATGTTTCAGGAATGGCAATAAATTGGATAAATGAAGAACTTATTTGGTCAAACCAACAGGAAGGAATCATTACAGTAACAGACATGAAAGGAAACAATTCCCGTGTTCTCTTAAGCGCCTTAAAATATCCTGCAAATGTAGCAATTGATCCAGTAGAAAGGTAACTGCTGTTTTCAGACACTGAAATGTATTTCAAAACTCTGATGGTAGTTCCTGGAATCATAGTATTTTGAACTCAAAAGGACCTTCTCATTGAGAAAGTGGCCTGAATTTGAACCAAGGCAGGCTCCCTGTACAAATAGTGCTTTTGAGTACCGTGATTTGCTGCTGTACAAGCACAATTGCTTTTTTAACTTGAAATCACATGGAATTTCCACAGCAGGGCAGTAAATGTTTGTTGAATTGGAATTTCACTCAAAATAGTCACACTCATCCTGGGGGCATCTGAAACACTGAAAGAGTTGGCCATTTAAATGACTTTACATTCAGTTATGTGTCTATGTAATGTGCTTGCTCTCAGGTTTATATTTTGGTCTTCAGAGGTGGCTGGCAGCCTCCACAGAGCAGATCTCAATGGTGTAGAAGTGAAGATTCTGTTAGAGACGTCAGAAAGAATAACCGCTGTGTCACTGGATGTGCTTGATAAACGGCTTTTTTGGATTCAGAACAATAGAGACGGAAGCAATTCTTATATTTGTTCCTGTAATTATGATGGAGGTTCTGTACATTTTAACAAACACCTTACGCAGTAAGTTGTGCTTTTGGCGTAAAAAACAATTGCTGTTTGAAGTTTGTCCAGTGGTTTAGCACAGACTGGGGTGTCCAAAAGACTTGAGAACCAGTCCTAGATTTACCATTTATAGGACAAGTGACTTGTCCTATAATATAAGAAAATTATATCCTATATTAGGATAATGTCCTATAATATAATAATGTCCTATAATATAATAAAAGATTAACCACTTATAGGAAGGTCACATGACTTCTCAGTTTCCTTTAACATGCGGATAATAGCAGTAGCTATTTTTTGGGATTATTGTGAAATTTAGTAAAATTAATTAAGTAAAGAAATGCAAATAAAAATAATTAACAGAGTTTTGGCATCTGGTAAGTTCTCACATGTTGGTTACAGTTTTGTTTTTTTTTTTTTGAATTACTATGTCATGTATTTGTGAAGCACCTATGTTTCATTTGATTTACTGTCTTGCCTGTAACTGACTCTCCTGCTTGTGGTTAAGAGGCAGAAATTAGTCAAGTGTGAAATGGATACAACCAGAATGCACTCTTACACAATTCCTATTTTCTTCTTTGTTTTATTTTCATCACACTTAAGTGCTGATTAGCAAAAGAATGAGACAATGAAGTTTAAGCTAGAAATCATATCCCATTAATTCAGATTATGACTACATAAATAAAATTTTAAATTTAACATCTGCTTCTAAACCTAAAGGAGAAACAATTGGAAAAGTAGGTAATTAAAATTTAGTCAACACACTGAAATGAAGTGAAATGTTAATAAGCCCAGGAAGAAGTGTTCTGCTATTATTTATGGTTTTTTTTCTGTTTTTTTTTTTTTTTTTTTTTTTTAAGGCACAGTTTGTTGGCAATGTCCCTTTTTGGTGATCGTATCTTCTATTCAACATGGAAAAAGAAGACAATTTGGATAGCTAACAAACACACTGGGAAGGATATGGTTAGAATCAACCTCAATCCATCATTTGTACCACCTGGTGGAATCAAAGTAGTGCATCCACTTTTACAGCCCAAGGCAGAGAGTGATGCTTGGGCACCTGGTGAGTTATCTTTGACCTTGAACAGGGTCTGGCACTTAGTCCCCACCTGTCCACCTGCTCAAGCCAGACACTTAGGGGCCATCCTTGATTCCTCCCACTGCCTCACCCCCAATTTCCAATCTACCTCCTAAATACATCTCAAATATCCATTTCTCTTCTCTACTGCCACCACCATCGTCCAAACAACCAGCATTTCTTGCCTGTTCTGTTGTAGTAGCCAATCAACTAATCTTTCTGTTCTTGCCTCTTGACCTTAAATAGCCAACCTGATCCATTAACTCCCGTGCCTAAAACCCTTCAAAAGCTTTCCTGTGCCTTTAGACTGAAATGTAACATTTTACCAGGTTGATCAATATTTGATGAAACTTATCTAACACTCTGTTCCTCACTGGATTCTGACTCAAGTCTTTCCACAGTTGTTATGACATGCCATCCCCTTCACGTCTTTAGGCTTTTGGAGTCACTCCTTTCTCTTCCTAGACTTCCTTTCAATTCTGAGCTTCAGTATGTCCTCAGATAGGCAGTCTCTGGTCATCCAGTCAAGAGGAGGCAAGGGCCCTACCCCTTATTACCTATTTTTTTTTCTCAGTACACCCTTCACTGAACTCACCCCAAGGTGTAGTTACATATTACTTTGCTTTCTTTTTTGTTTTCTCTCCTGCTTAATTATAAATGCCGTGCAGGCAGGGACCATGTCTGGTATGTATATATTATTAATTTATTTAAACCACCCTATATTCAGTGGTTTATTTATAAATGAAGAATTTTAGATAACGTTAATACAATGAGTGGATTGACTGAATCTAGTCATAGTCCCAAATTTCTACTTTTAAATGTAGGCTTCTCTGTTTGAATTCTTTAGCACATACCTTTTTTAGGTAGGCTCCTCAATATGGCTTATCTACCATGCGAATGATGTTATACTAACATTTGCTATTTGTACAAGCTTAATTTCAAGCAGGTTTTGACATACATTTAATCCTATCCCCAATTAGCCTTGTGAGGTTCCGAAGCCGAGATGGAATTGTTTGTTTTCTCTTCTTTCTATCTGTTGGATGCCACTAGGGTTTGGTAATAGTGTGGGAAATGGTAGGACTGTGAGTCCCTGCCACAGTTAGTATATAAATGTGTTTGTTCCTGCCCTAGACATAGCTCCTGAACAGAGCTGTGGAGACTGAACAGGAGGACAGGCACGAGATTGCTGAAGGGAGGCTAGAATCTAGGGGAATTGACATTATTATTACTTACATCTTCAAGGAGGTAACTAATAGTGTAAGTGCTTTTTAACTGATTTCTTTAAAAACTTAAAACTATAATTTTATTTGTGTAATGACTATGCTTTTAATGCAACTAATAAGGCACTTCCAAGACTAACATAAATCCCAAGAGATAAAGTGTTTAGTCAGATAAGTTTTTTTTTAATGTTTACTTATTTAAAAAATTTTTTTTATATTTATTTACTTTTGAGAGACAGAGTGAGACAAAGTGACACTGGGAGAGGGGCAGAGAGAGAGGGAGACACAGGATTGGAAACAGGCTCCAGGCTCTGAGCTGTCAGCACAGAGCCTGATGCGGGGCTCGAACCCACAGACTGTGAGATCATGACCTGAGCCGAAGTCGGACGCTCAACCGACTGACCCACCCAGGCGCCCCAATGTTTATTTATTTTTGAGAGAGGGAGAGGGGGGTTTAGGGGAGAGAGAGGCAGACAGAGGGAGACAGGTGATCCCAAACAGTCTCAGTGCCATCAGCACCATCATGAACTGTGAGATCATGACCTGAGCTGAAACCAAGAGTCACGTGCTCAACCAATGGAGCCACCCAGGCGGCCCCAGAGAAGTCATTTTTTAAAAACTGATACTTGAATTTGTAAAGCAGAAATTGTGGGAAACAGTTAATCTGTGGGTCAGAGTGTAACATTAAATAGCAACGACCTGGTGGAGTGTTATAAATGAGATGGTGACCATATTCCACACATGAACAGTGAAACTGATATTCTGCCAGATACCTTCCATGGGAAATAGGGACTCAAGCTGTCTTCAAATATGACTCATTGTCCATGTGGTGATTACCCACAACAAAATTAGAACCAACAACTACTATGAATAATTATTGAGTGTCATTTGTAGTAGTTACAGATATGTCCATCAGCACCTCTTATATTTATGTGTGACCTCATGGTTTCCAAAGTATTTTCATGAACACTATTTTATTGGTTTGTCCACAGCAGTATTGTGAAACAGAAAGGTCAGCAATAACTGTGCTCATTTCATAACTGAACTGTTTAAAGCCTAGAGAAGTAGGGTGCGTTTTCCAAGATTACACAGCTTGTTAATGATGGATTATAGGAGAAAAAAAGCCTGGTGCTAAGTCTGTTGTTCTTTCCACCATAAACACTTTAACTCTTCAGAATCCTTCACTATTACTCAGCTTTTTTTTGATAGGGAAGTCAAATACGATAACTGAAAGCATGAATTTCAGAAGGAAATCTATAATGATTTATTACAAACCAGCTTCAAACAATCTGGCAAATAACAACATTTGGTTGGGAAGCTGCTGCCAGCTGCAGAGCTACAGGCTAACCTGAAATCTAGAAGATGGTGGCATTGGTGATATTGGCTCCAGTTATCGATCACAGATTGGGCTTCATATATACTCCAAGTGTGAAGAGCTTTTGACTTCAAGGACGCTGTTACTTCAGCTACCATTAAATAGGTGTAAATTGTTTTAGTGCCTGGCAGAGCAGGAATTCTTCACGTGGGACTTAGGGTCTGTGAATCTCTTGATTGTATGGTTAGACGAAAATATGCAATTGTCCCTCCCTAGGAAGATGGTATGGAGCTGCCTTCAGGTTCCCAAAGTGCCTTCACGTTTAAGGACATACTACTCTAGGGGCGCCTGGGTGGCGCAGTCGGTTAAGCGTCCGACTTCAGCCAGGTCACGATCTCACGGTCCGTGAGTTCGAGCCCCGCGTCAGGCTCTGGGCTGATGGCTCAGAGTCTGGAGCCTGTTTCCGATTCTGTGTCTGCCTCTCTCTCTGCCCCTCCCCCATTCATGCTCTGTCTCTCTCTGTCCCAAAAATAAATAAATGTTGAAAAAAAAATTAAAAAAAAAAATAAAGACATACTACTCTAGAGGCTTGTTAGTTCCTTCTGGATAGCGGGCTTACAACAGGCGGATGGTAATAGTACTTTGGTTTGCAAGGCATTTAGTCACGAGATTACTTCAGTGGGGAGATAACTGAGAAAAATCGTGTAATCTGGTTGACATTATTTTTTACATAAAATGTAAGTATTTATACACATGAGAGTGTCAATAAACTTACTTCATGCCAAATGCCTAAACTATCACTTATCAAAGTATGTTCTAAAAGACACTAGTTCTGTGGGATTTTATGGGATTATTTGGGGCCAAAAAAGTTTCAGGATCAGATGGTTTAGACAGGCTGGGTTAAATGAAATTAAACAGGTGTCTTTTTCCCACGTGATTTCTCAGAACCACTCATCTGGCTAAGTGCCTTGTTAGTCTCTAAGGGCCCTACAACCTATGCCATTTTCCTATTTTATTTCCTACGCAGCAGTCCGCTTGACTCCTAACTCTATTCTTTCTAGCCAGACCACTTTCTTGAGATCTAGACCAAAAAGAAAAAAAGAGAGACTGAGGCACAGTGAGAGTTGAACTACAGAGAAAATTGATTTAAAACACTGGGGATTTATTCATAGCATATGAAAGTGAGCAGCCCCAGTGAAGACTGTCCGACCAAGGGCAAGGCCACAAAACTTCATAAGGAAGACTGCAGTCATTTTTTGGTTTAAATAATCCATGGCTAATTGATTCGGATTGCCTGGTTATAGAGGAGCTGGCTGCAGCTAATGGCTGAGCCCCAAAGCCAAGCGGTAGAGCCACAGTTTCACCATCAGGATGGTTTTCTGATACTTCTGACCAGTTTCCTCAGGGTGGTCACTCAGTTCTCTCATCTGGGCCACACCTACTTGCTGTCTGCACCCTCCAGGCTCAGGGTCCTGCAGTGGGCATGTGGAAAATTTCCTTATTAAGGCCTATATATTTATCTGCCTTCTGAGCATTTCTACTTGGATTTCTTTCAAGGGCTTCTGGCACAAAGGAAATAATTGGCCTACCAACTTTTACCTCCCTTTTCCCTGACTCCAGTGCCCCTATTTCAGTGGGTGGTATCTCACCCCATGTCCTAAGGCAGAAATCTGGGTATGACCCTTTCCTCTCTCTTTCCCACTCCCACCCCATGAAATCAACCTCCAGCTCCCACCAATCTACCCACTTGCCATCGAACCACTCTTGCTCTATCTGGCAGCGATCCATCCCTAATGTCCGCTTCATCAGTGTTCCTGCCTCTCTTTTCCGTGCTGCAGGGAGCATAACCCTTCAGAAATCAGAGCCCAGTCATGCCATTCCTTGGTTAAAACCAATCAAGGGGCGCCTGGGTGGCGCAGTCGGTTAAGCGTCCGACTTCAGCCAGGTCACGATCTCGCGGTCCGTGAGTTCGAGCCCCGAGTCAGGCTCTGGGCTGATGGCTCAGAGCCTGGAGCCTGTTTCCGATTCTGTGTCTCCCTCTCTCTCTGCCCCTCCCCCGCTCATGCTCTGTCTCTCTCTGTCCCAAAAATAAATAAAAAATGTTGAAAAAAAATGAAAAAAAAACACCAATCAACAATTCTGTTGCCAATAATAAAAATCCAGTTTCTTTATTTAACCTGTTCACAGCTGTTCACAGAAGGTTCTCAGCTTCATCTCTTGCCATTATCTGTATTACATTCTGTGCTGCAGCCATGTTCAAAGGTTTCATTTCCTCCCACAAGACATGTTTGCTCTTTCCTCCAGGCCTTTCAGCATGTCCGGAAACATGCTTTCAATCCTTCTCTGCATGGGCTCATTTTCCTTATCCTCTGAGAAATAGCTCAAATTTCCTTCTTTCAGAAACACCTTTGCTGCCCCACTCATGATTAGCCTTGGTTAACTTTTCGCGAATAACAGATTTCCCTCACCTGTCACTTATTATTCATCTTCCTAAATTTCCTTATTCCTACGAGGACAGGAGGACACCTCTCCATTGCACCCCCAGTGCATAGAGGACATTGTATAAATAATAGTTGAAAAAAAAAAGAAATTTCAAGAGGCCCAGAGATACGCTAAAAATGTTTTGTATAGCCTATTCTACAATGGAAAATAAGAGATTTGTTCTATAAAAAAATAAACAAGTAAACAATAGTTGGGGAAAAAAAAGAGTGGAAAGAACACCCTTTGTCACTCTCTCCCCAAAATAATATGCTGAACAAGTTTTAAAGAGGTATCATATCTAAGTACATGTTGTTTTCGTTAGGTGCTGTAAGCCCTACCTTTCCCTTGGTGCAAGGGACAGTCTTCACTGGGGCTGCTCCCTTTGGTTTATTATAACTAAACTCCCAATGTTTTAAATTTTTTTTAATGTTTATTTTTGAGAGAGAGAGAGAGAGAGAGAGAGAGAGAGAGAGAGAGAGAGAGAGAGAGCATAAGCAGGGGAGGGGCAGAGACAGTGGGAGACAGAATCTGAAGCAGGCTCCAGGCTCTGAGCTGTCAGCACAGATGCCGACATGGGGCTTGAACTCACGAACCGCGAGATCATGACCTGAGCCGAAGTCGGATGCTTAACCAACTGACCCACCCAGGCGCCCCTAAATTCCCAATGTTTTAAATCAGTTTTCTCACTTAATTCCCATTGTGCCTTAGTGTCTTTTTCTTTTTTCTTTGAATTGATCTAGTTCTCAAGAAAGAGGTCTGAACTAGAAATAATCATTTTAAAAGCCGCATGGGCTGCTGCATTGGAAATAAAATAGGACAATGCCACAGGCTGTCATCCTTAAAAATAATAGAAATAGGGGCAACTGGGTGGTTCAGTTGGTTAAGCATCTGACTCTTAGCGCAGGTCTTGATCTCAGGGACATGAGTTCAAGCCCTGCATTGGGTTCTGTGCTGGGCATGCAGACTACTTTAAAAAAATAAACAACAACAACAACAACAACAACAACAACAACAAAAAGAAATAATATAAAGAGTCATAATTATTGAGTATGTAAAGAATTATCTGCTCTGGCTTTACCCATATTATCTCATTTAATCTTCACAACAACCCTATGAACTAGGTATGATTATTATTACTATTTTATAGATTAAAAAGCTGAGTGGCAGAAATGTCACAATATCTTGTTCAAGGTCACACTCTGGAGGAATTGGGATTTGAACCCAGAGAGAGTGACACCATGCTTCTTCCCCAACCACACTCTTACTATTATCATTTCATATCTTAGATTTTGCCTTATTTGTTTTAAAAAAATCTGTAATTTGGTGTATTCTTATCCATCCATGGCCTCCTAGTAGTTAAATGCTTTGGTGTGCACAGATCATGGGGCCAAAACCTATTTCTCTCTCTCTCTTTCTCTCACACACACGCGTGCACACGCGCGCGCACACACACACACACACACACACACACACACACCCCTCTCCCCTGGCTGTCACAGAATTCATCACCCAATTTTGTTGGTGTGATTAAAGTCACTAAGCAACAATGCTCTCCTGGCTGTCCCAACACCCACATTATTATATGAATCTCAGAGCCAGTGTGGGAACTCCTTTGTATACAGTGTTAATGACATTATTTCAAGCTCAGCTTCTGGTGATTTTTTGCAACTAGTTTGCTCACAGACTAGTTTTTATAAAAGGTCCAAATATCTTTGGATGTTTTATAAAAGGTCCAAATACCTTTGCTTTCTTCTGTGTTTTTTTCTTTTTGTATTCTGTAAGTGTAGATTCCAGTGGGGCACCCAGGTGGCTTAGTCGGTTAAGTGTCCAACTTTGGCTCACGTCATGATCTCACAGTTCACGAGTTCAAGTCCCAAGTTGGGCTCTGTGCTGACATCTCAGAGCCTGGAGCCTGCTTTGGATTCTGTGTCTCCCAATCTCTCTGCCCCTCCCTGGCTAGTATTCTCTCTTCTCAAAAATAAATAAGACATTAAAAAAATGTAGATTCCAGTGTTATGCTCATAAGAGTTTCAAAAGCATATTCTGTGGTAAATGAAGGGTGTCTACCATCAACACTGTGCAAAATACTTTGCATTCATTTCTTGCACAAAAAATATTGCTGAATTTCTTTAGTTCTGAGAGTTCGTGAAGGAGAATTGCTCCCACCTGGAGGTCTACCTGCTCATGGAAGTGATTAGTATAGATAAAACAGCCCAAGTGGGACTCTGATTCATTTTAATTATGTCATTGCTGGAGTGTCTACTATAAAACCTTAGTTATTTGGAAACTTATAGAAAAGAATCATCCTAGAATTATGAGTATTTTTTTTACATAATTTTCCCCCAATTTTTTTATTGTAGTAAAATACACAAATTTACCACCTTAACTATTTTTTTAAGTTTATTTATTTTGAGAGAGAGAGAGAGAGAGAGAGTGTGTGTGTGTGTGTGTGTGTGTGTGTGTGTGTGCATGAGCAGAGGAAGGATAGAGGTGGGAAGCAGGGGAGAGAATCCCGAGCAGGTTCTGTGCTGTCAGCTTGGAGCTTGACGGCAGGTTTCGAACCCCTAAACAACAAGGTCATGACCTCAGCCAAAATCAAGGATTGGATGCTTAATCAACTGAGCTGCCTAGGCACTTCACCATCTTAACTATTTTTATTGTACAGTTCAGTGGCATTAAGTACATTCACATTGTTGTATAACATCGCCACCATCCATCTCCATAACATCCATAACTCTTTTCATCTTATAAAACCACAATTCTATATGCATCAACGATAACATCTCTCAGCCTCTGGCAATCACCATTGTACTTTCTGTCTTTATGATTTTGACTACCCTCTGCACCTCATATAGGTAGAATCATACAGTTGTCTTGTGACTGGTTTATTTCACTTAGCATAATGTTCTCGTTTCATCCATGTTTTTATTTTATTTTATTTTATTTTATTTTACATCCAAGTTAGTTAGCATATAGTGCAACAATGATTTCAGGGGTAGATTCTTTAATGCCTCTTACCCATTTAGCCCATCCCCCCTCCCTCCACCCCTCCAGTAACTCTCTGTTTGTTCTCCATATTTAAGAGTCTCTTATGTTGGGGCACCTGGGGGGCTCAGTTGGTCAAGCATGTGACTTCAGCTCAGGTCATGATCTCACAGTTCATGAGTTTAAGCCCTGTGTCAGGTTTTGTGCTGACAGCACAGAACCTGGAACCTGCTTCAGATTCTGTGTCTCCCTCTCTCTCTGCCCCTCTCCCACTCGTTCTTGGCACACGCTCTCTCCCTCTCTCTCTCTCTCAAAAATAAATACACATTAAAAAAATTTTTTTAAGTCTCTTATGTTTTGTCCCCCTCCCTGTTTTTATATTATTTTTGCTTCCCTTCCCTTGTGTTTAAGTCTTCACGAGTGAAGTCATATGACATTTGTCTTACTCTGACTAGCTAATTTCGCTTAGCATAATACCCTCTAGTTCCATCCATGTAGTTGCGAATGGCAAGATTTCATTCTTTTTGGTTGCCAAGTAATACTCCATTCATCTTTATCCATTCATCCATCGATGGACATTTGGGCTCTTGCCATACTTTGGCTATTGTTGATGGCGCTGCTATGAACATTGGGGTGCATGTGCCCCTTCATGATTTCATCCATGTTTTAACATATGTCAGAATTTTCTTCCTTTTTAAGGCTGAATAATATTCTATTGTATGTATATACCACATTTTGCTTATTCATTCATCTGTCGATGTATACCTGGGTGATTTCCCTGTATTTGCTGTTGTGAAAAATGCTGCAGTGAACATGGGTGTGCAAATATCTGAAGACTCTGCTTTCAGTTCTTTTGGATATATACCCAGAAGTGAATTGCTAGATCATATGGTATTTTCGTTTTTAATTTTTTGAGGAACCACCATACTATATTCCACCCAGTAGCTGTACCATATTATATTTCCACTGATGCTTATTTTCTGTTTTCATATAATTTGAAATGATCCAGTTCAAACACCGACATCTCTCTGTTTTTCATAAAAATCTTAGTAAAATATGGGTGGCTATATCTTCCTAACTTTATAAATAATTGTTGATATTTTGTTAATGACTAGGATCAGATTTACAAAGATACATGTCACTGGGCATTCATCAGACTAGTGTGAGACAAAGCTCGGTTTTATTTTATTTATTTACTATTATTTTCCATTTGAGAGAGAGACAGAGTGTGGACAGGGGAGAGGGGGAGAGGGAGAGAGCGAGAATCTTAAGGAGGCTGTATGCTCAGCCCAGCGCCTGACACAGGGCTCAATCCCACAATCCTGGGATCATGATCTGAGCTGAAATTGAGTTGGATGCTCAACTGACTGAACCACCCAGGCGCCCCCAAAGCTGCATTTTAAATGCAGGTTTGCACTGACACAAAATTGCTACTACTTGAAATGTCTTTTAAATATTTTGAATGGTTCTTTTATCATTTTTCTGTCTTCTTTCTTGCTGTCAGCTCTTACTTTTTGCTGTTTTTCTCACGCCTGGCCATGGACTCTGTTTATTTTCTAATCTGAGGTATTTCTTTCCCATTTATTTATTGGGGAAACCAGATCATTTGTCCAATAGAATTTCCACATTTTGGATTTTGCAGATCATAACCCCATGGTGTCATTTAACATGGCTCTGTATTTCCGGTAAGCAGGTAGTTTTGGCCTAGAAGACTGATCAGATTCAGATTTTTTGTAAGACTAATTATAGGAGGTACTGTATGCTTCCTACTGATCACACTGGGGGACATGTAGTGGCTAATTCTGGATCTTATTGTGACGTTCAAGGGTCATTAGCAGTTCAGGTGTGGCCAATGTGGTCCATCCTTTGTAAAGTTTCCCATCAACCTTTCACATAATTGTTTCAGAAGCTATTGGTTATCATTGCTAGAGCCATTTTTTTCATTAGAGTTTCTTTTTTTTTTTTTTAATTTTTTTTTCAACGTTTATTTATTTTTGGGACAGAGAGAGACAGAGCATGAACGGGGGAGGGGCAGAGAGACAGGGAGACACAGAATCAGAAACAGGCTCCAGGCTCTGAGCCATCAGCCCAGAGCCCGACGCGGGGCTTGAACTCACGGACCGCGAGATCGTGACCTGGCTGAAGTCGGACGCTTAACCGACTGCACCACCCAGGCGCCCCTCATTAGAGTTTCAAAGTGATGGCATTCTAATTGTATCACCGCTTATGCATTTGTTAGCTGAAGAACTTTTCTACATCAACTATGATTTCCCTGGGGAGGATCTTTTATAGGAAATGTAAATTAAATGTTCAGTTCTTTCCCTTATCTGTTTTTGAAATAAAGGGTCTTTAAAAAAAATGTTCATTTATTTTTGTGGGAAAGGGAGCGTGAACAGGAGAGGGGCAGAGAGGGAGACAGAGAATACCAACCAGGCTCCACACTCTGCTAGTGCTGAGCCCCAGGTGGGACTCCAACTCATGAACCATGAGATCCTGACCTGAGCCGAAATCAAAATCAGACCCTAACTGACTGAGCCACTCAGGTGCCCCAAGGTTCTCTTTTTAAGCATCTTGATAAACTCATAGATTTAAAAAAATATTTGACATGTGTCTATTCATTGCAGTTATTATCATTTTGACACTCAAATTGTACCATCTTTCTCTAGGAAGAGACCTGAATTGAGGCTTCTAGTCTTTGTGGGAGAGATGACCAGTAGGGTCACCTCAGCTGCCCTCTCCCAGTAACTGGCCCTGGTAGTCTGGAAACCTGGGCTGAGGCAATGTGTGGGCTTACTGGAATCATGCAGTCCCTTCTGCCAGCCGGGAATGCAGTGGGGGTGGGGAGTGACAATGGGAGTGGCATTAACACCTTGCATTTCCATCTCTGTGCTGTGGGGTGCCATGGTCACACTCGTCAGAAATGGCTACAAAATAAGACTGAGTGGGCCCAAGGGGCTCTTCTGAGAGTGAAAAGAATGTGCAGTAAAACCTTGGTTTGAGAGCATAATTCTTTCCCGAAACATGCTTGTAATCCAAAGTACTTGTATATCAAAGCTAATTTCCCCATAAGAAATAATGGAAACACAGATGATTCATTCCACAACCCCAAAATATTCATATAAAAATGATTACAATACTGTAATATAATACAAAATAATAAAGAAAATACAAAATATAAAGAAAAATAAACAAATTAACCTGCCCTTACCTTTGAAAACCTTTATGGCTGGTGTGAGGGAGACAAGAGAAAGGAGGGTTATTGTGTAGGAGGACTTTCACTATCACTGACAGATGTTGAGTACAGTATAGTATTTTTTTAAATTTTTTAAATGTTTGTTTATTGTTGAGAGAGAGAGACAAAGCATGAGTGGGTGGTGGGAGAGAGGGAGACACAGAATTTGAAGCAGGCTCTGTGCTACAAGCTGTCAGCAGAGAGCCTGAAGTAGGGCTCGAATTCACGAAATCATGACCTCAGCTGAAGTCGGACACTTAACTGAGCCACCCAGGCATCCCTACAGCACAGTATTGATAAAATCTTGTCATCTACTGTATTTAATGTAACTGGCAATAAGGCAGCAGAGGAAAGGGTCTAAATCTGCAGGCAGCCTGACCTAGAATGAAGCAAAGCATTCTGAAGCTTTCTCTTGTATGGAAAAGCAAAAGACTGTCCATAGGTGCTTTGAAGTGACAAAACATACACCAGTGCCAGGTGTGGGCACCTTCCAACGTTCTGAAAAATCACTGATTTCTGTGGCCTGAGACTGAGCATCCAAGCATGGGAGACAATCACCCACAATCCAGAGAGAGAGAGAGAGAGAGAGAGAGAGAGAGAGAGAGAGAGAGAGGGAGAGAGAGAGGGAGGGGAGAGAGACAGAGGGAGGGAAGAACCATTGGGTCATCTGTGATTGTTCTGTTTGGTGTCATGTACTACTCATATTGCAAGACATCACTCACTTATGAATTTAAAGTTTATTAGAAATGTTTGTTCGTCTTGGGGAACACTCACAGAAAAAGTTACAGCCCAAGGTGTTTTACTGTATTTTTTAACTGTTCAGAGGCTGTTGATTTGTTTACGTTCTGATTCTTAGAGGAATTTAGGTGGCTCAGGATACCAACTAGCTGAATTCTGGCTAAGGGGTTTTTGTTTTTATTGTAATTGGGAATTCCAATAGCACAGAATGACCATTCTAGTATTTTCTTCCTTGTTATTGCTATTAACAAAGAAGAATAAATATACAGTTTGGAAAGTTTTTAAGGAAATTGAAGAAGTCATTTACTCAGGGAACTCACTAATGAGTAAGACAATAAATAAATGAAGCAAAAATATAACTAGGTTCTTATAGAAAATCTATTATAGGGGCACCTGGGTGGCTCAGTCGGTTAAGTGTTGACTTTGGCTTAAGGCCTGATCTCGTGATTTGTGAATTCAAGCCCCCCATCCGGCTCTGTGCTGACAGTGGGGTCTGGAGCCTGCTTCAGATTCTGATCCCCTGCTCATGCTCTTTCTCTCTCTCTCAAAAATGAATAAATATTAAATTTAAAAAAGAAAATAAATTAGAAATAACATATAGGTGTCTATAAAAACCTATAGTTATATATACACACACATACAAGTGTACGTATATGCACATATATATATATATATATATATATATATACACATAATGGGGTCTACAACCAGAAGGCTTGAGCTTGAGTCCCAGATTTACCCCTTATTACCCATATGTGATCCTAAAGACACTATTTCCTAATCTGTAAAATGAAAGATCATGTGTGCTCTGATTAGTGAAGGGCTTCTTTTGAAAATTAAATGTGAAGATTTAAATGCTTTATAAAATGTTATTCCAATTTTTTATTGTATATGCTAAATACTGGATGTGCTAATATTTAGTTATAAGACTGGTTAAAGTGAATGGGTTCAAATGGAAGAGACTAGGAAGGCTCTGTTGATGAGGCGAGTCTTACACTGAATTTGAGGTAGGGAAAAGGTGACCAGCGAAACAAAGCAGGTTGGGGAATCCCATATGCACCGTTTCAGAACGGGCCAGGGTAAAATTTACAGATTTACTCAGCATTAGAAAAGCTCACGAGAGCCTGTGTGTTAGGCAGGCATTTATTGAAGGCGCAGTTGGTGGTGGACATTAACTCCGTGATTAGGAGCTTTAATGTGATCTCAGAGGTAATTAAGCTGCACTGCTGGGCTCTGGGATGGGGTGTTATTTGAGGTCAGCCGCAGTGGTTTTCAGTGCTAGCTTTGGCCTAATTTGAAGCTGAAGAACAGCAGCAGATTAAGAAGATTAAACAAAAATATAGCCCTCAATCCTCTATGTTTTGCCACTTCCTAAAATGACCTTTTAAAGTGTTTGGTGCCTGAATTCAGGTCGTATCCTCAGCCTAACCATTTAGAG
This sequence comes from Prionailurus viverrinus, assembly GCF_022837055.1. NCBI lineage: Eukaryota > Metazoa > Chordata > Mammalia > Carnivora > Felidae > Prionailurus > Prionailurus viverrinus. Next base: position 113,736,352 of record NC_062564.1, on the reverse strand, counting down.
GAAATAGTGATTGCTTTCCTGCCCATCTTCACCATTAAAGAGTGATATATATTGCTAAGGACTACCATTAAAACCATCAGCAGCATGGTAGCATGGAAGGAGGCTTTGACTGGTATAGTCTGTCTGAGTTCTAACCTAAGGTTGACTGGAAATTCAAGGAAAAACTAAGTAAAGGAGTTCAGTCGCAGGTGACATGATCACTGCTTTGTTTGTGCATATATTCTGTATGTTTGAGGTATACCTGTGCTGTAAAAGGCACCATGCTAGATGCCGTTTGGACTATGAAATGTGAATGGGATGCATGCCTTATCCTCAGGAAGCTTATTGGTTAATGGAAAAAGGATGTACATACATAATTGTGATGGCAGTGGGATGGAAGGTGATGATAGTAAGAGCAGAGGTGAGCACAGGTGAGAGGTAGGAGAAGAGTACAAAAAAGTAATAAGTAATATTAGATCTAGATTAAGAACAGAGCATTTCCCGTACCCTGGATGCTAATTGTTTTTCTTCATTAGGCAGTTTGAATCCCTATTAACACATCATAAGCAGTAATTAAGGTTGAGACTCTTTAGAGGTATAAACTTAGAGGAATTTACCACAAACATCTGGCTCTGTACAGAACCGTAAAAATTTCATTTTTAAAATATGTGATCTCAAAGCATATTTATTCCAGCACTTTCATTTCATAGATTAAGAAACTAAGGTTGAAGAGATAATGATTTGATGTAAAGGCAGAATCAAGACAGAACTCAGTTTTCCTAGTCCATAATTAAGTACTTGCCTATCATGCTGGATTTGGAAAGGTTTTTATAAGGGATATTCATAGGAAGCATAATTCCTCGATTTTTTTGTTACCAAGAAAACGGAAGCACTTTGGTGCCATTAAAAGGCCAACTCCGGGGACTGCCTCTCCACCTACTAGATAGGGTGCTGCTGGATTCATGAATCATTTAATAAAGCCAATTAGATCTTCAAATTAAAAAAAAAGGCCAAGTCAGACCTTTCTGTATTTTTGTTGTTGTTATTCTCTTGCAAAATTTATAAATTCAAAAATAAATATAAATTTAAAAAATACATTTAAAAAAAATTTGAAGTGGGTGCATTTGTCTCCTAATTTTAGTCATTTACTTTTAACATTTGGATCATTTTATTTTTCATCTTGCTTAGTTACAATTTGAACATGTGAAGCATGTAGGAACCTGAAAGCAGTGTAATTATACATGTGTGATTAGTGTAAAAACCATAGACAAGAAACAAAATTTTGGGAATCAGTATCCAAGACACTATTCAACGTATATCTGAACTGATTCAGTAGGTAGGTGATATTGCAACAGTATTGAATAATTGGCAAGATGTATTTCATATTTAATTCTGTCATCATGTCCTAATAAGTTAAATGTTTTTAATGTTTTATTTATTTTTGAGAGAGAGAGAGACAGAGCGTGAGTAGGGGAGGGGCAGAGAGAGAAGGGGAGACACAGAATCTGAAGCAGGCTCCAGGCTCTGAGCTGTCAGCACAGAGCCCGGCTCGGAGCTTGAATCCACGAACCGCGAGATCATGACCTGAGCCAAAGTTGGATGCTTAACTGACTGAGTCACCCAGGTGTCCTGAATAAACAAGTTTAAAATCACCAAGGAAATAACACAGACTTGCTAAAAGGAGGTATTCATAACTGAGGTGAGGCTGGGAAGTTTCATTGGTACATTCAGTATTCAGTGTTTGAGGTATTCCTCAAAGTGTGTGTGAAGACTTACAGCAACAGAATCAGAATGATTCCTGAAATGCAGATTCCTGAGCCTTTCTCTTGATTTTTACCAAATCAGAATCCCTAAAGGGTGGCATGCCAGGTAGTCTCGATGCACATTCGAGACATTTTCAAGAGGCCAAGAATATGTTATGTTTTTACTGTGTCGTGGCGTTATTGGTCAAAAGAGTGTTTACTGACTTGAAATAGAAGGAAATTGGTACAGTCAGAGTAAGGAGACATCTTTATAAGTAGATAAACAGGGACCAGAGGAAGAGTCCTACACGGAGAAAGAATGGCCTCAGCTTCTTGCACTGCTGAGCTCAGGCTGTCACTGGTTTGTTCCCTGTGCCATTCACAGCAAAGCTGTGTTTTTAGCAGAGCTTCTGTTGGGTCCTTTTCATTATTCATAGGCTCTCACTGATCTCAACCCCTCCATGACTTCTGATCCGTGACCCGGGCCTTCTTCCCTTACTGTCACCTCTTGCCAGAGTTCTGGCTTCCATTTCTAAATGTATCCTGAAATCTGCTCTCAGACTCAAGCTTAACTCTGTATCTCCAAGAACATGTTACAAATTATCCTGTTGTTGTTAAAATTGGTAAAAGAGGAGAAGGAGCATGATTTGAGCAGGGATCCGTGTGTTACTAGTTTGTCTCTTGACTCTGGCTCTGAAAATCAAAGGTGCTAAGTTGGCCATTTGTTGTTCCATATACTTGGCTAATTCAACCCAAACACCTACCTCACAAAGCAGATTCTGCTATTTACCCTGGGCTATTTTGTAAAACATGGAATACTGGCTGCAAAAAACTCAGAAATTTGGGGACAAGATATATGGCAGTGGTATATTTTAAGTCTGAAAGATGTTCTTTAAATAATGATCCTAAGAACTGAATATATAGATCAAACCTATAACTATTATATTTAAAAAAAGATGTTCTTAGGATTGAAGCTTTTTTGTTTCTTAAACAGGTATTTCATTTTCAGAATTTTTGTTTTATTATTCTTTTTTTATAAAAGTAAATCAGAATGAATGAAATAAAGGAGATTAAGAGTACACTTATCTTGGGGTGCCTGGGTGGCTCAGTCAGTTGAGCCTCCAACTTCAGCTCAGGTCATGATCTTCTGGTTTGTGAATTGGAGCCCCATATATGTCTCTTTGCTGTCAGTGTGGAGCCTGCTTTGAATCCTCTCTCTCTCTCTCTCCCCCTCTCTGTCCCCACCTCTCAAAAATAAATAAACACTTAAAAAAGGAGTACAGTTATCTGGATGAGCACTGAGAAATGTATAGAATTGTATACATATAAATATAAATGTATTTTATTATATATTATATATATAGTAAGTAAAGCATAAATGAAAAACTGATAACTTGTGTTTAGTGTTTATAACCCAAGGAATGAAATCTCCAGCTAATTAGGATGTCTGATCCTGAGTGCTTTTGTAGGAATAATACAATTAGAGATATAAGTGGGCTGCCTCTCTGAATGCTTCAGAATCCAGACTAACTGTTTGGCTCCAAAGCAGTGTCACCACCATGAAAGACAACACCCCTTCTTTTGTCACAGGGAGATTAGACTTCTAAGAACCACGAAGGGATCAAGCAGTGTCCCTTGTCAAAATACACCTCCACTCCAAATAAACCATCTTCTTTTTTAGGTCAGAAACTCTGCAAGCTGAGGAAAGGTAACTGCACAGGCAGCGTGTGTGAGCAAGACTCTAAGTCCCATTTGTGCACGTGCGCGGAGGGGTATACTTTAAGCCCAGATGGAAAGCACTGTGAAGGTAACGTGTGGGGTAGCTACCTAAAACAAGTGTAGCCCGCCTGAGCTGGGGCTGTTCTCCAGTGGGTCATGGAGAGCCTCGAAGTGAAACCAACTTGAGGTTTCTCCCCTTCCCCCCCCAGAAAAATAATTTTTTGTTGTTGTTGTTGAAGCCTTTGTAATAACTTTCAGATCTCCTTTATGTCTTGTGTTCCTAGATCAAATTCTCTCAGAGGCTACTCAGAGCTGGATATAAGGCAGGGATTCTCTGAGTGGACTCCATGGACCTCCATGGGCTTGATAGTGAGCAAAAATGTCAGTATTTTCAGATCTTTTTAAGGTAGTAAGATTGTTTCATAACTATCATTAGATCCTCAAAGAGTAAATGAAGTCCGCACCTTATCCCATAAAGGTGTGACAGGATCTTGAGACACTGTGCACCAGGACTGGTTATCTAGGGCTCCTCCTGTTTTGAAGCTTCAGGCCCAATTCAGTAAACCCAGGAGAAGTACTGTATCCTTTCTCCTGGGAGCTCCAGTGAGTTACTAATGAAGAACACTCAATGGCTACAGCACACATTCAGTAAAATTGGCTGGGGTGAGAGGTCAGGTAAACTTGACACCTAAGTATGGGTTAAGTATATGTCTCCTGTTGACCTGGGACTAGTGGGGGAGAGCCATAGCATAAAACAGTGGCCTGGAAGGTTGGGTTTCCATCAGAATGAAGCTGCTGGGGAATGTTGCTACGTTCAAGGCTCCTGTCAGCCTTGAGAAGGCTGAAGAGCAGAGCAAGGATGTCCTATTCTTATTAAGAACTTTCACGAGTCCCTGCCTTAAGTGGCTGCATCTTTTCATGGGAAATTGTACTACTTTTTCCTGAAGGCAATCCTAGTATGAAAGTACAGATGCATTTGAAAGTATAAACTGTGACCATAAAAATGGTTTCACAACAATTAAATTGACTTCTTTAATTCTTTGTGAGAGTAGCAGAAACAGTCTTTCCATGGTCAGTTACAGGAAATACAAGTGTGAGATATTCTACTTTGTGCTGACTTATTAGCAATATTACAATTTATTGAAAAAATAACCATCTGAGGCTGCCTGGGTGGCTCAGTCAGTTAAGCGTCTGACTTCTGCTCAGGTTATGATCTCACAGTTTGTGGGTTTAAGCCCCCCATCAGGCTCTGTGCTGATGGCTCAGAGCCTGGAGCCTGCTTTGGATTCTGTTTCTCCCTCTCTCTCTGCCCCTCCCCTGATCATGCTCTGTGTCTCTCTCAAAAATGAATCAACATTAAAAAAAAAAACCATCTGATTACCGTTGTCGTTGTATAGATGTCAATGAATGTGCCTTTTGGAATCATGGCTGTACTCTTGGGTGTGAAAACATTCCTGGATCTTATTATTGCACATGCCCTGTAGGATTTATTCTGCTTCCTGATGGGAAACGGTGTCATCGTAAGTATTTATTGCAATATTTTCTTTCATTTTCAGTGATGTTTCTAAGGTGGCTATGAACTGGGTTGGTAGGCCTTGATCAGCAGTATGCATCGGAATTACCTTGATAAGTTATTATGTACATGAGTGAATGGACTCTACTCAGGCCTATTAAATCAAAATAAGGTTGGGAAGCAGCTGTATAAATTTCTCTCTCTATATATATTTATTTCTTTTTCCATATCTTATTGTATATCTCTGAAAGGTAAGTATATAAAAAACATAATCGTAATACATTATTACATCTACAACACTAGCTGTAATTCTCTGCTATCATCTAATATCCAGTTAGTTTTTATGTATAATCACAATAGCATTGTTGTACCTGAGAATACTAGCAATAATTCCCTAAGAACCTCAAATGTCTAGACAGTGTTCAAATTTTCTTACAAAGTTTTTTTCAAACCGTTGATTTGTTTGAATAACCATCCAGACAAGAGCTGTTAGTTTTCCAGATGAACTTGCAAATGATTTGGCTGAGTTCCATTTAAAAAATTTTGGAATAGGGGCACCTGAGTGACTCAGTTAAGCTTCTGACTTCAGCTCAGGTCAGGATCTCATGGTTCATGGGTTCGAACTCCGCTCTGTGCTGACGGGTCAGAGTCTGAAAACTGCTTTGGATTCTGTGTCTCCCTCTCTCTCTCTGCCCCTCCCCTGCTCATGCTCTATCTCTGTCTTTCTCTCAAAAATAAAAACATTAAAAAAAATAAAATATTTTGGAATACTGATGACTAATAACTTTGAAAATATTATTTGACATAAAAGAAACTTAGAGGAAGCTAGATTCACTTCCTAAAATGATAGATCTTTCTTTAATTTTTTTAGATTTGAAGTTTTTCTTTATTTTTACAATTTCCTTACCAAAGTATTTCATAAATGTCTGGTTTTGATTTAACTTTCTCTTTTTAGCATAGCATTTTTTTTAATTGTCAGCTGATTTTGCTAAATTTCTACAAATCTGGTTTAACACTAATCTTGACGTTATGCTTCATTGATTAGAATTAATTTCCTGTCCAAGCAATACATCTAAATGTAGCCATGACTGTGTTCTGACATCAGATGGTCCCATATGTTTCTGTCCTGAAGGCTCAGTGCTTGAGACAGATGGAAAAACATGCAGTGGTAAGTTTATTTACTTTTTGTTTGTTTGAAAACATTAATTTTCTTAGTGACACCAAAAAATTGATCTTATTGATAAAGGAGAATAGATTTTTCAACATTACACATAGAAAGATACTTATGCAACAAAGTACCATATAGGTTTATATCAGGTTTTGGTTTGTGTGTTGTTTTTTTTTGTTTGTTTGTTTTTAGACAGCATAGTGTAGTGGTTATGAGCAAGGGCTTTCAAGTTAGACAGCTATGCGGTAGCATTACATTACTAGCAGGCTTACTTTGGACTAGTTACTTGTTCCCCCCTTGTTCTCATTTTTCTCATCTGTAGAAGTTAATCATACATGCCTCCTGTATTAATATTACTAATATTAATTAATTAATTAATTATTAATTAATTAATAATACTAATATTAATATGTTTCCATATGTGTGAATCAAGGAGATTATGGCACTAAGACTTGCGTCTTCTAGTTCTGGTGTTCACTATTTGATGCTGGCTCTTTTGACAATGTGGCCAGCATTGAACAAGACGATGGACGCAGAGTTCTTAGTCTATTCCTTGCAGCTAATAAATATCTTTCTACTTTGATCTTCATAGAGACTGAAGCATTATAGAGGGCTGGATGTAACTTAAAATTAGCATAAGAGTTATGTGTAGCTTTTTTTTTAATAAAGCAAAAGAAATCCGGAGGCCAAAAATACATGGAGAAAAAATATATTACTGACCAGCAAGAGTTAGACCAGCTGTCAAACTCATCAAAAGATATTTCTTATTGCAGCCGCTGGCAGTGCTCTTGTTTTCAAGCTCAGTGACAGAACAGAGGACAAGGGCTGTTGGGATGTGAAGAGTTAACATTCAAGATATCAGGTTATAGGAAAATGGAATGTGGTGACATTTTGTTCTTAGGGTCTGAAAAATAAACTTGTTTGCAGCAGTATAAATGATGATGGAGATAGATTTAAAAACTAATATATACTTGGCTTTTTCAATATTTTGATGAAAAATTGTTATATTTTTGAATGGCATAGCATCATCAGCAAGCGATTGTTTTTATAGGCTGTTCATCACCCGATAATGGTGGATGTAGCCAACTCTGCCTCCCTCTTAGCCCAGTATCCTGGGAATGTGGTTGCTTTCCTGGGTATGACCTACAACTGGACAAAAAAAGTTGTGCAGCATCAGGTTAGTGCTGTGGATGTTTGAATGTGTGTCTCTGCAGAAAGATTATGTGAAAACATTTTATTTAGAAAGATGGAGAGTTAAATCGCTTTTGGCTTCCGAGTAGAAAGTCTGAGTTTTTATTTTTGGAAATGGAACACAAAATCACATTGTAAATATAAATAGGAATCACATAAATAATAATCATTTTGAGGAATATCTCTAAGTCAGTTAGCACTCAGCAAATATTTACCATAACATCAAGCATGGGATGCCAGTATATGTGAAAGTCATGACCGGAGTAATCTTTAGAGATGTTTAATAAATATTTGTTGATTGATTTGATTTTCATCTCTGCAGTGAATGTAGCCATCATAAGACTTTGACAAATTCTGTCCTTTTTATGTCAAGATTTAATATGTAGTTGTATGCTTGAACAATTTTTTCATCTTCTGACATTGTATCTCTTGTGTCCCTCAGCAGCTTTAGAAATCCTAGGTTTATACGAAATTAATGTCATCTCTCCCAAAGTTCATTATGCCTGTGATCTGGGATCACATAATGATGAGCTTACAGAGTTTTGCCTTAGACCCCAATACTCTTAGCTTCTCAGGGCCTTAGTGAATATAGTGTAATCTGAGCTCTGAAAATTATCAGGGGTCTTGTTATTAACTCAAATAATCATGCCTCCTTTTCAGAAGTGCCCAGGCCAGAGAAGTATATTTATTTGGACATGAATTTATTTGGACATGAATCTGCTAATATTAATATGTTTCCATATGTGTGAATCAAGGAGATTATGTCACTAAGACTTGCGTCTTCTAGTTCTGGTGTTCACTATTTGATGCTGGCTCTTTTGACAAGTAATTTGCACTTTAAAAGCTGGCACCTAGACAGAGGGGAATCTGGTAAAATGTTGCCTCATACAAGAAATCGTCTTGCCTGTCTTAACCTACACCACACTGGTGGGAAATTACGAAGATGAGAACTGCAGAGAGCGGGTACAATGAAAAGGAAGAGTCAGAAGTGTTTTCTGGGTTCCAAGGCATATTTTAAACAGAGCCATACTTGAATCTGGTTAACAGGACCACAGCCATTTTTGCTGTTTGCCAATTCTCAAGATATTCGACATGTGCGTTTTGATGGAACAGATTATGGATCCCTGCTCAGCCAGCAAATGGGAATGGTTTTTGCCCTTGATCACGACCCTGTGGAAAATAAGGTATGGTTTTGTCGCCTGAACAGATGTGGCTGTGCTTTAAGGACAGAGTAGAGGATTTTATCCTAACAGATGACCTGAGCTACTTGAAAATCCTCTGCTAAGCTCAGAATGATTAGGCACAGAGAAATGTAGGAACATCGTTTGGCAAATTTTAAGGGTGTTCCTGTTCTCATAACACTGCCTTGGTCCTTATTGTAATTCAGCCATTTTATTGGGAATGATTGGGCAGAATCTTAAATTTAGTTTCATCTTTGGAGGTGAGGATGGGAGGTTAGCAGAGTGCCATACACATAGGAAGACTGCCATAAATAGGTTTTTAGTTATTTACTGATAGGGGAAGGAGTGGGTGGGGGTGGGACACTGGAAGTATGGGTTAGTAATCTGCATTTAATATAAGTTCTTGAAAGATGGAATTCAATGACCTCTTAATCATGGCAATCAGAAACACAGATTTTATGACTCACGTGGGAATGACAGTCTTACAACATTGTTTATATAATAATCAATTTTACATGAAGTTTTAAAAATTTCTGTGTTATCACCTGAATCAACTGACCATTTGATCTTTAATTTCTGGTTATATTTGTGCTAGGTTACAATGTGCTTGAAATGATATGTTACACTGTCTTGTGGAGGTTAATCACCCAATAATTATAAATTTACATAGTGCTTAACTAATCATTTAATTATTACTAGACAGTGCATTAATTCCTAGAATTTTAAACTTTGTATTTTTGTTTCTTCCTGATTTGAAGGAAGCAGTCTGGTAAATGGTCAAAAGAGGCAGAGGGAAGCAAATCAACTCTTTGTTTAATTGCTATGGATTGATAGCCAAATATAACTATATTTGCAAATAGAAGTTTTGTACTTAAACACTAGCAAAAAATCCTACTCTCTTTTCCTTGAACTGAATTTAGATAATTCCATGGAAGAATTATATTAACAGAAAGAAATAATTAATAGAAACAATCAGTTCAAGATTCATTTATTACCAAACTAGTTTTTTTTTCCTACACAGTCAGCGTTCTTTATAAGGTGAATAAAGAGACCTAGAATGAACTTGCAGTCATGTGGCTAGTTTTCATTTCTCTGGTCCAGTTCTCATTTTCTTGCTTTTTAAACTGTGGTCCTTGGGCCAGCAGTATCAATGTCACCTAGAGCTTGTTAGAAGTGCAGATTCCCAGGCTCCACCCTGACTCCTGAATCAGAATCTGTATTTTAACAAGATTTCCGGCGATTCAGGTGCACATTTGAGTTTGAGGAGAAGAGCTCTAGCTTAGTGTTGTTTAACATGAGAAGTACCCATTTTTGTGTTATGGAATAGAACCTTTTCTATTTTATCTAATGATAACTCATTAGATAATGAATGTTTATGAACATTCTCATCATTGATTACAGGTTTATGTGCATATATGTACTCACAGCTAAAATTCCACACATGCTATCATTAAATTGTCATCTAACTCATGGTTAATACTCTCACAAAATTCTGGTACCTGTTTGCTAGTCTGCATAGTAGACTGAAAAAGAGCTTTGCACCTGCAAGGTATGTTCTGTTAAACAAGGTGGATTAATTAAAATGAAATTAAATGTGGTTAGAGATGAAAGAAACTTTGGCAAATATCTAGTCTAACTTTGTCATTTTTACAGTTGAGAAAATTGAGGTCAAATGACTTGGGCAGCACAATTAAATAAATAAGGGCCAAACCAGGAAAGGAACCTGTGTTTCCTGACTTGTAGTGAAATGCAGTGCTGTGGACTGAGCAGCAGAAGACACAGCCCAGCTTGTAGCTGCCACTAAACTGCTCATCACTGTTCACTTTCAGGCTATAGAAGCCATTAGAGTTCAAGTATAATGGCTTTGTTATTAACCAATGATCAAAGATTAATAAACTACCAAGTAGCAATAGAAATATGTGTCAAGCACAGGTCTAAGGAGTTATATATATATATATATGTCAGTGATATATATATCACATATAGACTCTTGGTTTCCTCATTGGTTAAATGAGGATAATGATACCAAATGCATTCACTGATATATATATATATATATATATATCTGTGATATATATATATATCTGTGATATATATATATATCTGTGATATATATATATATACCTGTGATATATATATATATCTGTGATATATATATCACTGAGATATATATATATATATCTGTGATATATATATCTGTGATATATATATATATCAGTGAATGCATTGAATATATATATAATTGAATACATATATTGAATATATAATTGAATATATTGAATATATATTGAATATATAATTGAATATATAATTGAATATATATAATTGAATATATTGAATATATAATTGAATATATATATAATTGAGTATATATATAATTGAGTATATATAATTGAGTATATATATAATTGAATATATATGTATAATTGAGTGTATATATAATTGAATATATATAATTGAATATATTGAATATATAATTGAATATATATATATAATTGAGTATATATATAATTGAGTATATATTATTGAGTATATATATAATTGAATATATATGTATAATTGAGTGTATATATAATTGAATATATATAATTGAATATATATATATCAGTGATATATATATATATCAGATATATATATATATTATATATATATATATATATCAGTGAGTGCATTTGGTATCATTATCCCCATTTAACCAATGAGGAAACCAAGAGTCTAAGACATCTGGGAAGCAGCAGAGGTGGAATTCAGTTGCTGGTGTGTCTATCTCCAAAGTCAAGCTCTTAATGATGACACTGTATGATCTGAAGGTTACCAACTCCATTTGTATATATTCCACATTAATTTTTTAAAAGCAAATCAGAGAGAAATGCCTGTGTTCTTTTTTGTAGATATATTTTGCCCATACAGCCCTGAAGTGGATAGAGAGAGCTAATATGGATGGTTCTCAGCGAGAAAGGCTTATTGAGGAAGCAGTAGATGTGCCAGAAGGTCTTGCCATAGACTGGATTGACCGTAAATTCTACTGGACAGACAGAGGGTACGCTTCCACCTTCAGTTTTAAGCCACGTGGGATGGGAGTGATGGCATAGGTAATACCGCGGACCTCATCCTCCACTTTGTACTCAAGAAATTGTTGCTGGCACTTGGCTGGGACTGGAGGAAAGATGCTCCTAATGCTGTCCATATTCCCTCCACTCCCCCACACCACCAAGCAGGATGTTCCTCCTTTCATCAAGATTGGATCTGTATCCAAGAGAGAATTATGTGGACCAAGGAAGTAGCATGTGTTTTCACACTTCAGGCTGTGGTAATCAGAGAAATGCAAAGCTTGTCTGAATGCAATCAACAAGCATCCTTTGAGCACCTGCTATGGATAAAGCCCTGTCCTGGGTATTGTGGGAAATGCAAAGGAGCATGAAGAGCTCTCCATCTTTGTGGTCAGCTTACAATTTAGCCAGGGAGCTAAGGCACATGTACACAGGCAAAACCAGTACAAATGCTTGGTCTACTTATCAGTACAAGAGATGTATAAATAAGGCCATACAAAAATAAATGCCAAATGAGGGGTGTACACATCCAGAGTGAGTGATGGAAGGGGCTTCAGGGATCGACTAGTCAAACCCCCTCATTTTACAGACTAGAATCCACACGCTGGCTCCTTGTTAATAAGCATGAAGGAGGGAGCAGGGCTTTACGTGGGAGTTGTGAGGAGAGTCCTCATGAGATTGGAGAGATGGTCTACTTTCCCTTATGTGGGAAAGAACAGAACTAGAGAGAAATTGTGATATTTCTGCCCTCTGGGCACACTGCTCTTGGGGCTGCAGGAAGGGCAGCTGCATTTGGTGTGTGTGTGTGGCCTGTGTGAGCCCCCCAGAATGGTGTGGGGTGGGGGGAGGAGGGTGAAGGATGGGGGAGAGGGATGGGTGAAGGGGCTGTTCCTCTTATGTGTGCTCATGAGAGCCCAGTCCTTGCTTCTGAGATAGGTAGCTAACCAGAGAGTACAGGCAGCTGTCACAGGACGGTTTTGGAAATGCTCTGTGCTCTAGGATGTTTTCTCAGAGTAACTTAAAGTAATGAAATGTAATGGTAGACAACCTGAACATCTGGTACCTACGCAACTGTGTTAAAGCAAAAGAAGATAGAATTAATTAGGATATCACCTCTATGAAATCAGTGGTCCCAACACAGAACTCCTTCCAAGTTCCAGGGAACAGGCTTATATGCTTGGGGGTAGGTTTTCTATGCTCCAGAAAATCTTCTTTGGTCTAGATAATCCATGGGAAACAAATGGTGTTCTAAAAATTAGCCAGACGTATGGTGTGGTGTACAGTTATCAATAATATGGTACTTTTATATCCAGGGCAAGTATATTTTCATTCATTCATTCATTCATTCATTCACTTAAACGTTTCTTTCTTTATTTTTTGGATATTTATTTATTGAATCACTAAAATGCATCAGACTGTGCTAGGAGCTTTATATCGATGACACTATTGAAAAAGTAAGTGTTCTTGTCCCCAATTTAAAGATTAAAACATTGAGAATTAAAGAGGTAAAATAACTTTCCCGATGGCAAGCGGCCAGCAAGAAGTAGATCTGGCATTTCAGTTGTGGTAATGATAAAAATCATAATAACAGCCTCCTCTGTGTTGAACCTACTTGAAAGGACGTTTTAAAATGTCAGCTGTGCATAATAACAGAGCTTGTACACGGCTGTTCTCAGAAGGGTAAGCGTTGATCAGGACAGCAGATGTCAGGCGCTCTTGGCCTCTCTGAGCATGCCGGGTCTCCTCGTATTTCCCACATGTGCATGGCACCTTTAATTTTAACAGTGTTTGATTAATAGCCCCGTGGTACCTACAAGGCAATGCCTTCAGGAGATCGTCACACACCTCCGTGTCCTGGAGAATCCGGACCTCAAATTTCCTAGTTCATTGAGTTCTGTAATAACAAGCCCTTCTAAGTCCTCTTCCCTCTAATGGCAGCTGTTACAAGAAAACCTTTAATTTGTCTGGAAATGAGAGGTTTATAGTTTGAAAACCTTGATATTAGCTAGAAATTGGATTCAAATAACTGAGATTCCAAGTTCATGATATTAGATTATATGGGAACTTTTAACCAACTAAAAGAACCAGAGTGGATGCTTACAGTTTATATTGGCTTAGGAAAAGACAGATTCAAATTATCATCTAAACATAGGCAGGAAGCTAATTGATCATTCCACTGGTAATGCTATTATTTAGCATTAAGGAATCCTGATTCTTGAAGTCAAATGCCCAGTAAAAAATGCATCAGGAAGGTAAAAATAACATGTTTGCTCTTTCTTCTGAGGTAAAAAACAACAACAACAAAAAACTACCATGAAGTATAAATCGCTCTTCTATGGTTCTGGATGGACAATCCTGTCAGGAAATAGGGTGGGTTTTGGAGGATCCCAGTGGCATTGAGACCCATTAGATAATGGATAAAAAGAGAGAGATGCTCCACTAGATAAAGGGTCATGCTCGAACTCCTTTGCACCCAAATGTCCGTGCTTGTCTTTACTTTCTCATTACCAACACCAGAGTTAGAGATTTGCTTTCTGGCTGAATCAAATAGAAGTACATTATTGGGCGAACCCCTTGGGGAGCTTTGAAAGTAAATTGCAGGAGACCTGCCTAAGACAGATCCAGGGTCAGGAGCTTATGTCCGTCTTGATTCTCATCATTTCACTCCTGCTCAAAACAGTTAGAATTTAGAGATGATGTACCAGTGAGATCAGAACTGACAGTTTTATCTCCCCTGGTCACAAGGAAGTGGCCTCAGAATTCCTTCCCTCCCACCAAGGGACAGGCTCAGTGACAGTTGTGATTGAGTGAATTTGACATATTGAGTTCAAAAATACCTTCCACCCAGCAGTACCTTTCTGACAATCACTTCATCTGGGAATAGAATTATCTTTTAAAAGTGGCCCTGGAGTACACATCAGATTATCAGGGTCTTGAGTTGGTAGTTTGCAAAGTGTACTTGACCAGCACATGCCCTGAGCCAGTTTTAGCTTTGCCTCTCTCCTTCACATAACCTGCCAGGGGGAATATATGAAGCCCCTTCCCAACCGAGTGGCTAGAAAGTGCGCTCGAATAAACCACACAGAGACCTCCTTCGTGTTTAGCAGAACAAGGAAGAGAAAATAGTTCTTCCCTGTGTTTCTGGGTAGGCCTGTTTCATGCAGACATTGTCCACAAGAACAAGAGCTAGGCCTTTCCAGATGTTTGTTGAATGAATTAAAGATAATTATACTTTTCTAGTTTGCAGTAGGGAAAAGGCTGAGCAGACAGCATGTGGTGGGGAAGGGTGGTTCTTCTTGTCCCCTCTGCCTGTGGTCCTGCCTGCTCCTGGATGCTGCTGGGAAGCCCAGGTTAGTACCCAGGGTGAAAGTGTGCTGCAATAAGGTGTCTGCCCTGAGTCTGGCGACTGCATTCTTTACATTCTCTGTACCTATAATTCTCTCTCCCTCTCCTGCTGAACTCTAAGCTCTATGAGAACAAAGACAAGGTTTTGTTTACTATTGTCTCCAATGCTTAGGCCAATCCCTGACACACAGTAAGTGCTCAGTATTTATTTGACAATAAAGGTTTGTTTAAAAAATAAATGGAAAAATGAGGAGACAAGGATTTTTCTCCCCTGCCAGATTCCAAAGGGTTATTATTTTTTTTAATGTAAAGAATACCAAATAATATTTCAGTACTCCCATTTGTCTTAGAATCATATGGAAGAAAATTAAGTCAACATTACTCTCTCCATGCTGTCCTTGTGCTGGCTGTCTCTGTGGCCCTTTGAGGCCTACTCTCTTTCCTGTGATCTCTGACCTGTCCTCTGGCTTTCATTGGGTTCAGCAGGACCTGGGAGGCTGTGAAGAAAAGGGGTTGGTGGTATTTACACCCCTGGCTTTGTCCCTGCCAGCCTCCTGACACAGTCCCTCTTACCTTATCCTTTCACCGTGTATTTTAATTGCGTGGGATAAATAATGGGATGCTATTTAAAAGACTGTGTAAGAAAAGTAGAATTCATGGGTGTATGTCCTGACCTGTGTGTGTGTGTGTGTGTGTGTGTGTGTGTGTGTGTGTGTATGTGAGTGCATGCACATGTGATGGAGGTAGTTTAGAATGCCTGTTTTTGCATTTCAGTAAGTAACAGAGAAAAGGAGTATTTTCATTTAAAAAGTAAAGTTGATGTAGGGGTGCTTGAGTGGCTCAGTTGGTTAAGCGTCCGACTCTTGATTTTGGCTCAGGTTGTGATCATGTGGTTTGTGGATTTGAGCCCCCTGTTGGGCTCTGCACTGACAATATGGAGCCTGCTTCTGATTCTCTCTCTCCTTCTCTCTCTGCCCCTTCCCCACTCACGCTCACTTTCTCCCAAAATAAACACATAAACTTAAAAAAAAAAAAAGTAAAGTTGATGTAATAAGTTCCTTTTTATCACATATATTTTAGGAAATCTCTCATTGAAGGGAGTGATTTAAATGGAAAGCATCGTGAAATAATCATCAAGGAGGAGATCTCTCAGCCACGAGGAATTGCTGTCCATCCAATGGCCAAGTAAGCATTTGTAAAAACAAGACACTTTCCCATAGAAGTCATAAGACAGTTCATGTTTGATATACTAGTGTCCAAAATTTGTCTTAAGACCTCAGGTGTTCAGTGGAATCAGAAATCAAGAAAATCCATGAAATTTGTTCAAATTTTCAGAAATGATATAGTTAGCATGACTTCCTCATCCTCTTAATGTCTTTTGACTTTCTATTCTTACATACAAACTTCATTATTCAGATAACCTTCATTTTTTTTTTTAACGTTTATTTATTTTTGAGACAGAGAGAGAGAGAGCATGAACAGGGGAGGGTCAGAGAAAGAGGGAGACACAGAATCTGAAACAGGCTCCAGGCTCTGAGCTGTCAGCACAGAGCCTGACACGGGACTCGAACCCACGGACCGCGAGATCATGACCTGAGCCAAAGTCGGATGCTTAACCGACTGAGCCACCCAGGCGCCCCAAGATAACCTTCATTTTAAGCAAATTTAATTTTTTTTAAAAAAGGAGTGGGCTGTAATTCATTAATTAATTAGACACAAGCCCATTTAAGTACTTTCTTTAAAAATCTACATTATTGATTTCCCAAGTGAAGGATAGTATTTAGATTGCATAGCTTATGAATTCTATTTAGAAAAATTATAACATGAGTTCAAATGATAGGTTATTCCTAGATTTAGACATGTGGAAATAGAAATTCTGAAAGATTAGAAGACTATATTGTTAATTGTGAATTAGCAACATATTGGTGACAGATGTTGGTTTAGGTTTAGAGAATTAAGGAGAATAATGGATTCCTTCCTACTTGTTAAAACAGAAGGATTAAAGACTAACCCTATTTTGTTTCTAATGAAAGTTTTACAGTGGTCCATGGGAAACAATATACTGGCAATAATTGATAATTGATTTGGAGCCAGCCATATGATTAAAAAAGTGGGACTATAATCATCTCCAAACTAACCAGTATAAAAGGCAATGAACCATATGACAAAAAGCGTGCCTCAGCATCTGATTTATGGAAGTTAAAACTGACCAAGTTAACTGAGTACATTGTATAAAATTAGGTAACAGATAAATATGCTATTCCCTTTATGTTGTAATTTAACATATATAGTTTTATATATGCATGGCAGAGGGACAGGCTAACAAGGTTTTATTTATTGCCTTTTGCAGCATGAAACACTAATTTAAGAATATGCTCTTGAACACAGTTTCAATTAGTAATATTGTAAAATTTTTCAAACTAATAATTTCTTCTTTATCCAATGACCTAAACCTTAATTCAGCATTTCCTGTCCAAGATGCTCTACATGGAAAGATAATTTTTGCTATTGAGAATTATTTGTCTAATGTTCACTGCTATACTCTCTATGTTCCTTAGTGTACCACTTCAGCTTATTCTATTTAAAGTGATTTACATTGACATTTTCAGTGATGAAAGAATGAAAGATTTTTGTTCATGCAAATTTTATTTGTTGTATGCTTTCTTGATTAAAGGCGATTATTCTGGACTGATATGGGGATTAATCCACGAATTGAAAGTTCTTCCCTTCAAGGCATTGGCCGACGGGTTATAGCTAGTTCTGATCTGGTCTGGCCCAGTGGAATAACGATTGATTACTTAACTGACAAATTGTATTGGTGTGATGCCAAGCAGTCTGTGATCGAAATGGCCAATCTGGATGGTTCAAAACGCCAAAGACTTGCCCAGAACGATGTAGGTGAGGTTTTGGGATGGGTGATTTCTTAATCTTGGCCTGAGTGTTAACGAGTGTTGATGAGTGTTAATGAGTGTGAAATACAAAATGGGTTTGGGGTGCCTGGGTGGCTCAGTCCGTTGAGTGTCTGACTCTTGATTTTGGCTCAGGCCGTGATCCCAGGGTCATGAGATGGAGCCCTGCGTTGGGCTCCAATCTAAGTGGAGCCTGCTTAAGATTCTCTTTCTCCTTCTTCTTCTCTCCCCTGCTTTCTCTCTCTCTCTCTCTTACTCCCTCTCTCTCTCAAATAAAAACAAACAAACCCCACAAAATATGTTTACACACACACTCACCCTAGGTGCCCTCCTCCTTCAGCCATATGATAAAAAAGGCATGGAGACAGACAGACTTCTTGGGAGATTCCTGAGCTACAAAGATTACCTTCATATTGGAATACTGGGTAAAACGTAGTGATGTATAATCATTTCCCTTTGCCAAGATTTCCCCAAATCAGAAGGAAAATATTAAAAATTTTAAGATCTCTTAAGAATAAGAACTTGGTTTGTTGTCATTTCTTATGTTTTAGACAATGTCATTTGTACAACTGTCATAGTATCACCTTTAGACATTAATGAATAAACATTTATATGCAAAGGATAATAGTTTCCAGATTTTGCACAGAGTGTTGTATATATTCATAAATATATTTAAAATGCTGTAGTCTATGCTAAATGTTGAAAGAGAAATACTGAATGTACCAGGAGCCATTGCATGTTCTTAAGCAGCAAGTGTATATGATAAGACTGGTACCTCAGCATAACCACTTAAGGAACAGCATTAGGGTTGGATTGAAATCCGAGGGAAGGAAATTAGTCAGGAGGCTACAACAGTTGTCCAGTCAAGAGCTGATGAAAGCCTCGGATAGAACATTGCCATGTCAAAGTGGAGTGGAGGACTAGAGTATTTAAAAAATCATTGTGAATGAAAACCTGAGAGGATTTGGTAACAGACTGAATATTAAAATGAGAACCAGGGAGATACTGAATATGCTTTGGAGATTTGGAAACTGGTCGGTTGAGAAGATGCAAAAATATGGTCTCTTTTATGAAGAATCTAACTAATAATCTGTATAAGGTACTGTTTTGTCCATTCTTTTTGATTTAGAGGAAATGAATTTCTAGATTTGTATTATACAGTAAACAGATCATGATAAGTATAGTTGAACATTTTATATACTTACAAGATTCTTTAAAAATTAAAGGTACACTTTACAATAAGTTAAAAACTTATGTATGACCATAAACTATTTATCCATGCAGTTAACAGATATTTATTGAATCATTTGATGGAAGTGGACATACGGTAGAGAGTAAAACGAATATGGTTCCTGTGAAGTCATAGAGTCTAGTTGGGGGGGCGTATATTATTTAAAAAATACATCACCCAAATAAATGGGAAATTAATAGCTTTGCTATATGACAGTATAAAGGAATTTGAAAATTCCTATCCAGAATGTAAAGATACCATATGCTAAACCAAACGCATAACAGATATTTTGTGAATGATTTCTATTGCTGCTGTAATCTAATGACTATACAACTTCTTATTAAAAGCTATTATCAAATATTTGATATGAAAATATCTAAATGACCATTTCCATCATTACAGTGCCATCTACTGGTATATAAGTGGTAACTTCTCAGCTGCTAGCTCAGTATATTTAATGTAAAGATTGAAGGAATTCGTTCTGAATTTAACATTCAACTGTGGCTCTTCTATTAAAAAAATAAGGAAGGGGAGTCTGGGTGGCTCAGTCGGTTGAGCCCAACTCTTGAATTCAGCTCTGGTGGTGATCTCACAGTTTCATAAGTTCAAGCCCCACGTTGGGCTCTGTGCTGACAGTGGAGCCTTCTTGAGATTCTCCCTCTTTCTCTACCCCTCCCCTGCACATACTCTCTCTCAAAATAAATAAATAAACTTTTTTATTTTATTATTTTTTTTAACGTTTATTTATTTTTGAGACAGAGAGAGACAGAGCATGAATGGGGGAGGGGCAGAGAGAGAGGCAGACACAGAATCGGAAACAGGCTCCAGGCTCTGAGCCATCAGCCCAGGGCCCAACGCGGGGCTCGAACTCACGGACCGCGAGATCGTGACCTGGCTGAAGTCGGCCGCTTAACCGACTGCGCCACCCAGGCGCCCCTAAACTTTTTTAAAAAACAAAGAGGACTATGTCTAGTGTGAGGTATTTGTTAAAAAAAACCATAGCTAATTCTCATCAACTATACTTCAATATTAAAATTAAGAAAAATAAATTTTTTCAAAAAGATTAAGAAAACATAGCTAATTCTGACACATGCTACATGTATGAACCCTGGGGACATTATGGTGAATGAAATAAGCCAGTCACAAAAGACAAATACTGTATGATTGTATCTATTTGAGGTCTCTAGAATAGTCACATTCATAGAAGGAGAAAGTAGAATGGTGTTTTGCCAGGGACTAAGGAGAGTGGGAAATGGGAAGTTGTTGTTTAATGGATATAGAGTTTCAGTTTTGCAAGATAAAAAAGTTCTGGAAATCGGCTGCACAGCAAAGTGAATGTACGTAACACTACTGAAATGTGCACTTAGGTTAAGATGATATATTTTATGTTAGATGTTTTTTACCATAACAAAGAAACCTTATAGCTATATAAAAGAATTTCCTTGATGGACTTATAGCTTTAATTGGGGACGAAGAACTAGAAACTAAAATACGTCTTAAAGGCCCTGGTCAATAATGATAGATGGAGACTCGTGGTCACCAGGACAAGTCATTTGAGTCTGCTGCCAGAAGAGGGAGACATTTATTCTAATCCATTACATCCATTGCTTATTTGCAAAAACAAAACAAAACAAAACAAAAACAAAAACAAAAACAAACAAGCAAACAAACAAAAATTGTCCCAGAAAATGTGACTGGACATGATTAAAGCTTCCCAATTTGGGGCTCCCTAGCTTAGCCTCTAACCACTTGAGATAGTGTATTACAACGTTTCTTTGCTTACTATAAATACTTGAATATCTTATCAGTTCCAGGAGCATGGCGAGGTGGTTTAATTGAGGTGGGGTCAGGGAACCCACTTAGGGGTTGATAGGAGTCATGAAAATGGAGGTAGTAGATAATAAATGACTTTTAAAAACTTTGGCTAAGAAGGGAAAGAAAAAGACAAAAAGATGCTAGAGGGGCCAAGGAGATGAGGATATTAATCAGCCAAGGGAAGGAAGCTAGTAGAGTGAAGAGAGTAAAGATGTAAAGAAAGGGATAATTGACAGACAAATTTCAAGAGAAGGCAAGAAGAAAGAGACTAAGAGCACAGGTCATTGGACTAATATGGCATAACAAGAGATATAGGAAAGGAGGTAAGGGTCCAATGCAGCAAAATGTGTTGTTGGAAATGGGAATTTAAGGAGACAGCTATTCAATTACCTCAAATTGTTAAAGATCGTTGCAACAACCTATGACTTTAGTACTTATTGCTGCCATTCAAAAGACAAGGAACCAAATGCAAAGAGAGGTTAAAAATCACTTTCTGAAGCTTAGTCTGTAGTGTCAGAATCACCAAACATGGAAACATTCCCATCCTGGTCTTTTTCTTGATATTCTGTCAATCAACCCACATTCTCCCACTCCCCATATGGTGCGCAACAATGCTAGGACTTCCTAGCGCTAGGCTCGCATTGTAAGATGATGTTTGCTCATCATGTGGGTTCTTCTTGATGCAGGTGTAGTAGTGGCGTGTATCTTGCTTAGCAGCTATATTAAAGGAATGATTTGGTGTAGGAGTTGTGTATGTTGTAAGCCTTGTCCTTTTAAAAATAAACATGGCAGAGACAAGATGTATGTAATGGATTTAAACTGCTTCCAGGTCACCCTTTTGCTATAGCTGTGTTTGAGGATCACGTGTGGTTCTCTGATTGGACTATGCCATCGGTAATAAGGGTGAACAAGAGGACTGGCAAAAATAGGGTACGTCTCCGAGGCAGCATGCTGAAGCCTTCATCACTGGTTGTAGTTCATCCATTGGCAAAACCAGGTACACTGGACATGTTACACAGTCTTTCTTTGGCTGGAATCTGCAACTATTTTAATTGTTTGATGGGAAAAGAGGAGGGGGATTCTCACTAATTCGGGTAGATGTTAAAATTTTGTAAGATGTGGAAGCACCTGGGTTGCTCAGTTGGTTGAATGTCTGACTTTAGCTCAGGTCATGATCTCACAGTTTGTGGGTTCGAGCCCTGCATCAGGCTCACTGCTGTCAGCTCAGAGCCTGGATCCTGCTCCGGGTTTCATGTCTGCCTCTCTCTCTGCCCCTCCCCTGTTTGTGCTCTTTCTCTCTCTCAAAAATTAAAAAAAAAAAAAAAAAAAAAAGATTCCGTAAGATGTGGATTGGGTTTAAACTAAGACAATCTGGTACTGAATTTGGGCTTTATCTCTCCAGTCTCATCTTTACCTCTCCTGGCCAGCTTTTATTAAATGTTCCTTTTCAAGGATGCTTGGGTTAAAGGCACTGAAAGGGAGGTCAGGGTTTGGGGGTGCAATTTAGACACCTGCAATGGAAGCTTCTATCTATACTGGGGCCTTTCCCCACCCCGTGAGAGTGCCAGTGAGTGAGCATTATCCAGTGTCCTATGTAACTTCCTTCTGAATTGCCCTTTGTCAGTTTGACTAGATTATGAGTCAGGAAATAAGGATCACATCTGCCTAAAGAGCTTCTTGAACAAAAGCACTGGCTATACTCAATAAATACTCATAAGGTAATAACATTCTGAGCTTATCTTAGAAATGGCTCCTTTAGGAGCTCTTCTGAAATAGCTCTTGATATAGGCTCCATTTAGATACACTAAGTTTCTCTCCCCAAAAGCTGTACAATGTGATTTGTATCAATGGCACTCTTTTCATCTCCAAGCCCATCTGTGAATGTACCTCTTTTCCCCATAAGGATCAGATCCCTGCTTACACCAAAATGGAGGCTGTGAACATATTTGCAAAGAGAGGTTTGGATCTGCTCAGTGTTTGTGTCGTGAAGGTTTTGTGAAAGCCCCAGATGGGAAAATGTGTCTGGCCCTCAATGGCCATCAGATACCACCGGCAGGTAAGATGATAAATATGTGGCTAAATTATTTTACTTTGGCTCAGGAATATAATTCTACATCAATCGTATGCTTTTGCTGATTTTTAGTATTTTATATTATTAAAAGCTTCCCTGCTTTTAGGGAGGCCAAGTTTGTTTTGTTTTGTTTTGTTTTTCTTTTCTATGAGTTTAGGCTCCTAATTTTTATTTTTTATTTTTAGGCTCCTTATTAAAGACTAAATTCAATTGACCTCCTCCAGTTGTAAAATTAACAAAAAAATATAATATTCAAAATGTTAAGTTTCCAGCCCTCTGGTCCCCCATTTACGATGGAGTGGCCCACACTTGGAAATCAATGTGAGCATTTTACCACCTCAGATAATGTTTAGAGACATTTTGGCCTCAGTTTTTGAAGGTAGTCCTATACAATCCTCTTTCCACATGGCTGGGCTTAATATGAAAAAGCAAAGTCCTTTATAGTAAATAACTTTAGGATATTAAATAAGTGTAAGGAATCTAGCCTGAGAATGCTTGTGATCCACGTTTAAATAACTAATCATGTTTTTGAGGAAGAGGACAGAAGAGTAAATCAAATGTGATGTGTAACCAGTAGTGTGCTGATTTGCTTTCCTTGAATGTGTATGCAAATAATGAAGGAGAATTTGGATTCATCTCTTGAAGTTTTCATACTAAAGAGAATTTAAATTTTATTTACAAATTCTTTAATTCATTTATCTGGTAGGCAAGGTTTAAGTTACGTGGTAGATTAACAGCAAACAAATGGATTAATTATCCGTGGACCAGAATTGGTTATTTTGGATTTTCAGAATTTTCTATTAATTGTTGCTGTAGCACAACAGTTCTCAATATTTTTGGCTTTATGACCCTTTACACTCTAAACATGACTGAAAACTCCAAAGAGCTTTTGTTAATGTGGGTTAAATTTACCAATAGTTATGCTATTAGAATTAAAAATAAAACTAGGGGTGCCTGGGTGGCTCAGTCGGTTAAGCGGCCGACTTCAGCTCAGGTCATGATCTCGCGGTCTGTGAGTTCGAGCCCCGCGTCGGGCTCTGTGCTGACAGCTCAGAGCCTGGAGCCTGTTTCAGATTCTGTGTCTCCCTCTTTCTGACCCTCCCCCCTTCATGCTCTGTCTCTCCCTGTCTCAAAAATAAATAAAACGTTAAAAAAAATAAAAATAAAAATAAAAAACATATCTATATTTTAATATATAATTTTATATAATATTTTATTATGTATGAACATGACATATTTTTAGGGAAATAAATGAAGTAACTATATTTTCTGGAACAAAAAAATGTAGGGAGAATAATAGCATTGTTTTACATTCATATCTTTAAAATCTGGCTTCATATAGGGCAGCTGGATTCTCATATCTGCTTCTATGTTAAATTTGTTGTTGTGTTGTTTTGGTCAAAGCCTATGAAGAAAACCTGACCTCACATAGACGTGGATTTGGAAAAGGGAGGATTGAAAATTTAATAGCCTTTCAGATGCCTTTTTTGTATTCTTTTGATAGTATATCAGAACTGGACAGGTGGTAGTTTCTTAAACCTTAGCCGCAATGTGGAATCTGAAGCCACATCAATAATCTTTTTGTCACCTGTTATATTAAAATCCAGTGGGGTTTTTTTGTTTTGTTTTCTTTTTGTTTTGTACTTTGAGTGGCTCTTTTACCAATGTGTGATTTTGTGGCATCATGTTGGTCATTTGAAAAAACTGGCTGGCCGAGTTGTTCCAAGTGTCACACACATCCAGTCACGTTCACTAATTAATTTCCCTCAAGCCCATTAGAAAAGCTCTTGAGTTTTGAGATTTTGTCAAGCTCAGGATAGTGGGAAAATTTTTCCAGAATTCTACTTTTCACTTGAAAGCTGAAGTTTTATCATTGGCAATAAGTACTGTCGATTGCTTTTCTTGAAACAACATACTCACTTCATTTTTGGAAGGTGCTTGCCAGATCTCCAAGTGTTAATAACATACTTTGTCAGTCTCCCAAGTAAAAATTATGTCCATTGAAAAAGAGGCTAGTTTCAACTTGCAGCTACACACGTGCTTTTCCTCCAGACGACTATAATCGCTTCAGTGTGGACACAGAGTGTTTTATATATACTTTCCATTTCATTGTACAGAATATTAAAGAGCCAAGTACTCCATGGTTGAGATTTTAAAAAATTAATAATTCTTACTGTTTCATCATAGGTCTTTTTAAGTGAAACTGTGTGTGTGTGTGTGTGTGTGTGTGTGTGTGTGTGTGTCTGTGTGTGTGTGTATGAATGTGTGCAGTGAAGACATGACTGTTAGTTGAGTTTTGTGCCATTGCCTTAATTCATACTAAGGCACCAGTAATTTTGCCTAATTGGTTTGCCCCATTAGTATCAAAGTCAACACAGGGAAAAAAGGCAAACAATATAACATGTATTTGTGAAAGTAGTTTTGATGTTATGGACTCTGTGCAATGGGAACCCACTAGAGAACTAAGAGAACACACTAAGTGTTTTAGGGGATCAATTTCTCCCATGTACTGGGTTCCATGCCTATGTTAAATTATGACTTGTTTATACCCTTCCATGTTTCTTTTAAAAAATTTTTTTAATGTTTAATTATTTTTGAGAGAGAGAGGGGGAGAGACAGAGGATGAGCCGGGAAGGGGCAGAGAGAGAGGGACACACAGAATCCAACGCAGGCTCCAGGCTCTGAGCTGTCAGCACAGAGCTTGACGTGGGGCGCGAACTCACAAACTGCAAGATCATGACCTGAGCCGAAGTCAGACGCTTAACTGACTGAGCCACCCAGGTGCCCCTTCATGTTTCTGAATACAGGTAAAATAAGGCTAAAGTAAGTATTGAAAGCAGCCTAAAGGAGAAAGAATATGTATGGAAGGCAGGATGGGGAGATCATCTTATTAATTTGTCCTTATAGCAGGCTGTGATTATGAGCTGATTATGTCCATTAGGATTTTAGCATTTTATGCATTGTTTTTGCCAGTACCTAAATTGGTCTTGTCTTTTTGCCCACTGTCTCTCCCTACCCTCAACTGTCAAGTGCACTGAGTGAAGCTGGGAGGGTGTGGTATAGCAGGTGAGGTTTTCTAAGTCACCAAGATACTGCTAGTTGAGTGCTCTTACTGTACAAGTAAGTCTGA
This sequence comes from Prionailurus viverrinus, assembly GCF_022837055.1. Classification (NCBI taxonomy): domain Eukaryota; kingdom Metazoa; phylum Chordata; class Mammalia; order Carnivora; family Felidae; genus Prionailurus; species Prionailurus viverrinus. Next base: position 113,710,308 of record NC_062564.1, on the reverse strand, counting down.
AATTATAACCAACAAACATCTATAAATATAAGTTAAAATCAAAACTTTCTTGAATCATAAAAGGTAAACTAACTGTATCTTTTGACCTTCAGTAGGTAGTGAAGCAGATCTAAGTAACCAAGTAACGCCACTGGATGTCTTATCCAGGAATAGAGGATCTGAAGATAACAGTACAGAATCCCAACATATGCTAGTGGCTGAGATCATGGTGTCAGGTATGAATGATGAGTTCTCCAACACAGCTTTGGTTCCAACAATTTCCATCCTTCTAATTAGAATACTGAATTCATTCTCTAACTTTGGCTAAATGTACACAAAACTAGTGAAGCCAAACCTTGGACTCAAATTTTGGTCCTTCTTTTCTGAACCGTGTGCCTGAGGAAAATGGCTCCCTATTAGACAGGACATGAACTTTACTCATTGAGAATCTTTGAACTGAAACTTCTTTGAAGAAATCTAACTTGGAAACAAAGGTGAAAAATAAGACAAAACAGATATGAGTGTATCCCTATCCATACCTAGTATTTTTTATCTTTTGCCCATCTAGCTATACTTCCGTTAGTGTGAAAAAGTAGATTGTAACTGATAAGCAAACGTAAGTTGGTTGCTTCAGCTGCTCCAAAGTTTACAAACGGCAAGTATTTGAATTGTTTTCTTCTGTACTGCACGTTTATCACCGAAATACGAAATAATTTGTTCAGTATGTAACAAGTTTAGGGAGCCTCATTCTTTTATATTCTGTATTCTATTTACTCATGAGGTCAATGGTGTTCAAACTGGGCTTAGCTCAGCCCTAGATCTTTTGCAAACCCCACCCCTTCTTCACTCGGCTCTCTGCCCTGTAATCAGTGCAGCTCTACTTTGAAATGTTTTATTTATTTATATTTCTGGCTAAGATTTTATTTTATTTTTTATTTATTAAAAACATTTTTTTAGTGTTTATTTATTTTTGAGACAGAGAGAGACAGAGCATGAACGGGGGAGGGTCAGAGAGAGAGAGGGAGACACAGAATCTGACACAGGTTCCAGGCTCTGAGCTGTCAGCACAGAGCCCGATGCGGGGCTTGAACTCACGAACCGTGAGATCATGACCTGAGCCGAAGTCGGACGCTTAACCGACTGAGCCACCCAGGCGCCCCAAGATTTTATTTTAATAAAATATCTGTGGTGAAAAATAAGTTTGAAAGCTCCACATCAAGATCTTAGATACACTTAAAGCTCTCATCCAACTTTGGTGGCCTGCAGACTCCTTTGCCAGTGTACCAGAGCCTGGAAACCTCTTACCTCTCCCTATAAAAACTTATCAGTGTGATTTTTTTTTTTTTATAAAATGCAAACACAGAGGTGGATATTTTTGGTAATAATAACTTGTACAGAGGTTTAGAGTTTACCAGTTACTTTAACCTCTAATATGATTCTTATCACAACCCATCACTTAACAGATTTGAAAACTGAAGCTAAGATATATTAATGTAATGAGTTTACCAAAGACTTTTGAAAATTAGGACCAAATAATTAATTCATGTCAAGAAAAAAAATCAGGAAAACATGATCACATTAGGAATATTCCTCATTTAGTGACTATTTGCTACACACTGTGCTAAGCACTAGGGATACCATGAGGAGCTGAAAATAGCCTTGACATCCAAGGTCACAGTCTGATGTGGAGGCAAAAAAATGATAGAATAAAACAATATTAATAAATATTAGCAGTATCGAGAACCTTTTCAAAGTTGCTAGGGCTCCCTAAAGGTTCATGAAGCATATTTTGAAAGGCTAATGTTTGGGAGATTCCAAGACCAAGATGAATGACAGATAGTAAATTAGACACATGGATGGGATGGAGGGGAAGATGAGATGGCCAAAGATTGGAATACATATACTGTATAATAGGCTGTGTCTGGCTTCATACCTGAGACTGTACTGTACCTTGTGCAGAATGGATGGAATTGATTGCCTTTGTGAAAACTGCCTCCTCTTTCCATATCTAAACTATGTTCTATTTTGTCTTAGTCTATAAAGTTTTAGTTCTACCTGTGTTAGGCTAAGGGTCATATTTATGTTTTGTAGTGAGATTTCATTTAAACAAAATATCTATGCCACAATGAATTTGAAAATGGTATAAGAGATTTTAGGTCAGTATCAATATATTCTTATTCACCAAAGACACAGAGACTGGTATATAGCAAGTAGATCTGCATAGAAGATGGCAAAGAAATTCAATCATAAAAAAGTTTCATGGTCAGGTTTACAAAAATAACGAGTTCTTCTAAATTCATGAATAAAATTTAAAATTCTTAACATGGCCTGTTGGGCCCTGGATGAACTAGTCCTTACACATCTCAACAGCCTCAATGTGTGCCTTTCTAGCCTCGTCTTTTTTTTTTTTTTAATTTTTTAAATGTTTACTTATTTTTGAGAGAGAAACAGAACACAGCATGAATGGGGGGAGCGGCAAAGAGAGAGGGAGACACCGAATCTGAGTCAGGCTCCAGGCTCTGAGCTGTCAGCACAGAGCCCGACACTGGGCCCAAACTCATGGACTGTGAGGTCATAACCTGAGCCAAAGTCATACCTTACGGACAGAGCCACCCAGGCACCCCTGTCCTCAGCTTTCTATGGCCAGCTTCAGTAATACTGGCCTTGCCTATAACATACTGATGTTGTGTTCTCAGCCCACAGTATTCTTTCTATACCCTTTCAAGTCCTATGTATCCTTCAGATCTCTCAGAAAGCTTTTCCTAGTCTCCTAACAGGGTAAGATGAGAGTTATTTCAGCTCTCTTAGAATGTGGTATTGTTTCTTGAGAGTGCTTATCACACGTGTACTTCAATAATTAATTACACAAGAAAGCAGAACCCTGTCTATATTCTCTATCACTGTATTTGTGGCTCTCTTTGGATCTGACATATAGTAGGAACTTTTAAATGAATTAATTTTATTAGTTTAATTAATAGTCCCAAGAGTCTTTTCTTTTTTAAAAATTATTTATTTATTTTGGAAGCGACAGAGACAGCATGAGCAGGAGAGAGGCAAAGAGTGAAGGAGAGAGAGAGAATCCCAAGCAGGCTCTGCACTGCCAGTGCAGAGCCCAGTGCAGGGCTCGAGCCCATGGAACTGTGAGATCATGACCTGAGCTGAAACCAAGCATCAGGCACTTAACCAACTGAGCCACTCACGTGCCCCATCAAGAGTCTTTTCTAATGTGATAAGGCTAATTCTGATTCAGCCGGTCACAATACGCTTCTTCTTTGTTGTCCTTATTTACATATGTGTAGAATTTATTATTCTCAAGCCTTTTTAAAAAAATCACGTTTTTTCAAGTTTGGGACACCTGGTGGCTCAGTCCATTAAGCACCCGACTCTTCATTTTGGCTCAGGTCATGATCTCATGATTCAAGAGACCGAGCCCTGGGTCAGGCTCTGCACTGGCAGCATGGAGCCTGCTTGGGATTCTCTCTCTCCCTCTCCCTCTGCCCCTCCCCTTGTCGCTCTCTTTCTGTCTCAAAATAAATAAGTAAACCTAAAAAAAAAAGAAAAAGAACACGCTACTCTTGATCTTGGGGTCATGAGTTTGAGCCCCACATTGGGTGTAGAGCTAACTTAAATAAATAAACTTAGACAAAAATCACTTTTTTTCCCCAAGTCCTTACAATAATCATGTGAAGTAGATGGGACAAAAAGTGTCACCTGTATTTTGGGTATTTTGGAGAAGAGGAATGTGAAGCCTAGGCATTCCTTCCAGAGGAAGTTTGTGGCAGAAAGAACTTTGGTTATGGCCCATCCCCCTGCAACAGCACATCCATTGCTTTTCATTATGCAAAAGCTGCCTTGGGGTTTGCAAGTTACCAAATAAATCCTGAGCCATATTCTAATTTAAGGCAATTCTGCAAGTGATTTAAAATGTCTTGGGTAATTGGATACTGTCCATTATACACTGAACAGCCTTGTGACTTGAGCGCTAGTCTTCCAAATGCATGCCAAATAAAATATAATTGATTTAGTCTGAACTTATCCATCTTGAAGAGTCATGAGTGACAGGAGAGGACCAAGCAAGAATGAAGGGCATGTGTTCCCACAAGAGAAACCTCACTCAAATAGCTAAGCAAATCAAATGCAATTACCCAATGTCTACATTCACATGGAACCTGAATCCTACTTAGATCATTTAACTTTCTTTTATTTATGGACAAATTTAGAGTGCTTCTTTTACCTCTTCGGTACTCAGATGAGCAAACTTACCAGTGAATAGAGAGATGATAGTTCATATCCTGCTGTGGTATGTCAGGCCCCCCAACTGCAAAAGAGAGGAGACATTTGGAGAATGATTATATACATGAGTAGTCAAAGGAAAAAAAAACACAAAACTTGCTCATGTTTATGGCTCAACATGTAGCTCCATCCCCTGGGGCATTTGCATTTCAATGGAGTATGAAATGAAATGATCCATTTACAGCATTTAGTTTGCATGGTTCATGACTTTTGTAAAAGTGCCTTGAAGTTTGCAAGTCACTGCATAAATCTTGTGACATACATTTCTCTTTTATATGAAACATAGTCTTAGTAAATTGACAATAAATCTTTCTATTGTATCTTGTGTTATTATAATAAATTGTTGTTTATTGTTTCTCTGCCATGTTGGTACACAGATCTACTTGCTGTATATTAGTCTGTGTCTCTTTGAGGGATAAGAATATATTGACCCCTATTGTATGTCATGATGGTTGGAAATTCTCAAATAAACAATACAACTTTTGAAACTTGAGTGCATTCACTCCTAGGAATGTTATGGTTCAGACTTGCAAATGGTTTTTAAAAAATGATAAACAAGTTCACACAGGGCTCTTTGAACACCAAATAGTTCTTTAAGACTAGAGACTTATTGAGAGCATGTAAATGGAAACATATGGCTGGTGGATCCTTTAATATAGATAAAGCTTATAGGTCAACAAATTGTTTCTATTTGGAGGTTAACTATCCCAGAACTCAGGAAAGGAAGTGCTGGAATGTTCTGTAGAACCCCAAACAGTCAAGTCCATTTCCCCCCCTGAGGTCTGCAAATAATCTGATGGGTTTCTCCCTGTTTGCAGATAATGACGACTGTGGTCCTATAAGATGTGGTACATGGGCTCAGTGTATTTCAGAAGGAGAAAATGCCACATGTCAGTGTTTGAAAGGATTTACTGGCGATGGAAAACTATGTTCTGGTAAGAACAAAGGCCAATACACATAATATCTGGAAAACAGTGAACTAGATAATACTGACTCAAAATCTCCAGAGGATTTATGTAATCAACAGGATTGAATAAGTTATTTGATATTAGCTAAAAAGATGATGGATAGTATATATAGAATATATGAAACACATGATATGTGGTTATATTTCAGTGAGTTTATATTAAAATTACATAATATATGCAGTTGACATTAAAGGAAAAAATATAATTAGCTTCAGAAACATGAATTTGAGTTCAAGTCAAATTTATGAAGTCAACAATTCCAATGAAAACACAACTTTCTCCCCTAAAAGCTGAGGTTTTGCTGGATAGGTTTCTATTTTATATTGATAGCCTTGAAATTTTAAGTTAGTGACTACTGTAAAAATCTCAGTTCTCATGGTCTGAAACTCTGGCACAATGTGGTGTATATACACATACTTAGCTAATCAGACACCTGAGAAATCTGTAGAAACGGATTCAGAAGGCAACTTTACAACCAAGATGCAGAGTCTGCATTACATTTGCAAATAGCATCTGCAAGCAGCTGAAAGGTCGTATTTGAGCTTATGTTTCTTTTTTCCTATGACTCTCATTTGTGTACATATTTCACTAGTTGGTCATGTTGCCCACAGATATAAATGAGTGTGGGACAAGCACCACCGTTTGCCCTCCCACCTCCTCCAAGTGCATCAACACTGAAGGCGGCTACGTTTGCCAGTGCTCAGAAGGCTACCGGGGAGACGGGATTCACTGTCTTGGTAAGAGAGCACGTGTGCCAAGGGAGGAGGGTGGAGGCAGGCCTCAGAGAATCATGAGACACGGTGGGTGTGGTGGGTCAGGAGAAGACAGGCTATAATTTAGGTGCCACGCATGTTAGGACTGAAAGAGAAGTTGCGTGATGTTCAAACTGACATATCTCAGTTCTTGATGAATAGTCAGGTTTGTGCCCTTGTGCTATGACTGCAGTCATCAGCTTCAAGACCCCAAAGACGTGGTTTGCCGCTCTGCCTTCCTTTCTCTGGGATTTGAGTGACCCCCGTGCCTCACCCACACTCTATACCTCGAGCCATCCTCGGGGGAATTGTACAGCATTTTCACTGTCATTGAATTTGGCAGTTGAACTGTGGTGAACTGCAGAGCTGCTGTAGGTCTGTTGGAAGTGACTGCTATGTGCATGAAAGAAAGGAAAAATGGTTCTATGAAGGGGTTCATCAGGTGGCTCTTGATAAGTTTCAAAAGATGAGAGATTCAAGGGGCACCTGGGTGGCTCAGTCAGTTCAGTGTCGGACTTTGGCTTGAGGTTTGTGGGTTTGAGCCCCACCTTGGGCTCTGTGCTGATGGCTTTGTGCTGACAGCTCAGAGCCTGGAGTCTGCTTTGGATTCTGTGTCTCCCTCTCTCTCTGCCCCTCCCCTGCTCACACTCTGTCTCTGTCTCTGTCAAAAATAAATAAACATTAAAAAAAAAAGATGGGAGATTCAAGTCACTGACATTTGGATACAAGTAAAGCATGATTAAGACCTCTTTTCATAATTACCATCCTCTGCCAAGATCTGGGTGTGGCTTTTGGGTTGGGAGTTCACTTAGTGGATGTCTGCCATCATTCCAGGTGTCAGTAGCATAGTAGTCCGCACAAGTGGGGACATGCCTGAAGCCATCATGGCCCAGTGAAGTGGTTATCTGAAGTTTAACAGGGCTTTAACATGTCTCTTTCAGTATTTTCTTTTCCTTCTGAAAACATACAAATCTTTTCACAGTGAGGGGCAGATGACCCGATAAGACACTAAAATGCTATTGCTTTCTCCCACATGTTGAGGTTGAAGATGAAATCAGTCATAACTACCAGTTTTCTGGATCTGGTTGGTTTAAATCAGACCTTTATCAGATTAGTTTTGTGGAGCCCACAGTCATTTGTAAATGCTCTTTTAAGCACATATTTGGCTGTCAGTCAGGAAAATGTCACTGCTCTAATTAAGCAGGCTCATAGATAATTTAGACAAACAGGCTTTATATTTAATTCAAGAAAGGTATACTTTCTTGAATGTTTAAACTCATTGTAGTCTGGATTCTCACTGTGTCACTAACCTACCTCCTTCCAGTAGTGGGCACACAACAGGGGATCATGGCCCAGACTACCTGGATGGCATGGAATCCTCAGGCCACATGGAAGAATGGGCCTATTCTTGTTCTCTGTGTGTGTGTCATTCTCCCTCTCTGTCTTCCTCCCCCCCTCCCTCTCCCCCTCTCTCTGACTCTCTCTCCCTCCCCCTTCTTTCCTTCCTTCCTCTCCATATATATGTAGATATAGTGCTTTAAACCATGCCTGGCACATAAGTGCCATTGTTGTTATTCTTATTCTTAAGAGTAGTTGTAGTTTTTGGCCAAGACTATATCTTTGTTTTTGCTTCTTAGAAAAGCTTTCTCTGACTCTTAAGATAACAGTTCATAGAAATTATAACAGGAAGTAAGTAAAAAAAAAAGACTCAATTTGAGCCATCAGGATAGCAGTTCAATGTGACATATATTCATTTAGCTCTTATTAGTGGAAAGACACAGCAGTAGGACCTGTGAGGAAGACCAGAATGCTGGAGGTAGAGCTTGTTTGCGAGAAGAGCAGGATCTAGAAGAAATGGAGCTAATAATAAGTAGAGAAGAAGGGTGTGCATCATGGGAGAAGTAAAAACTACAGTGAAAATTCAGAACTGGGAGAATATCTGTGTGAGGTATTAGGAAAGACTTCATAAAAGAAGTATCACTATGGATGGACCTTGTGGCATGAGGAATTTTTATTTATTTATTTTAAGGGGGTGGGGAGAGGCAGAGGGAAAGAGAGGGGTGGGGGGAGAGAATCCCACGCAGGCTCTGCACTGTCAGTGCAGAGCCTGACGTGGGGCTTGAACCCAGGAACTGTGGGATCATTACCTGATCTGAAATCAAGAGTCAGACGCTTAGCCAACTGAGCCACCCCGGCAACTCAAGAGTAAATTTTTATTAGAAATGTGAAGGAAGGGGGGAATTCCAGGCACAAACATATTACAGGTCTATTTGGGAGGTAGAGAATAGCCCAACTGATCCTTAAGTGTAGTGGGTGTGAGAGAAACAGACTGAGGCTGGCAAGGCGATGTCTTAGTCTGCTCAGGCCTTCATAACAAAATACAGCATCGACTGGATGGCTCAAACAACAGAAATGTATTTCCTCACAGTTCCGGAGCCTAGACATTCCAGGTCAATGTGCTGGCTGATTCAATTCCTGGTGGCAGGTCTTCTGGGCTTGCAGACCACAGCCTTCTTATTGCATACTCACATGCCTTCCTGCTGTCATTGGGGGTGGGGGGGGTGGGGCATGTGGTGTCTCTTCCTTTGCTTTTTTTAAATGAAAAAAAAATTGCTTTAATGTTTATTTTTGAGAGAGATAGAGAGAGGGAGAGACAGAGCACGAGCAGGGGACAGGCAGAGAGATCCAGAGACACAGAATCTGAAGCTCTAGGCTCTGAGCTGTCAGCCCAGAGCCTTATGCGGGGCTTGAACTCAGGAGCTGTGAGATCATTCTCTCTCTTTTCTTATAAGAACTTCAATTCTGTTGGATTAGGGCCTCACTCTTATGACCTCATTTAGCTTTAATTACTGCCTTAAAGTCCCCATCTCTAAACATAGTCCCATTGGGGGTTAGAACTTCAACATATGGATCTCGAGGGAGATTCAATACAGTTCATAACAAGTGGGTTGGGTTACATATGTAGGAGACTAGAAGCTGAGCATCAGTCATTGGGGTTTTACTTCTCTAGACCAGCACCATCAAACAGAAGTGTAATGTAAGTTACATATATGACTTTAATTTTGCTAATAGCCACATTACAAAAAGTACGAAGAGACAGGTGAGATTAATTTTAGATTTTATTCAATCCAATATGTCAAAGGTATTAATATGTTAATATGTAATCAATATAAAAGTTATTGAGAGATTTCACATTTTTGCTTCATGTTGGTACTAAGTCTTCAAATCTGGGAAGTGTTTTACACTTACAGCATGTCAGTGTAGACTGGCTGCCGTTTCAGATGCTCATACACACACGGCAGTGGCGGCCACCTCGGGCAGCTCAGCTGTAGGCAGCAGGGAGCCACCGGCAGCATTTGAGGCAAGTGGTGTACTGATGGGCAATGTGCTTTAGGAAGAATAATCTGGCACTGGTGTTTAGGAGTAGAGTGGGGGAGAGATGGGATGCAGGGAACGGAGTAAGGCCGTTCTATTAGTAATGCAAAGTTGAAGAGAGGAAGGATCTAGATGTCAGGGGGGTGGTAATTGAGAAAGAAAATGATGGTAGTTGGGAAAGAAAGGGATGAGTTAGCTTATATTTATGTAGGAAAAAATGCAGAAGTGTTTTATTTGACATAACATGTATGTCAATGACTGGAGGTCTATTTGCAAAAGTTAAGAATGAATTTTTAGGATTTGATTTTCTAAATGTTTGCCTAGAGATAGTTTACCAATCTCCAGCCTCCCCACTGAGCTGCTGTTGGGATGTCTCCTTTCTCCCAAGCAGTAGGAAAACATCCAGCCATATTTCAGGAGTTTAGAACACCTGAATGGGCAGGCAGCTGAGGGACTCCATTCATCTTTGTGTCCGATATTCATGATATAATTTTTAAATTTTTTAAATGTTTATTTATTTTTGAGAGAGAAAGAGAGAGAGAGACAGAGTGTGAGCAGGGAAGGGGGACAGAAAGAGAGGGAGACGCAGAATCTGAAGCAGGCTCCAGGCTCTGAGCTGTCAGCACAGGGCCCGAAGCGGGGCTCGACCCACGAACTGTGAGATCATGACCTGAGCCGAGGTCGGACGCTTAACCGGCTGAGCCACCCAGGTGCCCCAGGATATAATTTTTTAATCAAAATATGCAAAGCCTCCGAAAGCATGCAGCATGACAAAAGTTGAATATGTTCCCCTCCCAGAATGTTGGCTCTTCCAATAGTATAACCCTTTTTCCTCCTCTGCACCTCACTTTTCTCCTCCCTACTTCCTTTTTTTTTTCTGGCAGATATTGATGAGTGCCAGTTGGGCATACACACCTGTGGGGAAAATGCCACCTGTACAAATACGGAGGGAAACTACACCTGCATGTGTGCCGGCACCCTGTCTGAACCTGGACAGATATGTCCTGGTAGGTTGGTGGGTGGTCTAAATCCAAGGAGGGGCTTAATTTTGGAAAATTCTCTACCCAATGTATTTGCTCTAGAGATTCTGGAAAATCATTGGATTCAATCGGCTGGTGAGTTTATTTTCCTCATTCGGTTGATACTAAGCTTGAGAATGTGAAATAGTCCAAATTTTCTTAATTTAATAGCATCTGGAATAAATTCTGTTTTTATCACTACAATTCACTAAAGGTGAGAATACAGATGGTTTTCTTTAACTATGTGACTAATGTCTTAATTTGTAATGTTGATTTCTGGGACTGCTGGAAAAACTTCGCAGGTCAAAGCAGGCCAGGAAGGACATCTAGATCCTTAGCATTTTGAATCACTCTTAAAGATTTTAAAATATTACCTTAAAAATTAGTATTTCTTGATCTGAATTAGAACTTCATCTCTTTTTTTTTTCCTTTTTAAATGTTAATGGTTGACTTCTGCTTCCTCAAGCATCTCTCCAACAGGCAGTATGTTCTCACCATCCTCACAAGGGAGCTGCCTTCACCCCAACCTTCGAAACCAGGATCAGGGACTCTTCCCCATTGCCAGAAATTCACCTGTCTCAGCTCTGAAAACACCCCAAGAAGGGAAATTTCTGCACTTACCTGGATCTTTTTTTTTTAAACACATGATTTTTCTCAAATAATTTGCTCTTCTTAAAACTATTGAAGGACTACTAATATTTATATAGTCGGCTACACATCCTAATGTTTTCCTTTTATTTTTATTTATTTATTTTTTTTTCAACGTTTATTTATTTTTGGGACAGAGAGAGACAGAGCATGAACGGGGGAGGGTCAGAGAGAGAGGGAGACACAGAATCGGAAACAGGCTCCAGGCTCTGAGCCATCAGCCCAGAGCCCGACGCGGGGCTCGAACTCACGGACAGTGAGATCGTGACCTGGCTGAAGTCGGACGCTTAACCAACTGCGCCACCCAGGCACCCCCCTAATGTTTTCCTTTTAATAAGCAGAGAATCGTTCAATAAAAGGAATTTTTACGACTTTGACATTCCCTCTCTTATGGTAACATTTCTTTTCTGTCAAAGTTGGTACTCTTGTCTTTGAGGGCTCCTCTGAAAGTTGAATTATTTTTAGAAGAAAGCATTGTATGGGAGAAATTTTTGAGGCTTTCAGAGTATTGGGGGTAAAGATTGTATACTGGTGGGTGATTGATGAGCCATAAAAAGATCTGTTGTTGTTCAGTAAGACCCTCTTAAAGCTATCTGGCATTTTACACAGTTAGTGTGTGTTTGTGGATGACAGATGCACTTTTATAATGAGACCAGTGACTTGGGATTCATGGAATTATTTAGAATTGACCAATCTCTTACTTGCTTCCATTATGCTTTCTGTCACATAATACTGAACCCAAAGAAAGAGTGGCTGACTTCATAGTGAATGACATGAAGTCTGGTTGGGAAAGTGAAACTAGAGTCACTTGTGACGATTCTTGTCCCTAAAGGACACTGTATCACAAGTTGTTCACAGAGACTAATTCCTGATATTAAGACCTGAAAGATCTAATCACTTCAGAAAGTAAGAGTAATGTCTTTGATTCTTGTAGACTCTACTCCTCCTTCTGTTCTCATGGAGGATGGCCGCTATTCTGTGAGAAACAGTTATCAGGAATGCCCCCCATCCTATGACGGGTACTGCCTCTATAACGGTGTGTGTATGTATATTGAAGCAGTGGACAGATACGCATGCAAGTAAGTCGAGCTATCTTTGTGGTGGCACAGAGATATGATATTGTAGTCTGTAACTTTTAGCTAATTGATAATATTTGTGTCAAGGAGAGTTTTCTATAGGTAGGTTTTTGCTAGGTAGAAATATATAAATACACATATATAAATTGTGTGTGTGTGCATGCTGCACCCTCCCTACACATCACCCCCCACCGCCAAGCTGCCAACAGTAAATATACATTTAAAGAATTGGTGACTTTCCCTTTTACTTAACTTGATGTTACTACTGGTACAGTCTGGGGCATAAACCTCTCATTCCGGCTGAAAACTTGGGTTTGTGAAAGAATCCCTTAAAACTTTTGATTTATTTTCTGCCACATATATGGAGAACACCCACAATGCGTTTCCGAATTTACAAAACTATTATATATTCACATTGAACTTCTTACCTTCAGTGTTCAAAACTAGCAAAGAAATTATTTTTCTTCTTTTCTTTTTTTTTTTAAGGTTTATTTATTTTTGAGACAGAGAGAGACAGAGCATGAACAGGGGAGGGGCAGAGAGAGAGGGAGACACAGAATCCGAAGCAGGCTCCAGGCTCTGAGCGGTCAGCACAGAGCCCAACGCGGGGCTCGAACTCACGGACCGTGAGATGATGACCTAAGCCGAAGTTGGACGCTTAACCAACCAAGCCACCCAGGCGCCCCTTTTTCTTCATTTTCTAATAGTTGGTGTTTACATTTTCTGTGGGTTAGTAACAAGTGTTGGAAGCGGCACCTGCTGCCCCTTGCTCCTTTTTTGTCCCCATGACAGGTTCACGGTGGACACGGTCAACTGAAAAGCAGGTCTGAGGGTGACCTGAAACCATAGGTCCCTCTACCAAACTTATTCAGAAAACATTTCCGTTGGAGCTTTTGAGAAAACCACACTCACAGTATCTAGTTCCGCATCAAATTTTACTCTTAATGGATCTTATATTTTGAAGTCAATCAGGGGGAACTGATAGGTACTGAAAAATAAATAGGTCTCCTATGGCTAGACACCTGACTCATTGATGATTTTCTCTGTGCCTGAGGAAGACGTGATAAAATATTCTGATCTTCATGAATACATGCTATAAGCTTAAAGGCTTTTATTATTTTATGAATAGTAATCAGCAGAAGCATAGTCTAAATTGTTAGAAGAACAAGTTATATCATGTGACAAAGTGAACGGTCTTGCATTATAAATTGTGTCCGCTAGACAAAAATCATGAAAAATGCTCATGCATATAGTGAAAATGACTCAATTCTCATAGAATTCTACCTTCATATTCATATTTTTATGTTTATTTATTTTGAGAGAGAGAGAGCATGCAAGCAAGTGGGGGAGGGTCAGAGAGAGAGAGAAAGAGAGAGAGAGAGAAAGGGAGAGGGAAAGAGAGCAGACTCCCAAGCAGGCTCCTCGTGTCGAGGCCGCTACGGGCTCCAACCCACGAACTGTGAGATCATGATCTGAGCCAAGATCAAGAGTCAGAAGCTTAACCAACTGAGCCACCCAGGTGCCTTTTCATATTCATATTTGCATGCTGTAATTTTCTAAAATAAATCCAATGTTCACAGTAGTTATCCTTGATTTTTGTTAATAAGAATCTTTTTTTTTTTTACTTGTTCATAATTTCTTGTTATCCAAAATAATGAAATTACGGAGATAAATTTATTCGGTCACGGTTTGTTTTTCTCTATGATACTTTACTTTTAGATTATAAAAGACATTACAATAATGTGAAAGGTATTTCACAATTACGTATTGCATTTAGTACATTATTTTCGTTTGACCCAATAGCATCAATTCATTAAATGATTAATCAACTCTTTAGTATGCTGCTTTTCTTCCTGTCATTAAATCCTGATGAAAGTATCTTATTCCCTGATAGTGTTTTAAACATGGGTTGCTACAAAATGACAATTAAACTAGAGATAACACTCACATTTGAGACCTTTAATCAAAAGCAATATTTAAAATATCACCAGAGTTCCCATTAATCTAGATCACAACTTTGTTTTTGAATTCTACATTTGATAAAAGTGTGGTTTAATCAAACATTGAACCCTTTCCTCCTTTTGCCCTGCTGATCTCACCTTGTATTTTTAAAAATTCTGCAATAACACATCTCTAGAAGTGTGCACCAGTCTAACTTTTATTAGAAACACTGCATGGGCATCATTCTGCAGAATGTTCTTAACACTGTGAGCAGGTTTAGAAAGGGCTGTTCTACTGTCCTTGCTTGCAGGTGATGGAAACTCCCCTCAATACAGAGATCCCCTAGTTCCCTGGGGGTGCAGAGGATGTGAGAACTGATGTCTCCACACCCCATGTCTTCCTCAAAGATTCCCTGGTGTGGAGAGTCTCAGAAGACCAAGCCTCCTGAGCTAAGTGGAGGTCCTCGTTTACTCTGTGTTGGCTTTGAACCACCCCACATCCTTCTGGCCAGGTCTTCTCGAGATCAAGATCCCCCAACTCCAGTGCTGTGAAATGTTTCATGAAAAAAAGTTGTGTGGTCAAATCAGTTTGAGAAATGCTACACACTCTAGCCCTCAGTTCTTGATCATAGTACACCACAATGTGAAAAAGTCTTGTGAACCTTTTTTCAGTCCAGAATTTCTTAAAATTATTTAAACAAACGAACTCGGGTTTGAATAATTTATTTGAATAAATAAACCCAGGAATCTTTTGCTTGGTTTAACAGGACTAGTTAATAACCCAAAGAACGAGTAGTGGGTGACCCATCCATGTGAAATGCTAACTGACAGCCCAGAAAGGCGTCGATATTACAGCTTGCCTTAGCTCCCCAGCACTCTTGCCCATGTGATTGGCATATTCCTTGAGACCCTAAAATCTCTGAGGTTGATATCCAACAGTTTAAAAGAGGCTGTTAGGCATTGGTAGTAAAGGACTATAACCAAAGATAGCTAGAGTTAAAACAGTATCCAGGAAAGCATGGAGTAATTTGATGGTCCTTTATACTTACTACACTCAGATCCTATCCTCTCTTTCATGGTCCATTCTAGAAGAATAGCTTCTCTCTCTCTCTCTCTTTTTAAAATTTTTTTTATTTTTTTAAGGTTTATTCATTTTTCAGAAAAAGAGCATGGGGGGGGGGAGGGGCAGAGAGAGAGGGAGACACAGAATCTGAAGCAGGCTCCAGGCTCTGAGCTGTCAACACAGAGCACAACACAGGCCTTGAACTCACAAAGTGTGAGATCATGACGTGAGCCAAAGTCAGATGCGTAACCAACTGAGCCACCCAGGTGCCTCTAGAAGACTAGCTTTTCAGAGGTGCAGACAGCTCAAAAAACCTTTTTGGGAGTAGCCCAATGCAGCAGAACACTGGCTCTGACATCAGAAAACCATTTAGATCAAACTTGCCATTCACTGGCTAAAATCAAAAAGACAAAAAGTAACAAATATTGGCAAGGATGTGTAGAAAAAGAAGCTCTCATACACTGTTGGTGGAAATATAAGTTGGTACAGCCACTGTGGAAAACTGTATGGAATTTCCCCCAAAAATCAAAAATAGAAATACCATATGATCCAATAATTCCACTATTGGGTATTTACCCAAAGAAAATGAAAGCACTAATTCAAAAAATATATATGCACCTCTACGTCTATTGCAAGAATTATGTATTATAGCCTAGGTATAGATGCAAACTAAGTGTCCAGTAATAGATGAATGGATAAGAAAGATGTGGTGTGTGTGTGTATGTGTGTGTCTGTGTGTGTGTGCTCACGTGATGGAATATGACACAGACACAAAAAGGATGAGATGTGCCATTTGAGAAAACATGGTTGGACCTAGAGTATGTTCTACTAAGTGAAGTAAGTCAGACTGAGAAAGACAAATACCATGTAATTTCACTCCTATGTGGAATCTAAAAAAAACATGAGTAAACAAAAAGCAGAATCGGACCTATAAATACAGAGAACAAACTGATGGCTGCAAGAAGGGAGGGAAATGGAGGGGTTGGGCAAAATGGGTGAAGGGAAATGGGGGGACACAGGCTTCCAGTTATGGAATAAATAAGTCACAGGAATAAAAGGCAAAACATAAGGAATATAGTCACTGATGTTGTAATAGTGATATAGGGTGACAGATTGTAGCTACACTTGTGGTGAGCACAACAAACATATAAGCTTGTCAAATCACCATGTTGTACACCTGAAACTAATGTCACATTGTGTGTCAGCTCTACTAAACAAACAAACAAACAAACAAACAAACAAACAAACAAAGTGTCTGCCATTCATTAGCTGTACGACCTGGTACACGTTACTTACCGCCTTTGAGTCTCATTTTTCTCATCTATAAAATGGGAATTTGCTATCGAAAGTAAAATGAGTAAAAGTGCCTAGCACAGTGTCAGACACATGGGTACTTAACAAATGCGAGTTCCTTTCCCTCCCTCTCTGAAAGTGACTTTCCAGTGCTCTTGTGACCAACTCGAGGTAGAGCTTGGCCTAGGGTCTAGATCTTCCGGAGCTCCATCCAAAGCTTTTTCCATACTGTCTCTTCCCATCACAAGGACCAGTACCAATTCCCTGTGTATTCATTCCTTCATATGATATGGACAATATGGACATAATAGATAGTTGATCCAGGGCCAAGGGGGGAAGAAATTCCTAACAAGTGGGTATCTCAAAATGTTTAATAGGATATTTTTTAAAGTTTATGCCGTTGCAAAGAGTAATAGAATATAGTTGTTGTACCCAAGATCCCATAATTTCTGGAAGTATACATTCCCAGTAGATGGCAGCATTGTTTCATTTGCTTTTGTCTAAAAGGTTGACAAGCATATTGGTGGTTGGTAATGCTAGTTACAGTTTCACTAATGAAATACTGCCCCTGCATGCCCCTTTTCCTCCGGTTAGTTTTTTCTCCCTTGAAGAAAGTAGGCAAAAGTTCACATGTTGTCACTAAGACCTTTTCTCTTGAGTCAGTAGTGATTTTTTAAAAAAGAAAGCAGGGCGCCTGGGTGGCTCAGGCAGTTAAGCATCTGACTTCAGCTCAGGTCATCACGATCTTGGACTCTGTGAATTTGAGCCCCATGTTGGGCTCTGTGCTGACAGCTCGGAGCCTGGAGCCTGCTTTGGATTCTGTGTCTCCCTTTCTCTCTCTGCCCCTCCCCTGCTCACGCTCTGTCTCTCTGTCTCTCTCTCAAAAATAAATAAACGTTAACAAAATTGTAAAAAGAAAAGAAAGAAATGTTTCCTCAGCTGACTAGGCTGTACTTCCTGTTCAGAGGCTACACATTCTTTTATAAGCCTGGTCTCAAGTGAGGGGCTCTGCCTTCAAATTCTTCCTTCCTTTGACCTCCACTCACTGCAATCTAGCCAAACATTTGTTTAAAAACTCTCTTGGCTCTTAGGGCAGAGTTGCTTTGTGTTGGTCTTATAGGTAGCTCCTCAGGATTTTAGCCTAACAGAAGCTGATCTTTAATCAATGTTCTGCAATGCCTTATAGAGGCGGTATGCAAATAATCCCCCATCCATCCCAGGGCAAACAGACTAAAGGGGGAAGTCCATGCCGCATTAACGTGTAAATCAGAGTACTTTCAACTGACCCCTGATGGATTTTCCATATGCTTCTAAAGAGCTGAGCCTGGAAATGCAGAGGTTGAAAGACAGCTGGATATCGAATCTGAAAACTCTAAGTGTTCTTGGCCAGGGCTTACTGCTGACCTCTGTTTGTGTGTTGTTTCAGCTGTGTTTTTGGCTATGTTGGGGAGCGATGTCAGCACCGGGACTTGAAATGGGAACTGCGCCACGCTGGCCAAGGGAGACAGCGGCAAGTCACTGTGGTGGCCGTCTGCGTGGTGGCGCTCGTCTTGCTGCTGCTGCTGGGGCTGTGGGGGGCGCACTGCTACAGGTGACCTTTTCTATCCATTGGCACTTCCTTTTTTTTAGTGTTTGTTTATTTATTAGACAGAGAGAGAGCACGTGAGTGCGCGTGTGCATGCGGGGGAGGGGCAGAGAGAGAGAGAGGGAGAAGGAAGGAGTCCCCAGCAGGCTCTGCGCTGTCAGCACAGAGCCCCGTGAGGGGCTTGATCCCATGAGCCCGTGACCGGTGCCCAAACCTGAGCTCAACTGACTGAGCCCCCTGGGCCCCTCCATTACAACCTCTTTCTTGCTCCTCCCAGGAGAACGCCTGCCTCCCTGAGATGAACTTTTGTTACAGACTTGCTACATTTATTTAAAAGGTGTGGTTAACAATAAAAGACAACAAGAAATGTCTCAGGATTTCACTGCTCTGAAACATCAGTGGTTTTACTTTTCCTTGTTCCACTCCAGTCTTTGTCAATGTATCTGTGTTGTTTATGGGGTTAACTGAGCATAATGCATTTTTACATTCCACTTTTTTCTCTTAGCATCACATGCTTCCCCCCATAGGCTACGTAATTAATTTCTCATGGCTGTCTTCCACTGAGTCAATTTTCTGCAAATTATTACTTCTGTTCAAGAGAATCAATATTTTCCCTCACCCAGAAGTTCCTTCGGTTTTGTTTTTTGAGTAATTTCAAGGTGAAACTTAAAAACTGTGGAACAAAAATATTTATACATTTAATTAAAAAAATAATGCTACATTAAGGTGAAGAAATAGGTATCACATTGTTTGCTTATTTTCCATCAAAAGTTTTTTTTAAAAAAATGTTTATTTTTTGAGAGAGAGAGAGAGACAGAGTGTGAGCGGGGGAGGGTCAGAGAGAGAGAGACACAGAATCTGAAGCAGGTTCCAGCTCTGAACTGTCAGCACAGAGCCTGACGTGGGGCTGGAACCCACAAACAGCGACATCATGAACTGAGCTCAAGTCAGATGCTCCACTGACTGAGCCACCCAGGTGCCCCCATTATTTTCCATTTTCTTAAAAAATGACATCATCCTCCACCATCATCAATGTTGAAAAGCATTTTATGTGCTATTGTAGTTTCTGCTGTACAAAACTATTGAGTCAAAACGCGTTTGGGGTAAAGAGGACTTTTTATCTAATTCAGTTTCATCATTATATGGCTAAAGAGCCTAAGTCTCATTTAACAGTCCCAGTTCTCTGGGAATGTAGGAAATACCTATCCCACCATCTGCAGATAAAAATCCAATCACGTTTACCAGCGCTACACAACCATTCAGGAGGCTAGTGTCACGCACTGTGGAGAATTTCAGAATGTCATCCAAGATGTGCTTGTCTGAGGTTCTGCTATATCTTAGTGCTGTGGCTAACAGCATGGGTTCTAAGAGTCAGACTACACAGGTATAAGTCTCTGTCATGCTTAAGTAACATCAGGCATGTTATCCAAAACCTTTGTATTCATTAATTTCCTTTGCTATAAAATGGAAGCAAAGAACAGTACTTATCTCAAGGGTTATTCCAAAATTAATTGAATTAATTTAACTAAAGAGTTTAGTGTAGAACTGGCATATAGGACTTAATAAACACTATATGTTATTAAGATGATGACTTTTTTAGGAACTGTAATCTTCCCCTAAAGACTAACATGTTCTAAACCCTTTTATTTACATCTTGAGAGACAAGATTCTCAAGCACAAACTTGAAATTTGTAATTCAGAGTGCCAACAATAACCATTTCACTTTTTAGCCCGGTACTGGATTTGTGGAAAGAATATAGAATAATCAAGATTTATTCCATTGGACAGAATGCCGAAAGAAAAGTAGATGGTTGGCAAATAGTATAGAAAAAATGGAAACAAGAAACTCAAGTTCATGTGTGCTATAATTATTAAGTATTTTTTCTTATTCTATGGGCTATGACATAGTAAATAAGTTTTATGTTCTGTTGATGTTCTTCAGAGCTCTGGGTTGAAAGCTAGTGTCAGATTGCTGGCTTTTTGGACTTAGAACTCAAAGACCAGCTCAGCTGGTCTGTGTAGACTTTATATACAAATAAGAACATTTTTGGCTTCTGACCCCCATTTACCTAAGTCAAAAGTGATAAGAACTATTTCTTCACACACACACACACACAAAACTCATCAGAATGCCTTCTTTTACTTTTTACTGGAATGCATCCAGAGCTGCAAAGTTCTTTCTGAGCAATTCTATGGTTACTTACTTAATAGTTTTGGTCAGTGGAACTGATAACCCAAATTTTCAGCTATGTGTTTGACTGCATTTGTACTCTGCTGTATTGATTCTGAGAAGATCAGATTAAAACTGCTTGTCTAAATATTGTCATGTCACTAAAGTATACCAGTAAGTACAGATCTTAGGCATGTTGAATGATTTGCTTTGATTTTTTTTATATTGTTTATTTTTTGAGAGAGAGACAGAGTGTGAGCAGGGGAAGGGACAGAGAGTGAGGGAGACACAGAATAATCCGAAGCAGGCTCCAGGGTCTGAGATGTAAGCACACAGCCCAAGATGGGGCTTGAACTCACAAACTGTGACATCATGACCTAAGCCTAAGTTGGATGCTTAACCGACTGAGCCACCTGGTGCCCCTGAATGATTTTCTTTAAAGAGTTATAATCAGTTATTTCCTTTATTTCCTCCTTTTGTATTACCCCTTGCATGTCTTGTCTAGATTGAGCACTTAACACTCTTTGGTATATCTCTCAAAAGTTTGTTTGTGGAACTAAGTAATTTTTTAAATGTTGTAATATTACTTCATAAAGCTTGATTTCTTGGAAGGACCCCCTTGTAAGAAAATCAACAGGAAGACTTCTGTCACAAACTATAACTTTGTTACTTTGCAACTTGGAACTGTTTCTATTATCCACTTGCTTCAATATTTTCCTTGATGCCTTTGATTAAAAACAGTAACAGCCCGTACCACCACCCAGTACCATCTGTCACACTGAACTCACAGTTTCTAGAATGGTTTTCATAGGAGTGCCTACCTTCCTTACTACTCCTGATCAGATGTCCAGGCGGGTCTATTTGATAGGTGGTCACACTCCTAGAGGGACTTAGCTGCCACCTGCCCAAGACAGCAGCACTGTTTCGGAATCTTGAGCTGGCTAGCGATCTTTGCCATAACATTTCCTTCATTGCCTTGCGTTAAATGGCTGTTCAATACATTATGTACCCATCTCTCTGCCTCTAGAGGCTACTGCTTTGGAGACAGGGATCGCAGCTTAATATTAGATCTCCCTCCCTTAACTTCCCTTCCCCTCAGTGCATGACACTATGCCTTCTATAGAGTTTGTGCTTCGTGTTTGTCAAACAAATAAGTGTTTATAAAGCTAGATTTGGAGGCGAGAGACCTATTCTGTTTCCTAGCTTGGCAAGTATGGGATAGTATCCTCTTGGGTTCTCCACTGTGTGTCCTTGCATCTGATGCTTTTGAGCAGCAGAGGGCGCCAGGCCAATGGAAGAGGCCTAGGTTTTGTGTCATTGTGACCCAACTCCTAAGTTGCCTTTGGTAGCTGTGTGCCTTGCGTGAGTCACTGCTATCTTCTAGTCCCACTGGCTTCCCTTATAAAATGGAGCTAACATAGTCTGTGTCATAGTTGCCATGATATTATTTCCATAGACACTCCCTGCCGCCCAAATTGTAAGTCCATTAAGGTAGAGACTTTGCTGTTGTTTCTCCACTTCTTTATCCCCAGTACTAGGGTAGTACCTGGGATATAGTTAGTAGTCAGTATATACACATGAGTGAATGAATGCATGGCTCCCTGCCCCCTGGCCCACAACATCTCAGAGAACCTTGGAAAAAATGAAATATCATCTGGAAAGTTCCAGAGAAAAGAATACCTTAAAAACCCCAAGTTATGCTCCTAGCTTTCTTAATATTTCTTCTCTCTCATACATTGTAAGTACCTATGTTTCAGTAGCAAAAGCGGTTGTCCTGACCAACACTAAAAGGGCTCTGGTTGTGTTTTGTTTTGAAATTGTCTCACATTTTGGCTTTATTGCAGAACTAAGAAGCTACCATCAAAAAATTTGAAGAATCCTTATGAAGAGTCGAGCAGAGAAGTTAGTAGGCCTACAGACAGCGAGGCCGGGATGGCCTCTTGTCCCCAACCTTGGGTAATGTGACCGAAGGACATGAAGCAAGAAATTGGCTTCATATGGATCCTAGTTCATTTTTTTCTCATTATTTTTTTCTGTCATGTACCTTCTTTCTATAACTTACACTTTTATGGGTGATGTTAAAAGTCTTTCCCAATTTTTAGGTAATCTCTTTCAAATGGATGTCTTGAAAACCCAAGATTATGCTCTCATTTTCTTTCTTTCTTTTTTTTTTTTTATCTTCTTTCTTCTTCTGGATTCTCACTGTAGATGTTTATTTATTTATTTTTTTTAATTTTTTTTTAATTTTTTTAACGTTTATTTATTTTTGGGACAGAGAGAGACAGAGCATGAACGGGGGAGGGGCAGAGAGAGAGGGAGACACAGAATCGGAAACAGGCTCCAGGCTCTGAGCCATCAGCCCAGAGCCCAACGCGGGGCTCGAACTCACGGACCGCGAGATCCTGACCTGGCTGAAGTCGGACGCTTAACCGACTGCGCCACCCAGGCGCCCCTATTTATTTATTTATGTATTTATTTATTTATTGAAATACAGCTGATGCTCTAATTTTCTTAATATTTCCTTCCTTCACATACATTTTTAAATCTGTAAAATTCAGCAGCAAAATTGTTGCCAGACTTAGCAAATAAAAATATAGGATACCTAGTTAAATTCATACTTAACACTGAATGTTAAATTTAAATTCAAATTTAACTCGCTGTCCTATATTTTATCTGGCAAATCTACACATTTTCTTTTCTTTCTTTCTTTCTTTTTAAATCTACACATTTTCCTAAAAGCATAATGATTGGGAAGTTCAAAATGCTTCATAAATCACCCACTTCAGCAGTTGATCTTGGAACAGTACACGGCAAGTTTGGGATAGGCTCAGCTCTCTTAAAACTGTTGGAATTTCCATTTCCAGACACCTGTCAGAGTAACTTGACTAGTTTAGTGTACTGCTGGCAATATTTGTTGTATACATTGCAGAAAAGGCTGGAATATGTGGCAGATCCATGGGGGTGGGATTGAAACCTGCGGGCGAATAGGGCAAAGATTATTAGGAAGATGTTACGGAAGGGTGGAGGTTGCCTCCATTCCCACACCATTTCCCCACTCCCCCACCTTCACTTCACTGTGCTTTCCCAGAGAATAGCTTTCTCATGGCCACAATTTTACCTAACAGGTGATCATTGCCCCTGCTTCTTATAGGCATTCAGTGTATACTTATTTTCTGGCTGAAACTTGAGTACACAAACAAAGTAAGCAATGTGAAGTCTAGCTTTACCCTCCTAGTAATTGGCTGTCTAATCTTCAGCAAGTCATTTAACTCCTGTTTCCTCTTCAGGACACGGAGGCGTTTGGATTCAGTGGCCTCTGAGACCACTTCTGTATCTCCAGATTTAATAAGTGTGTGCTTCTGGGTGGACTTACCTATAGAATGTCCTCAGTTCTTTGAGACCTCATGACTATGCAGACTTCTAAATGACCATTATGGCATCTGTTGGTCTAGATGGTATTTCATTCAGGTCTTGGGTAGCAAGTTTAATTCATGTTGTTGAAATCATGGAAGAGTGAGAGAAACAATCTCTATCTAGTTTTTAAAAAATCACAAACACTTGGCACTGTTATGAGCAACTTGCTGGCTAAGAGCTATACTAGGAGGTCTCAGGCTGCTGAGCTCTGTCCCCCTAGCCGTCCTGTCTGCTGTAATTGTCATCAACACCAACTGCTGCTGTAGATATTAGTGGGAGTGAGAGAGAGCTGAGCATCTGAACTAGCAGGAGAAGCAGCAGAACCGAATCTGGTTCTATCAGCTGCCTTCCCCAGCTCAGCCCAGAATTCTAGGGCTTATGTTCTTCTGGAAGAAACACATGTGGCTGGAAAATTTGCAGTGCAGAGGACTGGATTTTGACTTCAGTCAGAAATAATGAGTATGTGCCCTTAAACAGTGGGTCATGTAGTGCTTTTGCAATATATTGCTACAGAGAGACCATTAATGAAGAGAAAGCAGTGAAAGATAATTAGCACTGTGGAAAATAAGAAAATGAAAACACATGTTCATGGGATTCACCAACATTTCTCTCCCTAGTCATTATTCTTCCTATACTTTTCTCAAAGGGAAATATTAGCAGGGAGGTTTTTTTGTTCCCTTTTCCTCATTGTATTTCTGAGTCTGGGCTCGTTTCTGTAGAAAGCCCATTTCTTTTTTTTTTAATTTTTTTTTCAACGTTTATTTATTTTTGGGACAGAGAGAGACAGCGCCTGAACGGGGGAGGGGCAGAGAGAGAGGGAGACACAGAATCTGAAACAGGCTCCAGGCTCTGAGCCATCAGCCCAGAGCCTGATGCGGGGCTCGAACTCACGGACCTCGAGATCGTGACCTGGCTGAAGTCGGACGCTTAACCGACTGCACCACCCAGGCGCCCCAGAAAGCCCATTTCTGAGCCAGCAGAGCATGATCAGCTAAAATCTTGGGGCAGTCCCTCTGCTGAGTTACTCACTGGTGAGGAAGGACTTGCAAATTACGTCCTTTGTCCTCCGCATGAGATAACTTCTTTAATTTTATCATCGATCTTTGTGTGTGTGTGTGTGTGTGTGTGTGTGTGTCCAATTCTTTTTTTTAATGTTTATTTATTTTTGAGAGAGAGAGAGTGAGCATGAGCAGGAGAGGGACAGAAAGCAAGAAGGAGAGACACAGAATCTGAAGCAGGCTCCAGGCCCTGAGATGTCAGCACAGAGCTTGATGTGGGGCTCAAACTCACAAGCTGTGAGATCATGCCCTGAGCCGAAGTCGGATGCTCAACCGACTGAGCCACACAAACACCCCTTGATCTATTTTTTTTATTGATCTATTTTAATAGCTAATCTATCTAGTGTGAATGTGAGCCAGTGAACTCTGGTTAGCCTGCATTGCAAGTGCCCAGTCAATTGTGGATAATACCATAAGGACAAAATAATCAATTTTTTGACCAAAGAGAAATGCTGGATTTTTCTGGGCCTGCCTTTTAGAATTCTTGTTCCCAAGCTCTTCAACTATGAAAAAGCATTTGGTGGATCCCTGAAAAATAGTAGTTCTACTATTAGTTATTATTACCCATTAATGACCCCAAATTCCTTAGAACTTGGTAGCAGGTTTAAATGAATTTTATAAACTAAACACATACACATATTTGAACAGTTGGATCACATACACATATGAGATCTTATCTGGCTCTTGGGCAATGGTTAGAACACTTATGGATTCTTGGATTGCTTAAAGTAAAACAGTGGTATCCTTGGGATCCATGACCCAAAAGTTGGGATTCCAGAATTAGAATAGATTCTTCAGTAAAGCCATTGGTAGTGCCTAGTTGCTTTAATAGAGTATTCTCTATTAAATGGCTAGTATGTATGAGTAGAGTAGTATGGCTCCTGAATTTTCCATTAGCAAGAGCAATAAATTTGGCAGGGCCTTTCAACTTTCACATTCCATAGGATGAACATAATGAAGCCATAGACTTTGGTTTAATGTATATTGAGATAATATGTGAATTATAGCAATATCCTCTCTCTCCTTCCCTCTCTTGTATTCTCTGCAGTTTGTGGTTATAAAGGAACATCCAAATCTCAGGAATGGAAGTCAATCTATGGCCCTCAAGGACAGTGAGGCAGCAGATGTTAGCCAGTTTTCCTCTCAGGAGACAGGTGAATGGCTACCTTTATTTGGATCCTGAATGTTTTCCTTAATGTGAAACTCTCAAAGAAGCACAGAAACAATGGTTAAGCTGTATAAGCTATGCAAGCAGCTGGGCTGTATTGGAATGCCCTAGAACTTTAGAGAAATGTGTTTGGATTGGATTCCTATCTTATGTGAGGTTAGCACGTTGGCTCAAAACTCTGGTCACATACCAGTCTGCTAGATCACTTGGAGCAAACACACAATGAGTGACTCCTTACTTGAATTAAGTTGGGTTTTGAGGTCATTCTTGGGGTTTGGGATCTGTATTGGTAGCTGTAGGTGTAGTTCCAGTGAAATTATACATGGCTCCAAGAAAATGTGTTCTGTGTTCTACTAGGAAGGTTCTTCTGAATTCAAATTGATCTGGGGGTCCTCCTGGGGATTTGGGAGTGTTCAAGTCTTCTCAGGAGCTAGCCCTCAGCCAGATGCCTGGCCATCTGTGAAGTCCATGGCTACTGGGAGAGGGGCCATAAAATCAACCCAGGTTCTCAGGCTTCTCTGGAACTCAGTCTGCTTCACATGGAAATGGAGTTAGACACCCTTTAAAATAATACTGTTGCCAAGGGTTGCATTATGACATCTTGGGCATGGGTCTCAGATGTCAGTTTTATTTCATAATTCAGAGGACAAAATTGAACATGTTTTGAATCATACGCTGTTAGAAAGGTTCAAAGAAACTTTGAGCCAACATAAATAGTTTCTCTGCTGAGAGGGGCTTCAACTCTACTTATATTTTTTGACATTTGCTTTTTGTAAATATGCTTGTTACCATACTCTCCTCTTCAGATATCCATATGGAGAGAACATGGGATTCTTGTTTTGAAAAACTCACTCTACACTTCTGTCTCATACATGTATTGTCATGTAACCCAAATTCAGTAGAACTTTTTTTCCTTGAGGGAAGCCTTGGATATTATGGTACACTTAAGAATTGAATATTAAAATTACAGTAAATATAGTTTTACATATAAACTGTTATTAGTGTTGTTACTTGTGTAATGAACACATTTAGCATTTTCAAAAGTTACTTGGGTTTTGTTGCTATTACTAACATTATTAGAAAGTAATGGAGTACCTTGTAGTTACATATTACTTTTTCTTGAGGAGGTAAAAGCATCAAATTCTTTATTGCATAAGTAATTCACTGTCAAGGTACGTATAATTTTGCCAGTTAATCAGTAGCACAATGATTTGACCAAGGTATGGTTAAACTCAAGAAAGAACTAAGAACTTGGTTAGCTGAGTACACAGGAAGAGATTAAAATATCTCCCTTTTTGCTCACTCCACTGCAGTTTGACCCATTCTCTGTGGGCCATTCATAAAGCTGTCTCCCAGTATGAGTGATCACACCCCCCAATCATGTCCAGCTGTCTCATAAATATATGTGGTGGAAGTGCACAAAGAGATCCGCAGTAAGGAAATAGAGTGGAGAATGAGATAAAAGATTGAGACTGGCTCTGAGCCAATTCCTTCTCTGCTCCTGGAAAAACCATTAAAGTACAGGCTGTGCTGGTGGTGGATCCATGGAACCATGTTCATTGACCTCAACCAACATCAGTTGGTGCAGGTTAAGTTAGCACTGTGCTAGGGGCCGAGTGCCATGCTAGGGCATAGGCATGCAAGTGCATTTAAAATCTGGCCTCTGTTCTCAAGTCTCCCAGATGGGGAGAGAAGTGCACAGAGAAAGTTAAAATGGAATGTCAGTAGTATTGCCTTTGAATCATCTCATCCAACCAAGACTAAGTTTTAAAAACATTGGATCCAGGTAGTCTGAGAATGGATTCATTTTGTGCCTCATCTTTTAGGCCTACTCTCCAACCACTATTATTAGGGCCTCTCTTGCTGGATATTGTGAATGATGTGAATCCTAAAATTCCTTTTTCCTTTTGTATAGGGTCAGTGCAACTGCCATCACGGAGAAATGAACCCCAGGTGTACATGGGCGCAGAGCAAGGCTGCTGCATTCCACCATCCAGTGATAAAGGCTCTGGTCCCCACGGAATGCAGTGGGGTTTTCATCTCCCTTCCTGTGAGGCACAGCCCATTGCTCTGGGGGTTGAGAAGTCACAATCTCTCTTGTCAGCAAACCCCATACTGCAACAAAGGGCCTCAGATCTACCACACCAAAAGAAGCTGACTCAGTGAACACTGGAATTGAAAGGAAGGTCAAGAGGTA
The DNA here is from genome assembly GCF_022837055.1 of Prionailurus viverrinus. Taxonomy (NCBI): domain Eukaryota; kingdom Metazoa; phylum Chordata; class Mammalia; order Carnivora; family Felidae; genus Prionailurus; species Prionailurus viverrinus. The sequence continues at coordinate 113,682,310 of NC_062564.1, read as the reverse complement.
TAAACTGTATTGATAGACAGTAATATTTCACTTCAAAAAGGATAGAGAAAATACAGATTTTGGTTTCACAGTCTCTGCCACTAATCACCTACTCAGCATCCTGGAGACAAATAGGTAGTTGTGCTTTTGTTTCTTCCTCCAAGCAGTCTGCTGCGGATTTTCAAGTAAGAGTCACAGTGAGAATCACTAGGTAACTCATTAGAAACCAAAGTACATAGTGCTTTGTACACTGTGTTGTCTTCAATAGTCGATGCAGATAGATATTTTTTTTCTCTGCAGCCCCAGAAGAAATCTGGGTTAAAGTAGGCAAACACACTGGCTCGGTCAGTTGTAAGGTAATTCCTTTTATCTGGACAGAACATTTGGCTCAATCTCATAAAATGATTAGAATATTAAAATTACTGGTATGATACATTGTGGGCATTTAACTTATCATTGGTGTGGTCCATGCTGGTAATCTCACAGAATGAAATTTGAAAACCAAATCAAAAAATGTACTAACTGAGAATTTGATTTCTTCAGAATTAGTTGGCTTATGTTTTCTCTTTTAAAATCTTTGAATGAAAATATTTTATTTTAAAACATTACCCAAGAGACATCGGTGTTTCTCAAGCATTGCTATCCTTTCCCCATGGAATTTTTTTCAATGAAAATGGTAAATTTTCCCTTCATGCGTTTGCACAGAATTTTTACCTTTTTCAAATATGAGATTGTAAGCAAATTTCCAGATTTATTTTCATTTTGAACAATCAATCTCTACTAATTATTTAAATAAAATCATTATAAACATAAACATCTTATTGTATTCCTGGTTAAGCAATAAATTATAGTCTAAGGGATATTAGAGTCGAACCAAAGTGATTTGCCAAGCTTCCTATTTTTACACTTCTAAAAATAATTTTGAAATCTATCATTGTAACTTTAGAAAGTAAAACTACACAAGGTGTTCTAATTAAATCTCATTCTTGTAGCTAAGACATTGTTACTACCATTATACAACCTGATACAGTAAGTGTAGACTGTTTAGGCTTTTGGATTATTCTGTTAATGCATTAGCTAATCCCTTTGCTTTTCTTGTGTTTCTCTTCAACTCCTTAGACTTTGGTTATACCGGAAGTCAGAATAAAAAGGAGCTGAAGCACAACTCTTTGGGTAGATACTTAGATATTTTGGTAAAGATTTGGTGGTGAGGAGGGTAACTTAGATAATTGTTCAGTATGATCCCTCTTCCAGTTAATTCAGATTTTTCTGTACTCTGTATTAAGTTTTGCTTTAATTGACAGCCGATACCCTGAAGGATCATAAGATCTATTTTTTTTTCCTAATGAGTGAAATGACCTCAGAAAACAATACTCAGAATGTTCCCAATTATGAGGAAATTATATTCCTAAGTGTGAATCCTATTTCTCTTCCAAAAGTGAGCATTTCTGAAGCTTTAAAGGTATAGAGTATACATTCTTAAAAATTTTTACTATCTCTTTTAGGATTTCAATGATAACTAAAGAGATGACATGAGACCACCGTAGCTCATAACATAACATTACCTTTGAACCAGAAAACCCTTGTTTCCTTCAAGGTTTCCAGTGAACCTGATTTTTCATAAATTGGGAGCATGTGAAGTCCTGAACCAGGCTGTAACATTGGCTCCCTGGTCAGATTAAAGAAAAAATGTACTTCGTGTTCTTTAATCAACAAGTCACCATGAAGAGATGGCTTCTTTTCTTGTGGTTCCACTTTTCTACCAGAAATATCCTATTTTAAAAACTTATGTTTAGAAAAGAGCATTTTCATCTAAGATGTTTGATTTGCATTTTTTCCCAGACCATTTTTATTTCTTGACTCTTACGATCTCATTGGGCACAATGCCTGATTGTGATTCTATTTGACTAAATGTCGCCTACTACATATAAAATGAGCATTCTGCCCTCTTTTTCTAGCATCTAATGAAGGGTTAGTACCCTATATTGTTTTAAAACCATATTGTTCCAGTTTCACCTATTGGCCTTGATTTCCAACTCATATCATTTTCATATGAGTAAATGATTATTGTGTGATAATTGAAAATGTGTTAAAAGCACTAAATAATAAATGTTTAAAAATAATTTTGGAAGAAAAGGAAAATACTTAGTCATTTGAGTAGCTGTGATAGGCAACATGTTGTTTGTTTTACTTTTTCTTTCTTTTTTCAAATCTTTAAATGAGAAACCCTAGTTCTATGCATTGATTCATCTTGAGCTCTTCAAATTTGGACATGCCTGAAGCAGAAAGTACTTCCCCATTTGGAACTTCATAGGACTTCTGTAGCTAGTAGCCATATGCTAGCAACAATATAGCTCGATAGGAAAATATGTGATAAAACATTTAGTATTATGTTAATCATGCATATATGTGAAAGAGACTTTAAGGAAGCATATAAATTACAAAACAAACCACCTAACTGGTGGTCATATATTTTTTTTCTTCTGCAGTGAATATTTGGCCATTCTGGCATGATTCAATTCCATTTCTGGTGGGCCAGTAGAAAATGAAGATGTGCCCACTCAACAATTAAGCCTGCAGGATGCATTCTTTTTTTTTTTTTTTCTAATTCCAGTTAGTAAACATACAGTGTTATGTTAGTTTCAGGTGTCCAATATAGTGATTCAACACTTCCATACATCACTCTGTCCTCATCACAAAGGCACTCCTTAACCCCACCACCTATTTAACCCTTCCCTCCACCACCTCCAAACATCAGTTTGTTCTCTATACTTAAGAGTATATTCTTGATTTGTCTCTCTTTCCTTCCCCCTCCCTTTGCTCATTTGTTTTGTTTCTTAAATTCCACAAATGAGTGAAATCATACGGTATTTGTCTTTCTCTGACTGATTTTTTGCTTATCATTATACTCTCTAGCTCCATCCACGTTGTTGCAAATGGCAAGATTTCATTCTTTTTTATGGCTGAATAATATTCCAGTGTGTGTGTGTGTGTGTGTGTGTGTGTGTGTGTGTGTGTGTGTGTGTGTATCTCATATCTTCTTTATCTATTCATTAGTTAGTGGACACTTGGGCGACTTCCATAATTTGTTTATTATAAACAATGCTACAATAAACATAGGGGTGCATGCATCCCTTTGAATTAGTGTTTTTTTACTCTTTGGGTAAATACCCAGTAGTGTGATTGCTGGATCAGAGTAGTTCTATTTTTAAGTTTTTGAGGAACCTCCATACTGTGTTCCAGAGTGGCTGCACCAGTTCACATTCCTACCAACAGTGCACAAAGGGTCCTTCTTCTCCACATCCTCACCAACACCTGTTGTTTCTTCTGTTGTTGATTTTAGCCATTCTGACAGGTATGCGGCCATATCTCATTGTAGTTTTGATTTGCATTTCCCTAATGGTAAGTGATGATGAACATCTTTTCATGGGTCTGTTTGCCATCTGTATGTATTCTTTGGAGAAATGTCTGTTCATGTCTTCTACCCATTTTTTATATGAATTATTTGTTTTTTGGGTGTTGAGTTTTATAAGTTCTTTATGTGTTTTGGATACTAAGCCCTTATTGGATATGTCATTTGCAATTATCTTCTCCCATTCTGTAGTTGTCTTTTAGTTTTGTTCTTTGTTTCCTTTGCTGTGCAGAAGAAACTTTTTATTTTTGTTTTTTTTTAAGTTTTTATTTATTTATTTTGAGAGAGAACTCATGTGAGCAGGGATCAGGTAGAGAGAAAGGGGTGATAGGGAGAGAATCCCCGGCAGGCTCTGCACCATCAGTGCGGAGCCTGATGCAGGGCTTGAACTCACAAACCATGAGATCATAACCTGAGCTGAAACCATGAATCAGACTCTTAACTGACTGAATCACTCAGATGCCCCAGAGCCTTTTATTTTTGATGTAGTCCCAATAGTTTATTTTTGCTCTTATTTCCCTTACCTCAGGAGACATATCTAGAAAGAAGCTGGTACAGCTAATGCCAGAAACATTACTGCCTGTGCTCTGTACTAGGATTTTTATGGTTTTGGGTTTCACATTTAGGTCTTTAATCTATTTTGAATTTATCTTTGAGTATGGTGTTAGAAAGTGATTCACTTTCATTCTTTTGCATGTTGCTGTTCAGTTTCCCCAGCACCTTTTGTTGAAGAGACTGTGTTTTTCCCATTGGACATTCTTTCCTGCTTTGATGAAGAATAATTGACCATATAGTTGTGGGTTTATTTCTGGGCTGTTCTGTTCATCTATGTGTGTGTTTTTGTGCCGGTACCATACTGTTTTGATTACTACGGCTTTGTAATAGAAATTAAATTCTGGAATTGTGATGCCTCTAGCTTTGCTTTTCATTTTTAAGATTGCTTTAGCTATATGGGGTCTTTTGTGACTTCATACAGATTTTAGGATTATCTGTTCAAGCTCTGTGAAAAATGCTGTTGGTATTTTGATAGGGGTTGCATTAAATGTGTAGATTGCCTTAGGTACAATAGACATTTTAACAATATTTGTTCTTCTCATCCAAAAACATGGAATGTCTTTCAATTTCTCTGTGTCACCTTTGAGTTCTCTCATCAGTGTTTTATAGTTTTCAGAGTATAGGTCTTCCACCTCTTTGGTTAGGTTTATTCCTACGTATCTTATTATTTTTGGTGAAATTGTAAATGGGATTGTTTTCTTAATTTCTCTTTTTCTGCTACTTCATTATTAGTGTATAGAAATGCAACAGATTTTTGCACACTGATTTTTTATACTGCAACTTTACTAAATGCGATTATCAGTTCTAGCAGGCTTTTGGTGGACAGTCTTTCAGGTTTTACTCTATATAGTATCATGCCATCTGCAAATAGTGAAAGTTTTACTTCTTCCTTACCAGTTTGGACGCCTTTTATTTTTGTTGTCTTATTGCTGTGGTTAGGACTTCTAGTATACTATGTTGAATAAAAGTGGTGAGAGTGGATATCCCTGTCTTGTTCCTGACCATAGAGGAAACGCTCTCAGTTTCTCCCCATTTAGGATGATATTAACTGTAGGATTTTCATAGATGGCTTTATTATGTTGATGCATGTTCCCTCTAAACCTACCTGTTGAGAGTTTTTATCATGAGCGGTTGTTGTACTTTGTCAAATGCTTTTTTTGCATCTATTGAAATGATTGTATGGTTCTTATCCTTTCTCTTATTGATATGATGTATCATATTGATTGGTTTGTGAATATTGAACCACCCTTGCAACCCAGAAATAAATCCTACTTAGTTGTGGTAAATGGTTTTTTTTAATGTATTGTTGGATTCAATTTACTAGTATTTTGTTGAGAATTTTTGCATCTATGTACATCAGGAATATTGACATATAGTTTTCTTTTTTTAGTGGTTTCTTCATCTGGTTTTGGTATCAGGGTAATGCTGGCCTCTTAGAATGAATTTGGAAGTTTTACTTCCTTTCCTATATTTTGGAATAGTTTGAGAAGAATCATTATTAACTTTTCTTAAATGTTTGGTAGAATTTGCCTGCAAAGCCATCTGGTTCTGGACTTTTGCTTGTTGGGAGTTTTTTAATTACTGCCTCAGTTTTGTTGCTGGTAATTAATTGATCTGTTTAAATTTTCTATTTCTTTTTGTTTCTGTCTTGGTAGTTTATATGTTTCTAAGAATTTATCCATTTCTTTCTTTTTTTTTATTTAAAAAAATTTTTTTTTAACTTTTTTAATTTATTTTTTTTTGAGACAGAGAGAGACAGAGCATGAATGGGGAGGGGCAAAGAGAGAGGGAGACACAGAATCCGAAGCAGGCTCCAGGCTCTGAGCCATCAGCCCAGAGCCCGACACGGGGCTCGAACCCACGGACCGCGAGATCGTGACCTGAGCCGAAGTTGGACGCTTAACCGACTGAGCCACCCAGGCGCCCCAGAATTTATCCATTTCTTCTAGGTTTCTAATTTGTTGGCACATAGTTTTTCATAATAGTCTCTTATAATTGCGTTTCTGTGGTGTTGATTGTTATTTCTCTTTTCTCATTGTGATTTTATTTATTTGAGCCCTTTCTCTTTTCATGATAAGTCTGGCCAGAAGTTTATCAATTTTATTGATGTTTTCAAGAACCAATTCCTAGTTTCATTGATCTGTTCTATTGTTTTTTAGTTTCTTTATCATTTATTTCTGCTCTAATGTTTATTGTTTCCTTCCCTCTGCTTGTTTTAGGTTTTGTTTGTTGTTCTTTTCCTGGTTTCTTTAGATGTAAGGCTAGGCTTCTTGCTTTTTGAAGTAGGCCTGTCTTGCTATAGACTTCCCTCTCAGAGCTGTTTTGGCCACATCCTAGAGGTTTTGGACAATTGTATTTTCATTTTCATTTGTTTCCATGTACCTTTTTATTTCTTCTTTTATTTCCTGGTTGACTCATTCATTGTTTATCATGCTGTTTAACTTCCGTGTATTTGTGGTCTTTCCAGATTTTTTTCTTGTGGTTGACTTCTAGTTTCATAGTGTTATGGTCCGAAAATATGCATGGTATGACTTTGATCTGAATTTGTTAAGCCTTGTTTTGTGGGCTAATATGTGATCTATTCTGGAGAATGTTTCATGTGCACTTGAAAAGAATGTGTATTTGCTGCTTTACGATGGAATGTTCTGAATATATCTGTTAAATCCATCTATTATAGTGTGTCATTCGAAGCCATTGTTTCCTCATTGATTTTCTGTTTAGATAATCTGTCCATTGATGTAACTGTTTAATGCATTTGGGTGTTTCATGTTAGGTGCATAAATATTTACAATTGTTGTATCTTCTTATTGGATTATCCGCTTTATTATTATATAGTAGCCCTTCTTTGTCTCTTGTTATCATCTTTGTTTTAAAGTCTACTTTGTGCAATGTAAGTATTGCTACTCTGACTGTCTTTAGGTATTCATTTGCATGATAGATGTTTCTCCATTCTTCTGCTTCTTTCAGACTGCTGTTCATTCTATTGGGCATGTTTCTTATTTTGTTTATTGTGCCTTTTATCTCTGCTATAGTATTCCTTATCTCTGTGTTAAGAGTCTCACTCATGTCCTCCACTCTTTTTTCAAGTCCAGTGAGTATCCTTATGATCATTACTTTAAATTCTGTATCAGGCATGTCACTTACATATGTTTCACTTAGACCTCTGGTCATGGTTTTGTCCTGTTCTTTCATTTGGGATAAATTTCTGTCTTTTCATTTAGTCTAAGTCTCTATGCCTGTTGCTACATGTTAGGAAAGTCAGCTACCTCTCCTATTCTTGAGGGCAATGGCCTTATGAAGAAGAGATCCTGCAGTGCCCCTGCTTCCCAGGACCTGGTGTTTCCTGGAGTGTCTCCAGTGGGTGCCGTGTGTGCTCTGCTCTTTTGTCCTGGCTGCTTTATCTTTTAGACCAGTTGACTGCAGAGCCCCTCTTTGCCTGTTATGAACTGTGTTTGGTCCCTGGCCTGCATGTGGCACATTTTAACTAAGTTTGCTCTGGTCTGTTTGTGAAATGAGACCTGTCACTACCACCACCGTAACTGAGGCTCTGCAAAATCCGCAGGTCAGGAGGTGGTTTGAACAGAGGTTTAGGCTGGGCTTCTGGTAGAGGGGATCCACTGTCCTGGGACTGAGGCAAGCACAACTGAGAGTGGCAGCTCCACGGGGGTTGAGGCTTGTCAGTAAGCAAGTTAGGTAGTGAGTGTCAGTGCTGTACTGGTTCCCACAAGTGGCTCTGTATTTATGCTGAGGGGTGGAGGAGGGACACGGCACCTGCCAGTTTCTGTGTTCACTTAGAGGTCTCTCCATGAGTGCTGTCTCTCTGGGATGTGGTTCAAGATGAGTGAATAATCTCCCCACTGTGTGCCCCAGGTGCTCTTCGGATCACTGTTTCCATGCTGTATGTTCCTGAGATGTTTTCCTGCCTTTTCTCCAAGAGCAGACTCAATGCTCTCCAAGCTCTCCCAGAAGCAAGCCTGGTGACCTTTAAAACTCCAGGTTTCAACTGATGCTGGTTGCAAGAACTCATGAATTTGTCTCCTCTTGCTTTCTAAGCCAGTTGATATGGAGATTCCTTTTCCCCATGTGCTTCTCTGTGTGCTAGTCTGTCTCTTACCCCTCTCTATGACTATGCTCCCCACCTCCAACAGCAGTCATTATCTGTTTCTTTTCCAAGCCCATCTTTGCACTTCTCATCTTCTTTGATGTGACTTCTTCTCTACCTTTAGTTGTGAGGTTTGTTCTACCTGTCTTCAGGCCCACTTCTGGTGTATTTAGGATGATTTCATAGTTATCTAGTTGTACTCATGGGACGGGGTGAGTGTAGGGTCCTCCTACTCCACCACCATCTTCCAAACAGTTACTAGGATGCATTCTAAACTAAGAGTTATAAATCCCACGTTAGTGCCTGAGTTATTTGGGTTCCTATTTTTCATTTATATCATTAATCTGCCAGAATAATGAAAGTATAGTAAAACTGTTGCCATTGAGAACATTTAGGGAATCGTTTTGGACAGTGAGTCAAGTGTTTGCACCTTGGTTTCTTTAGCTCTAAAATGAATCATCCTTTGTGTGAAAACAGCTTAAAGTCACAGCAAATACCAATACAAACTGAGATGTTATTACTACCTCTGAGGTATTGAGATACTCAAAGCCTTACTGCTTTAAACACCCAATGTTCTTTTATTAGTCCAGGATAACTTTCTCTATCATTGTATAAAACATGTTGAGCATAAGTATATCTATCATTTTATAAAACACATCAAGCATAAGTATACATTTTATTGACAACATAAGAGCTTCATTACACATCAGCCATAATAAAATGCTACCATTTTGTGATGATCAGAGCTCCTTTACTGTATATTAAAGGTTCTTGAGTCCAAATATTTTACTTTTCTTATAGACTTTCAGGCTGTCAACTCTCATGTCTCTGTCAATTACCTTCCCTGCAAGCTCCTCATCACCTTCCTTATTGCTTCTGTTTTGTAAACTTGTGTTCAGATAACCGAGAAAGTTAGCATTGTAACCAAAAGTAAGAATCAATGTATATTGAAGGCAAGTTTAAGAACATTTAGTGAGTAAAGTATATAAATTTAGCCCTTAGACTTTTGGCATATTGCATCCTTTTATTTTTTCCTTACTGTTCTAGGCTACATTCTCAGAATGCAGATACATCAATTCCATATAGGTGAGGTGGTTTCAGTATGTATATAATGACAATACATAATATAGTCGTTAAGAAGATGGTCTCTGAAGTCCACAGGACTGGATTTAAATCCCATTGTATCGCTTACTAGCTTTGTTACCTTGTTCAAACTACGTAATCTCTCTAAACTTCAATTTCCTCATCTCTACAATGGGGAGAATAACATTTCTGTTGTCATAAGATTGTTGTGCTTTGAAGTGAAATGATGCATGTACATGCTTACCATAATGCTTACCATAAAATTAAATCATGTTATTATTGTTATTATTTTGCCCCCTTTTAAGACCACCGTTTCAATAGTATTAGCTTACACTATGGTAAACTTGTTTGTACTGCTTCGAATCCAGGCAAGTGGCACATGAAGATGGGGCAAAGAGCAGAGCCCTAATCCCCTGGGTCAGAATTTCAAGAGGCATTGTACACAAATATCATGACAGGTTAAACATTCAATTTATTTTTTACGTTAAAATGACTACCTCAGACATATATGTTTGGGGTATGTTGATTGATTATTCATCAAGTTTTATGCATTGGATAAAGAAAATTAATGAGACCATTAATTAATGACCATGTTAGTATCAGACAACACTGTGCAGTTCATCTATGCCTATGTAGAGCTGGGAAAGTTTTTGTTTTGTTTTCATTTTTATCTATTTTTAAAGGCAGAATGCTTATAAGCAGAAGATGCATTTGAGAAACCCCATAAGGGTTCTGAAAATCTCAGTTGACTTTCATAATTCCAATAGTAATTAATACACCATGTGTTATGAGAATAACCCCTTTGTCTGTATATTCTAGTGAGATATTTCTCTAACATTTGTTGCCAGCTGTTAAGCCAAGTAGAAATACCCTGTCAAATGTGGACATTAATTTTAAATACATATTAATTTGTTATAACTGGAGACAGTGGCACAAAAGACACAGGTGGTGGCTTCTAATGATAGGTAAGAGAATATGTAATTAGAGTTCTAGAACCATGTGATCTCTGTCAATAGCAACTTTCCAAAATTTTTCACTATCATCACCTGCTTTTATTAGTATTTCCACCTGTTGCCTCAATGGTAAGGAAATACCACCTAAAGAAGTATGGTAATGACTGGGCTGTGATTGAGCTTTTAAACCATTTATATCCAAATCCTATTTAAGCCTACCTAGTCTTGTAAATGTGGATATGTATGATAGTTTGCACTATTAAAAAATCTTTGAATCTGTGGAATTAAAATATTTTTCTCCAGAATTATATCTTACATTTGCATTATGACTTCTAATTTTTATATTCCTTATCTTATTTGACCTCATTAATTCTCACATCCAATCTACAGAAATTAGTGGGGCAGATATTCTATTCATTTTACTGGTTCTTAAAGATTATATCCAAAGTTGAAGGGAAGTGAAGATGAATAATAAAATACATTATTAGAGATAAGAAATTACTTCATAATGATAAAATGTTTATTTTTCCAGAAATATATTACAATTCTATAATCATATACACATAATACCCATCCTCAAATATATAAAGCAAAAAATGTATTAACAACTTATCAGAAGTATTGAAGAAAATAGAATCACAGTAGATTTTATCATACTACTCTTGGTATTAATAAACTTGGAAGACAAAAACATTAGTAAGGATATAGAAGACTTTAAAGTACAGTAATTATAATTGGATATATATAGTGAACATATAACTTCATGAGAATTAATATGTGCTAATTAATAATGTAGTTTCAATAAGTTTCTGGGGACCACACGAATTTAGTGATATAGACCATATTCTCTGACCATAATGAAATTAAGTTAGAGTTAATAATAAAGTGATAATTAAACATTTCCAAATAACTTATGAGCCAAAGGAGAAATCATAATGGAAATTAGAAAATACACAGAGCTGAACAATTGTGAAAATTCTACACACCACAATGAATGGAATATAACTAAACTGGCACTGAGAGGGAATTTTATAGCTTTATATACTTATAAAGGAAAAAATAGAAAATTAATGAGCTAAGAAGCACTCCACTGAAGAAGCTAAAAAAAAGTGGAATAAATCCAAAGACAGTATAACCAAATATTTCATAAAGATAAGAGGAGAAATTAATTAAATAGGAAAAAAATGAGGATTAAAAAAGCCAAAAGTCAGTGGTTTAAAAAAGTTTAACAAATATACAACAATATTAATCAGAAAAAAAGAGAGAATAAACAACTAATGTTATGAATGAGAAGGGCATAAAACTACAGACATGGTAGCCATTTAAAGAATAAGAGAATAGTATGAATAATTTTGTGGGAATAAAATCTCAAATTTAATCCAATGGACAATTGCTTAGAAAAAAAAAATCAGTTTACCAAAACTGACAGAGAAAGAAACAGAAAACCTGAATAGTCCTAAACTCATTAAAGAAATTAAAAATTTTTTAAATCTTTCCACAAGGAAAATATCGAGCTTTACATATTTGGTAGCCTTGCATTGTGTCAACTTGGTAAACTGGAACTGTTCCCCCAATTTTATTCCTATGTGTTTTTGTGATATGGTTGGTCATCATGGTTAGATACAGTGAAAGACAGGTGCATCGGTGCCAGCTAGTTCTCACTCTTCCCTGTGGTGATTACTGTCAGGTTGCAGATTGTTCTTCCTCTCCATTGCTTGGTGTTCATCTCTTTTTCCTGATTGTTGGATATAATGCATATCAGTGTTCCCAAGCCACCACTTAACACAGATACAAAACTCTTCCATTAACCTCCCCACTGGCTCTGCTTCATGCTCCCACTTGAGAAGGTAGGAGCACCTGGCTTTGCAGATTCTTCTGCAAACTTTACCTTATCTGTGCATCTCATTGCATCAGGGATGCTCATAAGTGACTTTCCTCTGATTCTCCAAGTCTCTAGTCTGGACCTTCCTCTCCCAGCTGCTCTTAAAATTATGTAAGATCGGTCTCTCTCTGTCTCAAAAATAAATAAAAGCTAAAAAAAAAAAACCAAAAAATTAAAAAAAATTATGTAAGATCTAATTTCTACAATAAACTCTTTATTGTATAATATCCAGTGCTGTGCTTCCTTGATTGAATCCTAAATGATCTAAAAAGAAAATTCAACCAAATATTTAAGGTATACCTAATTCTCATATTATACGTATTTTTTCCATAAAATAAAAAAATAAGAAGATATACAGATGTCAAATAATAAGCATGTGAAAATATGCTCCACACCATCTTTACTTCGCATGTGTAAAAAAATATTTATTTTTGAGAGAGAAAGAGCAAGCAGGGGACGGGGAGAGAGGCTCCCAGCTGTCAGCACAGAGCCTGAAGCAGGGCTTAAAACCACAAACCATGAGATCATGACCTGCGCCAAAGTCAGGTGCTTAACAGACTGAGCCACCCAGGCACCCTTGATTTGAATGTTAAAACAACAGTGAGAAACCACTACACACCTATAGAATGGCCAAAATCTGGAACACTGACAACACCAAATGCTGGCAAAAACGTGGAGCAATAGGAACTCATTTGTTGCTAGTGGAAATGCAAAATGGTACATCCACTTTGTAAGACAGTTTGGCATTTCTTATAAAACTAAACATACTCTGGTCATATGATCCAGCAATCAACTCCTTGGTATTTACCCAAAGGACTTGAATATGTCCACACAAAAACCTGTACATAGTTGTTTATAGCAGCTTTATTCTTAATTGTCAAAACTTGGAAGCAATGTCCTTCAGTAGGTGAATGGATGGGATAATATATCCCATCCAGACAATGGGATATTATTCAGTGCTAAGAAGAAAAGAACTATGAAGCCATGAAAAGGGATGGAGGAACCCTAAATGCATATCCCTAGGTGAAAGAAGGCAATCTGTAAAGGCCACATATTGTATGATTCCAACTGCGTGACATTCTGGAAAAGGCAAAATTATGGAGACAATAAAAGATCAGTGACTGTCAGGAATTGAAAGAGAGGGATAAATGGGTGGAGCACAGATTTTTAGGGCAGTGAAAATACTCTGTATAATACGGATGATGGATATGTGTCATACCTTTGTCCAAACCCATAGAACGTACAATACCAAGAATTAACTCTAAGGTAAACTATGGACTTTGGGTGGGTGATATGTCCCTGTAGGTTCATCAGTTGTAACAAATGTACCATTCTGGTGGAGGATGTCAATAAGGGGGAGGCAGTGTGGGGGCAAGAGATTTATGGGAAATCTGTAACTTGCTCACAATATTGCTATGAACCTAAAACTGCTCTAGAAAAAGTCTTAAAAATTGTTCTTTAATTTTAAAAGTTTTATGGGACTCATATAATACTTATTTCTAATGTAGACAAGTATAGCACAAGAAAAGAAAGAAAGATTCCAGGCCAAACTCAATTATGAATATATATGCAAAAGTCTGAACAAAATTTTAACAAATTAATTTAGCAATATAGCAAAAAGATAACATGACCAAGTGACAACTATATGGTAAGTGAAAAACTGACTAAATATTTAAAGCCAATAAGTATAAAAGTAACAAAACAGAAAAAATTTAATAGATGTAGGAAAAATTTTCAATATAATTCAACATCCATTTATGCAAAATCTTAGCAAAATAAGAAAAGTCTTTAACTTGATGAAGAAAAATCTATCAGAATTCCACAGTGAACATTATATTTTAAGGTCAAATGTTGAAGATCAAGATCAAGATAAGGATGCCCTAATATCATCACTTTCTTTTTTTTATTGCATTTTTTATTACTGAGGAGGGTGATTGCTTGCTTACATCTTAACTATGTTTTTCTGTGAATTTTGTTTTAAATTTTTAAAAAATGTTTATTTTTGAGAGAGTGACACAGAGCGTGAGAAGGGGAGGGCAGAGAGAGAGGGAGACACAGAATCCGAAGCAGGCTCCAGGCTCTGAGCTGTCAGCACCCAGCTCCACGGAGGGCTGGAACTCACAAACCCAGAGATCATAACCTGAGCTGAAGCTGGACGCTCAACCCACTGAGTCACCCAGATGCTCCGCTAGTATCATGATTTTCATTCAATGTTATGCTAGATGTTGTAGACACAGTAATATTCCCCAAACAATAAGATTAAATTTTTAACAATATGCAAGTATTGAAAACAAGGAAATTAAACTCTCATTATTTTTAGATGATAAAGCTTTTCATAGAAAACAAAAAGAATCTACAGTTAAATTACAAGAAGTAACACAAAGTTACTATATCTTAAACAATTTTTTTTTAATGTTTGTTTATTTTTGTGAGAGAGAGACAGAGACAGAGAACAAGCAGGGGAGGGGTAAAGAGAGAGGGAGACACAGAATCTGAAGCAGGCTCCAGGCTCTGAGCTGTCACACAGAGCTGGCTGCAGGGCTGGAGCTCATGGACCGCGAGATCATGACCTGAGCCAAAGTTGGATGCTTAACTGACTGAGCCACCCAGGCACCCCCAAAGAATTATATCTTTATAACACTAACCAGAAAATGTGGTAGAAAAAAATATATATGCTACAATAGTAATATAAACATGAAGTAACTATCAGTAAATCTAAGCAGGTCCAGATCCATTATAGAGAAAATAAAAAACTTAATTAAAAGACATGAAAGATGGTCTAAAAGAAGATATATCATGTTCAGGGATAGGAAGTCTTAATATACTAAAGTTGTCAATTCTTATCAAAATAATATTTGAATTCAATTTCAATTCAATAAATTTTCAATACAAATTGAGAGACTAAGAGAAAAATTACCAGGTGTACTCACAACTGCAAAGAAAATACCTCCCCCCCCCCCCCCCCCCCCCCCCCCCCCGCCCCGTCCCGAAACCAGCCAGGGCGTGCCCGGTTGTAGCCTGACATAAAGGCGGGAACCAATCAAGTTCTGCTGAATGGTTTGAAATAAAGGCGGGAACCAATCAAGTTCTGCTGAGCGTTCAAATTTAAATGTCAACCAACAACAGCTCTGTAACCTCTAAAAAAATATCCCTAACTTGTTTGTGCCTGTCTATAAAAGAAGCTGAAAGATCCTTACTCGGGGCCTCTTGGCGTCACCGGCAACGAGTGTGCAGAGGACCGGGTTCGAACCTGCAATAAACGACCCTTCCTGCTTGGCTTTGATTCTGGACTCTGGTGGTTTGTTTTTGGGGGGTCTCTCGAATCGGGGCATATCAAAATCTCACATTTAAAAAATAAAACTTGACAAACTCATTCTAAAATTTAAGCAGAAAGGTCTGGCTATGAAGGTCCAGGATATCAAACCTTTTCTGTGAAGAATTAGATAATATAAAAACAACAACCCATTTGAAGGCATCAGAGAGCTACTAAGGCAGTGAGAATTTGAAGGGTTAAAATCTTGCATAGAAGGAATAAGAAATGAAAAGAGATAAACTTGATATTCAGTGTCACTTGTCTAGTTGAGGCATTCACCAATTTGTAAGCAGCAGAATGAAAGCGTGAAAAAGAGAATCACGATAAAATGAAGAGAAGGTGAGCAGACAGTTTTATGAGGGCTAGGAGACTAATATCAGAGTTTTGGGCCTGGAAAGAGGAGTCGCTCTGAGAACCAACCCAAACTTTCACATAGGATCTTTGAATGGCTATAGCCGAGGCAAAAAAATGAACTAGAAACAGTCCAGGTCTCACAAAAAAACAGATTCAAATTAGCTCATTCCCAAATAGGATTAAGATGATCTGACCTCATTTTTAATTTTGCTACAAACAAAAGTGAATCCTCTCTAGAGGAACATAAATTCATTCAAAACTTCTGATTATTTCTCCAGTTTTTAAATATGTGATGTTTGGTATTCAATAAAAAATTAGCAGGTAAACCAGGATATAAGACAATTGACCAAAAACCAAAAGAAAAGAATAAAACAGGCAAAATAAATAGACCTATAGGAGATTCAATTATTGAAGTTACCAGACATGGATTTTAAAATAATAGGTTCATATACTGAAGAATATATACCGAGAAAAAGAATTGTAGCAAGAATTTGAATCTATTTTAAAAAATCAACTGAAAATGACAATAATTAAAATAAAGAACTCAGTAAATGGGTTTAAAGATTAGACATACCTGAAAAGATAATTAGTAAGCTAGAAAATAAGTCAATAGAAAATAAACATATATTTAATTATAGAAGGCTAGAAAAGAGAGTGGTAAAAGCAATATTTGAAGAGATAATGTCTGAGAATATTTTAAGATATATGAAAAGTGATAAACCAGATTGAAGAAATGCCACAAAACCAAACAAGAGAAATATAAAGAGGGGCGCCTGGGTGGCTCAGTTGGTTGAGCGTCCAACTTCAGCTCAGGTCATGATCTCACACTCCGTGAGTTCGAGCCCCGCGTCAGGCTCTGTGCTGACAGCTCAGAACCTGGAACCCGCTTCAGATTCTGTGTCTCCCCCTCTCTCTGCCCCTCCCCTGCTCATGCTCTGTCTCTCTCTGTCTCAAAAATAAATAAAAACATTTAAAAAAATTAAAAAAAGAGCAATATAAAGAAAACCTTGACTGCAAAGAAAATGAGAAAATATGAAAAGCATTAAAAAAATAAGAAACATACTTTCAAATGAACAAAAATAAGACAACAGAAATGATGAAAGCCAGAAAATAGAATAATATATTTAAAGTGTGGAAAGAGAAATATATTTAAAGTGTAGATTTTGACATCTAGCGAAATATTGTTTAAGAAAATGAAGCAAAAATGGTAACTTTAGATAACACAAACCTAGGAAATAGGACACTGGGACACATGCACCAATAGATACACTGAAGAAAATTTTTCAGACAGAAGTAAAATGATCCCAGATCAAATCATGAAAATACAAGAAATGAAGAATAATTGAAAGGGCAAATATGTGGGTAAATTTAAATGGATATAGACTATGTATGAAAAAATCAAATGCTACCCATTAAGAAGGTTTAAATAAGAGGACTTGATCTATCAGATATCAGAAATTTAATTATAAAGTAATAGCAACTAAGAAGTATAGTATTGTTACAGGAATATACAAACAGACAAATGGAATATAAAATGACTCACACACAGCAACCTGAAAAATTATAGAGTGGACAATGCACATTGATGGGCTAAGAAAGGACTATCAGTAACGACAGCTGAGAAAACTGGTTATTCTACTGAATGTAATGAAACAGATCCCTGCCTTAAACATTTACATAAAAATCAATCCAAGGTAGAATATACATTTAAATGTAGAAGGCTAGGGGCACCTGGGTGGCTCAGTCTGTCCTTCCATCTGTCCTGTTAAGCATCCGACTTCGGCTCAGGTCAGGATCTCAAGGCTTGGCTTGTGGGTTTGAGCCCTGCATTGGGTTCTGTGCTGACAGCTTGGAGACTGGAGCCTGCTTTGGATTCTTTGTCTCCCTCTCTCTCTGTCCCTCCTCCGCTTGTCCTCTCTCTCTCTTTCAAAAATAAATAAACATTAAAAAAATGTTTAAATGAAGAAGGCAAAACTATAATCCTTTTAAAAACATTTATAGAAGCACATTTTAATAACCTTGGGTTAAAGAAGAATTTCTCAGTCAAGACCCCCAAAATGAAAAGATCAATAAATTATCGTTAAAATTAAGAACTTCTGTTTTTCAAAATACACCATAAGGAGGGTCAAAATACAAGTTGTACCTTTAAGAAATTTGCAACAGATATAACTGACAAAGGATGATATAAATCTAGAATATATAAATATTTCCCAAAGACAAGAGAAAGAGAAAAACTGTAATAGAAGACAGAAGAGGAAACACAAATGTGACCCAAAAACCGCATGAAACACCGTCACATTAGTATTCAAGGAAATCAAACCACAGTGGGGTGCCATTTCACACTCAGCCTCTGGCAAACATTCCACTCAGACAAGTCCAAATTTGAGTAAGAGTGTGGAACACCCAGTACTCTCACACAGCTGGTGGGGCTGTTAATTGGTATAATCATGTTAGCACTACCAAGTAAAGTTGAACACGTTCATTTCTACAACCTATCCATTTTAATCTGAGGCACATATCCCAGAGAAACCCTTATACCTGTATATCTCAAGGCACGTAAAAAAGAGTCCATGATAACAAAAACCTGAAGACCACATAAATATCCATTAACAGTCACATGAAAAAGAAATTATTGTATAGTTTTATTATGGGATACTGTATAGTAGCTAAAAAACATAAATGAATTATAGCTACACACATGAAAATAGGTTAATCTGAAAAAGTGTTTGAGTTAATCTGGAAAACAGGAAAGAAAATTTTATGAAAGAAATAATTCCATTATATAAAGTTTCTAAGCAGGTAAAACTAACAATATGTTGTTTGGGGATGCAGGGTTAAGTGATAAAATTATGGAGAAAAGTACTCTCACGCAGCTGGTGGGGCTGTTAAAAAATTCTGACACTGACAAAAAATTCTGAAGGGTAGTTGTCTTTCGCACCAGGAGAGGATGCCTTCATTTATGGGTACCCAGGGCTTCTGAGGTATCTCTGTAGTGTTCTATCTCTAAGTCTTAGGGATGGACATGTGCGTAGGTGGTTTTACTATTACTATATGTCTGTAAACTGCCCACATGTAATAAAAAAAAGTGGGAAAAATGTGTATTTCACAGTTGCAAAACAAGATGGTGAAAACACAAAAGAAATTGTCCCTAAATTCCACTAAGCACTTCATGGATTCCAAAGCAGAATTATTCACATTCCTCGCATTTATCCAAGCTGGGCTTTCTGAAGTCTGGATCTCTGAAGCCATGGAGCATGCATGACGCATTAACATGTTCTGAGCTGGGAATTTTCCTCCACAGTTGCAAGAGCCTGAAGAAGGGCAGAAAATGCTATTTACTATATGCTTTGAACACATTTGGCACATAGAGGGATATAAAAGAGGAATGGGATAATGGAGGCTATGGGGAGAGAAAGGTGATGTACAACAAAGGAGGAAATACTTAGAAAAAATAAAAATTGGCATTTGAAATTGCCTCGTTAGGGA
The DNA here is from genome assembly GCF_022837055.1 of Prionailurus viverrinus. Lineage (NCBI taxonomy): Eukaryota > Metazoa > Chordata > Mammalia > Carnivora > Felidae > Prionailurus > Prionailurus viverrinus. The sequence continues at coordinate 113,663,191 of NC_062564.1, read as the reverse complement.
TGGTAAAAAATGATGTTTGTAATTATGATGAGAAGGGGCATTGAGATTTTGGTGATTTGATTTGCTTCAATCTTCTATTAACAAATCTGACCTTTAGCAATCCATTGTTCAGATTTCCTCCTTTGTTTTAAATTCTGCTTTTCAAATCCCTGTGCAGCCTTCTGTGTTTGCTAAATTATTCAACAGATTCATATAGCAATGTGTATGTTTGTCCTGAGCTGGAAATTATAATGTGACTGTCTGTACTTCTTTCTTTCATGATATAATGGATAGGGATAACTTTAAGTAATCAAAGTAGAAAGGAAATCAAGATCACAAATGGAAGAAAGTAGAAGCTAAGGTCCTCTGCCTCTATGGGCATTTTTTAACACTCCGCCACATTCCAGCTCTTGGGACCAGGTTTGTTCCATTCTCATTCCAAACTCATAGCTTTGTTTAGTTTCTCTTGGGCTCCAAACGACTTTGTACCCCCCCCCCCAACAACTGTTATCATCTTCTTATTCAAAAACTGTCTTGAGACTCAGTAGAGTTCTCAGAGAATAAGGCAAATAAGAAAAATGTGGTCTTCAGTGATCACTCGGTTCCCTAAAGCAGCCACTCTATTTGCTCATGATCGGAAGAGAAAAAAGAGCCTTCTTGTAATCCTGGCCCTGTAAGCGGACAGTCTTAGCTATACAACATATTCTAAAGGTTGGCTAGCTCTATCCTCAAAGTAGGGTTTCCTCTCCCACATCTCCAAAGAGGGTCCTTTCGCTTTACTTTGGACTTAACACCTGTAGTCACGGGCAGCTTGGCACTTCAAGGGACAGCTGTTATTTCATTGGAATTGCAAGAATGTTCTTCCTGTAACAACCATCCACTGGGCTGGCTCTGAAAGCTAGAAGACCGATTCTTCATTTAATCCTTTAAATATTAGAAAATAGTATCTCCTTTTTCAAGACGTGGCTCCTGAGAATCCTTTTTCCCCCAGAGGCCAAATATCCCTGCCTTTGTTGCATTCCCCTATCGATTACATTTTTAGACCTTTCAAATACACTGGTGCCTCTCTTCAGAGGTCAGACTCCAAAATGTCAGTGTCCTTTTAAAAGTGAGATGTCCAAACTGAGCACCAGACTCCTGACGTGGCACAGATCCTATGGATTACGAAGTGGTTTATTCCCCCTTTTACACTAAACTTCCCAAATTTTGTTAGTTTTAACAGAAACTACATCACACAGGAAGCTCATAGAGAAATAATCAGGGATTAGCATGGGACTCCCATTGGAGCTAATTCTTCACTGAAGAATTGTTCAATGTAAAGTTGCCACAGTTCACAGGGCATCCATCCAAAATGTGAAAATGAAATGTCTCCAGGTCCTGGAATTGGGCAGCACCGTAATGGAGTTGGGGTGACTCAGTCCCTTGCCCCCAGGGCCTCACATCTTTGCTTCACTCTGCAGGTCTGCTCTGCTTTGCCTCTTCTCTTGACTACGTGGCCTTTTCAAGCCTTTTATGTTCCTCCATGACATTGGCTTGCCTGTGCTCCAGTGTGCCACGAGCAATCTAGCCCAATTTCTAGACCACCTTTCATTTCAAGGGCTCCCTGCCCAGCATCCAGCTCAGTGTCCCTCAAAGTTGAATGTCCACAAAGTCACACAGAAGTCTTATAAAAAATGCAAACGATGGTTGAGTAGGTCTAGGGAAAGGAATGTAACTTTTTAACAAGTTCCCAGCGGACATGGATGCTGCTGGCCCACAGATCCCACTTTGAGTAGCAAACGAATCACGATACAGCTGATCCAATTTCCCAATTCCAAATTCCTGTTCCTCGGTCCAGTTTTTGGGTTTGCTTACCCTGGATCACACTGCTCTCACTAGCTATTGGCAGGAGAACACGTGGACATAATACAAATATGCACTTTAGTCAGCCTTTACAGCCGGAACCATGGGTCGACTGGCTAGCTCAAAGGTTAAAATACATCTACAAGAGGAGTAGCTAAAACCCCAAGATCATGTTTATATAAATGGCTCCCTAAACCAAATTTTGCATATCTTGTACTTGTGCACTTTTTTTTTATATGAAATTTATTGACAAATTGGTTTCCATACAACACCCAGTGCTCATCCCAAAAGTTGCCCTCCTCAATACCCATCACCCACCCTCCCCTCCCTCCCACCCCCCATCAACCCTCAGTTCTCAGTTTTTAACAGTCTCTTATGCTTTGGCTCTCTCCCACTCTAATCTCTTTTTTTTTTTTTCCTTCCCCTCCTCCATGGGTTTCTGTTGAGTTTCTCAGGATCCACATAAGAGTGAAACCATATGGTATCTGTCTTTCTCTGTATGGCTTATTTCACTTAGCATCACACTCTCCAGTTCCATCCACGTTGCTACAAAAGGCCATATTTCATTTTTTCTCATTGCCACGTAATATTCCATTGTGTATATAAACCACAATTTCTTTATCCATTCATCAGTTGATGGACATTTAGGCTCTTTCCATAATTTGGCTATTGTTGAGAGTGCTGCTATGAACATTGGGGTACAAGTGGCCCTATGCATCAGTACTCCTGTATCCCTTGGATAAATTCCTAGCAGTGCTATTGCTGGGTCATAGGGTAGGTCTATTTTTAATTTTCTGAGGAACCTCCACACTGCTTTCCAGAGCGGCTGCACCAATTTGCATTCCCACCAACAGTGCAAGAGGGTTCCCGTTTCTCCACATCCTCTCCAGCATCTATAGTCTCCTGATTTGTTCATTTTGGCCACTCTGACTGGCGTGAGGTGATACCTGAGTGTGGTTTTGATTTGTATTTCCCTGATAAGGAGCGACGCTGAACATCTTTTCATGGGCCTGTTGGCCATCCGGATGTCTTCTTGAGAGAAGTGTCTATTCATGTTTTCTGCCCATTTCTTCACTGGGTTATTTGTTTTTCGGGTGTGGAGTTTGGTGAGCTCTTTATAGATTTTGGATACTAGCCCTTTGTCCGATATGTCATTTGCGAATATCTTTTCCCATTCCGTTGGTTGCCTTTTAGTTTTGTTGGTTGTTTCCTTTGCTGTGCAGAAGCTTTTTATCTTCATAAGATCCCAGTAATTCACTTTTGCTTTTAATTCCCTTGCCTTTGGGGATGTGTCGAGTAAGAGATTGCTACGGCTGAGGTCAGAGAGGTCTTTTCCTGCTTTCTCCTCTAAGGTTTTGATGGTTTCCTGTCTCACATTCAGGTCCTTTATCCATTTTGAGTTTATTTTTGTGAATGGTGTGAGAAAGTGGTCTAGTTTCAACCTTCTGCATGTTGCTGTCCAGTTCTCCCAGCACCATTTGTTAAAGAGACTGTCTTTTTTCCATTGGATGTTCTTTCCTGCTTTGTCAAAGATGAGTTGGCCATACGTTTGTGGGTCTAGTTCTGGGGTTTCTATTCTATTCCATTGGTCTATGTGTCTGTTTTTGTGCCAACTTTTTTTTTTTTCTGATGGGAGAGACTGTCATTTTCCAACATAATTGGTACAGTTCTGATTTCCTTTAAACCCTGTTCATACAGTTAAGTTAAACTTGTTTCTGACGTTTGTCTAAGATTATACCTGTCAAATTAAAATAGTCTAGAGAAGAAAAAATAATGAATTATCCTCTTAAACTAGATTTTCATATTTAGATTTTATTCTTCCATCATTTCAGTGAGACTTTGGAAGAAATGAAAGACTTGCTTTCAGTGAGCCATCCTAAAGAAGGAGCCCTTTATATTGTATTCTTTATCTTTGTGCCATCCCTGAACTCAGTGCAAATTTGCAGTTATAAGGGTCAAATGTCCTTTTGTGGTAGCTTCTCTAGGTAGGCCTGTATGGCCCTCCAAATCTCCAAGTGTGACTTCTAAACTGCAAATGATGTCTAGAGGGAAACATTGTAGTTCAGAACTCAAACTTACACTCTATACTCCCCCGCCTACCCAGTATTCAGGATGCTGACCCTTCCTTCCACTCCGTTAAGGACACTGGAAATGATGTCTGCATTTTATTTTTACTCGCTAATTTAGATGCTTACTGCTTGGTAGAGATACTACAGTGCTCTCCCGTTCCAATTGGCTCCAATGTTTTTTGGGTTTTGTGGGGTTTTTTGTTTGGTTTTTTAGCTTCAAGTGAAAGGTAGTTCCAAACAATTGAAGTACTTGAAGGAGTGTGCAGTGGAGAGAGGATGATGGGAATGGATGAGACAGGATAATGAGAAAGTTCCCTGGCATGAGACTGGGGAGGGTAAAGAAATCATTCCAGCTTGGGGAGCTTAGAAAGAAATCCTGTAGCAATTCATTTCAGTCCTGGATTGTCAGAGTCGGTCCTATTGTTTATTCACTTTTTAAAAACTAGTCCTAGAAAAACCATATGATCCATTTGGGGTTTGCAAGAGGTCTTCCATAATTCAGAGAACTGGCACATTAATTTAATCAGAAACTTGGCTGCTTCTCCATCTTTTCATTTTGTCAATTAAGAGGCATAGCCACAATGGATAGATTTATTTGGGATGCAAAGAAAATCAAAGTACTCTCAGAGATTTGTTGAGCCAAGGAGACATTCACCTGGGACCACTTTAGAGATCAATTTTCAAAGCCCATAAAAAATAAATGGAAGTGTCCTTGTGTGAGTCTGTTAGCATCTGTACCACTGCATTATGCATGATTCTGGCCATGTTCATGGTGTGTCTATTCATCATGCTGTTTCCACAAAAGTTTTTCTTTTTCGCCAAATAGGAGATATCAGGACCAAATCCATACTTTCCTCTCTCTGGCTTCTTGGCAGGAGTGTCTCTTGTCCTTTTCAGCCATATGTAAGTTCCCTTTGGTATAGTCACAGAAGTTTGACCTCTTCCCTTAGGGGGCAGTTTCAAAGGCTTGTAGACATTTCCCTAATCTTCATATTTCCTCGATAAGTTTTCTTTCTGCATCCTGTCATTTCTTAAAAATTTCAGATAAACTTATTAATGTCAGTCTGTCTAAAGGAGGTTAAATATGATTTTCACATAAATGTTATAACAAGAAAAAAACCATAGATCTGATTCCTACCCTCTGCTAGTTTACCCACATATTCATAGGTATAAGAGGAAACCGTATTGCGGGTTGTTTTTGATTTTCACTAACAGGAAGTAATTGATTCATTTTAATGTTGGACTGTGTAAAATCGAAGTTTGCATTTGAATTACAATTTCCATAAACAGTGTAATTATAATTGCCTATTAGGGTGATTTCTGTGTTTTATAAGCATTGAAGTTTTGGATACCACAGCAAGGAGAAAGTGCGTGTGCCATTTTTCTTTTCTTCCACAGATTTAATCTATGCTAATAGCTATTCAAACACTCTCCATTTCAAACTCTATTCAGACTGCTGAATATTTGTCTTTAGTGCTGTTTCTCCCTTGCCCAAGATAGTAATTGCCTTTGTAAAAAAAAAATCATTTTATTTATTTTGCCTATACTCCAAATCCCCTATATTGCGTGTTCTGCTGTTCTAGCTTTCTTAATTTCTTCTGAGGCCTATTGTTTAAATCTTGTGAATAATTGTCATTATTTGTCAGAAAAAAATATTTTAGTCCAAATCATTATTTATGTGAGTTGTCATTAGATTTATATGCTTGATAACTGCATACCACAACTGATCCTTTCCCGCTGACCGTCAACAGCATCTGAGACAATGGTTTAAGTGGCGGCACTTAAGAAACTTACCAAGTTCTATAAGTGTCAACTTTGATCTTTTTTCTGTCATGCCCTTAAATTAGAGACATATTTGTGCAGTGACCAAGACTTCCAGAAGCCAAATCCCTCTTTTTTCCTCAAGAATGACTTTCCTGAAGGAGAATAGAGCTCATTTACAAATTTTAGTCAGTTGTTCCTTTGTTTCAGAAAAGCTTGGAATTGAGACAAATTGGAGGAAATGTGTAATTTTTGACGTGAAAAGCAGTGAGATGGATATGAATCTAAACCATAAATTTTTCACTCAGCTGTATAGGCTTAAACAGAGCGGGAATAATGTTCTTTTGCAACTCTAGGCATCAAGAAAAGCGAGTTTCTGCTACAGCAGAGTTTGCTGACTATGAACAGGTACCACTGGAGGGAGGTGATGTGCTTTCAAGTGGTACCTATGTGAATGGTTTATTACAATGGTTAGCTGTTTACTTTTCATCCAACATTTTGTCATGGAAAATGTCAAAATACAGTCAAGTAGGAAGAATTTTATGGTGAACACCCATAAACCTATCACCTAGATTCTACAATTAACATTTTACTATACTTGTTTTATCATATACATAACCTTCTATCCATCCCTTGATCTAGCCATCAATTCTTCTTATTTTTCATGCACTTTCTGCATCTTATTTTTAATGCATTGCAGACATCAGTACATTTCTTCTAAAACCCTTTAGCATGCAGATAGGTCATTAATGAGAGTTCAATATTTTTTATAGTTTATTTTTCTGTGTGAGTTAACTTCACTGACTTTAACAAAATGCACACACGCACCTGTGTAACCCAAACTCCTATACAAATATAGAATATTACTATCACTCTACAAAGCTCCCTGATGCCTGTTATTCCTTAATCCCTGTCCCTACTTCTTATCCTCGGGCAACCACTGTTGCTATGTGTGTGTATAAATATATATATATTTAACCATAGGTAGATCTACGTATTTTGGAACATCAAATAAATGGAACCAATGATAGGTATGCTTTTGCTTAATACGTCTTTCACTCAGCCTATTTTTTTTCCACATCCCTGTTTTTCTTCATCCCTGTTGCAGTAGTTCATTCCTTTGTATAGCTGAATAACATTCTATTCTTTTTGTATACATTCTCACCTTCCTTGTATGGAATTGTAGCCGTCAAGTTATAGGATAGGTATATCTTTTTACTTTTAGAGGAAATATAGGGAATTTTTTTCCAAAATGGTTGTACCATTTTATATTACCACCCGTGATGCATGAATGGTTTGGATGTGTTATCATCAGTCTTTTTATTTTATTTTTTAGTTTTTACTTTTTAATGTTCATTTATGTTTGAGAGAGAGAGAATGCAAGCGAGGAGAGGCAGAGAGAGAGGGAGACACAGAATCTGAAGCAGGCTCCAGGCTCTGAGCTATCAGCAAAGAGCCTGATGTGGGGCTCAAACTCGTGAACTGTGAGACCATGACCCGAGATGAAGTCAGACACATAACCGACTGAGCCACCCAGGCGCCCCTGTCATCAGTCTTTTTAATTTTACCCTTTCTGGTAATATGTGTGGCACTCATTGTGATTGTAATTTGATTTCCTGGGTGTTTATATTTAATATGTTTTAGGAAAAAGACAATTAGAACATCAAGTTTATGATTTCAAGTATATCAGGCCCAAATAAAAAGTGTGTCAATTTAAGATGAAGTTAAATTAAAATTCCAGGTAAATAATAGTTGAGGTGGCATATGGATATAGCAAAATTTATGAAGTGGTTTGTGAACAAAAGTTTGGAAAATGCTGTTATAGAGAAGGTTATTTTTCAGACTTCCTCTATTTCTATGGCTTTTTTTGGACTGAGTCAATATATCAAATGTAAAAATCTTTAAGAAATTTAGACTTTTTTTTCAAAGAAGATGTACAGATGGCCAATAAGTACACAAAAAGTTGTTCAGCATCACTAATAATCGGGGAAATGAATATCAAAGCCACAATGAGATATCACCTCACATCTTTTAGCATGGCTATTATTGAAAAGGTAAGACAAGAAAAAGACGCAAAGCAAAAAACAGACTTTTAAATACAGAGGGAGGTTACCAACCTGTGGCTGCTGGAGGGGAAGTGGATGGAGGGTTGGGTGAAATAGACAAAGGAGATTAAGAGTGCACTTAGTAATGCACAGAATTGTTGAATCATTATATAGGACACCTGAAACTAATATAACAGTGTGTTAATTACAATTGAATAAAAAATACAGTAAATAATGAGTGTTGGTGAGGATGTGGAAAAAAGACAATTCTCAGGCACCATTGGTGAAAACGTAGGCTGGTGCAGCCACTATGGCAGATAGTATGGAGGTTCCTCAAAAAATAAAAAAGTAGAAATACTCTATGATTCGGCAATTCCACTTCTGGGTATCTTTCCAAAGAAAATGACAACGCTAACTAGAAAAGATACCCCCATGTTCACTGCAGCAGCATTTACAAGAGCCACGCTATGGAAAATACCTAAGTGTCCATAAAGAAGACATGGTGTAGACAGCCACACAAAGAAGGAAATCTAGTCATTCGTGACAGCATGAATGGACCCTGAGGGCATTGTGCTAAGTGAAATAAGCCAGACAGAGAAAGATAGAGACTGCATAATCTCACATATATGTGGAATTTAAACAAAAAAACAAACTCATGGCTACAGAGAGCAGATGGATGGTTGCCGGAGGTAGGGGCTGAGGGGTGGGCAAAATGCAGGAAAGGTGTCAAAAACGGAAACTTCCAGCTTTAGAATAAATAAGTTATGGGATTGTAATGTACAGGATGGTGACAGCATACATACAGCATAGTTAATAATCCCGTGTTGCATATTTGAAAGTTGCTAAGACAGTAAATCTTAAAAGTTCTCATCACACACACACACACACACACACACGATTTGTAACTGTATGGTGACAGATGTTCATTAGACTTATTGTGGTGATCATTTCACAGTATATACAAATACTGAATCATTATGTTGTACACCTGAAACTAATGTTCTATGTCAATTATATTTTAAAGTAAAAAAAAGAAATTCCAAGTACCACTATCCACTACAGAGCTGTCGAGCTCTGAAATTAGAATTCTGTGTCAGCCTCGGGTGAAAAAGATTTCAGGTGCCGTTCCTGTTGTTGAGGCTAGGTTTCGAATAAAGGAAAACTGTTACAAAGGCAAAATAGTAAGGTGGATGTAAGTACCCATTGGAGCCAGCCGGCTGGTTTGCTTTTTGGTTCCACCACTTAGTTGCTGTGAGACCTTGGCAAATTACCTTACTTCTCTGTGCTTCTGTTTCCTCCTCTATAGATGTGGGGGAATAATAGTAACAAATTCATATGGAGTTGTGAGATATATATGAGGAAAAACATGTAAATAGCACAAAGTAGATACCATAGAAGGGATGAGCTAGTATTATTACTACAGATGTAGGAGAATCAACCCCATGAGGGGAAAGATTCTGCAGGCCAACATCTCTAACTGAGGAATGAGGCAGAAAAGTAAGCACCTGTAGCAAGCAGAAAGACCCATATCTCATTGTCGGCCTGGTGTTTGTTTCTCCTCCTTCTGGTACAGCAACTTGCCATTCCTTTGGGCAAAAGCCTTCCCCAATTCTCAGTGTTGGTGAGGCTCACTTTATTTCTCAACATTCTTATCCCTTGGTTTACACGGATTGGTCATGAAATGGACACTTGATCTCAGTCAAGATATACTCCTCTATTGTAGGGTTTCCACTGGTGCTACTGAGAAAGAGTAACTCCCTTTCTCTCTGGCTGAGCTGCTAAGCTGATAAGACATAATGATGGTACTGCTGGGTGTCATTTTGCCACCTTCTGGGGAGAGCCTTCAGGAGACTGAGTCCCAAAGAGAGAAATGCAGAACTGGGGAGAGAAAATGAGAGAGACAGAAAGAGGCAGAGAGAGACTGAGAGAAACAAAGCGAGAGACAGAGATAGAGACAGAGAGGGATAGCATTAGAAAGACAGAGAGAGAGAGAGACACAGAGAGACAGCATGAGAGAGAGACAGAGACAGAGAGACACAGATAGAAACGGAGAGCAACAGAGAGACCGACAGAGACAGAGACAGAGAGAGAGACAAAGAGAGACAGCCTGGCAGAGGGACAGAGACACAAAGAGACTCACGGGGAGAGACAGAGTGAAAGAGAGAGAGAGAAGCAGATTGAGAGACAGAGACTATGAATTGCTGACATCATTTGAACAACTGTCTCCAGCTGTATTAATTGGACCTCGCCAGCTGTGGACTAATACAGTATCTTTTTTTTTTTTTTTTTTTTGCCCAAGCCAGTTTGCTTTGGTTTCAGTCATTTATATGTGAGAATCCTGATGAATACAACTTTTATCATCAAGGGCACATTTTTGCACGATAATTTTCTTGGGGTCAGGGGGCTTTGCTGTGTTTATGTAAACATCTCTCTCCACAGAAACTTCTGTGGGTGGTTTGTGTAGATGACGTGGAGATACTGGCAGAGCCAGCTTTATGAAATTCCCCAACAGTCAGGAGACAGGTTTGGAGAGAAGTGATGCCAATCAGTTTACCATGTAGCTGCCATGGGAACCAGGAAGAAACTGGTGAGCTGGCCTGGCCATCTGGGTTCCACGGTCTGTGTGAGGTGGTGTGGAGAGGGCCGGGGGGCCTGGGGGTAGGTAAGATTCTCGGGCAAATCTGTGTTCCTTCAGTACCTCCCTGGCACTGCAAATGAGACGCGAGATTCTGTTCTACTTCTCTTTTCTCAGTCTGCCTCTCCCAATTGTCACTGCAGAAACTACCAGAACCTCTGCCACCAGATCTCAGTACTATTTGATAACACCTCTGATAGTAATCCTACCTTATATCTGCAGGCAAGGACTCGCGTAACATGGTGTGATCATCTGATCTCAACTGGCCCGGCCAGGTGGAAAAGGTGACTTTCTGTCATTTGGTGGCACTGGAAATAAGCTTGAGATTATATTTACAACTAGTGACTGCCTAATCATGATATCGGTAAATGCGGCTTCTCGTGGCAAAGCTGGATAATTGCACTTCTCGTTGTTAACATCTCCTGTGCCTCAAAGAGTAATTACAGATAATGAGAAAGTTTAGGTTCAAAGGACTGTGCATATTATTAACCGGTGACTGGAGGGTGCTTGAATGGTGTCACAGGGGTTAACCACCGAGGCCTCAACTGCCTGCTCACGCTCAGCTGAAGGCCAAGCAGCAGGTGCTCGACCCTGGCGCGCAACCATTGTCAACTCCACACAGGCCTCAGTTATGGAACCCTAACCGTTCAGGACGGTGAAGAGAAAGTGGCGCTAAGGGATAGGTGGGTTCGAGATGGCAGTGAGGGGGTGGTTAGGAGTGGGGGAGAGAAGCCCGTAAAAGTAACCTGTGACGATTAGCAAGGGCTTTCTGGCGATGGCCCATTCTCTCATCACTTCCTTTATTCACTTATTTTTATGTTCCATTCACTCATTCAAAAACATACTGAAACTCTATGAAGGCGACGGGCACATCCCAAGTGCTGGGTACAAGATGAGGCTGCCCTCACAGAGCGTGTGGTGCAGCTGGGGAGACAGATGTTGAAGCAGGACGGTGATAATTATTCCTGAGCACAGACACAGTGTGCCATGCCAGAATCTAACCTACCTTAATGTTCATTTACTTTTGAGAGAGAAAGAGTGTGAGCAGGAAAGGGCGGAGACAGAGGGAGACGCAGAATCTGAAGCAGGCTCCAGGCTCTGAGCTGTCAGCACAGAGCCGGATGCGGGGCTCAAACTTGCAAACCGGGAGATCATGACCTGAGCCGAAGTCAGTGCTTCACCGACTGAGCCACCCAAGTGCCCCGGCGCTTACCTGCTTTTAGATAGGCATGGGATTCTTTTTATTTTGTAGTTCCAGTTTTAGTCATTTATTCAGTCACCAAATAAAAGTAAGGTTCAGGAATTTATAAGAGGCAAAGAATAGTAGGTCAACAAGACAGAGAAAAGAAAGGATTTGGGGATTTTCTTTGTTCCATTATACCTTTTTCAAAGATCCCCCCCCCTTCTATTTGAAATCTCTTTTCCCACTAAAATAGATCATGAAATTTTCCATGTTTATTGTAATATATACCATTTTATAAATATCTATGTGATGAATAACCGAAAACTAAGTTCACACACAGTGACCATGAATAATAAAAAAGTTTTAGAAGGCAATCTGAAGGATTAGAAGTTTGGATAAGAATGAATAGGGGCACCTGCCTGGCTGGCTCAGTCTGAACATGTGATCTTGATCTCAGGGCTGTGAGTTCAAGCCCCACATTGGGTGTGGAGCCTACTTAAAACAAGAATGAATAAATGTGAATTAATTGAAATTAAACTATGATAGAATTTAAATACGAAAAAACATCTAACTTTAAGTGAATACATAAACAGAGATGTTACAAGAAAGGCCAATAAGTCATTTCAGAGGGTCCAAAAAGCAATAAAAAGAGTTTTAATTGATGTTTGAAAGCAAAGGTCAGAGAGAAGAGAACAACGAACAAATACTTTCAAGGGCCACGGAAGTAATGCAAACATATAAAGCCGCTGCATATCATGGAGTGGGGAGTCATGGGGATCTGCATAAAATCATTCAAATTTAAAACACTCTGTATAAGAAAAATCATGCTGATCAAACAATTTGTAACCTTAGGAACAAAATGATAAATTCCCCAAATTAACGGAAAATACAAGTGGAAGCCTTGAACAAATACTTTCTATGCCGTAAGTCATGTTCTGTGCCATTTCTCTCTTTCCTGATCTGCTATCAGCTATCTGCTCTGGCTCCTGGTGATCCATGTTAGTCTGGTTGCTTGGGAAGATAATCCTTCTCTATCCTTAGCATACCCAGCAGTTACTCAGTTGGGTTTTGCTGGGATTTGACTCTAATTATTATGGGTATGATGGCTCAGAGGGGATGCAGGGGTCAGATCAGGAGAAGGGCAAGCATTGCCTAGTCAGGTATTTGAGTGAGATGAACCCTCTTCAAGTGGATGTGTACGGGGGAGCAGAGGGCTCTACCTTTCAACAATGGGGAGGGAGCCTCCTCTGCATACCTCAGGAATTCAAGAGAATCTGGGGGACAGGAGTGCCAAGGTTCTCAAATGCATCTACTCCAATATATTTCCCCATCTCCATTTTCAGGGTCCCACTTCTTTCCCACCATGGCCCTGACTTTGGCTTTTTTTTTTTTAATTTATTTTGAGACAGAGAGAGAGAGAGCGCGAGTGAGCACAAGCGGGGAAGGGCAGAGAGAAGACACAGAATCTCAAGCTGTGCTGATGGCACAGAGCCTGATGCAGGGCTTGAACTCATGAAGTGTGAGATCATGACCTGAGTCAAGATCAGGGGTCAGACGCTGACAGAGCCATCCAGGTGCTCTAAGGCTCTGACTTTGGCTTTTGCTGGGAATTCAATCTCTCTCAATTTCTGCTGTTCTTACAATTAAGTCTTCCAGCTGTAGGAGATGAGGGTCACTGTAAAACTGCCATTTTTCTTTCCTTTTTTTTTTTTTAATTCTTGTACTTTGCTTCAACTTGTTGATTAATTGATCTGCCAGTCATTTTCTCTCTTTATTAACGCTCTCAGTCCCTACAGGTACTTTTTCCCACATACCTTCCAGATGCCCGTCTCTTGCACCAGTTAATGAACCTCTTTCCACCTGTATTCTATCCCAGTTCTCCTGGTAAAGGTCTATAGCAATCACCATAGCAGGAATAATAGCATACCACCTCGTACCAGTGATGTGGTCTGCTTTCCGATGAGCAGGTTAGTGATGCAGAGTCCCACCTTCAGTTTTGCTTCCTAGGACCATATGCAATACCAATTCCCTTAGGATGTGGGGTTTCTCATTCAGGTTATTTTTTGGGAAAGTGCCCTCTGGAGAGGAGGAGTCAGAGAAGGAGTGACAATAGGACAAGGAGGAAAAACTAAACTAGGGTGTGATGTACGCTGGAGACTAGCTTTCCCTCATGGAAGATTTGAAGCAAGCATTGCGGTGCAGAATTGGCCCCATCTGTTGATACAAAAGACTGGCCTCCTTACCCCAGGTGGGACCAATTCTGTAGTGCAGCTCCCGCCCCAGATCACGGTCTGCATTGTCTGCCCCCTAACCCCAACACACATACGTAATAAAGAGTGGGCAATGGTCCATTGGGTTGTTACCAGCTGTTGAAATAAATGTCTAGGCTCAAGATAGAGCTGCTCATGCCCAAGTTTGGCGTCAGGAAACTTGTCCCTGTGACCAGAGGCACAGTATTCTTAGCCAATCCCTGAATGCTAAACCATCTCTGGTCTCTACACTTATTTCATTGTTCCTTCTCATTCAAAAAAGGTTGACTATGCAGTCCCAGTCAATCAGATATTTTCTGTTTTTCTCTTCCTATTCCTTATTCTTTATCCTGTGAGAGCATTAATTTTAAAAATAAACTGGGAACTGGAAGTACAGTGGCTTTTCATTGGCTGAGGTGTGACTGTTGCTTATTGGCTGGGCTGTTGCCAGGGAGGAGGAAGCCCCTCCTTCATCCTGCCGGAATACTCCCAGCAGGTCTGTCTCTTCCTATTGTGTCTGCAAACTGATGACAAGTAGTAGGGTATGAGAGCTTCCATGCCATGCCAAACCTCCTGACTGACTCCATTGCAGTGAGGTTCCCCTATATTAATTTTCACATTTCCCTCTTTGATCCAGATCTTTCTTTGAAAGCATTGATGATCAGTAGTCAGGTTCTTTATGTTTAGTGGTTTTGTCATTTGGTGCCTTGAAGGACCTTTCTGGTTGTCATGTTCTACATAAGAGGGAAAATGCATAGCAGTTAGAAACCAGGTATGGCCACATTTGCACAACAAGAAAGGTTAAAAGGGAGAAACTCAGATATTTCCCATCTAAAGTCTATATCTTCCAAAGACCCATGTTTGAGTTCCATTAACGATGATGTGTCAGAAGACAAAACACCTACAACCATATGCAGACTCTTTGAAGACACCAATGAGTGAGATGTCATCGAATCTTTTATGTGTTTATTAAATTCTGTGGCATAAAAGTGTTTCTGTTAGAGGTAAAGATGGCTAGTTAAAAAATAGAGACAAACTAATCTGTATTAATCCAGGGAAAATCAGTTGTCTGCAACCAAATGACATGGTGTGAACACGTCTTCCTATTTGGTGGAATTATCAGCTTTGCCCATATGTGGATATCTTAGCCACCCTTGAGACATGTCACTGCTGTCACCTAAAGACAGACCTTGATGAATTTTCTTACAGGGTTGATCAGAGATGACCCTTGGGAGACAAAATGTTTAAGTATAGGGAGCTGTGACCTTTGTCTATATGATGCTGGTAGTGCTGCTGCTTAAAAAGTAAAAGTATAGCTAATCAATAAAAAAAGATGAAGTCTGTATCTTCTCAGGAGAACTTAGGTGGCTCAGTTGGTTGAATGTCCAACTCTTGATTTCAGCTCAGGTCATGATCCCAGGGTTGTGGGATCGAGCCCCACATCTGGTTCTGCACTGAGTGTGGAGCCTGCTTGGGATTCTCTCTCTCTCTCTCTCTCTGCCTCTGCCCCTCCCCTGCTCACATGCGCGCTCTCTCTCTCTCTCTCTCAAAAAATAAAATAAAAAAGGTATCCCTTGGTATTCCTTTCTTTTTCTTTTAAGGAACTATGGCTTTCTAATTTAATTTTGAGTGAAACAAGTTTGCGGAGATCAAAAGTTCCCCATAATGGCCATTGAAACTCTAAATTACTTTTGGTTAAGTCGGTCCACGTAATTTTATATGTGCATGTGGAGGGGCCACAGTATTTGAACATAAAACTGGCCAGAGACCCAGTAGGGGGGCACCCTCAAAACATTTAATGACTGGGATCCCATTTCTTAGACGTTTTTCAGGAATGGTCCAGTTTTAGGAGGAACCAGACCAAAGGCCAGCACGGCTGCAAGAGGAACAGTCTAGTCCTAGCAGGACTCGGACCAAAGACTGATGCAGTACAAATAGGCACAGGTCTTACTGGAGCAGTCTGACTCCCAAAAGGAGTCAGACTGAAGGCCTCCACATTTCCCACTAGCACAGTTCTGACAGAAACAGCCCCGCCCCAAAGGGAGTCAGACCAAAAGCCAGCACAGCTCAGACTGGCACAGTTCAAACAAAAACAGTCTGGGTCCAAAGGGGTGAGACCCAAGGCTATCACAGGTTCAGTAGCAAGAGCCTGCTTCCAAACAGGACTCAAACTGAAGGTCAAATGGGTATCTCTCAGAGATAAAAACAAAAACCAGAGCCTTAAAACAGATCCTGAATACAGCCCAGAGAGCTCAGACACAAAGCGTGGAACTTGAAATCCAGGAAAAAACTCACCCTCAAACCCCAGGTTTGGTGAGAAAGCAGCGAACCCAATCAGTTGTGTGGGCACTGGCACCTGTTTGCTCACCAGCCTGAGTCATGTGGGGATCTTCTCTGGATCCCTGAACAGGCCACTAACTAATGTGAACCTTAAAAATAAAACTACTGGTTATTTTCCCAGCAAAAGATGGGTTCATTCGGGAATGGCAGAGAACTGCAATCCAGGACAAGCAAGTGACAGCAAAACCATAGGCAACTCTGGAGAACAAAGGAGAGAAACACTTTTTTTTTTCTTTTACAAAGGAAAAGTGGGACATTGGGAAGGCTATTATAAATAAAAAAGCCCATTGGAGTAAACTGGGAGCTGAAAGTACCATGGCTTTTCATTGGCTGAGTTGGAATCAAGGCATTGGCTGTGCTGTTGCTGGGGTGGGGTGGGGTGGGAGGAGGAAGCCTTCCTTCCTTCCCCTGGGATAGTGGAGTATCCCAGAGAGGGATAGTACCTACATGCAAGATCCCGCTCTTCCTCTTGGGCCTGCAATCGATGACAAGGATCAGAGCTCTCCCTACTGAACCTCCTGACTCCCTGGTAGTGAAGTCGCCCTTTATTAATTTTCATAAAAGCTTCCTGCCTTCTGGGCCATTTTGCAGTTCTCCGAATGGAGACTCTCCACTTTATGACGTGTTTGTAATATTTAAGTTGTTTTCTTTGGTGTTTTTATATAACACAGCCAACACACACACAGCAGCTGGGGGCAGGGGGGAGGGGTTGTGCGTGCTCCAGGTGGTAAAGAGAGGCGGGCACCAGTAACCTCCACTGTAGCCATCATGGTCATTATCATGGTGGATAATATTGTGGAGGAGCAGCTGGTGGTTTTCCAACTAGAAAAAAGTTCCTTTTAATGGTTGTGAAATGATGCCACCTTTTTTCCTTCTACAAAGATTATGTTTTCCTTAATGTTAACCTTTTAATTTGAAGAGGAAAAGCAAGCCAATTTATTAAATAGAGTCTTAAAAGGATCATTGCAGTGATTTCCCACAAGGCCTCCTTACACATTCCCCCCCACACTATTTTCCTAAGAATATCTGACTATTGGTTTTTGAGATAAAAATGCCCCTATCACCCCCCCCACCCCCTTTTATTTTTCTTTTTGGTCAGCTGTAATCCAAGCAAAGATTTCCAAGTTGGTGAATTAATCCACTGTCTCCTGCTTACAACTAGCTAAAAAAGAATACAGTATCACATTATATAGTCACAAAAATACGTGCTTTAATATGTGAACAAGAATTAATTAACATTTTGTGTAAAAAACCCATTTTGTCTCAATCCTTTCATGTAAGCACCTGAAAAATGGTTTTTCTGAAAGCTGCTGGGAATCTTCCAGAGTGATCTACTGAACTACAAGTGTGAATCTCTTTGTAACATACAAGTAAATAATCCTCAGGCATGTTCTTATAGTTTCAAACTACTCCGGCCAGTTCTCACAGCAGAAAAGAAAAAAGTACTGTTCTGACAGTAACCCTAATTTTCTTCCCACATTCAGCATACGTGAAGGAATTTGGGGGAAATTTTGCATTTCGTGAAACCTATTTATAAAGTTTTCTTGTGAAAATATGACCATTGCAGCAATCATAAGGAGAGGAAGTGCTTGATCGATTTTTGTGCAGGTTATTGGCTATGAATATTGAAAGTGAAAGCTGCAGGGGCGCCTGGGTGGCTCAGTCGGTTGAGCGTCCGACTTCAGCTCAGGTCACGATCTCCCGGTCCGGTCCGTGAGTTTGAGCCCCGCGACAGGCCCTGTGCTGACAGCTCAGAGCCTGGAGCCTGTTTCAGATTCTGTGTCTCCCTCTCTCTCTGCCCCTCCCCCGTTCATGCTCTCAAAATGAACGTCTCAAAAATAAATAAATAAATAAACTGTCTCAAAAAATAAATAAACGTTAAAAAAAAAAAAGTGAAAGCTGCTGAGATCTGTGGTGTAGGAGTGGTGGGCTGAGGTATCTTGTTAAAAGGGAAAAACTTACACATTTCAGTATTCACAGACATTTCTAAGACTACAAGTAGATACGACCTTTCAGGAAAAAAAGTGCCTAAGAGGTGGATTGCTTTCTTTGCCAGGAGACAGAATTGTTGAGTAGATCTCAGGAGAGCAATAATGGCCCAGCATGGGTTTGATGGAT
Organism: Prionailurus viverrinus; assembly: GCF_022837055.1. Classification (NCBI taxonomy): domain Eukaryota; kingdom Metazoa; phylum Chordata; class Mammalia; order Carnivora; family Felidae; genus Prionailurus; species Prionailurus viverrinus. The sequence goes on along the minus strand of NC_062564.1, from coordinate 113,644,970 downwards.
TTGCAACTGGATAGGTATTAAAGAAAGTGTTCTAGAAATATTTCGAGGTTATGGTTTCCCTACTGAACTGCCTTGAAAATTTAGCTGTCCCTGCAGGTGTTGTATGATCTGTAAAACAATGTAGTGACTTGTGAGCTTTTGGAGGGAGGTGATGAAGGATGATGATGGTATGTTGAAAGAAATCAAAATTCTCTTTTTTGGTTAGGACTGGTGGCTTGGTTTACTGCATACTACCTAGCATTTATTGAGGACTCAGGTGCACCAGACGCTATCTAGGAGCTTTATTGTACATATTTATGAGGGAGATACTATTACTACCCACATTTCATAGATAAATTCAGGCAAAGAGAGGGTAAGTAACTTGCCCATGGTTACACAGCCAGTTATTGATAGAGCAAAATTTAAACCTAGATAGTTTGACTCTGGAGCACATGCTCTTTACTATTTTGCTATACAACCTCCAAGGGTATAACCACAACTAAAAGAAGGAACCTAGAGACTTACAACATTCAAGTTACCTTGAAGCAACACAGTGAAGGGAGGAATTGGATTATCTTCTGATGAATTTCGTCAATTCTATATGGCAGCCTAGTTTTTTGAAAATGTCAAGTTCTTTTTATTCTTTGTTTAAAAAAATCTTTTTAAAGAGAGAGAACACGAGGGGTGCGTGGGTGGCTCAGTCAGTTGGGTGGCTGACTACAGCTCAGGTCATGATCTCGTGGTCTGTGAGTCTGAGCCCCACATTGGGCTCTGGCCTGAGCGCTCAGAGCCTGGAGCCTGCTTCGGATTCTGTGTCTGCCTCTCTCTCTGCCCTTTCCCTGCTTGCTCGCAGTTTCTCTCTCTCAAAAATAATAAACAATAAAAAAAAAATTAAGAAAAAAAGAGAGAGAGCACGAATGGGGTGGGGGGAGCAGAGGGAGAGAGAGAGAGAATCCTAAGCAGGCTACACACTCAGCATGGAGCCTGACACAGGGCTCGATCCCATGACCCTGGGATCATGACCAGAACTGAAATCAGGAGTTGGGTGCTCGACTGACTGAGCCAGCCAGGTGCCTCAAAAAAGTCAAGTTCTTTTCTTTTTTTTAACTTTGTTTGTTTGTTTATTTATTTATTTAGAGAGCAAGTGAGCATAAGCAGAGGAAGGGCAGAGAGAGAGGGAGAGAGAGAGAATTCCAAGCAGGCTCTGCACTGTCAGCACAGAGACAGACTCAAGGCTCCAAGTCATGAACCAGGAGATCATGACCTGAGCTGAAACCAAGAGTCAGATACTTAACCACCTGAGCAACCCAGGCAACTCCCCCCCCCCACCCCCCCATCAAAGTCAAGTTCTTGATGATGGTTTCTAAGTCCTCAAATACCATTTAGTTTTCCTAAATTCTTCACTTAATTTTAAGTTTGTACCAGCTGAAAAAAACCAAAAGCACTGTGACATAAATGAAGAAAGTAGCTTGCATCTAACCTTGAGCTTGTTTCCCTTGGCCGATTTGGATTTCTAGGAGGATTTTAGAGAGACATATCTAATTTTAGTTGGGGAAAAAAGTTGGAGTCATCATGACCCTCACAGATCATCTGGCTTTGAGGAAACTGAGGGTCACAGAAGGTCAGTGGCTTGTGCAAAATCACACGCAATAGTTCAGAGAGGGGCTTATAGGCAGCCTAGAATGTTCACTTCCCAGAACAGAGCTCTTTCCACAATGGTGCCCTGTAAACTGAAGCGAGCCATCAGACAACACTTGAAAAATAACAGTGAAAAGTAACAGCCCTGGTGACAAGGCGTTTGCTGACAAAGAGGTAAAATCTAATGGAAAATCCCCCTGTTGGAAATCTCCTGGGCCATTCAGCCACGGAGAGTCCTCTGAGGAAGAATACATTTGGCTCAAGCTTACCCTTTGATACAAAGGATGCCTGACAATGAGGTGGCTGGGGCTGGTTGGGCTGGTGATAATGACAAGTTGGCAACCAAAATGAGAATAAAGCAGATTTATGGCTTGAAATTCTAACCCAACCACAGTCAAAAATAAAGGACTATCAATTGCCAAGTGCTGGGGACCTCAGAGGATTTGATATCTTGGAAAATTAGGCCAATTTCTTCCTCATATGTCTAAGTCTTTAAAATATATCACGATACTCTAATCCTGCCTTTGGTGGTTATGGGCTAGTCTGATCATGATTGGTTTAAATTCGCAGAAAGTGTGTCCTATCTCCAGAAATTAATTTAAAACATCACAGCTGTAAGAACTAAATGTTACTGTGTCATATGTGTCATATGTCTAGGCACATAAATATTTACTGACTAAATAAATAAATGAATATTTGTTCTAGTCAGCACATTACATCTCTGGTCAATCTTTACCTATTTTTATGTGGAGTAAATATTTAAATTTATGGTCAAAAGGCTTCTTTTAAATGACTTCACTAGAATTTAATTAAATAACTGCCAGTTAGTCGCATTTGCATGATACTTTTTGGACTGCTTTGTACAATTTCTCTAAAGCCTTGACTAGCTTTCTGTTAATAGTGAGAGAACACGACTGATGCCTTAAGGTTTACATGCATCTCATATTCTGTACAATTAAATTTCTACTTTCTGTTCAGCTCACCTTGTTAGATGGGGATAAAACCGTCTTGTTCCAACTTAATGGGAATATTGCAGAACCAGTGAGGAAATGCCCAAAGTGCTTTGATAATCTTACTTGTGTGTGCCTGGTGATTATATTAATTAAAATGTCTTTTGTGAGCAGCACATGAGTGGGTTTTTAGTCTTTGAAATCAGTTGATTTTCAACCTGATGATATAGTTGGATTCAGAGTCGCTGTGAAATATGAATATTTTAGAGTAGAAAAAACTGGTAATTTTCCCCACCGAAAGGAATATCCCATTGTGCCAAAAGGAAAGAAGCTATCAGACTTCTGAGGTCATGACAAAAAGATAAAGCAGCATTCTAAAGGGCTCCCACTGACCCAAAATGGGATAACTTGAGCAGCCAAAAAAGAATAATGACTACAATTGGTTGAAACATATTGAATATATAAAACTCTATTAGTTCATCAAGATAATGAGAAAAAGAAGGGGGTGAATGAGAAAAAAAAATTTCAAAACTCATTTGTCACTATTGGAAGTGGCTTGTGCACCAAAATGATACTTTGAAAACTGCCATGTAAGGAAAGAATTAAGGACTTCTCCTGCCTATCTGTATAGTTCCCTACATAAATGTTATTTTAGGATGCCCAAACGGCGTGAGGTGATGAAGAATGCTTTTTAATTAAGCAAAAGAATTTTAGTTAATGTAGAAAAGAAACAAAATGATAAAATGTTGATTTTTCACCTCCAATAAAATAAATGATTCAAGCAAGTGTTATCAGAATGGATGGCAAAAGGACTAGATGAAAAATTTATAGGGAACTAAACATTTGAAAGATGTCAAAGTATGAGCCTGTAGTATATGCCTACAGTATATAGACATTATATTATATACTGACATTATAAAGTGGGGGCAGATTGCCATTCGAGCCACCTGGGCAATCTGAGACTCTCTAAAAGTGGGGAATCCAGGCATCATGCGTCTCCTTTAGAAATACACAGTACCTCCAAAAATGTTCTTGCCTAAAACCTTAGGCTGAATATAATGAAGCTTTAAGATCTGATTTCTCAGGACGCCTGCATGGCTCAGTCGGTTAAGCAACTGACTCTTGGTTTAGGCTCAGATCATGATCTTGTGGTTTTGTGAGTTTGAGCCCCATGTCAGGCTCTGTGCTGACAGCGTGGAGTCTCCTTGGGATTCTCTCTCTCTCTGCCCCTCCCCCGCTTTCACTCTCCCTATCTCTCTCAAAATAAATAAATAAACTTGAAAAAAAAGATCTGATTTCTCATTTATAGGCAGTACTGGGGACAGAGAAATAAGTTAAATGATACCACAAGCTAACAATCAGAGAATCCAGAATGTAGGACATTTCATAAGACCACTGACCCTGTTTCTCTAATAAATCATTTGGCATGGGAAAAAAGGAGGAGTAGCTCTCTGTAGAGACACATTTTGGAGATAAGCAGAGAAATTTGAAAAATGCCACTAGATGGTAATAAGAAATTATTAATTTTGCTAGGTGTCTTAATATCAATACCGTGGTTATGTAAGAAAATGTCTTTTTCTTTTTTAAAGCAATGCTTCTTGAAATATGTAAGAATAAAATATCATGATGCCTGGGATTTGCTTTAAAGCGAATATGGGAAATACAACAAAATGTTAGTAAATGTTAAATCTAAGTGGTAGGAATATAGGGCTCATTACACTTTTTACTTTGATGTATGTTTAAAAGTTCTCATAATGAAAGGTTTAATCAATGGTAGGTGCAATAAAACTACCTATGAATTAGGCTCTGAGGAGCAGTTCAAAATGGAGAAAAACTTCAAATTGTTTTTTAACATGCACATATATATGTACATATGGGACATTTTAGGAAGAACTAACATAGCTTTTTGGATGTAATGAGGATCTTTCTTGATCAACAAACTCAATGTAATAAAAGATTTTTTTCTTTTCTTTTTTTTAAAAGGAGAAACAGGCTCTAAGACTCTATTTGTTGAGGATACTGGCTTCATTCTGGTTTCACAGCTGGACACTGGATAAATCCACTGACTAGAATTGCAATTTTGAAAGAAACATGTGGCTTTAATTAACATGTCGTCGCTGTAACATAATTGCAGAGTAATACAGAAAGTACACTGAAATTCTAGACAAGGAGAACCCTTTTTAGTGGCATCGTACCTGAATTAAATGAAGTTTATAAAATTTTGGTGGTTAAAGCAGAATCTGTAGCCTACACTCTCTGAGATGCAGTTAATTTAGTTGGAATGGACAGACAAACAAACGTGATTTCTCAGCCCAGGTGCAGCTTCTGATGATTCACACAGTTTTCTTCACACTACAGACATTTCCGAATGAAAGGTTTATTTGTGAGCTTAAAGGTAAGCGAATAGGTCTACATTGAACGATGCTTCTAGTGATTAATATTTCACTCACTACTTTTGAGTGACAAGTACATGTTTAATCAGCTTAGAATTTTATATGTTTCAGGGTGTTTTGAATATAATAACCATTTGGGAGTTATCTATGTTCCCGGAGTCAAGTTTCTTTTAGTAGAAAACCTCCTAACAAGACCCTTGTTCTTGACAGATTCACCCATCAGATCCATAAAACAAAAAGACCATTCTGTTTCAGTTGAGATGTTTACATGTAGATATTTGCGTCGAATTAATAGTCCTGGCACTTTTAAAATTAATTATGCCAAAAAATGATATTTAAGCTATAAAGTGCAGGAATTCACCCGTAAGATTTTTTTTTTTGTTATTACAATATTCATTCAAGGAGTAGACCGTAGACCTGTTGGTGACAAATGATCTCTGAGAACAGGTTACAATAATATTTGGGCACAAACTGTGGGTGCTTAGGTGAAAGATATTTTCTTCCCCTCAAGGATCTTTGCTAATCATGAATGACTACCAAAAGAAACAAACAAAAATGTTGGAAAGAACTTTACATTTGCCCTAATGGAAATAATCTATTAGCCTGAAAAAGACACTTCCTCTGTTTATAGAATGTGTTTTAACAATAAGACAATGGAGTTCTATAGGCAAATTTCTCAAGGCTCATGGTGTAGAATAAAGAGAGGCTCATGTATATACGACCCAGAAGTGAGAACATGAGAAAGCAATAGTAATAGTGGTAATATTAGCTTAACACTTACTGAGCAATTATTTCATACCAAGGACTATGTTTAGCACTTTACAGGGATTATCTCATTTAATCCTCATAACTCTATGCAGTAGGTACCATTTTTATACCCATTGCCCAGATGGGGGGGAATGAGGCCCAGGCCTGCCAAATAACTACCGCCAAGCAGATGGCAGGGCAAGACAGCTGGATCCCAGAGCTTATGTTCTGAAGTCCTAGACAAGAAGTTTCGCTAATCACAAACCCTACGTTACATGAGATTTTAACGTTTTCAGTAGAGTGAGCAAATATTAAGTAAATAAGCAAATAAGCCAGGAGCTGCAAATACAGTTCTGCCTGTTTATAAGTATACAATGAAAAAGTACAAGGACTTTGTCGATGTACGGAAACACACACATGTACAAACATTCACACTAAACACACAGGCAGTATGAGAAAGAAGTGAGAGCACTAAAATGGTACAGGTTACACCCACAACTGCACACCAACATTTATTCATCCTTTCAGCTAACATTCAGCCGTCTGCCACGCCCTGGCATTGCTAGGGAGAACAGGCAAACGGGATTCCTGTCCTACAGAGCTTGTAGTCTACTGAAGAAGAGAGACTTGAAACAGTCCACAAATAACTAATCATTTAATCGCTGGGAAGATGAACCTCACAAGGTAGAAAAGCACAGTGCAGTGAAGAGAAAATACGAGTACCCTAACCTGTGCTTATACTTGGAGGCAGAGGAAATGGGCCATGAGTCAGGAATAAACAGAGCAAATCTAAGAAATTATCGTGACTTTCTGCGGTTTGCCCGTTTAATTCAAAAATCGATTTTTACTGGAAGGGAAAAGATTTGTTTTAAATATCTCTGCACTTCATTATTTATTTGTGGCCGTGGCAGGGAGTCTCAGCTGAATTTAAGCGAGTCACGCTGGTCATCCAGTCCACGGCTGGACCTATAGTGGTGGCAGGTGTTAGGGAGTCCGTAGGAGAACGGGGCCGGGACGGGGCCTTCTGGAAAAGGACCTCTACCTGTGCCCTCTGCTAAGCGTGGATGTGTCTGGGTAAGTCTGGGGAGCAAATGCAGTGGCCACAAGGTCCAGTTACATTGGGGCTATGAACTCCCCAAGGAGGGTACTTATCCATAAGTGGAGAAGGAAACTAGGTCCATTGAGCTCAACCCAGGAGAAAGCTTTGCCCATGCAGAGGAGGATGGCTGTTTCCCCAATTTGTCTCCTGGAGACATGCCTGGCCCCTGACTAGCGAACCGGGCCAGCTTTCTCACATGGCACATGTGACCAAGGGGAAAGAGGCGTCCTGCCCCACAGGAGAGCAGTGGGCGGTGGTCGCCTGCTGAGAACTGCTGAACCTGGCTGTGCAGAAAGCAAGACTTCAGGGCCCAGCAGAGAGATGCAGTAGCAGCTGGGCCTGGTGGAAAAGGGAGGGAGGGAAGGAAGTGAGGTGGGGGTGATGGCATAACAGAAATGCCTGACAGAGGCTGCAAGACTCCCCTTGGTGGTTTCCAGAATTAGATGCAAGGGACTTGGCAGGAAGTCAGAGGTCCTGCATCAGTGGGAGCTACAAACTGGTAAACCGTTGGTCTCTACAGGCTGGTGGGTCCAAGGGAAATTCACGTTACAGGTAAATGAACAAATGAGTTGGCATAGCTGCCTCAGTCTGTTTGGAAGCTCAGTAGGTTTATTTATGTTGTCTTGATTTGATTACTCTGAGACGAAGTTGAAGTTAGAACTGCTTGTAATTTGGAGACAAAGTGCTCGTTTTGCAAAAAGGCTCTGGAATTTTATAGTAACACACATAGAACTATGAGCCGTGGAGGATGCAGGAAGAGTGAACACTGCCTTCTCTTTGTAGAGAGGTATTGGCTGCCTTAAGAAACACCCATTAGAGTTTTCATAAATAAAACATAGCAGAGCAATGCTCGGTGTGTGTGTGTGTGGGGGGCAGTTTTCCCTCTAGTATGAAAGGAATTAGTGTAGTCGATAGAAAACAAGGCTGTGTATGAAAGCCCAGTGTGTAGCACAGGGTTTTCACCCTGGGGGCCTGAAAATACCAAAGATAGCAGAATCCAGGAGTGAGATCGCAGCGGGGTGGGGGGGGGGGGAGGGTGTCAGGAGGGGGCTGGCACACGTGTTTAACCCTTAGGTTGCAATGTTGTTTTCGTAGTGTGTATGTGTATGATCTTTTCCGCACAAATACATATTCTATGATGCATATATAAGGTGAAATACCAAAGGTTACTTCTTTCAGTTATTATGTACATGAAAAACAATGAAAAGCAGAAGAAAATGTAAAAGGTGACAGCGTAAAATGGATAGTGAATTAGATATATCTCTTTTACATCGGTAGGATCTGATCTTTTCCTGACCTAGAGCTTCTCATCTTGCCTGGAGTCTTTTATTAGTGACATGATGTTTCAGGACAGCATGGAATGAGGCAGGCAGCACATGCAAGGGCACGTGTGTGACTATCCAGTTGTGTGTGTGTGTGGGGGTGGGGGGCGCGTTCAGTGTAATCCAGCCCATCCCCCCATTGTGGACATCCTGCCATCACCATTGCTTCTCAGCAGGGCCCCCTGTAGACTAAGGTGTTTGGCAATAACTGAGACCCTGCCCCAGATCTGCCAGGACTGGAGATTAATCAGCTATAGACCGATCAGTGGGGAGCTCTTAATTATTTTAACTGTCCTGATCATTGATTTAAGGCACTCCCTGACTCCAATTAATTTCATTCACTTTGAAACAGCAAAAAACAGCCAAGAGTGCTCATGTTCCTGAAATATTGGTATTCGGATCCCATTCTTATGTTTCCACTTCTAGGAAGTCTGCTGGAGTAAGTTTCTGGGTTTTGAAATAATGGAAGTGCAGCCTTTTTGTTAGCTAGACGATGATATAAAATGCTTTATGTTTTAATGCTTGCTTCATTCATTTCTGGAGCTTGCATTGTATCACTGGTTTTATCAGTCATTTGTATTGGGTTTCTGAGACTGCTATCAAAACGAGAAACACCCCCTACGTTTGCTTCTGCTTTTCTTCTTTCTTTTTTTTGAGTGAAGTTAATAAAATAATTTGAGTAACATGGAGTTCCCTGCCACCCTGCCCCATTTTATCCTGAGTTAAAAGCATACGTTAAATAGGTTATAAAAGGAATATAAAGTTCCCTCTTTCTTGGGGTGCCTGGGTGGCTCAGTCTGTTGAGCATCTCTTGATTTCGGCTCAGGCCATGATCCCAGGGTCGTGGGATTGAGGCCCGTGTAGGGCTCCCGCTGAGCATGGAGCCTGCTTAAGATTCTCTCTCTCCCTCTGCCTCTCTGCTCTACTTGTGCTTTCTCTCTCTAAAATTAAAAAATAAAATTTTTTTCTTATTTAAAAAAAGTTCCATCTTTATTCTGAGATGATGTAAAAAGAGGCATGTTCATAGTAATTTGGCTGTGGAAAACATCCCCCAAATGACAAGTTCTTGGGTGCAGGACTACCCTTGCTAATAGTCTACAGGTGTGCAGGTAATGAATCTGCTGTGCCTTCCTGGGGAAGAGGTGCTACGCTTTCAAAATATTCTCCCCCACATACATTTTGCCCTGAAACCCTTTGTCCAGTGACATGGCAAATTGCTTCCTAGTTCGGTGCCAGGTATTGGAATTTTATTAACATATACTCTACTTCTTCCAAAGGATTCGAATGGCAACAATGAAACTGAAGTTAAGAAGATGATGTTAAAATTCCATTCCTTCTACTGCTGTGACATTTGATTTAACGAGAAAATTTTCCTCATCTGTAAAATGGGTTATCCAACTGCAGCTGTCTGCCCCATGACTGCTCTGGTGAGCTGATAGGTCTGGAAGGCACGTAAATTATGAAGTGTTGTATCTGTGGGATCTGTAGTTGTTCGGGGACTACGTCATTATTGAGCTCTACTTGAGACCCCCAGTGACTCGCCTACGTTCCACGAGAACATTGGTGTTAAGTGTGGAGTGACCTTCCTGAGATTTCTGAGTAGGCTGTAGTGTCCAGGATGCCCCCTTTGGAGTGCCAGAGCAAGAGATCAAAGAAACCAGAAACATAGTTTGATTTTAAATCAAAAGTTATGACTTTATTTTAATATACCAAGAAAAAATATTTCTTTGAATGTTGTGAAATAAGCACTTGAAAATAACAAGTCCAACATTGCTGTGATTTGCTCTGTGAAGCTTCTATGGGTGAACTTCTATCTGAACGTGCTCTGGGGCCCCTAAGAGGCTGCATCTCTCAGCGGTTTTCAAGTTAGCAGCAAGCAGCCTCCTACCTGAACATGCCCGGACAGACCTGCCTGAAACTGACATGCCTGGGGAGCACGATTAGGCTACTTCTGGAGAGTTCTTGATATCTGCCCACAGAGAGAAGTCTCAAGAGCCAAGTGTTGAGAAATTAACAGTGTTTAAATACCAACATGAGTCAGGACGCCTCGATCCTGGCCTAAGTGGGTTGCAATTATGGCTTGACCCTGACTTATGGGACCGGTTTCTTGAATTTAACGAGTTGCTTCAGTTTACTACAATGTAGTTTTGGGCCTAGATTTCCACTGAAGTGTATCTGACTGCAAGACTTTTGTTTGCCCGACATAAAATTAAAATGCCCTTATTACGACCTTTCCAAACCCACACATGGGTGTGCACGCGTGCTTTCTCTTCCATTGTCAGAACAACTTCTGTTTCACTTTTTTCTAAGTGTGATTCAGGAGGAAGGGAAGCCTGGGAATTACTGTCTCCCCTTCTATGAGCCCTGAATTTTTAAAGTATTTGAGGATGAGGAAAGTTAATGGGATGATTCAACAGGCTTGTGAATATTCTTCGATACTCTGTGCGGGTGTTCTTAGCTATGCGTTCCGCCATGTGGCTGGAGGACGTTTATAATTGGGAGTCTGTCACAACTGGCATTCAAAAAAATGCTATAATGGCACTGACCTTGTTTTGCTCAAGTATTGGATGCCAGCAGACCAAGGCCGTCTGTTCGTTGGAAACAGGGTCCTAACACTTCATACTGATTGTTGGCACAAAGAGAGTATCGCTGCTTTATTAGCTCTCACTTCAGTGTGTGCGTACTACAGGCCAAACCCTGTGGTGCATTCTCAGCAAAATCTCTTCTTGATGGTAATGGGTCTGAGGCGCAAAGAATCAGATCTTGTGTATGAGACAGAGAGCACTTAAAGCTACAGGAGACAGTGACTCACAGGACGAACTATCATCCTGAACTGATAGCAAAATATCAGTGGAAACAAAAAAACCTGAACTACTGGAAAGTTCTGGGATTCCATCATGGAATTTTCACACAGTTACACTCTTAGGGAAACTTTTCCAGGGAAACAAGTGTCTAAAAGAGACAGGCATGGACCACCACATACAACTCAAAGCACTCGATTCTGGGATCAAAGTCTACTGGATCTTCTCCACTCCACTGCCAGCTCTCTTGAATCAGCACATGGCCAATCCAACAACTCCCAGAGCAAAAAAAAAGCCCTCAGGATGTGCTGGAGCCGGCAGTTGTGTGACACCTGGTCTCTGAGGGGAGTCTGTTTTATCAGAATAAAGAGAAGAGAGTAACCTGAGCACGCTGTCTCTCCCAGGTAATTTTGCAGTCTGGGAATGAGGCCAGACTTCTGGAGCATTCTACTCAGTGTAGTTTACTCCAGGCACTTTGCTTCTTTGATGTGCCAGGTTTTATCACAAAGATACCACATCTGATTTGGAAAAAAAAAATTCTGTAGATCTCTTTCCCAGAAGTGTTCTACCATTCTGTTCTGCAAAACTCCTACCCAAATGAAGTTTCTGATTCAGGCCAGAACCACATTACTAGAGAGGTGGGGAAGTGAGAGTAATATAATCAATCCTTTCTTCCCCCTTAAGCAATCTATCCCTCCCCCCTAGTTTTTATAGTGGAGTGTGACTAGAAGCGTGAGGGTAAATTATCTGGAATAAGAATCTCGATATAGGATTTTAATTTGGTACTTTGGCCTGGCAGGAATTTAAATAGTACAGTATTTACTCTTTTCTCATTAGCAAAACTAGAAGGCCCAGATAAAACCTCCAGAGTGTTTTTCATTAGAATGTTTTCTATTGCAAACTTGTAGACTCGGGTTGATACTCAGACCTCGGGCATCAAATTGCATGCACTTATATATGAAACGAAGGATGTTTGTTTTTCAACCCAGAAATGTTGTCAACATGGTGGGATTGGAATGCAGTGGAAAATCTCCAATAGAAAGATAATCAATTGCAGCATAGAGGGGCAGTTCTAAAAACTTGCCTGTCCAAGTTTTTCTGGAATGTTAACTGATAGTAGGATTATCTATGTGGCAGTCAATTCTCTGGTAGGATTCAGATTTGCCATGGGCTAGTGGTCCAGCCTCTTATCTCGATATAATTAAGTAATCAAGCCAAGATGTTAAAAACATTGTATTGAAACTGTAATACCAGAATTTTTTTTAAGGTTTTTTTTCCTCCCATGATAAACATTGGAAAAGCCTTTAGATATATTTAGCCAATTCAAAAACTATTTATTAGACATTCAACCTGTAAACAAAAATTCTAAATTATCTCACAAGTGAACACAAGTATGAACCTGTATCAAGATAAAAGTGCTTTGGAAGCATCATTTAGAGTCTGTTTAAGGTCTATGCTCATTTCCTTATTCTAACCTGCATTAAAGGATCAATGATAAATCAATGGATTCAATAATTAAATTAAATCAACCAGATAAGCTCTAACTGGTCCTTCAGTTAAACTCAAGTCAGCTGTATTTGGCCTTTTCCTCATTTTAATTATTCTGCTCCTTTTCTTTTATAAGGAAAAAAAAAGCATATTGCACAGTATCATGGATTTTCAAAGCTCAAAATAACATTATTTGCATCCTAAGAACCTAGTAGCTGTTATAGCAGGTCCCACCTTTTTAGCTCATGCCTGTTTTTGCCTTAATATCACAATACATCCCTCCGTCAATTGTCTCTCATCTCTGAACCAATGTCAAGACATCATAGACTGTTCACAATAATTTAACACAGATGTAACAGTTTCCCTCCCCTGCAAAGCCCCACCCCCACCCTGGGTCTATCAGTCATGACTTGGTTTGCATGGATTCTTTGTTCATTGTTCAAGCCATTCACACAGAATGGGATAAAACTTTATTCTTTTAAATTCCACACATAAACAAGATGCTGAGAAAGCCCTTGTCATCTCTGACAGAGAAGCAGAGCAGCTCTGTTTCATGAATGACAACACAATTAAAGCTAAAATAATATAAAAATAATCTGAAAAATCCCTTTTACTGTACACTCTCAAATAAAGCAAGAAAGATAAACAACAGTTTTCCTTTTCTGCTAGCCAGAAAATGTGTCTCTATGCATTTGGGCTTTGAAGTTGAGTGTACCCCACATCTGTGTGCATGTACGTGTGGTTATGCGTGTATAGTCTACACAGTGTAGCTGCTAATCGTTTCATCTAGTTTTTCTAATCATGAAGCTACTTAACCAATTAGAATACTAGCATATCACATTGAACAATTTTACATAATTGCTTCTTTGAAATACTAGGAATGTTTACACATTTATTTGGCTTGTAAAGGACTGAAATATTACAGATAATATTATATTATCTAGCTTTTTTTTTTTAAACAATATGGCTCTTAATAAATTGATTTTCTGAGTTCCAGAGCGAAAGTCCCTTTTAAAAAAATTTCTGAAGCGGACTTGAAGCAGGAAGAATGTCTTCTGACTTGGCCAAAAATATGACGAGTATTTTATATCATTTAAAATTTGAAGGATAAGTCTCTAAGGGGCCCTTTGTTGTCAACTGTTCAGCCAAACTTGCCATGAAGTGTCTGTTGAAGTATCTCCACTTGACCAGCAGAGGGCACTTTACACACCTCTGCATTGCTTAGGCAGCAAATGCAGAGGATGAGGAAACACAGTGTTCACCCAATATCAGGAAGAGCCCTGCAGATTTCTTTTTGAAATTCACAAAAATATAGAAAATATGGACTGTACAACAGGGTTTCATTTGGAAAGTTATGAGTGTGTGTGAAGTCAAATAGAGAGGGGTATGCGTAGTCTGTTGTATTCATCTTCGGCCCCCTACTTTCCCTCCTGTCCTTTCCCCTTTTTCCCAGCTCAAGAGTGATATCCGGCTGGATCTTTTCACAGGTAGTACAGAATCCATTTTCAAATCATTTGGTTGAGTTTTACCTTTTCTATTCTGTATTTACTCTTCGGTTCCAAAGCCCAGGGCAACTGAACCAAGGATAATCCTTTCTAGCTCATTTCAGAGTAGAAATTACAGTTAAACTATCAGAAATGCTCCACGATGGAGCTGCCCCTTTAGGAACTGGGCTGCGTTGTTTCCATCCTCCCAGGAAGAACCTTGGAAAAGTATTGTGCCCCGTTTGGTTCTAGCAACCCCACTAGCCTGAGCTTGTGCTATGAAGGGAAAGATACCAGTCTTTCTCTGAGTTGAAATACAATTGTTTACATCCGTTTTCATGAGAGGTGATTAAGACATCTTTTCTTTTGGGGGCTACAGCTACTAACCTTTCTTTAAAAGGTTTTACTTTTCGCAAAAGCATTATTGTTCTAGATACCCACCCTGTGTCTCTTCCATTTTATCTATTCTATTGGCTCCAGTTTAGTGTCAAAAAAGATTAGAAAGGATTGTGTGTGTATGTGCTCGCACGGTTTTTTAAGTAAACTTCTTTCATTCTTAGAGAATTATAACACTTAGTAAATACGTTTTTTTTTTTTTTCATATAGTGTTAATAGCCTTTGTTTACTTTCTACTTCTCTCTCTTTCTGTGCCTCTGGCTCACTTTTGTTCTCATTTGTCCTAGAACTGACAGTGAAAGGGGAATGGGGTTTTCCAGCAGCAGTCCTTTGAGATGGAGGTGCACTCAGTGAGTCCTCACCCAAAAAGGATCATAAACTTACTGGGTTACGTCAACCTAATTATCCCTAAGCTGCCTTGGGTTTTGTGTTTGCTCATGTGTTTTGTTTTGTTGTAGCTGCACCATATGTGATTCCTTGTGCCATTTTCTTTTGTCTATTGTTTTTCTTGATGACCCTGAGCTATGGCTTTCTCCTCAGTTCCAACACTATTCAGCCTTCGTTGTTTTCCTCATCTTGCCGATGTAGGCCTCAAAGAAGAAGTGGCAGAAAAGCACAAGGTAGCTGAGGTACATGAGTGAGGACCAGAAGATGTTCTGAAAGTGAGAGTGACACTGGTCTTGCTGCATCCAGGAGAAGACCAGGTAGTTAATGACACAGCCCATCAGCATCTGAGTGATCTGGGACAGGGTGATGAACATGGCAAACTTCCGGGAAACTCGGAAACCTGCCGCTCGCAAGGCATAGTAAGAGTACATCACGGCGTGCACGCCATAGTTCATGGTCATAAACCAACCACCCCCGGCTACCATGTCCTTGTAGGAGTACCAGGAGTACAGGAGCACAGTGATGTGGTGGTACCAGTGCAGGAAGATCAGCTTTTGCTTCCTCAGAATAATGAATATTGTATCTCCTGAAAGACAGAGAAGACAAAAAATGTACATGAGCCCCTTGACCATGACATAATGGTAATTCACATTTTTACAAGAAGGTAGGCATCTTGAACTAGCACTTGGGCGTGGCATGGACGGCGTTAGAATCCGGGAATGGTACTAGCTCTGTGAGCTTGGGCAAGTTACTTATCCTCACAATTTTCCAGTTTCTATAAAATGGGGATGATGGTGGGGATACCAACAGTAGCTTGGAAATGTCTGAGGACTAAATAAGATAACCAACATGCCCTCTTGACACATGGAAAACACTCGATAAATGTCACTTTCGGAAACCCGTTTTACACAAAATCTTCATAACTTTTGATCTAGAAGGGACATTAGCAATCATGCTACCCAATTTTTATCTCGACCATACATTTTAGGAAATATTGTCTGAAAAAGTCAAGTGACTTCTCTCAGATCATTTATCAATAGAGACAAACAGATTAGAATTGGAGTGCTCAGCAAAATGTCCTTAGGCCTCTCTAGAGTAGGAAAACCATTTTTCTTTGGTATATGACAAAAGGTACTCCTCTCCTAAAAAACATATCTTTATAAGCTCCCTGTAAAATGTGAAGCCTCGACATACAGCAGTTGGAAAAGTAAAATGTGAGGAAAAGACAAAAACAGAGAGAGAAAAGTCACCTTTTACCCAGTTTGCTGAAGATGGTAATCTGAAAATTTTATATCAATGAATCGAACGATTAAAAACTTAAAAATGACACACATTTTTATGGAGTTAACTTTGAGAAAGCTTTCCAGGATCTATTAACAATATTCTCTTGAAGAAAAAGACCCCTGTTTCTAAGGTAGGAAATTTATGTTATAGACGCTAGGATTCTGCTCAGGTAGGTAAATGCTATTTATACGTAATGATTCTCTGAAAAGCCTTAAGGATTCCAAAAAATATACTGTAGAAAAACTTATGTGAAAATGGATGAAGAGCAAGCTTAGTCACAAATATACATAATTCCATAAACAACTATGAAAGAAGTGGAAAAGACATTGGGATGTGGGACAAAAACAGGATGTATGCTCCTTTATCTTTCTGATCTCTCTGGTTCTTCTCAGATATAGGAAAACCCAACATCCTTTGCGACCTTTGGAATTTGATTTGCTTTGCACAACGAGAACTAGAAGGCCCCTCGTCTCATTCTGAAATCTAATTAAGCACAAAGGGAATTAGTACTTACCCATGTCTTATCCCTTATATACTTCATGGATGGCCTAAAACATTTGGCACTCGGAAAGGTCAAAGAATGTGAGGTCTGGGTAAGATTTTTAAGGTTCTGATGGTCATGGTTGGAATAATATAGGTGGTGCCCCATTTCATTCAGCAGGAGCTATTTGTTTGTTTCTCTACAGAATTGTTAGACATTATCACTTCATATGTGTTTAGAACAGAAAAGGACAGCTATCAGTCGCTGTATTTCTGAACATATTATCAAATTTTCTTGGAAGTCCTTTTTTCTCTTATGAGATGTCTGGCATATTATGCCTTTAAATGTTAGCCAGACTGATAATGATTGACGGTGACAGTTACTCTGACTTGTATACTTAAGGGACAGAACTGGTATCAGGAGACCCGGGGTCTACTTCTTAGTGTTAAGCTGTGCTATTTTCGTGTGCCTGTCAAAGATCCACTATTTCTGTGTAATTACTACTTTGTGCCTCCCTTGGCTCAGTAAACTATAATGCAGACACAGTAATTCTAGCTTACTTTTGTTCAAAGTGGAAAGAAGGTAGAAGTCCAAGGAATTATATGTTAAAAACAAATTCAGTCATTCATAATTGAGAAGATGTTTGAGTCTCGAAGCATGAACATAAATGTATATAATCCACCATGACATCCAACCATGTTGCAATAAAAGTTATTTGCTGTAAAGTAGTAAGCACCTCATCCTTTTTAATTCTTTTGATTTTTAACTCTAGCATCACTTTTATGTTAAAACTGTATTGTCTAAAGAACAATTTCAGTGTGAGGAGAGTAATAGGGGACAAAAGACAGACCATATTAGAATAAGCTAACTGGGAACGAAAAGTGGGGCCTAGAGTTCTGGAATTGAAACTTGATTTTGTGTTTTTCCTGTCTAAGTAGGAGTCTCACATCTCACGAGTACGGGGCATGATCTGAGACACGTTAGGTATTTCCATTTAAATGGGGGAGCTGGAGGTCAAGGACATGTCATGAGAGCTATAAAACAAAATTGATTTGATTTCATTTATGATTTTTTTTTTTTTGAACAGACAGGCTGGCAGGTGGAGTAATGAAGACGGGATTTCCCAGTAAAGGTCCTGGAGCCTCTCCGGGCTAGCCTCCAATGCCCTATTAAGGTTAGTATCCCCAAGGAGGCTGCTGACCTAAGGAATGGCAGATTCTCCTGGGCAAGGGGAAGGGGAAACTGGCGGGGTTCCAGAAGGGCTTCCCTTAAGAACACCTACTTTTTTTTTTTTTTTTTTTTTTTGGATATTGCAGCTGAGATGCAATGTCACACCGCTCTGGAAGTTATGAATTATTTTTCTTCTGGGGAAACAACATAATCTCACAGTTGACTTGTCATGAGCCAGTCGTGCCATGATATGGTATTTACAGGCCTGCCAAAAGCTACACAGTGACCTACAAATGCAAACCAAAGATAGGGATTGTGTATTTATTTGATGTTGGCCAACCAATCTTTTCTGGCCAAAGGTCTGGTTGGCATCATGGAAAGAATGTTGGCCCAACAATCAGCAGCGGGACTCTCGACTCTTAGACGCTTCAGCCGCATCATGTATTTTAGGTACTGCTGGTTCGTGTTCTCCCTACCACTGTCTCTCTAACTACTTTTGATTCAGCTATTTTCAGTCTGCAGGCAGGGTGTGCTCTTCTCATTCCTAAGTGTCCCTTCTGAACTGTACCTTCAGCCTGTGTGCCTGTTAAGTACAGGTGTCTGTGCGGCTTTGGAGAAGCCCATCAGCATTTGGAAACCCCTGGGTTGCTCACAATCACCAGGAGACGGACAGCCCACTGTGCGTGGTTTGTCACAGATGGCTATACCCCTCTTCGCAGAGTTAGCTGGAGCTCTGCTGAGTCAGAGTTTCAA
Organism: Prionailurus viverrinus; assembly: GCF_022837055.1. Classification (NCBI taxonomy): domain Eukaryota; kingdom Metazoa; phylum Chordata; class Mammalia; order Carnivora; family Felidae; genus Prionailurus; species Prionailurus viverrinus. The sequence goes on along the minus strand of NC_062564.1, from coordinate 113,626,598 downwards.
AAACAATGACGAGCTCAACTATGCAAGGACCTAGATAGACTCAGAGCAGATGTTTCCAAGTTTTCACAAAAGCAGATCTCAGCAGCTTTTCATATAATTCAAACAGTAGGCGCGCAAAGATTTTGGCACACAAAGCAGGTTGGCGGTTCTCTTCTCCTCATTTGTAATAGATCGTAACTCTATAATTCACTGAAATGAGCTCCCTGTTTTCTGCTGAAACAGAAAGCCCTTCTTGCTATTAAGAGTTGAGTGAAGGAGGAATGGTGATAGGATTTGATGGTTGGTGGCGAATGGGGAAGATGAAAAAGTGCTAGGGGTGGATGATGGCGATGTTGTGCGTAATGCAAGTGTTCTTAATGCCACAGCGCTGTATACTGAGAATGGTAAGTTTTACATTATGTGTATTTTGCCATCCTTACCCCCCTCCCCCCCTCCCCCACCAGCCCCCAAAGAAAAGTATAGTGAAAACTGCAGGCATGTAGGTTTGGGTGGGAAAACAGAGTTTCAGTATTGGACACAGAAGAACTGTTCCTTCTCACAGGAACCTTTTCTTTCTGCTGCACATAAGGGAGTCCAGAATCTTAGGGTATTGAACAGCAGAGCTTAGGACCTAAAAATAAGAAAAGTTCTAAATAATCCAAGTGGATAAATCTTTATTTCTTTCCTTTTTTTTTTTAAAGTTTATTTATTTTTTTTGTTTCTGAGAGAGTGAGTGGAGGAGAAGTAGAGAGATAGGGAGAGAGAGGATCCCAAGCAGCCTCCACACTGTCAGCGCAGAGCCCGAGGCGGTATCAAACCCACGTGAGATCAGACCATGACCTGAGCCAAAATCAAGAGTTGGACGCTTAACTGACTGAGCTATCCAGGTGCCCTGTGGATACATCTTTCTTAATTAAGTGGTAGAAACAATGTTTTCTAAGAATGAAAAAATTGAAAAGGGTCTTAACTTCCAAAATGAACAAGAAGGCATTCAAGAAACATGTTCACTGAATTAGGGCTAGGGGCTGGCGATCTCTTGAGGCACTCAATCTATTTTGATTCAACAGTTTAGTTTCGGAAGGCCATTGTCAATGAGCTCCAGACTATTCAAAAGGAAATAAAACATATTTTAAAATAGAAAAACAAAGCAGTCTGACCATGAAAATATCTATATAATGAACCTGAAACTACATGAAGAATGTCATTAAAGAACCAGATTAAGTTTTGGATTCCCCCCCCCCCCCCCACTCTTTAGCCCATTGTCAACACTTCAATTCTATATTTTAACTATTAAGAAATGGAGTGTTTGATATCCAACCTACAACCCACTAAGATGCATGAGGCTTCTTAGGGAAAGAGATTATCAAAACAATGGCACAAGGGACTACAGTACAGCTCCTTCTGGGCTCAAGAGGGAATAGAATTGTGTTCAATTATAAGGTCCACCTTGGGGCAGTGGGGAGTGGTGAATTTGGGTCTAGATTAAATAAGACAGCTGATTAATTAGCATCACCTGGACTAACACTCTAACAAGACACAGGATAACAGCACAAACACCTCTAAAATGCTTCACCAATAGTTCTAGTCTGGAAATTTTAACTCTGGCCGCCATCCTAAAACTTTGATGTCAGTCTGGAACAGAAGATGGGAGGACAGACAGTAGAGGTCTACTCATGTCTTTGAAGAAAAATGACCACTATAGATAGGTTGAGGTGGCTCTTCGATAAATTATTCTAAAGGTAGAAGGGACTATTTTGAGTTTCAAGTCCCTCAAATACAATGGCATAAAATTCAGAACACAGACAAGCAGCGCTTGCAAGGAAAAGGATTTCTAGAAGCAAAGACTAGTTTGTTTCTTTGCAATTTATGGCTTAAGGGCCAGAAGCATAGAAGCACCATTGCTGATTTGAAAAAAAATATGTTGAGGGTAGTAAGGTAGAAATTGTGAAGAGTGTTCAGTGGTGAATATGCGGGGGGGGGGGAGGGGGGGGTTACAGGTTTCAAGTATTCACTGTACTCATATATTTATAGTCAGTTTTGTATCAAAAAAGATGGGGGTGGTTCAGGATCTTTATTATACAGTATAAATTAAGTCAAAGGGATATGATATTTCTCAAAGTGAATAGTTCTCAAACATTAATAATGTATGAATTTTAAAGAAAATGTCACAAAACCCCAGGGGAATACATGAGAATGCACGCTCATATTCTTAGACCAACCCCTGTTTGAGAAAAAGTAATCTGCCTCAGAAATTGTATGAATCTAAAGCATCAGTATGAAAGAAATATATCTGGCAAGACAATCTTTTATTTCATCTATAAATGCAAACACAAAATTAACATGTTCCCATAGAATTTTGAAATTCCTAAAAACACATCTGTTTTAGGCACTGTGTATGGCTCCAAGTTTGGAAAACATTTTTCTAGTCTAAGATTTGACAGCTTGTGGTCTCAATTCAAACATGAATAAAATAGCGTCCTGTGGCCTGGTTCATAAAACTCCTATTCTAAATTTCTTTTTAGATGGATTAGACATTCTATTCCAGCCTCTATTAAACATCCATTGTAGGTGCTTAACATAAATATATTAAGTGAATGAATGAATACATCCATACTAATGCATTTCACCCTAAGTCTGCTTTCATAGACTCTGCACACACAACGGTGACCTACTTATTTTGGAGAGGACCCCTCTCCATACCCCTGCTTTTCTTAGGAAAGGTTTTCTGAAGAAGTTTTCCTTGTCTTTGATTTGGGAAACTAATAGTCAAACCAATAGTTCAAATCAATTGCCAGTTCTCTGTAGGCAGGATATATAAAGCAGCCGGTAGAAAGTGGTAGGTTGTCAACATACACATCAGAGGGATCTCACCTCCCTTGTGAACAGACACAGGATATGAAGTAGGGACACCTTAAAGAAAGACTCTGGGTAGTTTGTATTGTAACATGGCTTATAGTGAAAGTACAACCTCTAACCCCCCTTTTTAGGAGAAACAGGAGAGGGAATACAATCTATAAATAAATATTTTGAACTAAATAATACAATTCTTAACTCCATATAAAAAATTTAAAAACCCAGAGAATAGGTGTTCCCTGAGGATATAAACCAGTTTGTGAGATGATGACCAGTACTGCTCATGGATGAACCCAGAGTTTATGATCACCAGCAGATCACTTTCTCCGACAGTAAAGATATTGGTGAACTACATCCACGTCAAATCCTTAGTCACAAATTTTCCACAGTTTCTGCTAACCTATGCCACACTTATATTCAAGACCATTAAAGAGTTGAAGAAGAAGAAGAAGAAAAAAACACCCTACATACACTGGGAGTTATTTTGGATTAATTTCTAGAAGGTGGGCCATATTCCTCGTCTCCAAGGCCCGTTCCTTAGATGATTAAAATCAAACGTCAGAAACCAATGCTTAGCATTTGTTACTTAGAACATGAGGATACCCAAATGAAAGGCTAGTTTCCAGGTCTGAATCTAACAGCAGGATGAAAGTATGCTTCCATGTGGGACTGGGAAATTGCTGCATTGCGAATTTTCCTCCATATTTGCATCTTAGCACAGCTGCTAATGTGCTGGACAGAAGGGGCCACGTAGATTTTATATGCTCTGGCAGTGTATTTTCAGTAGTGTTTGGAAGTCTGCATGTTTACATAAACTATTTTGCTCTTTGTGTATACCATGAACAATTATTGAAAAGGAAGGAAGGAGGGGAGAGAAGAAGATAGCGGAAGTTAGTCAAGAACTCTCAAATTCATTAATTATAACTTTCCTGCAACCAATAAAACAGGGCCTTCAAATCGTTTCTTTGTTTTAAGATAAATACTGTGGGTGTGTAGCTACCAAGGGGGGGTGGGGGTGGAAACGGAAGGAGAGAAGACACTCACCTAGTTCGGGTGCTTTGCTTAGCACAAATGCATAAGCCCAGAATTTGCTGACAGGTCCATTGTAAAAACTCTGGTCACAAACTGACTGCTTCAGGCCTTTGGTCATCAAAATGTACACCATATAAGCACCAGTTCGAAGAGCACCGAATATACTTCATAACGAAAAGAGAAAAGAAACAACATTCAGGAAAATAATTTCATTTCTGACATTACTCACACTTAGAAGACTGTCTGCCGTCGTGGGTAAGAGGTATAGATGACTCATAATCATTTGCATTTACCCAGAAGCATCTTAAAATGTTTTGTAAGCAAGAGCAACAAAACTTCTTCGCAGTGCTTTATTCTGAAAACCATACACAATGCCACTTATTCTTCACCAGCATACCCCAAAAAGGCCATGGACAAGGGGAATGGATCCAGGGCAGGCTCTCACGAGGAAGTCTAGTGACCTCTGTGTTTCAGCTTGAGGAGAACTATCCTTTGGGGAGGATATGGGCTTGGCTGAAAACTCTTGGAATCATCTCAAGTCTGTCCTATTGATGAGGTTTTGGGGCGATGGCGAGGGGTCTGGAGCCGACGACCAAGAAAGAATTCTTGAAGACATCTTTGGTGCAAAAAGGTGATTTTGTTGAAGCATGGGGAAAGGACTTGTGGGCAGAAAGAGCTGCCCCGGGACCACGAAAAGAGACTGGTTATATACCATGAAGTTGCTGGAGGTAAAGTCCAGTGGAAGTTTCCAGTGAGATTTTCATATGCTAAAGAAGACTCACAGGATCCTGGAGGCCTAGCTATTATCAAGCTAAGGTTGTTTTTCCCTCTAGCAAAGCATTAGCATTATGACAGTAGGGAGTTCCTGGAGAAACCTTTTACTGCACCTGCCTCAAGTATTTGTCAATGGGCTGCAGGTTATAAGGAGATTTAATTTTATCAGCCATTTCCTTCTGCCTTTGTTTCCCACATCACTATGTCCAATCATTTTCGAAGTCCCCGGCTCTATTGCTCCCTGGCTCTATTGCTCTGCTCGAGTATCTGTTTATTTCTCTCCACCAACTCTTCCTTTACTTTTGGACTGGCCTCATCAATGTAGACCTCCATGGCATCTTTTTGGACCCCAGCAGTAGCCTTTAAACCACTACTATCATTGGTTACCCTTTTCCACTCTAATCTGTCTCACAGAAGCCAGAAGAAGGCTCAGCTCTACTGTCACCTCCTCCAGGAAGCCGTTCAGGTTCACTCCTCTGAGCTCTCCATAACCACATACTAACACTGTTCAAACTCCGTCATGTGTTTGTCTCCACACAGGCATAGGCACTCAAAGACTGTTGAAAAACAAACCGACTTATGCCATTTTTATTAAAGAGCCTTTAAGGAAACAGGAGAGCTCTGGAATGTGTTGAACTCAGTGAAGCAACCCGAGGTGTGAAACACCTTTGCAGCTGGAACAGGCAGCCTCCGTTACAGACTGATCCCCCAGGCATATGTGCCAGACCATGCAGACCACACGCATGACAAAGCAAAGCTGGCAGACCATGTGGGGAGATGTGCTTGGCCATCATTTTTCTGGCAGCATCCCCTTCAAAGGTCTAAGTCAGTTAGGAGATTAACCAGTGAACAACTGTTGAAGTGAGTAGCAGCCTCACCAGATTGGGAAATAGGAGCTTTCATTTCTCTTCAGAGGCACTATTGTTTATTCAGCATGTCTTAAGGTTTGCTTCCGAATAAGTCATTGCTCTGGGCTACAGGGTCTATAAACAGGCATCTACCAACTAAAGGTCAGCTTTGCATAAAACCAATGTGAAGAAGTTGAATTCCTTGCAACTTTTTTTTTTAAAACGTTTATTTATTTTTGAGAAAGCGAGAGATAGAGTGTGAGTGGGGGAGGGGCAGAGAGAGAGGGAGACCCAGAATCCGAAGCAGGCTGCAGGCTCCGAGCTGTCAGCACATGCCTGACGCGGGGCTCGAACTCACAAACTGTGAGATCATGACCTGAGCTGAAGTCAGACGCTCAACTGACTGAGCCACACAGGCTCCCCTGGCAACAGTTTATTGGGACTTCATAAGTAGCTTCTCTAAGGATATACTGCCTACATTAAAGGGAGTTATTCTTTCCAACATATAAAATGATTCTGCTTAGGATTTATCTAATCCTTTAGTAGCTTCCCATTGCATACAGAATAAAACCCCCAAGCTTAACACAATCTACAAGGCTGTGAATGTCCCTTTGCCCCCCATCTCTACCCTTCCCACCTGCCATTGTCTTCTGGGTGACTGTGAGCCAATTATTCCAGCGCTTCCTTATCCTTTCAGTTTCCTGCCTTAGGAACTTTGCCTAAGAAATGTCCTCTTAGGGAGCTTCTCTCCCTGTTCTTTCAAGGCTGTTCCTTTTCACTTTCTTATCTCAAAGAAATGTCCCCTCCTAGTGGAATGACCTATGTCTTTACAGTCAACAAACTGTCCTAATTTGGGTGTGGAGGATTGGATTTCATTGGTAAACTCAGGTAATGGAACTGTTTCTGTCTTACCTGAACTGATTTTTTATGTGTTGTCTTTACCTCACCAGATGACGGCTAAATTATGAAAAGTTGCCAAACCCCTTCCTCTTTCTCCATATTAAAAGAATCCTGATTTTGTTGTCTCTCCCAACGCATAATTCTCCCAAGAAAGTGACAGTATCTTCAATTTAGGAGTAAATCCTAATTACTTAAGCAAGTTTTAGCAATCCCATTTCCCTTCCCAGTGATTTGTTAGGGTGGGCATTGACCTACTTCCCACTTCTAGCCAACTGTGATGTGAAGACAGGGCTGGCAGGGGGCCTTTGGGGATAGGTTACTTGCTCTTTACTGTGAATTGCCTGGAATCATAGCAGCTACTTTCCAAACAGGAGGGAACTACTGGGGAGACAAAAGTGCCTCTGAGAGGATGCCAAAGTATCCCTTCAAAATGTGAGGGAGCTGCGGGATTAACCAATGCCCCTACTGCAAGGCTTCTTGTTTGTGATAAAGCTTTCTTTCTTATTGTATAAGCCCTTTGGGGTTTTGCTTTCTATTACTTGCATCCCAGCAGACACAACACACCAGATCTGATTTTCGGTAGACCTTTGAACACTAGTTAACATTTCCGTGGCTATGTAATACATCTAAGTCAAGCTACAACTTACTACGTCAGTTATCTGCTTTCTATAAACCAGTGGGAGATACATCAATGACTGTTGTACAAGCCCAAAGCAGAGAAACACACAAGTGACATGCTTTCAACACGTTATCAGTCTCTGCTCATTAGTCCCTGGTCTAGGACTTTTCCGAACCATCAGCATATTGTCCAGAGCACATCCCTCCTGCTACCTCCGGCCCCCTGAACACAGCAAGCAGAGCCCCTCCTCTACTAGGTTGTGCGGCTAGACTCTGTACTTCACCCGTGATCAGAGCAGATCCGAGGACAAACTTCTGGAAAAGTCACTGTCCTCTCACCTTCTCGAGTCTCAAAAATCATGGTAGTTCATGTCCAATTTCTTAAGTATCAGCACAGTTTAATCTGTTCCTTCAACTGTTAAATATTTATTGGCAATGTCCTAGATGCCGAGGTGACACAAACCAGTAACTCTGGTGAGTGGTGGTGGTGGTGGCGGTCCTGGAAGACTTCAGAGGAGGTGGTATTTGACTTGGGGATAAATAGGTGTTCAAGCTTTGGGGGTCAGGGAAGACGGAGGTCACCTCAGAGCACTGCAGAATTAAAAGTTTAGGTATCAGGATGTTGCCACAATATTGCTGGCAACGAGCATATCGCACATATTATTGTCCCATATCTGGGCCTAAGCCTCCCTCCCTAAGCTCTGAACAATAAGGCTGACTCAGAACAGAGGACAGTGCATTTTTCAGGGAAACCGGCAGTGCCAGCCATCAGGCCCATGTGTCTACGGGCAAAGGCACTTTGTTGTGATGTGACAATGCTCCTGCTGGGGAGCCGTCAGGGAGCCGCTTAGCCAATGGGATGATTGTTATCTGTGGGAAGCCAGTAGCTCTGCCCCTGGCACATCTTGGCCACAGTATACTTTGGAACCATGTGGCTCTTTAGTACAAGTGGGCACAAGGCCCTGTTATACATCAAAATATACTTTGGATCCGGAGACATTCTCCCCTCCCTAAGTTATGTCATCTCGAGAGACACTGTGATGTAAAAGACAAATATGCCACCCATGCTCCGCTATCCCCGGTCCTCGCGTCTACCAATGGCAGACATTCCTAATCAATCTTGACACTCTTTCTGGCCATGCCTGGACATGGCATCAACACTCTCAACCACTCTAACCCATTCCAACAGATGAGAGCCACAAATTCCAGGCACAGTTCTCTCACTTGCTAGTTTCATGGCTGGGTGACTTAACGTCTCTAAGTTTTTGTTTTCTGAAATGTTCTTATCTAACGTGCACATTAGTTCTATGAATTTTGTAGGACGATACAAGTAAGGTATTTAGTTAGCACACAGCCTCTGGTATAACTGAAAACAGTTTTTGTTATATTATTACTACTTTATTACTATTTATCATTGCTATTAATGCCACTTTACTTGGTCTGTTCTTCAGTTTGGAAAAACACTTTTACCTGTCTAACCTCACTGGGTCAGGCAAAAGAGGTTAAAGCTAATTAGCCCTGAATGAAAGTCAAGAAATACATATACAGAGAATTTGGTTTGCACTGATGATTGTTCATATTATTAAGTGTTTTAGAGAAGGTGTTTATTGTTAAGTGTTTCATGAGCCAACTTTTCACAAAACAGGCGACAAGCAGCAAATTCAAAATAGGATGTGAAATCAGCATTTTTCCATAGAACATCTTGAAGGAGAGACTGTTGGTATAGAGAAGCATCTGCTTCATGTAAAATTTATCTTTCAATCAAATGATAAAAGATTATTCTAAATCTAGGGCCTCAAACCGGCTGAGAGTCTGGGCCATTGTGTTTAATGAGGGCAGACTAGTGCTCTAGTATGTCTTTTTCCCAGCTGTAAGGTCACACTGGCATTTTTTAAAAGAAATACATAATTCTTTGTGTCAAGGTCCAATTTTGATTATAATAGCGAAGGGACTAGGAAAGAGCTTCGTGAAAGGAGCGGTGGATGTTTCCACTCTCTTTCCGCTACATTAGGCACAACGGGGACCTGGGGGAAACCACAGCCCTGATTAGCTTAAGATGCTCCTCAAACCAATGTTCTAGATTCTTTGTCCAGAAGAAGTCTGTCTCTTCATTGTTAGCCATTTGCCATGGCACGAGGAGGTACCAAGAATGCTTATTGGACTATTAATTATGATACTCTGGGGGTAGAAAAGGGAACCGTCTCTACATACATTTCTGACTATTTTAAAGCAAGCATATATTAGATTGACAATAAAAAAATTGGTTTAAATAGGAGCTTAGCTACAATTGCTATAATGAATAAACAATCACAGTTGTACTGGCGTGCAAGGCCTTACATAAACTTTTTAGTGTGAAGTGGAGACGTAACATTAATCCCTGATCAGTCAGCCCATGGATGGCACACTAGCATTGAGCCTGGTGGAAAAAACTGGGAGAGTACACATATGTATTTGGTCGGGATTCTTTGGATATGTAATATGCTACATTCAACAGATGTTGAAACATTTAGAGTAAAAGTTTGGAAAACAAGTTCTCATTTTCAGGTTGTATTAGTTGTTTTCTTTTACAAGCATAAGAATTAGAGTCCTTTCTAAAGAAGTGTGAGAGACGTGGCAAATTTTCTTTCAAACCCAGGCTCTTACCATGAGGCCTAATCATTTGTCAACCTTGAGAAAAGGGTAAATAACTCTGTATTCCAGCTTTCCAATTTTCCTGCCATCTGGAAGTCAAAGTGGAATAATCTCAGCAATAACCACAGAATTTCAGAATTCTGCCCTTGGTAGACAGACTCTTAGGTATAAACCATCACTCATCTTTTCAGTTATTTCACCGTGAATGTCAACGGTAGATAAACTCACTTTTACATTGTTCCCTCATTGGCCTTCGATTTAAATGAAAGGTATTTTGGAATCAGAACAAGGTTTCTGAAAGGTTTTTATTCTGAAGTGCCAGCCACCCAAGTCCCTCACCCTATTAACTCAATAACCAAAGGGGTAATTACTTTTAGGATTGGGCAATGAAATGTTTTAGTATACTTGTATCCTATAATAAGGAAAAGGGGGAAAAAAGGTGCGAGATTTTGTCAGTTGTCAAAAGATTTTGTCAGTTGTTTATAGAGTTACAGTAGTAACTCTATAAACATAGTAGAGGTCACTGATTTTCCTGGTAACAAAAGTTGGAACTACCATTTGTCATAGACTCTGACAATTTTCAGAGTAGGAAGAATATTCAATGATCCCAGAATGGGTTAAAGTAAATTAACAACAACCAAAAAATCTACTCTAATGTCTTTAGACTCAGGAGGTGATACATGATTATGGTGCTTACGGTATGGAATAATGACATCTGAATGTCAGTATCATGTTTCTATTGACCAAGTGCAATCCAGCTTCTAAAACCTCTCTGAAGGAGAAGGCAGGCATCCTTAAATAGAGAATGTCTATTTTAGTTTAGCCTAGTATTTAGCCTGGGTTAAAAATGCACTTTTCAATACTAACATAACAGATCATCAAGCATCAAGATGTGCATTTTTTCCCCAATAAACCAGCAGTTAAACAATGGGAATATACATCGTAACTTTTGATAATTTACTTCCCCTACTCCCCCACTAACAAGTCAGAGTACACAGTTTTATCTTTTACTGAGTGATCATTTCTAGGTTTGACTCATTTATCTTGATTGGAATTTTTTTTTTTTTAAAGCTTTTTTTTTTTTTTTTTTTTTTTTAACATTTATCCATTTTTGGGACAGAGAGAGACAGAGCACGAACGGGGGAAGGGCAGAGAGAGAGGGAGACACAGAATCGGAAACAGGCTCCAGGCTCCGAGCCATCAGCCCAGAGCCTGACCCGGGGCTCGAACTCTCGGACCGCGAGATCGTGACCTGGCTGAAGTCGGACGCTCAACCGACTGCGCCACCCAGGCGCCCCTTGATTGGAATTTTTAATCAGACATCTCCATTACAAAGTCTTGCAAACAACTTGTAGACTAAGACACACGAGGCTAAAATTGCGTATTATATACGTCAAAACTGAAAACACATACATCTTATGTAATACTTCCATTTTTGGAAACAGACGTTACCATTTAGGTAAACTTGCAAAATCTAAAAGTCTACTAATGCGAGAAAGGTAAAATAAATTACAATAGACACAATGTAACTATAAAGTATGCCAGGTACATCTGCCTTGGGTGCTGACATGGAAAAGCTCCAAAACACAGGATGATTAAGTGAAAAATACAAGGAACAGAACATTCCATGTGGTATGATCCAACTGGTGTACATCTAAAAAAGGTTGTAAGGTTACCTGTACATGCACTGATGGCTATAAAAATATTTATGGAAAAAACCCTTCGGCTGTTAGCAATGACTCCTATTAGAATTGTTTTACAATAGCCATGTAATGCTCTTTTAAAGAGGTTATTAGAAACCTGATTTTTAATGTCTATTTCTAACATTTATAATCTGATGCTAAATAATCCTTGGGATTTTTTTCTTAATAAGAAAGGATACATTAAAAGTCTAAATGTTACTTAGATAATGACCATTTTACTTTTCAGATATCAGATATGTTAATTTTCTTAAGTCTTTATTTATTTATTGAGAGAAAGAGAATGCAAGCAGGGGAAGGGCAGAGAGAGAGAGAGAGAGAGAGAGAGAGGGAGAGAGAGAATTCCAAGCAGGCTCCACTCTGCCAACATGGAGCCCGATGCAGGGCTTGAACCTATTAACCATGAGATCACGACCTGAGCTGAGATCAAGAGTCAGACACTTAATCAACTGAACCACCCAGGCACCTTGAGATCAGACACGTTAGATGGAATTTTTAGTCTAAAGGGGGATCACATAGCCAACAATCATCATGAAAAAGACCAGAAATAAATCATTTCAAACTTAGGTACATGTTAAGACAGAAAAGTACCGAGTAGAAAAGCAGAGCCTACTTTAGAATAGGAAGGGGAGGATAGATAAGGCCTCTTTGGAAAACTATCATTTAAGCCCTGAACATGGAATAGTTTCTACTGCATTTCTTGCAATGGTACCTAACTGTTAAATAGTAACACAGATAATGATATTCATGAATCCTAATTAAAGTTACATGTTGCAGCATGGAATCTACTGGAGCTGAAGGTTTCGTGGAAGAAGCTGTAGGTGCAGAAAGTCTTGCAGTACAGGGAAGGTACCTTAGCGGGTAATATGGTTCCCTGACAGACAGACGGTGGGCATATACTCTGTGATGCTCTCTCCACTCACCACAGATCCCCCTGATAAGCCAGAAAGCTTCAGTCTCAAACACACGTTCTTATTCAGTGTTTGGTAGGATGGGTTGACTTCAAGTCACTTCCTGATGTATCAGTTTATTCTCTTAACTTGTAAATCTAAGCCTTAAAAAAGGAAAAAGCCTTACGAGGTCTGAATATTGCTTAGAAAGTAGTGTGGGGCACAGTCCATGCATCTGAAATATGCAATGTGGATATAATACAACACACTTGCTCCAGGTATCTGACAAGGCAAAGAAATGCTGGCTCAAGTTTAAAAAAATAACCTTAAAATAGCCTGGCAGAGTGGGAGTAAGGATGGGTAGGGAGATTAAAAGAAATATTAATAATAAGGGCAATTGGTACCATGATACATCTCAATTAGGATTTCCCCAAAGAAATGCAATACCTGGCTATAGAACTCCTAGCATTTTACTTTTAATTTGAAATTTCAAGATTGCACAGTGTGCCATAAAAGACAGGATTTTTTTTTTTTTTTACTTTTATTTGAGCTACTGTTATTATGCTGTCATCTGAGATATAGGAATTTATTTCATCTCCTTAGAACAACTTAGCGCCATCGGGGCCCGAGTGGAAGGCAGTCACTGCCTAACATCACCCTGATTCTCAGACCACAGTGCCAGCTTCAATTCTTGCTGACAAGTACTTGACTTTGTGCAAGCATTGTGCTAGACGCTGGCACAATATTACGCATTTGAAGAACTTTATTGAGCTCCTCCATTATAAAATTTTATTTTTACAACTTCATGAAGCACCATTATCCTGGTTATAGAGACAAAGACATGTGCACGGGGAGGACAGGGGACTGGCCCAAGGTCACCCGGTTACTAAGTACCAGAATCCTCTGACTGTATCTCCAGTGCTTTTGCCTTTTACCCAGTGCTGATCCCAAACTCCCTACCAGGCTTTCTTAGCTTACTGGTTTTTAGCCTGATTGGGCATTACAATCACCGAGAAGGTCTAAAACAATTCTGGTGTCTAGGACCCATCCCCTAAGAACTGATTCAGAATCTTGAACATGGAAGCATGAAGGACTCTGGTTTAGGGACTCAGTCTGGAGTCTGGAGTCTTCACCCTCCAAGATGCCTTCCTGCCTGTGCCTCTCCCCTACCCATAATTCCTACCTCATGAACCTTTGGATGAAGCAAGTTACCTATCTATGCATCAATGTTGTGCTAGATGAGAACACTTGACCCTGAATTTTAAGCCTTAGAGCTCTGCTAAATTCTACAGAATTAATGTCTTTTGATTGGTACACTTTCTGCTTTTGCCTTATCTTCTTTATTCAGCTACTGATGGGATCTTATCTAAGGTACTCGGGAGCAAGTGGAGACTGGCCCACAATTTTCAAAGAACAATGTGCTGATTTCTGGACTTTCACAATGGGAACAAAGAGATAAAGTGCTACCATTAGTGACCCCAATTAAGCACAGCAGAAAATTAAAATAGGGGAGTTGTATGAACTCAAAAGAACCTAAAGATAAAGGTGGGCAGTAGTAAAGATTAATGTCGAAGCCAAAAAACTCACCAAGATCACATAAAGTGATTAGTCATCTTGTTTCTACAAAAAACGTTGTTGCTTTGAGAAAACTCTTAATCAAATTACTAGGACAGTGATGATTTCAGTGCTAAGACTAATAGCATTGGCCCATTCACTCCGCTGCACAGTCTTAACTAGGTTTCATAGCCACATGAGGAAACCAAACTTCTTTTTTTCTGAGGGATGATTAATGAAAATTTCATTGGAAGAGTACTTGCATCATGATATATAACATTTTCTGTTGTGAAAATAATGGAAATCTTTTTAAAAACAAGAGTCCAGAAGCCCTGAAGGGAGAGCTCTCATACATGACACCCTATGGGAAGAAGCATTCCTTGAAATCCCCAACAGGAAGAAGCTTAATTTACATACTCCAGCAGGAGTGAGGAAGAATTTTTCTGGTCTAGCAACAGCCCAGCAATGAGAAACCACCACACTCAGTCAATGAGAAGCCATATCAGCCCCTCCCAGCTTTCTCCTTTCCCCTTTAAGAGTAAGCCCCTCCCCTCTGCTCTCTGGACTTGCCAGAGTTGGCTTGTCCTGAACTGCAATTCTCTGCTATTCCTAAATAAACTCATTTTGCTGGTAAAATAGCCGGCTCTTTTATTTAAGGTCAACGTTGTAAAAACAGTCTCCCCCACTCCCACCCAACCCCCAGACTAAAACAAAATAAAAGGAAGGGAGGGAGAAGAGAAACAAAGAGAGAGAGAAGAGAGAGAGAAAGTTATTATGACTCTGTTTTCCACATCCTTAAATTTAGGGACTGGGAATGTCCTTCAGGATTCCAGCCCTAAACTTGTGTGAGTTCAAAAAGAGAGGAAACATATATGAGAAGTTGCGGCTCTTTATATGCCCCATTTATTCCTTTGGGCTTATGGCTCTAAAACCCATCAGATGAATTTTTATAACCTTTTTAAGCAGCACACTGGTTTTTTTCTAGAATTTTCATAGTTGTTGACAGTAATTGAAGAATCCTAATCACAATACCAAATAAAGTAAATTTAAATAATATTCATTTCACAAATATTTATTAAGTACAAATACCTACTAGGTGATAGGCCCTGAGCCAAGTCTCACTCTTATCAAAAAGAGTTTAGTTTTTAAAGAGATCACTCAAATACCACCACTGGAGGGGCGCCTGGGTGGCACAGTCGGTTAAGCGTCCGACTTCAGCCAGGTCACGATCTCGCAGTCCGTGAGTTCGAGCCCCGCGTCAGGCTCTGGGCTGATGGCTCGGAGCCTGGAGCCTGTTTCCGATTCTGTGTCTCCCTCTCTCTCTGCCCCTCCCCCGTTCATGCTCTGTCTCTCTCTGTCCCAAAAATAAATAAAAAACGTTGAAAAAAAATACCGCCACTGGAAAGAGATGGTAGGAGAGAAAAGATATTCCTTTCTAAATCTGCTTTTGTTAATATATATATTTAAAGATAGGGTTATACAGACCTCAAGGGAAATTTCTGAGGAATTTTCCAGAGAATTACAGGGCCTGAAACATCTGGTGAGCTCTTTGTCAGGTGAACTTTATGTGATAAGGGCTCTGAGAGTCAGCCTCCCCATCACCCCAGTCTTTTTTGCATCAGAAATATGGTAGTTCTCAAATGAGATCAATTAGCCACCAGCATCAAGAATTAGAGGGGTTGGAGCACGTGGGTGGCTCAGTGGGTTAAGCGTCTGACTTCGGCCTGGGTCACACGGTCTCAAGGTTTGAGAGTTCAAGCTCTGCATCGGGCTCTGTGCTGACGGTTCAGAGCCTGGAGCCTGCTTTGGATTCTGTGTCTCCCTCTCTCTCTGCCCCCTCCCCTGCTCATGTTCTGTCTCTCTCTCTCTCTCAAAAATAAATAAACATTAAAAAAAAAAAAAAGAAATTAGAGGGGTTGGACAGATAGACAGATATGGACTGAAGCTCTTCAATGATAACTACTGACTTGCTAGAGGGCCTAATTTTTAGCAACTGGCCAGTGATCTCAGAACGTTAACTCTGGTGGCTAAAAAAGTGGCGGCTATAAAAATCCTTTGTACTGGTAATCCTGGGAATCAATGGGGATTTAACTTCCAGGTGCAACTCAACTTTAAACTCTTCAACTGCAAAGTTGGAGCCCACATTGGTCACTCTTGAGATATGTCACGTTGGCAGTGACTGCGTTGCAGAGTTCACATGCTCCCCCGAAAGAAACCCCAGCAAGAAACCTTCAGCAGCACTTAACAGTCCCTGAAATTGTGGTCAGTTCAGAACCTCCCATCCTAAAATTATCAACATACTGGAATGGCTACCCTGACATTTGTGAACATCCAAATGGTCTGTTCTGAACTCCTCACACCCCCACCTCACGAACTTACTTTTGCCCAAAGAAGCCCGAGAATTTCCCCTCTCCTGCATCTCAACACCCAAACCAAAGCCTCCACAGTCCTGCACGACTAGGCAACAGGATCTCACGGGCCCAATTTAATTGCAAAATGATTTTAAAAACAAAAATCATAGTATAGAGAAGCACATTTTTATCCATTTGTGTATACTAGGTCTAATTAAAGAGGAAAAATTCACTTTGTTCCTTAATTTTTCTACAGATCTTGGCTTGCTTCCTATTTCCATTTTTCGTATTAATCCAAATTTTTCAGTAGAGAATTCAAACAGAACAAGTTTCTATCTACTAGCAGCAAAAAGTGAAAATGACCAAAGTGGCTGCTTTTATTTAACATGCCTATGAAGAGTTTTATACATAAAATTTCACCTATCTTGATCTGATTAAATAAGACCTGCACATCCCTCAATAGGACTATTTACGTAGTAAGGACTTAATAAAATGTTAAATCACTAAGAAAATATAAGAGCTATTGAGAATTTAATACACGTGAAAATATGTCTAAAAACTATGGCATCGTCTACAAGTTTAAGGTATTGTCAGAAAGGCAGCCTGGCATTAGGGCAAAGAAAATCTGAGACCAGATTCTTAATCTTGTCTTCTTCACCTGTTGAGTGCTTCAGAGGATGTGTCATAAATCTTCTCCCTTCCCTTATAAAATGGAGGTGACACTCTCTAATATTCTGCCTATATCACAAGTTGTCGCAAGGATCACATCTGCTGATGGGTGTTAAAAATCACTGAGTTGACAGTAAAACATTCCTATTGATACCACTACTATCATCAATGAGTCTTTTCCTGACTACATCATTCTCATTTATAATCTCTAATTTCTGTCTAAGCACATACACTCGTAGTAACTGGGTTCTGTGAACTTTTAAGGGCTAGGAACAGGCTTAAATTGCCCTTACCTATTCTGTTTATTTTGTGCTTTTCTTTCTTCCTCACACACAAAAACATCTTTTAAGGTCAATCTGTTAGATTTTAATGACAATATTTTGGTAACATTCAAGAAAAGACATCTATGTACACATTTGTCTCTTAGTAAGAAATCGTATCTGACTACTAACAGATTAACAGTTGAAAACAACAATGCTACCAAAATCAATACAGAGAGCATTAAAGCTCAGATCCCTTGTTTTAATACTGGAAAAACTTTCAAGCCCATTCAGCTTCTTGGGTGGGACCACAGGTTTATGGAAATATTTTCATCTCTTATGCTTTTATAACACATGTGCCACTGACCTCATAGAAGCTGATAGTTGGTACATTTTGCACCTGGATTGACTTGACATTCAATCACTCCTATCCTAGGAGTATTTCCTTTCTTTCCACAGAGGAATTTCAAGGCAGAAAAGGCTTAAAATGGCATTAAGTATGTTTTCACAAATTACCTTAAAGGTCTTTGGTATATTAGACAGTAGTATCTGTGAATTACCAAATGGCCCTCAGGCACCTATAAATAATAGGAACTCAATGGATGTTTCTGTGCTATGACATTTATGATTATCATGATTGGGTAATACAAACACAGGCTTTAAAAAGTTGAGACACTATGCTTGTTTTCTTTTACTTCACAGATCCTCAGGCTATTGGAGTTTCCAAATGGCCTTATCATGCGTACCTGAACTCCTAAGATCCTGTAAATTTTCTCAGGGAGAAGGTCTTCTCACTTCATTATTGCATGTGAGTGTGGAGAAACAAGGGGGAACTCCTTCCACTTCTGTCCCTTCACCTCCCAGCCATCCCAGCAAATAAGATGGTGCCCTTGAGGTTTTAGAGTTTTTCTCTCTTCTGGAGGAAAAGCCCGCTTCCATCTGATATTTGAGAAGAGAAATAAAAGATATAGCCAAGAGCACAAGTGGAAGGTTGGTGGTTTGTGTTTGGCATTTCTGGTCTCACCTGCTGGCCTTCTCTCTTCCTGTTACTCCTTTCCTTTCCTGTAACCTGTGGCCCTTCAAAACTTTGAGTTTCAAAATACAGGTTCTTTTGCTTCTCCTTTTCTATAGGGAATTCACCTACTTTCTCAATTAGATGTTAGAAGACAATGTGATTGGAGGAGAGAATGAATGAAACTCTCTTACTCTTTCTGGGGAGTTAGAGAAATTTTCAACTGATAGAATTGCAGATAGTCCCAGTCTGAAGAATTCCAGACAGGGAAGGGGTAGGGATTTTTATTCATTCATTCATTCATTCATTCATTCATTCATTCAACCAATTCTTTCTTGAGTGTTTTGTATGTGCCAGGTACTATTTTGGGTGAGGGAGACGCCTAAAATTTTAGGACCTGGATAATTTTAAAAAGAATATGGATAAGTCATTAGGTACTGGAATACAAGAGTAAACTCAACAGATAGGTCTTGCATTTCTTAGTGCTTACATTTTAAAGCAGGGACAGATATAGTACATCAGGAAACATATAATATGCCGGGTGATGGGGGCACCTGGGTGGCTCAGTTGGTTAAGCATCTGACTCTTGATCTCAGCTCAGGTCATGCTCTCATAGCTCATGAGTTTGAGCCCAGCGTGGGGCTCTGTGCTAACAGAGCAGAGCCTGCTTGAGATTCTCTTTCTCTCCGTCTCCTCCACTCATGTTTTTTTTCCTCTATCTCTCTCAAAATAGATAAACAGACTTAAAAAAAAATAATATGCCAGGTGATGGTAAGAAAGATTAGGATGGCTGGCTGTGAATTGGGCTTGATGTTTTATTATTTCTATATATTCCATATTATTTCCATATATACAGATGGACGCCTCAGTAATATGGTTACATCTAAACAAAGAGCTGAAGGAAGTAATGGAGTGAACCCCACAGTTGTCCTCCACCCCATGACGTTGACCTTAGCCTTCCACTGAATCCCTATGTCAAGCTGTACCCTATTCCTTTGTCTCCCGGAGCTGATCTGTGACAGACCCATACATTACTCAAAGCTTTGTGCTCATGAGTTCTGTCTCCAATGGACTAGGATGGAACCACAAGCCAAAACCTCACCCAGTCCAATTTTTATGACTCTGGAAGCATGTTTACCTAATTCAAGAGTACTGGAAGGGGACTTAGATGTCTCCAAGTCCAGACTCCTATACTTTGAGCAATCACTTCAACACCAGTTAGGTGGGTTTCCCAGTTAATGACTTTTAAAATATTGGAACCAAAGACAAACCAAAAAGTCCAAATGGAAGCAACATATGCCTTTGACAAAAACACAAAAATTACTTTCTGAAATAAACTGGGTTCCAACAGTGAAGAGATGATAGAATGAGCTCTAACTTGATCAAAATTATTGGAGGTGTAGTGGTGTTGTGTGAGATGGTAATACAGGATAAGCAGATTAGGAAACTGAGCAAGCGTATAGCAGTCACACTACATATCAGCACAAACAGACCTCAAGAAATTGCCTGATAATGACTCAGAATATGAAGGTATACATTGAATTTGTTTATAAGTAAAAATGAGGAATTAGTGACGAGGACTTAAGAAATGAGAGACACACATTAGGGCAGTGTCTTGGGACAAAAACGCAATGAAGTATAAGAGGATAAGGATGAAATCAGAACTATTCTCTGTAATTTATTATATCTAACTATATATGATAAGCTGTCAAATGTGTTCATTGTAGAATCATAATGGGCTCATTATGGCCGTCATCCACAAACCTCTTTAGCAGCTCCTTAGAAATATTCAATTAAGGAACCCCTTCAGGTATTATTACATGTAAATATCTGAACCAGTAAACTTTACTTGACCATTGAGACAAGAATCTGGTGCCTAACGAGCAAAATCAGAGAGACAGATAACTTTTTAATAAAACTGATCTCATCAGATTGTTTCTATCTGGGTTTATTATTCATTTAAAAAATTTATTCCAGCTATGGATACTACTTTTATTATTCCTCACAGTGTGGGTGCTCCTGAGATCTGCTGACAAATGCACAGAAGGAGAAAAAAGAGATGATTTCAGAGATTTAATTCATCCAGACAGCTGGTTTATTGTAAAAGAAGAAACTATGAAGCCACCCACTAGAATTGCTAAAATTAAGAAAAACTGACACTAGCAAGTGTTGGTGAGGATAGGGAGGAACTGGAATTTTCATATGCTCATGGTGGAAGTGTATATTCGTACAAATTCGTACAAAACTAAGCAGTATGACTGATCACACTAAAGACAGGCATAAAAATGTTCACAGTTGAATTACTCATATCTTCAAAGTAGAAACAACCCAAATGTGTATCTACAATAGTGAAATAAAACGAACAAATGAAGTATAGTAATGAGGACAAAGGAAAAATTGCTATACAAAAACATAAGTAATTCTCACAAATACAGTGCTAAACTGAAGAATCCAGACACAGAAGAGTATATATTGTATATTGTTCAAGTGACATTCAAATATAACTGAAACTAATCTGATAGAAGTGAGATTAGCAGTTACTTTCGAGGAGACAAAATTGGGAAGGAGCACAGACAGGAGCTTCTGAGGTGCTGAGAATTTTCTCTATCTTGATCTGGATGGAGATTACACAAGTGAGTTAACTTTGTTTAAAAAACAATCATTGTTTTGAATCATCATTATTTCCTTGGGATAGATTCTCAGCAGTGGAATGACTGAGTTAAAGGGCTGGTTAAGAACTTTTCCATAAAACTCTGTCAGATCATGTTGAGAGTGAGGCATGATGGGACATTCAAAGAAGAAAATGCAGACTGATATGAAACAGGGACTCGAGAAATTTGGCAAATCTTATGTGTATACGAGTGGAGGGATGTAGCCTGGGAGACGCTAGAGCCACAGAGACATTTTGCTCATAGGAAATCGTAGCACAACTATGCGATCCTATTTTGGGGCTTTCTTTGCTTCTCACAGCTCTGTGGATACGGCATTAGGCTGACCAGGAAGTCGATTGACCAGGAAGCTGATGGAGATATGATGCCCTCGTGAAAAGTTAGCAGAACACTGATGTTATTTCAGGTGCAAGCACACACTTAATAGTCCATGGAGCTGGGTAAAATGGCTACAGAAAGGTCAGAGACACAATAAGAAATGCATGAGTAAGTATCAAGTATGCCGTCATTGGCCAGAGTCACAGCTTAATGCCTATCCAGAGGTCATCATACACTGGACTTCTTAGCTACTGAATACCTCCCCCAAACTCTATTGTTTAATAGGGATTTTCAGTGGAGGGCGTCCCTGGATTTGGGGTGAGGGAGAGAGTAATGTCTAAGGGGCATGTAAGACCCTTGAAGTCATAAGGGAATTTTAATTACAGTAAACCATGAAGGTTAGTAAAAAGTGCAGATTGCCAGGCTCTAATTTAATAGCTTTGGCGGAAGACCCAGAAATGGAAATTTTTAAAGACATTCCAAGTGTTTTGATGCAAATAGTCCACAGGTTACAGTTTGAGAAATTCAGCTAAGTTTATCTTCCTTCCCTTGGCGTATAAAATCATATTTCCCTTTTATGGAAGTCACTCACAAAGACTGTCTGGAGGTAGCACCTTTAACTTTGACCTTCCCAGTTAAGTAAGCAGCATGTATTGAGCAAAGAGCATGGGGTTATAGGTCAGACCAACTAATTCTGACTCTGCTATCTATAAACTGACTGTCTACGGGTAAAGTGCTTAATCACTAAGCATTAGTTCCTTCATCAGCCAATATGGGCACAGTTGCATTTTACATGGATTTGGATCACAACATTTTGAAATACTGGCATATACAATATTAATAAAGACACATGTGATATGCAAAATCTAAAGGAATATGAATCCCCTATATCTAAAACGTACTCAAGAACGACATAATTTCAAAGCAGATGGCCAAACTTAAATAAACTATGACACTGTCACACAAGAGTACCACATTAGTGGAAAACAGAAATGCCATCTTCTGTCAGCATCTTCCGAACTAGGCTGTTGTTTAGGTACCTCAGAAGTCCTGAGTGTGATTTGTGGTGACTATCGAGCTATTACTGGTAAATTATAACCATGCATCCAAGTATTCATTAAGTCGGGGTTGCTAGTGGTAGAACAGAGAAACATGTGCCAGAAGCCAAGAACTTTGGAATGAAGAAACAAAAGTTAGACACAATGAAAAGCTATGATTAGGTATGTATTATTGTGTTTAAAATTATTCCTATGGGAGCACCTGGCCGGCTCAGGGTAGAGCATGTGACACTTGATGTTGGGGTTGTGAGTTCAGGCCCCACGTTGGCCATGGAGCTTACTTAAAAAATAAACAAATTACGGGGCGCCTGGGTGGCGCAGTCGGTTAAGCGTCCGACCTCAGCCAGGTCACGATCTCCTGGTCTGGGAGTTCGAGCCCCGCGTCGGGCTCTGGGCTAATGGCTCAGAGCCTGGAGCCTGTTTCCGATTCTGTGTCTCCCTCTCTCTCTGCTCCTCCCCCGTTCATGCTCTGTCTCTCTCTGTCCCAAAAATAAATAAACGTTGAAAAAAAAATTAAAAAAAAAAATAAACAAATTAAAAAAATAATAAATAAAGCCATTACCCATTAAAAAAAGATTTAAAAAAATTATTCCTACAGGAAAACAGATTTTGAATTATGGGATTTCTGAAATATCTGAACATTTTGTCATTTTCAAGGAACGCCTCTATCTCAAAAAATGTGACACCCATCTAATAGCTTTTTCTGCATAGGTCTGTTGGAGGATGATTAAGATTTTGTAGATAAAGCACTTAGCATATATCATCTAAATTGGTTATTAACTTCGGAAATTTAGAGCAAAACCTATGATTTCTTCTCTATTTTCAACAGAGGGGACATGTTCACTTTAAATCAAGGTAATCCTAAAAATGTTTAGAAAACAAAGTGTTTTCAGAATAAAAATTTTCCATTTGATATTGAGAGCTACTTCCTGTCCCTCTCCTCCCACAAAGGTTTTCATCAATAACATACAAGTCCCAAAGAAGCCTCGTTGAAATCCTTGGCTTTTGTATTACGACAAAGCCTAAGAGTGGGTAATGGGTAATGAGTCTGATTTTCTCTCTCCTTTATTTTTTGTAGTTTTGACAAGATGGTTCTTTGCTTTGTATTCTGTTAGTTAAAGCAAACAGACCACTTCTGCTCTCTTAGACGTATTTTTTTTTTTTTTTTTTTTTATAAAATGCAGTGGCTATTCTTGCACCTTGGCTCACATTTCTTTCCTACAAGAGCAGGGTTATCTGAACAGCCTGAAAACTTGGCAGTTAGAGTAATTATTCTCACTTTTGGACTTGGTCCAATTCAGGAAACAATAAAAGACTTCCGGTAGTTTGCAAGCCCAGCTGTCTCTGACACTCCTCTTCATTCTATAAAAATTCTTGAATGAACTTCTTAGTGTGCACCTGTCATTAATGTCACATCAGAGAAACCCATCCTTTCCTTTGTTTGTATAGTTATTTAAACTGCATCAAGAAATAATTCATTTAAAATTTATACTGGGATGAAGGAGGAGTTAATTTTTAAAAAAAGCTACTATATTCTGGATGGTGTTCAATACAAAATACTTCTAATCAAAGTGGTTTCTGGTAGCTTTGTTTAGTCAAAAAATTGCTCATATTGCCTTAACAACGAGTCATTTCTGATCTCTTCTTTTTCACATTCTGCCTCTTTGAGTAAAGATTACAAATCACAGTTTTATTAATTTTTGGAAGAGTATTTGAAATCTATTTAGGATTTGTAAAGCATCTCACAGACTCTGCCTAGAAGTGTTTAAGGCAACAAGAAATAATAGATTGCCAGGCCAAGATGGCCCTTACCCTAGGTTCAGAAGCTTCTAGTTCCTTCAGTCACTCCTGCTCAAAGGTTTCAGTGCAACTGCGTATGGAGTTTATTTTCACCAAAACCAACATCATGGTGGTGTAGCTTGAGTATTTTATAGGAATCCAGATGAGAATGTATATTACTTTCTTCTTTTCTTAATGTTTATTTATTTATTTTGAGAGAGAGAGAGCACGCGATCAGGAGAGGGGCAGAGAGAGAGGGAGAAAGAGAATCCAAAACAGGCTCCATGCTGTCAGCGCAGAGCCCCACGTAGGGCTTGACCCAACAAACCATGAGATAATGTCCTGAGCTGAAACCAAGAATTGGACATTTAACTGACTCAGCCATCCAGGTGCCCTGAGAACCCATACTACTTTCAATCAAAAGTCTGGGTACAGCAATGCAAGCAGAAGTTGGATGCCCTTTATTCATATTTCTATCAACCATAACTCTTAAAAAGATGCAGTTTGTGTCCATCACCAATAGAATTCTGCACACCTGGATACCATATATTGCTTGAAAGATATGTTATCCATCTAGTCATGTACTGATTTGAGACATAATTGTGAATCATACTTTGTGCTCAAGATGGAGATTCAGAACAGTGACACAATCTCTCCCTCCCAAGCCACAATAAGTAGTCCTTGAAATAACAAAAAGATTTGACTTTTGTTCTTTAGAACTACTTCACATACAATTCTGTTTGTAATCTTAGCTTGTGTTTGTCAATGTGAAGGAAGAATTATAGAACATATCATAAAAGGATAATGGAAAGAGGATCCATCAAATATTCACATGTTGCTCCCATATCTTGGGATTGTAAATAATGCTGTAATAAACGTAAGTGCACATATATCTTTTTGAACTAATGTTTTCATTTTCTTTGGATAAATATTTTAATAAAAGGAATTTTATCATGTGGTAGTTGTATTTTCAATGTTTTGAGGAACCTCCATATTTGCTGCACCAAATTTACATTCTCACCAACAATGCACGAGGGGTCCCTTTCTCCATATGCTGACCAACACTTTTTATTTCTTGGCTTTTGGTAATACCCATTCTGACAAGTGTGAGTTGCTACCTCATTGTGATTTTGATTTGTATTTCCCCAATGAATGGTGACGTTGAGCATATTTTCATTTATCTGTTGGCCAGTGTATGTCTTTTTTGGAAAAATGTCTATTCAGATCCTCTGCTCATTTTTAATTTTTTTTCAACGTTTTTTTATTTATTTTTGGGACAGAGAGAGACAGAGCACGAACGGGGGAGGGGCAGAGAGAGAGGGAGACACAGAATCTGAAACAGGCTCCAGGCTCCGAGCCATCAGCCCAGAGCCTGACGCGGGGCTCCAACTCACGAACCGCAAGATCGTGACCTGAGCTGAAGTCGGACGTTTAACCGACTGCGCCACCCAGGCGCCCCTCCTCTGCTCATTTTTAATTGGATTTTTTTTTTTTTTTTACTGAGTTTTATGAACTTCATGTATTTTGGATATTAACCCCTTATCCGATAAATGATTTTAAAATATTTTCTTCCATTCAGTAGGTTATTTTTTCATTTTGTTTATGATTCATTTGTAAAACACGCAGAAGTTTTTTAATTTTTAGTTTGATGTAGTCCCACTCGTTTATTTTTTGCCTTTGTTGTCTTTGCTTTTGGTTTCAGATCCAAAAAAATCATTGCCAAGACCAATGTCAAAGAGCTTACTGCCTATGTTTTCTTCCACGAGGTTTATGATTTCAGATCTTACGCTTAAGTATTTAATCCATTTTGAGTTAATTTTTGTGTATGGTGTAAGATAGTAGTCCATTTTCATTCTTTTGCATATGGTTGTCCAGTTTTCCCAGGACCATTTATTGAAGAGACTGTCCTTTCCCCATTCTACATTCTTAGCTCCTTTGTCATAAATTAATTGACCATACATGTGTGGGTTAATTTCTGGGCTCTCTACTCTGTTCTACTGATCTGTGTGTCTGTTTTAATGCCCATATCATACTGTTTTGGTTACTATAGCTTTCTAATATAGCTTAAAATCAGGGAGCGTGATGCTTCAACTTTGGTCCTCTTTCTCAAGATTCTTTTTGTTATTTGGGGACTTGTGAGGTTCCATACAAATTTTAGGATGTTTATTCTATTTCTATGAAAAATGCCATTAGAATTTTGATAGGGATTGCATTGAACCTGTAGATTGCTTTGGTTATTATGGATACTTCAACAATATTAACCGTTTAAGTCCATGAGCACAGATTATCTTTCCATTTATCTGCATTTTCTTCAACTTTTAAAAATCAATGGCTTATGGTTTTCAGCGTATAAGTCTTTCTCCTCTTTGGTTAAATTTATTCCTAAATAGTTTATTCATTTTGATGCAATTGTAAATGGGATTTCTTTTTCTAAGTTTCTCTTTCTGATAGTTCAGTATGTGTGTATAAAAACATAATAGATTTTTGTATATCAATTTTGTGCCTTTTACTGCATTCATTTATAATTGCTAATAGGTTTGTGGTAGATTCTTTAGTATTTTCTACATATAATATCATGTCTTCTGCAGAGAGTGACAGTTTTACTTAATCCTTTCTGATCTGGGTGTCTTTTATTTCTTTTTCATGACTAATTGCTCTAAGATTTCCAATACTATAATGAATAAAAGTGGCAAGAATGGGCATCATTGTCTTGTTTCTGATATTACAGGAAACGCTTTCAGCTTTTCATCACTGGAAATGTTAGCTGTGGGCTTGCCATATATTGTTGTAATATTACGTTGAGGTATATTCCCTCTATACCTACTTTGATAAGAGTTTTTAATCATAAATTGATGCTGAGTTTGTCGAATACATTTTCTGCATCTTGAAATGATTAAGTGATTTTTATCTTTTGTTTGGTTAATGTGATGTATCACATTCATTTGAGGATGTGAAAACATCCTTCCATTCCTGAAATACATCCCTCTTGATCATGATCTTGATCATGATTTGATCATGGTTTATGATTTTTTTAATGAATTGTGCAATTCAGTTTGCTGACATTTTGTTGGGAGTTTTGCCATCCATGTTCATCAGGGATATTGGCCTATAACTTTAATTGTGGCATCCTTGTTTGGTTTTGGTTTTGGGGTAATTCTGACTTTGTAAAATGATTTTGGAAGTAATCCCTCCTCTTCTATATTTTGTATGAGTTTGAGAGGGATTGGTATTAATTCTTCTGAATGTTTGGTAGAATTCACCAGTGAAGAGGCCTTGTCCTGAACTTTTGTTTGTTGGGGTTTTTGATTACTGATTTAATGTCCTTACTAGTAATCAATCTGTTCTGACTTTCTGTTTCTATTTCTTGGTATGGTGTATGTTTTTAGGAACTTACCCATTTCTTCTAGGATGTCCAATTTGTGGGTATATAGTTGCTCATATAGTCTCTTACAATGCTTTGTATTGTAAGATACAATGCTGATATTTGGTAAGATCTCCTCTTTCATTTCTGAATCTATTGGAATCCTCTCTCTTTTTTTAATGTTTATTTATTTTTGAGAGAGAGAGAGAGAGAGAGAGAGAGAGAGAGAGAGAGAATGAGCAGGGGAAGGAGCAGAAAGAGAGGGAGACACAGAATCCGAAGGAGGCTCCAGGCTCTGAGCTGTCAGCACAGAACCTGATGCAGGGCTAACCCAGGAACCAAGAGATCATGACCTGAGCCAAAGTCGGACGCTTAACCGACTGAGCCACCCAGGTGCCCTGAATCCCCTCTTTTTTTTTTTTACTAGGTTAGTCTAGATAAAGACTTGTAAATTGTTTTATCTTTTTAAGAACCAGCTGTTAGTTTCATTGGCCTGTTTTTATTCCTCTTTAAGTCTCTATTTCATTTATTTATGCTCTGATCTTTGTTATATACTTCCTAACTTTGGGCTTTTTCTTTTTCTAGTTCCTTGAAGTGTGAAGTTAGGTTGCTTGAGATTTTCTTCTTTCTGAGGTAGGCACTTACTGTTATAATCTTCTTATTGCCTTTGCTGCATCCTATATGTTTTATTATGTTGTATTTCCATTTTCATTTGTCTCGATGTATTTTTTTACTTTTTTGATTTCTTCTTTGACCTATGGCTTATTCAGTAGCATGTTGTTTAATCTCCATATTTTTACAAATTTCCCAGTTTTCTTCCTATAATACATTTCTAGTCATACTATTGGTCTTGGAAAAGATACTTGATATTATTTCAAATCTCCTAAGTATATTAAGACTTGTGTTGTGGCCTAATATATCTCTCATCCAGAGAATGTTTTCCATTTATGCTTGAGAAGAATGTGTATTCTATTGCTTTTAGATGGAATGTTCTGTGTCTATCTGGTAAGTTCATCTGGCCTAACATGTTGTTTACAGATGATGTTTTTTTTATTGATTTCCTGTCTCGATGATCTAACTATTGATTTAAGTGGGGTGTTAAAGTCCTCTACTATTATTGTTTTGCTTTCCATTTCTTTCTTTAGGTATGTTAATATTTGCTGTATATGTTTAGGTGTACCTATGTTGGGTGCATAAAAATTTACAAATACTATATGCTATTTTTGGAACTCACTCTCATATGTAATGTTCTTCTTTGTCTCTTATTACAGTCTTTTTTTTTTTTTTGAAAAAAGACTGTTCTGTGTGATATAAGTATAGCTACCCCAGCTTTCTTTAGGTCTGCATTTGCATGGAGTATCTTTTTCCATTCCTTCCCTTTCAGTCTGTGTATCTTTACATCTGAAGTGACTATCCTGTAGCAGCATATAGACGGGTCTTATTTTTGATCCATTCAGCCACTCTATGTCTTTTATTGGAGAATTTAGTTCATTTATATTTAAAGTAATTATTAATAGGTATTGATTTTATTGCCATTTTGTTAACTGCTTTGTAGCTTCTCTGTTCCTTTATTCTCTTGCTCTCTTCCTTTGAGGCTTAAGAGGTATTCTTTAGAGGTATGCTTAGATCTCTTTCCCTGTGTCTTTTGGGTACCTACTAGGTTTTTGCTTTGTAGTTACCATGAGGCTTACATACACCAATTTCCATTTATAACAGTTTATTTTAAGTTGGTAGCAACTTAAGTTTCAATGCATTCTAAAACTCTACATTTTGGGGCACTGGGGTGACTCAGTCTCAGACTGAGATGATTTTGGCTCAGGTCAAGATCTCACAGCCGTGGGATTGAGCCCTGCATTGTACTCCATGCTGGGCATGGAGCCTGCTTAAGATTCTCTCTCTCCTCTGTCTCTGCTCTTCCCTCTCTCTCTCTCAAAAACAAACCAAAACAAACCAAAACAAAAACTCTACATTTTAATTCTTTTTCCCATTTTTTATGTTTTGATGTCATATTACATCTTTTTATCCTGTGTGTCCCTTGTAATTCTGGTTATAATTATTTTTACTATTTTTGTCTTTTGATCTTCATGCAAATTTTACAAGTGAATTTTACTATATATTTACCTTTACCAGTGAGATTTATACTTTCGATGTTTTCTTGTTACTAATTAGTGCCCTTTCTTTTCAGCCTAAAGAAATCCCTTTAATGTTTCTTGTAAGGCTGGTTTAGCATTGACGAACTCCTTTATTTTTTATTTTTTGATTTAAAGAAAATTTCTTTAACATTTATTTTTTAGAGATAGAGAGAGAGAGAGAGAGAGAGAGAGAGAGAGAGAGAGGGATGGAGAGAGAAAGCACGCAAGCAGGGGAGGGGCAGAGAGAGGGAGACACAGAATCTGAAGCAGCCTCCAGGCTCTGAGCTGTAAGCACATGAACTATGAAATTATGACCTGAGCCGAAGTCGGATGCTTAACTGACTGAGCCACCCAGGCACCCCTGATGAACTCCTTTAGATTATGCTTGTCTGGAAAATTCTTTGTCTCTCCTTTAATTCTGAATGACAACTTTGCCAGGTAAGTATTCTTGTTTGGAAGTTTGTTCTTTCAGCATTTTGAGTATGTCTTTGTATTCATTCCCTTCTACCCTGCAAAATTTCTGCTGAAAAATCTGCTAATAGTTTCACGAGGGGTTCCTTTCTATGTAAGCTGTTTTTATCTTATTGCTTTCAAAATTGTCTCTTGGTCTTTAACTTTTGGCAGTTTAATCATAACGTATCTTTGTGTGGGTCTGTTCATCTTATTTACAACTCTCCGGGCTTTCTGGATTTGGATGCCTGTTTCTTTTCCCAGGTTAGGGAAGTTTTCAACCATTATTTCTTCAAATAAGATTTCTGCCCCTTTCTCTCTCTCATCTCCTTCTGGGATGCCTAAATGCAAGTGTTGGTCTGGTTGATGTGGTTCCATTAACTCTGTAAGCTATTTTCACTTTTTTCCATTCTTTTTTCCTGCTCTGATGGGGTGAGTTCCAATGTCCTGTCATTGGGTTCACTTATTCTTTTTTCCATTTCATGTAGTGTGTTTTAAAACCCCTCTACTGTATTTTTCAGTTCAGTTATTGTATTCTTCAGGTCTGTGATTTGTATTTGGTATTTTCTTATATTTTCTGTTTATTTGTTGAAGTACTTACTGTGTTCACCCATTCTTCTTCCAAGTTTGGTGAGCATCTTTATGACTATTATTTTGAACTCTATCAGGTAAATCACTCGTCTCCATTTCATTAGTGATTTTTTCCCTGAGATTTTATCTTATTCTTTCATTTGAAACATATTCCTGTTCTTCATCTTCCTTGACTCTGTGTGTCAGTTTCTATGCATTAAATAAAACAGCTACTTCTCCCAGTCTTGAAGGAATGGGCTTGTGTAGGAGATGAAACATACTGTTCAACTTTGTTCTAGTTCTTGATGGTCTCTCAAACCTTTGTGATTATTCAAGCAGTCTAATTTATTTTTAATGTCTCCCAGTTGTTGAGATATGCCAAGATCTGTCAAGGTCCCAAATAGGAGGATCTCTCTCAGCATTTAGATTCAGGCTGATTAGATAGAACTTCAGGCAGCAGCTTGTAACATATGCACATATACACAGTCCTGTGGGACAGCAAACAAGCCCCATTGGCTACCACAGCAAGGTGATCTGGAGGTGGCTCCTGGGTGAAGCCACAAAAATCAGGGCAGCAGGCAAGGCTATAAATAAATTCCTTTCTGGGAGATACCCAATAGCTCTAGCAAGGCAAAGAGAAGCATAAAGAGGGTGCCCACCAGCCTCTGTCCCTGGAGAGTACTGCAGCAGGCCCCTAAGTGTTTGTTAAATTAGATGCTTGTCCCTTAGTCTTATGCTTTAAAATAAGCAAATGAGCCTCTTGATTAGCTGCTTCTGCACTGGGCCCTGGAATTAGTGAGTCCAAGCACACAAGCCCTTCAAGAGCCACTTCTCAGGTTGATACAGCCCTGTGGGTTTTGTGTGCTCAAATCCCACTGATTTTCAAACCTGGATATTTTGGAGTCTCATCTCCCAGGTGCATGTCTTTGAAGTTGGGATGTCTTCTGCTGTGGGGTTCATTCCTCAGGGAAAAGCTCCAGGTTTTCAGTTGACCTCCTGATTGCGGGTCCCTGTGCCTAGGGTGGGTTTTATGGTGAGACTGTGTCTCAGTCACTCCTCCCGACTTCAGTGTGGGTTTTTTGTCTCATCTGCCTGATGTGTAGGAATCTCTCAACTGCATGGTGTTTTGTTTTTATGTTTTTTTGTTTTTTGGGTTTTTGTTTTGTTTTTTTTTTTTTTTTTGAGAGAAATCGAAACCCAAGCAGGCTCCACATTCAGGGCAGAGCCCAATGCAGGGCTCGATCTCACAACTATGAGCTCATGCATGACCTGAGCCAAAATGAAGAGTCAGATGCTCAACTGACTGAGCCACCCAGGCACCCCTCAACTGGTTTTTAGAATTTTTTTCAGGGGAAATTGTTCCATATGTAGCTATAGACTTGGTGTGTCCATAGGAAGAGGTGAGTTCAGGATCTTCCTATGTTGCCATCTCGATCTGGAATCTGCCTCTTCTTTTAATGACTTCAAACTTTAGCCTAGTTCTACTCTATGAATTTAAGGATCAACGTCCTTAGGAGCACAGAAAATGACATCTTAGAGATACCAATCAGCAGATTAGAGAACACTCAAGTGCAATTCCTTCATTCCTGGGTGTGCTTAAAAATGGGTTCGGTTACAACAAAAACATATGAGATGGCAAGAAGCAGTACATGAAGTTAAGATAAAATCTCCTGAGCCAGGCTCAGGCTGGCTGTCTGTTCAAGATTGCTAAAGTTCTAGAGTTGACATATGTTCTTTTTAAAGGCAAGAATTAAGTTTTCTTCTCAGCTCTTCTCTCCTAAGTTCCGCAGTCTTTCCCTGGATCTTTAAAAAAAGATTTTTTTTTTGTACCATACTAGTGTAAACTCCAATTTAAAGCTAGACCCTTATAAAGACCCAAATTACTAACTCCTGCATAAGAGAACTCTGAATAGCTAGTGAATGGTTTGTAATTTCAATTTGTAGACAATTATATAAAGCTGTATTGAAGATTTCTGCTCTAGCTCTGGGTGAAAACAAATACCTAGAATCAGTGAACTGTCTCTCTTGGCTACTTTAATTACCCTGCACATCCTTTCTAGGTCTGTGATGCTTATCCAGTTCTCAGAACAAAAAAATAAAAAATAAAAAAAACATCTCTCTGCCCACCTTTTACCACTAGTAAACTATTGCTTTATTATCCTGTTAGGGAATTGCAATGTGTGAACAATGAAGTATTTAATGATATAGAGTGGATTCTAAATCCTAGGGCTCCAAAAACTCTAATAACTATCACAGATGATAAAAGAACACAGGGAGGATTGCTTGGGTACTGCAGGCTCCTGCAAGTATGACAGTTTAGTCCTAAGTGATGATAAAAAGGGAACAAACAACTCCCACGAATTTTCACCTGCAAGTGTTTTGAAACCAATGGTAGAGAAAGAGTTGCAAGGAGACCTTGCTACCAGTTAAACTGCTGGTAGCACTGGCTAGAATTGCTGGTGTAAGGGAGAACCCAGGCACTCTTTCCCATGCAAAATCAAGTGAGAGCTAGGCAACCTGTCAGGTCCACAGCATCATCAAAAATACACGAGCAGGTACTACCTAAAGTTCTTGGTTGAAATATAGTGAAGATAATCTGACAGCTCTCATGAAAGAACTGCCAAAGCTTTTAACAATGAGGTCCAAAGAGGCTCACAGCAGCTGTTTCACATGGGAAAGGCATGATATTTAGGAGAATGACTTGCACGTATCTAATGGCAGTGGATAATCCTAGTCTAAGTGACCAAAGTTTCTTTGTTTTTAAATTTTTATTTATTTTGAGAGACAGAGAGCGCCAGTGGGGGAGGGGCAGAGAGAGGGAGACACAGAATCTGAAGCAGGCTCCAGGATCCGTGCCATCTGCAGAGCCCTACATGGGGCTTGAACTCACGAACCGCAAGATCATGATCTGAGTCAAAGTCAGACGCTTAACTGACTGAACCACCCAGGCGCCCCAAGTAACTAGTGTTTCTTTATTGGAACAACCCTGATCTCATG
Organism: Prionailurus viverrinus; assembly: GCF_022837055.1. Classification (NCBI taxonomy): domain Eukaryota; kingdom Metazoa; phylum Chordata; class Mammalia; order Carnivora; family Felidae; genus Prionailurus; species Prionailurus viverrinus. The sequence goes on along the minus strand of NC_062564.1, from coordinate 113,593,193 downwards.
TCTTTTCTATGGTACTCCACTGTCCTCAAGGACATGAAAAGGCATGAAGAGAAAGATTCATCTCTCAGTGATTTCAGTTAATTCTCTGCTCACTAATGGGCCTCTCCAGAATAAACTTCTAGTATTTTTGCATGCCATTCATTTCTGGGATTCTTTCTGCCAGTCTACCACTGTGGCTAACTCAACTTGATAATGTGTGTGTGTGGGGGTGGGGGGGGGTGGGGGGGGGGGTGGAGATGGGCAAAATAGGTGAAGGGGATTAAGAGGTACAAACCTCCAGTTATAAAATAAATAAATCACTGGGATTAAAAGTATAGCATAGAGAATATAGTCAAAGGTATTATAATTTTATATGGTGACAGATGGTAACTAGACTTACCATGGTGAGCAAATGCATAATATATAGAATTGTCAAATCACCATGATGTAGACCTAAAACTAATATAGCATTGTATGTCAACTACACTTCAATATTTGAAAATTTAAAAATATGATCAATATCAGCATCATCTGATGCATCACAGATAAGACAATTAGGCAATTTCATAAAAAGTTAGGTTTAAAGATTTTTTTAAGGTTTCACTTCCTCATTCAAAATCTTATATATATATATATATATATATATATATATATGTATATGTGTGTATATGTATATATATGTATATGTATATATATATATTACCCTGCTGACAAAAAGGATTATTTAAAAATTCGTGAGGTAACACAGGAAGTTTAAACGTTATAATCCTTAATTCAGTCTTAAAACAATCCTTAACAAAAGCTTCAGCGATATTACACTTACATCCTAAATTACCATGCACTCTTCAGGAATGCTCATGTTATTTCTCACACAAGTGTCAGAAAAGCTATCACAGTCCAGCTATTTAAATACTAATTCATTTTGGTAAAACGATATAAAATGTCTTACGCGTCAGCTGTTTCAAGTTGTTATAACACTGGTAATACAAACATATTACTGAGGTCATACTTTCGTCCATACTCAAATATATTAATTGGGTTAAGAATTAAAATTACAATGAAAGAATCTCAAGCTTAGCATTAAATTATGGAAAAGGCATGTACCAAAATATCAACAACAAATATCTGTGTATGGTAAGATTAAAGGCTTTCCGTGTGCTTCCCAGGGTTTTCAGTCTTATCCACACAGACGTTTCACTTTTATAACTAGAAAAAGAAATTATTTAAGAAAAAAAAACCACTCTTGAATAGGGTTTCTAATTGTAAGTAGACAAACGTTGCCAAGTGGACTGCCTTTCTGGCAGAAGGAGAGGCCATTCTCTGTCTGTGCTTACGTTAACCTGCAACTCTTTTCATGCATTACATTGGTGATGGTCTGAGTTTTCTGTAATGTCTTACATTTATAACAAGCTGCCATAAATCGTAAGCTTTTGTCCTGTCTGGACTTGATCGTGACATGATGAGCGGATTTTTTTTCCTCTTAATTTGGAAGAAAATAGATAAATCAGACAAATGTGGAGCCGCAGAGTGACTCACAGGTCAACAGCCCATGTAAGTAAGGAGAGGCCAGCCTCCCCACTGGCCAGAGCTCAAAGTGCCACCTGCAAAGCAGGATGACCTCTGTTTTCCTGGCTTCTTTTCAGTAAGCCCTTTTAATAGAAGCTTGGAATTCTCCCTCAAAATGCACATTTTTATTAAAAAAAAACAAGCAAAATATCATATATTTACTTAATTATTATTTTCTTGGAAATACTAATTGGTAGTTCCTGGATTGAAGGGAAAAGTGGAAAATTTTTCCTATTTCCCCCTTTGGAAAGAAAGAGTTTCCAAAAAAAGGAAAGGAGAGTCACTAACAACTGTCTATTTCATTTTCCATTTCTATTTCACTGTGTGTTCATTTTCCTTTTTAGTTAAAGAGAAATACACACACACACACACACACACACACACACACTTATTAAGCACCTTTTTGGACTAAGAGATGTGGCATAAGATCAGACAAAAATTCCTGCCCTCGTGGAGTTTAGACCAGTAGGAGAATGAACAAGATCAGAAAAACATAGAATGGGCTAGAAGGTAGTGAGTGCCAAAGGGAAAAATATCAGGTGAGGGCAGTAAGGAGCCTGTGGTGGAGAATGTTGTGACTTTAGAGAGGGAGACTGAGAAAGGCCTCACCCAGAAGGTGAGTCTTGAGCAAAGACTTGAAGGAGATGAGGGACGAGTGGTTGGAATATCTGGGCAAGGAGTGTTCTGGGCAGGAGGGCAAGTGTGTGGTCCCTGAGGGAGCAGCCTTAGCAGCATATTTAAGGAACAGCAAAAGGCAGGGGAGGGGAAAAGGGGGACAAGGCAGGGGGGAGGGGAGGAGAAAGAGAAGGACAGAGAGGGAGTTGGGGAGGGGAAAGGGAGGTAGGGGAGAGGTCAGAGTCGCAAAGACCAGAGTGTGTAGGGCTTTGCAGGCCTTTGGAAGACCCCTGCAATTACATGACATCAATCTCAGGTTTCTTTTTTTAACAATTGAGATGTAATTGACATACAGCATTATATTAGTTTCAGGTGTGCAACCTAATAATTCAATATTTGTATATATTGTGAAATGATTACCACAATAATTCTAGTTAATATCCATCAACACAGTTATAATTTTTGTTCTTGTGCTGAGAGCTTTCAAAATTTACTCTCTTAGCACCTGTCAAATATACAATAGAGTATTATTTATTATAGTTACCCTGCTGTACATTACATCCATATGCTGTACTTATTTTATAACTGGCAGTTTGTACCTTTTTGGTCCTATTGCCCACCTTCTACCTCCTGCCTCTGGCAACCATCAATCTGTTCTCTATGAGTTTGCAGGTTTTTTTTGTTTTAAGATTCCACATGTATGTGAGATTATACAGTATTTGTCTTTCTCTGTCTGGCTCATTTTCACTTGGTATAATGTTCTCAAGGTCCATCCATATTGTCACGAATGGCAAGATTTTATTCCTTAAAAAAATTTTTTTTTAAAGTTTATTTTCAAGAGAGAGGGAGGGAAGAAAGAGGGAGAGAGAGAGTGGGGGAGGGGCAGAGAGAGAGAGAGAGACAGAGACAGAGAGAGAGACAGAGACAGAGAGAGACAAAATCCAAAGCAGGCTCCCAGTTCTGAGCTGTCAGCACAGAGGCAGACTCGGGGCTCAAACCCAGGAACCATGAGATCATGACCTGAGCTGAAGATGGACGCTTAACTGACTGAGCCACCCAGTCACCCCCGATTTTATTCTTTTTTTATGAATGAACAATATTCCACTATATATATATCACTATATGTTTTTTTCTCTACTCATTCATCCATCGATGGGCACTTAAGTTGCTTCCATGCCTTGGCTATTCTAAATAATGCTGCAATGAACACAGGGGTGCATGTATCTTTTCAAGTTAGTGTTTTTGTTTCCTCCAGATAAATACCCAGAAGTAAAATTTCTGTATCATTTGGTAGTTCTATCTTTAATTTTTTGAGAACCCACCATTCTGTTTTCCATAGTGGCTACATCAGTTTACATTGCCACCAACAGTGCACAAGGATTCCCTTTTCTCTGCATCCTTGCCAACACTTACTGTATCTTGTCTTTTGCAGATTTCTTAAAGCATGTGTATAGTGTCACAGATGAAGCCTTATGATAGCAAATAAAAACTGGACTGGGTGTGTCTGAGGCAGTTGACCACAAGAAATACGAAGGGTGAACAAGTGAACATGACTGAAAATGCCGATCACATGTGACTGGAGGAGTGGCCAAATGTCAGATTTTTATTCATTAATTCAGAAACTTTGTGTATGCCAAGGTGTTCCAGGAACAGCGAGACACAATTTGGCCTCAAGAACTCATACACCTTACCAGGAGGCACATGGGTAAGACAGCATATATTCTGGTTAAATGATACATAACAACAAGTTTGGTAGAAACGGAGGTACGTGCTCAAATGATATATGCCTTAGATGGCATTCTAAGCTAGGTCAAAGTGATGGCTAATATTTAAGGGAAAAAATGGAGGGAAAATGGAGAAAGGGAGGTGTGGTGTATTCAAGGACATGAAGTTAGGATGGGCAAGTATGTTTTGCAGGCAATAAACAAACCCATGTTGGCTTGGGTGGAAAATCTGTATAGGGCAGTGGTGAAAGGTGGTTCAAGGTAAGATTACAATTGTTTTATGGACAGACTGAAGTTTAAACCTATAGGCAAAGGAGTTTCAATTAAGATTTCTACAGGAAAATGGTATGGTATGTCGAGTCGCTTGGATAGAGAAAACACGTGGGAGGTAGCAATTAATGGTGGCAAATAACTTAAGGGAAGTGATAAAGGTCATGACTGGAGTGTCCAGTGTGGGGATGGAGTGGTGTAGATGCTACTCTAATTATTGGAGAGTAATTATACAACCCAGTGACTGGTTAAAAGAGTTATTTGTGTATTTCGAATGACTTAAAGATGTTTGCTAATAAAATAGTGACAAATTTTGAGATATTTTATGGGATCAACAAAAGGGATTGATTATTTTAAATCAATGGCTTTAATATTGATTTATATTTAATATTTAAATGGCTTGAATGGCATTTAATATTTAAATGGCTTGAATATTTTAAATTTGAGTGATGTTATGTCAAACATTTGGAAATGTTACTGGCAGGGGAGCAAGTTTCAGGTGAGAGGCAATGCTAAAAAGAAAAACTTGTGAGGGCTAAGTTGGCAAATGATCATGGGTATTTTTTTTCCTTTTTCTGTTTCATTGAGCCAACACAATGTCTCAGTGGGTATAAATAGAATAGCCATTTCTTTTACCATTCAAATTAGGACATTTTGAGAGTGAGAGGGGAGCTATTAATAATTACACTGGGACAATGGGCATAGAGCTAAGACTGTCCAGACCAAGCGAGGATGTGTAGATCTGTTTATAAGCTCTATCTTACTGTTAAAGGATGGAGAGTTGCCCTTTCCTTATCTTTATTATTGCTCTTGGTTTTTCCAAAGGAGTCAAGTGATTCAATTACTGTCACTTCATTGTAATTTGAGGCTACAGTCTATTCTGGCAAAGAATCCAGTTTTAAACATCGAAAGAAAAACACAACGCCAGTGAAATAGCCTATGTCCTGTAACTCCTCTCTGTTATCCACTATTGATGCTTCTGGCAAAACTAATGAAGTGCAGAGGGGAGAATCACAGATAACTCTTTGTTGGCCCTGGAACTTGATGTAAGGTCTCAGCTGAAGTAGCATTTTACTGAAATGCCGTATCTGAAAACAGGGGGATGGCATGACATTCCCAAGAAGCTGACAGCATGCGGAAAAGAGTGTGCATGCGTGTGTGTGTGTGTGAATGATGCACACACACATGCTGGAGAGGAGCAGGCAGGAAAAGAGCTCTTTTTATCCTGTAGCGGTGATTTCTTTGCTAGTTCCTCTGTAGCAAAATTGTTGAACAGAATAACAAAATTGATATTCATACGGAGTAGTACCGTGGAGGGTATTCTGGCAGCTCTCAGGTGGAAAGGGACTCAAGTACATCTCAAAATGCTAAAGAATGCCACTGTCTTTCAGCCTAGACATTGTCACCTTCATTTATGAAAACACGGTGCCTTTCTTTCATCAGGCAAGGAAACCAAGTCTGGAAGTACTGAGTAAATGTAGGGATTATTTTTCTTATGGCACTGGACTATTTTGCCCTCACTGTTTGTTAGGCTTCTTGCCTTAATAATTTATTGGATTTTTTATTCTATGTAGATGCTTCACATTTCTCTTGATGCGAAGGGAAACAGAATGTGTTTTGCTGTCATTGCTTTGCCCTGACCTTTGAAACAACCATGTCATCTGGTTATTTGGTTATCGTGTTACTTCCAGTCTCTGTTGTTTTCCATATCAATAAACAATTTACTTTTGAGAAAAATCGATTTGATTCTGCAAAAAACCTTTTATATCCCCTGCCTTCAGAAAATAAGATTTTTCTATACATCTATTAGATATAGTTTAAAAAATGAGACAGAAGCTATAATTTATAAATATGGCATCAGAAGCAGAATAGTTCTGTGGTGTGGTCCCTTGATAAAATGGCACAAAATCCAGAGACAAAAAAATGCACAAAGTGTATATATATATATATATATATACATATATATATGTATATATATGTCATATATATGTCATATATACATATATTTTACAGTCTCAAATAGACTATATGTAAAAAGAAAACCTTTTGACAAAATGAGGTGATGAACAAATAGTTTAAGTGACCAATATCTGACTTCCATCTGTCTACATGTTGTCTATCAGACCATATATCTTTATACAAGATAGAAACACTAGATAGTCAAGAGTCCAACAACAAATGTTCAGAAAAGAAAGGTCCTAAAATTATCCTTCAGCCATAACTGAAAGGACACTCTTAACTGAGGACTGTTATCAGAAAACAGAAAACACGAAATATTCATAATTCTAACTATACATTTGCCATTATGGAGGGAGGGGAAGTATGAGGATCAATAGGGCCAAATTTGTATTTTGCCATAACCTTGATTGATTGATTTAATTTTAGAGAGAGAGAGTGCACAAGTGAAAGAGGGGCAGAGGGAGAGAGAATCTTAAGCAGGCCCCATGCTCAGCAGGAAACCTGACCTGGGGCTTGATTCCACAACCCTGGGGTCATGACCTGAGTGGAAATCAAGTTGAGTGCTCAACCACGGAGCCACCCAAGCGTCCTTACCTTGTTTTATTTCATGCACACAAGCATTTCACCAGAATCTTCTAAGTACAATTGCTAGCTTTCCTTTTGAAAAGTAGATTTTTTTCATTATTTGCTTTCAACTTAAAGAAAATTGCCATCTATACTTTGTGTCAAACACAATTATCTTTTTCATGTTTGACTTACTTGTAATGACATAAAATCTTGCAAAAAAAGAGTTGAAGACTCCATTGGACCCTCTCTGATCTGGTCATTCTCTCTGCCTCTTCAGAAACAGAGATAGCGTGAACCTTCAAAAGTTATTTTTATGCTTTTACTGCATATATGTTAATAAATAAAATGTAGTGTTCATTTATGGGTTCGGAAACCTTTCATAAATGGTATCACATTCCCATGATTATTCAGCAGCTTGCTTTTCTTTTCTTTCTTTCTTTCTTTCTTTCTTTCTTTCTTTCTTTCTTTCTTTTTATAACTACTCAGCATATGCTTTCTAGAGGTATCGTTTCCTTTGTTAATTCTGCCCCCCTTGGTGCTACGTTTAAAACTGTAAAATTTATAACCTGTTATCAATGCAATAGGGATTTCCTCCTATAGCATTTATAGCTCATGTATCCATTTCATTTTTATAATTACTATCACTAGAATCATTCTTTGTAAAGTTTTCTTTGTAGATCAAGAGGGAACGCTTTTGGCAACCACAGAACAAAATACTAGACAAGAGGTGCTTGAGAAAAAATTGATGAGGTTGTTCCAAAATTTGTCATTTTCTTTGTTTCCTCATTTTACAGGTCAATGATTTATTTTCCCCTTCAACACGTTTTTTATTTTTATTTATTTACTTATTTATTTTTGAGAGAGAGAATGTACACATGCCTGAGCATAGGATAGGGGCAGAGAGAGAGGGAGACAGAGAATCTTAATCAGGCTGCCCACCCAGCTCAGAGCTGGACATGGTGCTCAATCCCCTGACCCTGATCATGACCTGAGCTAAAACCAAGAGTAGGATGCTTAACCAACTGAGCCACCCAGGTGCCCCAACAAGATTTTTATTTTTATTTATTTATTTTATTTTATTTTTTTCCAACAAGTATTTTAGATGCCATAATTTACTCCTCTGAATAGTTTCCATTGGTTTTATTATATATTTGTTGCCTTAACAATTGCTAATAATTCTCCAGATATTAAACATTTATGTGTGTGTATGAAAATCACAAGTAGATTTAATTAAATACCATTCATCTGCTGCTCTGCACTGTTAAACATACTTTTCTGAATGTTTCCTGTACTATATTTAAGCACTTTATTCTTGGAAATCTCACTAAAGAAAAGAATACTTTTCTATTCAGCTTGAATATATTTTATACTTAAGCCAACACTGAAATTTAATAAAAATTAAAATAAGGCCAGGAAATAAAAATGAGTTTCAAAGGGAAAAAACTTCCAGTTAGTAACAAGGCGAGGAGTCAAACTTGCAAAGTATAGAACATCTGATTTTGTCAGGAAGCATAAAACAATTGAGGCCAGACTGAATCACTGGGAAACATGAGTAAGCAAATCTGAAGCAAGTGTGATACTGGCATCTATAAATACGCAGTACATCTTATTCTGATGTACAATGACTAGACGCCTTGCTTTGACCCTGTTCTGGGTCAGAGACCTGGAAGGCTCCTTGGAACTCCTTACGCTACCAACGAGAATGAAACACTGCCAGATAGATCCTGGCAAAAGCTGCCTGAATCAGAATCACACACATCTCTACCCAATCTCGAAGGATTCCGGGGCACCTGAGTGGCTCAGTCATTTAAGCACCCAACTTCGGCTCAGGTCATGATTTCACGGTTCGTGGGTTTGACCCCCGTGTTGGGCTCTGTGTGGACACCCTGAAGCCTGCTTCGGATTCTGTGTCTCCCTCTCTGTCTCTGCCCCTCCCTCACTCATGTTCTGTCTCTCTCTCTTAAAAATAAATAAACATTAAAAAAAAATTTTTTTGGGGGGTGCCTGGGTGGCTCAGTCCGTTAAGCATCCGACTTCGGCTCAGGTCATGATCTCACGGTCCGTGAGTTCGAGCCCCGCGTCAGGCTCTGTGCTGACAGCTCAGAGCCTGGAGCCTGTGTCAAATTCTGTGTCTCCCTCTCTCTCTGCCCCTCCCCCGCTCATGCTGTCTCTCCCTGTCTCAAAAATAAATAAACGTTAAAAAAAAATAAAAAAAAAAAAGTCGTGAGAAGTTATTAAAAAAAAAAGAAAAAAACAGAAAAAAAATTTTTTTTAAATTTAAAAATTTTAAAAAAATTAAAAATCTGGAAGGGTTTGAAGTCATTAAATAAATACGTCGAAAATCCTTTACAAAGCAACAGTAGTCAGGCAGCTGAGGTATCATAGCAACATAATTTAATGACTCAGCAGGGTCAGAGAAGAATGGATCATAGGCACCTTGAAGTGTTTGAGGATTTTTGCCATGAGACACAATCTCATCCAAAGGATCTACTAATTCAAAGTACCAGAATTTTTCTCAGCATTTATCCCAAGGAAATGTTCAAATAGCTAGAGCCAACCGCCACATAGAATTATCTCATTAAAATAAGGAAGTGCTTATCCTTAGGTTGGGTGGAAGGTAGGCTAGATGTAGTAGGGCACTGTGTCATCATTCCCATCATATTCCTAAAGACTGATACCAGAAGCTCATGGTTTGAATCTGAACAGGGTCGGCAGGGTGTAGGTAATGGGGAGAAACTGCCAAGAAAACCTCGGAGACATTATTATCAAATAAAATGAATACATTGCAGACCTGGTGAAAACTCAGTCGTGATCATATTCTATTGACTCCATCAAAACTTATGACAGCTTTCAATAAATTAAATAAGGGCTCAGTTGGTTGAGTGTCAGACTCTTGATTTCAGTTCAGGTCATGATTTCATGGTTCTTGAGGTGCAGCCCCATGTCGGGCTCTGTGCTGACAGCAGGGAGTCTGCTTGGGATTCTCTGTCTCCCTCTATCTCTGCCCCTCCCCTATTTGCGCACATGTGAGCACGTGTGCTCTCTCTGACTATAAACAGACATTAAAAAAAAAAATTAAAAAATAAAATTAAACGGTACATGGCCTGTATGAAGGCTAGTGTCACATATTCAGTGAGTATCCCAAAGGAAAGAGATAGAAGAAAAATATTCTATAGTTTGGGGCGCCTGGGTGGCTTAGTTGGTTGAGCGGCGAACTCTCGATTTTGGCTCAGATCATGATCCTAGGGTGGTGGGATCAAGCCCTGCGTTGGGCTCCATGATGAGCACGGAGCGTGCTTGAGATTCTCTCTCTCTCTCTGTCCCTCTCCCTGGCTTGCTCTCTTTCAAAAAAACAAAAAACAAAAAAACAAAATGCTCTATAGGTAATTCTTGCCAAATTATGGAAAACCCCACACCACTTTCTGAAATAGACTGGTATGAAGACAGGGTTTTATTTGCTTGTTTGTTTTTGCTTAAGTACTCTGCATGTCCAAATTAATTCTCATCTCTGTTGTTTCAGTTCTTGAGTAAACAGTGTGTGGCCTCTGGAAATTAGTCATAGTTGGACCTCTGGCTACTATAAAAAGCTAAGGGGTAAGCTTGAGAAGTTGTGGAAAAGAAATTATTCTTCAACAGCAAAATACTCAAAACAATCACATTTTCAATGATTTTTCAAAAAAACAAAAACAAAAAACTTACTGTTTCTCCCCTCCTTCCATTTATAATTTCTCTAACTGAAAATTTGGGTTCTCTTTCTTTCTTTTTCCAAATAGATAATATCTTATCCTGTAATGGCAAAGAGCAGGGAGGTAGAGTAGATCCAGGTTACCTAATACCAGAATGTCTCCTGAGCAAGGAATTTTTAACTTCTCTATTAGGCTCTATTGACACATAGACTTGAAAATTTGTGACTTATATAGTAAGGTAAAAGCCATTCAAAATTTTTCTCTGAAAACATATGCTTATAAATAATAATGAAGTTATCCTATCTGGCCAAAATAGAGAAATTCTTACTAACTTTCACCAAAACATCTCTGAGCCAAAAGCATCTTTTGAAGGTTTATATCAACTCCATTCCAAATAAAGGTAGCAAGTATTCTTAAGATTCTCTAGAACTGGGTATGAGATCATGTGCATATATATTGAATAATGATCTAAATGCAGACAAGCAAACAAGATAACACATAACAGAAAAAACTTTATCTCCTTATTATTATTATTTTTTTAATGTTGATTTATGTTGAGAGAGAAAGTCTGAGTGGGTAGGGCCAGAGAGAGACAATCCCAAGCAGGCTCCGTGCAGTCAGAGCAGGGCCTGACACAGGGTGTGATCTCATGCACCTTGAGATCATGACCTGAGCCAAAATCAAGAGTCAGACGCTTAGCTGACTGAGCCACCCAGGTGCCCCAAATCCTTTTTATTTCTAAACTGCCAGTCCCCTAGAACTACACTCTACCAGCAATGAAATTTTTTGTTTTATTTTCTAGAAATACGAGACATTTAATAAAATCATGTCTCCTCTGTTTTTCAAGATATAAAATTGAGTATGCTTTTCTACTACCTTTTTAGATACTTTTAGAAATACTCAAATGTATTAATAAACAATATATAGGTATTTTGTGTCTAGGAGTAAAATTTACGTAAACATTATGTAAGAAATATATCATTCTGTATTTAATATTTTCTTCCAATGTGTCATTGACCAGAATTCTTTAGGCACAGAGGAACTTCAATATACTCTTTCTAACATGGAACCAGATTCAGTTAATAGAACAATAGAATTCTATTGTCAGTGTTTTCCAAATTCCTATTAGAATATTATAATTTTTACAGGATCCTCAATTGTCAATGCTTTAACTCTATGTAGTCCTGCTTTTTAAATTTTTTTGCAAAATATGGCTCCAGAGGAAGTAACTAAAAGAATTAAAGAAACAGAAGAGAAAACAAGAAGAATCTGCCAATCTAAAAAAGATAAGGTACTGTTAACAGCTGTTGCACATGCGTTGTAGGATAAAAATAAATAAATAGTTAGTGGCTGACATTGGGATTTGGATTTTGGCATGAGAGGAAGGAGATACAAGAAAGTAAACGAGGGGCGCCTGGGTGGCTCAGTCGGTTGGGTGTCCGACTTCAGCTCAGGTCATGATCTCGCAGTTCATGGGTTCGAGCTCTGCATCAGGCTCTGGGACTGACAGCTTGGAGCCTGGAGCCTGCTTCATATTCTGCGTCTCCCTCTCTCTCTGCCTCTCCCCCGCTTGTGCTCTGTCTCTATCTCAAAAATAAATAGACATTAAAAAAATTAAAAAAAAGAAATTAAGTAAAAACTAGTGGTAAATATGAATTAGAAGTATTAGTACTAACTCTGAATACATCTCTTGAAAAAAAAATTCTATTTCTGGCCTCTGAAAGGCCTAGAAATAAGAACTACCTTGGCATGAACAATCACCACCACAACTCACCAGTTTGTAAATACTATCTTCCTTACCCCAAAGGAACTAGGGCTCCAAGGAGAAATGACTAATCCCATTTCCAGATAAGAAATATACAATATGCCTGGCCTAGAACATCTTGTCACCACCCCCACCCCCACCACACACACACAAATCAAGCTATGAGCACTACTCAGTGCATGTGAAAGGATTCAGGAGCCAACTTGATGAGACTCACCGTGACCAAAGATCGATAATTTAGCATCAAAAAGAATAATAGCAATGAACTAAAATATACCCAAATCAAATTCATCTAAAAATCATTGACACATAAAGTAGAAATCCATGAGTGCATAATGATACTTAAGAAAAAAATTATTATTTACATGCTGGGTAACCAAATTTTTTTTTAAGTTATTTATTTATTTTGAGAGAGAAAGAGAGAGAGAGAGTACTCTCGAGCAGGGGAGGGGCAGAGAGAGGGAGAGAGAAAATCCCAAGCAGGCTCCACACTTCAGTGGAACTGTGAGATCATGACCTGAACTGTGAGATCATGAGCTGAAGTCAAGACTTGGATGTTTAACTAACTGAGCCAAGCAGGCGCCTCAAATTATTTTCTTTTGTGAAGCTGCTAAATATGGCCAAAGAATCAAGCACTTGCTCTGCCTATGCGGTAATAACTGTATATACTTTAGGATAACTGCATAGTTGATAAAGGCAAATTTCTTCTTATAGAAAGTCTTGTCAAATGTTACACCTGAATATAATCAAACTTCTAGATCTAACTACCAACTAACGAAGAATACAGGGGACAGAAGAACACCATCAGGAAAATCAGTGAGTCTGGGGGAAACTGTAAGGGGCGAATGATGTGCTTTCTTCAAAGGATGGATGGGGAGTTGGGAGTTTGGGGAGGGCTGAGGAGGGAGGAAAATAGAAACCTGTAAGTAAAAAGAAACATCCAAAGGAAACATATGGATCTAATTTTGATCCAGATTCTTAAAAACAAGTTGAAGAAACAAAATTTTTTCAACTGGGAAAATCTGAACCCTGAAGGATAAAGAATTATTACTAATTTAGGTTACTTAACTTAATGAGTACTTAACTTTTAGAAGTGGCACCATTTCATTCAGAAATATTTCAGTTTGTATTATTTCCAGATAATTTGGGGGACAGAGGAAAGTTGGTAGAAATGTAGATGAAAGAATATTAACCCATCGGTGATAATTGTTTAAACAAGGTAACTGGTGCATGGGGTTTCCTTGTACTCTGCTCATATGTGTTCAAGATTTTAAAAAACAAAACATAAAGCCTTTTGTTGAAAATTCTGTAAAAAATGCTGAAAGCATCCTTAGGATAAAGATAACTTTTTCCTCTGGGTGCTTGGGTGGCTCAGTTGGCTGAGCGTCTGCTTTGGCTCAGGTCATGGTCTCGGGGTTCACAAATTTGAGCCCCACATCGGGCTTGCTGCTGTCAGTGCAGAGCCCGCTTGGGATTCTCTGTCCCCCTCTCTCTGCCCCTCCCCTGCTTGTGCTCTCTTAAGAATAAATAAATGTTTAAAAAAAAGATAACTTTTTCCTCAAATATCAAAATACTTCAGTAGAGGCATGTTCTGTGAACCTCAGATGCGAATAAAAATGAAAACACTGCTTTGTATTATAGAGAATCATGTCCTGATACAGACTGAAATGGAAGAATTTTTTAGTGACAGATCCACATCATGAGCACTTCACCTGCAGAACTTACAAAAGGCACCAAATTAGAGTATAGTCAGTAGTAGCAAGTAAATGAGCGTTTGGATGCAGGGTTCTGACATAATGGAAATGTATGATCATCAGAGTTTATGAAAATCCTCTTCCTGTCTGATCACTTTTAATAAGGCTTAAGTAAGTAATGAGGTTTCCTATTTCTGCTTAGTGGTAGAACAGTTAATATGTAGTATGAAAAAATAAAAATCATTATTCAGAAATACTAAAATAGTTCTCATTTATAATATATCTACATCTACCCTCCCCCCCCCTCCCCCTTACCCCAAGCCTAGTTATACACTTGTGGGTTCTGACAAGCAAAACACACAAAAAAACAGGTACCTTTGTTAGCACTATAGGTATTTTCTGGCACTTGTTTGGACACCAGCTGTATGCTAATTAGTCTTGTGAATGCTTAGATCACCAAATATCATAAAACTAGAAAAGCTCCTTCAAGCTTCCAGGAGTGTGTCTGAATGTTGGCTGGCAGCTGCACCTGGAGAGATAGACCTGGCCCTGACAGCCTCTAGGAGGACTTCTAGCCAATACAAAGTGACGAGTTAGCTAAACATAAGCCAGTTGGTCAGCTCAGGCAATGGGGGGTGAACAGTGCTTTTGGGGATGCAGAGCAAAAGCGTTCTCTGGTCTAGTAATACTAACATAGACAGGTGTCCAGTATCTAGCCATGTGTCTGAGTGCTATTGTTTGATTACATATTAGTTGGTTGGGGGGGGGGGGAGGGGTGGTCAGCCCTGGTGACCTGGAGGGACGGGACAGGGGCGAGGGGTGGGCATGATGGCGGGGCCCGTGGGCAGCGTCTGGTGGGCCTCCATCACCGTCTGGAAGCATCGGGGCTTGCACCCTGACCCTGAGGGCTCAGCCGTGGTCGGGGACCACATCAAGGCGGCGGCCGTGTGGCCCCCGTCCCCCGCCTCGCTCACCCCTACTGTCCGGGTACCTAGGGAGTCCCGACGTGGAGGTTTAAAGACGCTTCGGGTGGGGTCGCCCGGCAGCCTCAGGTCAGGGCGATCGGGCCCTGGCGTACCCAGCACATTTAAACCCTACTCTGCCACACACCAACACCGGTGTGGCTTTGCATTTAGCGCTTCATCTATATTTAAGCAACACAAGTAATGGAATTGACACACTGCTTCTAGGCCTAAGAGATAAACTGGATCACTGCACCAGCCGTATGGACAAGAAACGAGACAGCCTGAAAAGAAGAGATTGAGTATATTATGGCAAGTCGGTTGCAGTGGAGGCCTACTCTCTGGACATGACTTTATTTTACCTTCAATGTACTGAACAATCAAAAATATGTGATATAAAATAAAATGCTCAAACATTGCTCCTTTAGCCAGGTCTGAGGAAATGGATGGACGGCACTAGGAAAATGAAAATAAAACCTACCTGAAGACTGCAAGGGTCAGAGACCAGAGCACTAATGGCTTCCTCAGTTCAAACTTCGCCCGTTTGTTCATGAGGTGCCGACCGCCAAAGATAAAGGCAGCATACAGAGCGGAAAACAGGAAAGATTTCTTCCTATAACAAACAAAACCCCAACATCTTATGAGATGAAAATCTTGAAGCAATTTATTTTTACTCATCAGAAATCTATGTTTAAATTATTCGTAATTTTTTATACCAGTCCCTCTTTGGAAGCACTGAACGCATATTCCTGGGAATGTGCCCCTCCACAGAAGAGAGAATTAGTCTTTTTGGCTCCATAGCCTTCTGTGGAAACCTCCCTTGACAATTAGGTCATCCAGATTAACCAACACATGTCAGAATAGATTTATCTGCTTTTCCAGCTCTGTGGCTTTACCAATTTCAACAACATAACATTAAGGTGCAAAAAGAAAATTTTTCAATGAGGGAATTAAAACACTAAAATCAAGCTACGTAACTTAGGGCGTCCCCAAAATGGATTTCTGAAATCTTCTCCACCAAAGGATTAGGTATTACCTTTCAATATTATCATTAATAATAAGGATGACTGGCAGACATCATACAATGTAACAGAAAGAACATAGAACCACCTACAGTATACTTGCCTAAAAGCTTGAAATTGAATCCTATCAAAATCTGATTTTACTACCTAATCATAAGAAATACAAAGGATAAATACAATAAGAATCATAAGATACAATACAATCATAAATAATAAATAAAAATCATAAATAAAAAAATAAAGGATAAATACAATAAAATCATAAGAAATATAAAGGATAAATACTTGTCTGTAAGACAAGTGAACATATTTCTTCTCTAAGTCAGAGGAGTATGGAATCCAGTAATCTTCTAGATTAAAAAGCGACTTGAGAGACTACAGTGAAAGATAATACGTAGAATTTTGGGGGCCTTTACTTGACCAAAGCAATTGCAAAAAGATGTTTGTAATAAATTCAGAATATAAATCAGAAAGTTATTAGTCATAATTTTAAAAGCAGCTAATATTTATGGGTGAAATTACATGTTTTGGGTTTGCTTTAAAATATCCCAGCAAACAAACAAAACCAAAACAATATTAAAGGTAGAGAGTGGAAACTAGATTTTTTTTTTTTTTTTAAATTAAGTAGGCTCCACACCTAATGTGGGCTTGAACTCATGACCCTGAGATCAAAGTTACATGCTCTAGCGATGAGCCAGCCAGGGGCCCTGAGATGTAATCACATTAACAAAAAGGATGATGAAATACAGGGGCTCATTATTCTCTCTTTTCCTTAGGCTTACATGGAACTCTCAGTCAGAAGCATGCAAGCAATATGAAATAGAATCTCTAGGTCCTGCTGCTTTATTACCGTACGATGGAGAAGTAAACAGTAATATTAACAACGCCATTAAGAACAAAAACAAAAACAAAACCAAGATTCTATAGAACTATGATTCCATAGAAAGTAACAGAGGCCTCGTAAATAATTTAAACATCTAAGTAAACTTCGTATAAAAAAAGTAGTATTGCTCTTAAAATGGATATTCCCCACTCAATTAGATTAAGAGGGAAATCATTGAAAGTAAGTTACAAACATAATACAAAAAGCAAAATGAATGAACCTAAAGAGCATTATTTGCAAAATGCCTCATATTTTCTCCCCTAATTGCTAATACTTCCGCTCTGTATTGCTAACTAGAGAGGGATCTTATTAATTACACAAGCAACACACCTACTTCAATGGATACATGTTACTTACTTGGTGGACACCACCCAATAAAGCACTAATTCCAGAAATTAACCCATAAAGGTGGAATAAGCCACTTCCAAATGAGGTTTGCAAACACTCTTAGAAACACAAGACCTGACACGTAGTAACTTACTTGATAAAATGTTCATGAATGTATATGAATTTTACAAGTGTACGTCATTAAATTACTTTGAGTCCTAATCAGCATCTGTATTTATATGCAGAGACTCACTAAAAAACAACCACAAAATTTTATCAAGTTAATGTAAGCAACAGTCATATGAAATTGTATATATTCTTTTCTAAATTAAAAAAAAGATTCTTATCTAAATTGTAAAGGTAATGATGAGTGACAATTCATAGTATGATTTAGGGAGCGATTCCTTAGGGGTGGGCATACATAGTGCCCAAAAGCTTTCTCTAATCCTCCTAATCTCCCCTAATGTAGGTAAAGCATTATCTTCATTTTATGGATAAGCAAACAGGCTTAGAGGTTAAGTAGCCTCAGATCTCCCTATTCTCCTGTGGTAAACTTTCAGGAAGGAAAAGAGTGTGCCAGAGACATAACACCTGATGTGTTATAGGCATAAGAATTCCTCAAACCGTCCTACTGAATTGCATGGTCATTGTGTAACCATGTAGCATGTTGTTTAACTGTGAACTGACCAAGAGGACTCTCCATGCCTTCGTGTTTCGATTGTCATATTTTTGGGGCTGAGAACACTTTGATCCAAACCCTGTTTACCTCCTAAAGAATACAAATTAACGATATATACCCCTGAAAGCTTTTCCTTAAATTATCCATCATTCTCTTGCACATTCAACCTAATTCAGATTTTGATTATGGTTAGAATAAATGTATTACTTGCAATTATGCACCAAATAAAATGGATGTCTTTATATGATCCTATCATTCTAGCCATTCAGGGGAAGATAAGGTGCCTTGAAGAATCAAGAAAAATATAAAAATCTTCTCTTAGTACCTTTTCCTCTATATTTCTTCAGCTATGAAATGAGAATTAGTCCTAATGCACTACTAACTTCCTGGCACAAACCATTCTCTTTTCTACATATTTTCTAGAGATATCTTAACAAACCTTCAATTCTATAGCTATGGCAACCAAGTCAATCAATATGGACTCAGAGAATTTGAGAATTGCAAGAGACCTAAGCGACGGAGCTCAATTTCCTTGTTCTACAGAAGAGGGAATGGTGGATGGGGTGGGATGCTGGTGACATTAGTTTCTTATGGTCACATAGCTACATTCTGTATAATGGCCAAAACTACCAAAAGTTTGCTCAAGCAGGTAAGTAAACATAAATTGTCCAGGTTATATCTGAGTCACATGGTATAATAAAAATAAGTTGCTTATTGTTTACTATACAAATCTTCTACTGTGGTGAAATTCAAATATGCAATGCTTTAGGTTAATTTAGAATTAAGCTCAGGCTTCTTCTGTGAGAGGGAGCCATCTAACGAAGCCTTAACTCTTACCTCTTCAACTGAGAAATCAAAATGTATCGTGTATAGTTGAATGTATTATGAATTTTTCCATTTAGCTTAGAATAAGGTAAGATTTTTCTTTAGCAAACTGGGCAGTTTAAATGGATTCAAATTGCCTTTCAGTTCTGGCATCTCTTTTGTAAAGTTTCAATTATAATCAAGATGAATAATGACTTCCTGCTAGCCCACTTACTATTTAATGGGGACAGATGACTTCCCTAATGCTTCAATGGTAATCTAATAACACTTCATATTCTGGCATGCCTCCATAGCTGGGTATAATGGTAACACTACATTGTTTTGTTACCAGATAACTAGCAATTTCCAGATGGTAAGGACTCTTCCTGTTTAACCAATCTTAATTGTATATTATTTAGCACCACCCCTCGCTACAGGTGCTTACTACTTTTCAGAATGGTGCTTCTGTAGCTATAATTACAAGGTACCCAACTAAGTGAAGATCACCCAGTTGAAATACTGAAGTGCTTTGAGCTTGTTGTGCTTGTATTTACCCTTTCTCCGCCTTCCATTTCTGTCATGGATGTGAATGGAAATTAGCCCATAACTAATAAAAAAATAATGGCTTTATTCATTATCGTTAGAAAGCTGGATTTCTCTATCATGCTACCCTGGTCCCAAACATTTCTAGGAGATGTTTTTTTCTGTTCTTACCAGAGTAGCTGCTAGTGATCTGTGTTTATTATTCTACCCAATAACACTTATCAAAGAGTCCTTACACATTCAAATGCTTTTTCCCCCCCAACTCCTGATATTCCACTGAAACCAGGACCTAGCTTGACTCTCTTTAACACTCACATCAGGATCTCTGTTGGCTGACCCGTGTTTCTCCAAGAGTCAAAGGAGTTCTTTTGAGAAATGGTGAAACTTTCAC
The DNA here is from genome assembly GCF_022837055.1 of Prionailurus viverrinus. NCBI lineage: Eukaryota > Metazoa > Chordata > Mammalia > Carnivora > Felidae > Prionailurus > Prionailurus viverrinus. Next base: position 113,573,757 of record NC_062564.1, on the reverse strand, counting down.
GTGGGTAGTGTTTCAACACAGGATAATTGCTAATGAATAACTTGGGGAGATGGCCTGAACTCCTTTGTACCCTGGTGACCTTGTTTTTGTGGCTACCGTGCACGTGTAAGGTGCAAGGAGTTGTGAAAATTCAAACAAAGCTTTGAGGGAGAAAAGAAAAGGACACCTGAACACTTCATCTGCTTTTGGCAGATACCGAGCCCAGAATTTTCTTGTTAAGACTCTGAAACTCAGAAACAAATGCTAATTGGTGAGGCCACATCTCTTTTTAAGACTCCTCCTTTGTTCAGCTGCTAATTCAAATCAGCAAACAATTCAAAATTCCGAAAGTAATTTTAAAGCCACAAACAAATTGGAGACCTGGAGACAGAAGGAAATAACACTCAGCTTTTTGCCAACAAGACATTCAGTGGATGTTGATGGTGGTCATAATTTGGTAAGAATATAGAGGAAGGTTTTCTTTCTTTAAAAAAATTTTTTTTAATGTTTATTTTTGAGAGAGAGAGAGAGAGAGAGAGAGAGAGAGAGAGAGAGAGAACGAGAGCAGGGGAGGGGCAGAGAGAAAGGGAGACACAGAATCCGAAGCAAGCTCCAGGCTCCAAGTTGTCAGCACAGAGCCCAACATGGGGCTTGAAGTCATGAACCATGAGATCATGACCTGAGCTGAAGTCGGACGCTCAACCTACTGAACCATCCGGTGCCCCAAAGTTCTTGAGAGGGATCCTGAAGTTGTGGTCTTGGGAGTTCTAGCCAGGGATGGATTCTGTCATTTTCTTAAGAATTCCCCCAACACTTTATACAGGCATTTTTCCACATTGAAAATAATGGGAATTTCCAGCAGTTTTTATTCACAAGTAAACTGTAATTGGGAATTAACTCTGCCCAGAAATTCTGACAACGAATGATCTGGAAAATAATAATGGAAATATGTCCATAGTATACAAATGAATCGTGACTTTATAATTGCAAGACAAAGCCATGAGTGACTAAAGGAAAGGGTGCTATTTTTTTTTTAATGTTTTTTATTTTGAGAGAGAGAGAGAGAGAGGGAGCGCCCACACGCATGGGCAAGCATGAGTGGGGCAGAGAGAGAGGGAGAGAGAAATTCTCAAGATCGTGGCCTGAGGCGAAATTAAGAGTTGGATGCTCAACAGACTGAGGCACCCAGGTGCCCCGAAAGGGAGTTATTCTAATCAGTTATGTTTGACCCAGGAAACCAAATAATGCATGATTTCTGAGCTTCTTTGAGTTGCAAACACCCCTTTGTTAATCTGCTTTCCTCTCTGATGAGAATGGAAAGATCACAAGTTCTCCTAATTAAAAAAAAAAAAAAAAAAAAAAAAGATGAGAAAGCCATTTTTTGGGATTCTGGTTTTCTGTTGTTGAAGTTGGCCATGGTCAAAGTAGAGTCATATTTAGTATGATGGATTCAGTAACTGGATTCAATAACGTGGCTACACATCTCTTTCTAGGAAAGTACACTTCTCTTAAAACAGACCTGTTGGGGTGCCTGGGTGGCGCAGTCAGTTAAGCGTCCGACTTCAGCCAGGTCACGATCTCACGGTCCGTGGGTTCGAGCCCCGCGTCAGGCTCTGGGCTGATGGCTCAGAGCCTGGAGCCTGTTTCTGATTCTGTGTCTCCCTCTCTCTCTGCCCCTCCCCCGTTCATGCTCTGCCTCTCTCTGTCCCCAAAATAAATAAACGTTGAAAAAAAAAATTAAAAAAAAAACCAGACCTGTTACAGAAAGTTGCTTGTACCTATATGTCTCACATACCATTTTTTCCCCTTGTCACCTTTTTAAAAATCTTGATTTCTATTCTTGTTGGCTTTCTTTTTACAACTGAAAACAGGCTCTTTCTACTTGCAAAATGTTAAAATCACGTACACAGCCCCATAAAAATGTCGTCTCTCTAATAAATTAGCAAGATACTCATTAATGGCCTGTTTTTTTTTTTTAAGATATTTTCTGTTGCCGATAAAAAATGCCGACATCCATCCATCCCTTCACAATTTAAATGAACTGCCACCATTTTTATTTGCAGTGTGATTGGTATGCCACGGAATGAAAATATAATAATAAACCAATCCCTGTGTAAGAGTAAATTCTGCTTCCACTAGTCTAGTTAGAAAGACAGGGAAAACGTGTGTTATAGATGACAACGTGTGACAAAAATTCTGAGTAAGGAGATATTGCTGTGATGAGAAAATGCTCTGTGGAAGGTGCGACTCTGAGGTAGACCCTGTAAGGCTTTGTATAGTAGACAGAAAGAAGTGGGAATTTGGGGTGGGAAGAAAGCAGTGCCTTAGGCATGAGCTAAATTGGGAATGTAGTAGACCTGATGTTTCTGTAGGGGGTGGGGAGACACATGGAAGAGACTCAGTTCAGAAGTGCAGATTAAAGATTGCTAGAGTTGTAGCAACTGCACAGCAGTAAGGACAATATCTTCACCTCAAGGTTGCAATAAGCTGTGAGGTGTGTGGTTGGTAATTTAATATTACTAATAAAGTATAGTCCTAGAACTTGTGGCTTAATTTTCCTTTTCCTTCCTTCTTTCTAGATAAATTAGAATAGGGGTGCCTGGGTGGCTCAGTTTGTTGAGCCTCTGACTCTTGATTTCGGCTCAGGTCACAATCCCAGGATCGTGGGATGGAGCCCTGTGTCTGGCTCCTGCTGAGCATGGAGCCTGCTTAAGATTTTCTCCTTCTCCCTCTGGCCCTGCTCACACCCTCAAACAAATAAGTAAACAAACAAACCAACCAGTGAAGAGATAGGTAAGTAAACAAATAAAAATAGATTCACTCCTGTGTGTACCATTATGTGCCTGGGGTGAGAGAAGGGGGCAGTGTTACCACTTGTGGTCCCAGGAAAGATAGATGGAGAAATGCTGGTTCAGGCCATGGAGAGCACTCAAAGTCTTTGAGCTGGCTGGGGGTGGGCAGATGTGGCTGAAGTTTGACTCTAGTCTCTAAGTCAATGCCCTCTGGCATGTTCCCCACAGCCTACATTGTTGGCATCTGTAGCCGCAGAAGTTCCCGAGGTGCAGTGGTGTGAACTGAAAGAACTTCTTTAATGAACTGCTGTACTTCACAGGAATTATCAGATGGGACCACCTTCAAGTTTTATTCACTTAAGAATATTCTCCTATCCTATGCAAACAATAGCAGACTGTTAGGCCAACCGTGGCACTGTTTCAATAAAGCCGATATCTGGTTCAGTGTCCTCAACTGTCCTATAGAGAAAATGTCAATTTCAATCCTAAAATATGGCATCTGAGACAGATGCAATAAAATATTTTTTCTGTTTTAGAAGACATGGTTTCATACAACTGATCAGAAAGATTCAATATCACAGTCAGGAATGAAAGATTATTGAGGATTAAAAAACAAAGAATTAAACTCTTTCTTTGAAAAAGGTTAGAGTCTCTTATCTCCTCAGAAAGAGTAAAGCTTGCTACCACCTCTAAATAGAAATTTTGCCAATGGTCTTGGTAGACAAATGTCCCTTTTCAAAGCAAACCACAAATGGGCTCTGCGTTGACAAACTCATTTATGGTTTCTGTTTTGGCTGAGAGTATGGCTCAACCTGATTATCTGATACTGATTGTCACTTTGAGTTAGAATTGCCAAGTAACCATCTCATACAGTCTATCAGCTACTGATACTGGCAAAACATTAAACTCTGGCCATTAAAACAAAACAAAACAAAACAGTGAAATCTAAATAGGAGACAGCATGCAGAAATAGAATGCAGAAAGTGGGTTCCATCAGCAATTTGCTTTCATTGTGCTAATTCCTTTAAAGAAATGCCCTTTGTTCTAAGAAAAAAGAAAGCTTTCATCTGAATTTCCAGTGAAGAAATGCTCACGCATTTAAGATGATAATACTGAATAAAATGAATATAATGATGAATACAGAAAGCGTACAAAAATTCTGAAATGACTCCTATTAAGTAAGCGCAGTGAGTGACTCCCTGTTACCAGATTAAATTTTACCTTTTACAGTCTTTTTTTTTTTTTTTTTTTTTTTTTTTTACAGCCTTAAAAGCTATTAGGAGAGAGAAATGAGGCGTTAGGGACTTTTTTTTTTTCCCTGAAAATAAAGTTTTCTTGGACCGGAAGTTACACAATGTCTGTTTGGTTGTTTTTAAATCTTGTTATCTATTCTAATGGCCTGCTAGCCATAGAAATTTGAAATTAAAAATTTCATAAAATATTAAAAAATATATATTTAAAAAATTAGAGTCAAGTATAAAAATTTGTTTCCTGCTGTCTTCATCCTAAAGAATGTCCTGTAGAAAACAGATTTATCTGAGAGTTGCAGACTAAAACCAGAAGTGAAAACAACACTATAAAAAGCATGTATAGTTATTCACAATAGAGTGGAAACCGGATTTCACGTTTACAAGTCAGTTCAAATCAGACACACCATTTTCCCAGACCTAAAATCAAAACGACAGCTGCACAGACAACTCATAACAAGCAGAAACATATCCAACTTTAAGAGTGTTTTAGACTCAAGAGCTAATCGTTTCAACTGAAAGATGACCCATTTCTGTTGCAGTCTATATGACCACCTTACATTTATCAAGTTTTAGTTGATACTCATTGCTTCACGCAACTATAAAGAAGCTAGAAAATACTTTCGAGGAAAAAAAAAAACAACCCACATGTTTGCATGTTAACTACTGGGTGATTAAATATACTGTTGCATTGGCTTTCGCCTGGGTATAAATTCTGAAAGAGGGTTGGAGAAGCAATGAGAAATCATGTCCCAAATGCTATTTCTAGATTAGGGAGAAAATAGCCCAGAAGTGATAAAGACTTCGTGGTATAGCTCAGATACTTTTTTATCACCAAAATAAGATTTACATAAGAAATTTAAGCCTGAGAAAAAACTGGCAATGACAAGAAGAAATATATTATTAGCAAGGTAGTGGAAATGGCGGACTTTTTCACCCATGAGATACCTATCACTCAGTTACCAAAGAAATAACTCTCTTTTGCTCTTGAAAATAATATGGCAAGATTTTAAAAAAAAAAATTTTTTTTTAATGTGTATTCATTTTTGAGAGAGAGACAGAGTCTGAATGGGGGAGGGCAGAGAGAGAGGCAGACACAGAATCCAAAGCGGTTCCAGGCTCTGAGCTGTCAGCACAGAGCCCAAAGCAGGGCTAGAACTCATGAGCTGTGAGATCATGACCTAAGAGGAAGTCAGATGCTCAACTGACTGAGCCACCCAAGTATCCCAAGATTTTTTTTTAAGTTTATTTATTTTGAGAGAGCGCGAGTGAGGGAGTGCATGTGTGCATGCACACAAGCAGGAGAGGGGCAAAGAGAGAGACAGAGAGAGAGAATCCCAAGCAGGATCCACACTGTCAGCCACATTGTCAGTGCAGAGATCTGCGGTGGGGGTGGGGGTCAAACTTTCAAAGAATCACTCACCATATGAGATCTTGACCTCAGCTGAGATCTAGTCAGTTAACTAACTGAGCCACCCAGATGCCGCTGGCAAGATTTTGATTGGGGTATTCACACTGCTCCTTCAAAATCTGAATGCTCCTTCAGTGACATAAAATAAGGCCTGTAGACATTAGCTTTGACAACTTTGGTAACGAGGTAGTTTGCTTTCTGAGTTGGATTGTATTGCTTTCCTATTGCTGCTGCAACAAATTCCCACAAACTTAATGGCTTAAAAAACGTAATTACTTTATAGTTCCAGAGGTCAGGAGTCTGGAATAAGTCTTATGGGACTAAACTCAAGGTGTATCCAGGTTGCATTCCTTCTAGAGGTTCTAGGGGGCAATCTGTTTTCTTGCCTTTCCAGCATCCAGAGGCCACCTGCATTCCTTGGCTTTCTCCATATTCAAAATGCATTGTTGTGACCTCTGTTTCCATGGTCACACCGCCTACTCTGAGTCTGCTTTTATCACCTTATCACTGTCTCTGACTCTGATCTTTAAGTCTTAAAAATTCTTGTGATTACTTTGGGTCCAAGGGATAATCCAGGCCCACGCCCTGGAAAGAAAGGATCTCTAATTTTAAGGACTTCATGTGATTACACTGGGCCAACCCAGATAGTCCAGAATAATCTCATCTCCGATTCCTTAACCTAATCACATCTGCAGTCTCTTTTGCTGTACAAGATAAAAAACATATTCACAAATTCCAGGGATTAAATTAAAACACGGACATCTTTGGGGGAGTATTATTCACGTTACCATAGGGATTAACCTAAATAATAATATCTAAAGCCATTTTTCTGCTGCAACTCATAGAAAGTGCAGGGCAAACCTTTATTCTCTATTCTTGATTTGTTACCTCCAAAGCCAGCCTCTTCCCTCTACGTCAAGAAAGCACTTTAGAATGCAAGGGGCTGAGAGTCACATTGTTTCGGATTGTCCTGAAGCCACTCATGTGTATACAAAATCCCAAATATCAGTACTTGAACTCTTAGTAGTAACATACGATTTAGCGTATACCTTACAACGGAGTAGGCAACAGAGCTTGGGATTTCTAGTAACATACACAATTTGTTAGAAATGACTAGTTTGTTTAATTTATCCCCACCGTGACAAGTTCTAATTGTCATTTTACACTCTTTTGTGACAACAAATATTTGGCTTGTGGCTAGCGTCTGCATTTTAATCTGAAAATGTATGTTACAGGTTATACCCAGTACATTTTCCTCTTTGTGGCAATTCCGTTGTTCTATGCTTTATCACTTTTATTGTTAAGCCTTTATCTCAGGATGAGTCTTCATCTCAGGTGGCTAAGGAGCAGCAGCATTTGATACAGACGGTACCTCCTTTTCTGTAACACCTTCTTCACTTGGTTTTGGGACACTATTTCCCCTTATTTCTTCCCCAACGTCACCATCTGGTTCTTTTTCATCCTCTTTTGCTAGTTCTTTCTTCACTTCCCTAATCTTTAAATTTTGAAGGGTTCCCAGGGCTCAGCTCAATCTATGGACTTCTTTTCTTTCTTTCTTTCTTTCTTTCTTTCTTTCTTTCTTTCTTTCTTTCTTTCTTTCTTTTTCTTCCTTCCTTCCTTCCTTCCTTCCTTCCTTCCTTCCTTCCTTCCATCTATACCAGTGGTATACATGGGGACAATGATTTTACCCCTCAGATGACGTTTGGCAATGTCTGGAATCATTTTTGTTTTTCACAACTAGATGGAGGTTCGGTACTGGGATCTAATATGTAGAGGCCCTGGATGCTGTGTAGGACAGCTCTCCACAACAAAGGGTTACCCAGTGCTAAATGTCAATAGTGCTAAGGTTGAGGAACTCTGGATAAGAGAAATATAAAGAAAGATATTAAGAAATCATAAAACTCGAGAGAATGTGTGTTGAAATGTGATACAGCTTCAAAAACCACATTTACTGGATGGGATGATGTCACTTATGCTTCAGATACACGCAGGCTGAATTGCTTCAAACCGATTCCAAGCACAGAGTAAACTTCTCATTTCAAATCAGCAGTTCAATTTAGAATGGAAGACAAGACAAAACAACTAATTTGGGTCAATTTTTCCCTCGTGATTCTAGAATTAGGTTCACTTCTACCTACAGTGGAAACACCAGCCTGGTAAAGACTTGAATGATCAGTTCTTACAAACTCTACATTTGTTGCAATGCTTCCTTGTCATGAAGGTCATAGTACCTCTCCAAGAGAAAGGAATAATCTGAAACGAAGGTTAGGCATTGCCAAGACAACCTCCTACCCCACACACAGAGTTCAAATTCTTCTTGAAGTAGAATTTCAGTTCTTTCCAGTCATCTCTTTACTAACCCATTCTACAATATAAGATCATTCCACGATAGTTAAGTTTATTCCTAACTTAGCTCCAGGTGGGGCAATGACGTAAAAATACATTAGACCATCAGAACTTATAACTGTTACGTAAATCTTATACATTCTTACCCACTCTCTACTAAATCATTAAGTGTGACAAGGTGATAACAATAAAGGTTTCTATGGCATAAACTTTTTAAAATTAAGAGTGGGAAAAGCTCTATTTTCTCTCAGGATTATATATGGAGAATAGGTATGCTCATTGGATAAAGCATGCCAAATGTGACAAACGAAATCAGTGGCACTGTTTTCTAAATCTTACAACAAATTATTACTTATTTTTTAGCTCCTCTCAGGCCTCTGCTCCCCAACATTTCTGCCATCTTGGGAGACACTGATTCTCCTCTGATGATTATGTACAAAGCTGAACAAGTGAAACAGGAAGCTGCTCTCTAATGTTCATGTCATCCGTTTCTACCGGGGGGACCTGGGTGAAGCCTGCCAGATAGTGTCCAAAGCTGGTTTAGGAGCCTTTTGTCTTTACATCTGTTTACATCATTTCTCACAAAGACTTTCACTTCGCTTCTTCCCGCACCACTCCCCCCCCCCCCTCGCCTTCCCCTGTTCATTCAAAGGTTCAAAGCTAGAGAAAAATGATAAAAAAGATTTGGGGGGAAAACAGGTGATACTAAAAGTCTCAAGATCTGTTCAAAAAAGTAAGAGCATAGCTTCCCTTTCTTTAGAGTGAAAGAGGAATTGTTTTATTTGTACAAGTTTCTTTTTACTACTAGGTTGTGAGACAAATAATTTCTTTTTTACTTGTTTGTCAGAGGAGCCCTGGGACACAGCTAAGGCACAGCTGGGATTTATCAAACATGGGTTCTGATGAAGGAGATTCTCGAGGTAACAAGGTCCACAGAATCCTTTTCTTCAGTCAGTTTCAGAAGAAGGTGAAAATGCTTAGGGAGAAAAGAGAGTGCATCTGACTCATGGATTCTTTGAAAGCCTGAAGGTTAATGGGCTTCCCGTATTCCCAAGAGCATTCCCTTTGGGATGTGCATTAGAAGGGAATGTGTCCTTCAGACTGCTGGTGGTCTCATGCATATGCTGTCAATAGAGAGCAGTCACTCTAAATAGTAAACCCCAGCCTTTGTTTTTACTATTCTCTTTCTACTTCTCTTATTTGTCAAGACTGATTTCCTAAGCAACAAATTTGAGAATATTGAAAGAATAGTTTTTACTCAGCCATGCTGACCCAGAAAGGTTTCCCACTAAAAGAAGGAAATGAGGGGGCACCTGGGTGGCTCAGTCGGTTAAGCATCCGACTTCGGCTCAGGTCATGATCTCGCGGTCCGTGAGTTCAAGCTCCGCATCAGGCTCTGTGCTGACATCAGGCTCTGTGCTGACTGCTCAGAGCCTGGAGCCTGTTTCAGATTCTATGTCTCCCTCTTTCTCTGACCCTCCCCCATTCATGCTCTGTCTCTCTTTCTCTGACCCTCCCCCATTCATGCTCTGTCTCTCTCTGTCTCAAAAATAAATAAATGTTAAAAAAAATTTTTTTTAAAAAGAAGGAAATGAGTTTAAAAAAAGAAAAAAAAAGAAAAAGGATTGACCTGTGTTTACTTGAGACACATCCTTTAATCCAAAGCATTCTGAACCAAGTTGAGAAATACTAGATGCCTGCGGGCTACAACGACATTTAAAAGTATTTACTGAATACCCACTGGTTGCAGCTATCTATCTACACAAATCTCTGCTACAGGAACTTACTGGTCCATAACAGACCAAAAGTTAAAGGCTGCCTTGGAATGCACAACTGTGCATTGCTCTAGACCAGTAAAATAGAATAGGTTGCAATTTGATCAAATAGTAACTTAAAAAAGTTTTTTTTAACATTTATTCATTTTTGAGAGTGAGAGACAGAGCATGAGTGGGGGAGGGTCACAGAGAGAGGGAGACACGGAATCTGAAGCAGGCTCCAGGCTCTGAGCTGTCGGCACAGGGCTCGATGTGGGGGTCAAACTCATGGAGTGCGAGATCATGACCTGAGCCAAAGCTGGATGCTTAACCGACCAAGCCACCCAGGCTCCCTACAAATAATTTTTTAAACTGAATACTCACTATACCCTAGGCACTGTTCTTGGAACCATGCACTTAATGTATATAATGTCTCTTATCTTTTTAAAAAGATTTTTAAAACTCATTTATTTTAAGAGAAAGAGAAAACGCAAGGGGAAGGGGCAGAGAGAGAGAGAGAGAGAGAGAGAGAGAGGGAGGAAGGGAGGGAGAGAGAGAATCCCAAGCAGGCTTCATGCTGTCAGCGCAAAGCCCAACGTGGGGCTTGAACTCAGGAACTGTGAGATCAAGACCTAAGCCAAGATCAAGATTTGTACGCTTAACTGACTGAGCCATCCAGGAGCCCCCTTTTTTCCTTTGAAAGCTGAAAGAATCCTACAAATTAATCTGAATTCAATTCTACTGGCTTAAAAAAATTTGGAAACATGATTAGGTTTCTACTGAGGCATGCTGCTCTTGGAGAAGCACACTGTATCAAGCACTGTTCAGGAATGTTGGACAGCACACTATCCAATTTCTTTCGTTCTTGCTGGCCATGCTGATGTATTGCTTTTTCAATAGAACTGTTTGCATAAAGCAAGCAAAAGATAGAATAGACAGGTATGAAATGAGACTGGTGCCATGATAGCATGACTTTCCACCTGATAACTGTACCCTCATCTGTCATGAATAGAATCTTCATTCACTGACATATTTCAAGACAAATTCTGTGAAGAGCTGAAATCAAAATAATGACAACAAAACATCTATACTTTTACAATTCTAAGTAAAACATATTTGTTTTGATCAGGATCGTTCTATAATCAAAGAAAATTCTAAGATACCATTTGATGTCTATCCATAGGCAAGAAGACAGTGATGACACCTGATTCAGGAGAGGATACAGTGACTCAGGTCTTGCTGATGGGAAGGTAACAATCACAAATCAGTTGGTTAAGCGTCCGACTCGCGGTTTGTGAGTTTGAGCCTTGTGTCGGGCTCTGTGCTGACAGAGCAGAGCCTGGAGCCTGCTTGGGATTCTGTGTCGCCCTCTCTCTCTCCCCTCCCCAACTCACACTCTGTCTCTCAAAAATAAACATAAAAAAATAATCAAAATGAAGATTTTATAAATAAAACTAAATAATAAAAAATATGTTCTTATTGCTAAAAAGAACAAAATGCTAACAAACACACAAACCATTTGGTGGTGGTTACATGTATATTATGTAAAATTACACAAATTTTATTCCACATACTTCTGCAGTCTTATTGGAAGATGCTATAGAAGTCACTCGCCATCACACCTATCGGAGTCACCAAGCCATGGGTTTCAATCCTGGCTGCCACATACTGGTTCTGTGATCTTGATCTTTTTTTTTTTTTTTTTAAGTTTATTCATTTATTTTTGATAGAGAGAGAGACAAAGAGGAAGACAGAGAATCCCAAGCAGTCTCTGCTGTCAGCGCAGATCCCGACGCGGGGCTCAAACTCATGAATCATGAGATCATGACCTGAGCCGAAATCCAGAGTCCGAGGCTTAACCGACTGAGCCACCCAGGCGCCTCTGTGATCTTGATCTTGAGTAAATTACTTTACATTTTATCTGCCTCAATGTCCTCACCAAAAAAAAAAAAAAAAAAAAAAAAAAAAGGGGAAAATAACATTTGTTTTTCTCAGGCTTATTGTAAATCATCAAAATACCGGACTTGGCAGGTCTAATGCATTATAAGTAATCAATGCATTAGTACCTAATGCTATTGATTATTATCAAGAAAAAAAAGACATTATAAGATTAGAATCAAATGCAAAATCAGGCTGGTTGGGTCTTTGTGGCTAAAGGCATTTCAAATTCTATTTAGTCATTCTGACACCAGCAGTCCTTGAAGTTGAAACTGACCCTGTGTGAGTACTTTAAAAAACAATAAACAAAAGAGCACAATCCACGTTTGTAGGTAAACAAGAGCTTTTATAAAAACAAGTCATTTTGATGTCACAGCTGGAATATGGAGAGCAGTAACACCGCAGAACAATCATTTAAACACTTTATTCTCATAAAAATTTGTAGACAGGATGCAGGACAGGTTTCTTAGATGGCACATGCAGGTAACTTTTGAACCGAGCCCACCTCAGTACTGGCCCACCTAACAGCAGTCTATTTAGGAACAGTAACCATTTAAGAAGTGGCTGTAAATGAGTCTTCTAAATTAGAGATTTCTAAAATAAAATGAAAATAAAACTGTTATGGGTAGATACCCTTTTTTTTTTCCTGACCTATTTAAGGAGGAAGAAAAAAAAAGGTCCCTTTTATAGTCATTTAATTACTAGGGTGGCAGCAAAGAAAGGAATAGAATTAAACCATTTGGCTGATTTCTGCTGCAGCTAAAAGGTCCATGGAATGTTATGATGTTAATGTTGTACATTGGTCATTCTTTTCGCAACTCGCAGTGTTTCGACAATAAAAAATGCTGACCGCAGCAAGTCTGAGTGAGATGAGGTTGGCCACGCCGCTAGGTGAGTGGAGATGAGGTGTTGGGAAATCATTGCCCTGCCTTGGCGTGCACAGGGGGAAAGCAAACGTGGCCACAAGGTGAAGGTTTGATCTAATATAGATTTGTGAAAGTGACATAATTTTCTGATGTCAGCAGACATTCAAAGGATACACATGGATACAGGATACAAATATGGTACTATCTGATTATTCCAGACCAGCCACTGGCCAAGGATCTGCCTTCAGTTCCACACATCTGGCATTGGTGAACTGACCGATCACGAGGTATTTGACCTGAACTGCACCTTTTGCTTTGGCTGACAATAAGCTAACGATCTTGGGTCAACGTCTTGTACTGCCTATTGCCCAGGATCTTCCTTAGACCTTTACAAGAAAAGAGACCTGCCAAGGGAATTTAAGTAGAAGTCAAAAGGGGCTGAGATTATGAAAGTGCTTTGGAAGATTCCTCTTCTCAGTATCTTCATTAGGCTCCTACTGGCTGTTTGGGGCAGTGGGTGGGGAGCAAGAACTAAACCCAGCTTTTCAGCAGCACTGAACTTCACTCACCTACACAGCCGCGGGGCAGAGAGTTCTGTGTGGCAGTTCTCAGTATGAAGGAGCTCCGACAGGAAAAGATTTAATCACAAGCGTAGCAAGCAATGCTAAAAATCTAACCTCTATTTTTAGAGTTAAATCTTTCTCCCAGTTGCATACTCTTTGGCTATGTCCTTTTGAAGTGTCTCAGTATATGAAATTGTCACTCAAAATGTGGCACAGGTATAACTACACATAGGTGAAGGCAGCCTGGTCTGACATTGGCAGCATGGTCAAGAATTTTTATCCATAACTATGTATGATAAAACAAAAGCATTACCTAATTGACACCAAAATGATGATTCTTTTTTCTTGTTAAACTGATGAATTCTGGGGGTAAATTGACTGAATCAACAATTTATGTCATATATTCACTGAAATTTATATGGCCTACGTTCACCGAAAACTCATGTCTCCCTGGCTGCCCCAACTAAGGAAAGTTGTATATTTTGACAACATGAGTAGCCACGTAAAAAATTAATTTTCAGAGCTCTGGGGTGGCTCAGTTGGTTGACTGTCTGACTCTTGATTTTGGCTCAGGTCATGATCCCAGGTTATTGGACTGAGCCCTGCATTTGGCTCTGTGCTGCACGTGGAGCCTGCTTGGGATTCTCTTGCTCTCCCTCTGACCCTCTCCCCACTCTCACGCTCTCTCTTTCTCTAAAATAAATAAATAAATAAATAAATAAATAAATAAATAAATAAATAAATAAATAAAAGAAAAATTAATTTTATATATTCTTTTTCAGTTCCAATTGGAACTCCTAATTACTCATTTAGGGGGTATTAACTGAGCACCTACTGCATGCCAAGTGCAATTCTAGACTCTGGGAATACATCAGTGGGCAAAACAGACATCAAGGCCTACTCTCATGGAGCTTGCAAGTCTGGAGACAGGCAATCAATGATATGGTATGTTAGAAGATTATAAACACTACAGAAAGAGGAAATAGTAAAGCACTGTAAAGGGAAACTCAGGTGCGGAGTAAGGAATCGATCAGAATTTAAAATAGGAGAGCCAGTGTAGGCACACTGAGGTGAACTTGGGCAACAGGCTTTAAGGGAATGAGGGAGCGAGTGAAGCACTCTGGGAAAAGGTGTATAAAGCAGACAGAAGTGGCCAGAGCAAGAACTATCTCCAATGCTTAAATTTACCAGGTGGTGCCAATTTTGCTTTTGGAAAATTCAGTACCCTAAGATATCCTCTCAGAATGTGCCTGTAAGTGTGCATCCAAGCAATAATTCTGCTTCTTTCAGTAAACTTTCATGTCAGGACAACCATTGGCATATTCATAAATGTCATTCAAGAGGAATGAGCATGAAAGTACCTAGACTATGGTTAAAAAAAGTTTAATTTCTAAAAGTACTCTTATTTAGGGAATAATTATAAATCTGAGTTACTAAGAAATTCCAGAACCTCTGAATCTCTGATAGTACCTCTTGCGAAGTAAGTTGAGATAGTCCATAGATGGAAGATTATAAGGTACCTCCCCTACCATGGTAGGGTCTTGAATTAAGACAGATCTAAACGTAGCTTGACACTTAAGGGGCTCCTGGGTGGCTCAGTCGGTTAAGCATCCAACTTTGGCTCAGGTCATGATCTCACGGTTTGTGAGTTCAAGCCCCTCATCGGGCTCTGTACTGACAGTTGAGAGCTTGGAGCCTACTTTGGATTCTATGTCTCCCTCTCTCTCTGTTCCTCCCCTGCTCACACTCTGTTTCTCTGTCTCTCTCTCTCTCTCTCTCTCTCTCTCAAAAATAAATAAACATTTAAAAAAACAAAAAATAAAAAATAAAAGTAGCTTGGCATTTGAGATGAATTTATGTAATCTTTCATAATAAAGAAGGTGTGTTTTGTTCTTTTAGGATTTCCTCTCGCAAACCTAAATTTGAATATACAAAAGCAAAGGCTGTTTCTTCAAGAATTTACCAGGATTACTCCTGAACCAGAGACAAAATTTGTTTTTCTACAAGCACATTAATTTTGCTTCACAGGCAAACTGGTTTTAGGTCCAAGTTGGGAAAGAAAGATAATAATTCCTGACAAGGACAAGGAAATAGGTTTTCCATTTTCTTCCTGAGTCAGCAGGAACACAAGTAGGACACAAGTGACTTTCTAATGTATGTTTCCCTAAGTGCACATAGTAAAAAGCAAAGCCTAATTGTTTTGTGGAAATCAGAACTTTATTCTAAAAAAAGGCAAACGGACATGAATAAAATACTTTTTTTTTCTTTTTTTAGAGAAAGAGAGAGCATGAGTGGGGAGAGGGGCAGAGGGAGAGAGAGAATCTAAAGCAGGCTCCATACTCAGCACGAAGCCCAACACAGGGCTCGATCCAATGACCCTGGGATCATGATCTGAGATGATAACAAGAGTCAGAAGCTCAAGTGAGCTACCCAGGTGCCCCACAACTTTTAAACTAAAAAAGGAACTAAGTGAATTTAAAACACACACACACACACACACACACACACACACACACCTACTATAACAACTGTTGATTTCCACTAAAAACAATTAGGCCTTTTACTGCAAGGCTTAAGTGAGTTGATATGAAGTTTTAAATTTCTAACCAAGTAAAAACACTACATGCACTATAGACTGATCCCAATATTAGGAAGTCATCATAAAATAGAAACATAAACACTTCAAAGGTAAAGTTTCTTTTTGGGCAGAAGACATGAACAGACATTTCTCCAAAGAAGATAGATAACCAAGAGATACATGAAAAGATGCTCAACATTAAACATCATGAAGGAAACGCAAATCAAAACCACAATGAGATATTACCTCACACCTGTCAGGTGGCTAAAATGAAACACACAAGAAACACCAAGTGTTGACAAGGATGGAGAGAATAATAAAGGAACCCTCATGCACTGTTGGTGAAAATGCAAACTGGTGCAGCCACTGTGGAAAACAGTATGGAGGTTCCTCAAAAAATTAAAAATAGAAAAACAAATTAAAAACAGAACCACCATATGGCCCACTAATTGCACTACTAGGTATATGGCCAAAGAATATGAAAACACCAATTCGAGGGGTATCTGGGTGGCTCCGCCGGTTAAGCGTCCGACGACTCTTGATTTCAGCTCAAGTCACGATTTCACGGTCATGAGATCAAGCCCCATGTCAGACTCTGCACTGGGTGTGGAGCCTGTTTAAGATTCTCTTTCTCCCTCTCCTTCTCCCTTCCCTCTGCCCCTTCCCTGCCCCTCACACACACACACGCACAGGCTATCTCTCTCTCAAAAAAAATTAAAATAAAAAAAAACTAAAAAAAAAAAAAAAAAGAAAACACTAATTCAAAAGGATATGTGCACCTCTATGCTTGCTGCAGCATTATTTATAATCACTTAATTTTGAAAGCAGCCCAAGTGTCCATCTATAGATGAATGGATAAAGAATATGTGGGGGATGCACACGCAAGCATACAGACACATACACAAAATGGAGTATTATTCAGCCATAAAAAAATGCAACCTTGCATTTGCAACAACGTGGGTGGATCTAAAGAGTATAATGCTAAATGAAACAAGTCAGTCAGAGAAAGAGACAAATACCATACATGTGGAATTTAAGAAAAAAAACAAATGAACAAAGGAAAAATAAAAAGACAAACCAATACACAGGCCCTTAATCATAGAGAACAAACAGATGGTAACAAGAAAGGGATGGGGGATGGGTAAAACAGGTGAAGGGAATCCAGAGTACATGTATCTTGATGAGCACTGAGCAATAGAATTGTACACATGAAACTAATTTAACACTGTATGCTAACTATACTGAAATTTATGTAAAAAAAATAAGGTTTCTTTAAAACCCAGACGTAATTTTTTCAAAAAGAATCTCTTTTTATATTTTTTTGGTTTATCTTTTCTGATATCACAAAAAATATCTTCATAACTGAATGGATCTCAGAGATATCGCCAACTATAAAGGAAAGGCCAAAACTTCCTTAATGTAAAGGAAGGAGTGGATAAAAACTAATTTTCTAAATTAAAAAAGATACAGCGAGATGATTGGTTTGTGATGCTTTTTATTTTCCACTTGTGTTTATGTGACATATATTTACAAAGAGGATATACTTACCACTTTTATAATAAAAAGTAAAAACAATGCAAGTTTTCATTTGAGTGAGGAGGGGAGAGAGAGAGAGAGATTGGGAGTAAGGATTAGACTGAGAAAAACTGACCCCAGTGACCAGTCTTAAACAAAAGATGTCAGATCCTAGTCGGAGTTGGGGGGTGGGGGGCGGGGCTGGCATCAAAATGGGAGCAAAGCTTGGAATTCCCATTAACTGCAAATTAGTAACTCAGTGTTGGTGGCTTTTTGGAGGTCTGCTGAAGTGTATGTGTGGGTGGTGGTGGAAGATTAGATGCCCGTTTTCTCCAACCTTCTAACAGCTCCCTGGTGCTATGGAAACCGTTCCAGAGGGTTTTGCAGGTGTTGAGCCTCTAATATCTATCTGCCAGTTCACATTTTCTTTTTTTATTTTGAATCATTTTTAATGCTTATTTTTGAGAGAGAGAGAGAGAGAGAGAGAGAGAGAGAGAGAGAGAGAGAGAGGAGGGGCAGAGAAAGCAGGAGACACAGAATCTGAAGCAGGTTCTGTCAGCACAGAGCCCCATGTGGGGCTCAAACTCACGAACCATGAGATTATGACCTCAGACAAGATCAAGAGTCTGACACTTAACTCAATGCACCACCCAGGCACCCCCACCAGTTCACATTTTCTAACTGAGTGCTTTCACCAGCTAACCTTAAGTGTTTCTCAGTATGATCCACTGACTACCTGTCTTAGAACTTCCTGGAGTGCTTGTTAAGACTACAATATCACCTTCTCAGACCTTCTGAATCTACAAGAGTGCTATGGTCTGAATGTTTGTGTCTCCCTCAGAAATCATGTAGAAACATGTGTTTCAACATGTGTAACAAATAGTGTTAGGAGTTGGGGCCTATGGGAGGTGATTAGGTCACAAGGACAGAGCCCTTCTGAATGGAATTAGTGCCCTTATAAAAGAGGCTCAAGAAGGCTCCAGGTGAGGTCTCAGAGAGAAGGCAGCCGTGTGTGTGTTCTTCTTTTTTTTTTTAAATGTTTGTTTATTTTTGAGAGAGAGAGAGAGACAGATCATGAGTGAGGGAAGGGCAGAGAGAGGAGGAGACAGTGAATCCGAAGCAGGCTCCAGGCTCTGAGCTGTCAGCACAGAGCTTGGCGTGGGGCTCGAACTCATAGACCATGAGATCGTGACCTGAGCCAAAGTCGGATGCTCAACAGACTGAGCCATCCAGGCGCCCCATGTGTGTTCTTATCAGACAGTGAATCTACCGACACCTTGATCTGGGATTTCTTAACCTCTGGAATTGTGAGAAAAATTTCAGTTATTTAAGCAACTCAGTCTGTGGTGTTCTGTTAGAGCAACCTGAACTAAGAACAAAGAGTAACTCTGAAAGTCTGTACTTATATATGACTCTTTGGAGGTTTTTAGACTTGAGATTGAAATTCAAGATCATGGTTATTTAGCTTCATATCATCAGCTACCACCAACCCTAACCCCTCTGGGTTCCTTGATCTCCTATCTCAAAGATAACACAGGTTTAGTGCATATCAAAATCCATTATATCCTCCAATCGAATAAAAACTTCTGGCTAATATCCTATTTACCAAAAAAGAGAAAAAAAAATCAGTGCATTACAGCTAGAGAAGATTTTGACAAGAGGAAAAAAATGGAAAAGTGGTAGACAATCTCTCGTACTCAGCATTAACAACACAGACAGGATATTTGAGTTTAGTTGCCCTAGTACCTTGACAATGAGAAGGTAAGCCTCAGCCTCACTAAGCTTCTGAAGCTTCTCACTTACATGAGAATTTAACAAAAACATTGAATTCATCTAAAATTCCTTCGCCTTTTAAACAAAACTGAAACCTCACAATAACATATTTACTTTTCTCCATAAGTAATGAGCTACTTCAGGTAAAAGATGTAATTTTCCAGGGATTGCTTTAAGGATGATAGTTTAATAACAGAGATCAAAGATATTTACTTATCTCCTAATTAACAAAAATTTGCAAAGCCTTTTGGCTTAGGGTACAAAATTTTGCTGAATCAGTATTACTGAGAGTTTATCTGGGATGACAGTAAGGAGAATTCTGATTCATTCATTCTTTCATACCACTATTCAACAAATATTTTCAGCAAATAGTTAAGTGCTAATTATCTGCAAAGTATTGAGGAGAGTTAAGAAAACAGACATACTCCCTTCCACCCTGGAGACTTTAATGTCTTTTGGAGGTAATAGACAAGTACATGGAAAAGTGGAGAATAGATAATAAGGAAATATTCAAATAATAATAATAAGGATGCACTCTAACCCTGATTAGACAGGATGACTAAGTAAGTTAAACAGCATGAGCAAAGAGCCAGAGGCAAGGATTACACATTCAGGGGCGCCTGGGTGGCTCAGTCTGTTAAGCGTCTAACTTCAGCTCAGGTCGTGACGTCATGGTTCATGGGTTCAAGCCCCACATCAGGTTCTGTGCTGACAGCTCAGAGCCTGGAGCCTGCTTCAGATTCTGCATCTCCTCTCTCTGCCCTTCCCCTGCTCATGCTCTGTCTTTCTGTCTTTCTCAAAAATGAATAAACATTAAAAAAATTTTTTTTAAAGTACATTTGAACAATTATATGAAGTTTAGTGTGCTTGACCTTAAAATCCAGAGAGGTAGGAGAGTATTAAGCTGAAGTTCCAAGAAACAGGTGGAAGCAAGATCATGAGGGCCCCTATAGGCCATGTTAACATTTCTTTTTAATCCTCAAAGCAATGGGGAGCCATTGAAGAGTTTAAATGAATGAAGTCAACATGCTTCTATTTTTGAAATACAAAGATTGCTCATTGATTTAAAAAAAAAAAAATCAAGAGCTTAAATAAGTCTTGAGTACGTGAATGACAACATAGGTTTTAGATAGGGAAGGGCAGGCCCTGGAACTCAGGAAAAGGCAGGCATGTCAAATGTGGTAACAGGAAGTTCCCAAGTCTACAAATTCTCTGCTGGGGAGTCATCTCACAGTAACATGTCATAGGTCAAACGTCCGGTGCATGGCTGTATGAAGTTAGTCAGGTGCCTTCTGCAAAAGATTTCACTCAAATGTTTATCTGCTGAGCATAGGGCTCATAGCAAAGCGTAACATTTCCTCATTGGTTTGGTGCTTATCATGTTTTTAGATATAAAATTATGCTCCCTCCCATCATGTGTCAATCTCCGGTATGCAATGTTAGTTTCAGGACTTAGAAAACATTCATCAACGTTCCCAATCAACAAGACAGAACTTGTAAAGGAAACTTCTCAGCCTACCTGGAACACATTTTTGAAGATCTAAGAAAGGTTGCACTGATGAGGAAAAATAAAGCATGTGACTGACTTACCAAGATTTTATATACATGCTTTAAAAGTAAAATAAATCTTTTTTTTTTAATGTTTATTTATTTTTGAGACAGAGAGAGACAGAGCATGAAGGGGGGGGGGGGTTCAGAGAGAGAGGGAGACACAGAATCGGAAGCAGGCTCCAGGCTCTGAGCCATCAGCCCAGAGCCCGACGCGGGGCTCAAACTCACGGACCGCGAGATCATGACCTGAGCTAAAGTCAGACGCTTAACCGACTGAGCCACCCAGGCGCCCCTAAAATAAATCTTTTTAAAGTACAGGTTTATCTTGCTTTATGCAACAGATTTATTCCAGGAAGATTATACACACATTTTTTAAAATTAAAGTGTATTTTGAAAACATTTGGGGAATTTCCCTACTAAAAGTTAAGTTTAATTATTTATGAGATCAAATCTTGTTACTGTGTTGTATATTTTCTCAAGTGAGGCACATCTATCCTAGATTGCTTTCTCTCCTTGCCAGCTGACAGGATAGGATATCCCCAGTGTCATCTCCTGGAAAGTCCTTGAGTCTCTCAAGAGATGTCACAATACCGGGGCAGACATTATAGTAAGCAATGTGCTCCACAGATGTCTTTTGACTGCGACCCTGTGGACCGATCATTAGTGAGGCTGTCGGAGTATGGTGGGATGACTGAACTCCCATCCACAATTCTCCTCTCCAGTGAGTGGTCCCTTCCAGTGAAGGGATAGCCATGTGATGGAAGTTCTGGCACTGACACATAAGTGAAAGTAGCCAGTTGGAACTTCTGGGAAAGCCTGACTGACTTGGCTGACCTGTTCCTTTGGAGCTTTACTCCTCTGTGCTTCTCTTTGCCACCTAGTCTCAGAACTGACTCCCGGTTGCAGCCGTCTCACAGCCATGAGAAAGAAAGTGCCGTAGAACGGTGAAATGAGCTTGGTTTTCTGATAGCATCACTGAGCTGCCTCATCAACTCTAGACTGTGCGGTCTGGACTCCTGTTGAATAAAGCGAGAAGACCCCCATACTTAATTAAGGTTCTATTTGTTGATTTTCTGTTCTTTCCAGCCATATTAACACTCTTAGTATCCTAGACTTCTATTGAAACTTCTCTGAATACAACGTACCAATTTCTGTTGCTATGGACAGTATGTGGAATTTTGTGATGATTTAATAACATGGATGAGAACCAGCAGGTCATCACCTCTAAAACCTAAATGTTTTGTTTTTTTTTTTAATTTTTTTTTTCAACGTTTATTTATTTTTGGGACAGAGAGAGACAGAGCATGAACGGGGGAGGGGCAGAGAGAGAGGGAGACACAGAATCGGAAACAGGCTCCAGGCTCTGAGCCATCAGCCCAGAGCCTGACGCGGGGCTCGAACTCATGGACCGCGAGATCGTGACCTGGTTGAAGTCGGACGCTTAACCGACTGCGCCACCCAGGCGCCCCAAACCTAAATGTTTTTGTAGTGACATTTGTATAGCCTCCTAGGAAGACACCGAGCTACCTGATCTATGGGAGCTGTATTAATATCAACCCCCCCCCCCCCAAAAAAAAAAACCAAAACAGCAGAAAACTCTCCCCGCACTTCCTGGGCCTTTTGGCCACAATTATTCTCATTTAGTTGAGCTTGATCGATCAAGTATTAAAAATGACTGAGCCCTGGATGCTAACGTAGAAACAACACTGTGGTCCAAGGGAAGGTAAATTCCCAGAAACACAGAAGGAAAAATGTTTTGTGGACAATGAAAGTTGCACAGTAAGAAGAACTGCACAGGCCAGTCAAAAGTGTCAGCCATCAGTATCAGATAGTTCATGTTAAGCAAACACACCATGTGGGCTGAAGGTTGCAACAGCTATATTTATTCAAAGGTACAACCTGTTTGGCTGGGTCCAGATTTTCAGAGTGGTTTATATGCATGTGACTGTGGTCGTTTTAGGATATCAAAGACAGCAAATTTATATTTGTGAGTGAGTATATATTTATATTGCCATTTGAATGTATATAAACATAGAGAAGCACATATTTCTGTTCAAGGAGATGGTATGTGAGTTTAACACCATATAAAGATCATTAGAGACTTCTCACTCCTACTCACCTGTAGGAGCTCTGGTGATATGTTCTTTTGTTTCCTTTGTATGTAACAGAATCCCATAGTTAAGAAAGCCTCCTAAAGAATTAATTCTTATGTGTAGGATCTATACCTTGGACACTGAGTTGAAAATAATGAAATACTTATGAAATATCTGCCACAGTGATTTTCAAACCCCTGCAAACCACTGGTTGCTATGCACTAATTGCTTCAAAGTTGCATGGAGACAAATTGATTTCCAGAGAGGAGACAACATGTTCACCACAAGAACTAGGAGAGTTTAGGCTGCTTAATCTGGAGTGGTGTGGATTGTTCTTTTAATCAGAATAATTCAAATTGTTTGTATTGATTAAAATTGGCTGCAGGATTTCCAAATCCCTAATTCATTTTAAGACATAAGGGCAATATTTTCTCTAGAGAACTAAATTACCTTTTATAAACATGATGGATATAGAATTATCAGCTACAAATCCAAGTTACTACAGTGTACGTGAATAAAAATAAGATCAAATCTCCAGCTGATTTGCTTATTCAAAAATATTGAATGCATATATTCATAAAAATTTCCTGGGGAGTCTATTTAAAAGTCAGAAATTCTAATTCTCTAGGTCCTATGGCAGTGAGGAGGACCCAAAACTATGAATGTTAGCAACCGCTAAGTGACTCTGATATAGAAGGTTTCTGTGGATCCCACTTTGAGAAACACTGGTCTTCACCATTCTGGATGCCAGGGTCACAAATCGCAAACAGCTTAGTCTAGTGAGATGGGCAAGTAAACATTTGTACGATGCATCTTAAACACCCGGAGAGGTATGGAGAAGATAGGAGAAGGCATCAAAAGGAGAGCAGAAGTGAAATTCTCCTGGAGAAATAACTGGTTTTAAAGGGTTAGTAGAACAACTAGAGAATGGGAGGAAGCATGGTGAGGACAAGCCTGAGTGGGGGGTTGGCGGGGACAAGCATTGGGAGAGTTTGGAATAATCACCGGATACAGGAGTAGGAAATGAGGTTGTTGAATTAAGATGAGGAACTATCTTGAATGACTTTTATGCCTGCGTGGGGCTAATTTTAACTTTTTATCCTGAGGTATGGGAGGCCACTGAAGGTTGAGGCAAGAGAGGCAGAGTCAGATTCAAATTTTAAAAAGCCGGCCAGGCAGCAGGAACATGGAGGACATCTGGGAGGAGCATAACTTGACGAGGATGAGAGGCCAGGCGACTGCCATTCTCCTCGAGAGAAGATGCCTGCACTGGTGAAGACAAACAGGTGAATGCCATCTCGAAGATGGTGACCCATCAGAGTAATCATTCCCTGTGCTTACTGAAAAGAATTCAACAAGGAGGGAGAACAGAGGTCTTAACTTAATGTGGGGAGAGAGGCAAAAGGGAGGAACAGATGAGGGATCTTGGGCCTCTGGTTTCTCTGTCTTGGTAGCTGGTGTTAGTTCGGTGGGTAATTAGTAAAGAAGTGGCATTTCAGTATTTACTAATAAAAATAGTTAACAAGACTGTACGACTTACTAGTAGAGATCAAAAGAGATCTACAGCACGTGGGACTTAGAAATGTCTAGGCTGGGGGCACCTGGGTGGCTCAGTCAGTTGAGTGTCTGACTTCAGCTCAGGTCAAGACCTCAGGGTTTGGTACTTGAGTGCCAGCCGCAGGTCAGGCTCTGCTGAGGGTCTGGAGCCTGCTTGAGATCCTCTCTCTCTTCCTCTCTTTCTGCCCCTCCTCCACTCTCTCTCCAAATAAATAAAAGTAATTAAAGGAAAGAAAGGAAATGCCTGGGCTAATTGAAGATATCTATTTGGAAGTCATCCATGTCTGAGTGGTGGTTGAAGTCACGCACATGAATGAGGTCATCCAAGGGGAATACTCTGAAGGTCAAGGCGGGGCCTAACTGGGAGAGAGGGCATCACCGTTTAGGAGGAGGAGGAAAAGAAACATGCAGGAAAGAATACGAAGAGACAAAGGTAAAAAGATAACCAGGGAGTGGTATGGAAAAAAGGTTAAAGAAGAGAGAGGGTCAAGTGAGAGCAATCAAGTCGGATAAGTACTGATAAGGAGAGCGTTCCATCTTGACCCATGCTGCCTATCTATCTGTGCCTCCTCTGTGAATGGTTCATTCATTTCTTCAACAAATATTTACTGAAGTCCCCTGAGTACCAGGTACTGTGCAGATAAATCTCAAACCTCAGGGGCAATCTCATCCTACTTTGAAGGCATAGCAAAAGCATTTCCATTTCCTTACAAATGTTACACTATGTTAAGATGTGAACAGAAATGGATGCAAAGAAGATCCCAGACGCCTGAGAAGAAAGTGAGCAAGAGACGAAGAGACAAGGCAGCTTGACCCACTCATCTCAGCCCTTGCTTCTGCTTAACCCTTTACTTAACTCCCACATCTGTCTAGGAAGCAAAGTCCTAGGCCAAAGAGAATTGATTATTTCCCAATATGTTCTTTTGGTATCAGAAGAAGAAAATTAAGACAGAAAAGAATGTTAAAGTCGCCAAATGAAACTAAAATATCTCTGGACTCTGACTACACTTTACAGAAACCTTATCTCATAATTACTTAGTACTGATTAAATGTCCATTTTCTCCTTCTTTTTTAAAAAATGAATAAGCCTTTTGAGATTTTTTTTATTACTGAACAAAGTTTCCATTTCTTTTTTTAGCTTTCTGACTCTGTGCTTATGCTTTCAATAGTCACAGTTTTTCTGCTCCTCAATAAGGAAAGCATGTTTGTATCAGTCACGGACACATTTAGCACACACGGATCCATCGTAGCCCTGCTGACATGTTTTTTTTTTGTTTAGTTCTTACCGCAGGGACTCCTCAAAGGTGGCCTAGGCACATGCCATGTATGGGTTCTGCTGCCTTCCAAAACATCTTGGTATAAAGGTAAACAATTAGCAGGGGTTCTATCATGAGGGATTTGAGACAGGCTGGTTTGGGGAGCTGCATTGGAGGACAGCCCACAACGGTGCATGTCAAATGCCGCACAATGCTGAAGGTCTCTAGACACTGTCCCCAGAAGAGCATCCATTTCTTAAACTGAGCCTAAAAACTTAACCTCTGAAACTCTCACATAACAGCTCTTAGAAAGCCTGTTTATACACCTTTCGAAAACTGGATAGAACTGATAATATCTGTAACACTTGAACAGAGTAAATCCTGTGATTATCCATTCACTTGTTCAGAAAATACTTCATGAGTTCTTGCTAAAGATTTTAAGCGTTAAAAAGATGAAGTCCTTGAGCTCAGGAAGCCTACATTCCAGTGGGAGACAGAAACTAACAAGGAACCCGAGACCCCCCAACAATGTACCTATAATAGGTGTTATATACAAAAACAAAACACAAGAGTGA
Organism: Prionailurus viverrinus; assembly: GCF_022837055.1. Classification (NCBI taxonomy): domain Eukaryota; kingdom Metazoa; phylum Chordata; class Mammalia; order Carnivora; family Felidae; genus Prionailurus; species Prionailurus viverrinus. Next base: position 113,547,963 of record NC_062564.1, on the reverse strand, counting down.
CAGGGCTTCATGGGTATGGAGATCAGGGAAGGCCTCTCCTACACTGAATAAAAATACATGAAAATCAATGTTTGAAATGGTTAGGGAGAATATCTTTGACTGACATCTTGTTCTGATTTCTGCCAAATATTCTCTTCACCAGTGCTCCATCATTGAGACAGATCTACCACTTGCCAAGCACCATTTCAAGCACAGTGGCAGATAAAGACGTTCCATTTCCTGCCCTCAGAGTCTACTAACTAGGAGTGACTATCACACATGCAAGAACATGGTCAGTCATAATAAAATTATTTTTTATTTTTAAAAATTTTTTTAAATATTTATTTTTGACAGAGAGAGAGAGAGAGAGAGAGAGAGAGAGAGAGAGAGAGAATGAGTGGGGGAGGGGCAGAGAGAGAAAGAGACACAGAATGGGAAGCAGGCTCCAGGCTCTGAGCTGTCAGCACAGAGCCTGGTGCGGGGCTCAAACTCACGGACCGCAAGATCGGGACCTGAGCCAAAGTCGGACGCTCAACCGACTCAGCCACCCAGGTGCCCTTAAAATTATTTTTTAAAAACTATGCTAAATCAGCTGATGGAGGGATTATTTCACACTGTAAGAGAACAAGACCTTTGGTAGGACTTGCACAATGGCAGGATAGGAATGGTGGAGATCAGGAGTATGACATTCCAGAATAATGGAATGGTGGGAAACAAGGGCTAGAGAGTGCTTGTCTAGCGACAGAGGATTATTCCAGGCTGGTTAATGTGTTTAATGTTTGAAAGTGATAATGTGGGAAATAAGGCAGAAGGAGTTTGGGAAAGTACAGTGCAGGGTCTTGAATTCCAGGCTAGAAATACGAGGCCTTTCATTTTATTTATATTCACTAACCTGGACAATAAAACCCACACTCCTTTATAATATGTGGATGTAAGACCGGAAGAAGATGAAAGAATCACCTTAAGGCTATCAGGTAAGTCACTGAAAATAATCTGAGGATGCCTAACAAATGAGATGTCTTTAACTTGTACCAGACTCCAGCGTTGCTTAGGACCTCCCAGGCACTGTGCTGAGAACCTGATTAGGATGTGTGACTAGGCGTGTTTACCAGCCCCATTTACAGATGAGGAAACTTAGTGATGTTAAATAACTTGCCCAAGTTTGCACAATTAGTAAGCAGCCGTGTTCTGGGTTCAAACCAGCCTCACTCCAAAGCCAAGGTCGGCACCGTGGAGGATGAAAATTGTAATTGAATTAGCAAATCTGACTAGTCAGAAAGACGTGTAATGAAGCTCAATAAAGACAGTTTAGGGTAGCAGGGTAATAGTCCAGGGAAGTAAAGCACTACAAATCTAAAAATGGACAAGCACAGGGGCAGGTTAAGGCCCTAGTAAGAAAGAGCCTATGACCTGAGGGACTGCTCCACAACACCTTCGCTTCCTCCCCGCCTCCTTTCTTCCCTCTCTGGCCTCTTGCAATCAACCTCCATCAGGCCCTCCTGGAAGAAGCAGAAAGTATTCCTATTTTTAGTGGCATATGTCCACACTGGGCACCAGAGAGAACTTGGTATTCAGATAAGATCCTCAAAGATAAACAAAGAGTCAAAATATTAGAACTATCAAGAAATATTGAAAGAAACCAGGAAGAGGAAAGGCTGACCATAACTTAGTAGGAGGTTTTCAAAGAATTGTCCTCTATCTTCATTAACATCACATGACTTCATTGAGGTGTTAAAACTGTGAGAACTAGTAGAAAAAGGAATCTTTCTTCTAAATTTGGATGAGTGATAATCTAAATGATTAAGTGTGGGTTAAAATGAAAGGTATCTGTAGTAGGCTTCTTCAAAGCACGGATCATGGAGACTATACAGTCACAGACTGAGATGTATCTATTCAGGCAATTTACCCTAATACATTCCTGTTTCTCCATTAATGTTTTTTCATGGGATTCTAGATATTTGCGGGTGGGGGAGGAGGATTCTAGATATTTGAAATTCTAAGTGTTATTTTGGTCTCAATTTTCTAGGGAAGCATCTCAAATTCTTCTTTCCCTTTTCGATAGATCACGAATGCCCTCAGATGTTTCCTCTGGGGCTGGGAGCAGAAACATAAATACTTTAAGTTTCATATTTAAGTTCAATCAACCGTAAAGTTAAAGGCTGTGTTGCTAGTTCTTCTGAGTAGAATTCCCACAACTATAGGTTTGTCTTTAATGAAATGTGCACTGTATGTCGAATGCCTTATTGAAGTCATTAGAAATGTAAAGTTGTCATAAAGTTTGCCCCGCTATCAACAAAGCTAGGACTGATTAGGTATTCTGTTGACTGACAGATAGTCACCTGAATTAGGAGCAATCAGCACTTCCTCATTAACTGCATTCAAGTCTAGAGATGTAGTCTTCGAATCAGTTTATGAATATTTTCTTATTTACCCAGAATAACTAATTCTTGTAGGATCTGCCAGCGACCTCTAATTATACCAGCTGCACCCAATATTCACATTGAATATAATTTTACCCTCTGAAAAATATTATTTTATCCTCTGAAAGCTGGCTCAAGGTCAGCTGTGGTTTTCTGAATTTCATATCACCTTTGTGCTTCAGGGTAAATGTATGCGTAAAGCTGCTGTTTGAGACTGAATTAACAAAATTAGCAGCTACATGACAGTCAAACCATGTCCACCTATATCCTAATACAGAGCATAGAGGGAGGTTGGGAGAAAAGGTGGAAATGAAGAAATAGAAGCCTGAAAAGAAAGTCTTATCACAGAAATGTCCATATATCTTCAGAATCGTCAGTTAAAGAGCTGCGGAGCTCACATAAATGCAGAATTACTCCCATCCTTCTTAGTTGGAAGGCCAAGAGCACCATGGTAGTAAGTACGCACATCAAAGCCCGTCAGGGAAAGTGATACCTTTGAAAATGTTAGGGTTTGGTATTATACATATTATGTATAAACAAGAATAGAATAAAATGAATTTCTTTGATTTCCTCAGAAGACTGGAAATCAAGAGAACTTTAGGCTAGACTTATGGATTATTAAGGGTAAATTATAGTTCTCTCCAGCACTAGAATTCAGTGCTTCTTTGACTCTGAGCCTGGATTACTAGCTAGTTGCCTTTAGTGATTTTCCATTTTATAGCTGCTTCCTCTTAAGAAATTAAAAACTGTGACTAACTTTCTTTGGGGCAAAGGAGGAAAGCAGAGGTCAAAGTCAATCAGAAATGGAGCAAACTCACTTTCCACTACCTGGTGAGGAGGACATTTTCATCAGGAGCATTGTCCAAGGTTCTACGATCTATTTTGACTTTACTGTAGATGTTATTATGTCCATGCCAGTTAAGTTTTTCTTTCCATTAAGTCTACCCAAATTTAAAGGTCGGGGTGCCTGGCTGGTTCAGTCGGAAGAGCATTTGACTCAATCTCCCTGTCATGAGTTCAAGCTCCGCATTGGGTGTAGAGATTACTTAAAAACAAAATCTTTATTTATTTATAAATAAATAAATAAATAAATAAATAAATAAATAAATAAATAAAGCAAAAGCTAAAAATAAAAGCTAACAGTCACTATTAACAGATTTCTTTTTAGTAGTAGAATCTTATTGTTTTCAACTAAGAATAGTAATAGGACCATAAATTTATACGGCCCTTTGCAATTCACAAACACTTTCACTACCATTACAGAATTTGTGGAAATAATAGTTCCACAAAAAGTGAGTGGCAAAGGACTCACAGATGCCCAGAATTCCAGGCAGCTAGCTCCATGGGCTTCCCCTTTCATTAGTTTCAAAATAGTGGGGCGCCTGGGTGGCGCAGTCGGTTAGGCGTCCGACTTCAGCCAGGTCACGATCTTGCGGTCCGGGAGTTCGAGCCCCGCGTCGGGCTCTGGGCTGATGGCTCAGAGCCTGGAGCCTGTTTCCGATTCTGTGTCTCCCTCTCTCTCTGCCCTTCCCCCATTCATGCTCTGTCTCTCTCTGTCCCAAAAATAAATAAAAACGTTGAAAAAAAAAAAAAACAAAATAGTAAGACTGTGCACATATTCACTTATATATAATTATGTCAGGGTTCAGTTGTGTCTCATGTATCATCTACGTTATTCCCAGGAGACAAAATTATTGCCTGTTTTTAGTTAAAAGTTTTCATTTATTTATTTTTGAGAGAGAGAGAGAGAGAGAGGCAGAGAGCATGCACACAATCAGGAGAGGGGCAGAAAGAGAGGGAGACATAGAGAATCCCAACCAGGCTCTGCGCTGTCACCAGAGTCCTACATAGGGCTCAATCCCAAGAACTGTGAAGTCATAACCTGAGCCGAAATCGAAAGTCAGACGCTCAACTGACTAAGCCACCCAGGCCGCCTCTGCCTTTTATAGATAAGAAAACTGAGGCTCTTAAGAAAAGAACTTACTAATAAACAGCAGCTCTAAGATGAAAGAGAATCCAGTTCTCTCTTCCACCCCACAGCTTCTGCTCAAATCATTATGGAAATGCATAGAGAAATTTTCCCCATTCCCTATTTGCTGAGATTTCTCAAAAACAGCAACCCATTCCAGCCATACAACATGCTCTATAATTTACTACAGATAGAACTACTCCACTATAGACTTACTAGTACCTTTTCATTTGGTAATACATAATTATTAAAAACCAGTCAAACAACAACCTACTCTTTCTTCATGGCCTTACCAGTATAAAGCAAGCTAATATAATGTTTGTGTATTTGTGCTAATGAGAGAGCAAATAGATAGATATCATATGAATCCTACAAATTACTTACTGGGGACCTACCATGTACCAGACTTTATGCTTGGTGCTAGATACACAGTACCGAAAACGAGGGGTGCCACTGTGAGCCTCACAGAGCTTGTTCTATTGAGTAGGGGAGAGACAGCCACTAACTAACAAAAATAACCCATGTTAAAAAGAAAAACCACAAGGTTGCTTAGGTGGCTCAGTCTGACTTCAGCTCAGGTCCTCATCTCATGGTTCAGGAGTTGGATCCCCCTATCAGGCTCTCTGCTGTTAGCACAGAGCCCACTTCAGATCCTTTTCCTTTCTCTTTCTGCCTCCCCCCAGTTCCCACACACATGCACACTTTCTCTCTCTCAAAACTACATAAGGATTTAAAAAAAAAAAAGTAAAGAAAAACCACAGGCCCAAAATGGTGTTACCAAGGCTAGGCCAAGTCACCAAACTGGCGCTTAATACCTAACCTAATTGCAGTGTCAGCCACCACTGGAAATCTAAGTATTAACTTGTGAATCGGGAATTTTCTGATAAGAACCAAGAAGGTAATCTGTCACATGGGCCTCATCCACCCCCCAAAGGAAGATGAGGTAATCTGTATAATGAGACCCCTGCCTTTCTCCCTAAGGAAGTTGATCTTGCCTGGAACAATCTTTTCTTTTGTTTATAGCTTTCTTGCCACACCTTCCTTCTTATAAAAACCTTCCATTTTGTAGAGTTCAGAGCACCCCTCTCTTTGCTAAGATGGTGTGCTGCCCGGTACATGAATCATTTAGTAAAGCCAATTAGATCTTCAAATTTACTCAGTTGAATTTTGTTTTTTATCACCCACTATGGTGTGGTTTTGGCGGAAAACTAAGCAGAGTCCTGGGGGAGACAACGTTTGTGGGCAGTGAGCTCTTTTCATTGGAGGATGGGAGTGTCTCCCTAAAGTGTTGGCCTTGAGTAGGGTGAAAGAACATTCAGGAAGAAGGAACTGCCTCCTGGCAAGCCCCAAACTAGTTTGGTTTCCGTAAGGATGCAAAATGGCCATTGTGTGGGTAACATGCTTTGTGTGGGTGGAGGAAGATGGTTTGAGGGAAGAACGGAGTCCTAAACTCTCTAAAGTGTGTGCCCCAGGCGCCTGCTTCCCATCATGTGACTTCTATCAGCCATGACTTGAAAAATTGTGTTGTAACCCAGAAATTATTACAGATTAAGCATATACGTAAAATATAATAATATCAATAGACGACCTAAACCAAGGACACAGTGTTCCAACTTTTTTTTTTTTTTTTTTTTAATTTATTTGTGGGACAGAGAGAGGCAGAGCATGAACAGGGGAGGGGCAGAGAGAGAGGGAGACACAGAATCGGAAACAGGCTCCAGGCTCCGAGCCATCAGCCCAGAGCCTGACGCGGGGCTCGAACTCCCGGACCGCGAGATCGTGACCTGGCTGAAGTCGGACGCTTAACCGACTGCGCCACCCAGGCGCCCCTGTTCCGACTTTTTAATGAGGGTTTGCATTAAGTGAAACCATTGTAATTATAGATACTGATAGAGCTACATTGATAGATAGAGAAGGATACATATCTCTAGTGTTCTAGAAAAAAGTATCTCATAAGGAAGGAAGGTACTGAAACTTTGACTTCTTACACATTTTAAAGAAAGTGCTATTATAGGAACCAATTTTTTGTATATCAAGAAAATAAACAAACTGAAAAAAAAAAAACCTTTTTGTTTTTATGAAAGCCTGATTCTAAGAAAAATTTCAGCTGGTTAAACTTAGGGAGCTAAAAAAAGAAATCAAATCCAAGAATAGTCTCTGGAATTGAGTCCAATATACTTTTATTTGACTGAGAATTTGATATATATTTTTATCCCCATGGGGCTCTGGGCTGTCAACATTCTACTTCTTAGAGATAGGCAGACACGTGTAGAAAGTCAGTGACCTCAGTAACATGCTTTTCCTTATTCAAATCTGTTCTCCCTCAAGTTATTTTTGCCTGTTAAAGATGATATATATATATATATATATATATATTTTTTTTTTTTTTTTTTTTTTTTTTTTTTTGGCTTACAGATACATTTTTAGAGAATAACCATGCACATAAAAAATTTTCCCCTTGCTGTGCTGGACCTGGGCTTTCTCTCTACTCTTTGTCTCTTTTTAGAAATGATTTGGGAGCAAAAAGGAATGACTATGTAGTCGACCCTACTCTTCCTACAGCAGGTTTTAACTTACACTTTTTAAACGGAAATAAGCTTTGTTACAAATGTCTAAGAATATTTTCAGTTTCTTAAACTAACTTTTCCCCCTTCCCAAGTCAACTTTGGCCAGTCCTGTCATTCAGCAGCTACCAGTCTCTAACATAACTGCGACAAACTCTACCGTCGCTAAATTTTCATGGCAAAGAATCTCAAGACACACAAATTGACTATTTCTTTTAAAAAAAATTTTTTTTTAATGTTTATTTTTGAGAGAGAGCGAGAGAGAGAGAGAGAGCGAGAGAGAGATAGAGCATGAGTGGGAAGGAGCAGAGAGAGAGGGAGACACAGAATCTGAAGCAGGCTCCAGGCTCAGAACTGTCAGCACAGAGCCCGATGCGGGGCTCGAACCCATGAACTGTGAGATCATCACCTGAGCTGAAGTCAGATGCTTAACGGACTAAGCCACCCAGGCGCCCCAACTATAAACTATTTCTAATACCTATGTGTTGGAGGTGGCTTTGTCCTGTCCCTTCCCCTTCCTGGCAGAACACTTAATTAACCTGCCCCTTAACTAGTCATTAGGCACCATTTGGCAATGGTTGTGTCATCCTGTTTGCTTGGTAACTACACTGCTAACAACAGGTGGTGATAATCTATGACCTCCCTAGTCCCCGGCTGCCATCGATGGAGTTGGCTCATTTGTTCCTTCACTCAGTGAGTACTGGCTGGGCTCTCATGTGTCCTTTATGCTCCCTGCACTAAGGAAATGGACAGGGCTAGCACCTTTCTATAAAGCCCCAAACTTGACTGTATTTCACGGGAAGGTAGAAAAGTTGGATGTTTTTCTTTCATTTTCTTTTTCTCCCCCAAGATAAAGCCAGAGGGAGCTTGTACTCAGTCCTTAGTTCTGCAGCTGTTGCAGTGACTAGGTGCTTCCTGCTCATTTCTAATCTTTTGTGCACTAAGGTTTCAAATTCCGACCAATCTCTATCACTTATTCTGCTAAAAAGAACGAATACGGACTGAGGCTCTAGTTCTTTTTCATTTTTTTGGATGGTTTTCTGCTTTCAATTCTGAGCACTGCTTAATTGCAACCAAGAGATATTTTTAAAATAAATTCTTAAGGTTATCAACTGATACTCAAAAATCTTAGCAATGTCTGAGTGAAACTGAGCATGTCCTTATTGCCCAAGTGCCTTCAAAGATTACTTGTTAATTGCAACCCAGGGTAATACTTTTTAATGAATATTAAAGTCTTCAAGATGTACCTAAAGTTTAACAAAATATGAATAATACTATGCGTATTCTTTTATTACCCATTAAAGTCACCTCTTGGGCACCATAAAAATACCATGGTAGACTCTTCTGGAATGAGCATTTTTTCTAATTTTTTTTTTTTTAGATAAACTCTTTTGTTATGAACTTAGTAGATAGCATGTAAAGAGACAGCTCAACAGCTTATTGAGAGTATATAGCAGTAAAATCGCACTCTTAACTCTATGAAGAATACAATGACTCAGGCTCTTTTTCTGCAAGTGGTTTGCAACCTGGTCGAAGAGCTTAGAATTTAGTCTGAACAAAACACTGACCTAAGTTCTGTTATCCCAATTTATGAACTATTAAAATATGTTTTTTTTAATGGCCCACCACCAGAATTAAAATCGCTCATTCACTCATTCTCATTACTCTTGGTTTTAGAAAAACCCAGTCCACAGGAATTGATTCACCGTGAAGGGTGAATGACTGACAGCTTTCATTTTTAATCTTTAAAGCTGTATGGTTCTGAGTCCTGGGAGCACATTAGAATCACCTAGAAAGTTTTTAAAACTAGAGTATTTGAGAGCTGATTTTTAGAGAATCTGATTTGTTTGGAATAAGGACCGAGACCTTGGTATTTTTTTTCAAACTGAAGGTGTAAGTTTCATTAATTTCAGGTGAACAACATAATAGGCCATTAGTATTTATAAAAAGCTGCCCAGGTTGACTTTAATGTTTAGCCCCAGAATATCTGAACGATACTCATATGCACCTGAAGAATACAGCACAGTGGGTCACTGAGGCCACATACTCAGAAAAGGGTGTATCAGAAATGCTGGGGACTGGGAGAGTGGAAGATCTGAAGAAGCCCTACAGATGACTGGTAAGCCCCCCCACCCCCAGGAGGGGGAATGGTCCTCATCTTGAGAAGCACTGTAATCGTTACAGAAGTATTTGAATTTTAGTAGCATGGTATCAGTGTGTCATTAGCACCTTCTGATGCTTTGGAATTTTAGGTAATTAAAAATTTTTTTTAATTTAATTTAATTTTTATTTTAGAAAGAGTGAGAGAACACAAGTGGGGGAGAAAAGCAGAGGGAGAGAATCTTAAGCAGGTGTGGAGCCTTACACGGGCTTGTCTCACAACTCTGGGATCATGACCTGAGCCGAAATCAAGACAGTCAACAGACGGAGCCACCCAGGCTCCCCTTAGGTAAATTAAAAAAAAAAAAAAAAAAAAAAAAATTAATGTGTATTTACTTTTGAGAGAGAGAGACAGACGAATTTGAGTGGGGTGGGGCAGAAAGAGAGGAGGAGACACAGAATCCAAAGCAGGTTCCAGGCTCTGAGCTGTCAGCACCGAGCCTGACGCGGGGCTCGAACCCATGAACTGGAAGATCATGACCTGAGCCGAAGTAGGATGCTTAACCAACTTAGCCACCCAGGCGCCCCAGATAAAATTTTAAATACAAGAAATTCCACTGGTGTGGGAGAATGTACTTTGAGGCAGAATGAATTCCATATAGTTTAACCCTGCTTTTTAGTAAGGCTTCACTTCCCAACTTTTCCATAAATTGATCCTGCTTCTTTGATCATCTTCCCTTTGCCCACTTCTGAACCAGCAATTTGCCCCAAAACTGCCCACCTTTTTTTCAGTGGCTCAAATACCAGCAGCAGCAGCAGCAGTGGTGGCAGGAGCTCTGGGAAAGTGTCCTGTAAGCCATGACTGTCACCCATCCTTGCCTGTCTACTTAGTATTGGCGGCACTTGTCAAATACAACCAATGCCCTTTGCATTCCATAGCCCAGTGGAGTTGGGAGGCTGACAACCAAAAAGGAAAGTTGATACGGATTAAAGAAATACTCGGCTTCTTATCCAATTTCTTCCTCATTGGTGGAAATGCCTCCATTCAGATATCATAAAATTCCTGATTCTGAAATGCGTGATTATTCTCTAATAGAAATAGCTAGAATATTTTCTTTTCAAAGGGCTATTTCCTGATTGAATTGTCTAAATGGATATTATCATTCCAATACTAAAAGGGTTTTTTTTTTCTCCCTCTTCTTCACAAATAAGTTCTCACATTCCCAGAGGCCCCATTTCTGCTAAGGCAAGTGGGGGAAGCGTTTCTCAGTGGGTTCTGAGCTGGTGCTACAGAGCTGTTTGCTCCCACTTACCTGGAGAGTAGCTTACTCATTCTTGAGACTTCCATCCCCAGAGAATAAGCTATTGTATGCAAATAGTTTAAACTGTGAATGTTAGATTGGTAAATTTCTTGTACGTGGATTTTTTAAAACTTGGCGCTATTCAAGGTGACTTCACTTAATGTATCACACTGTAAAAACACAACAGCCCAGATGTTACATACCAGTTTCACAGATGAGGAAATATGTTTGGAGTATATGGGACTTGCATGGTATATAAATTGCAGGGGATGGTGCTAGGACTTGTGGTGTGTTTCCCTACTATTATGCTCTTCTTACTGTTTCCCAGGCCTCTTTTTAATAGCTTGGGACTAGACTTCAAAATCAAAAAGGTCTTGAAGAGAAAAAAAAAAGGCTTTGATTCCCAGGTATATATTTTTTAATGTTTTTCTTTCTTTACAAAATTTTTTTTTCAATGTTTATTAAGTTTTTGAGAGAGAGAGAAACAGAGCAAAAGCAGGGGAGGGGCGGGGGGGGGGGGGTAGTGGGGACACAGAATCCAAAGCAGGCTCCAGGCTCTGAGCTGTCAGCACAGAGCCCAACGTGGGGCTCTAGAACCCACTAAGTGTGAGATCATGACCTGAGCCGAAGTTGGATGCTCAACCAACTGAGCTACCCAAGGCCCCCCCCCCACCCCAAGTATATGTTTTAAGAATATTTACTGCATTCTGTGATTTTTACCCCAGGTAAAAAAATATATATATATTTTTTGATTTTTGTTAATTATTATTTTGTATAAAGCCCTCTGTCATGCAGATTGCTTAGTAAATTCTACTGGTGACTCCTGCTGTGAGAATAACTGTTTTGCCAATTTAGCAGCACATGACTGACATTCCATTCCCCTCAGGACAGGGAACTTGAAAGCATGGAGATATAGGGTGAGGGGTCTCATGTCTGCCTGCTAGCATCTTCCAGCTGCATCTGGGCCAAATGTCATTCAAATGTCATTCATTTCTGGGATCTCTGCAGTCCAAGGAACTTCGTCCTGGACATCCTGCTCCTCACTACCTTTTAGCAGAGTCCTGAGTTATAGGAATTTGCCTGACCTGTTTAACAGGATTTAACAGGATTAATCTTGCTCCCATTCTAACTAGTTATTTACAAACATGGCTTACATTCCCACCTATGCCGGTCTGAACTGTGGAATCACTCCAATTTGATGTAATCTGTCCACTCATTTAGTCTTCCTAAAGAATTTCTGGACAACTAGTTACATGAATTAAGGTAAAATCAGGAAGTTCAAATCTTCAACAGTAAGAATGAACTCTTGATCTCTCGCTCTTTCTCCTTCAGGTAGATCATGTCATTTCCTCATTCAATCTGAATAGGTAAACAACATAATTACTGACTTTAGTTAATTCCTTCTCATATTTCTTGTCTGGGAGCTTTGTTGGCTGTGTTGCCAGTTTTTCCAGTTATCAATCCTACAACATACCTAATTCTTCAATATAATTCATCTTTAAATTGTGGTTTTACCTTTTGAAGAAGTTATTAATTATACCAATGTTAAATATTCTAAAACATATTGTAATGGCTTGCCCATTGTCCATCATACACCCCTCTACCCCTGAGCATACACAAAATGGGTTGTCCCTTTGTCAAATTCCATAGACCCTTAAATCTACCAATTAAAACTAGTAACTTCTCTACCATGTGCCTATCAAGTCAATAGCTATTGTAGAATGGCCCATAATATTATATACACTACTGATTTCTGGATTTGGCAAGAACACATCATTAAAAAGCAAAAACAAACAACCTAATTGGACATTGCTAGATGTGCCATATCTCATCAATGTCAGCTCAAATAAATAGCAATGAGATTTTCATACAAATTAGACTCCAGTGCTGGTTTTCATTTGTCTTTACAATAAATATTTTTCTATATATATTCTATAAATACACATAATTTTCCACAAATATATATACGTTATATATTAGACAATATGTAATACACATCTTCCAATTACTCCATTAGTTCATTTACTGTTTTTTTTAATTTTTAAATTTTTTAATGTTTATTTATTTTTGAGAAAGAGAGACAGAGCACAAGTGGGAAAGGGGCAGGGAGAGAGGGAAACACAGAATCTGAAGCAGGCTCCAGGCTCTGAGCTGTCAGCACAGAGCCTGATGCGGGGCTCGAACTCATGAGCTGTGAGATCATGACCTGAGCCGAAGTCGGACACTTAACCAACTGAGCCACTCAAGTGCCCCTAGTTCACTTACTTTTTAATGGTACTCTTGAATCTGTGGATAAGGTAAAAAAAAATAAAATAAAAATTCATGCCCTGATTCCATGTTTTGCATTCATAGAGTAAATGTCTACCAAGTCCAGAAGAAAAGAGCTAGGTTGTAGAGAAATTACCCATTCCAAGAATTGTCAGTCATTTCTTAGGATGCCTAGAGCTTTGCTCCTCGAGGGGTAGTAGCAATCAGCATCACTAGCATCATCTAAGAGTCTATATTTCTACATAATGATTTTCTGCAAGAGTCCACATTTATCAAGATTCCCCAGAGGACTTGGATGCATATTAATATTTGAGCAACACTACATTAGAAAGTTTGGCTTTCCATCAAGAAAACAATTAACCATAGGAACAAAAATAAGTCATTTTCATAACATAAGAAGAGTAGGTTTTGAGAAAATATAAGGCAAGGAACTGACATAGCAATTTCAAAGCAAAAATACTGAGATCTGTCATATGGACCCACTAGATATTTAATATGCACACTCTGTCAGTTTCTTTTACAGGTGAAAATTAGGTAGTTCCCTGCATTTTGATTCCACCTCAATCCATAATCCTTATGTAGGCACTTTTATAAGAAATGGAGAGACATAGGGAATAGTTATGAATATTTTAAATTTTTTTTTTCAACGTTTATTTATTTTTGGGACAGATAGAGACAGAGCATGAACGGGGGAGGGGCAGAGAGAGAGGGAGACACAGAATCGGAAACAGGCTCCAGGCTCTGAGCCATCAGCCCAGAGCCTGACGTGGGGCTCGAACTCACGGACCGCAAGATCGTGACCTGGCTGAAGTCGGACGCTTAACCGACTGCGCCACCCAGGCGCCCCTGAATATTTTAGATACTGGAAAAGCTATCTTTCATGTAAATCAATAAACTTGGCACAATACTTAACAGCATATTCATATAATGTAACACTATACCGGCACTAAAATCATTTTGCTTACATCTATTTCCAATTTTTTGATGAAGAACATGAACGTTTTATCTAAATACCCCCCTTTCCCTAAGAGAACTGGAATACCCACCATCGGTGAAGTGATGAGCCCCTGGACATACAGGAGACTCATGAAGCCCTTCCTCAGTGAATGGTGGTTCTCCTCTTCCCAACCTTACACCGCTACCTAAGCTGCAGAAAGGATCCTAATTCTAATAAGCCGGGATGGATGCAGTTAGTGTCTCCCTGCTTGGGTGTTGTGCAGGAGTAGTGACCATTGCCAATAAAAATATAATTTGTAGCTAACTCTTTGAACAGAGCCTCTTCGCTCTGAACATTGAACTAATTCCAAATGGAACAACTGTAATCACTACGAAGAGAGTGTCTGCCAAGAAATACATTATTAAAGATGGAAATTCCAGCACTTCAAAAGATCTAATTTTAGATGCCAGACTCCACCAACTATTGAAATCTTTCTCTCTCGTCTTGTCATCAGGCAGCCACCTCTCTCCTTTTGGTCTGACTTGTACTCTCATTTTCTGCATGAGCTCCTAGAAGTGTGTTAAAATCTTCATCCTAGAAGACTGGCATCCAGCATGCTGCAATGCAAGAGGGTCCATGCCAGCTAGAGTTAGCATTCAGGGTGGTTCAAGGTGGAGAGGAATGGCCTGGCTGGGGCAGCAGACCAGGCAGATGGTACAGTACAACAATGTGTGGGTTAGGGATGCCAACCCCCTGTTGCAGTTGAAAATCTATTCATTAACTTTTGACTTCCCCGCATTTCACTACTAATAGCCTACTGTTGACTGGAAGCCTTACTGAAAACATAAACAGTCAATTAACACCTATTTTGTATGTTATATGTAATTATATATTGTATTCATACAATAATGCAAGCTAGAGAAAAAATCATAAGGACGGGGCACCTGGGTGACTCAGTCGGTTGAGCACCCAACTTCGTCTCAGGTCATGATCTCACAGTCTGTGAGTTCGAGCCCCGCGTCGGGCTCTGTGCTGACAGCTCGGAGCCTGGAGCCTGCTTCCAATTCTGTGTCTCCCTCTCTCTGACCCTCCCCCATTCATGCTCTGTCTCTTTCTGTCTCAAAAATAAATAAACATTTAAAAAAAAAAGAAAATTATAAGGAACAGAAAATACATTTATAGTACTGTACTTTACTTTTATTTATCCAAAAAAATCTGTATTTAAGTATACCCATGCAGTGCAAACTTGTGTTGTTCAAAGGTCAACTGCATACAGAAGAGATAAGAGAGAGGTGATTAGGATGAAAACAGAGCTTAGTACCTAGCTCACAGAACTGGCAGGAATAAAGAGGAAAAACAAAACCCCAGCCAGCCTCCTGGGACCAAGGAAGGATTGTTTTCCAGCCGCACATTCCCAGCCCTCATTCCACAGGTGAGAAACCCAAATATAATGGATAAAAGGCAGAAGGAATCCTGGTCAGCAGCCCCCTACTCAAGAATGCTGATGGGAAGAGTATCACCAAGACCCTTCTCAAACTGAGCGTTTTACCCCAGTAAGAGCTTCTGATTTGGTTCTAAAAAAGAGATGAATCAGTCTATCCATTTCTAGATGATCATAAATTAGGACAATAATGAGAAAGAAACACAATTATTAGAGACAGAAAAGATTTTGGAATAAAACAAATATGAGTATGAATATCGTCTGGACCACTTTCTGCTACTTTCTTGTTAAAGAGCCTTCCTAACACTGATATTTACCTGCCTACATAGAAAAATTTCCACTTAGAAAAGGCTTACATAGATAATGTTTTAAGCACCCCCAAATGGATAAATGCATTTATTATTTTTTGAAGACTAAATCTTATGGATATTCAAGAACTTAATACTTTCCTAATCAAATTTTGAGTTGAGCTTTTCATTTTTCTTTAAAACAAGCACAGAATGAAGCCAAAATGAGCAATTATGGTGTTTCTGAAAAGTAGAAATTTAAATGGAAACTGGTCTTTCTTTTCCGCATTATTTTCCAAAATAACCCTGAAAATTCAGGCACACAAGTTCATACAACAGTCTCATTGCCAGAAATGCCAAATTTGAACATACAGGCAACAAAAGTTAAACCCATAAATTTCTGATTCTTTGTTTATAGACTGATCTAGATTTGTTTCTAATGGTTTGCTATAAATGGTCAAATGTACTGGTCATTTCCATATTATTGCACATTACCACAATTTTGTCTGGCAAAAGGGAATCTCAAACTCATATCACCTGTCAATAGCCAATTTCAAAAACAGATGATTTCTCAGCAATTAAGGAAAGTTAAGTAAATACTTTCAAAATTCTTCCAGTTTGCATTTTAAAAAGCTAAAAATGTTCAAAACCTTTAAGAGTTGTTTCCTATGAGTATTATAAAGATTAACTTAGTGAATTGTGAAGAATGTATTTAGTAATCAGCTAATGAATGTAAATCTTATTAAAGAAGTTCTAGTAGTCAACAAGAAGTCATTACCTAAAAATATGAACATCTTCAAATTCTAAACTGTATGGATATCCTACTGGTAAGACTTATCCAGGGGCACCTTACTGGCTCAGGTGGTAGAGCATATAGCATACGCAACTCAATCTTAGGGTTTAGTGAATTCGAGCCACACATTGGGTGTGGAGATGACTTAAAAATAAAATCTTAAAAAAAATAAAGTGGGGGAGCGGCTGAGTAGCTCAGTTGGTTGAGTGTCCGACTCTTGATTTCAGCTCAGGTCACGATCTCAGGGGGTTCCTGAGTTCGAGCCCCTTGTCGGGCTCTGCGCTGACAGTGTGGATGGAGCTTGCTTGGGATTCTTTCTCTTTCACTCTTTCTCAGCTCCTCTCCCTCCTTCTCTCTCTAAAATTAAAAAAAAAAAAGATTTAGCTAATATAGTATAATAGTAAAATGAATTTTCATATGAGGAGTATACTATTCTAAATAGTTGACTCCTACTGATTTGCCTCTTGAAACTCTCACATCCCTCAAAATATTTTTAAAGTTTAATACTGGTTGGATCACACCATAATAAGAAACAGTATAGTTTAGGGACTACTGATAGGTCACACCTTACCTCATTCCAATCCCTATCATGGATGCTTCTCTTCACAGATCATTAACTGAAGACACTACCAAAGAGTAAGTTGTTGAGAAAAACTCATCTGTCGTAATGGATTCTCATCAATTATTTCCCTGGCATTATTTTACACATGTTATCATCACACTATTATGGTTACAACACCTTTACCTGCCCAAAGCTCACTTCTCTATGACCCAGGATCAGGATCTCTCTTGTTTAGAAAAGAGTAATGGATTGTCTCAAGCAGAGAAAGAGAATTATTTCAGTAAAAATACAGACAGTGCCATGTTTGGCCTTTCTGCCAGGCAGTGAGTGATTCTGATACCAGCTTGTCAAACTTTGGATGTGTTGGAACATAAAAAACACCTGAAGATCTTGTTAAGATGCAGATTTTGATTCATTCACCTGTAGGCCTAGGGTGGGACCTGAGATTCAATGTGTCTATCAAACTCCCCAGGAATATTGCACACACAGATCACACTTATAAGTAGTGAGGACTAAGACAATCAGGTCGTGTGTGTGTGTGTGTGTGTGTGTGTGTGTGTGTGTGTGTGTATGTTTTAGACAGCTAAAAATATTTCAGAAAATTTTTGATGAAGGGGGAAGCAACTTCCTACACTGTCCTAGAAACCTTATTTCAAAATGAACATTTGGTTCTTTCAAAATTTGCTTTTTCAAATTGGCAAAGACAATTTTTTTCTGTCTTTCAAAATGAGGATGTTAAACCTATGTGACCCTTCCATGAATAAAGATACTGGTCTCATAGAGAGCAAGAAGGACATAGTAGCTGACGAAGTACTTCTCTGATATGCCCCCGGTCACTTTTTAATGTCAAGGTCAGCCTGTGTTAGTTTGTAAGTAGGCAGCCAGAACACTGGCCGATAGGAAGAAACAGTCATAAACAGAATGTATAATAAAGAAAATTTCCTGGTGTCATGGATAAGATTTTTCAAATTTAGTAATAATAATAGTAACTAAAGTTACAGTAGAATTATAGAAAGATGGCATTCTATAGAAAGTAGGTGGCTAGTGTCACTTCCTGGGACCTTACATATTACTTAATTCCCTATACAAAATATTTACCTTTGAAATAGAAGGACAGCATTTAACCACCCACAGATCTCTCTTGACTGCTTTAAACTTTGATAGTAGGATAACGAAATTGAAAGTTATTAGATAGTAGATTTAAATTTAACTGATAGTGGGTGAGAAACATTATCTGTAAGTGTGGCAATTCTTAACAAATTTATTTCTTGACATAAAATCCACAAGGGTGGGCAGGTGAAAAGTGCCATGTAAAGAAAGTAAAATGTAAAAAATGCTCCTTTAAGATTCATAAACTTGGGGCGCCTGGGTGACTCAGTCAGTTGAGCATCTGACTTCGGCTCAGGTCATGATCTAGCGGTTTGTGGGTTCATACCCTGCCTCGGGTTCTGTGCTGACAGCTCTGAGCCTGGAGCCTGTTTTGGATTGTGTCTCCCTCTCTCTCTGCCCCTCCCCTGCTTTCGCTGTCTCTATCTCTCTCAAAAATAAGTAAACATCAAAAAAAAATTTTTTTTTAAAGATTCATAAACATTCGACACATTTGATCACATTTTACCCTCCATATAAATCTCATTCTTAAAATAGTTTTCTTTTTGGTGTTTTGAAAATTCAAACTTTAAACCTTATGCCCCCACCTTAATAAGAAAGTGAAAAGTACTATAATCTTAACATTTTTAAGAGTGGTTTTACAGATTTAAACAAAGCTAACAAATCTTTAAGATGGGATGCACTGAACTTTCCAATGCCATTCCTGAAATAACTCTAGAGATGGAATAATGGGCTGTTTCTTACTTTGTAGTTTCTTAATGCAAAGTAAGCAGCTTTACAGGGCTTAGCTGTCTCCACTGACCCAACAGCATTCTTTACCTCATTTGCAATGAAACAGAAATAGTTTTTTTCTCCAACCACAATTTTATTCCAAGGCACAGCCTTGTCTACTAAAACCGATTCCCCCTTTATTTAGAAAAGTCAGAAATGTAAAAAGCGCTAGACATTATGTCATCAGTATTAATTTTTTCAGTTTAACATCTGATTTGCTTCCCTCCAGTTATTTTGTATTATCAAACCCAAACTCTGTCTGCATTTTTTAATATTTATTTTACTTATTTTTTTATGTTTTAATTTTTTCTTAAGTAGGCTCCACACACAACAATAGGGCTGAGCTCACAATCCTGAGAATCAAGAGTCCCATGCTCTATTGACCGAGCCAGCCAGGTGCCCTTCTGTATAAATTTCTTATCAGCTGCCAACTTCTGTCTTATACTGTCACCGCTGAGTAGGTAAGATGTCAAGAGAAGCAGCAACATATAATGAGCAAGATGGGGGACCAAGTGCCATGCCAGGGTCTAACCATAAAACTCCATCTCCTCTTTGTCATTAACTTGGAGGAGAAAGGTTATTCTGGCTGCTGGAGGGCCAAACATGTGGCAGAAGTAGAAAAGATGAGGGCTTTCCAGAGAGCTAAGCTGAAATCCTACCCTTTTGACAGTTACTGATTCTGTGATGGAGACTCAGCTCTCTCATTGGTAAAATGGAGATTGGTAACTGATTTGAAAAATCCCATGGAAATATAATTCTGAAGTACATATTGACCACGTTTATATAGATAAAAACTTCTTTTTTAAAAATTTGTTTAATGTTTATTTTTGAGAGAGAGAGGCAGAGCGCGAGTGGAGGAGGGGTAGAGAGAGAGGGACACACAGAATCTGAAGCAGGCTCCAGGATCTGAGCTGTCAGCAGCACAGAACCCAACATGGGACTCGAACTCACAAACTGTGAGATCATGACCTGAGCCAAAGTTGGACAGTTGACTCAGCGAGCCACCCACGTACCCCCAAACCCAAAAAACTTACTTCTTAATGTCTTTCAAATGATATATAATTGCTTGCTTAGAATTAAATCATGATCCTAATTAATATATTTACTAATGGCTTTGTGGTTTCAGAAGTTTTTTACATTTAGTCACATAGTATATATTACTGTGTTAATAATATGGACATATCATAAAAAATTTATCTAAAATATAGGCACCAAAAATTATTAGCTTGGGGGACTGAAGAGTGTAGGAAACTTTCTATTTATAGCAAAAAAATTGTTTATAATAGAAAAAAACCCAAAAATATGTAACTATAAAAACTGCCAAAATATTTAAATGCATCCTATTACAAATTAGATAATATTTCACAAAATCAAAGTTTTAAAGTGTTTACCATAAATGTCAAGATTGAACTATGCTATAGGCATTTGTTAGAATATTTATTTTTTTCTAACACAATTTCATTCTTTCCAGACAGTGACCCAAGTTGTCACAGTTCATGTATTCATACCTGAACCCAGAGATAGCTCAATGTGCCATGACAGAATAGGTATATATTCCAAGTATGGTTTTTTTTCTTAAGTTTGTTTATTTATTTTGAGACAGAGGTGGGGGGAGGGGCAGAGAGAGGGAAAAAGAATCCCAAGCAGGCTCCGTGCTGCTGGCACAGAGCTCGACAGGGCTGGAACCCACGAACCATGATGTCATGACCTGAGCTGAAATCAAGGGTTGGACACTTAACCAACTGAGCCACCCAGACATCCCTGCAGGTACGTTGAAGTTAACCAGAATCACTTGAGCAGATAAATAGACCCCCCCTTGTTTCAAATATCTTCCTAAGCTACACGTTCTCATTACCTCATCTCCTAGGGAAGTTTTTAAACCTCCTGATCCCCGCCTCCAGAAATGCTACGGTGATTATAAAAACTTCCCAGGTGATTAATACGTGGGAAGTGCAAGTCATATTAAGAACCACTATCCTCAGTAATGAGAATTGCTACAGTGCGGTGTGGGAATAATAAAGTCCACAAGCACTGAAAAACGACATTGAACAAACATTCCCTCAGGAATAGTGCCTTACTGGGCATACCTCCAAATATCCCGGTTTTCCTTTCAATACCTAACTAAAGAGACAAAGAAAAGGATAGAAAAATGAAGAGAAAGACAAAAAGAAAACCAGAACCTGCTGAAAAAGTGAGATTCTATATGAGCCACCTTGAAAAATCAAGAGACTTGTAGTTGTTATGGAGCATAACATGGTTGGTAAAATCTAAATAATCAGGGAGTTAAAATGCTTTCTGAGTGGGAGGCATGTCAGGAAAGAGGATTAGGTAACAAGTGACCTAGTCTTAGAATGTGAGTCTCCCTGAAAGACTGTTGCTCAGGGGATAATGGAAGGGCAGGGTTTGTCTAAGCCTTCCATGCCCGACCATGTTCCCTCTACAATTTTACTGATGTACATGAACGGAAAAAAAAGGGCTCCATGTGTGATGAGACACATGCTTCTTTTTTAGGAAAGAAGGGACAGAAGGATTGAATTAGTTTCTTTGAGCGGTTTTGTACTGCCTTGGTTAATTGAATAAACATTTGATTAATAAATGTCTGCCTCGGAACAAAATATATCACGAAACTAAAAACAGCATCCACATGGAAAGCACAAAATTGTTCCTAAAAATCTTTCATATGGTAGCTCGTGGCTGGATATCTGTGACTAAAGGAAGCCACGGCAACACTGGTAAAAGATCTGTAACAACACTGATCTGTAACAACCTGTGCAAACTGGCTAATCCTTATTAGGACCTGGTTTTTGGCAGATGTGGAGAGGAGGATGGTCCAGGAGGAAAAGACAGCTCCCCCCCCCCACCCCCCACTGCCCCCTTGGTCTCCTTGCAGCAAGGCCAAAGCCTAGAACTCAGAAGGGAGTAAGACAAAGGCTCAAACATCTTACTCACCCCTAGTGTCAAATAACCACCAACTTGACCTCTTCCCTCCCCAAGTTATTGCTAACTGAAGCATAATAGGAAAATACTTTGGCGTATGCAATATGAAGTCAAAATATCTGGTTCTTCTACTTTGAGCAGATCAGATACCAAAAATAGTATTACACAGTACAGTATTTGGGGAGGCAGTTCAGGGGCAATGAATGAATAATCTGTAAAGTATTTCTTAAAGATATTTTATCTTGCTTTAAGAAGAAAATCAACAGTAATTCAATAAACATTTACTGAGCCAAACACGTCAAGGAATTATACATCTGCTATGGAGGATATAAAAACATCATTGGAGAGTTAGACATGTTGAATTAACCTGACACTTTGTCTCATTCTGTTGTTAAGTGATTTTTTTTTCTTTTTTTTAAAGGAAGTAGTGGGTGCTCCTGGGTGGCTCAGCTAATTTAAGCATCCAAGACTCTTGATTTCAGCTCAGATCCTGATCTCAGGGTTGTGAGATAAAGCCCTGTGTGGGGCTCCACACTGAGTATGGAGCCTGCTTGGGATTCTGTCTCTTCCTCTGCCCATCTCCCCTGCTCTCATGCTCTCTCTCTCTCTGTCTCAAATAAAAAAATAAAAGGAATTAGTGAATATATATACTCATGAACGTACGAAGTGGACTAGAAGTCAGTGATTAATATTCTGACATCTGATCACAAACCCTTTTCTAGGAACAGGAAGGATTAAACAAATACATTTTAATAGTAATTAAATACTCAATAACTTTAGATAGAAACACAAAGGTAAACCAAAGTTCACGGACATAGTTCACTGAAAACTACGTTTGCCAAGTCAGTTAATTATGCTTTAATGCATAGTTTAGGAAAATCTTTACGCTCTTTTCTTGCACTTATTTACAATTTGGCAAATTTATTAACACATATATTACTTATAAAAATCCAATCATAGTATACATTCCTATTTTACTTTGTATCAGATAAGGGTGCATCTTTCCATGTCAGTACATATTCGGCCATGGAAATAAATGTAAGGCTACATAATGGACCCTTGTATGGATGGTCCACAATTTGACTCCATTTTGAATATCACAAAAACTTTAAACCAAACACGAGGTAACTTATTTTATGCCCTCTATGGGATCGACCTCCACATTTCCTCTCATTGTAGTCTGTTTTACTGAGATGGAAACATAGCTCTGATGAAGAAAAACTCCACATTCATTAACATTTTTCTGTTTCCCAAGGGCACTATCAAGAACTATCAAGAACCAGGACAAAATTTAACAAATATTCTCAAGTTACTGAACAAGGAATTGGGTAATACATTAAGTTAAACAAATAGTTATGACTCACAAAATCTTAGCCTTGGCTCGAAAGTGAAACTCACTCTGCACAGGTGTTTTATCTACTCTAATCCCTTCCAGATTTACTTTGTGATTTACAGTTTTTTCTCTCCTTTACCTGTAAAACTGAGACAATAATGTACCTGACAGAATGATAGTGGTACTAGAATACCGGACATTTTATTTAAAAACTTTTTTCTTCATGCAGTCAACAAACTTTTATTGAGTGCCTACTATATGCCAAGACACCAGGGGTACAATACAGATGAAACCTTTTACTATCAAGGAATGTTTAATAGAGGGGACCGCCAGCCAATAATATATGTGAGGACAATAAAAATGATTTGATAAAGTCATTTTGCTTAACTGTATGAAGGAAAATAAATGTTTTCTCATTTACATTGGTGAGATTTAATTTTTACTATGAAAATAATACATGCACATGGTAAAAAGAAAAAAAAAAGGTCAAATAATACAGGAAGAGTGCAAAATGAAAGTCAAGTCTCCTTCCCATTCCCACAGACTCCCAATTCCACACTTCAGATTTTTATGCATATTGGTGTATTAATATATGCATATACACTTTTTAAAAAAAGTATTTATTTATTTTTTTGAAGTTCATTTATTTAAGCAATCTTTACACCCAACGTGGGGCTCAAATTCACCACCTGAGATCAAGAGCTGCATGCTCCACTAACTGAGTCAGCCAGGCGTTCCTACAAGTCATAATTTAAATATTAATGTGCATCTTGGGGCGCCTGAGTGGCTCAGTCAGTTAAGCGACTGACTTCAGCTCAGGTCATGATCTCATGTTCTGTGAATTCGGGCCCCGCAACGGGCTCTGTACTGACAGCTCAGAGCCTGGAGCCTACTTCAGATTCTGTGTCTCCCTCTCTCTCTGCCTCTCCCCAACCCATGCTCTCTCTCTCAAAAATAAATAAAACTTGAAAAAAAATTAAAAAAAAATACTAATTGCATCTTGATGTTTTTCACTTACAACAATGTATCTTCGAGATATTTTCACATCAGCACAAGATTGTGCCTTATTCTTTTTAACAGTTAATAGAGAATGTAAAATTAACTTCTGAAATGCCTCCAGAAGGTTCAGGAATTTATACTGCTACCAACATTTTCCCACACTCTCTAGCGTTGGGATTGCTCAAAGAATTTAATTTCCCATAATCAAAAAGATAAAAGTGGTACACCGCTGCTGTTTTATTTCTTAATTATGAATTCATTTAAGCATTTTTTTCATTTTTCCTGAAAGACCTGGCTAAGAAACATTTCCTTTGTTATGAACTTTCTACTTATGCCCTTTATCTACCCTATTATTGAGTTATTTCTCTTTGTCTTATTGATTTGTAAGACCTCTTTTAACAATGGAGAAATTGGCACCTAAATAAAATTTAATGTCTTTTTTTTTAAGACAACATATGACGGTTTACTTACCATTTATTAAATACACACACGCAATTGAATTGCCTTGATTTTTAGCAATATATCTTGTGGATCTTTCTATGATAGCACTTAGGGCTTGACCTTATTCTTCTTACAGTTTCATAGCACTCCATGGCTTCAATATGCCATACTTTTATTAAACCACTTCTCTATCAGAAGGTATTTAGATCGCCCTTAATTATTTGCTATTACAACCAATACTGCAAAAGAACATTCTTGCACCTGCACCTTTGGTACACATATGCAAGGGAAATCTCAGTCATGGAGAAAACCTATGCACACTTAAAAACTTTGACAAATATTGCCAAAAGTTCTCCAAGATCATCACCCCTGATTGTCCTACCCATAATGCACTATCCCACACCCTCAATCCACTAATACTGATCAAGCTTTTAAATCTAGATCTTCCTCAACTCTTTACCTAGAGTCTTCTCTTATAGTCAGTGCCCTGACTCATCTGTTCTTGCCAACCTGGCCCCTTGTCAGATATGCTCTTGCCAGGGGTGCCTGGGTGGCTCAGTCAGTTAAATGTCTGACTCTTGATTTTGTCTCAGGTCATGATCTCTTGGCTGTTGACTTTGAGCCCTGTGTTGGGCTCTGTGCTGACGGTGCAGAGCCTGCTTGGGATTCTCTTTCTCTCCCTTTCTCCCTTTCTCTCTTTCTCTCCCTCTGTCCCCGCACCGGACCTCAAAATAAATAAATAAACTTAAAAAATATATATATATATATATATATGGTCTTGCCACATAGGGCCTCTACACAGCACCTTCCCTCAGCCTGGCATTTTCAAAGACTGCAGAGTTCATCCTCGCTCTCTTACAGTCTTTGCTTAAATGCTATCTTACCTAACATCCTTGCAAAACTGAACCTTCCAACTGCTCCCTGATCCACCATCCACACTGGCCTTCCTACTTTGCTTTTCTCCAAGGTACATATCGCCATCAGACATACTATATAAACTACAAACTATAAACTACAAACAAGTTAACTTACTTGTTTATGGTCTATCTCCTGCCACTAAAATATAAACTTCATGAAGGCAGGGACTGAAAAATGGTATCTTGTTAAATAATCTGTACAGCACCATTTTACAAGCTTGAATCCATCCAACTTCATGGTAGTAAAGTTTCAGATATTTTTAATTATCCTCTCTAGACATGTTGTAACAATAAAATACTGAGAGCGTGCATGTTGCCCCTATGTTCCTGCAATGTGTGTGATGTGTGTGAATGTGTTTAAAACACATTCTTTTCTTTAAAAAAAAATTGTTTTAATGCTTATTTATTTTTGAGAGACAGAGGATAAGTGGGGGAGGGGCAGAGAGAGAGGGAGACACAGAATCCCAAGCAGGCTCCAGGCTCTGAGCTGTCAGCACAAAGCTCGATGAGGGGCCTGAAACCATGAACCCTTGAGATCAAGCTGGCAGCTTAACTGACTGAGGCACCCAGGTGCCCTGAAACACGTTATTTTCTATAGAAAGTTCAACTAGAGTGGGAAATGACAAATTGCTTCATGTGAAACACTGAGCGTGGTCAGGTATCAAATACAAAGTTTAGGAAATTGGTATACAGAGAGGGAAGGAACTGAATATCTCACACACTCACTCTTGTGAGGTTTTAACTATTGCTTTTTCTCTTGAGTAGATTCTTGGGCCTTCCTGGAAAACTCGAGAAAATGTTTCTTCTGACATAGCAGATTGGTATTAAGATAGAATTCAAGCCATTATCCAGTAACACCAGCAAAGGGTGCTGCTTTGTGAAAGAATGCAATTCCATCCCCTCTTACAATGGCACAGGAATGTTTGAGGAATGTACTGTGAAGCATGCAACTTGATCCGTTTATGTCCTGCAGATATGCATATATACAGTATCCCCAGTAATAAATGGTTGGAATACAAAAGTCCACATAAGGGAAAAATAAGCAGCTCCAATGAGAATATACACCACAAAAGTTCTTCTTACTGAAGTGAAATAGATATGTATGGGTGTATAATATATGTTTAAGATGTAGTGTTAAGTGAAGAAGTCGGGATGCATAATATTATTTATTGATAATACCGTTTGTGTCTTTAAAATTAGAAAAGAATAATAGTCGATCCTCATTTTGAGCCGATTCAGTATTTGCAAACGGTCCTACTCACTAAAATTTATTTCTAACTCCAAAATCAATACTCACAGCACTTTCATGGTCATTTGTGGAAATGCACAGAGCAGCAAAAAAATGTGAATTACCTGACACACTCGCATGCCAAGCTAAGGTCAAACACGGAAATGTTCCTCTGCCTCTTGTTTCCACTCTTGTACTATAAAGAAGTGTGCTTTCAAGATCTTATTTACTGCCATGGCTTTTGCATTTGGGGACTTTTTCTTAGTGATTTTGCTGTTTAAAATGACCTCCACTCAAACAGAAAGGGGAGGGTGTGCCATGACCTCTACTTAAACAGAAAGGGGAGGGTGGTGCCTGGCTGGCTCAGTTGGTAGAGCATGCAAGTCTTGATCTCAGTTGTAAGTTCGAGCCCCATGTTGCATGTAAACATTACGTAAAAACAAAATCTTAAGTGCTGGGAAAACTGGACAACGACATGCAGAAGAATGAACCTGGACCACTTTCTTACACCATACACAAAAATAAACTCATAAGTGGATGAAAGACCTCAGTGTAAGACAGGAAGCCATCAAAATCCTTGAGGGAAAGCAGGCAAAAACCTCTTTGATCTTGCCCGCAGCAATTTCTTACTCAACACATCTCCGGAGGCAAGGGAAACAAAAGCAAAAATGAACTACTGGGACCTCATCAAAATAAAAAGCTTCTGCACAGCGAAGGAAACAATCAGCAAAACTAAAAGGCAACCGACAGAATGGGAGAAGATATTTGCAAATGACCTATCAGATAAAGGGTTAGTATCCAAAGTCTACAAAGAACTTATCAAACTCAACACCCAAAAAACAAATAGTCCAGTGAAGAAATGGGCAAAAGACATGAATAGACATTTTTCCAAAGAAGACATCCAGATGGCCAACCAACACATGAAAAAATGCTCAACATCACTCATCATCAGGGAAATACAAATCAAAACCACAATGAGATACCACCTTACACCTGTCAGAATGGCTATCATTAACAACTCAGGAAACAACAGATGTTGGTGAGGATGCGGAGAGAGGATCTCCTTTGCATTGTTGGTGGGAATGCATGCTGGTGCAGCCACTCTGGAAAACAGTAGGGAGGTTTCTCAAAAAACTAAAAATAGAACTACCCTACGACCCAGCAATTGCACTACTAGGCATTTATCCAAGAGATACAGGTGTGCTGTTTCGAAGGGACACATGCACCCCCATGTTTATAGCAGCACTATCAACAATAGCCAAAGTATGGAAAGAGCCCAAATGTCCATCAATGGATGAATGGATAAGAAGATGTGGTATAGATATACAATGGAGTATTACTCAGCAATCAGAAAGAATGAAATCTTGCCATTTGCAACTATGTGGATGGAACTGGAGGGTATTGTGCTAATTGAAATTAGTCAGAGAAAGACAAAAACCATATGACTTCACTCATATGAGGACTTTAAGAGACAAAACAGATGAACATAAGGGAAGGGAAACAAAAATAATATAAAAACAGGGAGGGGTACAAAACAGAAGAGACTCATAAACATGGAGAACAACTGAGGGTTGCTGGAGGGGTTGTGGGAGGGGGGATGGGCTAAACGGGTAAGGGGCATTAAGGAATCTACTGAAATCATTGCTTCACTATATACTAACTCATTTGGATGTAAATTTTAAAAAATAAAAAATAAAGTTAAAAAAATAAAAATAAATAAAATCTTAAAAAAATAATGTAAAATAAAATAAAATAAAATAAAATAAAATAAAATAAAATAAAAAACCTCCAGTGCTGAAATGCTGTCTAGTGTTCCTAAGCAAAGACTGCTCTACGTCTCATGGAGAAACTTCATGTGTTACATAAGCTTCATTCAGGCATGAGTTACAGTGCCACTGGCTGTGGGTTCAGGGTTAATGAATGAACAGTACACATTAAATAAGATGTCTTTAAACAGATATACACATAAAACAAGGCTATGTATTAATCGGTTATCAAAAATGTCGTGACCAGAAGCTCTCAGGAACCTAATCGTGTATGCATAAAGGTTCTGCATTTGCTAATTCAGTGTTTGTGGTGACTATGGAAGATAACTACCATGAATAATGAAAAGTAACTGTATTTATAATTGCTTTGTACACGCATAGAACATCTCTGTAAGGGTACACTGGCTATCTACAGGGAGGGGCACTGTGGTTTACAAAGGGATATATTCCTTTATATTCCTTTATATTGAATACATTTTTCAGTGCATGCCCTTGTATAATTTTTAATTTTATACCATGCCTGTTCTTAATTATTTTTTAATGAATAAAATTAAGGTTAAAGATAAACTAGAAGAATGCTAACAGCAGAATGCTGAACAAATAGTTTTTATGGGCTATCCGCAGTCGAATTATATAAAGATAACAGACAATTAATTACCAAATTATCTCGTTTTTAGTCAGACTCAGTAAAGTTTTAATATGACTATTTCAAGGAGTTATAATGAGCCATTTTTCTGAATATAGATATTTTGGACAATTTCTTCCCTTAGAATTTTTTTTCTTTTTCTTTTTTTTTTTTTTTTTTTTTTTTTGCATTTTTCCTCCTGTCTGCCTGCTGCAATGATAAGATTTATATTTTCCTTAAGGAAACAAAACATCTAGTGGCAGTTTTTCCACCTCATTTAACACGTTACAATTTCTACTGTTAACATCTTAGTTCCTTTTATCAAAATCTCCTTGCTGGAGAGGTGGAGGTGCAGGAATCTCCACCCCAGACTTGCATCAATCACTTCTGCTTTCAGCAGGAGCGCATCTGCCCTCAGATGAAAACTTCACAACAATGAATGCTTAACCACTGGAACTAACTCCAGTTACTATAGAAATACAAGCTTAGAATCTGGATTTACAATTCCATTTTTAATAACATATTTGAAGGTACCCCAAACACAATGCATGGCAAAATAACTTCTAGTCTTTACTTAACTTCTACTATATGCCAGGCGCTTGACATACAGTTTTTTGTTTTGTTTTTGTTTTTCCTTAAGTAGGCCTCATGCCCAGCATGGAGCCCAATGCAGGGCTTGAACTCAAAACTCTGAGATCAAGACCTGAGCTGAGATCAAGAGTCAGATGCTTGACTGACTGAGCCCACAGGTGCCCCTTGGTATACATTTTCTAATTAGATCCTCACATCCCTGAAAAGCATTTGCTGTGATACTCATTCAAGGCAAGGAACATGAGGGGACCCTGGGTGGCTCAGTTAGTTGAGCACCCAACTCTTGATTTTGGTTCAGGTGATGATCCCAGGTGGTGGGATCAAGGCACGCATTGGGCCCCATGCTGAGCTTGGAGCCTGATTGAGATTCTCTTTCTTCCTCTGCCCCTCTCCCCAGCCCTGTCTCTCTCTCTCTCTCTCTCTCAAAAAAAAAAAAAAAAAAAAAAAAAAAAAGACCAGGAACATAAGTCTTCAATAGGTGAATAATTTGCTTAAGGTCACCCAGGTAGTAAGTGGCAGAGCTAGGATTTAAACTAAATGTTCTGTATCCAAGGCTGTGCAAAGAAAAACTGACTTCCTGTGAACAAATATGAACCAATCACATAGAAATAATACAGAACCACACTGAGAATATAATGAACTCCAAACTATCAAATATGACTCAAATGTGCAATCAATATCTGAGTGTTGTTCAGAAATAAAACAGAAAGCAGAGGCCTATTCTAGTGCAAGCCATAGTTCTCTGACAAAGGCTTTTTGTATTTATTGTCCTGTCTAGGACCCTCTTTTCTCCTACATGTTTCCAGGGCTAACATGTAATCTTCTCCGTGATCTTCTCATTTGCTAACATCTCAGACGATAACTTTAGGGAGGCCTTCACAACAGCCCCCACCCTAGCTAAAATGTGGGGCTTCTTGTGGTCCCATGTCACCTCCTATCACATGGTTATTTTATTTTCATTGTAGCACTTATCAACATCTAACATTATTTTGTTTATGTATTTGTTTGCATGCTTAATGCCTCTCTGACCTAGGGGCATGTATGGTCCATGAGAGCAAGAGCCTTGCCCTGAATGTGTCTGGTGAGTAAATGAAATTCTGCAAATAGTTACTGACCTTACTGTATATTGTAGCAGGTTTGATTACAAGTCAAGTCTTATCATCAATGAGTATAAAATGTGATAAAGGTGATAACACAAATAACAACTAACCTTATTACAAGAAAATCAGCCAGAGTTTAACCCTAAAGAAGAGATAGGGGCTGCAAATATCAAAACCATTTAGAAAACCTTTAAAAGTTTTTTGAAGGTGGTGGTGCCGAGTTGGGCTTTCTGGTAAGTTTTAAAAGTAAGAAAAGTGGACAGATATTCCAGGTGAGAGAAACAAAGGAAAAGGATGGGATGGAAATACATGAGAAACAGGAAGTGGTTCAGTCTGCCAGGGTTATAGGTTGTTCATAGGAAAAAGGGAAAAGTAACCATAAGACCAGAAGGGTGAGTTGAGGTTATAGTGCAAAAACCTTGTGTATCAGAGTGGGAAATTGGAGTCAATGTAATAGGCAACTTGGGAGCAATGAAAAGTTTTCTAGGCCTAGTTGTAACATGATGTTTCTGAATACTTGGTGAGAAGGTAAAAAAAATCTTGTTTGATTAGGACCTCTGTTATGTTGAAAGCAAGGCAAAATTCACATGGATGCCCAGGTAGTCACTCAGCAAAAGCTATCTTTTAAGAAGGGCTGATAAGGTGCTGGACATTTGGTAAGCAATTTACACACTTTCTCTAGTTCAATTCTTACCACAGCCCAATTTGATGATCCCAATTACACACTGAGAAATGGAGGCCCAAGGACATTAATGAGCGTACTCAAATTCACCAAACCATTAAGTGGCCAGGGTGGGTCTGGAACTTGGTGTGTCTGAATCTACAGGTACCAGGCTTTCATACACTGCTTCTCTAATGACAAGTTCAGGGTAAGGGAAGTTGACGCCACAGCTCAGAAAAGAAAAAAGGGAAATTGCATGTGTTGGCAGGAGTATTATGACCCCAGCACTAGGTACACAGGTTCACATAAGACAACTATCATAAGTCTGCCATCGAGATACCATGAAGATTTGCTAAAAGAAAGAAAACAAGATGGAAGGCAGGCAAGTAGGCTGCTTGTTTCTGATGAAAGGAAGCAGTCTTGAAAAGTAATGCAGAGTGTGGCCTTTCTGTGTGTTCAATCTTTATAATGTCTATCCAAATTGCAGCCAACAAATGAGCTCATGTAGCAGGTTTGACCTTTATTCTGGAAAAAAAAAAAAAAAAAAGAGACCTGGCTTTTAACTAGTTGGACAAGAAATACAGAGTATTTGCTTGGTGTCTGCAAACAATAAACTCAAAATGGCAAAGCTTGCCAGTATTCTCTCAGGTGAAAATATATGTGAAATAAGAAAGACATGAAAACAATACCAGGGAGGGGCTCAGTCATGATCTCATGGCTTCTAAGTTCGAGTCCCATGTCGGCCTCTGTGCTGACAGCTTGGGGCCTGGAGCTTGCTTCGGATAGTGCATCTCCCTCTCTTTCTGCCCCTCCTCTGATTGTGTACATGCACTCTCTCTCTCTCTCTCTCTCAAAAATAAATAAACAATAAAAAATAATTAAAAAAAAAAGCAATACCAGGGAAAACTGTTGCAGTTGAACCGTATGCTTTTGCCATTTCATAAGTCAAAATACTTAAGTATTGGTAATTTCATATAGTTCATCCTCAATATTATTTGGGTTTGTGAAAGAAGAGGGCATTATATTTGTCCTTGATTTACGTGTTTCCTTCCTGCCTTCCAGAGCTACTCCAATTCCTCAGTCTGGCTTCCAAGCTGCCCATCTACCCTCACCTATCCAGCCTCATTCCCCCCAGCAATTCCATGTAAACCTCAGTCAGGCTGGGCTGCATCTCCCCTCAGCTTCTAGATCCTGTTCTACTAGCACTGCAACAAACAGAGTGGGTACAACTGAGCTCAATTTGCCAAGCTCTCAGAAACACAGCAGAGCTGCGTGTTAACTTGTGGCTAGGTGATGGGCAGGGCAAGCATTGCTTCTGGAGTTGGGCATGCTTGAGTTCTAATCCTGAATTAGTCACATAGTCACTATGGGGTAGAGATGACTCAGTTTCTTTCACTAACAGTTATAATGATTCCTGTCAGGATTATCAAAGATTTATCAAATAAGGTATGTGGAGGTTGCCAAGTAACACCTCCTTTGAAAAACCAAATGTTTACCTGGGCATTGGAGAGAATCCAAGAATTTCCAAGGACAATCCTACATCTTCTGCCTATAACCTTTGGCTCACCAGGAAAGGTGGGAAGGAAGGGTGGTCTTCTCAAGCAAGAAGAACAATTAGGCTTCTCTATATTCCTAACAAATTATCAGCTGGTGATCCTATTTTCAATACACTTGGCCACCACCTCTGTGACAGCCACAGAGTCTGGCAGTACTGGGATAGCTCATCAGCAAAAGCCCAGCTCAGAGCTGATCTTCAGGGAAATTAATGACAGCATTACTGATTCTCTGGGTACTGTGACTTCCAACTTGCTATCAGGTAAGATCACAGGAAAGTGACTTTGACCATGTTCATTTGGCTCCTAGGCTGTAGTGTTCTTTGACATTATATCACTTACTTTACCCCAAAGGTTGCTGTTTTGTTTTGTTTTGTCCTTGACTTCCAGAAAAATCAAGCAGCTCTCCTGAGCAACAGACACCCACCTTTTTTCTCAGATAACAACTCCCTTAAATTCTTGTGTTTCTACTTTTGCTCTGGCTGACAGAAAGCAGCTGACAGCACTGTCTCAACCTCAGCACTCTGTAATCTGTCATGATTGGCATATTGGACAACACACGGGATTCTACTGTGACCACCTAAAACGTCAACTCCCACTACTCCTTCTTGTCAATCCAACTATAAGCTCTCAAGGCTCCTGCCTCTTAATGAAATCTTCCCAAACATCTCACTACATAGTGATTTTCCTTTCTGAGTTACTGTAATTCATTCCGATATTACAGCACTTGAGTATTTGCTCGCAATATGGCAATCTACCTGTATTTTGCATGTAGATTTCTCTTTCTGAATGGATCACAATTCAAACAGACTGAGATATTTACAGAGGGTCTCTACCTATCATAGGACATTGCCTTCTTGTCCTTCTTGCCTGTCTCTTGCATGTCAGGCACACTCTGATCTCTCAGTAATCACCAGCTGGCTTGACCCAAGAACAGACTGAACAGCCTGGATGCACACAGATGACCAAGGCATCTGAAAGTCTCTCCACTGGCAAAAATATATTACATGTATCTAGACACACTTTTGATTCCCCGGAATAAAAACTTAATTCCATCTTCAAAAGGATCATGATTACAATTTTGATATACACGCAGTTAAAACTGTGTATATATGTTTGTATTTGTACATGTATAATATGTGTATGTTTTACAAATTGGCCATGTTGTTCTGTACATAGGCATTTTTCCCCTCAGCAATATATGATGTGCATTTTCTGTCAAGACATATTCTTCAGTAATATAATTTTAATGGGTACACAGAGGTCTATTAAAGATTTTTGGAGGGTATGGATGTTTTTTTTAGAGGGAGACAGAGGAGACCTTTCCATAAGAATATTCTTGACTACAATTGATCTCAGTCAAGAACATACAATTAGCTCACATCATCTTTTGAAAAATATTTATCTAGAGTTCTTATTTCTTTAGAGGCATCAGAACAGAATGCCTATGTCAAAGTTTAAGGCTGTTCCTATTGTTTGTATATAAAACTTTTTGAGGCCTTTATTTAGGTGCTGACAAGTGTCATGGCAATTAAAGAAGTCCTTTCTTGTATTTTTTTTAATGTTTATTTATTGTTGAGAGAGAGACAGAAAGGCAAAGCACAGGTAGGGGAGGGGCAGAAAGAGGAAGAGACACAGAGTCTGAAGCAGGCTCCAGGCTCAGGCTCTGAGCTGTCAGCACAGAGCCCAACACGGGGCTCAAACTCTCAAGCCGTGAGATCATGACCTGAGTGGAAGTCAGACGCTTAAGCAACTGAGCCACCCAGGCGACGGCTTGTATTTTTTTTTTTTTAATGTGTATTTATTTTTGAGGGAGAGAGTGTGAGTGGGGAAGGGGCAGAAAGAGAGGGAGACAGGGGATCTGAAGCGGGCTCTGCAACGACAGCAGAGAGTCCCATGTGGAACTTGATCTCACAAGCCACGAGATCATGACCTGAGCCAAAGTCGGACGCTTAGCCAACTGAGCCACCCAGGCACCCTCCTTTCTTGTATCTTTGGTACAAATTTTAGATTTAGTGCTTGATTCCAATTGGAAGACCTGATTAGGGATGTTTACTAATTAAGATTAATGTTTTTATAGAAATTTGCCTTCGTATCACTTTATGAATAGAGCTCAGAATGTAAGTGAACATAAAAGAGATTACTCAAAGAAAAAAAATTAAGTTTTCAAGAATGAATCAGCATTTTCTGGCTGTATTTTTAACTTGTTCTATGAGCCCTGTATTGCTATAAATTAGTAGAATAAGAGTCTAATTCGGGGCCCTGGGTGGTTCAGTTGGTTGAGTGTCTGGCTCTTGGTTTCGGCTCAGGTCACGATCAAACAGTTTGTGAGTTCAAGCCCCACATCAGGGTCTGCACTCAGCATACAGCCTGCTTGGAATTCTCTCTCTCTCTCTCTCTCTCTCTCTCTCTCTCTCTCTCCCTCAAAACAAACAAACAAACAAACAAACAAACAAAAAGGAAAGCAAATCTTTTTTTTTTTTTTTTAAAGTCCAGTTTAAAAGATACAATCAGAACTTCTTCGAAAACTGCCCATCTCTTCTGGTTACTAGCTCTGTGTTCTTTTGCAAGTTAACTTATCTTCTCTGTGCCTAAGGTTCCTCAGTTGCGAAACATGCCCTCACAAAGCATATTCTATAAAACGGAGGGTTAGTGACTCAATGTTCAGAAAGTCCTTCGTAGGCTCAGGGTAAGCTCTCAATCACTGCTAGCTAATATCCTTATTACATGCCCAAAAGAGATCTTTAAACAAACATTACAACTTCCAGCAAACACTTCAATCACCTTCCATATCCATAAGTGCAGTGGCAAAGGCTTCCCTGTGTATGTGTGCATTTGCAATTTTCCACCTTTTCCAAAATTCTCTCCTGATTCTCTCTTCAGAGACCACAGCAATTTTTTTGACCTAATTCTTATCTCCTTTAATAAAACTTTAAATCTCCAGCTTTAAAGGCATACTTTGTGATGATAGCTAAAATGCTGCCCAGTGTTCCTAAGTGCAAGAAGGCTGTGATGTGCCTTACGGAGAAATATGTGTGTTAGATAAGCTTCCTGCAGGCGTGAGTTCTGAGGCTATTGGCTGGGAGTTTAATATTAAAGAATCGACAGTACATGTTAAGTATAAAGTATCTTGAAACAGAAGCACACATAAAACATTGGTCAGTTGACAAAATTGTTACGACCAACGGCTTGCAGGACCTAACAGTGTTACTTCCTTTGTGAGCAGTGTTTCGGAATTTGCTAAGTGTTCCCAGAGACTTTATAGAACATAACTACCGTAAGGAATGAGAATCAACTACCTCTGACAAGAACACGGATTAGAAACAGAGAGTACTAATCCATCTAGGCAATAAATTAGACCCTGGGAAGGAAGAGCTTTCTAGAATATAATCCATACTTGATACTAGTTACTTACATGAGTGATTATCTCCTTCTTAAGAAATGTGATCAGACTTTGCTTAGTGTAAAATAAATGCTTGCAAAAATAAGCATTTGTGTTATCCCAATGTATTTAAAATTCTCACTGATTTTTTTTTTTTTTTTTTTAATATTGTGGATTTCTGCCAAGGGGTTTGAGTCTGAATACAGTGAAACAATGAACATATGTCCCCTGGAGTATGGGGCCTTTGTGTCTGAGCCTATGCTATATAGTGCAGTGAAAACCATAAAAAGCAGCAATACTCCCAGATCTCCCAAACCTGCTTTTGTTCAGGTTCTAAGTACAGAAGAAAAGCAAAATCTGCTGTCACACTGACTTTGCACAATGCATATGTTCAACCTTCCAATCAGCCCTGTGCTGAGTAAACCTACAGGTCTGTTTAAGAAGTACAGAAAGCACACAATGCATCACCATAATAGCATACTATTTCATCCATTGATTTTATCAGCTTATCTGTGTATTCAAATAGCACCACTGACCTGCTTCTCCGCCTAGACAACATAAATTGTTGGGTGTGACTTAGTCAAGCGTGAGAATGAACACAAACAGGAAAATGTAACACAGGCTATCAAGGCCCAGAAGCAGGCAGTAATAGAAGCAGGCAGAATGTGATCCCAGCAGACCAATTCGCTCTCTGAGCACCAGTCCCAGGATGGCAGTAACTGCTCTAAGTTATGTTAATGCCCCTAATGATATCCCCAACCCCCTTTATTTTCTCATCCTAGAACATCCACATCTAAAACATTTCAAAAGACTCCTGACCATCATTTAAAACTTTATTAGACCCGATAAGAATGGATTCTTCACTTGATTTCTAGATTTGCAGGAGGCCATCTAATGTAATTTACCCTGTTGTTTATTAAATAGTCCATGTCACTCCACCTATGGCTGCATTATGCCAAAACAACGTCCTGAACTATAAAAAGAGTAAAGTAAAATGACATTGCCTTCAATGCATGGTAAAAAAAAAAAAAAAAAAAAAAAAAAAAAAAAAAAAAAATCAAATATTGGGATGTAAAGCCATTCAGCCATTTAAAAAGTTTTTTAACTTTTATTTATTTTTGAGAGACAGAGACAGAGCACAAGTAGGGGAGGGGCAGAGAGAGAGAGGGAGACACAGAATCCGAAGCAGGCTCCAGGCTGTGAGCTGTCAGCACAGAGCCCCACATGGGGCTTGAACTCACAAAGTGAGATCATGACAGGAGCCTAAGTTAGATGCTTAACCAACTGAGCCACCCATGCACCCCCCACCCCATGCAGCCATTTTAAATACATATCTTCATAATGAAGAATGCCGTTCCTCTTGAACATGAATCGAAAGAAAAAATTAAGAGTTCAGATGGCATCTCTTTTTGCATGTGGCCTTACTGAATCAGACTGGACTTAACTGAGAGTTTTCTATCTTTCCTGCACGAAGATGGATACTCCTACTGTTAACACATGCTCACCAGGCCGGATTTGCTTCCCCTATATTACATCTGTCACAGGTGCA
Source organism: Prionailurus viverrinus (assembly GCF_022837055.1). NCBI lineage: Eukaryota > Metazoa > Chordata > Mammalia > Carnivora > Felidae > Prionailurus > Prionailurus viverrinus. Next base: position 113,510,382 of record NC_062564.1, on the reverse strand, counting down.
AAATCTACAGGTACAGAATAGATTTAAAGCACCAGATGGGGCACCTGGGTGGAAGTTAAGCATTTGACTCTTGGTTTCGGCTCAGGTCATGATCTCACAGTTTGTGAGTTCAACCCCTGCATCAGGCTCTGTGCTGGCAGCACGGATCCTGTTTGTAATTCTCTCTCTCTCTCTCTCTCTCTCTCTCTCTCTCTCTGCCCCTCCCCCACTTAGGCTGCCTGTCTCTCTCAAATAAATAAACTTAAAAAAAAATAGAGCACAGTCCCCTTTACCTATATTTTTACTCTTACCCTAGAGTTGGCATATCTATGCACTTAAGTCAATCCCAAAAATTTAATGCAGTGAATAAACATAACTACTTCTGCTGAGTGCAGTTAACACCTAGGATACTTGTCATCTATTAACCAGTCATTCCTTTCTCTTCTCCATACTTCCTGATGTGATCTCATGGATCATGTAATCTAAGAATGTGTAAATTCCAGGTATTTTTTAATTTCTGCAGACACTCTAAGTAAAATTTATAATTAACAAACTAAAAAGAAATAGTCATTGTTGGGCTCATACATGATTGGGACATAAAAGTATAATGTTCTTGCATGGGGATAGAAGGGGGATGAAAATTTCTAGCTCTCAGGGTTGCGGTGAGTGGACCATGAGATAATGTGAATATACTATATAAAATGTTAAATACCAACACATTTAACTTTCAATGATAACAGTATAACTAAAACTTATATGCTGTTAATGAATGCTTTACATGCATTAATTCATTTAGTCAATGCAGCAACTCTATCAGATCGGTATTATTTGCCACATTTTAGGTTTTGTTTTGTTTTGTTTTAAATTTTGAGAGAGAGAGAGAAAGAGAGAGAGAGAGAAAGCATGAACGGGGAGGGGCAGAGAGAGAGGGAGAGAGTGTCCTAAGTAGACCCCACTGTTGTCAGTGCAAAAACTGAAATGGGATTTGATCTCAATAACGACACCATGACCTGCACCAAAATCAAGATTCAGATGCTTAACCGGCTGAGCCACATTTTAAAAATAAGGAAACTAAGGTTTAGAGAAGATATATAACCTCTCAACACTGTATAGCGAGAACAAGGAAGAGCTCAGCGAGAGCTGAACAAGGAAGGACTCAAATCCAGTCCAGTCCTAGAGTCAGACTATACCATCTCTCTACACAATGTTACTATTTCCAGCATATGCTATTTGATCCAACAGAGACAGTAACCACTACTTTTTCCAAAGCAGTGCCTTGCTTTGGATGGTTAGGTAAGACAAGCATTGAGTTTACGTACTGAGTATCTGAAGATGACTGACACACATGGATATCAATGATCCCAGTATTTTGTCAATGTTGGGTCAAGTTTTAGGACTCCCACATGTCAGGTAACATGCAGAACTATTCTTTCATAATCATTTGTTGGTACTTTGTTTGGAAATTATTCTTATGCTTCCATTAGAAGATTAGAATTTCAATCTCTATCTTTAGGGATCAAGGAGTAATTCACATGATACATTTACATTTAACATCACCATGAATAAGTCAAAGCATCCACTTTTTAATAAGACCATTCTGTTGGTAAGGAGTCATGTAAAAAGTACCAAAATGAGTTTTATTGAAGCCTTAAATCGTTTCTGTCTTCTATATGTTTTTGTAACAGGCACAGTGGAGGATAATGGAACAGCACAGTGGAAACATAATGGAACAGTTTCCTCCTTTGCTAACAGAAAACTTAAACCAATATTTTTTGGAATGCAATGTGCCCAGCCCTGAGACAAAGCAAAACTGGTATGAGCATCTCAAGGCAATTAGTTTCTTTGTCAGCAGTCTAAGGGTGGGCAAAACAATCACAGTCCTCTTTGCCAGTGAATGGGCCAAGAGTGAGGCATGTGACCCAGGCCTGGCCAATGGGATGTTGCTATAGCAAATTCTTATATAAGCTTATTGAGAATAAGTTGTCTGGGAGGCTTCTCCTTAACAAAGAAGAAAACTAAGAGAAGGCACTTTGCTGCCTCCTTTCTCTTCTGCTTGGAAAGCTGGAGTGAGGACAGATGCTTGGGGATATGGCAGCCATCTGTGGCCACGAAGAAAACAGTGCTGATACATTAAGGGTGGCAAGACAAAAACTCCCATAGGACCTGGAACATTGATGACATTATTAAACCACTAAGCAACTGCAGAGGCTCCCAATCATACTTATTCTTATATGAAATAGTTAAAATGTTTTATGTTTGAAGCCACAGTTAATTATGTTCTGTTATTTGCATTTGAAAGCATCTCAACATAGTTCCTTGATTGGCGGGTATATACTACATAGCAAACTGAGGATTATTATCCAAAGAGGACATAATCCATGGAAGGAACTAATCTGAAATGTATAGTATTTTTATTCCACTGATCAAATTTAAAACCATTTTAGTACTATTATTCAATGTATTCTTTTTGCACTTTTAAAGCTACTAGTTTTTCCTTCTAAAAATAACAAAACAGGGGTGCCTGGGTGGCGCGGTCGGTTAAGCGTCCGACTTCAGCCAGGTCACGATCTCGCGGTCAGTGAGTTCGAGCCCCACGTCAGGCTCTGGGCTGATGGCTCGGAGCCTGGATCCTGTTTTCCATTCTGTGTCTCCCTCTCTCTCTGCCCCTCCCCCGTTCATGCTCTGTCTCTCTCTGTCCCAAAAATAAATAAAAAACGTTGGAAAAAAAATTAAAAAAAAAAAAAATAAATAAATAAAAATAACAAAACAAATAATACACCGACTGAAAAGAGTGACATGTGTTCTCTAACTTTTCACATGGTAGCTGGAACATCACAATGAAGAAACATAATTCTCCCATTTACAGTTTGGTGAGGGAAATACTTAACAACACAGAAAAATTTCCATTCTATATTAAGAAAAATGTCAGGTTATAGAAAAACATGGTATGAATTCTATGAGTATGTTTTTTGTTAAAAAGAGAAATAGAACAATTGGAAGAAAGTTTTAAAAAAATTAGCACCAAAATGTTAGTGTTTATCTCAAGGTAACATTTATTTTCTTATTTTTGCTTATTTGTGGTTTCCTACATTTTCTACAATGTTACTTAAACTTACTTAGTCCAGGCCTATCCACTGAAAGAAGAAATCACAACTGAATGAAGTTTATTGCTTTTAAAATATTTCTGTGACAATACATATTTTTGCATTATCAAAATGAATCCTAATATTCTCTACATAAGTAAAATCTTCAGGAAAAAACAAAGATTACATGTAAATCTCAATAATTCCTGGCCTCTAGGTGCATATAATTTAATTGATGAAGCAAAACAATATACACATAAATTTCAGAAAAGGGGGTAGAAATACTAAACCTGTATTTTATTTATTTATTTATTTTTTGGGAAATACTAAACCTTTAAACTCAGCTGAACTCCTGAGAAAACACGAGCATTACTTTTCATTTCCACACGAAAAACAATGTAAGCTAACTATTAAAGACAACTGGCAAGCTATTGATGGTCTGGCCCCAGATCAATGAAAACAAAATTTATAGGCTACTTGGGGAAACTGCTATATTCCAAATGCCCTTGACTTTGCATATAAAGCAGACATTGGAGCTGTTATGCTGTAGCTATCCAATGAAAACAGCTTAGATCTATTACAGTATGTCTAGATATGACAAACTATAAACAAACAAAAAAAGAGCCTGTGCATTCTTTCCACTAAGTAAAATCTCATCCTGGAAAGGCCATTCAGCTACACCGTGTTTTGTTATTTTCTGTACACCACTGTGAGTACCAGCTTCAGAGTCCCTATACCTTCTCCCTCCAGCATTACTGAGAAAAAAAGGAACTTCTGGACACCAAATGCTTTGTGGAGAAGAAATATTCTCCACAGAAAGTTTAGTAGTCAGATGAGGAACTCTTAGATCTCTGAGGCCAAACATGGCTATTCTTTAGCCATGATATAATTCTCAAAACCATGGTAATCTTTTTGTTTTGTTTTGTTTTTTGTTCCATGTAGTTTTCCATTGTGAGTATTATTTCATCTATGTAATGCCAGTTCAAAAAAAACAACTGTCTGGTTTGCCTGAATTATTCACATGAAATAACATTTACAATCTGAGCCCAGCCATCAGTTACATCACTGACCACTTCTTGTCATAGCAGAACTAAAGAAGAGATTAGCATCGAAAAGAAAAAAAAAAAAAAAGAGAGAGAGAGAGAGATTAGCATCAACATTTGCTTGATTAAAAAAAAAAGCTCAACTAGTAGTAAGGGTTTATTTTTTAAATCACCACAATATTCATATTATATAGTACTACAATTTAAGCTTATTTTCAAAATAAATGTAAATATTTATCAAGCATTTATAGTATGTGGCAATTTGTCTGAATGTTTTAAGTTTATCAAAAGTTTATAATATTTAACTTTTTGTCTTGATGTTTTAAAAAATCAAATACAATCATATGGACCTTACTCTCTCCTGGCAGAAACTGCATCTACATATCCACAGAGATTGTGTAAGTCACAACATTTTATGCTTAGTATATTGTAATTTTGATATTAGACTGATATAAACATGTTGTTCTGGACTATGAAACTACGTATGCTTTCTTTTGGGGTGGTTTCCAAAATTAAAAAAATACATTTCTTTCTTTTTTTTTTTTTTTAAATGTTTATTTATTTCTGAGACAGAGAGAGACAGAGCATGAGCAGGGGAGGGGCAGAGAGAGAGGGAGACACAGAATCTGAAGCAGGCTCCAGGCTCTGAGCTGTCAGCACAGAGCCCGACACGGGGCTCAAACTCACAAACCGTGAGATCATGACCTGAGCTGAAGTCCGTCGCTCAACTGACTGAGCCACCCAGGCACCCCCCAAAATACATTTCTATAATAGGAGAAAGGTTCCTTAAAAAAAAAATTACCTGAGGGGCACCTGGGTGGCTTAGTGGGTTGAGTGTCCAACTTTGGCTCAGGTCATAATCTCAGGGTTTGTGGGTTGGAGCCCCACGTTGGGTTCTGTGCTGACAGCTCAGAGCCTGGAGACTGCTTCACATTCTGTGTGTCTGTCTCTGCCCTCTCCCCTGTCTCTCTTAAAAATAAATAAACATTAAAATTTTTTTTTAATTACCTGAAAAGAGATAAATATACCTTTTCTTCTCAGGTTACAGAAGAAAGTCACAAATGTTCAGCAGATTAAATTTTTAAATTTACTTCAAAAAAAATATCTTTTGGGAAATAACACTCTTAAAAATAATCAAGTCTAATATACCTAACACATAGTAAGTATCCAATATTTTCCTTAGTATTCTTTTTTGCTCCTGTAGGATATTTCTACCTACTGTTTGTTTTCTTACATCTGGAAAGAATATATATTTTTTAATGTTTATTATTTTTGAGAGAGAGACAGAGGGCGAGCAGGGGAGGGGCAGAGAGAGAGGGAGACATAGAATCCAAAGCAGGCTCCAGGCTCTGAGCTGTCAGCACAGAGCCTGACATGGGGCTCAAACTCATGAACTGTGAGATCATGACCTGAGCCAAAGTCAGACGCTTAACCGACTGAGCCACCCAGGCACTCCCAGAAAGAATATTTAAGTTATCTATAGCTTATGAGCAAAACTTTTTCTAAATTTATAGAAATGATAAAATAAAAAGATCAAATCATTTACAGAGATTTTTAAAAACTATAGCCCATATGATTTGCAACCATTCTCCTCTAACCTCCCTGTCCCCTCTCCTGTGGCCTTTTGTTTGTTGGTGGAGACAATGGAGAGGAAAAGACGAGTGTGGAATGAATGGCAGGTCTTCCTAAATACAGGTAACATAAAAAACAAACAAACAAACAAAAAAACCAAAAAAACCACAAAAGACTACTTTTCCTGTATTCAAATGGCAATCCCCCATCTTTTTATAAGAGGAAGTCCAAAAGAAGCAAGGATTCAAAGCAATGCCCAGGACTGATAAGATCTCCTGTACAAAGCAGTCTTTGAAAAAGCTGTCACAGTCTTGCTAACCTCATCCCTAGAACTTCTCACCAGATGAAGACACACCAGGTTCTCTGGACCCACAGAGCCTTGGCCTGTGCACTAGACTCACCCTTAAAACCTTCATTTTAGACTAACAAAATCCTTCTAGCGCCTTTAAATGAAATACAATCTTCCAGGAATTCTGCAATTCTGGATATATTTGTTAATGATGTTCCAGGTATGTGTGCAGCATCTGTTTCCAGGTGCCACAAGGTCCCTAAGCCAATTATCGTGTTCATTTTTTTCTCTCTGGGGACAGGTTTATGTTTAATCTTTTATCTCTATTAGATTAGAGGACTATTGTCCCTGGGGAACCTTTGCCCTATTAGATACCTTCCTGAAGCCCGTGCATAAAAGTTGTAATGTTAAAGTGAAACTAATGTCTTTTATCAACTCCCCAACCCCTGCTTAAAGATGTATTACCCCTTCTGACTAAAACATAATCGAACTTAATAATTTACAATTGGAGAAAGAGAAGGAAATTTATTGTGACATCAATAGGATGGCTCACCTCTAGCTTAATCTGAGAAAGTGTATTTATTTCAAGTAAGATTGTGCAGTTCAGTGTCCTTACAAATTGTGTTTATGTTTAACTGTACTGCTTTTTGAAATATTTATTAAAAAATGCATTAGTTTTTAAGGAAGTGTTTGTTACCTAATATTAAATACATCTTTGTAAAAGGATAGTTCTATTATAAAATAGTAAATACTCTACAATTAATGCAGAAAAATGGGAGTAAGACTACAGGCATAATCACACTACCCAGAGGGGGGCCGGGGCGGCTCAGTCTGTTAAGCGTCATTCTTGGTTTCAGCTCAGGCCATGACCTCACGGTTCATGAGTCTGAGCCCCGCTTCAGGCTCTGTGCCGACAGTGTAGAGACTGCTTGGGATTCTCTCTATCCCCACTCCCCCTTCTCTACCCTTCCCTGCTCATGCTCTCTCTCTCTCCTTCGGTCTCTCAAAATAAGTAAATAAGCTTAAAAAATCCCCACCACCCTTGTGTATTCAGAATATTAAAAAGATTATAGAAAACTGGAAGAGCAAAAGGAGAAATAACCACCACTTTACCATCTTTATACAAACAATTACCTTTAATCATTTTGTATTATTTTCTTCCTGATCTTTGTTCCTTGCGCATACAGTCCCACCCACCCCTCATTGTAGGTAAGTCTTTGGACTTCTTTCTGATTAGAGTAGATGGTTTGAGTGCCTAGTAAAGAACTAATAATCCCCAACAATTAGCACAGTTTCACTAAGAATTGGTCATGATAAATTAATACCTTTTTTTCTTAAAAATAAAACCAGATGAATAAGTATTTTTATTATTGTTTCAATATGGCACTGGACAGTGTCCCAGAATTCCCTTAAGGACAATATAAAGTGTACTGGATAATAAATCAGATACATTTGAATGTGAATGAACAGGCTTGAGGATCCATACATATATGCATTCATCTCCTCAACACACAGACTGCAACTATATGCCAAATTCTGTGATAGGCATGGATTTCAAAGCTAGAAGAAAAAATACTAATCTATTTATGAGTCAAATGCCAGAAAACCACAAAGGAAGACCCAATGGATTCTGATGGGTGGGGAGGACCAATGATTTTTAATTTGCATTTGAATACACGGGTGTGGGATGAAGGAAGGTGATTTGGACCCATATTTGAATGGCCTTTCAAACCAATCAAAACAATGTGGAGTTGTCATACAGACCATGGAAAACCACTGAAGGTCTGTACCACAGGAGTGACAGGATGGGATCTGCAACTTAGTGTTGAAAGACTAAGAGAATAGAGTAAGGGAACAAAAAGTAAGGTGGGGGTCTGAAGGAATAGTGGCCATGGCAGTGAACTAAGAGCAATGGAACCAAGAGCCAGACCACACAGGGCTTGTGGGGAGGGAAACAATGGTGTTGAACAGTGACATCCTGTCCCGAGGGAGGTAACAAAGGAAGTAGAGCAGGGGAACTGAAGAAGTTCAGTTTGTGAAATCACTGGTCTGAGAAGACAAACCCAAAGAATGTAGGATGGAGTCAGCATCATCCAGAGCAGTACTTGCTAAGGCAATTGTAAGAATTACCTGGGGAGTCTTTTCACAGTACCTGGGCCCCTCCACAGACCTACTCATTCTGAATCCCTGACATGAAGCCTGCACATGTGTATTCTGAAGAGAAACAACCTCCTCCAAATGAGTCTGGCCCAAATACCTGCATAAGGATTAAGGACACAGCATGGTTCTCAAACTTTTTTTTTTTACCCCAAACTACCCTCTTCAGTAGAAAAACAACTCAATAATTACAAAGAATTAGAGAAGAACCAAGTACCAACCAAAACGATGCAATCACAAACAATATCAGCAATCACAACATATAGGTTCAAAAAAGTATTTCTGCAAAAGTATTTCTGTGAATGTATGGGCAGTAATCAAAAACCACTACAACTCAAGATAACCCTGGTGGTTTTCTGATAAGAATCCTTAAAATCTCTAGAATGCCATATAAAAAACAGAAGCTTTGTAATGTTCCAAAGGACCACAAGGATTCTAGTGGATTAGAATTATAATTCCCTCTTCCTCCACCATTATTCTCTATTACAGACTTGCTCATGTTAGTGTATATGTACCCAATTTTAATAAACTTATTAGCAGTCTACTGGTCAGTCACATTTAATTGTCCAAACCAAAAGTGTGCGAGTCTTAATTTTTGATTTCTCAGAAGTATCCGTGTGGATTATGAGTGGACTGCAAATGGTGTGACTGCAAATGGAAATGAGTGGACTGCAAATTGGCTTAGAAAAGAAAGTCTAGGGGCGCCTGGGTGGCGCAGTCGGTTAAGCGTCCGACTTCGGCCAGGTCACGATCTCGCGGTCCGTGAGTTCGAGCCCCGCGTCAGGCTCTGGGCTGACGGCTCGGAGCCTGGAGCCTGTTTCCGATTCTGTGTCTCCCTCTCTCTCTGCCCCTCCCCCGTTCATGCTCTGTCTCTCTCTGTCCCCCAAAAAATAAATAAACTTTGAAAAAAAAAAAAAATTAAAAAAAAAAAAAAAGAAAAGAAAGTCTAGAGAGGAAGTAATAGCAATTTTCAAATGCATACACCATGGTCATGTGGACTTGGTTATTAAATACAGGTAGGGTCAGCACTAGGGCTAATAGAAGCATAATGGAGGGACATAACTTTCAGGTCAATATGTAGAACAGCCTTCAACAATCAGAGCCACCCCAAGTGGAATGGACTGAAGGGGACTTCTTAAGAAAGTCCTCAGGTTCTGACAGTGGATGACCAAGTTAAGAAAAAATTGCTTTCCCCAGTTAGGAAACTAGTCTTAATGACCACAACACATGTGGGAATGCTATCTATAACCTTTTCCGCAGTCAAGAAAACATAGTTAAAAAGATACTTGATAACTTACCTAGGTCTTTCCTTCTAGCTCCCCCCAAAAAAGTAAAAATGAACAATGATATGAGGCAGAAAGATAATATCCATTTTTCCCCTTCTGTTTAGAACCTTTACATAATGGACATTGAAATGTTCTGAATTCAGAACAACCAGCAACAATAATGGTTAGTGCCATTGATTCTTTTTATGTGGAATATGACATGTTTTTTGAGCCATCAATTGAATAAAACCATCTAGAAAAATGTTTATGTGATTTCAGATTCACTGTGCATTATTAAATAAAGTAGGTAACCCTGTCAGCACATCAGAAAATATTTATTCTAACTAGCTAATCCTCACCTTATTTATTCTATCTATTAAGAATTTAATTCAACTTATAAAGAAAAAATTTAAATGTGTCAGGCAGTACATCATTTTTTTTTTTTTAAATGCTTTTAACGTTTATTGTTGAGAGACAGAGCGTGAACAGGGGAGGGGCAGAGAGAGAGGGAGACCCAGAATCGGAAGCAGGCTCCGGGCTCTGAGCTGTCAGCACAGAGCCCGACACGGGGCTCGAACTCACAAACCGCAAGATCACGACCTGAGCCGAAGTCGGACGCTTAACCGACTGAGCCACCCAGGCGCCCCCAGTACATCATTTTTGAAACTTCTTTTAGAGGGATGTACGCCAAAAAGTTTGAAGAATACTCCTTTAATCTAGAAAATTCCATACAACCATTTATTTTTTCTGATTAAGCATCATGATGTTCCTAGACCTCTTACTCTTTTTTTTTTTTTTTTAATTTTTTTTTTCAACGTTTATTTTTGGGACAGAGAGAGACAGAGCATGAACGGGGGAGGGACAGAGAGAGAGGGAGACACAGAATCGGAAACAGGCTCCAGGCTCCGAGCCATCAGCCCAGAGCCCGACGCGGGGCTCCAACTCACGGACCGCGAGATCGTGACCTGGCTGAACTCGGACGCTTAACCGACTACACCACCCAGGCGCCCCCTAGACCTCTTACTCTTAACTTTCATGTCGGTACAAAGTGTTATACTCCTTTGTGGGGCCATTTTTCATGACCACATAGTATCTACTCTTCATGAGAATTCCTACCTACAGGACAATAAGAGAGAGCACAGCATAACTGCTCTGACAAACAAATGCTTCTCAAATTTGACCCCAGAAAAGTTTCTTTTTTTTTTTTAATTTTTTTTTAAGTTTATTTATTTTTGACAGAGACAGAGTGCGAGCATGAGCTGGGGAAGGGGAGAGAGAGAGAGGGAGAAACAGAATCCAAAGCGGGCTCTATGCTCCGAGCTGTCAGCACAGAGCCTGACACGGGGTTCGAACTCATGAACTGTGAGATCGTGACCTGAGCCGAAGTCGGACGCTTAACCGACTGAGCCACCCCAAAAACTTTTTTAAAAATTGCTTCATTTCCTGGGCCCTTGGGTCATTCTCCACGTATAACTGCTACTGCCAAAACCACAAATTCCAAGAATCTACAACACTAGGTCTGAAAGAAGAATGTCTCTATAGTTGACAGGGGCCCAGGGGGACAGTCCACTTATAACTTAAGTATCATTACCTTAGAGGTTAGTTATAAAACCCCTCTAACAGCACGGCACGCTTTACCTGTGCTGCCATCACAAAGAGAGGTACATAAGCTGCCCACTGCAAATGCAAACTCCAAGCCTGGATGGGGAGCTGTTGGTTTGTGACTGCAGGAATTCTCTGGGTGAAATTCCAAACTGGTCCTCTATGCATGGAGACCGAAGAAAGAGGCAGATCACTCCAGATTGGTAGGTGGCAGTTTTAATAAACAAGGGGATTTATGTATGAGGCTTGTCTTCAGAGGCTGCAAGACAAGAAGATCTCTACACCTGCCCGCCAGAATCTTAAAAGAGTTTGTATAAAGGCCTTCACAGGGTTCAGTCACAAATACGGTCCAGATGGTCTCAACAACACATTCCTGTCTCAAGGCTGTGTCCCTGAAGTAGCGTCTAGTATGGGAACAATGGGAAGAACATACATCTCAAAAACAAGGGCGGGGGAAGGAGAATCTTCCAAATGCCCAGGTCCAGTTTGAGGGTTGAGAAGCAGTCATGTGCTCTCAATGACCTCCTTCAACTGAAGCTAAGACAGGAAGGAATAAGCACATGGAAGTAAAAATCCTCACATCCCCTGAGAACCTCTAATGGACTTTCTTGTCTCAAGAATGAGAAAACTGGGAACCTTAAAGAAAGGATTCCACTTAAGTTTCTCGACCACAAGCTCACTGCCGTTCAGGTGCATAAGAGAAGATTGATGTGTGATGCTCGCTTATTTTACTTTGCTAAGAAACCAAACAGCCATGCTTCTCTTATTGAAATTAAAAAAAAAAAAAAATCATTGAGCAAGGACAAAAGACTTACTTGAAGCACAAACTTGCAAGCTCATAATGCCAACGTTTTTAGCCACTATCATTTCACTTATTAATATGGAATGATTTTACCTTTAGTGTAACATAATAAAGACACTATCACACTTTCGATGAATAAATTATTAAATGAGATAATCTCAGGTGTTTTATAGGAAATAAATTAGTAATCAGTGTCTGTTACGAGGACTGCCTGTATTTCACACTGTTACATGTGATTGAAGATAAAGCATAGCTTCTGAAAAGTTCCAAACATTCATGGTAGAGTTGGCCTCCACACTTTTTTTTTAAACCACATATATATTAACAATGTTTTCTTTTGCTGGGATCTTTCAAATTACAGATTTCTTGATAGCAAAGTTGATGTCATACTTTTTCTTCTTTTTTCCCTCAACGCCTCTACCTTGGTAGTGGCTCCCAGGTAATGAATGGGCTTTTTTGTCATATTCGGAGGACTGATTGCACAGCCATTTCGGGTTACCTCAGTTATACAGGAATTTAATTATGACTTCTTTTTCCCTTTTGATCCCATAGAGTCTGTGGTGCAGACAACAATAAAGATATACTAAATATCACATACAGTCCTGGACACTGTTCTAAGGGCTTAAGGTATAATAAATTGTCTAATTCTCACAACCTGCTAAAGTAGATTCCATCATTATCACCCCCAATACTAATGCTATTATCATCTCCCAATTTAGAGATGAGGGAACTGAAGCAGAGGTGCTAATTAATCTGCTAATAAGATGGTCACTCGGCTGCTAAGTGGTTCAAAAGTAGGGCTTGAACGCAGATACATACACTGGTTCCAGAGTCAATGTGCTTAACCACCACACTATAATACCACAGTGGATACTCATCACCACACCTGTGGAAAACTGAAAAATAAATGCAAATAAGAGAGTCCAAAAATTAGCAGGAAGTCCAAGAGACTACTCCTTCTCTCTCCACATTGAACAGGAGCCCAGTCTCCCAGTCTTCTCTCCTCTCTCCCTTCCTCCCTGGGGCTGTTGACTCACAGGTTATTATAAAGAGATCAGCACAGTTGTTTCCCTTAATTCAGAGTGTGATGGAAAATACATTTCTATTTCATATACTAAAGTAGTTGTTAGATCTGTTCCCAGCTATGGAAATTTAGTGTACTAGGGTCACAGAAGTCACTCTAGAGAAGAAATTATTCACAACAAAGTAGTCACGCTGGACAAAAGCTAATATCCTTAATATATCCCAAGTGTAAGCAAACAATAGTTAACCAGGAAAGGCCTGGTACAGATAATTTACAAAAGCAAATGGAAAATAAACCCAAATAAAATTTTTGAATCTCGATAGAAATAAAAGAAATATAAATTAAAGCAATGGGACATCGCATTTTATATTAACTTATCAAAGATTTTTTAAAGGTGATCATCTTCGGTGCTAAGAAAGATGTGAAAACTGTTCTTCCTTGCTGGAGTGTAAATTGATTCAACTTTTCTAGACATCAGCCAGGCTCTAGGTATCTTGAACCTTAAAAAGAGTAATTCCCCTGGATGCTATAGTTTAGATTTATACAAAGAAAATTATCAGATAAGTAAAAGAAATTAATATATAATCAGAGCACTAGTTCTAACAGCAAAATACTAGAAACTTAACCTGTTCAACAATAAGGCAATGGTTATCTAAATTCACTGAAGCTCAAACAATAAAATATTAAGTTGCCACTGAAAAATGTACTTATGCAGGTTTCAGTGAGATGTTTATAATGTAAAGAGGGACATAAGCAACATAAAAATTTGTAATGAGATGACATGTAAATATAAGCGCCCAGCAGTCCCTGGCACATAATAAGAAACTCAGTCTGCCAATGGTAAGTACTGAATCATTTAAAGTATGTAAAAAACTTGGAAACAAGGCTGGAGGAAATGTGGCAAAACAACAGTGGATGCCTCTGGATAAGAATTAAAGATGTTTTATTTCCTGGATCTTTACATTTTGTAATGATTTCATTTCTTTTTCCCATATTTCTCACTTTAGAATGAGATAAAGAATTTAAAACTCATAAGCAAAACAAATAAATGTACTCTTTACTTCTTCACACTGCAGGAACTGACCTCGAAGAATAAGGTCATCCCTGACCCACACATTTTTTTTTCTTCCTCTGTCCACAGTGGGTGGCTCTTTACCAATAGCTACAAAAATCTGCCTGGAAGAAAGCATGGCTGGAGGCAGTGGCAGGTGGAAACAGACTCCCAGAGTCTAGAAACAAGCTGAGAGAGTATGAGTCTCAAGGAAGATAATCAGACAGAAAGCATGCTTTATAAGAAAGGTTCCAAATCTGTGTGTCACAGTTTGAGACAAAATTGGACTATTTTAGGATAGGAACATTGATAAAGGTGACAGGCTTTCTCCACTTAGGAAAGTGTTGCTAGATGAACAAGTAACGTTCAGGAAATATTTCTTAATGATTAAATTACTTATTTATCTATATAGTTTATGTTCATTATGCTCATTACAACATTTATAGGTGTTTTCGTATTCTGGCCTTATGTGTTCAGGATTTAGAAGCTAAGAGGCACTTGGGAGATCATTGACTAAAACCACAAGTTCCTGACATGTTTACAGTGCTGCAAGTTTTCAAGTGCATTACTTATTGAGTTCAAATAAGGGGATGGTTGAGGCCTCAGTGACAAACTCTTCAGTGGGGCTGGAGCCCATTTCTTCTCTTTTTAACCCTACGTGCAAATCTCAACTTGTATAAGCACACTGAGCCTCATTTCCGGTTGTAAAAAAAAATCAAAAAGATAATACATCAAAGGGTGGTTGGGAGGATGGAACAGTTAACATATGCAAAACATTTTAAAAGAATACTTGCAATTAGTAAACAACTACGTATCAACTATTAGGATCATTACTTGAGAATAAAGAAAATCTACCTTACTTTTTAAAGATCTTTAAATCAAGTCTGTCGAACAGTCATAAAATTGAGAGGCAACTATAGACCTGGATATTTAAAGTCCCTTTACTGGGCTTCCTTCCCTCTTATTGTAATGACAACCACTGCTAGTTAAGCTTTTAAATGCTTAACACACCCAAAGACTTCAATAGAAGCCTCACGCGTTTTAAAAAAAAAAAGGTTTCTGGAGTAACCCTTTTCATCTAGCCCTTTTTTCCCCATCGAGCCTCCTAAAACAAGATCATAAAATTCTCAACTTTAAAGCATTTAGTTCCACTGAACTCACTACACCTGAAAAAGTCAATTACCCCAGTTAGAGTGGGCCTAGGATCTTAAATTTTTTTTTACGTTTTATTAACAACACCTGATGAGTAGAAGGAATGGGCAGAAAAACCTTGAAGGTTGTGGCTATCATAAACTATATGATTTTTAAAAATTTATTAATAATTGGGGTAAGTCCAAGTACTAAATGTTCCATTTTTGCAGTTTTAAAATGGTTATTAAAATCGTATTATTTAACTAGTTTAAAAAAAAACAAAACACTGCCAAAGTCAATTAAATTGGCACCTATTTTGCAGCAAAGTCTAAAAGTAGGTCTAGGTGAGCAAGATGCTCTTCGAATACCAAAAAACAGAAAAGAAATGGTCTATAATGGGCTATCAGGTTTCATATTTTGAAAGTCACTTTAGTATCTTTATGTATGTGTGCACTTTTGTAGGTAAATGCCTATATTTTCTTAACAAAGATATATAATAACCATGCATTTCATGGGTCTTTTCAACAGTCTTAAAAGAAAGATGTATACTGTTCCTTAAGAGTTAAGGGATAGTCAATTCAAAAATTCAGTCTTAGAGCTCAAAGGATCAAGTAAAAAACCAAAACATTAGCTCCAAGAATGAGTGTTAATAAAATTAAGGGTTGAGCTAAAACATTTGAAATTTATCTTTAAAAAATGGAGTTACACCTATTTCACTTAAAATATGTGATCCTAAACCTAAGTAAAAACTATGAGGCCCCCTCTCCCAAAATACATTCTATCAGTGATATTCCCCTTATCATTTTGCAATTAGCTACAAAATCTTGAGAAGGAAAAATACTAAAATGGGAAATTCTGAAGGAAATAAAAGTTTTAGAAAAGTGTATGAGTACCCATCCAGCAAAACTGCTTGTAATCAGCATGCCTTATTTATCTCAGGAAAGGTAAGTTTAAATCATTTTCACGTGTACATTTTGGGGGGCAGATAGCCTTAAAGTTAAATTTTAGAAAAATCACTGTGAGTGACTGATTGAACAGAAGTTTTTCCTAAAAATATTTGTCATTCCAATATACTAGGATAAAGAACCCTAAAACTGAAAACTGTGAGTGCTCAGTACAGAAATGAATCAGGAAAAACACAGAAGCCTGAACATAAGAGAACTCCCATGGACCCAATGCTTTGGAATGGTTTTTGCTCAACAAGCTTAAAACTACAAATTCATTTTTGACTCTAGAGCAATAATGTTTTTAAAAAGGACTAATCTATTTCTAAAATAAAATTGTTGAAAGTTACATATAATTAGGGATGCTATTTAAGCTCTGAGTAACTGCCAAAAGTTACCCATTTGTACCCGCCTGTCTACACACACAATCAGAATACAGATAAAGGACAAAGTTATGAGCCTTAACGTTTCAATAAAGCTATGTTACATTTTTGTTCAGATGTTTCTAAGGTTATCAATAGAAATGATATCTGTGGTATAGGTAGTAACTTTTCTAAGTAAATGCCTGTGCTCTTTTAACAAAGGCCGGTAGAAAGTCAATGGGGGCAGGCAGATTTGAAGGTAGGGACTAGAACATTGAACAAGAAAAGGTAAATACTAAAGGAAAATTTGTGGACTTTTGTCTGCTTCTTAGTAATAAAGGGCAGCTCAGCTCACCTAGGTCCATACATGAACAATAAGTGGATCACTGAGATGATGTTTAGATCATTTCAGAAAACAGAGACCTAAAATGTGCAGATCATTGAAGCAAAGATGAATTCTTGAATTAACTGAATAGTACCACGCTCCATTTTGCTTTGTTGGCTAAAGACTGATTGGATGCTTATTTTATGCCATCCTAAGTATTCACCCACCCTTCCCCGCCCTCCACCAGCTTCTCCAGGGTCTAACTTGAAAGAATCTTCTTTTAAGGAAGTATGCAAAGCAACTCTTAGATCTGGAGTGAGTTGACTTTGGAGGTAAATGACAATAGGATCCTGATACCTTTAGAATTATCATCATCTAACATCAAAAGCAACAAGCAACAAGCCTTCTTCACAAAATTTAACAAAAGGCCTTAAGTAAAAATTTTACATCATTTATAACTAATGCTAATATAGAGATGGATAATATGATCATAAAATAATTTCCATTATCCCTGGGAATCCTAAAACACTTTGGTGTTTAAGACTGCATGAAAATACAACATTTTTAAAAAGACACATGAAACTTCAGATCACAGTTCCCACACATTTTATTACTTTCTAACACTGTAAAGTAGGTCATATTTCTCTTCTCTGTGCATTTTATCAGACTTCTCATTTTTTTTTTTTTTTTTAATATTTGTTAATGTTTATTTGTTTTGGAGAGAGCGCGCACAAGCAGGGGAGGGGCAGAGTAAGAGGGAGACACAGAATCTGAAGCGGGCTGCAGGCTCCAGGCTCCGAGCTGTCAGCACAGAGCCTGACTTGGAGTTCGAACCCATGAACTGTGAGACTGTGACCTGAGCCCCAGTCAGTTAACCAACTGAGCCACCCAGGCGACCCTCAGTCCTCTCATTCTTAACCTAGTAAATATTAGGCCAATATCCCAGTGCTTTCTAAAGTTTATTGAATGACATGCTAAATTCCTCACACTTAGGACTTCTCAATCCTAAGGCTAATATGAGCTGTGATTCCCCAAAGTGGAAGGAAGCAGGAGTATTATGTGGACATAGTATTTTCCTAGATAGCTGACCAAATTTGTATTTGCTGTAGTGGCAGATTAAATGAGACTCTGGCCTTTCCTGTTTCATGGGAGTAGACTGCAGTATTCTCCAGTCATTTTTCTTATAAATGAATACAGTCTTATAAATGAATACAGAACATCTCAAGGATTCTAGGGATTGATGCAGAACAGTTGTCACTACAGAAAAAAACAACAGCTTAATCCTATGCCTGCATTTTAGAAGTTTGACACACATGATGCTGTTTTGAGTAATATACTCACACACAGGCTTACAATATTTTTATGTTCTTTAATACATAAATTGTCCGTCATGTTACTTTCTAAACCTCACATATAAGAAGGTATAGATGTACAATTCCTTTTAAATAGTGTTTCTTCTCTTTTTGTTTCCTTAGTAAAAACCAATTTGTAGATAAAAAGGTTTTCTTAAATACTGAATCCTAAAATTGCCTACACTATCTTATAGATCCTAAAATACAAAACACAAAATATAAACAATAAAACCCTTATAACCAACGCCACCGTGGGGGGAGTGGAAAGGAGAAAGTCAGAAAAATATACAAAGCAGTGAAAGGCTGGATGTGTGAAAGATGCCAAAGGGGAGCGGGGGAGGGTTTCATGAGGTTCTAGGCAAGGCCTGTGATGACGTCACCTCACATCCATAATGTTACAGCAGTCAGCACAGGCCTCCTGCTTTCCTATTGGTGAACACCGTGTCAGCCGACATCAGAAGATAATCATCATTGGCCAGACAATTACAACTGGAGCAACTAGCGTCCACCGCTGTTAGCACAAACCTGGCAGGCTGCTGAAAGAGAAGGCAGAGCCCAGCTGCCCTTCTCACTCAATGAATTTTTATGTCGCCTTGCCTTACCAGTCACCATGTGATTTCGCTTCCTTGCAGGCAGCACTTATAAATTAAATCAGCTATTAGTGAAAATAACAGGTAAAGTCCAGACATCTCATTAAGGAACAAAATGCCTTTCTTTTCAATGTTGTAAAATCACAGGGCTTTTCAGTGTAAAATTGGAAGTCAAAAATGCTATTGAGGCTAAAAGCATGCATTTTGCTCTACCTCTACCTCGTCTAATAAAATATCATCTACCAGATAATATTACCCACGGTATTTTTAACTTGACATGTAGTTTCAAGATGAGGTTTCAGGATGATTCTCCAAGGGAAATATATTTATTACTTTGCATTTCAATTGCTTATCTAATTTATTATACATGAAACTATTTGCTAGAAAATTAAAAAGGTCTATAGTATTTATCCTGTGTTTAAGACGACTATAGGGTTAATAATTTGTAAAAAGCAGCAATAAATAAACTTGATAAACTTGCCACAATTGAACAGTTTGGTGTTTATACAAGTACCACTCCAAAAATAAGGGGATCATAACATTAGTATGTATTAAGGTAATGAATAGGGATTATTTAAGCTCCTTTTAAATAATACTAAGTAGTGTAGACAGCATACTGACAAAACAGCACGCCTGGCCTTTCTCATAATTCTTCAAAAGACCATGTAGCTCATTTTTGAGAGATAAGTTCTAAATCTAGAAATTAATAAGATTTGTTTGAGGCTACGTCTAAGACATTTTTTTTTTTAATTTTTTTTTTCAACGTTTATTTATTTTTGGGACAGAGAGAGACAGAGCATGAACGGGGGAGGGGCAGAGAGAGAAGGAGACACAGAATCGGAAACAGGCTCCAGGCTCTGAGCCATCAGCCCAGAGCCTGACGCGGGGCTCGAACTCACAGAGTGCGAGATCGTGACCTGGCTGAAGTCGGACGCTTAACCGACTGCGCCACCCAGGCGCCCCTGTCTAAGACATTTTTAAGGACAAGTGCAAATGATTGCTCAAAAGACAGAGTAGATGTTTCACAACATTGTGTGTTTCCTCCAGAAACTATTTCAAGCCATTTTGAGTCCTGGAAAAGATAAGGCTCTGGTTTCCTAAACTTCCTCTAGCCCCAAGAGGGTCTAAGCCTTGGTTATAGAGCTCCCTTCTATTAACAAGGGAAATGAAAAGAAAATCATTTTCTTACACACCTTGTTCAAGACATTTTTGCGGTTGGGATTTTGGTGAGGAGGGCTTATAAAATTGGGCCCCTGTGATATTGGGAGAAATGCACACCCTCTGGGGTAAAAGGAGATAGCAAGACAATTAAGGTCAGGTAGACGTGCAAGGAAAGAGTAACAGCTAGCAGGATTTTTGACTGCAATATGCAAGCCAAGAACATAGGGTCAACCAAGAAAAAGGAACGGAAAAATCCCAATATAGGACTAGGATGCAGTATTCAAATGCAGTGGGAAGACCAAACCTGTTAAGCTTCAGGTATTAACAGGTAGTGCTGGCAATAAAATGGGCACCAATCATCATTTTAACTCACTGGATAAGCATTTTCTCCAGCATCTGCGTCGTACGAAGCACTCTTCAACGTGCTCCGTATAATCACGAGTGGAATGGGACAAGAACCATGCCCTAAAGAGCTGATGAGGCACAGAGAAGGCACAGACATACTCGCAAATATTCATGTATATAAGTAAGAGCCAGGAAAGATGTTGCCATTAGAAAGGTCTGTAAAAAGCTGTAAGAAAACCGTGGTCAAGACTCAACAGGAGAAAACAGCTTGGCGCATTTTTGCCATTTTCAGTTCCGGGGAGGGCTAGGCCCTGTCTGGTTCAGTGTGTACTTGTTGAGTGAATGGAAAGAAGAGGCGGGAAATGGTTACCTGGAGAAGCAACAGAAAGTGGCCTCAGAGAAAAGGCAACCAGTAAATAAGAGGCAATATCCACCGCTGTGGTGCAAGGGAGGGCTGGCCCACCGGGAATGGGGGCAGCCACTGCGAGGGGACGCCGGCTCCAGATAGGCAGGTTCAATAAAGGTGCAGCAAGTAGGAGACAAGGCGGACTGGAAAACACAGAGAACACAGCGCTAATGGGGGAAGAAGATGCGCTCGAGTGGTGTGGCAAGAGAACATGACAAACAGCTGCAGAGAAGACCCGGCCCCTCAGCTGCCCCGCGGCGCAGCTTCCAGCGCCTGCGGCCTCGGGCCCCCGCCCCCGCCCCGCCTTCCGCGCCACCCTCAACGCTGGAGGAGGAAGTGCCTCCGGAGAAGGTCCCCAGGCCGCCGAGGCCGAGAGGGGGTGGCTTCCCCAGGCGCCAAGACCCTTCAGTGTCTGCACTCCTACAGAATCGAGCCTCCCCGGTGTTCAACCACCTTCCGGACCCATCTTCGGCGCTCTCCGGCCTCGCCGGCCCAGGAGGGGATCCAGCCCCGCGCCCCAAGTGCCTGCCGCACTTCCTGGGCTTCCGAGAAGATCGTGTCCCCCAGCTGGCTTCCGGGTCTGGCCAGACGCGGCCCTCGGACCCCCTCACGCCCCGCACCCTGTGCAGTCCCCCAGCCAAGCCTCAGCGGGTGTGGGTGCTCCGGGCCCTCCACGCTCGTCCCCAACAGGCCGGGCCCAGCCGGCGCGCTGGGCGCAGGGGGCGGGCTCCGCACGCCTGCAGCCGCAAATGGCCAGCGGGCCTCGGGTGGGCCCGCGGGGCGGGAGGAGGGGGGCGCGGCGGCCCAGCCTCCCGAGGCCAGTTGCAACTCCTGGGGACCGGAGTAAAGGAAGTTGAACCTCCTTCCACCAGCTCCGGCCCGCGGCACCCCCTCCTACAGCACCAGCCAGCCCTGACCCCCCGGCGCGCCGGCGTCTCTGGTTTCCCATTGAGGAGATGGGGGAGGGAAGGCCGGTCGAGACCGCGCGGGGCACGCGCGCTAGAGCACGCGGCGGCGGGCGAGATCCCTTGGCGCCGGAGAGCCTCTCCGCCCGACCCTCCCATCGAGCACCCAGGAGGCTGCAGGCCACTGCCCAGCTCCGGGGTGCGTTGAGCTTGCACTTTACTGATAGCCAGACCCGGGTTTATAGGGAGGAAGGGAATGTCTGCCACAGGAGCTCGGTCTACAAGGAAGAAGCGAGATGAACACACCCTCCCCTGTTAAATATTGCAAGGTGACATAGGATCGCCTCCCACACTGGGATTTTCAAAAGGACTGGCGGAGGAAACAGTAAACAAGAAAGACTCTTTCCCTATTGGAAGTTTTTTCTGGGGAAAGGCCCCCAAGGACTCTGCGGACCGAGGGGTTTTTAATCTGTGTCTCCACTCCAATCAACAGCTTCCTACTGAATTAGAACGGAGTGTGTCCAAAAGGCGTTTCCGTAAAACAGAAACTTAATAATGGCGTGGCTCCACTCGCTGGGGTTCATTCATTTTTATTACCGTTTTCATTGTCCCCTCCCCCCCCGTCGCCCCCGCCTCTTAATGAAACCGGAAAGGGATCCGCGCCGGGAAAGGGGTCCAGGAAAGGAGAAATCCGGCCAGGGAGCGGTAGAGAGTAGGGCAATGAAGTAGGAGGTCTGCAAGGAGAAAGGAAGGACACGAGGGATGGGGAGAGGGCGAGGACTAGAGCGCGCAGGCGAGAGAGGGTTAAACGGAGCAGGAGATCGGGTCCTTCCTTCACTGCCTTTCACACTCAGCTTGCTGGAGGCCAAGCGAGAAAATCCAAAGCTAGGTGAAAACCAGAAGGTTGCACAGGTAGGGAATCTGGACTGTGGCATCTCTCCCGCCTTCCCAGTCGCGCAGACATCTACTCTATACACACACATGTATGATCTACGTTATATAATCTGTTAAAGATGTATGTGTAGCGACGGTTCACACAGGGGCACTCACAGACCCACGCGCTTCATGCAGCCCCAGTGGCTCCTGCACCCGGGAGACCGGAGAACTCAGCCACCACCTCTCTGCTGCCCGCGATTCATCGCTCCATTCACGCCCCGGACAGAAAATACCGACATTAAGGCACACAGCGGGGACGCGCAGGGCTCCCGGGAAGAGTATCACGCGAAAGCATCACCTACCAGTTTTCCTGCATCCACTGGATGGCTTCATTCTCGTTGAACTGCTTTTCGAATTCATATTCTTGTAAAGTCAACACTGACATGTTCATTGGGGCTGATCTTCGGAGTCGCTACGTGCTCTCTACACAAAATAAAATAATCTGTAAAGCGCTTGATTTCGAGTGCTCTCCTGTGGATTTTCCCCACCCACCCCCCCTAGGTTTTCCCCTCGCCGCTGGGTCTCCGGCGGCCGGCCTCTCTCAGCCTCTCTCAGCTACATCCAGGGTTGAGCATTGCCTGTGCCACGGCTCCCAGCTCCTAGCTCTGGGGTTCTCCTCCTCCCGGCGTCCGCATCCACCGTCGGAGGAAATGAATGCCTTGCGGTCTTAGTGCCCGCACGTTTGTCCATCACCCTTTCTACTTGTCTACAGGGAAATCTCCTCCCCCTCGTGCGATCGGAAAATTAACCCTTAGCGAGAGAGAGCGAGACCTCTCGGCCTGAGGGGGTGTTTTGCTGACGCGAAGGTGCCTAGGGGCGTGGAGGAAGGGCGCCGAGGAGGAAGTCGCCTCGAGGTCATCCACAATTCCCAGTCCCAACCTCGTGGGCAGCCTAGCCTGGCCTTTGAGTGTAGTTTCCTCGTGCGGGGCGCAGCCCCTAGGCGCGCGGACCCGCGAGCTTGGCTACTAGATGAGAAAGAAATAGTAAAACCTGCCGGCTGTCTCGCCAGCAGAACTCCAGGCAGGTTTGCGCTGAGATCACACGTGAAAGGAATGCGCTTCCCACCTCCTTGCTCCTGCCGTACCCTCGGGGTCCCCCACCCGCGGCTTTGACTCACCTAAACCCGCGGCGCGGCAGCCCGCAGAGCTCTGCTCAATCACCAGCGGGCTGGGGATGCGGAGGATGAAGGGGTGGAAAGTGGAGAGTGACTAGTAGCCGGAAGAGGGAGAGAGGATAAGTGGAAGAGTTAGGTTCGGGGAGAGGTACAGTTAATGAACCGAGACAAAGGGGGTAAGGAAGTTAGCAGATAGAAGAACTAGACCTACTGGTCCAATGCAAAAACTTCATTTGTATGCCTGAGAAATTTCGTTTTATACAGATGCAACAGAATCGTGTTGAGGGGAAGGCTAAGTGTAATGTTGACCCCCTACTGAACCCCCAGTCTCACAGCCATGTCCTAAACTCAGCGTCTATCTACATCCCCTCTTTTCTTTTCGGAAGGAAAAGGAGTTTCTACTCAGTCCATCCCTCCACTGATTCTCCACAAGTTTGGAAAAATGAGACATATGAGACATGGAGGTATCTAATAATTAATCTATGAATGTAATTGTAAGCTTAAAATATAATAAGGAACCTATGCTTTAAAAATTAGTTGGACATTATGACCAAGAAGAAAATTCCCTTCTTCTGGTGCCCAATTTCCCCACCACACCTCTAGTCTAAGGAGAGGGTATTTTCATTCAAAGTCAGGTTGCTTGGAATGTCTGAAAAGTGGGAACTGGGAGTAATATCTCTAAAAGAGCAAGGTATAATAAGAAATTAAGGAAAGCATTGTAAAAATCCAGTACAATTGGGGCACCTGGGTGGCTCAGTCGGTTAAGCAGTTGACTTCAGCTCAGGTCATGATCTCACAGTTCATGAGTTCGAGCCCCACTTTGGGCTCTGTGCTGACAGCTCAGAGCCTGGAGCCTGCTTCAGATTCTGTGTCTCCCTCTCTCTGCCTCTCCCCCACTCGTACTCTCTCTCTCTCAAAGGTAAATAAAACATTTAAAAAAAAAAAAAAAGGATAAAAATCCAGTACAATATTATGTAAATCAAAGAGCTAGACTGGTTGATTAGCAAATTAATTTATAAGTTGATCCTCCCATAGATTTCATGTATAGACTTTCCTCATATCTCCATTTAAGAGTTGTCATTCCAGATATTTATGCAGTATAAGTCAGAGTGAATTTAGAAATAAAGCCCAGGGGGCACTTGTGTGATTCCGTTGTGCTTGGGACTTGGGCTAAGGTCGTGACCTTCCTGAGTTCAAGCTCCACACCATGCTCACTGCTGTCAGGGAGAACCCGGCTTGGGATTCTCTGTCCCCCTCTCTCTGCCCGCCCCCCCCCCCCCCCCAGCTTGTGCTCTCTCAAACACAACTAAAACTTTAAAAATAAATAAATAAAAATAAATCCCAGGCCAAAAAGCTTGGAGACATTGACCTAGAAGATGGGTGAGAGATAAAGATTTTACTAGTACCTGGGACTGTGAGCATCAATAAATATTTGTAAAGTGAATCATTTTCATTAAATAAATGAAAAAAAGGAGGGAAGTGAGAAAGGAATCAAATTCCAGCAAACGTTTTATTGCATATTGCAAGGATAAGTCTTTTTTGTCTTAAAAAGATTGACTTTTCAAGTTCCATACTCTTACTAGTTATGACATCAGTTTCCAACCAGTATGAAAAATTCTCATTTACTATCTTTCTTACTTAAATAACAGTTTTTATCGCCTGTTTATTTTTCAAAGATGGATATGAGGTTATGTTAGAAACAAATATCTGATTTGTTCTTAACAGGGTCTAAAGAAAAGTTACTCCAAAAAAGGAGATAGTTCCCCATTTTTTACCTTTAAAATGGACAATTAGAAAAAATGGTAAATGCTCGATAGTACTAAGTGGTGCTCTTCCAGGGTTTTCAGGCACTGTCAGTGACAGTAACAACTGGCGACTCTTTCTGGAAAGCAATTTGGCCACCTCTCTGATCATTTTAAACCCATTCATCCTCTGACCATTTATTCACCGGATATTCCTCGAGACTGCGCTCTTCTGAGCTCTTGAGACTCAGTGGAGAAGAAAAAAGATAGGGCTCTTGCTCTTTTGGAGCTCACATTTCAGAGGGGAAGACAGAACAATTTCATGTAGAGTGAAGTGCTAAGATGAAAATAAATCAGTATGATGTGAAGGGGTGGAAATGCTCATTTAAGCTCTTTAGGCCTCACAGAGGAGGTGCCTTTGAATTGAAACCAAAATGACAGAGGCAGCCACCTCTCACAGCAGGTTGTAAGAAGCAAGAGCAAGTACAAAGGACCTGGGGTAAGGAATGAGTGTGCAGGTTTAAGGGCAAAAGGCTATAAATTAAGAGTAACTGCCAGGCTAAAGAGACAGACACTCCAAGTCTGGAAAACCTGGTAAATCAAGATAAGATAATTTGGCTTAGATTCTACCTGCAGTGGACAGGGGAGTATTACAGGGTTATTACCTGGGGAATCTTGCATAATAATCGCTAGTATTTCTGCAACTAGGAGCTTAGTCTGAAATACACTTGCAAAAACATTCTAGACGTATGTGTGAGATATTATTCAGCACCGTAATAACAAAACACTGGAAATAATGGGGGTTGCTTAGCTAAATGATGGTGTATCCTTATAATGGTATATTGTAAAGCTTTTTTTTAAAAAAAAGGAATGGTTCTGTAGGTTGTAATATTGAAAGATTCCAGATTATCTTTAAGAAAAATAAAAAAGCAAGGCAGCACATCATGTATAGTGTTACACTGAGAAAAACATCTACAATTGCATGGTGTTTGTTAGTTTGTTGTTGTTCTCTGGAAAGACAAACAAGAATTTGTTGGTGATGTATGTTTGGAGGAAGACCTGGCAGCAAAATAAGGAAAGTTCTAAAAGGTGCCTGGGTGGCTCAGTCGGGTGAGTCCACCTTCAGCTCAGATCATGATCTCACGGTTGGTTCATGGGTTCGAGCTCTACATCCGACTCTATGCTGACAGCTTGGAGCCTGGAGCTGGCTTCAGATTCTTTGTCTCCCTCTCTCTTTGCTCCTCCCCTGCTTCTCTCTCTCTCTCTGTCTGTCTCAAAAATAAATAAACATTAAAAAAAAAGAGAGAGTTTCTACTTACTATTTATACTGTTTATTTTTCTGAAATATTTGAGCTTTCTTATGATGTGTTTGTATTTCATTAAAAAGATAGCCAGTAGGAATTAGCGGAGTAGTGAGATAATGGGTCATTTTTCTTTTTTTAATTTTCTATATTGAAAACTTTAATATGTAGCATAATATTAGACATAAAACATTTTAGATGGTGACTTTTCTAGGCTTATTTTAGGGGCTATTGAAGGTTGGGAAAGATGGAGGGGAAGGTTGGGAGGGTGCCCAGCAACACCACCAGGAATTTTTATGAAAAGATTTATTGTGTGTGTTCTAACCCATAACCAGATAGGTAATTAACATTGAATGTAAATAACTGAGGCTCAAAAAGTAGCAGTTAATTGATATTTAGTAGTGAAAGTTTAAACAGTAGGCCAGAGAGTAAGGAATATTTGAAAGATGGAAATTTATTGCAAAAACAACTTAATTACTGAACAAAAGATCTGAATTTTAGTGTTGACTTTATTCCAGACCTAGCTATCTGATCTTGGAAAAGTAAGGCTGTCCTTTAATTTCCTTTCCTCTATATAAAATAACAGTACTAGCCTGGATAATCTTTTTTTTTTTAATTTTTTTTTTAACGTTTATTTATTTTTGAGACAGAGAGAGATAGAGCATGAACGGGGGAGGGGCAGAGAGAGAGGGAGACACAGAATCGGAAGCAGGCTCCAGGCTCTGAGCCATCAGCCCAGAGCCAGACGCGGGGCTCGAACTCACGGACCATGAGATCGTGACCTGAGCCGAAGTTGGATGCTTAACCAACTGAACCACCCAGGCACCCCTAGCCTGGATAATCTTGATACCAGCTAAAAATTTCTCTGGCACAGAAATATGTTAAAACATACACACCGTTTCTGGGCTTTTCTTATAATATTAACCTGCTTTTCCAGAACTCTATTCCATAGGCAGAATTTACTCAATCTGAACCATTTGAGATCCTCTGAGCATCTTACATTTGGGCTCTTTTTCTCCCATAATTCCCTCTGCTCAGAATACCTATCCATCACAACTCCCCATTTCCTTAGATACTCACAACTCTTTAGACACTCACAAACTACTCCGTACTCAAGGCCTTTCTTGTTCACAGAGATTATCTCTCTGTCTCTTGCCTCTTATGCCTTTGAAGCTCTTGTTAGCACAGCTCTTAAGGTCCTGCTTGATCCATCCACTTCCATGTGGGAGATTATAAATTTCCTTAAGGGCAGGGGCAATTTTTTTTTATTGTATTAGTTTCCTAGAACCGCTGTAATAAATGACCACAAACCACCACATCACCCAGACTTGTGTAGCTCTGTTTATTGGAGATATTTTCAAAAAGATGGATGGCACATGGTTTTGTGAAAGAGAAATGCTTTTTGTGTTCTTAATATTGCAAATTTAAAAACTCATCCATAAACTGATACCTGCCCTAGAGGAGAAAAATCGTTATTTCGTTTCTCAACATTCTCACTTTAGACCTCTCTGAAAATTCTAAATTCTAGAAAGATTTTTGTTTTCCTCAAAGACATAATTTATTTACACACCAAAGAGGCCAAGGAACTTTTAACCAACCCTCAACCCCTTCCTGAGCAAAATCTGACAGAACAGAGATGACTCTCCACCTCCTTATGAGATTTTTGGTTGGAACACTGATGTTGAGACCCAGGCCTTCCTTCAAGACTCTGGCAGGACTAAGCCCTCTCCCAGGCAGTGGGAGGGACAAGCTGAGCCAGGCATCTACCCTCTGATCCTGTCACCCACTGCTCTCCAGTGATCTAATGGGACACCCAGGGTTGTATCCCCAATCTCCCTCTCAGAATTCTGAATATCTCCTTCCCTTGACCTTGCGTTTTGGGGTAGGCCTAGGTTACCTCAGACTCTTTTCCAAATAGACATGTTTTTTGTTTTTGTTTTTGTTTTTAATTTGAGAGAGAGAGAGAGAGCGAGCGAGCAAATATACCTGTCTTAAAAGATCTCACCACACTGACAAATGCTCCTTATTGATCTTGGAGGGAATTGAGGTAAATATAAAAGACATCAATTATTCTATGTAAATAAGAGAAGTGCAGATAATTAGGTCAAAATAGAGTCACACTCCAAAATGAATACCTATGAAAGTTTAATTAAATGAGCAGGGAGCACGGCAGTTCATGAGGAAGAAATCTGACTTAAGAAAATGTAATAAGAGAATGTGACGGGTGCTCAAAAGTCCAGTTTTACCCCGGGGTTTGCACAACACTGTCAGCATGTGCCTTCCACGCTGAAGACTGTTTCTGCCTGGAAACATGTGAGTTTGCAAACCAAGACCCTTAACTTTGGTAGTGAGTAGCAGAGGGCAATGAAGTTCCAGGGAAGGAGTTTGTCTTGGCCTTTGGAGGCTCAGGGCCTTTCCTGTCGGGGAAAGATCAGTGGCAGTGGCATGATGGGTTTCTACCTCTCTTGTGCTTTCCTTATTTCAGATGTTTTCTGATACACTTCCCCTATATACGTTCAATACACAGAATTATTCTGTAGTACAAAAATGTATCTGATATATAAATCAAAACCTAAAGAACACTATTTTTTTTAAAAAGATTTTTTTTTTAACATTTATTTTTGAGACAGAGGGAGACAAAGCATGAACGGGGGAGGGTCAGGGAGAGGGAGACACAGAATCTGAAACAGGCTCCAGGCACTGAGCTGTCAGCACAGAGCCCGACGCAGGGCTCAAACTCACGGACCACGAGATCATGACCTGAGCCGAAGCCGGCCGCTTAACCGACTGAGCCACCCAGGCGCCCCTAAAGAACACTATTTGATAATGAAAGCAGATTTCTCATTATTGCTATTAAGGCCATAGCGCCCCTGGAGGAAAATTGGGCAACCTGCATGTGAAGGGAAACCTTTCACTTTTACAATATTATTATTAGGATCTCTCTCTCTCTCTCTCTCTCTCTCTCTCTTTAAAGTTTATTTATTTTGAGAGAGAGAGAGAGAGAGGCAGGGAGAAAGGGAGAGAGAGAATCTCAAGCAAGCTTCATGTCATCAGCACAGAGCTCAACGCGGTGCTCCAACCCACGAACTGTGAGATCACAACCTGAGCGGAAATCAAGAGTTGGACCCTCAACCAACTGAGCCACCCAGGCACCCCGATCTTTCTCTCTCTCTATCTGAATATATGTATTAATTACCTTGCTGTTAGGAATTTTCACGTACTCCTCATTATATGTGTTAATAGAAACAGAGAAGATGCATGGAAAGCATCTAATGATGAATAAACTTCTTTGAATTTCCAAGAAATACCCAGACCCTTTCCTGCTATCTCTCTGGTTCAAACTACACAGGAGGCCTCAAGAAAGGCGAGGATCTCAGTGGGTCTCTTTCCCACCATGATCCAACCTTCACCTGTTGGATGCATCGCAGCAGGGCAGTAGATAGTGCCTGGGCCTTTGGACAAGCAGGGAGGTTACGTTCATGTAAGTTTTAGGATGGCCTTTCACTGCCTTTGTGATTTGGGCTAAGGCTTATAACAGTGAGTGCCAATTAAACTCCTAAAGGCTTGTCTTTGTAGCCTGTTTCAGGCCAGCTAATCTACAGAGGGTAAAAATACCTCAGTGTTTTTCTTGTGTGGAACCTCTGAAGAATATTTGCATCTGGTTTCAGTATGAAGAATAATTTTGTCATCTTAAGTAATTGATCTATTAGAAAGAATCCTGTGTATCATATCTTCACCGTTAGAACACTTGGAGGCAAATCTGCAACTTGCCCCAGTAGCAAGTATTTAGCTTAATATAATACATGTTTTTAATCTCATTCCTCTCTCCTTATAATTTTACCCTTATTTTTTCTTTTACTTGTTTTTATGATCTTGAGGTATTTATGCATCCTTTTGCTGTATTGTATATACAGCAGAGTAGGAAACAAATGGAAACATGTCAGAAAAGATAGAAGGGAGAAAGAAAGGGTAGGAGGGAGGTTGAGAGGGAGAGAGACCTACCAGTCTCAAATGAAGGCAGACAAGACCTGGCAGGAGGAGTCATTTCAGCTGCTTGTCTGAGAGAGGACACCTTGAAAAGGGAAACGTATGGCACGGTGGAAAAAGTGCGAGACTGTTGTCAGAAGGCCTGAGGTCTTTTCTAGCCTTGCCGTTAACTTCCCAGGTACTCCTGGCAAAGCCCTTCACCTTTCTGGCCCTCAGTTTCTTCCTCTGTGAAATGAGGATATTGGACAATGTGATCAGTAAAGTCCCCTCAAGTTCTAATGTTTTATGGTTCTTAGCAGGTGAAGGAGGAAGGGGGGATGACTTTGCAAACTGACCACCCTGAAGACTGCTCTGCTAGTCCTCGCCTCATCATCTATGGTTCATGTGCTCTGGGGGTGACAGGCAATCACAGCAGGAGATTCTCCTCAACCAATTCAACTTTGACCTAGAGTCTTTCTCAATCAGACTACATAGAAAACTCTTGTACTTACTCGACCACATTGAGATCTTTGAAAGAGATTGGATTTAGGTTGGAAAATAAGATGACCAAGATAAAAAGGCCAGCCAGAAAATAACAGCATTTCCGAATTGTCAAGCTGAGTAAGATAATTCCCAAAATGTAGGTTTTCCAAGATCACGCTGATTTGTGTATATCTGACTCTTTGTTTGAAGTCTTATACTTTAGGTTTTTGAAGCTGTGAACCATTTTTTTTCATTTTTTTCTTATTAATACTATAGAATTCTGGTTATAAAGTCTAATGACTTATGGGGTGTCATGAATTTGCATGCACTTTCTAATCCTTTTGGGTTTTCAAAATTGATTTTTCAATCAGGAGGTAGAGAAAGAAAAAAATGGGATTGTTGGTGGTAAGAAAATGGGGGGATCAGACCTGAGTTACAGATGCCACATTGACTTGAAAAGGGATTTGGAAGTAAGCAACACTGAAAGAAAGACTTTCCAAAGCCAAAGAAAGATTTGGGAAGATAAGAAAATCAGTGACATGAAGGACTTAGTTTGTAGTATCAGTAGGAAAAATTTCAGAAAAACAGAGCCTATTGTCTTATTTTTTTCCTATGTTGACATTGACATTTCCTGTTTTTGCCGCTCCCCTTCTGGTAATTGCATGTCACTGCTCTTTGGGGAAACTTTGGGAAACTTCTTAATTTCACATGGACCCTGTCAATCTTGGGGCAGGCTACCCTCTCTCCCTCCTCTCCTCAACTACAGGGATAGAGTGAACATTTGAGGCTAGGGGATCATAGGATTCCAGTCCCTGGGCCTAGTTATTGTTCCAGATGTAGACACATGGCTCAAGTGGAAACAATCAAAGCTTTCTTTAGGGTCACACCGTAAACCCAATTCAATGAACTTGAGCTATCTTTGGGACTCCTCCTCAGAGAGAAGTTCAAAATGACCTAACCCTGCTGACCTGTATATTATGGTGGCCATTTCTGTTAGATATACAGCCACTCACTCATGGTCTATGAAGAGTTCCAAGCTGAGTTGAATCGTGATGCCACAGCTTTCAAGTCAGGCTAAAGGGCTTCTGATATGTCTCTTGGTGGATCACTCAGGATTTCTTACACCTTAGGAGAATTTCCAGAATGGAGAAAGGATCAGGTGTAGTAGGGATCAGAGAAAAAGTAAAGGTGAAAGAATTCGTGTCTGTGAGACACAGTGAAAAGAGAAATGTTACCAAATGCAAAATAAACTTCTTTAAAATATTGATAATCAAAGTCTGGACTGCCAGTCAGTTAAGAGCGATACCTTCAACTGCTCCTAAGATTCTCTCCAGGGTACCTGAATATGAAATTATTGTCACAAATCCATAGGTGGATCAAGAAATCCTCTCACGACCAATACTGGATAAAGTGAGAGAGAGACTAACAGAATCAAGGAAGTCGCAGCTGGAACTTGCCTAAGCCTGAGCCACTGACAAGGGAAATGGCCCGTTTCCCAAGGGAGAGCTTTGGTTTGCCTCTCTCTGTCTCCATCCCTCTGACTTCTCCTTAGTTGAACTATCACCTTTTCCTAGATCATTCCCTCAAAGGTCTGCTATGTTGAAAGACATGAAGGATATAGATTCATCTAATGACAGAAGAATCTGCTGTGAAAATGTTTCATATTGTGAAATGACAAATTAAATTATATGATGTAAATTTCCCCTGCACTGTTATTTCTATTTTAAAATATATAGTCTGGGGGCATCTGGGTTGCTCAGTCGGTTAAGCGTCCAGCTTCGGTTCAGGTCATGATCTCACGGTTCATGAGTTCGAGCCTCGGGTCTGGCTCTGTGCTGACAGCTCAGAGCTTGGAGTTTACTTTGGATTCTGTGTCTCCCTCTCTCTCTGCCCCTCCCCTGCTCATGCTCTCTTTCTCAAATATAAATAAAAATTTTAAAAATGAAGATAAGATAAAATAAAATAAAATAAAATATATAATCTGGGGGAGGGCCTAGGTGGCTCAGTTGGTAAAGCATCCAACTCTTGATTTTGACACAAGTCATGATCTCACGGTTCGTGGGTTCAAGCCCTGTGTCCAGTTCTGTGCTGACATTGCCCAGGGGTTGAACCTCCGGAAGAGGTAAGATGAGTTGACATTTGAAAGACAAGCAGGACGGCTAGGATGGAAATCCCTTGATGGGGAGGGATGTGGTGTTATGGAAAGAGCATGATCTTTAGCTTCAGGCTTTATCCTGGTGGCACCACTTTCTGATAGTGTTTCTTCACAAAGAAGAAGATAGTCATGTCCACAAAAACAGTAGGTTACTATTTCCCAGATTTGAGTTTGGTGCCCTGCATGCACAGTCTTTTTTAATCCTCACAAGAGCCTTGTGGCCTAGATTCTGTTAGCATATTCCCAATTTACATATAGGGAGCAGCAAGAGATAAGACATCATCTCATGCTTCTGTAGTTAGGGGAGAAATTGGGATGAGGAACACAATAGTCTGTGTTAAGAAACAATGGTCTTAACCAACACACAATGCTATCTCTTTTTACCTCTGTGTCCGTCTCTGAAAATGAGGATGAAATACAGCAAGAGGCTTCTATGGACAATATGTTATATGGTTAACATACCAACAGAGACAATAGCAGGTAAAATGTTGATACTATGACCTTTATCTCAATCCCCGGGAGAACTGTGAGACATGTGCAAGCCAGCCACTCCCATTCTGTGAATGAGGAATATTAATGCCTGGAGAGGTCAAGTGGCTTTTGCAAAAGCATTTGTTCTCAGGCCTGTTCATCTAGAAACACTGGAGATGCCATACTGGAGATCGTGGGTGCAGGCAACTCAGCAAAGCCTCCACCAAGAGAACAGTAAACAGAGCTTCAGCCATGATCCAGGAGAGCAACTGCCGCTCTGTAAACTTGCATGACGTTGGCGGCCATTCAGTGTAGTTAGATCCATGAGCTTCACAAACATCATATTCTTTAAACAACGAAAAACAAAAACCTCACAGTTTTATTGTAAAGCAATATAACATTACTAAAGAAAATGTAAAAAACAAAAACAAAAACAGAAAGAGTGGTGGAAGGTACCTCTCACAAGGTCTCCCTGCTAACAGATTGTTTGCATTCACCACTTACGAACTGGATGATCTGGGCAAATTGTTTACCTCTGTGTGCTTCAATGTTCTTGGCTAAAAAAAGGAATAACAATGCCTATCTTATAGGATTGTCATGAGGATTAAGTGAGTTAATATCTGTGGAAGTACATAATAAGCATTATATACACGTTTGCTAAGTAAAGAAAAATACAATGCACTCTCTGATGTAGAACAGGGGACATTTGAAGTGAGACTTGAAGGAATTCATTTTGCAGAAAAGCTGAAAAGCCATTTCAATTTCTAACTGGAAAAGAAAGCACTCGCAAAGATCTGGAGACATAATGATAGTGACGGTAATGATAATAATAATAATAATAATAATAAACTATCTATTGAACATAGACAATGTACCAGTCCCTTTACATACTGCATCTTACTTAACCTTACCAACAACTGCAATATAGATTTTCAGATCTCATATTATTGTTAAGGAAGCTAAGGGTCATATAAAATGGTGAGAGGCAGAAGCAGCATGCAGTTGCAAGTCTGACTAAAGTTTTTGCCCATGGCTGGAAATTTCACTTTACCTGAAGTCTTGGATGCAGGAGGCAGCGTAGTGTGAGGTAAACTAGAAAGCCGGTCAGAAGTCAAATCTTAAAAGATCCTGTGTGTCATTTTGACTTTAAGGATTTGGACCTCATTCTTAATATAATGAGGAGTTTCCGAGGAATTTGTTCACCAAGAGGCAAGATAAGTTTTCTGAACAGTTACAGAGTCAGGAACGCGTGGTAAAGAATGGATTTTCATTTATTTATTTTATTTTTTTAAAAACAATTTTATTACTTTTCTTTATTTTTGAGAGGCAGAGAGAGCCAGAGCGCGAGTTGGAGAGGGGCAGAGAGAGAGGGAGACACAGAATCCGAAGCAGGCTCCAGGCTCTGAGCTGTCAGCACAGAGCCTGTTGCTGGGGCTCGAACTCACGAACTGTGAGATCATGACCTGAGTCAAAGTCGGACACTCAAGCAACTGAGCCACCCAGGCGCCAAAGGATGGATTTTTAAAATAGGCCATGGGACGCCTGGGTGGCTCAGTCGGGTTGGGCTTGAGCGTCTGCCTTTGGCTCTGGTCATGATCTCACAGTTAGTGGGTTTGAGCCCATGTGTCAGGCTCTGGGCTGACAGCTGGGAGCCTGGAGCCTGCTTCGGATTCTGTGTTTCCCTCTCTCTCTGCCCCTCCCCCATGCACGCTCTGTCTCTCAAAAAATGAGTAAATGTTAAAAAAAATTAAGAAACAAACAAAAAAATAAGAACCCAAAGGTTGCAACAACCCAGATGTCTATCAGCCGGTGAATGGATAAGCAAAATATGGTACGTCCATACAGAGAAATATCATTTGGTCAGAAAAAGTAATGAAGTACCAATCCATGGTACATCATAGATGAAACTTGAAAACAGTGTGCTAAGTGTAAGAAGCTAGTCCCAAAAGATCTTGCATTATGTGATTTTATCTATATAAATTGTCCAGAACAGGCAGATCTATAGAGACAGAAATTAGATTGGTAATTGCCTAGTGCTGGGAAGCATAAGTGTCAGGGTGATAACTAAAAGATATTGTTTGTTTTGGAGGTGACAGAAATGTTCTATTGACTGTAATGATGGCTATACAACTTTGTGAATATACTAAAAACAACTGAAATGTATACTTTAAATGGGTGAGTTGGCTGGTATGTGAATTATATCTCAACAAACCTATTGCAAAAAGAAAAAAATAGACGAGCTGGGTACCAGCATTCAGAAAGGGGTGTTAAGGAGCAAGGAATTCATATTTTGGATGGACTTTCCAAATGACAGGCAGAGAATACAACTTTTTACATGGATTACCTTATTTAGTTTCATTCTTACAACATTCTCATGCAATAAGATTTTTGTTTGTTTGTTTAAATCCTCAATTCACGGAGCACCTGGGTGGCTCAGTCGGTTGAGTGTCAAAGTTTGGCTCAAGTCATGATTTCACGGTTTGTGGGTCCGGGCCCTGCACCAGGGTCTGTGCTGACAGCTTGCTCAGAGCCTGGAGCCTGCTTCGGATTCTGTGTCTCCTTCTCTCTCTGCCCCTCCCTGCTCACACTCTTTCTCTCTGTCTCTCAAAAATATATAAATGTTAAAAAAAAATTAAATTCTCAATTTGCAAAAGTTCAAAAGTAAGCTCGCTGTGATGACAAAATGTTTGCCTTTGGCATTTTCTGGAACATAATTCCTCCATGCAGCTCCCACCAACAGCTTATTTATTTTGTCCTCAGTTGGGTTCTTACTTCATTGTTCTTTTCTTTCTCTATTCGAGTGGGTAGGTATTTTCAATAATCACTCTAAGTTCTTTTCTGGAGCATTACTCCATTCAAAGAATTTCAATATTCATTCAGACTTTAGTGTTCAAATCTAGCTGAAACCCCCTGATACTCTGCTGAAAGGGGTTTCTGGTTTGTTCATTTTCTTACAGTTTTCAAAATAACATTTATTGTCCTACCTATGAATGGGTCCGGCATTCTTTGGTCACACCTCTTTCCTTCCAGATTATGAGTGCTACCAGAGGTAAAATTATTACAAATAATCACAATGTAGTGTAACTGTGTGGTAGGGGCTAAAATAGGCTGCTTTTTCACTTACTATGTGCCAGGCACATAAACTCTTTACACATATTATGTCAGATAGGAACTCAATAAATACGTATTTTTTGGAATGAATGATGTATCTGAAGAAATGAATTTATGTAGCAGAGGATATTGAAGCTGAGTCACTAAGAATTAGTAAAAATCTAATGTAGATGGTAACAGAGAAGTGCATTATAGACCAAGGAACACTTTTGAGGAAGAACTGAGGTCAAGATCATTGGTATAAGATAGACCTGAATTCAATTCCTGCCTGAGCCTCTCAGTAACCATGTTATCTCTGGAATTCCTAAACTCCTCTAAAATTTCATGTCTTCAGCTATAATATGGGATGACAGAACCTATCTCTTAGGGGTATTGTATAAATAGCTTACAACAGTACCGGGCACAAAATTCTAAGTGTACAGAATTCTAAGTGTATTCGAAAGCCTCAATTTAGATTTGCTAGATTTGGTGTCTTGCTTGTGAAAGACTTTAGTGATTGGGGAACAAATAGCCTTGGGAAACAGACCCGTCTTTACACCTGTCTCTTTTTAGGAGATAGAAAAGACTCAATAGTGGTTGCTCTTCTTACTTCCACGCATAGCAATTGTCTGGGAAGAATGAATTAAGAATATCAGTCATGGGGTAGAGATGGGACAAGACAACAAGAGCTGGTAAGGTGAGAGGCTCTGTGTGTCATGTTAAGAGATTAAGGCTCCGTCCTTTAAGACAGAGTCAAAAACACAAATGCCCCAAAGGACCAGGATTAGGTGACAAATGAATGAAGTAAACAAGTTATTAGAAAATGGTATTATGTTGACTCAGACACACATTGTATGTAGGTCTTCACTTCTGACAGAAACTTATGTTTTCTCATTTTTTTTTCTGAATTCATTGCCATGTCAAGTCTCTTTTGCTTTCCCAATTTTAACATGAACCTGGGTATAAGAATATTGCACTTTTCTCCTAACTCTGAGGAAAGACCACCACAAAAGTATGGACAAAGGGCATCTAACACTTGGCCTCAGTGTGGATAAACAATAAGGCATGGTGGGGATTGTGTTGAACTTGAGAACTAGGTCCCATCTAAAGAAGGCAGCAGCTGTGATCTACTGTGGCCCTGTTTGAATAGAGGCCCAGCGTTGCCAGATCTTTAATTTCTTTTTTTCTTTTCTTTTTTTTTAATTAAAAATATTTTCTTATGTTTTTTTTTTTTAATTGTTTTTTCAACGTTTATTTATTTTTGGGACAGAGAGAGACAGAGCATGAACGGGGGAGGGGCAGAGAGAGAGGGAGACACAGAATCGGAAACAGGCTCCAGGCTCTGAGCCATCAGCCCAGAGCCTGACGCGGGGCTCGAACTCA
The DNA here is from genome assembly GCF_022837055.1 of Prionailurus viverrinus. Classification (NCBI taxonomy): domain Eukaryota; kingdom Metazoa; phylum Chordata; class Mammalia; order Carnivora; family Felidae; genus Prionailurus; species Prionailurus viverrinus. The sequence continues at coordinate 113,472,353 of NC_062564.1, read as the reverse complement.
TGGACCGCGAGATCGTGACCCGGCTGAAGTCGGACACTTAACCGACTGCGCCACCCAGGCGCCCCTGTTTATTTATTTTTGAGAGAAAGAGACAGAGCATGAGTGAGGGAGGGGGCAGAGAGAGGGACAAAGAGAACTTGAAGCAGGCTCCAGGCTCTGAGCTGTCAGCACAGAGCCTGATGCAGGGCTTGAAATCACAGACTGTGAGATCATGACCTGAGCCAAAGTCGAAGGTTCAACCAACTGAGCCACCCAGGCACCCTTGGATCTTTAATTTCTTAAAAAAATTAAATATGTTTATGTATATAGGTGTGCGACATGTTAAGATTTTTAAACATTGGAGAGAAATTAATTTTCTTTTCAAACAAATCATCGTTGAGGCAAAACAAAACCTGTCTGTGGTCCAGATTTGACCCAAGGGGTCACCAGTTTGCAACAGTTGTGTAGGGGTGGGAAGTCACTCAAGCAGCTTGAGAGGTGGGTCATAGGACCAGCATTTCTGAAAAAGCCCTGCGAGAGCAAATTAGAGACTGGACTGGGGACTAGGAAAAGAATTTAGAGTTGGGGAGAAAAGTGTTGAAGGCTAAGTAAGGTTATGATAATGTGGAGAAGAGAGTATAGACTTGGGCGGAAAAATCTGAAGTCAAATGTTTCAGATGTGACTCTGGAAGGAAAGAGAACCAGGAATCACCAGTGATCCCCAGGTTTCTAAATGGAATAGTGTCATTAACTAAACCACAGTTGTGAATAGGCTGACCAGCCTTTTCCATGCCCAGTGTGGTGTTGGAGAATGGGCTTTGGGAAAGGCACATTTAGGAAGCAGACCCCAAATGGTACCTCCACGGAGATGACGAATGTTCAGAACTCAAGCTTCTCTGTAGGAGGATCAAGAAGGACTTCCCAGAGGAGAAGCTACTAAAGTAAGAGCTGAAGGGTGAAATGGAGCCTTGAATCCATTTGGTGTGGCTGACCTGCCTTATTCTCTGCCTTTCCTTTCCAGCCCTACTGGGACTCAGTGGCTGAACACCTAGTACCTGCACTGGAATGTCTCATAATCCCTTTAGGAAACCATGTGCAAGAGCAGCCCCAGAATCCTGCCATACAACTTCCAGTCCATCTGGGGAGGGCCTGGAAAAGTCAACCCTACAGGGACCTCAGAGGTTAACACTTCATTGAACAGCTCCCCTCTCCCCACTCCGTTGCTCTGTTCTCACTCAGGATTTAGCAGCCTAATTTCTCTCTCCATGCCTCTTCTCTCTGAGATTGTAAAGTTCCTTCGGACCTTACTATGTTTTCACAGGTCACAGAAGCTAATCATCTTCTGCTCATGGAGACTTCCCTTACATGACTAACAGAAGAAGCTTATCCCCTTCCCACCTGCAAGTCATTTAGGAGCAATAACACTCTTCGACCCAGGTGAGCTCAGAGAGAACAACCGTCTAAACCCTGAGAAAGTAACTTCAATTAGCAAACCTCTTTTGCAGTGTGGCAAAGGAAGGAGTCATGAATGACCCTGGCTTTAGAAGATTCTCCCCCGGCTTTAAAATTATCTGTATTTCTTCCATGTAATTCATTCACGTCTAGGCAAATAAGCCTTTCCTTGGGTGACTATAATGCAAAGTAATTTTGGTAGAAGCAAGGGTGGACTTAGGAGGTAAAAGGGGCTTCTGGTTTGGGCTAAGTCACACACAGAGCTGCAGACCTTGCTTCAAGTACTAAGTTCTTTTTTTTTTTAATTAAAAAAATATTTAACAAATTTTTAACTTTAATTATTTGAGAGACAGACGGCATGAGTGGGGGAGGAGGGGAGAGAGAGAGAGAGAGAGAGAGAGAGAATCACAAGCGGGCTCCATGCTGCCAATGCAGAGCCCAACTTGGGGCTCAAACTTACAAAAACACTACATCATGCCCTGAGCTGAAACCAAGAGTCTGATGCTTAACTGACTGAGCCATCCATGCACCCCTGAGGTATTTTTTGTTGTTGTTGTTTATTTATTTATTTTGAGAGAGATGGAGACAGCATGAGCGGAGGAGGAGCCGAGAGAGAGAGACAGAGACAGAGACAGAGACAGAGAGACAGAGAGAAAATCCCAATGCAGAGCCTAGTTTGGGGCTCGAACTCATGAAACCATGAGATCATGACCTGAGCCGACACTGAGTCAGACGCTTAACAGGCTGAGCCACACAGGCGCCCTAAGTACTGAGTTCATAATGTGTAGTGGCATTATGCTAAGCAGCTTACATTAGTTATACCTTTTAATTCTTGTAAGTGGCTTGCTGTATTATCTTTATTTTACAGATGAGAATATTGATGTTCAAACTGATGAGTGACTTACTCAAAGACACGAAGTTATAAAGTGTGAAGTTCAGGATTCTAACTCAAGACCATTAAGAGGAAAAGACTGCATTTTATTTCTTCCACGACGACATGCATGCTAAGAATGTATTCTCATTTAACAATTACAGAGTATCTGCCAAGTGTGGAGAACTGTTCTAGAGGCTGGTTTTTAGGAAATAAAGAAATTCATCTGCTGGATCTGGGTGATTTACTATTAAATCCCCTCAAACAGGCAAGACCAGTGGTCGGCAAACATTTTATTGAGCTTTTCTATCAGTTAAAAGACATTAGTCATTATCCCTCCCATATCTATTTCTTTTTTAAAGTTCTATACATGTGCTACTGGACCATGTTATGTATATTTTATAAACCATTGGATAAATCAAAATGAAAAGCAATGAAGAAAAATACAAAAAATTTTAAATTGAAGTTTTAATATTTTCTTCATGCACACCAGGTATTGTATACCCTAGTTTGGAGATCATTGAACAGGAATATAAAGTCCATAATATTTTTATACTACTCTTGAGGAATTTGTGATCCAGTTGGTATATGCCCTGTGGTACATGTTACTCGAGAAAGCATCTAGGGTTGCCTGGAAGAATGAGGAAAGGCTTTTTGAGACAGGTGGCATTTGCACTGAATTGCAAAAAATGAGTAAGAGTGATGGATAGTAGAACAGAGGAAGTTCATTTCACGCAGAAGGAATAACAGAAAAATCATGCATTTCTGAAAGCTTTGTGTATGGGAGAGAGATAAAAATGTTAGCATGTAACTAGAACACTGGGCTTGGGGGAGAAATAAAGCTGGTGAGGTAGTTGGAATCAGATCATGGAGGTTGTTTGTGCCATGTGAAGGTCTTGGACTTTATACCTTAGGTAACAGGGAACCATTGAGTAAGTACACAGAATTGAGAAACTATTGCCATGATTTGGAAGAAAGATAAAGACATGAACTAATGGAGTGGCAATGGCATAGGGGGAGGAGGTGGATTCCAGAACTGTGCCTGAGGTTGGATAGAAAGAATTTCATTGCTGAACAGGTGTGGGCATGAAGAAGAGGGAGACATGGAGGAAGAAACCAGTGTTTCTGTCAGGAGTGGAGTGGAAAATAATTCCAGTGGCTGAAACAAGGAGCCTTTGTCCCAGTTTTTAGGGATCAGTGTAGTCGAGTGCACAGCCTTTGGAACCAGAAGAACCCAAATTGAAAACCTTGCTACATCACTGTCTACCTTGTGTGATCTTAATCGTTGTATTGTCTCTCTGACCCACACTGTTCTTATTTGTATAACTGGAAAACTCTGGTGCTTTGTGGCAACATGGCAATGGAGAAAGATTGTCGTAAGCAACTGAGCTAGTAGGCGCTGATATTTCAGTCCTAGTAAAATACTTGTCTTATGACTGCTGAAACAAATTACCATAAACTTGGTAGCTTAACACAGAAATTTATTCTCTCATGGGTGTAGAGGCCCATGTACCACTGGGTCACAAGCAAGGTGTCAGCAGGGCCAGGATACAGGAAAAGGGTTTGTTCCTTGGTTTCTCCAGCTTTTGATGGCTGCAGGCATTTCTTGGCTTATGGTAGCATCACTCCAATCTTCAAAACCATTATCTTCAAATCTATCTGCTCTGTCTTCATATCACACCTTTTCTGTGAATCTATGTTAAATCTCCCTGTGTCTCCCTCTTGTAATGATTAATGTGATCACATTTTGGGCCCACTTGGATAAACCAGGATCATCTCTCCACCTCTATACCCTTAATGTAATCACCTCCACAAAGACTCTTCTGTCATATAAGATAATATTTATAGGTTCTAGGGATCAGGACATGATATCCTTGGGTGCCATAATTCAGTCTATAGCAGCACTTTACTTAGTATTTTAGAGTTTCCAGATTTTACGTGATGTGATCCAGAGTGCATTTCTTCATGGATTCATACCTCCCACTCCCACGGGAAAGAATGAGTAAACTTACGGGAGATACAGGTTTTGAAACACTTTCCTTCAAGATCGAATGAGCCCTACACATGTCAGATCTTTTTATTTCCTTCCTTGTAGTATCAGACAGTTGGAAATCTGGCATTGTGTAGTCGTGGCTCATGAATAAATGGAAACTAGGTGCTTAATCATTTCATTGATATTCAAAGTTGCCAGGTAACACTACTTGCATTTCCTCTGCTTTCAGTAGAATAGATTTACTTAAAATAATTTATTCCCCGAAGGGAGTAACTTCCATCACATTTTTCTGGCACTGTATCATCTCAGATTGTATAAATACAATATATTAGGACTGTGACACAGTGACTACGATAGATACTGAAGAATGGCCTGCTCGGTCACAGTCTACTCTCCTTTTAGAATACCTTTATGTAAACTGGAGGTTGGGAAGTTGAAAACCACGTTGACCACTCTCCTTTGCATCTACAGTCTGGATGCAAATTATGTTTTGTCTATTAGATGCAGTCATGACACACTTGGAAGGAGGAAGGTTGTACAGAAAAACTGTTTCTCCCTACTCTACACTTTACTTTCAATGTCTCATACCATCTGGGTGAGTTTTCCCACAATAAGCAATTTTCCCATTCTGTGTAGACATCGACTGCATATTCTACAATTTAACTCAATTTTGACACTATCCACCTGGACATAGCATCAGACCCCACAGGTGAAGGAAGAATTCAGTCATACAAGACTCCGCACCTCCCTCCACCCCCCCAATTCAGGTGCCAATCTTAAATCCAGGTTATTATCCAGGTGCTTCCAGCCTACCAGCTGCAAATTGGAGGCTCCCACAAGCTCCTCCTTGGGTTCAATAACATGCTGCAGTGGCTCATAGAACTGAAGAGAGTAGTTTACTTACTAGATTACTAGTTTGTTATAAAGGATTCAACTCAGGAACTCTTCCAGATGGAAGAAATGGAAGCGGGAAGGTATGAGGGAATGGTGTGGAGCTTCTCAGAGGGTGGGGAGTGGGGAGCTGAAAATTCCAACATTCTAATCACTTGATTGGTTCCCCTGGCAACCAGCACTTGTCCAGAGGCTATCCAAAAGTCACCTCATTAATATAAACTCAGGTGTGATTGAAAGGGGCTTCGTATGAATAATAAATTGTACCTTTATCATCTTTATCATTGTGGAAAAGCAGGGGTTTTAGGAGCTCTGTGCCAGGAATGAGGATAAAATCCATATATTTCTTATTATAATTTTTTTTTTAATGAATCACATTATTGAAAATGTAGCTGGAGACCATCTTCTTGCCCTTTTTGGATTTCTTCTTACAGCTAGTAGGTTTTTCTGCAACAATTTTCCGGTGTCGATTCTTCTGCTTCCTGGGTGTACACGCCTTTGTGGCAGAGGAAATAACAGTAATGGCAATGACTTGACTCCTGTATCTCCATTCCTGGATCACACCTGTAGTATGCCCTTGACCCAGTAATATTAAAAATATTATGTAGTTTAATAAACAGCGGCAGAGTTTCAAATCTGGTCTTAATCAGCATTGGTTTTGAAGTATGCAAAGTAATTTGAGGATCTCCAGGAAGTTTTCGCTACCATGAATGATCTTCCTTAACATTGCCAGAAGCATCATCTTTAATGATTAATTCCTTTATGCTAAGTTTTATGCTTTGGGCAATATGCTAGAGTTTGGGGACTGGATGGGGGCTGGGTCAATTGTATGTAGATTTATACTGAGATGCTAGTTCAGTTCAGGTAAGACTGGCTCTTCTTAGATTCCATAATGAGTAATATGGAGTTTGTATCTAGTTGAACCTAAAGTTGGGTATGAAAGCCAACCATCAACACAAAGCAGGAGTTCTAGAGGCAGGTGGGCATCTTAAATAATGGTGTGTACTAAAACTAGAATTTCAATTCAGAGAGTGGATTTCTAAAGCAGTGAGGGCTTCACAATGTAGTGTTAAAGATCATAGTTCCAGGATTAAGTGACACATTTTAGGTCAATGGAAGAAAACACCCCCAGCATTCTTCTTTCCCATATGCATGGCAGATATTGCATATTGATCAGTTTTCAATTCTTCTAAATTGAGTCTTCAGTCCTAACTACAGCACTCTTAGCAGCCACTACCAATAAAGAGATGTAAGAAGGAATGGTAGGAGACATTGATTTCCTACCTGGCAGCCATTTTTCTTCCTTATCTCTTTATTAAAGAGACTGCCTCCCATAATAGAGGATTAAAATACACTGACAGATATTTTCTTAGGATTCTTAATTCAAAGGCATGGTCATGGGTCTTGGAAAGTATTGAATGAAACACTCCCAGTCTTCAGCTGGCTGTTGATATGTCTACAAGGGATGATTCCTCAAATTTGTCACTTCTGATGTGTGCATGAAGGGACAAGCCTATGGTCCAAACCAATCTGATGTGGATAGTATGATTGAAGAAAAAAAATAAAAAACTCTAGTCTTTGATGATTTTCTTGGGCCATTGAACCAACTCTGGTACTACTACTTTCTTCCAGACCTGTTTTATGAGAAAAAGCATAAATCATAAAAATCTGAATAAATGTACAATATTTCCCCCTCAATTTCTTAAAATATATATTAGGACTTAAACCAAAAATTATACCATTGTCACGTATGATTTATAATGCATGCAGATGTTATACATATCACAGCTATGGAGTAAAGGCTAGTGAACAGTAAATGGATCTCCAAGGTTGTAAGGTCTCTACATTTTACATCAAGTACTACAATTTAGCTCTAGATCAACTGCAAAAATGTTAAGGATGTATATTGTAATCCTTACCATAATCACTAAAAATTAACACACACAGATACAGTTTACAAGTGCATAGATAGATTAAAATATTCTAAAAATTAAAAAATATATATATATTTATTTATTTTTGAAAGAGAGAGAGAGAGACAGGGCACCAGGAGGGGAGAGAAAGAGGGTGGCAGAGAATCAAAAGCAGGCTTCAGGCTCCAAGGTGTCAGTACAGAGCCCTTCCGGGGGCTCAAACCCACAAACTGTGAGATCATGACCTGAGCCGAAGTCCAATTCTTAACTGACTGAGCCACCTAGGCGCCCCTAAAATATTTTAAAAAAACAAATAATTCAAAAGAAGGCAGGAAACATGAAACAGAAAAATAAACCAACAAATGAAAACTAGAGGGGAAAAACAGAAAACAGTAAAAATGGTCTATCTAAACTTAACCATGCTGATATTTATATTAAATGCTTACAATCAAACCACTCCAAATAGGGGTGCCTGGGTGGTTCACTTGGTGGAGTCTTGGTTTTGGCTCAGGTCATGATCTCAGGACACAGGGGTTTGAGATCCGCGTTGGGCTCTGCATGTTCTGTCAGCACAAAGCCTGCTTGGGATTTCTCTCTTCCTCTCTCTCTGCTCTTTTCCCCTTCAAAATAAATAAATAAACTTAAAAAAAAAAAAAAAACAAGTGGAAAAAAAAAAACTCCACACCAATTAAAAAGCAGAGATTTTCCAAATAAATTACAAAGCAGGGGAGCCTGGGTGGCTCAGTCAGTTAAGCATCCAGCTCTTGGTTTAGACTCAAGTCATGATCTCACAGTTCCTGAATTTGAACCCTGCCTTGTGGGGGTGTGGTGCAGTGCAGTGCGGACTGCACTGGGCTGGTGCGGTGTGGAGCCTGCTTGGGGTTCTCTCTCTCTCTCTTTCAAAATGAACAAAAAACCTTAAAAAACAAAACAAACAAACAAACAAACAAACAAAAAAAACCAAAGCAGGACCCAACTGTAAGCTGTTTATTGCAGATGCACTATAACTATAAAGACATTGATAGGCTAAAATAAATGCATGGAAGAGGTATATCATTCAGACAGTCAGTGTACAAAAGATGGAATGGCTATATTAATATTGGCTGTGACAGACTTCAAGACAAATTGTATTGTCAAAAATAAAGGAGGAGATTTCATAACAATAAAAGACTCAATTCTTAGGAAGGTATAACAATAAATTCATAGAACTTAATAATGGATTGGATCACAAAATCAAACCCAGCTGAATGCTGTGTACAATTAATATACCTATAACAAAGTAATTGAGGAAGGTTAAAAATGAAAGAATGCGGGGCACCTGGGTGGCGCAGTCGGTTAAGCGTCCGACTTCAGCCAGGTCACGATCTCGCGGTCCGGGAGTTTGAGCCCCGTGTGGGGCTCTGGGCTGATGGCTCAGAGCCTGGAGCCTGTTTCCGATTCTGTGTCTCCCTCTCTCTCTGTCCCTCCCCCGTTCATGCTCTGTCTCTCTCTGTCCCAAAAATAAATAAACGTTGAAAAAAAAAATTTAAAAAAAAATGAAAGAATGCATACCATTCTAACAGACTTGTGTGAACAAAAGAATAGAGGCATTGAGCAAAATATAATTGAAATTAAGACATAAGTATGCACTTTATAATGTTAAAGCGTTGAATGAAGATATAGAAATTGTGAATATCTAGGCACATAATAGGATAACCACAATGTTCATTAAGCCAAGATCATGAGAAAGAAAGGGAACTAGACAGAAACATGTTAATGGTAATAGGCATTATTAACCCCTGTCAGTTCAAAATATAACAACCAGACAAAAAGTAAGGATATAAAATACCTAAATACTATTTAAGTAAAGTAGATTTGCTTGATAGATATTAAAACTAGAGGAAACAAGTGTCCATAGTAAAGACACAAAATATGATTATTGTTGGTTTGTCATCTCCTTGGTTTCAGGTGTATTCTGAAACTGGCCCTCAAATTCAGGGGGCAGGGAGAGACTGAAGTGGCAAGCCACTCATATTCAAGGGTTATCTTGGGCATAGCAAGATGAACAGATCTCTACACACCACCCCCAACCACTAAATCTTAAAAGTTCACATACAGTATTTAACTGGGTTCAGTCACATATAGTGTCTAGGTGGTCTCAACAACCACATCCTTATCTCAAAGCTATGTCCTTGGAGCGGCCTCTGGGAGTGGGAAAGACAAACAATACACACATTCCAAGGACAGGAGAGAGGGGGTGAGGTGCCTCTGATTGCCAGGGTCCATCTCACTGGATAACTGGTAGTCAAGTCTTCTCAATGACCTCCCCTAACAATTATATATTAGGCTTCCACAGAATACTCAATAAATATACTTTCATGAGAATAAGACAAAGAAGAATATGTTCAAGGAAAAAGGACAATGTTGACTAAATAATTAAAAAAAACAATATGGAAGGAATCTAAAAGAAATAAAAAGACTCAACTATAGAGAACAAATTGATGGTTATCTACAGGGGAGGTGGTTGAAGGGATGGGTGAAATAAGTGATGGGGATTAAGGAATGCACTTGTGGTGATGAGGACCAAGTGTTGTATGCAAGTGTTAAATCATTACACTGTATACCTGAAGCTAATATTACATACTGTATATTAACTCACTGGAATTTAAATAAAAACTTAAAAAAAAAAAGAGGGCACCTGAGTGGCTCAGTTGGTTAAGCCTCCAACTTCAGCTCAGGTAATGATCTTGAGGCTCATTGAATTCAAGCTCTACATTGGGCTCTGTGCTGACAGCTGAGAGCCTGGAGCCTGTTTTGGATTCTCTCTCTCCCTCTGTCTCTGCCCCTCCCCCATTCATGCTCTGTCTCTGTCTCTCTGTCTCTCTCTCCCCAAAATAAATAAGCATTAAAATTTTTTTTTTAAACTTTAAAAGAAGAATCAAAAGATAAATTTTATAGGAAAATGTGCCTGCTATTCAATGTGAGGGAGACAATAAGTAAACAAGATTCTTGTTCTCAAGAAATTTACAATCTAAAATGAAGAGAGATAAGAACCTTTAAAATATAACACCAAATGAAATGTGCTATGAGAACACAAATGGGAGAGCAATTCCTCATTTGTGGGGGACAAGTTTAAGTTAGACTTTTTCTCAGGCTGGGGTCTCCCAAAAGCTGACTGAAAGAAGGAGCTGAGAAGTAATTTTAGGAAGCACTGGTAGGGGAATGGGAAACGAGTCAGGGAATGGAAGGAAGCCAATGTATATAAGGAGCAGTTAGGGTTCAGTCCCACAAGTGACCACTGGGAAACAGTGAACTGTGTACCTCCCAGTTGTCCCATCTAGGGAATGAAGACTTGTGGTATTCATTCCCAATTGTTCACTGTTGATTAAGGGTTGCTTCCAGAGGTATCAACTCATCAGTACTTCTGGCCTTCCCCTCAAGATGGGCATACTTATTTGTTAAAAATTTATTATTTATTTATTTATTTACTTACTTATTTTTGAGAGAGAGAGCACAAGTGGGAGAGGGGCAGAGACAGCAGGAGAGAGAGAATCCCATCTCACGTGGTGCTCCATCTCGCAAACCATGAGATCATGACCTGAGCAGAAATCAAGGATCATTCACTCAGCCGACTGAGCCACCTGGGTGCCCCAAGATAGGCATACTTCTTTGTTTTGATAGTCACAGATTCCAAGGGATGTAGATGGGACAACAATAGCATCTCCTACCGTATTGAAGTTTAGATAGGCATTCTACAGATGAAGATTATTTGTTGAAAAAATACATGGATAAATGGATGAATGAATGGATGGATTGATGGGTTAGTGGGATGGATGGAAAGGAACCCTTATGTGAGATAAAAAAAAAAATGAAACCACTGAAATGGAAACAATATTGTGGACTTTTGAACTTGTATTTTTTTTTAATTTTTTATAGAGGAGATCATTATGTATTGAGTATTAACCACTTTTTGGTCATATATACTACAAACATTTTTTCCTAGTTATCATTATGTTAACTTTCACTAAGCTGGTTTTAGGTATTATAGGCTATTTTATTTTAGTTAAGAATTTTTAATAGTGATTACATATTGAAATATTCTAGTTGTATTAGGCTCAATAAAATACATTATTAAAATTATTTTCACTTGTTTCTTTTTACTTTTTAAATGTGGCTACTACAAAGGCTTAAATTACATATGTGGCTGATACCACATTTCTATTGGACACTGGATTTCTAGTGGAATACAATACTTAAATCTTTTTCTTCTTTTAAATCCAAGTTAGTGTAACATATAGTGTAATAATGATTTCAGAAATAGAATTTAGTGATTTATCACTTACAATAACATCCAGTGCTCATCCCAACAAGTGCCCTCCTTAATGCCCATCTCCCATTTATTTACCCATCTCCACACCCAACACCCAGCCAGCAACCCTCAACAATTCTCAAATCTTAAAGTAGTATTTAGCCCTTATTTTCAAGACAACAGGTCAAAATTAACAATCAAGTAAAAAAAAAAAAAAGATGATATCTGTGATACAGTCTGAGAGTCACCTCTCTATCCATCTCAAGTATGGCATTTGTTGGGTAGTCATGAGACTAAATTTTGATCGATGAGATACAATTGGAAGGGTTGTGTGTGTGTGTGTGTGTGTGTGTGTGTGACTTCCAACAAGTCTCCTTAAATCAGAGGTGATTTGAAAGTCTTTCTCCCCCTCCCTCCTCCAACCTATTACTTGGAATATGGATTCAATGGCTGATGCTCTAATAGTCACCTTGGACAATGAGTTGGAAGGTCACAATTTAGACATGGCAGGGAGATGAACTAGAAAGACTCCTGACCTACCTCCAAATTTCTTCTGCTTGAGAGAGAAATAACATGCTATGGTGTTTAAGTTAGTGTTATTTTGGGATTTTTCATTTTATGTCTGGATTGGAAACTGACCTTTGAGTTATTAGATGGACTCTATAAACAAAGATAGCTTCCTCTGCAGCTCCTACAAGTCCTTGGAGGTACTTGGGAGCTCCTCTTTTGCCATCCTGAAACCCATTTCAGTCTCTTTAGGGATTAATTCTTCTACCAGTAAGCTGTCCAGTGCTGGCAACAGTAGAATCTCTCATGTTGCCCTGTCTCTTGTTGTCATGGTCCTGGTGGCCATGCTGGTCTGCAAGCAGGGTGGAGGGAGGTGGGAGGAGGGGGAGGAGGGGGAAGATAGAGGACTTGATTGGTTATTTTAAATTACATGCAAGAATTGCTATTCATAAAGAAGAAGAGAATTCCAAAAGCAATGAAGAAATAAACAGGAAGTTGTTTCTTTTTGGGGGCTTACATGAAAGATCCATTTCTATGAATAACTTGGCTTGGTAACATGTTTTTATCATTTCAGACTTTGTACAATGTTATGTATATGATTCAGAAGGATTTCTGTACCTGGAGAACTGTAACCACGTAAAATGTATACTATTCTGCCTTTTTATCTCCCAGTGTAAAGCACCTATTAAAAAATTTTTTTAATGTTTATTTATTTTTGAGAGACAGAGAGAGCATGAGCTGGGGAGGAGCAGAGAGAGAGGGAGACACAGAATCAGAAGCAGGCTCCAGGCTCTGAGCTGTCAGCACAGAGTCTGATGTGGGGCTCAAACTCATGAACCATGATATCATGACCTGAGCCAAAGTCGGGTGCTTAACTGACTGAGCCACCCAGGCACCCCTAAAGCACCTATTTAATATAATCCAATGCTCAGAAGTATTTTTCTAATTCCTTTCTATCTGCATATAATTTTTGTACTGTGAATGGATATACTATGATGTATCTTTCTACATGATTTAAAAATATGATACTTGGTTTTACACCTGGTCTGTTGATAATCTTGAATTCAGTAGAATTCCAAGCAAAAATTCTATACCATAAAAACAGTGTTCTAGCAGGTAATACCAGTAAAGCAGAAATAGATACCTTCTCAGAGCTCACAGCTGCTCATATGGAAAGTCTTTTAAATAATGATGATATAATAAGACTAATTAAGCCTTTTATAATCTAAGCATTCTGGTTTTCCTGATATCTTATTAACTAATAATTTTACCCAAGTTTCCAGTGACTTCATTACTTATTTTCCTTTATGATCATTTTGTCCTTTCACTAGGGGTTACCTTTTGTCACTAAATATGAATTAGTAAATCTATTTACTCTTTTGTTAAATAGGAATAATACTTCTCCTAAAGATTTGATGAGAAAAAAACTGTAAAGGTTATATTGTTTGAATATTTTTGAAAATCTAAGTATGATTATAGTTTTTCTCCCAGGCCTGTCTCACCATTGTATATTGGGCATAGAGATGGGAACAGGTAACTGGTCTCTTCAGTGCACAGATCTTTGGGTAAAGAGGAGCTGGACTCCAAGAGCTGTACTCAGGACACTAAAACTGAATTTCCATGATTAGATTCTAGACCTTCCATTCATGTTATAATGGGATGAGACTTTTGAAAGCCTTGGCAAGGAATGAGTGTATCTTAAATGTAGGGGGAATGTATAGAATGCATTCTTTTTTTTTTAAATTTGTTTTTAACGTTTATTTTTGAAAGAGAGAGAGACAGACAGAATGCGAGTGGGTTGGGCAAGAAAGAGAAGGAGGCACAGAACCCGAAACAGGCTCCAGATTCTGAGCTGTCAGCACAGACCCTGATGCGTGGCTCGAACTCATGAGCTGTGAGATCATGACCTGAGCTGAAGTTGGGGGCTTGACTGACTGAGCCACCCAGGCACCCCTAGAATGCATTCTGTAGTGATTTTTAAATATGTTTACAAAGTCTTAGCTACTCTTCTTTTTTAAGAGATGGAGCTTAATTTTCTTCTTCTCGAATAGGATTTGGACTTCTTGGCTCTTTTCTGATGAATATAGTAAAGCAAAAGTGACAGTATACAGTTTTGGAGACAAGGTTATAAGGGCATTGAGGCTTCCTTTGTCTTTTCTCTCACAGAGAGGAGTTAAGTACCATGCTTGAGGATATTCAGGCAGCCTGTGTAAAGGGTCTACATGGCAACTGACTGAGCATGTGAGGAACTGAGGCATCCTGTCAAAAGCTTTGTGAGTTTTCCATCTTGTGTCTTCTAGCCCCAGTTAAGCTTTTTTTTTTTTTTAACTGTAGCCCCTGCCAACATCTTGATGACAACTACACAAAACACTCTGAGTCAGAACCATCTAGCTAAGACTCTTCAAATTTCTGATCACAGAAATTATAAGATAATAACTGTCATTTTAAACCATTAAGTTTGGGGATAATTTGTTACACAGCAATAGATAACTAATACAAGGGTATAGGGGTGATATATCAGTTAAATACAGCTACAAATATGCTATGTAACTGACAGCTACAGAATTTCAGTGGCATATAACAGTAAGCTTCTATTATGGGCCAGCTGGGGTTCAGCTGATCTGGGCTGGGCTTAAGTAGGCGGTTCTGTTAAGCCTCAGCTGGGCTTGCTCTTGCATCTGGGGTGAGCTGGGAGTCATCCTTGAGACTTTCTCTTTCTCTCCCTCGACCAGTAGGTTATTCCAGGCATGTTCCTCTTTGAAGTGTAAGAGAGCAAGCCTAATCATTCATATGGCTTTTATGCCTTTGGACATGTCCCATCCACTATCAATCACTGCATAAGCTTAAGCAAGTCACATGCCGTTCCCAAAAGTTGGAGGTGGGAGAGAAATATACTTTGCAGTAGAAAGAGGAGCTGCCAAGTTCCATGACAAAAGGTATGGATATAAAGAAGGGTGAAAACTTGGGGCCTATAAGGCCATCTACTGCAAGTGAGGTGAAGGGAGCAAGTTTACAGCAAGTTGGAAATGGTTTGAAAGCAGGAAGAACCAGACAAGGCTGCAAGATTGCATGGTATGAAGAGGAGGGCTGATGCTGCTTTCACTGACAGTGAAATCATTTTCTCCAGTGGGTCGGGGAAAGCCATTGATGAAAGTGGTCATACTGCAAACAATTTTCAATCTTGCTGAAACAGGAACTGCCTTGTATATTCATTTAACACATAAGAAAAAAAAAAGACACATAACCTCCTGAGAAAAGCTAGCACAGTTAGGTAGAAATTATAAGCGTGATGTTGAGCTCAAATTTATGTTGGGGAATGCCTTTACAAATCCCAGCACCCCAGGAGTGTGAGTTATCATGAACTGAGTCATTTTGAGAAAAGGGAATGAAAAGATATCCATTTTGAGTTTTGTTGGCACTAGATGTGTCTTAATTTTTTTAATGTTTGGCGTTTCATGCTCAAATATTTTTTTATTAAACATAAACATCTGTTATGTTTATTTTGAGGAAATATTTGTTCCTTGGAACAAGGTAGTAGTACTCAAATATACCCATATATATGACGAAACAGTCCTTGGGGTTTTAGATTAAGAGGTGCAGTTTACGAACTGAACAGTTTAGGGACGATTATATATTTAATTGTCCAAATCTATCTTTTTTTCCTTAATTCAAGTGATATCTAAACAAATCCTTTTTGGCCGGTGGTAGTCAGTATAAACATAGGTACTTGGTCCTTTGTGTGGAGCAAACAAAAAGTGTGTTATAATTAAAACAACAACAACAACAACAAAAGGAAGGGACAGGAGAATCCTTGGGTTAAATTTTGAGCTTGCCCATTTATTTCTATTTTACTCTTTCCACTTCAGTTCTCTGATCTGAAAATTGGACATCATGTTACATCTACTGTTGTTTTTTCGTTGTACAAGGTAACCTTGGACAATGAACTTCACAAGAGTTATTCACAGACATAAGTATCTCTCCTTTCCTTTCTCCATGGACTCAGGAGGTCTCCATATTCAGATCTGGAATAGGTAATGTTTCTTAAACTTGAGACTTGCAAATTTGGACTGGATTGAGAAAGGGGAAGTTTGGACTGGAAAATTCCTCTTGCCTTCCAACAATAAAATATCAAGTAAGACACAATTCGTCCAGTCTGCTACAACTGGGGAGCTTGAGACTGGGACTCGATTTGACTCATCCCAAATCTCATTAATAAGAATCTGTTTTCTCTCTCCATACTAAGGCTGTTTTTAAAAATTTCCCATTGATGGGGCGCCTGGGTGGCGCAGTCGGTTAAGCGTCCGACTTCAGCCAGGTCACGATCTTGCGGTCTGTGAGTTGGAGCCCCGCGTCGGGCTCTGGGCTGATGGTTCCGAGCCTGGAGCCTGTTTCTGATTCTGTGTCTCCCTCTCTCTCTGCCCCTCCCCCGTTCATGCTCTGTCTCTCTCTGTCCCAAAAATAAATAAACGTTGAAAAAAAAAATTTCCCACTGCTTTATTTTCTCATTCATACTAAAATGAGATGAAGGAATTTATTTTTTTCTTAATTTTTTTTAATGTTTATTTTTGAGAGACAGAGAGACAGAGACAGAGAGAGAGGGAGAAAGAGAAGGAGACATAGAATCCAAAGCAGGCTCCAGGCTCTGAGCTGTCAGCACAGAGCGCGACGCGAGGCTCAAACTCACAACCATGAGATCATGACCTGAGCTGAAGTCGGATGCTTAACCAACTGAGGCACCCAGACAACCCAGAGATGAAGGAATTTAAAGATACAGTGAGTTTTACAAAAACCAGTTATCTCTACGAAGGGGTCTTAAATCTTTAGAAAAGATTTTATCCTCAAAATTTCAAAATGATCTGGAAAAAATACTCCAGGATATTAGGCAAAAAATTATGATTGTTGTTTTGTGGTATTAAAACTATGTGACCATTTCCCTTCTCTGGATTCACAATATTCTAGATTGTGATTACATCATTTTTTGCCCTAAAAAGACAGGTCTAAACAAAATGATGGAATAGAGGTCAGGGGAGGAATATCAACATTGTTAACAAAAATGTTTACTCTGCTGTAATTTCAAGCGGCACGTTCAAACATCCCTTTCTGAAGCCAATACGAGCCTCTGTCTCCCAGTTTTCTAATGTTATTGAACAGGCTTCCTCACATCAGAACACCTTAGGGGAAAGACGTGGCCTTTGTCAAAGGAATCACTAGGGGTGAGCTCTCGAAGTTTAAAGGAACCTCTATTTTACATGTATTTGACAAAGAAGATCTACAATTTCTTGTTTCATGCAGGTATATCACTTGGTGGTTTAGCTCCTGTGTTTAAAGATGACTTCTCTCATGAATGTTTCTTAAGGGGTCAGAGGTATGTACGAGATTTGAGGTCACTTTGGATAGCATGGGCAAATACAGAGGATAAACCTTAACTGATTAACATGAAAGTTATATTAACATGAAAGTGGATGTTCTCCCAACCATTTTTTTTAACGTCATTTGCCGTGAGAGCTTCCGTTTCATACCTGTGTTCAGTTTAGGGACAGTGCTTCCTTATGTTAAGAGACCCGTGTAAATTGTTTTTCTGATGGTTCAATGAATTGGTTTCTTAATTTTCCCAAAATCAAATCATTTTAATTTTAGGGTGTCATCACCATCTTAAAACATAAGATCATGGGATGTGAAAAGAGAGTATTGTTGGAGCCCTGTGGCACATTAGAAAGTGCCTGCTCACTGTTAGATTCAAACTGTCTGAGTTCTTTTCCTCATTTGGAGACTTAGTAGCTGTGGTGATCTTGGTAAGTTTCCTTGTAAAGAAAGACAAGGCAAGTTTTACAGACAAGAAAACTGAGGTTCTAAGAGGGAAGTGACTTCATGACCTAGGAGGTGGGGTTAGAAAGCCTCAGGTTAGGGTATCACTTGCAGGTTTTGACACGATCCTGATGTCTATTACACTACATCAGAGTCACAAGGACATGGTTTCAGTGATTTGTTTTTAATTTTCTTAAGAAAAATTATGTGTGTGTGTATCATTACTCGGTGTTTTATCCAATCAATAGTATAAAAAACGCCATATTTTGAGAAGTGTGCTAGGGCAGTAGGCATTGTCATTTGTATACTGAAAAATATTCATTTAGAAATTTTCCTTTTAAAATAAAGTTATTTTTATCTTAAAAATTTAATATGCATCACTGAAGAAAACTTGGAAAACACAAACAGAAGAAAGAAACCATTTACATGCATCTCACAGTCCCATCACATATTTTTCCCATATCAATGGATATTTGTGCTTGAAAATAAAAGTTTGGTTCTCCTGTTTCCCCTTTCTTCACCTGTTTATCCCATTCTTTTAAACAGAGAGTAGCAGTCTCTGTTCCTTTGAAGCAGGGATATTCCAGAAAAAAACAAAGGTATGTCAAAATGATTTAAAGATTCCTAAATCCTATACAAATGTAACTTTCTCTTTTTCTCAGTTTTCTTGTTAATAAAACTCAGGATTTTGGCTAGATGTTCCCCTCCATAGTTGCATCAAATCATAATGTTGTATACTTTAAACTTACACGATGTAATATGTCAATTATATATCAATAAAGCTGAAAAAAATAAATTAGACAAAAAAAAGTTATTATGATGTGAGATAGAATTTTGTGATAGACTAATCAGCAAAACAAATATCATGGTAAAGGAAAGTTTCATGTGCAGATGGACATTGTTGAGTTTTCTTAATTACAGTTTTGGTTTTTTTTTTTAAGCATTGCTATTTTATTATGCTACAGATTTATTTTACTTGAAGTTTTAGATAAATTTCCTGAGGCAGGCTAATCTTAACTTTTCAGCCAAGTTTGGAGGTGATGTGGCACAAGTTTTCGAGGCAGACCACCTTAGTTCTATTTTTCCATTGCCATGGATGGGGGTGAGATGGCGTGAAGAAGCAAGGAGGCTGAAACCTAACTTGTGCTCCATTCACTACTTTTTGATGTTCTTTTTAATAAGTTGCACAAAAGGACCATATTGGGTAGCCATGACCATGTGGATAGTTGAGGGGAAAGCAGAGGGTCAATGTGGTCCTCGATGTCATCTGTTGACACTGACATCCACTAGAACAGCCATCATCCTATCTAGTCATTAGAGGTCAGTCCATACGATTGCCTAGAAGTTTCTCATTCCCATCTCCACAGGCTCTTCATTTTCATCTTTCTTGCTATGCTCCTTTGAGGGGACGTGGGAATCATTCTGTTCTCAGGCTGTACTGGGCCATTGGGAAGCCTATATAACATTGTCCCCAGTGCCATCTGCCTAGGTACACCATGCAGCCATTTCTCCTCGGATCGCCTTGCCATTTCCACATGCTCTTTCTGAACAATGGGTCCCAGAGGCTACCAGCCTATTAGAGGGGTTTTGAATGTTTCCTGGAACTCAGTCCAGGAGGCAAGGACAAGCTTCCTCTTTCTGAGACCCACTAGACACTGTTACCACTTCTCTGATTCCATTGCAGTAAGATGAAGACTTCTCTTTGCCTGAGAACTCTTTTCTAGGTTGAAGGTTGGAGTGGGGTGAGGCTGAGACATTTGGCTCCAACTAATCATGTATTTTCCCATGTATGTTGTATGTATCATGGCTCCTGGTTTGTTTTGTTTTGTTTTGCTTTTATTTCCAAATGGCCTAAGTTTTAAAGTCTTAAAGCTAAGATGGAGCTTCTCTAAATCTCGTTATCTGTAGACACATTCTTTTCCCTAGTCAAGGAGACAGAACGATCTAGGTGTCTGGATGGTGGTGGTAGTTTGTGTGTGAGGAGGCAAGGTGGAGAGTTGGAACAAAATATTGGGGAATGGGGGTATTTCAATGCCTTAATATTTACAAATATCAAATAAGGCTTTTTCCTTGTGTTCCTTTTGTTAGTCCTAACTAATACCCTCAAAGGTATCATTTCCCCAGTTTGAGTGATGTAGGAACCTTGTTAAAAAGAAAATCATTTGGGGGGCACCTGGTGGCTCAGTCGGTTAAACGTCTGACTTCGGCTCAGGTCATGATCTCACGGCTTGTGAGTTTGAGCCCCACGTCAGGCTCTGTGCTGACAGCTCAGAGCCTGGAGCCTACTTTGGATTCCATGTCTCTCTCTCTCTCTGCCCCTAACCCACTTGCATTCTGTCTTTGTCTCTCTCAAAAATAAACATTAAAAAAATTAAAAAAAAAAAGAAAATCATTTGACGCATGCCTGAGAATAAATCTGTGGGTCAGGTGCATTGAACTGCAATTGTGGAACTGTGCATTCAGGGAAGGTTACTTGAGAGCTAGAACAGCACATCTCGACTTGTCAGCTTTCTTTGGCCAGGTTTCCCTGGAATGAAGCCTTCACTGTTTTCAACAAAGGGTTTAAAGACACAGTGCACATATGGGTGATGACATTTTGGGTGCATTTCCTTTCGCCAGATCAAGTTGTGATGCATGTGGGTGAGAGTATAGGAATTGCTTTCTTTTGGTAGAACTCTGGTTGGTTTTTTGTCTTTTTTCTAGTTGCTTTTCTATGAAGTTGAGGGGAGATGGAAACAAGTCTGCTCTGAGATCGTTGTCTTCTTTCTTTGGCTGCCCCTTAATTCTCTCTTTAGAATTTATGGCTTTCAGAAATCTAGAGAATTAAAGAAAGTCTGGGGGTATTTCTTATTAGAAACAAGTTTGACTCTCTCTCTCTCTCTCTCTCAGTGAATTATTTTTCCTTCCTTTTCTTAAGGTATAATTTATATGCAGTGAAATGCACAAATCTTAAGTGAACAGTGTGAAGAATTTTTGCCTATGTGTATCCACATGTAGTCATTATCCAGATCAAAACATATACATTCCCATGATGCTGGAAGTTTTCTATTGCCCCTTCTCAGTCAATACCTGCTCCCCCAGGAAACCACTGCTTTGATTTATATCATCTCTTTGGTAGAGCCCGGAATTTTGTGGGCATTCTCTTCTCATAGCTGGTGAAGTAAGTTGACTTGACTATTGCCCTGGCCCGCAGAGGAAGGAATAGTCTCTGGGCATTGTGGGAAAACCTAAGCTCTCTTATTCTATCTTCTAATACTTCTGCACTGCTGTTTTTTGTTGAATGAGCTTTTCCTTCTGAATTGGAAAAGAGGGAGAGTCAGGTGTTTAGGGAATAAGGGCCAAAGTAGGTCATTTGGCCTGCTTTGGTTCTAGGCCTTCAGCTGCCTTTACCTGAGAAAGTGATATTTTTCAAATAGTCTATCCTAATTCATCAATAGGTAAAATGCTTTTACTGTTCTCCATCGTCTACATTTTTCCATTCAACAATACTATCTCTGCTATAGACTATACCTGGCAACAATTATGTGGGTTTAGGTTGTAGTATACATCTGTAATATGTACTTTGGCTTAAGGAATGCTGTTGGTGGTGCATAGTTGCTGAGAATTAAACATAGGCCTTGCATTTTGTCCTGGAGACTTCTATAAAGTTTTCTAAATTCAGTGGGTAAAAGGCTGGTTTTGTGGACATTTGTAAACATGGGACACATGAGACCATAGGGTTGGGAGCAATCCAGCTTGAAGGCATTAAAGTTGGTGCTACCCCAATGTGACCCAGTTAAAGAAAAATGCAGAAGTTGGTGCAAGCTGTTGAAGAAGGAATAAGACCACCAACCCAGGCATCGGTGGGTGAACCCTCCTATAGACTCAGAGAAGAATAATTTGGGGATGGGAAATATTTGTTACCTATTCTGAAACTTTATGTGGAAAATTGAAGGAGAGATCTACTGGGAGGACACTAATTTATTCCTGGAACAAGAAGAGACTTGTTAGTAGAAGGAGCTTCATCATCTGGAATTTATACGGGGGTGGCCAAGTTCAGGGATTTTATACAGCTGCCTTGGCATTTTGAACTTTTGTTGTCATGTGACCCATGCTGTGTGACCCTCTGGTGAATTTGGTTGGAAAATTTAGCATAGCTTAATTTGATTGTTCTGAGTAGCCACCATGAGTTTTATCTGCTGTGGTGTATGTAGGAGGGCTTCCCAGTGACCTCTATGTATATGAACAGGATATTTGGTTAGGCAGACTTCTTGTGGATGTGGACCTTAATCTGGGGAGAGGGAAGGTCCAAATACCAGAATGGGAAGGACTTTATTTTGTGGGTTTCCTCCCATCCTAGAAGCTCTAATTTTACTCAGGAAATTGGTATAGCTATTTTTTAACGTATCCTCAATTTTTTTCCTGTAGGTAAAATGCTGGTGCTCGTATGAGTAGAGATAAAGATATGCCAAGATGGAAAGGGCAGGTTGTGGGTCACTGACTGGGGCATCTTTTCCATGGTCAGAATTGTACTTACACCCCCTGCTTTTGGCCATCCAACCCCCGCCCCCCCACCACTGCCCTAACTCCAGTCTATGTAGTTCAGACTGATGTATGCAGAGTCTGAGAACTCAGGGATTCTTTCTTCTTGAAGTCCCTTCCATTTCTCATGCAAGACCCTGCTCTACTTGTCTTCTTTCTGGTCTGTAGAAATTTTGAGTTCTCACATCCCCTGACAACCCCTCACTCTCTTTTGTTATCTGCTATCTTGAACCAAGGGCTATCAGGCATAATTTTGGATGTCAATGGAATAGGTATATAGATGGTTGTGTATGGTGTGATTTTAAGAATGAATTAATAGCCCATTCTGGATTATTTCAGATGCTTCTAGATTAAGGGTAGAAATATTCACGAAGTACTGCAGGACAGATACATAGGAACATTGGCAATTTTCTGGCAATGCATTCGGATATTCTCCCCTGCTAATTGGCCTTTGAATTTCTATTGAGCTTGTGAGGTTAACAGGCTAAAAAGCAAACAACTGGTGAATGTTGGATTGGGAGAAGATTACAGTTGCTCCTCCAAATAATCTCATCTGTGGCAGAAACTTTTATTTGTCTTATTAAATCAAATTTCCCTTTCTTAAATTGACGAAGGCTCTCAGATTCATCTCTTATGATTCATATACTGAGATAATTCTTATTTATTCTAGGCTTGGACATTTGAATAGTTTGGTTCTTCCATGTTCTTCAATTTCCTGGTGTATTAGTTTATTATATTTCACAACAAACTACTGCAAATTTAGCAGTTTAAAACAGCACATACTCATTACCTCGTGGCTGGATTCCCTGTTCAGGATCTCTCTCATGAGGCTGGGACCAAAGTATTGGCAAGTCTACATTCCTGTCTAGAAGTTCTGGGGAAGAATCTGCTGCCAAGTTCATCCAAGATGTTGGTAGAATTCAGGGTGTCTGGGTGGCTCAGTCAGTTAAGCATCCGACTCTTGGTTTTGGCTCAGGTCATGATCCCAGGGTTGTGGATTGAGCCCTAAGTCAGGCTCTGTGCTGAGTGGGGAGCCTGGTTACCATTCTGTCTCTGTCTCTCTCTCTCTGTCTCTCTCTCTCTCCATCTACCCCTCTCCCCCACTCTTGCTTAGGGTCTCTAAAATAAACAAACAAACAAACAAACAAACAAAAAAAAAACCAGAGGACATTTGGACCCAGAAAATGCCAGAGATTGGCACACATGAGGAAGGGCCACCTGAGAACACAGAGAGAAGGTGACGATCTGCAGCTAAGGAGGGAGGCCTGGGGAAAAACCAAACCTGCCCAAACCTTGATCTTGGACTTCTAGTCTCCATAACTGTGAGTAAATGAATTTCTGTTGTTTAAGACATCCAGTCTAATATTTTGTTATGGCAGCCCTAGCAAATGAATATACACCCTCCTCAGGTCAACTGACTAGTCACCAACCGTAGTTACAAAATTCCTTTTGCCATGTAACATACATAGTCACGAGAGTAATAGCACAGTTTATGGGTGCAAAAATTCTGCCTATCATGTGCAGTGTGGCAATGACTATCAGGATTAAAAAATTCAAACTACCTAAACATTTCCTGTATAAGTGAAGAAAAAATAAAAGTGAAATCCTTAGGCTACTCACGTTTCTTTATTTGTATTATCTATACTACAAAATGAAATCACCTAATAAGCATTACTTTTGTTCAGAGAGCAAATGATTTTATAAACTTAGAAGTCAATAAGAAAAAAGCAAGTATCTCAACAGAAAAATGAATGGAGTCTAACCAGGCAACCTGTCTACACAAAAATGCAAATGGATAATAAAATTTTAAAAAAGTTTAACTTTACTAGGTCTTAGCTTGGTTTACCCCCAGAGTGCAGATGCTCAAAGTCATCTGCAGTCATTTATTTTGGTAAATAATTACAGTGTGATCATAAATAAGTTTCTCAGCAAGTTAGACAGCTGGACTCAATCTTGCTGGGTCCCTTTAAAAGCACTGTCCAATATAATGGGAGACACATATATAATTAAAGTTTTTGGTAACTATATTAAAAAATAAAAAAAACCCAAGAAATTAATTTTAGTGTATGTTTTATTTAAGTCAATATATATATTTTTACATTTATTTATTTTTTGAGAGACATAGAGAGACAGAGCACAAGTTGGGGAGGGGCAGAGAGAGAAGGAGACACAGAATCTGAAGCAGACTCCAGACTCTGAGCTGTCAGCACAGAGCCCGACACGGGCTCAAACTCACAAACCATGAGATCATGACCTGAGGCGAAGTCGGACGCTTAACTGACTGAGCCACCCAGGCGCCCCAATCAATATGTTAAACTATTAGCATTTCAACATGGTATCAATATTAAAAAATGTTAAGAATTTTTTCATTCTTTTTTTTTTTTTCATTTTCATATTGTCCTTGAAATCTGATGTTTATTTTATATTTACATCATAATCAACTTGGGCTCTTCACATTTCCAGTACACAATGGTGTCCACCTAAATAAAGTGGTAAATGCTTGATATGGAAATCCCAAAAGATTCCACCAAAAAACTACTAGAACTGATCCATGAATCCAGCAAAGTGGCAGGATGTAAAATCAATGCACAGAAATTGTTTGTATTCCTATACAAGCAATAGAAGCAACAGAAAGAGAAATCAAGGAATTGATCCCATTTATAATTGCACCAAAACCCATAAAATACCTAGGAGTAAATCTGACCAAAGAGGTGAAAAATCTATACATTGAAAACTATAGAAAGCTTATGAAAGAAATTGAAGAAGACACACAAAAAAATGGAAAAATGTTTCATGCTCCTGGATAAAAGGAAGAAATATTGTTAAAATGTCAATACTACCTGAAGCAATCTACATATTCAAAGCAATACCTACTGAAATAACACCAGCATTCTTCATAGAGCTAGAACAGATGATTTTAAAGACCCTGAATAGCCAAAACAATCTTGAAAAAGAAAACTAAATCAGGGGGCATCGTAATCCTGGACTTCAAGCTGTATTACAAAGCTGTAATTACCAAGATAGTATGGTATTGGCACAAAAACAGACACTCAGATCAATGGAACAGAATAGGGAACCCAGAAATGGACCCACAAATATATGGCCAACGAATCTTTGACAAAGCAGGAAAGAATATTTGATGGAATAAAGACAGTCTTTTCAGCAAAGTTGTGCTAGGAAAACTGGACAGAGCAAGCAGAAAAATGAACCTGGACCACTTTCTTATACCATAAACAAAAATAAACTCAAAATGTATGAAAGACCTAAATGTAAGACAGAAAGTCCTCAAAATCATCAAGGAGAAAGCAGGAAAAAACCTCTCTGACCTTGACCGCAGCAACTTCTTACTCAACACATCTCCAGAAGCAAGGAAAACAAAAGCAAAAATGAACTATTGGGACCTCATCAAAATAAAAAGCTTCTGCACAAAGAAGGAAACAATCAGCAATATTTGCAAATGACATATAAAGGGTTAGTATCCAAAATCTATAAAGAACTTATCAAACTCAACACCCCAAAAACAAATAATCCAGTGAAGAAATGGGCAAAAGACCTGAATAGACACTTCTCCAGTGAAGACATCCAGATGGCCAACTGACACATGAAAAATGCTCAACATCACTCATCAGCAGGGAAATACAAATCAAAACCACAATGAGATACCACATTACACCTGTCAAATGGCTAACATTAACAACTCAGGCAACGACAGATGTTGGCAAGGATGTGGAGAAAGAGGATCTCTTTTGTACTGCTGGTGGGAATGCAAACTGGTGCAGCCACTCTGGAAAACAGTATGGCGGTTCCTCAAAAAATGGAAAATAGAACTACCCTACGACCCAGAAATTACACTACTAGGTATTTACTCAAGGGATATAGGTATGCTGTTTTGAAGGGGCGCACACACCCCAATGTTTATAGCAGCACTACCAACAATAACCAAAGTATGGAAAGAGCCCAAATGTCCATCGATGGATGAATGGATAAAGAAAATGTGGTATATATATATATATATATATATATATATATAATGGAGTATTACTCAACAATCAAAAAGAATGAAACCTTGCCATTTGCAACTACATGGATGAAACTAGAGGGTATTATGCTAAGTGAAATTAGTCAGAGAAAGACAAATATCATATGACCTCACTCATATGAAGACTGTAAGAGAAAAACAGATGAACATAAGGGAAGGGAAGCAAAAATATTATACAAACAGGGAGGGGGACAAAAACATAAGAGACTCTTAAGTATGGAGAACAAACAGAGGGTTACTGGAGGGGTTGTGGGAGAGGGGTGGGCTAAATGGGTGAGGGGCATTAAGGAATCTATTCCTCAAATCAGTGTTGCACTATATGCTAACTAACTTCGATGAAAATTAAAAAAGAAATTAAATAAAAATTAAAAAAAATAAAGATGTAAACTTAGGCAAGCTTGAATTACCAGAACTTCAGTATTATTTGGGAAAAGCAGAGAATTGCAATGGGAGAAACTCCTACTGTAGCAAGCCAGAGACACATATGTCAAGAGTCTGGGGCTAGTTTTATTTATGCGCAAGAGGTGCAAAGAGGGAGAAGTCCAGCCAGAGTCCAAGGAATAAGTTAATTAGCTTCAGGATGGGGAGACATTCTTGGTGTATGTTCATTGGTCAGGAGATAAGTGTTGGTCTTTTGTAAATAAGTCATTTACAGAAAATCAGTCTCTCTCAGTTCTTAAGTTCTGTTTTTCTAAGGGCACATGCATGAGACTCTTCATTTCATATCCTCTGTTTCCATTGTAGATATTGAAATTCCTTTCACAGTGGCTCATGTGTCTGGTAGCTACCATCTTGGACAATATAGGTATAGCAGTCACCTCAAAATTATTAGCCTTAGGGAAGGTTAAGGAAACATTCATCCACTTACTCCTTTAACCCTATAACCACTGGTTAAACTTTGCCTTACAGAAGTTAACTCCCTTGCATTCCAGTTTTGCATACATACTGGTGGCCAGAGGATTCCCATAGAATCTTTCACTGCAACACCAGGAAATTTCCAGAGCAGAAAGAGAAGGTGCTGTGCACGTGAGGCAGAGTGCTGTTGCACTTGTTCAAAGCTGGATAGCAGGGCAAAAATGAGAGTTAAAAGTTGGCAGAGAGGTGAGACAGGTTACAAGAGGTGTCTGATATATCCAGCAAACCAAGAAATTAAAATAAAAAAATAACTAACTTTTCTGTCCTATCATATTGGGCAAGATTTTAAAAATGACAATCCCATTTAGGAGGCTATTTGAATGAAAATAGCTCTGGAAATGAATAGGATTTAAGAATCATTGGGGAGATACTATGACAAGGTGTGGCCATTGGTTAGATGTAAGAGATGAGGGGAAGGGAGGGGTATCACAGGGCTCCAGCCTGAGTCACTGGAAGGATTCCTCCATTATTACCTATACAGGAAGGAGAACTGGTTTTTCGGGAGCAAGAAAGGCTTTGGAATGTTGAGTTAGAAATTTGTATTTGGAGCTTGTTTGTGAGGTAAGATTTGTGAGTCACTACAAATAAATAGTAGCTGATGCCTTTTCCAGAAAGATAGTGAGAAGTTGAAAGGGCTTAAGGAAAAATGCCAATATTTAAAGGTGTTTGGAAGAGTAGAAGTAGAGGATGGCATGTTTGGAGAGGTAGGAGGAAAATAAAGAAATCAAAAGTCACGAATTGTAGAGCTACTTCTGAGGGAGGAAGTTTAACAGTTGAATGCTGCAGAAAGGTTGAGCGTAAGAATGTCACAAATGTGCCATTCAACTTGATGAGTAGAAAATTATTTGAGGGAGTAATGTCTGTGGAATAAAATGGGCAAAAGTCATAGATTGCACAGGGTCGGAAGGTTTCTAGCTAACATAATCACGTGGAACTTGGGTTACTTGTTAGCCTACTTTGGTTGCACAATTTGATCATCATTTTTTTGAGAGCCATGCTGGTCCTAGCCACAGGAACTCCATGAGGCCATCTCCACATCCATTCAGGCTGACCACTGGTTAGTAAAATTGTTTTAAACAAGAGAGTGTCAATAAAACCCTCTGACTACTCTTGATGTTCTTCAATTCCAGAGAAATTCTAATTCTCAGTGAAAATTTCTTTATGAGAAATGATATCCATGCCTACAGGATATGCTATCTTTTTTCCCCCTGTGTATTATTATTATTATTTTTAATTATTTTTTTAATGTTTATTTATTTTTTTTTTTAATTTTTTTTTCCAACGTTTATTTATTTTTGGGACAGAGAGAGACAGAGCATGAATGGGGGAGGGTCAGACAGAGAGGGAGACACAGAATCGGAAACAGGCTCCAGGCTCTGAGCCATCAGCCCAGAGCCTGACGCGGGGCTCGAACTCATGGACCGCGAGACCATGACCTGGCTGAAGTCGGACGCTTAACCAACTGCGCCACCCAGGCGCCCCGAATGTTTATTTATTTTTGAGACAGAGAGAGACAGAGCATGAATGGGGGAGGGTCAGAGAGAGAGGGAGACACAGAATCTGAAGCAGGCTCCAGACTCTGAGCTGTCAGCACAGAGCCCGATGCGGGGCTCGAACTCACGGACCGTGAGATCATGACCTGAGCCAAAGTCGGACACTTAACGACTGAGTTACCCAGGCTCCCCTCCCCTATGTATTATTAATTTTACTTGCCTTGGATCAGAGAAATTTATGCTTAGAACATCCTCTTTGCTCCTGACTTTTTACCGAAATAAACTTTGATGTAATGCTTTCACTTTCACACAATAAGACTCAATAATAGAGACACAATAAGAGCTCACTATTATATTTACTGTATGGATATATGTATGGATGATGCTGAGAATGTCATCTACCACATATACACGTATCAACCTTCAAAAGGAACCATGGAGGAAATGGCCATAATTCCAGGAAAAGCTATGTTCGTCCTGTGTAGCAGGCAGACTTTGAATGTATACTTTACTCATACATTTTATTAGTTTCCTTCTTTGCTTTGGTTGCAAAGAAAGTCAGAGTCAAACCTGTTCCTTACCTTTGGCAGATGTATAGGAACTTCCTGTAAATTTTACTTTGGATTTATTATATTCTTCTTCCTGGATTCCCCTACCCTTTGACTTTAAAAAAAAGTTTATTTACTTTGAGAAAGCGAGAGAAATAGAGAGAGAGAGAAAGCAAGTGGGGGAGGGGTAGAGAGAGAGAGAGAGAGGGAGAGAGAGAATCCTAAGCAGGCTCCACGCTCAGGATGGAGCCAGACGTGGGGCTTGATCTCACGAACTGTGAGATCATGACCTGAGCTGAAATCAAGAGTAGAATGCTTAACCTACTGAGCCACCCAGGCACCCCTGATTTTTAAAAATCTATTTTGTCCCACTTAATTGTATGCATTTTTGTAAGTTGCCTTAAATCCTTTTTTTAATGTAAGTGTAAATGTGAGGATAAGTTAATAAACAAATAAATAAAATAAGATTTTTTCAAGAAGAGCAGACATAATTGTAACTTTTCAGCTTTCCCATGCCCAATGTTTTCCCATTTTTTTCCTTCTACTGACTGAAAAATTTACGCTGGATGTCAGTTATGAAATGTGAAAAATGCGCATTACAATTGGTGTCTTTTAAAAAACCATACAGAATAGTTTAATTGCTTTATATAAATGAAATACAGGACACTGCAGCTGATTAGCTCATTTTTTTGTATTATTAATTTTACTAAATGAAGCAGCTGTTAATGAAATATTCAGGAGGTCAAGTTATCAAGACTCATGAAGCATCATATTTCATCCGAGAGGCTTTGTTGTCAGTCATCAAACATAAAATGAGTAGGGTGAAAAATGAGTCTAAGAAAAATAATTTAAAAGTTATGAGCATGAGAAGATATTCTGCTCCCCTCTCCAACCAATTTTTTTTTATTTTGAACATGTTCTAACTAAGAGACAAGTTCGATGACTAGTTCAATGAGCATCTTTCCCTTATTTTCCAAAACATTAACATCTTTCCACATTTGAGAATAGGTTGCAGATATAATGATACTTCACCTTTGAATGTTTCCATATACCAACCCCCCCCCCACCCCCGTTATTTTTTTGACAAAGAGAAAGAGAGAGAGAGAGCGTGCACACATGAGAAGGGGAGGGGCAGAGGGAGAGAGAGGGAGAGAATCACAAGCGGGTTCCATGCTGAGCCAGGTGATGAAGGGCTCAATCCGAAAATCAAAAGTCAGGTGGAAGAGTTAAGATGGCAGAGAAGTAGGGAGACCCTGTGCTTTCCTTGTCCCTCAAGCACAGTTGAGATCAGATTACTTGGAATACGAGGAAATTGGTTTGCAGAGTGGCAGAAGGATCTCCACAGTTGAAGGGAGACAGTTTGGCAACCTCAAGGTACACGAATTGAATTGGAGGAGAGAAAAATGGCAGAGCTGCAGAGGGGAGGGAATCTTTTCCATGGAGAGACAAAAGGGAGGGAGAGCGAGGGGTTGAGATAGTGTGACATCAAGTTAGCACAAGAGGAAAACCTCTCTGGACCTTGGACTGGGGAGCAAGAAGTACTGAGTGTCCCAGTTCTTTTTTGCAAACAGCTTCAGAGTTCAAACTCTGAGGTTTTGGAACTGTGTGACTTTCTCCAGAACGGAGCTTTGGCACGTGCTCCTGGGGAGGAGGGAGCTGGCCCTGGAGTGCATAGAGTGATGTAGTGATCTCTAGGGCACACTGGGAGGGAACAATCCCTTTCTTGGAGTACTTTTGGAAGAGCATTTATTCCCTCCTCAAGGACAAGAGACCCTGCAGGTGTCAGCCAAGGCCATGTCAGCATGGCCAAGAGGCTCCACTCTGAGGAAGGGAGCAGATCTGAGCCTTGTTGGGTCCGTTAAGGCCTTGGGTTTTGAATCCCAGCCATGTGCCAGAGAAGGGCAGGATATTTGTGGCACAGGGCAAGCTGACTGCCCTTGCTATTCTGTGAGGTCTGCCTGAACGGTGAGGGTTGAGATCCCTGCTCTAGGCCTGAGAGACTGGGGTGGTGCCATTCCCACCCCCCATCCCCCCAACCACCCCAACACCAATGTGGTGGTATTTCAGAGAACAACACAGTAGCCCTGAGTGGAGGCAGGACTTGCTTACACCAAACCCTGCCCCTCCGTGCCTGGCAACTGTTTATTTACTAAGGCAAGGCTGACTTGTAGCCAACACAGCCAGCATCTCCTCTAGACCAGCACAGCCACCACCCCCTCAGGCACCAACATTCAACTCTTTTTTTCTTTTCTTTCTCCTTTTTTTTTCCTTTTGACATCAGGCTCATACTTCCTTATTTGTTTTATTTTGTTTTTGTTTTGTTTTCATTTCCTTTTCTCTCTTTTTTTTGGGGGGGGTCAGCCTTTTTATTCTTTTCTTTTTCCTTTTTTCTTTCCTTCTGCTTTTTTCCTCCTATTTTTTCCTTTCTTTTTCTTTGTAATCAACCTTACAGTTTTTTTTTAATTCTGTTTGTTTTCGTTTGTTTGTTTTGTTTGTTTGTTCCCTTTCTTTCTCTTTTTTTGGGGGGGGGTATCAGGCTCCCTTTCCCCCCCTTTTTTCCCCAGGGTTACTTCAACAAACAAATCAAAGCACACCTAGTTAAAGGCCCAAACGCTCTCCACTGCAAGCAAGGAGGAGCTCTGCAGAGGACTGACAAGTGGGTAAGAGCAGCCTAAATGCAACAGCAGAGTGCACACAGCATAGACCAGAAACACTTCTTGGAGTGCCAGGTCCTGGACAATGTATGACCCCTTTTTAATATAGCATTACTCTCAGGTGCAGGAAACATAACAAGCCTTTAAAACATGCAAAAGACAGAACCTTAGTCAAAATGAAAACATGGAGGAATTCTCCCCAAAAGAAAGCTCAAGAAGAAATCACAGCTAGGGACTTGCTCAAAACAGATATAAGCAATATATTTGAACAAGAATTTAGAATAACAGTAATAAGACTACCAGCTGGGCTTGCATAAAAGCATAGAAGGCGCCAGAGAAACCCTTGCCACAGAGACCAAAGACCCAAGAACTAGTCAGGATGAATTAAAAATGCTGTAACTGAGATGCAAAGTAAACTAGACACAGTGACAGTGAGGATTGAAGAAGCAGATGAGAGAATAGGTGAAATAGAAGATAAAATTATAGAAAATGATGAAGCTGAAAAAAAGAGGGAAAAGAAATTACTAGATTATGAGGGGAGACTTAAAGAACTAAGTGATTCTGTGAAACAAAACAATATCCATATCATAGGAGTCTCAGAAGAAGAAGAAAAAGAGAAAGGAGCAGAGGTTTATTTGAGCAAATTTTAGCTGAGAACTTCCCTAATATGGGGAAGGACCCAGACACTGAAATCCAAGAAGCACAGAGAACTCCCTTCAAAATCAACAAAATCAGGTTAACACCATGACACATCATAGCGAAACTTGCAGAATACGAGGATAAAGAGAGTATTCTGAGAGCATCTAGGGACAAAAGGTCCTTAACCTACAAGGGTAGACACATAAGATTAGCAGCAGACCCGTCTACTAAAACTTGGCAGGCCAGAAGAAAGTGGCAGGAAATATTCACTGTGCTGAATAGGAAAAATATGCAGCCAAGAGCATTCAATCCAGCAAGGCTGTCATTCAGAATAGAAGGAGAGATGAGTTTCCCGGACAAAAACTAAAGGAGTTCATGACCACTAAACCAGCCATACAAGAAATTTTAAGGGGGAGTCTATGAACGGAGGAAAAAAAAAAGACCAAAGTGGCAAACACTACAAAGGACAAGAGGACGTCACCAGAAACACCAAATCTACAGGTAACACAATGGTACTTAATTCGTATCTTTCAATAATCACTCTGAATGTAAATGGACTAAATGCTCAAATCAAAAGACATAGGGTAGAAGAATGGATGGAAAAAACCAAGATCTATCTATATGCTGCCTACAAGAGACTCATTTTAGACCTAAGAACACCTGCAGATTGAAAGTGAGGGGATGGAGAACCATTTATCATGCTAACGAAGGTCAAAAGAAAGCCTGAGTAGCCATACTTATATCAGACAAACTAGATTTTAAAGCCAAAATCAAGAGTCACTCAGTCGACTGAGCCACCCAGTTGCCCCATTCCATTTGCCATCTTAAGAATTACAGACACCCTTGGAGAAGTTTTGAGCTGAGTTTTGAAGAAGAAAAGGAACAAAAATTAATAAAAAGAGGGGGGACACATTATTATATTACCACTTTAATCATGATATGGTATGTTATGAAACAGATGAGCCTGGCTTTTTCAGGGTTTAATTAAGTTAGTCTTTGGGAAATAATAATTATTTCACCTTTATTTTAATCTGTGTGTTTGTGTATGTGTGTGTGTGTGTGTGTGTGTGTGTGTGTGTAGTTTACGTGTTAGATTGCCTTTGATTTTCATAAGAGCTCTTGGAGATAATTAAGGTAGATTTAAAAAAAACAACAACATCGGAGGTGCTAAAGAGGTTATTTTGTTCCAGGTCAGTTGGCAAATATGTGAACAAGTCAGGTCATATGATACTGCAAACAGTGTTCCTCCAGATTTTTCTAACTTCCACAAATGCACACTTTGCATACAGAAAGAATCCTATGCAGTAGGAAATTTAGACCCTGTGATGTTACTAGATGCATGCTCCTTGGATGACTGCCTCCTTCCTTAAACATTTTAGTTAGGTTTCTGCTATCTCGTAAAATTGTCTTTGAAGCTGCTGCTATCGTAGCCCTGCTGTACATTTGCACTGAGTTCTCCTCTCTCTTGTATCTGTCAGTGCAATCGGTCCTTGAGATCTCCACAGTAAACATAATAGATATATCCTGCCAGCTTTGGAGTTTCAACAGTTTTGAGTACCTGTCTGTACCTGTGTTTTATATGTGGAAGAGAGAAGAGTGAACATGTACTCCTAAATTTCTAGGTGATTATTTGGAGTTGAATGATGAAACAATTGCTCACTTGGATAGTTCGTATACATGACAAAAAGATTTCAGTAGAGGTAGGATGTCTAGACACTTGCCTGAGGACCCCGTCTCCTGGATTTTCTCAGAAGCTTGGAACAGATACCTCGTGTTCCTTCAATTTAAACATTTGTCCTCAAATAAGCAAATAACGGACATAACTGTTTCTTTCCAATTGCCATAGATATGTGATGAGAAATCATATTTTTTCCACAATTTTTCCATGTCCTGATTAAGGTGGCTTCACGTGTGTCCTGAATTTGGCAGGAGAAATAGAGCTTTGTGTCTTTTTCTTTCATTTTTTGGGGGGTTCCAGTGAAATCTAGTCTTGCACATGAGAGACAAGAAGCTGAAAGCAGAGAGAGGATGAGATGCTCCGAAATGATCCAGGCTTTTAGAGTTCTTAAGGTCACGGGTTTTCTATTTGGTTGTGAACTTTGACAACTCTAACCAGAGCCCAGGAAGAGGCAAGACTGAAGGCAAGGAAAAGAAGGAATTAAAGGGCATGGGAGAAGGAGAAGTAAGGAAAAGAGGAAGGGAAAGTGGGGAGGGTGAAGGGGAGAGAAATAGATATTGTTGAAAAGACCTTTTTTTTTTTCTTTAGTGAATGGTCTTGGTGACTATACATGAAGGAGTTTATTTCCAGGCTTTCTATTCTATTTCATGCCACTGTGTGTCTGTCTTTATGCCAGTACTGTTGCTTTGTAACAGTCATTACAAAGGAATTTTAAAACTGGGGAGCATAAGGGGTGCCTGGGTGGCTCAGTCAGCGGCTTCTGACTTTGGCTTAGGTCATAATCTTATGGTTTGTGAGTTCGAGCCCAGCATCGGGCTCTGTTCTGACAGCTCAGAGCCTGGAGACTGCTTCGGATTCTGTGTCTCCCTCTCTCTCTCGGTTCCTTCCCAGCTCATGCTCTGTCTCTCTCTGTCTTTCAAAAATAAATAAACATAAAAATAAATAAATAAGTAAATAAATAAATAAAACTGGGGAGCATGAGTCCTTCAGCTTTTTTCTTCCTTTTTCAAGATTGTTTTAGTTATTTTGGGTCCTTGGAGTTTCCATATGAATTCTACGATCATCTTGTCCTTTTCTGCAAAGAAGGCAGCTGAGATTTTAATAGAATTGCATTGAATCTTTAGATCAATTTGGGGAGTATTGCCATCTTAACAACATTAAGTTTTCTGATCTATAAACATGGGAATCAATTTATTTAGATGTTTAATTTCTTTCAACAGTGCTTTGTAATTTTTAGAGTATAAATTTTGCACCTTTGTGAAATTTAATCCTAAATATTTGTTACTTTTAATGCTATTATAAATGAAATTATTTTCTTAATTTTGTTTCTGATTGTTCATTGCAAGTATATAGAATATTATTGATTTTTATATATTAATCTTTTATCCTATAATCTTGCTGAATTTGCTTATTAATTCTAATAGCTTTTTAAGTGAATTCCTTAGGATAGTCTATATATATGACCATTTCATCTGTGAATGGAAATAGCTTTATTTCTTCTGTTCCAGTATGGATGCTTTTGTTTTATTTTCTTGCCCAATTGCCCTAGCTAGAACCTCCACTACAATGTTGAATAGAAGTGGTGATCACAGACATCTTTGTCTTGTTCCTGATCTTCAGATGAAAGCACCCAATCCTTCACAATTAAGTGTATTAGCTGTAGGTTTTTGTATATTTTATTTTTATCAAGATGAGGAATTTCTCTCTATTCCTAGTGTTATAAGAGGTTTTATCATGAACAGGTGCCAGAATTTGCCAGTCTGCTATTAATCGCTTTTCAACTCCACTTCTACTGTTTTTGAGAGCATCCTTAGGTTTGAACTTCCCTCTCCTCTGTTGCAAACAAATCTGTTCCTGGGGGAAGAGATTCAAAGATCTCATTTATGGCTTGGCTCTCTCCCTTGGCAAAATTTCTGAGCCAAATTTTTGGAGTTTTAGGTAGGAACAGCGATGTGCTTCTTTCTGAGTAATACGTCTGCTTTAGCAACTGGGTACTTGGCAGAGGTGTGAAGAGTAGTCTCTGGGCTTCTCAGCTCCAGCAAATAAGCTCTCCTTATGAAGGAACCAGAAGAAGGGCAACTGGGACCCCACTATTCTGAGGCACTGCCCCCAAGTTAGAGCCTCTATCCCATGAGTTGGGGTGGTTGATAGAAGGGACCATCATTGGAACCCCTGTTCAAAGTCTCCTCTGTATTATACTGCAGGGAATTCCATTTCCCATAATCCCCTTCCCCATCTGATTCTGAGTTAGATTTTGCTGATGCCAAACTTGAAAGAGATCCACAGAGGCATTTGAGAACCACCTGCTTCAGTGCTTTGGAGTTAATTAGTTGATGGAAACTTGTTGAGAGAAACTTGAAAATTCCAATTCTCCCTATGGACTTTAGCTAGATAATGTGTTGCCTTAGTGCTTCAGGTTGTGGCCATCAGTGTCTGTTTCACTTTTCCTGACCATTGGTGGTGAATTCCCCATTATTTGTTCTCCCAGCTCTTCCATCCTTCAGGTAAATTTTAATTCTTACATTAAACCCTTTGTTTTTGGAATTTGTAGAGTGCCTCTGCTTTCTTAACTAAATCTAGACTGAAAGGAAACCAATTCCTAGGGCAGATGTTTTAGTAGTTGTTGTTTAGGTGAGAGAGACCACAAATACCAAGAAGATAATGGAAGTATTATAAGTAAGACTTAGAGGGACAATAAGGTCCTGGGGAAGACAGAAGGGATCGAGGCCAATAATATTGTTGAATGAACTACCCTTGAGCAGGAGGAGGAAGGAACATATCCTTAAGGCTAGAAAGAAGTTAATGGATTTTGTGTTAGCTTGGTTCCTCTGAGAAGCAGACATCAGGATGGAATTAAGTGTGCACATTATTTGTCAGGGAAAATGCGTTGGAAGGAAAATGGGAAGGAAGGTGGAGGGGGCTGGAGCACTTTGCTTTAGGCATGACTTCTGTGAGGGAAAGAGGGAAGGAAAAAAGATTGAGTAGGATGTGTCGTAGTTGCAGTGCGGTTCTATGAAGATTTTGACAAGGCCATGGGAGGTCCTTGAGTCAAAGTCAGAGGAGTCTCACAACTTGCAGGAGTGAGTCTACCTTTGTATCTCTTCACCTTAGTCATTGGCTGCCATGTGGGAATTGTGGTCACAGCTGAAACTCTGGTGGATTTGGAGCATTAGCAGTTGGGGCCATCAGTGGTTATATTCCCCGCGGCCAGGAAACCACGAGGCACATTTTCGTGTCCACTACTGATAGAGATCTAGATGTTGGTTCGTAGGTTTCAGAGGAACAAGAAGTTGAGGTGGTTCATACCTTAGTTTTCTCATTTGGGAAATGGGGTAACTAGAATAATAATTTGAAAAGTTCCTTATGCTTCTTAATCCTAATATTTCCAAGTAATACAGCACCTTTGTTTTTTTTGTTTCATTTAAAATAAGAATAAATTAAACCAGTGTAATTACTGTATGCTTTTCAAAACTCACATGATACAGAAGAGTTTGTAATGATACTAACAATACTAGCCATAATGATGATGATACTAACAATGTTGTTCACTGAATGCTTTCTAAGCAATTTTTATGAAATCACTCAGTCTGGGCCCTATTCTTTTCACATTAAATTCTGCTCTACCAGGGCAATTTATTCTAGTAATTTCTATTTTGAGTACTTCTGAGGGTTACTTCCATATCTTTAATATGTTTAGATTGGTATTTCCTGGCTTATCACCTTTGTCTATTATTTTGTGATAGGTGGTCACCTTGAAAAGCTGCTTTGGTTTCAAGAGTTAGGTGCTATGAATGGGTAGCTTACCCTTTCCATAATAAAGGATAGAGAATATGGTCCAAAAGGATTTGGTATCTGTAAATAAGAAACATGTAATCGACTATTATGGCTATAGGCGAATATATATAAAATACATCTAACACAATAAAACACAGAAATAACCAAATACATTTCACTAATCCTTTTTTTTTTAATTTTTAAAAAATTTTTTATTAAAAAAAATTTTTTTTTCAACGTTTATTTCTTTTTGGGACAGAGAGAGACAGAGCATGAACGGGGGAGGGGCAGAGAGAGAGGGAGACACAGAATCGGAAGCAGGCTCCAGGCTCCGAGCCATCAGCCCAGAGCCTGACGTGGGGCTCGAACTCATGGACCGCGAGATCGTGACCTGGCTGAAGTCGGACGCTTAACCGACTGCGCCACCCAGGGGCCCCTTCACTACTCCTTTTGAGCGATATGCATCAAATTGTAGTTACCTATTCCTCATTGCCTTGAGGAAGTAAAAGGATGGCATGGAGACTGCCATTCCAAACATTATCCATGATATGCTATAAATGTCAGAGGTTAATTAATTACAGGATTCATATGTGCCACATGATCATAGGGGCACATGTTGGGCATTTGTGAAATAATGGATAGTTCCTTTATCAATTGGCTTTGTCTACATGCTTATATGTAACCTAATTACTGAGTAATACCTTTATTAGAGTGATCATTTCTTTTTTGAATCACTCTGAATCACGTAGCTTACATCTTATTCATGATGCAATCTGTGTGCTGTATGTAAACATTTTATCTCTTCTTTCTACTAAAAGTAAGAGCTCATTAAAAAAAATCCAAGAAAAACAGAAAGAAGAAAAATATCAAACGAATTGTGAGAGAATTATTTAAGTTTTTAACATTTTTTCTATTTAAACCATATCTGTCTTACACAATAGGAAACGGTATAGTGTTTCTCTACTGGAAGTATGGCTTCTAAGAGGGAGGAGAAAAAAAATCTATGTATTTCTCGTCAAATTGCTGGCCGTTAAG
Organism: Prionailurus viverrinus; assembly: GCF_022837055.1. NCBI lineage: Eukaryota > Metazoa > Chordata > Mammalia > Carnivora > Felidae > Prionailurus > Prionailurus viverrinus. The sequence continues at coordinate 113,433,358 of NC_062564.1, read as the reverse complement.
GCACAATTTTGGTCATTTTAAACAGGCTTATTTAGACTGATGTATGTGGGGAACATATTGAACAATCATGCTGACAGTTTGAAATAGGTTCTGTCAACACTGCACTGAATTATTTCAATAGTTTATTTTCTCCCTTTGTGCAGCTACCCAAAAGGAGAGGATAGGTGAGGTCCAACATTTACATTGAAATTAGTCCAATTAGAACTTTGGCAGCAGAACCATAACCTCGCCAGCTATGGACTGAGTATTTTCGAGATACTTGCGTGTGGTCAAGGCATGTACGTGGAATGCCTTGGACTTTGGGTATAGGCCATTCACAGCATGATAAGTTAGTCTGAGTCACTTATTCACTCTGTTTACGGAGTGAAGAATGATCCTTCCCTGGGGGGATTATCACGTTCACAGTGGAACTGAGGACGTCAAAAGTATCAATACCATGTTCTCTTCAGTTTATGCCAGTGTCTTGCTTTTATCTGTATTGAATTGAAATGTGGATTTATTGGGTTACTAATCTTAAAAACAGGAAAAAAATGTAGATCTTATCTTCCAGTGAATACATCTCCTACTCTCTGTAGTGGCTTGGAGCTCCTGATGTTAGAAGCGCATAACTGATTTTTGTTGATTCAATATGTAATAATGGCCCATTCTGAAGGCCTTGATCCTGCCTCTGGAATAACTTCTGAATGGAGTGACACCATCTTAGGCAAATTGTAATGTTTGTTGATGATGCGTTGCTGTATTTTTTCCCCCTGGCAAACAGTAAGCCCTCACTACGCGTTAGCTGCTCCTATTATTACCACCACCACCACTGCCACTCCTACCCCCTTTCCTCTTCCTGCTGGCTCCCCACGTCACCACGCTATTTCACATTTCTGTGTCTTTGCTGATGCTATGCCTTCTCCCTGGAATTGCTCTTTTTTTTTTTTTTTTTTTTTTTTTTGCCTAACTTCTCGTTCTTTAAAAAAAAAATCTGTTTATGTTCTTTCTTCTTCAGATAATCCTGTCTAATGTCTCAGGTCAGGCTAAGCGGCCATATTTCCGTGTAAACCTGTGAAAACTTTGATCGCATTGCTAAATACACCATAATATGTTATAATCATCTAATGTTATTTGCCAACTATAGCAGTGGTTAACACATTACAGTCCTGGGGCCAACTCCAACTCACTTCGGCCTGAAATGAGTTATATGGAAATAATATTTTCCTAAAACACAAACACACTGATGTGTTTATGTATGGCTACTTTTATGCCGCAAAGGCAGAGTTCAGTAGTTGTGATAGAGACCCTATGGCCCACAAAACCATATCTTTGCTATCAATTTGCATCTTTTTTTTTTTTTTTTTGAGAAATGCTTTAAATTACATATTTGTTTTCTTAACTGGGTACAGAACTATTCAGATTTTTCATGTTTTTCTGCATTAGTTTTCATAAATAATATTTCTTAGGAGTTTTTAAAATTGAGACATAATTGACACATAACATTATATTAGTTTTAGGTGTACAACATAATGATTTTGTATTTGTTTATATTGTGAAATGATCACCACCATAAATTTTTTTTATTAAAACAATTAAAAAAAAATTTTTTTTTAACGTTTATTTTATTTTTGAGACAGAGAGAGACACAGCATGAACGGGGGAGGGGCAGAGAGAGAGGGAGACACAGAATCGGAAACAGGCTCCAGGCTCTGAGCCATCAGGCCAGAGCCCCACGCGGGGCTCGAACCCGCGGACCTCGAGATCGTGACCTGAGCTGAAGTCAGACGCTCAACCGACTGAGCCACCCAGGCGCCCCTAAAACAATTTTTTTTAACATTTATTCATGTTTTTGAGAGTGAGAGAGACAGAGCCTGAGTGGGGGAGGGGCAGAGACAGAGGGAGACAGAATCTGAAATAGGCTCCAGGCTCTGAGATGTCAGCGCAGAGGCCGATGCCGGGCTCGAACTCACAAACCGCGAGTTCATGACCTGAGCTAAAGTCGACTGCCTAACCGACTGAGCCACCCAGGCATCCCGATCACCACTATAAGTTAACATTCATCACCACACAGTTCTAAAATTAATTTTCTTTTAAGATCTATCCTCTTCGCAGCTTTAAATTATGCAATACAATACTAGTGACCATAGTCACTCTGCTGTACATCATATCCCCATGACTTATTTATTTTATAACTGGAAGTTTGTACCTTTTGATCTCTTTCATCCATTTTGCTCATCCTCACCTTATACCCCTCCTCCCTGGCCTCTGGCACTCATCAATCTGTTCTCTGTACGTATGAGTCGTTTATTTTTTTTGTTTCAAATTTTTAAAGATTTTATTTAAATTCAAGTTAGTTAACATATAGTGTAGTATTGATCTCCGGACTAGAATTTAGTGATTCATCACTTACATATAACACCCAGTGCTCACTCAACAAGCGCCCTCCTTAATGCCCATCACCCATTTAGCCCATCCTCCACCCACCTCTCTCCAGCAGCCCTCAGTTTGTTCTCTATAGTTAAGAATTTCTTACGTTTGCCTCCCTCTCTGTTTTTATCTTACTTTTCCTTCCCTTCCCCCATGTTCATCTGTTTTGTTGCTTATATTCCACATATGAGTGAAATTATATGGCATTTACCTTTCTCTGACTGACTTACTTCACTCAGCATAATACTCTTTAGCTCCATCCATGTCATTGCAAATGGCAAGATATCCCTCTTTTGAGTAATATTCCATTGTATTATATACCATATCTTAAATTTTTTTTAAATGTTTATTTATTTTTGAAAGAGAGAGAGACAGAGAGACGGAGCACGAGCAGAGAGAGGGAGACACAGGATCTGGAGCAGGCTCCAGGCTCCGAGCTGTCAGCACAGAGCCTGACGCAGGGCTCAAACCCATGAACTATGAGATCATGACCTGAGCTGAAGTTGGACACTTAACCGACTGAGCCACCCAGACACCCTATACCACATCTTCTTTATCCATTTGTTAGTTGAAGGACATTTGGGCTCTTTCCACAATTTGGCTATTGTTGTTAGTGCTGCTATAAACATCAGGCTGCATGCGCCTCTTCAAATCAGTATTTTTGTATCATTTGGATAGGTTTGGATATCCAAACCTTTGGATAGGTTTTGTGTCCAAATAGTTTTGGATAAATACCTAGTAGTGCAATTGCTAGATTGTAGGGTAGTTCTATCTTTAACTTTCTGAGTTTTTTTTTTTTTTTTAATTTCTACATATAAGTTAGGTCATGCAGTATTTGTCTTGGTCTAACTTATTTCTTTTAGCATAATGTCCTCAAAGTCCATCTATGTTGTTACAAATGGCAAGATTTCATTTTTTTAATGCCTAAATAATATTCCACTATATATATATGTATGTGTATATATATGTATGTATCTATATATGTATGTATCTATATATGTAGGTATCTATATATACATACATACCACATTTTTAAAAATTCACCAATGGACACTTAGGTTGTTTCCATATTTGTACTATTGTAAATCATGCTATAATATACATGGGGGTGCATATATCTTTTTTGAGTTAGTGTCATATTCTTTGGGATAAATAACCATATGTAGAATTGCTGAATCATATGGTAGTGCTATTTTTAATTTTTTGAGGAATCTCCACACTACTTTTCGTAGTGGCCAGACAACTTTACATTCCTGCCAACAGTGCACAAGGGTTCCCTTTTCTCCACATTCTTTCCAACACTTGTTATTTCCTGTCTTTTAATGATAACCACTCTAACAGGTGTGAGATGATATCTTATTGTGGTTTTGATTTGCATTTCCCTGGTGATTGGTGATGTTGAGCATCTTTTCAGGTACCTGTTGGCTCTTTGTGTGTCTTCTTTGGCAAAATGTCTATTCAGAACTTCTACCTATTTTTAAAGCAGATTTTTAATTTTTTTAATTTTTTGCTCTTCAGTTGTGTGAGTTCTTTATATATTTGGATGTTAGTCCTTTATCAGGTATATGATTTGCAAATATTTTCTCCCATTCACCAGGTTACTTTTTCATTTGTTGATGATTTCCTTTACTGTGCAAAGGCTTTAGTTAATGTAGTCCCATTTGTTTCTTTTTGCTTATGTTGCCTTTGCTTTTGGTGTCAGATTCAAAGATATCATTGACTAATGTTAAGAAGCTTACTGCCTATGTTTTCTTCCAGAGGTTTTATGGTTTCAGGTCTTACATTCAAGTCTTTAATCTATTTTGAGTTAATTTTTGTGTGTGGTGTAAGATAGGGATGCAGTTTCATGCTTTTGGATGTAGTTGTCCAACTGGAAAACTTTCTGAGCACCACTTATTGGGGAAACACCCTTTCTTTATTCTATATTATTGGCTTCTTTGTTGTAAATTAATTAACGATTTATGTGTGGGTTGATTTCTGGGTTTGACAGTTCATTAGTGTTCTTTTTTGTTCCATTTCCAAGCTGTTGTTTTTTACAATAAAGTTTTCCAAAGGCTGACAAAGGAGAGTATATTTTAGACTTACACTGTTCAGTATGGTAACCATTAGCTACCTGAGCTATTAAACATTGAAATATGGCTAGTTCACTTTAAGATGTTTTGTAAGTATAAATACATACCAGATTTCAAGTCTTAATACAAAAATTATGTAAATTAGTTATTGATTATATGTTGAATCAATAACATATATATACATATATACTGAATAATTTTAGCTCTTTATTTTTACATATGTGGCTCACATTATATTTATATTGGACAACATGGATATAGAATATTCCAGAAGGAAAGATGAAGAAGTATCAGGATATTTGCCTACTACAAGGCAAGAAAAAGACTTAAAAAAAAAAGCAAAGAAAAATCAGAGTGAATAGAAATCAGGAAAAATATGGTGGGAATAAAATAAATATATAAGTAGTCATAATAGATATAGAAGTTTCATGACCTTGCAGATGAGTTCAGAGACATTTATGTGAGACAAATGTGCTCACGAAAGGATCAAGTGTCTTTTTCAGTTTTTCAAATTATTCTGTGCCGGGAATATTGGCATGTTGTATTTAGTCTTTTCTTCTAATGCTAGGGCTATGGGCATACTGCTTTAGAGACAGGTGGAGGAAAAAATTTAAGAACTGTGCCAAAGAGAAAAAAAAAAGATTTCTCTTAAAATTATATTTTATTATCAGGGACAAGGAGCTATATAACAGCTAATCATCTCAACGGTATTATTGCTCTGAGTACCATGTTATTACACTCATAATTTTGAATCCCTTTCTATTTAATTTCAAAGATTCTGTTCTTAAAAAAATAACTTGCATTTTGAAAATATACAAGAGGGGTGCCTGGGTGGCTCAGTTGGTTAAGCACCGACTTTGGCTCAGGTCATGGTCTCATGGCTCGTGAGTTTAAGCCCGTATCAGGCTCTGTGCTGAGAGTTCAGAGCCTGGACCCTGCTACAGATTCTGTCTCTCCCTCTCTCTCTACCCCTCCCCCATTCATGCTCCGGCTCTCTCTCTCTCAAAATGAATAAACATTAAAAAAAAAAGAAAATATACAAGAAATTACACGAATTATTTTTCATTTGAATAGGAGAAAGGATATATAGTCATGTGCAAGTTGTATGTTCCTAAGTTAAACATGTCCATCTGTTAGAAGCAATTAGTAGCTATCTTCAACAGTTAACACTTACAATTTTGGTTAAAATCATTCAACACCTGGCATTTTTGCAAGATTAGAAAGGATTGCAATTTACGACAGTAAAATAGGTATTTATTTATTTATTTATTTATTTATTTATTTCAACGTTTATTTATTTTTGGGACAGAGAGAGACAGAGCATGAACGGGGGAGGGGCAGAGAGAGAGGGAGACACAGAATCGGAAACAGGCTCCAGGCTCTGAGCCATCAGCCCAGAGCCCGACGCGGGGCTCGAACTCCCGGACCGTGAGATCGTGACCTGGCTGAAGTCGGACGCTTAACCGACTGCGCCACCCAGGCGCCCCAATAGGTAATGATTTATTAACTTACCTAAATTTCCATTTAAATTTGGTGGGAGAGAACATCCAAATATTATGAAAGGAAAATTCGGAACCATCAAACCCCTGAAAATCTACTACATGTCCAAACATGTCTCGTAAACTTAATTTTGTGGCTAGCCTAGTTATGACAAAGAAGACTTTGAGGAATTGTGTTTTTGGCAATTCCTTGCTGATATATTAAATTCATTTGGAGTTCAATTATTTAAAAGTAATAGAACGACCCCAAGTTCATTATTATAAATATTGTCATTAGTTTACTTTATCCAGAGAATAGTATGGCAACATGCCATTTTCTTTCATTGGGTTTTCCATTCATTCATTTATTCAGTAAGTGAATATTTATCTATACCTACCATGTGCCCATAATTTGACACAAATAAGTATTTGTTGATCTCCTGAAATTCAACTAACTAACTGAAGTATTAGGATTCAGAATAGCAAAAGACATGTTCATGATGTTATGTTGCTGTCAACCTAGTGGAGGAAATAGCCATATGAGCAGATCAGTCGAATCTAATGAGGGAAGGGGTGTGAAAGGGAGTTGAACCAAGTGTAGTTCAACAGGGAGCAAATGAGTAACTTCTTGGTGGGCAGGTAGAAAGAACTTTAGAGTAGAGACTTTTGAACCAGGCCTTGAAGGATGAGTTAATGAGAAGAAACTTGAGGACTGGATCATTCTTGACAGGTGAGGAGTATGTACAAAACAGAGAGGCATGAATGACGTTGGGGAAAGATGAAGAATAGAGTGAAGATAGTAGTGGTTTTAATCTTGTATTTCACAGTAATGAATCCAGGAGTATCAATAATTTTATAAAAGATAGAAATTTTCATTTAAAGACAATCGATTTCTTTCACAAAAAGGATACAAGGCAATGCATTTTTTATTTCTGCAAATACTCAAATTGAGTAAATATTTCTAATTAGATGCTATAGCTGCTCCTGTATTTATGAATGGGGAATTTCACTATCTACTACAATGTATTTTGTACATTCTGCATGCACCTCTGAGCACAGAAGGAAAATCATTATGCAGCAGAAGAAAATAATTTTATAGAGAGCACAAGGTGCTCGAGCTGAGTTTCCTGTTAGTAAGTAGCAAAGAGATGGTTACAAAGAAAAGGCTTCAATCAAATGGCAACACAAGCAGCCAGCAGCAAACATCTGCTTTCATTTATGTTTACATAGTATTTTAGACAATGGAATTTGGTGCCAATCAATCTTGGGTTAAATATATTTTGGCTTTGCCATTTACTAATTGTGAAAACTTGGGAAAGTCAATCAATTTCTTGAAGCTTTAGTTTCTTCCTATGAAAAGTGAGGATAATAATAATACTTTATAGAGTTATTCTGAGGAGTAAATGAGAAAATTTTGGTAAAACTTGGCACAGAGCCTGTGAATAGGACATGTTTAGTAAATGGCAAGTATAAGTATTAATTTTCTTTGTCAAGTTATTTAATTTTTTTTTTTTTTTTTACATTGGCTATTGGTCCTCTGGCACTGTTTTGGGGACTTCTCTTACTCTCTGAGGCTGATTGGTAGTTAACAAAGGGGAAAATTTATGGGGAGACTGGTGCCAGATCTAGAAGAAATAGCCACCTGTTTCTAGAGCTTTCTTTCCCAGAAAATACAAACTGGGGAGAAGCATCTAATTCTAATACAATCTGAAATTGGAGCCACAGATTATTCAGCCCAACCCTATAGATAAGGAAACTGTGTATCAGAGAGATCCAATGATATGGTCTACATAATTTTGTGCCCATAATTTGACACAAATAAGTATTTGTCGATCTCCTGAAGTTCAAATTATTTTGTTGTTTATTTATTTTTGAGGGAGAGAGAGAGAGGGAATCCGAAGCAGTTTCCAGGCTCTGAACTGCCAAGTACAGAGCTCGCCTTGGGGCTCAGACTCACAAACTGCGAGATCATGACGTGAGCAGAAGTTGGACGCTTAACCTATTGAGCCACCTAGGCGCCCTCCTGAAGTTTAACCTTGGGTGCTATCCACAATACTTCTCCTCAGTTTGAGTTTTCTAGGAAAGAAAGCACTAGAAACAGTACCTAAAACTGAGGGACTTAGAACAGTAGAAATGTGCTGTTTTATAGATTTGGAGGCTAGAAGTTTGTGATCAAGTTGTTGGCAGGGCTGGATTTTCTCGAGGGTTTTAAGAGAAAATCAGTTCCACAAACTCTCTCCTAGCTTCTGAAAGTTTGGTGGCAATCTTTGGTGTTTCTCGTCTTGTAGGCACATCATTCTGATCTCTGCCATGCTCACATGGCATTGTCCTTTTGTGCATGTCTATGACCAAATTTCCCCTTTTTAAAAGGATATCAATCACATTGGCTGTGGGCTCACCCTACTTTACTATCACCTCATCATAACTAATGACATCTACAATGATTCTGTTTACAAATATGGCCACCTTTTGGGGCATCTGGGTGACTCAGCTGGTTAAGCATCCGACTTCAGCTAAGGTCATGATCTCACAGTTTGCGAGTTCAAGCCCTGCATCGGGCTCTGTGCTGACAGCTCAGAGCCTGGAGGCTGCTTCAGATTCTGTGTCTCCCTCTCTCTCTGCCCCCTCCTGCTCTTACTCTCTCTCTCTCTCTCAAAAATAAATAAAAATTTAAAAAATTTTTTTAAAAAGAATATTCATCGGGCACCTGGGTGGCTCAGTCAGTTAGGCATCGACCTCAGCTCAGGTCATGATCTCACAGTTTGTGAGTTCAAGCCTCGCGTCAGGCTCTGTGCTGACAGCTCGGAGCCTGGAGCCTGCTTCGGATTCTGTGTCTCCCTCTCTCTCTGCCCCTTCCCTGCTCATGCTCACTCTCTCTCTCTCTCTCTCAAAAAAAATAAAAATTAAAAATTAAAAAAAAAACAAATATGGTCACCTTCTGAGGTACTGGGGGTAAGGAGTTCAACATATGAATTTGGATGGGGGACACAATTCAATCCAAACACCATTTAACATATTATATATTTTATTTATTATGCTTATTGTTTGTTTCCTCTCATTTAAATATTAGCTGCCAGGAGAGCCAGTATTGTCAGTCTTCCTAAACTAGTAAAACAATCAATGAACAGCCAAAAACTGGAATGTAAATACTTTGGAGACAGGGAATTTCTCATTTTTGGGTTCTGTTGAATCATCATTGCCTATAACAAAGTCTGGCACACGGTGGGCCCTCGGTTCTTGGATGAACTAATGACATTTAGATTTAGATAGCCCATTCTTGCCTTTATTTTATAGGCTCTATTGTAAGCAATAAATGTAATAATCGCTTATGGAGAAAAAAGAGGGACACTTGAGTTTCTGACAATCAGGACATGAAAAGAGTTTTCAATGGGAGGCAATATTCTTTATTCATGACTTTTTTTAAATGTTAATTTATTTTGAGGGAGAGAGAGACAGAGTGCAAGCAGGGGAGGGGCAGAGAGAGAGAGAGGGAGACACAGAATCCGAAGCAGGCTCCAGGCTGAGCTGTCAGCACAGAGCCCGACGCGGGGATCAAACTCACGAACCGTGAGATCATGACCTGAGCTGATGTCAGACGCTTAACCGACGGAGCCACCCAGGTGCTCTTTTATTTACAACTTTTAATAATCATGCGAAATGACTAATCCAGCAGAAAAATTAGAATTACTACCTTAACACTTTCCTTTATTTTCCAGATATGAGATCTGAAATTATATACATTTCCATAGATGAATTTTTGTTTGTTGTTTGTAGTATTTAAATTACATGATATCAATAAGATGATTTTTTCGGGGGGGGGGGTGAGTGATAATTACAACACAAACTTATTTTTTTTTAAGATTTAATTTATTTTTTTATGTTCTCCCCCCTCCCCATTTTTTAAGTTTAAATTTTAGTTAGTTAACAGTGTAATATTGGTATCAGGAGTAGAATTCAGTGATTCATCACTTACATCTGGGTTCATTCCTATGCATGTTGCCAACCAGTTTTCCCAACTCCATTTGTTGAAAAGTGTCTTTTTTCCATCAGATATGCTTTCCTGCTTTGCTGAAGATAAGCTGACCATATAGTTGTGGGTCCATTTCTAGGTCTTTTTAAAAAAATTTTTTTTTCAACGTTTATTTATTTTTGGGACAGAGAGAGACAGAGCATGAACGGGGGAGGGGCAGAGAGAGAGGGAGACACAGAATCGGAAACAGGCTCCAGGCTCTGAGCCATCAGCCCAGAGCCTGACGCGGGGCTCGAACTCACGGAGCGCGAGATCGTGACCTGGCTGAAGTCGGATGCTTAACTGACTGCGCCACCCAGGCGCCCCTGTTAGGTCTTCTATTCTGTTCCATTGATTTATGTGTCAATTTTTGTGCCAGTACCATACTGCTTTCATGACTACAGCTTTGTAATATAGCTTGAAATCCAGAATCATGATGCTTCTAGTTTTGTTTTTCTTTTTCAGGATTGCTTTGGCTATTTGGGGTCTGTTGTGGTTCCAGACAAGTTTTAGGATTGTTTGCTCGAACTCTGTGAAAAATGCTGGTGGTATTTTGATAGGGATTGCATTAAATGTGTAGATTGCTTTGCGTAATATAGACATTTTCACAATGTTTGTTCTTCCAATCCATGGGCATGAAATGCTTTTCCATTTCTTTGTGTCCTCTTCAGTTTCTTTCATAAGTATTCTATAGTTTTCAGAGAATATATCTTTTGTCTCCTTAGGTTTATTCTTATTGTTTTTGATGAAATCTGCAAATGGGATCCATTCCTTGATTTCTTTTCTGCTGCTTCGTTATTGGTGTATAGAAACGCAACAGATTTCTGCACATTGATTTTATATCCTGCAACTTTGTTGAATTCATATGTTAGTTCTACAATTTTTTGGTGGCATTTTTTGGGTTTTCTACATAGAGTATCATGTGGAAGTTTGACTCTTCCTTCCTGATTTGGATGCCTTGTGTTCCTTTTTGTTGTCTGATTGCTGAGCTTAAGACTTGCAGTACTATGTTAAATAGTGATGGTGAGAGTGGACATCCTTGTCTTGTTCCAGACCATAGAGCAAAGGCTCTTTGCTTTTTCCCATTGAGGATATTATTAGTGGTGGGTCTTTTGTATACGGTCTTTATGATGGTGAGAATGTTCTATCTCTAGTTTGTTGAAGGTTTTTATGAAGAATGGATGCAGTATTTTGTCAAATGCTTTGTCTGCCTGTATTGACAGGATCATATGGTTCTTATTCTTTCTTTTATTAATGTGGTGTATCATGTTGATTGAGTTGTGAATTTTGAACAAGCATTGTAGCCCGGGAATAAATCCCACTTGATCACAGTGAATAATTCTTTTAATGTCATTTTGGATTCTATTTGCTAGTATCTTATTGAGCATTTTTTGCATCCATGTTCATCAGGGATACTGGCCTGCAATTCTCCTTTTTAGTGGGGTCTTTGGGAATCAAGGTAATGCTGACCTTGTAGGATGAGTTTGGAAGTTTTTCTTCCATTTCCATTTTCTGGAACAGTTTGAGAAGAACAGGTATTAACTCTTCTTAAAATGTCTGATGGAATTCCCCTGGGAAGCCATTTGGCCCAGGACGGTTGTTTGTTGGAAGATTTTTTATTATTGATTCAATTTCTTTGTTGCTTATGAGTCTGTTCAAATTTTCTGTTTCTTTCTGTTTAAGTTTTGGTAGCTTGTTTCTAGGAATTTGTCCATTTTTTCCAGATTGTCCAATTTGTTGGCATATAATTTTTCATAGCATTCTCTTATAATTGTTTGTATTGCTGTGATGTTGGTTGTGATCTCTCCTCTTTCATTTGTGATTTTGTTTATTTGGTTCCTTTCTCTTTTTTTTATAAGTCTGGCTAGGGGTGTATCAATTTTGTTAATTCTTTCAAAGAACTAGCTCTTAGTTTTGTTGATCTGCTCTACTATTTTTTGTTTCTATAACATTTATTTCTGCTTTAATCTTTATTGTTTCCCTTCTTCTGCTGGCTTTAGGCTTTATTTGCTGTTCCCTTTCTAGCTACTTTAGGTGTAAAGTTAGGTTGTGTATTTGGGACTTTTCTTGCTTCTTGAGATAGGTATGAATTGCAACGTACTTCCCTCTTAGGGCTGCCTTTGCTGCATCCCAAAGGTTTTGGACTATCGTGTTTTCATTTTAATTTGTTTCCATGTATTTTAAAAAATCTCGGGGCACCTGAGTAGCTCACTTTGTTAAGCATCTGACTTCAGCTCAGATCATGATCTCACAGTTCATGGGTTCGAGCCCCGCATCAGGCTCTGTGCTGACAGCTCAGGGCCTAGAGCCTGCTTTGGATTCTGTCTCGTGCTCACTCTGCCCCTCCCCTGCTTGCACTCTGTCTCTGTCTCTGTCTCTCTCAAAAATAAAAATTAAAAAAAAATTTCTTCTTTAATTTCCCAGTTAGCTCATTCATTCTTTAGTATGATGTTCTTTAACCTTCATGTATTTGAAGAGTTTCCAAACTTTTCTTGTTGTTGACTTCAAGTTTCACAGCATTGTGATCTGAAAATATGTATGACCTTGATCTTTGGGTACTTGTTGTGACCCAGTATGTGATCTATTCTGGAAAATGTTCCATGTGCACTTGAAAAGAATGTGTAATTGGCTGCTTTAGGATGAAATGTATGAAATGTTCTGAATGTTTCTGTTAAGTCCATCTGGTCCAGTGTGTCATTCAGAACCGTTGTTTCCTTGTTGATTTTCTGCTTAGAAGATTTGTCCATTGTTGTAAGTGGGCTGTTAAAGTCCCTTACTCATTATCAATGAGTTTCTTTATGTTTGTGATTAACTGATTTATATATTTGGGTTCTATCAAATTGGGGGCATAAATATATACAATTGTTGTATCTTCTTGATGGGTAGCCTTCTTAATTATGATATAATACCCCTCTTCATCTTTTGTCACAGTGTTTGGTTTAAAATCTACTTTGTTTGATATAAGTATGGCTACTCAGGCTTTCTTTTGACCTCCATTAGCGTGAGAGATGGTTCTCCATCCCCTCACTTTCAATGTGCAAGTGTCTATAGGTCTAAAGTGATTCTTTTGTATGCAGCATATAGATTTTTTTTTATTAATCCATTCTGATACCCTGTGTCTTTTGATTGGATCAGTTAGTCTATTTACATTCAGAGTGATTATTGAAAGATATGAATTAGTGCCATTGTGTTTGCTGTGGAGTTGGTGTTTCTGGTGATTCTCTCTTTTGCTTTCTAGTCTTTGTTGCTTTGGTCTTTTTTTTTCCCCTCTGTTCTCAAAAAGTCCCCCTTAGAATTTCTTGTATGGTTGCTTTAGTGGTCACAAACTCCTTCAGTTTTGTTTGTATAGGAAACTCTGTCTATCCTTCTGTTTTGAATGACAACCTTGTTGGATTGAGTTTTCTTGGTTGTGTATTTTTTCCATGCATATTGAATATATAATACCACTCCTTTTTGGCCTGTGAAGTTTCTGTGGATAGATTGCTGTGAACCTGTTCTGTCTTCCCTTGTAAGTTAAGGACTTTTTCTCCCTTGCTGCTTTCATGATTCTTTACCTGTCTGGGAATTTTGTGAATTTGACTATATTATATTTTGATGATGGCTGGCTTTTGTTGAATTTAATGGGAGTTCCCTGTGCTTCTTGGATTTTGATGTTTGTGTCTTTCCCCAGATTAGGGAAGTTTTCAGCTATAATTTGCTTACATAAACCTTCTGCTCCCTTTGCTCTCTCCTCATCTTCTGGGACTCCTGGTATGAATGTTATTATGTTTTAATAAATCATTGAGTTTCCTAGTATGTCTTTATTTATTTATTTTATTTTTTATTTTTTAAAATTTACATCCAAATTTGTTAGCATATAGTGAAACAATGATTTCAGGAGTATATTCCTTAATGCTTCTTACCCATTTAGCCCATCTGCCCTCCCACACCCCCCCCCAGTAACCCTCAGTTTGTTCTCCATATTTATGAGTCTCTTCTGTTTTCTTAGTATGTCTTTATTATCTTGAATTTTGTTTCCCTCTTCTTTTCAGCTTCATTATTTTCCATAATTTTATCCTCCATATCACTAATTCACTCCTCTGCCTCTTCCATCCTCATTTTTATGGCTTCCATTCAGGTTTGCATCTCGGTTACAGCATTAAAAATATTTGTTTAATGTTTATTTATTTTTGACAGAAAGAGAGAGAGAGAGTAGGGAATGGGCAGAGAGAGACAGAGACACAGAGTCCAAAGCAGGCTCCAGGCTCTGAGCTGTCAGCACAGAGCCTGATGTGGTGCTTGAACCCATGAGCTGTGAGATCATGACCTGAGCCGAAGTCAGATGTTTAACCAACTGAGTCAACCAGGCACCCCAGTTACAGCATTTTTAATTTCATCCTGACTGGATTTTAGTTCTTCTATCTCTACAAAAAGGGATTCTCCCGTGTCTTCTATGGTTTTGTCAAACCCAGCTAGTATCCCTATAATCGTTTTAAATTCTAGTTCAGACATTGTACTTATATCTGCATTGATTGAATCACTGGCCGTCATTTTTTCCTGTTCTTTCTTTTGTGGTGAATTCCTCTGTCTTGTCATTTTGGAGGAAGGAAAACAACAACAACAGCAATAATAGAATGAAACAAAAATTAAAAAATTAAAAAAAAAATCAAGTAAAGAAAACTAGATCCTAAGTGTGTTTTGGTCTGCTTGCTAAGAGAAGCTTGGTAGAAAAAAGAGAAAAGGAAAAGAAGAGAGAAAAAAACATTAGAAATTAAAAATATAAAAAATAAAATAAAATAAAATACTTTAAAATAAAAAAACTAACTCTTTCTATATCCAAGAAACAAAAGAAAAAAACAACAAAAACAAAAGCAGACACAACAACAACAAATGAACAAACAAATGCAAAAGAAGCTAGATCCAGTTTCCCCTAGAGCTGAAACTTTGCAGCAGTCTATGGTCAGTAGACTAATCTCATGGCAGGGATTTCTGCTGGGCTTCTGGGGGAGAGAGAGGCTTGCTGCTCTGATACTCAGGTTCACTTGTCCTAGTGGAGATGTACCTGGAAGGCCCAGAGGGTGGGCCTTGGTGTAATGGCTGTGTTCTCCACTTGGTGGCGCTGTTTAGCCCCCTGGGTTTGATCAGTGTTGGTGGGCTAATGGTGACAATGTCTTCACTAGGCTCTCTAGTCTCCAGACCAGGAAGTTGATGCCCTCACAGATGTGTAATCAGTCACCCCTCCTGTGTCCCCGACTTCAGTTAGCTCCCCCCACCCCCCACCTTCCCCTTGTCTGTGTCCAAACTGTCTGCTTACCAGGCGGTGTCAGTCTCCAGAGTTTTATCTCAAGCATGGCTGTGTTTCAGAACTCCACACCTCAGTCACCCCAGGGGTTTTGACCTGAAGTGATCTTCTGGGGGAGGATCTCTTGGCACTGTAGCCAGGGCTATCTTGTCCCAGGAAATAGTTGCACCACTGTGCAGGAGCAGCGGCTCAGAGTTTATGGTAAATTGCAACACACAGCAGATTCCAGGGTTTGGTTTCTTCAGTCAGCATCTTTGCTCCTATGTGGGTGAATGTAGTGGCCTGATGGTGCCACTGGGTCTCCTGCTGAGGAAAGTCTATATCACCTCTATCAAATGCACTCCAAGTAGGGGAAGGACTTCTCGCCATGCAACCCAGGAAATCCTCAGACCACACTGCGTGCTTCCAGCCCTGCTTCCTACCCAAGCACCACTAGGTGCTGATCTCTGCAACTTCAGACTCTGTGCTCTGTTTATAAAACAAACAAACAAACAAAAAAACAGGTGGTATTGAAACCCTCTCCTTTCTCGCCATCAATGGTTTTGGAGAGCAGTTTTCTTGTGCAGTCCCCTGTGCGGGTTTTCACTCTTTCTTTCTATCTGATTTCAGGAGTGCTTTCTTGTACAAACCCGATTGCTGCTCTCTCTCCTCTGTCTTTTTCCTCTCTCTGAAAATGGCTCCATCCCTTCTCTGGCACTGTGGCTCTTTTCTCCCCCAATCTCTCCACACCATGTGCCTGCCTCCTTCTCTCCTTCAAATTATGCAGATTGTTCTGTTAATCCTCAGATTGATTTCCTAGGAGTTCAAAATAGTTTGGCGTTGATTTAGCTGTGTTGGAGGGACAAGACAAATCCAGGGTCTCCTTACTACTTGGCCATCTTAACTCCTCCTCCCTCAAGCATATCTTAAGATTGTATTTTTAGAGATCTCTATGCCCAATGTGAGGCTCAAACTCACAATCTGGAGATCAAGAATCACATGCTCTACTGATTGAGGCAAGCAGTGGCCCCACACTTATTTTTTTATAAAAGAAGAGAAAAAATTTTAGACTGCCAGATAAGTTTTGTGTGACAACAAGGCAGATAGAAGAGAACAAAGTTAAAAAGTTAACTATTAAACTATCTTGGAGAACAAACTGCTTCTGGAAAGGCCCAAATTAGTTATTTCATCAAGATCAGCAGGCTGACAGCAGATGGTGCTGTTCCATCTTTACTTCTTAGGGCAAGAAACCCCCTGGGACAGGATTGTGAGAGACAACGGCCACTGTCCCTCTTAGCACTGTCATTTCGACAAGTGATCTAGAGTTAAAAATCTTTTTATGGAAACATGTCTGTCTCCTAGTATTTTACTTTCATGAAAATTATCTAAATGTGGGTATCCTATTCATTGATTGAAGTGTAAAAAATTAAAGTAGTGAAGGAAGGGATACAAATGGGAAAACAGGGATGCCTGGTAGCTCAGTTACGTATCTGACTCAGATCAGATTTCAGCTTAAATCATGATCTCGTGGTTTGTGAGTTCAAGACCCACATCCATCTCTGCACTATCAGCACAGAGCCTGCTTGGGATTCTCTGTCCACCTCTCTCTCTGCCTCTCATGTGCTGTCTCTGTGTCTTTCAAAAATAAATAAATAAACATTAAAAAAAAAAAAAAGGATGGGAAAACAGGGTGGAACTTGTGTGGCCATTTTCTCACCATGCCCAGAAATTCCATTCTTTTTTTTTTTTTTTAATTTTATTTATTTATTTATTTATTTATGACCCTGGGATCATGATTTGAGCCAAAATTCTCTCTCTCTCTCTCCCCCAAATAAACTCATAAGCTCAAACTCCTAAAGTGTAAAATCATATCCACCCCCACCCTCGAGAGGAAGAGAAAGGGAGAGTGAAAGGGAGAGCAAACAAGAGAGTGAGAGCGAGCGAGAGAGAGATAGAGTCAGATGCTCAAATGAGTGAGCCACCCAGATGCTCCAGAAAGCCCATTCTTAATTAGTTGGGATTTAATTAATTCAGTTCATTAAAAAGCAGTTAGCGTTCACAATATGTTCAGCAAAGTAATAGGTGCTTAGTATATGTCTATGAACACAATAGACAAAGATTCCCGTAGCTGTGGAGCTGCTATTGTAGGTAGTAGAGCAAGAAGGTCAATAAAAATAAGAAATCAGGAAACTGCATAGAGTTGGTGAGTGTTACCATGAAAAGATAAAGGTAAAGCATGGTAAGAAAACTGAAGAGCCCTGGATGATAGGGAGGGTTTGACCTTGTAGAAGGTATTTATTCACCGAGAATAAATAGAGAAGGTGAAATTTAAACAAAAAAAATAACGGATATAAGAGAAACAGCCAGGTAAATATCTGAGGAAAGAGTAGTCCATGCAGAGAGAATAGCCTATTCAAAGATCTTAAGGTAGAGGCTGTCTGTCTTGTGCAGAGAACCAAGAAAGGAGGCCAGCATGGCTACAGTAGAGTGAGCGAGAAGGAAGACAGTAGGAGATGAGGTCAGAAAGGCAAGGTGAGAAGCAGATCATGCAAAGCCTGAGACCATCATGGCAAATTGAGTGCCATTATCAGGTTTTGAACAAAGGAGTCACAAATCTGATTTATGTTTTTAAAGAATCATTCTGTCCTGTGATGAGAATAGCAGATTTAGAGTGCCAAGAGTAACTGATGGGAGACTAACAGGGAGCTATGCAGCAATGCAGGCTGAAGTTGATAGTGGGTCAGCCCAGCCATCAAGAGAGGCACAGCAAAGTAGCTGGATTCTAGCTGTCATTTAACCAGAGATTAGATTCTTGTGTTATAATATAGTGGTTAGTGACATTGGTAAAATAGAAGACATGAATTGCAGAAGATTTTTTTCTTCTGTGCATGTATTTGTCTATTCATTCCTCAATTCTCTCGCATTCTGCAAAATTCTCTTTGTATCATTTCTAAAAAGTTTCACAGAAACCGGGAAAGCTACCCTACTGGGCTTAGGGGGAGAAAACCCATGATACTTTGCCGGAGTCCAGCTCCAGCAGGTCCAGGGGTTCCCGAAGGATGAACGGCATCGGCGAAAAAGTGAAACTAAAACAAAAATAAAAATAAAAAACTAAAATAAAAAGCTAAAAAAAACACTAAAATAAAAAACTAAAATAAAAATGGACACAGACAACAGCAGTGTGTTGAACTGGCCGATTTATTGCAGTAAACGTGGCATTATATATACTAGTGATTTCCTTGTAACATACGTCATCTATGTTTTTCTAACATTACCCAATTCTAAAATTGTTCCTTTGTATAATCACCCAATAAGGAATAACATGATTGTTTTGTCATAACGTTCCCTCCTGCCCTTTGCTTATTGATTAATTTCTTATATTGTTTTTTTTTATTTTTTATTTTTGGGACAGAGACAGAACATGAATGGGGGAAGGGCAGAGAGAGAGGGAGACACAGAATCGGAAACAGGCTCCAGGCTCTGAGCCATCAGCCCAGAGCCCGACGCGGGGCTCGAACTCCCGGACCGCGAGATCGTGACCTGGCTGAAGTCGGACGCTTAACCGACTGCGCCACCCAGGCGCCCCGGGAAGAGTTTTAAGCAACTATATGAAGACTGCCTCTGGCTGACAGATTGTAAAATACTGTGGATTATAGGTTGCATAGTAATTCTATAGGTCAAGGTGTGAAAAAGAAAGCATCTTAAAATTGACAAAATAAGGAGTACGTAACATTTATTAAGCACCAACTCTGCCAAGCATCATGCTAAATGCTTACCACGCACTGATCCTAGTCTAGAACACCTGCATTCAAGTTAAAGTTTTGTCGAAGTCACGATTTTCTATAAGAACATGGAAGATATTTGCTTTGCAGTTTCGTAGCTAAATTATCTAATTAAATACAGTTTTCCCTCTTGCAGCTTAGAAATGCAAAGTTTATTTTCTTTTCCAATTTTACCTGTTAAGAATCCCCCAATCCATAGGACGTGAGTTTTCAGCAGGAGTTTATTATATAATTTGTGTAAATTAAATGTAACCAAGATTACTTTATTCCTTATTTTGTGGTAAACAATATGGTAGTTTCTTTGATAATAGGCTGTTGCCATCAAAAATTTAAAATTCAGTGGAAGTATAGATGTTTTTACATTCCATAAGCCAAGGCAGAGTGACCTATGGGCTGAAGGTATAAGTCACATGTTGAGGGCATATGGAAGAAAAACGTTGTATATTAATAGGGGTGAGGTAGATCAGAGATCAGAGAAAATTTGCAGGAGACAATGGCATTTGAGTTGAGGGTCATGAATAAGACTTCCAGGAGTAGAGAACTAGTCCAATCAAATATGTTTTAAATTCAATGACATATCTGACAGCCTAAAACCATGGGTTGTAAATATGGTAATGGAACAACTTCCTTGAATTGAGAAGTAAACACCAAGGATCTTTCTATAAACACAGACACTCAAAAGAAGCAACCAGCAGGGCATCTGGGTGGCTCAGTTGGTTGAGTGTCCAGCTCTTGAATCGGCTCAGTTCATGGCCTCATGGCCGGTGAGATCCAGCCCCGCGTCGGGCTCTGCACTGACTGCGTGGAGCCTGCTTGGGATTCTCTTTCTCTCTCTGCCCCTTCCCAGCTCATGCTCGCTTTCTCTCTCTGTAAAATAAATAAACATTAAGAAAAAAGAAGAAGCAACTAGCAGCCACATTAGAGATGGCTGCATTGTCCCTGCCAGCCTGTGTGGACTAGCCTGAACTTCACTTACCAAGAATGCAAAGCTTGTTGATTTTTTTTTTTTTTTGACTTGGCAGAATAAAGGGATGAGGCAATTGCTTTGGCTTCCAGACAAAAGTCAAATTGATGTAAGTTGTCCTGAAGCAATATCTGTTGTAAGGTCAGAGTCCAACTTTTTCAGAAGCTGTAGAGGAATATTCTAGACACTCTTTCTGTTTAAAATCTATGCTATTCTAGAGCACAGTTAAAATTCTTTACCATTCTGTGAAGTTTAACTATGTTTAATTAAAATCAACTCTGAGCAGAGTTCCTCAAATCAGAAATAAATGGAATATATTTTTTCCTTAGATATTTATCCTTAGGTTTTGTTTTGTTTTGTTTTTGCCTTTTCCAGAGACTTAAGGTCAGTACAGTTTCAAAAATCTTTAAGAATTTTTTTGTTTTGAAAAAGTTACAAATTCATAGGAAGTTGCAAAAAGCTAACAGATGGGTCTCATGCATCTTTCATCCATTTCCCCCAGTGGTTATATCTTACAGGATTACAATATAATATCAATACTAGGGATTTGATATCAGTACCCATGTGTTACATAGCCCTTTGTCATTTACTCATATGTGTAGATTCACTACTGCAAATTGCCATCACCACAAATATCTCCCTTGTGACTTTATAGTCACGCTCCCCTGACACTTGGTGACCACTAACTTATTTTCCGTCCCTACAGTTTTGTCACTTATGGAGTGTTATATAAATGGAATCACACAGTATATGAGCTTTTCAGACTGCCTTTTCACTTAGCATAATCCCTTGAGCTCCATCCAAATTGTTGTGTCCAATAGTCTGTATCTTTTTATTGCTGAGTATTCATGGTATGGATGTGCCATAATTTATTAACTGTTCATCTATTGAGGGACAATTCACTTGTTTCTTCTACTTTTTAACTGTTGCAAATAAAGCTGCTATGAACAATTATGTATAGGTTTTTATGTGGGCATAAGTTTTTATTTCTCTGGAATAAGTTTCCAAGAGTGCCACGGTCAGGTGTATGTTGAGTACATGTTTAGTTTTTGTTTTTGTGTTTTTAATGTTTATTTTTGAGAGAGAGACAGAGCACGAGCAGGACAGGGGCAGAGAGAGATGGAGACACAGAATCTGAAGCAGGCTCCAGTCTCTGAGCTGTCAGCACGGAGCCCAATGCGGGGCTTGAACTCACGGACTGCAAGATCATGACCTGAGCCGAAGTCAGCCGCTTAACTGACTGAGCCACCCAGGCGCCCCTAGTTTTTTTTTTTAATGTTTATTTATTTATTTTTTTTGAGAAAGAGAGGGAGAGGGAGTGTGTGTGTGTGTGTGTGTGTGTGTGTGTGTGTGTGAGCACCAGTGGTGGAGGAGCAGAGAGAGAGGGAGAGAGGGAATCTCAAGCTGTCAGCGCAGAGCCCTACACCGGGCTCAGTCGCACGAACCATGAGATCATGACCTGAGCTGAAATGAAGAGTTAGATGCTTAACCAGTGGAGCTACCCAGGTGCCCCAGTACATGTTTAGTTTTAAAAGAAACTGCCGAACTATTTTTCAGAGAAGTTGTACCGTTTTATGAGGGACATATGAGGGAAGATAAATTTGTTAAAGAGAAGGGCTGTCCTAACATGTTTTTGAAACAACCTACTGGTTCTTTTACCCTATGGCATTTGGTTGACAAATTATCCATATTCTTGTTTGTTTGTTTTGTTTGTTTGTTTTTCTAGTACAATTGGACTTACTCTTTTTTTTTTAATTTTTTAATGTTTATTTTTGAGAGAGACAGAGACAGAGACAGAGGGTGAGCAGAGGAGGGGCAGAGAGAGAGGGAAACATGGAGTTTGAAGTAGGCTCCAGGCTCTGAGCTGTCAGCACCGAGCCCGATGCAGGGCTTGAACTCACCAACTGCAAATGACCTGAGCCGAAGTCAGATGGTCAACCGACTGAGACACCCAGGAACCCCCAGTTTGACTTATTCTTATTGCATGGTGAAAAAATACACTACTCACTGTTGGAAGCAAAACTCAGGTTTGTCTTCATCTGGCAAAGATAAATCAGATATGGCAAGAAGAGATGTTGTCTTGATTAAATCTGCCTGGGAGTAACTGAAGGCTTCCAAATCTTTCCATCTCCCAGCCTCTACTTTCTCAGGGTCTTCCTACAGGTAATCTCTCCTGTCTAGGACCCAGATTTGTCATTTTGGTTCTCTGCATGTTACAGGATATATTGAAATATTATCTCAAGTAACAGAGAGTCTCCAGCTGTTTTGGTTTCATGCTGGCTCCTCGTTGCCAGCTTTTGTCAAAGTCCCAGCACTTCTCACTGAGACAGGCTCACGACTCTCTTGTTCATGTCTAAACTCAAAACCCTCTGCAAGGTCTTCTCTGCTCCACCCAACGTCATTCTCTACGCCCTAAGCTGGCTTTATCTTTCCTCATAGCACATATAATCACCACATAGGATGTGTGTATCGGTAGTGTTAATGGTCTTACCTTGCTGGATTTTAAACTACTTGATGGCAGAGGCTCTGTGTGGTTCAGTGCTATTTCTGTGGACCTGAGATAGTTTGTGGTCCTTCCTAGACGTTCAATAAATAGGTGGTGAGCAAATACATCAACAGAGATTTTACAGTGATTTCCTACCTATTCTTATGTCTCTACAGTTTATCTTTTGCTTAAAGAACTGAAATTATCCTCCAAAGACATGGATTGAATCTGCTCCCTCTCCTCAAAACCCTTAAATGGTCCTCCATTATTTATTGAGGAAAACCCAGACTTGTTTAAAGTAGCAACTAAACTCCCCACAATTTATCTTCCAGAAGACTTGGTAGCATACGGTTATGATTATGATTTTTTCCTCCATCTTCTAGCCCAGGCTCACTGGTTCACTCACTTTTTCTGACAATGCCAGACATTTTCACGTCAACATAATTTTAGTCTTCTTTATCCCCTTTCCCATTCGGAGTTAAGTTGTCAAAGTCCAGGGCTGTGGTGTGTTTGTGTGTGTGTGTGTGTGTGTGTGTGTGTTTCCATTCCATTCCATCCATCCCATTCATGAGTTCTAATCTGCATTTGCTTTGTGACATTTTTTCTGGCAAGTTTGCTTTATCTCCTTTCTTAGAGTATTTTGTTTGGAGGTTGTATTTACGTGTATTTGAATAGGTTTTTCTTTTTTTTCCTTTTTCTTCCAGACTAGCCATTAGCAAAAGATTCTTAAGGAGCAAGAGGAAGACCCAGCATAGTTTTCCAAATTCTTCTGCTCAACTTTCTCCTCTTCTGATGTTTCAGTGCTGGACTATTTCTTCAAAAACATGGCCTCACTGTGAAGTTCCACTTCCTTTGGCTCTAGCAAGAGCAGAGCTACTGGCTGTTTTGAGCTTTCTTGGCTGTTATTAATGAGAAACTCAGCATCTGCCTTGTACATACATCTTTCTCTTTTAAAAAGTGGTGCTTTCTCAATTCCCTTTGCATGGGAAGCACCTCCAAAAGGGTTGGCCTTCAGGGCTGTGCACAAATGGGCTTCCTTGTACTGTTGATCCTGACACTTCCTATCTCGTTGGTGGCCGTGGATCTTCCTGGCAGTATGAAGACCGCGACACTTGCCCATCCTGCCAGTGCCATGGGCTTGAGCAAAAGAGACACCAGGTCTCTCGTTTTATGTCCATCTTTGTTTATTCTTGAACTTCTCCACACAGAGAGCCCTACTGGCTCAGTATCTTAAAGCATGTTCTCTAATACAGCCATCTCCAACTGCTACAGAGCCTCTAAGCAAGATGGGAGTGGTCTTAACATGAAGGAATCATTACAGTTCAGAGAATAACATTTTCTTCAACTTCCAGCTGACTTTTGTTAGTACATAGATGTTAACCCACTCACA
This sequence comes from Prionailurus viverrinus, assembly GCF_022837055.1. Taxonomy (NCBI): domain Eukaryota; kingdom Metazoa; phylum Chordata; class Mammalia; order Carnivora; family Felidae; genus Prionailurus; species Prionailurus viverrinus. The sequence continues at coordinate 113,409,512 of NC_062564.1, read as the reverse complement.
TGCTCTTCTAAATTTTTTTTGGCTTTCTGGAGATTATGTAGCAATCATTTGTTTATGAATCTTGTACCTTCCTATTGTTTTTTATATTTTGCACTCCTGTAATAAATGATGGTTAAACAGAATGAATGAATGAATGAATGAATAAATAAATAAATAAATAAATAAAGTGGTGCTTTCTGAGTTCAGTCACCTCCAGTCCTCCCTGGGCTTTCCCCCCCCTCTGCTTCTTCCGTCTCAGGCCTGTGCCCAGCATTCCAAGAGTAAACTCCTGCTGCCAGTCTCTGAGATGGGCCACATGACAACTGCACCAACATTGCTTCTTAAGTTTTTCACATCCCAGACGTTTTGACCATACTTTCGTGTGCTTTGGAGTCTTTCAGTGTTTATTTTGCCGAGGACGTAGTTTGTACTTTTTGTTGTGATTGATCTTGTTCTCCTTATTGCTCTGTGTGACTTCCAGGAGAAGTGAGAAGATTCAGTACTATGCTGCTGCCATTTTCCTATCTAATTGATTCAATTTAAAGGACTATGCTTTGGTCTGCGATTTATGTACTTCTTGCTAATTGGGGATAAATAGATCCCCTCTCATATAAAATGAAGGTGAGGAAACTGGAGTTTTATGGAGTTTTTTAGTGTTCCGACTTGGAAGATTAAATCCTCACAGCTTTGTAGTTGTTCTCAATTTTTTTTTGAAATGTTATTGTTTTATAATACATTAAAGTAGAGAAACTGCTGATACGTATTTCTTTCTTTTTCATCTATCCACCTACCTATCTACCTATTCTATGTACTTCAAACAATATTACTACATCCTAGGCACTCATCTCAGAAACAAAAGCAATACAGAAATTTAAAAGATCCCTTTCGTGGCCCTTTAAGGACTTAAAACTAGGGAGATCATAGATATACAATGAATAAACTATTCTACAAGCTAGGGATTAGATCTGTGCAACAATGCTACAGCAAAACAGAGAAATGAGCTATGACTTCCAGATAAATAAAAAAAATTCAGGGACCTCTTTGGAAGAAATTTTACAAACTTGGATTTTGACTATTAGATGACTGAAATGGAAACAAGAAATAAAAGACTAAACCACATTTACATGAAAGTGTATGGCATGGTCAGAAAAAGTGAGTGAAGCAGTATGGTTGTATTGAAAGATGGAGGCAAAAATCATACATTATGTCACAATGTCTTCTGGAACATAAATTGTGGGAAGTTTAGCTGCTAGGTTAAACCAATCTGGTTTTTCACTAAATGAAAAACTCCATCTAAGTAGAAAAAAAACACTAAAAAAATACTACACACACTAGGACAAACTGGTAATCAATAGTTTTCATGTATTCAATCAACAACCAGTTAGACTCTATGAAGATGGAGAAATCTTAATTTATGGTAGTCACACAAAAGACAAAATATGAAGGGAAAAAACTTAATTCAAAATGGGAAAAACTCAGGGCGCCCACGTGGCTCAGTCAGTTAAGCATCCGACTTCAGCTTGGTCATTATCTCTTGGTTCATGGGTTGGAGCCCTGCATTGGGCTCTGTGCTAACAGCTCAGAGCCTGGAGCCTGCTTCAGATTCTGTGTCTCCCTCTCTCTCTTCCCCTCTCCTGCTTGCACTCTGTCAATCTCTCTCAAAAATAAATAAACATTTAAAAAAAGATAAAAACAAAAACCCAAAATGGGAAAAACTCATTACTAAATCCGATGTCATGAAGATTTATCATATATTTTCTCCTAAATGTTTTAAACATAATTTTTGATTTTACATTTGGGCTTTCACCCATTTTGATTTAATTTTTGTATATGGTGTGAGGTAGGGGTTCACCTTTGTTTTTTTTTTTTTTTATGTGGATATCCAGTTGAAGAGGATATTCGTTCTCCAGTGAATGCACTTGTCACCCTTGTCAAAACTCAATGGACCAAAGATGTATTATTGGTTTATTTCTGAGCTCTCAATTCTATTTCACTGATTAGTGAAATTAGTGCCTGATTTTCTTTGAAATCAGAAAGTGTAAATCCTTAAATTTTGCTTTTTTTTTTAAGACTATTTTTTTAGAGCTGTTTTACGTTCACAGCAAAATTGAGAGGAAGGTACAGAGATATTCCATACCCCCCTAGCCTCCCCCATTGTCAACATACCACTGCTTTTTTTTTTCAAGATTGTTTGGGCTATTTGGGGTCTCTTGCAATTCCAAATAAATTTTAAGATGGTCTTTTCCATTTCTAAAAAAAAAAAACTGTTGGTAATTTGGTAGAGATTGCATTGACTCTAGATCATATTGGGTAGTATTGCTATTTTAACAATATTAAGTTCTCTGATCCTTGAACATAGGTTATCTTTCCATTTATTTAATTCTTTTTAAGTTTCTTTTAGCAATGTTTTATAGTTTTCAGCATACAAGTCTTTTGACTCCCTGGTTAAGTTTATTTCTAAATACTTTATCCTTTTTGATACTATTGTCAGTGAAATTGCTTTCTTAATTTTACCTTTACATTGCTTAATTTTAACATACGTAGCTAGTATGGAAATATAACTGTATTTTTAAGGTTAATCTTCTATCCTACCAGTTTGCTGGATTTGATTATTAGATCTAATAATTTTTTGTGGATTTTTTAGGACTTTCTACATATGAGGATCATGTCATCTAAGAACAGAGATACTTTTCCTTTTTCCTTTCTAGTTTAGATACATTTTGTTTCATTTCTTAGTTCTTTTCTTTCTTTCTTTTTTACCCTAATTGATCTGGATAGAACTTTCAGTACAACATTGACTAGAAGTAGCAAAAGTGGCATTCTTATTTTGTTCTTGATTTTGGGGGAGAAGCTTTAAGTCTTTCATCAGTGAGTAGAATTTTACTTATATGGTCTTTCACAAATGCCTTTTATCATATAAATGAAGTTTCCTTTTACTCTTACTTTGTTTATTTTTATCATGATATGGTGTGAAGTTTTGTCAGATATTTTTTCCTGTGTGAATTGCAATGATTGTGGTTTTTTTTTCTCCTTTCTATTAATGTGGCATATTATATTGCATTCCTGGCATAAACCCCACTTAGTCATGATGCATAATCCTCTTAATATGCTACTGAATTCCATTTGCTAGAATTTTGCTTAAGATTTTTCCATATATATTCATTTTTCTTTAGCAAAATAGAATAACTACTTCTCATGTCCTATTTTTCCAAGTTTATTTCCCTTAAGGTTTTTTAAAAGTTGAATTTTATGATGTTATAAGATTAGTAAAAATATATTTGAAAGCACCTATCTGACACATAGGAGGCATTTCAAAAGTACTACCTTCTCTCCCTGCCTCTTTTCACCAAAATGTTATTTAAGAATGTTAAAAATGTTTATTGAACATTATGTCAAAACACATTTTCCCCACACCATTCTACTCCTTCTGAGGAAGTTTCTGAAGGATAAGCTGCTGTGAGTTACTTTGTTGAGAAGGAATTTCTAGAAGGTGCAAGGAAAGGGTGTACTCACTGGGTTGCAAAATCAACACTTTCCCTATATTCTGTAAGGATTTGTGATTGTTTTGATTCATTTATTGTATTCTCCAAGTTACAGTTAAAGGCAAATACTGCTTTTGAAGCCACGTTACTTTATAAAAGGATCTTCTTACCGTTTATCTTATCTTTTGATTTAGATCAAGCATATACATTTTTTTTTTCAACGTTTATTTATTTTTGGGACAGAGAGAGACAGAGCATGAACGGGGGAGGGGCAGAGAGAGAGGGAGACACAGAATCGGAAACAGGCTCCAGGCTCTGAGCCATCAGCCCAGAGCCTGACTCGGGGCTCGAACTCACAGACCGAGAGATTGTGACCTGGCTGAAGTCGGACGCTTAACCGACTGCGCCACCCAGGCGCCCCTCAAGCATATACATTTAATTTGTAGAGGTGATAAACCAAAACAGACCTCCAGACCTTTGCTGATCTTAAGTTTAAGATTGCTAAATTTCTTAAGATTGGTAAAAGAAGGGTTAAGTTATGTTTGCAAATTGCATGGCTCATTGTTAAGAATCCTCCTGTTACTACTTGAATACATATTTGCAACAAAATTTTCATGAGTCTTCATTTGTATTTTGAGGTTACTTATGTATGTCTCTGTTCTCTCTGTCTCTCTCTTTCATCCTATAATTCCCTGTTTTACTTTTAAGAAGAAATCAAATTTTCACATAAATGAACTTATCTGTTGGTGGTGGAAATTATCATTATTTTGACGTTTATGCTTTGACAGCTTTTTTAAAAAATTTTTTTTTTAATGTTTATTTATTTTTGAGACAGAGAGAGAGCATGAATGGGGGAGGGTCAGAGAGAGGGAGACACAGAATCTGAAACAGGCTCCAGGCTCTGAGCTGTTTGACAGCTTTTTCAATTCCAGCTAATCCCTTAACATTCATCAGTGTAAGAAGCTTTATGCAAATTTTGAAAACCTATTTACTTTGAATAAAGAAGTGCCCTCCAAGGCATCAATTTTTCTAAATCAAATTATTTATTTATTTATTTTTAATGTTTATTTACTTTGAGAAAGTGCTAGCGGGGGAGGAGAAGAGAGAGGAGAAGAGAGAATCCCAAGCTCAAACCCACAAACTATGAGATCATGACTTGAACCAAAACCAAGAGTCCAATGCTTAACTGACTGAGCCACCCAGGCACCCCTCAAATTTAATAAGTAGATTTTTGTTTTTCTGCATTTCTACTTCTTTTATAGGTCTATGATACTATGTGATTAAAAAAAATTCTCCATATAATAGAACTCTTCATATAATAGAATTGCTTCTAACTTTTAATCTTACTGTACCCTCAGTATCATGTTAAACTTTAGATGTTATGATGTGTGATATAAATTTACTTACAGATAATTAAGATCTATTTTTTAGGTAACAATTCAACATTATTATTATTTCCATAAGTGAAGATTTGACATTCAATGATCTTGTGAATAATTATAGGCATGGTAATAAAAAAGGAGAGATGTTTCTTCAAATAGAAAAATATAGACATTGAAAAGTATGTGTTAGGGGCGCCTGGGTGGCGCAGTCGGTTAAGCGTCCGACTTCAGCCAGGTCACGATCTCATGGTCCGTGAGTTCGAGCCCCGCGTCGGGCTCTGGCCTGATGGCTCAGAGCCTGGAGCCTGTTTCTGATTCTGTGTCTCCCTCTCTCTCTGCCCCTCCCCCGTTCATGCTCTGTCTCTCTCTGTCCCAAAAATAAATAAACGTTGAAAAAAAAAAAATTAAAACAACAAACCAAAAAAAAAAAAAAAAAAAAAAAAAAAGAAAAGTATGTGTTATAAGTTAAAAGAGACTTACACAAAATCTAACTGTTATGGGTAGACTTTGTTTGGATACTAATTTGAACCAACTGCAAAAAATATTTAGGGGACATTGGGTAACTTTGAATGTGGACTGGATACTAAATAAATACATTATTATTGATAATAATAAATGATTATTAATTTGGTTAGGTACAGTAATAGCATTTCAGTTAAGTAGGAAAATATCTTTGGTAGGGCAGCACATTCAAACAATGAGGATTAAAATGTCAGAAAAAATAATGAAATATTGAAAATATGAATAATTGTTATATCTGGCTGGTGGGTATATTTTGAAAATTTTAATAATAAAATTTATAAAGAAAAATGTAGGTTGAAGCATATGTTTTTGGTAAAGAGAGAAATAAGTGCTTTGGGGTGAGATTTTTAGTTGAAAGCATTTGTTTTTTTTAACATCAGAAGAGATATGTATTTAGAAATAAGAAACAACTTCTACTGATAAATCACTTTAGCTTTTCCTGTCGTTTGAGTAGGAATTAGTGACCTTTCGACCTAACTGATAAGTATGCTGAAACTCAAGACCCACCAAAGCACTACTGAGTCTGAGACTAACACCTTTTTTCTTTTTCTTTTAATGCAAGTGATTTCTCAAATTAAAGTAATTGATGACAAAATCTGGTGAGGAAGCTGCCTTAGTTTTTGTGTTCTTAAGCAACAATGGAATATTAAATAATAGCTATGTTAGTGTTCTCCTTTCTATGATTATTGACTTTACCTTACACAGGTTGTGGTAGTACTAGAACCACACTCAAATTTGGACAGATATTAAGGTGGTCATTCTTCAAGATTCATATTCCGACACAGAAATCACCAAGTCAAATGGTATAGTCTATCTGCGGGCAACGTCACCAAGTCAAATGGTATATAGTCTATCTGCAGGCACTGAAGTGCAGAACTTCCTATGTTTGGTAGTCCCAAGGAAGTAAGACTCAATACTGGAAGCTAAAGAGTGCAGCTTGGGATGAACTAGGGCAGGTCCAGAGAACTTATCAAAACAAAATTGAATTAAAGTAAGATTTATTGGAAAGTGTCCTGATTTTCTCTGGAATGTTATAGGATGCTCAGTCCTTTCCCTGTTCGTCAAACTCACTCAGGGACATATCTTGGTTTCCTTTTCCTTTTCTTTTAAAATTTCTGGGGCACCTGGGTGGCTCAGTCAGTTAAGTGTCCAGCTCTTGATTTCAGATCAGGTCAAGATCTCATGGTTTTTGAGACTGAGCCCCTTTGCTTATAGCACAGAGCCTGCTTGAGATTCTCTCTCTCCCTTTCTCTCTGCCCCTCCCCTGCTCTCTCTCCCTCTCAAAATAAATAAACATTAAAAAATAAATAAATAAAATAAAATTCTCTTTATCTCTAGTCCATATGTTTAACTTCCTTCTGGATAACTCTACCTGGATGTACAACCTCCAGCACCAATTTAACAGATCCAATCCAAACTCAGTAGCTGGTTCCCATTTCACTCTGCCATAACAACCCTTTTCAAAAATATTTAAAATGTTTAAAATATAGTATTAGTTTACATTTTAATAGAGCATAGGGAACTGAAGGTTTTTGTGTTTATGATCATGAAAGTGATTGTTTTGTAATTTTCTTGTAATGTCTATTTCTGGTTTTGGCATTAAAATTGCTGGCCTCATACTATGAGGAAGTATTCTCTGTTTCTAAACTCTGAAAGAGGTTGTAGAAAATTGGTATAATTTATTCCTTATGTGGTGAATCTATCTGGACCAGGTGTTTTCTGTTTTGGAAGGTTATTATTTATACTGATTCATTTCCTTTAATGGATATAGGCCTATCCAGATTTTCTATTTCTTTTTTTCTGAATTTTGGCAAATTGTGTCTTTTAAGGAATTGTCCATTTCATGTAGGTTGTTACATTTGTGGGCATAATGTTGTTTATAGTTATTCCTTTATTATCATTTTAATTTCACCTCTTTCATTTCTGACACTAATCTGTGTTCTCTCTCACTCTCTTTTTTTCTTAGTTAGCCAGGCTAGAGACTTATCTATTTTATTGATCTTTTTATAGAACAAAGCTTTAGGTTTCATTGATTTTTCCCTATTGATTTCCTTTTTTGAATTTCATTGTTTTCTACTCTAATTCTTCTTATTTTTTCCCTCTGCTTACTTGGGATTTATTTTACTCTTCATGTTCTATTTTCCTAAGGTGGAAACTTACATTATTGATTTTAGATCTTCATATTTTCTAAATATATGCATTCAATGCTCTAAATTTCCCTCTAAGCATTGCCTTCCCCACATCCCACAAAATCTGTTGTGTTTTCATTTTCATTTAGTTCAAAATACTTAAACATCTCTCTTAATGTTTCTCCTTTGATATATGCATATTGTTTAATCTCCATGAATTTTGGGTTTTCCAGTTATCTTCTTGTTATTGATTTCTGGTTTAATTCCATTGTGATCTGAGAGCAGACATTGCATAGTTTCTATTCTTTTAAAGTTTGTTAAGGTGGGTTTGGGCTCAGAATGTTGTCTATCTTAGTGCATATTCCATGTGAACTTTAGAACAATGATTATTTTCTGCTCTTGTTAGATGAAGTAACCTATAGATGCCAAATCATATTATATAATATATATAATATTCAGTTACATATATATATGTAATATATATAATATATAGTATTCAGTTGATTGGTGGGGTGTTGAGTTCAACCATGTCCTTGCTGATTTTCTGCCTGCTAGATCTGCCCATTTATGAGAGAGGAATGAATCTGTTTTTTAGGTTCATCATAGTGTAGCATATATCAGTTGCTCCTTTCATTTTATTGCTGAATAGTATTCTATCATATGGATTCACATTTTGTTTATCCATTTCCACCAGCAATATTTGAATGAGTCCATTTCACAGGAACCAGTATCCCCCTCAAAACAACAAATTAATAGATGACTTGCTTGCAAAATATGTCATAATTTCTGCCTTAGTTGACCCATACTTTTGCCCTTATACAGCGGCCAGGGTGTTCTCATCCATGTGAGTATATCATAAACATTTTTTCTAAACCTGCATATTTCTTTTCTTTTTATCTTATTATTTTTTAATGTTTATTTATTTTTGAGAGAGAGAGAGAGAGACAGAGCATGAGTGGGGGAGGAGCAGAGAGAGAGGGAGACACGGAATCCAAAGCAGGCCCCAGATTCTGAGCTCTCAGCACAGAGCTTGATGTGGGGCTCGAACTCATGGATCATGAGATCCTGACCTGAGCCGAAGTCAGATGCTTAACTGACTGGGCCACCTAGGTGCCCCAAACCCACATATTTCTTGAATAAGGACTTCACAAACCCATTATTGAAGCACTCCTAGTTTCTTTTGGAGTATAAAAAATAAGTTGCTCTGACATGCCTAGTATTTCCTCCTGGAAATGGGGATTAGTTGATACTAACTAATGCAGGTAAACCAATTAAGATATGACAATATGGTTAAAATCCTTATGTGCATTTTACTGTTTAAAAACTTTTATATTATCTCAGCTAATCCTTTCAATAGCCCCTCAAGGTAAGCAGAAAAGATATTTTAATCCCATACAGATAATAAACCTGAAGCAGGCTCCAGGTTCCGAGCTGTCAGCACAGAGCCCAACGCCATATGGGGCTCAAACTCACTGTGAGAGCATGACCTGAGCAGAAGTCGGACACTTAACTGACTGAGCCACTCAGGTGCCCCTAGATGACTGCAGATTTATGTTCTTTGCTAATATTGTCAATTTATCTCCAAGACAGAAGAAACCACAGAATAATTGTAATTGGAAGAATTAAACTACAATTATATTAAAAAAAATAAATGTGACATACACTTAAGGATGGTTTTTTAGGTGCAAAACTGAAAGCAAGAAGGCGAATTAGGAAGAAACACCCAAAATTCAGAAAACGTAAGGGCCTCAAGGCCATGAGATTTGAAATGCAGAACAGGGGTCAGATGTGGGAAGTACTGGTCTGTGAAAGTGGGCACTTTGACTTTGAGCCCCGTGGAGAGCCAGCTCAGCTCTTATACCTCCCTGAGCCTCAGCTTGCAAAGTCCCTCCAGACAGAAAGCTGGGGATTTATCATAAGGCTCATCATATTTGTATTGTCTCTTTTAGGAAACAGTTTTGTGCTTCCAGTGTCATTTCTTACATTTTCTCCAGTCTTAAAACTAAAACAAAAAATTGTAGGCAGTAAAGCCTAGTAGCAGTTTGTCCACTATGGCTGGAAATGGAAAACTAGTACTTTTGAATTTAGTAATCTAGCGTATTCATCTGAGGAAGTATCTCTCCTGGACAGTTAGTTAACATTTGGGGAGTAATTTCTGCTGTGGTGAAGGGAACTGAATAAGGAAGCATTTAAAAAATATTAAAATTAGGTGTCCATTGCACTCTTGTATTTTTATTATTTGGAAATGGAGAGGGCCCCCAACTTCTTGCAATTACTTGACTAGATGCCTAATTAAATGACAAAGCTGTTTCCCCATGGGTATCATGCATAGCTTCTAACCAGAAAACAAGATAGCTTTGCAATGTTAGCACAGTGTTTGTCTATTTGGATTTTGCATAGTAACAGATATCAAATGAAATTTCCTGTTCCTTAAGAGATTTCTTGTCCTTTGGCCTCTGGTTCCACCAAAAGCATCAGTCTTTCTTCAATAACTTCTACCTGATAATTTTGAAAAGCTGATATTATTTGGAATACTATACTCAATTTCTGCTTGTTCAGCTCTCTCTCTGCTGCAGATAATGGCCTGTATGATTCACATGAGGATGCATAAGCCTTAAATCAACCAGCTTGCACTCATTCAGCAGTTTGTATCTTTGTGTTAGTATTTATTAGTTTACAGGAACTAATCTATCTTGGCTGTGTTAACTGTAATTAGGTGTGCCACGAAGAGGAAAGTGCTGTTCTTTGCATTGCGTCGTATTTAGAAAAATTGATGTTTCAGAAGAAAATTATTTTCCAGGAAGAATCAAACACTATGACCATACCCTGGATCTCTGTCCATAATTCCACTACTTCTCTGTACCACACAGTATATTGGCTATTTCTTTAACTTTAGATTTTCAGGTTAAGCTCTCAAGGAGTCATTCTCTTCTTAGCAATTAGGATATGGTGCCATTAGGTAAAAACAGATGCCTTAACTTATGGAATCTAATAAATATTTAACAAATACTTACTGCATGTGTACTATGGATAAGTATTATTCCAGGGGCAAGTGTTACCTGTGATTTTTACAAATCAAAAGCAGAGCATTGTTTCAAAAAGTTATTTTTCTTTTTTGGAGCTCAACATGGCAAATTAAATTTAAATGAAGCTGGTTTTGACCGAAGATAATCTGAAACAATTTGGACCCCATAGGCGGTCCAATGATTATTGCCTATGATTATGTCTGATGCTGGCTTAGATGCTGTATTAGGTCCCCCAGAGAAACAGAAGCAATAGTAAGATATCTATCTATGTCTATGTCTGTATCTAATCAATATAGATATATATCTAGATGGTGTTATGTTGAGACAACAAATTATTTTTGCAGAACATGATTTTCCTATACCAATGTTTTGTTTGAATTTAAGTCTTAGTTAAATAGCTTAGTGCCCTAGCTGTTTTAATGCATCTAAAAGGTACTTTATCTGGTCTTACTGCTCAGTTAGAGTGGGGTAGTCTTCTTAAAGCATGGTAAGGAAGACAGATTAAACAAGTTTAAGCTGGTGACAGTTCAAGTGTTTTTTCCCAGAGTCTTGTACTCAGTATTGCCACTTTTGTTGTGATTTCCAAGAAATAGAAATTCATTCCCATAAGAAATTAGACCTCTGATTCTTCTTCTCAGGATTTGAACCCCTAGATGCAGTAATTTCTCTTGTCTTGACTTTCCTTCTTGCTGGTATGTGAACATCCAGAGCTGCACCTAATACTAATGTTCAAGGGGAACGCACACTTGGGTTGAGACCTCCTCTGACTAGTTCTTGATTTTGTGCAGGGCACCTAACCTATTTAATTCTTAGTGTCCTCATCAGAAAGATGGAAATGATATTCTCTACTTAGTTAAAGAGGGAATATATGCAAACTTCTCCAGTGCAAAGTAAGCATTCCATAAATATCACCTATTGTATTCGTTCTTAACTCATTGCTCATTCAGTGCTAAGAGCTTGTTGGCAAAGGCAGCCAAGATAAAAGCAGGAGAGGCTGCTGGGGATAAACAGGAAGTCTTCTGTTGACAGATAAAGACACAACAGAGACAGCAGCTAACATGTAATAACTGCTTTTTAAAAACCCACGACACTTGGCTTACAAGGGTTTATACATCATTATGAGGTAGCATATTCAAGAACAGGAGGAAAGACAATGTAACCGGAATGGAATGAACAAGGAGGAGATAGGAGATGGAATTGGGAGGTAGTCAGAAGGCATTATAGAAGTCCACAAAGATCATGGCAAAGACTTAAAATTTTGTTCAAAGTAGGAAGGAAAACCATGGGATGGGTTTGAGGAGAATTCAGTTATAACCTGATTTACATTTTAAAATTTTATTTGTTTATTTATTTTGTGGGGAAGAGGCAGAGAGAGGGAAAAAGAGAGAATCCCAAGCAGACTCCTCACCTTCAGTGCAGAGCCTGATTCGGGGCTCGATCCCACAAACCGTTGAGATCATGACCTTGTTATGCCCAGAATTCGTGATCCCCAAAGACCACCAGGGAGCCGAATCCGATGCAAAAGCAAAGAGCTAGCTCTTTGCAAAGAGCTCAAACCCCTACCTGCACCGAGGCAGCGGTGAGATACTGGGGAGAGAGAGCGAGTTTCAAAAGCACAAAGGTTTTATTGGGGTCTAGGGGCAGTTGGTGAGGTAATGGCTGTGGCCTCAGCCGATTGGCTGGGGAAGGGTCAGAGTTCTGTTACGCAGGTCGCCGGGTGTGTTTTGATCGGGAAGTTTGAACGGATGAGCAGGAGGTTACTCAAGGGGAGGAGGCGTGGTTAAGGTGAAGGACACAGAACAAGATGGAGTCCCGGTGTAGGCCCGCCTTTTCAACCTGAGCTGAAACCAATCAATCAGCCACTTAAATGACTGAGCCACCCCAGTGTCCCTGACCTGATTTAGGTTTTAAAAAAGATTATTTCACATCTTTCATAGAGAGTGGAATACAGAAGGAAAGGTAGAAGCATAAAGAGCAGGGAAGATGTGATGGCAGTGATCTGGGAGGGGAATTCTAGCAACCTGTTTGGAAAAGGTAGGGATGGAGAGGGAGAAATAATTGCATTCATGGTGCTCCCTGATGGTGTTGCTGACAGCATTTCCTGATGGATTAAACTAGGCTGTGAGAGAAATCAAGGATGATACTTAATTTTCAATCTAAGCAACAGAGTTTACAGGAGTGTCATTAATTGAGATGGGGCAGAATGTGTGAAGAGCAGACTTTGGGAGAGGAAAGTCAGGACTTACGCTTTGGCCATAATGTATATGAGACACTAGACCATGACTTCAACTAGGATTCAATATGGCTATAACAATAGCTTAAATAAGATGAAATTTTATTTTTCCCTATCACAAAAGTCTGGGGGTAGGCAATCCAAGGTTGGTGAAGCAGATCTGCTCCATGAATTCCCTAGAATTTAAAGCTGTTTCCAGGGTTCTGGTCTGCCATCCCTTGCTCCTGGCCCTCATGAGCTGAGCTTGAATTTGCATAATTATGTTCATGTTTCAGGCAACAGGATGCAGGAAGGAGAAAGAAGTGGCAAAGACACATGCTAGCTAGATTATAAGGAACAATCCTGAGTTGGCCCGTGATACTTCAACTTATATCTTAATGACTTAAATCAATCACATGTTCACAGCCAGCTGCAAGGGGCACCGGGAAATGGAGTTTTTATTCTGGGCATGATGTATCCAACTAAAAATTCTATTACCTTGGGGTACCTGGGTGGCTTAGTTGATTGAGCATGGGACTCTTCAGCTCAGCTCATGATCATTGGGTCATGGGATGGAGCCCATGGGATTGAGCCTGTAAGATTGAGCCCATGTGAGGTTCTGTACTGAGCATGGAGACAGCTTGAGGTTCTTGCTCTCTCCCTCTGCCCCTCTCCCCAGCTTGCGTGCGCACTTTCTCTCTCTCAAATAAAAAAAAAAAAATGAGATTACCAAAGAATAAGGAAAGAATGGGTATTGGGAGACAGCAAATTTCTGCCATGCCTGGTTTGTTCTCTCCCCATTTCTTCAGGACCTCCATATTTAAGGTCTCATCTTATTTGACTTTTCAACACAGTCTGTACTGTTGATCATTTCTTTCTCAAAACACACACATCTTTTGGTTTCTGTGTCACAGTTTCTTATTTCCTGTTTCTTATTTGTTGTTGTTTTCTTCATGTTGTTTTTGTCCTGCAGATTGCCCTCCTATCTCCAAGAGTGAGTTAAATGGCTCATGAAAGGGACACCACTCCAGGTGTCAGCCTCCCTTGGGGCCATTTCTCCAGATCCACTAGCAGATCCTCTTCTTCTCCCAAGCCTTGTCCATTTGGCCCTAGTCCAAGACTAGTACTTGAAGATCTAACAGACTCCCAGTAAGAAAGAAGGCAAATTTGTTTCCCTGAAGTCCTAGATGGATTTATCCATGGCTAAAAGATACTAGTGATTATAATCCCATGACTACCCCTACAGAAGCATGCTGTGAGAGATCTGGAATAGCTCCCTAAGAGTCCTTCCCCAAACTGCTCATCACTGAGCTATAGCTTCTGACTGGCCTCTCATTCCTTTTCCAAAATTGCCTTTGGAATTAAACAAATTAAACGAATAAGTGTTTCTAGAAAATCTTTGTTAAACTACATGGGTTACCTGAGAAAGGCTGTGAGACTTCGTGGGTGCTTATAAATAAAAACATATCGTGGTTAATTTTGGTTCCTTTTGAGTCACTGACACTATGTGAGATAGTGTCAAAGGGCAAGTTAGAGCTCAAAGGAATGGTGTTGTAACTTGATTGTTTCCCATCAATGGTAGCGGTACTCATTACAAAACATCTCTTATAATCAAGATTAGAATCTTGTTTAAAAAATATCCTAGAGCACAATAATGTTTGGTGCTTCCTGAACCATGAACTAGTTTTCTTGACTACTTTGTGGAATCCATTTTTTCTCTCTTCTCAGCTCTGCTTCTCAGGGGGTGATGGCTCCCATCACTATTAAAAGCAGCAGATCTTCTGCCAGTGGTCAATGAGGGCATGACCTCCAATGCCAACCAGTAACTTTGCTTATGTCTCTCATGCCCGAGGGCAAGAGCATTGTTGTCAGTATAAGGGAGTATTTTTGAAGCCAGCAGCCCTGTCTTTGGTCACTGTTTAAACTTCTATCACCAATGAAGCAGCTGTGTTGTGCTTTCATATAGTTTGCAAAATAGTTCTAATCTTTTTTGTAGCTTTCTCATGTTGTAGTTCAGAGAAATCTGTAGGGAATGGACAGAAATGCAGTTCATTCAGTTATTCAATAAATATTTACTTGATACCTGCAATGTACTCACATTATTGTAGGTTTTAAGGACATATCAGTGAACAAAATAGATGAAGTCTTTGCTCTCATGGAGCCTATATTCTTGTCTGTGGTGTAGGAGAAGATAATAAACATATGACACACATTGAACCCAATGTCAATCCTCTTTTTCCTTCAGAAACGTTTTCATTGTTCTTGAATGAAACTTGTGATCCTTGATGCTCTTTTTCTCTAAAAAATTAGTTACTTTTCAAGATGTCCTTGGCCCTCATATATATAGAGTCATGATGATTCACTGCATTTGACTCCTGGGGTCAAATAGGATAACATAGGATGTTAGACTGGGACCCTTATTACATAACAAAGTGAGGGTTTGAAAACAAAGGAGCCTGTTGGACTATCTCATATTTTATAGAGCACAGAAACATCACCCAAGATAAAATACCAGGTAAACTTGTCATGTTGGAAATGAAAAGATTTTAATTCCCCCAAAATGATCTACAACCTGGAGAAGACCTTGCTGGTTGTTGCTCCATCAACCTCAGCTCCGGTTTTGGAGATCTCCTTTGGGATACATTGCAAAATTACCTCCTATGTGTAGTTTGGAATGGAGTCCTTCAAAGACATTTCATCACTGAACACAGTTGATGTTTCTAGAAGCCCTAGTTGATGAGGCAACATCACCTTACATCACAGACATAATAGTGAGCATCTTCTAAAGTGAAACTGTCTGAAGCAGAGCACACTTGCCAGGAGGCTCCCAGAACTCAGGAAACTGTCTCCACGAGAAGCCTGCAGGCCAATTCAGACACGCCAACACTTGTCAACACTTGCTTAGCTACCAAAGCTCTACTTGTAGTTTCAAGGGTGCAGACTAAGAAGTCTACCCCAGAGAGGGGTGCTTTGAATAAACAGGCCTCTTGCTATTTGTTAGCTAAGTCTACGGATTGCCATTGCCTCTTACATCTGTTCACAAGACTGTAAAGCCACAGGGTGGTATCACACTTAGAGAGGGCAGGGACTTGCCCTGAAGGGTTATACTGGCAAGTGGCTCTCTGTGCTTGATCAAAAATCTGTAAAGATAGTGCAGTTTCTCACAAAGCTATTTACTGGTGGTGTTAAGGACTTCATAGTTTGAAATTATTGAACCACGGTGTCATGTTGCTGGAAGTCAAAAATTATCAGGGCATGTTCCCTAATACCCAAACAACTCATGGTCATGCATTCAGTCATTAATTCATTTCACAAGTATTTATTAAGTGTCTACTATATGCCAGGTCCTATTCTAGGTATTGAAGACACAGAAGTGAATGATACTGATAAACATCTTTGCCTCTTATGGTATTTACATGCTAGTTGGGAAGACCAGGGCTGATTTACCCATTAGACAAAGTAAACACAGTGCCTATGGCCTTTAATCTTAACTTCTTTTAAAATCAGAAGAAAAAGGATATAAAATAATGAATGGAGCCAGGTTATATTTGTCTTTATACCAATATAGTTGTCATATGAAAATTTTAATATATTTGTATGTGTGTGTGGAGAAGGGGGCTCACAAAAGCAAAAATGCTTAGGATCCATGAAAGTCACATGCAGCCTAGGGGGAGACAGACAATAACCAAGATTTAAAAAGTATATAGTATCTTAGAAAAAAATAAATCAAAGAATGGTAATTAAAAGTGTTAGGGAAAGGGAAGTTCAAATTTTAGGTGGCTCCCCCTGGTTCTCAGGCCTTTGGGCTCCATCTGAAATTCATCACTGGCTTTCCTTCTTCTCCAGCTTGTAGATGGCAGGTTGTGGGACTCCTCACCTCTGTAATTGTATGAGCCAATTTTTATAATAAATCTCTTCTTATGTGTCTTTCTCTGTATATCCTATTGGTTCTGTTTCTCTGGAGAACCCTGACTAATACACACAGATTATGGAGGTCATTTCGTAGGACTGACCTTTGTTCCTAGGGGCTAGCCTTCTCTTCTCATATTCCTAAGCAGTTTTGATTTCTTTTTTTTTTTTTTTTTAAGAAGTTTTGACTTCATTTGTAAGGAGATTTTTATGAAATCAATTTCTGACTTTCCACGATGAGGAGATTCTTAGAAAGCCACTCATCTCTGCCCTTGTCTCCCTTTGGGCTTTCATGGTTTCTCAGGGCAGCAGTGTCAGCCAAGAAACAAAGGTGAATGATATTCTTATCAGTGCTACAGCCAATGCCAGAGGACTGACCCAATTGGCTTTTGACTCCAGTTCATTGTCTTCTGACTTCCTTGGATCCAGTTGGGACTCTGATTTCACAGTTCCTACACTGGCTATTGCTCCTACTCTGGCTCTGAACAAAGAATCCTCAATGTGTCTCTTATCCTCCTCCTACCGTTCAAGGAGGCATTTCTGAAAATGTGCTGCAGATGTGAATATTTTCTGCAAGTTTCTGCAGGTGCCCCAGACTACCAAGTCTGCCTGCCCAGCATCACTTCTCTGTAACCACCCTTGGGCCCTCTTCCCTTCTTTCTACTTGGAACTCCAGATCTTTCTATTTCGTCTTTATCTCCAAGCTCTGCTGGACCTGACTCAAGTGGTTTTAAATTCCATAGCTTTAACTTTGCTAAATCTCCCAGTGTCCTTTGATGATTAAGTACGCTCCACCAAGTTCCCAAACCAATATAGTATTCTCTTACGGGGAAAGAGAGGATGGAAAGAAGGAAGAGAATTGACATTAAGCACAGATTCTGTTCCCAGCACCATGCTAAGGTGCTTTGTATGTTCTCTTCTGAATCTTTTAAAATTTTGAGGATGAGTTATTGAAACCTCACTTTCCTGATAGGAAAAACCCAAGATCAGAGACATTAAATTACTTGAACCTAATCATTAAATCGGAAAGATTGGAATTCAGCTGTATATGAATCTAATATTGTTCTATATTTACTATGTGAGGCTTTATGTCCCTTAAGCTGGATCATGTGTTTCTATTATGGCAACCTAAAACCCCAAGAGATACTTTTCTTTGTTTTTGATTGTTTTTTTGTGACCATATCATACTGTAAAATTGTTTGGATTTTGTGAAGTCACTTAAAAACATTTTCACATGAATGGGATCATACTAAGAATCTTGTTTTTCAGCTCTAACCTTATTGCTTTTATTGCTGACTAAGATAAGGTTTTTTGAGAGGTTTTCTGAGAGCGTTTTTTGCATGGGCCATTGCATAGATGCCTATTCCCATCCTGTATCTGGTGCTTTTGGATTTTACATTTATCTGCATGACAAGCATTTTATTAGTTCATGCCCTTACAGTTTCTTGTATTTGTTTGGAGAGGTTTTTTTTTTTATTATTATTTTTAATGTTTATTTTTGAGAGAGACAGAACACAAGTGGGGGAGGGGTAGAGAGAGAGACAGAATCTGAAGCAGGCTCCAGGCTCCGAGCTGTCAGCGCAGAGCCCGATGTGGGGCTCAAACTCATGAACCATGAGATCATGACCTGAGCGGAGTCAGAGGCTTAACCGACTGAGCCACCCACGCACCCCAGGTTTTTTTTTTTTCTTAAAAAATGTTTAAAGTTTTGAAAAGGTAATATAATTTAATAAGAGAAAATGGTATTATATTATATTTTGTTTGCTTATTTATTTATTAAAGTAGGCTTCACACCTAGCCTGGAGCCCAGCGTGGAGCTTGAACTCAAGATCCTGAAATCAAGCCCTGAGCTGAGATCAAGAGTTGAAAGCTTAACTGACCAAGCCATCCAGGTTCCTTCCCCACCTTTTTTTTTTAAATGTTTATTCATTTTTGAGAGAGAGAGAGAGAGGGAGAGCACAAGCAAGGGAGGAGCAGAGAGAATGGGACACAAAATCTGAAGCAGGCTCCAGGCTCTGAGCTGTCAGCACAGAGCCTGATGGGGGGCTCAAACTCAGAAATGGCAAGATCATGACCTGAGCCAAAGTCGGAGGCTTAACAGACTGAGCCACCCAGGCTCCCCTTCCTTTTTTTCTTTTTAAAGTAGGCTCTATGTGGGGCACCTGGGTAGCTCAGTCGGTTAAGTATCTGTGCTAACAGCATGGAGCCTGGAGCCTGCTTTGGATTCTGTGTCTCCCTCTCTCTCTACCCCTCCCCCCTTCACAGTCTGTCTCTGTCTCTCTCTCAAAAATAATAAACGTTAAAAAAATTTAAAAAAAGTAGTCTCTATGCCCAACGTGGGGCTTGAACTCATGGCCCTAAGATCAAGAGTCACATGCTGTACCCACTGAGCCAGCATAATGCCCTGAAAATGGGATTTTACTATAGCTTTATTTTGCATTGGCTCTAATTATTAATGAGATTAAATATTTTTGAATATTTAAAAGCCATTTGTAAGTTGTGAACTGTGCAGTTTATAATTTTATTGGATTATTGATCTATTCTCATGATTAATGAAAATTCTTTGTTTATTCAGGAAAGTAGCCCTTGTGATATGTGTTGCAAACATTTCCCCCAGTTTGTTGTTTATATTTATAAAAATAGAAATATTTTTATGTTGTCCAATTTAGCATTCTTCTCTTTTTTGACTTCTGAGTTTCATACATAAAAAGCATTTTCCCTACCTAAATCATAATAATTTCTTTTTTTTTTTTTTTTCCAACGTTTATTTATTTTTGGGACAGAGAGAGACAGAGCATGAACGGGGGAGGGGCAGAGAGAGAGAGACACACACAGAATCGGAAACAGGCTCCAGGCTCTGAGCCATCAGCCCAGAGCCTGACGTGGGGCTCGAACTCCCGGACCGCGAGATCGTGACCTGGCTGAAGTCGGACGCTTAACCGACTGCGCCACCCAGGCGCCCCATAATAATTTCTTTTCACATTTTCATCTATTATTTTCACACATTTTTTTAAGTGTATTTATTCATTCTGAGAGAGAGAGAACAAGCAGAGGAGGGGCAGAGAGAGAGGGAGGCAGAGGATCTGAAGCAGGCTCTGTGCTGACAGTAGAGAACCTGATATGAGGCTCAAACTCACAAACCATGAGTTCATGACCTGAGAGCCAAAGTTGGACACTTAACTGACAGCCAAGCAGGCGTCCCTCACACATTTCTTTTTTAACTATCATCATTTTGGCACGTTTTTGTGATAGCCTTTAAATAAATCTCTCTTCCTCCAGCTTCAGAACTCCTTGAACCTATCCTTCATACTGTAGTCAAAATGATCTTTAAAATCCAAGTTGAACCCTGGTACTTTACTGGTTAAAATTATTCATGATTTCCATAACCCACAAAGTTCATCTCCTTAACATGACACTACACCAGTAGACTCTTAGTGATCACTCTGTTCTCTCTCAGTTCCATGACTATTCATGATGTTACTTCAGTTTGGAGGCTTTGTCTCTGTACCAACTCAATTCCATCTCCTTGGAAAATGCTTGTTAATCCTCTGCTTTTTTTTTTTTAACTTTTCTTTTGATGTTTTTATTTATTTTTGAGACAGAGAGAAAGCATGAGCTCAGGAGGGGAGAGAGAGAGAGGGAGACAGGATCTGATGCGGGCTCCACACTGACAGCAGAGAGCCCAATGTGGGGCTTGAACTCACAAACTGTGAGATCATGACCTGAGCCGAAGTCAGATGCTTAGCCTACTGAGCCGCCCAGGTGCCCTCATGTACCACTGTTCTGCCCAGCTGTCTCCTCCTTCATGAAGCCTATCCTGACCTCTGCTCCTAAGTGTTCCCCAGCTTGTATGCACTTCCATTGTGTGTCCCTTATGTTATGGCGTTGGCTGGTTTACTGGTATCTTCTATTGTCAGGGCAAGTGCCTTGTTTTAGTAATGTTTGTACCCCCAGCACACGCACAAATTTTGGAACTTAGCACCAACTTGATAATGGTTTGCTGGAATGAATGAGTTCCTTATTCTGTTTCGTATTATTCAAAGTAGGATTAGGAATGACTTGCATCAGAATAACTCTGGGTGCCTATTAAAAAAGTAGAAATAATTGGACCCAAGGCAGACATGCCAAGTAAGATCATTTTGGGATGAGGCTCAGGAATCATCATTTTTACTAAGCTTCATAGGTGATCTCTACTCACGCTAAAGTTTGAAAATCACCAGTATTGCCTACGCCTGCAAATAGCTTTTAAACATGACACATAAGAATGGAGGACCACTTGGAGAAGTAAAGTACTAAGTGTTAGGATGAGGAGGAAGATAGATAAATTTATGATAGGACCATAAAATGCAATATCATGCAGCTGTTAGAATTCATGAGCTAGATATATTTTCTCTTATGAAAGTTTTCCAAGAGGTATTGTTAATTAAAAAAAAAAAAAAAAGCAAAGTAAGGACCATGTGGTTATACATATGCTCAGAAAGTCTTCTGGAAGTTTACAAAGACAACTGCTAATAATGCTTATCTCCAGGGAGTGAGACTGAGTGGCTGGGCCAGGTGTAATCTTGCATCATTATCTGTACTCTTCTCTACTGTGTGAGCTTTTTCATTTACTGGTTTCACTTTTATAATAAAAATTTTTAAATGTAAAATCTTTCTTGGTGATTCACATATTAAGGTAATAAATTGCTTTCCCATATCTAATTTTAAAATGTGCTGGAATATCATTTTCTTTTTTCTATTTTCAAACTTAGCAAACAATTTTTTTTCAGTGAAAGGAGCTCAGGTTCTGGCAATCCAAAAGCCTGCTTTTTCTTTTTTAAGTGAGCCGAACTTCATGTAACATCAAATTAACCATTCTGAAGTGAGCAGTTCAATGGTATTTAGTGCATTCACCACACTGTGCAACCACCGCCTGTATATAGTTCTAAAGCACTTTGTCACCTCGAAGGAAAGCAGTTTCCCCGGAAGCCAACAATCTGTTCTCTCTGTGGACTTACTTATTATGGATATTTCATATAAATGTGACCTTTTGTGTCTGGCTTCTTTCACTTAGCATAATGTTTTCCACGTTCATCCACAGTGGAAGTGTAGAATGGCTTCAGCACTTCATGACTTTTTGTGGATGAATAATATTCTATTGTGTGGATATAAGATCTGGTTTCGAGAGCAGACTCCATTTAATTCTTGGCTTCAGACAGGCAAGACACTTAGCCTCTTTAAGTCTCCGTTTTCTGAACTCTGAAATGAGGATAAGAATTTGGACACCTGTGTTACAGAGTCGTGTGTATAAGATGAGAGAATGCACATGAAAGTGTCTGCTACTTGATCAGGCTGAGTGGCAGGTGCCAGATCCAGACCCGGATCTACTTAGGAGTAAAGCTGGAGGGAAGGGATGCAGGCTGTAGAAAGAACTCCAGGTGGGTGGAGAGGATAAAGGTCTGAGAGTGGATATCTAGGTAAGATGTCAGCATCAGAAAAACTTGGACTGAGAGAAATGCAGGGTCACACTGATGGCTATAACACAACCTGGGGGCGTCTAGGAATTGTTAAATTCAGACATCGCCACAAAGAGAGGAGACAATGAAGGACAGGCAGGAGCTGTCATCCAGATAGGGACTCGGCCTCCAAGAAAGCAGGCACGCAGTAGGTTGGGAGATGTGAGGGAACAAAGCAGAACTCCGGGGTTAGAAAGAGTGTGCTCTAAGATTCACTGATGGTGGGTTACTTGAATTAGAGTTTATATCCTGCTCAGGGGCAAGACTGGTCCCAAAGACTCCCTCCTCAGATAGGGCAGGGGAGCCCTGGGAGGTGAGGCCGGGCACCTACGTGAGCAACATGTTATGCAGAGACTCATGTGACAGGTCGCCCTGGCTCATTCTTCTCTTCTTTATAACTCTGTATGTTAAATAGTGTCTCCATAACGTCACAACAGCCAGTTCAATCAGTGGAGAGTAGGTCAGTAAAAACTGGCTATTTGAAAAACAAACTCTACTTCCTGTCCCAGGAAGGAGCCATGTGGGGAATGCCCCAGAGATTGAGCAATTGTCCTGGCAGCTGCCACACAAGGAAAAACCAGGAACCCAGAAGGCCAGCTCCTGAGACAGTCTGGCTGGAGGCTGATCCTGGCTGCTCTCACCAAATCAGGAGGTAGGCTGTGGTAAAACCTGTGGAGAAAAAATTACAGAGAATTTGTGATTTTTTTATATGAGATTTTGAGCATTATCTAATTTTTTTTAAACGTACATAAAAATATTACTTTGACAATAATCGAATTAAAGTGTTACGTAAGGCTAACCACCAGAAGGATAGATATAATGATTATTTTATGTATACATTTATTAAAAATGTATATAGTATTAAAATATGTAAATGTACTATATATTAACATGTATTACCAATACATATCATACATATTAATATATAGTTAACTATATAAAATTTACATATTAGTAAACTATATTATATGAGTGAAATGAAAGGCAACTTAATCTAACAAAAGGATATAAAGAGAAAAAAATAAGAAAACAGAGTAGAGATGGGACAAAATATAATGATCATAAAATCCAAAATTATAAAAAGTCATTACTATTAAATATCAGTAATCAGTAATACTCAGTAACATAAATACTCTCAGACTGCAATAATAAAATATCTTCACAATTAAATAATCTTGAAAAGCAGAAAATAAAAGATTGGCAAAAAATGCATCAAGTGAATGTACCAATAATGACAATAACAGCAAATGCTTAGATTTTTTCATTGTTTAGCTATTATTTTATATGTACAATGGCAGAATAATAAAAGCCCTATAATTCCTTTAGGTTACCTGATGGTTTATGGAGTGTAACACTGGTTATTTACACCCAAACCCCCAAATCTGCAAACTCGGCATCAGAAGGGGAAGTAGTTGAATGAAGGTGAGGCGTTGACTTTGTCTCATTATTTAGGAATCTTGTGTTTAATAGCTCCTTTGCTTCCAGAAATCAGTCTTGTGTTGCTGGATATGTCTGCAATGGAATTTGCTGAGCAGGACAACTTTGCTTTTATGGGCATTCGCTTGTGGGACAGTTAATAATATCCTGTGCCTGCCTCTTCATTCAGCTGTGACAAGACTGCTCAGGAGACTCAAACTTGTGTTTGGCCTCTGTGCTCCTCTCTGGTTAATTATACTCCACACTCCCTGACAGATGAAGCGAGCCTTCTAACTAAGACCAACCTTGTGACCACAGCTTGGACCCTTTGTCCTGTTGTTGCCATTTCTCCTTCACTCACATTGTACTTAATCAGCTGTTTGGAGTCAGATATTATTAGCATAAGCTGCACACATATACTTGAATCAGGGATGGTCAGCTTAACTACACCTTCCTCTCACAGCATGCAAGCTTGGCTTTTTTGGTTCTAATGTTTGAGATAATGGCATTCTCCACCTCTTAAACCCTCCCATTCTCTGAGGGCTCAGGCTCTTATAGCTTAATAATAATTATAGCTACCAGCAAACTAAGCACCCATTTATACTAGATGTGTCAGTCACAATCGTTATCTTTTATTGATGGCTTACTACGTGCCAGTCATTGTTCCAAACACTACATGTATTATTTCATTTAACCTTCCCCACACTTCTATGCATAGGTGCCTCCACCAGTTAATGGTGATATTAATGGTGATAAAACTGAGGCCAGGGAGGTTAAGTAACTTGCCCAAGGTTATATACCTAGTAAATATTAGCAGTAGATTGGAATCCATGGAGTCTGGTTTCTGAAGCTGCATTCTTGATCACTAATACTATACTGTTTTGCTTTACAAATACCATCTCTATCTAATATGCATTATCCCTCTACTGTGGGCCAGAAATGATTCCCAGTGCTAGGATAGTAGCAATCAGATTAAAAAAAAAATCCCTGTCCTCATGGAACTTCCATTCCAGTTGTAGAAACAGACAAATGCAAATATAAATAAGTAAAATACATAGTATGTTAGCTAGTGATAACTGCTAAAGGGAAAAACTCATGTAGAAATATCAGAGGAGGGTGGAAATTTCTGGCAGCATCAAAGAGAGGCCTGGGACACCTGGGTGGCCCAGTCAGTTAAGCGTTTGACTTTGGCTCAGGTCATGATCTCGCGGTTCATGAATTTGAGTCCTGCATTGGGCTCTGTGCTGACAGCTCAGAGCAGCCTGCTTCGGATTTTGTGTTTCCTTCTCTCTCTGCACCTCCCCTGCTTGTACTTTGTCTCTGTCTCTCTCTCAAAAATAAATAAGCATTTAAAAAAAAAATTAAGAGAGGCCTAAGGGGGTGACATTTGAGTAAAGAAAGCTGTGTGGATACCTAGAAAGGCACACTCCAGAAAAAGAGTAGAGCCATTGCCAAGGTACCTGCGGTAGGAGTGTGCCTCGCATAGTTGAGGGATAGCAAAGAGGGCTTTGGGCTGGTTTGCAGGGAGTAGGGGAGAGTAATAGGACAACAGGTCAGATAGGTAACAAAGGGAAAAGACCTGGTAGGACCATGATAGTAAGGACTCAGGCTTTTACTTTTAATGAGATCCACCCAGTCATAGACAATGGCCTGATTTGACTGGCTATAGGGCTGGACATAGATTGGAAGGAGGAGGAACTGTAGTGAGGGCAGGGAGAGCATTCAGGACCTTTGGCAATATTCCAGTAAGAGATTATGGTGGCTTGGGCCAGAGTGCACAAGATCACAGCAGTCCCTATTTTCAGAGGTTTTATTTTATTTTATTTTATTTTATTTTATTTTATTTTATTTTATTATTTTATTTCATATTATTTTACTTTATTTTTATTTTAACTCCAATATAGTTAACATACAGTGGTATATTAGTTTCAGCAGTAAAGTGATTCAGCACTTTCATACATCACCCTGTGCTCATCACAAGTGCACTCCTTAATCCCCATCATCTATTTCACCTCCCCCAACCCCCATCTCCCCTCTGTTAACCATCAGTTTCTTCTCTATATTTAAGAGTCTGTTTCTTGGTTTGTCTCCCTTTGTCTTTTTTCCCCTTGCTTGTTTTTTTTTTTTTTTTTTGCTTGCTTGTTTGTTTCTTAAACTTCAAATATGACTGAAAATTTATGGCATTTGTCTTTCCTTGACTGACTTGTTTCACTTAGCATTATACTCTTTAGCTCCATCCACGTAGTTGCAAATAGCAAGATTTCATTCTTTTTATGGCCAAATAATATTCCATTATCTATATCTATATATCTATCTATCTGTATATCTATATCTAATTCTATGTATATCACATCTTCTTTATCCATTCATCTATCAATTCACACTTAGGCTAATTCCATAAGTTGGCTATTATAAATAATGTTGCTATAAACATAAGAATGTATGTATCCCTTTGATTAGTGTTTTTGTATTTTTGGGTTACATATCCAGTAGTGTGATTATTGGATAGGGTAGTTCTTTTAACTTTTTGAGGATCCTCCATACTGTTTTCCACAGTGGTTGCACCAGTTTGCATTACCACCAACAAGAGGGTTTTTTTTTCTCAACATTAGAGAAGGTATTCCTATTCTGGTTTTATAGGTTGAAAAACTGAGGATCAGAGAGGTTAGAAAACTGGCTCAAAGTAAACTAGCTGGTAACAGCAGCAATGGGATACAAATTCACTTCTGATTTTCCCCAGAGGCCATGTTCTTTCTTCTACACATAGATTCTTTGAAGTGCAATCCTCAGTTCAAAGTCAAAACCACAATCTCCTTGGAATATTGAGGATAAAGATCCCTTGAACTTTATTGAGTGATATCTCCCAATTTATGGATCTATTTATTGATTTACTCATCAACTCTCACACTTTTATGAAGAATTGGTATTGAAATATTTCCTGCTTCAAGCCAGAGCTAGTATAGGATATATATATATATATATATCATCTATATATATATATGTGATATATATATATATATGTGAGAGAGAGAGATATATTATATATATATCATATATATATATATGATTCTGGAATGGTAGGACATGAATAAACCAAGATAGGGGTTTAATAAACCAACTTGGAAAGACAGAAACTGGAATGTCAGATAGGACATGACCATATCTCAATGCACATTTCCTAGATGACCATAACTCAATGCACATTTCTTAGATTTTGGAGCCTAAGTGTCCAAACTGCCTCTTCTCATTTGATCTTATCAAGCAACTCAGAGTTAGTTTTTTTTCCCAAAAGGGGAACATGTCAAATTTCCCCCCAATCATCAAAGGAATACCTAGAATAGGCTCAATGTGGTGGATTAAACCCATGTTCCTTCCCGCTATTCATCCCAATGACAGATGATGACTATAACAGTACTGGAAAATAAGAAGAGGTTCTTGGTGTTTTCTGTGGACCAGAGGGAGAAACTCCCAAAAGATGGATTGTAATTGGGAAGAACTATAGCCCACAAGTTGCAACAGAGAATTGCTACCAAAGAGAGAAGTGGCTTTGGAAGGGCTTCAGAAGAAAATTTAAGAAGCAGGAGGAAGCTTTGTGGAAATGGTCAGGGAAAGGATTGGGGCACCAGACTTGGAGCAACTGGGTACTGTGCCAAGCAATGGGAAGGAGAGGTGCCTATCCCAGGAAGAAGCCATGTGTGGAATGCCCCAGCAACGGAGAAGATGTCCTGGTGGCTGCCACACAAGAAAAAACCAGAAGCCCAAAAGGCCAGCTACGGAGATAGTCTGCCTGGAAGCTCATCTTACCTCCCCTCTCACCATCTCAGGGGGCAGACTGTGGTAAAACCTGTGGAGAAAAATTATAGAGATCTGATTTTCTTTATGAAATTTTGAGTGTCATCTAATCTTAACTTATATGAAAGCATTGCTTGGGCAACAATAAAATTAAAATATTATATAAGTAAGGTTAACCACTGAAAGAATAGATATAGTGTGTGTATAATTATATATATGTAATATATAATAAAAATATCATTTCATATATAGATTAAATAAAAGACAACTTAATTTAACAAAAGAATATAAAGAGAAAATAAAAAGAAAGCATTGGAGAGAGAAAACAATATAATGGTCATAAAATTCCAAAGTATCAATAATCAGTATTATTAAAATAAAAGTACTCTCAGATGGAGTAATAAGATATCATCATAATGGGGTGCCTCTGTGGCTCAGTTGGATAAGTGTCTGACTTCTGTCTCAGGTCATGATCTTGTGGCTTGTGAGTTCGAGCCCTGCCTCGGGCTCTGTACTGGCAGCTCAGAGCCTGGAGCCTGCTTCAGATTCTATGTCTCCCTCTCTCTCTGATCCTCCCCAGCTTCCACTCTCTCTCTCTCTCAAAAATAGATAAACATTAAAAAAAAAGTATCATCATAATGAAATAACTCTAAAAAGTAGAAAATAAAATATTAGTAAAAATATTGGGTGAAATTAATAACAACAATGACAATAGAAAAACAGGTATAGAAATACTCATATCATACCAAATAGAATCAATATTAAAAGCATTAAAAGATGAAAAAGCAATATTTAATAATAATGACAGAATCATTCTCCAAAGATATAACAGTCATGAGTTTTATGTCTCTAAATACAGTGTTTAGAAGACAGATTAAGATGGTAGAGTAGTAGGAGGACCCTAAGCTTGTATCATCCACCGAATACAGCTAGATAAATATCACACCATTTGGAACACAGGAAATCCATCTGAGGACTAAGAGAGCAAAACTGAACAATTAGAGGTAGAAAAAACAGCCAAACTGTGGAAAGTAGAAGCTGCAGAGAGTTGATTTGGGGGAAAGAAGAGCTACCAGGGGAGGGAGCTGTAGGGGAGGGAGCCCTTATCATGGAGAAAGGAATGAAAGAGAAAGAAAGACAGAGAAAGTGCAGAAGTTCACAAAGGGAGTTGCACAAGAAAAACCTTTCCCAGAACCATTGATTGGGAAAAGAAAGGGGCAGATACTGCCAGTTTTTTTTAAATTAAAATGTTTTTTTCTTTATTTTTGAGAGAGAGAGAGAGAGAGTGGGGAGGGGCAGAGAGATGGAGATACAGAATCCAAAACAGGCTCCAGGCTCTGAGCTGTCAGCACAGAGCCTGGTGCAGGGCTCAAACACACAAGCTGTGAGATCATGACCTGAGCTGAAACTGGACATTTAACTGACTGAGCCACCCAGGAGCCCCAATACTGCTAAGTTTTATAAACAGCAGAGCAGAGAGTCTGAAGTATCCAGGTCTGTGCCATTGCCAGAGTCATGCTTTGTGGCTTAGCAGTGCTCTGGTGGGGAAGCAGGGCGGAGACCTGGGAGCAAGCAATGTGGTCTGAGGATCCCTTGGGCCACATGGGGAGAAACAGTTCCCATGCTTGGAGTGCATTTGAGAGTGGGGTCATGGCCTCTCCAGGGACAAAAGAACTGGCAGTGCCAGCATGCTGCTCTGTTCCCTAGCATAGGAACAAAGGCACCAGCTGAGAGCAGCAAACCTTGCTTCTGGCTTTTAGCTAAACTTTACCATAAACTCTGAACCACTGTGAAGTTGTGCAACCAATTTCTGGGACAAGCTGGCACTGGCCACAGGTAATAATACCCACCTCCAGAGGACCAGCATGGGTCAGTGCTGTATGGACCTCTAAAATTTGCAATTTTGAAACCCAGCCCCATGCCTAAGATAAAACACAGGAGTGATGTGCTGCCTGGTAGGTAGACAGTGTGGATGAAAGCAGGGATCAGGTAGAAGCTGGGGACACAAGAGAGGTGATTATTTGTTTTTCTGTGATAGCTTCCTGAAGAGTGGCAGGTTCAAGCTCCCTGCTCTGGGACTGAGAGAGAGGGATAATGATATCCCCCCCCCCCCCCCCCCCCCCCGCAATCCATCAGCATTGACTGACTTCAGGGAGTAAAACAGCACCACCCAGTGGAGGCTGGAGCTGCTTACACCAAGTCCCATCCCCTGCACCTTGCAGGTGCATCTCCACTAGGGCAAAGTTTGTCTGAGAATCAGAACACCAGTCTTCTCTCCCAGAAGACCACACAACACATCAAGTCTACTGATCATAGAGTGCTGCCAAACTTCAATCTAGGGAAAATAGGATCTAGCTTATATATATATATATATATATATATATATATATATATATATATATAGCTTCTTTTAAATAAAAAAAAAGTTTTTATTTATTTTTGAGAGAGGCAGAGAGCACGAGTAGGGGAAGTGCAGAGAGAGAGAGAGGGAGACACAGAATCCAAAGCAGGCTCCAAACTCTGAGCTGTCAGCACAGAGCCCAATGCAGGGCTTGAATTTGTAAACCATGAGATTATGACCTGAGCTGAAGTTAGACACTTAACTGACTGAGCCATCCAGGCACCCCTGGATATAGCTGCTTTTAATTAACACCAAAACACACAATATATCCTTCCCCCACCTCCCACCCCCTTTTAGGAGCTCTTAATACAGCCATTACTCTCAAGAGAAGGAATACAACAGGCTTTCCTAACAATAACACGCACACAAAAACAGTGACCCAGACAAAATGAGAAGATGGAGGAAAGAAAGAACAGGAAGAAGTCATGGCCAGGGATTTAATCAACACAGATACAAGAAAGATATCTGAACTCGAATTTAAAACAATAATCATACGGATACTAGGTAGGCTTGAGAAAAACATAGAAGACACTAGAGTATCCTTTATTGCAGAGCTAAAAGAACTGAATACTAGTTAGGCCAAAATAAAAAATGCTATAACTGAGATGCAAAACTGAATAGATGCAATGACAACAAGAATGGATGAAGCAGAGTAACGAATCAGTGATGTAGAAGATAAAATTATGGAAAATGAAGCTGAAAGGAAGAGGAAAAGAAAGTTATTGGATCACGAATGTAGACTTAGGGAACCTAGCTACTCCTTAAAGCTTAATAACATTTGTATCATAGGAGTCCCAGAAGATGATGAAAGAGAAAAAGGACCAGAAGGTTTATGTGAGCAAATTATAGCTGAAAACTTCCCTAATCTGGTGAAGGAAAGAGACATCAAAATCCAAGAAGCACAGAGAACTCCCATTAAATCCAACAAAAGCTGGCCATCACCAAGATATATCATAGTCAGATTCAAGAAATACACAGACAAGGAAAGAATCCTGAAAGCAGCAAGGGGAAAAAATGTCCTTAACCTACAAGGGAAGACAGATAAGGTTCATAGCTGATCTGTCCATAGAAATTTGGCAGGCCAGAGGAAGTGTCTTGATATATCTAAGATGCTACATGGGAAAAATATGCAGATAAGAATAGTTTTTCTAGGAAGGCTGTCATTCAGAATAGAAGGAGAGATAGTTTTCCAGACCAACAAAAACTAAAGGAATTCATGACTACTAAACTAGCCCTGCAAGAAATATTAAAAGGGATTCTGGGTGGGAAAAAAAAGACCAAAAGCAACACAGAATAGAAAGGAACAGAGAACATCACCAGAAACACAAACTTTTTATTAATTTATTTTTTATTTTTATTTTTTTTAATTAAAAATTTTCCATGTTTATCTACTTTTGAGAGAGAGACAGAGAGACAGAGCATGAGTGGGGGAAGGGCAGAGAGAGACAGAGACAGAGAATCTGAAGAAGGCTCTAGGC
Organism: Prionailurus viverrinus; assembly: GCF_022837055.1. Classification (NCBI taxonomy): domain Eukaryota; kingdom Metazoa; phylum Chordata; class Mammalia; order Carnivora; family Felidae; genus Prionailurus; species Prionailurus viverrinus. The sequence goes on along the minus strand of NC_062564.1, from coordinate 113,378,289 downwards.
TCTGAGCTGTCAGGACAGAGCCTGATGCAGGGCTCGAACTCATGAGCTGTGCGATCATGACCTGAGCCAAAATTGGATGCTCAACCAACTGAGCCACCCAGGCACTCCCAGAAACACAAACTTTACAGGTAATACAATGGTACTAAATACATATCTTTCAACAATCACTCTGAATGTAAATGAACTGACTGCTCCAATCAAAAGACAAAGGGTATCAGAATGGAAAAAAAAACAGGACCCATCTATATGCTGCCTACAAGAGACTCATTTTACACCTAAAGACATCTACAGATTGAAAGTGAGAGGATGGATAATGATATATCATGCTAATAAATACCAAAAGATAGCCATATTTATATTAAACAAACTAGATTTTAAGCCAAAGACTATAACAAGAGATGAAGAAGGGCATTATATCATAATTAAGGAATCTATCCCTCAAGAAGACCTAACAATTGTAAATATTTATGCCCCCAACTTGAAGAACCCAAATATATAAATCAATTAATCACAAACATAAAGAAACTCACTGAAAATAATACAATAAAAACGGGGGACTTTAACACCCCACTTACACAATAGACAAATCATCTAAGCAGAAAATCAACAAGGAAACAATTGCTTTGAATGGCATCATGGACCAGATGGACTTAACGGTTATATTCAGAACATTTCATCCTAAAGTAGCAGAATACATATTCTTCTAGAATGCACATAGAACATTCCCCAGATCAGATCACACACTGGGACACAAATCAGCCCTCAACAAGTACAAAAAGATTGAGATCATACCATGCATACTTTCAGACCACAACACTATGAAACTTGAAGTCAACTACAAGAAAAAATTTGGAAATACCAGAAATACATGGAGATTAAAGAACATCCTACTAAAGGATGAATGAGTTCACCAGGAAAGTAAAGAAGAAATAAAAAGTATGTGGAACCAGGGGCACCTGGGTGGCGCAGTCGGTTGAGTGTCCGACTTCAGCCAGGTCACGATCTCGCGGTCCGTGAGATCGAGCCCCGCGTCGGGCTCTGGGCGGATGGCTCAGAGCCTGGAGCCTGTTTCCGATTCTGTGTCTCCCTCTCTCTCTGCTGCTCCCCCGTTCATGCTCTGTCTCTCTCTGTCCCAAAAATAAAAAATAAAAAATGTTGAAAAAAAAAAAGTATGTGGAACCAAATGAAAATGAAAACACAACAGTCCAAAATCTTTGGGATGCAGCAAAGGCAGTCCTAACAGGAAAGTATATTACAATACAGTCCTACTTCAAGTACCAAGAAAAGTTTCAAATACACGAACTAAGCTTACATCTTAAGGAGCTAGAAAAGGAACAGCAAATAAAGCCTAAAGCCAGCAGAAGAATGGAAATAATAAAGATTAGAGCAGAAATAAATTCTATAGAAACAAACAAACAAAAAAAGCAGAACAGATCAATGAAACTAAGAACTAGTTCTTTGAAAGAATCAACAAAATTTATAAACCGCTAGCCAGACTTATCAAAAAGAAAAGACAAAGGACCCATACAAATAAGATCACAAATGAAATAGGACAGATCACAGCAAACACCACAGAAATACAAACAATTGTAAGAGAATACCATGAAAACTTACATGCCAACAAACTGGGCAGTCTCAAGAAATGGACAAATTCCTAGAAACATACAAATTACAAAAACTGAAACAGGAGAAATAGAAAATTTGAACAGACACATACACAACAAACAAATTGAATCAGTAATCAAAAATCTCCCAACAAACGTCCCCTTCCCAGGGGAATTCTATCAGACATTTAAAGAAGAGTTAATACCTATTCTTCTCAAACTGTTTCAGAAAATAGAAATAGAAGGAAAACTTCCAAACTCATTCTACAAGGCCATCATTACCTTGACTTCCACACCAACAAAGACCCCACTAAAAAGGAGAATTATAGGCCAAGATCCCTGATGAACATGGATGCAAAAATTCTCAGTAAGATACTAGCAAATAGAATCCAACAGTACATTAAAAGAACTATTCACTGTGATCAAGTGGGATTTATTCCTGGGCTGCAGGAATGATTCAATGTTTACAAATCAATCAATGTGATGCACCACATTAATAAAAGAAAGGATAAGAAGTATATGATCCTGTCAATACAGGCAGCAAAGCATTTGACAAAATACTGCATCCTTTCTTGATAAAAAGTGGGGATAGATGGAACACACCTCACCATCATAAGGCCAAATACAAAAGACTCACAACTAATATCACCGTCAATGGAGAAAAACTGAGAACTTTTTCTCTATGGTCAGGAACAAAACAGGGATTTTTCTCTCTCACCATTACTATTTATCATAGCACTGGAAGTCTTAGCCTTAGCAATCAGACAACAAAAAGAAATATGAGGCATGCAAACTGGCAAGAAAGAAGTCAAACTTTCACTATTTGCATGTCATCTGACATGATAGTCTATGTAGAAAACCTGAAAGACTCCACAAAAAAATTACTAAAACTAACACATGAATTCAGCAAAGTCACAGGATATAAAATTAATATACACAAATCTATTGCATTTCCATACACCAATAATGAAGCAGCTGAAAAAGAAATCATGGAATCAGTCTCATTTAAAATTGTACCAAAAACAATAAGATACCCAGGACTAAACCTAACCAAGGAGGTAAAAGATTTGTATTCTGAAAACTGTAGAACACTTATGAAAGAAATTGAAGGGGACACAAAGAAATGGAAAAGCATTCCATGCTCAGAGATTTTAAGAACAAACCTTGTTAAAATGTCTATACTACCTAAAGCAATCTACACATTCATTGCAATCCCTATCAAAATACCACCAGCATTTTTCACAGAGCTAGAACAAACAATGCTAAAACTTGAATGGAACCACAAAAGACCCTGAATAGCCAAAGCAATCCTCAGAAAGCAAAGCAAAGTGGGAGGCATCAAGATTCTGGACTTCAAGATGTATTACAAAGCTATATCATCAAGATAGTATGGTACTGGCACAAAACCAGTCACATTGATTAATGGAAAAAAATAGAGAATCCAGAAATAGACCCACAAGTGTATGGCCAACTAATCTTCAACAAAGCAGAAAAGAGTATCCAAAGGAAAAAAAGACAGTCTCTTCAGCAAATGGTGCTGGAAAAACTGGACAGTGACATGCAGAAGAATGAACCTGGACTACTACCTTACACCATACACAAAAATATATTGAAAATGGATGAAAGACCCAAGAGTAAGACAGGAAATCATCAAAATCCTAGAGGAGAAAACAGACAGCAACCTCTTTGACTTTGGCTACAGTAACTTCTTTCTAGACATGTCTCTGGAGACAAGGGAAACAAAAATAAACATGAAGTATTGGGACCTCAGCAAGATAAAAAGCTTCTGCACAATGAAGGAAACGATCAACAAAACAAAAAGGCAGCCTATGGAATGAGAGAAGATAATTGTAAATGACATATTAGATAAAGGGTTAGTGTCCAAAATCTATAAAGAATTTACCAAACTCAACACCCCAAAAAAGACAAATAATCCAGTGAAGAAATGGCAGAAGACAAGAATAGATACTTTTCTAAAGAGGGCATCCAGATGGCTAACAGACACATGAAAAGATGCTCAACATCACTCATCATCAGAGAAATACAAATTAAAACTACGATGAGATACCACCTTGTGCCTGTCAGAACAGCTAAAATTAACAACTCAGGAAACAACAGATGTTGACAAGGATGTGGGGAAAGGGGAGCGCTCTTACCCTGTTGGTGGGAATGCAAACTGGTGCAGCCATTCTGGAAAACAGAATGGAGATTCTCCAAAAAGTTAAAAATAGAAGTAGCCTATGATCCAGCAATTGCAGTACCTGGTATTTACCCAAAGGATAAAAAAAATACTGATTGGAAGGAACACATACACTGTGATGTTTATAGCAGCATTATCAACAATAGCCAAGTTATGGCTAGAATCCAAGTGTCCATCAACTGATGAATAGATGAAGAAGTTGTGGTGTGTGTGTGCGTGTGTGTGTGCGTGTGTGTGTGTGTAATGGAATATTATGCAGCCATCAAAAAGAATTAAATCTTCCCATTTGGAACAATGTGGATGGAGCTAGAGAGCATCATGCTAAGCAAATAAGTCAGAGAAAGACAAATACTGTATGATTTTGCTCATACATGGAATTTAAGAAATGAAATAGATGAACATATGGGAAGGGGAAAAAAAGAGACAAAGAGGGAAGCAAACCATGAGAGACTTTTAACAATATAGAACAAAGATTATTCTGAGGGTTGATGGAGGGAGTAGGTGGGGGATGGGCTAAATGGATGATGGGTGTTAAGGAGGGCACTTGTTATGATGAGCATTGGGTGTTATATGTAAGTGATGAATCACTAAATTCTTCTCCTGAAACTAATATTATGCTATATGTTAACTAACTTGAATTTAAATAAAAATTTGGAAGAAAAAAAACACAGTGTTGAAATAAAGTAAAAGCTGATGGAAATACAGGGATAACTGAACAAATGCCATTTCATATACACACTTCTCTCAGAAACTGATAGGTCAAGTAGACTAAAAAAAATAAGCAATGGTATATAAAAATATGAATGCCAAACTTAAGAATCTTGACCCAATTTTTGTATAAAAATCTATATTAATACATCACATAAGTTAATATACCTTTTTTTCAACCATACATAGAACATTTTAAACCTTCACACTGTATTGAGCCACAAAGGAAATCTCAACAAAATTCAAAAAGCAGAAATCATGTCAATGATTTTCAGTGGCATATGCAATATTGTTGAAATTAACAACAAAAGGATATCACAAACCAAAACAATTTAACAGAACTATCTTTGAAAAATTTGAAAATATACTTTAAAAAACATGAATTCAAGAGAATCACAAAGTGTTTAGAAATGAATAGTGGAGGCATTATATGTCTACCAAGTTTAGCTGAAGCACTATTCAGAGATAAATTTATAAAAACAATTTCATGGGGCACCTGGGTGGCTCAGTGGGTTAAGCATCTGACTCTTGATTTCAGCTTAGGTTATGATCTCATAGTTTGTAAGTTTAAGCTCCACGTTGGGCTCTGTGCTGATGGTGCAGAGCCTGCTTGGGATTCTCTCTCTCTCTCTCTCTCTCTCTCTCTCTCTCTCTCTCTCTCCCTGTGCTCTCTCTCTCTCAAAATAAATAAATTTAAATAAATAAATAAATAAATAAATAAGCAAGCAAACAATTCCACTTATTACAAAACAAGAAGGAAACCTCTGACCACCCCTAACACATTTGCAAATCTATCTACTCTTCCTCTCTCCTAGACAACTCTTTATCTCTTCCTCTTTGTCTCTCCTATCTTCTAATATTTGCTCCCCCATCCTCAATTTTAGCTGAAAAACTAGCCTCTGATTTTACTGGACATATGGAGGTGGTTAGAACATGTCCACCAATGTGCACCTGACACTGCTGTGCACCCACAACTTCTCTCAGCTCAGGTGAGCTGCCTGTGCCATCATCCATTCAGGTTTCACCTCAGAAAGCTGCCTCCAGTAATTATCCTCTGTCCTGTCTCATCCAGTTTTCTCTTCCGAGTTGGTAATTTCCATCAACATACTCATGTCTCAGTATTATCTCCTATCATAAACAAAACAAAACAAAACAAAACAAAGCAAAACCAAAATCCTTTCTTGATCTCACATCCCTCTCCAGATATGGCCCCATTTTCCTGTTCCCTTTTATAGCATAATTCTCAAAATGTCACTGCTTTACATCTCCAATTCCTCTCCCTCTATTCTCTACGGAATCTGCACTTCGATGAATATTGTGGCCCCACCATTTCACTGGGAAACTCTTGTCAACTTGGCCATGCCTTTCATGTTTCTAAACCCAATGGTCAGTTCTTGGTCATCATCTATGACCTGCAGCAAGTAGCCTTTTTGACAGAGTTAATCATATGCTCCTTGAAATACCTGCCCCATATGGCTTCCTGAAAAATCATCCCTCTTTTGATTTTGGAAAAAAAAAACCCTCTGAGAAAATGTAACTGACTGTTTCTTCACAATCTCTCTCTCTCTCTTTTCTTAAAATAAATTTTATTTTATGTATTATTTTATTTTACTTTACTTTACTTTACATTTAATTTAATTTAATTTAATTTAATTTTATTTTATTATTTTATTTTATTCTAAGTAGGCTTCATGCCCAGTGCAGAGCCCAACATGGGGCTTGTACTCACTACTCTGGGACCAAGAGTCAGACATTTAATTGACTGAGCTGCCCAGATGCCCCTCTTTCTTTTTTTTATATCCTGATCTCTTAATGTTGGTGCATATCAGGGCACATTATGAGCGCATTTTCTCTTCTCTACCCATTCACACTCCCAGATGATCCCATCCTGCTTCAAAGTTTTGCATTCTATATATATGACAATGGTTTTTTTCTGGACTGGTCCTTTCCTCTGAAATCTAGATTTATATCCAACTTCCTACTTGATGTTTCCACTTGGAATTCTAATAAGCACCTCAAACTTAACATTCAAAACTGAACTCCTCAAACCGCCCCCCGCCCAAACCTGCCCATCTTCCCTCTCAGTGAATGGCAAACATCATCTGCACAATGAAATCTTCCCTGACCACCTAAAATCACAAGTCTTCCTACAACGAAGACTTTACATCCTCCCTCCCTGCTTCTTCCTGATAGCATTTCTCATTGTTTGAAATACTACATATGTTATTTTCATATTTTGTTTATTTTAACAATAAGAGCCTGATGCTTTTATTTTGCATTTTGTATTTTGTATTTTAGAATACAAAATCTAGCTTCAGATTTTCAGTAGGCAGGGGAATGTGTTTGAGGAGAGGTTCATGCTGAATAGTACAATTTTGAGTTGTCAGTGTACATGTGAAATTCAAAGCTATGGGGATGCTGAGATTACTCAGAGAGTAAATGAAAATAGAGAAAAGAACCATTCCAAGGATTGAGTTTTGGAAAAATCAAAGGCCAAAGTTTAAAGACTGAGGAGAAATAGGGATCGAGTAGTAGGAAAATCATAAATCTGTCTTGTCCTAGAAGTAAAGTTACAAAAATGTTTCAAGGAGGAGGGAGGGATATATCATGTCAAATACCACCGATATATCACCTAATATGAGCAACAAGAATTGGCCATTGGATTTGCAACATTAGAGTTTGAAAATTGTTAACAAGTAAAATTTATTACAGAAAACCAAGAATGGTTCTCTATTAACAGTATTCAGTACACTCACAGATTAAAGGAGAAAAGTCTTATGATCATTTCAGTGATGGCATAAAACCATTTAATAAAATTCAACACTCATTCCTGATCTTTAAAAAAATTAGGAAACTAGGAATTGTTTAACTTTAAACTTGAAGAGTCAGTGTGTTAGAAGATAATCTATAGCAGGGTAGTCAAACTTTTCTTTAAAAAGGGAAAATAGGGGCGCCTGGGTGGCGCAGTCGGTTAAGCGTCCGACTTCAGCCAGGTCACAATCTCGCGGTCCGTGAGTTTGAGCCCCGCGTCGGGCTCTGGGCTGATGGCTCAGAGCCTGGAGCCTGTTTCTGATTCTGTGTCTCCCTCTCTCTCTTCCCCTCCCCCGTTCATGCTCTGTCTCTCTCTGTCCCAAAAATAAATAAACGTTGAAAAAAAATGTTTAAAAAGGGAAAATAGTAAATATTTTAAGCTTTGTGGGCTACATAATATCTCTATTGCATCATCTCCTCCTCCTTCCCCTCCTCCTCCCCCCTTCTTCTTCTTCTTCTTCTTCTTCTTCTTCTTCTTCTTCTTCTTCTTCTTCCTCCTCCTCCTCCTCCTCCTCCTCCTCCTCCTTTCTTATCCTTTAAAAAGGTAAAAACCATTCTTAGCTCTCAGGCCATACAATAATAGGCTGTGGGCCAAATAGCCCTTAGCTTGGCAAGCCCTAATCTAGTGTTAGTAATATTCAAATTGTAAAACATTAAATATATCTTCTTTAGATTTGTAAACAAAATAAGGATTCCCACCATTCCTACTATTTCTCAAGTACTATGAAAGAAATCTTAGGTAATATGTATGGCAGAGAATAAAAAAGGAAACAAGAGGTATAAATTTTGAAAAGGAGTTATATATCCAGCATTTATTCACCTCTATTCCTTGCTAACCTCAACTGAGGAAAGGTGGAAAACTGAAAAACAAACAAACAAAGGCGTTTATTTGGGATCTCACAATTGTAGTTGGAGGAACGTAGATTCTGGAATAACCAGAAAAGTATCCTGTTCATATAGGGGAAGCAAGTGGGCTTTATGAGAAAGAAGGAAAGAGTTATTACATGATTTATATAAAGAAGAGAAGAAAAAAACCCTGCTAATTTAGTGCTGACCAGTTGAGTTCCTTCTGATTACTATCTTACTGCCTTTTTTGTTTTTTTTTGGTGCTATAAGATGAAACTGTCCTTGTTACATATTAATTAACATCACTGTTCTCATATGATCTTGAGTGTCATTTGCTCTGTTGAAATTTTATGAACAATTGCTTGTAAAGCTATTGCCACTCTGGTGCAGCTCAAGAGTTCATTAGTTGGGAAGGAAAATGGAGCTTCAAATGGATTCTCTCGTGTCCACAAATTTCATACAACTCCACACTAATAAGAACCCAAGTTTTATCCTTTTTTGTGTATCATCATGGTGAATGTGACATCTGGAGCTGCTGTAGTCACCTTGTAATCATGAGGTGAACCGGCCTAAGAAAAAGCTTAGCCACTGGAACTGGAAAGATGTAAAAAAAAACCAAACCCAAAACAAAACCCTGGGTATCTGCCTCAGGGATGTACATTATAAATCTCATTATTGTTTAGGTCTGTGGCTGTTACTTACAGCTAAAAGTATTCTGATCGAATGTTTTTATTTAGAGGCAATACTCATTGTCCATCTTAAAAGTCCACAGAACCAACCAACTCATAGAACCACTAAGGTTAAATGTGATCTAGAAAATGGTCCAACATGATCAGCTTACAAAAATCAAAGGCTCTCCTATGCACAATAGCCAGGTAGAATGTATTTGTAGGTAATAGATTTGTATCAAATGTCTTTGTGCATTGTGCCACAACTGGGCTTGCCTGTTTGCTAAAAGGCTAAACAAAGGGTAGACAAATTCAGCCCTTCTGCTTTTTGCATTTAGATATAACAAATTTAGATAATGTAAAACTTAAAAATTTCTATCAATAAAAGTAAATTAAAGTGAAAAAGTCATAAGAAAATGTCTTATGGAATAGGAGCAAAACCATAACCTGCATGTAAAAAACAACTTCTTACTAGATACATCTCCAGAAGCAAGGGAAACAAAAGCAAACACGAAATATTGGGACTTAATCAAGATAAAAAGCTTCTGCACAGTGAAGGAAACAATCAACAAAACTAAAAGGCAGCCTATAGAAAGGGAGAAGATATTTGTAAATGACATATCTGATAAAGGGTTAGTATCCAAAATCTATAAAGAACGTATCAAACTCAACACCCAAAAAACAAATAATCCTGTTAAGAAATGGGCAGAAGACATGAGTAAACATTTTACCAGAGATGACATCCAGATGGCTAACAGACACATGAAAGGATATTTAAAACCACTCATAATCAGGAAAATAAAAGTCAAAACTATGATGAGATACCACTTCACACCTGTCAGAATGGCTCAAATTAACAATCCAGGAAAAAACAGATGTTGGCAAGGATGCAGAGAAAGGGGAAACCTCTTACCCTGTTGGTGGGAATGCAAACTGGGCAGCCACTCTGGAAAACAGAATGGAGATTCTCCAAAAAGTTAAAAATAGAACTACCCTATGATTCAGCAATTACACTACTAGGTATTTATCCAAAGGATACAAAAATACTGATTGGAAGGGACATATGCCCCCCCTATGTTTATAGCAGCATCATCAATAATAGCCAAACTGTGGAAAGAGCCTGTGTCTATCGACTGATGAATATATATGTGTGTACGCGCGCGCGCACACACACACACACACACACTGGAATATTACACAACCAACAAAAATAGTGAAATCTTGTCGTTTACAAAAATGTGGATGGAGCTAGAGATTACCATGCGAAGCAAATAAGTCAGTTAGACAAAGACAAATACCATATTATTTCACTCATATATGGAATTTAAGAAACAAAACAAATGAACTTGGTGGCGGGGGGAGAGAGAGACGAATCAAGAAACATACTCAACTATAGAGAACAAACAGGGTTGTTGGAGGGCAGGTGGGTGGGGGTGGGCTAAACTGATGATGGGTACTAAGGAGGGCACTTGTTTTGATGAGTACTGGGTGGTATATGTAAGTGATGAATCACTAAATTCTACTCCTAAAACTAATATTACACTATAAGTTAATTAACTGGAATTTAAATAAAAACTTGAAACTAACAAACTACATAAATAAATAAAAACTAACAGTTCATCCATTTGAAAGTTTATCAAAGGATATAAAAGGAGATCTAGAGAAATAGGTATACCACATTCTGGTAGGGGGGAGAGTCTATGTTGAAAGGAAACCCCCAATTAATAAAATATTCCAACATATTTTTTTCATAGAAATTAACCATCTGACTCTAAAATTAATCTGAAAAAGAAGAGATTAAAAATAGCTGAATTATTTTAAAATAAAAAAGGGCACTCTTTCCCAATCAGGTATCAAAAGTTACTACAGTAATATTGAAAATGGCATGGTATTTTTGTAGGACTACATAAATAGATAAGATAAAAACAGACTCACATACAAAAATTGACCCAGGTATTTATAGGAATTTAGTTTATCAAAAAGTGGCATATCAACTTGATGGTCAAGGGATGCCTGGATGGCTCAGTCCATTGAGCATCTGACTTCAGCTCAGGTCATGATCTCACAGTTTGTGAGTTTGTGGGTTTGAGCCCTGCGTTGGGCTCTGTGTGGACGGCTCAGAGCCTGGACTCCGCTTTGGATTCTGTGTTTCCCTCTCTGCCCTTCCCCCACTCATACTCTGTCTCTCTCTCAAAAATAAATAAACACTAAAAAAAAATTAAACTTGATGATCAATTCAACTTTTATTGAATTGATTGAATTTATTTTATTAGGACAATTATCCATTTAAAAACTGATACTTTACATTGTTTAAAAATAGGGGCGCCTGGGTGGCGCAGTCGGTTAAGCGTCCGACTTCAGCCAGGTCATGATCTCGAGGTCCGTGAGTTCGAGCCCCGCGTCGGGCTCTGGGCTGATGGCTCAGAGCCTGGAGCCTGTTTCCGGTTCTGTGTCTCCCTCTCTCTCTGCCCCTCCCCCGTTCATGCTCTGTCTCTCTCTGTCCCAAAAATAAATAAAATGTTGAAAAAAAAATTTAAAAATAGATTTCACAAGGAATAAGGAGGTAGATTTAAAATCCAAATTATAAAAGTGTTAAAATAAAATATATGTCTGCTTCTCTAACATTGGGGGAGATAAGCCTCTTAAAGAAGACACAATCAGGGATCATCAAGGAAAAAAATAAAAAATATTAAACCATGGTAAACAAAAGACACCAAAGATAAGCAACAGACTAAGAAAAATATATACAACGTACAAAACACACAAATACACATTTAAAGAATATATAAAAGTCACCTATAAATTGGCAGGGACAAAATTACCTGATAGGAAAAGGGAGGAAAAAAAAAGAAAAGAAAAAAAAGTCATGTAAATATGTTCAATTTTGATTGTAATTAAGAAAATTAAGTTTAAAATAAAACTGTATTATTTTACTCACCAGAATGTCAAAATGAAAGAAACAGTCACATTGAGAGACACTATGGATGTGGGAAATATGCATTCATATGCTCTTAGTGTAAGCATAACTTTAAAGTTTTTTGGTATGCAGTTGGGCAGTGCCTATTAAAATTCTAAATGGGTATTAGAGGAGCCAAGATGGTGGAACAGCATGGAAGCTTTTTGCGTCTCGTGTCCATGAAATACAGCCAGACCAACACTAAACCATCCTACACACCTGGAAAAACGAATGGAAGATTAACACAACAATCTGCACAACCTGAACCACAGAATTCAGCAGGTACGCGACACGAAGAGCTGAACTTGGGGAGCAAGAAGCCCCAAAAGGTAGGGAACGCCTTTTGTGGGCAGAGAGAGGACAGAGACTGGGGAGGTGGGGAGCATATAGGAAAACCACCCCTCCCCAAAAGCAGCTGGAGAGAAAGTGGAAAATTGGAAACAGCCGCAGGGAATAAACTAAAAAGGGAGAAAGGAGAGGGTTTAAATTCCATTAAGACTGCAAACAAGGGGAGCGCAAAGGCTGCAACTCCGCAGCTCAATACCTGGCGGTGCTCTGGTGGGAAGGGCGAATCCCCAGGAACACAGTGGGGTCCAGGAGGTTCTCGGGCCACACGGGGAAAGCGGTTCCACTGCTGGAAGGACATTTGGTAGAGACTGTTGAAGCCACCTGGTCTCAGCAGACCCTGGAAGGCAGCCACATTCGCTGGTGCTGGGGCAAGGTTGTTGAGGGTGAAGCCTGGTGTCAGATGTGTGTTGCGATTTTCCATGGTCCCTGAAACGCTGAGGCTACACTGTCTCGCAATTTTTTGGGGGGCGGGCTGGCACCTGGCTGCAGTCTCGGGGCACTGGCAACAGCAGGATCCAGCAGCTGTTCCTGGGTGCAGCCAACATTTGGCCATTGCTCATTTGGCCATCGCTCGGTGAGACCCTCCCGCAGAGGGGTGGAGCGGGTCAAAGCCACAGTCCTTCGGAAGTAAGGGGCTGGGGAAAACAGCCGCATCTGAGACAAAACTTGGGAGAGAGGTACTGCTTGGGGCCTGATCACGGAGAGTGGAAAAGCGGGGAGTAGACGAGAGCTGAAGACGGTGGACCAGTGTGCGACTGCTGATCTGGGAGAACAGACTGGGTGGCTGGGTGACGCCATTTTTCACCGCTCTTGCGCGTGCACATGTGCACCTACAAGCACCACAGCAATCCACCCCAGTAGGCTCGAAGCGCCATCTAGGGGAGAGCGGAGCTGTTACACCGAGTCCTGCCCAACTGGGCCAACTTTCCTCTTCAAGAACACAAACCTCACCACTGGCTTAATCTATGGACTATAAAGAGCTACATCGACTGACCTCTAGGGGAAAACAAAGCAATTTCAGTCCTACTTCAATCTGTTAGCAGTTCATCTATTCAATTTTTTTTTCTCTCTTTTTCCTTTTTCTTTTACAATTCTTTTTCTTTTATACAGAAAGAGAAAAAACTCATTTTTATTTTTGATTTTTATTAAAAATATGTCTTTAATTTTTATTACTGTATTTTTTACTTTTGTGTAAATTTTTTCAAATTCTACTTTACTTCCATTATTTTATTTTAGTCTACTTCAGTGTCCGCACCTTTTCAAATTTTCAAACAACTTTCTTTCTTTCTTTTTCTTTTTTCTCTTTTTCATTTCTTTTCTTTTCTTGAATGCAGAAAGAGAAAAACTTCATTTTTACTTTCAACTTCTTTAAAAAATATTTTTCTTTAATTTTTATTACTATATTTTTTGCTTTTATGTAAATTTTTTCAAATTCTATCTTGCTCTCATCATTTTATTTCAGTCTACTACAGTGTATTCACTTTTTCAAATTTTCAAACGATTTCTTTTTTTTTGTCTTTTCCTTTTTTCTTTTTTTATCCTTTTTCTCTTTTTTGTTTCTTTTCCTTTTTCTTAAATACAGAAAATGAAAAAATTCATATTTCTTTTTAATTTTTATTAAAAATATTTTTCTATAATTTTTTCTACTATATTCTCTACTTTTGTGTATTTTAGTCTACTTTATTCATTTTTTCAAATTCTCAAACGATTTCCTTTTTTTTTCTTTTTCTCTCCCTCCCCCCCTTTTTTTTGTTTGTTTCTCTAATCTGTCAAACCACTTTCTACACCCAGACCAAAACACACCTAGGATCTAGCATCATCTATTCGATTTTTGTGTGGGTGTGTTTTTAATTTTTAATTTTAACATTTTTTTAATTTTAATTTTTTAATTTTAATTTTTCTACCTCATTAATTCCTTTTCTCCCTTCAAAATGACAAAACGAAGGAATTCACCCCAAAAGAAAGAGCACGAAGAAACGACAGCCAGGGATTTAACCAACGTAGACACAAGCAAGATGTCTGAACCAGAATTTAGAATCACGATAATAAGAATACTAGCTGGAGTCGAAAATAGATTAGAATCCCTTTCTGCAGAGATAAAAGAAGTAAAAAATAGCCAGAATGAAATTAAAAATGCTACAACTGAGCTGTAATCATGGATGGATGCAGTGGTGGCAAGGATGGACGAGGCATAACAGAGAATCAGCGATATAAAGGACAAACTTATAGAGAATAACAAAGCAGAGAAAAAGAGGGAGATTAAGACAAAAGAGCATGATTTAAGAATTAGAGAAATCAGTGACCCATTAAAAAGGAACATCAGAATCATAGAGGTCCCAGAAGAGGAAGAGAGAGAAATAGGGGTAGAAGGGTTATATGAGCAAATCGTAGCAGAAAACTTTCCTAACCTGGGGAAAGACATAGACATCAAAATCCAGGAAGCACAGAGGACTCCTATTAGATTCAACAAAAACCGACCATCAACAAGGCATATCACAGTCAAATTCACAAAATACTCAGGCAAGGAGAGAATCATGAAAGCAGCAAGGGAAAAAAAGTCCCTAACCTACAAGGGAAGACAGATCAGGTTTGCAGCAGACCTATCCACAGAAACCTGGCAGGCCAGAAAGGAGTGGTGGGATATATTCAGTGTGCTGAATCAGAAAAATATGCAGCCAAGAATTCTTTATCCAGCAAGGCTGTCATTCAAAATAGAAGGAGAGATAAAAAGTTTCCCAAACAAAAATTAAAGGAGCTTGTGACCACTAAACCAGCCCTGCGAGAAATATTAAGGGGAAGTCTCTAGGGGACAAAAGATGAAAAAAAAAAAAAAATATATATATATATATATATATACTAAAAGCAACAAAGATTAGAAAGGACCAGAGAACACCACCAGAAACTCCAACTTGACAAGCATCATAATGGCAATAAATTCATAACTTTCAGTTGTCACTCTAAACATCAATGGACTCAATGCTCTAATCAAAAGACATAGGGTAACAGAATGGGTAAGAAAACAAGACCCATCTATATGCTGTTTACAAGAGACCCACTTTAGTCCTAAAGACACCTTCAGATTGAAAATAAGGGGATGGAGAACCATCTATCATGCTAATGGTCAACAAAAGAAAGCTGGAGTAGCCATACTTATATCAGACAATCTAGACTTTAAAATAAAGACTGTATCAAGAGATGCAGAAGGGCATTATATCATAATCAAGGGGTCTATAGACCCAGAAGACCTAACAATTGTAAACATTTATGTGCCAAATGTGGCAACACACAAATATATAAATCAATTAATCACAAACATAAAGAAATTCATCGATAGTAATACCATAATAGTAGGAGACTTCAACACCCCACTCACAACAATGGACAGATCATCTAATCAAAAAATCAACAAGGAAACAATGGCTTTGAATGACACATTGGACCAGATGGGCTTAACAGATATATTCAGAACATTTCATCCTAAAGCAGCAGAATATACATTCTTCTTCAGTGCACATGGAACATTCTCTAGAATAGGCCATATACTGGGACACAAATCAGCCCTAAGTAAGTACAAAAAGATTGAGATCATACCGTGCATATTTTCAGACCACAGCGCTATGAAACTCAAAATCAACCACAAGAAAAAATTTGGAAAGGTAACAAATACTTGGAGACTGAAGAACGTCCTACTAAAGAATGAAGGGGCTAACCAAGCAGTTAAAGAAGAAATTAAAAAGTATATGGAAGTCAATGAAAACGATAGCACCACAACCCAAAACCTCTGGGATGCAGCAAAGATGGTCATAAGAGGAAAGTATATAGTAATCCAGGCCTTCCTTAAAGAAGGAAGAAAGATCTCAGATACACAACCTAAACTTACGCCTTAAAGAGCAGGAAAAAGAACGGCAAATAAAGCCCAAAACAGCAGAAGGCAGGAAATAATAAAGATTAGAGCAGAAATCAATGCTATCGAAACCAAAAAAACAGTAGAACAGATCAATGAAACCAGAAGCTGGTTCTTTGAAAGAATTAACAAAATTCATAAACCACTAGCCAGTTTGATCAAGAAGAAAAAGGAAAGGACCTAAATAAGTAAAATCAAGAATGAAAGAGGAGAAATCACAACCAACACAACATAAATAAAAACAATAATAAGAGAATATTATGATTGATTATATGCCAACAAAATGGGCAATCTGGAAGAAATGGACAAATTCCTAGAAACACATACACTACCAAAAATGAAACAGGAAGAGGGGCGCCTGGGTGGCGCAGTCAGTTGAGCGTCCGACATCAGCCAGGTCACGATCTCGGTGTCCGTGAGTTCGAGCCCCGCGTCGGGCTCTGGGCTGATAGCTCGGAGCCTGGAGCCTGTTTCCGATTCTGTGTCTCCCTCTCTCTCTGCCCCTCCCCCATTCATGCTCTGTCTCTCTCTGTCCCAAAAATAAATAAAAAATGTTGAAAAAAAAATTAAAAAAAAAATGAAACAGGAAGAAATAAAAAATTTGAATAGACCCATAACCAGTAAGGAAATCAAATTAGTAATAAAAAATCTGCCCAAAAACAAGAGTCCAGATCCAGATGGCTTTCCAGGGGAATTCTACGAAACATTTAAGGAAGAGTTAACACCCATTCTCTAGAAACTGTTCCAAAAAATAGAAACGAAAGGAAAACTTCTTAACTTTTTCTATGAAGCCAGCATTACCCTGATTCCAAAACCAGACAGAGACCCCACTAAAAAGGAGAACTAGAGACTCCACTAAAAAGGAGAACTATAGACCAATTTCCCTGATGAACATGGATGCAAAAATCCTCAACAAGATATTAGCCAACCAGATCCAACAATACATTAAAAAATTTATTCACCACGACTAAGTGGGATTTATACCTGGGATGCAGGGCTGGTTCAATATCCGCAAAACAATTAACGTGATTCATCACATCAATGAAAGAAAGGACAAGAACCATATGATCCTCTCAATAGATGCAGAGAAAATATTTGACAAAATAAAACATCCTTTCTTGATAAAAACCCTCAAGAAAGTAGGGATAGAAGGATCATACCTTGAGATGATAAAAGCCATGTATGAGTAACCCAATGCTAATTATCATCCTCAATGGGGAAAAACTGAGAGCTTTCTCCCTAAGGTCAGGAACAAGACAGGGATGTCCACTCTCGCCACTGTTATTCAACGTAGTATTGGAAGTCTTAGCCTCTGCAATCAGACAACACAAAGAAATAAAAGGCATCCAAATCGGCCAGGAGGAGGTCAAACTTTCACTCTTTGCAGATGACATAATACTCTATATGGAAAACCCTAAAGATTCTACCAAAAAACTGCTAGAACTGATTCATGAATTCAGCAAAGTTGCAGGAAATAAAATCAATGCACAGAAATTGGTTACATTCCTATACACCAACAATGAAACGACAGAAAGAGAAATCAAGGAATCAATTTACAGTTTAAATCAATTTAAATCAATCAATTTACAGTTGCACCAAAAACCATAAAATACCCAGGAATAAATCTAACCAAAGAGGTGAAAAATCTATACACTGAAAACTACAGAAAGCTGATGAAAGAAATTGAAGAAGACACAAAGAACTGGAAAAAGATTCCATGCTCCTGGATAGGAAGAAAAAATATTGTGAAAATGTCAATACTACCCAAAGCAATCTACATATTCAACACGATCCCTATCAAAGTAACACCAGCATTCTTTACAGAGTTAGAACAAACAATCCTAAAGTTTGTATGGAACCAGAAAAGACCCCGAATAGCCAAAGCAATCTTGAAAAAGAAAACCAAAGCAGGAGGCATCACAATCCCAGACTTCAAGCTATACTACAAAGCTGTATTCACCCAGACAGTATGGTGCTGGCACAAGAACAGACAGTCAGATCAATGGAACAGAACAGAGAATTCAGAAATGGACCCACAAACGTATGGCCAACTAATATTTGGCAAAGCAGGAAAGAATATCTAATGGAATAAAGACAGTCTCTTCAGCAAGTGGTGCTGGGAAAACTGGACAGCGACATGCAGAAGAATGAACCTGGACCACTTTCTTACACCATAAACAAAAATAAACTCAAAATGGATGAAAGACCTCAATGTAAGACAGGAAGCCATCAAAATCCTTGAGGGAAAGCAGGCAAAAACTTCTTTGATCTTGCCTGCAGCAATTTTCTTACTCAACACGTCTCCGGAGGCAAGGGAAACAAAAGCAAAAATGAACTACTGGGACCTCATCAAAATAAAAAGCTTCTACACAGTGAAGGAAACAATCAGCAAAACTAAAAGGCAACTGACAGAATGGGAGAAGATATTTGCAAATGACCTATCAGATAAAGGGTTAGTATCCAAAATCTACAAAGAACTTATCAAACTCAACACCCCAAAAACAAATAATCCAGTGAAGAAATGGGCAAAAGACATGAACAGACACTTCTCCAAAGAAGACATCCAGATGGCCAACCGACACATGAAAAAATGCTCAACATCGCTCATCATCAGGGAAATACAAATCAAAACCACAATGAGATACCACCTTACACCTGTCAGAATGGCTAACATTAACAACTCAGGCAACAACAGATGTTGGCGAGGATGCGGAGAAAGATCTCTTCTGCATTGTTGGTGGGAATGCACGCTGGTGCAGCCACTCTGGAAAACAGTATGGAGGTTTCTCAAAAAACTAAAAATAGAACTACCCTATGACCCAGCAATTGCTCTACTAGGTATTTATCCAAGGGATACAGGTCTGCTGTTTCGAAGGGACACATGCACCCTCATGTTTATAGCAGCACTATTAACAATAGCCAAAGTATGGAAAGAGCCCAAATGTCCATCGATAGATTAATGGATAAAGAAGATGTGATATATACACACACACACACACACACACACACACACACACACACACACACACACACAATGGAGTATTACTTAGCAATCAAAAAGAATGAAATCTTGCCATTTGCAACTACGTGGATGGAACTGGAGGGTACTATGCTAAGTGAAATTAGTCAGAGAAAGACAAAAATCATATGACTTCATTCATATGAGGACTTTAAGAGACAAAACAGATGAATATAGGGAAGGGAAACAAAAATAATATAAAAACAGGGAGGGGGACAAAACGAAAGAGACTCATAAATATGGAGAACAAACTGAGGGTTGCTGGAGGGGTTGTGGGAGGGAGGATGGGCTAAATGGGTAAAGGGCATTAAGGAATCTACTGAATTCATTGCTTCACTATATACTAACTCATTTGGATGTAAATTTAAAAAAATAAAAAATAACGTTAAATCAAAAAAAAATTCTAAATGGGTATATATTGACTGGGCAGATTAATTTCTAGGTACTGACCTAGAGAACAACTTGGAGATATCTGTAAGAAGTCTTTTTTTTTTTAATGTTTATTTATTTTTGAGAGAGAGAGAGAGAATGTGCACATGTGCACGAGTACAAGAGGGGCAGAAAAAGAGGGGGACAGAGGATCTGAAAGCACTCTCTGCACTGACAGCAGAGAGCCCAACGTGGGGCTTGAACTCACTAACTGTGAGTTTGTGACCTAAGCTGAAGTCAGACGCTTAACTGACTGAGCCACCCGGGTGCCCCTAAAATGTGTATAAGAAGTCTTAAAACAATTTTTTTTAATAGTAACAATGTTTTACTTAGACCAAGTTTGGAAGCCAACACAAAATACCTGAACTTCTATGAATAAAATAATGGCTACATAATTATAGGGGACACCAATGTCAGGTAATACTACGCTTTACTTTAAAAGAATAAGATATATCTACAGATCTTACACATAAAGACCTCTAGGAAATGTTGTTAAATAAAAACAGAAAGTACATAAAAGCCAAACAATACACACAGTATGATACAAGAAGAAAGAATAGCACCCAACAAACCTAACCAGTGTGGTTAAACACATATAAAAAGGCCAGAAGAATATGTTATTACTAGTATTATCTCTGCGAAGAGGACTGGTTGGTCAAGAGAGCACATTTACTTTAGATAGCTTAGTATATAAAAATGAGATTGTATTTATGTATTAATTATATAATTACTAAACTCATAAGTAAGAGCAATATATACTCACTATAAAATAGAAAAAGCAAACAAAACATACAAAAACATATTAAATAGAAAATGAAAGTCTGCCCATCTAAAATGCTAGACATAACCACTTATAAAAACTTATATATGTTCTCCTAAAGGTTTTTGTGCCTGTGTATAAACAACTCCTTTTTGTTTTAAAGAAAAAGGATCACATTCTAGCTCCTGCTATTTTAACCCATCATATCTGACCCCTTTAAAAAAAAAGATTTATTCGTTTCACAAATGTTGATTGAGCACATATGCAGCACCAGGCATTGTTCTAGGCATGCAGAGCAAATTCCTTTTTGTAAAATTGTGGTGTTCTATTGATTGGATTCACTCTGGTTTTATATTTATCCGATACCAGACTAATGGAAATTGAGGGTGTTCTTAGTTTTATTTTATTTATTATTTTTTAAAAAATCTTATTTATTTTAAGAGAGAAAGGGGGGGGGGGGAGAGGAAGCCAGGGAGGAGCAGAGAGAGAGAGAGAGGGTGAATTCCAAGCAGGCTCTGTGTGCAGCACAGTGCCGGATGTGGGCCTCGATGTGGGGCTTGATCTGACAACTGAGATCATTAACTGAGCTGAAACCAAGAGTTGGACACTTAACTGACTGAGCTACTCAGGTGCCCCGAGGGATGTTCTTAGTTTTATATACACTAACACTGCTGTGATGAACTCCCACTCTCAGAACTTGGACAGACATCTCTGCACACTTGTTTGATTACTTTTCTGGAATTAATTGCTTACGGTGGGATGGCTGAACTGAAGGGAATGCACAAAAAAAGTCACTACATATTTCCAGATGGCCTCCAGAAAATTTGGATGACCAAAGTATGAGAATTTGTTATCCCAAATACCCTTGACAATATTAAAAATTATGTATTTTAGAAGATACATATTTGGCAATATGATAGGTAAAAAATTATATCTCAGTTATTTGAAAGTGCATTTTTAGTGATAAATGTGGTTGAGATCATTTTAAGGATTTATTAGCCATATATATACTTTCAAGAATTGCTTGTCATGTCGTTTGTTTCTGTTGGAACATTTGTCTTTTTTTTTTTATTACAGTATTCTAAAGATACTAGCATGATGTTTGCCAAGTATTTGCAAAACTCTGTGCATCAAAGTTGTGTTAGAGCTCGCTTAAAAAAATGCATGACTGAAGACTAGCAAGGGTTAAATGATGGCATTACAAATTAATGGTTAGACAACATTTGAATCTAAGGGACCTGGCTCCCAGCACAGAGTTTTTCCCATTTCACTCCTATTGCGTATAATCAGACATATATTAGAATGTTAGTCATTGTTTTACTGGTTTATGGGTGCAAAAGGATAATGTTCTTTGCTAATATTTTTAAATGTTTCTGATGAAGCCCTTAAAAGCACAAATTCTTGGTTAAGTTCTCTAAATTTCAAGGTCCTAGATACTGCAGACTTTTGAGTTAGTCAGAATTCTTTGGATTACAAATGACAGAGAACTAATTTGAGTCCGTTTAAGGTAAACAGAGGCATTATTGAAAAGATCCTAGGGCTTGTCACTACCTGTGCAAAGGGCTGTGTAGGAAAGGCACATGATTGGGGCTTAGGGCCTTGATCACCTCAGCATGGAGGTACAAATGGTGGCCAACAGCTCCTGAGCCTCACTCTTCTTGATTTCTACTACTACTAGAGAGTAAACCTGCCCTTACTCTCTTTAGACTTGAGTTTTAAAAAAGCAGAGAAGAATTGTAATTGAGTCAGCTTCTATCTGGTGTCCACTGATAGACTGTAGGAATATGGCAGCATCCATTGAAGCTGTGTGTTTGGAGTGGGGGAAGTCATTTCCCAGAAGAAGCAGGGGAGTGATTCTGTTAACAGAAATGTGGGGAACCTGCCACTGTTCCAGTCTGAGTGAACTCATATATTAACCCTCCCAGCCCCAATTATTTTATTTTCCTATGTCAAATACACCTGTTAATCTAGCTCAGGGATAGCAAACACTGACAGATTAACAGTGGCTATCTCAAAGACTAAGATGAGAAAGGTTCTGGGACCTCTAAGGATGAGAGCAATTTATTCTGTTGATTTTGTCCATAAACATGAGAAGAGAAGGGACAGCATTTGCCTTGGGTAATTTCTGTATTTAGTCAAGCTCTCCCTGTTTGTTAATCTAATCAAAGGTTGAAAGAACACCCCCCCAAAGGTGCTTTATTTATTTATTTATTTATTTATTTATTTATTTATTTTTGCTAGTAGGATTTTGACAGTAAAAACATGTTCTATTGAGAATTGGACCTCTTCCCATCTCTCACCTTGTCAGTGTTAGTCTGCAAATAATAGAAATGAGAGAACGGGAGGCTGGGCTGGGGTGGGGGGGGCATGATGGAGACCATATACAGGTGACTTTGAGTATGCTATTGTGAACACTTATAAACACTGATACTCAAAAAACTAAATTGTGCAAGATCCCAGACTCATTAATTCTTTCATTATGTTGCTTCCCAACTTCCATTCAGCACCACCGCTCTATAACAGACATGTGCTAGAAAACCACAGAGAAAAAGAAATAGCCTCTATCCTTAAGGATAGTGGTGAGACTCAAGCAGACCAAGGAGTTTCAAGTGGGCAAGTACAGGGACTTGTTCATAGAGATTTGGGTGGTGGTTCAGGAGGAGCGGGTGAGCAGCTTGATTAGACAGGCAGTAAACAAGGGTTTCTCTGAGATGGCACTTGAGCCATCTGGAAGGACAAGATGAAGAAGCAAGAGACTGAGAAGGAGAATGAAAAGTCATCCCAGAGGAATTCCAGAGGCAACACGTTTAAATGTCACGGAGGCAGTAAACTGGATGACGTGTGTTGGGGGGAATCAGTTGTTCAGTAAGGTTGTTGTGAAGCGTGTATAATAGCGTGGCAGGAATAGGATTAGAGAGACAGGCAAAGGCCTCACATGCTAAACCAAAGAGTTTGACCTTTGTCCTGGAAACTCTGTAGACACACAAGGATTTCCAGCAAAAGCGACCATGTTCAGATTTGCAGTTTAGAAATACCTCTGGAACTCTCGAGGATTTCGACAGACTGAAGAGGTTGAGGTTGTGTGCAGGGAGACTACGTTATACTCTTGTTGGAATATTGCCCAGGTAAAAAATGATACGGCTTTAACCGGAACTATAGCTTGGAAGAGGAGAGTACAGAGCAGATTCCATCAATACTCGGCAGGTAGAATCCGCACGACAAAGTGGCTGAATGGATGGGTGCGGGCATGAAGAAAAAAGAGCAATCTAAGTTGCTCTCATGCTTCTGCCTTGGATAACTAACAGAGTGCTGACATCTAGTCTCAAGCTGGAGAACACAGGAAGGGGCACTTACCTGACAGCCAAGTGTAAATTAGGCCTGGTTTTTAGAAGGATTGTTGGTTAATCTAAAGGGTTAAAAGCTACCTACAACGTAGGTAAAAAGTATACAGTGTTGATGCCATTCTATTATTTTTTTCTAAATTCACCTTTGTGTAGGTGTTAGATTTTTCAAAAATCTTATTATATGTTAAATCATTCCAGTAATTAGCAATTGTTGGAAAGATTTCATCTGAAGGAACTGTTCATCCTTTGTTGCTACTTCCCCAGATGACATGTTACAGAAGGTCATTCGGTAGGTCTGTTAATCATCAACTAATAATTTAGAATTGAAGTTTCAAATTCTGTATTGGGGGAGCTGAATATTGCTACTATCGATGGCAATGATATGAACTGTATTAAGATTTTTTTCTTTCGGATGGTGCCATAACTGATGTTAAAAATTTCAGCTCAAAAAGAAAAGGATTAACATGCTAAGTATTTGCTTTATGTTGGTTTTAATAGGGCCATCGAAAAAGAGTAGAAGTGTTAGGTTCCTGGTGCAGCATCAGAACTTATGTAATGAACTCCCACTTCTAATAACAGAGCTGTCACTTCAATTAATAAAGAAGTCCAACTTAGAGGAGCCCATCCTTTCCAGAGCTAGATGCAGACATCCAACATCGTCTAGGATCTGCACTCTGTTGTTCTTTGCCTGATATGCTGACATTGAAAGATACAAATCGGGGTGCCTGGGTGGCTCAGTTGGTTAAGTGCCCAACTTCAGCTCAGGTCATGACCTCGCAGTTTGTGGGTGTGAGCCCGGCGTCGGGATCTATGCTTGACAGCTCAGAGCCTAGAGCCCACTTAGTATTCTATGTCTCCCTCACTCTCTGCCCCTTCCCCACTCATGCTCTTCTCTCTCTCTCTCTCAGATAAATAAACATTAAAAATAAGAAAGATACAAATCGGTTGAGTTGCATGTAGGCTGAAATGTTCCACGCTCCCTGTGAAGCTTTAGACTGGGGAATGAGCACAGTCAATAGTGAAGGGTCTCTGTGCTCTACCTATGTGGACTATTCCTGTGTCTGAGACTGCTGGTTCCTAATCAGTCCCTGTCCGTCTCCTTTTCCTTAGCAACAGATGGTCCTGGGGATAGCTAAATAACAGCATTTTAAAAGTTGCCTTGCATTTACGAACGGGCAATAAAATGAGATGTGCGAGGAAAGTCATCACATGAGGTTTCCTGGAAAGCTCTTAAGGAGGCCTGATTCAATTGGGAGGAGCTCCTTTTTAAAAGCCCACTAATAATAAAGAGCTTTACCTTTTATGCCCCTGTAGTCAGGTCACACTGCAACAGGCAGAAGAAATTCCTAGCTGGTGAAGTTGCCTTTAATGACGGAGAAGAGAAGGATCTAGTAGTTTAAATTGTGCCTCATACTTCTCTGAAACTGAAACAAATCTTCACAGCATCTTTGTGGGATACAGCAGAGTATACCCCGCTATTCATATCTGAAAGATGAGTGAGAAGGTTCCAGGGTGTGTACCTTTTATCAGTTCACATGGGTAAGGAACAGAAATTTTCGTCAAGGTACAATGTGGATCTCGTGCTACCAACTTTTTGTTCTTTCACCAGGTCTTTTAGTAACAAAAACAAAATAATTAAAGTCTTTTCATAGAGCCAGCTGATTTAACAGATTAGTGCTTTATAATCAGCATAGCAATCCACACGTGGTGGGAAGCACCTGTGAGGGAAGGCAGACTGAAGAAGCAGTTAAAAGTGGGTCTGGAAGTCCCCGTTCAATCACTTACCGAAGTGGGACCCTGGGACTTGTAAAAGCTTGGCTCCCTCATCTAAAAGTGAAAGTAATGAGGGGCACCTGGGTGGCTCAGTTGGTTAAGCATCTGACTCTTGATTTCGACTCACTCCATGATCTCCTAGTTTGTGAGATCAAGCCCCGTGTTGAGCTCCGCGCTGACGGTGTGGAGACCTCTTGGGATTCTCTCTCTTTCTCCCTCTCTCTCTGACTGTACCCGCCCATGCTCTCTCTCTCTCTCTTAAAATAAATAAATAAACTAAAAAAAGAAAGTAATGATAGCAACCAACTCAGAGAGTTGTGAAGATTAAGTGAGGTAGTAGATGTTCAATACATGGCCCTGAACTTGGAAAATAATAGTTAATATTAGCCATTATTATTATTATGGCCCCAATGTTTTAGTTATAATTGGGTCTCACTACAAGTAACAGAGAGAGCTCAAGTAACAGTAGCTTAGACAAGATGAAAATTTATTCTTTCTGATGGAAAAGTCCAGAGTTTTGTTATTTGTGCCGAAAATGGTCACTCTTCTCCATGAAGTCCTTCTTGCAATTTAAATATTATCTGCACTATAGTAGTTCTTCTTTATCCACTGGGGATACATTCCAAGACCCCCAGTAGATGCCTGAAACCACAGATAGTACAAAACCCTATGTATATTATGCTTTACCCATGTATCCATACATGCCTATGATGAAGTTTGATTTATAAATTAGGCACAGTAAGAGATTAACAACAACAATAATAAAACAGAACAATGTACTGTAGAGTTATGTGAGCATGGTCTATCTCTGTCAAAATATCTTATTGTACTCAGCATTCTTGTGATGATGTGAGATGATAAAATGCCTGTGTGATGAGATAAAGTGAGGTGAGTGACATAGGCATTGTAATGTTGTGTTAGGCTACTACTGACTTTCTGAGGATACTTCAGAAGGAAGGTCATCTGCTGCATGACCACAGTTGGCCCTAGGGTAACTAAAACAATGGAAAGTGAAACTAGATAAAGGGAGCCTACTATAACTCAAAAAGTTATACAAGGAGTTATGCTACAAGGAGTCTTTATGCAACCAAATCCTGATTCTTTATGGTATATTTTTAATAACTTGAAAAAATGTGAATACAAAGAACAATGTCCAAGTATGTATGCAATTAAGATGACATAATTAGAAGTGAGGAGAGTGTAGAAGTCCATTCACGGCATCATCAGAACCCAGGTGAGTAGTGAAGGTCCTGGAGTTTGAAATCTGAGAGGATCAAGTCTAAAAGGAAAAGAAAAGTCACTGGAAGGAAAAGAAGTGGGTCACTTACTACTTGAAGTACCTTTGTTAGAAGGTGGGAGAAGGAGAAGTGAGCAAAAAAGTAAAAGAATGAAAAGTGAAACTCGTAACACAAATGGTTTATTTACACACACACACACACACACACACACACACTTTTTAGGAATACATGTGTATGTAATAAACCTAAATATCAAGAAAAACAAGAATGAAAGAATGAATCTGAGATTCAGCATGATAGTTCCCTGGGTTGAGGTGAGGCTGAAAGGTTAATGGAGGGGACTATGTGTTTATTTGTAGCAAGTTATGGACAAGGCTCTAGTTTTTCATTTGAATGAGTGGTGGTATTATTAATAATAGCTTTTTTTCAAAAATGGATATCAGAAAAGAAATAAACTCTAACCAAGCAATTATTATAGAATAAAGAGCTTCTAAGACAGAATAGCAGGAAGTAAAAGACCACAGTTACAGTATAAACAAAAAAAGATGAACTCAAAAAGAAATTTGATAAGAAATGATCAGTCTTAGGGTTCAGGAGACTGGGGTTTAGATGTCAGTTTTAGAAGTGATACCATTTTTCTGGGCCCCGTATTCTCATGTCTGAGTAGGAGAACCAGGTTAAGCAATTTTTGGATCTCTTTCAGCTTTAATATGCCATGTCTATAGAAACTTCTCCTTTCAAATCTTCAATGAACTTGACTGTAGCATAAGCATTTCCATGGTCTTTCATTGCCTCCAGTAAACATCTTGGAAAGTTGTCTAGAACATGAAAAAGCGCACAAACAAAAACATACTGCTTTTCAAACCTGAACAGGGAGAAGACTTGTGTGTCAGCCAGTCTTGTTTTACTCTCTTTTATTTGGGAGAAATACAAATCTGAGTGCTGGGGATGTGAGATCTCTCTTGATGGCTAGTATGATTTGTGGTGCTATATTTCTCCCGGCTTTATGTGAATGTACTTCTGAAAATTATGAACGTACTCCTGAAATTATAATGGAAGGTGGTCATTGTGTAATGGAGAGAAAAATATAGGTAGATCAAAAGAACTGTGTTGAAACTCCAGCTTTGCAGATTAGTCGCTATTTGAACTCATAAAAGCCAGCTGATTACCAACAGCAGAGTCCTGGTCTATAGAATTAGATAATAACATAATCTTTTTAGGGTTGCTGTGAAAACTAAAAGGAATAATATGGTGTCACTTTTTTTTGAGAGAGAGAGAGAGAAAGTGAGAGAGAGAGAAAATCTTAAGCAGGCATGGAGTCCACATGGAGCCCTACGTAGGGCTCTGTCTCATGACTGTGAGATCACCACCTGAGCTGAAATCAGGAGTTGGTTGTTTAACCGACTGAGCCAACCAGGTGCACCCTTGATGTCACTTTATAAACTGTAAAGGGCTATACTCTATAAGTTGTTTCACTGGCATTTCAGAAACATTTGCATATCTTATCTGAGCAATGAAGTAATAAATACACTATCGTCTGTATGGTCAATGTCAGCTGGCCCTATAACCCCAGAATTGAGTGTTCTGGATTTTCAAAGTCTCTCTCTCTCTTGCTATTAACCAGATAAGTTTATGAATTCAAAGGTCCCTTCTGAATTGTCCTCCAAGAGTTTTGAAAAAGAATACTGCTTCTTTGCAAAGTTATTACAAGATGGAAAGGCTACAATGCTGATAAAGAATTCTCATATACTTAGATTTTGTAAAAAATAAGGTCAGGACTGCTGTGATTAGGGTTTCCATCATCATTGCTAGAGATTTTTAAAACCCAAATGCCCCCAGGTATCAGGGCTATGTAGGTAATGAGCGACAGCCCTCAGAGTGAATACATTTAACTTTCATTTTAACTGAACAGCAACAAAAACGTCCGCATAAACTCAATAATAAATGTCAACTGACACTTCGGTTGGTTGGGGAAAGAGAATGTTGGAGATGTGATAAAACAAATCCCAAATGCCTAAGGGTGGGGTGGGAGTGGCTGCTCCTCATTGACAGCCAATTGTTGCCAATTTGATTTTTCAGAAAGGATTAGATATCTCGGTTTTTGTGTTGTATTTTCCCGTTTTAAGGTGCTGGTGAATAACTCACATTTCAAAAATTGCTATGCTGACCAATAATGTTTGTGGGAGCAAAAATGTCCTGTGCTGAATTCCAGTGGCCACTTAATGACTGCTAGTTTAGGGAGATGTGGTATTGGGGGCAAAACATAACATTTTTGTCATTGATACAATCTCTCTCAGAGTCCCTGTTTGTCCAGAATTCTGTCTCGATTAGCTTTCGTAAAACTGAATCTATAATTGTTTACTAAATGCATTGTTTCCTTGAGTTTTTTCTTCTTGACTAGAAGGTAAATTGGAAAGGGCAAAAATTAGATTTCTGAGATCGTGACCTGAGCTGAAGTCAAGAGTTGGATACTTAACTGACTGAGCCACACAGGCACCTCTCTGATTCCTTGAATCAAGGATGAATCCCAGATGTACACATATTTTCACAATCTCAAGATGATTTGGCTAAAGAATGATCTCATTTGACTTTGAAAAATGTTGCCCTAAAGTCATGGCTGCTCCATCGTTTCTCTTCTCTGGCTAGCTCCCACAGACTATTCAGTTTCCAAAAAACTCCGTAAAGATTGTGTTCACTCAGTCTAGGTTGTTCATAGATAAGGAAGGCTAATGTTTTGCACAGTACTCTCTTCTCCCCCTTGATGGGTTGGGAGTGGAGTTCAGGCCTTCTGCTAGGTTCCCTAGACCCACTGCTCCAAATGATCTAGCACAGAGTGGGGCCCCTTACAGGATTTTTTTTTTCTTTACTGTTCTTCTGTTTTAAAAATTCACTGTTACATCAATGCAAGATTTTAAAATCCTTAGTTATGTGAGACTAACTAAACTTGCTTTCTTGCTTACATAGTTTCTGCCAAGAATTGGGGTATGATTTGAAAGCTCCTCAGCATAGTAACCAATACAAAGCATCGGAGATGCAGAGAAAGTAGTACCCCTCAGCCATGGTTCTAGTTGTTTCTGGAAAAGGCCAATTCTGTTATTTCCCAGGACAAAATTTCTTTCTTCAATAAACTTGATGAGGGAGCATAATGCAAGCTGAGGGCAAAGTACAAGCTAGCGCTGCCCCCACCCCCGACCCCGTCCCCCACCCCAAGTGGAATATGGACACTCTTGGCTACCAAAGAACAAAGGGAAAGGGTTTAAGTGCTTGCTATGGTGATGTGGAAAACTAAGGCAAATGAAAAAGTAAATTCCCTTACTGCCCACAGCCCGTTGACAAGCCCCTGAAACCGGCAGAGTGACCTCCTCTAGGAGTTCAGCTTCCTGGATGATGACACTTTGCTAGGGGCAAAAGGGAATCTTGGCTTAACATTATCCTGACTCCCCAGGATCCTGTAAGTCTACTTTACCATATAAAAATTCCTTTGGAAATTTCTTTTATCTCAACTCCCCCAAGATATATGCTGGTAATCATATTCCAAACTTATGGCACCCTGATATACATCTGAAGGGTCTCATGACTGAGGTTTTACTAAACGGTAATAAACGGCATTTTCCTAACAGCAGCTAGTCCCTCAAGGTCCTGGAAACCTTGCTTCCAAAATACCTTAGAGACTTACTCTATGCCTAACCCCCTCCCAACCTGAAGGTATATAATCAGTTACCTGTCACAACCCCAGTGCTGCTCTTTCTGTCCACTGTCCTGTCCCGGTGCTTTAATAAAATCACCTTTTTGCACTAAAGATGTCTTCAAGAGTTCTTTCTTGGCCGTCAGCTCCAAACCCCTAAAGCCCCATCAAACTGGTGCTGTCTGGTCTTTATTTCAGACTGAATGTAATTTTTGTGTAAAGCAGCATTTTCATTTCTTTGTAAACAGAGATGCAGTTTTAAACCGGCCAAGAATTGAAACAATAAGTGTATAACTCCAGAGCAAGTTGCTTTTTAAATATTCATATGGGGAACTTCATGTCACCTTTACTGCCAACAAAGAAGAAATGTTACCAGAATTCATATACCCATGAACGGCTAGTTCTGACCTCTGTCTAGCATAGTAATAAGGAGGGAAATGTATTTTGACTATTAAGTATAACTTTCTTCACAAAATCTTGGCTTTTAAGTGATTGCCCAGCACTGCATCTTGTCATCATTGGCCAAATCACTAATGCCCAATTTTTCACGATTAATGCACCACTTTGATATGGAAATTCACAGGCTTTCTTTCTATGCATTCTAGGAACTTTCAGGGAAAGGCTCACCTAATTCCAACAACAACCTGGAATGAGGGCTTTGTTCTCACGCTACAGGTAAGGCTTAGTGGGGTAAGAAAGTTTTTCAGAATCACAAAAGAAGTCAGTGGAAGAGGAGACATTAGTCCTTGAGTTTCTTTGATCCCATACTTAATGATTCATTTAGCTATGCCTTAAAAGAGTGGTTACTTTATGGTACTTGGCAGAGGGCCTATTAATTGAGAGACTGGTGTTGCAATTAACAAGAACCAACAAGATTTTTTGCAATGGGTAGCTCACAGAGTGGTTGGGAAGTTAGAGAGTAGAAGGAACCAGAAAAAGAATGAAGACAGGACTTCAAATAGTCTTCAGATATCTGGGCAGCGGGATACACTCTGGGCTCTCCTATAGAAGGAAAGCTCCAAAAGTTGTCATCATCTTAATTCAGTTTTCTTGTAGTTCCAAGTCCTGGGGGAGAGATTTCTTTAAAGTTTTTTTTAATGTTTATTTATTTTTAAAAGAGAGAGAGAGAGAGAGGCAGAGAGAGAGAGGGAGACACAGAAGCCGAAGCAGGCTCCAGGCTTTGAGCTGTCAGCACGGAGCCCGGCATAGGGCTTGAACCCGAGAACCGTGAGATCATGACCTGAGCTGAAGTTGGACTCTTAACCAACTGAGCCACCTGGGTGCCTCCCAGGAGAGAGGTTTCTATTAGCCCAGGTTTATTTTGCTATGGGAAGGAAGAAATCCTGAACACAGTACCACAAAGACTGTTTATATCTGGGAGAAATAATTCCCCCAAAGGAAAAAAGGGAGCTCTGAGGAAGGGAAAATGGATGCTAAGAGGTCTCCCTCAAAAAAAGTCAACAAAAGTTCACATACAGTTGTCCTTCAGAATATTAACCTCACATAATAAGAATAGTCCTTAATTTCACGTCATAATCTATCATGTAGATTTCATACATGGATTTTCTCAGATTCTTCATAAATTTCTTCGTATATTGAGCCATGACCACTGACTGATAACGTTTCTACCAGTAGTTTTTTAGAACTACTTGATACAAAAAATAGAACTTTATTTGATCTGTGTGACCACTTTTCCAAGAATGTCTGATTCCAAAAATATCTGATTCAGAATGTGACTATGCCTCTTATTCACAGTCTTTGTGATTCATAGCTCTCTTGTCCTTGGATGTTTCTGGTCTTTAGCACGCCTCAGTAAAACGCAACAGGGTGAGGGAGCATAGTGACAGCCAGAATGAGAGAGAACTCCACCCATCCAGGTGGGAAGAGGCAAAGGGTGGTTCGTGTCCAAAGGCAAATGGTCTTAGGCTTCCAAATGAAGTTAATGGAACATTGTGATAGAACCGCTTAGAAGAGGAGATATCCTGCATTTCTATACAAGTTGAGAGTCAATATCAGGAAAGCTTAGGTAGTATGGTTGAAACCACAAAGCTGTGGTTCAGGGACAAAATGCTAAGTTGCTCATTCATACTCTAAATGCCTCACCAGTCCGTAGACAAGACTCTACAGATGTGCACTCTGTCTGTGGAAATTTCCAGACCACCTCCTACATGCTTCACCATCACTTTAATTTTGGCCTTCTTAATTCATTGCTCGTTCCATAACAAGCTCCAGGCTTTGACTTGGGTTATGTGTCAGCTCTCCATTCACTGGCTCCCAGGTCACTGTGGCCCTGGAAAGGCTGCTAAGTGCACTCTGCAGTGGAGCCTGGCAGAGCTGTCCTTCAGCTAGAGGATGATCAGACAAGGAGGAGTGAGGACAGCTGTAGAGATGTAGGATTCCTGCCCACTGACATTTAGGACTATTCCTAGGGCAGTAACTGTGTGCAGAGGAAGGCAGAGGCCTGAAACTGGCCCAGGCTCGACACCAGAAAGTGAACAGTCCTCTCTGACTTTACTGGCTCCCTTATATCTTTCCTGAGGTAGGACAATCATAAATTTACATAGTTATCAAGGTACAAATCAGCCGTGTGTGGGAACACGGCTGTAATAAGAGTCTTGCTGGGAGTTTTTCCCACATACCTCATAGGCTTATTTTGCCTCAGTAGTTGCGGGGAGGGAAGAGTAAAATACATACGATGCTTCTTAATTCTTACTTTAAGAATTCCTATTCTTTTATTTTTTATTTTTTAATTTTTTTTTTTCAACGTTTATTCATTTTTGGGACAGAGAGAGACAGAGCATGAACGGGGGAGGGGCAGAGAGAGAGGGAGACACAGAATCGGAAACAGGCTCCAGGCTCTGAGCCATCAGCCCAGAGCCTGACGCGGGGCTTGAACTCATGGACCGCGAGATCGTGACCTGGCTGAAGTCGGACGCTTAACCGACTGCGCCACCCAGGCGCCCCAAGAATTCCTATTCTTAAGAGATTATCTTGTAAGAAAATTGGATTATATTTCTGTGAAGGTATTTTTTTCTGGCTTTTTCCCCCCTCCTTTCAAAAGCTTCTGATAGTTACTTCCATACATTTGGCAATTCACTCCTACAGGCAGTGTAGGCATGGTTTATTTTACCATTACTGTGTTTTCAACAATTGCATATTTTTTTAATATTCAATATTGCTGAGTGGTTCTTCTTCGTAATTGTTTGTTCCTGCTTTGTGTTCCCGACATCCTAACTTACCTTTATGAAGATATTTATTATGCTTATTTAAATTCCCACTGTTTCACTAGTTCTGCTTTTTCTTGAATAGGGTGTTTTATTTACTGCCTGTCTGCCACATGGCTCTTGTTCCTCAGATGCCAGATAGTTTTCCACTCTGAACTTATCTTTATTGCCTTGGGACTACAACAGCCCTAGTCACATGGCAATAATGTTAATTTTTAAAAACTATATGGGGGCGCCTGGGTGGCTCCGTCGGTTAAGTGTCCGACACTTGGTTTTGGCTCGGGTCATGATCTCATGGTTTCATGAGGTAGAGCCCCACGTCAGGCTCCTTTGGCAGCGTGATCCCTGCTTGGGATTCTTTCGCTCTCCCTCTCTGTCTGCCCCTTTCCACTCGTGCTGTCTCTGTCTCTCCCAAAATAAATAAATAAAAACTGAAAAAAACAATGATACACTTAGAATAGTGACTGGTAAAGAAAGCAGTCAATACTTGCTAGTTATGGTGTATCTACCTCCTATGGGTACATACTGAATTACCCCCAAACGGCTGTTTGAAACAATATCCGTTTGTTATCTCATTGTTTATATGTTAGAAGTCTAGATGGGCTTAACTGGTATCTCTTGATCAGAGAATCAAAGGCCAAAATCAAAGTGTTGTCTGGACTTGGCTCCTAAATCTGGAGGCTCTGAGAAAGAATCCACTTCCAGGCTCATTCAGGTTGTGGCAGAATTTTGTTTCTTGAAGTTGCTGAACTGAACTCCCTTTTTTAATGCCTGTTGTCGGCTCGACCGCTCTCAGCTCCTAAAGATTTCCCTCAGTTGTTTGCCATGTGGCCTCTCCATCTCAAGCCTGCTATGGCATATCATATCCTCCTCATGCTTGGAATCTCTCTGGTTTCCTCTTTTGCTGAAGAAAATTCCCTGCTTTTAAAGAGCCCATGTGATTAGATACTCACCCTGACGATCTCTCTTTTGTAAATTCGAAGTCAATCAATTAGTACATTAATTTGCTAGGGCTACCATGGCAAAGTATGAGAAATTGGGTGGTTTGCACAACAAGAATGTATTGGCTCGCAGTTCTGGGGGCGAGAAGTTTAAAATCAAGGTGACTTTTGGCAGGTTTGGATCCTTCTGAAGGCCGAAGGGAGAATCTGCTCCATGCCTCTGCCCCAGGTGTTGATAGTCTCAGGCATTCCTTGGCTTGTGAATGGCTTTCTCTCTATATCTTCACATCATCCTCACTCTCTGCATATCTTTCTCTGTCCAAATTTCCACCTTTCTATAAGAAAACAAGTTTTGCTGGATTAGGGCCCGTCCTAATGACCTCATCTTAACTTGATCAACTTTAAAGACCCTATTTCCAAATAAGGTCATGCTCGCAGGTACTGGGTTAGGATTTCAACACAATTCAACCTATAAATATTAGTATTCTTAATTACATCTACCAAACTGGTTTTCCCATACAACATGATACAATCACTGGAGGAACACTAAGGGCAATGCTCATGGGACCACATTACAGTGCTTTTCACAATTTTCATTTCTGTTAATGCCTACCTATGAAAGGCTTTAGACTATACTCAAAGCAATACCTTCTAGACAATAGAATGTAGAGAATGTCTAATTCTAATCATGTAAGGGTCTAAATGATCTGAGGGGATTATCATATATATAAAGATATTGTACTAAATGTTGAATCTATTGAGCCATTTTCATTTTTTGTCAGTTATTATTGCTGACCTAAAAATATTACAGATTGCTTTAAAAGTGTTGCATTTTCTGAAGAAATACATTTTCCAAATATAGAGTAACAGAGAATTAACATATTCAGAGGTATGGTAATCCTCACTAAAAAAGTCTTTTATCACTGAATTTTAGTTTTTATCGATGCTAATTGCATTTGGTAGCATTTCAGCATTGTGTGATGCCCTCTGACATTAGTAAAAATACATTTTTAGATTCCAGGGCTCATATGCAGACCTGATAACAATATCTATTACCGGATGAAGCTACTAGTCCTTTGTTTGGCTCCTGGATGAATCACTTTTTATTTTAAAGACAACTATATGGCAAAATCTATAGATTGCAGTGCCAATTAAAGTTGAAATGGGTAGTTATGATATTTTAGTTTTTAGGGTCTTGATGACTCAGTAATTAGTAAGTGATATCTATCTTCAAGGAAATGGAATAGAGTAGTGGCATTTATTTTGTTAAGGCTGCCATAACAAATGCTACAGGCTGGGTGGCTTAAGCAACAGAAATTAATTTTTGCATAGTTCTAGAAGATAGAAGTCTAAGATCAAGGTGTTGGCAGGATGGGTTTCTCTTGAGGCCTTTCTCTTTGGTTTGCCATTGACTGCGTTCTCACTGTGTCCTCAGATGGTCTGTCCTCCCTATGCCATCCCTGGGGTCTCTTGTGTGTTCAGATTTCTTCTTCTTTTATGGACACCAGTCAGATTGGATTAGGGTGCACCCTAATGGCCTCATTTTAACTACTTTAAAGGCCCTATATTTAAATACAGTCAAATGCTGAGGCACTGGGAGTTAGGGCTTCCATGTATGAAATTGTGGGGGACACAATTCAGTCCATAATAGTGGTTAAGCTTATGGGTTTTAGAATCAGTGAGATTTAGTGTTAAAAGTCATGCTTTCAGTATCCTGAATCCATCAGGATAGGTCAGGTTAGGCTGAAGTGATAAACAACCCAAAGATAGACAAAGATTTATTTCTCACACTCACTACATGCCCAAAGTGGATTGGCTGGAGTCCCTAGTCTGTATTGTCCCCACTCAGAACCCAGGTTGACAAAGCTGACATCGATATCTGAAATACTGATGGCAGGTAGCAAAAGAACTGTGGCGAATTTCACACTGACTCCTCAAAGTGCTGCTCAGAATGACATACGTCATGTAAGTTCACATTTCACTGACCAAAGCAATTTACATGGCCAAGCTCTACTTTAGGGGAGGTGAGGGGCTGGGGAAATAAAATCCAGCTGGGGCTTAGAAGGAGACATAAACTGGAATATTTGTGCATAGCCCCATTATCAATGGAAATCACTTATTAGTGTGTGGCATAAGCAAATCATTTAATCTCTCTGGGCCTCATTTTCCTTAACTGAAAAGTGGAATGATACTAATATTAATACCTATCATGTGTGGTTCTTGTGAAGATTAATGAAAAGAATGCACTTATCTTGTGAGATAATGAAAAGAATGCACTTAGCACACTGTTTGGGAAAGACAAAATGCTCAATTGATGTTAGGTATTATGATTATTATTACCATAAATAATATTAGAACTTTCCTTATATAGGGGGAACATTAGAGACCTAGTCAACCCTTCTTTTTCAGAAATAAGGGAACAGAGGCCTCGAGTGGGTAAGTGACTATCACTACCTGGAATAGAACCCAAGACAGAGTTTATTACTTCAGCCCACTGTCCTCTATACATTGTTGATTGTCATAGTCTCTTAAATATATATATATATATATATTTATATATTTATATATATGTAAATATATATATGTGTATATATATGTGAATTTATATATATATAAGTATATATAGAATATAATTTATATATAAAATATATATAGAATATTATATATATATAAATATATATATAATTTAATAATGTATATATGAAACAGATATGAATGCACTGTAGTGAAGGACAATAATGGTAATTTATAGAGTTGGGGAAAACTCCAGATCCTGTAACACTTTAATGGATGGGGAGACAAGAAATATTCCAGGCAGATCCTCTTTATGGAAGAGCTGGGGTTCTTCCGTAGGGAAGAAACCCAATGAGAAAGAAATGAGAAGAAACACGAGCGGCCAAAGCTGCCAGCTGGCACCACTGCTCAAGAACAAGGAGTCGCCTGAGTTGACAGGTGGATATAAACTGGGTATAGAAAATACAAGGAAAAAAGAGCTGAGTGTCCACAGCTGCCCTCCTCACATGCATGATCCTCTCACAACATATTTCATGAACTAATATTCTCCACAGGGAAGGGTTCTCTCTACTGGGAATAACAAACAAGACATTCTCAACAGCCCCTTGGGCACCGCATGGTTGGCATTGGGGATCTGCTCAAGAAAGGAGCTGGGAAAGGAGTTGTCCACTCTTTTATGTTTCTTCCAACTACCGGAAAACATTAGCATTGTAATTTAGGAGTGGAATCTATTAAAAAGGTGTGCTGGTGTTAAAATATGTAAGGAAATGAAAATGTTTATGAAATTAAAAATTAAAAAATTTAAGGAACAATGCTGCAGAAATTCTAAGAGTGTCAGAAGTAACTAGAATATCTTTGGCCCAGTCCTACTCTCTCATTTGAAAACAGAATTTGGAATCAGGCCAAGTGGCCTGGGTTGTAATGCTGGCTCTCACCCTTTTATTTAATTTATTATTTATTTATTTTTTTATATTAGAGAGAAAGAGAGATAGAGCATGAGTCAGAGAGTGAGGCAGAGGGGGAAAGAATAATCTTAAGCAGGCTCCATGTTCAGCACGGATCCTGATGCAGGACTCAATCCCAGGACTCTGGGATCATAACCTGAGCTGAAATCAAGAGTCAGATACTCAACAGACCGAGCCACCCAGGTGCCCCTCTTCACCTTCTTACATATGTGACCCTGAATGAAGTGCTTAATGTCCATAAGTCTGCATTTTCCTATCAACAAAATGGGAAGAATACTAATACATACCTCATGGGGTCGCTATGAAGATTAAATGAAATCTATCATCAAGAAATGTCTAGAATCCCTATCCTCATCGTTACACTCTCAGAGTCTCTTCAGGCCCAAACTTAACATTTTCAGAACAAAATTTTTAAAATAAAATCTATCTTTCCTCTGTAAATCTGATCGCGAATGCAAAGCTTTTTAGTTCAATGCACACTTTTTTTTTGTCAGTTAAATAAACTCTTTTCAAAATTACGCTGATATTCAGAAAAATATTGCTTACTACGTTTTCTTTAGTTAGAAATCTTTGTATGAATGGTAGTAAATTCTCTCAGCCTGATTCAGTGAAACGAGTACTAAATCCGACCATCCAGAAACCTAGATTTTATCCAAGAACATTGTCACTAACCAGCTGGATGGCTTCACACCAGTCTCTTAATCCCTGGCTTTCTTACGCATCAATTTTAGAAAGTAATGAGGCATCGCCGGGTAAGCAATGAGGATTCAAAAAAAAGGGCAGAGTCTCAACGTGAACAATTGCAAGAATAATAATACCTCTAATCAAAACACGAAAGTCAGAAGGTAAAAGCAATCTGTCATAAAAGAACATAAACTTTCTTTTAACCATGTTGAGCGTGAGGCTGATGGTGGAGTATCTGGTTGGAAATGTTGAGAAATCAGTTGCAATCTACAACTGGATTTCAGCAGCATAGTTAAGGCAGAAAATATCAATGTTAGGATCATTACTTAGAATACTTGACATTATTATGGTGGACAATAATGATAATGAATATGTAGATACGAAAAGAACCAACTGGCTAACAAATTATATTGGGGAGTGGGAGTTCATGATAATGATATCATTATCATTGTCATTGTCATTATCATTATCATTGTTGGCTAACAAATTATATTGGGGAGTATATATATATTATATGTTATATGTTATATATTATATATTGTATATTATTATATATTATTATATATTATATGTTATATATTATATATTATATATTATATGTATATTATATATAATGAGAGTGGAATTGGAGCCAGAGAGCCAGAGAGGAATCATGACAGTGGGTGCTATGCTATAGATGTCTATGTCTTTGTGGTCAGGCAGTGATGTGTGAGGCTGCAGGTGATGACTGTGTGAACTTTTGAGTGCCTGAAATAAATAAACACAACTTCTCCTAAAACAGCATGCTGACTCTCCCTCCTCCCCCAATCAAAAAAACCAAAAACCAAAACCAAAAAAACTTTAGGTCTAATTAGGCACTGAGTAAGCCGCCAGCTTCTAACTTGGCATCAAGGGAAGAGAGCACTGAGAGAAATCTGGAAATAGAATGTCAGTTACAGGAAACAATCCAAAGCATGAGACTTGAGAGTAAAAGTCCATTGGATTTCACCCCTGAGAAATTTTTTTGGCCTTCAACAGTGCTGATTCATCAGTGGAGTGGATTGGTCAGAAACCATCTTGTTGGGAATCAACTGGAAATTGACTGCTGAGGAAATAGAAACTCCGTAAGTTTGGGAGTGAAAAGAAGCAAAGACTTTGTATGGTTGTCAAAGGGGATAAGAAGGGTAAGGAAAGAAAAACAGTCCATGTAACGGAGGTAGAGGGAAGGGAGTCTATTTTAAGAAAATGGTTGAGATGAGATCAGAGCCTCCATGTAATCAAGTGGAGCAAAGCTTTAAAATGTTAGTCTAGGGGCGCCTGGGTGGCACAGTCGGTTAAGCGTCCGACTTCAGCCAGGTCACGATCTCGCGGTCCGTGAGTTCCAGCCCCGCGTCGGGCTCTGGGCTGATGGCTCAGAGCCTGGAGTCTGTTTCCGATTCTGTGTCTCCCTCTCTTTCTGCCCCTCCCCCGTTCATGCTCTGTCTCTCTCTGTCCCAAAAATAAATAAAAAACGTTGAAAAAAAAATGAAAAAATAAATAAATAAAATGTTAGTCTAAAGTGGAGATTATTCTTTAAATATTTACCCACTGGGTAGTATGATTAATGTAGAAGAAAACTCTATTAAAAGCAACTTCTCTGTTTCTAGAATATGTCTTTATTATTTTAAGTAAAGGCAGACTCTACCTAAACTAATTTACTAGTGTGTTGATGCTAAAGATGTGAAATTATTTTATTAATTTGAATAAATCGCCTCCCACCCACCCCACACCCAATTTTTCTCTTTTTTCAGCTAGTTGTAACAATCCCCAGAAAGCTTTGTTTTTCTCAACAGCTGCTTCTGTTGGTGGCATTCTGTGACCCCTTCTCAACCTTCTGCATCCAACCTTTATGAGAAGGGGGAGCTAACAAACTAATTAGACTGGTAGGTTATGAAAATACAAATTGTGGTACACACCCACGCCAGAAAGGCCTGCCTACATGTACAAGAGTCAAATGTTTGGGCCTGCCTAAACCATTGAAAACTGCTAACCTCAGACCTTCTCTCACACTTGGAAAATTGGTTTTGTTTTGCTTTGTTTTATACTTTGGCATACATATAGAAGTTTGACATATTCATGGAATAAAAACTACAGTTGGAACAATGACATCTACCTTAGGAAAATTATGTAGAAAATTTGGAGATACAACCCAACCATTTTGTCTTTAATGGTAACATGCAAATTGCCAAAATATCAAAATCTGCTTTGGCTGTTGAAATTGTGAGGACAAGCTTTATATAGAAGTCACTTTTTGGTTCCATATAATGGAAAAGACCCCACATGTATCGACAGTTGGCTTGTGAAATATGGTATTTCCTGCCCAGCTCCTGGCAGAATTGTCTTTGCTGAATCTGACTATCACGTCAGTAGACTTGTAGCTATCTGTGCCAGCAGAGGGTCAGAGAAGATGCAATATTTCTAATCCATTGGCTACCTACATCCGAATGAACTAAGCTTATTTTAAAAGAAATGCAGACTCCAAGAATTTCCCCTGCATCTACTAAATCTCTGTGGGTGAGTTTTGAGCTCCCCGGTGATTCTTTCAAAAACTAAAGTCTGAGAACTAGATTTCAAAACCTACAACCACATGTAGATTTAGCACTGATCCGAGGGAGTGAAAATGGGCATACCCTCTATGACGTGCCAATTTTTTCCTACAAATATTTTTTCACCAGAATTTAAAATGAGCATATCCTTTGACACAGCGATTTTATTTCTAGGGATTTATCTCAAAAAAATTGGACAAATGTGTAAAGGCATGTAAAAAACGATCATCATTACAACATTGTCTATTTTAATAGAATAGTGGTAATAATTTAAATATCTACCAAGAGGGACACGCCTGGGTGGCTCAGCTGGCTAAGCATCCGACTTCAGCTCAGTTCATGATCTCACAGTTCGTGAGTTCGAGCCCTGTGTCTGGCTCTGTGCTGACAGTGCAGAGCCTGGAGCCTGCTTTGAATTCTGTGTCTCCCTCTCTCTCTGCTCCTCCCCTAGTCACATTCTGTCTCTCTCTCTCTCAAAAATAAATAAACATTAAAAAATTTTAAAAAGTCTACCAAGATTTTGATTAAACTGTATACACTTATTAGGTACCCTGTTCTAAACACTTCAAAAGCAATGCTGTTTAATCCTCATAACATTATGTCATGTAATATAGTATAAAAT
Organism: Prionailurus viverrinus; assembly: GCF_022837055.1. Classification (NCBI taxonomy): domain Eukaryota; kingdom Metazoa; phylum Chordata; class Mammalia; order Carnivora; family Felidae; genus Prionailurus; species Prionailurus viverrinus. The sequence continues at coordinate 113,336,482 of NC_062564.1, read as the reverse complement.
ATTACTATAATATAATAATGTTATTACCCCATTTTATAGGTGACAAAGCTGAGGCACAGAGCAGTTAAAACAGTTAGCTGGATCACACAGCTATTTCACAGTAGAGCCAGGACGCAACACTGGGTAGTCTGTCTCTAGAGTCTGTGGGCTTCACCACACACTACCTGCCTCTCTTGACATTCTGCTGCCTTCACATAATCATTAACGTGGAAGGAAATATTTGACAAAAAATTATGTTTAATATGGTCATATTTTTGTGAAGGTGAATATTTACATATGCATTTTGAAATTAAAAATTTTTATGCAACAGTAAAGGAAAGAGTGGGCGTGAGAAGTGGGTGCACCAAATTAAAGACAGTGATGGACTTTTTCTAGTTTTTGCTTTTTGCTTGTCTGCGGTTGCTTTTTTTTTTCTTTTTTCTTTTTTTAGCAATGAGTGTATAATGTTCTTAGAAGAGAAGAGCAACTTGTGATTGAGCCTAGCATGGAAATATATTGTAAAGTCTGTGCTTTTGGAAGAGTGGCCTTAAAGGATAAACAGACTAACTTATAAACAGAGGGCAGGGAAAATAAACTTTTATTTTCCAGCATTCTCCTTCCTCCACTCTAGTCTGCTGTGTTTCTAGCTTGTTCATCTTCACAGTTAGACTTCTTTTTCATGAGCAAACTAGCGTAAGTGACTCTTTTTTTCTTTATTAGTCATTTTCTTTTCTATTCGATGTTTCTTTTTCTCCACCAGAAAGGAATAAGATTTCCCTTTCTAAGTAAATGATGCTCTTTGCCTCATCTATAACCCTGAATGTGATTATTTAATTAAGTTATACAGGGTCTTCTAGGGAAGGCAGCTTTATTCAGCTCCCTGAAGGTTATGTGTTTGATAAACAGTCAGCAGTGATTCAGTCCGAGGTGACAAAACTTACAAGGCCCTCAAGATGCATGTCACAGCAAACTCCGGGCCAAGTTAATGTTTGGTTAACTGAACGTAATAATTGAGGGATTTTTGAACTTATTTCACTCTAGTACAGGCAGGGAAAATTGGTGTTCATTTTATAAATGTCACTACTCTAAAAAAATCTGATAAGGCAAGGTGATTTGCCCGTCCTCTGAAGATTTTAATTCTGAAATGTAATGTATTTTGCTGGTAAGTTATTTTAATTGATTATATTGTTTATCGGTGTGAGACTGTTTTATCCACCCAACATTTACTGCTATGTCACATCATCCTGAAAAAAATGGAAGTAAATGAACATTCAAAATAGATTTGGAGTCATCATCACAAAATAAGATATGCTTTTGAACAACAACCTGTCATTTCTCTGGAAATTTAAATTGACATTTCTGTGTCTCCGCAAACACCTAATTTTGACAGAATTAGAAATTAAAAAATCACATACCCAATCCAAGTCATAATTGCTCAGCAAATATAAGAACTCTGTCATTTGAAGTAAAGCCAGCTTCTTTTTCTTATTTCGAGAAGTGCACTTTACCTATCCAGAGCTAGTACAAAGAGAATAAATAATAAAGGGCAAACCACAACAAAAATCCCTTGTGGAATCGCCAATTTTCTAAATTGCCAAGTTTCTAAAAAAAATGTTGTGTTAACTCATAAACATAGTTCTTCTTTTGAATAAAGTTTTTCTGAAATGTATTGTATTCCTACATATTTTTGGTAATTTTATCTGTTCATGTTTAATTTTTTATTTAAAAACTTATTTATTTGTTTTTGAGAGAGAGAGAGAGAGCATGAATGGGGCAGGGGCAGAGAGAGAGGGAGGGAGAGAATCCCAAGCAGGCTTCATACTGTCAGCATGGAGCCTGATGGGAGGCTTGATCCCACAACTCTGGGATCATGACAGGAGCTGAAATCAAGAGTCGCACCCCTCTGTTCATGTTTTAAATCAAACACATAAACCAACATCATTGCTCAACATAGAAAACTATTTATGGCATGACTATAATGTTTATAAGCACATATAAAATTGCATTATCTAGAACATTCTGCATAATTTGCAATGAACAGTAAATCTTTCAAAAGCATTTCGGGTCATTGTATTTAGGGTCAAAGTCTTCAGCATTTCCCTAAGGTCAAGAAGAAGTAGTTATTGGATAAGCTCCAAGGGCTCTCAACAGACATTGGTAGGTAATTAAAGGGTAATAGAAAAGGTAATGTTGCTTAGTCTTTTATTTACAATGCCTCTAATTTTTTTTTTTTAATTTTTTTTTTTCAACGTTTATTTATTTTTGGGACAGAGAGAGACAGAGCATGAACGGGGGAGGAGCAGAGAGAGAGGGAGACACAGAATCGGAAACAGGCTCCAGACTCTGAGCCATCAGCCCAGAGCCTGACGCGGGGCTCGAACTCACGGACCGCGAGATCGTGACCTGGCTGAAGTCGGACGCTTAACCGACTGTGCCACCCAGGCGCCCCACAATGCCTCTAATTTTGAATATGTAAACCCACTTTACCTCAAATTTCAGATATTTAAAAAAATTCTAATTTTGTCATTTCATCCACCATAAGAAGGACTCATTCTTAGCAGCCTGTAAGCATGTGGTCTCTCCATAATTGAAGAAAAGTCGACTCAAATATTTTAATCAAAACCATTAGTTATAGGTAGTCTATTCAGCGATATCACTGAGGGGAAACTCAAGACTTAGTAGTTTGGGCAGAAAAAACTGTTCTGAAAATTTGGCTGATATTGGGTTCCAATGGTTCCTGAAATTGTGATTATCCACAAAAGCATACACTAAGCTGACATACACTAAATACATGAAAGTAACATACACTAAAGTAACATCAGAGAGTGGAAAATGTACTTCTTTGGGAGTCAGGGTATCTGTTTAATTATCTTCATTCCACATCCTCATGTATAAAATGGGAACAATGACACTGACGTTTCAGAATTATTGGGAGGTAGTAAATATTGCATGGGAAATTGCTGGTCCCATAATCAACTCACCATAGATGTTACTTTCTTTCCCTTTGAACAATAAACATAAGTGGAATATCTGCAGACTTGTCCGTGTGATAGAATTGTATTTCCTTCCTTCTGCAAATATTTATTAAATAAACCAATCAGGGTTTGGGCATGAAAACAGATGTCGTTTTGTATTCCAAGCGTGAATATTTTTAATGCAAGGAATTAGAGGCTTACACAGTGGTTGGAAGGGTAGGGAAACTAAGGTCAGGGAGGCTGTCAGTGACAATCTCAGCCTGTAGCACCACAAGATTCTCAGCTGCTGGCACAAAAGACTCCCTGAATGTCTAGAACTCCACTGACCCCTCAGCCTGTTGGACTGATGCAGATGATTCTCAGGAATCTTGCATAGAAGCTTCTTAGAACCTCACATCTGCTTGGTCATCTGTCTGCAACGGCCTCCAGAAAATAATGGTCCCCTTCTCTTCTAAACGTTGTGCTGGTGCCTTTCATTACCACAGGATTCTGGGAAATGTAGTTCTCAGCTTCTTCTGTAATAGAGAGCTGAAGGGGTGGCAGTGATGCCAAGCTGATTCCAGATCATCCAACGCACCTACTAAGTTGCAAGGTTCAGTGCTCAGTGCTGTGGAGGACACAATAATGATTCATGCGTGGATCTTCTCATCCTTCTACCAGTCTGGCAGAGGTGACAAGACTCGTGCATAAAGTGGTTCAAGGCGGAAGACTGGGCTAGAGACAGATGCAGGGACAATGCCAGGAAATTTAGAGAAATAAATGGTGCTGCTGGAGACATGTCAGGGATGAGTTCAAGGAACAGGTGGACTTTAGATTGAGCTTTGAAGAACCAGAACGTTTGGGGTATTAACAAACGTGGAAAAACAGGGAATTCAGGGACATGAAAATGATACGAAGAGAGTCAGAAATAGAAAAGATTGCAGTGAGCATTGGGAACACGAAGTGATTTTATGAAGTGGAAGAAAAGTGTTCTTGAAAAGGAACAAAATGGCGGGGAAATCCCAGAAAGTGGTTTTTGTTATATCAGTGGACACCATTGCCAAATAGACTTTGAAATCGTTAATAGGAAATAGGGAGGAATTGAAGATTTTGAGAGTGTCATGATTAGATTGCCCCAGGAGGATGAGGATGAAGCCTTGCCACCACTCTGTTCCACAGGTAAGAATCTGTCAGGACCTGGCTAGACCATGATGGGCACCGCCTCCCCAGACATGTGCCAGATTCAGTGTGCACTACCGTAGGTACGTGCCCTGGGGATCCCCCATTGCATGGGTCAGTAGAAGAAATTGGGGTTCAGAAAGGTTTTAGGACTGCTCAAGTCTATGCAGCTGATGAAATTTCAGCGTTGTGGATCTTGATTACAGAATTAAAATTGTTTCCACATAACTTGCTCTAATACTCTCTCCCCACTGCAGTCCCACCAAAAAAAAAATACCCCCCAAAACCTCTAACAACAACAAGAAAACTTTGAGTTTTCTGCTCCCTTTTGCCAACTGTCTAGATCTTATTCTGAAATCCTGAGAAATAACAAGAGGGTATAAAATGCGCTCCAGCTAAAGATCATACTTACAACTCAGGTTTTCTCATAGCCACATATTACAGCATAAATATTGTGCTTTACATCACAAAAGAGGAGATCCTGAAAGTTATTCTTCTTTATTTTTTAAGTGTTTATTAATTTATTTTGAGGTGGGGGAGGGCAGAGAGAGAAGGAGAGAGAGAAACCCAAGCAGGCTCTGCGCTCTCAGTGCAGGGCCTGATGTGGGGCTTGATTCCACGAACTGCAAGATCACGACCTGACCGAAATCAATTGTCAGGTGCCCAACGAAATGAGCCACCCAGGCACCCCTGAAAGTTACTCTTCACTCGATACAGTGACAAAAAACCTATTCCACAAATGCCCTGGTAATGCTGGTACTCTCAGTCCATGTCTTTCAGTCTGTTTAGTGTATTACCTAACTAATTTTAAGAACGAATGAGTCTTTACTTATATAAGCATTACAATACCGTCACCATGTTCAAGATGAACCCACCTTCTGTTTCGCAGAAGTTTACACCGTGAAACTGTGACCCAAAACATTTCTGATCCTATGTATCATTATTTCCCTCCTCATACCTTGGCTCTTCTGACTCTAGGCCCCAGGATGTGTCACTGCTCTGCTAAGTTTCTCTACCCAAAATGTTCCATCTCTGTATGATTGCATCCTACTCATCCTTTAAGTCCCAACAGAAGTTCTGTTTTCCCCATGAAATCTTTGTTCATCCAATGCCACTATCACCCCTCTGAACCCTCCTTTCTCTAATACTCCCATAGCATTTAAACCTAAATCACTCTGGGAGATGTCTATTTACATTTTGGTTATTTACATAACCAAAATCACTCTGACAGATGCATATAGTGTCTCTGACCCACTGGTCTGCAAGGTTCGGGAGGGCAGGGCCTGAGTTGAATTGATCTTGAATAGCCTTCCCATTATTTAGCAGAGTGCCTCCAAGCAGCAAGTGTTCAATAAAGATTTATTGTGCTTGGTAGTGTGTTTGCCCTCTCCACCTTTCTCCACCTGTTCATGTCCCGGGAAGCTGATGCGTTAGGTTTGGCCAAAGGGAAGGAGGCAGGGAGAAAGGTGAGGTTGGGGCATTCATTCTCCAGATTTCTCCCAGTGGCTATGAGAGGTCCTTCCCTGTATCAAAAGTCACAGCTTTTTTTTTATGTTTATTTATTTTTGAGAGAGAGAGAGAGAGAGAGAGAGAGAGAGAATGAGTGGGGGAGGGGCAGAGAGAGAGGGAGACACAGAATCCAAAGCAGGCTCCAGGCTCTGAGCTGTCAGCACAGATCCTGACCTGGGGCTCCAAATCACGAACTGTGAGAGCATGACCTGAGCCGAAATCAAACACTCAACCGACTGAGCCACCCAGGCGCCCCAAAGCTTTTAAGGCAGTGTTCTTCCTTTTTAGGCCATTCTTTTTAGGCTCAGAGATGTAATAACCCCAGTCCTAAGAGCCTGAGACACTGCAGCATCCTCATGGTGTTCCTATACTCGGTCAGAGCTGGGGTGCTAGTTGAAACAGGGGAGTTATTAGTAAGAAATAAAGGACTTCAGTGTGTCGGCATAACAGTTTGAACCAGAGTTCTGTACAACAGAAATAGAACGTGGCTGCTTGTTTGTCATAGCCAAGGCCAAACGCACTAAGGAATTAGCACATCTGTCTTAAATTTCTTACCCGAGAGCCTGATTAAAATGGCCCAAGCTTCCTTTGTCAGCAGTATATCACGAGTTCTTGTAATGAATAAATGACAAAAATAGTCAATACTTAATATAGCACTGTATTATGTGCCGGACTCTGGTCTGAACACCTGACTGAACAGTGCTTTGGATATTCATAACAATCCAATAAGGGAGGTACTCTTATTGTTCCTATTTTACAGATGAGAATCTGAGGCCCAGAGAGGTTAACGAACTGGCTTAACATCACAGCTGATACTTGACAGGCCAGGAATCGAAGACAGGCAGTTTGGTTCCAGAGTCGGCAATTCTGATCATATTGTGTGTGGGGGTAGGGTTTCAAAATAGGAATTTGGAGGGAATACAAGCATCCATCCATGACAGCAGGTGAGTCTGATGCACAACAGGAATTAAGAACCACTGTATTCTATGTAGTGTTTGTACAGATAAAGAAACATTTTTCTTTTTTAAAAATAATTTTTTAATGTTTATTTATCTTTGAGAGAGATGGAGAGACAGAGCCTGAATGGGGTAGGGGCAGAGAGAAGGAGAGGGACACAGAATCTGAAGCAGGCTCCAGACTCTGAGCTGTCAGCACAGAGCCCCATCTGGGGCTCAAACTCACAAACTGTGAGATCATGACCTGAGCCGAAGTTGGACGCTCAACCGACTGAGCCACCCAGCTTCCCCGAAACATTCCTTCACTACACAGATATTATACAGAATGTTCGCTGAAAGATTCAATAGACGTATACAAAATAAATATGGACATGTTTCCATTGTATCACATACTCTGTCGTCCTATTTCAAGTATTTCCAGAACACATTCTCACAGCCATTGCTTAAAACAGTTCTGTGATAGAAGAATCAGACTGGCTGAGAGGGAAGATGGTAATTCTATCCAGAGGGAGTGCATATATCCATTGATGGAGGGTTTGGTATCTTTGTGTACCCTGTCCTCTCTGGATACCGGTATCATGATCTTCCATATTCAGAACCTCTTGCTGATTGCGCAGGTGCACACACGAGGCTATGGGATCTGCCTTGTGACTCACAGCAGGCTCTTCATGGTCTGTTCCTTGCTTGGTCATTCTTGGCAGGATCTGCCACTGTTTGCAGCTTTGCCTCTTTCTCTCATGGCCTGCCTGGAGGTTTGGCTTAAAATAACATAACTTTGGCAAAATGTATTGATCAGTCTGCCCGGGGGTCTCCCAGCCTTTCCTGTTTAGGAGTTAATTTGGATGTTTCTGAAACTTGTGTTCATCACCCCACCCCAAGACTGGGGACAGAGAGAATGGGGAACATGACAGAGACAGTCACTCCTTACCAAGAGGAGAGCCTGACCGTACTGTAGGCTGAATCAGGTAGCTGCCTGCCTTATGGTATCCTTTCAAGATTTGCCACACACCCAAGAGGGAGGATGGAGCTGATAAGCACAGCTGAGGAAGTGCCAATGACTTTAAGGTAGGAAAATGGAAATCATCCAAAATTCAACACAGACCAAAAAGAGTGATAAAACAGGAGAGCATTCAAGATCTGTGAAACAACATCGAACACATTAGGTGTAAATACATATCCAGAAGGAGAGGAGAGAGGGAGAGAGAGAGAGAGGGAGGGAGGGAGAGGCACATCAGGGAAAAAGAGTCATTTAAAGAGATAATGGCTCAAGCTTTCTGAAATTATTGAAAGACAACAAACCACAATGCCTGAAAAGCACAGAGAATTCTGAACTCTGAGCAGGATAAACACACACACACACACACACGAACATCTAAGGCAACCAGAGGGGGAAAATTTATTACTTACAAAGTAGAGCAGAGAAGAGCGACAGCAACTTCTTCAGAAATCATGTTACCACAGTAGAGCATCATCTTAACAATCTTGCTGAAAGATAAAAACTGCTCATCCATTGGAGGGGATTTTCGAAAATGAAGGTGAGCACTGTCTACATGGGTAGAGCCTGCTTTTGGCATTTACATGAAACCACTAAAACTTGGCAACCCTTGCCACATTGTACTGCATGATGTATGCTTCTATACTTGTACCCTGTTCTGTATTGTGGGATCTATTCAGAGATAGGGACCTTTTATTCATTTTTTCTCGGTAGCCACATATAGCACCCGACACCCAGAAGGTGTTCAACAAGTGTTTCTTATTGACCAAATCAATTTAAATTTGAGTCATAAGGCAGATAATTTAAATAATTCTTATTAAACAAGTATTTCCAGTGTCGACCATGTGCAAAGCATCATCTGTTAAGTTGGAAGTTAAAACGATTTACTGAACCACTCTCATATTTTTTGAGTATGAATAATGGCTTCCCATATTCACTATCATTCCTCCTTCTCCTCCTAACGCTATGTTATGCCCATTTTATTCAGAGCATTGTACAGTGTGATCTAGGGACAAAGAGAGATATAAAAGGCAGGGTCTCCTTCTGTCAGTTTAAGAATACAGGAGATCTTGAAAGGGAAGTTAAGGTGGCAGAGTTAAGATGGGCTTGTCTTGTCCCTTGAACACAGCTACATGAACAACAAAGCGTTTAGAACTCCTTGGAAGTCGATTGGAGGATTAACAGAACAATCTGCATAATCTGAGGGAGAGAACACAGGAGGTACCTGGTGCCGTGAGGTGAGTGGGGGAGGGGTAGAGAGAGAAGAGAGAGAGAGAGAGAGAGAGGATTCCTAGCAGGACTCTTCCTTGAAAGTGTGGAGTCCCACGCATGGCTTAAACTTAGGAACCGTGAGATCATGACCTGAGCCAAAATCAAGAGTTGGACACTTAACCAACTGAGCCACCCAGGCAAAACTTATATATCGTGATTGTGTATGCGTCTAGGTATACACACATACATATATGCGAGTGTAAGTGCTCTTGGTATAAATCATACATTTTTAGTGTTACTGCATAAGTGATATAAAATTGAATATAACTATACACTCATACTAATGCATGATTACTACTTTAAGTAACCTCCAGAATCATACTTTCATTCAGTTATTTGCATTCATATAGTTTTTAACTTTGTTCTGAGTGATGTGCCATGCTAATGTTGGATATTAGTATTAACAAGCATAGAAGGTAAATTTTCCATTGGACTAAAAACATACAAAGCAAATGATTTGTATTGTTAAGTTATACATGCCTATATGTATACTGATATACATTATAAACATGATATTAAAACGTTAAAACATTTAAAACTAAATAAGTATGTTTTATCTTATATTGAAAGATGTCACAGAACAATACAATAAATGCTCATCTAGATTCACCTAGATTCATCAAATGATATTTTGCCACACTTGATCTCCTTCTCTCTCTCTCTTTCTCTCTCTCTTTTCCTCTTTCTGTCTACACACACACACACACACACACACACACACTCCTTTTACTCAGCCATCCAAATATTAGGCTACATACATGAGGACACTTTACTCCTAAAAACAGTTCTTAAGAACAGGGGAATGGGGCGCCTGGGTGGCTGAGTCGGTTGAGCCTCCGACTTTGGCTCAGGTCATGATCTCACGGTTCGTGGGTTCCAGCCCCGAGTTGGGCTCTGGGCTGACAGCTGGGAGCCTGGAGCCTGCTTCGGATTATGTGTTTCCCTCTCTCTCTGCCCCTCCCCCGCTCATTCTCTGTCTCTGTCTCTCTCTCAAAAATAAATAAACATTAAAAAAAATTAAAAAAACCCCAGGGGATTCTGCTACACAACTATACCACTACTCCACACCTAAGAAAATCACTATTAGTTTGATAACCACATCCAACATGCAGTTCATATCCAAACTTCCTAAATTGTTTCATCATATCATTTTTTTTACTAGTTGTTCTTTTTTTTCAATCCAGGATCCAATCAGCGTTGATATACTGATTTGGCTCTTATGTCTGTTCATTCAGACTCCCCCAGTTTTCATCTGGACCAGTGCTTCCTCTGTGTATAATATTAAATCCTTGGAAGAGTTCTGAAGAACACTTCATATTCCAGATTTGTCTGTTTCCTTGTGTTAAGGTTCAGGTTGGACATTTCTGGCATTAACACACTGTAGGTGATGCGAAATGTCTCCTGCCACATATCAGGAGGCAGGACATCAGGCCACCCCACTAGTGGCATTGCCAAGCTTGAACACTTGGTTAATGTGGTGATCTCTCCATTATAAAAGCAGATTTTGTCCTTTGTAATCAAGAAGTCATCCGTGGGTGGATACTTTAAAACTGAGAGACTCTCCTGTGCCCTAAGAACCTTTAAACTATTGTTTAAAAATCTATTCTGGATGATCATTACATTTTGGGTTACAAAGTGATAATTTTTCATATTCTACCAGTCCTGTACTTACTAGTAGATGAAGTGTTCTTTATAAATAAATGACAAAATTTTAACAACTAAACAAAATGACGGGGTGCCTGGGTGGCTCAGTTGAGCGTCCGACTTCGGCTCAGGTCATGATCTCACGGTTCGTGGGTTCGAACCCCGCATCAGGCTCTGTGCTGACAGATCGGAGCCTGGAGCCTGCTTCAGATTCTGTGTCTCCCTCTCTCTCTGCCCCTCCCCCGCTCATGTTCTGTTTTTTTCTCTCTCTCTCTGTCAAAAAGAAATAAACAAAAAAATAAAAAAAAACACAAAACTAAACAAAATGATAAAAATGTCACCGCCAGGCCTTAGTATCCCTGAAATTCTAATCCCAGCTGCTCAACTAGTCTCTCCAAGTTCAAAGGTAGATGATGGCATCCAAAAGTACCCGGGATCCTCAGTACTCAGTGCATTTCAGTGATTCACCCTGAGGTAAGTTGATAACATTCACACATCAGGCTGAGTGTTACTGCGTTTAGGGAGCCTTCCTCATTAATCCCAGGTGGACACAGTCTCTCTCCTTGGTGCCCAAGGTGTGCCCTGTACTAACGTCCATCAGAGAGCATCTCTGATACTTCACTGCACATTAATATTGTTATGGTTATTTCCTTCCTCTGGATAAACTCAGGGAGAAGGAGGACCTTGTTTTATTGATCTCCTTACCGATAGCACCTAGGACAATGCTGAGTGTCACACACTTAATTTACATCATCTAACAAAACTCCTGAGAAGTAAGTAGGGCACACGTCACCTACTTGTTTTACAGAGAAGGGAAGCCTTCTCTGTAAAACAAGTAAGTGAGAGGGAGGAAGTGAGAGGGAGGAATGAATAGGTGAAACACAGGATTTTTAGGACAGTGAGGCCATTCTGTATTACACTGTAATTTAATGGTGGGTATATATTTCATTATACATTTGCCAAAATCCATAGAATTGACACAAAGAATAAACCCTCACGTAAACTATAGACATGAGTGAATAACGATGAATCAGTATTGGCTCCTCAGTTGTAGCAAATGTACCAAACTGATGCAAAATGTTAATAATGGGGAAAAATGGAAGAGAATAAGGGGGCATATGGGGGACTCTATGTACTTTCTCCTCATTTTTCTCTAAACCTAAACTGTTTAAAACAATAGAGTGTATTAGTTTAATACTATATTACACTTATTTAACATGTACGAATTACATTAATATATTTAAATTATATATACACTATTCACAACAGTAATGGGGAGGGATGGTAAAGAAAAACCAGTGTTTGCAACATTCTCAGTGCATCATATGGTGAAATGTTCTTAAATCTGGTTTTACTGGGCTTCTCAGTTAACTTCTTATGTAAACTTACCCCTAATGAACTGCATTGCTTCAAGAGAATTAATGACAGGAGAGATCATATTCCACAGCAGAACTAAACTAGGGGGAGTTTCCTTCTCAGTAAGGTGTAGGGTGCGTTACCAGAGGCATACCCGTGGCTTCAGGTACTTCCTAAGTTAAACATGGGTGGGTTTACGCAACAGGGAAACCCAGATTGTCTTGCCCTGAGAAGTACTGACACAAGAAAATATTTCCATGGCTTGAGATTGGGTGAACTTGCTCTTCAAGCAAAGTTTCTTCTTCTTCTTCTTGTTCTTCTTCTTGTTCTTTTTCTTGTTCTTGTTGTTCTTCTTCTTTTCTTCTTCTTTTTTTTTTAATTAAAAAAATGTTTATTTATTTCTGAGACAGAGAGACAAAGTACGAGCAGGGGAGGGGCAGAGACAGAGGGAGACACAGAATCTGAATCAGGCTCCAGGCTCTGAGCTGTCAGCACAGAGCCCGACGTGGGGCTCTAATGCATGGACTGCGAGATCATGACCTGAGCCGGAGTTGGCTGCTCAACCGACTGAGCCCCTCAGGTGCCCCCCAAGTTTCATCTTCTGACAGCACCATCTAGCAGCAGGGATGGCACAAGGTACCCTGCAGTGGCAGTGGCAGTCACAAAAATCCACATTGGCCTGGAGCTCAGGTCAGGAGTTGTCACGGACAGGGCCTTCAGGGTCTCCCACATTAGCTGGTTGTGGGCAGCAAAGGTGACACGCTTGGAAACTAGGGCATTGTTAGGCCATTAGCTTATTTCACTTTTTTTTTTCCTTTCAAAGCTTCGTTGAGTCATGAATATTATGATGGGAAATTAGAAAGAGAGGAAGAAATGTCATGGAGGGAGGTTTTGTGTATGCTTTGAAAAAAGTTACACACACACACACACACACACACACCTGTCTATAGGATTTTGAACTATAGAACATAGTTCAAGACCTCTGGAGATTACAAGGCACGAGTGTAAGGAGGTGGAGTGGGTCATTGGCTCTGAAAAAAGGACTAGAAAGACATAGGAAGACCCTATTAACAAAGTTTTGTGTTTCGTGGTTGTTTTGTTTTGTTTCTCGGTGGCAGAAAAGTGGGGGGTGGGGAGATGGGGGTCGGGACACAATGAGATTTTAAGATGGAAATAAACCCATCTCTCTCCCCCCACCCCCCAGATCCCATATGCAATTTTTATGCCTAAAGCATATAAGAGTTTCTCCTAAGAATGGACCTGTTGGATCACAGGACATGCAAATCCTCAAATTTACGAAACAAGATCAGATTGTTTCAATCTTGTTTCTCGTAGTCTCTAGTGTGCTTTATCATATTCTTTGTGGTATATTTTAAAGACCAGAGGTTTTGAGTAAAGTCCGATTAATCAATTCTTTAATATTCTTAATTTAATTCTTTTTTGTGTCCTAAGAAATCTTTGCATGTCCTGAATATTTTCTTCTAGGAGTTTTGTAGTTTTTACTTTTCATTAGGTTTCTGATCAATTCAAGTTAAGTTTTTGGGGTGTGGCAAAGTATTACAAATCAAAATTCATTTTCTTCAATGCGGCTGGCATCTTTCATCCAGTTATTTTAGTATTATGTGTTCAAATGCCAAACCAAAACAAAACACTGTTCCTTCCTAATGGATTACTTTGGTATCTTTGTGAAAAATTAATTGTCCGTATGTTTGTGGATGCGGCTCTAGTCTCCTTATTCTCTTTTATTGTTCTGTGTATCTATTCTGTTTTGTTTTGTGTTTTAGTTTTTTTTTTTTTTAATTTATTTTGAGAGAGACAGAGACAGTGCGAGAGGGGGAAGGGCAGAGAGAGAAGAGAGAGAGAATCCCACTGTCAGCACAGAGCCCACTGTGGGGCTGGAACCCACGAAACTGCAAGATCATTACCTGAGCCAAAACCAAGAGCTGAATGCTTAACCAACTGAGCCACCCTGGCACCACTCTTTTCTTATATCAATACCTCACCTTTGTCGTTACTGTAGCTTGATAACAATCTGGAAATTAGGTAGGGTAAATTCTCCAAAGCTTTATTGTTCTCTGTCATCATGGTCATGGGCAGTGTTCCATGAGTGTGAAAATGAAAGATATAAACTTTGTTCCAAGGGAACTGGATTCTCTCTCCCCTCTACTGTGCTATTATTGTCTTATAGGTCATAATTATTTCTTTGTACATTCTATGTCTTTTAAAGAAGAGAAGAGAGGACAGACATAGAGTCTTTTATATTAATCCACATATTTACCATTTTTTTTTAAATTTTTTTTTCAAGGTTTATTTTTATTTTTGGGACAGAGAGAGACAGAGCATGAACGGGGGAGGGGCAGAGAGAGAGGGAGACACAGAATCGGAAACAGGCTCCAGGCTCTAAGCCATCAGCCCAGAGCCCAACGCGGGGCTGGAACTCACGGACCGAGAGATCGTGACCTGGCTGAAGTCGGACGCTTAACCGACTGCGCCACCCAGGCGCCCCATATTTACCATTTCTGATGCTCACTTCTGCCTGTGGATTTTAGTTAACTGTCTGATCTCATTTCCTTGCTCCAATATATCTCCAGTGCCCACTCTCACTTTTTTCTGCTACAATTGTCACAATATTTGGTCTTTATGTCATTTTTATAATTATTGGCTTATCCAATTATCTTTTAATTATTAAAAGAAGAGAAAAAATGAGTATTTATACTGCCCTTTATTTTTACCTATGTAATTACCAGTGTTCTTTATACATATGGATTTGACTGACTATATGGTGTTACTCCTTTCAGTCTGAAGGACTTAGAATTTCTTGTAATGCGGGTCTGCTAGCAAAAAGTTTGCTCAGTCTTTGTTCATCTGGGAATGCATTATTTCACCTTCATTTTTGTTTTTTTTTTTTATTTTTTTTTCAACGCTTATTTATTTTTGGGACAGAGAGAGACAGAACATGAACCGGGGAGGGGCAGAGAGAGAGGGAGACACAGAATCGGAAACAGGCTCCAGGCTCCGAGCCGTCAGCCCAGAGCCTGACGCGGGGCTCGAACTCACGGACCGCGAGATCGTGACCTGGCTGAAGTCGGACGCTTAACCGACTGCGCCACCCAGGCGCCCCTCACCTTCATTTTTGAAACACGGTTTTGCTGGTTAGGACTGGGATTAAGGTGAGGCAAGTGCGTCACTCACGTTGGGCACAAAATTTAAGGGAAACCAAAAATCTCAGGAATCAAGAAAAATATTCTGATGCAATATTTTAAAACCAAAATTGGTGCAGTAAAATCCACGATGAGCAAAACGTCAAAATTTCAAACAAAAGCAAGATGAGTATTACGGATTTTTCATTTCGCCTCAGGCTCCCATATAGTTTGGCACGGCACCTGCTGGCACAGATTTTTTACTCCTAGAAATTTAAATATGTAATGCCACTGCCTTTTGGTCACCACTATTTCTAATGAGAAGTCAACTGTTAATATCAATGTGGTTTCCTTGTACATAATTAGTTGTTTTCCTCTTGCTGTTTTCAAGGTTTTCTCCTTGCCTTTGGCTTCAACAACTTGATTATGATATCTCTAGATGTGGATATCTTTCTGTTTATCCCATTTGGAGTTCTTCAGGCTTCTTGGATATGGAATGATTTGCATCAAATCTGAGAAATTTTTGGCTATTATTTCCTCCAAAATTTTGGGTTTTTTCCTCTCTTCTCTCCTTCTGGGACTCCCATTACACATATGGGGGTATGTTTAATATGTTCACAGGTCTCAGAGGCTCTGTCATTTTTCTTTATTCTTTTTTCTAAACTTTCTTCAGATTGGATCATTTCTATTGATCTATCTCCAAATTTCCTGATTCTTTTTCTCTGCCCGCTCATATCTGCTTTTGAACAGCCCTCCCCCTGCCCGCCCCCCCCCCCCCCCCCCCCCCCCGGGAAATTGATGTCTCTGACTAGTTGTTTGTTTGTTTTAATTTTTTTTATTTTTAGATCTGGCTTCCTAGAATTTCCCCTGGATCAGCATAACTCTCAGCCTATAACAGGTCAGAGGTTTGCTTTGAGGCTTCTACTCTTTGCCATGGGCCCTGTATGTGGCTTGGGGAATGCTTTGAAACTACAGGCAGTTTACAAGTCTGCCCCAGATTTTACTTTCTGCGTGCACAAGGCCCCATGTTCAGCCAATGACAGATAGCCTTCTCCAGTCTTTCTAGCGTGTAAGCATGTCCTTGTGTATGAATGCAATCTTCCTGAGCCCTAGAAATACAGGGAGCTTACCAAGACCCACTATTCTATCTCATTTTCCAGATCTCCTTGTTACATTTCTTGCTGTTCTGCTAATCTGTTACTTGTTCCAACTAGTGTGATCTCAGGCTAACTGCAATGTTGGCTTCCCTGCATATTTGCCAGAGATCATTATTATTATCATCAATACCAGTAGGCATGTGTTTTTCTGCATTCTGTTTCAGATCAGTCTGCTCAGGCACTGAGGCTGCCCATCTTCACAGCCTGTTCTGCCCTGGTAGAACTCTGTGCCACGAAGCTGATGGGACATGGGTTACAGAAAGGATGCAGCCTCAGCCTAAAACTTCACAAATTCCCGCTGCTGGTACAGTGGTTCAGTAATTTTTGTTGAATCTATGCTTCTCAAATTGTTATATAACTGTGGTGAATTTCCATAGTTTTGAAATCATCATTTTTGAAAAACTGTATCTAGTTTTTAACATTACTCTTTGAGGCAAGTATGTGCTAAGCTTGCCTCTGAGAGGAGAGAATCTTCTTTATGGCCATTCTGGAAGTCCTCTGCAAGGACTTCCTTAAAGCCACACAGCATCACTTCTGCCTCATTCTATTGGCCAAGGTGAATCACAAGGCCAGCCATGTTAAGAAGTTGGGAGCATAAGCCCTACCTCTTGATGGAAAATCTGACACAGAGTTGCAACGCTAATAGGCAAGCATAGAGGTACAGGAGAACTGTTGCAATCATCTTGCCAGCAATCGCTCACAGTGTGAAAAGATATAGACTGAAAATAGAGAGAGAGAGAAGCAGAGATGTGTATATGGATCCAGATATGGATTTAAACATAGTATACCTTTATATCATTATAACTTCCTTATCCTTACCTAAATACATTGTGAGAAGCAAAAGGCATGCTAAACAAGAAACAGAAATAAAAGGAGTCATTGAAAGCAAAACCTCTATTTTAGATCTAGTTTATAATGAAAGTCTTCGCAATGCCCAAATTAAAGTAAATTTAAATAAAACAGCTTGAGAAAAAAATAATGTGTGCTTGTGAAGGGACATGAATCACCAAAAGTTCATATTCTGATTCACCAGGACAGTTGGCTATATCACAGTCCTAATGAGGCAAAATTGTGAAAGTTTCCTGTGCAGACAGAATCTATTTCGTTCTCCCTCATAACAGCCTGATGGGGTAGGTAAGTACTACTAATGAGAAAACCGACTATTAATTTGCTGACATAGCTGACAAGCAGCGGAAGCAAGATTTAAACCCAGACAGCCTGTTTCTACAGTCTGTGCCGCATTCCAAACAGTATTTTCCCACAACCCACTCTTTGGATTCCCTCAGGCTCATTCAAAGTCCTCTAGTTATATCTAGGAATTTGCAAGCATGTGACCCGTGCAGATAGGACTTTCAGCTGCTGCGTGATAGCCACCATTTTCTCTAACATTCCTGCTCTGTTCTGGTCCCCATGGTTACGGCCCCTCAATCGGCCAAGCCTCAGGAAGGCACTGGCTGTTGATGGTGTAGTACTCTACTGCTGACCCTCTCATGCCATTGGTCCTTATGCCCAGTTGCAGGTACAGCCACTAACACCCAGCGGGGTCGGTGCCGCCATCCCTGGCAAAATCTTCTGTTGCTGGCAGACGTCCCACCCTGTCAGCAAGAGTGCTGAACTGGGTCAGGCCTCTCTGTCTCTCTGTCACTGCATGGCCTCAGCCAAAAGTCAAGGTGGGCAACCTGAGTCAAACAACAGACACAGCTGTCTTCAGAAATCACCCTTCTCTTGATGTGGAGTACTGCGCCAGAATATACTTGAGGGCTCTCTCTTCCCTTACGATGACTTTTGCTTCAAGAGGTCATTCAATCCAGGGGTGCCTGGGTAGCTCAGTTGGTTAAGTGTCTGACTTTGGCTCAGGTCATGATCTCACACAGAGCCCTGCGTCGGGCTCTGTGCTGACAGCTCAGAGCTGGAGCCTGCTTCGGATTCTGTTTCGCTTTCTCTCTGCCCCTCCCCTGCTCACACTCTGTCTCTGTCTCTCTCAAAAATAAATAAGCATTAAGAAAAATGTTTTAAAAGAGGTCATTCAGTCCAGATGTAAATAGACTCTTGGTGTCTCTGCATCACCAGTCCTCAGTCTCTTGACTTCTTGAGATAAGTTTGAGAAATTCCCTTAAGTTCTATTAAATGTAAGCTGAGATCCCCCACAAAAATGTTATTTTAAGAACAGAGTGCTGTTTGGCACTGGTCCCTAGATGTGACTATGTAGACTGGGCAATACATTGACATCAAACTCATGTAACTAGCACTATTATCCATATTACATGAATAACAACAGACTTGAAAAGTATTTTTCTGGTGGTTCTGATTCTGATAAATGGTATTTTCATATACAGGGGAAAGAATGACTTTCACAAGAAATCGTGGGCTGACTTTCACCTTGATACTCTAAAAAAGTTTATGTTGGTATTGAAGCTTGGAATACTTCATTAGGGAGAGCTGCCTGTTTAGTACAATTTCCTGCTTCTGTATGATTTTCAGTATGCTATTGTTTCTGGAGCAGTAAGGCATAATCTCTTGGAATAGTTTGTATTAACATTTTAAAATAAAGCAAATTAACAAGTATAATTATGATTTTTGTTTTGGTTTCTTGGTCATATTCCCATGAGTGAATCAAAGCTGTTTCCCTTAGCTTCTTATTTTTATTTTTCCTAATATTACATCCACTTTTTACTTAGTACATTAGGGTTGAATCTTAGTAAGTGGCCAAAAGAATTGAATATACTTCATGCCATTATTTATTTTTACCTATTAAGAAATTTACTAATGAGTAGGCTCTCACCCTATTGAGGATGACAAGAAAAGCATGGAAAATTGAGTACTTAGTTTTCCTTTAAATCTGAGATGCTCATTTGTCTGATTTTTTTTATGTTTAAATTTTTTTATTTCTACTTTTATTTTTTATTTTATTTTTTTACAATTTACATCCAATTAGTTAGCACATAGTGCAACAATGATTTCAGGAGTAGATTCCTTAATGCCCCTTACCCATTTAGCCCATCTCCCCTCCCACAACCCTTCCAGCAACCCTGTTTGTTCTCCATATTTATGAGTCTCTTCTGTTTTGTACCCCTCCCTGTTTTTATATTATTTTTGTTTCCTTTCCCTTATGTTCATCTGTTTTGTCTCTTAAAGTCCTCATATGAGTGAAGTCATATGAGTTTTGTCTTTCTCTGACTCACTAATTTCACTTAGCATAATACTCTCCAGTTCCATCCATGTAGTTGCAAATGGCAAGATTTCATTCTTTTTGATTGCCGAGTAATACTCCATTGTATATATATATACTCCATCTTCTTTATCCATTCATCCATCCATGGACATTTGGGCTCTTTCCATACTTTGGCTATTGTTGATAGTGCTGCTATAAACATGGGGGATGCATATGTCTCTTCAAAACAGCACACCTGTCTCCCTTGGATAAATGCCTAGTAGTGCAACTGCTGGGTCGTAGGGTAGTTCTATTTTTAGTTTTTTGAGGAACCTCCATACTGTTTTCCAGAGTGGCTGCACCAGCATGCATTCCCACCAACAATGCAAAAGAGATCCTCTTTCTCCGCATCCTCGCCAACATCTGTTGTTGCCTGAGTTGTTAATGTTAGCCATTCTGACAAGTGTAAGGTGGTCATTTGTCTGCTTTTTTAAACATAATCTGTATATGTGGAAATACTAGCCATAGGTAAAGTATATAATTACCTGAGAATTTTATTTTTTTGAATTAACATATTTTAAAAAGTTATTTCCAATTCTGCAGTGTTTTATGATTTGGTTTGAAAGTGTCATAATTCAAGAACACTCACTGAAAAGGTATTTCTTTTAAAAATACAACCCACAAAGAACCAAGTCCCATGAATTCTGAAACATAGTATATTTGCTAAGTTAATGTCTTTTTAGTTCTCATGGTCTTAAAATTATTCACTTAGAAAGCTATTCTTTGAGTACAAAAGAAATATTACGAATGGTATTTTTTAAAATAGTAAAAGGAAGGTATAGTTGACATTTTTGCTTTGGACTATAGAACTATATATAATTATATAAATCATAATTAGGGGATACGTGTTTTTTTTTAATTTACAAAATGGTTGGATACAATTTCCATTGTAATGAGGCAGAGGAGACTACATATTCGGAAGGAGATTTACCTGAAAATAACAAACTGTTGGAATTCTTGGGATTTGTGTGCATGGGCAGTTCTGTTCAAATTAGTGCAATCTCTTCCTACCACTCCCTCTTAGTCTCATTTATTTTATGTGCACTTTAGGGGAAAGCATTTTTCTAGATCTAATGTTTTACATGGCTTTAAATAGTTGCAACTACCTTTGTGTAATAGGTCCTAAATCATTATATGCAATTGTAAGCATGTTTATGTGCTTGCACTGTAAGGTTTCGCAAAAGAAAGTACAAATAAAGTTTCATCACGTGAAACCTGCAAGTAAGTAATTTTAAATGGGGCAGATTTCCCCAAAATATCTATTCCAGGACTATTTGTTCTTGTCTTATTTTGGTACATATCTCTAATAATGCTTTAGCAGATAAAGAGATAACAGACACATCTTTGACTTCTCCTCTGCAATTGGAGGGTCTAAGTTTCAATTGCACACATAATAACTACCCCCAGGAGCATTCAAAAACATAACACTCACGCTCACGTTAACAAGAAGATCAATTCTCTGCTATGCTAGGTTCTGCCTTCCTTGATATATTCCAGAATTTCACAGGATGCTTACTTATTATGAAAGACCAGCTATATTTGCCTTTGGCTTGCTGCTAGAATCAGAACTCAGATTGTTCTGTCTCTGAGAATGACAAGGTCCACAAATGCTGTGAGAAGCTGGGTGTCTAAAACGTGCTACGCTGTTTCTACATGTTAATGGAGTTAAAACCTGTATAGGCTAAGGAAATTCTCCATTAATCCTAGCCAGCATTGGATCATGTTACTGGTGCCTTCATGGTGGTTGCTGCAATCACCAGAGTCGTTCTTCAAGGTGCAAGAAAGGATCGCCATCATCAAGCCACAAATATTAGCATTAACACTGGTCTGAGCTTCAAATGTGACAGTTCTTAAGGTCACTCAGACTACCGTCCTTTAGATATGAAAGTCCCACACTCCCACCCCATGGAAATGGATGACTAATCTGGGAGTGGTACTAATGTCTTCCAGCCATAAACCCAAACCTACAGCTCCCCCTGACTACACAGTTGGAGCACAGATCAGCTCACCAATTCCCTTTCTACCTTCATAGAAACTTTTTTCCCTAGGACCTTCCATGCCCTTCCCTGACCTAGTCAGAGCACATGGATCCATTAATTTTGGACAGTTTCTACTGTCATGCCTTCAAATTCACTAATCTTTTCTGCTGCAATGTGTGAGCTACCATTAATCCTGTCCAGTGTATTTCTGAATTCAGACATTGTAGTTTTCATCTCTAGAAGTTCAATTTGGCTATTTTTACTTCTTCCACATCTACTTAACTTTTTGAACATACAGAATATAGTTATAATAATTGTTTTACTGTTTTTGTCTATTTCTTTTTTAATTTTTTTTGATGTTTGTGTATTCTTGAGAGAGAGAGAGCAAGTGGGGGAGGAGCAGAGAGAGAGAGGGAGACACAGAATCTGAAGCAGGCTCCAGGCTCTGAGCTCAGCACAGAGCCCGATGCGGGGCTTGAACTCACAAACTGTGAGATCATGACCTGAACCGAAGTTGGACGCTTTACCAATTGAGCCACCCAGGTGCCCCTTGTCTGCTATTTCTAACATGTATGTCAGTTCTGGTTTTAATTGATAGATTTTTCATCCATCTAGCGTTCCTGTTTCCCACTCCTCTGCATGCCTAGCAATCTTTGACTGGATGCCAGGTGTTGTAAATCATGTTGAGTGCTGGATATTTTTGTATTCCTATCAATATTTTTGAGCTTTGTTCTGGGATATAGTTAAGATAGTAGGAAAACACTTCGATCCTCTGGGTCTTGTTTTTAAGATTTATCAGGTGAGACCAAAGCCATGTTTAGTCTTTGGCTAATTATTTCCCATGGCTCTGACTAAACCCTTCAATCTATCCAATGCCCTGTGCACATAGAGATTTCCCATTTGACTGACACTCAGGAACTATACCCAGCCTATGTGTGCTTGTATTATCCTCTCTGGTTCTTTCCCTTGTCTCTAACAGTTTCCTTACATAGATACACCGAGTATTGTGTCACACAGTCAGGGGGACACACTGTAGATCTCTGGGTTTCCCACTCCTCTTTGGTATCCTGCCCTGTGACCTCTAGTTGCCTTGGCTTCCTGGATTCTTAGCTCCATCTTTTCAACACCTGGAATCTGTTAGGCTCCTCCTGTGTTCCCCTTCTCTGAACCACGGCCTGGAAACTCACTTTTTCTGGGGAAAAAAATGGGCTCATCTAACTTGTTTCCTCTCTTGCAAGGGTAACTATCCTAAGTTGCCTGATGTCTGCTGTCCTGAAAATCATGTATTTCCTTTCTCGCCATTTTTTGTAGTTTCAGATGGAAGCATAAATCCAGTACCTGTTATTCAGTCTTGGACGAAAGTGTAAATCCACCCAATTTTGAATATCAGGCAGACTTCAAAAATTTTCCATCTTGGAAAGGAAGATCTGAAGAAGTGATGTTTTGAGATTGTCTGAATAAGAGAGCTAGCAATCTTATTAGAAGAAAGGACCTAAAGCTGTGTTTACATAGTATTTTACATAAGATTGAAAAAAATTCACATTCTATCAAAGAATGAGGGAGATTGTGGGGGGGGGCTAACCCTACTCTTGGTGCTGCCATTGGGTTGGGGTCTCAATGTTTGTTCCACCAATAAGCCCATGGGATTCTTATGAAATCTTTCCTCCATAACAACAGCAGGTTCAGACATCATATTTGAAAAGTTTCACCCACACAAAATTAAAATTGTACCCACCCCTTCTCAACAACTTCACCCGTGGAGAGGACAATACTTGGTAGTATGTAATAAATATATCAGGTCCTTCTGCCTTGGAACTTTGCATAGACTGGCTTATTAGTTGTGTATCTGGGATGCAGTGCAAAAGGGAACACAGTGTGAGGTACCTCAGGAGTGGAATGAAGCCAACAAGCATACTCCTGCTGAAAATATTGGTTACATTTGCCACATTTATTGCACTATCCATATTTTATGTGGCGATAAAGCAGTCCAGCCTGTGCCTTTATGAAGCCTGGGTGATTCTCCAGAGTAGAGTTGTAGGGACCATCAGAGAAAGACAGAGAATTTATTTTTCCTTCCACGCACGAGGACACACTGATTTAAGAAACACCTGCCATGGGGCGCCTGGGTGGCTCAGTTAAGTGTCCGACTTAAGCTCAGGTCATGATTTCACGGTTCACGAGTTCGAGCCCTGCATCCAGCTCTGTGCTGACAGCTTGGAGCCTGGAGCCTGCTTCAGATTCTGTGTCTCCCTCTCTCTCTGCCCCTCCCCTGTTCATGCTCTGTCTCTCTCTGTCTCAAAAATAAATAAACGTTAAAAAAAAAAGAAACACCTGCTTTCCACCTGAGTTCTTACAAAAGCTACAGTTTCTGGCACCTCTAAAGCAGACACCACATTTTGCAAGAACCCATGGACTCACCCACATGGAAATAAATACATTTTGGAGCCAGAAATAGCCAAAGGAAATAGCCAGAAATAGCCAAATGTTGAAAAAGAAAACCAAAGCGGGAGGCATCACAATCCTGGACTTCAAGCTGCATTACAAAACTGTAGTCATTGGGACAGTATGATATTGGCACAAAAACAGATACATAGATGAATGGAAGAGGATAGAGAACCCAGAAACGGAGCCACAACCATGTGGTCACCTAATCTTAAACAAAGCAGGAAAGAATATCCAATGGAAAAAAAGACAGTAGCTTCAAAAAATGGTGTGGAAACCATACAGAAAAATAAATCCAAAATGGCTGAAAGACCTAAATATGAGACAGGAAATGATCAAAATCCTACAGGAGAAAATAGGCAGCAACCTCTTTGACCTCAGCCATAGTAACTTCTTACTAGACAAGTTGCTGGAGGCAAGGGAAACAAAAGCAAACATGAACTATTCGGACCTCATCAAGATAAAAAAGGCTTCTGTACAGTGAAGGAAACAATCAGCAAAACTAAAAGGCAGCCTACAGGATGGGAGAAGATATTTGCAAATGACATATCAGATAGAAGGTTAGTATCCAAAATCTATAAAGAACTTATCAAACTCTACACCCCCCAAAAACAAATAATCCAGTGAAGAAATGGGAAGAAGACATGAACAGACACTTTTCCAACATTTATTTATTTTTGCGACAGAGAGAGACAGAGCATGAACGGGGGAGGGGCAGAGAGAGAGGGAGACACAGAATCGGAAACAGGCTCCAGGCTCCGAGCCATCAGCCCAGAGCCTGACGCGGGGCTCGAACTCCCGGACCGCGAGATCGTGACCTGGCTGAAGTCGGACGCTTAACCGACTGTGCCACCCAGGCGCCCCGACACTTTTCCAAAGAAGACATAATAGATGGTCAACAGACATATGAAAAGATGCTCAACATCACTCATCACCAGGGAAATACAAATCAAAACCACAATGAGATATCACCTCACACTGGTCAGAATGGGTAAAATTAACAACTCGGGAAACAATAGATGTTAGTGAGGATGTGGAGAAACAGGAACACTTTTGCACTGTTGGTGAGAATACAAACCGGTGCAGCCACTCTGGAGAACAGTATGGAGGTTCCTCAAGAAATTCAAAATAGAGCTACCCCATGACCCAACAATTGCACTAGTAGGTACTTATCCAAAGGGTACAGATGTGCTGATTTGAAGGGCCACCTGCACCCCAATGTTTATAGCAGCACTATTAACAATAGCCAAAGTATGGGAAAAGCCCAAATGTCCATCTACTGAAGAAGGGAGAAAGAAGATGTGGCATATGTATAATGTGGAATATCACTCGGTGATCAAAAAGGATGAAATCTTGCCATTTGCAACAATGTGGATGGAACTAGCATATATTATGCTAAGCAAAATAAGTCAGTCGGAGAAAGACAAATACCATATGATTTCACTCATATGTGGAATTAGAGACACTCAACAGATGACCATGGGGGAAGGGAAGAAAAAAATAAGATAAAAAGAGAGAGGGAAGCAAACTGTAAGAGACTGTTAAATACAGAGAACAAACTGAGGGTTGCTAGAGGGGAGGTAGGTGTGGGATGAGTTAAATGGGTGATAGGCATTAAGGAGGGCACTTGTTGGGATGAGCACTGGGTGTCATATGCAAATGATGAATCACTGGGTTTTACTCTTGAAGCCAACACTACACTGTATGTTAAATAACTTGAATTTAAATGAATAGATTTTAAAAAATAAATGCATCTTTAAATTTTTAAGGAAAGTTCACAAGAATGGCAGCTTTACATGCTGTGAGAAATATAGAAGTGTCTGACATGAAAGTGCCTGTGATCTAGGAGGGAAATAAGTCACATATTTATTAAAAGTAGCACGAGAGAAGGAGAGGTCAATAACAATATCACGTGGCAATAGAAGAAATGTCAAAGGTAATCAAATATGTGGTAGAGAAAAAAAAACGTTTTTCAGCTCAAAAGGCTGTGTAGTCACTGGCTGACATGGCTTAAAAAGGCCTCGTGGAAAAAAAATGAGGCTTATGCTGAGCTTGAGAGGATTTCAATGAACAGATTTTGAATCCCCCCGCTACCCCCTCCCCAAGAGCCATTCTGACTCATTTCCATAGAACTTGCATTTCACCAGATCACCTTCAGAGGAAAAGGAGAGTTTCAAGAAAGGGAGAGCGGCAACCATTATGACATTCTGCATTTCTCACAGTCGAAACGGTAAAACATTAAGTCCTAGAGAAAGGTGAGTCCCAGATGCTCCTGGTTCTCAAGCTGTGGCAGTCCCACAAAACTGCTTGCAGACTCTTAACCTCCACCAAGGCGAGGAAGGAGAGCCATCATTCACAAGGTGGGAACCGTTTCATTGAGTAGGAAATAGTGCGAGGAATCACCCATCATTCTGATCATTACCCGAGTCAGTGAACACGACTGACGGACAAGACCCAAAGCTGTTCCAGAACTGCTGTGTATGTTCAGGCCAGACTGGTAGCATCATTTTTCTGCTGTCTGTGGAAGTATCTTCTAGACTGGATGCCTGGAAAACTGCTGAACGCGGGACTGCTTGCCAGTGAAGCGGAGAGAGGATGCTGCTTACTCCTCCCCTGCCCCACCCCGGACACAGAAGAGCAAAAATGTTCTGCACGTACCAAGAGGAATTTTAATACAGCTAGAGAAAATGAAGACACATGGAATTGAAGAAATAAAGACAATTAAGCCCATGGGGAAGGAAAGGACAATGCTGTGTGCAAAGGCAAATTGGGGCAAGTTGGACAAGGGCGCGCACAGCCGGTGAGGAGTGCGGGGTGGGTATTCCAATTGGAGCAGGAGGGAGACGCTCACCCACTGCAGGGCTTGTAAGTGATCAGATTATGAGACCGTTTCTGGAGTTGGCTCGACTGTGTCATTAAAAATTTAGAGCATAAGCTTCAAAACATATTAAACAAAGATTGGCATTTTATTCCATAGAGTTATCGTCACCATTATAATTACTCTTCAGATTGAAATTTCAGGAAGTCTTTATTTTATTTCCCACTTCCTACAACATCCAACATTTAATGTCAACTTAAAATTTTTTCTCACATTTATCATGTAAATTTTCAAATACCGTGAGTACGGGAAGAGAGCATTCAAAGATATAATGCCAAATCTTTGTTTCTATTATTCCAGTGCCTGAATATTTTCAAACCATTTCTATGTGAAAAGTAAGTATTGATAATTAAATCCGGCAATCCCATTGTAATTTATTCCCCTTTTAGAACTAAGTACCAGTAAGTAAATGAAGTAACATTACTGTTCACATCAGAAGTGGATTTTTATATGTTCCATTATGAATATTAAGATGGAGACCTATCACATAGGGTGTTCATCAGGCAGAAGTGATTGCAAAATGAAGCATGTGAGAGACAGATAATCATATAAGTTAATATTGTTTAAATTGTTGTGTGTAACAGTCAACTTATGCTTTACTGCTAAAGGAATGCAGTAATGCAGATAAATGAAAAACACCAAGACATTATAACCACTATTCCAAACTGAAGCCAGTTCCTTTTTTTTAATTAAATATAATTTATTGTCACATTGGTTTCCATACAACTCCCAGTGCTCATCCCAATAGATGCCCTCCTCAATACCCAACACCCACTTTCCCCTCTCCCCCACTCCCCATCAACCCTCAGTTTGTTCTCAATATCCAAGAGTCTGTTATGGTTTGCCTCCCTCCCTCTCTGTAACTTTTTTCCCCCTTTCCCTCCCCCATGGTCTTCTGTTAAGTTTCTCAGGATCCACACATGAGTGAAAACATATGGTATCTGTCTTTCTCTGCCTGAATTATTTCACTTAGCATAATACCCTCCAGTTCCATCCACATTGCTGCAAATGGCCAGATTTCATTCTTTCTCATTGCCAAATAGTATTCCACTGTATATGTAAACCACATCTTTATCCATTTGTCAGTTGATGGACATTTAGGCTGTTTCCATAATTTGGCTATTGTTGAAAGTGCTGCTATAAACATTGGGGTACAAGTGCCCCTATGCATCAGCACTCCTGTATCCCTTGGGTAAATTCCTAGCAGTGCTATTGTTGGGTCATAGGGTAGATCTATATTTAATTTTTTGAGGAACCTCCACACTGTTTTCCAGAGTGGCTGCACCAGTTTACATTCCCACCAACAGTGCAAGAGGGTTCCCATTTTTCCACATCCTCGCCAGCATCGATAGCCTCCTGATTTGTTCATTTTAGGCACTCTCACTGGTGTGAGGTGGTATCTCAGTGTGGTTTTGATTTGTATTTCCCTGATGAGGAGTGACGTTGAGCATCTTTTCATGTGTCTGTTGGCCATCTGGATGTCTTCTTTAGAAAAGTGTCTATTCATGTTTTCTGCCCATTTTTTCACTGGATTATTTGTTTTTCAGGTGTGGAGTTTGGTGAGTTCTTTATAGATGTTGGATACTAGCCCTTTATCCAATATATCATTTACAAATATCTTTTCACATTCTGTTGGTTGCCTTTTAGTTTTGTTGATTGTTTCCTTTGCAGTGCAGAAACTTTTTATCTTGATGAGGTCCCAATAGTTCATTTTTGCTTTTAATTCCCTTGCCTTTGGAGATGTGTCAAGTAAGAAGTTGCTGTGGCTGAGGTCAGAGAGGTTTTTTCCTGTTTTCTCTTCTAGGGTTTTGATGGTTTCCTGTCTCACATTCAGGTCCTTCATCTGTTTTGAGTTTATTTTTGTGAATGGTGTAAGAAAGTGGTCTAGTTTCATTCTTCTGCATGTTGCTGTCCAGTTCTCCCAGCACCATTTGTTAAAGAGACTGTCTTCTTTCCATTGGATATTCTTTCCTGCTTTGTCAAAGATTAGTTGGCCATACATTTGCGGGTCCAATTCTGGAGACTCTATTCTATTCCATTGGTCTGTGTGTCTGGTTTTGTGCCAATACCATGCTGTCTTGATGATGACAGCTTTGTAGTAGAGGCTAAAGTCTGGGATTGTGATGCCTCCTGCTTTGGTTTTCTTTTCAATATTACTTTGGCTATTCGGGGTCTTTTGTGGTTCCATACAAATTTTAGGATTGCTTGTTTTTTTTTTTTTTTTTTTTTTTTATTTTTATTTTTTAAAAAAAATTTTTTTTTCAACGTTTATTTATTTTTGGGACAGAGAGAGACAGAGAATGAACGGGGGAGGGGCAGAGAGAGAGGGAGACACAGAATCGGAAACAGGCTCCAGGCTCTGAGCCATCAGCCCAGAGCCCGACGCGGGGCTCGAACTCACGGACCGCGAGATCGTGACCTGGCTGAAGTCGGTCGCTTAACCGACTGCGCCACCCAGGCGCCCCGAGGATTGCTTGTTATAGCTTCATGAAGACTGCTGGTGCAATTTGATTGGGATTGAATTGAATGTGGAGATTGCTTTGGGTCGTATGGACATTTTAACAATATTTATTTGAAGCCAATTCATAAACACAAAAATGTTTTTAAACCTTCATGTTAACTGTTCATTCATGTATTGCCAAATTTATCAATAACCTTCTATGTGCCAAGTACTGTGACAGAGAAGGAATTATTAAATATTGCAAAATGGTTAATCTTATAATAATAAACACGGAATTTTATTAAATGTAGTGGGAAGAACCTTGGGCTGGATGTCTAAATGTGGCTCTTTCCTCATCCGGCTTAGTGACCTTTGGAAGGTTACTAAATCTCACCTTGATTTTAGTTTCCTTATCAGTAAGTGAGATTATACCTAAAATTGCTTTGCAGCCTAAGTTGCCATATTCTTATGAAAAACATATTCGCCTTTATTTTTAAATAAGTTATGGTTGGATAAAGTTTTAGGACAAACTAGAAAAAAAAAATGGGTAGGCTCTGATGCTAATGAAACCAGGCTCATAATTTCCATTTTGACCTAAAGCCTAAAACAGACTCACACCAGCTTTGCAGACAAGAGCTCTGATTCAAGTTTAGGGCGTGGGTGTGACAGATAAGTGGCAATTCAACCACAAACCCAAGCCCTACAAAGATAGCACCATGATTTCACCTTTGTAGACCAAAGGACAACACTGAGATTCATTGATTCAAGTTGATATTCCATTATAGAAACTAATAAGGAAGTCTCTCAAGGAACTTGGTGAAAGGCAGAAAGGGAAAGTGGAATCAGGATAATTGCCCTTTTGGTGGCTACCTGGCAAGGTGCCGACAGTTTGAGAATGGTGACAGTGAGAAGCTGAGGAAACCGGGAGAAAAGGCTTTCTCTATGTAGAGATGGGAGGTGCGCTCCTATGTTATGTGGAGTCGATCTTGTGACCATTTGAGGGAGAAAACAAGGCACAGGTACTGTGCATTGTTCAAAGCCAATTTTTGTTTAGATCCTCAAACAAGAGATATTTATTTTGTGCCTTCTGTGTACCTGGCACCCTTCTAGCAATGGGGATACAAGGAAAAGTCCCCGCTTGGTGGAGCTTACATTCTAGTTGGGGAGACAGACAATACACATGAATGAATAACTAAGTGGAACAGCTCCAGGTCCAGAGAAGGTTGTGGAAACTAGGAAACAGCATAATGGGATAGAAAGTGCGAGGAAGGAGGGAGAAGGGCAGGAATAATGACACTAAGGTAGTCAGCAAAGTGCCTCTGCACAAGTGCCATTCGAGATGACGCATGAGTGGCAAGAAGGAGGCAGACTTGCAAAGGTGTTGGGGAAATGCGTTTTAAAGAAATAGCCCAGAAATGGGACTCTGGAGTGCTCAGGAAACAGAAACAGAAAGCAAGCCCTGGGGTGCCTGGGTGGCTCCTGGGTTAAGCCTCGGACTTCGACTTCCGCTCAGGTCCTGATCTCCCAGTTTCTGGGTTTGAGCCTCGCTTGCTTGGGCTCTGAGTTCTGTGCTGACAGCTCAGAGCCTGGAGGCTGCGTCCGATTCTGTGTCTCCCTCTCTTTCTGCTCTTCCCCGGTTCGCACCCCTCCCCCTAAAAATAAATATATAAACTTAAAAAAAAAAAAAGGAACAGAAAGAGAGCTCTAGACGATGGAACCCCAGGGGATGAAAAGACAACTTGTGGTACTTGCGGGCTATGGAAAAAGAGTTTCAGCATTGTTTCAATTGCATTGGGAATTCATTGAGAGTTTTAAGGAAGAAGTAATAGTACTTGCCTTTTAATTTTTTTTTTAATGTTTATTTATTTTTGAGAGAGAGAGAGAGAGACAGAGCATGAACGGGGGAGGGGCAGAGAGAGAGGGAGACGCAGAATCTGAAACAGGCTCCAGGCTCTGAGCCATCAGCCCAGAGCCCCACGCGGGGCTTGAACTCACGGACCGGACCGCGAGATCATGACCTGAGCTGAAGTCGGACGCTTAACTGACTGAGCCACCTAGGCACCCCGAGTACTTGCCTTTTAAAAACATTACTCCGGCTGCTGTGTATTTTGTATTGTGTGGGATTGAGAAAGGAAAAAATAAATTTTACACAGAAAAATTTCATAAAGCTTTTCTTTAATAAAAAAGAAAAATCAGATTTAAAATGTGAAACATTCACTCTATCTGCATGTGTATCTGCCTGTCAGATGTCTTCAATAAAGGCTTAATAAGGCACATTTGCTATGTACTGCCCTGTGACCCACGTTGTAAGAAACAATCTCCTAGGGAAGGAGTAATGTTAAATGATGCCCAAAAGAGAGCCCAGGATGGGCAGGGTGGGGGGATGTGGGAGAGAAGATTGGGAGGGAATGGACAACATTTAAAAAATTTAAATTTAAATGTAAAAAATTTTTAAAAAGACGGTGCTGTACACATTCCACAGCACTTTAGAGTAAAGAAAAGCAATTTCCAAAATTAGTTTCTTTAGTTGAACACATGTACCAGACATTGGACCAGATACTATGAACCCAAAACAGCAAGAGATACAATCCTGAAGTTCTAGAGTTGTGCTGTCCACTGGAGTAGCCACTAGCTACATGTACGTACAGAGCCCCCAAATGTGGCTAGTCCAAATTAAGGTGTGTTGCCAACCTAAAATACACTGGAGTTTGATAGCATGAAGAAAATGTAAAATGGGTCCTTAATTTTTTTATATTGAGTTCAGTTTTAAACTTTGAGTACATGAAATGATAATGCTTGGACCTATTGCGTGAATTCGATATATTACTAAAGTTAGTGTCGCTGGTTTCTTTTTCATTTTTTGAGGTGGCCACTAGAAAATGGAAAGCTACATCTGTGGCTCACATCATGCCTTCTATTAATCAGTGCTGCTCTGGACTTTTAAAATCTGAACAAGAAAATGGCAAGTTGAAGCCACACAAGACAAGCTCTGCCAAATGCAGGGAGGCAGGAAAGAGAAGCTGAGGCTGTTGGGCAGCTACAATCCATTCAGCAGTATGTGAGGGGGAGGGAAGAGTCTTGGCTAATACCAATAAAGAATTGTCATTCTCATAAACCAATCAAACACGGAAAGGAAGGAGGAGGTGCAATGTTTTTGCGGCGAGTGATGATACTTAGCTTTAGACAAATTATTACAGGTGATGGTGGGATACCCAAGTGCACACAGACTGGCATAGCTTTGACCTTGAATCTCAGGAGAAAATTGGGACTGGCGATGAAATTTGGGAGTTTTCTGAACAGATGTGGTGACTGGATTATACAAGGGGGAAGAGAAAGAAAGAAAAATGTGTGACTTGTGGAAGAACTACATTTAGGGGAAAAGAGGAGAGAAACTTAAGAAGACAGAATAGGGAGACGAAAACCAAAGCAATATAGTGTCATTGATGCTGAGGGAGAAAAGGGTTGAGGGCAAGGAATGGTTCATTCTTTTTTCCTCCAGTGCTTTTATTTATATGCCTTCAGTCTTCATTCACCAAACATTTAATAAACGCCTACTCTATGCCAGATATTGTGAGGCTTGCTGGAGACATGGCAATAAACATTGGTGGTGAAAATAGTATAGTGTAGAGGGAGGGAGGACTGGGTGAGGAGGCTATGACGGTGGAGAGACAAATAGATTCTAAAGCTTTGCACAAATGACATTTAGTCAACAAAGCTATCAGTGTATCACAGAATCAACACAAGAACAGAAACGAATCAAAATGGCATGAGAGGAATACTGAATAAGGCATATAATGAAGTTAATAAAATATTTAATTATATTTATGTTTGGCATATAGATATAGTATAAAGCAGGTGCCAAACCCCAGCATCATTGACAGTCGGACTGGCTAATGCACGAGGAGGCTGTCCTGTGCTTTGTAGGCTGTTTAGCAGCATCCAAGGCCTCTACCCCCTAGATGCTAATAGAAACCCCCTCACTTTCCCTCCCTGAGTCTTGGCAATCAAAGATGTTGCCAGATATTGCCAGATGTGCCCTGAGGGGAGGGCAAAATGTTTCATGGTTGACAACTACCAGCCTGAAGTAAAAATTCAGCAATTAAAATGATTATGTATGGTAAAGAATACTAGTTAAAATCATGCTGGAGGATATGTCCTTCAACTTTTGATAGCTTAATAAATAGAATTTAACTTCTTATTCATAGGAGGGTCCATTGGTAGTATGGAGTTGGGAAGGGGTATGTGATCATTGGGAAGTTGAGATTCTTTCCATCTTGTGACTCTTCCATTTTCAATATATGACTTCAGATTTCCCTGGGTGTCAACATTTAGCTGGCAGGCCAAGGAAGAGAGAGTGTGGGGTCACATAGGTGGTATTCACGGACCAGGTCTGAAGAGAATACGATCATTCCTTTCCACATTCTATTAGCTAACATGGCATTCCATTTCCACAGCAAAGAAGGCTTAAAAGTGTTGGCGCCACTGTGAACCCAGAAGGAAAGGGAAATGTGCTTTATGAGCAATTAGCCAGTCACTGCCAATAAGCCACAATTACCTTAGATCTCAAATGTAACTTTGTCCTTATTATCAGATTTGAATATCTACAACAGTCAACTTGATAAAATTGTTAGCTAAATCTCCACGTGTCTTATTGCCATGTACAGACACTGTTGCTTTAGGGTTGGCAGTCTTGGGTTTCAGTTGCTAAGGGAAAGCAACAAAACGAATTGGGGTTTCTATACTGAACAACGCACACTCATCATGCAAATAGTTTTGTAAGCGCTTAGGACAAATGAGCAATGCTGCCCTTCAGAGAGATGCAGGATGGAATATTAAATGTTATGACTGAAATCACAGATTGGATGGGGACTTGAACTGACAGCCAGGGTTACCTCAGGAAAGTCACATGGCTGACTTTCTGGATATGGATCCGGGTATAGTTACTTCATGTCTGTCATGCTGGAATTGAGACACAGGATCCATCCATCATCAGGAAAATGAAACAGCTTCATTAAAATCTTCTGAGATGATAACTCACTCGGCTTCTCAAATCCATGACTTATGTGAAACATAGAATAACAAATAGTTTGCATTAAACAGCATTAGTGTGGCACACCTCTCATGTTTATTTTTTGTTCTTTCACTAGGCTAATATTTCTCATCATTTAACTAATAAGCTAGACAGTACCTATACTACGTAGATCACCAAACCAATTTCTCAGCACCCCAGGGCAGGAAAAGCACCCTCAGGGCATTAGAAGGCACAAAGTAATGCAAGAGCCACCCCACATGTTCAGGAAGGGGCACTCCCGATGACCTGATAGGTTGGAAGACCAGATAAATAAGCATACCTTATATATTGGACCTTGTAGTACATTGCTTCTTAGAAACAATATTGTGATTTGTTGCCCAGGCTGGTTGCAAGATCTACACAGTCTCAATGTAACCAAAATACAAAATTATTCATGGAGGAGCCTGGACTAACCCACAAATAGTATTAAATTCCTTCTGTTACATTTGGAGGCAGCACGGTGTGGTAAGTAGCAGCTGGGGCTCATAATAACTAACTCACAGAACTGCTGGATTCATTAAAAAGACAGCAAATAAAAGACATCTGGTCCCAAGTATGTACCATGAAGGTTGGTTCCGGGTCATTCCATTTTCTTCTTCTTTCCTTCCACTTGAATGCAATTACATTTACTTACATTTGTTTCTACATTAGTCTGAAGTGCAAATAAAATGACCTTTGGAAAGCAAAATAAAAATATATTCCCCTCCCAGTACAAGTCTGTTCAGAAAACAATCAAGTTGAAATAGACATACAGAACAGTGATGATGAAAAATAAGCATAAACTATCAGCATGCAGCTGAATAATCTTTATAAGAACGTGAAGAGAGAAGGCACCTTGCCTTGGCTATGGCCTTCAGGTCTTTATAAAAATGTTGACAGCAATTGGCACAGTATTTTTCATCTATGGATGGCCTTTTTTCTTCTTCTGAGTTACTGCAGTGAAATATACTGCAGCAAAATAAATCCTACAATGAGGGGAGGACAGCATAGGGCAGACATGGCTAGCTGACCCCCAAAGATGCACGCCCCTCTCCTGAAGGGTAGGGTTGTTGGCTGCCTGCCTGTCCCAGCCTCTTGGCTTTTAAAGGGAGTCATGTGACTATTTCTGGCGACTGAGCCAGAATAATGCTTAAGTAACTCTTGTGAGCAAGAGTAATGCTTAAGACAAAAGCATACTGAAAAGAGTGATAAACAAAAACCAGAAGACATGCTAAGAAAAGAGAGCACCAACAGGAGAAACAACATCCCTGTTCCCCCAAGGATGACTTTGATCATTTTAATGCAGCTCAAGTCTTTACTCCCAAAGGAAACAACAATCAAAGACAACTTTATTTGATAAAATTAATGTGGTAATTAATAAAGAGATCTTCAAACCAATGTTAATAAATAAAAATTGGAAAATTATAGTCCTTTCCTCTGAAAGAAATAAGTGATATTCCTGAAGATGAAGAATGGATCTACTAGGATTTTTCTGGGAAACAGGCTCCCAAATCATCATTGCTAGTATAATTCACTTGGCCCTCTCATAGACTGAAAGAACATTGGGTGAGATGTTTTCCCTACATTAACATGATTTTTTGCAGACTTCTGCAGATAGGAGAGAAGGGACAGAGAAAATATTGCCAAGAATTTTGACACTACAAAGACTGGAAGGGAATGTTGAGTGAATTAAGAACTCTAGGAGGTTTTAACACTCAGAATATACAGCCATTGCTTAGTGCACTGAGAAAATTTATAAAGATAATTTTGAAATTCTTAGAACAACAGAAATCTAGCCTATATTATCACTATTTTTCTTTTGTTGCTTCTCTATCCTACCATAGTCGCCCAGTGTATTACTGCACATTAGGGAACCCAATATCAAAGTAGTTTAAAATTACAGAAATAATAAATCCTTTTGGTTTATTTTCTTTGCTTTTCTGAATATTTTCAAAATCTCTACATTCTAAGAACAAAGCAGGGGTGTAAACACATGCCTTTAGAAGTATATACTAAAAATTTTTTTAAATGTCCATATTTTGGGGTACCTGGGTGGGTCAGCCAGTTAAGCCTCTGACTTCAGCTCAGGTCATGATCTCCTGGTCCGTGAGTTCGAGCCCCGTGTTGGGCTCTATGCTGACAGCGAAGAGCCTGGGACCTGCTTGGGATTCTGTGTCTCCCTCTATCTCTGCCCCTCCCCCCTGCTCGTGCTCTGTCTCTCTCTCTCTCTCTCAAGAATAAACATTAAAAAAAAAATGTCCATCTTTTAAAGTTTATTCTAGAATTCCTTGTCCAGTAAATTTTTGTTAAAAATTAAATATTTATTGGGGTGCCCGGGTGGCTCAGTCAGTTGAGCATCCAACTCCTGATTTCAGCTCAGGTCATGATCCTGGTTTAATGGGATTGAGCCCAGTGTGGACTGAATGTGGAGACTGCTTAAGATTCTCTCTCTCCCTCTGCTTCTCTCCCCCACTCACATGCTCTCTCTCTCTAAAATAATAATAAATACATAAATAAATAAAAATGGAAAAAATTTTAAATATTTATTGAGTCAATATATATTTGTTGAATGACTGAATAGTGGCCTGCAGACACTTTTTGAGAGGTGGGTAAAGTGAACTGATTTTTTCCGGGGCGATCCAAACGAGTAAAAGAAACAAAAAGATTGTTGCTTGTGACTCGCGAAACCCTGGTGCCCGTGGGTCACGTGGGTGTTGACTTCATGAACACGATCTGTGTATCCCAGAAAAACCTGCAGAAGGCCATTCAGAATCAGTCCGGAAACAATACGGAATAGAGAGGACACAAGCCTGTTGTTTCATTGATTTTTATCTTATATTGAATTACATTTGGATTTATATTGAATTCAATTCAATATTTATATTGCATAAATTGATAATTATTAAAATTATGTAAATATTTTAAATTTAAAAATTTTTTAAATTTAATATTTAAAAATTTAAATATATTTAATTAAATATATTTAATTAAATATAATTAATTAAAATATTTAAATATTTAAAATATTAAAATTTATTTAAAATTATTAAAATAAAATTATTAAAAATTATTAAAATATCAAATAAATTGAATAAATTCAATATTTATATTGAATTACATTTGGATACGTGTTGGAGGTTTCTTCTCATCATTATCTTTGAAACATCCTTCTTCTTCCTCTCTCCCTCTCTTCTTCCTTGCCTCTTGACCGTCTTTTTCACTCTCCTCTTCCTCATCTTCACTGCAGTGTAGTTCTCCATATTGTGCCAGTCATTGGACAAATTCATTATGACCGGCCAACCCAAGTTCGGTGTGGCATGCTGAACATTTTCTGTCCTGATATGTGCAGCTATTTTCAACTGTTGGAAAAAGATAGTTGAGATCACTTAATCTGAAAACCAATTGAACCCCTTATAACTTTTGCTGAGGCCAAATGAAATATGAAGAATAGGAAATAAAATATCACTGACCAAGGTCACAGTGAACATCACCAGCATGGGTTTGGCCTTCCCGATCAGCTAAGTCATATGCAATGTCACTCTCCTTTTTCGACTCTAGTGAAACCTTTACCATTTGGAAATGCCTGGATTAACCATGGGTTTATAGAATTGACATGCCTGATAAGAGTGACCCTGTGGCAAGGCAAAGACCAACGGGTTTCCCTCCTCCCTGTTCCCTATGTTATACAGCCCGACTTGCAGATTCTGCTTCCTCCGTCATGACTCTAGCTTGTCATTATTGCCTGTTATTCTGCTAAACCATGGAGTTCAGCTCTGATCAACTAATAGGAGTAAAGAGCTAGACAAATAGTCACACTGTTGTATTAATTACTGACATTTTTGGAGTTGTTCCTAGTTCTCTGGTGAGTTGGCAGCATCCTATGTCCATACAAGTGCCAGTAGTCTCTGGAGTACATGTAATTCCTGGGACCTAACAAAAATCTTTAAATTAAAGCTCCAAGTGTAAAAGGGAGGTACACATTGTCTATTCAGTATTACAGTGGGTCTCTTGCATCAATCTACCTGCTCTGGAAAGGAATTAGCCAGGAAGTCCCTTACCTACTCAAGACCAGGTATGATTTCCATGTCCTCACCTCTAGGGAATTTCTTTCTGACCGTTCTTGAAATTTGAACTGAGTTTATTTTATCTCAACATTTCTGGCATATTATGTCCATGAATGCTTCCCATTCTGGATCCTTGGTGTTCTCTACCCTCCATTCTATTTATCTATTTGTTTATTCGATAAGCAAACAATGAACACTTATGCTCTATAGGGGACAGATATTGGACTTACTTCCCTGGGTACAAAATGATAACACACATTGTCAAAAGGTATGGGCAGGGGGAGTGTGGTCTACGATCCATAATGAATGGCTTTGCATTCACTCCACTGGCTTGAATCTGCTAAATGGAAACTGACCAGAGGTAGCCTTTTCAAGTTACCTATGTCTAATGCAGATTTTTCAACACAAGATTCATCAGTATAAACTGTTTAATCTAGGTGAGTGCCTATGATGGTTGATTGGTCTCCTTGTAGGAATAGATTCTCTTTGTCTCTCTCTCTCCTCCATCAGTGGCTGCCCTTGACCGTTGCTGTGGATTAGATTTGGCTTTCAAGATCAAGAGCCTCCTGCCACAGACTCGATACTTCAGTGTCAAGGAGAGGAAGGATAGCAAGTGCTACTGCAATGAAGTGCAGTGTCATCAAATTATGAGAGCTAGGGGCTTTGTATTTAGTAACCCCTAATAATTTGTTCCTAGATGTGTTCAGTGCACATGCTGGCTCTGCTATCCCCACGTAGCTGGCTGGATGTTTTACAACTACAACATCAGGCAACCCTCTAACATGTGATACTGATAAGATGCAGTGCCCTTCATGGGGTCTAGGCAGCCCTTACGGGTTGATACCAAGATGCTGTGGTAAGAACTGGGGCTGAGACTCAAAATTTACACAAATGGGTGCGTGTGGGTATGCACACACACTACATACATGGGTTTAAGGCATTTCATTTCCTCCATCAAAAATACTACATTTAAATAATGGGTCCCATGTGGCGGAATTTTGGGCAGAACGGGGGAGAGTTTTAAATCAGTTGACCATTCTTTTTTTTTTTTTAATTTTTTTTCAACGTTTTTTATTTATTTTTGGGACAGAGAGAGACAGAGCATGAATGGGGGAGGGGCAGAGAGAGAGGGAGACACAGAATCGGAAACAGGCTCCA
This sequence comes from Prionailurus viverrinus, assembly GCF_022837055.1. Classification (NCBI taxonomy): domain Eukaryota; kingdom Metazoa; phylum Chordata; class Mammalia; order Carnivora; family Felidae; genus Prionailurus; species Prionailurus viverrinus. Next base: position 113,297,120 of record NC_062564.1, on the reverse strand, counting down.
GGCTCTGAGCCATCAGCCCAGAGCCCCACGCGGGGCACGAACCCACGGACCGGGAGATCGTGACCTGGCTGAAGTCGGACGCTTAACCGACTGCGCCACCCAGGCGCCCCATTCTTTTTTTTTTTTTTTGACAGAGAGAGAGAGATAATGTTCATTTATGACAGGGCATGAGTGGGGCAGGGGCAGAGAGAGAGGAAGACATAGAATCTGAAACAGGCTCCAGGCTCTGAGCTGTCAGCACAGAGCCCGACACGGGGCTCGAACTCACAGACTGCGAGATCATGACCTGAGCCGAAGTCGGATGCTCAACCGACCGAGCCACCCAGGCGCCCCAGCAGTTGACCATTCTTAAGCCCCTTAAGTTCACTTTATCCCAAAAGTCTATTATCTACTTTGTTCAATCTAGCCACAAGCATAGGGCCTGGTGGTAACATTGCTGTCTTTCTAGGTGAGGTTGAATTTAAGAGCTTCAGGTGTGTTTGCCTCAGCTGAGACTTTTTAGAAATGCTTCCAGTTTAACACAATTTTATGTACATTCTTCCAAATACTTTTAATTTTAGTCATGATATTGAGATAAATATGATCCACATTTTCCCTTTCATCTAATGAAATGTCAGGTGATCTTTCCAATAAAAAGGGGGTTTCTTAAGGGCTAAAACACAGGGATTTGATTTTTCTTTTTTTTTTATTTAAAAAAATTTTTTTTTTTTACATTTATTTTTGAGACAGAGAGAGACAGAGCATGAATGGGGGAGGGGCAGAGAGAGAGGGAGACACAGAACCGGAAGCAGGCTCCAGGCTCTGAGCCATCAGCCCAGAGCCCGATGCGGGGCTCGAACTCACGGTCTGTGAGATCATGACCTGAGCTGAAGTCGGACGCTTAACCGACCGACCCACCCAGGCGCCCCGGGATTCGATTTTTCAAAATTAAACACACTATGATTTAAAAAGTCTAGGATTGTTTCAGAATGTGAAGTTAACAAACACAAGATGAACTTGTAATCTAGAAAAATATATCCCTCTTCCTTTTCTATTTTTACTACTATTTTATAAGAAAACAATAGAAATGTACAGAGCAAAATGGACTCTCTTGCTTTTAAAGTCTCCCCCCCCCCCCGCCCTTTTGTTTAGTTGGTACTTTGGAACAGTATAAAGTACCATTTCTCAGAGAGTTCCACGGAACACAAGTCCCACAAAAGTTACCTCACTAAAAATGTTCATCACCAGTTAAATGTAGAAATTATTCAATAGTATATCCTTGTCTGGAGATTTACAATGTATGTTACCATCTGGAAGCTCTGAGAGAATAGAAGGTAGTAAAAGAACAGTGTAGTTAGATGTATGGACTTTGGACTCAGACAACTTGGGTACAAGCTCCAAGTCTGCTATTTACTGATTGGGTGACCTTGAGCAAGTGCCTTAACCTCTTTAAATGTCAGTTTTCCCATCTCTAAGATGGCCATCAAAATAGTACCAACCTTACAGAGTTGTCGGAAGACTTCACTAATAGCTTCGATAACGTACTTAGCAGAGTGCTTGGCACAGAGAAAGCTCTCAAATTTTTGATAATTATTATTGTATTGTCATTATTAGAGGTGGCTTGGGGTCTACACCTTAGCTACTCATAAACATTCAGGTCTCTGCTGTGATTTCCATCTCGACCTTATCATTCAGAGGCGATAGATTTGCACAGATAATGGATCTCCCAACAAGCCAGCTTTCCCATCTGGAATCTGCTCCAAACATGATCTACACTTTGAAGTCTAATGAAGCCAATCTCACTCACAGGCAAACTGCAGAGAGGAGTTTATCTACACCAGTTTAGCTATCTAACTTAACAAGTTTATCTCCCTTGTCATTCTGTCCTTTCAATCCTTTCCTTTTTATTTTATTTACTATTATTATTATTATTATTTTTTTTTTACTTACTTCTTGTTATGCTTTTCAGCTGTAGTACTGCTTTGGCTGATTTTGTGTTCCCCTCCCTCCTTCTATCCAGCATTATACTGAACTGATTTCAGGCAACTTGGCTATGCTTTGTTAACCCAGCAATTTAACAAATAGTTACTGAGCACCTAAGTGGTCCTTGAATTTAGGTATCGCTTTGAACATGCAAGCCCAGGATATGACTCCGGTAAAGGCAGAGTCTGAATGTTTTCCTAACATGAGGTGGGGGGGGAACCGAAAAGAAAACAGCTTCTTTGGCAAGCTACCTGATTAAAGAGCTGAAATTCAAGAAGCCCTCTGGTGAGGAGAGAGAGACTGTGAGCACAACAGGAAGAAGCCATAGACCCAGTAGCAAAGGTTGAGTTTTCCTATCGCAAGCACACTTCTTTTTCCATACGCCCTCTCTCTGAAAGCTGCTGACAGAGCTTTGGCAAAGACTCATCCTCCCGTTCCCTGATAAGCTAAGCCCTACTTTATATTTAACTCACTCCTGAGCACGAGGGGTGGGGTGGGGATGCCTCGTTTATAAGGGGAGCCGTGACAGTCTTCTCGTCAGTCTTCTTCCTCCAGCTCAGCCTGTCTTCTGGAGCCCTTATCCCACCCCCTGGTTTCCGCCGTCATCCTTCAGTGGCCGGTGGGGAACGTGAGGGGAGAGGAAAGACGCAAGGCTGTCAGAGAGGGGTGTGGGAAAAAGGAACACAGGCTGCCAAGCCAGGGAATTCCTAACAATTTAAAAAGGAAGTCAGCTGACGTTAGTTAGTTAAATTTAACATCCTTTTATGTGCAATATTTGACTTTGGAAACAAAAATGAACTTTGCGGAGGAAGAGGCCTCCAAGAGACACTGCATTAAAACGAAACATGTGGCTATTATCTGTGCGGTGGTGGTGGGGGTAGGATTAATAGTAGGACTTTCCATGGGCTTGACCAGGTCGAATCACTCCAGCGGGGACGCTGGGCAGGGCACAGCTCCGGCTCCTTCCCACTCTCCTTCCACCGAGAGCCCGCCACAGGACCAGGGGGTCTGCCCTGCCAGCGAAGATGAAAGTGGGGACTGGAAAAACTTCAGGCTGCCGGACTTCATCAACCCAGTGCACTACGACCTGCAGGTGAAGCCCCTGCTGGAGGAGGACACGTACACAGGCAGCGTGACCATCTCCATCAACGTGAGCGCGCCCACCCGGCACCTGTGGCTGCACCTGCGGGAGACCAGGCTCACCCGGCTCCCGCAGCTGAGGAGGCCCTCGGGGGAGCAGGTGCAAGTCAGGCGGTGCTTCGAGTACAAAAAGCAGGAGTACGTGGTGGTGGAGGCGGGAGAGGAGCTTGCACCCAGCAGTGGCCGGGATGTCTATCTCCTGACCATGGAGTTCGCCGGCTGGCTGAACGGCTCGCTCGTGGGGTTTTACAGAACGACTTACGTGGAGAACGGACAGATCAAGTAAATATTAACTTTTGCTTCCTTTACCCTCGGCTCGCCTACTTGTTTTTCATTTCTTTTCCTTTCCTTTTCACTTTCCACTTTTTAATTGTTTCGTTGGTCTGACTGTTTTCTAAACTTGGTTTCAATTCTGCCTGTTCGCCTGGGAGACAAAAACCCATGCCCTGCTGTATTTTCAAAGCCTGTCCTAAAACTTGAAAGTATTGAGTGAGCTGCATGGAGTTCAAAAAAATCAGTGTAACTCTTTTGTTTCATCGGGAGAAATCATAATGTACTGCATCCTGTCGGAATGCAGAAACTACCTACAGAAACTACCTCAGATTTTTAAAATACACGTGTTTGGCAAATTTCACTGCCATTAGTCTTGGGCTGTAGGACAGTGATTTTAAACTGAACTTTAAAAAATGTATTACACTAAATTCAAGTGAAAGTCAGTAAATGTCAATTATAATCTTGAGTATTTTTTTTGGAGAAAAGATGTTGAAAGAGTATGTAGAATCCGTGGAATTGTCTCTGTGTCTGTATCTAGGAAGGAAGGCAGGATTATGTCTTTGTTTTATAATGGCCAGAACCATGTTTCACTGATAAATTTTTAATAAACACTCACTGAGTCCACCCATTAGTGGCAGCACACGGATAAATCTTTGGGCTTATTGTCCATCATGCAGTATGCAATGGTAATGCTCCATAAACGATATAGTGCAATATAAAAGATATATTAAGTAATTAAAGACATAAAAATATATTAAGTAATTAATATACGTATTTGTACATTTCCATGTTTAGCAAAGATGGTTACTTGCCTTGACAATCAATCAGATGCTATTACCAGAACTATGTTAAAGGCATAAACTCTCTCAATGAATTTTAAAAAACCCTTCACCCTGTGGGTGTGGCCCTTGCATCAGGAAGGAAAGCTGTACTGAGGTATCACTGAACTTGAAACTGCTTTGACCTTGCTTACATGGATTCTTGACAAGTAAATGATTAAGTGTCACCATTCACAAATGTGAGTCCGGGCCAGCCCACTGAATATCCCTGCCCTATGTTGTTTTAAGCATCTTGGAAACCATTGGAGCAAAGTAAGCCTTTTGGTCAAAATTCCTCCTACTGTTTGTCAGAGAGACCCAGGGACTAAAATGAAATGTTTAAGTATCTCTGTCTTACTGTGAGGTACACTAGTAAATTGAGCAGAAATGATAATTTGAGAAAATATATGGAGAGCACGCTCATTTAGATACGATATCTTAATATCGTTAGTAATAAAACAAGCTTCTTTTTGGCTGACATTTTTTTCTCCTTACAAAAATTAAAAATAATGAAAGCATGGAAAATTATAAAGATGGAAAATAAAAAAAAAATAAAGAGAATTTTCACATCCAGTGGTAACTTTGGTAACATGTTAATGAATATTTTTTAGGCAATCAAATTGTAATCATATTATGTCTATGTATCTACATACCTTTTTAACTTCATATAAGCATTTCCTCTCATTCTTCTATATTTTCAAGAATCTGATTTTAAAGACTCAGCATGCGCTAAATTAAATATTAGCAATGCACTAATAATAGTGCATTATTATTTAACCCCTGTTTCCTAATACTGGACATTTAAGTTGCTTTCAATATTACAATAAACAAGTCAGAAAAGACCATAGTTGTAAGTAAGCCTTTAAGTATATATCTGTTTATTTCCTTATGTTAGGAGATATCCAATAAAATAGAATTAATTGCGGGCTCAAAGAGTACAAATATATCGAGAAACTTGTAACATTTATTTTGCTTATTTCATAAATGACACACATTCACTGCAGAACACTTGAACCAGAGAAAATTGCTCTCACTCAGGTATAGTCATTGTTAATATTTAAGTAGGTATTCTTCTAGTATTTTTTCTGAGCACAGATAAACATGGCCTTATGTTGTACATAGTATCATGTAACAAGCTTTTAGAATATATCCCCCCTTTACGTGATTTGTAGATGGTTTAATGGATACATGATCATCGATTATATGAATATAATCAACTTTTCCATTAAATTTGGGCATTGGCGTTTCTCCTACTTTTTTACCTTTTTTAATAAATACCCATAAAAATGTAATAACATCCTTACAAAAATATGTGTAACGCTTTCTAATATTTCTATAGGAAACTTCCTAGGAAATTGGCCCAAACTACAAAGTACATATGTATGTATGCAGGTGTGTATGTATACACACATATGCATATATATAAGGCATGTCCATGTGTGTGCATGTGTCTCCAAACTGAATTTGAAAGATCTGTCCCAGATTTCCTTTCCACAAATGATGAGTAACAGTGTCTATTTCTCTGACCTTCGCTAGTGATTAAATGAGTTTTTAGACTTTCCAATTTGGGGGGGAAAGGCCTAGTATTTGGAAGAATACTCACTTTCAAGAGATTCTAAAAATTCATTAGTTAAGGTGAAAACAAGTCAAAACTTTTAAGTGATTGTTGCTAAGACGTTAAAATTGTTGCTTGGGTTGAGAAAACAATAGAGATTTCATCTGAGTAAAGCCAGCAAAATATTATAAAAATTCTGTGCACGACCGAAGGCCAACAAAGATGGAACAAGATTCCATTAATAAATTTCTGTTCTGTATTTCACAAGTTTAAAAAAGCACTATGTGCGAACATATATAGTATTCATTCAACTCTGGATTGTTTTACTGGCCAGGTAATTTTACCGTAAGATATATACACCCGAGAGCTGCTATTCTGAAACTCAGCTGTCTGTGATTGTTGTTCAGCAAATCTAAGTTACAGCAAGATTGGCGAGATAGGGGGGCTCAGGTTCTCGTGGAGGATTGGGAGCCCAAGGTTGTCTGCTTTTATCAGTAGTAGTTGACGCTATCACATTACACAGGATGCTGCCAGTTCTTCACTGCATACATGGTTTGGGAACAGTCCTGGCACGTACTCAGGAGCCTTAGTTAGGCTAAATGGACCCCTTTTTGTTGATCTTGTTTTGAAATATTTCAAGCGTATGAGGAAAGTCCATACATTTTTTATTCCAGCCTCTACATAACATTTTGACAATGCAGGCCTATAGGGGTTCTCATCCACAGTGTCCATATAAGGACGCAGGAGTGAGTTCATTGGGAGCAGCACCTTTCTTTCATATTCTAGAGCGAGCTGCGTGATATTTGATGCACATGCAATTTAAAATACCATCATAGCAGTATGCTTTTTAAGTATACAGTCCAATGGTATTTTCTGCCTCTTCTGTCTTATTGTAAAATTAAACTCCAGGACTGAGTACTGGCTGTTGCATATTATCATTGGGATATTATCGTTGCCACCACAACGCAAACTCAACACGAGTGTGCTCAGTAGCAACCAACATTTCCTGATGTCTGCATATACAACCAGGACTTGAACTTGAATGTCACAGAGAGGAACCAACCGTCTGGGCTGCTTTCCCTCAGATTCGGAGGCAAGAGGAGAGTTGGAGAAGAAGGTAGAGTCAGTTTAGAGCTCCCTGGCATTAATACCCACCTGTCATCTTGCTGGGGACAGAGCTATAGTGAGGCTTAGGAGAAGAAAGTTTGAGAAACGTAAAAGTCACTTTTTCCTACTTTCTGGTCTGTTCCTTGTGATCGGAAGAAACTACTTTTAAAAGGGTCAGAACCTTTGGAATGTTTTTCTGTGCATACCGCTAATACCCGCCACCCTCTCACTGTGTTGTGTAGCAAGCATTTCCAGTGGTTCCGTTCCCAAACAGAGTTGCCTTCTACTCTTGTCTCCAAAGTGTATACTGTTTTCTTCTCTCTAAGGGTCAGCATTTCCTTCTTGGTGTTTGAGCTACTCTCACACAGCATTTCCCAGCTTGCTGTTCCACAGAGCTCTAGTTGAACAGGATATTAACAGATATTTCCAGAACAAAATCAGGGGAGGGATTCTGTGGCCAAATCAGTTTGGGCAATAATACTAAATACAAAAAAAAAAAAAAAAAAAGCGTGTTTCCTTTTTTTTTTTTTTTTAACGATGGAACTTCTGAGAGACTTTTATAGAATAACATACATTATGAATCTCTAGAGACTGCCATGAATCTCTGGAGTATGCAGTTTCCCAACTGTGTGAGGCTGTGAAATCTTCTGTGGGTCCCTGAGAGCAGGGCTGTCCCTCTCTTGTTCACTGTCTAGCACACAGTGAATACTTCAATATTAATGAATATAAAGAAGCATTTTTATGTAGGCTCTCACATGACTATTGTCCTCTGGCACATGCTGGGACATGCTGCGTAGCCAGAGCCCTTTTCCCGTTATGCAGTCCAACGTCTACCAGTAACCTCTCTGTCTTCCCACTCAGTCAGGACGGACATTTTTTCTGGGTTCCTTTTCTCCCCATCTCCTCAGAAGGAAGAGGAATTGGTAAAAAAATTTTTTTTAACTTAGGACTGCAGTCTTCATATTTCAAGGACTGAGAATCATTGGAATTAGCAGGAATTACAATTAGAATTTACAAGGGGGACAGATGGAGGCTAGTTTGGGTTTTCTGGGTATTCACAGCATTGCTAGGATTGAAGCTGAATTCTGATATAATGGTGGGATGTCAAAAGGCAGAGGCAAGCAAGAACATAAAAGCAGATAAAAAAGGAAAGGCACAAGTGAGAAAAGCAGAGTGAGGAAAAGAAATTAGCTTGTAGGAGAGGTTTAGATGAAGAGGTGAGCTGGAGATAACTGGAAATTTCATTGCGGGGCGTGGGAAAGAAAGGCTAGCTGATGGCAGGCATGTAGGAAAAATTAACTAGCAGCTATTTAGGTGGATGGTGAGGGAAAGAGTTAAGTCCCTGCGGGGGCACATGGAAGATCTTGCAGTGATCCAGGAGAGAGAAGATGGGGATCAGGTAGAACAGTGATTTCAGGACAGACAGAAGAGGACACAGTGGAGAAAATCGTTTGGAGGTGACATGGTCAGGCTTTGAAGACTGCTTGACTGTGAGAAAGAGGTGAGTTAGTTATGTGTACAATATGCCACAATATATCACAGGTGTGATAGCTCACACCTTTAACTGATACTGGAAATAGAATGGTAGAACCTGGTTTGGGGGGGAAGGTCATGACTTTGTTGTCAGATGCCTATCAGACATCTAGGAAGACATGTCCAATAGGCATTTGGATACATAAGTCTGAAGCACAAGGTTAGGGCTTATAAGAAAGATTAGGAATTAATGTGAAAACATGGCAAAACAGAAACCAGTGAGGGGTGCCTGCGTGGCTCAGTCGGTTGAGTGTCCGACTTCGGCTCAGGTCATGATCTTATGGTTCATGAGTTCGAGCCCCGCGTCAGGCTCTGTGCTGACAGCTCAGAGCCTGGAGACTGCTTCAAATTCTGTGTCTCCCTCTCTCTCTGCCTCTCCCCTGCTCGTGCTCTGTCTCTATCTTTCAAAAGTGAGTAAACATTAAAAAAAGAAAGAAAGAAAGAAACCAGTGAGATGGTTCTAGTTAAGTGTGTGTGTGTGTGTGTGTGTGTGTGTATGATATATTTGCACATGCATGGAGATGTGTACTCATTTGTAGGTTTAATCTTGAAGTTTTAGTTGTAGGTCAGTTTGTTCATTATATTCTTAGACTGATATGTTGAGCTATCAGTATACCTATTATCAATAAACAATATATCTATTTTTGGTCTTGTTGCCTGTTGCAGGAGGCATGGTAATTTCCTTTATTTTGGAAGCAAGGAAACAAATTTTACTTGACCTTGAATGTCTTCTACATAGAAAAAAAGCAACTGGAAAATACATTTAAATAATTAACTGGTGCGGTGTCTGGGGTGGCTCGGTTAAGTATCTGACTTAGGCTCAGGTCATGATCTCATGGTTCACGAGTTCGAGCCCTGCATCGGTGTTTGCTCTGACGGCTCAGAGCCTGGAGCCTGCTTCAAATTCTGTGTCTCTGTCTCTCTCTCTCTCTGCCTCTCCTTCACTTGTGGGCTCACTCTCTCTCTCCCTGTCTCTCTCCCTGTCTCTCTCTCTCTCTCTCTCTCTCTCAAAACTAAATAAATAAATAAATAAGAAAGCAAAGCTAAACCATGATACATTTAAAAAATACTGGTTCATTCAAACCACCATGAAAATATGTTGGAGTCTGAATAATCTAGATGGGTTGTCTTGGCGCTAATCAGCTCCCCTATTTAATTCTGCAGTCCTTTCCTTAGTCTGCACAGCCTCTTAGCAATTGTGGCTGCCTCGTCTCCATCAGAAGGCCTTTGTTGAAGGTTTTCACACAGATCTTGCCATTGATTTTGCTGGTTTAAGTTACTAAATTGCTGAACATAGCCTGAGAGTCTTCATTGGAGATGCCAGATGATATATGAGGTAATCAAGGAAAAATTTTTTTAAGTAGATTCAGAGTGAACTGGTCTGTGACTTGCATCTCACCTCCTCTTCCTCCAGCTTTCTCTAAAGTCACCTTGATCTGATGTACTCTGAGAAGTCAGAGGGATTTCTTCCCTTTTGTGAATTAATAAGCTACACAGAATTGTATTTTTAATGTGCTGGTCTAGTAGGTGACTTATTAACATGACATAGAGAGAGGCCCCTACGGAAAAATGGTTTAGCTCAGCACATTTGCCTGGCATTATAATTATTCAGGACATGCTCACGAGTCACTCCTGAACACATCGTGCACTTGGCCAGGCTTTCCCCATTAATTTGCAGCACAACACAACTGATTCTAAAAAGAAGAGGTTTTAATCACCGAGTAAAACCTCCCCCAAGAAGGTATGACCTAAAATTGTTTTGCATCTTCTATACCTTGTTTAAAATTTGCATATATTTAGAAAACTTCAGTAACGTTGGATGACATTTAGCAGATATAAATAGGGGCTTTTGAGTTCTATAGGAGTTCATGAGAAAAAATAACAAGTTACCATTGAAAAATATTGTTATGTTGCCTACAGTATTTATATACCAAGTACTTTTGTTCCAGGACAGATACTCTTGTTTAATGAATGAATTTTGAAGTCTGTTCATTGTGGAAAGTGCATTAACATACAGCATAGTTAGCCTTCTAGAGTTAAAGGAAATAGGGTGAGGTGTATCCTAATCCCATTATGTAAATATGAAGGGAATTTCAAATATATTACTACACGTGATCTATCCTTTATTACCCCCACATAACCCTGTGATGGGGACAGATGTGCTTTGGTTACCAGGCTTTATAGATCAGGACACTAAGAATCAGTATGTTTTGTGACTGGCCCAAGATCGCACTTTAAAGGGCTGAAGTAGGATTGGAATCTAGGAATTTTTACTCTTAGAAGAGGGTTTTCCCCATGAAATCATGGGGAATAAGCCAGAAAACAATACGCATTTTGTAGCCCTTCTGCTTGTTGAGTGTCACTTTACCTTACATCAGTGTAAGTACAGGTCACTATAATTGAGCTACACTTGGTGTGATTAACGTTCACTGATAGGGCCACCAAGATAGACCAAACACAGCACCCAGTGACACCATCAACACTGTTCTGTTCCATTTCCAAAGGCAAGTCTGAGATACCCTAATTTAGGGAAGGATTTTTTGCATACAATCAAGCACAGCCTCTTTTAAAGAGAGAAGGTGAGGAACAACTGAAAGTTCTCTCTGTGGGTGCTTGGGGTGGGGGGTGGGGGTGTATGTGCTCTTGCCCAGAGCAGAAACTGAAACAGAGCATTTAAAAAATCTACCAATGGCTATTGCTTAGGACAGTGGAATCCCACTCCCTCCTCCCTCCTCACCCTGCCCCTGTACCCTCTCCCCTTCTTTCTTTCTCTCTCTCTCTCTCCCCCCCCCGCCCCACCCCCTCCCCCAACCCACTCCTATTCCCAAATTAGTTAATTGGCTTATTTCTGAGGTGTGACTAAACTGAAACATTCTTGCAGAGAGTGATTTTTTCTTTTTCTTCTGCCTCTGGAAGAAATCAGAAGCCCGAAGAATTCAGAAGAAAAGGCAGCTGACTAAACATGGGGCTGGGGCTTGGTGGAGCTGATTATAAAACCTTAGTACCCTGGGAAAGTGTGCAGGTTTCTTTATATCCTGATGTGTTTGTAATTCTCTACTGTCTGAACTGTATTAGAAACTTCAATTGACTAAGCTATTATCACAAAACTAATCAGGAATTACCTCTGTTGAAGAAGAATACATTCTTGAAGCTTTTTAGGATAACTATTATTTTGAACGAATTTCAAACTTACAGAAAAATTACAATAGTACAAAGATCTCCTAGAAACATTCTACTCAGATTCACCAATGTTAACATTTTGTCCTACCCCCCCCCACTCATGCCCCCCTTCCCGTTAGAGTATTTTGATACATTATTTCCCTTTACATTTTAACATTCAGTATATGTTTCTTAAGGGACATTCTCTAACATAACTACAGTGCAGTTATCAAAATCAGAAAATTTAACATTGATATAATATGATTATCCAATCCACAGTCATAATCAAACTTCATCAATTAACCCAAAATGTCCTTCTGAGCTATTTTTCTCAGTCCTGTATCCAGTCTGAATGCATGCATTACATTTAATGTTATGCCTTGTTAGATTCCTTCAAACTGGAACAGTCCCTTAGCCTCTCTTTGTCTTTCATAACCTTGATATTTTTGGAGAGTACAGTTATTTTGAGAATGTCCCCCAGTTTTAGTTTATCTGACTTTCCTCATGATTTAAAAATACAGGTTAAGCATTTTTTTTTTTTTTTTTTTTTTTTTTTTTTTTTGGGTCAGGCATTTCACAAAAGTGGTGCTGTGTCCCTCTCAGGAAATCCTATCAGGAGACAGATTCCATTGGTTTGACCATTATTAGTGATGCTGTCATTGATCACTTGCTTAAGGTGGTACCTAATACTTCCTCCACTGTAAAGTTACAATTTATCTCTTTGTAAGTAATTTCCAGAGATTCTTTGAAACCATTCAGATACACCTTTCCTCATCAAACTGTCACCTATATGTTTTGGCATCCACTGACAATTTTCTAAGGCCATCATTCCTCCTAAAATCACTAATAGGCAATCTATGTGTGGAAAAAAAACACAACTTTCCCTTCTCCTCACCACCCATAAATATCTATATCTGTATCTATATCAGAGTAAGGATTCATGGATTCTTATTTTAGTCAATGGGTTATAATTTCATTATTAATTTTGACATTCTAATTCTCCCAGATTCAACCATGGTAGTCCACTCAGGTGGGCCCCTGTGTCCTTTGGACTCGTTCCCATGGTTCTTTGAGAACTTCCTTACTTTTGGGCAAAGCAAAGACGTTCCAGGATCATCTTGGACTCTTGCTGACTCATCACTGGAATTGGCCATTTCTCTAAGGAGTCCTGGTTCCTTTTAGTGGGGAGTGGTATTTAGAACTCATCATCTGGGAACTAGCTTTGCTCATTTGCTCCAAGCTTGTCAGTGCTGCTACTCCCGCTCAGCAGAGCGAACTCAGTTTGTATTTTTATATCCACCTACCTATATCTACACACAAAAATCATTGAATTTACACCAAACCTGCAATTATAATTTAATATGGAGAGACATTCTAGTCTTTCCCCTTTCCAGATTTATAACTCTCTTCCCCAACAGTGAGAAACCTGCTTTCCATTATCCTCTTTTATTTATTTATTTTCATTTGCTCAAGCCATTAGGACACAGAGAATGTTGTTTCTGAATTGCTAACACATACCACTAGAAAACACAAACTTACTTACTGGAACTTAGTATTCACTTAGAATTATTTTTAGGGAAAATGTTCATATGTTAAACACACAAATCTAATGGACACAGTTCAATGAATTTTGACAAAAATGCACACATCTTTGTTACCCATATCTCTAATAAGATAGAAATTTTTTTCAGTCATCCAAGAAAGTTCCCTCCCTCAGGCAACAGTCTCCCAAAAGACAGACACTTTTCTGGTTTTACTTTTTACAGATTAGTTTTCTTGGCTGAGTTTTTTTTTTAATGCTTTTATTTATTTTTGAGACAGAGAGAGACAGAGCATGAACGGGGGAGGGTCAGAGAGAGGGAGACACAGAATCTGAAACAGGCTTCAGGCTCTGAGCTGTCAGCACAGAGCCCGACTCGGGGCTCGAACTCAAGGACCGCGAGATCATGACCTGAGCCGAAGTCAGCCACCTAACTGGCTGAGCCACCCAGGTGCCCCTTGGCTGAGTTTTTAACAGGAAATTATTATATCTAGAGAGGTTTTTTTTTAAGAAATTTAAAAAAATATTTCTTATATGTGGATGTTGACCTATGGCATATTATCTTTTGGATAAATTAATGTATATAATACATCCTTAAAGCCAAAATGAAATGCAGACTCTTAGCATGGCCTCTGCTGACCAAACTTCTTTGGCCCCAGTCCCTCTAGTTCAGCAGACACCTTTCAGCCACACTGGACACCATTCAGGTCCTCAACCACATGAAGTTCTTTTCCACTCTAGAGCCTGTGCACTTTTCTGTTCTCTCTGCTAGGATACAATTTTCTTATGCTTCCCCTGTCTGGCTTTTTCTCATCATTCAGACCTCAGTAAACCATTACCTACTCCAAGAGATTGTCCCTGACTATTTTACCTAACGGTGCCCACAACTTTTCCTAGGTTTTTCTCTGTCACTTCCCCTGTTTTATTTTCCGTATACCTCTTATCACTCTCCTATGTGCTTATTTAGTCTTTGTTGTTCCCTCAGCACCTAGAATAATGCTTGGCAAATGTATTTGTGTGTGTACGGCAGGGAGAGGGATGGGGTGGGTGGGTAAGGAGTGTGGAAGGAAAGGGTTTGATAAATATTGGATGAATGAATGATCTAATACTTTAGCTTCATATTCTTTATGATATGCCTGAAGGACAAAATATTTTCCTTAGCCAAATTATTAACAAATATGTCAACATTTCTGTCCTCCCCCTTTCTTTTATGCTTTTTACTTTGCTTACTCTTCTAATGAGCAAGTGTGCAATATTTTATTGTCATATAACTACCTTTAAAAAGTATATATTCATTGATTTTTTGAGCAGTTACTCAGAAAAAAAATGTTATTTCCACTTTGAAATGATGGAAATATTAAACATTAACATTTTAATTTACAAAGGCATTTGCCTAGTCAGAGCCATAAAAAATGCTCTTTTCAAAAGTGGGTTTTCCTGCTTTTCAAAATGCTCTTTTTTCAAAAGCAGGTTTTCCACCTGGTCAAAGGTTATTTCACCTGGGAGATTACTCAGAGCACTGCCTTTGCATAGAAATGAAATTGGAGTCTGTCCCCGGTGCAACATAAATAAGAAAGAATGTGCCATTAGGGACAGGAGCTGGGGACTCTGGAAGATACTCCTCTGCTCTGTGACAGGACACAGCTGTTCACTCTCAGAAGGACAATTAGAAACAACTCCTTGAGTTTGGCTTTGTTGTTTATCTACTTGTTGCTTGATGGCTTTTGAGTGGAAAAAGTGACAGTTCATAATTGGATTTATCTCTGCTTATCTACAGTTCACAGATTTTTAGTTATGGCACCAAAATATCAAACTATTCATATAAAATATCTAAATCTGGAAACTTCCAGATTTTCATTTATTTGTTGACCTAAAAATTCCAAGAAAGGCTTTGACAACTATTTGATAGTTTTCTGGATAGAAGGTCATTTTAAGACCTGCAATATAATTACATAGTAGTTATAAATTCATGCAGCTGTAATTACATAGTTGACTTTTTCTATAGGCATAGAAACACAGGGACTGTGATAAGAGGTGACATGTATTTTGTTTGTGTGTTTGTTTCTAAGGAGCATAGCAGCCACTGATCATGAACCAACAGATGCCAGGAAATCCTTCCCTTGTTTTGATGAGCCCAACAAAAAGGCAACCTATACGATATCCATCACCCACCTCAAAGAATATAGGGCAATTTCAAATATGCCAGTGGAGGTAAGTCCTTTAAAAATTTTTTTGTTTCTGCAGATCGTCTGTTTAAAATAGCAGGTAAATTATCTTATTTACTATGAGAGAACCCAATGAATTCTAAAATTAAATGTGCCCTCATAGTTCATTAGAGGCTTGAAAATTCATTTTGACAATCTCTTTTCTTGGAGTCCTAGAAGTCTTTAACCTGACATATCCTAGTCTAGTCAAAAAGCCATGGTTGGGTCCCAAGCAAGAGTGAATACAGTTGACCCTCATTGGCTGGGCTCTGCTTAACTGAAACAACCCCCTAGTCATGACAGACTAATGGCAAACTCATGGAATTAGAGACTGAAAAACATTCTTGGGCCCAGTGCCTATTCTTGATTTTCAGATAAATAGAAGCCCAGTGTTTAAGACTGACCTGCTGCAGAAATCCATCACTTAAATATTGGAGTAAAGAAGCCAACTCCAGGGAAACTCATGCCCAAAGATTTTCTAGTGAACAAATAGTGATCATGAAATGTTAAAAAAAAAAAAAAAAAAAGTAGGCTCCAGTAAGTTCTGTCTGTGTAATTACTGGCATAAGACTTTTTCCTCCATTACTGCCCCTCAACCACAGAAAGAGTCATGCAGCTAACTAAAGTTGGGGATTATTGTACCTTATACATACAATAAATGCACATATATTGACATGTAAAAGGGTCAGTCCCATCCTTATATATAATTGTCCTCTAACTGATACCAGAAAAAAACCCTGCTTACATTATATCTGCCATTGTTCTGATCCACTGTCTGAAATGTCATCATTGAAATTCATCCCTCTTAATGACCAGCATTCCTCAGAAAAGCAAGAACAAAGGAAAACCAACAAAAGCTTTAAGAGGGTTCAAAAGTAAATTGTCAGCTATCCATGCCTTGCAATGTGAATTAGTTGATCAATTTGTTTTATTCTGGTGTCAGGCACCTGAGCAGTTGAGCTTTGACTGGAGAAGAAAGAGAAAAGGATAAACTAAAAGAGTCTGGCACACTGACCCAAAAGGCTGGGCCAGGGTAAAAGATCCTTTCAATGTTTGGTCGGGATGGGAAGGGCAGGTGGGAGGAGAAAGGATGCAAACCTTACCAACTTCTGCTTAAGACCTCTCAGAGGACCTTTTCATTTCGCAGACTATATTCTTCACCTCTTACTAGTTCCAGACAATAGTCCTGGAAGAAGAAGGATATTGGGTCATTAGGAGTTCTCACTAGTAGTGGTTACTAGAGTAACTTTGCTGGCGTTCAGATACTTCTCTACAAGCACTTGCACACCCATGCTTGCTTGTCAATGAGGCATCGATTCTAGTCCAACCTTCCTCACTTAAGCCCCTTTGAAAGCTTCCCACTGCGGTGACTTACTGTGTGACTACAAGGCACATGGAAATATTTAAACAGTGGGTAGCACGAATTGGGCAAGTATATGTGGATGGAATATTAGGCCTGGTGATTGGGGAAGAGGAAGGCAAAGCCGGCATGGGCAGAAAACCAGACAGATGGAGTCAGTAGTGGCATCAGTAATGAAATTCTTCTGTCCGTGATAATCAAGACAGTGACTTTAGTGATGATACCTTGGGTCTTTGATGTAGGCATCAGAGATGGAAAAGAGAACCCAACATCCTGCTATGCCTGGTACAGCAATTGCCCTCCCTGAACAAACATTTGCTTAGTTCTTCCTTTGTGTGAGGCATTGGGCACTAGCCTTTTCTTCATTGACAGATCTGCTATCCCCTCAAATATCATGGTTGGGATTGTATATTTAATGTAGAAAGACAGAAGAATTCCTATATCCTAGTCAAAGTTGTGTTTTCCCTGAGAAACCTCATACAGTGTATAGTTCAATCACTCTTTCACAGGTCTAAAAATTAAGTGCCATTTCCGTTAGTCTTTTTCAATATCACCATTCATGGGTAAGAGGAAGTTTTACCCCTAAGCTTTGACAAAGGACTTCTGACTAAAACCCCAGGTTTGGAGGAATCATTTGTTTGTCTTGTCTGTGACTGATCTTTTGATAAATAAAAGATTATCTTTTGTTTTCAATAGAAAGAAGAGTCACTGGACCATAAATGGAATAGAACAACTTTCAAGAAGTCCGTCCCTATGAGCACCTACCTGGTGTGCTTTGCTGTACATCAATTTGACCGCGTTGACAGAATATCTAAAAGGGGAGTACCTGTGAGTCCCATTATATATTTTTTATTTTTTTAAGTTTATGTATTTATTTTGAGAGAGAGAGAGAGAGCGAGAGAGCAGAGGAAGGGCAGAGACAGAGGGAGAGAGAGAGAATCCCAAGCAGGCTCCACAGCATCAGCACAGAGCCCAATGTGGGGCTTGAACCCATGAACCATGAGATCATGACCTGAGCCTTACCTGACTGAGCCACCCAGGTTCCCCGAGTCCCATTATATTTTTAAAAATTTCCTACCTAGGGATTTGTCATTAATTTTCTATTTTTTTAATGTCCCCCCCCCTCCCCGACTTAACAGACTAAGAAAGCCCATTCGTCATCAGGGTCTATAAGCTTGATGATAGATGCACTGAAAATATCGAAAATCATAAGCTTAAAGGACACATGTGAAAAATAAACACGACAGACATAGGAATGAATAGTTCTGAATTCTTTCAAAGGGAAAATTCACTATAAATCTAAAGCTAGCTCCCAAGTATATCAGCACAAGTATATTAAAATATTTGAGCATGCCCAGTTTAGTGAAGTAGTTAGTATATGTGTTTGGGTGGGGTCCTGAATGGAGGCCAGAGAGGAAGGAGGAAACCATAGGAAGATGAATATCCTTCAAAGTTTGTGATGCCATTCCTATATGCAATTCAAAATAAGATAACAACAAAGTGTCAAAAAGCATATTTTTACAGTGTAAGAGATAAATAAGCTTTTAGAAATCAAGATGATTAATTCAATAATTTTCTTTTGAAAACACAAATACTTTTACCTAATTGTTCTTCTCATTCTGAAGGCTCCCATTTTGCTCATGCCCTAAACACTTGCTTAATCTGATTTTCTTTCCGTTAGTCCACCTCTGTGCTATCTATTATATATATATATATATATATATATATATATATATATATACACACACACACACACACACATATATATATATTTGCAATATAACTTTATAAGGAAAAAAATCATCACTCCTATTTTACAGATGAGAGAGTCGAAACTTAATATGTTTAAGTAATTTGCTCAAGATCACCCAACTGGCAAGTGGTGGATACTGTATGCTGCTAAACCTTCTGAAATATGATATTCTGAAAATATCTTTACCTCTTCACCAATCACTGGAGGGAAGGGATGAATTCCTCCATTTCCTGTGACACTATCTCCTAAGGAAATTTACCTTAATGTTGGTATAGTAGGAGTCGAGCGTGGTTTCCAGCATGCTGCCTTTACTGTAACCAAATTATAGCAAATGAGGGAATGTCCTAACACCTTTTCAAAGGGGTTGTATATCATGATGAATTTTGTCATCCCTTGCCACACGTGTTGCTTTGATGTGACCTTCAGTCACGATAAAGAGCACTGCCGGGGGCTAACAGATAATAGTAGGGGTAAGAAAGAAGTGCTGCTAGAAAGAGGAAATTGTTTTTTCTATATTGTGCTGAATGTCCTTGCTGGCACTCCTCCTGCTTAACATAGAGGTGAAAGCAGTAGTTCAGCTTGGTTTTTCTTACAGACTCCTCACAGTCATAGAATTTTTATCTGCAGGTGCTTTCTTCATCACCTGCAATTCAGTTGCATGAATGTTTTTCATCATGTGCTGGTGTGTTCTACACCAATTTTTTAAAAACCTAATGATTGCTTTTTGGGCAAGTTTTTTATTTTGGGTGGAAATGACAAGGCAAAGCAGAAGGCTTAAACAATTCACTAGTGATGATGTAATTGCATAAAAAGAAAATGTAGGGGCACCTGGGTGGCTCACTTAGGTAAGCGTCTGACTTCGGCTCAGGTCATGAACTCATGGTTCATGAACTCCAGCTGTATGCTGTCAGCCCAGAGCCTGCTTCAGATCCTCTGTCCCCCTCTCTCTGCCCCTCCCCCACTCATGCTCTCTTTCCCTCAAAAATAAATAAGCATTTAAAAAAATAATAATAATAAAAGAAAAAGAAAAAGAAAATGCAGTCAACTCATCAGCAACCGACAGCGTACTTGGAGTTATTTCCTATAGTGACGGTGAGTTTGCATTTCCAATGCACCTGGTCCTCTGACCAAGGATATTTATTTGTAAGGTGTGATAGTGGCTGGATGAGTCATCAGAGCCCATACCAGTTAGTTAGCTGAGCTCTAATGGTGGATTTTGTATAAAGGTTTTAGATGACATAAGGAAAATACAATTTGGCAGAAGATCCCAATGGTATCTTTGAGTGGTAAATATTTCTTAAGTATCAAAGCTGACTGCATACTATTCTGTTGTAAATTTGGTTAAGTTTTCACCATTTGGGTGGGAAATGAATATTGTCATAATATATTGCTTTCTGATGATCTATTTGGTAAAAGGGAAACAGAATGCTATAATCTCTTTGGACACGTCCCAGAGACTCTGGGTTGGGAGAATTCAGTGAAAGTGAAACATGGAGCTAAACAAAGTAGGGGCCCTTCCCTTCCACCCCATCTACAGAAGACAGGCAACCAGATTTTTCCCTCCTGCAAAATCTGGTAGGGCTGTTTTCTACAAAAGGTAGACAGAACCCTTACTAGAGAACTTGCAAGGCATCTAGTATGAATGCCAATTTATGGTAAATTCTGCCTCATTGGCATTTGAGAGGTTCCCTGCCTGGCTTTTCCTACCCACTCACTCTAAATTGAAATCTAACAGTTAACACTCAAGCACAGGTACCCCAGTACAGTCTCCCATTCTAGAAAAAATTAAGGGGAAACCGACCTACTTAAATATACTTAAATGTGACATCAATGGAAATGCAAACCAGCCTCAGTACTACATTCTTAGAGCTGAACAGACAGCTTAAGATAAACAGGCATCTGAGGAAAACAAACAACATAAAAGAAAATCCAAGGCAAATAAACAAAAAAACACTCTGGGGGCCAAAAGTAATGATTGGGGAAACTAAAGAGAATTCCAAAAAAAGCCATAAAAAATTAAACTTTCTCACCTGTACAACCTTTAATTATTACTCTCAGATTCAAGAAGATATGATCACCATAAAATAGAAAGCTATGAGAAAACAATCAGAAATCAGTAGTTCAAGTTTAAAATAAAACACGATTTCCAAAGCATAATCTGGCTCTGATCCCCAGTAACCCGTTACTAATTACCGATAAGCTTATGGCTTCAGTCCTGCCATCTGCTTTGTATTTTTATCAAGTTCATGGAGATATTTGTGTTGTTTAAAGTCCTGATATGTCTTGTTGGTTTCCCATTTTTCCATTGCATCTATCATTTCAGTATGTGGGGGTACATCAAATTTTTAATTTACTGTACCATCTTGACCCAAAGTCCCTATACTTCTATTTCAGTTTTTAAAAAATGGAACTAGGTAGCTTTTGTGTAATGCGATACTTTTAGTAGAAATTTCATGAATCAAAAGATACTTTGCTTCTGACAGTATTATTTTGGTACATTAATCACTTGCTATTCATAATCGGATTATATTGTGCAATCAACAATCAGTAGTACCCTAATTAAACCCTTGGGTATGTTCACCATTCTGGCAAAAGTTCCTTTATATCAATAAACATAGAATCCAGACCTATATTCTTCTGAATTGTTTACTAGCAGGTATTATTTACACAGCAGGTATTAGTAGTTGAACCATTCGTTATGCTTAAAATGTCCTTGCTGCTCATGAGAAAAAATTGGAATAGAGGATTCATCCCAAAAAAACTGTTAAGAAGAAAGGTAACTGAGTTTGGAAGGTAGCTCAAAAGACTTTTAACTTTGTATATTTCCTTTATTGAATATTATTTGCATGCATTTTGATTCAGTCCTGAAAAATAAAATTTAGCAATAATTGAGGCTAGCCTTTGATGGAAAGACTTTTTACAACTCTGTTGGTAAGAAATCTCCTGAGGACTTTTTTAGGTTTAGTTGATTGTTTCAGGGTTTTAAAGTCAGTAAAATCTTTAAGTAATATCTTCAGGTATTTATCCAAATAAAATGAAAATACTAACTTGAACAGATATATGCACCCCTGTGTTCATTGCTGCATTATTTTTAAAATTTAATTTACTATATTTTATTTATTTTTATTTTTAAATTTTATTTCAATCCAAGTTAATTAAGATATAGTGTAATAATGGTTTCAGTTATGTATAACACCTAGTGCTCATCCCAACAAATGTGTTCCTTAGTACCCATTCAGCCCATTCCCCCCACCCACCTCCCCTCCAGCAACCCTCAGTTTGTTCTCTGTATTTAAGGGTTTCTTATGGTTTGTCTCCTTCCCTATGTTCATATGTTTTATTTCTTAAATTCCACGTATGAGTGAAATCAAATAGTATTTGTCCTTCTCTGACTTTTTTTGCTTAGCATAATACATTCTAGTTCCATCTGCATTGTTGTAAATGGCAAGATTTCATTCTTTTTGATGGCCGAGTAATATTCCACATCTTTATCCATTTATCAGTTGATGGACATTTGGACTCCTTCCATAATTTAGCTATTATTGATAGTGCTTCTGTAAGCATTGGGGTGCATGTGACCCTTCAAATCAGCACATCTGTATCCTTTGGAAAAATACCTAGTAGTATGATTGCTGGGTTGTGGGGTAGTTCTATTTTGAATTTTTTGAGGAACCTCCATACCGTTTTCCAGAGTGATTGCACCAGTTTGCATTCTCACCAACAGTGCAAAGTGTTCCCCTTTCTTTGCATCCTTGCCAACATCTGTTGTTTCCTGAGTTGTTAATTTTAGCTATTCTGACAGGTGTGAGGGGGTATCTCATTGTGGTTTTGATTTGTATTTCCCTGATGATGAGGGATGTTGAACATCTTTTCATGTGTCTGTTAGCCATCTGGAGGCCTTCTTTGGAAAAATGTTTATTCATGTCTTCTTCCCATTTCTTCACTGGATTATTTGTTTTTTGGAGGGTGTAGAGTTTGATAAGTCCTTTATAGATTTTTGGATACTAACCCTTTATCTGATATGTCATTTGCAAATATCTTCTCCCATTCTGTAGGCTGCCTTTTAGTTTTGTTGATTCTTCCCTTCGCTGTGCAGAAGCTTTTTATCTTGATGAAGTTCAATAGTTCACTTTTGCTTTTGTTTTCCTTGCCTCCAGAGACATGTGTAGTAAGAAGTTGCTATGGCCAGGGTCAAAGAGGTTGTTACCTGTTTTCTCCTCCAGGATTTTGATGGTTTCCTGTCTTACAATTAGGTCTTTCATCCATTTTGAGTTTATTTTTGTGTATGGTGTAAGAAAGTGGTCCAGGTTCATTGTTCTGCATGTTGCTGTCCAGTTTTCCCAACACCACTTGCTGAAGAGACTGTCTTTTTTCCATTGCATTGTAGCATTATTTACAATAGCCAAGATATGTGAACAACTTAAGTGTCTGTTGATGGACAAGTATATAAATACACACACACACACACACACACACACACACACTCAGAAATATTATTCAGCCATTAAAGAAGTCTTGCCACCTGTTACAACATAGGTGGATCTCAAAGGCATTATGCTAAGTGAAATAAGTCAGAGAAAGACAAACACTGTATGATTTCACTTACATGTGGAAGCTAAAAAACAAAAATAAAAACAAACCAAAAAAACAGGCTTGTAGATACAGAGAATTTATTGGTTGTTGCCAGAGGAGGGTGTGGGAGGTACATATAATGGGTGAAGGGGGTCACAAGGTACAAACTTCCAGTTATAAAATAAATAATTTATGGGGGATGAAAAAATAAAATAAATGAAATCACTGGATTCTACTCTAGAAAAACAATTAGTACAAAATGTAGTACAAAATTATATGACTTCTGAATTAACTCCCGAACTATCAATAAAATGTACTTCTATTGTTTATATAGGAGTCAAATTTTGGGAAGCAATATCCTTGATAAACATGTCATTAACCTCTTAGGTTAGTTCAAAGTCTTCTATTGGGCTGTATTGCATTCCATTTTCAAATCCACAACAACGTGGATTATGAATATATTTTTAAGTTATAGGTTTAATACCCATACATTATAGAAAATGTGGGATGTGAGGGCGATCTGGCTGCGACATCTGTCACCCCATTGATCGCCAGGGTTGATTCGGCTGATCTGGCTGGCTAGGCGGGTGTCCCCTTCCTCCCTCACCGCTCCATGTGCGTCCCTCCCGAAGCTGCGCGCTCGGTCGAAGAGGACGACCTTCCCCGATAGACGAGGACCGTTCTTCGGTCAAGGGTATACGAGTAGCTGCGCTCCCCTGCTAGAACCTCCAAACAAGCTCTCAAGGTCCATTTGTAGGAGAACGTAAAAAAAAAAAAAAAAAAGAAAAGAAAATGTGGCTGGAAGAAAGCAAGTAGAAAAAAGGAAAATTAGGGGTGCCTGGGTGGCTCAGTCAGTTGAGTGTCTGTGTTCAGTTCAGGTCATGATCTCACAGTTTGTGAGTTCAAGCCCTGCATCAAGCTCTGTGCTGACAGCTCAGAGCCTGGAGCCTGCTTCGGATTCTGTGTCTCCCACTCTCTCTGCCCCTCCCATGCTCATGCTTTGTCTCTGTCTCTCAATAACAAATAAATGTTAAAAAAAAAAAAAAAAGGAAAATTGCCTATATTACCATATGTAAAAATCATTCTAAGTTATTAGTTTTGTGATGCCATCTGAAGTACATTTGACCTATGACCTCAATAACTTTGCTAGACTTTTTAGCTTGGCACTAGTCTTCCAGGAACCAAATTCAGGACAAATTAAATGGTAAGAGTGACCCCGTTCCTGAGAAACAGTAGGTTCTAATTAGGACTTGGGTTTCTTTGGGCTTTTGACCTCCGTCTTTTGTAAAGAGGGATGTGCAAAAAAGGAGCAGTTACTTTGCTAGAGATTAATTCAACTGTAGTCAAATTCCCTGGCTTTCATGATCAGACGGAGGAAGTTGAGGGGGACTACTCACTAAGAGAGGGTGGTATTGTCCATTTAATTAGTTTTATACTATAACCATATTAATTTGATTGACTCAGTGGAAGAGGTTGTATTGTGCCTGCTTCCAAAATGTTATAGGATGATTCCTGAATAGAATTATACCTTTGAATGAATCCTTCCTACTGCCTGTGTCTTCTTACTTGCTTCTGGCTTGGTCCATTTGTCTGGATTGGAAAGATTGAGGGCAGGGAATATGTATATCATGGGGCTTTTTAAAATAAACTTTATATTTTAGAGCAGTTTTTGGTTTTATGCCATGGATTTTAATTTATGCATTCTCCTACATGAAAATAGTCTTCTTAGAAATAAGTTTTATTGTTTTCATACTCATATATTTTTAAACTTCTTATTTTGAAATAATTTTAGATGTACAGGTGTTGCAAAGATACAAAAGAATTCCCATGTAACATTTACCCAGCTTCCTCCAAAGTTAACGTCTTACAAAACCATTTATCATACATTCATCGAAACTAAGATATTAGCAATTGTACAAAACTATTAACTAGACTACAGACTTTATTTTAATTTTACCAGTTTTTCCACTAATGTGTTTTTTCTGTTCCAGGATCCAATAGATGATACTACATCGTATTTAGTCATGATGTCTCCTTAATTTTGTCTAGTCTAAGACATTTTCTCCATCTTTCCTTGTTTTTAATAATCTGGATATTATTGAAGAGGACTGGTCAGATATTTTGTACAATATCCCTGAAGTTTTCTCATGATTAGAGTGGGGTTTTGGATTTGGAGGGAAAATACCTCAGAGAAAAGGTACACTTCTCATTAGATCATATCAGGGGACACATGCTATCAACACAACTTATTCTTGGTGATGCCAGCTTTGGTCATTTGGTTCAGGTGGTATCTGCCAGGTTTCCCTAGTATAAATTACTATTTTTCTTTTCCATATTCTATCTGTTACAAGTGATCACTAAGTATAGCCCATTCCCAAGAGGAAAGGGATTAAACTCCACTTCCTGGAGGGAGGACTATCAAAGAATTTATGGATATATATTATAGCCACCTCAGCAATTAATAAGTATATGCAGGGAGAGATAATTAAAAGTTATGTACATATCCTATTTCTCCTTAAAACTTTGACCACTCATTGTCATATTCGCCAGTGGATCTTACCTGTAGCAGTTCTCCTTCTAATGACAATTTTCTGCCTCAGAAGTGTTTTTGACATAGGTTTATTTTATTATTTTAAAAAGACATGTTTGCTGTGGCTTTGTAAAGTTTTCAGAATGAGTTTAATTTCAATAACATTTTTATGAGTTTTTTAAAAAGATGCCTTCCTTTATTGGAAGGGCTATTCGAAATTAATGGCTCTTAATCTTCCCCCAAAGTGTGTATTCAATCCAGGAAGCCATAGAAAATTGCTAATGATTCATATTCTTTATTTAAATTTACAAAAAGATAAACATAATACTAATTTAAAATATAAAATTCTATGAGGTAAGTTAGACTTCTTTAATGTTTGGTTTTTGTTCTAAGAAAATTCTGCAGCAGTTGTAATCATCAGGCACCAAACAACTTAAATTTTGACTCAAATGAACTGGCACAAGTAACTGTCTTGTAATTTTTTGAGGGAAAGCTGTCTGGATCTTCCTCTGTTCTCGTTCCTGTCCATTGTTACAGCATAAGTTCTATGGTTTGCTTTTTTTCTTGGCCTTCTGCTTTTTTTCTAAAAAGCTTTTTTCTTGCTTGCTTGCTTTCTATGTCTGTCTGTCTGTCTGTCTGTCTGTCTGACTGTCTATTTAGAGAGTATGAGCAGGGGAAGGGCAGAGAGAGAGGGAGGGAGAAAAAGAATCCGAAGTAGGTTCTGTGCTGTCAGTACAGAGCCTGATGCCAGGCTCGATCTCCCAGTGAGATGGTGACCTGAGCTAAAATCAAGAGTCAGACGCTTAACCTTAACCACCTGAGCCACCCAGCAGTCCCTAAAAGCCTTTCTAATGAGACTTTTGCAAGTCAAAAGCTTTTGGCTTTCAATTTTATTGTGTGGGCATGAAACGCCTATTTTGGAAGTGAAAAACTCCACTTTTTTCCCCCTTGTATTCTCTTAATATTCTACTGGTAATGTGGATATCGCTCACCTATAAGGAAGTGCAGACAAAGAAAATCACAGAGGTTAATAATTCAGTACATTACCTGCAATGATACTAGTCTTCTCGATGGGACGCATAAAACTCTCACGTGTCAAACACTGCTTCATATACTAGCTTATTTTATGTTCACAACCACACTAGATAGGTGCTGTTATTCCTATTTTGCAGCTAGGGAAAGTCAGGTGTCATTCTTAGGGTAGAGAAAAGAGGCAGTATGATACAGTAAAAACCAAACTTTGGGCTGAATCCTAGTCAGTTTTGCCCTAGTCTTCATTGGTCTCATGTACACACAAGGAAGTTTCTTTTTAAAACCCTTCAAACTGTGAAGTCTGATGTAGAGGTCTACAATTCTTCTCTAAAACCATGTGGCTAGTTGCATGTTAAAATTCAGCAATTTTCTGATTTGTGAAGGTCAAATGGTACAA
This sequence comes from Prionailurus viverrinus, assembly GCF_022837055.1. Lineage (NCBI taxonomy): Eukaryota > Metazoa > Chordata > Mammalia > Carnivora > Felidae > Prionailurus > Prionailurus viverrinus. The sequence goes on along the minus strand of NC_062564.1, from coordinate 113,270,185 downwards.
ATACTGCATAGTCTTGAATAACTACAGCAGGATCTGGGGCAGCACCTTACAGTCAAAGAGAAATACTGATTTCTGCAGCACTGTTTTTGTGGTGAGAAAAATAAAGATTAGAAAAAACTATCATTTGTTCAGGTCAGATGAGTCTGCAAAATTAGTTTGCTCTGAACACATAAAAAGCTTTATATTTTCAGAACTCTTTGGATTTTATCATTGTGAAAACTGGAGTAGTGAAACTTGTCAGTGATGCAAAATATTCTATTACTGTTAATAGTCTCAGATTCACAGAAGTGATGCATAGAGTGACACACTGCATGGAAAGTGCTTCTTCCATTACCTGGAAATTTTAAAGTACTCCGTGGGACTAATGATTAATCATAATGATGACACATAAAGGAAATGGCAGCAACCAATCAGGTTCCTAATTCTCATGGACGTAAATTCCTCCTCTCAAATTCCTGGAGATCCTTGAATGAAAGGGACAATATTAAGAACTCTGCAAGCCTTCTTTACAGGCAGTTCCCGTATGATCAGAGAAAAGTAACAACAACAACGATAACTCAGATGTATCACTCTTCCCAAAAGAATAATCAGCTGAATATATGCATTAGAAGGCACAGACTTTAAATAGGACACTAGCTCCATAGATTCAGTATTTTGAGATATGACTCATGGTATCCAACAGTGGTATACCTTGGTCATTTAATTTACTTGGGGAACTTGCCTCTGCAAACTAAATATATGCATACAAATTAGGTTCTTAGAGCCTTACAAACTTTGTATTTATATATAAGGTTGTAAAGCTTGTATATAAACTTGATATTTGACCTTTAATAGAGTCCTTGAATAATAAAAGATATATGACTCAGAAGGCAAGAAGAAAGAATATGCACGCATCTCTTCTTTCTCATTCCAAGCTGTTTCAATATTGCCAGTCATATACTTTAAAAAAATCATCACAGTAAAGCAAACACATAAACAAGAAAGATGGCAATTATTTCAAAGTGATGACAATTCGGGGTAATTTCCTGAACTCTGTCGTGGACAGATGGTGGCTGATGGTGGAGGAAGGCTAGCCACCTTTACTAAAGCCCACAGAAGGGAGCGGGAGATACAGATGGAGCATGAGTTGAAGATGAGGTCAGAGAGCAGGAAGGGCTGAGCAGAGGACAAGTGAAGGCAGCAGCAGAGGGAAGAACGCTTGAATCAGCAAATCTGAACATCACAGATGACCTGCTATGAAATGGATGCCACATGAGAGGATTTTGAAGCTTCAAATGGCACACCATGTTGGCAGTTGGCCATCTTTAAGAATATGGTTTTTTTTATATATAGCAGATAGGACACGCTTGTAGATAAACTTTGGCTGGTTATGTTACCAGATTAATGTCTGAATCTGTATATTCTGCGATTGCTTAGCTCAGTTGATCAGAGCAATGGTCATAAAATATGATCGATGACCCTTCAAAATAAGGGTCATGGATCCCATGTGATCTTCAGACTGGTTAGACTATGAAGACAGAACATAGCTCTGGGGGCTTGAGTTTCTCAGAAACAAAAGAAGAAAGGACTACTTTCATTGATTGAATCCACATTAATATCAATCTACCAACAGAAGTCTAGAGAGTGAGAAAAAACAGAATATGTTGTCTCAGAAGCATTGTGCTTAAAGGGAGTTGATCCACTAGCATGGGAAAGAAGATCTGGTATAAAGAGCACAGTCTTTCTCTTCCCCATTTTCCACCTGGGGTTCCCACTGTTATCTCTTCTTCCTCTTAACTCTCAACGGTGAGTCTAGGGACTCACTGTTATCGCTTCTTCCTCTTTCTCCCTCTTTCTCAACATTTCATTGTTCAAACATTATGTGTGGCACAGAAGTAGGGTGTCAATAACAGTGGAGGAAGTCATGATGGAACTATCTTCCTGAAGTTTTTTAATGAGAATAGATGTAGTAGAAATTCTGAGGGAGTTTTGACACCCTAATTAATTCACAGATGAAAAATTCTCAGAATTTCTGCATCTAATGGAGCCATCCTGTCTAGTCATGATAGTTTTGATTTTACAGGGGGCAACTACCTCTGCTCTATACAGTGGCCACCGACTGGATCCTTAGTTTCACTGAACTTCTTGGAAAATGCATGTCATTGTTTCCATAGAAAGAGAAAACAGTGAGAAAATGTATCATCTATCCTGACAGCTGAAAAAAAACCAAAAACAAACCTCAAAGGATGTTGTGATGATAGTTGTGTGAATAGTGTTGCCTTTAGAGATGAAGATGAACACATCTTTACTTTTGCAAATAAAGCAAGAATGTCAATGACCCAGTGGATGTGGGAACAGTGAACCAGCACTGGTAATTTCAGGGATGATCTTTCAGTACTTGTCCTTTATTTGCTTTTTACAAAATGTTTATTTATTTTGAAAATGAGAGTGTGTGTGCGCGCACATGAGTCGGGGAGGGGTGGAACAAGAGGGGGAGAGAGAATCCCAAGCAGGCTCTGAGTTGTCAGCACAGAGCCTGACTCAAGACTCGATCCCACTAACCATGAGATCATGACCTGAGCCGAAATTAAGAGTCAGATGCTTTACTGACTGAGCCACCCAGGCACTCTGGTATTTGTCCATTAAATTATTGGATCTTTCCACTGTTGTTCACAGCTGAGAAAAAATGGCTCAAGATCCGTGCCTATAAGAATACCAAAATTAACAATGCTTTTGGCATAATAAAGGAAGAAAGTAGGCATAATTTCTCTTTCTTTTTTCCTTTTTTAAAATTATGGGTCACCTGTGCCATTAGGTAGATGGGATTGGATTTACCAAATGACTGCATATTTTGCTTTACTTGAGGGTTTTGAATCTGGCCATAAATTTAGCAAGTACGCTTCACTTGAATTCCTCAAAGTTACTTTTAAAAGACTTTTTTTAGGGAAGTTTTTAAGTGTACAATTAAATTGAAGGGAGGGTATGAAGATTTTACATATACCTCCTGCCCCCACATATGCATCCCTTACCCCATTATCACTATCACTCCTCCAAATAGTACATTTTTTTTTTTTTTACCAAAGATGAACCTACATTGACACATCATAATATCCAAAATCCATAGTTTACCATAGGGTTCGCTCTTGGCATTGTACATTCTATGGATTTGGACAAATGTATAATGTTATTTTTGTATCATTGTTATATCCTACAGATTACTTTCACTGCCCCAAAAATCCTCTGTTGTCCATTTATTCATATTTCCTTCTTCCTCCACTTCCTAACCCCTAGCGACTACTGATCTCCTTATTGTCTCCATAGTTTTGCCTCTTCCAAAATTAATATAGTTGGAGTGATACAGTACGAGGCCTTTTCAGATTGGCCTCTTTCAGTTAGTAATATGTATTTAAGGTTTCTCCCTGTCTTTTCATGGCTTGATAGCTCATTTCTTTTTAGCACAGAGTAATATTCCATTGTCTGGATGGGCCACAGTTTATTTATCTATTGAAGGACATCTTGGTTGCTTCCAAGTGTTGGGAATTGTGAGTGAAGCCGCTATAAACATTTACGTGCAAGTATTTGTTGGACATGTTTTAAAATCTTTAGGTAAATACAAAGGAGCATAATTACTGCATCATATAGTAAGGGTATGTTTAGTTTTGTCAGAAACTTCCAAATTGTCTTCCAAAGCGGCTATAGCATTTTGCATTCCCAGCAGCAATGTATGGGAACTCCATGTCCTTGCTAGCATTTGTTGTTGTCAGTGTTCCAGATTTTGGCATTCTAGTGGGTGTACAGTCGTACCTTACTGTTGCATCTCCTTGATGACATACGATGGGGAGCATCTTTTTGTGTACGTATTTGCAAACTCTGTATCTTCATTGATGAGGTGTTTGTTAAGGTCTTTGGCCCATGTTTTAATCAGCTTGTTTGTTTTCTTCTTGTTGAATTTTAAGAGCTCTTTGTATATTTTGGGTAGCAGTCCTTTATCAGATATGTCTCTTGCAAATATTTTCTCCCAGTCTGTGGCTTGTCTTCTCATTCTCTTGACATTGTCTTTCACAGACCAGAAGTTTTTAATGAAGTCCAAATCATCAATTATTTCTTTCATGGTGTTGCAAGAAGTTATCTTCATACCCAAGGTCATCTAAGTTTTCTCCCATGTTATCTTCTAGGAATTGTACAGTTTTGCATTTTACATTTAGGTCTGCAATCCATTTTAAGTTAATTTTTGTGAAGGGTGTAAGGTCAGTATCTAAATTCATTTTTTTGCATGTGGAAGTTCAGTTCCAGCACCATTGGTTAAAAACATGATCTGTATTCCATTGTATTGCCTTTGCTTCCTTGTCAAGGATCATTTGACTATTTTTATTGGGTCTATTTCTGGGCCCTCTACTGTGTTGTACTGATCTATTTGTCTATTCTTTTGCTAATACCACATTGTCTTGATTAGTATAGCTTTATAGTAAGTCTTTAAGTCAGGTAGTATCAATCTTCCAACTTAGTTTTTCTCCCTCAATATTGTGTTGGCTATTCTGGTCATACATGAAATTGGGGGGTAAAAATTTTATACTCGGATTTGATTTATAAATCATGTCATAGGCACACAAATAGAGAATTGGTGTAGTTTGTCAAGATGCCTCCCTCTCAGAAAATTTTGAATCACTATATTTTAGACTCTGGGAGTAAAATAGTTAAAATATCAAAAGGGTAATTTGGACAGTAATGAATAGTGCAAGCAAAAAAAAATGTATCTAAGGGCTCTTTAGATGAGAAAATCACATGACTCATTTCCTCAAAGGCAGATTACACACACACACACACACACACACACACACAGAGAGAGAGAGAGAGAGAGAGAGAGAGAGAGAAGGAAATTGATAGAAAAATAGGTACACATAGATATTAAGAATATATGTTCTAAATAGAAAAAAGTAATAACATTTAAAAAATATATTGGACACTATGCCAACTGTTGCGACTTACATAATTTCTAGTTATTGAAATTACTCAGAATGTTATATAGCATAATTTCCTTTACACATCAGTCTCAGAGATGTGAAGTGATTTGTCCAAAACCATAAAGACCTGGGATTCAAACAAGTCTCTACCTGGCCCCAAAGCTCACCTTCTCTCCACTATGTTATATGTCATAGTTTTTGTGTTTTATCAAACAAAGAATAATTTTCACTGAATTTTTGTGTTTTGTTTAATAGCTCACTATATATGTCCAGCCAGAGCAAAAGCACACAGCTGAATATGCTGCAACCATAACTAAAATTGTGTTTGATTATTTTGAAGAATACTTTGCTATGGATTATGCTCTTCCTAAATTAGGTGAGACTCATTTTTTATTTTCTTATTTTTAATATTGCCTTTGCTTTCACCTAAGTTAAATCATTTCCTCCAGGTTTAGCATTTTCAGTTAATAGTCACCCCTTAGTCTTTTTATTATATGCCTAAAATATGTGTCTAATATTTACTAGACCCTGAAAGACGCATTTTGGATTCCTCCAAGAATAATGTCCATACTTACTCTGTTCTTACCTGTTAAATGCAAAGACTTTTACTTCCAAATAAAGATTAAAGTATTGTGTGGAACTGCAGACGCTGATAATAATGGAGCCAGAAATAGCAACCTAGATTAGTTGATTTCAAAGTCATTACTGTTCCAATAGCTTACATTGCTGCTCTCTCATCAATGAGTTCATAACTAAAAGAGATAAATGATGCTATCGGAGTCCTATGTTCTTCCCGTCCTTCCATTGGACAAGACTAATTCTAGATTCTCCAGCAGTTAGAATGAAAAAAAATATATATCTATTTTCTAATGGGGGGGGGGAACGTTTTCTTTTTAAAATAAAAATAAGGCTATAATCGAAATGGTGTGGATATGACACTTCTACCAACAGCAAAAATGCTTTATTAGTAAGCTTGCGTGGTATTTGCAAAGACTTTAAATGAAACATCCATATAGATGTCTGTAGGGATAAAATGGAGGCAACAAGAATGCCAACCAACCCAAAATTTATTTCTCCATTTCAATTTATGCCTGTACTTTAACAAATTAGCAGTGCAAAGTGACTGGGAAACCAGGTTCTCTGAGTGGGAATAGCTGTGGCTCTGAGCACCTTTGTAGATGGTCCGTTTTCTCTTCAATGGCATCAGCTCCCAACTATTACAGAGAGACAGGAAGAGAAACAACTTTTCATCAAAATCAGAATAATATTTAATAAAATGTTAAGCACATCAATTTAAAAGTCTCTTCTCTCTTTATCTCACTTGTACCACCCAGGATAAAGTGGGAAGTGGAGCTCTTAGAAATTTATTCTCTCTGCTCCTTTTCTCTTCCTCATTCTCCCTTACTCCTTCTTTATACTTTAAAATGCATTTCAACCCTTTCAGAATTAACTGTTTCCTAGACTTTTTTTTTACCGATGACTTCTGCATTTGTTCCCTCCTGATCTCTAGTGTAGTGTTTATTAAACACTACACTAGAGTTCATTAATTATAACGTTAATACTCACTAGAGAAACCAGGTCACAAAAAAAAGTCCTTTTGTTCAAAGATTAGGTACAGATTATACTCCATAATGTTATAGAAAATATTGGTCCTTGGACGGAATAGTTCTAAACCCTTTAAGTGGGTGTTCTTGTGACAAAATAGCCAAACCTAAGAATGACGATGACACAAAAAGAAAACTGCTGTAATCTTGATTTTTATTGAAGATAATATACCCATTTTTCATTCTTTATAAAAAGGTTTAGGAATCCTTATTTTAACTAGAATCATTGAAATTCTGGGTGCTAATAGAGAAATTACATTTTTTTATTATAGTTCATTAACTGAAGAAATTGCATCCTGTCCACTAATCAAGCTCAATATTTTCCCTTTTGCGATTTAACATGGAACTGATCAGCACCACTTCTTCCTATCATTATATCTAAGATTATGGGCCCAAACAAAAATAAAGAATAGAAAGTCCTGGTAGAACCCGACATGGTAGGTCTGGAAGAGAATTGAGAAAGAATACAGTTTATTTCGTGTTGACCCAACTTCTTTAGTGCACACAAATGGATGGGACCCTATTCAATTAGTAGGGAATCGAGCTGATAAATTGTACAGAAATAGGGAAAAAGTGGAATTTTATATTCTCTAATATTCTGCATCCCTGGATAGAAATATATCTCTGTGTACTTCGAAGCCCTGCACTTCTAATAAAAATGAAGTACAGACAGAGACAAAGACATAAAATTATAGAGGACTGAAAAGAGCATTTCCATTAGTATCCTTCTTTGAAAAATAGAAGACACATTGATATCTGGAGTCAACAGGAAACATTCCATGGAAAGTTTGAGTGCATGAAGATCGAATAGTTCACACAAATAGATTATTGTTTTTTATTCTAAGAAATTATTTTTAGCCTTTTTAAAACACATTCATCCAAAGAACTTAATTTGGTAAGAAATGTTATAAACAAATGCAAAGAAGTATTTCTCATGGGACTGTTTCTTTTTCCATAGATGAAATCGCTATTCCAGACTTTGGCACCGGGGCTATGGAGAACTGGGGACTCATCACTTACAGAGAAACAAATTTGCTTTATGACCCTCAGGAATCAGCTTCATCAAACCGGCAGAGGGTGGCCAGTGTGGTTGCCCATGAACTTGTGCATCAGGTATAGAATTTTAGCATCAAATCAGCTTTTTTTTAAATTTTTTTTTTTATTTTGAGAGAGAGAGAGAGAGAGAGGGAAAGCATGAGTGCACACACAAGCAGGGGAGGGGGAGACAGGCTCTGTCAGTGCAGAGCCTGATGCGGGTCTCAAACCCACAAACCACAAAATCATGACCTGAGCCAAAATCAAGAGTCAGACCCTTAACCGACTGAGCCACCCAGATGCCCCTCAAATTTTTGCTTGTTTTTTAAAGTAGCTTAAGACCTGGCACAAAAACAGACACATAGACCAATGGAATAGAATAGAAACCCCAGAACTAGACCCACAAACGTATGCCAACTCATCTTTGACAAAGCAGGAAAGAACATCCAATGGAAAAAAGACAGCCTCTTTAACAAATGGTGCTGGGAGAACTGGACAGCCACATGCAGAAGGTTGAAACTAGACCACTTTCTCACACCATTCACAAAAATAAACTCAAAATGGATAAAGGACCTGAATGTGAGACAGGAAACCATCAAAACCTTAGAGGAGAAAGCAGGAAAAGACCTCTCTGACCTCAGCCGTAGCAATCTCTTACTCGACACATCCCCAAAGGCAAGGGAATTAAAAGCAAAAGTGAATTACTGGGACCTTATGAAGATAAAAAGCTTCTGCACAGCAAAGGAAACAACCAACAAAACTAAAAGGCAACCAACGGAATGGGAAAAGATATTCGCAAATGACATACCGGACAAAGGGCTAGTATCCAAAATCTATAAAGAGCTCACCAAACTCCACACCCAAAAAACAAATAACCCAGTGAAGAAATGGGCAGAAAACATGAATAGACACTTCTCTCAAGAAGACATCCGGATGGCCAACAGGCCCATGAAAAGATGTTCAGCGTCGCTCCTTATCAGGGAAATACAAATCAAAACCACACTCAGGTATCACCTCACGCCAGTCAGAGTGGCCAAAATGAACAAATCAGGAGACTATAGATGCTGGAGAGGATGTGGAGAAACGGGAACCCTCTTGCACTGTTGGTGGGAATGCAAATTGGTGCAGCCGCTCTGGAAAGCAGTGTGGAGGTTCCTCAGAAAATTAAAAATAGACCTACCCTATGACCCAGCAATAGCACTGCTAGGAATTTATCCAAGGGATACAGGAGCACTGATGCATAGGGCCACTTGTACCCCAATGTTCATAGCAGCACTCTCAACAATAGCCAAATTATGGAAAGAGCCTAAATGTCCATCAACTGATGAATGGATAAAGAAATTGTGGTTTATATACACAATGGAATATTACGTGGCAATGAGAAAAAATGAAATATGGCCTTTTGTAGCAACGTGGATGGAACTGGAGAGTGTGATGCTAAGTGAAATAAGCCATACAGAGAAAGACAGATACCATATGGTTTCACTCTTATGCGGATCCTGAGAAACTTAACAGGAACCCATGGGGGAGGGGAAGGGAAAAAAAAAAAGAGGTTAGAGTGGGAGAGAGCCAAAGCATAAGAGACTGTTAAAAACTGAGAACAAACTGAGGGTTGATGGGGGGTGGGAGGGAGGAGAGGGTGGGTGATGGGTATTGAGGAGGGCACCTTTTGGGATGAGCACTGGGTGTTGTATGGAAACCAATTTGTCAATAAATTTCATTAAAAAAAATAAAAAAATAAAAAAAAATTAAAAAAAAAGTAGCTTAAGACCATAGGAATAACTGAAATTAATTATAACTTGATAAATAAAAAACGGCCAACCAGAAAATCCTGCTTGAAAGTCTTTCTTAGTGCTACTAAATATTTTACCATAAAAACCTTTTAAGACACATTGTTTTGCCTGTAGTAAGTATACAGGAGTCTTTGCTATGACTTTAAATAGTCCCGGTGATACTAAAATAAAGGCAATAAACGAAAGAGAATTTAAGATCATTTAAAAATCAGGAGAAGTGGAAAAAAATCAGGAGAAATAATGCAGGAAATAAATGCTAATTAAGTACAATGCCTGCCACTTCTGTGTCAAGTGACATTTTCATGGACGAATAAACGTATTGAAATTGTCTAGGCCTCTCTACCACAAGCATAACAATTTAACCATCTCTTTATTACTTTTAATTCCAGTGGTTTGGAAATATTGTGACCATGGAATGGTGGGAAGACTTGTGGCTGAATGAAGGCTTTGCTTCCTTCTTTGAGTTCCTGGGAGTAAACCAAGCAGAAAAAGAGTGGCAAATGGTGAGCCCTAAACACATAAGCTCCAAATGTCTATTTTCCTCATGAAAGTGACTGAGACCTGTACACAATGACAATGTCCCCGAGTCAGGGGCCTGGTGCAATGGTGAATTGGGGGGCCAAGCCCGTTGTGTGTATGGAGTAGAATCGGTCAGCTCCACTGAACTCTATCTGGCTTAGGGTGAGTGCCAAGGTCTTGGAGAGCAATTGACCAGCCCAGTCTGAGGATATCCTTGACAGAGTCCCTTAATAACATGTGTCAAAGTAAGAAAAAAAAAACATAGTGAGCTTAGGCAACGCAGCTCTATATTTAAGTGTCTGTAGTGCTAGTCCTTTGAAAAATCTCTCATTTTGCAAACCACTTACCTTATGGTGAAATAGTGTGGTAAAGAAATAAGAGCATAAACTTAGTGTTACAGAGAATGTGACTTTGAGCAAGTGACGTATCCTGAGTTGGTTCTCTCCTCTATAAAAGAAGAACATTGTTCTCTCTCTTGTAAGCTTAAAAGCTCCTAAAAATACATGTAACTACCATTATCTTACCTTATGTCCCTGAGGGGCCTGGAACAAAGGCGTCTGGGAACCCTAAAGATTTTTTTCTGAAAAGCTAAATCTGTCTTTATCTCTATTTAGATGGTGTAGGTATGCCTGTCTGTTAGTATATATGAAAGTGTAAATGTGTAGATGTGTAAAAGTAGAGAATTACAGAAAGTTGTGTACTATAAGACTACCGCCCTCTACTGGAAAAAATAAAAAGACAAACTTGAAGCCTTTGGCCGATTCTACAAGCTATCTTAAAAAATGAAGAAGTTAACTTGCAACAATTCCTGCTTTAGAACTTTTAATCTACATCAGGGTTTTCCAACCATGGAACTACTGAAATTTGGCCCAGATAATTCAGGAGTGCTTGATAGTGGTGGAGGCTGTCCTGTGTATTGTAGGATATTTAAGAGCATCCCTGGCCCATATAGAGATACAAGTAACCCTCCCTCCCCAGTTGTAAAACCAAAAATGTGTCCACATGTTTCCAGATGTTCCCTGGGGGACAAACATTCCACTAGTTGGGAATCACTCATATATGTTGAAAATTGTTGATTTTGTAATTTATTGAAACTAAACTATATAAATGAAAAAATATGTTGTCCTTTATTTTGTATAAAATATCCTGATGCCATACTTATATCAAGGTATCGCAAGAAAGTATAACATTTTAAATTGCTGTCATATATATATATATTTTATTTATATATATAACATTTTAATATTCCAATTCAGTATTTCAAAACACCAATGAAATTTCAAAAGAATTTAGTATGCAGTTCTTAAGTGAAATTTAATCACATGGCCCAACTCATTTATTCACCCATTCATCATCATTCATTCATTCCTTTTTTTTTAAGTTTATTTATTTATTTTGAGAGAGAGAGAGAGAGTGAGAGAGCATGAGCAGGGGAAGGGCAGAGAGAGAGGGAAAGAGAGCGAATCCCAAGCAAGCTCCGCATTGTCAGCATGGAGCCTGATGTGGGGCTCAAAATCACGATCTGTGAGATCCTGACCCAGGCCGAAACCAAGAAGAGGACACTTAACCAACTGAGCCACCCAAGTTGCCCCCATTCATTCATTCTTTATCCACTCATTCAGTCTTCTATCTTTAGTGAACACTACAGAGTATCCAAAACTGAAAAAAAACATAGTTCTTGCCCTCAAGGAGCTCCCAGTTAAGGGTATGGTGGGTAGAGGGGACAGATAAATAAAAAGACAGACTGTAAGAGAGCCTGATAAGTACCACAATAGTGGAGCTTCACTTTACAGGTGAAAACTCTGATGCCCAGGAAGGTAATCTAACTTTCCAATCTCACATAGAAAATTGGTAGCACAACTAAGACTAGAGTCAAATTTCCTGACCCTGAGACCTGAATGCGTTCTGCATCTAAAAGGTGTACAAAGCAATGGAGTACTACATGGCAATGAGAAAGAACGAAATACGGCCCTTTGTAGCAATGTGGATGGAACTGGAGAGTGTGATGCTAAGTGAAATAAGCCATACAGAGAAAGACAGATACCATATGTTTTCACTCTTATGTGGATCCTGAGAAACTTAACAGAAACCCATGGAGGAGGGGAAGGAAAAAAAAAAAAAGAGGTTAGAGTGGGAGAGAGCCAAAGCATAAGAGACTCTTAAAAACTGAGAACAAACTGAGGGTTGATGGGAGGGGAGGGTGGGTGATGGGTATCGAGGAGGGCACCTTTTGGGATGAGCACTGGGTGTTGTATGGAAACCAATTTGACAATAAATTTCATATATTGGAAAAAAATAAAATAAAATAAAAGGTGCACAAAGTTTTAAGTCCAGATCAAAATTACCTTGATTGGCAATCATCACTTGACAATAGTACCTTGTCTATTACAAATGGAAATCACAAAATTGGAAAATGTAAATATAGTATGCTCCTCTTTGGGGAATATTTTTAATAAAAGAAGACCAATAAGGCTTTTGATTTTTTTTTAAGTAATGATTTAACAGAATGAGATTTCAGAATCTAATTGATTATGAATCAAAATAATCATAGCAGCTAATGTGTTGGGTTTCACTCCACCAGAGACTATGCCAAATGCTTACCATGCATTATCTCATTGAATTCTCTAACAATTCCAAAAAGTAGATGCCATTATTATCGCTATTTGATGGGTGCGGGAGCTTGCTTAAACCTACGTATCTAGAAAATGGCAAAAATTGAGTTATGAGCTGTGGAAGTCTGACTAGATGGCTAGACCTCTCAACCACTGTATTTTGCCAAGAAAACATAGTATTGGAATGAGAAGATGATGAACTATGGCAAAAGCTAATATTTTCTTTGATTAATTATGAATCATCCAAATTCTAATGATTAGTTGACTGAAAAAAAGAAATCCCGAACATTAGTTTTTGGCAGATCAACATGTATCCTCACTTAATTCTGAGAACAAAGGTGTGAGGCGGTAACATGCCCATTGCACAGGTGCGGAAATAGGGCTTGAAAAGCTTGGCACATGTCTGAAAGTCACACAGAAGTGGCAGAGACAGAATTCACAGATGCTTGTGTCTTCTTGGCCTGTCACATAGGGGCGAAGTCAAAGGAATTATACTAGAAGAAGGGAATGGAATCCATGCAGATGAATCAGTGCAACATGTGATTCATTTGGACACCTAACGCTTGTCTTAAGTAATTTGAGCAATTTGTATTTATTCTCCCCCAATTTTATATCACTGATATTTTGAAATATGGATCAGTATAGAGGAAGTGCTGTATTTCTTTGGTGCGTTGTGTCGTTTCAGAGAGATCAGATGTTACTTGAAGACGTGTTACCTGTACAAGAGGACGATTCTTTGATGTCTTCGCACCCAATTGTTGTCACTGTGACAACTCCTGCTGAAATAACATCTGTCTTTGATGGAATATCCTATAGCAAGGTGGGGAAGATAGGGCATTGTTGTGAGCATCTTCCTGTTTAGTGACTTCTAGTAAATGCCTAAAAACGGTAAGAAGGTTAGACTATGCTCATGGGCTTTAGGAAACAGTGTGGAACTTATTCTGGATGCTGAATATTCAGTAGTTGGTACTTTTCGGTCAAAACGATCGATGCTGGTCATTGTCACAAGACTTTGAATCAGACTTTGAAAGATTTCTCCCTTCACTTTTGTTTATAGCCTCTCTCATTCTAACTGAACATGTACACTTTAAGCTTCAGATTTAAAATTCTTTTATCTGATTTTTTAAAAGACAGTGAATCTTCTTGTTCTGCTATGTGGTCTTTGGAAAACACCATATATGGGGACATCTTTTCTATAGAATCTTTTAGTGCTTCCGGGAAGAACTGAAACCCAACTCAGTTGGAAGGAATTCCTTTCATCCATTTTTATATAAGACATAAAGATGACGTTATTAGCATGTTGCAGACGGGGCATTTTTATCCAAGAATTTTTTTTTTTTTTTTTGCAAAACTACTGAAGGTCTGCAGCGACCCGTGTTCTCCCACAGCGTCTCCTTCCTACAGCTCCTCCTCCAAGTGTACTCATGCCTGCATGCAGCATGATGTAGTTATTTCCCTTTTGCTGCTCAAGGTTTACCCACTATGCTAAGTTGCTCAAAAGCCACTGGAAATGAATACAGCTTGTTATTCTGGATAATACCGAGTTTTGTTTAAGACAAAATATTTTAATTATTAAAATGAATACTAGATAAAATGGCTTACGTGAGAAAAGCCTTCTATAGATGGCTACTTCACATTTATAGCATCATAATTTTGGCTTTCCCTGTCATTCCCACAGCATCTTTTTAGGCTTCTTTTCTCATTTTTCTTTCATATTGCTAATGATCCTTTGATATTTCTGTTAAAGTGAACATTTCTAGGCCACTTACAGGATATTCTAATTACTCACATGGAGATGTTTATATTTCATTACATCGGTTTCTTTCCGAGTCCTAGATATTCCATGGGTTTAAGATACTAGGTCAGAAATAAATGTTCTAAGCCTTTAGCCTTCTCTGTGCAAAAATAATTTATACTTAATAAATTGCAGTAAAAATTGCTAACAGATGGGGAGAAGCACATGTTCTTCCGGCAAGTTACTTGAAAATGGGTATAAAAATTTATCAATAGTGCATTTTTTTTTAATAATTTTTTTTCAACGTTTATTTATTTTTGGGACAGAGAGAGACAGAGCATGAACGGGGGAGGGGCAGAGAGAGAGGGAGACACAGAATCGGAAACAGGCTCCAGGCTCTGAGCCATCAGCCCAGAGCCTGACGCGGGGCTCGAACTCACGGACCGCGAGATGGTGACCTGGCCGAAGTCGGACGGTTAACCGACTGCGCCACCCAGGCGCCCCTCAATAGTGCATTTTAGTATTAATCTTATAACATGTGCAGAGAAAGTAGAGAGCAGAAGTATTCATTAGATTCTTCAGACAAAATAAAACCAAATGAGATGAACTACTTTTGAAAAGGATTTTATACCTAAATGATGTATCTATATTAAACTATTTGACCAGATAATTCCTCAACTATTTCCACAAAATGTAGTATTTTGAAAAGTATTGAAATAAATTTAAGAAGTAGCCAGAATTTTATCATGGAATTACTTTCCTAATTCACTGAAAAATAAGAGTTTTCGAAGTCTTTCTAACGG
Organism: Prionailurus viverrinus; assembly: GCF_022837055.1. Taxonomy (NCBI): domain Eukaryota; kingdom Metazoa; phylum Chordata; class Mammalia; order Carnivora; family Felidae; genus Prionailurus; species Prionailurus viverrinus. The sequence continues at coordinate 113,255,144 of NC_062564.1, read as the reverse complement.
TTCTCTTTCATTAGAAAAGCTCCATCTGCTGGTTCATTTGATGAAGTGCAATAATTATTTAACCCCCAAGTCTCTGAAATGATGGCCCCTTTATCAACTACTCTTGACCTTTTGTTATTTTAGAAGCATAGATACAGGAGGTGTGCCAAATGCTAGTTTTATTTTAAAACCATGGAGCTATAGCCAAGTAATTTAGTGGAGTCATATTGAAGAGATAATCTCACACATATGATCATGAAATACTAGTCACGACAGTGGTCACTGGTATCCTTTACTAGTTCAATTTGCTCTTCTTTTCCACCATAGGGCGTTTCCATTCTGAGGATGCTTGAAGACTGGATAACCCCAGAGAAGTTTCAAAAAGGATGTCAGGTATGATTTATGACTTTTAATAGTTCTGCGCGTGAGCCACATCGGTCCGTGGCTGATGAATGTCGGTATGTGATTAATCAAGGAACTACTCCTCTTTTACTTTTTCCTCTCCTTACGCAGGGACAGATTAAACAGCAAAACACAGAAAGGTGACTTCACATCCAGTGAAGTGCCCACACTGTTACCTCTAATTACCATTTAGCAGAAATTTCATGGAGAAGTTACATGGAGTCCTTAGTTATTTTTGATATCCTTTACATGTGTATTGGCTTAGGCTGCCATAATAAATACATCGACTGAGTCGTTTAAGCAACAGAAATTTATTTTCTCACCGTTCTGGGGGCTGAGAAGTCTCCGACCAAGGCACCGCAGATTCCTGTTTTAGAGAGGGCTGTTTGCCTGGCTTGCAGATGGCTGCCTTTCCCTGTGTCCTCACATAGCCGAGGGAGAGAGCTTTCTGGTGCCTCTTATCATCAAGCATTGATCCCATCATGAGGGTCCCACCCTCATGACTTCATCTAAACCTAAATACCTCCCAAAGACCCCATCTGCCAACACAATCGCATTAGAGATGAAGCTTCAATGTATGAATTTGGGGGAACATAACTCAGTCCATAGTGACATGACATAAAGATTTAAGTGTATCTATAAAAGTCTTCCTTTATCGTTCGTGCAAGGACTTTTTCCTTATTATTGGACTTAAAAGTGGCAAATACACACATTCAAGGAATGTGTAGAGTCAAGGAATAAAGAGGGCCTGCTTCCTTTTGGAAGCAGAAATGGTAATACATGTTCAAGAGCATTGCACACATCCCCCTTAGGCATACTGCCCCAGTGGGTATTTCAGCTTCTTTTTTGTTTTTCTAGAAAACCTAAGCCAAATCTCTCAGGGTTTTAATGGCATCAGTGTGGCTACACTCTGTCCCTGTAACTGTCCTGTCTGTAGGTTGGCCCATTGCAGCCTGGAGTCGGAATTGTCTTCCTGCTTCTTCCCATTCTCCTCCATCCTCCTCACTGTGAGGCCTCGGGTGGTTAGGCAGAGCAGTGGTGCTGGGGTGCCAGTCCAGAACGTAGAAAACAGGTCAGAGCAGCGTCCTGCCAGCCTTCCCAAAGAGTACCAGTACTCCTTTTGGATGTAATTCCCCAGGACAATGTCCGCTCACTATTCCTTCAGCTCTTACCACCACTGAGCCTTCTTATGTGGCATCTAGCAGTCTCTATGCCACCCCAAAAAGAAACAGTCTCTTTACCCAATGGCAAAGTTCCTAGGTGACTATTTACGTAAGACACAAGACCAAGACTTAGGAGATATTCAGGGGGTACATCAATGCATTTTATTCCTCTTGTCTACTAATAAAATACTCTCTGTGGACACTGGAAGAAAGGGAGAAGCCGTGTGCCTGTTCTTATGTGTACATTAGAACACCTTGTAACTTTTCCACCAGCTTCAAAGTCACATTTCATCATATCTTCTCTCGCTGTGAGCACCTTTAGTGGGGAACTCTGTCTTCTGTATCTTTGTATATATTCCAGTCCCTAGTAGACTGCATTACACATGATAGACAATCCAAACAGTGCTTCTTAAATGAATGAATGGCCTGTAAGAAACAACACAGAGAAAAAAAACAAAGACAATTCATTTTTTAAAAATTAAGTTAAAATTCCATTTGCATAGTTTCATTCTAAGTGAAACTGATGGATAACACATTCTTGGAATTTTCAAAGCTGACTTCAAATTAAATGATTTTTAAAGCAACTCCTAGAGATGTACCAGGAGTCTTTAAAAGTGAATAGCTACTCTAATAATTCAGTAATACTCTCATATTTCCTTTAGCCTGGTATCTATGGTATAGTTAATTAAAAATCTAGTCCTATCTAAAACTAATATTTCTCAAGTGAAATATGTCTTCCTCTACCCTGTGACTACAGATGGAGCTAGAAACCAAACTAGAATGAATAGATATTAATTTTTTCATGCCATCATAGTGCTGTGGAATAAATTAACACACACACACACACACACAGACACACACACACACAACCCACTAGCCACTAAAACACTCACTTTTCCCCTACAATCTTCAAACACTAGCTAATATCTGAAAACAGCATATGATCAGTATAGACCACACTCAATGAGCTCTCAAGCCAATTGGAACATTCTTTTACTTCATTCAAGTATCTGAATAGTGTCTTTACTTGAATTAGCATCACTCTATGTTTGCTGCCCCTAAATTCCACAATCTGTGATATTGCTCAAGATCTTTCCCTAGCAACTACTTTCTGACCAAAGTGACTCTTCATTAGCTGACCTGGTGTGGTACTAAACCTGGGGATGGCCAGCTGTCTGTTCTCTTTCAAGCTCATCACCTTCCCCCAAACCCTATCTCAGACCTCAAAGTAGGTAGTAGTGAAGGGAAATAAGATCAAAGCCGTCACCTGGAAAATCTTTAAGGCTGTGCTTGTGCATAAGAAATGATAACAGGTAATGGGGAATTTGTAACAGTATATGGTCATGAAATCAAGCTGAGAAATATATCCATCCTTTCTTTTTCTCCTAGTATAAGAAATAGCCCTGATGGGACAGCAATGGCTCAGCTGCAACTTGTCCTTTCCCTTCCTGGGATACTAGTAACAGAAACAGTCTTCTTTTCCTTTTGTGCTTACCACACCAAACCCAACTAATGAGGGACTATTATTGGGGGATGTAGGTCATCATGAAATTTTGAGTGGAATGACTGCATTGTGACTACTCAAGGTGAAGAAAGAAATATCTCAATATAGAGTATTCAGAAATGCACTAATCTAGACAAAATAAAATTGATGTCTTCTTTTTTGAAAGAGAGAGAGAGAGCGCGTGCACACAAGCAGGGGAGGGGAGAATAAGAGGGAGAGAGAAAATCTTAAGCAAGCTTCATACTCAGCACGGAGCTTTACATGGAGCTCGGGGCTTCATCTCATGAGGGTGAGATCCTGAGCTGCTAAAATCAAAAGTTGGACACTTAACTGACTGAGCCACCCAGGCACCTCAAAATTGATGTCTTTTAATATACTCTTTATATAAATGTCTATGTAGCCTATAGTTCGGAAGAAGCAAGAGACTGCAGTTTAAAAAGCAGTAACAATAACGACACCACTGACAGAAACCACACAGACTGGTTAAGGATTCAGAATTCCTTCAAAGTTACCTTAGAAAAATCTCATCGCCTCTCTAGGCACCAGTTTTCTTCACCCCCCAAAATGTGAGTTGTATTAAATAATACTTAAAGTCCCTTCTAATTCCAAGATGGCATGTTTCTAAGCTCAAGGCATTGTGAGTATACAAATAAACTCCTCTAAATTAATTTTAAAAAGCTACTACTCACTAGAAATTGTCATTAACAGGTAGCTATGGTTACAATTCATTACTAATACTCAAGTATCCATTTATTTTATTTAGAATGAATGATTTGTGCAAAGCTCTGGAACAAATGCTTAAAACTGATATCCAGTGAGCGCCTTTCGTTTCTTCTCCCTTCCTTTGCCTGCCCTCCAGTGGTAGTGCTGAGCAGTGAACTAATCGAAAGAACAAAAACAAAGGCAGCATTCCTAACTGGTCGCAACCCTAGTCCAGGCTTCCTGGAGCTGGCTGCTAATATTGTTTTATCTCTCTATGCCTGAAAAGAAAGGAATTTAGACGATAATGTGACTTAGGCACAGTACCTCCTGAAAATTATAGTCACTTTGAGTGTAAATGTCATGTGCGAAGTCAACCACTTGTTATTCTTTGAAGGCTCAAGAAACACTTAAGAAAGTGATGTTATTTTATTTTATTTTATTTTTTGAAAGAGAGTGACGTGAGCAGGGGCGGGGCAGAGGGAGAGGGAGAGAGAGAGAGAGAATCCCAAGCAGGCTCTGCACAGCCAGCATAGAGTCCAATGCAGGTCTCCATCCCACAGCCATGAGATCATGACCTGAGCTGAAATCAAGAGTCAGATGCTCAGCCAACTGAGCCACCCAGGTGCCCCAAAGATGTCCCTATTACATGGGACAATTCCTGACAGCAACAGAGGAGAAGTGGTGTAAGTGGCACCCAATTATGAGACTAGGAGACAAGTGGGGATTTTCTTTAGGGACCTACCACATTGGATCTGAAAACTCGCGTATAGAGAGATTCTGTGAACAAAATCGTTAAAGGGGAGAGCTTTCTAGTTAAAAATAATTCATATTTTAAAGCCATTTGAAGAGTAAAGACATTCTTTAAAGCGAATAATTTCCCAGATTTATTCATGATCAGGATCATCATTATCATTCTTACTGTTCAAAAGGTTGTATATCCATTTCCTTAAAGCAGGAGTCTACCAACAGCGACTTGCAGGCCAAATCTGGCCCACCACTCATTTTGCTAAGGTCTGCAAACAAAATCATTTCTACAACTTTGAACTGTTGAAAAATCACAAGAATAACAATATTTTATGATACATGAAAGTTACATGAAATTCAAATATCAGAATGCATAAATAATGTTTTATTGGTTATTCATTTATACATTATCTATGGATACTTTTGTGCTACAGAGGCAGAGTTGAGTAGTCGTGACAGGCATTATAGAGCCCACAAACCTTAAAACCTTTACTATATAGCTTTTTACAAAAAAAAATTTTTTTTTTGGCTGAGCCCTGGCTTAGAGACAAGCTCACCTGTTTTATCTTTGCATATTTTGCATATTGCCTCAGTCATTCATGTGTGGTGGGGTCATCTAGTGTCTGAGATGAGAAAACATCACTAATAAACGAAGGTAAGGGATGTAGCCAGTGGTGACAGGTTGACAGCTCTAACTTAAGATCATAGAATTATGGGTCTTTCTTCATACTGGATCACAAATGTTATGGACTGTTGACTATTTACTGAACACTTGACTGCCCTTAAGTATCTCATATTTCTTGTCCTGAAAAAAAAATTAAGCTTTCCCTTTCCTGTGCACAAGCCCATTAGACTATTAAAAAAGAACAAGCTAGGGGTTCCTGGGTGGCTCAGTCGGGTGAGCATCTGACTTTTGATTTCAGCTCAGGTCATGATCCCAGGGTCATGGGATTAAGCCCTGCGTCTGGCTCCACACTCAGCGTTGAGCCTACTTAAGACCCTCTCCCTCTCCCTCTCTCTCTGTCTCTCTCTCTCTCTCTCTGTCTCTCTCTCTCTGCCTCTCCTTTTGTCCCTCTCCTCTGCTTGTACACTCTATGTTTCTCTAAAATAAAAAATGAAAAAAAATTAAAAAACCAAGCTACATCATTAATAAGGAAAAATATTCCTTGTGCTTTACAAATAAAGTATTTGACGTTCTTATAGGTTACAAAATGTTTTGCATGCCGTGTGTCATTTGATTTTTATTGCAGGTACACTTGCAATATTATACATTAGAGTGAAATATGTTGATGGATTCAGCTCATGTGTGGAAGTATGAGAAAAGCATACATTGATTTCTAAAATACTTGTTATCTTTCACATACAGATTTACTTGAAAAAACACAAATTTGGGAATGCAAAAACTGAGCATTTTTGGAGAGCACTTGAAGAGGTATGGAGACTATCCCCAAGTATTTCTTTGATTAACATATGATTTATCAATCATTTCTTGATCTGATTATTCTATCCTTTTATTTTCCCTAATGTGTTAATTATTCCTCGTCTTTTTTTTTTTTTAATATCAGGCAAGTAATTTACCAGTGAAAGAAGTAATGGATACATGGACCAAACAGATGGGTTATCCTGTACTTAATGTGAAAGATATGAGGAACATCACACAGAAACGTTTTCTGTTGGACTCAAAAGCGAATTCTTCTGAGCCACATTCAGCTCTTGGGTAAGGATCTAAAATGCATTTGAAGAAAAAAGCAGAAATTTGATGGAAATACTGGCCACTTGCTTAGATCTTAGTCTCCAGTACGTGATTGATAGATGATAATATTAAAGCACAATGTCTTTAGGGAACCAAAAGCATTCAAACATAGGTCCATGGTCTCCAGGTTCAAGATGGTGGACTGAACACATGCCTCCAAGTCCTGTTCTTCCCAGAAATCACCGAATAAAGAAGTGCTAAAAGAAATAAACTCATAAGAGAAAGAAAGAGGAGGGGCTATATAGATTCTAGAAGGAAAGCCAGAAGGAGAAATATTGATAGAAAACAAACAAACTGAAGAAGATGAAGCCAGATAAAAAGGGACTTGCTGTAGAGGTGGAAACATCTTCCCTATCCCTAGACAGGCTCCGGGCTGACTGTCAGCATGAAGAGTGGAGCACAGGAGTGAGAAGTGAGGCTGAAAATAGGACAATTAATTTGAAGTCGAGACTCAGGACAATTGTGCCAGTCAGACACACCCCCACTCCACTTTTCCGTCATCTACTAACAACCTTTCCTCTGTTTGGAGCTCTTAGAAGTCTGCCAAAAGTCTGGCAATGACCCAAGGCAAAAATCCAAAGACTCTACCCCCTGCCCCACCTCCCCACCCCCCACCCCCCGCAAATAAATGGACTAAAACAGTGGAGGAGAACTAAAGATTTCCACTTGGTTAGGATGCCCAGAATACAGCTTTCCTTCTCATGGCATTTGTAGGATGGGTGGGCTGGAACTGCCAGCTCCCTGCATACATGCTCAGAGCTCCCAGTCAGACTTCTGTCCAGAGGAAAAGGCTGTTTCAAAAATATACCTTCCCCCTCAAAAGCAGAGGGGTTACATACAGGACACCAAGAGTAATTAATTTAGTCCTTCTTCCCGAAATATGAATGGGCAATTAAGATCACAAGACACATAAAAAAATCTAAAAGCATAAAAGGTTGAACAAACAAAAACCTGTCACTGTAAGAACAAAATTGAGGAAATAGAAAATAAATTTATGAAATACATTCAGAGATCAAAGAAGCTATTAACACTCATTAGCTCAGAGCAGAGTATCTTTGAAAAAACAAACTTGGAATATAGAATTGCTCTGAAAGATTAAATGTGTGGTTGTCAAAGAATTAATAGACCAAGTGGCAAGAAATGTGGGGAATTCTCTATAGTTATAGGGCAAACGCAGAGAACTGACAAATATGAAAGAGAAGACAAATATTGAATGTCCAGCACCCAACTAACAGACGTCTCTCAAAAAAGGAAACAGAGAAACTTGAGGGGCAAATAATAAAGGACACAAGTATTCTGATTACAAAGCCCCGTTGAGGTCACAGTACAAAAAGGAAAAAAAAAAAAAAAACCTAGCTACATTCTCATGAAATTCCAGAAAACAAGGATACATGAGTTAGAGTGACATTAGACCTGTCCACAGCAACCTTGAATGCAAGAAGAAAATGGAACAATCATCTAAAATGGTTGCAGCAAAAAATAACTTCTAATTCTCTTCCCAAACTAAACCAAATGCAAATGAACAGCAAAGACATTTTCAGACATGCAACTCCAGAAAATGCTTTCCACACAGCACTTTTAAGAAAGTTACTAAGGCTACATACATCCCAGGGGAGGAAGAAGAGAAAAAACACGAAAAATCAGAAAGAGAAGAAACACATCCAGGAAACATTGTATACAACAGAGGAAAGTCATGAAAGGAAATGCTGGCCAATAGCGACCCAGGGGGCTCACAGTGCCATGCATAAGAGCAGGATGCTGGGTTCAGGTAGGTGATTGCCATGAGAAAGCAAGTATGGTTGAGAAAACGGTGAGATTATGAGTTTGTGAATGCCCATCAGTTGGGCAACTGTAAAGAAGAAAACTAGAGAAACCAAATCAAGGCTGTATGTAAAAATTGTGATCCAAGAATGTAAACCAGTAGAATAATTTTATGCCACTGACAATCCATACAATAAAAAGGAGTCCTTTTGACTCTTATGTCAGGGTGTTAGGGTAAATTTTTATTTAAGTGACTCAGGGGGCCAAGATATCAGCCCATAGAGAAAGAAATGTAACTCCGACCCACCTCTCGGACAACCATACGTATACAACAGTATAATTTCATAAATGTTACTTGTTGGCTTTTAACTTTTATAGTCAACAATGAACACCATGTAAAACTTGTGTTACAGTGGCAGAGTAGATTGTAAATATAAACAGTCTTAACATTGTAACAAGAAAAAAAAAAAAGGCTGGCAGAGAAAACGAGGTGGAAGAGGAAGGAAAGGTGGCAGAAAGTGTCAGGATAGTGATTCAGTGGTGGGCTGGTGCTGACTCGAATCCCAACTCAGCACCATTATGCTGGTAGCTTGAAATCCATCACTGAATTAATGGAAACTAGCAAATACTGCATTCTGCTCCCCCGGTCCCCCAAGAGCCAGTTGTTTGTTTACCAGAACTCCATAGGATATCCTACAGTTTCTCCTCATTGTAAAGTAGGAGATTTTGCTCCTGTTTTACAGTTGGGAGAGAGTAGCAACACTGAAATTTATGAAACAGGAAACGGCAACATGATTCCACTACTGTAAAGGAACAATTATAACCTAGAGAAAGTCTCATAATTTTACTTCCCTAAATTTTGACTGTTAAAGGGCAAATGGAAGAGAAAGCAGTATAAGTAAACTAAATCACCCTCTAGCATGGATGAGTTAATAAATACTATCTGAAAAAAAATTTAAAAAGCTATTTAGAGCTATAGAATTAGACGTCAGAAGAATTAAATCCAGAAGCATTTTAAATTTGTTTTAAGTTTTATTTATTTGTTTGAGAGAGAGAAAAAGAGAGGGAGAACGTGAGCAGAGGAGGGGCAGAGAGAGAGGGAGAGAGAATCCCAAGCAGGCCCTGCATTGTCGTTGCAGAGCCTAATGCAGAGCTCAAACCCATGAACCGTGAGATTATGACCTGAGCCACATCAAGAGCTGGACGCTTAACTGACTGATCCACCGGCACCCCAGAAGCATTTTTTTTAACATTTATTTATTTTTGAGACAGAGAGAGACAGAGCATGAACGGGGGAGGGCAGAGAAAGAGGGAGACACAGAATCGGAAGCAGGCTCCAGGCTCTGAGCCATCAGCCCAGAGCCTGACACGGGCTCGAACTCACGGACCGAGAGATCGTGACCTGAGCTGAAGTCGGACGCTCAACCGACTGAGCCACCCAGGCGCCCTCAGAAGCGTTTTTAAAAGGGGATGTTTCCAAGAGGGGCTGGGCTGTGGGAAGGGTGGAAAAGGAGACTGGCTTCCAATAGCAGTTCGTCTAGTTTTTGCTAAGAATGTTTTTTATTTACAAACTGCACAAATGAAGTTCTCCTGAATATTTAAACAGCAATTATAAACTCAATCAATCAAATTCTCTTGCATATATCATTTATAAGTAACTTATGAACATCACTACTTAAAATTTTATTAAATCTCGTTTATAATTTCAAAATACAAACAGCCAAAGACACAGATTTATAAATCAAATTTTAAAAACATACCTATATGTTTTTTTACGAATGTAATGAAAATTCATACTGTATACCAAATTTATTGGGCATTTTCAACATATTAAGAATCAAACCTTTAACTTTACAAACTCAGAGTTTTCAAGACGTTTAAACATGACTACTGAGTTAAGGTATCCTAAGAATTTCAGTTAAAATTATAAATACAATATGTTATTTCTCTCCGGTTTGCCAGACTTTTAGAAATTGGCAAGGGTGAAATTGGAATGATTCTACAAATATTGTACAAGCTGACAAAATGTGCAAACAGCCAAAGATTTCACACTTACCATACTTACATGAATATGGCTTGTATAAAAAGTCTTAATATTATGTCCATTTCTGTATACTTGGTTGTTTTTGTATACATTTCTGGGATGCCAGTCTCTCCCAACAGAAGAGAATGGAATCAGGATCTCAGGAGCTCTGGTATGGGGCTGGCCACAAAAACCTGGGTTTACCACTTTGGGGATGTCATCTCAGCCCCCCATTACCCAGAAGAGCCTGCTCCTAGACAGCATCCTGATAAATGGGAACAACACTGTGTAGCACTAGTTCCCTGGAAATCATTCCAATGTCACCCTTGCCAGTTTTTCCCCCAATATCATTGACAAACAATTGACAGATGTCATATGTCAGTTTAAGATGTACAACACGATGGCTTGGTTTATGTGTATTGTGAAACAATTACCACAACAGGTTCATCGCCCATGCCAATTTTTATTGTCCCATCTTTCAACTTCTGAATACTCGGTCTGGGTAGAGAGACTTTTGCACCCACGGTCACTTTCAGCTGGTCTCTAATCTTCAGTGCCTAATTTCCACCGAAAAGGCCCTTTGCCCTCTTTATCTCCTCTTTAAGAGTCTCATTGATCTTATACACAAAAAGTTACTTATATATAAATCATCACAAGAGCAATTATTCAGTAGCAATTAAGATAACATGAGGAAGGAGAATTATAGGGTGTGACAAAGGTGTCCCAGAATAACTATAAGCTGGTTCTTTTACAGTTACTGTTTTATGTTCTAATATACTGGCCACATTTAATACTGCTAGAGACTATTTAGATATGAAAACTTAAAAAAATATTTCTCTCTTGTGAAACAAGCTTCCATTGGGGAGTAATTACTGTCTCCTGTCATGTGTATCCATGGATAGACTGAGCCTGAATTAATGGGACAGGAGGTGTGCTTGAATAGGCAAGGGCACAGAAGACTTTCTTGAAGAAGTGATATTTAAGCTAAGTAAATTGATAGGAGGGGATGACCATGGGGGATGTTCAGAAGAGAAATTACAACATGTAGGAAGGCCCTGGGCCGGGGAGGGGGCGGGGGCGGGCAGTAGCATTACACATATAATATGCAATGCTTACTAAGTATTTACTAAGTAGCTGGCACTACTTTAAGCACTTTAGAGTATTTTATTATAACAGGTGGGGAAATTGACAAATGACTGAAACTTATTAGATAACTTATTCAAGGGTGCAAAGAGTATAAGTGATGGAACTCTGGTTTGAACATGGGAAGTCTGGCTCCAAGAAACTGAACAGCAGACAGGCACTGGGCACAGTGGTGAGAGAGGCAGGGGCCAGGCACACAGACCACACTGAAGATTTTGAACAATAGTGTGCAACTTTAAGGACTTCAGAGAGAGAGAATTGGTAGGATCACCTCTACGTTTTTCAAAGTTCCCCTTTGGCTGCGTTACAGAGAATAGATCAGAGCAGGGCAAGAGTGGAAGCAGGAAGGCCAGTTACTATGATAATTGTAGCAAGTGACTCACGTGGGAGATGATTCCGAAGATGGGGTCTGCATTAGCAGAGTGGGCATGGGCTGGAGGGGTGTGGCAAATGTTCCAAAGATTGGGTTGAGCTACAATTTCTCATTCAAGAGTAAACACTATGCAGGGAACTGAATTGGATGAATTTCAGGTAACAATCCCATTTTAGAATACTGTTCTCATCTTGTTCTACAGTGGTCTAACCAAATTTCTAGAGAACTGAAAGATCTGTAGAGACACACTTATGACACGTACTGTATATGGTGGGTAACAGAACCTATTTTCTGGCTTCTGATTCAGGGCTTTGAAAATTAAGTCACACTAATAAATAACACACTCGGGTGTTTCCAGAAATTCAAAGTGCCAAAATTCAAATTGGACTTTCTGTACAAGGCATCAGAAAAATGAAGAGCACCCAGTATTATTAAACTAACTACTTTGAAAAAAAATTTAAAAAATAAAGTAACTACTTTGAAGATCTTGGCTGGCACCTGAACTGGAAGAATATCAAGAAAGCCAGTGGTGGTCACCTTGTTGAGGCCCATTATCAGACTCTGCTTCTGGAAATGTCAGATAGTCAGATAGTCACAATAAATGAAATTCAGAGTGACTGGGTATCTTGCTGTATGCAAATGCGGAAAATTAATAGTTCATGCCAAAACAAAGGAAATTTGAGTTCCTAGACCAAGTGAGATCAGTCAGAGAGTGTCAGTATAAACTTCTTTATCTTTTCTTTATTTTGGAAAGGAAAGATTAGGCTAGAAAAGCTTTGTTTTCACTCTTTCCTCTTCATAATATATGAATGAATTGAAACCTAAATCTGACTTAGGTGATAATTCAGTTACAAAAATCAACATAATGACTTGTGATCATTCTGTTAACTATAAACTTGTTTATTTTATAGTTACTGTTTTATGTTCTAGCAAATTAGATGGGCCATATTTAATATGCTATTTAATAGCCTTTGTATATTAAAATTAAACAAAAATTTTCTTTCTGGAGGAACAAACTTCCACTAGGAAAGCTTCATAGGAATTGTTCTCTTCTGACATATGTATGTACTGATTTGTTAAGCCAAAGACATACCCAACACTGTTTTTAAAACGGTGGGATTGCATTTTTTAAACTACTCCTTGGTTATGGATTTCTCTCCACACAAACACAAAAATTTATTAGCAAGTAAATGAAATGAATATTTTATCAAGTCTTCACTTTTTGAGTTATAATAAATCTTTAAATTGTATTCATCAAGATTTAGAACATGGAACTATATTAACATTCACACTTTTCTCTAGTATTTATTTTTATTAAAAAAAATTTTTTTTAACGTTTATTTATTTTTGAGACAGAGAGAGACAGAGCATGAACGGGGTGGGTCAGAGAGAGAGGGAGACACAGAATCCGAAACAGGCTCCAGGCTCTGAGCTGTCAGCCCAGAGCCCGACGCGGGGCTCGAACTCACTGGCTGCGAGATCGTGACCTGAGCTGAAGTGGGACGCTCAACCGACTGAGCCACCCAGGCGCCCCTCACACTTTTCTCTAGTATTTAATTTCTACCTTCAGATACTGTTTTTTATTTAGATTCACAGATGCATGGTTTTTAGTGATCGCTTATTATAAAGTCAATCTACTTGATCTATTTTTGTAAATAAAAAAAGTTATATATGCATAGGAAAAACCTTATGTGCTATGCTGTTGAGAACATTTGTTAAAAATCTATAATAGCTCCTGAACAAATAGGAGAGAAAATGACATTCTATCAAAAGTGATCCTTCATGATTTTTCACCTGGTTAAAAAACTAGATCATAACATATGCCCTCATCCCCCCAGAAGGTAATTAGGTCTTTCTCCAACCCTAGTGTTCACCTTACTCTATGTTCAGATATATTCCTGTCCGGTAAAAAATGTGGTTGAATAAGCTGTACTATAAACTGAATGGCCCTCTCCCTTTTCTCACTGCTTAAATATTTCAAGATGAGGGAATTTTTATGAGAAACTTTATAATCTTTATAAACTTACACACATGTGTGAGTTATTGTTTTAACACTACGGCCTCAAGCATCAGGCAAGCTTACATGTCTCTGGCAGTCCACTCAGCGTTAACAGGGGGAAGATGGGAGTAGGTGTGTTATTTGGGGGCAAAGTCAGTTTTTTTTTTAATTTTTTTTTTAATGTTTATTTTGGGGACAGAGAGAGACAGAGCATGAATGGGGGAGGGGCAGAGAGAGAGGGAGACACAGAATCGGAAGCAGGCTCCAGGCTCTGAGCCATCAACCCAGAGCCGGATGCGGGGCTCGAACTCACGGACCGCGAGATCGTGACCTGAGCTGAAGTCGGATGCTTAACCGACTGAGCCACCCAGGCACCCCCAAAGTCAGTTTCTTTAGTGAAAATTAGATTGGCCATATTTAATACTACCAGATCTTGTTGGATACAAAAAAGTAAATTGTACCTTTCAAAATGAAATCTGATCCTCCTAAATTTTAGATGTCCTGTAGGAGACTCCCATCATTCCGTTTATGTAATTTTCATTTCTTGACATTTTGTACTCAAATCTATTATTTTGCTCAGATTGCATTAGATCCTGTAGGTGATTCTAAAACTGTAAAATCATAAAGCCTCAACCCTCAATCCTTTTAGTCTTATGATTCTCTTACAGACTTGAGAGCAACGTTTGTACATAACTTAGTAGTGTATTTTATGCCCACTTTTGGGCACAGTGTCATCTCAGAGACCATGTTTTACAGGAGGTAGTCAAAATGTGAAGTCTTGACTGTGCACACAGGGCATCCAGACACTTGCGCACTCTGTTCTTTCAGTCAGGTCGGCAATGGGGAAAGGGAGGGAAAGAAATGTTCGTTTATGTGGCAACACCAAAACAGAAGAGTGGTGGAAGGGCGAAACATGTAGGTAGAGTGTGATTTTTACCAAATGCTTCTTTGTCTATCTGTTGAGAAGCTACAAGGGATCACTTTTAGGTTGACTTCCCTAAAAGCAGATGCTGAGGTGATGATTCAAGTGAAAGCGACTCCTCAGGAAGTGTTTCCAGGAAAGACTGGGAAAGGAGTGGGCAGTGAGAGGTCAAGCAGCAAAAGTGAAATATCAAGCAGGTGCTGTAAAGGATAGCTACCCCATGGGGAAGTTGTGGAGATGCTGTTATAGAGGGGTCCTGACAGATGGGGCGAAGAAGATTCTCCTGCCATCCATCATTGGCGAAGGGCTGCATCCACGAATGTAAATTTCAAAGAACTTCTGGCAGCTAGAGGGCAGTTCTCTGACAGACAGCCCCAGGTGCTTGGCCGTTAGCTAGGAGAGCACATTGGAATCTAGGGTGTACAAAAATGACAAAGGGATTCAAGGGGACAATCTTTGCTACACGACCCAAGAAACAATTTATGCGTGGGTTCTATGGAACTTCTAACCCAAAACATTCCACAGCCATAAAATCCTCAAGGAAAGCTAGTGACAACTCAATCCCATAAAACATTTCAACAGTTATAAAACAAAGGATTACTTCTTTCATGGAGATGGCAAAATGTGTTCTCCCTGAATTACATAAATTTTATTATAAATTGAAAAGAAGTATCATTCCGCATTCTCTGTTAGAGACTTGAATGATCACAGATGTAGAAAAACACGGTGAACTTTGAGTTGGTAACCAAATCCAAACACACATTCATCTTCTTTCTAAATCTGTTGTATTTTCTGATTGATGGTACATGATATGAGAACAATCAAAAAACTTTAAGACCTCTTTTATGAGATTTCAATAATAAAATGTTATGTATAGGGGCGCCTGGGTGGCTCAGTTGGTTAAGTGACCGACTTCGATTCAGGTCATGGTCTCACGGTTTGTGGGTTTGAGCCCCGCATCAGGCTCTGTGCTGACCGCTTCCTCAGAGCTTGGAGCCTGCTTCAGATTCTGTGTCTCCTTCTCTCTCTGGCTTTCCCCTGCTTGTGCTCTGCCTCACTATGTCTCTCAAAAATAAATTAAAAAAAATTTTTTTTATTTTTTTATTTTTTTTTTTTAATTTTTTTTTTTTTTCAACATTTATTTATTTTTGGGACAGAGAGAGACAGAGCATGAACGGGGGAGGGGCAGAGAGAGAGGGAGACACAGAATTGGAAACAGGCTCCAGGCTCTGAGCCATCAGCCCAGAGCCCGACGCGGGGCTCGAACTCCCGGACCGCGAGATCGTGACCTGGCTGAAGTCGGACGTTTAACCGACTGCGCCACCCAGGCGCCCCAAAAAAAATTTTTTTTAAATAAAACAAAACGTGGGGCGCCTGGGTGGCGCAGTCGGTTAAGCGTCCGACTTCAGCCAGGTCACGATCTCGCGGTCCGTGAGTTCGAACCCCGCGTCGGGCTCTGGGCTGATGGCTCAGAGCCTGGAGCCTGTTTCCGATTCTGTGTCTCCCTCTCTCTCTGCCCCCCGCCCCCCGTTCATGCTCTGTCTCTCTCTGTCCCAAAAATAAATTTAAAAAAAAAACGTTGAAAAAAAAATTTATAAAAAAATAAATAAATAAAATAAAACAAAACGTTAAGTATATATGGAACCAAAGGACAAAAATAACCTCTTTACCCTGCTCCCCAAGAAAATATTAAGTAACTAAAGAGAACACCAAGAAACCCTGAAACATGTTTGTCTGATAATTTTTCCTTTGCAGCACACCTGATTCATATGTAAAATAGGAGATATTTGAAGAGCATGAGAATCTTTAAGGGATGATGGTGGTGGTATAATTTGAATTTCAACATAACATCTAAAATGTGTTATTTCCTTTGTGGCATTTTAAGATTGTCTTCTGAATTTGAAAAATGCTTTGTGTTCCTTGACAGGAACAAACCATATTAGATTATGTGTAAGTGTGTGAATGGTCAATGTTATTATATAATGAGTTACATTTATGCAATATCTTTATTCCAAAGCCTCAACACATTTTATTGAAATAATCATCATGCTTAGCTAATTTGTTGATACAAAGTTCCAAATTTTAGAGATTTATAGAAATTGGAAGCAGTTATATAGCCTATCTTCATCTCTAAAGAGTGTTAGATTAATTGCTTTAATTGTATCCTATACACTGGATATTCGTTTATGAGGAAAATATGCTTGTCTATTGCTTTTTAATTTTTATTTGGGAAATGTTTTTATTTTTTAGTAATAAAAGTTAAATTTTCCTTTTTAAAAAACTTTAGTTACAGATGGAATATTCCAGTTAAATGGACTGAAGATAATGTATCAAGTATTACATTCTACAACAGGTCAGAAACAGGAGGTAAATTTCATCAATTGATTTATTTCTTCTTTGCATTAATATACCACATTAAACTAATGTAAGTGTAAGGAAGCAACAATAAATCTGGAGCTTATAATGTAAATTTCAGCTAAAACAGAACTCTTAAGTAATTTATCAATGAATTCAAGATCTTATCTCTAATAATGAGAAATTTTCTACCTTGTGATATTCTTTTTAATGATTTACCATGACTTAATAACAAATACCCATGCCCAAAGGAGAAGTGTCACACACCCAGTCATTGGATGATTAATGCATAAGTTTTCTTTCTTTCTTTCCCCCTTCCTCATTTCTTCCTTCCTTTCCTTTCTTCCTTCTTTCTTAACTGTACTATTTTTCCTTTAGAACAGAGAAGTAAGTCATGGAATTTCTTAAAACCAAGCCTGGTTTCTTAAAATGCTGTCATTAAATTAGACCTATCATTTTTCCAATTCAGTATAATATTAGAATTTTTAATGGCTCCAAATTCTTTTCTAAGTTGTAAATTGTCACCAATAGCTCAAAGCACTATCTGTATCTATTTCCTTCCTTCCTTCCTTCCTTCCTTCCTTCCTTCCTCCCTCCCTCCCTCCCTCCCTCCCTTCCAACCATCTGTCCGTCCATCCATCCATCCATCCATCCATCCCCCTAAATGAATTACTTGGTATGTACCTGTGTTAAAATCCAGCTGTGGCTACTATGCTAACTTAAATCAACTGGAAATATGTTTCTATAGTCTATCCCCTGTGGTTTGTCTTTTCCTTTCTTGAAAAAATTTAGTAGTATAAAAACAAGGAGACCTTATCGCATGTTCTCTCTTTCAGATGGCTGAAAAAATAATAGGGCATCCTAGAAGATTGCTACTTTTTATACTTTTACCATTGTACTTGTTTTACATTTCAAAATCATTTCTTTTAGAAGACAAATGATACTCTTCTTCACCCCATCCCATGCAGGTTTTGTTTCAGAAAGGCATTTGGCATGGACTCTCCCTTGTGACTTCTTAGGGATAAAAGTAAATAATCTATCCTTTATTTACATATTTGCTCCTACAAAATAGTGTAAAATATTAATTATGATTTCCCCTAACAAGTAAATTTTCATCCAATTTCCAGGAGGTTGATTTTTTAAAACAACCTCATTGAGATAAAATTCACCTATTATGCAATTCACCCATTTAAAGTGTTTTTTATTACATTCACAGGTATGTGTAACCATCACCACAGTCCAGTGTAGAATACTTTAGTCACCTCAAAAATAAATTCCATGCCCTTTAGCTCTCAATCCCTCTATCCTTCTATACCCCAGCCCTAAGCAACCAGGGATCTACTGTCTGTATAGATTTGCCTATTTGGACATATCCTATAATGAAATGATATACGTAGCATTTCATGGCTAGCTTTTTACATTTAGAATAATGTTTTCAAGGTTCATCCATGTCATAGCATGTATCAATACTTCATTCTTTTTTACTGATGAATTATATTCACATCGTATCGATATACGACCTCTCATTTATCTATTTAGCACTTGATGGGCATTTGGATTATTTCTACTTTTTAGCTGTTAATGCCGCTGTAAACATTTGTGTACAAATTTTTCTGTGAATGCAGTAGGTTTTTTTCACCTTTGGGGTTTTTTACTTTTATTATAAATTTGTGTGTATGTGATTAATTTTTACTATAAATTCTACCAGCTTTGTTACTGTCAAGGTTAAGCACCCTTTCTGTTGCTTTTGCTATAAAACTTTCTCTTGATCATTTATACTAACAATTACTTTGATTGTTACGGTCAACATTCCTCCTGAATTCCTCTAGACTTCCCAGATCAATGCCATTTTGTCTTACTATTTTTTACATGATTATGTTTACTTGAATACTGAACTCTATCTTTTGTAATCTGCCTTTTGACCATTTTCTTACTCATAAGCATGTGTCAGTGGAAAATGGAGAAGACAAAAGAGACACTTTAAAATGTGCAATACCACTGATAAAGCACAAAATGAGGCTACCATTCCATTGGAAAGTTCTCAGTGAATTTGGTTTAACATATTACTACATATATTTGCCATTGGTTACCATTGGTTAACTGAGGGTTAGAGGAATGTTTTGGCAGCTTCTTGATTTGCTGTTAACAGGTTTAAAAGCATGAATAATTTGTCTATGCTAACAGCATTTTCATGGAATGAGGTTTCTGTAAAAGTGAATTTTCCAGATAACTAAGCTTACTCAGGTGTTTTGTAAAATAAACTTGAAGAGTTAACAATAAACATTTTTTACATGAATTATGTGCTTGGTAGACAAAATATATGAATAATAAATTTAATCCTTATTAATTAATTAGTTCTTTCAAGCAGGTATTTACTGAGAGCTCACTTATGTGCCAGACACAGTGGTAGGCATGGAGATAATGCTGAGGGGGAAAAAAATCCTTACCCTCTCCGTGCTTACTGTCTGGGGAGGTGCAGACGAGTCAGCAGGCAAATATGTGTCCTAAGTGTCTGGTGTGGCCATGGGGGCTCACTGAAGGAAGCACCAGCCCAGATTTGGGGGTTCAGGAAAGTTTACTAAAGAAAAGGACATCTAGGCTGAGAGTTAGGGGTGGTAGAAGTAGTGTTTAAATGGATGATAGGATTGACCAAGTGTAGACAAGAACTGTGCTCTGGACAGAGAATGCTAGTGGGAAAGTGAGGCTTTCCCAGCAACTGTATCCCTCTGTCTTTACATTGACAGAGTACATTGACAGACATCCCTCTGTACTCTGTTGAGAGTACAGAAGGCTCTCCCAGCAACTGTATCCCTCTGTCTTTACATTGAACACTTTTTTTGTGTGTGGCTATAACTATTGATTTAGCTGTCTTTCCCCTCCCCATAGAATATTTCTTGAGGAAATAGAGCTTATTGGGTTTTGGTGTTGTGGTTGTTCTATATATTCAGCAGGTACCCAGTAATTGTTTATTGAATGAATAAGTGAAAGAATGAATGGAGAGGCTCTAATGTTTACAGGGCTTTGAAGACAAACATGTCTTTATCTGAAATTTCAGAATCATGACTGCTCCCTTAGCCAGAAGCAAACTAGACATCTCTTCCTACTTCAAAGTGCCTGCTCCATTTTTAGGCTATGCAATAAGTTCCTGTTTCCTGTTTAAGGACATCTTCAGTTCTCAACTCAGAGCACAGATGACAAACAAGTCCCAAGTGCACTGAATGGACAATCAGCTCAGGTTACCAGCCCTACCACCCTCCTCTTGGTTTCTCTGATGATTCATCAGTTAGAGATTTCCCAGGCAATGTTGGGACTTCCCCCAAGGCCTTCTATTTACATTTGTGTTGCACATGATATTTTAAACATGAAAAAAATTTAACATGTAATTTATAGAGGACCTCTATCACAGACTCTTCTCAGGCTCTTCTAACCTGCCCTGCATAATCTCTCTTCTCACTGTTTATAGTATGTTTTGTGCAATCAGTTTAACCAATCCTTCCTTATTCCTACTATTATTGCTTTATATTTTAAATATCATTATTTAACATCCATATGCTCTGTCTTTTCTTTTTTAAGTAAATTATAAACTCCTTGAGGATACAATCTATACATCAAACTCCTTGATGACAGGTCAGGAAACCACCCTACTCCCAATGAGGTTCTGTGCACAACTTAAGACTTACTAAGAGTTTAGTAAGCCCTTGCTTCATGAAGGCTTGTTTGCCTTCAGACTGCTGTGCTTTTAGAGGATACGTGTGTATATTTAGTTATGTATATTTAATTATGTGTATACTTTAATTATGCCTCTATCCTTAGTACTGCCTACTATTTTGTCAGTGCACCTACATTTAGTAGTATACCTCCTTTTTTCTTTTTAATCTGCTGCTTTCTAACATTTAGAAGACTTGAAGGTCATCACGTGATGCCAGATAACTAATCCTACTAAAACATAGTATTTTAAGATAGGTGTTTGGGGGCGCCTGGGTGGCTCAGTCGGTTGAGCGCCGACTTCGGCTCAGGTCACGATCTCGCGGTCCGTGAGTTCGAGCCCCGCATCGGGCCCCTGTGCTGACAGCTCAGAGCCCGGAGCCTGTTTCAGATTCTGTGTCTCCCTCTCTCTGACCCTCCCCCGTTCATGCTCTGTCTCTCTCTGTCTCAAAAATAAATCAACGTTAAAAAAAAATAAGATAGGTGTTTGTAATGGCCTAAGTTTCTCCTAGGCCATAAGAGATGGTAATGACTTTGTGTTAGCCGTTTTCATAAATCTTTCAGGTCTGAGAATACATTCTGGATGGTTTAGATAGCCAAATTTTGACTACATATAAATAGAATATTACTAGAATTTTATGGTGGTTATATTTGAGTATATTTCATATCAAAATAATTATGGGTGTCTATTTTTTAAAATTTAATCACAAAGAGAAAGAAGGAGAGACTTCATTCTTTCAAGCTGAGCCTCTTGGAATGTTTGAATTTTGATTCAGTCATTATGAATTCAGTTTTGCAGATTCAAAAGCTCAGTTTCATCAATTCAGCCCTGGTCAACCAAATCTTGAAAGATTTATTCACACAAAGCAAACATATAAGAATGCTAATTTGTTAATTTATACAAATAAAAATATACTGGCCAAGGTGAACCAGAATACTCATGCCAGCTAAGTAGGTATCTCTTTCCAGGAAGAAAGTTTACTTAATAAGAGTAGAGAGAGAGTTAAGGTAGATCAATTATTTTAGAGATTTCATCAAGCTGTGACAGCTTTATATATTGCATTAACCAGGGGAGTCTAATTATTGTATTTAGAGGCTATTTTGATGCAATAAAAGTTTCTTATTCATGCAACATCCGATGGAGGTATTCCTCACCTGCCATCTCTTCTAGGTGGCTCACTCCCAAATAATAACTTAGAAATCCTGTCTTTCTCCTTCTTATGGCTCCACCAACCCCCTGAACTTTCGACTCCTCTGCCAGGTCTTTGCATCTGACCAGAAGACAGAGGAAGATAATGGAAGGACCAAGTCTAGAAGTGCATCTATTACTTCTGCGCACAATTTGTGTCCAGATGTCAGTCCAATGTTGCTACCTAACTGCAAGGGAGGCTAATAAATGTAGTCTAGCTGTATACCCAGGAGGAAGAGAGGAGTGTGGTAAATCACCAATAGACCTCTGCCACATACACTATTCTCTATAGGAGGCAATCTGTTAAAGATATGAAACACATGTACCAGCTCAACGGTGCACCTGCTTCCCTAGGCAGACTGAGACACACTGACAGATCTTTACTACCCAACTCTTCTTTGCAATTATTTTTTTCCAAGCAACAAAACCATCACCAGTGATAATCCTTCATCATGGTAGCCAGGTTGCATTTTCTAGATTCCCGTTTATTATATATTACATATTAAAACTACACCTTTCTTTTTAGGGAGATTCTTTAAGCCACTTGCTGAGATTAGGAGGGACTCTATAATTGTTACTAGCACAATCATTAATATTTTCTTAAATAAGTGATTTGTTGAAAATTTTACCACCAATGTATAACCAACCAATTTTATCATAGATCATGTTAGTCTTAGTTTAAGAGAGTAAAGCTTTCTTCCTTGACTCTAAATTCTGATACTGCATCCTACTAGAAAATTTTAGCTCCCCAAGTGTAAATTGTGTGTCATTAGTCAAAAATTACTACTTTTGTATTTTTCAGCTGTTTTACTATTAAGTGATGCACAAACTGTCATTTTACGCTAAAAAAGAATTTGCTTAAAAGTTCAATGCTGGGGCGCCTGGGTGGTGCAATCGGTTAAGCGTCCGACCTCAGCCAGGTCACGATCTCGCGGTCCAGGAGTTCGAGCCCCGCGTCAGGCTCTGGGCTGATGGCTCAGAGCCTGGAGCCTGTTTCCGATTCTGTGTCTCCCTCTCTCTCTGCCCCTCCCCCGTTCATGCTCTGTCTCTCTCTGTCCCAAAAATAAAATAAAATAAACGTTAAAAAAAAAATTAAAAAAAGTTCAATGCAACAAAGCATTTACATCACTAAAGAAAAATGTTTCTTTCTCTACAATTATCAAACTCTCACAAGCTTGATAGTCTAGTTGTCTAAAGTTTGTTATAATTATTTATATAAAATGGTATACCTGCACATCTCAGAGATACTGTGGGTTTGGTTCTAGACTACCACAACAGAGTGAATATGGCAGTAAGGGAAGTCAAACAGATCTTTTGGTTTCCTACTACGTAACATAAAAGTTACATTTACGCTATACTGTAGTCTGTTAAGTGTGCAATAGCATTATATCTAAAAAACAATGGATATACCTTAATCAAAACAATACTTTATTGCTACATTTACTAACCATTATCTGAGCTTTCAGTGAGTCATAATCACTGAGCACAGATCACCATAACAAATATAGTAATAATGAAAAAGTTTAAAATGTTGCAAGAATTACCCAAATGTGACACAGAGACACAGGTGAGCAAGTGCTCTTGGAAAAATGATGCCAATGGACTTGCTCCATGGAGGGTTGCCACAAACCTTCAATCTGTAAAAAAAAAAAAAAAAAAAAAAAAAAAAAAAAAGGTAGTATCTGCAAAGCACAATGAAGCAAATTTCAATAAAGTGAGGTATGCCTGTATTAAAGAACTGTTACATGAGTTCTGTTACTGAAGTTATCTGGATTGAAATTAATTAGCCCCTGGATGAAATTGTGAAAAAGGAATTATCCGTCTTCTCCACCGTCCAGTCAAATAAAAGAAAAAGGGAATTTTCTAGAGAGAACTCCTACCCAGAAAGAATTCATGCAACACTTTTATACATAAAACTAGCAAGAAACAGAACAAGACAATTTATAAATTGAATGACAGGTTGTTATGTGGCCATTAAATTTCCATTTCACATACAGGTATTCCGTGCTTTCTGAAAGTTCATATTCTGCCATTTCATGTTAAAACAAGACCTATATTGGTATGGTAATGACTTTTTTATAAAAATGAATGTGCTCTTTGGATTTCTTTCGGTTGGCAAAAACAGGTACTAACATAGATCCTTTGTAGAAACAAAGTGGTATTATACAGACTTTTAGAAAGTGGGAGATACTCTTCTATGTCATTTCAGCTTATGAAAGGTTTCACAGGAATGCATTACTTTCCCCCTGATAGTGGGGGATCTCTGCATAGAAAACAAAATTTCAAGGTGTTTACAATATACATTTTTTTAAGTTTATTTATTTATTTTGAAAGAGTGAGAAAGCAAGAGTGAGGGAGGGGCAGAGAAAGAGGGAGAGAGAGAGAGGGAGGATGGAGGGAGAGAGAGAATCTCCCAAGCAGGTTCCATGCTGTCAGCGCAGAGCCCGATGCGGGGCTCGAACTCATGAACTGAGATCATGACCTGAGCCAAAATCAAGAGTCGGTTGCTTAACAGATTGAGCCACCCAAACGCCCCCTAAATATACTTTTAAATGAAAAGGATTACGAATCCTAAAAACAGTAAAGTTCCATTATGTGTACTGTGTGCGTGTTTATGCACATATATAGACGACACACATGCAGTAGAAATAAGTATTACATTAACTAGTGGTGGGTAATTTTTATATTCTTCATTATGCTTTTTTTTTGTTATCTTCCAAATACATATTTGGAACTGTAAGGAACACATACAACCGTTAAAATCAGAAAAAAAAATAAATAAATAACGGCAAGTGGAGAAAGGAAAGGAAACATATGCCCTGACTTCCATGTGCCACGGGGAATGGCCACCAGTATTTTTAGTCCTACTTACTTCACTATGCAACTAAACAACCCAACAGTCTTTTGCTGTTGACAACTGTTCTGAAGGTAGCATGAACTTGGAAAGTCCATAACTACTGACTTCCTGGATCTCAGCTTCCTCATCTATAAAGTGAGAAAAATCACAGTAACCCGAGACAGGCTTAACTAGGTATATATAAAGCACACTAAAATACTGCAGTATTTAGATGGATTGCCAGGAACTTCTCAATGTTATTTATATTTGCCTTGCTATTTATAGAACTGTGCCATATCCCCTTTCATAATAATGAGGATAGCTACCATCTGTTGGACAAATCACTATGTGACCAATGCTTTACTGATGTTATCTTATTTAATCTTCACAACAGTCCTGTGAGGGATTTTTATCCCTATTTCCCTTATGGTGAACTGGGACACAGAGAGGTCAAGTGATTTGGCCAAGATCACACAGCTAGTCAGTCACAGAGCAAGGGTTTTTTTTATCCTAGATCTGTCAGACTCGAAAGTTCATGCTCTTTCTCCTATAACATATGTCTCTTTGCTTAGCAAGAGGCTCTCCTCCAGATCCAAACATCCAAAGTGTACGGTTGCCAAAAGATTAGCTTCCTTTCAACAACCTGTCCATGGGAGAATGACAAAGAAAGATAAATACTACGTGAGTGAGGTAAAGGTTTATAATTTGTCAAGTACCTCCTCTGAACGCTCCTAAAAAAAAGTATTGTCTTGCTGAAGAGCTTACTCATGTATTATGAAAAACTACTGCATCCTGGAGATCTTCCAACCCTCGTGAACACTTCCAAATTTTAAATCATCTTTCCTCCCAGACTAACTCATCTTCCTCTACTCCGTAATGGCAACATCATTATTTATCCAATCATGCAAGCCACTTTCCTCTCCTCTGACTTTCCACATCAAGTAAGAAAACCAACTGTTGCTTTTAACCTGTGATGTGTCTCTTGAATGCATCACTTCCTTTCTTTTTTCGTTGCCTCCACGTTAGAGTAAGCCCTTATTCCCCCTTGCCCTATGTTATTACAGGAGACTCTAAATCTCCTCCCAATATCTCTCTCACACCACTAGCAAAGGTATCTTTCTATGAAGCAGACGTGAGCATGTTATTTCCCTGCTTAAAAATCTTCTCTGTCTCTCAGAAGACGGAGTCCTTCACGTGGCATGTGGCTCTTGTACTTTGAAGAGCCAGACTTTATTTCCAGCTTCATCCTCTATTTTCCGATATCACATCCTACATCCTCACTACATTAAAATTGAAAATTTTCAAATATACTAACTATTCTCACACCATTACTTACACTGCATATTGTCCATGCAAACGAGACAGTGTATGAATTAAAGAGTATAGGAGTAACACTAACAAATAAATACTGGTCGTGTCAGAGCACAGCTATTATTTTTCAACGTTTATTTATTTATTTTGGGACAGAGAGAGACAGAGCATGAACGGGGGAGAGGCAGAGAGAGTGGGAGACACAGAATCGGAAACAGGCTCCAGGCTCTGAGCCATCAGCCCAGAGCCTGACGCGGGGCTCGAACTCACGGACCGCGAGATCGTGACCTGGCTGAAGTCGGACGCTTAACCGACTGCGCCACCCAGACGCCCCACAGCTATTATTTTAAGTGAATTTTTTTTATCTTACACTTAAGTCTCTGTTCCTTCAATGCTGAGCTTCTAAAATCTATATACTAGAGCCCTCTGTAAATACTGGATGCTACTTTAGAAAGAGAGTTCATTTGGCAAATCCATTGCTGAAAAGCATTGATGTGATCAACTGAAATAAGGAAACAGAAGACTTTACAAAGATAAATAAAATTGGAAGAGCAAGTATGAAATGGATTACAAAATCAAGAATGTCGTATTTGGATTTCAGTTCTATTGCGAGCCTTCTTGACATTTTAAAAGCATTACTGATGCTCAAATCATTGTTCTACTAGGCAATAGCCATTTCCATCAATTTGAATGTTGATTCTAATAAATAAAGTATTCTTTGAAATGTTTACATTTTTATCGCCTCCCCAGGCTGCCCAGTGCATATTCTTTGTGTAATTCATCCATCACGATTAGAAATATGCAGACTACCCCCAGAAGCACGAACCACTCTGTCTTTGGGCATTGTTTACTTTTATTGAAGGATTGACAAGCACAGAATTATTTCACTCCTTTGGCAAGCTACTACCAGTAAGAAGTATAAGTCACAAATCACAGGACGCTTATTTACATAAGTTATTCTTTTTCAGCTCACGTACTACAGTGACATTCTAAAATTAGGCAACTAAATAAGAATTAGGCTTTGGGGCTTTGGATCCAAATCAAACTTGACTCCTTGAGCTGATATTTCTTTTCTTTTCTTCTGACCCTCTGGGCCTAATTTCTCTGTGTTTACAGTATATGCAAACATGTTTCTCATTAGTGTTTATTTACTACCACAGGAATCACTTTGAACTCTTCTAATCCTGCTGGAAATGTTTTTCTCAAAATAAACCCAGATCATATTGGGTTTTATCGTGTAAATTATGAAGTACCAACTTGGGAATGGATAGCTACCAATCTTTCCTTCAACCACAAGGTAAGAGTAGCAGTGGTTGTGAATTGTTTTATTTTTGTTCTAAGAACAACAGCTTGAATGATATTAATTTTTTTCAACATTCTTTGTTTTAGAAATTGTGCTTCTTACCTCATTTTCTTCTTCTTCCCAGGGGTTTTCTTCTGCTGACCGCGCAAGTCTTATCGATGATGCTTTTGCCTTGGCAAGGTGAATTTTGGAATGAGTTTAGACTATTTAAAATACTATGGATTGTATCCCAAATCTCTTTTCTTAATGAGTTGCAACAATGTTTAAGTATTAGTTATAGCTTAAAATATCCAAAACCACCATTTATAACATTATTGTTTTCCTTAACTCTCTTTTTAAAAACCCATATAAGCCTCATAGCCCAAATACTGATATTAGCTCTTATCAGACCCACAAAAACTCACCTTTGAGTAGGGTTTGACTATACCAGAGCCCTTGAGCTAATTAGGAGTGACATTTGCAAATGCTCAAAAGTGCACTTGCATAATTTGATTTAATAAAATGACAATGTATTTCATTAACTTAGTTCTATGAGCCTAACTAAGCCCATTGTATCATTTTATGGCCAGAGTTGTCAAATCTTGTTGAAGTAATCAAGGTAAAAAGAATGAAACATGGTGCTCTAGGATTGACCAGAACTAAGGTACCGTTTAAGAAATTTGACTTTTTTTTTCCCCCATGGCTTGAATGTAACCTACGCTTAGAAAAAAAATCATCAACATATATTAGGGAAATGGAGGAGTAGTAACCACAGTACCTTTGAGGGTTTTTGTTTTGTTTTGTTTTGTTTTCAAGTAGTCTAACACCACTAATTCAACTGGTATTGTTGAATTTCTGATACTTGTAGGAGCTAGGGACACAGCCACTGGTTTCGTGGCTTTGTAGTGGCCTCATCCTAGACATAAAAAAGCCTTCACTGGCCCCTTTGTCTGGGTTGGGTGTCCCTTTTGCAAACTCTGTATTTCAC
The DNA here is from genome assembly GCF_022837055.1 of Prionailurus viverrinus. Lineage (NCBI taxonomy): Eukaryota > Metazoa > Chordata > Mammalia > Carnivora > Felidae > Prionailurus > Prionailurus viverrinus. The sequence continues at coordinate 113,227,010 of NC_062564.1, read as the reverse complement.
CACGATATGATATGGTCATCTTTTATTAATTGTCCATCTCACCTACCAAGCTACCAAACTGTAAGTTAGTGAGGGTAGGAGCCCAGATCATGTTCCCGGTGTATTTTATTCCCAGCTCCTGTGACTGGCCCATGGCAGAAGCTCATTAAATATGAGCTGAATACATACCTGAGGGATAGTATGCCAGCACTAAAGGAATGAGAGAACTATTTTACACAGACTTCCTCGATAATACACTGGAAGTCAGAAAACCTTCTCGACAGTTTTAAAGGAGGGAATGAGTAGGGCTAAAAAAGGAGCTGGGGAACCAGATTAAAATCTTGGTTCTGTATAACCTTAAGTAAATTTCTTAACCTCTCTCTGACTCTTGAGTAGAATGGAGGTGACCTGGTGAGACTTGTAAGAAATAAATGAAATAATGTGCATAAAGCGCCCCAAACAATGTCTGGCCTGTAGCAAGTACTTAATTAAAGTGTACCCCTTGACTGTCCCAGACACTGCACAGGCCTGGGAAATTAAGTGGTAAAGGAAGATAATATTTTAAAACATAATAGAACCACTAAGAATTCTTTTTGGGGGAAACTCTCCTCTGAATGCATCATGACCGTTTCCAAAGCTTGGCATCTTCTTGGCTGTTAGAAATTACACAGAATGGCACTATCTTTCTTTATGGTTTAATTCCCATCACAACACAATGCAGACAGTTCTTTTTGCTTTAAGAAGTGAAAGCCTCTTGAACAGCTCTCTCTGGGGAACTGTGTATAAAGCAAATAACTCATGGGATTGAAAGACTTTCTTGCATTTGCTCAGCTCCTCGGCCACAGCCCCGTAAAATTTTGAAGAGATAAGGAAAGGAAGAAAGTGAAACAAATCTGAAAACCAAAAAGTATGTAGAGTCACACAGCAACCCATCTGGAAAATACCTGAGCTACCACCTGGGCTATTGAGCTATCACCCAATTTCTTTCTGTAATACATGAGGAAAACAAGACTCAGGGAAACAGAGTCCACTAGTGTTGACTGCAGCCAGGTACAGATCACTCTGAAGCTTTAGGGAGAAAAAAGGAGAAACACATCACATTCACACACAACACATTCAGATCACTCTGAAGCTTTAGGGAGAAAAAAGGAGTTACACAGGTAAGTGCCTGGGGTAGGATAAGAATTCATGCAGTTCCGCTCGGTTGTTCAAAGAGAAATGTAAGTATCATGTTTCATAAGCAGGACTAAAAGAGCACATCTAAAAATAAATGCATTCTTGATTCCCCTGTCCCCAAATTTGAGGAGCCAGTACTCTTACTGCCCTGGATGAATATCCAGATGGGTACATTTGTCTAAGACAAGGAATAAAAATTCTTGCAACGCTTCAAGTCCCCCAGACAGGCTCAGTTTGAGTAGATGGCCAGTCCAGTAAAACCATCAAAGTTACCAACTTCCTTTAAAGTTCCTCCCTGCCCCCAACTCAGGCAGGTTGTAGGCTGGCTACCTGCAGCAGGAACAAGGTGCTTGATGTCCTCCCCATTGTTGGGCATGGAACTTCTACTTCTCCCCCCCTTACTGGGCTGCCTCTGCCTCCTCCAGACCTAAGGCAAGGAGAGCCAGAAGGGAGAGCAGGTGAAGGGAAGAAAGAGCCTGACCTACTGTCCACATTTGGTGCCGTCTGAACTTCGTAGATGTTGAATACTGACTCTTTTCCTTGTGTGCTGTTTTCATCGGGTGTTTGCCATCCACACCCATTTTTATTGCTAAGAGTCTTTCTCCTGCAGTTCCTTGAGGTGAGCAAGTGAAAACCTCAGAACCACCTCTGCTCCACAGGAAGTATTCATGTATCTTTTCTCCCAGCATAGTCTGGAAGGATGGGCCACCCCATGCAGTCTTATCTCTTCACTGTGAGGCCAGAGCAGTAGTCAACCATAGTCTCTTATCCTTTAGATTTCTTGGGGTATCAGACGCCAGGCCACTGTGCCTCCAAACTCCAGGTTACACAGGTAAAACTCGTCAAGTGGTCTCATTAAAGCCTCTTTTCCTAAGCTTGACATAAGGGGAAAAGCCTCTTGTATCCCTCTTTCCCCTGTGGAAGGAGAGCATTCACAGGACACTGACAGCGCTCCCAAAAGCCCTCTTTTATTTTTATTAAAAAAAATTTTTTTAATGTTTATTTATTTTTGAGAGAGAGAGAGAGAGAGACAGAGTGTGGGTGGGGGTGGGGCAGAGAGAGAGGGAGACACAGAATCCGAAGCAGGCTCCAGGCTCTGAGCTGTCAGCACAGAGCCCGACACGGGGCTCAAACCCACACACCGTGAGATCATGACCTGAGCTGAAGTTGGATGCTTAATCGACTGAGCCACCCAGGTGGCCCCCTAAAGGCTTCTTTTAAAATGTCTCTCTCCCCCTAGCCTCTCCAATGCCTGTAATATGCTAGTGGTGGGTTATCAGCTAAGAATCACAAAAATCTATCCTGACCATGTTAGTTCCAATTTGGTGGGCCTGAATCTTACTTTGGGATTTAGGCCAAGGGGGGTGAGGCAAGGGGCCTTGCCAAAACTGAGACAGAAAGAATCCTTTTTTTTTTTTTTTTTTTTTTTTTGTCCACCTGTTACTGTAGGTTTTTCCTTTTCAGTAGCTTATATTGTGCTCTGTGGCCCACTCTGTGCTACAGCCAGGAGAGGGGTGAAGAGTAACATAAGGGAAAGCAGAGAGTACTGGCTAGCAAACCAGTGGGCGGGAGCAGGGGTCTCTAGGTGAAGAAAGGCAGAAAGGATGGCTTAAAGGGCCACCTAAGCTAATGATGTGGACAGAATTTCAGCCAGGCTTCACAGAGCAGTGGCTCCTGTGACATCCAAAGTGAGGAGCAGGTTAGCAAATAAAGACAGCCAGTGAACATCAGCTATGCCAGGTTACAGATCTCTAGGTCACTAGTTTTACCATTTTATAGGTGTTTGAGAGGTGACCAGAGCACAACACAGACCTGGATAAGCAACTTCACCCTCCCAATCTCCCCCCCACCCCAACGCCGCCCATGGACTCCCTTTTAAAGAAGGAGAAGTAATCAACTAAGACTCCAAAAAGGATCTATTTGTTTGCAAAGAGACTGTTTTAAGCCAGAAATTAGAATTTAATTGGCAAGTGAACCCTGAGAGATCAGACACATGGGAACTTTTGAAATTCTCCACACCACCCAAGGCTTCGCGGGAGAACATGAGCACATGAGGTCAGTTCCTTCCACCCAGGCACCTCTCTGAACTGTTTCTAATGTCCCAGTAAAGAGTAATGTTTGGCAAGACACTATGCTTACCTCAGCTTCTCTGAGGACTATGCTGTCTTTCCAGGTCACATCCAGGGAAGCAAAAACAAACCCTTTGTTACAGGATTCCCCAAACTTCCTGGCTGCCCTAGCCAAAGATAGGAGAGCAAGAATTCTCTCATTAGACCTGCTTATCCTCTTGGCCATTGAGTTTGGTGGAAACTTTAAATTTTAGCTTCCCTCTTCTCTGGATTATAGGACAGTTTGAGTCCATCAAGCTAGGCTTCTGCTAGATTGATGGAAGTTTTTTTTTTTTAATGTTTATTGATTTTGAGAGAGAAAGAGAATGTGAGCAGAGGAGGGGCAGAGGTAGAGGGAGAGAGAGAGAATCCCAAGCAGGCTCCACACTTTCAGTGCAAATCCCAACGCATGGCTCCATCTCATGAACCTGAGGTCATGACCTGAGCCGAAATCAAGAATCAAACATTCAACTGACTGAGTCACCCAGGTGCCCCTGGATGATTTATGAATAAAGAAAATTCTTAACCACATCTGGCTTTCAGAAATGCTGTATGTCTATGGATTTAACTAATGGAATTTGAGACTCAAAGTTGCCTAAGCATGATATCCTAGGTTGAGTTCCCTTTCTAGAAATAGAGTATGAAATGTGGGTTAATGTATGTGTAGTTTATTGAGAGAGAACTCTCATGAGATAGGGAGTATGAGAAATAGAATGGGACAGGGATAAAAAGCTAAGCCATAATATGGTCTCAGATGGAGTCAAGCTTTGCTAGATTCCACTAGAAAGCTATGAATTGTGCTGAAGAGTGGGTCCAACTTGAGGGAAACAGGTTGGCTTATTTTATTCCTGAATCCTAAAATTAATGGCCAGGGGCAGGGATTGCATAACCTTTTAGGTAGGATGGCTGTATTTGGCCAAGGGCTGTTCTCTGAAGAAGGTGGCAGCTGTGAGCCAACACAGGACTGTAAGGGGATTTGAGAAGGGCACTAGAGATGACTTTGTTCTCAAAAGCAGGTCTTCACATGTGGTCCCAGCAGTATCAATACTACCTAGGAGCTTGTGAGAAATTCAGATTCTTAGGCTCTACTCCAAATCTGCCAAATCAGAACCCCTGCTAAATCAGGAGTATGTGATTGAATGAACTTTCCAGGTGTTGCTGATGTATGCTCAAATTTGAGAATCAGAGTTCTAAACGATACTGCTCTTCAGGGCGCCTAGGTTAAGAGTCCGACTTCAGCTGAGGTCATGATCTCGGGGCTCATGAGTTCAAGCCCTGTGTCGGACTCTGTGCTGACAGCTCAGAGCCTGGAGCCTGCTTCGGATTCTGTGTCCCCCTCTGCCCTACCCCCGCTCACACTCTGTCTCTGTCTGTCTCTCAAAAATAAACGTTAAATGATGCTGCTCTTCCTCTGGAGTTATCAAATACCAGTAGGAGCTGTGGAGTAACATAATTTGTGGAAAAAGAAAGGTGCATCAGCTAATTTCTCAAAATGTCATCCCTATAATAATCAGCAAAAATTCACTCCCAGTCCAGCGTTCTGACCACATGACTCAGACTTAAAGAAAACAAGTGATACCAAAATGGAACTGTTGCGTAGCTATCAAGCATGTTGGAAAATATAAGGCAATGGGATAGGATATTGATTTTCAACATTTGAATACATAGTATTCCCTTCTTACTTCTACTTATGCTACCTAATTAGCCAATTCTTCTGGCCTTCGTAACCAAGACTCATTCCTTCCAATCTTCACCTATCTGAAATGTACAGACCACTTGGCTTCTGACCAAACAATCTATCATCCTTCCTAAACTTTCATTGTTCTCTTTGCTAAATTAATCCTCAGAGCAACAACTATTCTTCATAACCACCTTAAAAAACCACCAACTGGACATGGTTGTTGCTCTATCCACCAGGGAAAATAGAGAATCATTAAAATTAGAAAATTCTCAAGTTTCAAGTATCAACACAAAATTCTACATTTTTTTTTTTACTTAACCAACATTCTGAATAAAACACACCATTCCTCCATATTATTTATACTATTATTAAGGGAGGTTGAATGCTTCAAAATATAATTCCTTCTAAATAAGATCAGGAACTGAGAAAATAGGGGAAATCAACTCTCTGAACTGAAAACAAGCTGTGTATCATATCTCATTATGTAAATCAAATGATATCAAAGATTTGTATTCTTCTCTATCTGTCCAATATTAGTACATCCTGTAATCAAACTTGGGAAGAAATCAAGATATATTTACTGTCTTATTCATTCACAAAATAATTTCAAACATAATAGCCAACACATCAATATTACTAATTCAATAATTTAGCATTTATTATTTAACTTAAACTTTCAAAATGTAATTTGAAAAGGCAGGATTCCCATCTAAGGTTCTTTTTTAAAACCTAGTCTAAATGTGAGGCATTTTAGATTCAGATTTCTGAAGACAGTATTTCAAAAGGCTCTAGAATCCCTTTTAAGGAGGAAGAAATTGGATTCTTTAAACTTTGAAATGTCAATAGAAACTTCAGATTTTGTGGACGAACAAAATCTATATTTATTAGTATTACTTGGAAGTGTATGAAAAAGATGTTTTAATGGGCAATATAAGTTAAATTGGAATGTTTTAAGTATTCATAATTCATGAGTGTTGTCATTCATGCTTCTTCACATCAAATGTAATTTCCATAAGATATATTTATCACGGTACATGTGTATATTACAATCAGCTTATGTCTATCCATCAATATTAGCCATAGCTAAATGGCTTTTATCCAAAATTTTACCTCAGCAATTTTTCAAATGTACTTTTCAATATTCTGTCTTCCACTTTACTACTGAAAGTATGAAAGCACTAATGCATCATGTGAACAAACCTCTTTGACTTGCCCCCCCAAATAAATCCATTTTCTTAATTGTTTAATAGAAGGATTCTCATTAATGTTGAATTCTGTGATTTCCGTATGAGTACTTTCAGTCAAATGAGTACTAGTCTCTGGTTTTAAATTAACTGATTTTTTTTTTCTCTTCCTTAGAGCTCAACTTCTAGATTATAAGATGGCTCTAAACTTGACCAAGTATCTCAGAATGGAAGAAGATTTTTTACCATGGCAGAGAGCAATTTCAGCCGTAACCTATATCATTAGCATGTTTGAAGATGATAAAGAGCTTTACCCTGTGATTGAGGTGATGTTAATGCTAGATCTTATGAAAGTAAATGTGTAGCAATTAGAAGAGTAGGGAGATTTCTGAGAGAAGGAGCTTCCAAAGCACATCTACCTGCCAAGTGAAATGAAAGGAAAGTACAATGACATGACTAGTCAAACCAAAGAGATGCTATCTCTGTTTTTTCCAACTTGAAGTATGTCCGTATTTCTGGTTCAGTATACCACATAATGATATATTTTAGTGTTGGAAAGAATATAAAAATTAATATTTTAGTTAAAATAGACAAGATACTAACTAGATCTTATTTTTAATGGACTTGTCAATGTTAAAATGAATTTATTCTTACCAAAATATAACATTATATTTCCTTATTCTTACTGCTGTTATTTCCACGTAGAGAGTTTATGATGGGCTAGTTATTCTGATTACTTTGTCTTGTGATTTCTGACACACTTTGCTAGGTCATTTGCGATCTTAAGGAAATTCTGGATTCAAATCTGTAGCTCTTCTACTTACTAAATGCAATAACTTGGACAAATGTTTTAATATTTGTGAATCTTCATTTCCTTCGTACAATAGGAATGTCAGCACTTCACTGTCCATGGCAATGGGATAGTGCAGACCATATAAAATAAAAACCCTTTGTAAATCCAAAAGCAATATACATACATTAGTTATCACTATTTTAATGTCATCAATACTTGATTAATCTTCTTAGTGCAGTAGGTAGGTCAGGCGTTACTCTACATATCACAAATGTTAACTAAAAAGTAGAGCTTAAAAGGGGCTCACCCAACGTTTTATAAAACATTAGAGAATCACCCAGGATGTTCTTATCTTCAGGACTGAAGCAAATTTGCAATGTGATAGAACTGAATACTTCCCTTCCCTAACGAGAGACCCAAAGTTCTCTGGACTAGTATGAAAGAAGATTACAACAGGGGCTTTATATTATAATTATTAAGAAACTTGATAAACAGTAAATTCTTACTCACTGTACATGGTGCTTTTATTTCAGGAATACTTCCAGAGTCAAGTGAAGCCCATTGCAGATTTTCTGGGATGGAATGATATCGGAGACCACCTTACAAAGTTATTTCTTACATTTTTAAATTTTCACTTAATTATTTGTCAGTGTATGTTAAAACATGTTAAAAAGTGCTCAAGGCCCCAGCTTTGTGTGTGTTTGTTTTTTAAGGTTACTACGTGCTTCCGTATTAGGGCTTGCGTGCAAGATGGGAGATCGAGAAGCTTTGGACAATGCTACCCAATTATTTCAGCAGTGGCTGAGTGGGACTGTAAGGTGACTGTCCAGCAGGTGTTCATTTCTAGAGGCCTTCAAACTTAGAAATGAAGACTTTAAACCTCTGAAACACTGTTTCTTCTTCTAGGCTTCCTGTAAACCTCAGGCTTCTGGTATATCGGTATGGAATGCAGAACTCTGGTAATGAGACTTCATGGAACTATACTCTTGATCAATACCAGAAAACTTCATTAGCTCAGGAAAAAGAAAAACTACTGTATGGATTAGCATCAGTGAAGAATGTTACTCTTCTGTCCAGGTAACTTTTCTCTTCACTTATATGAATGGCATTTGATGGCTTATGTGTCACTTTAAGATGCTAATTAAAGTAAGATACATTTCCAAGAACATCTATTAAAACATATTTTCCTAGCAAGAAACAAAATATCAATGTAAGAGTGGAATAAAGAAGTGTAACCTCACATGAAAACATGCTGGAAGTAGGCAGTTTCTAGTTGTGAGCAGTGGTTCAATATTTTCATCCAGGACCTGGGGTGTTTCTCTTTATATTCTGCCATCCTCAACATATTGGATGTCTCATAACTTCTAGAGCTCCAAGGATTTTGTCTTCACACAAATATGTTAAGTGAAAGCAGAACAAGAGCAAAGAGTTTCTCCTCACAAGTTTCTTTTATGCTAAAGTTGAATTATCTCCACTTCCCCTCATAACTAGAACTGGATCACACTTGATCATTCTGGGTTATACTCTAGGTCTACCACTTGATCATTTGCTGACTAAGAAGAACTTGAATTCCTTTGACTGATTTGGGCCATCGTCATACTCTGAGGCTGGGGTAGGAGCCTACCTACTTCCCTAGGATCAGGGATACCTTGATCCAAGCCCAGAACAAAATTGTTTCTGTCAGCAGAGGAGTATCTGCCACAATATGCGTACACACACACACACACACACACACACACACACACACACACACAAATACATTTATATTCCACTCAGAAAGACTGCTTGAAGACCATCTATGAATCTTCTCCCACTACACCTATGCCTCCAAATCAACTAACATCTGTCTTCATTCATTTGTTGTACAGTTATGGTTTCTGAGTTATTTACTTCATTCATTTAACCGACACTGAGGATGTCCTTTCTATATATAGGTCTATAAACTGTGGGAATAAAAATGAATAAGATGTGATAGCTATCCTTGAGAAGCTTATAGCTCATGAGAGAGGCACAGTATAAATGGGAAATTACAATGCAATACCCAATTTGTAAGGACTATTGGCAACGCCTTGTATCCACCTGGCAGAGCCAATAATAGTTTTTCACCATCTTATCTCAAAGTAGATGCCAATTCTCCTTCTCGCTGCCCTAAAATAGTCTATCAAGAACTTGATCGTTTTGCCACTCCATAAAACGTGATATTTATCCATTATTTTGATGGCATTGTTCTATCTGATGAGAAAATTAACAAGTGCTTACATGCCTTACTAAGACTCTTATGAATTAGAGGATAAAAGATAAGTTACACAAAAATTCAGGACCACCACTAAAGTGCAGTTTCTGGAAGTTCACTGGTCTAGAGTATGTCAAGGTATGCCCTCTAGGTACAGCCATGGCATAAAGTTAATAAAAAATCTATTGATTTGGTCACTTAATTTATCTTGGACTTATTTGCATTATACTATAATTATAGGTAATTAATCTAACCATATAGGTTACGTTAAAAGGTTGTTTCCTATAATCTAAGGAAGAACCAATAAGATGTGACTATTATCCTCTAGAAAATAAAAGTATAAATACTTTCCCTTAATTTACTGGCTCCCCCTTTTTTTTCCCCAGTGGGATAATAAGTGGGTGAAGTGCTTTTATTCAATAAATGCAGTTAATTTTTAAAAGTTAATAGCTAAAATTTGAATTGTTTTTCTCTTTGGATTTTCTTAGATATTTGGATTTTCTCAAGGACCCAAATCTTATTAAAACTCAGGATGTGTTTACAGTCATCCGATATATCTCATATAACAGTTATGGGAAGACCATGGCCTGGAATTGGATTCAACTCAACTGGGACTATCTAGTCAACAGGTGGGATAATCAGCTAATGGTCTGTTGTTCTCTTTGTTTGATATCATCTACATATTCTGTTTCTTTTTGCTGTGCTTTCTCTGACATCTATACACTATCTGGAATGGCATATTATTAGAACTAAAGAATCATGGTAGTTTCCTCCTAAGGAAGCAATATACTAGTTAATTTTAGGCCTAATTCCTTTTCTGGAAGTTATTGTTTTAACTGATCTACAGAGTTCTGAAATCTGGAGAGATGCCTAAATTGTATTATTTTTAGTTTGGTTAAAATAAGTTAATATAAATCTCCCTGTTGTGTTAGCACTTAGTATAATTGCAGACACATATTTATTCTCGATTAATATTTAATGAAAACGAAGTGAGAACTTCTGGACCTAGGTTCACATTGTAGCTCTATATCTTACTGAGCTTATATGGATGATAATTTTTATCTCCCTTGACCAGATAATTAAACTTTAGGTATTTTGAAAACTTCTTAAAAAGGGACCTATATTTCCCAGGCAATAGCAATCTTAAGATGGGAAATAGAAAGGACAAGAGAACAAGTCAAACTAAAGGGATGCTTTCCCAAATTTATTTCTTCAGCCCCATGTAGAAGAAATGTTGCCATTCGTGGTGCTAATCTTCTAAATTTATTGCTTACTCCCATTAAAAAATAGATCCCAAATAAATGTGCAAACATTGACCAAAAGACCTTTACTGTGTGCAATCCCCACGGTGGGAAATGGGCCGTTATCCTCTCCTAATCTCTCCTGTTTTCCCATCAGCACTACCTAGTTGACAATGACTTATCAGAGATACTAACTCTGAAGAAAATTTTCTGTTCTCTTTTTTACCCCATCATTCATCAGACTGCCATTAGGTTCCTTCACATTTCTTATCCTTCTGAGATTGATTGTATCTGTATGTTTCAGCCCCAATACCCTACATTGCTTTTGCCTATTTGTGATGAATTTTTCCCCTTTCTGTTCTTGTAATTATTGAATGAAACTGCTCCATTTCTATGAAGTTTGACTGATGCGTGTGCATGTGCGTGTGTATGTGTGTGTGATGCCTGTCCATCTGTGTATAACCATTTCAATGAAAGGCATGATGGAATTAATAAATCTACCTATTGGGAACATGTTGTTATCTGGAGATAACACTTCATATTATGCAAGCTAGTACCTTCCATTTGCTTACTATATGCCTAGTGACATGTACTGAGTTTTTTGTTTTAATCAAAAAGACCGTAAGTCATTTTTTTTTGGCATTTGCTGCAAGAAACCTATGCAGATAAAGAGTGCTTACTTTTGAATTATTATACAAAATAAGTAAATAATGTTCCATTTTGCATAATAAAGTGGCCATTCCCTTATTGTTTATTAAATATAATACTTCTCAAGGCCTATTTGAATAGTTCTAGTGTGATTGATTTCAAATAATGCATATTTCATTTAAAAAATTAGTTCACTGTCATTCCTCTTAATAATTAAGAACTAGAAAAAAACAGGTGTTACTTTGTCATAAAAGTCATAACCATCTGGTCCTAAAGTAAATTAGACCTAATCCTGAAATTAAAAAAAAAATGATAAACTATTTCCAGTGCTACTTCCAAAACCCTTGCCCAGGGCTTTTAATATTTCTTCATAGTCTAATGATCTAATTCTCATGAGGCATTATTTCACATAGACTCAAACATAAAATTATATTACAACCACATGGTGAACACAAAAATAACGCCCAATATTAATTATGGTTAGTTTGAATAAATAGAATTTTCCCACTAAAATTGGATAGGATAAATTAAACAAAAATGAGCAAGCTATATACAAATATGTTCAAACTTGAATATTTTCCAGAATTCGAATGAGTGGTTTTCCTGCCTAGGATCCTGAACAATTTATTGTCATCCTAAAATAAATAAGCTGCTTTTTTATAAAGGGTTTGTCATATGACTTTTATGACAACTGATGGCCACATCACTAATGCCCTTTCTAGTTTGAGACTTAACCAAAAAGTTCCAAGGATACTTCAGCAATTATTCTTTGATTTTGTTTATCCCAGTAAGGTCTTAGATGAAACTGTGAAGGGGAATGAACTTAGTAAATCAGTAGTGTGGTGTGTTAGAGTTTGATTTTAATTTATGACTATGGATGAAAATTAAGTCAGTAGAGACATGATTGTAACTATTTAAAGACTGCCTCAAACAAAAAAAAATTAATTAGAATTTAATTACAAGTTTTATGAGCATGAAATAATTTCTTTTGAATTATATGATAAAACTTACGTAAATATTAAATCCAAGAAGAGGATTGTTACATACTATTATTTTTAAAATATTTAAGATAAATCTTTATTTTAGTTTTAAAAGTAATTAATGGGATAAATATACAGCATATTTCCCTTTAAATGCTACAGGCTATGTGATGTTGGTTTATTGGGATAAACATATTTTGTTCTGACATTTTTAGTATTTATACAAGTAGTTTCAGTCTTTACTCAATCTCTCCATTGCTAGTTCCCCAAAATATTCTTTAATTTATAGTCACTAGGAACAAAGCAGAAGAGGAATATTACAGGAGTTATTAGAAAGTCACTGAGAAAAATTGTGTTCTTATCTCTAATTAGCAGACTTTCTTTGAATCTATAGAATATCATTACAGCAACTTAGTGTGATTCTCCTTTTTTAAATCCCCATTTTCTTATTATAAAATGAGTATGTATTTCATTGCACAAAATACAGATAAGCAAAAATAAGGATGCAAAAATCACTCATAATTCTACCATTTAGAAATAACCCTTATTGTCACACCACTGTTTCCTTGAGTTTATTTTCCTATGGCTGTTTATTTATAAAAATGGAATCATATTATACATGTGATTTTATAACCTGCTGTTTCCCCTGCATCATCCTATATCATGGATGTCTTTTCATGTCTTTAAGTATGCTTCTTCAATGTTATTTCTAATGCTCAATCATATTTCAATGTGTAGACACATCTTAGTTTATTTGGCCAATCTCCATATGTTGGATCATAAAATTGCTCCGAACTTTGTGATGAATGTGGCAGAACTGTCACCCAGAAAAAAAATTACTCCTATCCTTGCTAATTGAGTATATAAAAACTGATATCTCATTTTAAATATAATTCTTTCACCCAGTAAATATTGTGTAACATCCATTATGTGCTAGGCACCGTGCCTGGCATTGAAGATACGATAGTAGAAACATACCTGGTTCTCTGTCCTCATGGAGCTGAGAATCTGGTGATGGAGTGCAATATTAATTAAAGAACCACACTAATACAAGTATACTTAAACCTGTAATAACTACAAATAGAAGAGGTTCTATGTACACTGAAAGAATGTAAAAGGGAAACTGACCAAGTCAGGAGAAGTTGGACTTTAAGGGCTTCCCCAAGGAAGTGACAATTGAGCTGAATTCTAAAGGAAAAGTGGGAGTGACTTATGTGAACAGGAGGTGAAGCACTCTTGGCTGAATGCCTACTATCAGAAAAGTAAAAAGATAATGGCCAACCTTTGCAGGGTCAGGTTAGTATTTGGGCTGTTGTTATAAGAGCAATGATAAGCCACTAAAGGGTTTTAAGTAAGAAAGTGAAATGATTGATTTTACTTTAAAAAGAAAGCTCTGGTAGTAAGTCACAGACCTAGATAGGGGCCAGAGTGGGTTTGAGAGAAGCAGTCAGAGAGCTACTAGAACAGTCCCAGCAAAAGATAGTGGCAGATTGGACGATGGATGTAATGATGAAGATGAAGAGATAGGAACAGCATTTAGAACTTGGTGAATTAGAAACAGGACCGTCGTGAGGGGACAAGGATAGTGCCTAGATTTCTAGAAAACATAAGGCTTGTAGAAGGAGAACAATGGCTTCAGTTTGCGATTTATGATGCCTTTGAGTCTCTTTTGAGATGTTGAAGTAGAGATGGTTTCAAGGAAGTTATAGTCCCTTGTCAAATGCTTAAATATTTAAGTTTAAAGTAAATCCAGGGTCAAAAAATGCCCATTATATTTACTGGCATAAGAGCTATTAATATCTCTAGAGATCTAGTTTCTCAGTGGAGTGATGGGGGCAGAACCTAAATTGAAGCAAGTTAATAAAACAGTCAATGGTGAAAAAATGAAGACAAGAAATGTAGAGGACTCTGAAAAATTTGACTCTGGGGGGCGCCTGGGTGGCCTAGTCAGTTAAGCGTCCGACTTTGGCTCAAGTCATGATCTCACAGTTCACAGGTTCAAACCTTGCATCGGGCTCTGTGCTGATAGCTCGGAGCTCGGAGCCTGGAGCCTGCTTCAGATTCTGTCTCCCTCTCTCTCTGCCCCTCCCCCACTCACACTCTGTCTCTCTCTGTCTCTCAAAAATAAATAGACATTAAAAAAATTATCAAAAATAACAATAAATTCTTTAAAAAAATAAGTTAACTCTGGATGTCAAGGTGAGAAAAAATATACTAAGAGAGACATGCCAGATCAAGGAAGAGGAGTTTTTTCTTTCTTTATGTGGAAGATCATTTTAATACGTTTAATATATTTTAAAACTGATGAGAAAGACCCAGTGAAGAATGAGAGCTTTAACATGTAGTACAGAAAAGATTCTTTAAAAATTTTTTTTAACATTTGTTTATTTTTGAGACAGAGAGAGACAGAGCATGAACGGGGGAAGGCCAGAGAGAGAGGGAGACACAGAATCTGAAACAGGCTCCAGGCTCTGAGCTGTCAGCACAGAGCCCAACGCGGGGCTCGAACTCACGGACCGCGAGATCATGACCTGAGCCGAAGTCGGACGCTTAACTGACTGAGCCACCCAGGCGCCCCCAGAAAAGATTCTTTCAAAAATAAAGTTTTTAAGTGGAGAGAAGTCGGAGCCAATGCACAGATGATAGAAGAAAACTAGGTATCTTTGTATATTTGCAAACTAAAAGATGTAGGAGTTACTATATATTTTCTCTGTGGATTAGAAGACAAGGTCATTTTTGTTGGAGAGGGAGGAAAGCAGGAGAACGTCTGGAGGTTGGAAGAGAGTGACAACACTTGAAAAAAGTAATTCAAGGATAAAGAGAATGAATTGACCAGGGTAATGTAGGAGGACTGTCAATGTGGAGGGTCCATTTAAGATTGATATTCATGAATTTTTAGTGAAACATTATGAAGAAAGTTGGGTGACCGTCCTTGACAGATTAGCCACCTGGTGCAAACACAGAGGAAATGGGCAGTTGATTTTCTCCAAAGCTGGATTTCTGCTGGAAACAAATTATTAAACTATAAGGGAGTTTAGGGCTGAGGAGAAAAAAATGTTGAAAATGGTAGACCAAGGAATCAAAACTATATAAGAAAATAAGTGCAAGGAAAAGGAAGATCTGATGGTCTGGTGGCACTGGACCTGGTACACTGACAATGGTTAGTTATTAGAACATTTCATGTTTTTTCCCATTGGCATATTTTGTCTTTATGTTTCTTCTGCAAACTGTGGATTCATTTCCTTGATAATTTCACGTTGGCATATTTCTCCCTTTTACCAATTTATATAGTGAAATGTATTTGTATAGTGAAGAACCGTATAGTGAAATATTTACATAGTGAAAATATTTGCTCTTTTCACATCAAAACAACAAATTTTGACTTAATTTTATGAGGTTGAATTTTAGTATAAACAATTTTTAAGATGTGTGTAATAATCTTAGTTTTTATCTCCATGGTTTCTGCTTCTGTTATGTGACAATTTTTAAGTGTAGAATTTCTCCTACCATTTGTTTACCTCTCTATATAGTGATATATTTTCTTTTATTCTTTTCTGGCATTCCAGTGGTTCAAAGTTAATACATGATTCTTGTGGTTGTTTTTCTTACACTGTGACTAGTTGTGATGAGATTTTTACCTGTATCATAATTATTCATATTACGGTCTGTAAGGAAATTTCTGATCCTTGCTCTTTAAGAGAAAAAGTGCAAAAGGGAAAGGAATCGAGTATCATCTCTAAAATCCTATCTTTGCACTTAGCTGTGTCTTTGCTTAGTCTAATATAGATCATATAGACTAATATAGACCAATATGGTATGCAAGTAGCTAATAGAGCTTTTTGAAAGAAGAATGAATAGCTTATATTCAAATTTCTGCACCTGCGGGAAGATGCACAGAGTATTTGTCAGAATAAAGGTGACTAGAGCTACCCTGCTGTATCGAAAATACAGACATGCAGCAGCTTAAAGGATGTGCGTAATTATTTCTCACTCACGTTAGTCTGCTGAAGTGAGCATTCTAAGTTGTTGAAGTAGTTCTACTCTATGAGACATAGGACCTTATCCGATTGGTGTGGTTGAAGGTTGGAGGGAGGGGAGAAAAAGAAGTCCGAGGCAAGCGATTTTCCTTTACCGAAGCAAGGAGGCAGTGGTTGAACATACCGCTTCTGCTCGTGTTCCACTGATACGAACTGAGCCACCCATCTGCACCTCGCTATGAGGGAGGCTGACAAATGTAATCTCTATCCGGGTTCTCACAGTGCAGGAAAGAAGAACAGATTTGGGGAATACAGCAAGCAGTCTACCACATCCGGGATAGTGTTGTGGATCTGTCTACAAAAAAAGTGAAGGATTTACTAAGAATGTTTCCTGAATAGAAATATTAAATTAAATGCGTTTCTATGTTTTACTTACTCTGCAAATTACTTTAACACACACACACGCACACACACACACACACAAATCAAAAGCAGATGTCTACATCTAGAGAAATGATTTAAAGTTCTAGGCACTTATATTCCCTTTTACTTCCTTAAACTTCTCTTTAGATATACACTCAATGACAGAAACCTTGGCAGAATTGTCACCATAGCAGAACCATTCAACACCGAACTGCAGCTCTGGCAGGTATGAACATAAATCCCTCTGGACTTGTCTAGGAAGAAAGAATTTAACTGTTTTCTTTGTTTCAAACAGAAATGGCATTTTCTCTGTTTGGGTCGCAGAAGACAGGGAGAAAGAAATAATTCTTATATCTAATTAAATGTGTACCTATTTTTTTCTAAACTGAAAAACATTCAAATAATCAAGAAACAAAGTTTAAAAGTGGAGAAAGCTGAGGCCTTGGGAGGCTTAGAAGGCTACCTTTTGCCTTACCAAAGCTTGGATAGTATGTGTCCCCCGGTAAATGTAGCCTGGAATAAGATGGTCAAGATTTGATTCCTCTTAAAATTCATAGTTTTGGAATTAAATTTTTTTAATGTTTATTTATTTTTTAGAGAGGGGGAGAATGTGTGTGAGTGGGGGAGGGCCAGAGAGAGAGGGAGACACAGAAACTGAAGCAGGCTCCAGGCTGTCAGCGCAGAGCCCATCGTGGGGCTTGAACCCACAAACCCTGAGATCATGACCTGAGCTGAAGTCCAACACTTAACTGAGCCACCCAGGCACCCCTTTATAGTTTTGGAATTTAAAGACTTTCAAATTATCTCAGTTTCAAATTATCTCAGTTCCCAGAAGGAAAAACATTTATTAATGTTGGACAAATAGAGATCATATGAATTTTCAGTATCTGCATATTATATGTTGGAATGATAATATTCTGTGTATTAAGAAACAAAATTCAGGTACCTGGATGGCTTAGTCATTTGGGTGTCCAGCCCTTGATTTCGGCTTAGGTCATGATCTCATGGTTCATGGACCAGTGCAGAGCCTGCTCCCTCTCTCTCTGCACCTTCCCCACCTCAAAAACTAATTAGTTAATTAATTAATTAATTTAGAAAGAAACAAAAGAATTCTCATTTTTGTAAGTAGCAAACAACACTATAATTGAATTTGGGGAAAGACTTTGGAAGGAAGAGGGAAAATAGAACGAAGGTTAAAAGAGATGTTATTGGAAGTCCTTAATAAGTGAATTGAGAGTATATTAACATATTCCAGACTCCCAAAGTGAAAGGCTAATAAGGAAAGCCATCATTCCACAGACCAGGTTTTCCAGGGAATGCCTGGGGAATGCATAGGAAACAGAGAAAGCCCCAGAAGCACAGCAGGCCATGCCAGCAATTTAGTGTGCTTCTCCTTCTCCAATATGGCAGAGCCTCCTTTGACTTGACATGGTGCCAGAAGTCCAGTAATGACTGCTAATGTAAGAGATGGGCTTAATCTAAACGATGCACCAAGACTGTACCTCGGTGTTGTACAATAATAATGAGTTTCCAGGGAAGAAAGAAACCAATCCAGTTTGTAAGTAAAAGTCTGGAAGACTAGTTGGGCTTAAAATGACTTTCTTCATTATTTCCCTTTCTTTTCTAGATGGAAAGCTTTTTCAAAAAATATCCAGAAGCTGGAGCAGGAGAAAAACCTAGGCAGCAAGTGCTGGAAACAGTGAAGAACAATATTGAGTGGTTAAAACAAAATAGAAACACCATAAGACAATGGTTTTTGGATTTACCTAAGAATGGTTAATGTGTTCAAATATCATGTTTTAATTTTGTGAATCTGTTGTTTCTCCTGTTAAACATTTGGTGGCCTAATTTAGAAGCACCATGGAGGGAGTCTTATACCCAGATACTGCTTTTGCTAAGTAGTGTGTTTATATGTCTTGCAAAACTTTTAAATTGTTCTTCTTTGTTTATGAAGGAAGATACTAATAGAGTAGTTAATGTACTCAGGGATTTCTTCTAAGTGTACTTCATAGGAGATTCTTTGCAAACTGAAGAGAATTTAATAGCCATTTTAATGTCTTTAAATATCATTCTTTATATCTTAAATCTGTGAAAATAGAACAATTTGGTCTTAGCTTTACATTTTTAGTACCAAAGAAACACCACTTAATCTTCTCTCTTGATTGATTTTTAAAGTTTAAATACCAGTACTTGAGGGACCAAAATTACCATCTTAATCTTTATTTTATTATTCAGAATTACACATATCTAATATCATTATATTCACATGTGTCCTACTCCTTTAAATCCTAAAAAGTAACCCAGGTTTAAATTTTACTCAAGGATTGCATGAATTAGCCAAATAAATGGCTTTTGCCTTCACTATAAAATCAACAAGTGAACTCTCTTTGCCTTTCTAAAATAAATCTGAATGATTAACTTGAAAAAATGTATTGTTTTCCAGTGTCACTTTACTCTCGAATAATAATGACTGTAGCGTTCCCCAAATAATTTAGCATGAGGCAAATATGATTCAAGAACCTAGCCTTTTTCATGCTTGGTACTCTGTCATCCTGTTCCATTCCCTACAAAGCTCCTTCAAATATGCTATGAAATTAGAGGGAAGATAGTGCTTAACTTTGCTCCATGGATTTTAGAGGAAAAAGGCTAAATAATTGGAAACTGGTCAGGAAAGAGAGAAGGCTGATTATTCCATAAAACTAAATGGAATTAGAATTTAGCTTTGATCTAACCTAGCAATCTAAGTGTGAAAATGAGGAAACCCATGTATGTCTCCAGCATGACTCTGCATATCTGAGGATATTTCTTCTTACAGACAACTTTTATGTATAAGCCCTTAGATCCTAATCCATACAGAATAGCACCGATCAAATTTATGTTCGTGACTTGATTAAAGACATCGATTTTGTAGAAGCCGGTGGCAAGAATATGTTTAATATGGCACTTGGTGCCTAGTGGACCCACAATGTAAGTCCAATAGGCAGAAAATAAGGTAAATGACTATGTTCCAGTCTGCTATATCTAGAAAATCTAAATTTATTTGGGACCTTCAGAAGTATAAAATAATTTAAGATTGGTCTGATGATAATTCAAGCATATAAGAACAATGAAAATCTTAGCTTTGACTTTACTTACATAATAATGTGCCTCCATTAATACTCCCAAATTTTGTAAACTTTCCTACTGCTCTTTCATAATTATTGCTTCTCCATCTACGCAGCTAAACTGGCAAATTCAAATGTGGACTGGGGGGAAAAAAGATTAAAAAAAAAAAAAAAGAAATTTCCAGACCAGAACTTTAAAAATATTTAAAGAAGAAGAAAAGAAGAAAAGACACATTAACACCATAAATCATCAGGAAAGTCCCACTATCCTCATGAGGCTTAACACCCTAACTTCAGATTAATCATAATCAAAACCAGCAGTTCAAGTCTATGTATTGTTTCAAGTGGACAAATAAGGAGTGGAATGGTTTATCCTCCTGCTTTATGTAATAAATAATTTTTTAAAGAAAAATGTAAGTTTGAGGGCGATGGTAAATAAAGAAATTCCAACTTGCCTAGAAGTTATTCTGTGTCCTTCCACTTTAAGCACCACAATGGAGAATCAATTGCTTAGCTTTCTTTACCCCACGTGAAAAAGAAATGTGTACACCTCTGTCATAATAACTCCACTAGCCCTTTGGGCCCTTCCAATAAGCATCTGGTTTTTAAAAGGCTGACAACCGATAGACCTATGCCAAGAACAATTTACTACTCTGCTTGCTTGGTTTGTCATGATTTTCACAAGGGATGAAAATTAGTATGTTGTTTCCAAAATTAAAACACAGTAAACCAACTTTAAAAAATTAACTGGAAGAAATGATCGGCATGGTCATGTAGCAAGGGGCAGGGCCGGTATTAGTACCTTTGACTTAGGCAGTCTACTGTATCCCAGATCACTGCTATGTACCCACATGAATATAAACTAGGAATTCAAATAATAAACATAAAAGTGATAGATGGAGAAGGTCTGGGAAGCAGAGATATACAGCTAGGTTGATGGCAATGGTATTCCTATAGTTTACCCTCCATGTTGGTAAAGTGTAAGTCGAAAAATAAACATAAGGTGGCAACAAAAATTTAGTGCCACAATTCTCAAAGGAAATTGAGAATAAGGAGGGAACAGAAGTAGGGGAATAGAATGACCAGTGGAGCTTTTCAAAACATTACTAATAACAGTAGCAAAGTTTTTCTTTTAACCAAGCACTGTTTTAAATACTAGCACTCCACATACATTAATTTCTATATTTAAATTTATAAAAACCCCATGAGGTAGATACTGTTAATGTCTTATGTTATAGACGGAAACAGTAAGAGAAGTTGGAGAACTTGCTCAAGTCATTAAAGTAGTGTCTGGCACCAGCCAGAATTTGAATCTTGGCCATTTATCATCAGAACCTTTGTCCTCAACCCCAGTGTTAGAACAGCAACATGTGCTTTATAATTGGAGTGCTCCGGATTTGAATTTCAGCTACTTGGTAGTCAAGTACCTTCAATCTCTCTATTGCTCAGTTTCCTCATCTATAAAGTGGGGATAAAAATAATGACTATCTCAACAGGTTATTGTGAGGATTAAATGCAAAAATGCATGTAAAGGATGAATGTATGGGAAATAATCACTGGATAAACACTAGACACTTTTGTTGCCGTTATTATGGTATCTCCTAGTCCCCACTTAAGACACTAGTTTGCATAACACAGTAAACTTGGGTTCAAGAATAAGCAAACCTAAGCAACTGAAGGCACTAAGGAGACGCAGTGTGTCAAACTATGCTGTCGTTCAGTCACTGCCCCTCCCTTATGAGGATCTCATTATCTCTAGCATGGTCCAGCATGGGTGTGTGACCTACTTTGGCTGAAATATGAGTAAGAACGATGTTGATTTTAGTCTAAAATGTCCAAAGCTGGCACATGGTTTCCCACCTCCTCCATTTCTCTTCTGCCACTAGATCCAGTGATGTCCCAGATAAAGGCACCTCTATTAGTCTGAATTCCAGAATGAAAACAACACGGAGCAGAATGTAGCCGGCACACAGTGCACCTGCATTGTGAGAAATGCCCTTTGTTATTGTAAACCATTAAGATTTTGAGGTTGTCTGTACCTCAGCATAAGCTAGCCTAATCTGTCTAGTATGAACACTAAACTGTGATACTCTCCCATAGTTATTTTTGTTCCAGTTCTCTCACCTTGTCCTTCCTCTATCAGGGGTTAGAAAACTTCTGCCTGCTCATCTTTATAAGACTTACAGTTAAAAATAGTTTTTACATTTTTAAATGGTTGGGAAAAATACAAATAATAGTTTGTGGTATGTGAACATTGTATGAAGTTTAAATGTCAGTGCCCTTAAAGTTTTATTGAAACACAAGTTCAGGCATTCATTTACATATTGAGTATGGCTGCTTTCCTGTTGCAACCGCAGTGCTGAGTGGTTGCCACCAGAGATCTTATGGCCCACAAAAAGCCTAAAATAGTTACCTCTGTGTCCCTTACCAAAAAAGTTTGCTGGCCCCTAATCTTATATTTAGTTCTTCCCTCCTTTTGCATTCAATTATTTTCCCCCTTTCTCCCCTCTATTCTGTACTCCAACCCAGTGTTTCTCAACACTAGCACTATTGCCTTTTTGAGCCTGTTAATACTTTGTTGCAGAGGGAGATCTGTACTCCGTGAAATGTTTAGCAGCATCCCTGGCCTTTATCCTCTAGTTGCCAGTAGTGTATCCCCCAAGCCCACATGTCTCTAGACATGACCAAATGTCCTGTAGGAGGCCAAATCTCCCCAGTTGAGAATTACTGCCTAACATTAAACTTGCGAATAAATGCTATGGGCATTATTTAGCCACCTTAAATGACAGGTAAGGAGACTACAGACATTCAAAGACCGTTAAGAGGAAAGGCTTGATGATGAAGAGAAGGCTGAATAAAGCATTCATTCATATATTCATTCAAATAACTAATATTTAGGGGCGCCTGGGTGGCTCAGTTGGTTAAGCATCAAACTTCGATTCCGGTCATGATCTCGCAGTTCATGGGTTCAAGCCCTACGTCAGTCTCTGTGCTGACAGCTGGGAGCCTGGAGCTTGCTTCCAATTCTATGTCTCCCTCTCTCTCTCTGCCCCTCCCCCACTCATACTCTGTTTCTCTCAAAAATAAATAAAAACATTAAAAAAATAACTAATATTTATAAAATATCTATTGTATGAGAAGCCTTGTTTTAGGTACTGGTTGTCCTAGGTTCAGGAATGGATTTAGAAGACAACTGGAAGAAAAAGACATTGTCTATTGTCACTGTGCCTTCATTTCTATCATCTTTTCCGTCCTCATCCCCTCTATTACCAAGCTGGGATGCCAAAAATTGTACTTCCCTGGCTTCTGCATGATTTACGTTCTGCCAGTGATATACACTTCTATGAGACTTGGAAGGAAAAGAGAGAAGAGGCTGTTTCCAAGAGAGTGCAGGGGAAAGAAGTTTCTGGGGTAGATGTGAGTTGGCAGCTTCTGAACTCCATGTCCCTGTGTATTTACCATCGCTGTGATGCAGGGAAACACTGATGAGACATTCATAGTTTTCTCACTTCTGGGTGATACTAGCAGTTTCTGATCTCTGGGTCAGAGAGGTGGTGATATGCAACCCTGAAACCAGAAGCCTAGCACTGACCCTCTAACTTCTATTCCTCCTGCCCTTTTAGTGATGTATGAGTGTCTAATTCTTGGTGTTCAATCTTTTTCTGCTTTCTGAACTGAGCCCTGAGTGATACAAGTGGACTACAGATTTTGTCTTGGTTTGTATTTCCATTTTACCCAGTGTTCTTTTTTCTGCCCACTGTCCTTCATATATAAAAAGCTCCAAGCTGGGTCCTTTGTTTGACACAGACTAGTGGACTGGATTGACCCTGTAAGAGACCACTCTAGCCTTGATGAGTTTTAGAACATGGAAAAAATCATGATAGGCAGTATTTGAAACAGATTCATATCTGTAATAAAGGGGAAAAAAATTGGAGCAGTGTATTTTCCTTTTGTGTTGGGATACATAGGCATATTAGAATGCATCACTGAGAAAGCATCAAACATTCCTCAAATGTTAAACATAGAGTTACCAAATGTTCCAACAATTCCACTACTAATAACACCCCAAGAGCATTGATGATGTATGTCCACACAAAAACTGATACGTGAATATTCACAGAATCATTCATAAGGAATGGATAAAACAAACGGTGGTGTGACTATACCACAAGGAGGGATGAAGTATTATGATATATACCTTAACAAGGATGAAACTTGAAAACTTTATGCTAAATGAGAGAAGCTAGTCACAGAACGCCACATGTTGTATAATTCTATTTTTATGAAATGTCCTAAATAGGTAAATCTGTAGAGAAAGAAAGTAGATAAGTAGTTGCCAGGGGCTCAGGAGGAGGACATGGGAAGTGATTGGTAATGTTTTTTGTTGTTGTTGTTTGTTTGTTTGTTTGTTTGTTTTGAGATGATGAGGATGTTCCAAAATTAGATAATGGTGGGGCACCTGGCTAGCTCATCGACAGAGTATGGGACTCTTAGTCTCAGGGTCAAGTCCCACGTAGGGTGTGGAGCCTACTTAAAAATTTAAAATAAATAGAATTAGATAAAGTGATGGATGCCCAAGTCTGTGAATATACTGAAAACCACTGAATTGTAATACTATTTACAAGGTTGAATTTTATGATATATGAATTATATCTCAATAATGCTTTACCAAAAAAGCTGTCTTCCCCTTTTGGAGCTTCAGTAAAACTCACTAAACAGTAGTACTGGCTCATGAGAAAGTCCTATATTCTCTGCAATGGATACTGACAATGCTCATTCCACCAAGTGCTTTTGTCTCCTTAAAATTGCTTCTATTTCCAGATTCAAGAATTTGCATCGTTAATTCCAAAAGATCCTTATATTTTCATTCAAAGATGAAGCTGGTTCTTAAGTTGCATTTTTCATCATCAGGATTCCACGTGATCTTGACAGAACTAAAAATCACAGTGCCTCATTTCCCCCACCTGCCACCCCTCCCACCTTGGTGCCCCATCCCAATGATCAATGGTAAGCTCAGGAGTGGCCACTTGACCAAAGCAGAGCAGATTAACATATTCTGGGGTTATGATACATGAATATCAGAGAGGTCCTCTTTCTGCTGGGGTTTCCAAGCCAGAAGATTCCTGGCCATTCTTGGCCATCTTGCTACCACATGGAGAGAAGCCAAGCAGAAATAGCAGAGCAGGAGAGGAAAGAGACAGAATCCTGCCTACATTATTTGAGCCTCTGAATCTGTCTGTATTTAGGCATCCCCTAGTTCTCTGAAGAAAAAAAATGAACCTATAAATTTTCTCTACATTTGAACTAGTTTAAATTGAGTTTCTCTTACTTTCAATGAAAAGAGTTCCTTCACATTTTCTCAAGAAAAGTTATATAGCTACAAGAGAATGTTAAGGAAATAAACATTGTTAAGCCTAATAGAAAGGGTCAACAATTGTTACAGGATGGAAGAAAGCAAGAAAAGAAGGAAGGGAAGTAGGGAGGCAAAATTAAGGGAAGAAGGGAGGTATAGAGAGAGGAAGGAAGCACTTTAATTGAAAAGGAAGGGAAAGTAAGAAAACTGTCATAAATTATCATCACATATCAGCATGTAAATGGAAGAAAGTCTCTAATTTGTTTTCTGATATTCCCATAACGATTTTTTTCTCCACTTGAAAACTCAGAGTTAGAAAAATTAAATAACAGCCCTATTAACTAAGACCAATATTATACTTATTATCATGAAAACAAAAGCAATCAATCATTGAACTTCCAAGGTCATGAGAAAAACAAGTAAAGTAACCACTTCCCCTTCCTGCAAGGAGGAGAGGAGAAAAAAACTGAGAGGAGCGGAGAAACTGAGGGAAAAAGCTAAAAAAATACATGAAGAAGGAAAAAAACTGTTTAATGAAGCAGGATAAAGCCTACAGCTTATAAGATACTTGTTTGTTAATTCAAGCATGTGTCATGTTACGTGTTTTATTTTTTTAATATTTTTTTAATGTGTATTTTTTGAGAAAGAGAGAGAGAGAGAGAGAGAGAGAGAGAGAGAGAGAGTGCATG
Source organism: Prionailurus viverrinus (assembly GCF_022837055.1). Lineage (NCBI taxonomy): Eukaryota > Metazoa > Chordata > Mammalia > Carnivora > Felidae > Prionailurus > Prionailurus viverrinus. The sequence goes on along the minus strand of NC_062564.1, from coordinate 113,201,441 downwards.
CAAGCTGGGGAGCATCAGAGAGACACGGAGACAGAATCTGAAACAGGTCCCAGCCTCTGAGCTGTCAGCACAAAGCTGGAAGTGGGGCTTGACCTCAGGAACTGTGAGATCATGACCTGAGCTGAAGTCGGGCATTTAACCGACTGAGCTACCCAGGGTGCCCCTCATATTATATGTTTTCAAATGCCTAGGGAGAATTTTAATTTTTATGACAGATATCAATTTAATTTTTTTTTAATTTTATAGTGTGTTATTTTTCTATAAGAAGGAAAAGAGTTGTCAACTGCAAAGCCTCGTTCTGTATCTTTGAATCCTTGCCTACTTGTCTAATTAAAAGAATGTGATCCTATACCCTAAGAAGGGATAAAGCCCAGAAATGGAAATGAAGGCAACATATTTTTTTAGAGAGTAACTCATAATGCTTTTCTTATTTTCTATACATGTAACTTATATAGTCAGTGTTCCTCTCAACCAAAGAGCTGCTGTCTTTATTTTTCTCAGTCTAAAGCTTCCTGTCCTACAACAAAAATGGTAGTTATTAAAAACGAATGCGCCTAACAGACATGGATAGAACATTGCACCCAACTACTGTTTAATATACATTCTTCATAAGTGCATAGGCAACATTCTCGAGGACTGACCACATGTGAGGACATAAAACAAGCTTCAATAAATCTAGAAGAACTGAAATCACAGAAAGTGTGTTCTCCAATCACAATGAAATTATCTTGGAAATCAAAAACAAAAGGAAATTTGGGGAATTCAGAAGTATGCGGAAATTAAACAGCACACCTCCTAAATAACATAGATCAAAAGAGAAATCACAAAAGAAATTAAAAGATACCTTGAGGTGAATGAAAGCAAAAACACAACACACTAAAACTTACGGGATGCAGTATAGGAGGTTCTCAGAGAGAAATTCATAACTATGAACATGTATATTAAAAACAAGAAAGCTCTCAAATCAGTAACTCAAGCTTCCACTTTGAAAAACTAGAAAAAAAAGAGTAAACTAAAGCCACTAGAGGAAAGGAAATAGTAAAAATTACAGCAGTAATAAACGAAACTATTAAAATTAAAAAAAAAAATAAAAAAATAAAAAAAACAAAAACAAAGACCAGCCTTGAAAATTCTGTGAACAGACAAAACCAATTTAGTCAGACAAAGCTTATTTTGCCAGACTAACTTGACCTGGGTCATTTCTTGCCTATGCCTCTGAAAATCATGAAAAGTAAAATTTAAATTGCTTCCCAAAGTTGATATGAGGTAACCATTGACCAATTGCCTATCACTTAAGAAAATTCTAATATTATAATCAATCACTGTGCAGAATAAACAGTTACTGCTTTCTATGTAAGCTGCTTTATAATACTGTACCCAAGTCTCATTCTATGTTTTGACTTGAGTGCTCCCGGTTTACAAATTGTCTTATTGATGTGTGCACAATAAACTTTTACTAATTGCTACTTCAGTAATTCATTGGTTTTATTTCTGCTACTTATAAATTTTGGACATTTCATGGCATCAGAAGTGAGACACAAAGAAGACCCCAAATGACTCCAAGCCCAGTGAGCAAAGAGTGCTGGTACCCACAGAGCCGCTGAACTCTCACTACTTTCTCGCTGACTCTGGAATCTGAGGATCTCTCTTGGATCTGAGCTCTGTTCTCTCTGCATTTTGAGCATTCCAACTTTATTATGCATGCCTATGTTTTGTTTGTTGAAGCTTCTTGGTAAGTCCCCCTATTTTGTTCAAAAGAGGGGAAAACGTGTGATTCTATGTGTTTTAGAACAGTTGTTGGTAAACAGAGCCACTCATAGTTAAAAGGTCTTAGGGAATCTGAAGGCAAAGTTGGATTCTACCTGGTCTATGGACCAGGATCTTGGGCCTTTTTGGAAAATGGGTGAACTTGTGGAATTGTAGTGGCCGCTATGGGGAATCTTTAACTTAGGTAAGTCCACCTTAAAGGGCACCCTTAAAAGAGAGGATACCAAACATCTCAGAGACAATGGAATGCATTCTTTGGTATGCGGAAGCTTCTAAAAAACAAAATGATTTCAAAAAACATCTCTAAAAGGATCCTTACAGCATGCAAATAAAAAATCTTTAGTAAAAACTCTTTGGCCATCTGAACATAACCTTAATTTAGTCCATCCACCAGAAACACAATTTGGATCCAACTATTCTTTTGAGTTTTGTACTTGAGACATGGCTAGAAATTTTAAAACAAAAGCTATTAAGATCTCTGTTTGTCTATATGTTTATGTATGTCTATGTATGTATGTTACAGACACGTGATATTTTTCTACTTCTGAATAGTATTGCCAAAATTAATTTGTAAAGAGCTCTACTTAATTGGCTTAAAGAAAAGTTAAGCGTTTACATAAATCAAGTATAGTCTCAGAAACATAGAAACTAACCCAAATGTTTTTCAAGTTTACATGATCTGGGATAATCTTTGATAAATAAAAGCTAGTATAAGTTTGTTGGTTTAATAAAAACAGGAATGTGTTTAAAGTTGTCAATATTAAAATGTAATGCACACATACAACTTTTTCTACCTAGGTTTACTAATCAAATAAGCTCATCCTGTCTCTATACCTTCAAAATTTGTCAACAAGAAAAATAACTTAAGATAATGATTAGCTGGTTAATGTCTAATCCAGGAATAATTGCTAAAAGCAAGTAATTTAAGTTTTCTAATGTTTATTTATTTTTGAGAGAGAGACTGAGCATGAGTGGGAGAGGGGCAGAGAGGGAGACACAGAATCCGAAGCAGGCTCCAGGCTCCCAGCTGTCAGCACAGAGCACTATATGGGGCTTGAACCCACCAACTGTGAGATTATGACCCCAACAGAAGTGGGATGCTGAACCCACTGAGCCACCCATGTGCCCTACAAGTAATTTAAATAAATGTAAATAAAATAAAGATTTTGAATAATGGATATTCCTTGCATAACTAAATAATTTGCAAATGAGATAAACATTAAATGCTAAACATAAGTGTATCTACTTCTGACTTTTTAATTTTTTCAGAGAAACAAAAGATATTTGGGTCTATAACTAAACATGTTTTGTACTACACTGGAAAATGTACTATGAGGAAGAGTATACTTTTAGAAATTATAAAATATGTTTATAAATTTGTCAGTTTGCAGTTTCTTATTTCTTAGTTTTCATTAGGAATTAAGGATTCTAAGGGTTAAAAATTCTAATTAATAAATGTAATTAAAGCTACTAGAAATAATAAGGGTGAAAGAAAATAACTGAATAAAAGACATGGGTCAGGAAAATAGAATGTGTTTTCGGATAAGTAAAGGTATGAAGGACATAGTTTTTTGTTCCAGGTGTTTTTGTGTTTGTTTTTGTTTTGGTAAAGGTAAAATGGTTGTTCCAGAAGAAGAAAGAAAAAGGACAAAACCTGAATGGACACAGTAATTTGCAGATGGTTTGTGAAAAAGGAACTTTATGTGTAGGCAAGCTAAATAAAATTGTAATAGATTTATTTAAGTTTTTTTAAAAAAGGAGAGTTTTAATATTAAAATTACACTAGGGCAAAATTAGAATTTGGTGTTCTCTCTGTTAAAATCACAGGTTTTTTTAGATTATTGGTCTGCTGTTAATAAGAAATTCTTTACCTTTAATATAATCTGCCTAGGAAACAAAGATTCTGTGTCTTATGAAAATATTTCCTGTGCTTCATATTGTTTTTATCAAGTCTGTGATCACTTAAAAAAATAACCGATTCTTCTCTATTAAAAGAACTATGCTTTTTTACAACTATGTAGCTTTCTACACTTGCCTTTGAAATCTTTTATTGTCACTTTGGTTGAATGGATTACTTAGTATTGTTTCATGATGACCTGTTTATATCCTATTTGACTAAGTGTTTTTAATCTTTTGACGTTTTTAACTTCCCCAAATCAAATTCTGAATGAAGTAGAAACAGAAATGTTTATTTAGGTGTATTTGATATGTTAAATTGAATGGGAAACACTGTCAAATAAAAAGTAATGTTTAACTTTCGTGGGTTATAGTAACATAAGTATATATCATTAATATAAATGTTTTAGAAATTACATGAAATTCTTAAAAATTTGATATGTCTTGGTAAATCTTATCAGTCATAATTCTAATCATCTTAAAATATTGTATATCACAAAAATAACCAAATTTACTTATCAACTGCATCATTTTTTGTGTGTATGTGTATGTGAACCCTCACCATATCTTTAACCACGGCTATTTAAGTCTTTTGTCATTTACATACAGTTATTGTTTTACTCTGATGTTTTTGCAAAAGGGTTCCAGCAAAAATGCTTTATCTTCAAAGAGATTCATGGAAAAGACCCAGACAGGCACTCTAAAATGCAGGTTTCTGATAACTTGAAGATTGTAACACTGAAGCTGGGTAAGAATTTCTAAAACTTTAATGGAAAACTGATTGACTCATAAAGCTGCTAACCCAAGACTGAGCAAAACAAGAATTAATAAGACTGAATGAACTGAGAAAGATAATTATAATTTTTATGACTTTATTTAAAATGTTGCTAATTTTTAAATGTTCTGTTTTCCAGATTTAAAGGACTCTCTTTACTCCTCTCTTTTAAGCTATGTGTAACTCATAGAAATTTGGGAAAGTGGATCTTTGCAACGAAGGTTGAAATATTTATCCTCTTCTCCCTGCCTGATTCTATTCTAATAGAGTATTTAGAAACTCTATTAAACATTCTTAATTTTCAAAAGAGAGAGAGGGAGAGACTCTTAACAATAGAGACCAAACTGAGGCTTGATGGAGGCAGGTGGGTGGGGGATGGGCTAGATGGGTGATTGGTACTAAGGAGGGCACTTGTGATGAGCACTGGATGTTGTATGTAAGTGATAAATCACTAAATTATACTCCTGAAACCAATATTGCACGGTATATTAACTAATTAGAATTTAAATTTAAAAATTTTTAAATAAATATTATTTTTCATGACAATATATGTATTTGCATAAGTTCAGTAAGAATTTGTTCTCTTTGCAACAGGACACAACTAGACAAGTCCTTGGCTTGGATTCCTAGCCTCAGGAGGCTTTAAAAAGTCCAATCTGAAATTCCTTATGAAAAATTCCAGCAACACAGATTTAAAAGAGCTTACAGTTTATCACTTTATTTGTTGTACTAATATAAGTAATAAGGCCAAGTTTATTGAAACCAGACTCAATTTGTAAACAAATTAGTCTTACTATGGTTGCCTTTGAAAGAAATGGGAATGATTATAGAAAAATTAGGTTTCAGTCATACACCTTTGTTGATATCAGATTCTAGTGCTGTTAATTGAGGTTTTGTTTTGTAACTGGAAAACTGGACTGGATAATAGGCTAGAACTCTGCAAACTAACATTTCCCATTTTCTCCCACTCTTTCCATTTGGAACCTCCAGGAAACTAAAACTGCTCTTTTCTCAAAGCCATGCAATTAATGCTGGACACTTGATACAACCTTCAGAAAAATCATCACAATAGCTCATGTGTGGACAAACTTCATGTCTGTTGCTAGTAGCACTCAGAAAGATCACCAGGGAATGGGCACCCAGGTGGCTCAGTTGGTTAAGCATCTGACTCTTGACTTTGGCTCAGGTCATGATCTCACAGTTAGGTTTGTGAGTTTGAACCCTGTTCTGTGCTGATGGCCAGGAGTCTGCTTGGGATTCTCTCTCTCTCCCTTTCTCTCCCCCTCCCCACTGGTTTGTTCTTTCTCTCTCTCAAAATAAATAAATAAACTTAAAAAGAAATAAAGAAAGAAAAAGAAAGATCACCAGGGCAATTCAAACTGCAAACCAGAAAAACCTATCAGATTGTCACTGCTTGACGTCACTCCATCTGAAGATGCTTAGAGAACCTGACACCTAGAAGTTTTCTCAACTGACCACTCTCTAAATTCAGAAACTGAATTTATAATTTGCTCAAACTGTTAGCTTTGTTTTTCTTTTGTTTCCATAAAAATGCCAACTTTAAAAAATTAGAACCAATTTGAGTTATTTAATTGGTTAAATCTTGGCTCCTGGAAATCTGTGCTTCAGGAAATTTTTCAAACCTTGGCTATTGTTTTTTGTGTACTTACTATATTAACTTCTCTAATGTGTATACTCTTGAGGTTTTTAAAAGTCTGTTGGCAGTCCTTTACATGCCAAATGGTATCCATTAGGATCAGACAACTGGATGAAATCAATAACAGCCACATAAATGATCACTACATGGTCCTCCAGCCTGACAACTCAACTAACAGAAATAGGAGATATGTGATTCTCCGGCCTGACTGGTGGTAAATGGGAATAACACTATACTGCTTGGTCATACTCTCAGCCTGTGGATAGAATGACCAAAAGCAGGCGGTTGTTAAAATGAAAAACAAACAGAGCAGCCTTGAAAATTCCCTGAGCAGACAAAACCAGTTAAGTTGTACAAATAAAGCTTAATTTAGCTTATTTTAAAAGACTAACTTGACCTGGGCCATTTCTTGCCTATGCCTCTGAAAATCATAAGCAAAATTTAAACTGTTTCCCAAGGTTCATATGAGGTAACTACTGACCAACCCCCTATCATTTAAAAAAATTCTAATATTATAACCAATCACTGTGAAGAATAAACAGCCACTGTTTTCTTATTATATAAGCTGCTTTGTAACAATACACCCGTGAACCTCATTCCATGCTTTGGTTTCAGTGGCCCAGTTTGCAAACTGTCTTTTGGTAGACACACAATACATTGTAATTAATACTTTGGTGATTCACTGGTTTTACTTCAGCTATTTATGTTTGACAAAACAAAGAATAGAAAACAATAGAAGAAATCAATAAAACAAAAAGTTGATTCTTTGAAAAGAACAAAATTGACAATCTTTAGCCAGACTGACCAAGAAAAAAAGTGAGAACAGTTAAATGACCAAAATCAGGAATGAAAGAGGGGCCACACTACTTACCAATTTTGCAGAGATAAAAAGGATTGAAGAGAACACTATACACGACTGTGTGCCAACAAATCAGATAACTTAGATGAAATATAAAAATTCCCAGAAAAACACAAACTATGAAACTGACTCAAGAAGAAATAGAAAATCTGAATAGACCTATAACAAGAGATTGATTTAGCAATAAAACAGTTTCCACGAAAAAAAAGCCCAGTATAAGATGGTTTCCTAGTGAATTCTACCAAACATTTTAAAGAAAGATTAGCACCAATCCTTCACAAACTCTTGCAAAAAAATAGAAGAGGAGGGAACACTTCTCAATTCATTCTATGACATCATTATTACTCCGACACTAAAACCAGGCAAAGACCTGACAAGAAAAAACCCCCCAAACTACAGACCAATCAATATCCCTTTTGAGTCTAGACACAAAGATTCTCAACAAACTACTAGCAAACCAAATCTAGCAGCAACATAAAAAAATTAAAGATCATGACCAGTGCCAAGTGAACCTTATCCAGGAAAGTAAGGTTGTTCCGACTTATGAAAATCAATCAGTGTAACATGCCATGTTAACAAAATACACATAATCATCTCCACAGACACCAAAGAAACATTTGACAAAATCCAACACCCCTTCATAATAAAATATTCAACAAGCTAGGAATTAAAGGGAACTTCCCCCACCTGATATAAGGCATCTGTGAAACATCACAGCTACCATCACACAGGTAAAAGACTAAATGCTTTCCCCCAATGGTCAGTAGCAGTGCCAAAATGTTCTCTTTTGCTACTTTACTTAACATTGTAGTGGAGGTCCTAGCAAGTGGAATTGAGAAAGAAAAAGAAATAAAAAGCATTCAGATTGGAAAGGGAAAAACTAAAATGATCTCCATTATCAGATGACATGGTCTTGTATATAAAAAATTGTAAGGGGGGCGCCTGGGTGGCGCAGTCGGTTAAGCATCCGACTTCAGCCAGGTCACCATCTCGCAGTCCGTGAGTTCGAGCCCCGCGTCAGGCTCTGGGCTGATGGCTCAGAGCCTGGAGCCTGTTTCCGATTCTGTGTCTCCCTCTCTCTCTGCCCCTCCCCCGTTCATGCTCTGTCTCTCTCTGTCCCAAAAATAAATAAACGTTGAAAAAAAAAAAAGAAATGCTTATAAAAATTGTAAGGAATACACATGCACACACATTTACTACTAAATGAGTTCAGAGAGGCTGCAGGATCCAAGGTAAATATATAAAAATTAATTGCATTTTTATATACTAGCAATAAAAATCTGAAAATGAAATTAAAATCAATGTCATTCTAAGACCATCTAAAAGGATAAAACACTTGGGAATAAATTTGGTAACAGAGGTCTAAAACTTTTACGCCTAAAACTATAAAACACTGTTGAAAAAAACTAAAGATCTAAATGAATGGAAAGACATCTCAGGCTCATAAACCAGAAGACTTAATATTGTTACAACGGCAATCCTCCTCAAACTGACCTACAGATTCAACATGATCTCTATTAAATCCCAGCTTATTTTTTTTTTTTTGGCAGAAATTAACAACATGATCATAAAATTCGTATGGAAATACAAAGGACACAAAATAGCCAAAATAATCCTCAAAAATAAAAAGAAATTTGAAGAGCTCACATTTCTCAATCTTATTTTTTTAAAGATTTTATTTTTAAGCAATCTCTACACCCATTGTGCGGTTTGAACTACAACCCTGAGATTAAGAGTCAGATGCTCTTCTTACTGAGCCAGCCAGCTGCCCCAGATTTCTCAATTTTAAAACTTAATACATAGCTACAGTATCCATACAACGTGGTACTGCCATAAAGATAGAAATATAGGTCAACAGAATAGAATTGACAGTCCAGAAATAAATCCTTACATTTATGGCCATTTGATTTTTGAGAAGGGTGCCAAGACACCTCAATGGGGAAAAAAACAGCCTCCTCAAAAAATGGTGTTGGGATAACTGGATATACATTAAAAAATGAAGTAGGACCCATTTCTTCCATCATATACAAAAATTAACTCAAAAAGCATCACGGACCTAAGCGCTAAAACTACAAAACTGCTAGAAGAACCCATAGGAGTAAATCTTTGTGATTTTGGATTGGCAATGATTTCTTAGATATGACACCAGAAGCACAAGTAATAAAAGAAAAAATAAATTGGACTGCATCAAAATTCAAAAATTTCTGCTGCAAATGATACCATCAAGAAAGTGAAAAGACAACCTACAGCATTAAGGAAGATATTTGCAAATTATATATCTGATTAGGGACTGGCATACAGAATGTATAAAGAACTCTTACAACTCAATAATAAAAAGACAAATCACCCAATTAAAAATGGGCTGAAGATTTGAATAGACATTTCTCTAAAAATATACAGATATCCAATAAGCACATGAAAAGATACTCAACATCATATGCCACTAGTGAAATACAAATTACAACCATGATGAGATACCACTTCACACCCACTAGGATGGCACTAATAAAAAAGACAGACAATAACAACTGTTGGCAAGTATATGGAGAAATTGGAACCTTCATACCTCACTAGTGGGAACGTAAAATGTTGCAGCTGCTTTGGAAAGCAGTTTGGCAGTTCTTCAAAATATTAGACATAGAGTTATTATATGACCCAGCAATTTTACTCCTAGGTATATATCCAAAAGAAATGAAAACATATGCCCACACAAACACTTGTACACAAATGTTGATAGTAGTAGTATTCATAATAGTCAAAATATGGAAACAACTGATATAAATTACAGTATATCCATGGGTTAAATGGTGATGGGATTAAGGAAGGCACTTGTTGTGATGAGCACCAAGCATTGTATGTAAGTGATAAATCACCGTACTGTACACCTGAAACTAATATAACACTGTATGTTAACTAACTGGAATTCAAATAAAAACTTTAAAAAATAACCCCCCCCCCCAAATAAAGAAGATAGAACATATCTTCTATTATGGATGAACTCCTAGCTAGGGCCAGGGCCAGGGCCAATGCACTAGGTCTCAACTTTATAAAGCATTGCACTACTAAATCTCCATTTTCTTTTTCACACCATCAGTGCTTTCTTCTCTAATGGGCTCTTTACATTAGCAGAAAAACATGCTAATATTTCCCAAAAAGTTAAAAAATATATATATACATTGACCCCATTTCTCTTTCCAGATCTCTCCTATTTATTGCAAAATTTCTTTGAAGATTGTCTATGCTAGCTATTTTAGAGAAGTTAGCAGAAAGTATTGGATTTTAAATGGCTATGCCATAGACCTAGCAATTGTACTACTAGGGTCCCGTTTAGATAAATCCTTATACTTGTTCTCTTAGAGATATTTTATTGGTTCAACCAATATTATAGAACATTTCTTATGTCCAAGGTCTGTGCTAAAAACTGGCATGGTTTCTTTCATCAGAGAATAAAAGACAAAAACAAAACAGAGTTATGTAGGTTCATCTAAAATTTCTCCCTTGAGCCCATTCTAGTAGGGCTTTCCACTAAAACTGTGCTTGTTGAGGTCATCTTGCTAAACTCAAAAGTCAATTCTCAATTAAAACAATTCTATTCTACAGAAAGCAGAAATTATAGTGTCCATACAGTAGACAGCTAATTTATAGGCTTAATCTGGAATTTTAGAACTTCTAGACAAATGAAATGGGCCATATTCTTCACTTAATTTCAGAAATACTATTTTCAACTGAGTTTTGATGTTTTACCAAAATAGTAGTGAGTCTGAAAAAAAACAGTACTGAGTCTGAGTACAGATTTTTCTTTTGTTACTTTGTCAGATGAACTGAAGGAAATGGTGACATATTCTTATGATAGCTGAGAACCAACTGTCTGAATAGAAGTCTACTCTAAAATTAGAACCATTGTGCAAAGATGAGATTTTCCCAAATAAATAATTTTGCATCTATCTACTCTATACCTAGGCTAATTATTAAGGTCCCCAAATTACAGGATGTAGAACATAGCTCCAGCTGTTTCAGCCTGTAAAAGGTTTAAAGAAAATACTGGCAAGCTTCCTCCTCAGCAATGTCCTTTTAGGGAGGAAAAACAAAAAACAAAAAACACCCAACTCTTGATAAAGCATTGTAAAATCTATAGTTTTAATCAATATACCTTTGCAATTAACACTTTAAGATAAATTGAAGATGTATTATAATTGGAAGGATAGATGTCAACATTATAACAAATATTATCCCTGACGGGTGCAACTGATTACTATCTAAGGAATTAATGGTCTAGGTCTAAGGATCAATAAAAACTCAAATAAATGTATGCTTTTCCTAAAAGATTTATCCACAACATAATAATAAAGAGAATATAAGCTCTGATTTTTTAGAAAAGTCTAAACATAAAGTTCATCAAGAAGAAAGCTATAAAAAATTGGACAAAAATGTCTGGTAAACTAATAAATGCTTAATTTGGGGTAAGTAAAGCACTATGCTTTTTTTCCTCCTTTTTAAGAAATATGAAGTGATAGAATATACTCTGGACCCAGCTAGGATTAGTCAATGACTGTATATAAGGTATCATAGTTTAAACTTTTAAATCAAATATGCAGTCATAAAACAAGAGTAGAATGGATCAACATGAAATGTAGATTTAGAGCGGCTGGCCTTGATTCACAAAGCTGAGAAAAGTCTCAGTGGTCAACTGGTATCTGATCTATTCGTATTCACCAAATTCATGCTTCATGTAACTATGCCCCAGAATCTACCCTAAATTCAGGTTCTGTCGTACTTAGATTTTCTCACATGGATATTTTTATTTTCATATTTCATGTTGGTGTTGGGGAAGGGAAGGTCTTTATTTTGAGGCAATAAGGAATAAGAGTTTCAGGCATCAGTATGAACTCATGTTTAGCTTAATATAGATACAGATGGTTACAAATAAAGATATTTATACATGTGTGTATATAGAAAAGTCAGTATATACACATTCTTTCTTTTACCTGTCAGCTGACAAAGACTAGAAGCAATGACAGCTCAGTGGTACTGAGCACCTTAGCATCCATATCTTGGTTTCTAATACTATTTTCTAATAAAAGAAACCAGGGCTTCTTGGAAAAATGGTTGATTTTAGGCCTAGGGCAGAAAATATACAAGATTAGCATGGAGAATCTTATAGTGCCAGCAAGTAAAGAGATGCTCAAAAACAAAACAAAAAACCTCACGGCGTGTGGGAATGTCAGAGGGACACAGGAGCCAAGTGGAAGGCCTCCCAATGGCTAAAGATGTACTAATTTGATAAACGAAGCCATAATGAATTATAACCGAAAGTATAAAAGTAATATCCACAAATCCACACTGATATGAATAACTGATTAAATAAATTGACAATGGGGGAAGAGTAACAAATCTCCTGTGCAGAAGCCAACATAATTGATGTGGATACTCTGCCCTCAGGGAAGTGGTGCATCGCTCCCCACCTCCTTAAATGCAGGCTATGCACAATGGCTTCCTTCCAAAGAGTACAGCAGGTTAAGGTAGAGAAAAGGCAACTTTAAGGGGCGAACTTGACAAACACTATCTCAGCCAGGTGTTCCCAGTCAACATCAGTGATAAGTCATACTGATAGTATGTACTCTTGACATGATGTGATGAGACGGCACTTCACCTCTGTGGTCATCCTCCCAAAACCCATAATCCCAGGCTAATCATGAGAAAAACATCAAATTGTAATAGAAGGACATTCTACAAAATACCTGACCAGTACTCAAAACTGTCAAAAATAATGACAAAAAATGAATTTAAAAATTCAAAAACAATTAGAGTCTGAGAAATTGTTACAATCGAGAGGAGTCTGAGGACATACAACAACTAAATGTAATGTGGTATCCTGGATGGGATCATGGAACAGGAAAAGGGCATTGGATAAAAACTAAGGATATCTGAATAAAGTATGGAAGTTAGCTAATGAAAATAAAATTCTGTAATTATTTATGAAAACTGTGAGTGATTTCTTAATACCACCTTTGTTCTTGCTCCACCTCTTGGACTGTGATGAGTTGAAAGAGGATGGGCTTTGGCATCAGACCAGATCTGATCTCAGCTTCACCCCTGGATAGCTGTTGAATTCTGAACAAGTTACTTCTCACTAAGCCTATTTCCTCATTTTAAAAAAAAGGTGCTAATATCTCTTCATAAGACTGTTGTAAGGATAAATGAGATAATGACACATAAGATACCTGGCAAAGTACTGGCACATAGCAGGAGCTCAATAAACACTAAAATTTGTCCCTTTTGCAAATTACAATATTTGGAAGTCAAAAAGGGCAGATCTTGTATATTATGTAGGAAGGCTGAATGTTTACTTTGAGTCTCATGTTGCAGATTAATACTTTGCCATCTGACACTTAAGGGGTTGGTATCACTTGTCAGAAATTAAAATATTTTTGACGCAATATGCCTTTGATGAGGGATAAAGCCTGTATCAGCTGTTAGAACTTTTCATAAATCTTCTCCTTGTACTCATTCAGTATTTGCTTGAGATCTAATTATATCTTGCCTATTTGAAAAGTCCTTTCTGAACATCCCTTATTTTATTAAAAAGAGAGTAGGTAAAGAGAACAACTATTTAATTCACTATAACGGCTAATAAGAAAAGCAATAGACACAATGCATTTTATTCATGAATTGTGCCTTAATAAAAGTGAGTTTTCTAACTGCAAAAAGGGAATTCAGTGACAGCGACCTAAGGCAGCCCAGGACCACATACTGTGCTGAAATACAGAAGCATAAGCCAAAAGCAAGAGTGCCTTCATCCTCTATTTGGATACCAAAAATAAACCATCAAACACAACTGATAGGAACCAAACCTAGTAACAATAAAGTTTTTCAAAGAAAGAAAAGAACTGTGATGGGCGGGGGGGGGGGGGGGGGGGAAGACCTCAAAATGTGAATGGGAAAACAATGCAATTTCCAAAGTAATTTCCAGTTTTCTCACTTGCTGTGGGGAAAAAAATAACCTCTTCACTACGTTAATCCTCACATAATAAGAATGAAGAGCAGCCTCTAGTGGCAGGTTAAGGATTTTACAAAGTGACCTTGCAGAAACCAAGTATCTATTTCTTTTACTATTTGCTCCGAGCAGAAAATACATTTCATCCAAGGAACCTGCGGGAGTTCATAGCCAAAGTTTGTTAAGCTGCTTTAGCAATTATCTAAGGCAGTATTTTATTGTAAGGAATGAAACCACGGACAAAAACCTGAACGAAGACAGAGAGGTTTGATGAACTGCAGTCCAGTTCTCACTTAGCCTTCTCTCTCCACGTCAGGAGTGACCCCAAACAGAAATACTCTCAGAGGAAAAGAGAAGTATGTCTTCCACCTGAGAAACAAATCTCATGTCATCTTCTCAAAGGGGACCCCTCTCTCCAACAGTGCAAGAGAAAGGCTGGGAATGGGCCAAATAAATGTTTTCTTCCCTGCACCTCTCTGTCCTTGGAACTCGAATCTACTCATCCAAGCCTTGGTTTCTCACCACTTCTAAAGTTAAAAAATAAACGAACGAATAAACTGTACTTCCTCATCAGTTACTGCTACAAAGACACCGATATTACCTTTGGAGGAAATACTACCTTTGGAGTGGTGCTGGGATGTGAGGTTTTGCCCCTGTGGCTAGCTTTACTGCTTTGGGGTTAACAACGCTCAACACCGCGCACTGTCTACAGGAACCGTCAGAAACCCTGCGAACATCCAGGGGTAGGCATTTTTTAAATTCCCACGAAAGACATCGCCAGGGAATTGGGAAAATCACCGAGAGCCGTTAACACAAACTGGGGGCTGCGAGGAAGACACAAGTCGTTCCCGGAGAGAGGCCACGCACGCAGCTTCACATCTCATCGCCTCCCCGGACTGTCATCAGGCTCCACTTCTGGGAACGTGGGGAGCCTCGCACGTCTTCCCGGCGTGTGACTCGACCTCCTCGGTCTCAGCGGCCTCAGATGACTGCCTTCTTTCGCTCCTTCCTCCGCCCGGCCCCGCTGGGGTCGCGACGCGCCAGCAGGGCCGCGCCTGCGAGGTCCGGCCCCAGCGCGGGCCCCGCGCCTCCACCTGCCCGCGCCCGGCAGGCTGCAGCCGCCTCCACCGGCCCCGTTCCTCGAGGCGGGCCTCTGCCGCGGGACTGCGGGCCTCCGGCTTCCGGCCCCGCTTCTCCGGGCCAGAGCGCCGCTCCACCTGGCAACCGGGAGCGAGAGGTGCGCGCCGAGGCCCAGAGCACGAGGACGAAGCTCCAGGTTTCTCAAAATAAAAGGCCCGCTTGGTCGTGGAAAGGAAGAAGGAAGCTTCGGGAAAGACGCAGAGGTGACCGAAACCCTGGCCGGGACCGAACTGGACTTCCCGGACCGGAATCCCCGCCTCGCCCACGAGGCGAGGGGTGGGGTGGGGGGGGGGCCGCAGGCGCGCGCCAGGTGTTCGGGGCGGGGCTTCTGCTCTCGGCGGGCCCGGGACCCCGAGGAAGGGGAAGGGGAAGTGGAAGGGGTGGCCCGGTGCTGCGTGAGGCGAGGGTTGCCCTCTGCCTGCACTTAGTCACGGCCCCGTGGAAATACTGCTAATTGTTCCTTCACTTGAGAAAGGGGAGTGGAGACAAAATGTTCTAAACCTTGGCAGGCCCCTAACTCCCATGAGTTCCTCCTGAAATTACTTCAAGGGAGAGTGAATCAGAAAACAATATTACCTTCTTTCCTATAGTTAAAATAATCATTTAATTTTTTTAGAGTTGCTCTGCTTGCCTCTCACAGGTGCTTTCAAGTAAATTAATTAATCTAGGGTATATTTTATTATCTTTTATTTATTAAAAATTGCTACCTCCTCATAGGAGTGCTGCAATGCTGAATTCGTATTTGCTAAGCACTTGAAAGGTGAAAACTACATAAAACTTGATGGAGTTACTCTTACTGATACAGAAAAAAAGATAATAACTTGGTGGGATTGGTAACCCATGCCATCTGCTATCTTACCCGAAATTACATTGTGAAAAGGCTTTGCAAAGGCAAAGTGGTCCAGTACAGAAATAATTATCCAGGTAACTCAAATTCCCCAGCAGATGGAACCCTGCTTTTGAAGAAAAAAGTGAGTCTTGACTGATTTCGTTTGTTTTGTTCAATCATTATTGTTACATTTAAATGAATCAGTTGTATACATATAGTCACTTTTGGACACCTTCTCTATTTTAATTCCTCCTTCCTGAAAGCAAGGTCTGCATTAACAGATTGGGAGTTAAAGAATGTTTTTCCGTTCATAGCCGCGCAGCTGACTTACTTTATATTCAGGTACTGTAATGGAAATTTAAATGACACTCCAAAAAATTTCAAATATTTTAATATCTGTATCATTACTTACACAGCATATCTGACTAGTAGAGAGAAATAAGGTTAATAGTGTATTACTTTTCTGAGGTATACGACAACCAGAGCAAAGATAAGCATTGTATCTAGACTTAGATTTCCAGTTACACTTATTTCCACCAGGACCAACTTTTAATTATTAGGACAACTGCTTTAATTCCCCCTCTTCACTTTGCTAATGCCAACAGGGCCATAGCCATCAAATAACATGGTACCAAATGTGTTTCAAAAGTAATCTGAAGAGTTTTAGAAGAAAATTGTTTCTTTCAATACACGTTTTTTTTTAACGTCATGTTCTAAAATATCCAGCCAGCAGCTCCAATCAATCGTTATAAAACTTCCTTATATTCAAGCACAGAAAACATGAAAATTTAATATCACAAAAGAAGGCCAGACCACTATCATCAACCTAATAGTCATCATCATTTATATCATTTATTAAATTACACGGAGCAGCAGTGCCAAAAAGTGAAGTAATATTGTGAATTCACTAGAGGGAGCAATTCTTTTTAGTAAATTAGTATTAGCTCTATATAGTCAGTGGTCCTAGAGTGGATCTGGATACTCAACATAACTTGAGAATAAAAATATGCTGAATTCAGGAGAGAGATCACAGTAAAGACGTACTGTCATTTCAAGGGTTATTTGGAAGTTTTCTTCAAACATCTGAGAAGAAAAGAGGATTTGGAAACAGACTAAGTCCAAGATAGTAATACGGAAGCTGAACATCTATCAGCATCGCCATTCTGTTTTAATTTTCACACATTTATACTTTTAGACAAGAAATTACTGCCTACTAAATTGGCACAGTATCTTATCCATTATCACCAATCACAGTTTAAGAGCTGGTTTCCAAGTGTCTGGTATAAATGCAAATAAACTCCAGAGTCCATGAAATAAAGCTAACTTATTCTAGTTAGCAACACAAGTGACAGATGTTGAGACCAATTCACACTTCTGCTACACATTTCTATAGTTTGGCTATTTGTGACTTAACCTCAATTCATTTAGATTTGCTTCCTATTTGCTATATTTAATACTTTGGATTTTAGCCAGAAAAGCATCTTTAAGCAACAATTAATATGGAATTAACAAATAGTATTTATACAATTGTGCCTAAGTGTTTTCGTCTTGATTGCCTGTTAAATGTTGATTTTTAATGATATAGATTTGCCCCTTGAAGATAAGATAAACTTTACTGTTATCATTGAATTCCGTATTTTAATAATATCAAAGATGCTATATTCTTAAAATGTAGTTTTATTTTTGAAATATTTCATTCAATACTATTTAGTGAATTTCTACCTGGTACTGAATACTGTTAGGATTGGGGATACAAACGTAAATAAGAATTAAGATCCAAGTTAGCTCGCAAATACTGATCCTTTTAAAATAAAAATTTCCACAATAATTTAATTATATTTATGTTTCAAATGAAAACTATGTATTTAAAAAGCTAAAGTCTTTTACTGAAAGGAGTGGCATGTCTTCCTTTTTTTTTTTTTTCTTTTTAAATCTCTGGAAAACCATCATAGGAGCTCAAAGTTTAAAGAAAAGTTTTAGAGTCTTCCAACATGTAAGGCATGTTTAGAATATAAATTGTCAACTCTGGCAGCTCCAAGTCAAGTATTTACTACTATTTATTTGTATGCAGATGGGCCAGATGTTCCAAACTGCATTCCCTGAACTCTTTTCCTTAAAACACTTCTCCCCAAAAATGCCATCCTAATACTTGTGCTGTTGAGTTGATGATTTTGATCTTGTTTCTACTTAAGAATAAAGAAAAAGGATAGGTGATGAATGAATTCCTGGTAATAATCAGTGTTGTCCACACTGAATCTCTCTTTCCCACTGCACCATCTAAAATAGTGTGTTTCTACAGTGTTATAATGTACTGGGTTAACCATAGGCTTTTATGAACTATAATAATGTGTCAAAGTATGTATGAAATTATATTCTAAAATATGAAGGTGTACTGATGGCATCATTTCAAATATTATCATGCAATAAATGAAAGTGTAAATATCAGAGTCACTAAGGAAGAATGATAATTGAAATAGATTATGGCTAAGGATGACACAAGTTGAGAATGGATTAATTTTTTTTGAAGTCAAACACTGTGAAAAATTCACTTTAAGCTATGACTTAAAGAACAGGAATATTGAACTTTCATAAATATTCTATATCCCAATAGCAATGAGATATTTTGTTATTGGCATATAATTTATAGAGAGCTGAGAAAGTAGGAATCCATTCATTCTACATTTTAGAATTAATTTCATCAAAAATAAGTGAAATTAATTTTCTTTTTAAAGTTATATGAGGTTAGCTCCCATTATAGAAAATAAGAAAATATCAATAAAAAATTATACTCCATATTCTGAGACATTCTGACCAAGCCATAATGTCCTTAAAACTAAACCTTCAACATAGTTTAACAGTGGCTTTAGAAATAAAAAGCCATCAGCCTTTCTGAGAGTGAAACCAAATACATTAAACTTTCAGAATTTTAAATATTTAATATTGACACATATAAATAGCCATCCAATATTAAAAGTGGATACTCCTATCATTACCGGAAATATACTTTCTTATAACTTTTCTAGATTCTAAACCCAGACCAATTCAGTTTTTCAGGAAACTGAATTTAATTGCAGCATGTGTTGAAAATGAGTGTTCTCCCTTCTCCTTAATAATAATTAAGATTACTTCATTTTACCAATGCAAGGAAAACAAATTTATACCTATTTGGAAAGAGTTGGCCCTTTGCTTTTTGTATATTTTCAGTTGATAAATGTTAATCCCAGAGAATCCCCGGGACTGGTGAAGACTCATAGACTGGGGACATATTTTGTAAGAAGTGAAAAAAGCAGTCATTCCCCCTCAGTTATAAAGTGAAGAACTTAATAACTTTAAACTACAATCTAAAACTCTTGGCATATTAACTAACATTTTGAAAGGCAAGTATTCATGTGTGAATGTTGATGTATTTATGACTACTTTGCCTTATATATTTTTCTGTTTAATCTAACTGGTACCATAATATGAAAATAATGATGGTAGAAAAATAACTTAGGAGGCTTAGCCTGGGAGAACAATGATAAGAAAAGACCTTGAACATAAGATTTTTCTAAGACAGCAACTTACAAATGGGCTTTTACATTCTTGGGAAAGAGCTCAGAACACTGAGTCTGTGTAACATAAAAAAAAAAAAAGTTTATTTCAGACTTAAGGTTGGCATTTTAATATACATTATTCTAGTAGAAATGTGGTTACTGTGTTAATACATTTGAGAAATGAAACTGTTCTTTAAGAATATTTCACCATTATGAGAATCTTCATCTTCAAAGCACAATAGATAAATCAATGTTTGTATAACATTCTTATATGTTGTTCATAAGTATCAATCCCAATTTGTAGATGGTAAAACTGAGAAAGACTTCTTTCATAACTTCAGAGATAATTGGTAAAATATTATGGTTTTCTTTTCCACATTTCTATTCAAAAATATTATTACATTAGACACAATTATCTAGTTAGTAAAGTATTACAGACATATTGTTTTTATAATTGTGAATATTATCATAGCAATAATTCCTAAGATATTTTTAAGGATGAGGACACTAGCTCATCTTCTGTGTAATTGTATTTTTATTTTTCAAGAAAAAATAATAATATAGCTCTGTGAGTATTACATTAAGAATTAAGAAACCTCGGGCATTGAGGAGGGCACTCTTTGGGATGAGCACTGGGTGTTGTATGTAAGCAATGAACCACGGGAATCTACCCCAAAAACCAAGAGCACACTTTACACACTGTATGTTGGCCAATTTGACAATAAATTGTGGTAAAAAAAAAAAAAAGAATTAAGAAATCTCCATTTTTTCCCCCAACTCTGTCATCAGCAATTATAAGACTTTGTTTAGCTGATTAAAAGCTTAACCCTTACATGTATGGCATGTAATGGACCCTCTAGGTGAATCTCAAACAACACACAATGAAATGACTCCCAGTGGAGAAAATGATTTATGCTTATCTAATTCTTTTTATTTTATGATATGCAAGTTGACTTTAAATCTTATAAATCATTCTAATCTCATTTAAAATGAGGCCAAAGCTGGATCTGAACTTTTTTTTTAAGTTTATTCATTTTGAGAGAGACAGAGATAGTGTGAAGAGGGGAGAGGCAGAGAGAGAGAGAGAGGGAGAATCCCAAGCAGGCCCCACACGATCAGCACAGAGCCCGATTAGGGGTCCGAACTAATGAAACCATGAGATCATGACCTGAGCCCAAGCCAAAAGTCGCTTAACCAACCGAGCCACCTAGGCGCCCCTGGATCTGAACCTTAGTTTCAGATAATAAATCTATCCCAGAGAAGTCTTTTTTTTTTTTTAATCTTCACACAAAATAAGGAGAACAAGAGATATCTTTACTCTTACATTGTCTTTCTGCTTTGTTTCTAGATGGTCATGTAATTGGGAAAACACTAATTACTTTTCACGGATCTGCAACATGCCCACTGTGTCATCTGTGACAAAACTTCTGTGACTTTGGAGGTTCATGTAAGGGAATTACTAAAAATCTGTTATTTATTGCAGGTAACTGAACAAATGTATTTTAGATAAGGTAGGAAAGCAGCCTTCGAACCATTTTGCAAAGTTTATCCAACATTTTAGCCCAGGATTTTTCTGTACTGCATTTTTCTATAGGTGATAATCTAGCCTGTGTTTTACCTCTTCCAATGAAGAAATCATTATTTTTTTTAGAGAATTAGAAGCACCAAAAAAATGCTTTCATATGCTATTTAAAGTCTACTGTTCTAGGGGAGCCTGGGTAGCTCAGTCGGTTAAGCATCCGACTCTGGATTTCAGCTCAGGTCGTGATCTCATCATTCATGAGATTGAGCCCTGAGTCGGACTCCATGCTGTCAGAGTGAAGCATGCTTGGGAGTCTCTCTGCCTCTCCTATGCTCATGCTCTCTCTCTAAATAGATAAATGAACATTTATAAATAAATAATTAATTAAATAAATAAAATCTACCATTTTATAATTATTAGCCTTTTGTTCCCTTTCTCCCCTTTGAAGAAACACAGTCTATGCAAGCATGTTTCCCATGCTACTGCTTTAAACACATGTACAGATGCTGTGTCACGTCTAAGTCTATTCAAGGTATCACCAGTTGTTCTCAGATCCTCTTTATGTTATATTTTGTTGTTTGCACTATCCTGATAGTCCGTTAGTACTCTCAGGGACTTTCGCAATGTCTTTCAAGGTATGTGACTCAGACTATATACAGTATTAAAAATGAATACAAGTCTAGAAATGGACTATTGCCATGGTTGGTATGGAAACTTTATTTCATTGATGAGGTAAAAAAACACATAACATTTTTAAGCAGTCATTTCATATTACTGTCTCAAAACAAGGTTGTAGTTCACTGCATTAGTTATCTGTTGCCACATAAAAATTACCTCAAAACTTAGTGGCTGAATGGGGCCCCTGGCTGGCTCAGTTGGTGGAGCATACAACTCTCGATCTCAGGGTTGAAAGTTTAAGCCCCATTTTGAGTGTTGTAAGATTATTTAAAAATAAAACCTTAAAAAAAAAAAAACTTAGTGGCCGAAGATAACATTTATTATCTTAATTTCTGTGGCTCAGGAGTTTGAGAGTAGCTTAACTGGTAGTTGTGGTGCAATGTCTCTCATGAGATTACAGTTAAAAATCTCAGGTAGGACTAAAATCCTTTGAAAATTTGGCTGGGGCTGGAGGATCTGCTTGTGAGATGGCTCGCTTATATGGCAGTGAAGTTCACGAGGGCTCAGTTCCTTACCACATGGAGCTATCTGTCCTTAGGGTCAGATGCTTGAGGATCCTCATGACATGATATGACATGATATCTGACTTCCCCAGAGTGAGTGATCCAAGAGAGAGCAAGGCAGAAGTTACAGTATCTTTTATGTTCTAGTCTTGAAAGCTACCTTGTCATTTTCGTGATATACTAATGATTACACAGGTTAGCCCTACCCAGTGTGGGAGGGGACTACACAGAGGCATGAATATCAGGAAGCAAGGATTATTTGGAGGTTATATCAGAGGCTGACACTAGAGTCCATCTTCTATCCCCCAAAGACTAAACTCCCTCTCACAGGTAAATTATACTGTCACCTTCTCAAGTCCACCAAAAGTCTCATCCCATCATAGCATCATCTCAAAGTCTAGAATCTTGTCAACCAGGCCCAGATGTGGATGAGGCTTTCTGGGTGTGGTTCCTTGAGCATAGCTCTTTGCAAACAGTTCCTTGATCTAAAGAGCTGTGTACTAAAGAAATAAGATAGCTGCCTCCCCCCAGCCCCCGCCACTCCCTGCGGACACACACTCAACATACAGTGGTGAGGAAGGAATAGGATAACCACTCTAGATGTTCCTGTTCAAAGGGGGGGAAATGAGGAATACAGGAATCACTGGTCCATAGTAATTCTGTAGTCCAGCTAGGCAAATATTAGAAGTTCCTTCACTAGAACTTACTCCTATTGCTTCCTGGGAATGATTTTCCATGACTCTTGAATCTGACCTTTAGGCTTTTGGTTCTGCCTTCTGGGTCAATTTATTTTTTTATGAAAGGTAGCCTAGGTTTGTAGCTGTGTAATTTTCTGAGTCTGGCTTCTGTCCATAGTTTTCAGGTCCAAATCTTTTTTTTTTTTCCTTTTATTCTATCTGTCTTCTTTTCAGTCCAAGGTGCTAATGTTTCTAACAATTAAATACTTTTAAAATTTTTGTGAGTCTCCTATGAATCTTCCTGGGGCTTACTCAATTATCAAAAGCCACACCTGCAGATGTATTTGAGATAGCCCTTCTCTACTTAGGGTTTCTGCTGAGATTACTGAAGGACTGAGGTCACTGAGATTTCTAGGGACTTAATCTAGAAGCCCTCATGTCTGACTGGATGGCTGTCTTGAGGCATAACCTTAGATCTTTCTAAGATCTTAGCAAAGAATTTTACAACCTTACTCTCAATTTTTCCACAATTGCCTGGAAGTGCCTGGACTTAATCTTTGCTCAGAACCCATTTCTTTGGGGGTGTCTGGATGGCTCAGTTGGAAGAGCAGTCAACCTTGATCTCCAAGTCATGAGTTCAAGTCCCATTTTGGGTGTAGCAATTACTTAAGTAAATTAAAACAAACAAACAAGGAGAAGGAGAAGAAGAAGAAGAAGAAGAAGAAGAAGAAGAAGAAGAAGAAATGATTTTGTTTTAGCAGTTTCCCATCTTGAGAAGCTGGCAATTTCCAAGACTAACAAGTCTTGGCTATTTTTATTGTTATTATTATTATTATTATTATTGTTTTGCTTAACAGCCCTGCCTTTAGCTTTCCCCCCTCATTACTCATATTTGAGTATAAACAGCAAGAAGAAATCAAGCAGCACCTTGAACACTGTGACTGAAAATTCCTTCACTAGGTCATCCAATGTGTTAGATATATTTTCTAGTTCCCACATCACTTCAGGTGACAGTGTTACTTAACTTTCTGCCACTATATTAAAACTATCCTTGTTTTCTAGCCTTGGAAGACACATATCATCATTTCCACAAATATCCTGTTAGCTATGTAGGTTAATTTTATTCATTGTGGGAGGGGACTGCAAGAAGATGGCAATTATAGGAGCCTAGAATCATTGGGTTCATCATGAAGGCTGGCTACTGCATCCACTAAAATCTTTGATAATTTAATTTTTAGGAGTTTCTATTAAGCCAGCTTCATCCATTTTGGCATTTATTGATTAAAAAAATTTTTTTAACATTTATTTATTATTGAGAGGTAGACACAGAGTGTCAGCAGGGGAGGGGCAGAGAGAGAGGGAGACACAGAATCCGAAGCAGGCTCCAGGCTCAGAGCTGTCAGCACAGAGCCCGACGTGGGGCTCAAACTCACAAACTGCGAGATCATGACTTGAGCTGAAGTCGGTCACTTAACCAACTGAGCCATCCAGGCGCCCCTACATTTATTGATTTTTTTAATCCAAAAATTAAATCTATATTTATCATTAAATTCCAATTGTAGTTTCAATTCTGTATTCCAACCTTTTCAGATCTTTTTTGAATTTTAATTCTGCCATATCAACAACACTCCACAGCTTGGAATTCTTGATAAGTATGATAGATTATGGAATTTTAAAGATGTAATTCACTGATAAAAATGTTACTAAGCATGTCTCTGGGCCTATTTATATGTTCAGTTGATAAAATAAGTACACATATCTTCACCTGCACCGTTATAGAAATGACACATACATTTAATTCCTTTTCTGTCAAATATAAATAGGGGTCCATTTTTTCCTGTGCAGTATGCTAAACAGTGGGCAGCTCCAACTTCATCAGGAGTTCTAATGTATTTTTTTAAATTTTTTTTAACGTTTATTTATTTTTGAGACAGAGAGAGAGACAGAGCATGAATGGGGGAGGGTCAGAGAGAGGGAGACACAGAATCTGAAACAGGCTCCAGGCTCTGAGCTGTCAGCACAGAGCCCGACGCGGGGCTCGAACTCATGGACCGCGAGATCATGACCTGAGCTGAAGTCGGCCACTTAACCGACTGAGCCACCCAGGCGCCCCAGGAGTTCTAATATATTTTGAAAGATTGACCAATTAGGCAAATCCTCAAGAAGTGAGAACTGAGGAGTACAATGTTTTAAATTCTCTAGTTTGAAAACCTGAAAAATATAAGTGATTTGCTAGCTTACTGTGCACAAATTATCAACCTTTGGCAAAATTATGAGGTATGATAAATTCATTATCCTTTCCTCACTAAACTCCTTAAGAACAGAAACAATGTATTTGTAATTTTTTTCTCCCACTGGACTTAGCAAAATGCTCCAAGCTCATAGATCCTTAACAAATACTTTTTAACTGGTGAATTAGTTAATAAATGATTAACAGATCATAAATTCCCCTCTCCAAAATTTCTTGGTACGCAGTTCCTCTTGCCTGTACCAGCTACCCTACTGAAGTCCTCCCTCAATGTTCCAAGATGACAATCTTTTTCAATCTCCCTCTATTCAATCAAAATTTAACTATTTTTGGTAAGGAAGAAGTTGAACTATCTAAAACATTTACGGACCTTCTGTTGTCAATGTCTGAATCCATATTAGGGCATCTAATAATGTGGATTTTCTGATACAGTTGACAAATAAATAAAAAGTTTTGAGCAAGCTTTTGACTGCCTTACAACCATGATAGATGGCTATCAATTCACCTTTTCAGTAAGATCAATGTTGGTTGAACATGTCAACTGTTGAATTCTCTGCCAGGAAAATCTGTTCTTCCTAATTTTGAGATTCCAAAACTGTATTTCTCACTATGTGCCTTACCATGATTCCTTTTCTTGTTCTCCTAACTTAGGAAACTGTTCTTTAAGTGAATAGCATTTCCCTATTTCTGCTAATGGACTCATCATTCAGTCAATCACATAAACTCAAAAACTTTAAGTTTGTTGAATTTGTCCTTTCCTTTATCCCTCTCATCCAAAGTAGTCTTTTGGCTAGCTTTCTCAACTCTACCTTTCCCTTTACCATACCCCAGTTTAAACCTTTTAGTTCTTCTTGCAGTGTGGGTACATATTAACTTACTAAAGCACAGCATCTATCCATTCATTACTCTGCTCAAAAACCTCACTCCCATCTACTCAGTGCCTACACAATTAACTCCAAACTTCTGAGTCTAATTTTCAATGTCCTACACATTCTAGCTAAAATTTAGCTTTCCACGCAACAGGGATGTCCACTCTCACCGCTGTTGTTTAACATAGTGTTGGAAGTGCTAGCATCAGCAATCAGACAACAACAGGAAATCAAAGGCATCAAAATTGGCAAAGATGAAGTCAAGCTTTCACTTTTCGCAGATGACATGATATTATACATGGAAAATCCGGTAGACTCCACCAAAAGTCTGCTAGAACTGATACATGAATTCAGCAAAGTTGCAGGATACAAAATCAATGTACAGAAATCAGTTGCATTCTTATACACTAACAATGAAGCAACAGAAAGACAAATAAAGAAACTGATCCCATTCACAATTGCACCAAGAAGCATAAAATACCTAGGAATAAATCTAACCAAAGATGTAAAAGATCTGTATGCTGAAAACTATAGAACGCTTATGAAGGAAATTGAAGAAGATATAAAGAAATGGAAAAACATTCCATGCTCATGGAATTGGAAGAATAAATATTGTCAAAATGTCAATACTACCCAAAGCTATCTACACATTCAATGCAATCCCAATCAAAATTGCACCAGCATTCTTCTCGAAGCTAGAACAAGCAATCCTAAAATTCATATGGAACCACAAAAGGCCCTGAATAGCCAACATAATTTTGAAGAAGAAGACCAAAGCGGGAGGCATCACAATCCCAGACTTTAGCCTCTACTACAAAGCTGTCATCATCAAGACAGCATGGTATTGGCACAAAAACAGACACATAGACCAATGGAATAGAATAGAAACCCCAGAACTAGACCCACAAACGTATGGCCAACTCATCTTTGACAAAGCAGGAAAGAACATCCAATGGAAAAAAGACAGTCTCTTTAACAAATGGTGCTGGGAGAACTGGACAGCAACATGCAGAAGGTTGAAACTAGACCACTTTCTCACACCATTCACAAAAATAAACTCAAAATGGATAAAGGACCTGAATGTGAGACAGGAGACCATCAAAACCTTAGAGGAGAAAGCAGGAAAAGACCTCTCTGACCTCAGCCGTAGCAATTTCTTACTTGACACATCCCCAAAGGCAAGCTTCTGCACAGCAAAGGAAACAACCAGCAAAACTAAAAGGCAACCAACAGAATGGGAAAAGATATTTGCAAATGACATATCGGACAAAGGGCTAGTATCCAAAATCTATAAAGAGCTCACCAAAGTCCACACCTGAAAAACAAATAACCCAGTGAAGAAATGGGCAGAAAACATGAATAGACACTTCTCTAAAGAAGACATCCAGATGGCCAACAGGCACATGAAAAGATGCTCAATGTCGCTCCTCATCAGGGAAATACCAATCAAAACCACACTCAGATATCACCTCACACCAGTCAGGGTGGCCAAAATGAACAAATCAGGAGACTATAGATGCTGGAGAGGACGTGGAGAAACGGGAACCTTCTTGCACTATTGGTGTGAATGCAAACTGGTGTAGCCACTCTGGAAAACAGTGTGGAGATTCCTCAAAAAATTAAAAATAGATCTACCCTATGACCCAGCAGTAGCACTGCTGGGAATTTACCCAAGGGATAGAGGAGTACTGATGCATAGGGGCACTTGTACCCCAATGTTTATAGCAGCACTCTCAACAATAGCCAAATTATGGAAAGAGCCTAAATGTCCATCAACTGATGAATGGATAAAGAAATTGTGGTTTATATACACAATGGAGTGCTACGTGGCAATGAGAAAGAATGAAATATGGCCCTTTGTAGCAACATGGATGGAACTGGAGAGTGTTATGCTAAGTGAAATAAGCCATACAGAGAAAGACGGATACCATATGTTTTCACTCTTATGTGGATCCTGAGAAACTTAACAGAAACCCATGGGGGAGGGGAAGAAAAAAAAAAGGTTAGAGTGGGAGAGAGCCAAAGCATAAGAGACTGTTAAAAACTGAGAACAAACTGAGGGTTGATGGGGGGTGGGAGGGAGGGGAGGGTGGGTGGTGTGTATTGAGGAGGGCACCTTTTGGGATGAGCACTGGGTGTTGTATGGAAACCAATTTGACAATAAATTTCATATATTGAAAAAAAAGAAATTGTGGTTTATATACACAATGGAGTACTATGTGGCAATGAGAAAGAATGAAATATGGCCCTTTGTAGCAACGTGGATGGAACTGGAGAGTGTGATGCTAAGTGAAATAAGCCATACAGAGAAAGACAGATACCATATGTGTTCACTCTTATGTGGATCCTGAGAAACTTAACAGAAACCCATGGAGGAGGGGAAGGAAAAAAAAGGAGGTTAGAGTGGGAGAGAGCCAAAGCATAAGAGACTCTTAAAAACTGAGAACAAACTGAGGGTTAATGGGGGGTGGGAGGGAGGGGAGGGGAGGTGATGGGTATTGAAGGGGGCATCTTTTGGGATGAGCACTGGGTGTTGTATAGAAACCAATTTGAAAATAAATTTCATATATTAAAAAAATAAATAAAATAAAATGTAGCTTTCCAGTCTTACTTCCATTACTTTGACACACTAGATTATTCTGTCCACTAAACTCATCACAGATCTACCATTAAATCTCTACTGCACTTTTTTCTGTACCTGAAATGCTCTCCTTTCACTTCTGTTAAAGCTTTGCCCATCTTTTGAAACAAAAATCAAAAGATATCTCAGACATGATGCGTCAATGCTCCCAGCCAGAAGTATTCTCACTCTTTTCTGAAAGTCTGAGGTACTTTGTACCACTCCTAAGGTACCTACTGAATTCTAAGTTAGGTTTCAGTTATATGCTTACATGATTTCTCTCTTCTTACATGTTTTCAGCTCCCTGAGAGCATAAGTTATATCATACCATGTGTAGTATTTAGCAAATCTACTTTTGTTAGACGTGGTTGTCCCTGAGTTGGAACCATCATGGAATGAGCTGGTAAGCAGTATACATTGATTTGGGGTGGTGAATAGGAAAACAGTATAGTATGGTCAAGAGAAAAACCTTTAGAAATCAAATGATACCAGATTTAAACTTGGTTTTACCAGTTTCTAGGTACATGATTTGCAGCAAATCAACTAATCTCTTGGCATCTCAGTTTCTTTATCTGTAAGGTGGGAATGAATGCCGATCTCATAGATTCGTCATCATTCCCAAGGTGTTGAGTATAATGCACTTATCTTAATAAATAATTATTACCTTCCTATCTTCTATTGT
The DNA here is from genome assembly GCF_022837055.1 of Prionailurus viverrinus. Classification (NCBI taxonomy): domain Eukaryota; kingdom Metazoa; phylum Chordata; class Mammalia; order Carnivora; family Felidae; genus Prionailurus; species Prionailurus viverrinus. The sequence goes on along the minus strand of NC_062564.1, from coordinate 113,172,192 downwards.
GTTTGAAGAAGTGATTGATAACTTTTTATTAAATAAATGAACTATTTAGAACACAATAACATTATGAATTGTAATTTAAATATGCATATATATTTAATAATTAAGAAAAACATTAGAAGGGTATAGAAGACAGGATAAAAAATGGAAGAACAAAGGAAGAAATCAAGATAGTACTTTTTTCAAATGAGCAAGAAAAAGATTAATTTTTGATACAGACTTACAGTCTTAACTCTACAGAATACACTGAGAATTTCTTACAATTTTCTAATGGGAAAAACCTAATTATTTATTTTTAATTATAGTAGTTCACATCTTAAATTACATATAAAAATGTTTAATACTGTAGCTTATGGGAGGCCCAGCCAGGCTCCAGATTCTCAGCCACTGGGGAGTTTCTGTGCCAGACCACCCACTACGAAAGTGAAAAGTTGGTACCTTTGCCAGTGTGGAAATTTCTTCAGAAAAGAGCTCTAAACTGTTGTAACCATTTTCCCCCAGGAAGAACAAGGTGGGGTGAAAACACATGAGAAATTACTGGACAAGCACTAATTGTCCAAGTTTCAAAGTAATAATCAAATGTGGATTTAATGCCTTTAGCATCACAGCTCTCCCAAACTTAAGTCTGTTTATATAGATTTGGACTGACTTGTTTCAGTCAGTTTCTTTGGAGGAAACAAATGTATAGGAATAAAGCTAGAATTTCAAGGCAAGTCACACTATTTAGTTATAGTTGATTTGGGTTTTTGTTCATTTTTTATAATCTTTCTCAAAATGTCTTTAGAAACAAATCAAATAGTAGTACTGTGATACCATTTACATTTGAAATCTTGTTTTAAGTTTCTTGGGATAGCCTTTCACTATGAAAGCGAAAGAGACATCCAAATAATGGTTAAACCTGGCGGAGGTTTAGAAAGGTGAACAGAATGAGAGTCTTTGCTCATAACTTTTTCTTTCTGGAAAAAGTAATATTTGACATCTTTTACCTTTAAAGGTATTATCTCATCTATAATTAGGAACAGTATGAAAAATCTAGTTTCTTGGACTAATGCAGAACAGATGTTTGTAAAAGTGCCTGAAATATAATAGACTTTCAATAAATATTATCGTGTTGGCAAAAAAACTTAACGGGTGTGTGTGTGTGTGTGTGTGTGTGTGTGTGTGTACCCAACTCTCCTTCACCACTTCAATACTTTACAGGCAGTGTTAGCAGAGGGCACTAGAAGATGAGAGTTTTCTTCTTACACTGATGCCTCTGAGGATCCCCCAAAACCATCTTAAATCATGGTTCCAAAAGCACTTTCTTCTGCTCTCCTCAAGGAAGAAGACATTTATGGGGGTGGGAAAAGGGACACTCTATTGAAGCAAGAATTCTTTTGGCTGCAAGTAACAGAAACCCAATTTTAGACGGGCAAAACAGGAAGTAAATACTGACCTGAGTACCAAAATCTCAGGAAAGGCACGGACCTCAAGGAACAAGCAACAGGAACTCTAGACAGGCTAGACACTCTCTCCATCCAGCTGTCATCTGTGCTTCTCTCTGAGTCAGCTTTCTGTCTTACCAGAGACCACAACATTCTGCCCTTGAGAACCTCGCTTTTGATATCTCTTTATGAAAGGACTACTTCTTTCTAAATCCCACTTGAAAACTCCCAGAGAGGGACCAAAGGGCTGGCCTAGGTCGTATGCCTCCTCTTGTGAAGAGAGAGACCATTTCTATAATTGGCAGCCTCCACTAGAACAATACAGTTTAAGTAAAGAAAACAGCATTTCCTCCAAAAAGAAGACACTTCTGTCTCCAGAAGGAGAGCAGTGCTGGGCAGACAAAAGAAATATTCTTAAATTATACTTTTAAAACTCAGAATCTTATTTATTAAATATGAAGTAAAATATCATTTTCAGTTGCTTCTTATTTTCTGTAAGTTTATTTTTCTGTCTCAGAGTGTTTATCTCATATTTCTTCTAACTCAAATGTTTTTCTTAAACAGCATCACTAAGTCCTATCCTTTCCCTCCTTCAAATCTGTGCTTAAGATTCCCCTCCATGGACTTCTGGTAAAATTTTGTCACATCAAGTGGTGTCTGGGTAGCTCAGTTGGTTAAGTGTCCCACTCTTGGTTTAGGCTGGGGTCATAATCTCACAGTTTGTGGGTTTGAGCCCTGCATCGGGCTCTATGCTGGCAGCATGGAGCCAACTTGAGATTCTGTCTCCCTCTTTTGCTGCCCCTCCCCCACTTGTGCTGCCTCTGTTTCTCTCAAAACAAATAAATAAACTTAAGAAAATTGGTAGATCAAATAGTTTTATCTCTATTTCCCCCCCAAATGCTATTAAAATGGTAGGGGGGGGGAGAGAGAGAACCCTTAAGTGCAAAGAAGTGGGAGGACTATAATAGATAAAAAATGACAGAAAAACAAACAAACAAACAAACAAAAATTTAAAAAAAAAGTGACAAACTTTTGGAAGATAGGAAGTCCGTATGTAGTGGATTAGTTACATATTGCAATGTAACAAATTACTCAAAATTTAACTTGTTGAAACAATAAATATTTATTTCACTCAGTTTTGAGGGTCAGGAATCTCGGAGCAGCTCAGACTTGGGGTGAAGTTAGTGACCAGGGCTGCAGTCATCTAGAGAGTTGGAGAATCCACTTCCAAGCTCACATACATGGCTGTTGGCAGGAGGCTTCAGTTTCTCACTGTAAAGAAACACTTCATGCTTGTGAAATACTAACTACAAAGAGAGGAGATGTAATAATACAATAGAGAAGCTAGCTGATGTCACCTAAACCAAATAAGCAATGTAACATCATGAAATTATGTGTAAGCAGGCATTGTGTGTCTAAGAACACAGCATCACTTCTGTGATATTTCTGAATATCATAGAAGATATGTAATTGGAATCTAATCACAGGAAAATATCTCACACACACACACACACACACACACACACACACCCTAAACTGAAAAACATTGTACAAAGTAACTGACCTATAATCTTCAAAAGTGTTAAGTTCATGGAAGTGTGTTATATGCTTTTTTACAGGTATGTGAGCATACAGAAGGGGCACCTTGACCTAATCCAATGCCAAGATGTCAGGGAAGCCTTTTCCAGGGATATCTAAGCTGATACCTAGAGTTAGCATTGAAAGGGACAATGGAGGGTGAGGAGAGGCAAGAAAGGAGGAAGCAGGTCATAACGTACAAGACGAAGGAAAAATCATTTCATCATATGCCAACTGATGTGTGTGTGTGTGTGTGTGTGTGTGTGTGTGTGTGTGTGTAAATTCTTTCTTTAATATTAGCAAGAGTTTGCTCCGTTTCCTATCATATCTAAAATGTCATAGTTCAAGGGAACCTGGCTGACTCAGTCAGTAGAACATGCAACTCTTGATGTTGGGATATGAGTTCAATCCCCATATTGGAGGTAGAGATTACTTTAAAAATAATAATAATAGGGGAACCTGGGTGGCTCAGTCAGTTGAGCATCCGACTTTGTCTCAGGTCATGATCTCATGATTTGTGAATTCGAGCCCCGTGTTGGGCTCTTTGCTGACAGCTGAGTCTGGAGCCTGCTTCACATTCTGTGTCTCTCTCTCTGTCTTTCCCTCCCCTGCTCACACTCTGTGTCAATCTCAAATATAAATAAAGAATTTAAAAAAAATTAAAAATAATAAAATGTCACACTTCAAAATAGCTTAAGAGGTTATACCTATTACTTTAGTCTGAGAAACGTGCCTTGAGACACACACAGAAGAGTAGAATAATGTTACCCTTAATGGTCTCAGTTACTATAATCATCATTTTTTTCAAACACTGAGCATTTCATAAACTAACTAGGCAACATTATTTCCATAGCACTCTTAATATATTTCCTTAATCTGTATGTCTTTTATGAATGACATTTTCTAATGAACATCAACAGAAAGTGGTACAGAAGACAGAATTCTTTTACAGTGGCCATTTGTTTAGATTGGCCTGATTTGTCAGACTGTGCCTGGTTTGAGTCCTATTCTAGGCCTGGTCCTGCCACTCACTGGCCAAGCATCCTGAAGCAAGTCACTTCTGAGCATCAGTTCCCTCATCTGACAAATTAAAACATAACAGTATCTATTTTAGAGGATTGTTATGAGAACTGATTGAGATAATATGTGAAAAACGCTTAGCGCAGTGCGTAGCTCCTAGAAATATTCAATAACTCAGATCTTTTGCATCACCCTATAGTTACATTTAGAAAAGATTATATATAAAATCAGGTCAAAATATAATGGAAAAAATATATTTAAAGTACTGTGAGAATAATATTGGCCCATTGTTTCTTGAGTGTATAGATCTTTTTTTTTTTTTCAACGTTTATTTATTTTTGGGACAGAGAGAGACAGAGCATGAACGGGGGAGGGTCAAAGAGAAAGAGACACAGAATCTGAAACAGGCTCCAGGCTCTGAGCCATCAGCCCAGAGCCTGACGCGGGGCTCGAACTCACGGACCGCGAGATCGTGACCTGGCTGAAGTCGGACGCTTAACCGACTGCGCCACCCAGGCGCCCCTAGATCATTTTTTGAATTGATGATTAGAGTGCCTGAACCAATCAAAGGTAATTTGCCTATCACATCGTATAGATTCCCAGTCATCTTCCCCCTTGATTTTTTGAATCTTCAGCCATCTAGTCTAGAGTGTTCTTCTAAAGAACAGCAGGGCAGGGACGTAGACATGGTGGTTTTGAAAGCCATATAGGCACCGTAAAACTCACCTTATTGTAACTCTCTGCCATTTCAGCCTCCCCATTTATATAGTTGTTTGTTCATATGTATGTTTGTTTGCTTTTTTTTAGTATAATAAGGTAAAACATTTTTTTCTTGTATGTAACAAGAATTATTAAATGGTTCATACTTGTCTCATCAAAGGTAATGCCAATCTTCCTACTGTTCTGGTGAAATGTATTTATTGTTTATGATAGCAGTTGGCAAGTGGGAGTGGATAGGGTAAGTGATCTAGGGAATATTTTGCCACCAATAAATTAATCAAAAATATTGGAAGTTTGTGGGGGCAACAATTAGCAGAAATAAAAATAACTGTGGTTTGTTTGGTCTATGACGTTAGTGAGAGTCTGATTGGGTTAATACTTTTTTGTTGTTCTGGGGTTGACTAACAGTTTAACTTAATTTCTCAAGTTCCTTATCTCTAACTATAAAAATGAAAAAAAGAACTTTGTCTATTGTATATTGTGAAGCACTATGTTTTACTATTTATTATAAAGAGTGAAATTGTTAAGTGCGTTAAATAATTGTGAAGATTGGAGATCATAATATCTTAACTAGTAACACGATTCTACTTCCTGACATTATAAGCTGGATACATCTGTCATCTATGTGCCCCCCTCCGCCAACCACCACATACACATCTCCTTAGTGTCTCCCTCACCACACACATTCTCCATACTATTTATTAAGAAACATTAAAAATTTTCCAGTATCCTACAAGCCCTATCATCCTAAAAATGATGAATGATTTGATTCATTATCCTAAAAATGCTCTGATGTAATAAAAATGATAGTAGTGATGATAAAAAAAAAGATCAAGATGAAATTTCTACTATGGAATTCTTTCACATATCTGATTTGTTGAGAGAAAATTAGAAATGAATTAGAGTTGGGGTGCCTTGGTGGCTCGGTTGGCTAAGCGCCGACTTCAGCTCAGGTCATGATCTCATGGTTCATGAGTTCAAGCCCCACGTTGGGCTCTGTGCTGACAGCTCAGAGCCTGGAGCCTGCTTCAGATTCTGTGTCTCCCTCTCTCTCTGACCCTCTGCAGCTCACGCTCTCTTCACTCTCTCTCTCAAAAATAAACATTAAAAAAGAAAGAAATGAATTAGAAATAATCTGAGATTTAATTCATGCTATTTCTATAGATTTTAATCTTTGAACTTTAATTTTTGTGAACAAAAGTTTTAATTCTACCAATTGATCAGTAGGCATTTATTGAACACCTACTACTTAGCAAGTATTGTTCCAGGCTCCCACAAAAAGCTTAAAAGAAAATAAGTCCCAAATCTCAACTCCTAGTAATACATCCCACATGGTAATTGACAAAGGAGTAATCTAGAGGTTTAAGGTATGGGAACACTAAGTGCCCAGAAATGAAATTTAAAAAGTAAAAAGGAAGAGAATTGTGAGATTTAGAATTATCTCTAAAAGAGATGTTGGAAGAAGTTACAAAGGAAAAGGAATCAAAGAAGGATGGTAATGGGACAAATCTTCTATGGAGAAAGACAACGTTCTACTAAGTTCTAATCTGAAAATGGAGGATGACAATGAAGGTGCTTTCCAACCATAAAAGGCAGGAAAATCACCAAAAAAATACTGCTGAGCCAATAACAATAGGATATAGTACAAGAAAACCAAGTACCTCTATACGAAAAGATGCAGAAAGAAACTCATGTTAGCACATAAACTCCACACCGAACTGTAACTTTTTTTCTTTTAGAACACATAATTTTGAGAACGTGTCCAAGCCTACAGGTGGTGGTTTCAGGCAGAAGAGGAGCTTCCAAGTTGAGAGTAGTAAACTGAACTGAGATTTACCACCTTGCTGGTCATAATGCCAAGGGTGATGCTTCCTGGGATTAAAGGAGTGTGTTCACTGACCCTTCCAGGATATCCAGTCTTCAATGGAGCTTTGTAACAGAATGTTCGCAGTCCCTCTGTTTCTATGAAAAGACATATTCCAATGTTGCATGTTTTACTTATTGGCCCTGACACCTTTATTGTTCATACAAGCACTCTATATTTATGAATACAAATAGTTTACAAGCAGGCTATTGATTGGATAAAACAACTTTTCATATCTGGAGTTGTAAACACTACAATCTAAAGCCTTGATTCAAAAGAGGAGACAGGTAGAGGATAACCCCAAGAGCAGCCAGAATTCTGGAGACAGCCAACTGAGGTGGAAAAGAGCAAAAGGAGAAGGAGGAAATGAGGGTGACAGGAAATAAAGAGAAGGTAAAGACAAGGGCTGTGAAGAGAGAGACATAAGCTTCTCCTGTCCATAAAGTTGTGTGGATAGCTCTTCCTCTCTGGTCTCTGACGAGGCATTGCATGTGAATGCAGAGTCCAGCAGAGACTTGGGGCTCCCAGGCCGCTGCAGCCACGGTGGCCTCATCTTTCCACCTCCACGGTGGCACCCCACCCAGATTCCTTTCTTGTCAAACTTGTTTCCAATCACCCAAGCCCTCTCGTCTATGACCTCTTGGTCAAACTGTCTGTTACCCAGGACACAAATAGATTGAGAGTGTCAGATAACATGGTAATTTGATGGGGGAGAAGACAGTTTGAGTGAACACTGCAATGCTCTCTATCTTATCCCTTTCCCCAGCTACCTGCACCTTTAAAAGTAAATGTCCTTTTTCCACCTATGTTTCTCTGTGTCTGTAAGTCACTGTGGGCCAACTGAGTGTGACTCATCTCTCTTTTTATTTCTTTGCCTTGATGTGTTCATTCCCTCTGGGGAGCTAACTGGTAGAACAGTTGAGTCCATTCTATTTTTCTTGGAGAAGTGGGGTAGCACACAGTTGGGTGATGACAATCTGGGGTTGTGTTGCTCTTTGGGAATCACATAGAATACTGTGTGCTCTGAAGGCAGAGCACTGACATTACATGAAGTGAGGAACATTCTGTAATTACATCTTACACTCAAAGTCATTCTCCTGGAACTAATATCCAACTAATACAAATATATGGTATTCATCACATGCTTGATGCCTGCTGAGTCTCTGAAATCTTGTCCCCTGAATGTCACTGTTGTCGGTCTCTACCTCCTGCCAGAAATTCTCACAATTGCTGTACAGGCTATAAACACACTAGAGAAGAAGTAGTTTTTTAAGAAGCTAAAGCATGACCATGAGAGTAATGGCATGATGCACAGCTCACATCAAATATGCACACCACCACAGCCACTTTCTCACACCCCTAAGTACAAAGATTTGGGTGAATGCTCTCAGTAAAAATTACACTGCTTCAATGAACAGGTTAGAGATAGACTCCAAGGTGTGGGTAAGAAGTAGGGGGTGTTACCTGTTAAAGAAATCTTTACTCAGAGGTTATTATGGGCCAGGCACCACATTTTGAGTAAAGCAGCTACTATGGATAGAAATAAACCAATCATCTTAAGAAGTACAATTACTCTGCAGGTTGATTGGCAACTCCTGAAAGCTTTCTATAACATTACAGCTTTCTCTTGCTAGCACCTAACTTTATCTCTTTTCTTGAATGGGCGAGAGGGGAATGGAGAGGTTAGACAGAGGGAGCGAGAGATACACAAACGGAATCACCTTTCTATTCAGGGATTTACCAAGCACCACGGGTTGCTAATGATTCCAGGTGAGGGCATAAGAACTGAGGACGTGCGCTCTCTTGAACTCTTTCCCCGCTGTTATCTTTTCATAAATTCTGTGTATTTGACTGGACAAGTGGGTTTAGTCAGTACTTATGTTTAAAAAAAAAAAAAAAATCAGAATCGGAAACAGGCAGGGCCCAGGCGAGGGGGGATGGGAGTGCGACCTGAGCCTGGGATTTCAGCAGGACAGCTGGCCGGGGCAAGCGCACGGGCTCAGCCTCCCGGCCAGACCCCCCCACCCCCACCCCCGCCCCTTGCGCCGCCCACCGTGCGCCTCCCCTCAGGCTCCAACCTGGGCTTGCAGAGCTCCCTCTCCACTCTCTACCCGCTCAGCCTGCCTCTCAGGGTCCATCGGGAGCGCCAGGGCTGGCGGCCGATTCCCAGAGTCGACCGACCAGCCTGGGCTCTCGAGCCTGTGGGCAGCGTCCCCTCCTAGAACCTCAGGTACTCCCACTAACTTTGCTAAGACAGGAAAGGCTGCTCCAGACCTGTGTACCTCAAGTGTAAAAGGAAAGGAAATTCGCTTGCGTTAGAAAGCTTAAACATCAGGCCACTCAAGGAGAACGGCAGGTTCGATAACCCCCATTCTCCCCGCCTCCACCCACCCTCAGCCGCGGGCGGCTCAATGGTCCCTAGGAAGTGGATGCCAGAAGGGTCTGTGCATTGGGCCGGGGACGTAGCCGGGCAGCTCCAGGCGCGGAGCTCTCTATAGGTCCTCGCTCCCAGGATCGGATAGATGATTCATTTTTATATGTAACGTTTTACCCTACTCTATAGCTCCGTCTGGTTAATGTTCAACCCTAGGGCTTCGAAAGGCAGCTCTAGGGAGGCAGGCAGGAATGACCCACTCAAGGTATATGGCCGCTCGGGAATGAAGGCACAGAAGCCCAAGAGAGGGTGAGGAGAGAAGTGGCGGGGGTGCAGGAGGGGTCGCTGCTCCGGCCTGGGCCTCCTTAGGCCGCCTCTGAGACTTCAGAGCAACTAGCGGGTCCGTGGCCGAGGCGCAGCAGGCGTCCCCGAGGCGCAGCCAAGAGGTTGAGCTCTGGCTGGGCCCCGACCGCCCACGACGCCGCTGCTGGGGCCGGGAGCGGCGCGTGCGGGGGTGACGAGCGCGCGGACGCCAGGGCGGGCACTTTGCCCCAGAAGGACCCCGGGGGCGAGTCTGTGCTGCCCCAGCGTCCGGGCTTCGACGCTCGCCAGCCTGCCGCTGCCGGTTGGGGACGCCGGAGGGAGGTGGGTGCGCGGCGGCAGTTGAGGATTAGATTCCGTTTTGTTGTCCCAGGGGACGTGCAAACACTAGTGCGGCGACACGAAAGGGATCCCCGGAGGTGCGTAGGTTGCCTTCTGGGCCGCCACTTCTCCGGGTGCCTCTGAAAATATCGTCAGGGTAATGCGAGGCAGCACGACTTGCCATCGCCCTTTCCCCCTTGTTGCAGGGCCAAAAAAATTTTTTTTTAAAAATAAAAAAAGAACATTAAGATAAAGCAGCTGTTCTGGTCAATAGAAGGCGGTAGGACACAGCTGTCCCCGATCCACAGTTCAGGCGCTTCAGTGAGGCCCAAGGCGAAGCTACCCTTGGGGGCAAGTTCAGGTAGAGCGGTGGCACCTAGGGTCCTTCTGAGAGTTGGGCCACGTGGCTCCCGCGGAATCCATGGGTCCAGAAAGTCCTGGTCAGATGTCCAGACTGCCATCCCTTGGAGCTCAGAGGTGGACCGGGCAGAGGTGGGGGGGGGGGGGGTGCTGCACGGGAAAAGGAGGTTCCGAGCTGGGGAGGGGAGCTTCATGCCGTGGAGCAGCAGCCTAGAATTCCGCAGGCGGGATTTTTTTTTTTTTTTTTTTCTGTCAAAGAAACAAACAAGACCCTGCCTCATCAGATAAGAGTGGCTCCTAAGATTTCACGGATTTTAAGCGAGGGGTGGAGACGCTAAGGTTAGTAGAACACTGCGAATGAACATCGCCCGAGGCCCGCAGAAGAAGAGTTTTAATTTCCTTTTTTTTTAATTGGTTTGTTTGATATTATATTATTTTCTAGCAAAGTGACCTGTCGTCTGTAGCCTTGGGCTCTGGCCGGCAAAGCCCCTTCCTCGGCACTGGGGATGGCCTGCAGGGTCATCTACCATCTACCTCTGTCCACATCAGCGTCCCCTACCCTCCCACTACCCGGTGCCCGCACACTTCCTGGTGAAATCAGTCAGATATACTCGTCCGTAACCAAAGGCAAGCAGCCGCGTTAAGTGACGACAGAGAAGGCCCCGCTAGTCCATCCCGGAGGACAGAGAAAGATACCATCAAACTTCAACTGGGTTCAGCAGCCCCACCCTGAAACCCAGAGAAGCGGAATTGAGGGGGTTGTTGACACAAGCCGAACCCAAGAAGTGGGTTGCCACTAGTCTGGGATCCACGTCACATTGCATGTGCTGCCCCACTGCCTTCTCAGCTGAGACAGTTCTAGGTCCCATCTCCCCAGAGGGACGAGGATAGAGGTTCCTGCCCAGGACCGCGTGCCAGGGGGTCCCGCGTTGCCCTGCCGCAAACTGTCGCAGGAGACAGAGAGGCCTTGCTTCTTCTGGACAGAGGAAGCATTGGTCGAGAGTCCTGGGGCTCTAAGGAAACCACCCCAACCAAGCCTTAGCCTTGCTTAGTATATGAGGTCCCAGCATCAGCGGACCATTTTCTAAGTTGATAGAACAGGAAAAAGGCAAGGACAAAAAACTTTAGAATGGGTAAAGAAAACAGGAGAGAGAGAAGATGGGGGGGGGGAGGGGAGGAGAAAGAGACAGGGCAAGGTTGGGATGGGGGACACTTTAAACATTTTTGCAGGAAGAACAGGAGAACTAGGTCTGGAAAGATCCATCAAAGTCAGAGGGTGCAGACACACACCGGCTCAGGGAGGACCAAATCAATGAGTCTCAACTTCTCTTAGCCCTTCAGAGAGAGGAAAAAAAAATGCAACCCCCCCCCACAACCTTCCAAAACCAAACAACTTTACCATACATCCATTAAATTTTTTTTTAATGTTTTTATAAAGAGGAATTTAGATAGTTCTTTTAGTCACTTTTTTTGGCTAGGTAACTTAAGCCTCAACTATCTCCTGTTTTCCACAATTGCCACTGAACTGTTCATACGTTGTTACAACAGAAGTAGCAATGATTTTTCAAAGGCAATTAAGTAGAATTAAATACATCTTTAATGGTATATTTTATGTTTTCCAGGCCTTCTCTAATCTTCAAACAAAATCTAAAATCAACATTTACATAAAATGCATAAAATACTCAGAAGTGAATGGAGTTATGCATCCCAAACACAGTAAATTCTGGATTCTATCTTTCCAAATAGAAAGTTAACAATGAGAAGGCCTCCCTTCGTGGGGGGTGGGGGTGGGGGGATTGGGAAGCAGGATGATAAACTTTTAAGATGAGAGTAAAATGTCCCTGCTTTAGTCTGCTAAAACCTGAAAAGGAAAATTAGTTATGTATCTAAAATCAGATTTCTACTTAACCCATTATTATTTTTTAAAAATCTCTTCCTCAATTATCACTTTCTCAAGTTCAGTTAAAATGCAATTGTCAGATTAGGGACGCTGGGGGAGGAAGGATAGTTTTTAAAAATCCCTTCTGAAAATCTGCTACAAGAAATTTCTCCCGTTTACTTCAAGACCTCTCCTCTCTCAATCAGCCACGTCTCTTGCTTTCCCCCTGTGCTTAGATTAACTGCTGCTTGCCGGGGGGGGTTTATAAATCAATCAATAGGGACTCTATATTCATAAAGGCCTCTGATCTGATTACACCCTCTCCCTTTTTTCTCCCCCTCTCTAAAAAATTTACATCGGCTAGCCTGGGACTCCCAAAGTTGCCTGCGTCGACGGAGAGCGGCGGGCGGGAGGCTGGCCAGCCCCGGCGACGGCGGCGAAGGCGCCCGTGGATTAGGATGTGGATTGCAGGACAGACCTTTGTTTGGTCACATTCGCGACGCGGGGTGGGGGTGAGGGTGGGGGGATGGGGGTGGGGGGTGGGGGTGAGGTTATCCTCCTTGGAGAACGCGCCAGGTTTTTATAGACTGTCCTTAAAAGAGTTCGCTGCTTTTCACAGGGTTAATTTATGGGGCTTTCGAGGAATACTGCGACTTTTAAGATGCTCTTCATTTTTTTCTCATTATTTTTTGTTGTTGTTACACTCCTAAAGGCACTCCCGGGTTTCAGCACCTCGCGGGACAGGGGTGAGGAGTGGAAGAAAGAGCAGGGCCGGGAGGCGAAGGGGAGGATTTACCTACAAATCAAGACGCCTACACGGCTCAGGTTGCCCAACATAGTTTTTAAAATTAAATTTCTAACCAAGTTACGGGCAGTAAAACTCAGATTGAGGACCTGGAAGGAAGTTGAGACAAACGTGGGGCACATACACCTTTTCCTAGGTCTCCGCCAGTCTGAATTCGCTACTAGGGGAATGAAGAGTTTGAGGCCTCAGGAATTTTAAAAGTTTAAAAACCGAGGGCAGGCGGGAGAAAGGGTTAGAGTAACAGGTGAGGGGTGGTTGTTTGGGGGAGGGGGGAGGGGAAAGCCCCGAGACCGCGAACTATCAGTGTGGGGTTCCTGCCCCAAGCACCCCCGCCCCAGCCTCTGGGCGCGCAGAGGGCTTAGGCCTGCGAGGCCTGGGCTCCTGGGGGCCAGACCTCCGGCTCGCCATCTTTGGTCCCTAGCGGAGGCTGGTGGTGTTCATGCTATAGATTACCTTAAAGGTTCCTTTAAGCGCTTTAATACACAACTAGCTCAGAAATCATTAAGAGACCTAGAGAAGGAGAAAAAAGACCCTCACACTCACCGGTAATAAGTGTTGACATGCAGCAAAAATCGATTGAGTGGAACCGAGGTGGTGGCAGTAGCGGTGGCTGAAGGGGGGACCCGCGTGGGAGCGGGAGGGGCGAGAGGACCGACTCCACTGGCTCAGGAACTAGGCTTTTCTCACTTGAAGGGAAAAAGAGGTGCAGAAAAAGGTTGGCGGGCGAGCGGGGATGGGTGTGGGGAAGAAGGGGGGGGGGGGGGAGGAGGGTAATTCTTCTTTCTGGAAGTCCAGGGAAAGGAGCTGAGGTGGGAAAAAGGGCTTCTCCTCAGTCCCGAGTCTCCGCCCCCAAGCCCGCACCACTCAAGTTGGGGATGAGACAACTCTTCCCAAACCTCGACTTCCATTTTTGTTTTTTGCAGACTGATTGATTTCCTCGAAATAGAGTTCTATTTCAGCCAGCAAACTAGGCCCAGGTCCGCCTCCTCTATCCCGCTCTCCCAAGTCCCTCTTAGACCTGCAGGAGACGCAAGTCCTCCCAGCAGGTCTCGTTAGCGTTTCCAGCCCCCATCCCCAAATCCCCTCTCCCAGTCCCCTCCTCCCCCTCCCCCGTCGCCCCTCCCCCCATACCGGGCGGAGCTCGGGGAGGCCCGGACCGCTGGGCTCCGCGGCTCCAGAAGCCAAAGTCCGCCCGTGGGGACCGTTTTCCTCTCCACTGCTCTCAAGTGAACAACAAGGACGGAGGTGACCCTCGGCCAAAGGGCTTTTATCTGCCCCCCACTGCCGCGTGATCCCTCCGTAGGTTAGAGGCAGAGCTTAAAAAAGAAAGAAGAAAGAAAGTTAATGTGCATTGAGCACTGATCTTAAACCGGGGACATTATCTGCGATCTCTTTAAGTGGCAGCAGCAGTCCTATGCAGAACAAAGACTCAGTGTCCGAGGCTCAAAAGCTTATAGGTAAAGTTTCAGTTAGATAAAAGTAACCTAAGCGCAAAAACACAGGTTTTCTCGGCTCCAGAAAACTCGGGCTACTTTTCACTCCCTGTTCCCTAGGGTTGTGTTTATCCTCACCCACTGGGGGGAGGACGGTGACCAGAATAGCAAAGGACCTCAGGATTTACCCCTCACTCCCCCTCCCCCAGCGCCTCGGTAATGAATTCCTTCGGACTAAGTCGTATTTGCTACGATTTGTTACGAAATCGAATTTCACATTAAAAAGAAAAAAGCTGAAAACCACCAACAAAGGAAGAGCGGGTGCTTAAAAGTTCTTTGAAACACTCACACGGACCTCATTCCCCGTTTAGATGTCAGAGGATGGGAGGGAGGGCCAGGGTTGTAATTCATCTTGATTTGCTTCATTGTCCCGCAGTTTGCAAACTATAATCCTGTATAATTTCAGGAACAAGCAGGTTTAGAATTAATGGGTCAATATTATTTAAAACAAAACACGGGGAGCATGACCTTTGCCTCAACTACATATTGCTCGACAAGATTCAGGAAACTCCACTCTAACCTCTCACCCCCTGGGCTCTTCGGGAAACTAAGGGGCTGTAGTTATTAGAAATGGTCTTTGTTTCTTTAAATGTCTCCTAAGGATTTGGAAATAGAATGCAATATAACATGAAGAATCTCTCTACTTAAGCCTGAAAGATAAACGTGGAGGCCTAAATATTTTGAACTGGAGGTGTTTCCTTGTAAACTTATTATAGATGTATTCCTCTTGAGAGGAATGTATATAAACTGTACATGTATACATACACACATGCTTCTCCAGAACAATTTACCAAATGTGTTGAACCGCCCTCCCACCCCCGCCAAAGGAGTATATTTGAGAGTCATTGAAAGCTGGCATACTTTCTAAATTTCTCTCTCCTTTCTTCTTTCTCTCTTATATTATTTCCTAGCAATAATGGAATCCTCTGGGTTTAAACCAAAGAAAAATCTGGGAGACAAGACCAGACTTTACAGGCTTTCCCCCCCCCCTGGGAGTGGCTTTTCTTTTTTCTTTTTCATTTTTGATGAATGACTATAATTTATTTCTACCAAATTTAAATAAGGCCTGCTGCCTTGTGTGTTTAACTAGGCGGGCAGAGGAAAACTGGTTTGTTTAGGAAGCAATGACTGAGAGACCCTGGCCAGGTGACAGAGGAGGGCAGAAAGAATCCAGACCAATTTGTACGTAGTATATTTTACTCCCATGAAATAAAACACATTTTTTTTCATATTTGCTGAAAAGTAAAACAATAATATTGTACGAAATGTTATACACAGGGTAGGTTGTACATAGCAGTTTCAGAAACATCATTGCATCCACCAGAGAAACTATTCTAAAACTGATATTCACACATTTTTATAATAATAATATGTTAGAAACATACAGTGTGGCATTTAGTATATACATTCCTTTGCTCACAAGCGAAAAATCCTAATCGCTTCTGTATAACATGCTTTATTTTAAAGCCTAACCTTTAAAAACACTGTTGTGAGAGTACTAACAACTGCTTTTTATAAAATTAATTTGACATTTCGATATATATACATCCTTTCAGTCATTTTAATGTTAACAATGCTAAACTTAAAAAATAACAAGCTTATAGTAATGTTAAAATGTCATATCCAGTCAAACATTTGTGTATGTCCTTGCAACTGTTGGAAATACTTTTAGTGAAAGATGTCAGACATTGAGGAAATTCCTTTGAAATCAAAGGAGCTCTCTTTAATTCAGTGGTTTCCTTTTCTCTTTATATCTTCTCTTTCTCTCCTTTTCTTTAGTGCCCACGACCTTCTAGCGTAATTCCCAGTCTTTCAAGGGCAGCATTGCCCCATCCGGCACGGTCCTAGGATCCTGGTGCTGTGGGCGGGGCTCACACTGGCCTGTCCACGGCGTACTGGCAAGCACTCAGGTTGGACGCCGGGTTCTGCACGCTGGCGTAGCCGAAGCTGGAGTGCTGCTTCGCTTTCAGTCTCAGGCTGGCCAGGCTCGAGTTACACGTGTCCCTGTAAACGTACGGAGGAGTCGGCGGCGCGTAAGGACAGGCGGGCGTCGGGACCGCGGAATTCAGCGACGGGCTGCTCAGGTTGTTCAAGTTATTCAGGCTGTTGAGGCTGGAGCCCGGGACGCCGGTCACGGCTGAGGGCACCATGCTGGACGACATGCTCATGGAGGAGATGGAATTGGGCGGGGAGAACATGCTCTGCGACGACAGAGGGTTGACGTTCATAGAGTTGAAGAAAGGGAAGCTCTTGGTGGACAGGGAGGCTGACGTGAGACCCTTGGCGGCCCAGTTGTTGTAGGAATAGCCCGGGTACATGTCGTCATAGGGCTGCATAAGCCCGTTGAACTGCGGCCCAAAGCCATTCTTGCACAGCTCAGCCTGCTGGTTGCGCTCCCGCTTTCTCCATTTGGCCCGGCGATTCTTGAACCAAACCTGGGGGTTGACGGCAAAGGAGCAAACAGATGCCACAGATCGGATTAGTAAAACCTTGATCACAGAAAGCGCCAGAGGCCACCCATGTCCAGCGCGCGCCTGCGCGCGCGTGCGCGCGCGCGCGCGCGCACACACACACACACACACACACACACACACACACACACCCCATAATTCCCCCACCCCCCACCGCCCCGCGGGCGGGAGCTGCCTGAACCGCGTCTAAAGCGAGGGAGGCCTGGCCGGCTGAGGCCCAGGCTCTGAACTGCGCCACAAACCCGTCCAACGCCTGGCGGCCTGTGGACGGCTTGTTCACTAACCCAGGCCCTCCTCTGGATCCAAACTCACTTACTGTAAAATAAACGCGGGGCAGCAGGTTTTCTGCCCAACTCTTACCCTGCCACCTTGCAAACTTGCTTCCATTCCAAAGCCACAGACACAGTGATGAGGACTAGTGGCTAAGAGGGCACCAGAGGCCTGCGCTCTCTTGCACAGCTCCTCCTTCCAGTCTCAGACCTTCCCTGCGGCCCCCACGCCACAGAACTCACAGAACTCGCTCTCACAACTGGCGCCAGGCCGCGACCCCTATCCTTGCCTAGCAAAATAGCGAATTAAAAAGCAAAAGGCCGCCTCCCCTTCAGTCTCCTAAACTCCAAAAGCTTGGCTTGTAAATCTCCGGGAACCCAGAATGGGTCACTCTGCAACCTCCCCCTCCCTTCCTCCGCTCCTACTCATCCTCCGCCCTCTCCAGTATAGGCCCCGGCTGCCAGCACTGCTCCCGCAGGGCCCAGCGGGTTTGCTTGGCTTTGCAAGCCGTCGCCTGGCCCGTCAGTCCCCACCCCGCGTCCGGTGGCCCCGACGCAACCCTTCTCTCAATCCACATCGGACCCGCCCGTCGCCGCAGACTGCGGCTTTTGTGTATTGGAGCGAGGCCTGGCCCCAGATTTCAGAGCTGACATCGGTGATGTTTCACATTACACATCTCAGCCGGGCCCAGACGCCTAATCCGCTCCTTTCCCCCCCTTTTCCCTTTCATTCTTGATTTCCTTTTTATCCTCCTTCCTCTTTGCACCCGACTGCTATAAAAAAGCACGCTTCACTCCCACTTGGCTGGACACACAGCGGGCCTGGAAGGAGGCAGCCAGAAGGAGCGACAGCCCAGCGTGGTAGAGGCGGGGGACTTGGGAGAGACTCCTGGAAAGCTGGAGGGGTGGGAGAGGTCTTTTCAGAAGGATTCCAGAGAACCCACTGATTGTGTTTTTATTTTAATTAGTTTTAATTTCTACCCTAGGCCGTGTAAACTTTGCTCAGGCAAGAAGAGTACGTGCAAGGCCCGTTCCCCTGATGCACGGGAGAGCTAATCAAAGCCTGACCTTGCGCAAAACCACGCGGCCAGAGTCAGAGCTCTAGCTCTGTGCAGTTAAACTAAAACCATCTCCAACTTCATCCCGGCTCTTATCCACCAGCAAAGCCTCATACCCTACACAAATGCAACCCAGAGAGTACCTTCCTTCCCTCTGCTTTGGGAATGCATTTTGGTCTTTATTCTTTTCATCATTATTGCCATCTTATTGTTCTTTCATCTCCGCTTTAACTGGAGGCTCTATTTTTCTATCCAGAATTGTTTTGTTTTTGTTTTTAACAGCAAAGCCTCTGGATCTTGCTATGGGTGTTTCTGCTTCCAGAATCCTAACACATTTGGAGTTTTCCACTGACCGGCATAAACCAGGATGTTGCTACCGGGTAATTTATTTAAGTGCACTTTTGCCAATCCATAAAGTACAGATTTGCTACAAAGGTAAGCCCTCCCACCTTTAAAAAATAAAACTATTATCATTGGGAAGAAGGGTGTGAATAACAATCTCCTGAGAAAGATAAATAAACCAAACCAAAAAGTCTTTCTTCTTTTTTCTTTCTAAGAGGACTAGCAGGATAGTAGTTGTGTGTCAAAATGCTTCCGTGTATCACAAAACTAAGGGATAGGGTGTGGGAGAAACCTGAATGGCCGAAAACCGAAAAGACTGTGTAAGGAGGATGAGCCGAGTAGAGAGAAAGGGCCGGGCGAGCCTGGGGGGGGGGGGGGGGGGGGGGAGAAAGTTTCCCCAGGAGGGCCAAGCCTTGCTTGTCTCCGGTGGGTTTTCCTTGTAAAAGGCGCACAGGTTGGAGCCTGTTCTCGGCTCCTGGCCTCGGCGGGATTTTATTAGCACTCTTCCGGCGACCGCAAGCCGGGAACACAATGCCCTATGCAGGGGAATGCCACGCGGCCCAGTTCCGAAGGATTCAGGGTAGCGGGGCAGTGGGCGGGTGCCGCTCGCGGAGCCTGCGCTAGGCCTGCAACCGCTGGTCTGTAAGGGGGAGCTGTAACCTCGAGACTGGGGCTGCGGAGAGGCCTTCTGCCTGTGCAAAGGCACACCGTGCCTTTCGGGAGACTGCCTTCCACACTCCCTCCGGTTCTAAGTGGCCCGCATTTCTACAATGCCTTCCTCCCTAGCCTTCCCAGGCTCCGTGAGGGGTCCTACCCGGACTCGGGCTTCCGTGAGGTTGGTCCACACGGCGATCTCTTCGCGCGTGGACATGTCCGGGTAGCGGTTCCTCTGGAAAGTGGCCTCCAGTTCCTGCAGCTGCTGGCTGGTGAAGTGAGTGCGCTGGCGCCGTTGCCGCTTCTTCTTGGACGGGTCTTCGGGGCCCACGTCCTCATTCTTTCCCTGCTGGCTCTTATCTTTTTCTGAAAACGAAACACAGAGAGGTTCCCGTCAGCAAGTCCCACCTGCTACCCGTGAACTCCAAATGGACCGGGCTGCAGAGGCCGCGGAAGCGATGGGCTGCCAGGCAGGGGAGGAGTGTGCGAGCGGCCTCTCCGGGCCGCGGTGAGCGCTGCGACTGTGGGGCGTGCAGACGTGAGTGTGGGTGTGAGCGCCCCATCTCCTCCCCTCCCCCAGCGCCGCACGTTTTATTTACATGTTTATCTCACTGTGAAGGCACATTCATTTTTACAGCCTCTTTCAAGTATATTTATACTCTTCTGCGCAGACACACAAAATTTTTTCCGGACACCTACACGCGCGCATTTTTCAGACCCCCACAGATCTCCATGCGGTTTCAGGAGACTAGTAAAGGTAGACTTTGGGATTCGGTGACCCACCCAAGTTCCTCTACCCTTTAGAAATACCGCCTCTTCTGCGGCATCGTTTCAGAAATACTTTTCTAACAAGCGGAGCTTTTCGGGAGCGGAAAGCGGAGAGAACAGACTCTGGGTTGGGGAGTCGGGGGTGGTGGCTTCTGAACGTCTTCGAATGGAGATGCCGGGATTTTTGTGACCCAGAAAACAAATATAGGGAGGCCAGGATAGGAATAGGGCAGGGAATGGCTCGCGCAGTTCGCCCCACCCCGGCGGGGCGGTCGAGGTAGGGCGAAAGAAACTCGGGGCCAAAAGAATCCCGGCTCCGGAAGTTCTGCGGGAGGCAAACTAAACGACCACTCCCACTACGCCTCCCCCTGGAGGGGTCGACTTCCTTGCGGGCGGGAAGAGCCCAGCGGCGAGGGGCGGCTGGACCCCGGTGTCCGCGGGGCCGCGCGGCGCCTTACCTGCGGCCTCGGGGCTGGAGGTGTCAGAGATGGTGTGCACCTCCAGCCTGTGCTTGGAAGAGTCCAGGGAGCGGGTCTGACCGGGAGCCAGTACCGAAGCCATGGCCAGCGGCTGGGGATGGTGACAGGAGGAAGACGAGGAGGCGGCCAACAGCTTGGTCCCTACTGCTCTGTGCTCCAAGTGCAGCGGGCCTTTCATGCAGTTCATGGACGAAGGAGCGCGCCGCCCTACAAGTCCTGGGCTGCCGCCCGGCCGTAGCCCCGTGGCCGCCGCCGCCTGCTCCGCTTTCCACTACACGCGCAGAGTTTCCGCGCTGTGGCCGCCGCGGGCAAAGCCAGGGAGCACAATCCCTGCTGAGTCTTTTTGAACCGAGCGGCCCCCGTCTCCTTCGGAAGGCTCAAGCCTTAGGGTCCGGCGGCGGAAAGTCAGCGGGCAAACGGAGACATGGGGATGTAAGTAGGCGGGCGCAGCTCGGAGCGTCTTTGGATAGCAGGCTTCCAAGCTCCAAAGCGAAACAAGAGTGGGCAAAGACCCCTTTCTTCCCTCCCTCCCTCCCCCACGTACCCCTCCAATAAGGAAAGCTAACGGCGATCGCGCTCTGCCCGCCCCCCGCGCGGCAGCCCTGACAGCAAAGTGTCAAGAGTGACAGGGACAGGTAGCTGATATTAGATCCCCCGCAGCGGCGGCAGCGGCTGCGGCAGCAACGCGGGCCTCTGGGCGCACCCTCCGTGGCACGCACACGCACACCCCCCTCGGGCCGTGGAGCTCGAGCGCGGCCTCGCAGCAGCTCAGCTCCCGGCACCCAGGCGAGCGACGGACCAGCTCTGCGGCTCCGAGCTTCCCTGTTGGCCTAACATCTTAAAACCAGAGGCGGGCTTCCTGGTGCCCAGACGTCACTTTGCCGCGGCCCTCCCAACGCTCCCCGCCTCCGCCTCCTCCCAGACCCTTCGCCCAGCGGGAGTGACGTGGCTCCGCACCAATCAGAAGGCCCCGAGCCCCGGCGGAGGACAGCCCTGTCTGCACCTATCAGCTGTGCGGGGCTGGGCTAATACCTCACTGTGCCCACCAAGTCTACACCGGCCGGCTCCCGGGAATTCTGCTCCGGCCCAGCCGAAGAAGATCTTGCTTTTAGTTCAGGCGGGGAGGCGGAGAGATGAGGCTGGGAGTAAGAGGCTCGGGAGAAAGGAGCGGAAAGGTCCAGAGCTGAAAGGTACAAGGATCAACATGCCTCGCATCCCTTCCTTTTTGTATCTCACTACATCCATTTCCAAGCGAGAGATGCCTTTTTATCCCCCCCTGTATGGAAAGGGGGCATGCTACTTAAAACCAGAAAAAAATTGAAAAACAGCAACACATCACCTCTCCGATCTTAAATTTTCCAAACAGCCTGTCAAGTGAATGCTGCGCTAATCTGAAGAAGCTTTATTTTAATTGCAAAGAAGACAAAGCCCTGAGAAGGCCGGCTAATAAATTAGAAATCGAGAAGCAAATGGACCCGTCAAAAGAAAATTACCTTGACTTTAAACGAACAACTGTTTGGCGGTTCACTCTGGATTTATACAAGAATAAAAAGTCGCCTCAGATCACGTTCTCTGTAATGCTTATTAGACCCCAGACAGAAAATACACAATAGAATAGAAACCCTAACCCAGCATTTTCAAAATGCTGAAAGCTTATCCATTCTACTTAGCGTTGATTAAGACACATATCCAAGATCTTTCAAATTCCTTGTACACTGTATTAAGCTTGTCCTAACCCTAGAGAGAGCCCGCTTTAAATTCGACTCTCTTGTTTACTTTATTATCAATCAGATTCAAATCCATAAAGCCTGCAGAATCAACAACCTTGAGCTAATTATATATAAAATGTGCTTTAATGAATTTCCATACAATTAAGAATGTTGCCAAATAACCACTTTCAAGGATATTTTTTTAAGTCATTTTCTTTTCCTAGAGAACTCAAGGCTGCTGAATCTTTAAAGTCCAAGCAGGCAGAGGCAGTAGAATGGGGGCGAAGGGCAAAAGCCTAGGAGAACACTCAGCTCAGAAAAACCAAAGCCTTATTCATTTATTTTTTTAAAAAAGAAAAAAAGAAACACCTTGGGGACATACAACTCTTACAACACTATTTCCAAAAAAAAAAAAAAAATTAATTTCCAAAGGAATTAAAGAAATACAAACGTATCATTCAAAATAACTTTTGAAAGTCCTTTTGTCCTTTGCTTACTTAGGTCATGGGGAGAGCACAAACTAATCTCTTCTGGGTTTCTGCATTGGTGATTGCTTTATTGTGGAGTTAGTGTTATCATCCCTGAATGTGTATTTGTTTGACATTACAGTCAATGATTTGTAACATCAGTATGAGGTATCTTCAGAAAACTCCCTCCTTGTCCTTGTTCACAAGATTGGGAAACTTACTCAGTCTGGGGCAGAGTGGATGAGGCAGACTGCAAATTATGTTTGTAACCTATGTGTCTCTACTTTGCCGGGCTCTCTCTGCCAAACCCTATCTGCAATTCCTCCCCCATTTTAAACATGCTCGAGAGCCATCCAAAGAAGCAAATGACATTTGTTCTTCAGTTTCTCCCCAGAAGTATCATCCCACTTTAAGAAAAATTTAGCTGAAAGGAGGAATTTTCTTTATAGTAAGCTTTAAAGCAGCATTTCTAGTTTTAACCTTTTATTCCAGTTCGCCCCATTCCAAGCATACATACACCTGCTCAGAGCAGAACACATCCTCATGTGACAAGTCTGCATTAGCTGAGGCTCATACATCCAGCTATATTAGGTCCTGCAATCTTATCACTAAATTATACATATTACACCAGCAGCCTGTTGGTAAAGAAGGTTAAATTAATTTACATTCTGCTCATTATCTGGTGCTTAAATGACGCATTTTATCCCTGAGATTTGGCGGAGAATCTCCTCAGACCCCACAGCGTTTCACCGAAGACAATGCTCTTACATTTGTAGTGGTTTTTAATCTGATAAGACTCTAATTTGCTTAAGTCTTTTAAATAAGGGTTTTAAATGTTTCTAGCCGTTTTCTTATTGAATTTCCTCTAATTCCCCCAAGATCATAAAGTGTATGTGTAAAGTAAATATTTCCTCCCATTGCACTGCCAGCCGATGACCTATAACTAAGTCAATATGAATTCAGCTCTTTTCTGCCCAATGTGTTTACTAATCATATTCCAGTTTCTTTTTTTAAACCTCAGTATAGCTCCAGTCCCCAAAATAACACCCCCATAAAGCTTCATTTCATGAAGAGATTCCATCATATGAACAAATGATAAACTACAGTGAGTATACTTTCTTTCTTGGTATTAGTTTCTTTGAGATTCAAACCCCGGAGAGGCAATTTTTGGTGGAGGCTTTGGGTGTTTCTCACAACTCCTTACTCAGGAGGCTGAGGAGCTCCACAGAAACATATAGATTTCTAAGCTCATCTCTCATTAAACCCACAGAATTTTGATTTAAACTCGGTGGCTCTGTTGACTAACAACTCTCATCAGGGCAGATACACAAACGGGAAGACCTAGTCTCCAAACCAGCTTCCAAAGCAGCTGAAAAACCCCAGGGCGAGTGACAGCTCAACATAGTGCTAAAGGGTAGTAGAGGTTGGAAGTGCTGGTGATCTTCAGGCAGCCTAAAAGCCTAAAAGGATGAGGAATCTTAAATTGTACCTATCCACTGCAAAGTCAAGTGGAGAATAAAGACAATTATCTGGAGATATCTGGTTAAAGTAAATTAATAAAAAAACACAAAACATAACCATGTCTATGTATCTATCTACCATCTATCTAGATAATGCACATATGAAATATATACCCCCCCCCCAACTCAACTGAGCCAGTAAGGCATTTCTTTGCATTTTTCCAACCAGAGTTTCAACTCTCTCCTAATCTCCTAATCACTTCACACATGGTGAGATCGGCTGACCCCCTTCTCAGACCCAGTTCCATGGATGGTGGGAGCACACCAACATGAAAAGTCTAGATGGAGAAAAGCAAGTGAGTAGTGGGACCCCCCCCCCCCAAAAAACAAACAAACAACAAACCCAAAAACAAAAGAAACAAACAAACAAAAAACCCAAACAAACAAACACTTTTCAATGAAAACAGTGGTGATAATGGTCGGCAATTTAGGAGACTTAGTCTACAAAAACTTAATCCACTTAATATTGTGGGTGCACAGATATTGGTAGTATAGATAAGGAAGGGGTTGAAAGCAATCCTATGTATTTTGCAGGTTGAGCACTACCTCTGCACCCCCCACCTCTGCACAGTCTTCTTTAACTGGTTCTAGAAATCTCTATGACTTCAGCCTCCATCACAGAAATTTCCAATCCAGAGAAATATCAGGATGGTCAGTTCAGGGAAGCTGGAGGTGCTGCAAGGCCCCCACGGAGGGCAGGGGTGGGGGGAAGGGAAGCCCAGTGCGGGTTTAGGTTTTCAAGTCCGAAGACATTCAAGAATTGTCTCAGTTGGGTTTTCTTTGCTTATTCTTGCAAAGCCAGACCCTTGAGGAGGGAAATGTGTGACACGGGGTCAGGCGTGTTTTGAGCTGCTGGTATTTGCCACCGATTACCAGTCTTAAGGTCTTATTTAATTTCACACTCTTTAGTGTTAGTTGCGCAAAGCCCCTCTGGCCTTCGCGAGGAGATTGGTTGGGTTATGCCTCCAAAGTCTGGGGTGCGGGGTCCAAGTATGGACTTCAATCCAACCAAGCAATCCACAACTGTTTTGGGGGGGTGGGGTGGAATCTGTCTTCAGAGCTCACCTGTAAGATCGCTCATTAGATGTCTCCCTGCGCTGGCTGTCAGACCTTAGAGGGATGGGAGTCTTGCTCTGGCCCAGGCCAGTTCAAGGCTGAGGCGGCCCAGACTCAGCTCAGAGCCACGTGACAGGCATGTGTGTGCGTGCGCGTGTGGTATAAGGCGCAGAGGTCAGATGGAGACCTTGCACCCCACTCAAGAAGTGGCCCTTCCTCCCCTCCTTCTTCTTCTGCCTGCCTTTTCTCCGCACACAAACCAATCTGGAAAGGCCCCCTTCGCTGTACCCCGTGCTCCAGGCACGAAGCGGAAGCACCCAGACATTTAAACGTTACTGTGGTTGATCCCCTCCTACCCCATTCTCTAAATGGATTTAAAAAGGGCTGGTTTGTAAAAAGGGGCAGATTGTTTTCTGAATCAAAGTCTGTGCACGTACTGAGCAGCACCTACATTCCCTGGGTCTCTGCCAATGGCACCCATATTTTAGTCTCACACTTGAGCTTTGGAGTAACTAGCTGGGGGTGCTCAGTGTCGGGGTGGGAGAGCTACCCCCACACTGGCAGGTGAAGAGAAAATCGGGGATTAGCAGAGTCAGGACGGGTGGGGGGATGCTGCTGAAATCATTAAACCCACGTGCTACAATGCCTTTTCACGTTAGTTTGTTAACACAACAGGTTTATTCAGAGAACGTTTAATCCCAGAAAACTAGTAAAAGTAGAGTGGTATAAATATGTCTTAGCAATGGGGGGGGGGGGAGGATGAAAATGAGATAGACACTAATATCCAGGTCCAGAGAGAACTGGAAAGGTACTAACTAAAGTCACTTTTAAAAATTGGATTAAAACTCGCCTTTTTCTCTTTTCTCTATTTCTCCTCTCTAGCTCATGTCTGTTTCCCTTTTCTATTTCTCTTGCTCTCCCTTCTTTCTGTCTTCCCTCTCCCAGACATGCTGGTAGCTAACATTCAGCATTAGTTGTCATGGTGACCATAAATCACATAAATCCAAAAATACCCACCTATAATCTGAGATGAAGCTTTTATTTCCCTAGCGAAATAATATTTTAAAAGCTGTCAGCTGACAAAAAAAAAAAAAAAAGGAACCTACCTCATCGTAGTAACCCGAGTAATATATTACTTCTAAAGGTTTAAATTAAAATGTCATCCTGTTAAAAACATGGTGGAAGAATTTTGGGTACTCTTCATGTCAGATCCTCACAAGGAAGTCGACTCCACCGCTCCTGATCACTCTTTAACACATATACCCAATTCTGCTGTTCATTCTCCTTCCATTAATTTCTTCCCTCCCCTCTCAACTATCTAAGTCTGCACAGATTCTGCCTTAGGTTGTAAAAGAAAGGAGTCTCCACCTGGATCAGAAGGAGCTCAATCCTCTGCCTGAGCCTTTTGAGGACCTTGTGTATTGGTGCTCTGTTATCAATCACTTCCCCAAATGAAAGATGGGGACTTTGGGGAAGAAAAGGTTCTGGTCAGGATCCAAACGAAGGTGACTTCCTAGAGGAACTGAGAAGAAATGCAGAGAGGACTGGTGGGGGCAAATGGAGTAGTGGAGAACTGAGCTGGGTGACCAGATTCAGTGGTTAAGCCCAGCCTAGGAAAGGTACCTGTATTCTCCCACTTCTGCCCTTTTCTCCAGAAAAGAAACTTTCCTATTTGGAGCCCCTGGTGGGGGAGGGGGGTGGCGGCCACAGTTGGGCCTTTTGTCTTCTACCTTGGGCTTGTTGTCTTTTGCCTATCTTTGGATTACAGGGTATTCGCCTAGATGAAGAGCCATTAATTACCCATTCAGTCAATATTAGGAAGACGACAAAGCTTTTTACATAGGATTAAGAAGACATCAGATTGTTCCATTAGTATATTCCTGCTCACGAATAAGCTTTCGTTATACATTTCCTTTTCCCTCCGAGTCGCTCTAACAACTGCTGCATATATTAACAGCAGGAGGTTTGGAATAACAACCCAACCAGCCTTATGAAACTTTGAGCGCACTTGGTGTCAGTAGCAAGGAACACGACCTGTAAAAAGACTACCTCTGCGGGCGGGGATCCACAGGGAGTGACTACCTATTGCACAACTGGTACAATTTCCCCTGACGGGGAAAAAAACCCACAAAAGGCAGAGGCATCTGCTGACAATAAGCTAGACTCGGTGGCGGGTGGAGTAGGATGGGGTGGGGAGGCAGGGGTGGTAGAAAAGAAAATGGAAATCCCTCTCCTTAACCCTGTTCCCCTCTCTCGTGGCTTCTTCCTCGGACCTCCTGCCCCTTCTGCAAGCCCCTGTCCCTTACCCCGGGCCTCACCAATGGCCCTCTACCCTTCTAAGCATCCCCTTTCTTTCTAACAACGCTCAGGCCCCAAGCACTGCCGCAGGTACCACCACATCGCGTTTTGCAGGAGATGGTCTGAACCTGCTCTAGCTAGTTCCTTGCTAACATTAAAGCTGCTTCATAACAGTGAAGGGAAACCGGCTTATTTGCTTTCAGGGGGTACATTAGGAATCCACGTAGTATGTGCTCGGCAAACATTTGCTGATTGAATGAATGAAGGGTTTGCTGCCGCCAAGGCGGCGGGGAGTTACCCCGGGTTCTCTGAAGAAGACTGGGGCCAAGCTGCCATTGAGAGAGTGTGTCTCGGCTGGGGGCGCCACAAGGGGCCTTGGGGTCCCCCTCCCAAGGGAAGGACGTTGGCACACACCAGAGACCTTGGTGAGACTCTTTCAGCTCACTCATTTAGCCAAGGCTACTTAAAAATTAATGGCGTCTCTGGGGAAGGTGCCCGCCCAAGTCTGGTCACCGAAGCTAGGCACCCCGACCGCAGGGCGGCAGCTCTGTCCGATTTCAGCCCGGAATCCAGAGCCACCACCCCGAAACTTTAAGGGTTACAGACAAGGGAGGATCGGTTCCCCCCACCCGCCTTCCTGAAGGTCAAGAGCACTTTCTGAATTCAGCAAGCAGGCTTTTTTGGGGGGACACTCAAAGCAAGGAAGTCAAGGATCTCTGTTCTAGGGGGACATTCTCAGCAGACCTCTGAGCCTTCTTTCTGGGTTACAGCTAAACTTGCCAACTCTTCCCGCCTCCACTTGGATGCCTAGCCTTCCTTTTTCTACCCTCTCTCAAACCCCTGGATTTAGGGGTCTCCAGCCGACCTCCTACTCCACCTGCTTCAGGGTTTGAGCCAGGCCGTGGGCCAGCCCAATGGGTATCAAGGGGACAAAGATTCGCTTGGAAAGGAACGAAAGAGTCCCAGCCTTCCAGAGGTTAACCTTGTCTACTTGGGGACTGTTTTCAGTCTTTAACGAAGACACGATGTTTTGGAGGGGTTGAGGAGAGGGTAGTGCCAATAATAAAGTACCATGGCCCCTTTTGAAAAAAGACATGCCATTGTAAACATTTTTTTTTCTTTCTGAAAGAAAAAAAAAGCTATTAAAAAAGGGAGAAAAATCTTTCTTTTCAAAGCAGGCTGTGGCCAGGGGTTTGCATATGACATAGATTAAATTTACTTATATTTAGTAAAGGGGACTCTGGCAACCTTCCTTGGAGGCACTGTAGTTTTGCTTACTCATGTGTGACATTTTTTTTTTGTTTATTACATCCCTAAAAGCCAATAGAATCAAGATTTTCAGGATTTCTCCCTATCGCATGCCTCTCCTTAATTAATGGTATTAAACATGTTTAGGCAGCAATTTTCCTCTTCTGTCCAAAAGGTAGAAAACAGATTGTTGCCAATGTGGAGGATCAGTGCACTAGAATAATCCGGGCCTGAAAGTTAATGGGTAAGGAAACAGTCCTTCATTATTTCTAGTTCTTTATTTATCTACTAATTATCAAAAGTGGATGCCCAGTGGCGACTGTGACAGGAACAGAAAGGACTCCCCGGCTGACCACGGCTTCTTGCCCACGTTAAGAGGTTCCCATCCCATCTCTAGCTTCCCCTCGGAGGGGCTCCCATGGAGACCACCTGTCCTCAGAAACCATTCCTGAGGTCTAGGAGCCCTGGGTTGGGGTGGGGATAAGAGACGTTAGGCAGCTCTCCAGCTCCCAACGCATCGGGAAACGTCAGCTTCAGCTGGGCGACTGTCAGCCCGCCCCGCGCAAAGCGAGATTGGGGAGCTCCCCTAGTCTGGCCAGACGGAACCTGCACGAAACATTTCTCCAGGAGTCATCGCTGTTCTTGATTTTTAACCATATCCCAAACATACTCCGGTCTAATAATTTATTTTTACGACCGATTATCAAACAGAGGAAGAATTTAACACAATCTTAATGACAGAAATCACCCGACGTTATCTCTGCACGGCCCCATTTAACCCCATGGGGTTAATCCCGGACAAGTGAGCGTTTAACTAGCCCAGCGGGAGGACTCGCGATAGCGTGCAGTGCCAGGCAGCTTCGCTCCCGACCATTTTAGAAGTTTTACTTATGCAAATGATAATTTTCTCAGGTTTACCGGGAAGCACGAATGCAGGGCCTTTGTTTTCTTCTTAGCAACACGGTTTGTTTATTTGGCGGGGCGTCCCAATTCGCCCCCCTCCGGCACACATTACATTTGTATCCTTACACTTTAATCCGGAAAGAGGGGGTTAGGGGCCGAGGGCTGGGGGGGGGGGGCTTTATCTCCTCACACTATCAAAGGTCAACAACTTCCTAAGGCTAGGCACTTGTTATTACAGTAGCCTGGGAAACCCGGAGAACAGGACAGTTGTTAAATTTGAATTTTTCATGTATTCCAAGGGAAAGCTTGCACACACGCGCGCGCGCACACACACACACACACACACACACACACCCCTAAAGGGCAAGTTTCCGTTTAGCAAAGGCCTATGCAGTGAGTTGGAGACATTCTGGCTTTTACACAAGCCTTTGAGCAGCAGGGCCCCTTGACTCGTCCACAGTGAAACCAGCTAATCAAGCAACGACACCACCAAAACCCGAGGCCTTGCAACCTGCACAACAGGTAGGTTCGCGTCGACGGGGCGCACACTTCATTACACCCTTGGCTGCGGCGCACAGTCGCTGCCCTCAGGCTCTGCGGGGCTCTAGTCAGCTCCTCCAACTCCCGGCCAGGCAAATCTTCGCCCTACGCAAGCCTCCGGTGCATGCCTTCCGCGGCAAACCCCGCGCCCACAAGCCTGGGCGGGGCAAGGCTGAGAGAGGCCGGGGCAGAGAGCACCCTTGGTGGTGCTACACGCAGTGGGACATGGCGGGCGACAGAGGTCGCTGTTGGACTACTTTTCCACGCCAGCTAGCGGCGCAGAGGTAGGTTGGGGTGTGCGTAGGAGATGAGGCCACAGGGAGAGAGCGAAAAAGAGCCAGAGAGAGAGGTGTTGGGTCTCAGGAGTGCAGTATACTTTTGGGGAAAGGAATTAACGTCCCTGGGACGGCTGCTTCCCGTCCCACACAGGGGCCAAGTGTCTAAGTCAAGGGACAGGCGCGCCTGTCTGGCGGCCTAGCCTCGGTGCGCTGTACCCGAAGCCCAGAGGCCCAGAGGCGGGTGACCTGCGCGCGGCCTGCGCTTCGCTCCCGGCCTTACCAGTGGCGCCGGGATGCTGCCGCGGGAAGAGCTTGCTGCTGGCCGCCTCTTTCCGGCTCTCGGGAGAGTCTGTGAACTCGACCTTTTTGATTTCGGAGTCTTTGGAGAAGAGGCATTCAACGGCCGCCGGCTGCACGCCTGGGCCGCGCGCGCCCGCCCCACAAGCGGGTAGAGAGACGCCCCGGACCGCGGTGGAAAGAAGCGAGGGTGTTGGGGGTGGGGGTAGGAGGCAGGACGAAGAAGAGAAAGAGGGACAAAGAGCAAAGACCCAGTTAGAGGAAAGGGCGGAGGTCGCTCGCGTCTCCCGGACCCTCTGGCAACCCGGAGCAGGGCGGCACACACTTTCCGCGCCTCCCAGGCTGCCAGGGGCTCCCTCAGAGGGAGGAGTAGGCCCCGGGCATCGGGACGCGGTGAGCAGTTCCCTCCCTATCCATACCCCCCAGTTCCTACCCCCGGGAGAGGCTGCCGGTGTCCCGGTTCTGATTCCCTTTCCGCCCCGGCTGGTCTCTCCGGGAAGAGCCCCTCGCCGCCGCCTCGCCAAGGGGCCGGTGCCCTCCTGCCGCCCTCGCATGGTGCGGTGTCCCGTCGAGTGACCCCGGCAGAAGAAGCGCGTTCTTACCTAATTGCACACACGCCGACACTAGTTTGCGGCAGTTGGTCTCCATTCCCCGTTGTCTGCAAAATAAAAGAGAAGGAGGGTCGTGAGAAGCAGCGGGGTCTCCGAGCGTGCAGGGTTCAGTGGACGCTACCTGTAGGGCGGACAACTGCAAACTCGCTCTTAAGTGCCTACTCTGGGTTGGGTTTCGGGCGTGCTCCTCAGCCTCATCCCCACCCTAGCCCCTGGTCCAGAACAACTGAATGTTTACCAAGAGGGGGATCTCCCTCCAGAGTTGCGGTGAATGGGTGCAGGGGCTCTCGACGGATAAATCCATCATGTCCTGGGGGACTTAGGCTGCGGAACTACTCTCAAGGTGTTTATGTCAGGAGTTAAGAGCCCGTCTGAACACGGGGGCAACCTTAGCAGGTACAGAATTTGGGGGTGAGTGGAGAGGACTTTTCTATGTAAGAGGTTGTGTGGAAGACCACCATTCAGCACAGGACTTTCGGTCAGTAGACGCTAAGTAAACATTTGTAGACTATCAGACTCAACTTGTACCTGCCCTAGACAGCGGTTTTCCTCGATTTTCTGTAATTCTGAAATGAACGGGACTCTTAAAGCTCTTGGCCTAGGGTACTCCAGGAGCGAGCTGGCTTCGGGCCTCTCATCCATCAGGAGCCACTTTTCCATATTTAGCCACACTTTTCCCTGGAGATACTCACCCGGCCATTTATTTACCCTAAACTAAGATTTAAGATCGCAGAGGAGGGAAACGAAGTGGACTGAGTGAGACAGAAGAGAACGGGGCAAAAGTCCGGAGGGTTTTCTACCCAGCGAGGACGTAGAAATAACTCTCAGAGAACGGCTGCCCCGATTCAACCCCGGCAAACCAAATCTTTTTCAAAATTCCAACCACAACGCAGCGAGCCAAGCGTTTAACGCGCGCCCCCTTTTTCCGCCACAGGCAAACCGGGAGAGGTGGGTGGCGAGAGGCTCTGTCCGGGTGGGTAGAAGAGCCGCGGCAGCTTTAAAGACAGAAGGAAAGAAAGAAGGTCTCGGGCTCCCCAGGCCCTTTGGATCTCGGTGCCTGCCTCTCTCCACGCTAACCAGGGTATGCCGGCGGCGGGAGGGCCCACTTCGCTGTGGTCCAGGGTAGAGGGGAGGAGCGGGCGTTGCCCCTTTGGCGCAAGAGCAGAGGCGGGGCAGGGAGCTGCGGGTCTGGCTCTAGTCTGGGTCGTGTTTCCCCGCTCCTTGGCCTCTGCTGGAACAAGCCGAGCCCCGGGAGCCTCTGGCCAAGGTCGCCGCTTAGAGGAGGGGCTGCCCGGCGCCGCGGCGTGGGTGTCCAGGGGTTCCCCCCCACCCGCTAGCTGGGACGTGGGCGGGGGCTCTGCCGATCCTTGCAGGCCCGGGGACCCAGAAGTAGCAGTTTGGCGGCTCCAGATTTAGTGATTCTGCAGTAAAATCACAGGATTAGTCCCTGATTGAGATGTCTGTTCGTGAGATATTACAAAATTCATTATCACAGCTTTCTACTAACTCGATATGAAGTAACACAGATGGGATTTTATTAGTCCAGACTTCAAATGTTTACTTATGATAATTTCGGGGGAAATTTGCATGTCACCATCAATTCGATAATCTTTTTTTTTTTTTTTTTAAACATCTGAACTGGCTGCATTATTAGCGGGTAGCCGAAGCATTGCAGATGGTAACTGCAAATAGTTTTCATTTTTTAAAGAAATGAAATATACAAAAGAAAAAGATGGGGTCGCTCAATATAAAGTCAGCCAATTATTACACATTCTCCCCCCCCCCCCACTCCCAAGCTCCAGTGCTGAAGGCCAAACAAAGCAATACAAAACAAATCAAGAACTCTGCTCTAAGGATTGAAAAGAAGGTCAAGGCGTGTTCCTTAGCTCACTCCTAAGTGTCCTTGTGACTTGGGGATTTATTTTGCAGTCAAAATGAGCCGTGAGACCTGCATTTTTTTTTCTTCATATAATTACCAGGCCTACTGGACGAACTGAATCTAAATAACTGAGGGAGATAGTTTTTAAAAATAACCTCCAATTCCTGCCTGCTGATCCTTAAACTTGCCCTGTCAAGCAAGACAAGTCTTACTAGGCAAATTTGGCTGCAGGATTTAGGGGCCAGCCTCCACCACTAATCTCACAAATTAAGATGCGCAACTTTTCTTGATGGGAAGTTGTTCTCATCCCAAAAGTTCAAGTCCTGGTTTGAACGTATATGCCAGGCAATCTTGTTTTGCCTAATTTGAGTTTTCTATTGTGAGTATGCTAAAAAGCACCACATAGTTAATGAAGCATACTGAACCACACTGGCCAAAGCAGGCAGTAAAAGCCTGAGAAATAAAACAATTTTCTTAAAAGTAATTTCTGATGATTGCCATAAGAGGAAATCGCAGGAAAAAAATACAGTTCTAATAATTCCAAATTCTTTTACATTCCCCCCCTTTCCATTTTTTGTTACCCCGTAACAAAATCTTCAGTGGAAAGTTTAAAAATAAACAGCACAAGAACATATGTTTTAAATGAACTAAATTAAGGAGATTAGCCACTAAATTAATTTGCAGTGGGTAATCGTTTAAGGAAATTAAAATACTGCTTAACACAATTCTGTATTTTACCAGTTTAAGCCTTCTTTTAAACCAATTAATATTGATGCTTTAGGAACACTTGAAGACAATATGCTCAACTTGAGGAACAAAGCACCTGAATAATTTAAGTGTAGTTTTGCTGAGGTAAAGTAAAACATTCCATAAATGAAGTAGCTATTCAAATTTTAGGGACTGTTTGATTATTAAAACCTTGTATGCTTATTTTATGTTACACTAGTAAAAATCCTCATCTATTTTGTGCCGGTGCTTTGTTTCCTTGACATAATTGGTATTTGAATTTTAGATAAATTTCTTCCAAACTTATATTAGAACCACCTTTAATTCTTATTAATGGCCTAAGAACTGCAAGGAAATCTCTGTAAGTCAGATTAGTTTTCATAAAAATATTTTAGAATATATGAATGCCTGTGTTATTTTAATTCATAATAGTAAAAGTTTTTTTTTTTTCATTTAGTTTACTAAGACATAATACACACACAAAAAGGAGTAAAAATCACACTGCCCTATGGTGGCTTGATTTCTGAATTACTTAGGAAAGTAAAGTCATTGAATTGGAATGAAAAGAGAACCATATTTCTCAGATTTAGAATCATAATTTTTTTCTTACTCGACAGTTGGAAAATAGTCCTCTCCTCTCTACCCATTTAAAATGTATCTCCTGAAGTGCAAGATTGGAGTTGACTGGTGATCAATTTAAAGGATTTATAATCCGAAGTAATTGTGTAAGCTTGGCATCCAGGCCTGGTTCCCAGGTAATTCGCTTGGGCCTGAGAGGTCACTAACTGCCAGTTAAGATGGAATCTTTTTTCCAATTGGTAACAATGGGAAAGGGGCTAATCTTCCAGTAGCTGAAACTTTGTACCCTGCCCTTTATCTTGAGAATGCTAATCCTCAGCCTGAGGATTTGTCCCTGCAGTGTTGGCACCGAGATTTAAGGGAAGATACCTCGTTTTAAATGCCAGCCATG
Source organism: Prionailurus viverrinus (assembly GCF_022837055.1). Classification (NCBI taxonomy): domain Eukaryota; kingdom Metazoa; phylum Chordata; class Mammalia; order Carnivora; family Felidae; genus Prionailurus; species Prionailurus viverrinus. Next base: position 113,137,493 of record NC_062564.1, on the reverse strand, counting down.
GTCTCGCTTCCCACTCGACTTCAGCAACCCCATAGATTGTTAGTGTCTGCGACTGGGGACGGGAGGAACAGGGCTTTGCGAGGTCTGTTTGCCAACTGAGTTACTTCGGGGGGGGGGGGCGGGAAGGCAGCCCCAAGAACCACAAATCACCTACGGTGAAGATTCTCCAAAGTGGAACAAATTTCCAAACTCGCATTATCTCACATCCCTGCTGAAAGAGACGGCCTCCACTTACCGGCTACCGGGAGAGAGCTGCTGTCTCCGCGTCCCACCGCTTCCCGGGGAGACTTCCAGCGATCCGAGGCGCAGGCTGCACCGCAAGCGCCGGAAAGCCAAGCCCGAGAGGACTGCGGGGCTCCCGAGGGTGCCAAGTTCCGAGGGAGTCCACGGGTGCGCGGCGGCCGCCGGAACCTAGCCGTCACTGGCAGTTTCTTTCTGCTCCTCTCCAGCTTTCTCGCTCGGTCTCGCACTCTCTCTCCCCTCCCTCGCTCTCATCCCTCTCTCTTCCCTCAGCTCGGTCTCCGTGTGGGGAGTGACGTGACGTCAGCAGAGATTCCACCAAACTCCACTGCACAGTGGCGGGCGGGCGGGCGGCCGAGCCCGGCTGCGCGGCGGGCGTTCAAGGAGCGAGCACAGCGTTCGGGCGAGCGCGGGGGGAGCGAGCAGGGGCGACGAGAAGCGAGGCAGGGCAGGGAGGTGAGGCCGGCAGGCCGGAGACTCGGGAGCCGGAGGAAGAGCCCGGAGAGCGAAAGAGGGTTCAGGGGACCGGGCAGGGCGCTGGGACTGGAGCAGAAGAGCAGCAGGCGCAAGCACTCCCACTGTGGATGGGAGGATAGGAGGGGAGGGTGGGATGGAGCAGAACAAGGAATCTGCGCCGAACCGGGAGCTCTAATAAATCAGAGGTGGGGTGGGGGTGGGGGTGGGGAGGAGACCGGAGCGTCCGGGAGACAGAAACGTACTCTTGGGGAGCAAACCAGGACGGAGAAGGAGGAAAGGCCAGGGAAAGTGGCCCAAGAAATGGAACAAAGGACTGTGTGCATGGGTTTTGTTTGGGGCGAGGCATGTAGGGTGTGAGTACGAGAGTGCCTGTATGTGACCTTCTTTCAGGCCTGCAGGGTTGAGAGACGAGTTCACAGAAACGAGGAGAGATTGCGGAGTGGGGATGGTGGTGATGTGAGGGACGCACTAGAGGCTGGAGAGAAAGTAGGCGGAGTGGGGGTGAGAGAGGATGGCTGAGGAGTAATCTGGAAAAGTGGGGCCAGCGGGGAGGGGGGATGGTGGGGAAGAGGGCTGGGAAGGCGACAACCGAGACTAGTCAGCCGGGGAAGGCCCAGAGACTTGGCCCAGCACCGCCGGCCGGGACACCACGCCCGAGGTCAAGGCGGGTGGACCAAGCACGCTGCACCCGCTGTCCGCGCGCAGGTGGGCACGGTCGCGCACTGACCAGAGTACACGAAAGGATTGCTCTGGACGAGGTTCGGGCGTTCATAGAGTCTAGAATTTCCTCTGCTGTACCTACACTCAACAAGTTCACCCCGGGTCACGGATATCTCATTTTTTAAAATGACGAGGTTAAGGTTCCTGGCGAGCATGGTATTAAATTGCAAGGCTTGGTGGTGGGGGTGGGAGGGGAAGCTACTCTCAAATTCACATTTGCTCTTAAAAATCGAAGAACACGTGAAGTTAGAGGAGTCATTTTCATTCGGAAAGTGTGTCTTACTTCTAAGCCCTGATTTTCCGATTTCTTGACTGGAGCAGGGCGTGTATTTTGGTAGCTAGCAGGGTGTTTTTGCTTCGTCCTGCCTTTGGGTGTAAGGACTATAAATATGATTCGTCTGGAAGACCAGGTGTGAAGGCTTCTGCCAGGCATACTAGACAAAGTTTGTTTTCAATTTCAAGGGCGTCCTGTTAATGTATGTTTTTGGAAAGCGTCGGAAAGCAGTCATAGGTTCCGGTTTGGTTTTCCCATCAATATTAATTTCTGCATAGGAACAAAATTCGCCCAGGCGCGCCGTGAAAAAGCCCTCCCCTTTTGTCCTCAATAGAGAATAAAGTTCCTTCCAAAAGTTGTATTGCTCTTCCTCAATCAGGATACCAATTCTCTCAGTTCTAGGGAAATAAATGACTTTTTGGGAAAGCATGTGTGAAATACATACATCTTTAAAAAGCTTGGCGTTTAAAATAACCCAGGTCACCCTATAGGTGCTGGGCTTTCCCTGCATTTGGGGGCTGTCTAGAACGTGTTATGTGTTTTCTTGAATTACTCCGTGTTTTGAATTCATTTGAGTTAGCAGTAAAAACAGGCAAACAAACTTGCTCAATTTGTTTTGAGTGCTAAATCCCTTCACTTTGAAATAGCTAACAGTCGACAGATGGACTCATTTTATGGAAAGGGCTAGCCTCTTCAGCCACGAAGAAAACTGACTGAGAGATCTACATTTTAAAGCCATCTCTAACCTCTCCATAACATCCATGAAAACTCAAACTTTCTCTCTCTACCCGTTGGAGAGTCAAGACCGTTTTACTTAAAGGGAGAGACAAGAGGAGGAACAGCTCACGTGCTGTTTTTATCTTTATTTCCCCTCTGTTCCTGAGAATTTTTATTTCTGGTTTTTGAACTCTGGCTGAATCAAGAAAATCAAATTCTTTCAACAAGTTCCACAACCGAAATCTAAAGTCACTGCAAACCAGAGAAGGTGGTCTGAGAAAGACATTTTCATCTGTATCCATCAACGATTTCTGCTGTCTCCCCACTCCCCTGAGTAATGGGTTAATGTCCTCCCCATTTTTCCTTTTCATTTTACAGAGATTAGGAGACGCTTCTAGCAGAACGACCTCCCTTCATCTGGTGGCGAAGATGAGGAATCTCATGGAAAAGTGGGAAAAGAGTGAGAAAATCAGAGACGGGAAGATTCAGAGACTTGCAGAGAGACGAGGAAAAGAGAAAGGGGCAGCGCTGGAGAGACGCGCAGATTAGCGCGTGCAACCCCCCACCCCCTTTCAAGATTCGGAGGTTTGCAAACCCGGGCTGGGATGAAGGGGCTCCGGGAAGCTCACGTTCCCCTCCCCACCCCCCTCCTTCTGTCTGGAGTCTCGTCCGCCAGGGGCTGGTTAACCCCAGTCCCGGCCGCCTCAGACATCGCGCTGAGCTTTTGGGTCTTCGCCTCGCCCAGCGCCAGTGCAGCTGAAGTGAGCAGCTGGTGGGAAATGCTAATGGCTCCTGGAGAAATAGAAGATACAGAATGATTCTCATTCCCTCCTCGAGTGTGCGGAAGGAGCTGGACATACGTTTCACGCTCCTAATCCTTCTTTTACATTTTTAGTCATACTCCTATTAAACAACTAATTAATGCTCAGAACCACTAGGGAATACATTAGGCATGCAGCGGAGAGGCAGGGTGCTGGGGGGCTACAAACCACCGAGCTGATTTAAGACACGGATTTCAGGTTTTTCCCTCGTCAGAGCAGAAATGAAAGAGTGGGCCGTGGCGATTGTATTTAGATTCCGATTACTTCAAATTAGAAGGGGGTGGAGGGAGCCTCCGAGCAAAGCAAGCAATTCCCTGCCCGGCAGATGTAAACAAGATTGTAGCATCAAAGGTACCAGCTCCTTGAGGGCCAGATCGCCTGGGCCGGGAGCCGGGGGTGGGGAGACACTGACCTTATGTATCTGTGAATTTCAAGGATGTTACACTTTTACGTAAACAACTCCGGTGGATCTCCCGGTGATCCCCAGTGAGAGTCACTGTTCCAGAATATCTCAATTTTTTGTTGTCCTCTGGAACAATACCCCCTTTTTACTTTTCCAAAAAATTTAAACTATATCTAAAGGTAATAACCTTCCAGTAAGCCAATGCACTAGATAATTTCTCACAGCCGCTTTTTCTGTCTTTTTTGGTCATCTAATTTAATGGTGGGAGGACACAGGGAATTAAACATATGCGTCCCCTCCCCCCCACCCCCAAATCCGCATAAGAAGAGCGGTGTTGGCTAAATGGATTCATAGAATTTTTAGTGAGATTCTGAATTATACCCCTCCCTCTAGTATTTTCAGACGGGTGACAACTGTTAGAACAAAAATCAAAGCATAGGGAGGACAGACAAATTCTGTGAGCAAAGCGGGCAAAACCGAGGACAAATTTAGGATGACCTCCGCCAACTCACTCTCACCCAAGAGTCAGGATTTGGGAAAGGTACAGTATTATTTTAGAGCCCGCCCTGACGGGGTGCGTGCTATCATTTACTTTCTTCACTTTGGATTATGATCTCAACCCAGGCAAGCAATTTCCCCAGCTCCTTATCTGACAACAAGCGAGTATGTAAATACCAATGGCTAGAGATGTTTAACTGCCTCAAACGTTATTGATTTGTTGGCGGTTTTAGAATTTCCCTCCCCAGTCCAGGTCCGGTTTCGGAATTGTCCATTCGGGCGCTTTGATCCATACCCCCGATGCTACAACACAATAATTGTTTTTTGGGTTTTTTTTTTTTTTTTAAGGAATTAAGATGAACCAATTGATTTGCATATAAATTAAAATTACTATGCGTTGCCTATTCCTGTGTTTTATAATCATTTCGAAATTAGTACTTAACCACTCGAGCTAAAAGAATATATAAATGTCTGTATTGACTCACTAATGAATTACCTAATTAAAACGTCCCGGGGATGCTGGGCTCTGGAAAGATTGTTAAACTGAGACATATTAGGGAAGGGATGAATATTGGAAGGGTAACAGACCAGTGTCTGGAACTCAGAACAGAGTTTCCGGTGATTGCAAGCGTTAATTTTGGAGCATTGGTTCTTTCCTGTGGGTAATGATTTTGGCTTGCTTGTAAATAAATGAGTTAGAAGGAGCGCCCGCGGTCACTCAGGCCCTTTGCTCTGGCAGAGACTGTTGAGCTCTAACCCAGCAGTGCTAAATCCTGGGAGAAACTGGGCCAGCCCCGGAGGTGTGTGGACCCGTTGGCCGCCTGGCCAGTCTTCCCCTCTCCTCCTGCCTAGCGGACCGGCTGGCCAGCTGCGGCAGCGCGCTCTCAGCGCGCTCGGAGAGCTGGAAATACAGCCGACATTTAATAGATATGCTAACTGAGCACTTACCTTCGTCCTGAGAATAAGAATAAAAGGTAGCTCTTCTTAAGAGAGGCGGTGCAAAGGCACGCTAGGAGTTCAGAAAAGGCTGGCGGCGGGAAATCTGTAGCCTGGGGGCTCGCCAACAACCCCTTTCATTTCAAGCACTTATTGATTTGCTGTTGTCATCTTTGGCGACGCAGAAGGACACTTGAAAGAATTTCTGATGGGGCTCTGATCTGAGAAAGGAGGTGACCTGCCCAGGCTCTCACCAAATTCTTAATTACCACATCAACTGCTTTTTTTAAAAATTTTTTATCCCCCACCCCCACCTCCTTCCCCCTTGGCAACTGAGTTTGCTTCTTCTTAACTTTTTAATTATTCAGAAACTTCCTTACCTTTCATTGGCTTCCCTTTTGCAGCGGTTTTCCATCCGCGTCTCTCCCCACCACCTTTCCGTGGTAGGGTCTGTGTATTGATCCTTCTGACCTTTGGCACATCTGGGCCTTCCAAAATCTCTCAATCTTTTCAGATTTGAGGATGGAAGACTCCACCCGCTCCACAACGTGCACACACTCAGAGTTAGGAAGACTAACACAGGCTGCCCTCCAACTCAGGGGTCTAACAGATGTTCCCTTTTCAGTTGTCTCTTGAAATCTGAAATGCCTGCCTGATTTTAACTCGGATACCCCTCTCTCGCCCATTCCTTTTCCAAATCAGTTGGAACATGTGTGCAAATGTGCCCACAGCATCTCCACCTACATTCTTTACCAAACTGGGAATAAAGAGGAAGGAACTAATGCAGTAGATTGGGATAGAGGTTGCATCAGGAATCAGAACCCCCAATTTCAGGATTCCTCAGTCCGCTCTGGCCATCTTCTGCACTGAATCATTTCAAGTGGGAGGCCCACAGGGACCAAAACAGGTAAGGCCACAGTAAAACGTAGAATCGTTTCAGGATTATTTCATTCAAATGCAAGTGATGACTCGGAGTTTTATTTATAACCGTATGGTTTTAGTACATGCAGAATTGGACAGGAAAGGGTATGTCAACATGGTTATTGGTGTTGGGGAGGATGATAAATACCTTGGGATCATCAGTGAGAAAAAGACCCCCAAAGTCTACAATGGTTTTACTTCATTTATAACAGGAATTGAGACACAAATGGCTTTATATATTTTATGTAGTTTGACTAATCTGAATTTCCATCAAAAGTAGCTACACGGAATTTCTTTTAGTTTCTGATAGCAATTTCAGAAAGTAAAGCCATCGAGAGACACCCTGAACTGGGTAAAACCTTTGGGTTGACTGCTCTTGTAAGTTCAGGAGTATAGTATTATTTTTGTTTTAGATAATCTGCGAGGGTTTGCAAGTCTTTAACAGACTTCACCTAACAGACATCATTGTTTGAGTCTACATTCATTATAGGAAAAGTCCAGTTACTGTGCTGATTTTAAAATGGCCTTTCTGCCGGCATAATCTTGGTTTTCAAATAAAAATTTTTAGTTTAATATATAGACCTCCCGGTTTTCACTTCAGAACTTCCATTTCGATTGTTACGACAAATAATTTGTAGTACTCTATGTATTCCCTTTACTTTTCAGGGAAGTGGGGTGGGTTTCATCATCACCACTGCCACAAACAACAAACTCTAAAAGCTAAGCTCTTTCCTGTAGAATAATCAGTACCTCAAATGCTTTATTCAACACCATCCTATAGATATACCTGGTAAACTTCCTTGGAATTTCTAGCAAGAGTTTGCAGCAACTGGACCACCTCTCTCACAGAAGATATTCTCTCTGATGGGCTCTCATTTCTGGAGGAATGGATTTTAGAGCAATGGAGGAGGATGGGGACCTTGGAAGTTGCAGCTGAAACAAGCCAGAATTCAGTGAAGTGACTGATGCAGGGCTCAGATCTCCCATCCTGCATTTCTCTTTAATTGGAGCACTGACGCCCCCCTCCCCCCACCCCAAACACACACACAGTGGGATCCTGAAGCACTTGATGTGTACGTGGATTGTCCCCTTGTAGTCTTCACCATGTGGTTTTATAGAAGGTCTCTGGTTCCATGGTGTTTTTTAGTTGTAGCTCTCCTACTTATCATAATCTCAGCGTTTAGGTTTTGGTGTCCGGAGGTGAAAGCTGCTGTGTTCATAAGCTGTGACGTACTGAAGAGCTGGGACAAGTGAGGACTCATCACAACTCAAATTCAGATGTGTTTCAATGGCTCTGGCTGCGTAAAAAGTCTGGCAGTCTTTCCAGCTCCCCCAGCTTTCTACTCTAAACTTTGTATGGACCATGAGAGAAAGCCTCTGGCTAATGAGGTATGCTGAAGTCTGGGTTGAAGCAATAATAGCATTTGTATTGAGAACAAAGTGACCACAAAGTGTAGACAGTATGGGTCTACATTAGTAATAACGATAATAACTAATATTTGTGGGCTGCTTAGTTTATTTAGCAATTATGCCAAGCAGTTTTGTATTGATCATCACATTCATTCCTTACAACAACCTTATGAGCTAGGCAACTGTCATTTTACAAATGCCGGGGCAGTGAGGTTTGGAGTGATTATGTCGTGGGCCCGAGGTCATCTAGCTTCTAACCACTGGTGTGCAGAATGAGTGGGAAATTACTTTAGATCACATAGGTGGTAAGTAGCAGAGTCGGAATTTGAATCTAGATGTGTCTACCTCCAAATATTAACTAGTACACTGAACTGGTGGTGACCATAACTACAGGGTTAGAATCCTCTGGAGAAAGAAATATAGAATGTCCATGTGGAACATTTGAAAAAAAAAACGAGAGGAAAATGCAGAGATGAGAAAAGCAAATATATTACATGGGGGATGGAGAAAGTCAGAAATGCTTTACCTGCTAGAGAGAAGGAAAGGGAAATGATTGAATTAAAGAGAACAGAAAAACCAAGCTCTACTATTTGTCCTGGGCGGGTCATTCTAGAAAAGAGAATTCAGGGATCATTCTGAACAGTAGGAAAATTAATGCTCAGATTGTCAGGTTGACCTAAGCCCAGTATAAGAGATCGGAAATCTAGTTTACAAGAACTCTTTCCTAGATACTCCCAGGGAGAATAAGATGTTGAAATTGAGGTTTGAGTAGTTTTATCTTGAAACTGAAGAGAAATTCGAGTAAGGACTGAGTGACAAGGACATCCACATTGTAAAAACATGCAAATGGAGTGAGGAGCAAAATGTAGAAAACCTGTTAGGAATCTGGTTATTGTGCTAAACCACGCTGAACTCAAAGGAGAAATGAAATTTTACCTATCATTACCTACCTGTCTAGTTTGCACCCTCGTGCCTTTGTTATTATAGTAAAGTCACTTGAAATTTTAAGGAAGATGACTTCCTGTGCTGAAGAAGAAACCCTGGGTGGATGGGTGTCAGGAGACAAAGAGGAAAGATAATGATCCCAAGGACACAGTCTGTTAGTAGCAATGCTAGACCGTATACTAGTTGTTGATGGTAGAATGTGAGCCAGGGAAGAATGCCAGGGAACCTTCTACAAGGTCCCTTTCATCACAGCAGACCAGTTACTTACTGATCCAAAAGGTTGTTCCCAATTCAAGTTTGTCTCATTGCCAAAAATGATTTAAAATTGGCTCATTTTGACCTTTTTCAGAAGGGACAGATAAATGTAAGTTCATGTGTAGCTTCCCAATTTTGTGAAGCACAGGAGAAGAAGAAATGGGAGAATCAATACAGTTTCCTGTTTTCTGGCAAAAATTCTTATTTCTTTGTGTGATGTGAGTAAGGTAGCATGAGGAATGGTTCATATAATGAAAAATGGTAGTTGAGTGTATTTTAAACTTTCTTTAAAAAAATTAAAAAAATTTTTTTTTAATGTTTATTTATTTTTGAGACAGAGGGACAGAGCATGAATGGGGCAAGGTCAGAGAGAGAGGGAGACACAGAATCAGAATCAGGCTCCAGGCTCTGAGCTGTCAGCACAGAGCCTGACGCGGGGCTTGAACTCACAGACCATGAGATCATGACCTGAGCCGAAGTCGGAGGCTCAACCGACTGAGCCACCCAGGTGCCCCCCCAAATTTTTTTTAGTGTTTATTTATTCTTGAGAGAGAGAGAATGGCAGACAGAAAGACAGACAGAATGTGAGCAGGGGAGGGGCAGTGAGAGAGGGAGACACAGAATCTGAAGCAGGCTCCAGGCTCTGAGCTGTCAGCACAGAACCTGACACGGGGCTTGAACTCACAAACCACGAGATCATGACCTGAGCTGAAGTCGGACGCTTATCCAACTAAGCCACCCAGGCGCCCCTATTTTAAACTTTTTCTTAATGTTTGTTTTTTTATTGAGAGAGAAAGAAAAAGACAGAGAACAGGGGAGGGGCGGAGAGAGAGAGAGGGAGAGAGAGAGAATCCCAAGCAAGCTCCGTACTGTAGGCCCAGAGCCCGATGCAGGGCTGGAATTCACAAACCTGGAGATCATGACCTGAGCTGAGATCAAGAATTGGATGCCTAACTGACTGAGCCACCCAGGCACCCCTATTTTAAAGGGGCTCTCAATCTGTGCTGTCACACAATCTCTTGAGAATTCTATGGTATTTTTGAAAGTAAAGTTTGAGGGCACACACTGTCTTATTTTCCATCTCTATCCCATGGGCCTCATAGTTAGCACTTCTCTAAATGTGCAGGACAAATTAGGATCCAGGGGTGCCTGGTTGGCTCAGTTGGTTAAGCGTCAGACTTTGGCTCAAGTCCAGATCTCACGGTTCATGGGTTCGAGACCCGCGTCAGGCTCTGTGCTGTCAGCACAGAGCCTGGAGCCTGCTTCTGATTCAGGGTCTCCCTCTCTCTCTGCCCCTCCCCTGCTCATGCTCTGTCTCTCTCTCTCTCTCAAAAAAAAAAAAAAAAAAAAATTAAAAAGTTAAAAAAAGAGAAATTAGGATCAATATACAATAAGAATTGGAAAGGATCTAGAGGGTGACCCCTTCTCTCACCTTATGTTGAAATCTAGAAAGATAGTCAGTTACCCTTTTCAACAAAGAGCCCCCTGAGGACCCTTCATAATTCATTCTGTATATCTTGTCTATTGACTGAACTCCCATTACTGAATAAAATGATGTCATGTCAAATAGCTCCAATTAATAGAAGGGATTTCTGGGGTGATTGGGTGGCTCAGTCGGTCAAGGGTCTGACTTTGGCTTAGGTCATGATCTCACCATTCATGAGTTCGAGTCCCTCATCGGGCTCTCTGCTGTCAGCACAGAGCCTGCATCAGATCCTCTGTCCCTCTCTCTCTTGCCCTTCCCCAGCTCGCGCTCACTCTCAAAAAGAAAAATAAACATTAACAAAAAATAGAGGGCATCTCTTCCAGAGTCTTTTAAATATTTCATGTCTTTTGCCCTCAAAAAACTGTATGAAAATACCATTAGCCTCATTTAACAGATAGAAAACAGTGTCCTAGGGTCTTTTAGAGTTTTTCTCTGTTATGCGGCATGACACTATGAGAACTAAATTAAAAACTAAGTCAGAAAATTCTGTGTTCAAGGCTTTCCTAGCGACCCATCACTCCTTGGGGCAAGTTATTATCTTGCCGTCTGAGTAAAGTCCACATTTGATTGTAACTCTATCTGTCCTTCTGTTTGTCTGCCTGTGAGTAGTTTATCTTTTAATCCATCAATTTATCTCCTGGCTAGTTTTCTAATACACCATAAGTTAACCAATGTTGATAAAATTTCACCCTTACTACGAGAGCTACTTGAGCAGATTGAGATGGTTGTCATATTTTTCAAATATTACATGTAGCTAACAGTGCTGTTACTGTTTAAGTGCCATGATTTCATTCTTATCTTGAAATTGTACACATACCCCACCTTCTGTCATGAGGGGACAGCCTCCACTTATTAGCGCTTTTGATATTTACACTGTCTCTTGGGAGGATGTTGGATCATTTGTTTATGTCACTCTTGAAGTTATAATAACTACCTTTTTGTTCAGACAGGTGTATTTAGTGTGTTTCCCAAGCCCAACTTCCAAGAAACTAAAATCACTGACTCACTGAAAGATGTTTAAATGTCCTGCTGGAGTAATCCTGGAACAACTATGGTTTTCCATCATTGTCCTTATCTGAGTGTAAATATACACAAATTCACATATGGCAACTTGTTTTTCCACCTGAATATGTGAAAAAGTCCCTTTTCCTGCAGGCAATTGATGAATCAAAAGCAATAGGATTCTTACTTTAAAAAAAAATTTTTTTTAATTTTTTATGTTTGCCCTCCGTATTCTCCCCTGAAGTATCTAGTCTTTTCTCTCAAGGATGCATTTATGGAGAATATTCTGTATTCTCTTCCTTTCCCACAGGAGAGGTACTGTGAGTTGTAGGAGTTAAAACTCTATTCTTATAGCTCTTTATTCTTTTTTGCCACCGTTGACAACTCCTCCCTCTTTCCCCAAAGCATTAATGTCATTCTACTGGTTTCTGATTTGCAAAAATCAAGTAGGATCTACAAAAGTCAATAAAAATGAAAGTAATGTTTTTCATCTTGAAAGATTTATTTATTTTCTTCGTATGTGTTAGAAAGGGCACACAGATCACAGATGCTTTCCTCATTCTCCACCTTCTCCAAGTACATGGGAATGTGTTGAACAGAGAGAGAAAAAAAAAATCAAGAAAGGAAAAAGAATGAATGAATTAAAATGAGAACAAAAAGCAGAGTCAGGGTCTAGGATTGTGGTTCAACCAGATGATTCAGTTAATTTAGTAGGTTCACTTTGTGGTCATTTGTTAAGCTGAGTTCTGGATGATGGAAACAATATTTCTAAATCTTTAATGGGCATAAGCTGAGTTAAAAAAAAAGACTGACTAAATCTTTTAATTATATAGAAATGATCACAGAAAAATCAAAGACGAGAGAGATGGTTATACTGATGTGCCTGGTTGGGGGAAGATGAGAGCATACTAGAGAGTAGGATGGTTTGCAGATTAATTTTAGGAGACTTTTTTTTTAAAGAATTTTTTTAACGTTTATTTATTTTTAAGAGAGAGAGAGAGAGAGAGAGAGAGAGAGAGAGAGACGGAGTGTGAGTGGGAGAGGAGCAGAGAGAGGGGGAGACACAGAACACAAAGCAGGCTCCTAGCTGTCAGCGCAGAGCCTGATGCGGGGCTTGAACTCGTGAGCCAGCAGATCACGACCTGAGCTGAAGTCGGACGCTCAACTGACTGAGCCACCCAGGTGCCCCAGGAGAGTGTTTTTTGAGTCTTTTGTTTCCCACATTGAATTTAAACAGTATTGCATTTTTAAATTGAAAATCTACTTCTAACTACAGGTTAAGTTAACGTCTCACCTCCCCAGTCATTTTAATATAATCATTTGTATTGTAAGAAATGCTGTGATTTGGCTTAAATGTTGCTATCTTATATTTTTTTCCTTTAAACATATCTTTTGGAGGTTTGTAAACACTGGGAAAGTACATTATTTCCAGGTCCCTCCAAGGATTATTTCACTGAAAAGCTACAAGCCAATCAGTGAGCTTATCCTGACCTCAAAGGGCTCCCAGGATTGGAAGGAAGGCAGGGGTGAGAGTTTAGATCAGGTTCAAGGCTGTTGTCACTTTGCTTTACCACCAAACCAGCAGACCAGAGTCTCCCATAGGTAAGGGTATTTGTGAGAGTTCCTCAAAAGAGGATACATCCCAGAAGTTCCATATTTGGGGGCCATATAGTATAGCCCATGAGGAATGAGGAGTCTGCCAGGGCAGAGGAACTTGAGCCATGATGCTGTGGTAGAAGCAGTGAGGCCCTCAAATTATCTCCTTATTACCATGTCTAAGAGTATTTACTGCCCCCTATGAACTTATTTCTGTATTCTACTTGTTACTGGATCATTGGCTTCTGCCTACCTGGCTAGGACCTATAGATAGTGAAGGACAAAGACATATGTGGGGCTGAGGAATAGAGGGAAAACAACAAAAATAAACATTTCTTTGTGAAGTGAAAAAAATTCAATTATCTCTAAAATAGGATGAATTACTGATCTGGATAAAATTTATTGATTTTAATTGATTTATTATGTCTGATTTCCTACCTCACATTATAAGCAGATATCTGAAAACTATGAAATTGACGTAAATTAGACCTTCAAAACAACTGATGTTCGACGGGTCTGTGATATAATAGCCGCATTTATTTATTTATTTTACTATTAGGTGTTAGTTGATAAACATTACTGTTGAGCTGAAAAAATATCTCACTGTTTTGGAAGTCATTGATGGTGGTTTTCATTCTTTTTCTCTTTTCCTTTTTTATTTTTGTGAAATGTTTATTTATTTTTGAGAAGGAAAGAGACAGAGCGTGGGTGGGGGAGGGGCAGAGAGAGCGGGAGACACAGAATCAGAAGCAGGCTCCAGGCTCTGAGTCGTCAGCACAGAGCCAGACACCAACTTCGAGATCATGACTTGAGCTGAAGTCAGACACTTAACCACGTTGGACGCTTAACCGACTGAGCCACCCAGGTGCCCCCATTATTATTATCAACAATGGCTTTTGTTAAGGTTTTTATTCTTGCCAGATTTTTATTCTTTATATTTGAGTTTATACTTACTAAGACAAAGCTTATAACAAATAAGTTGTCATAAGCTAAATCAGGGCTATCTACTTAGAAGTAAAATGCCTCAACTTTATGCTGGTGCTTTGTTTCATTTGATTTTTCACCATTTTTAATTAAGAAAGAGTTTAAAACAGTCACATAATTATGAGCATATTCTCTCTGTCTATATTCTATTTTTCACATATAGAGAAACTAATATATAAACATTCCTAGTAGGAGGTCCATGTAAAGCATTATGATTTTAGATAGGTCACCCTGTATAAATGTATGGATAAATATTTATGCACATATATACATATGCTATGTATCAACATTTCTTGTAAGTCCTATCTGCTTATAGTTTTAACTACAAAAACAAATAAAAAATGAGATAAGTAATAACCAAACTGGGAAAACTCTCTGACTCATATAGAGAACTGAAATATAAATTCTTTAAATACTTCTAATTTATTTATCAAAGATGTCTCATTCCTTACTGAGCTCACAAAATCCGTAAGCTCTAGCACAAAGTTTAACTGCACACTACATTTGATATAGGATAATGCTTAAAATTTTAAAGTAACACCTTATATTTTTGCAAAGCAATCTCTGAAGTGTTGCTGAATTGTAACAGAACAATTCGGTTCAGACTCTCCCTGCCTCTCCTACCCCTAATCTCCTCATTCATAGAGGTGATTTTCCTATAATAGTGATAGCCAGTTAGGATATATTTAATAAAGGATTGACTCTTAATTTAAGTAAGAGCAAAGTCCCCATGGTAAGATTCTTAGTAAGGGTTATGAGGAAGCTTTATATTTTTTCTCCCCAAGAACACCTTGACACAGTTACACATAATTAAAAAAGTATATGGCTTTATTTGAAGCTGACTCTTCTTCGGAATACTGTTGGTAAGAGTTAATGAAAACCTCTTTGTCTCAGACCAATTAAAAAAAAATAAGTGACATGGTCTTAGTAGCATAAAATGACGTGTTGGAATATTCTTAGATGACGTCTCATGTGCTAATTCCAATGACTAGATTGTTTTGGCCCTGGGAAGGTAAAAACTAATCCCTTTTCATTCATCTTAATACTCTATGTCAAAAGGTCTGGCTAATTATGCCACTGTATTGAAATTGTATTGGAAATACAACAAATTTAGATTTTATGAAAAAAATGATCTCCCTCTGAATATAATGTTCCACATGAACATTAGCCGGTCTGGATTACATTCAGTATCGTTTGCCACTTTCTTTTGAAATGTATTTATATGAAAAGAAACAAGAAATCTGATTTGTTGTACTGTTGAATCAAAGCCCTGGGGAAGGTTTGGACACTAAAACCTCTTCAAACAGGGGCGCCTGGGTGGCTCAGTTGGTTGAGCGTCCGACTGCAGCTCAGGTCATGATCTCACAGTTCGTCAATTCGAGCCCTGTGTCAGGCTTCGTCTGACAGCATGGAGCCTGGGGCCCGCTTTGAGTTCCCTGTCTCCCTCTCTCTCTGCCCCAACCCTGTCATTCTCTCTCTCTCTCAAAAACAAATAAACATTAAAAAAAAAAAAACTCATAGAATATTAGCACAACACAAATTTATCTCAGAAAACATTCATCATACATCTTGATATCTTGGGTGAAGAAGAAGTAGTCACGATAAGTAAATTTGGGGAAGGTGAACATGACAATGGGATAGACTTCTTATTCTTAAGCATATGTACTCTCATTATTTTATTTAAATCACAGCAGATTAGAATGAGTTTCTAGTTTTCAGCCTGACTTTGTAAGAAAGGGGGGAGTCTACGTGCACTTGCATTCAGTCCTAGCATGCAAATTCTAAAATATCTGAAGAGAGTCCTTTTTTGAGTCAGCAGAGGGGCCGAGTTTCACGTCAGAGGACTTTAGTAGCAGCTTCTCTGCTCCTGCTCCCTGGTCTTCTGTCACCTGGTTGCTCACATCCAAATATCTTGTGGGCTGCATTCCACAGTTAGAGACAAAATAATTGGAAGGCTGCCACAGGTGGCATTTTGGTTATGAATCATTTCAGTTTTATCAATAAACATCTATAAATGACAAATTCCTTGCCTGGAAGGGTTACCAGTAAGAGGGAAAAGAAAAGTGCAGGGAAGCAGGTGAAAAGTGAAGTTCAAACACTTTGCAACTTTGGTTAAGATCAGATCTATTTACTCTCCCCTGGGCAGGGCAAACAGAAAGAAACCACGTGTACCAGGCAGCTGCCGCTAAATGCCTTCCATACCTTCTCCACGTGGGTCTACACTATTTCCCCGTGGCATTCTTGCGGTTTTCCTATTTTCCACAAAAGCCAGACAGGTTCTGGAAGGTTAAATGACTTTTTCTTTTTCTTTTTTTTTTTTTTTAATTTTTTAATGTTTATTTATTTTTGAGACAGAGAGAGACATAGCATGAACGGGGGGGAGGGCCAGAGAGAGGGAGACACAGAATCTGAAACAGGCTCCAGGCTCCAAGCTGTCAGCACAGAGCCCGACGCGGGGCCCGAACTCACGGACCGCGAGATCATGACCTGAGCCGAAGTCGGCCGCTCAACCGACTGAGCCACCCAGAAGCCCCTGAAATGACTTTTTCAAGATCTCATAGAGTCGGCACAAATTTCAGATGGAACCAAGTCTCCAGAAACCCGTGCGCTTGCTTTTCCGGCACGGAGACTCCCTACAGCACAGAAGAAAATCGGGTATGCCTGGTGGCAAACAAGTCTGCTTTGCTTCTTCAGATTAGTTTTGCCAAGTTTCTTCCTTCTTTCCTTTTTTTTTTTTTTTTTTTTCCCTTTTGGGTAGGATTGACTTTGTATAGAGCATGGTGAGATTGGAAGAGTCCTCAAAGAACATCCCACACAACCCCTCTTTTACGGATTAGAAAACTGAGGCTCTGAAAGCATAAATGAATCATCTGAGATCACACACCCGGCTGTCAAAATTGCTGGGACAGGTACCCATTGTTCTTTTCTGGTATGCTCTATGAGGCATCGCTATACAACCTCTCATTTTAGTATTTTCCTTGATGGCTGGGGTGGAGTGAGGTTCTAAAATAGCGTACTCCTCCATTTATGTTCCCATTTTGTTTACTTGTTCTTCTGATGGTAGGTTGAATGGTAGTACCCTAAAATATATGGCTACATCCGAATCCCTGGAACCTGTGAAGGTAATTTATTTGGGAAAAGGGTCTTTGCAGATGTAGTTAAGTTAAAAGTTAAAAAAAAATTTTTTTTAATGTTTATTTTTGAGAGAGAAAGAAACAGAACAAGGGCAGGGGAGGGGCAAGGGGAGAGGCAGGGGGAGAGGGAGACGCAGAATCCGAAGCAGGCTCCAGGCTCTGAGCTGTCAGCACAGAGCTGATGTGGCACTTGAACCCACGAACCGTGAAATCATGACCTGAGCCGAAGTCGGACGCTTAACCGACTGAGCCACCCAGGCGCGCCCCTTAAATTAAAAATCTTGAGATGATGAAATCATCCTGGATTATCTGGGCAGGCCTTAAATCTAATAAAGTGGTTTTATCAGAAAGGCAGAAAAAAAATCTGAGACTGATTGAAGAGGAGAAGACCTAGAGGAGAATTTGATGTGAGGGCAATGTGAACATGGTGACAGAGATTGGAGCGGTGTGACCAGAAGCCAAGGAAGCCAAGGAATGCAGACAGCTATCAGAAGCTAGAGAAGGCAAGGAAGGATTCTCCCCTAGAGCCTCGGGAGGGAGTGCGGCCCTGCCAGCACCTTGGTTTCTGACTTCTGGCTTCTAAAACTATGAGAGAATACATTTCTGTTTAAGCAACCCAGTTTGTGATAAATTGTTATAACAGCCACAGGAAATTAATACAGTAGGGGGAAGAACTGATATTATAGAACTGATGTTATATAGAAATGATGTCCTATCATTCCTGACTTCACAGACTCGCAGGGGAGTGGGTATCTGTTGGTGGCAGTGGATAGTTGAAGAGCTTCAGGGACAGATGAGTGTCCTTGTTTTGATATAGATAAGCAATAACGGCCTTCTGGAAAGTGACAGGGATTTTATGAGAAAACTCCCCCCTCAAAAGGCTTGGGAACATCAAGTCAAATCAAGTGAAGGTGTGAGAGAGGGGCGGACCATTCTCTGTTTTGTGTTGACATTCCTTCAGCCTTGGTGCCCTTGCACTGCTTCCTGGATACCTGTGAGCCCTATGAGCTCCCCAGCCTGAGAACTCTCTTTCCTTCTTCTCACCCTTATTCAACCTGCCTCATTTCCTCAGGGCTCTTTCCCTAGAGCTAACCCCCACCTTCACATGAATATATTGCCAGGAGTTTATACATCATGGTTATACCTGTTTTAATCAGACTTCTTTTTCACAACTGATTTTGGATGCATTAACCCCAGCAGAGAAATCAGTGGGGATTTCATGCAGGTTCCACGCCAGCCTAAGGGGGAGACATTTTGAAGAGAGAAGAACATTCTTCCTGTCCTTCCTGTCATGTCCATCAAGGCCAGCCCAGTTCCTGAGTACCACTATGTGTAGATATTTTCTTACAGTCTCAGTTGTATTGGGAGTAGAAACCCTGAACAGAGAAGAAAAGACGCTCTTCCATCTGGGCTGGACTGTCCATGAATTTCTAGAGGTGATAGAATGTTGTTTGCCTCTTGGTAAGCTTTCTACTTGGACATGATTTCCTTTTCTCTCATTCACTTACTGAGCCTCTCTGTGCCTCAGTGTCCTCATCTGTAAAATGGAGACAACAATGGCGCTTTCCTTAGAGGAAAAGCTTGTTGTGAGGATTAAATCAGGTAATCTAGGTAAAGCTTTTAGAGTAGTTCCTAGCACACAGGAAATGTTAGCTATTAGTATTTATTCCAGAGAAGTACCTACTCTCATTCCTTGTTTCTGTGAGTGTGGTCATCTGTGTGTACTCCCAACCTTTGGACCAATTCCTTGCTCCTCCTGGTGAAGCATTTGCCTAGGGACAGCCATTACTCAAAGTTCCTTGATTGTGGGGAGCTATTCTATTAAAAGTCCTGAGCATGAGGGGAGTTGATCTCTTTCTTTTCACTTCCCACTTGGAGAAGTGGAGACAGTGACCTGGGCAAGTGTGTCAGCCTCGTGGTCCCTTCAGGATGAGGCTGAACACTGAGAATGAACAAGCTCATTCGGGTTCTCACAGTAACCTAAGTCCTCTAACCCAGTCGGTATGGGTAATAAAGTTGGTAATTTCACTCATTAGCTGACTCTTTTGCCTTACTTCTTATTGGTTCAGTGCTCAAGTTGAGGTCCTTCAAAAAACCCAGTGACTGTTAGTGTCCGGGAAAATCTTAGGCCAGGGTGGATGGGGTCTTGTTTGAAGGAAAACACCCCGTGTCTCAGTAGGTGCCTCAAATCCTTCCCAGCGTTTGAAGGCACAATGCAAGGCTGAAGACCCATGCTCTCCTCTTCCCGCTATTCATCCACAGAATTAATTTGTCTTGTCTTTCTAAGACTTGCTAAGTTAATCAGCAAGGGAAGAACAACTGAAGTCTCTCCTTATTTAAGCCATGCCCTCCCGTGAAAGGAGCCTTTAAAGACACACCAACAATTCCATGCTGTGGAATGAGAAACTGTGCCGTGGAGGGATCACAAACAGAAGGTTTTTATTCCTGAGCAAGCAAATGAAAATTCAGCAAACAAATCAAAGAATCAAGATAAAGACCTAAAAGATGAAATGGGAACACGAACTATATAACAATGAACATAAAACAAAATCCTCTCAACACTCTGGCAATTACTCTGGTCCTGTGGTGAATCAGAGTGAGCAAAGTACTCCTAGAGGGAAGTGTTCATTTTTGTTGAAATATGAACATCTTGCATCTATATATTACGTTGTGCCGCACAAAGTGCCCTCACACCTGTTTCCTTATATGATTTTTATGTGAACTCTGGTGTTTGTAAGGGATTTTCATCCCCTTATTATAGATGTGGGGGGAAAAAGGACATTTGGGAAAGAAAAAAATTACCTGACCTATAGCTGGTCTGATGATGGATGTCTGATCCAACAATAGACAGAAGTTCTCTTTAATCACACAGCCGTTTCTGCCACTTTTGGTAATGGTAGGAATGTTACTTAAGCTAATTTTTCTTTTTTAATGTCTTGGGGACTATGAAATCTGCCTTCCAAATTACGACTTTGGAAAAAAACCTTTCACTCTCTAGCATTTTGGAAACACGTGAATTCTTCGTCTAGTGCCTGAATTCAGAGGATTTTTCTCCATAGGTTTATAAATGGGAAATATGGATTTGCTCATTTTAATAATGATTCAGAATAAGAGGATTGTCTCTCTAGTTAAACTCAAGGGAGTAATAAAAACCGTTTTCATTGATGAGTGTATACACGTTGTATGACTAGGAACAGAAAAATTGAAGACCTGAAATGAGTTAGCTGTTGGTTTTATTACAGGAACCATCTTATTTTTAGGATTAACACTGGAGCTATCAGATGTGGATCAATGAAGACATTAGCACGGTACTTTAAATACAAAAGTACACGTGTTTGAGAAAGTAGTAGTAAATTTTTCTCTCGCTGGGACTTGTCCTCACTATTAGTAAATGGATGTCGCCAGCAGGTTGTGCTGGAACTTTCACCTATGAAGGTAATAAGACATGTTTTCTTCACTTACTACTGGGCAGATATCCTCTGCTTGCTTGATCCTTAGGACAAAGTTCCAGAAGATACTCTATTCTGTGGTTGTGGTTGGCAATACCTGACAAGAGTTTTCTGAATCTATCTTTTTTTTTTTTTTTAGTTTATTTATTTATTTTGAGAGAGACAGAGTCAGTGCAAGTGGGGTAGGGGAAGAAGGAGAGGGAGACAGAGATTCCCAAGCAGGCTCCACACTGCCAACGCAGACCCTGATGAGGGGCTTGAACTCACGGAACTGTGAGATTATGACCTGAGCTGAAACCAAGAGTCAGATGCTGAACCGACGGAGCCACCCAGGTGCCCCAACACAACTGAATCTATCTTTGGTCGAGCCTTCTGACAATCTGTCTCCCTACGTCACAGCTCTTTCATTTCTGGTTTTCTTTGTCTTAGCTTTTTGGTCTCTAGTAGGGAGTTAGGGCAACCCACTACTCTGGCTGGCTTATTGGGGGTCGTTTCTGATCTCATTCCAATAAATCCTATTTCCTAGAGCAGATTTTCCTCCCCCACCCCCTTTGTATTATGTTAAGCTAACTCTTCCAGTTGATGCCGTGGTCTGTAATTAACTCTGAGTGTTACCATTCTAGGAGATCCTGAAGCATTTCTTTCTTCCATCAGCTCAGATGAGATGCCCCCTCACCATTACCTATACTGGCCTTAAGTTTCTATTGTTAAACAGTTGTTCTTTTGCCACATTTGGGGGTGAAACAAACTGCTTATTTCCTACTGAAATGGAAGCTGCTGCTTCTTCTATATATTTTTCCCCAAGTTCACTTGTTTCCTTCTTTGGGATGCAGTCCACTATTACTTGAATCATTTGCTTTCATTTGTGTCAGTTTTGACAGTTACCCCAATAAGATATAAGGGAATATTACCTCAATAATGGATCAGCAATCAAGACAATTGAAACGACTATTGCACTAGTCAATAAATGTAATAACTTTTTAACTGGTACATTTGGTAGAGACATCACAGTATTCTATGGAGGTCAAACAAGCAAATAGGTAGTACTAAGGAAAAAAATAAAAAATAAAGGGGAACTATTGTAAAAGCGTGATCATTGCAGAGGTTAGAGTAAATTCAGATCCTATAGAGGCACCAATTTTTTATAGAACATAGCAATTCAGGATGTTTAGTTCTTAAAAAAAACAATCTTGGGAGGTTATTTGACTATTGGGACAGAGATGTTTAGGTGTTTTTCAATACTATTTTCCATTTCTTCTTCTTCAGTAATAGAATCTTTAAATTTTAATGGAGCAAATGCCTGCCCAGAATAAATAAGAACTCCTAGCTTTCCTTGCAGCTAGGTTTGCCATATGACTAAATTCTGGCCAACAAGATGTAAATACTAGTGATATGAAAAATTTGCAGGAAATTTTGTTAAAGTAAAAGGTTGTATTCTTCCCTTTATCTTTTTTACCTTCTAGGTGTCTGGGATGCAGAAGCGATGATTGGAGATAGAGCAGTTATCTTGGTCCATAAGGCAAATTAAGAAGAGAGGCCATCCTATTATAAACAAGATAGAAACCGTTTGAGTTCTTAACAACATGGGCTATATATGAGCTATATTGACATTTCCTCCTACTTGAGCTTTACTTTGGGAGAAAAATAAATTTTTCTTGTTTAAGCTGTTATTATTTTGAGATTTCTTTCATTTGCAGCCAATCATACTATTAACTACAGAGCTTACAAGAGTGTAGTGGGTTCAACTGTGTCCTCCAGAAACATATATCCAAGTCCTATCCCCGGTACCTATGAATGGGACCTTATTTGAAAACAGGATCTTTGTAGATATAATTAAGGATCTTGAGATGAGGTCAGTTTGGATTTTGGATGGGCTCCAAATCCAGTGATGTGTCCTTATAAGATGGAGACTAGACACACAGACTCCGAGACGAAGGCCATGTAAAGACAGACAGAGACTGGATTTATGCTGCTACAAGCCAAGGAATGTCAAGAGCCAACAGAAGCTGGAAGGGCAGGGAAGGATTTTCCTCTAAAGCATGCTATCACAGCGATTTTGGACTTTGGCCTCCAGAACTGTGAGAGAACACATTGCTTTTGCTGTAAGCCAACAAGTTTGTAGAATTTTTTATGACATTCCCGGGAAGGTGTTATAAAGGATCACACTTATTATTATTTTTTTAATGAACAAATAGAAGATTCATCTAAGTCATAAAATGATAATTTAAACACACACCTGGTGACTTGTTCTCAGGCACCATATTTATGGAAGGAAGACTTGGAAAAAGTCATTAAAACCATTAATCTGTCATTTCAAAAAAAATCCATTTGCTCCCAGAGTATATTTATCTTGCTGAGATTCTTCATAGGACCGATCCTATTAGCATATCAGAAATCCATTGTGCTTATATGTAGGTATAAATTTTTCTTTGAAGATTTATCAACTGGCTAGTGTTCATCAATGAACATCAAATCAACATTTTGCTTAAATGTTACTGCCTTTCCTGGCAAATGGATGAAGTGTTTCTCCTCAGGAGGAACCCAGGTTCTATAATTAACAAAGAGAGCAATTAGGTTTGGCAATAAAAGAGGGTGATTACAAACACCATTTATCAATTTTGCAGAATAGCAAGCACTGTATTAAAAATCAGTTATTGAAAGACACAGAACTGCCGAGTATTGATGTGAACTTATCTACTACTAGTATGAATGACCCTTAGGTGATAGTAGTGTGTGTGTGTGTGCGCGCGCGTGTGTGTGTGTGTGAGTGCATGCACGTACGTATGTGTGATTTACAAGTATGTGCTTTATTTTCATAAACACTATGTTACATTATTCCACTAACTACAGACTCACTACTTTGTGAGCATTTGACTCTACAATGTCTCCTGGCAGGTTAAGGAGGAGCACTTAGTCTCCTTAACTGAGGTGAATTGGATCTTGTCACTCTCCCTCACCTCCTCTCCCCATTTCTAAATACCTGAAAGCTTCCTATTGTACTTTGAGTATACCAAATATTCCTTTTTTTAAAAGTTATTATATGTTTTTGAGGGAGAGAGAGAAAACAGAGGAAGAGCAGAGAGAGAGGGAGACAGAGAATTCCAAACAAGATCTGTGCTGACAGCACAGAGATGGACATGGGCTCGAGCTCACAAACCGGGAGATCATGACCTGAGCCCAAATCAAGAAGTATTGCTTAACCAACTGAGCCACCCAGGCCCCCCTACTACATATTTCTCCTTCTTTTTTAAATGTTTTTATTTATTTTTGAGAGACAGAGAGAGAGAGAGAGAGGGTGCACAAGTGGGGTGGGCCAAAGAGAGAAGGAGACACAGAATCTGAAGCAGGCTCCAGGCTCTGAGCTGTCAGCACAGAGCCTGAAACAGGGCTCGAACTCAGGACACTGAGAGCATGACCTGAGTCGAAGCTGGATGCTTAACTGACTGAGCCACCAAGGTGCCTCTCTACTACATATTTCTTAACACAACTGGAGTCCCTAATGACGCAGACCTCTCAGCTTAGCCCCCTCTCCCACTCCACATTGTCTCAGCCATAGCTTCTTTTTTTAGTTCCCTGAACCAGCCTGACTCTCTGCCTGGGCACATTTGCACATGCCGTTCCCTCTGTCTGGAGCACTCTTTCTCCAGCTCCTTGTCTGGTAAACTCTCATTTATCCCTCAAATCTCAGCTTCCGTGTATTGTCCCCAGACAGGCTTTTACTTCATGGCACTTATTATAATTTATAATATTTGGTTTACTTTTTAAATAGTCTTTGTTTACTTGTTAAATGTTTGCTTTTTGTTCCATAACCTCCCTAAAGGAAGGGACTATGGCTCTTGCTTAGTACTCTTTACCTCTGCTCTATATGTAGAAGGGGGGATGTAGCAGGCACTCAGCAAATATTTGTGGAATGAGTGAATTACAACAACATTTTTATTTTTTTTCAACGTTAATTTCTTTTTGGGACAGAGAGAGACAGAGCATGAACGGGGGAGGGGCAGAGAGAGAGAGGGAGACACAGAATCGGAAACAGGCTCCAGGCTCTGAGCCATCAGCCCAGAGCCCGACGTGGGGCTCGAACTCACGGAGCGCGAGATCGTGACCTGGCTGAAGTCGGACGCTTAACCGACTGCGCCACCCAGGTGCCCCACAACAACATTTTTAGTTGTAATTCAAATATCTCAAATAGCGACTTCACGCTAAGTAAGGAAATAAATCACGTTATAATAAAGAAAATCTAGGTTACTGGTATAGAAGAACAGTATTTCTCAATCCTGGCTGATCACTATAATCACCTAAGAAGCTTTTATGAAATGATGATGTCCAGACCCCATCCAGAGGTTCTGATTTATTTCATCTATGTGGCCTGAACATCATCAGTCTTTTTTAAAAATAAATTCTGATTCTGATATGTAGCCAAGATGGAAAACCGCTGGTGCAGATTCTGGGTGGTAACTAACAGTAGGACAAAACCTTCTATTCCTCCAATAACTTCTTTCGTTTCATTGCTCTTAATAATTTCATTCTAAGTATTTTGAACAAAGATGGCAATGCTTGGAAGGAAGAAAGATAAAAATACAGTATTTCACAAGTTATCTTTCTTGGTTTTTTTTTCCTTAATTTTTATTTCTTTATTTTGAGAGAGGATGCATGAGTGGTGGAGGGGCAGAGAGAGAGGAGAGAGAGAGAGATTCCTAAGCAGGCTCCACACCACCCCGACAAAGCCTGATGCGGGCTGGAACCCACGAACCGTGGGATCGTGACCGGAGCTGAAGTCAGACACTCAACTGACTAAGCCACCCAGACGCCCCGGAAGGTATCTCGACCTAAACATCTGCAGCATATTTTGTGTTGTGAGATATAAAATGTCTTTCCGTAATTTGAAATTCTATTGAATAGACAGCATTACACTTTTGGATTAAAAAAGAGTAATTTTTATGACTGTTAGCACAAGCAGTGACATAAGCCTAAATTCGGGGAAAACAAGAAAGTGTGTCAGGAAGGTCCACTTTATCTTTTATCACTTATACAAGAAACTGATCTCAGTTGGAGAAGGAATGTCCACATTGCTATCTTCCTGTAAATAAAGCCTAGGGCATTCCTACGTAGTAAGATGTTACCATGCTGGAATGTCTTAACTTAAACTGGATAAATGCTCCGGAGGTAGGTAGGAAACATGCTGTGCTGGGAGATGAGCAGCTTGCTGTGCTGGAAAATTGCGGAAAATGAGTGCTGCTCTGATTTTCCTGAGAGTTCTGGCTTAGGTGCCCAGTCTCCCAAGCTCCCATTAGAGTAATTACCTGACTATATCGTACATGCACATCAGTATGTCTTTCCACTGGTCTGTAAGCTCTTTGGGGTCAGAATGATACTTATAAATTAACTTTGGTATCCCCAATACTTTGCATACTTCCTGGCACACGGTGCACTCAATCGCAATTTCCGAATAAATGGACTTTGGAGTCGGACAGACCTGACTTGTGTTTGTATCCTGGCTCAGTCATAACGGATAACGTTCCTTTGTTTCTGGGGATGGTTATTTCTTCATCTGTATGCTAGAGATAACCTTTTTTAAAAAAATTTTTTTTCAACGTTTTTTATTTATTTTTGGACAGAGAGAGGCAGAGCATGAACGGGGGAGGGGCAGAGAGAGAGGGAGACACAGAATCGGAAACAGGCTCCAGGCTCTGAGCCATCAGCCCAGAGCCCGACACGGGGCTCGAACTCACGGAGCGTGAGATCGTGACCTGGCTGAAGTCGGACGCTCAACCGACTGCGCCACCCAGGCACCCCTAGAGATAACCTTTTAAATTTGTTACAAGACTGCTTATCGTAGCCAGACATGGTAGATCGAATCATTGGCCTGATTTTTTTTTTTTTTTTTTTTTTTTTGTACCTCTCCCTATACCCAGGTTCTTTGCCGTGAAACTTGGCAGTTTCTCACTAGGTGCATTTCTTCCCCTCTTTACGTGGATTCAGCCATGTGGCTTGCTTTGGTCTATGAGAGATGTTATATGATGTGACTCAAGCAGGGGCTACGGTGCTGCCTTCTTGCACTTATGCCGTCTATGTAAGAAGAACTTTCCTCACTGCTCCTGCAGTCCAAGTTCCATGGCTAATACACAAAACACGTGGAGCGGACTTGAACCCAGCCTGCAGCAAGGAGCCAAACCCAGTCGGACCCACAGCCGGGAGCAGAGTCACGTCGCTGGTCACACTTTGAGGCAAAGCTGCCCAGCCAACTGGCAGATTTGTGAGTGAGAATTAAATGCTGCTGGTCACTTGCCCCGAGGTTTTGTAGTTGTGTTACGAAGGCATAGCTAACGAGTGTACCAAGGTTTCTCAGAGAGTAGACAGACTGAAGTGTAGAGTCATGTGCCACCCCTCTTAAATAGAGGGGTAGAGGAATGATAAAGGAATGCAGTCCTGGGGAAACAGGAGTGAGGGGAAAGGGGTTAGGAAGGAGGCAGAACAAATACAAGGGGATGCTACCAAGCCTGGGTCTACTGGGCATACAGACACTCTCCTGACACCGTCTTTTGAAGGATGTGAGGATTGTTGCATTGTAGGGAAACTCATGGGGATGGAAAGGGAAAACAATTTCGTTTTTCTAGTTTCCTGTTTCCTAGCCTCCGTTGGTCAAAGGTTTCCTCCGTGGAAACCTTTCACTTCCGGGTTGCTCGTGTGAGGGTGGTGAACAAGTCCTGGGCACCTGGTGCCAAGGAGGTGAAAGGTGACAGGTGTGCAGAGCATGAGAGGTGAGGAGCTGTGGGTGGGGCTGAGGCTTGGGGAGCCCAGGTGACTGGGAGGAGCCCCTGCAGAGATGGT
Organism: Prionailurus viverrinus; assembly: GCF_022837055.1. Classification (NCBI taxonomy): domain Eukaryota; kingdom Metazoa; phylum Chordata; class Mammalia; order Carnivora; family Felidae; genus Prionailurus; species Prionailurus viverrinus. The sequence goes on along the minus strand of NC_062564.1, from coordinate 113,110,397 downwards.
TGAGAGCAAGCAGCTGAAGCAAAACAGGCGGCCTAGAGTCCCAGAGGCAGCTGGCACTCACAGGCTCAGAGGTGACATGTAAAAGGTGGCTGATACTGTGCTACGGTAGCTATTAATATGAATACACTCGGGGGGGAAGTGATTGAAATTGATTTCAGTTTTAAAGGTAATCCATGAAAGGGGCACCTGGGTGGCTCAGTCGGTTGGGTGTCTGACTTCGATTCAGGTCATGATCTCGTGGTCTGTGGGTTCGAGCCCCTTGTCGGGCTCTGTGCTGACAGCTCAGAGCCTGGAGCCTGCTTCGGAGTCTGTGTCTCCCTATCTCTCTGCCCCTCCCCCGCGCAAGCTCTGTCTCTGTCTCTCTCAAAAATAAACATTAAAAAAAATTAAAAAAAAAAGGTAATCCATGAAAAAGCAGATCGTTGTGTTATACCATTTTCAAAAGTGAAACTTCGGTTAGAAACCAAGTGAGCACTGGTTATTTCTTTTCTCTCTTCTTTTTGCTTTTAGGTATTCCAATTCTTTGCCTTATAACTCCTTTATCGCATTACCTTCTTTTGTAAGTGTATTTCTACATAAGGTCACTGGAGGTTCTGCAGGGGTTTTGTAAGTGAAGTGAACCCCTGATGTTTATATTGTACTGTAACTCCAAAATGAAATAATTGACAAGTAAAGAAAATAAGAATTTTAAGCGACATTGAAAATCAAATGCTTTATTATTCTTATAATTCTAATAGAGATGAGACTTAGGACAGTGGTTGGAGATAACGATTTTATAGGAAATTTCTTGAAAGTCCTGGTTTTGAGGAATTTATAAGCAAATCTGTTAGCAGAGTCGTAACAACAGGGAATGCGATAATAAAGTTAAGAAGAAACAAAAAGAAAATATTTGTGGTAAATAAATTAGCAAAGTTGTTTTAGACTGAACGTTTCTGCTGCTAAAGTAGATCTATCTGCTGTAGTGTTTCTCACCAGCAGGGATTTATAAAATGAAGGTACTTGAAATACTAAAATCCAGAAGACAAAGATGATATTAATGATATCACCATGGGGCTGATTATTAAAACCCAAAACTTATATAAGCCTGGAGTGAATGGAAGATAAAGGAATTTAAATGCCAGATACATCTTAGCCCTATATTGCTCCTTCCAATCGGTTTCTTAAGCCCCCTCCTCCCCCCCACCCCCAACCTTGCCAACTGGTATCGGTAAAGAAGTGTGGTACAGGAGTGTTATACCTTGTATACCAAAGGAGAAAGATAATACTTATTTACTGACATTTATGGATAATATAATCCTTAGAGTACTTAAATTAAATCTTAAAGTTAATCCTCTTTACATAGTAAACCTCATCAGAATTTGGATGAGAGGACTCAAGGCAAAAGTAAAGTCTTGGGCACTAAATTAATATTGTTTCCTACAATTTCTCATAAATGAGTACCCTAAAAAAGAGAAACAGAACTTTCAATGGGATACATGCCTTTGGGGCTTTTTTTTTTTTTTTTAATTTTTTTTTCAACGTTTATTTATTTTTGGGACAGAGAGAGACAGAACATGAATGGGGGAGGGGCAGAGAGAGAGGGAGACACAGAATCGGAAACAGGCTCCAGGCTCTGAGCCATCAGCCCAGAGCCTGACGCGGGGTCGAACTCACCGACCGCGAGATCGTGACCTGGCTGAAGTCGGACACTTAACCGACTGCGCCACCCAGGAGCCCCTGGGGTTTCTTTTGATTAGAAATTCTTTATTAGCAGCTGTGTAAGAAGAGGCATGTAAAGTGGACGTTTTCCATGCTGGTAACTATTTACATTTATTTAAATAGTTTTTTTTTTTTTTCTGCGTAGATCTTAAAATATCTCTTTTATGTTTATTCTGACTCCACTACTGCCGTGAATAATTTAGGTACTGGTAAGCTACAGATTCCACAGCCCTGAGAAGGTAACTGGTAAAGAGTTGGTGCTTAGAGGTGGTTAGCAGACAAAATGGTGCTGCAAGGTGTAGGGGAGTGAATGATCCAGAGGTCTGCAACTCCTCTTGTGAAAATGTCCTGGTGATGCAGATAAAACCAGGCTCTTTCACTCCCCCTGCCAAGCAAGCAGGTCTGGGAGCTCTGCTCGGGCTGGCTTCCAGGAACGTAGGCTGAGCGTATAGAAGCGACTGTCCCCAGGTTGCAGAACATAAAGCCATGGGACACTGGGGTCAAGGGTGGGACAGGAAGTAAAAGAACTGGTAAAGCCCCGGGCTAAGTTTGCTGGCAGAGAATGAAAACAGAGAGCTGGAGAGAATTGATGGGTGTGGGTCAGACAACAGGCAAAACTGAATGAGCCAGTTTGGGAGGTGGGGGCTCCAAAACGTTTCTGAGGCTGCGTGACTGTGTCTGAGCCTGCTTCAGACAGTTAGGTCCTGTCGAGCAGGAGTTTATACACCGTGCCGGACTATACAGTACCACGTGCCTCCTTCCACCTTCCCCTCTCTTGATTCGCCAAAAAGTCTTGAAAGAGAAGGGTGGGGAGGGTCAATCAGGAGGGCATTCCTGGCCTGTGACTCTGCCACACAGGTCATCTACAGCCCATTGGAACACGTCCACTGGGAGAATCTTCCCTACAAGAAAGCAGAACCAAATGCTTTGGAATGAAGCGGAAAAAAGTCTTCACACTCGAACTCGAAAGGTTGAGATGTTTATGCATTTTTTTTTTTTTTTTCTCCCAAGACATCGCGTGCTCCTTTAAACGCTTCCCTGGGTTTGGTGGCCCACGGTGCCCTCTGGTTAGAAAGTGTGTGCAATGACAGAAGCTACACAGGTGGAATGTCAGTGCAACTGTGACCGTGACTGCCACCACAATGACCACCAGGAATGCTGCCGATGCCGATGCTACTGTCAGGAGCAGGGCCTCGTGTGCCGGAATCTACCCCCCCCCGCTTAAAAAAATGTATATAGGCTCAAAGGCATTTCAGAACAAAACCATACCATGTGACGTTAAATGCTTTTGTAATTTGTTAAATCACCTAAAATTTATTTCATTCCTTTTTGAGTCCTTTTTAGGCCTAGATGGGCACAGAGTGATATTCGAAACACTCAAGAGACTATATGGCATGGGCACTGGCTGTCAGAAGAGATCAGCTACAGGGCTTCAGCGGGGCCCAGGAGCTCCCTGGTCTTCCTGACCTTGCCTGTGCAGCTGCAGAATTGGGGTGGGGAGAGCAGAAGGGCCCAGGCTAGGACAGGGAGCATTGGGGGTGGCCATGGCAATGAGACAACACTGTGGGGGCTCAGAGCATCAACTCTGTACCAGTCAACACAGAAGTATTTACATCCTGTACCAACAGCTTGGCGCCACCAGCTGAGTATCAGTCCTGCCCATGGAAATGGCTTGCTCGTTCTTATCCTATGTCACTTGAATGTCATTCCTCAGCTCTTCAGAATTACACTTACCTGGACTACTTATGTCCCCATTTCCACAGTATGGACTGTTTTTGTTGGCTTCTGAATGAAAAGTTACTCCCACGCCTTTCCCCCAAAAACATTCATGTTAAGATGTTCATTCCAAGGGTGGCCTGCAGACCTCTAAATTTCTTACTTTACCCTCTGGTTTTGGATCCGTCATATTAAACCTTTGTATTTACAGAGAACTGAAAATCTGACATATCGAAAATGTTTTGAGATCTTCAGATGGTTGTGAGGAAGCAAATATAAAAGAAGGACTTTAAAATTCTTCTAACAGAGTCTTGCTGCCCACAGAATGGCTTGTGTGAGTTGCTGAGAGAGCGCTAACTGCCAACATGTGTTTTTGCTGAAATGTATTTGCTAATGTAAACAACTCATGCCTGCCTGTGGCACCCAAGACTGTCACATGAGGCTTGCATGATACTTGGAGAATGCTGCTTTCACGAAGATTAATACATATAAATCTGTAACTCATATTTCTGCAGTCACATGTGTCTCATGCAATTAAAGAGAGAGGGAACTCATTTACATTATGCTAGCACTCTGAAACCTTCAGCATTTGATCAGCAGAAACAGAAGGGGAAAAAAAACCAGTGAAAAATGGGAGAAAAACTCAGAAAAAGTTAACTGAAGTGATGGTTTCTTCCCCCTACAGCATTTCGTTTCAATTTTTTTTTAAACATTTATTTATTTTTGAGACAGAGACAGAGCATGAATGGGGAGGGTCAGAGAGAGGGAGACACAGAATCTGAAACAGGCTCCAGGCTCTGAGCCTGATGCAGGGCTCGAACTCACAGACCGCGAGATCATGACCTGAGCCAAAGTCGGCCGCCTAACTGAGCCACCCAGGCGCCCCTACAGCATTTCGTTTCAATTTATTTACTACGGCCCTCTTTTTTTTTCCAAATGCAAAGTATGTTTTTCAAGTAGTTCATGGCTTCTACTGTTAGGAAATGAACTAGCTTAGGAGGCGTTTTGGATGTTTAACAAGATTGATCATAAACGAAATATTTTAAGGCATTGGTTCTCACACCTGAGTGTGAGCCAGAATCACTTGGGAGCTTCTTAAAACAGCTCGCTGGGTCTCACCCCCAGAGTTCTGGCTTTAGTAGATCTAGGGTGGGGCCTGAGAATTTGCATCTCCAACAAGTTCTCAGGTAATGCGGCTGGGCTGCTGGTGTCCGGGACACATTTGGAGAACCACTGAAAGGCAGAGGTTATCAACCTTTGTGTACAGAAGAATCACGGGGAGAGCTTTGAAGAAAAAAAAAAAATTAAGCTGGGGCTCCATCCCCAGAACCTCTGATTTCATTAGTCCGTGGAAGGTCCTAGGATATGGTAATCTGTAAAAACTGTCCAGCCTAATGTTCAGCCTGAAGATGAATCACAAGTGTGGGATTTGTTGCTGGATGATTTTTTGGCTGAATATTACGTTATTTTGAGCCTAGGAGTAACTTTGACAGACGGCACATAACCACCTAAATGCTTTTTGAGCAACTGTAAAGTTTGGTGGAAGCCAAACTAAAATAAGTGTTAACCCATTAATATCACAATTAGTAGCTACTTTAGGAAAATGGCAATTTTCCCTTAATTGGGGCGATGGGGATGGGAGAAGAGTTGAGAATGAGGTCTCACCCTCTTTCTTTATATCATCCCTTTCCACTCCATCCTCATCTCCAGTTTCTGAGTCTTCTTCCTTTTGTCCAACCTTTTGTTCAAAGATCAACTAACTGTCCTCCAGACAAAAGGTGGTTTGAACAGAAAAAGCTCTAAAAGTGGCCACAAGAGGGCTCGAGGGCACCCCCTGGAGGCAGAGTGATTTATTGTACAGGGTGCTGCTCTGGGAGTCAAATGACCAGGGTTTAGATTCTTACTACTTTCTCAGTATGATGGCTCTGTGATCTTAGGAAAATCACTTAATCCTGTTAAATTTCACTTTTCTCAACCATAAAATAGGGATAATGTCTACCTCTTGTGGGTTTGTTTCAAGGATTAAATAAAACAGCCTGGGCAGGACTTTGATTTCCTTGTTGGCTACTGACACCGGAATGCCTAGAACGATGCCAGCACGCAGAAGACACCTGATGAGTTTTGGCAAAATAAACACAAACTTTGTGAACTGTAAAGTATTACACAAAGGGAAGAATTACCCTAAGTGAACATACCTTCTAACCTCCAGCTCTCTCTGTACTTCCCATGCACTTTGGCCTATATGCAGCTCTACAGGCAGAATGTTTACCATCAGGTAATGAAAGCAAAAGTGGATATGAATCCATTCTTCCTTGCAGGAGTGAGCATCTGATTATCATCACATTTCATTCCTAAAATAGTCGTTCAATAGACAATGCAAAATGTAGCCTGGCTGACATTTTTCTACGATTCCTTTTCTAGAACTCCAGAGATGATTCTTTAAGTTGAGAAAGTTGTTAGCTGAAGTTAGGGATTGAAGTCCTGGGTTCTATTTATTCCTAACAGTACTGTGGTACCTCATGCTTTATAAATAACCTTTATTGACTAAACTTTGGCACGCCTCAGGTTACCGATTATAATTATGCCAAAATAACATCTTTTTCTCTTCTGATAATAATTTCTCTGTTTCCTTATAAAGTTGGACTAATACAGTGAAATCAGTCTACTTGAATGGATTGGGGTGGGAGCAGGGAGATCGCATGTGTCAAATTACATGATTGTGACCGTGGAAGCCAACCAGATTTGGCTCTAAAAGCAATAGCCTTCACATGCTTGGCAAAGGATCTTCATTAACTATTTTGGTTGAACCAGCTTTACCGTGGCATGTAGAGTTTCTCGGTCAATGAAGGCTTGTACAATGTTAGAACCAAGGGGGTGGACATAGGCATACATGTGAAATATAGGCAAAACCTTACTCATAAACTATGGTATGAGGCAGATTATCTGTTGATGCCTTTGTGCAAAGCTGACATGTTGACCCCACCTCTTTATTTTTACTGTATAGTCAAGATCAATGAGAAATAATTATAACCTAATGATTTCATTTTTTCACACGGAGTATTTATTTTTGAAAAGAGAGGGTATTTTCTATTATTATATTTGTAGATATTGCTACGACATGTATTTTTCTGTGTTACAAACAAAACTCTCCGAAAACGTAACTTCAAAGGGAAATTCAAGATTTACAAAATAAGTAGAAAGTTCCCAAGGCAGGGAGTCTCAGAGAAAGCTCCTTCCTCCACCCTCACCCCCTGGCCTGAATTTCACAGGCAGCAGCTTTTTTCCAGTTGTAAAGTTAGTCTTCAAATATAAACCGAGGTCCTGGGCTCCATTACTGTTGCTGGCCAGAAAACTAGAGTCAGTGTTATCTCTAAGTTTGTGAAATTCAGAAAGAACAGCTCTGTGGTGGCAGGGCTAGAATTTTATAGCCTGGGTAAGGAATGCCATTGAAGTTGTCAGACTCATAAACTTAAAATGTTTAGATCTTTAGGAAGGGAGGGAGCACGGTGTGATGGTAGAAATAAAGAGCTCCAAGTCTTCGGGATGATGTTTTTTTATTCTGAAGACTCTTGTGTGTTTTTCCAACTGTATTTTGGTGTCCTCCGGCCTCAGTTTCTCTATCCACATAATGGAATACTTGTGATAATTAACATACCTTTGCTTGAGGCTCAGCTTAGATGCCATTTTCTTTGGGGAAGGCGTTCTTTGAGATCCTGATTTTTGGTTTGGTGCTTAATTTTTTTAACCCCCTGCTTCCCCCCCCCCCCCCCCGCTCCCCAAACACCCTGCCTGAAACTCTATGCTTTCTTACCACAGGGTTTTATGTTTGCTTGTTTACTTCTCATTACACTCCGTCTCCTCTGCCCCTCATCCCTCCAGATTTTAAACTCTGGTCTAAAATGATTTTCACTGTTATAATTGTAGTGCATAGCCCTGTGTCTAAGTAGTGAGACTTTCAGGTAAATGTTTATTGACAGAAGAAGGGGAAAAAAGAACAGGTATCATTCTTGGTGCCCAAGGACACGTCTACATGACATAATTGTTACAAGATTAAATTTTATTTTGCGTGTGTATGTAAGTGTGGGTGGTAAGTGATATAGCCTTATTAGCATGGCTCAAGAAGAAAAGAGAAGGTCATGTTGGTGAATGATTCTTAACAGCCAAAATGATTCATGGAGGTATGCACGCCTGGCATGCATTCGCTGCTAGAGTGATGGGCAGGGCACAGCTGCTGTGGAAGCTTTCTCCCTGCTGGACTGCCAGCCTACACCCACAAAAGGAGGGGAGCTCCCTTCTATCCTACATTCAGATAGGGACACACCATGTGGCCGTGAGGGAACTGGGCAACCCAGACTAGTTTAAGTTAGTTGTGCTAGCCGGCCAATAATGCTGACATTTATTGAGCACTTACTATATCCTGATACCTAAGTCCTGACACGATGAATTCAACGAATTGTCACAATAAAGACTATGATGATTCCTATTTTAGACATTTTTAAGGCACAGAGAAGTGAGGCAAATTACCTAAATTCACCTAATCAGAAAATGGAGGAGGCAGGTGTCAAACCCAGGCGGTCAGGCTGTGGCCACATGTAACCGTCCTGGAATCCTGCCTCTCCAGAGCAGGACGGCCTGCACTCTGAGCAAAGCAGCCAGGATGGCCGGTTGTTGTATTAGTTGGTCAACCAAACAATCAGTCAATATTTTGGACTACGGCTTGGTGCTTCGGGAGTCATCCAAGCAGTGGATGTCAAGGCCCTGGTCCAAGAGCCTTGCCGTCATGCAAATCAGGCGGTTTCTTAGAGAACATTTCAGGGGTGCGTGGGTGGCTCAGTCGGTTGAGCGACTGACTTCAGCTCAGGTCACGATCTTGTGGTTTGTGAGCTTGAGCCCCGTGTCGGGCTCTGTGCTGACAGCTCAGTACGTGGAGCCTCTTTCAGATTCTGTGTCTCCCTCTCTCTCTGCCCCTCCCCCACTCACACTCCATCTCTCTCTCCTAAACATTTAAAAAAAAAAAAAAAAAAAGAAAACATTTCAAGTCAGGGATATGATTATGTGCTTGTTTGCATGGCACAGTGAGTACCATTCACGCCCAGGTACTGAGAAGCATTCTTGCCCTCCTGCGGGTGAGTTCTGAGGAAAAAGGCATTCTGCGACCTGCATGTATTCCTCATCTGAAATGATTCAAATTGCAGACCACCATAGGCATCACTTCTGTTCCCTTGAGGAAAAAAAACTTCAGGCAGGGCTGGCTTGATCACTGCTGAAGGAGAGGAGGAGTTTTTGGTGTGACTGAGAAAAGGACCAAAATGGTAACAATGCTATACTCCTAATAACAACAACAACAACAACAACGAAAGAACACTTCGGTGCCATGCGCTGTTCTGACATATATGTGCTCATTTAATCTCTACACACATTTCCCCGTTTCCTCCTCCAAATAACACTGCAAGGTAAGTACTGGTGCTATTCCTATCTGGCGAATGACAAGACTGTGGCACAAAAAGATAAAGCACCTTTGGTAGTAAAAGGCAAAGTCTGGGCTTTTATTGATTTTGCCTTCATAGCCATCCGGTTCTTACTCTGCACCAGACACTGGTTTAAAAGCTTTACATATGTTAACACGTTTAATCCTCATAGCACTCCCGTTTCAGACGTGGGGAAACTGAGGCAGGGAAAAATGAAGTAACTTGTTAAGAGCACATGCCTGGTAGTTCTAACCAGCTGTCTGAGGTGAAAGCCTGATCTTGTAACCATTTTGTTCTACAGCCCCTGCTTGACTTTCTCTCATGACTTTCCTAAGACTGCCTGGGTTTTGTTACCTTTCAAATAACATCAAAAACAGTTAAGCCTACTTACAGGATTAAATGTGACGGTTTATGTGAATCATTAGCACAAGGTCCAGCACATTGTTAAGACTCAATGTATGTTAACTTAGAATGTTATCAGAATTTATATATATATGTGTGCATATATTTATAATGTTTATGTTTATATATTTATAATTAAATACTTATTAATATTTTATTGTAGATAATTTATATTTAATTTAATGTATTTTATTAATATTAATATTATCAATCAACTATTTAATCAATTAAATATTATTTAATCAAACATTTATTTAATTAAATATTATTAAATTAAATATTTATATATCTATACTATTTATATATCTATATAATTTTACTTAGGGATTAGAACCAGGTTCAAACATGTATTTTTCACTTATTAGCTGGGCAACATACTTAACTTTTCTGTTCCTCGGTGTCCTTCCCTATGAAATGGAGGAAATAATAGTATCTATCTCAGAGGATTTTTGTGAAGATAAATGAGACCATCTATTTAGAGAACAGAGCTCTGTGGCTAGTGCTCAATTGATGTTCGCATCTATTATTAGGAGAAGTAAGGGAATGGAGTCCGGAGGGACACAAAGGAAGGAAGTTTACTATGGAGACTTCGTGGTGTAATTAAATATGAGTGACTCAAATGGCATGCCTCTGGGGGTGGGGTCAGGAGAGCAGTTTGCCAGGACCACCTGACTTCCTGCAGACATCTCCTCACAGTGCTGCAGAGCCCGTGCTCAGGAACCAGGCAGTCCCGAGTTCTAGTCAACGCTCTGCGTAGCTCAGGCAAATGATTTAATCGCTCTAAACCTCTGATTCCTCATCTATGCAATGGGGATAATATCACTGCTCTCCTGGGATTGTCAGGAGGATTAACTGAGACATTGTATACAATTCACTTGGCACAGTGCCTGGCAAATAATAAACTCCCAGTAAAAGGTAACGATCGGTGTCACTAAAAGTTGTCATGGAGGGTGGAAAACACAGCCTCATGACTTACACAATTGTGTAACCATTTCTGACTAACACATGGGCTACTCCCATGTTCCTGAAGAATTTTTTTTAAATTTTTTTTAATATTTATTTTTGAGAGAGAGAGAGAGAGAGAGAGAGAGAGAGAGAGAGAGAAAGGATGAGTGGGGGAGGAACAGAGAGAGAGGGAGACACAGAACCCGAAGCAGGCTCCAGGCTCTGAGCCGTTAGCACAGAGCCGGATGCAGGCCTCAGACTCACAGACCGCGAGATCATGACCTGAGCCAAAGTCAGACACTCAACCAACTGAGCCACCCAGGTGCCCCACCTAAGGATTTTTAGTGTGAGGTTATGTCATTTGCTCTAGCTGCTACAAGCTTGGCCTTGTCGTCACAGGGTCGGGGGATCTTTGGAACTGGGAAAGCAATTGGTAAAGTAGAGAAAGATGATAGAGATGGTTTCATTTGAACGTTCGTTTTAATAAATCAGAAAAATGAGATCAAAGGCATTTAAGGGTCCCGCTCAAGAGCAGAGATCTGAGCTTGGGTAAGTAAGACGAGAATCCATGTCTTCTGGTCCCCATACCTAAAAATCTCCATTGAAGGGAACAAGCAGATTTCTAAGTCATGTCTAAGCTATTTCAATTTTATGTCATTGTGGTGAGGGGTGCTAAATGCAGCCTTAATCACTTAAAAGGGTTGATATGCTGACTGAGGCATTGAGGACAATCTGATCGAATGAGTTTTTGTTTATAAGGGACTCGTGATCCTGCAAGTGAAAGTTCTATGTGTACGTGTGCTCTTTTACAAAATACAGCGAGGACAAGTATGCATACCTGACTCTGAACTTGCAAAGACACAAAAATGAATCTTAGTTTTCACTAATTAATAACCAATATTATTAATATTTAGGCCACAGAGAAATCACATGTTGTATTGCAAGGTACAAAGGCAAGTAATAGTTGGGGAAGATAAGAAAAATTTCCATTTTGAATGCTAACTCAAAATTGCAGCCATAATTTTCAACGTGTCATTAGAGTAATCCTTTATAGTTTAAATTCCATAATCGTTTAACTGACCATATGTATTTTGTACTCATAAATCAAAATGTTCTTATGTTCAAAGGTAAAATTTGATAATTTGTACCATTTAAGATTATGTTTGGCTGTAAAGAAGGGGAGAAAAACCTTTCAAAATAAGAGTGGCCTGATAACATAAACATCGATTTTTCTTTCAGCTAAAAGAAATGTCGATGTAGTCAGTACAGAGTGCAGCCATAAGGTGTCATTAGGGCCCAGACTCCTATCATCCCACCTTACCTTCTGTCCAGAGACTGGTTTCCGTTTATCAAACTCTGTGTCTCTTCTTTTCCCATAATAATAGAATTGTAACTGAGGTGTGGCTCTCCAGTTGGGCTCATGGAATCTCCCAGTCTCCCTTGTAGCTGGATTTGGCCATGTGATAAAGCTCTTGCCAGTGATGAGGAGAAATGATGTAAGCAGTTTCCTCTTTGTTTGCCTAAGAGGAGATCTATGATCCCGGCTTTCCACTCTTTCCCCCACTTTGGCTTTGGCTGGATGGTAATGGCTAGAGTGGCCGTGGAAGCCACACAACAAAGAGGACAAAGTCACCATGAGCCTAAGTCCTTGGATGACTGGAAGAAAATTGCCCATTGCTGGGAAGCCTCACTTTCTCTGAGAGAAATCATCTGTCTTCCAAGTCACCAAGTCTGGATTTTCTTTGTTACAGCAGCCTAGCCTACTTTACCTCAGATTTCTTCCCAGGTGTGATTTGCATTCCCAGGCTCACCTCATGGTCCAAGATGGCCCCGTGAGCCATCCGTGTGTGTGACAGCTCCAGTCATCATATCCGTGTTGCAAATCAGGAGGAGGGTAAGCAGAAGGACAGAGCTCTCCCATGTGAGTCAGGCCCTTTCAACAGGCTTGCTGGAAATCATCCAACGAACCTCTCGTTGGGCAGAACTTTGCCACATGGTCACACCCAGCTCATAAGAGGCCAGGAAACATAATCTTTTATTTTGGGGGACGATATGCCCAAGTAAAATCAGAGTTCTGTTCCCAAGAAAGACATCGAAGTTAAGCAGATGCCAAGCTTTGCCACAGATGCCTTTTTTTTTTCCCAGTGAAAAGGTAAGTGGTAAAGAGTCTAACCACCCCAGTGACCAGATATCCTTAATTATTTCACTTCCTCACAAAGCACTAATGAGTAGTATAATTATTTGTCTTCTTAGAAATTACGCTCTCAGAAAAAATTATGCTGTCCAAGGTGATTGCCGTGTGTGTGTGTGTGTACATGTATGTATGTGTATGCATGTGACGGTGTAAGTATTTGGGGAAGGGAGATGATGGGGTTTGGCAGTGCTAATAAAGCTGACAAGGCCCACGCTTTAGGATGATGCTTTTTGTTCTAAGGGGAAAACACAGTTCCTCCAGGATTCAGAGAATGTCATCTTTCTCCCAGAGTTGGAGATGTTACAGACGTTGCAGCTTACCCCGGGAGATGGCCTGCCAAGGGGATCTTACTCAGTTGATGAAATATGTTTCTAGAGAGCTGTTTATAGTGTTATATTGTAGAGAAGTTTCTCTAGGAGAGTCTCTCTTCTTCTGCAATTTATATTGTTAAGCTCTCAAATAAACTCAGTTCAGGGATTTTCTAACTGGCTTCCAGACCCATATTTAATGTTGCCATACAAGATATTTGACAGAGTCCTTACAATGTAACGTAACTACTGGATGGCATGCATACGTGCTCTGGACACTGGTGAGAACCTCGAATTTCCTGTCACGTGGTATCTTTGGTATCTTTGCTGTGTGAGTAATATTAATCCAAATACATTCCATACATGCATTCAGTACAATTTTGATTGGAACCGGGCATGATTCATTCTAGCCTCAGATTTAGTGTCCCCTCCCATTAATGTCGTGACCTATTGAGACAGTAAATGGACAGAAAATTGGAGAAATGTGTTGTAACCATCACTTTAAAGTGATCATTAAAATTAAAGACACTGTCATTAAAATAGACCCTAACACTTCCATTAGTTTTTTCAGATCTCAAGTATCAAAGTGATACAGTGTTCTTTTTAAAAATTTTTTTTAACGTTTTATTCATTTTTGAGACAGACAGAGACAGAGCATGAACGGGGGAGGGGCAGAGAGAAAGGGAGACACAGAATTGGAAGCAGGCTCCAGGCTCTGAGCCATCAGCCCAGAGCCCGACGTGGGGCTCGAACTCACGGACTGCGAGATCGTGACCTGAGCCGAAGTCGGCCGCCCAACCGACTGAGCCACCCAGGCGCCCCCAAGTGATACAGTGTTCTTAACAGTTCTCTAGTAAGAAGCAGAGACCATTTATTTCTCATGGGTTGATATTCCCTGTTAAGCAGATGATATTTCTTTTGGTTACAAATTAATTGTTAGACTGTCTTAACAGCAAGCACTAAAAAAATACCAGTAATATATTCATGAGGCTAATCACTTTGGAGCAGAGTCGAAGCAGTTTTTTAAGCTTGTGGCTCCCGCTCTTAGGAGCTGCCCGTGACTTAGTGCCTCAGAAATGAGGTTGCAGTTCAGACGGGAAAGGAGGCTCATCATTACAGTAAAGTGCTAGAAAATAGTTGCAGTTGAGCTGAAGGAAAAGAGGAAGCCTTGTCAGAGACGAATCTTCAGGTTGGGGTCTGTGGCTGAAACAACTGGTTGTCTTTTGACATCTGCTCTCCCTTTGCTCTTACAGCCACAGGGTTTGTAGCTGGGCCTGCCGTGCAACCAGCCGTGCACAGGTGATGGCATTGTAGCCAATGAGATATTAACAAGAGTGCCCCGTGCAACTTCTACATCGTGTCCCTGTGCACTTCCTCCCTCCCCTGCCTGCAGCGTGGTGGGAGGACTGGAGCTGGAGCTGGAGAAGCCACGGTTGAGCAACAAGCTGGAAGAGCCTGGGGTCCTGGCACCGGGGAACTGCCACACCCACGGGATTGCTTGGACTGACACTTGAGAAAGACACTTCCGTCTTGTTTCAGACACTGTCGTTTTAGGTCTGCCGATTACAAAAGCCAAAGGAACACACGGAATCAGGGAGTGTAGTCCTTCCTTTGATGCAGTCCTCAAGCCTTGTGGTCCAGTCCCAGATTCGATAACCTTTAGTACAGCCGAGCTTACTCATTTCCTCCTCATTGCCACCAGAGACTTCCACTGGGGAGGCATCTCTCCCCGGTCAGTCGTGGGTCGAGCTGAATCCTAGTCCACCCCCATATTTTTTTCTCCTGTTAATTTGGGAAAAACCCTCCCAGGGTTTTTGAAGGAGGGAGTAGGCTTAGAAGGTAAAAAATCTTTGGTATTGAGTGGATTTCACAGTCACTTCCAAGACTGATTTTTTCCCTCCCTGGGATCCCCAGAGCTTCCTTTAGTCTGCAGTAGAAAATACTGATCTCTAAAATCTCTAAGGTCTTTAAGGAAGATGCCTTGCTCCCAGTCTTGTCTTTCAAAGATTATTCTTCCTCTGCATGAGGTCTAGCATGGTGAAGAACCTAGTCCAGCTATTATTTAGTGGGGCACTGGGGGCATTAGAAATCACATTTATTTGCATCATATCTATGTGAGACAATCATATCGGTCTCATCGGTCTGATCTGAGAGCTTGTTTTTGTATTTAGATTTTAGTCCCCCTGCTCTGTTGTTTCATACAGCGGAGTGCAAGAAAGAAGGGCGCCGGTCAGGACTCAGAAGACTGGAGAGCTCATCCCGGGTGTGATGTTTGCAAGCATGGTTCTCTGATCCTCAGATTTCCCAGTCCGATTGGGAATGTACTACTTTCCCTGAGTGCCTCAGTATACATACTCTGTGATGAACCCTTAGGTACAGGGAGATAATGAGGATGAAAGTGCTTTAAAACCCATTAAGTCCTATATTACTGTAAGTTAGGACAAGTCTCCATGAATTTGCTCTGGCAGGCCTCTGGTAAAGGTGTTTTGTTAATTCTCAACCACATATGTGAACTTGGATCACATTTCTGCAGACGCTCTAAGCAAATCTCTCAATAATTTATACATGTTTACACTCTTCCCTAGGTAATCCCCTCCCTCCTGGTCCCCTCCAAACAGGAACCTAGATAATTTCTTTAGGTTGCTTCTTAGTTTTGTCTATAGAAGATGATCTTACAGACCCAGGTCTTAAGAAGTATAGACGTTAATCCAGTGGCACATAAGGATATTCTAGTCATTTCTAAAGTTAAATATAGTTACTCTCCTTTGAAGGCAAACTTCTCTTCTTTTTGGACAAAGGGATCAGTGTTGGTTGCTTCTTCCTCTCTGCATCCTCACTTTCTGTTTTCCTCTTTTATAGCATTTTGTTACCCAGTATTGTCACTGTGGGTTCAGTGGAGAGTAACCATTGTCAACCTTTGCCCTCCAGTACTCAGCACCATGGCAGGCATATAGTAGTTTCTCATGACATATATGTTGAATGAATGAATGAATAAATGAATGAATGAAGTTTTATTGCTTACTTGGGGCAGTCAGGACAAAATACAGATTAGCCTTTGGATTGACTGGTGACTCAGTGACACTGGGTCAGTCTCACCCACATCACTGAAACCAAGACCTCAGAGTTTTTCTAGTGTGATAGGATAGGCATACGGATTAGAGAGAAAAGTAAATGAAATAAGTTACTGACCTCAGAGCAGGAAACGTAGCATGGAAAACAGAGGCACGCGGCTGTGGAAAAGTCGTTTGGGAGCTTGAAACGGGTCTGGTGCTGTGTCAGGCTCGCTGCTGCTGCTCTGGGAAATATCTTGTTCAGAACCATACGCTTCAGGCTCTGTAAATAAATCACTATGGATTATTTATTCCTGCTGTGTCTTTAGGCTTTTTTTTTTTTCTTGCCACCATATAGGAAGAGCAGACTCTTTTAGAATATTCGTAGCTTTCTCAAATGTTTTAACAAGCGTTCATCTCAGAAGCATTTTTTTTTTTTAACTAGACAAAACTTTGGATGTCTTGTCTATCATAAATTGCTTTGGGGATAATAATGTTTTTCTGTAACTTCCTTTATTTGATGACTTTTCACAGTAAGTAGACAAAATGTTTAGGTGTCAAATTATAAAAGAAAAGACTCCTCTCAAGCGGGGCTCTCACTGGGTACATAAAAGTGGACAATCAAGGGAAACTTACATTAAGGATAATGTTCTAGTAGAACCAGAGAAGACGGGCTTTTGGCTATTTTAATTTTTCTCTCCCCTGCCCCAAGTTCAACAATGTCACCAGGTTGAAAAACACATGCAGAGAGAGAGATTAATCATTAGTAAAAACACACCCTTCAGCCCCTCCCCTGGCCTTCTGAAATTTGAGTGAGTAAAAAATATGTAACATTTAATCAGAGTGGTTGATTTTTTTCCATTAATGTACAATCCCCCTTTCCTTTCTCTGATGCCTTTTGAAGGGGGAAAAGGTGATTTTTGGCTCCCCTCATGTCTAGTCAACCTTTATCCTCTCCCTCTCCCTTTCCAATCTCTAGGGTGTATTTTGGAGAAAAATCCACCCCCACGCACTGTTCTGGCATTCGTTATTTTCTTTACTTTTAGATACCGTTGGTTTCAGAAACCCATCTCATCATATGACTCAGTTCTGTTAGAAAGGACTGTACCCTGTCTTTTTTTTTTTTTTAATTTTTTTTTTCAACGTTTATTTATTTTTGGGACAGAGAGAGACAGAGCATGAATGGGGGAGGGGCAGAGAGAGAGGGAGACACAGAATCGGAAACAGGCTCCAGGCTCCGAGCCATCAGCCCAGAGCCCGACGCGGGGCTCGAACTCACGGACCTCGAGATCGTGACCTGGCTGAAGTCGGACGCTTAACCGACTGCGCCACCCAGGCGCCCCTACCCTGTCTTTTTAGATCTTTTTTCAGGCCTCACACAACAAGCTTCCAGTGTAAGTGAGGGGTGTTTTCCTGTGCCAGCTTTTCAGTAGTTGGTTGCCTCGATTGGGTAAATGTATTTATTCTAACAAGGGTATGCAAGTCGTTTTTATCCCCCCCTCCTGACTCCCTCCTTTCTTCCTTCTTTTCTTTCTTTTTCTTTCCCTTTCTTTCTGTCTTCTTCCTTTCCTTCCTCAACTGCCCTCCCCTCTTCAGCTTCTCAGGACTCCAATTAGGTGCTAGAAATACAAAAACTGGTCAAAAAAAAAAAAATCCCAGCCTTCCAGGAACCCACAACTGTCCATATTCCCTAGCAGTGGGTGGATGTTCTAAGGGAGAGTGGAAAGGTGCTCAGGAAGGATGATCAGGGAAAGCCAAGGGTGGAGGTTGCCCACGGGAGGTAGGAGAACCTGAGTCTATAAAGAATTCTCTAAGCAGATTCTACAGGGTAGGATGGGAAAGATATTCCACGCGGAGGAAGCAGCCAACTCAAAGATAACAAGAAAATGAGATGTTTGGGAGAAATGCAAACTGTGATAAATACGCGGATTGGTTAGAGACGGAGCCCAGATGCTCTTGTGAGGGCTGCAGGGAGTTTGGACTTGAGACTGCAGGCATTGGAGCCATTGATTTTGTGAAGTGGAGAGACCTGCCCGGATGAGTGTTAAAACAGAAAGGGAAGAGAAGGGAGGGAACATAGGGAGGTATTGCAGTACTCCAGACAATATTACAAGGGCCTCCTCTAAGGCAAGGGGCAAAGGGTGGAAAGAAGGAGGTGAAACTAGGTGCATTTGGGGGTCCACTGGGCAGGACTTAATGGAGGCTTAGATGTGGGAGTGGAGAGAGCAAAAGCAGTCTCTGAGCTGAGCCAGTTTTCTGTCTTGTGACCTGATGCTTTCATTGATCTAGGTAGCACCCAAGGTGGAAGAGGTTTGGGGGAAGGAAAGGCGGTAAGTTCTTGGCACTAAGTCAGACTGTAGTATGGAGCTAACAAACCACCTTGCCAGTGGAAGCTGTTGCTACTAAGAAGAACCAGGAAACATAGTTAAATCACCAGATATTCTGATGGGTTGGTGGGGAGGCCGTTAGGCTGGAAGGGCACACAGCCAAAAGTGCCTTGTAGACTTCAAGTCAAGTAGGGAGCAAAGAATGATGACAAATTCAGTCTTCAAATGTAAGGAGATTTTCCAGGAAAGTGACAATGGTTTAGTTACAAAAATGTTTCTAATACAGCTAAATGCTTCTGGTACTGCTATGCAAAACTCTGACAGAAAACCACTGAAAATGACAAATCAAGAGCTGACTGGAAGAGAAAATTATAAAATTACACGTATAGCTCGTACTTGCATCTGGATGAAAGTATTGACTGGGAGGATGGAGTTAAAACAATGAGGATAAATTTTACAAATATATCTCTAACATATATATAACATATAACATACATTTCCTAGTCTTCCTGGAAGACTAGGAAACTTTACCTACTTTCTCTAAATGAAAAATATTGTGCATTCTGTGCCTCCTTTTTCTCCTGCAGTTTCAATCGCTGGCAAATAGCTCAGCCATATTGTCTTTGAACTTCATTTCAGCAGTAAAGAGAGCTCCTCATTTACAAATCACTTTGTGATTACTGAAGCTACAGAAACATTAACTATCTTTGCTTCATGGCCACTAGCTGAGGACCCTCAAGCCACCCTTAAGAAGCTGGGAAGAATTTGGGGACCCCGGGGTGGCTCAGTTGGCTGAGCCTCTGACTTCGGCTTGCGTCATGATCTCACCGCTCCTGAGTTCAAGCCCTGCATCCGGCTCTCTGCTCTCAGCACAGAGCCCGCTTGGATCCACTGTCTCCCTCTCTCTGCCCCCCACCCCTCTCAAAAATAAATAAACATTAAAAAAAAAAAGAAGCTGGGAAGAATTTTAGATTTTAGCACTTCCAAGGCTGCATTCGGGCCAGAGCAATTATCTGACTAATTTGGCCTCTCTCCAGAGGACTGGTTACCAAGTTGCACTGGGTTCACGCTGAGCCAGCAGTCCTTTCAGGAGGGTTTTCACTAGTGTTTATCTGCATGTGTGGCATTCCTGTTCAGAGGTTGTTTTTCTGAGCTGGTTAGTTTAGCCAGATTATAAATTGACTTCGTTGTGAACAGAAACCTGTTTACAATGCGGATCCCTCAAGCCACTTTGCTGCTTAAATTCCCAGATTATTCAATATATTTTTTTCTGGACTTACCCAAGAAAAAGTCACATCTATAGAATCTTTTCCCGTTTAGATTTCATGTTGTAAAGTGACAATGTAGACTACTTGGAAATCTTTGAAAAGTGGAAATTTCCTCCTAGGAATTCATCAGTGGGTTACATATTACCAGCACTCATTTTAATCGATCTATAAATAGAGAAAATAAGAAGTACGAAAAATTCGTTCACAAACCCAAGAGAAGTAGATGTATTTGAATTATGATTCTGAGTCTTGTTAATTTAGGCAAGATTTCTAAAGTTTATGCTCACAAAATTTGTGTTTTTAGTTCACAGACCTCCTTTTACATTAAACATTAATCTGTATTAAATATTACTTCATCATGGAGACCCTGATGATTTTTTTTTTTTTGGCAAACATAGATGCAAGGTTTATTTCTTAGACTATGTTATTAATTTTGTGTCATCACAGAAGGTAGCCCAGTTTTATTTTGAGATTGGTTTATTTTCCCTGGACATTTGGGATGGATAGCTCAGCATAACAAATTATTCTATATGCTCTAGTTTCAAGCGTTTAAAGTGGAATCCAAGTTTTAGCATCAGGAACCAATTAAATGATAGTTAGATCTGACTGAAAAATTAATGGTCCAGAACAGAAACTGTGTAGTTTTTTTTTCTTTTAGTTTTTTTTTCAGTATTTCTGTTTTAAATAAAAATCTGGATGCTTCCCAGTAAAATACAAAGCGTTATTTTTTTTTTTAAACCAATTGAATATAAATGGAGCCACACTTGGGCTTAAAAATCACTTAATGATGATTACATTCTTAGTCTGCTATTCAATACAAGGTGTTTATCAGCCTTCATGGGCTGTTAAAGACTTTGGCTACGAAACACAAAGCACTGAAGGGCATTGAAGGATTGAAATGCTACTGTGGCTCTTTATGGTGAGTATGATTTGCTCTTTAAAAAATGATCATTCCGTAGTTATGTCATCTCGTGTGATTGTGGTAGCATTTGATTTTTGCCATAGAAATCAGTCAGACTCATTTTGTACAGATGATAAATAAATCAGGAGAGAAAAATGTTGGTGTTTGGCTCGCTAATCTAAAACTTGTTAATGTGTCTTGAGAGAACATGGTGGCCTTAGATTATATGCTAGAGGAGGGGTTTAGGCTTGAACATTTGGCTGCCTCTTCAAGCAGCCTACACGGAAAGCCAGTACAGTACCTTTAATCTGGCTCTAATTCAAACCAATCAGCAATCACTTAGCCCGCCGTCCTTACTCTGTCAGTCTTTTTGCCAAAAAAGATTTCATGGGTAGCCGTATCAGAAGCATTTTTGTAATTAAATTATTGTCGCTTTACTGGAAAATCTCCTTACATTTGCAAAGGCTAACTTTGTTCTCATTCCCCTCACCCCTTACTTGACTTGTCGTCTACGAAGGCACTTTTGGCTGTGGGTCTTACCAGTCTAATGGCCTCCTCACCGCAATATTCATTTTGGTTGGGTTACTCTAGCCATCATTTTCCAGAGACAGTCAAAATCCTTCAATGATGACAGAAGTCATTTGATCGCGGGGAACAAGAAACAAAAAGAGCAACAATAATTTCTTTAGAACCTTCTTGTGGGTTTTTAAGAAAAGACATTCTTCGATAAAAATACAGCCTGTATTTCTCGCTTGAGATACATCATTTTAACATTTTTCCTGAGGGAATGAATTGAAGGAGCACGCTCACCATATGAAAAGCACCCTTTCCCGGACTGCTTTTCCCTTCTCTGAGTTCTGATGTAGCTTCTCACTTCTCACAGGTAGGGTTGGAATTATGTGCTGACGTACTGTCCCTTCCACAACATCTTAACTTCTTTGGGGGCTGTGGCATTGGTGATATTTTCTATGCTTGTTAGTGAGTGGATGAAGAGACTCATTCTGGTCCCTGACTCCATGCTCGCAGATGCATTCCTCCCCCTTCCTCAGCTCTGCTCCTTGCCTCAGAGAAGCTGATCCCAGCCGGCTGCATTTCTCAGGCTCCCACACAATTATCTGGGGTTGGGCAATGGGAGACAGTCGGGAGAGACCTAAGGGCAGGAGAAAGGGAGCAACGAAGGTATTTCTCTGCTCCATTTGCATTGGGTAGCTGCACGACCATTCTGACTCTAGCCGGTGCCAGCTTCTTTTGGGTGATATCATTCTCTGGGTTCTGATAATACCGCCTCCATCTTTTGCTTCCCCAGCATAAGGGGTGGCCTCCTGCTTTCCCTAATTTCTGGGTTGCTTTCCTTTCTCCAGGTTGGGTTCTCGGTTCTCGGCAGTTTCATTACCTGGGTAACCAATACCTTGTGTTAAATTCCCTCTGTTTTCAGTATTTACAGTGTGTTCAGTACTCTGCTGGGATGCAAAGATGAAATTATACTTCCAGACCTCACAGCGGCTTAATAAAGAAGGAATTGCCGTGTATTCTGGAGGTACGTGGTTGCCTGGGAGCTTTGCTCATATGGCAGGCTCTAAAGTAGGCCATCACTGAAGGGAGCCAGAGGTTCATCTGGGGATCTGATTGTCCCCACTTTCTGAAAATGCCCAATCCTTAAATGTTGCTGTGCTATCCTTGCTTTTGTCCTACTTGGAATTATTTCAGCACTTTATGGTATAATCTTCCTCCCTGGTGGGAAGGGGTCCCCAGCCTACCTCGGTAATTATGCAGAATAGGAGCAGAAACCTAGTTCTCAGATAAACTGATGGCAGCTCTAATTTATAGGAAAAAGACAGGGATTCTGACCTGTCTTCAGAAAAAAAGACCTGTTTCTGAAGGCAGGAAAGGTCTGGATCTGTTTTAATTGTGTGTGTTTATTTTATTTTATTTTATTTTATTTTTTTTAAGCTTATTTATTTTGAGGGAGACAGAGTGAATGAGGGAGGGGCGGAGAGAGAGGACGAGAAAGAATCTCAAGCAGGCTCTGCGCTGTCAGAACAGAGCCTGATGTAGAGCTCGAACCTATGAAACTATGAGATCATGACCTGAGCTGGAACCAAGAGTCAGATGCTTAACCGACTGAGCCACTCAGGTGCCCCAATTGTGTGTCTTTAAATTTTTACCATATTCTTATTAGGTAGCTACTGGGATAAGAAAATTGAGTGGCCCAATTCTCTGAGACAGCACCCTCAGATCCTGGCATTTAAAAATTCCTTGTACATTTTCACAATGAGCTGAAGATCAATTCAAACTTACACAGGTCTTTTTCTCCCTTTTCTCATCTTTATAACCCTTCTTTCATACTCCATAAGGTATGGGAAGGAAAGGAATCTGGTTGACATCAAATTATGAATGTTGGTTTAAGTTATTAACAAGCTTGCATTGCACATGCACAGCTAACCCACAAAAGCCAGTGGAGTTTCCAATGGGTTAGTTTCAAATCTACAAGAATGGGGATTTCAGCAAGAATCTCTGTGCCTATTTTCTCCTATAGGTTTGGCCATGCAGTCAGGCAATGGTCAAATGGTCAGCTGCTTAGTGCTGGGAAGGGAATCCTTTAATGTCTTGGCATGCATGAATTAGTAAAACATAAAATTTCGGTAGCAAGTGATGTTTACCATATAGTCTCTTGTGTAGTTAGGAGAGTAAAATGCTTTTGGAGGAGAAAACTGGTATCTGCATTAGTTTAATTGGGCTACATAATAGAAAATGTACCTAACTGAACTAAGTACTTTTTTCCACAAGAATTCCAGAACTTAGAGATAGAAAGGATCTTAAGAACCTTCCGATCTGATGTTTTTATTTTGCACATGAGAAAACTCAGGCTCAGACAGGTGAAGAATCACCGGCTAGTAGCAAAATGGAGATTAAAATCTGGGATGGTTTTTGTCTTGGTACCTTTCAACAAAACTTAATAACTGTCGGTTTACACATTTTAGTTCTCAAGCCTGATTTTCTTTATTGTCTCTTGAGCTTAAACCTATTAGATCTGGCCCAGGTACATCATGGAAGATAGTCAAAATTGCATGGTGCATATAGAGTTTGAAGATCTATTACAGAGCATGGATGCACTTGATAGAGGAAGGAAGGAGGTGCCTGGGCGTCTCAGTTGGTTAAGTGGCCAACTCAGATTTCAGCTCAGGTCACCATCTCATGGTTGGTGACTTCAAGCCCTTCATCAGGCTCTGTGCTCACAGGGCAGAGCCTGCTTTGGATCCTCTGTTTCCTTCTCTCTGCTCCTGCCTACCTGCTTCTCTCTATCAAAAATAAATAAATGTTAAAATTAAAAAAAAAAAAAAAAGGAGGAAGGAGGGAAGAAGTACACAGGCAATGTGGAGCAGTTGTGAGTCCCGGCTGTTTGCCAGACATGAAAAGACTACTTTAGGTGGCGCTGAGATGGTATTGTACGATCAACGAAGGTAGAGTGTACCCAAGATGGGAGACGCTGGACAGCATGTAAATGAAAAAAGATTGTTCTGAAGGAATATGGCTGCATTTAGTAGGAATAACTGAAGCAAACAACGGCCACAGTTGTTGTGCCTCTTCTTGCCAAATAGTAATTTAGTTGCTAAGGAAGTAGAGTAACTCTTAGGTGGTTAAAACACCCTACTCTGCACACCTTCTGTAGGACTTACTTATAACAGTAGTTTGTAATTATTCATATTTAAATATTTTACTCTCTTTAGAGAAAGGTAGTTTCTTATATGTATAAGGAAATGAACAACTATTTGAGATAGAAACTATTGCCATTGTTTTGGAGTATTTTTTTTTCACACTAAAAAAAGTCAAGAACATTACCTCACTGTATACTGAACTCTTTAGGGTTAAATTTCCCCACGTCTTTCTATGCTATAGTCCTCAACTGGGTATTCTATTCACATTAAATAAAAGTTCTTTGCTGAAAATAAATGTGATGCTGGAACGGGTTTCGATATCTACTGACCTTACTTGGATTTTGGAGGGTGAGTTGGCTGTGCAAGATTCAACATGTCTTTATCCTTGTCTTGAGACATTAATTACTCATTACATTTTTTAATTTTTTTTTCAACGTTTTTTATTTATTTTTGGGACAGAGAGAGACAGAGCATGAACGGGGGAGGGGCAGAGAGAGAGAGGGAGACACAGAATCGGAAACAGGCTCCAGGCTCCGAGCCATCAGCCCAGAGCCCGACACGGGGCTCGAACTCACGGACCTCGAGATCGTGACCTGGCTGAAGTCGGACGCTTAACCGACTGCGCCACCCAGGCGCCCTCATTACATTTTTTAAAATCTGTTTTTGCTATGTTTTAAAAATCCAAAGAGAAAGGTATTTGAAAAGTGAAAAATTGGTGGAAATGCCTGAAAGTGTCTTTAAACTTAAAACTACGGAGAACCAAGTAAGAAAGGTACAATGCAAAAGTTTTGGTCTCTATTTCAACTGGTTATAACTAGATCAAATTGAAATTGGGTATTCCAAGTTTCATCCTGAAGCAAATTTCTATCGTTGAGTTATAAGCCCCTGAAAAACGGGGTTTATGAGGAAAATGTTGAAAGACTCTCAACTTTAGGACAATGTACAGTTATAATTTTACAGGCATTAGGCACCTAAAATAACGTTGTGTGAAGATTACTCTGGGATTTGTCCCCCATTTTGTAGAAAATGTTTAATGTTGAACTATATTTTATGCACACAAAAAGACTTATTTCATAAGACAAGGAGCTCAAGGATTTCCATTCCAATATTCAACAACACTATTTCTAAAGGGCCCTCTCCTTCGACTCTCATAATTGAGTGATCTTAAGTGATATTTAAAAGAAAATATTCTGCTAAACTTATATGTAAAGATGATATGCGGCAGAGCAATTTAAAATTTTCTAGTGGATTGTATTCCAGCTGGGTATTTGGCAAGTCACGGAGCTGAATTGATGGATCAGAATAATGTCTTCATATTCTGTTCTATCGCGTCAAAGGAAATGAGTTTTTATTTTTGTTTGTGTAGAGCAATAGCTGAAGTGCTCATATTTGAGTGCACAGTGTAATAATAATAAAAAAAAATTTGTCTAATGGAAAATCTCGAGTACTGGGCCGTCGTTGCCTGTCTTCTTTGCTAATTCATTTTCTTTCTCCTTAAATGTAGATAAACCCAAGTCCTCAACCCGATATTCTCTTTTCTCTCCATACTCTCCTACATTTATATTTCCAGTCTCGTCTCCATCTCCAACTATAGACGCCTTTCTTCTCTCTCTAGTCTTTATTTGGATGGATTGGGAGCATTTTAGAATTTTAGAATTCACCTTGTTTGAAACCTAACCCATCAGTCTGTCCCTCAAGTTTAACATATATATTAATGGCACTACCATTCCCAGTCACCCAAAAGGAAACCCCACCATCTTCCTTGAAAACCTCCTTTTATTCTTGCCTGACCCACAACACCTCATTCTGCCAATTAAATCAGTTCTCACATCTGTGGATCTATAATAAATCCACACTGTTTTTTTTCTCTCTTCCACTGCCTGTATTCTCGTTTGGAAACTCACTGCTTCTTGCCTAGACTATTATAATGGCCTCTTCAACTCCAGTCTTCCCTCCTACTTTGCAGGCAGATGAATCTCATGCTCACATCATCTTGGTGAATTAGGTGCCAACTACTGAGTCTGTTACCACAGGCCAGGTCATTAAAATTGCCCCAACTTATTCTGGCTTTACCTTTACATTTACCAGTTAAAATGGAATATTTCTCATGTCTGTGCTTTCCTGATCTCATGCTTTGGTTCCTGTTCTGTCCTCAGTGTGAAGAAACCTCCCTCCAACTTACTCAATTCCATGCCAGATGCTGCTTCCTTCATGGAACCTTTTACAGTTTCTTCCAACTGAATGGAAGAGAATCATCCTTTCTTGGCTCCCTATTGGCCTTAGAACTTCATGCCATATTTCATTTGGTATTAAAGTTATTTTTCAACTAATTTTGGTCTTTTTGCTAGGTTTTGTATCTTTTGAAAAGCCCACTCAGGTTTGATGGGTATATAAGTAATATTTTATACTTATATATATAATAGTCTTCTTAAGTTAACTCCAAAACAGAAGGTTCTCTGGAAATTTTTATGAGTGAACTTTCTTCCACCTTAACCCAAGGTACTAGAGTTCCTTCTTCATACATTTTGTTCCTGGGCCTGTGGCCTTCCCTTGTCTATTTCTTTTTGCACAGAAAAGGCCACAGGCTCAAGAACATATGAGGCATATCTTGGGTTGATCCTTATTATTAAGATTCCATACATATATATGCGTTTCTTACTTGCTAATGTTTATTTGTAACCCGTGATCAATACTCGTGGCACTTTTGTGGTCATTTGTGGACTTGCAGACAGTGACAAAAGACTTGATTTACTCTATATGCATGTTTCCAGTTGCATTTGAACAAAGAGACACTCTGCCTTCTTGTTTCAGCTCTCATACTATAAACAAATATCCTTTCGCATCTATTTGGTGTCACATTTTTGTATTTTTTGCTGGTGATTTCACTGCTTAAAATGACCCTTATGCATAGGGCCGAAGGGCTGTCCAGTTTACTAAGTGAACCAAGGCTGTGATGTGCCTTACGGAGAAAATACATTTGATAAGCTTCACTCAGATATGAGGTATAGTGCTCTTGGTCATGAATTCAATGGTAATAAATCAAAAATATATATTAAGATGTGTTTAAACAGAAACACGCAGAAAGCAAGGTTTATGTATTGATTAACTGACAAAAATGTTGTGGCCAGAGGCTCACATGGACCTAAACTTATATTTCCTCTAGGAGCAGTGGTTCAGTGTTTGCTGATTGACTGTTTGGAGCAATTTTCTAGAGTACAACTATTGTGAGCCAGGAGAATGAACTTGTATATACATGTGGTTCTGTCATAAGTCAACAATATAAATTATTTAATGCCTTTTCATTGATTAATCAGATTCTAAATAGCCCTTTCTCCATATTTCCCTTTAATCTCTGACCCTTGGGGTTTTCTGACTCTTTTCCTAACATCTCTCAAATCACATTAGAGCCATCTCTCCTAGCACCTTGGCAAATGAGGAAGCGAGATTCTTTCTTTCTGAAGATCAGTCTTTGATGAACAACAAAGGGATCTTAGACTCTTTGTGAGTCAAATTCCCATGGTCTATCTACTGGAAGACTCTTCTAGCTTTTATCTCTCATTTTGTTTTACATGGAGGCCCTCATCAGCTTCATATTCCTCCTCTTCCTCCTTTCTATCCTTTAAATCTACTGCTTCTCTCATCCATATTATCTTCACAAACCATCCTGTCTCTTGTCTCCTAATTTCTCATGTGTTCTTAACATGTATTTGTAAGTTTTTTTTCCCTTTTTCTCACTCAATCCCTTTCTCAAAACTCTCACACTTCTGGGAATTTAGTTCACACAGGTCATATGACAATCACAATTCATACTTCCTAGTCTCATTATCATGTATACAGGCATATAGTAAAATATGCATTTATAGTCCATAAAATTTGCTTTGAGATTTATCGAATGAAGGCTAAAGTAACATTTCCACATTGGGGGAATTTCTCCATTGTAAAGATGATCTCTGCATTGTATGTGTGGTGAGAGGCAGGTCTCCGAGGTGTCTGTTACACATTGATCAGAGAGGCAGGATCAATTCCGTAGCACCAACAGAGCACTAAACAGTTGCATGGTCAGAGCCTTCCCCAAACTTTCAAAATGGCTCATGAAAATGCGGGTCCTTATATTTATTACTTTGCTCTGAAAATACAGTCATACCATTCCATGTTCTGTGAGGAAATATTTGGCTGATCATCATGCTTCGGTTCTATATGAAAAAAAAAAAACGTTTGGAAGAAATAAAATCTTACTTAGTTTTCTTTCTTTTTTTCCTTCTCACCTGGAACACTGTCAGCTCATTGTTTCACATGGTGCGTGTCATCGGAAGGATGTAATTACAACGGGGAAGGCTTAGAATGGACAAGAGTTGTGGACTGAGTCTTCTAATCCTTTCCCTACAAACTGCCACTCGCTCGGCCATCAGCAGAGAAATAATTGAGCTGTTACCACTCCTACGACCACCACTATTAATGACAAGAGCCGCTGCCACTATGATCGACTGCGCACCGTACCAGTTCCAGTTGTTTTATAGACAAACTCTCCTTTAGTCATCATAAAACATTGTCTGTTAAGTGTTATTCTTGTTGTTTTACAGAAACGAAGAAGCTGAGACACAGAGAAGTTTAGTGCCTGGAGACAGTGCCACCACTGGTCAGTCGCAGAACCAGGATTCAAACTTTGGTCCGTTGCACTCCACACATTAGCTGTTATGTGTTTCTTTCTCCCATGGGATGTGGAATATGGTTGTACGCTGATCATCTCCTGCTGCTGTGCCAGCCCTTTGAAGCTTAAATGAGGTGGCGAGGCTCAAACCCAAACAAAGGCCACCCATAGCGTGAGGCCGGAGACATGGTCAGCTCCAGCAGGAGCGCAGTTTTCTTACTGCTTTTCCACCTCTGCTTCCACATCTCTGCTTCTCATCTCCAACTTCTCCATTTCTTCTTTATTCTGTCCTTTCTGGACACCTGTGTCCTTTTAGCTTTGAGTTAAGCAATAGTTGAGCAAGTGCTAGGTAAGCTAATGGTTGAACAGGTGGGACCTGCAGTATTTTACATGTGGATCTTTTTCTGAGAGGCTGGCTTTCTTGCTCCTCCTTAGGCTTTTGCTGCATAAGAGAGAAGGGTCTGGATGCAAGCAGGCTTTTACACCCACGCTTCACCAAGGAGGGCTCTCTCAGATATCCTATCTTGCCCCAACCTTTCTTGTAAGCAACCACTCAAGGCAATGGAAAAGTGCTAGAGAATGAATGTATACTCTCCTTGGGTCCGGAGCTCCCAAGAAGGCTCCCAGTTGACTAAATTGTCGATTTGGTGCACCATTGGCCTTTAAGAATTTGTACAAATTTTAGTTTTCTTCTTATCCACTTTTATGATGGCAGATTCTTTCTTCCTCATGTACTGTGCCAAACAAAAGATGAAACAGTTCATGTATCCCATTTCTCTTCAAAAGGGCTTATCACTCTTTCAAATTTAGTTCATCTGATTGTCTAGTGACTTTGTAACGTTAGGTCTCTGCTGGGTTCAGGAAGAGTTATGGTTTCATTTTCTTGTTGCTAGAGAAGAGGTAATCTCTTGTGGCCTTTGCAGTGCTAAGAGGAACAGAACTTCATGTCTCATGATTTTTAGTAGTTGAGTATAGACTAGGAGTTAACTTTCTTAGCAAACATAAAGTGTTAAAAAAAATAGAGATTCTTAACACCGTTGTTTTAATATTGGTTTGTATTGGGAGGTTGTAATTGATGCCTAATTCCAGGAGTGATGGAGTGTAAAGCATGTCCTTACAGTAATAAAACAGTTTTGTTGTAATGTTTTCCTTTAAAATCAAAGACCATGTCTAGAACCTATGGTAACTTTTCTCAAGTCAAAGAAAATTAAGCCTATTAATGTTAGGGAGGGTTTGATATATTGCCACTGACGTTTATTTTACACTTCCAATTCATTTTATCTTAAAATTTTTTTTTAACGTTTATTCATTTTTGAGAGACAGAGAGAGACAGAGCATGAGTGGGGGAGGGGAAGAGAGAGGGAGACACAGAATCTGAAGCAGGTTCCAGGCTCCGAGCTGTCAGCACAGAGTCCAACATGGGGCTCGAACTCACGAACCGCGAGATCATGTCCTGAGCCGGAGTCGGATGCTTAACCGACTGAGCCAACTAGGCACCTCTCATTTTATCTTTTAAAGTTTTTTTAATGTTTACTTATTTATTTATTGAAAAGAGAGAGAGAGAGAGAGAGAGAGACCCGAAGCAGGCTCCATGCTCAGTGTAGAGCCTGATGCAGGGCTTGAGCCCACAACCATGAGGTCATGGCCTGAGCTGAAATCAAGAGTCTGATGCTTAACTGACTGAGCCACCCAGGAGCTCCAATTCCAATCCATTTCAGTGTGAGAGGAAATACTTGCAGTTGGGGCAGAACTTACTGCTGAAGTGATATTCAGTGATGAACTGTGATGCTCATATGAGAGCAGGGATTTCTCCTGAATGCTTGCATTTGGTTCCCTACTTCCCTGTGGGTAAGAGAATATGGTTCACTGTGGTAAGCTGAAAAATGGCCCCGGAAGGATACTTACGTCCTAAGCCCTGGAACCTATGAATGTTACTTTTTTGGAAAATAGTTTTGTAGATGTGATTAGTTAAGGATTTTGAGATGAGGAAATTATCCTGAATTTTCTGAGGGGACCCTAAGTGCCATCAGAAATGTCCTTCTGAGAGAATTGGAGGGAGATTAGACATGCAGAAGAGAAGGTGACATGAAGGTTGAGGTTGAGCTTGGACCGATGGAGCATTCCACAGGATTTCCAGGACTTCCAGAAGCCATAAAAGGCAAGGGGCAGATTCTTCCCTGGAACCTACAGAGGGAGTGTGACCTCGCTGACACCTTGATTTTGGCCCAGTGAAACTAATGTCAGACTTTTGGTTTCCCAAACTGTAAGAGAATAAACTTCTGTTGTTTTAAGCCACCAAGTTTGTATTAATTTCTGACAGAAACCGTAGGAAACTAATACATGTATCTTGTTTTGAAAAATTTTAACTTGTTCCCATCTTCCTATTTGAAATGTCATTTGATAAAAGTCAGTTGCAGGGAGTGTGTATTTACTCCGAGTTCACTGTTTTTGTAGCTTTAACTTAGTTTAATTTTTACTGATAAAGGAAAAAGGAAAATTATACTCAGCCTAGGGTGGCATCACACACAATACAGATTACTTGTGTAAATGATTGGTTGATAGATTTTTGGCTGTTTCTCATTCATCTTGATTTGCAGTCATACTCGTGGTGATATATTTATATATTTGGGTCCCCGGACAAAAATGACTCCAAGGTCTTTTCCTATCCACTGCTGACTTTCAAACAATTTGATATTCCTTCTGGGCTGTTTTGAGCTTCACCGCAGGTGCAGAATTGAGCCTTGTTCACATTTTGTTCATTGGAAGAGGTGTCTTCCAATCGGTTCAGAAGTTCCATTCTTGGAGACGGAAGACAAAAGTATCTGATTTTTCAGAAAGTCCAGAAAAAAAAAAAAGAATAAATGGAAATATCCAGAAGTGTATTAACGTTTTGCTTAAGAACATAATGGATTTATTATTATTTTTTATTCTTCCAGACTTATATATGTCCCCACCATAATTTCTATCCCTTTTACCTTTATTTATTTATTTAGTACATAATGTTTGTTTTCTCCCACACTATATACACTAATTTACATTGTATCTGTCATTTATCATTATACTATACTATAAGAGAGCAGGGTCTTGTATTTCAAGTACGTAAACTAGTGTCTGGGACATATTGGGCATGCAATAAATATTAGTGTAGTGAATGGAGAAATAAAACCTATTGAGGTCATCATTAGTTTCATCCCAGGTAGGTGTGAGTTGTGATAAATGCTAACCTCTTTTGAGAATTTCAGAAAGAATGGAAAAATACTTGCTTCAATTGCCTGTTTTAGAGTTTAAACATTCTGCTTGCTCTCATTTTTTCCTGATAAACTAAAACACTTAGAAAAATTTAATTGCCTATAGGATCCCTGTGATCGGACCCTCGGCTGCCTCTCTGCTGCCCTTTCCAACCACTCGTGCTGCACCTCACTAGGCTTCAGCCACCGCAGGCTTCGTTCTGATCCTTTTTCTCATCTTAGGGCGTTTGCCCTTATCCTTCCCTTTGCTTTGATCCCAGATGTTCTCTCTCCAGATGTCTCATGGCTGGCCCCATCACGTCATTTGGCCTCAGGTCAGATATCACTTCTTCAGAGAAGACTTCCACGATCCTTTAAGCCAATGGTTCTCGACTGGAGGTGATCTTGTCCCTCATGGGACATTGGGCAATGCCTGGATACAATTTTGTCACAGCTGGGGAGGAAGGGTTATGCTGTCAGCATCTAATGGGTAGAGGCGAGAAATGTCACTAAATATCCTACAATGTACATTACAACACCCCACCCAACAAAGACTGGGAAACCCCCAAAGCAGCCCCCTCTCTAACACTTGTCACTGCCTAGCCTGCAGTGTTTTACTTCCTCATCATACTTGTTAAGAACCAAAATTACTTTTTAAAATTTATCTGTTTACTTATTTTACTATCTCTCTAACCACCAGAATGTAAGTTCTAGGAAAGCAAGGTCCTTGTTTATCTTATTCGTGTAATATCCCCAGTGCCTGGAACTGGCACCTAGTGACTTGCATTCTTTTCTGGCATAGATGAATAAACAAATAATCACAAACTGACCATTCTCTCCCCCTCCCCAATCTCCCCCACCCCAACATTATTGGTGTAGCTCAGCTAGCTGTCTTTCTGTTTTGACTAAAATTTTGAGATGGTCTTACTTTTCAGCATGAGCCCCCTTTGCCTATAATTTTTAAACTATTTTCACAAACATCTGTATAAGTCACAGAACCTAAAAGTAGAGTATTTGGATTCAAGCAGGCCTTTCTCACTTATCAGGCCTGTGAGAATCTACTTGAAGAAGTTACTTTATTAGCTCTTGGAGAAGTTATTTTATCTTTGTGGTTTTGGGTTTCCAAATCCTTCAAGGGAAGATAATACCAGTGCCTCTTCAAAGAGTTACTTTGGAGACTAAGTAGATACATGACGTAGGAACTTAGGAAGCAGTCGGCACAGGAAGTACACATATATTTGCTGCTTGTTGTTGTTGTTGTTGTTGTTATTATTATTATTTGATTGCTCATTATCAGACAAACATAGCATAAAATTATCCCAACCATTTCAACTGTACAGTTTAATAGTATTAAGTACAATCACACTATTGTGCAGCTATTATAATTAAGTTTATCCTCTGGACCTGTATTTTATTTCTGCCAACTTCTCTCTGCGCGTGGCTCTTACTTTAGTCATTGTATTCAAAGACAGATCCTACCCTTGGATACAATCAGATTGCCTCTGATTCTCCGATGGTACGCACAATACATTTTATTGCTCGGGGGAATCTGCAAGCTTAAGGGTGTGTGTTAGTCCATTGTATTCATCAAGTTTCACGTGCATTTCGCTTCTCATAAGTGCTTTCCCAATAGCAACACAGGAACCTTAGCACCCGTTTTATTCCTGACCGTGTGCCTAACAAGCACATCTACTGTAAGTATGTGAGAAATTCTCGCCACCTTCAACTTGATGGTAACAAGTCACAGAAGATGAATATCTGGTTTTATAATCCTAAAATAGAGGCTTAATAGCAAGTCATGAAAGTAAAGATTTGATTATAGAGATTAGAAGAATTGAAATTGGGTTTTATAGCAATTGAGTAACTATTAAGAATACTTCAAACACCTTGAAAGAATCCTTAAAATACCAGGGTTTAAAACAAGATCTAGATATGGGCTAAGGATTTTTTCCAAGGGAAAAAAAATCCTACTCACTTAATTAAGCAACTTTTAAAAATTGTCAGTACAATTGTTTAAATATTGTCTCCCAGGGTTCTAAAAGAACAGATTACATGGGGAAATTAGTGCTAAGGGCTAAGAAGAAATGAAGGTGTTTTTCAACAATCATGTTTGGATTACATTCAAAATGCCAATTCTAATCACTCCACAATTTTAAAAAGGTTGATGGTCTATTAGTGACCTTTCTTGAAAGCTTTTCAAGAGGTTAGATTTGTTGGGAAACATTATTAAGTGAAGTTTTGCAATGCAAATTTTTTCACAGCCTTTATTCATGGAAATTTCTCCTGAAGTAATTGAGAGGTTAGGCATGTAGTTACCTGAACTAGAGTTTAAAAAATGAGTGTGTGCAGGCTGGCAAGCCATTCTGACACATTCAGGTGTGCTATAATCTCAGAACATGGGGGTGGCACGTAAGAAAAAAGCCTCATTAGGTAGGAACATGTATGTGGCTTCCGGTGGGGAGATGAATTGTCTGGTGGGAAAGAATGGAAATCCAATGGACACTACGCCCAGTGATACACAGCACTAGTGGCCAATCATGCCTGGAACCAAGGTCATCTGGGCCCAGGCCAGAGACACTTCCTCTCCCCCGCACTTCTCAGCAATTACCGGGACCCTGGGAGCCCAGGCTCTTGGAATTTACTGTCCGCTCGTCCCTTCTAGCCTGCAGCTGACTGGCTCTAGCCTGCCAAAGTTTCGGGATAACTCCCAACCTTGTGATGGGGCACGCACAGGAGAAAGTACCCTAGTCAACCTGCTTGAGACTTCCTGCGAGTATTTCCTCAGTTCACCTGCCTTGATCTGTGACAAAATTTCATGAGCTGAAAATCTGTCAGTG
Source organism: Prionailurus viverrinus (assembly GCF_022837055.1). NCBI lineage: Eukaryota > Metazoa > Chordata > Mammalia > Carnivora > Felidae > Prionailurus > Prionailurus viverrinus. The sequence goes on along the minus strand of NC_062564.1, from coordinate 113,075,752 downwards.
TTTCCATTTACTGAATTGCTATTTGATGGTTGTATAATCTAACCATTCCAAATTGCTCTCAACTGAAACTTGGCACGTGTGTTGACAACCCCAGGTGCAATTTTTTAATTGAAAATGGTTTGTGCGTTTTGATTCACATGTAAAAACAACAGTGTGCAATTCTCATGATTCAGATCTTTGGTATGATTCTTAAAGAATACTGTCAGTTATGAGCACATGGTACCACTGCTTTCCAAAGGCCAATAAATGTCATGGCTTGATGGCGGGTTAGGATCTGGGACAAATCTTCCAAAATGCGTTGTGGTTTATATTTCGGTTCAGCATTTCATAGGCAGATCTGAGACGCCAGCGGCATAGGGTTATGTGATGGGAAAATGAGGACTAGTTTATTGTCAAAATAGGGAAGAATGAAATGATAATAAGAATGTGAAATAGAGATAGCAAACTAGGAAGTCACATTTCTCAGCATTACTGCTGAGTATTTGTTTAAGGGCAGGCCTAGACAGAAATATGAAGTAAGAAAGTTTCCGTCTCAGCTCTCTTCTCCTTCCCCATTCCAACCTTTTATGTGTCCCTCTCCACTTTTTCCCACCTTCCCTTGTGTTCTATGTCCCCAGAGATGTCATGGCCAAGTCACTGGTATTAAAGAGTTTCTCATTTTAACTCTTTATGGAGGAAACGTTTTCAAGAATATGTTTGCTTTGTCACAGCACATATTCAACAAAGTCTTAGCCCCTAAAGATAAGACGAACCCTGCTTACGGTTACCAGTTTTTGAAAATGAAATTATCGTTGCAGTTTTTCTAGCTTCCAACCCCAATATAAGAGAAAAAGAGAGTCATGCAGTGTATAAAAGTCTATGAATTAACAGCATGGTTGAATTTTGCCCCGAAAACAGTATTATTAGACATCTAAAATGCAACTGTATATAGCATTTATAACTGTATATAGCAACTGTATGTAGCATTTATAAGCATAGAAGCTGCCAATTAAATAAATTATTTAAGATATTTTAAGCATATTTATAAACACTAGGTACCTTGTAATGAAATGTAATAGAAACAGACAAAAGAGTTTTTTGCTTAAAGTAATCTCGGACAGAATTTAGAGAATTTGGGATAGTGTCATGGATATTTTATGAGTCCAAAAAATGTCAACACGAATTCTATCTTCTCTATCTTCTCTCCCATGTCTTTGGAGTATGGACTATCTAAATGAACTGCTCGCTAGCAGAGAAAAATAAGACAGCTGATGAGATTCTCTACCAACAAAACCACCTGCCCCAAATAACTGAAGTGGTTGCTGTAGACAGGAAATAAAAATGTCTATGCAACAGTTTTCTTGGTAAGGCTGAAAGCTTCCTAAAGGGATTTTGTTTTTCCCAAAGATCTGTTAAAATTTCCTAAAAGATCAGTTAAAAATTATCACTCATGTAAAAGTTCCCATTTAAGAAAAGTCGTTCATTGGGATTAGTAAAATTTCTTTTACCGATTCAATTAATTGATAGCTAGATTCCCACTCACTGTGTTGTTCTAAAACAAATACTTTTAAAATGTCAATTAGATACGTATCTATATTTTATATTCAATCCATTCTGTCTTTAGTAAATAAAGCATAATTAAGATTCCATCAAGGTGGTAAATGGAGAAGTTTATCTATAGTCAATCTTATGTACCTAAGTACCTATGCCAGTTTATTTCCAGGTTCCTGTTGCATCATGCCTTTGGGAGACCATATCTTTAGATTTCATTTCATGTCTGCCTTAGTGAGTGTTTTCTGAGACAATATAATCTTGAGTTGCCACTTTGTAATGAGACTTCCTTTGGTCACTAGACCGTTCTCTAAAGTTGTTAAAGCCTGCAGATCTTAACTATAAAGCTGGCTGATGCAACTTAATTAAACCACAGCAAATTGAATTTTGGTGCTAAAACTGTGTTTTCAATTTATGAGTGTGCTTGTCTTTGAGTTATTTACCTTTCAAGGATGGTGGGTCACCCCTCCCATGACTGTCTGGCCATTTTTTTTTTTTTTTTTTTTAAATTTTTTTTTCAACGTTTTTATTTATTTTTGGGACAGAGAGAGACAGAGCATGAACGGGGGAGGGGCAGAGAGAGAGGGAGACACAGAATCGGAAACAGGCTCCAGGCTCTGAGCCATCAGCCCAGAGCCCGACGCGGGGCTCGAACTCACGGACCGCGAGATCGTGACCTGGCTGAAGTCGGACGCTTAACCGACTGCGCCACCCAGGCGCCCCCTGTCTGGCCATTTTTGATGAGTCAAATTTATTCTGGACTGGTACCCCCGAAGAAGAGTCTGGCTTCTCTGCATCCAGTGAAAAGTGAACGTGGTACTTAATTTAGGATACCATTTTTCTTTTTCTTTTTAAAATTTTTAAATGTTTATTTATTTTTGAGAGGGGGGGAGGGGCAGAGAGAGAGAGAGGGAGACATAGAACCTGAAACAGGCTTCAGGCTCCAGACTGTCAGCATAGAGTCCGACGTGGGGCTTGAACTCATGAACTGTGAGATCATGATGTGGGCCGAAGTCGGATGCTTAACCAACTGAACCACCCAGGCGCCCCTGGGATACCATTTTTCAATCAACCCAGGACGTTTCTAGTCTGTGTTTCTGCACGATTGATTGTGTGTGCACTTACATAATAAAACTTACTTTAGTATTACATATGTAAAAGACAATTATGCTTATTTCGCAAAATTTGTATAATCATGTGTATGGAACATTTGAAGTAGCTGTCCCTACACTCCTCCACTGATAATAATAATAATGGATGGCTGATTCTATAAGGAGTTTAAATTAACTTATTTTTCACATATTTGACATAAAGGACATAAAGGGGATTCTCTGTTAATTCTATCTATGGGAATTTATCACACTAGAGAGATTACAAGGGTTTGTGGGTGAGTTATATAGCTTAATCTATGCCATGGTATGCTGCAGTCATAAACTAAAAACTCTGTGTGCAAGCCCAAGGTCCAAGCAGACCTGGGTTTTAGCTTCCCTTTGCAGCAGCTAAAGGTTGTTGGAGTCGTGGTATCTAGGGGTCACCACAACTGCCATTCACAAGTAGGACAAGCAGGGGGTTATGTCACTCTTGAGAGAGGTGATCTTTGAGCCGTAAATCAGGAACTAGACTTGGGTGTTGGCTGCTCCAGGGCCACTGAAGAAATGACTCCGGTAGTGGTTGGGATTCCTCTCAATGGTAGCCAAAAATACTATCATTACCAGGCGCAGGTTTATTTGGCTAGATGCCACAATTACATGGCCAACAGTGATGCTTACAGTGGTGCATCAAAGGTACTCCGAGGAGGAAAAATGTCCTATTTTTCATAATTGCAAGAATGAGAAGAAGGATTGACCTTGAGTGATGGCACACTTACATGTTTGGAGTGTGAGGACTGCTGGAGGGTCAAGTAGGTATCCTAACTGATCTTTTCTCCTAGATCTGAGCAAACTCCAACGTGGACCTATTTAAGAGGATATGTCACATTGTTAAGACCTCTTTAAAATGGATCTTTATACTTGCCAAGGAAATGTTTCTTTCCAGCATGCCAAGAAAGATGATCCAGATTTTCTTAAAGTCTAGAGAAACTCCCCTGCCCTTTTGATAGTTTTGGAAGATGAATGAATTTCTTTATGTCTCCTGAATGTTTTTTGGTTTATAATCGAGACAATCCCCAGAACCTCTGGTGTCTTGTGGGCAACAGTAGATCTTGATTCTTTATTGTTTCATGCTAGAGGGCAGACATGCAGCCACATAAAGGGGTATCCTAGGTAGGGCAAGAAGCTGATTCTTTCAGTGATGTGTCTTTCTTGATGTTATCTTCTTTCATCTAATAACCAGATTTGGCAGATAGGCTAGGGTGGATTGAATTGCAGGTTTCTGTTGCTGTTTCTAAGGCTCTTCCATATGGACTAGAGACACGACTTCAAAGCTCTAGATCTTGTCAGATTTCCATCAAGGCTGCAGAACAAGTTTATAATGTTCAAAAATAAACTTTATGTCAGGAGAGTTTTAAACTTACACACAAATTGCAAAAATGGTGCAGAAAGTTCCCTTCTAGCCCATACCCTTTTTGCCTATTATTAATATCTTACATTAATATGATATACTTACTCTTTTCTTATTAAATTTTTTGAAAGCTTATTTATTTTTGAGAGACAGAGAGAGACAGAGTGTGAGTGGGGGAGGGGCAGAGAGAGAGGGAGACACAGAATCCGAAGCAGGTTCCAGGCCCTGAGCTGTCAGCACAGAGCCTGATGTGGAGCTTGAACTCAACGAACTGCAAGATGATGACATGAGCCAAAGTCGGACGCTTGAACTGACTGAACCACCTAGCCGTCCCTGGTATAGTTATTCTAATTAATGAACCAGTATTAATACAAGTTTGAACTAAATTCCACACTTTATTCAGATTTTCTTAGTTTTTACCTAATTGTCCCTGTTCCAGGATCACATCCAGGATACCATGTTACATTTAGTCATCAGGTCTCCTTAGACTCCTCTTGACTGGGACAGTTTTTCAGACTTTTCTTGTTTTCGATGACCTTGACAATTTTGGAGAATCCTGAAGTGCTGGTAAGATATTTTGTAGAATATCCCTCAATTGGGATTTGTCTGATGTTTTTCTTATGATTAGAACAGGACTATGGGTTTTGGGGGTGAAGACAACAGAGGGAAATTATCATTTTCCTTCTTTCTTTTTTAATGTTTATTTATTTTTGAGTGACAGAGAGTGAGTGGGGGAGGGGCAGAGAGAGACAGGGAGACACAGAATTCCAAGCAGACTCCAGGCTCCCTGTTGTCAGCACAGAGCCCCACTCCGGACTCAAACTCACAGACTGCAAGATCATGACCTGAGCCGAAGTTGGACGCTTAACCAACTGAGCCACCCAGGTGCCCCAGAAATCGTCATTTTCATCACATGATATCTAGGGTATATACTACCAACATGACTTACCACGGTTGATATTGACCTTGATCACTTGGTTTAGGTAGTGTTTGTCATGTTTCCTCACTGTAGAGTTAGTTACTCATTTTTTTTCTCCTTTCCATATAGTACTGGAGGAAGTCACTATTCACAGCCCATCTAGAGGAATTTATTACCACAAACTAAGAGAAATTATGAGGGTTTAAGGGTGAGTTATATAGCTTAATCCCTATCATGGTATGATGTAAAAATGGGGAGTTATGCTCTACTTCCTTGAGGGTATAGTATCTATATAAGTTATTTGGAATTTTACTGCATGGGCAATTTGTTCATTCTCCCTATTTATTTACCTGTTTACCTATTGAATCATTTATTTATAGACTCATGGATTTTTATTTTCATTTTAGGGTTATAATCCAGTACTACTTTATTTTGTTGCTTAAATTGTTCTAGTTTTGCCATCGGGAGCTCTTTCATTTGGTTCCTTTGTCCCTTTGATGTGCCCCTCTCTCTCTCTCTCTTTTCTTTTTTTTCTTTTGAGCACCTGCTTACTTTGGCACTATAAGATGCCCCAGAATCATATCTTATATTTTCTGCTCCAGTCCTAGAATTAGCCATTTCTCCATGGACTCCTTGTCAGAACAGTTTTCTTTTAATGTTTTTATTTACTTTTGGGAGAGAGAGAGAGACAGAGACAGAGACAGAGCACGATCAGGGGAGGAGCAGAGAGAGGGAGACACAGAATCCGAAGCAGGCTCCAGGCTCTGAGCTGCCAGCACAGAGACTGATGTAGGGCTCGAACTCATGAACTGAGAAATCATGACCTGAGCCACCCAGGTGCCCCTAAGAACAGTTTTTAAAGAACTGTTTTGCACTCTCTCTCTTTTTTTTAAATGTTTTATTTATATTTGAGATAGAGACAGAGCATGAGCAGGGGAGGTGCAGAGAGAGAGAGGGAGACACAGAATCTGAAGCAGTCTCCAGGCTCTGAGCTGTAGGCACAGAGCCCGATGCAGGGCTTGAACTCACAGACCGCAAGATCATGACCTGAGCCAAAGTCAGATGCTCAACTGACTGAGCCACCCAGGCGCCCCTGTTTTTCACTCTCTTTAAGTCATCCCCTGTGTTTGGTGTATGCGACGAGGTTTATGCTTTTTGCTTGGTTGACATTGAAATAGTTTTTTTTTTTAAATATAGAGAAGTTCAAACTTATATGAAGAGAGTAATGAATCCCCATTTAGACATAATCCAACTTCAACAATATCACGCTGTGGCCCATCTTACTTTATTTACGCCCTGATCCACTTCTTACATCCCAAATACCATATCATTTAATCTGTGAGTATTTCAGCAGTATTTCTAAATAATAATAACCTTAAAACATATGGCACAGAGAAAAGAAACTTAATAATAATTTGATTGGTGGTAGATTAAAAGTGGTAATGACCATTTGACCCTCCTTGATCAAGTGGTGAGGTCTGTGTCCCCTCCCCTTGTTTTGGGCAGTCTCTGTGGCTTCTATATGGCAGAATTGATGATGTGCCAGCTTTAGGGCCCAAGACCTAAGAGCTTCCATTTTCTGTCTCTTGAAACACTTTTTCTGGGAGCCTTGAATTTCACAGAAGAAATTCAACTACCTTGAGACAGCTGTGATGGAAAGACACGTGTAAGTACTCCAGTCAACAGACCCAGCTGAGCCCAGCCTTCTAGCCCTCTCTGCCAAGGCACCAGACATGTGAGTAAAGCCATCCCGGACCATCCAGAACAGCCCATCTGTCACCTCAGTTGACAAAATGTAGAGCAGACAAATCATCCGGCCTAGACCTGCTGGATTTTCTAACTCAAAAAAAAAAAAATGAGATAACTTAAATAGTTATTGTCTAATTCATGAAGTTTTGAGGTAGTCTGTTAGGTAGCAAGAGGTAAAAAACAGTATTTATATATTTTTTTCTTTAAAAAATATTATTTATGTATATTTGATGTACAGTGTTATATTATTTTCAGGAGCATAACAGTGTTTTGACAATTCTATATGTTATACAATGCTCACCACGAGAAGTATAGTTACCATCTGTCACCATACAGTGTTATTACAGTGTTATTGACTATATTCCCTGTGCTCTACGTTTCATCTCTGTGACTTCTTCATTTTATAACTGGAAGTTTGTAACTCTGAATCCCCTTCCCCTGTTTTGCACAACTGCCTACCTCCCTCCCCTCCGGCAAGCACCAGTTTGTTCTCTGTATTTATGAGTCTATGAAACAGTAAACTGTTAAAATTTGTATTCTCAGTGTTTATGAGCATCATCTCTCTTGAGAGTGTGACTCTTCCTTCCCTTGGAAGACTTCCTGAACTTGTGTTGATCTATATATAGTTTTGAGTATTTCTTGCCTTTGTTCTTAAGTAATTTATTTCATTATACATTTACGTAATTTAAATTTTACTAATGACAGTCATAAAATTTCTGAAAATTTAGCAATTGGCTTTCCCATATTGGCATGAGCTGGCTCCAGCATATTACTGATTGATGGTCACTTCTTGATCAGTTTGTGCTGATTTTACCTCAACCATCAGCTCTGGTGGAACAGTTAGTTAAGTTACCTGGCTTTGGAGTCAGGGTTGAGTTAAAATTGTGGCTTTTTGTGGCGTGACTTAGGAGGTAAGTTACTTAACGTCTAATCTTGTTGCCTCAAGTGCCAAATGGATATAGTGATACCTACTCCAAAAAGTTGTTGCGGAAGGTTAAATGAGGAAAACCTGAACAGAAACTGGTACATTGTCAGCTTGAATATTACTAAAATTATTTGGTTAAAAGAATGGGCTCCTTTTGTCAGTATGGTCAAACTTACCGTAGTGAAAAGAAAGCCAGTATTTCCCGGCTGATGAGATTAAGAAGAATTTTTTCTCAGTCTTTGGTCTTTGGTTTGGCTATTTGGCAGGGGAATGGGGGCTCTTGGTGTTTGTCTCTGCAGAGCAGTATCGTGGTGGGTGTGCAGTGAAGCAGTGGGAGGGCTGGAGCATACCTGGAAAAGGCTGTTAGCAGAAAGAAGCACCAAACGTTCCTAACATGAGAATTCTTGACATGCCCATTCTGCGAGGTGCTTGGGAGAGAATTATATGGTCCGCCGTTTGCAGACTAGCAAACTGAAGATAAAAGAGGTCACAACTTGCCCCAGGATTATAGTGGCAAGGCCGGAAAAAGAATGGCAGAAATATTCAGCACAGCTTTTTGTTAATGGATTCACTCCAATGCCCAGGCCATGCAGGTTCTTTAATTTTCCCCAAACCATACCCTTAAATGAGGCCTTTTTCAGGCAGAGACGCTAATCCAGCCCCGAGGTGGAATAATTCCTCCTCTGCACCCTTCTTTGATGTGTAGCTGATATGGAACTGAGTGCCAACATATGTTTGTACAAATATATTGGCAAATGTAAGCAGCCTACTGCTAATTACTACACTTTGAACCTCATGTGAAGTTTGAATGATGCCTCAAGGAATTTGAATCTAAGAAAATTGTATATACGTGTGTGTGTGTGTGTGTGTGTGTGTGTGTGTTTCCAAATGTTTGCAAAAATTGGTTAACTTCTTTGTGGTTGAAACTGGAAGACATTCAAGAATTATCTTGTCTTCCCAAATCTTTGGGAGATAATGTTTTTACTTAAGGAATTCTGGTCAAACAGTTGCTGGAAGAGATTGAAGCATTATAGACACTTTGAAAATGAAAAAGTATAGCTTAAATTAAAAAATCCAAGATTACTTAATATATTGAAAAAGAAAAGAAGAACAACATAATTTAAACTGACTCTATACAAAAAATAGAGAGTGATATAGACCAGAGGTCACCAGTTATAAATCGTTTATAGTTAGAAAATACAGTTACTGGATTGAAACGTTAGGAATAAGGCCTACTGTGGGAACTTCAGAGTGCCCTGTCCTGCTTTAATGTACTCAAATTCAAATAATTTTTGACTAGTGTGCTGGCGTAGCAGAGTTGAGAAGGCCAGATCAGGCCTTTGTCCTCAGTGTGGTGATCCTTTGATTTAATGTTAGTTAAAAAGATGGTTCAAAGGGGAAAAAAAAAAAAAAACAGAAAGAGACAAATCAAGAAACAGACTCTTAAGTATAGAGACCAAACAGATGGTTACCAGAGGGGGAAGGGTGAACTAGGTGAAGGGGATTAAGGAGAGCACTTGAGATGAGCACAGAATGTTGTATGAAGTGTTCAATCACTATATTGTACACCTGAAACTAACATTACACTGTATGCTAGCTAACGGAAATTAAAATAAAAACTTAATAATATGATGCTTTCATCCTTTTACTATGTATTTAAAACTGAAACATTATTTTTTTAATTTGAATTGTATGAATACATTTCTTACATTAATTGTGCTCGCCTTGAGGCTTGATTTAATTGTTCAATAATATTTTAACTTTTAGCGGGTGGATGTATAGAATTATTCTATGGATTAGCTTCTAAATGTCTCAAATGCCAAATATAGAATGATTATAAGAATACTTCCTTTTTTGAGAATGTGAAATGATTGCATTTCATGGAGATATGGAAAAAGACTGTCAGAAACTGAACTAGATACCAAAAGGCAGAAAGACTAAAGGCAGGGGTGGCTTAATCTCTATTTCTGTGATGAATTGATTTTGCTGGTCAGTTGGTAAGATGGGGAAAATTAGAATGTTTGACCATTGTGCTTAAGTGGTAGGAACTTGTAATGATGCAATTTTTAAATTCTTAAATCTAGAAATTTGGATTCAAATTTTAAAACTTGCTTTAGCTGCAAAGAATACATCTAAATTGAAAATATAGGGGTGCCTGGGTGGCTCTCAGTTGGTTAAGTGTCCGAATTTGGCTCAGGTCATAATCTCGTGGTTTGGTTTGTGAGTTGGAGCCCTGCATGGGACTCTCTGTTGTTAGCACAGAACCCCCTTCAGATTCTCTGTCTGCCTCTCTCTCTGCCCCTCCCCCTCCTGTGCATGGGCACACTCTCTCTCAAAAATAAACATTAAAAAAATAGGGAAACAAAAGCAAAAACAAAAACAAAAACAAAACAAAAAAAAGAAAAACAAAAGTTCTACTAAATCAGCCAAATAACCCACTAAGTACTTTAATAAAAAAATGTGGTTTAGTTTCTTAGGAGACCTATATCAGTGAAAGTAAATGATGGGCTTGTAATTTGTATTTAGAGTTGTTTCTAAATTTCCCTAGTGCACTTGAATGTAGATTTTCGTCTTCAATGTTTTAAATCACTTCCTGTAGGGGTGCCTGGGGGGCTCAGTCAGTTAAACGTCTGACTTCACCTCAGGTCATGATCTCGAGGTTTGTGAGTTTGAACCCTGCGTCGGACTTTGTGCTGACAGCTCAGAGCCTGGACCCTGTTTGGGATTCTGTGTCTCCCTCTCTCCCTGCCCCTCCCTCGCTCACACTCTGTCTTTCTCTCCTTCAAAAATAAAGAAACATTAAGAAAAATTTTAAAATAATTTCCTCTATTTTTAGTCACTTTCTTAAATTTCCTTATTTCAGTAGGTAAATACAATTGTTAAATAAATATAATTATATATGCGAATGTACTTGGTAAGTCGTACACACGTAAAATATTGTGAATGATACCATCACCACCTTTGAAATCTTTAAATATCCCATTCTCCGAATCCCATCTCTTATTTTTTCAACTCAATTGCTCTGGTACACCTACTGTAACAATTCTTCAATGTCACGGAGACCTTCAGTCCATCGACCCTATGTGCCCTATTCATCAGTCCCCCATCATCATTTCCTTTCTTGTCCAGCATAATGTCATGGTCCATCATTATTATCACTCCCTTGCTAATGCCCTAAACTCCCTTGCACCTCTTTACCTTTTTCACATTTGACTGGCAAAGCTCAACCCTGATTCAACCCAGCCATCCCCTTTCCTTGAACACTATTTGGGGAAAATTTTTCATGCAGTGAAGCTGACTTGTACAATTATAAATTCTTGATCTCAGACTCCAAATGGGCTCAAACACGACCCCCCCAATTTTTAGACTTTTCCCTCCCGTGGTTGGGCCAAAATTTTACACACTGTTGCTCTGGTTTGAAAAAAACAACGTGGCTTATTTTCTGTAATGGATGAGATCTCCTCCCTCCCAGGTCTAACCTGCTTAGCAAAAGTCGGGGAGACGAAATAGTAGGGTAGGAGAAACTTAAATATAAAATTTAATTAACGGAATCTCAATTTCATATTTCATTGCTTTGAGCAACATTCGGGTCCTTTGTCTTCCAAATCTCTGCTCTGTCTGGCTCCTCTTTATGATGAGTTTTGGATGTACGTGGCATGACTTTCTTGATTTTATGATAAAGGACAAGAAGACCTCAGACTCACTTAATAAACTCTAGACATATGTTATTTCTGCTGGGCAGGAGAGGTGTCTTATCTGCACTGACCTTTGGCCCTTTGCACTGGACTGCGCTGAAGCATGTCTGGTCCCCTGTGGCCTTTTGGAGGTCTTGTGCATGCATCTGTTTGTGAAATCTGTAGCCTAAGCCAACAGTCTGGTTGTACAGATATGCTTTGTGGTGTCCTTTTTATGATGCCAGGTCTCCCCTCTGGTCAACCAGCCCTCTCAGCCCCTTTATATCCATACAAATTCCACATGGGCTTCAAGAAACCGGCAGCAGTATGCGTGCTATGTTTCCATGGGCAGGGGTCACGGTGCTGAGACAAATAAGAGACTTGTGCTAGTGGTTCGTGTCACTTCCGGGCTCTGCCTGGAGAAACAGGCGATTAGTGCTCATGTTCTTGAGTGCTTCTCAGCATGTTCTTACAGCCCCCTGTGGAGATCCAATGCTGAGAGGGAGACAAGAGAAAGGCCTTGCCCTACCTTTTCCTCTTCTCCCATCCACATTTCTAGAGGGGTGGGTTGGGTGGGCTTTTCCGCTCTCACGTGGCAGGGACTTTTCCTGTGTCCTATCTTGCGTTTTCTCTACAGATAGTAAACTTGATGGTCAAATCAACCAGATTGGTTTTTGATAGGTTATTGAAAATTGAAGGAATTAGAAAACACTTTTCTCTTGACAAAGCCTTCAAAGTCTTTCAAATTTATGGGTATTGTTAGGGATTCCACCGAACACTGGTTGCTTTCTTTCTATTCCTGTTATAATCATCCTCATCTCCGCCGTCCAATGCCTCTTGGCACCTGCTCTTTAACCTCTCTGTAGATAGATGCCTGTGAGAAGAGGGAAGGTCACGTCCATGGAAATGCAAAAGAGAAAAGCACATTAATGTATATGAAAACTTGTTCTAGTTAGCACTACCAAGTTTACTTTTCTATTCTGCAATACTATTTTATTTGTCTCCTTGCTCCTCTGAGCTTTCATTACCCTCCCCCCTCTTCCCTACCCAGCTCTCAACACAACACTCCATCTCCTATATCACTGAGAAAAATTATAGTCATCGGAGAACACTTACTGCTAAATGTATAAATAACCTAAATCTTTTTCTCAGAGAAAAGGTATAAGGGGGGTCAATTCTTCCATCAAAGACCAATCCCTCTACTTTTGCTTGGAATCCCATTCCCTCTTGTCTTTGTAAACATCTCAGTCACTCCTGTATCTTTTACATTGTGAGTAAGTCTCTACTGGATTATTCTCATCATTATAAAAATATGCTACAATATCCATCTTTTTAAAGAAAAACAGCACCCCTAAACCCAGTAACCCCTCATCCCTCCTGATCCTCAGTCTACCCCTTCACTTCTTTGCCACCCTTCTTGGCCAAATTATTTGAAGAAGTAGTCTACATATGCTGTCACCCTTTTTCATATTCTATTCAGTTTTCAAACCACTCAGAGCTGGCTTGTGTCTCTATTACTTCACTGAAATTGTTCATGTTCAATTTAATGTGTACGTTTTATTTTCACTTTACTCAACTTCCCAGCAGCATTCAGCACAACTTACTGTGTCCTTCTTCTGGATATATTTTTCTATCTTAGCATCCATGGTATCAGACTCTTCTGGCTTTCTTGCCTCATTAGCAACTCAGTCTCCTTCTCCTTTGCTTGCTCTTCTTGACTCAACCTCTAAATGTTAGAGATCTACTGGGCTTGGTCCAGCTTTCATTCCTTTTCACATTTTCTCCCAAGGTGATCTCCCCCAATGTCATGACTTTAAATACCACATATACTAGAATTTTTCACATTTGTGTCTTGTCCCCAGACTTCCCATTTGAGCTATAGACTCAAATATTCAAACTATCTTCTTGATATCTCTTTTTGGAGGAATCACAGGCATCTTCAACTTAACATGGCTGACACGATTATTGATTTCAATCCCACACCTTTCCCCAGTAATCCTCTTTAGTCTGCCACACCTCAGTAACAGTACCATCAACCCTCTAGATTCTTAATCTAGAGATCTGGTAGTCTTTTTGGATCCCCTCAGGTGCAGCTTCTCAATCTTTTGCAGAGTTCCCTTTCTTGGTATTTACTTTAAGCAGTGGTGTTTTGTCTTAGCACAATTCTCTTTATTTGCATGATTCTCCCTAATCAGTTGGATCTGCTCCTATAGCTTCATTGTCATTATATGCTGATGAATTTCTATATTCCATCTAATTCAGGATTTGTTTCTGAAATCAAGGCCCTTATACTTAAATACCAAGTCACTATCTTCATTACAATGTTCTACAGTCAATCGCAAATTAATCTGTCTAGAATGGAATTTGCTACATTTCTGTAATCTGTGATTGTAATTTTGATCCCTTTTTCAGTGACTGATACTGGCACCTAATTAAGTCACAACCTAGTGTCTTAGGTACCATTCTTAAGTTGTTCCTTTATCATTCATCTTTAATCCATCAGAAGGTTGTGTGTCCTCAACTTCTAAAATACATCACAAACTTGTCAACACATTTTCTACACTTATGAGACCAACTTAGAACAGTTCTTTCCTGGACTATTTTTTTGTTTTAATTTTTTTTTCAATATTTATTTTTGGGACAGAGGGAGACAGAGCATGAACGGGGGAGGGGCAGAGAGAGAGAGGAAGACACAGAATCGGAAACAGGCTCCAGGCTCTGAGCCATCAGCCCAGAGCCCGACGCGGGGCTCGAACTCCCGGACCGGGAGATCGTGACCTGGCTGAAGTCGGACGCTTAACCGACTGCGCCACCCAGGCGCCCCCTTTCCTGGACTATTAAACCAATCTCCTCATTTTCATTTTTGCTCACTTCCATTCCATTCTTCAAGAAGCCAGAGTGATTTCTATGATATAATATCATGCCATTCTCCTGTTCATAACCATTTATTTTTATATTATACTTCATAAATCTTCACTTTATTTATTCATTAGTTACTCTGCTTATGATTATAATCCTCTACTGTAACTTATGCTCCATGTAAGCAAGACCAAATCTGTTTATTTTTGTTTCTCAAGCCCCTTGCACAGTGGTTGATAATAGTAGATAGGATGAAAACAACAAAGGGACCCGTTTATCAACATAGACGTCTGGACACCATGAATTCCAAAGTAATGAGGTTCACATTTTTTACTAAAATGACATTTTAGATAACTTAGATTAAGAAGTATTAGTAAATAAGCCTATGTTTGGAACTCCTCTTTTCAGCTATATTTTCAAGGAATTTGTGAATCAAGGTATGTGAATGATTGGCTATTCCCTAATGCTCTATATGTAGCCTATGCCTTGCCTAAGTAAGGTTAGGATCGTAGCTATGTTGTTTGGAAAAGTGCATGTGTATAGAATTCTAACCAGGTCAGACATAAGTTGTAGACATTCATGAGTGAGTTTTGTCTTTCTGACATACTAGGCTGGGACATGATACTACAGTTTCTGTAAAACAAGAGAGGAGACATCTGTTTCACAAAATAGGGTATGGCCAACTCACTTGGTAAGAAAATCATTGTAGTTATTTATTTATTTATTTATTTATTTATTTATTTCTAGTTATGAGTAAAATAAACCACCCCCCCGCCCCCCAATAAAAGCCCCCGAATCAACAAATTCGTATATTGCAGTACTATTTAAATGCTGGTAGGAAAAGTGACAATGTTTTTTGGATTTATATTCCCTGATCTCTCTTACCTGTGAGTTGGTTCTCAGTCTTATCTTCTCTGGAGAAAAAGCAGCCTGTGTCTTGTGGTTTTACACATCATCAAACTGAACGCGTTTCAAAATAATTGCCAGTGCGAAGGACTGAGAAGGGGCCGGGGAGGGAGGGATTAAGAATAAAACAATGATGGTGTAAAAAGAGATTTGAAATAAATCTATAGATCAGTTTAAAACATATATTTTACCAGTGGGAAGGGCAGGAGCAGGATGAGGAAGGGACTGAGAAGTTTCAGGGCACAAGGGTTAAACCCATCTTCATTCAAATATGTCATGTAAGCACCCAAGTGCTTTCTTGGGAATCTCACAATAACATGGCAAGAATGCATCCACTCAGGGTTAGTGGAGGGAATACTTAACTTAACTGGTGAAATGTGTAAATTATATGTATGTAGGCAATTACAAACATTAGGCAAAAGAGTGTTAGTCATTTAACCTCAGAACCTTACATTTGGCGTGGAGAGCTGAAGCAAACTTGAAGTGACTTACAAGATCCAAGCATTTCATTTTTGTTTCATTATCTTTGTGTCATGATAAGGACACATGGTAATTGTGTAGTTAATTCGTGATGCTCTACAGAGGGATCCCATTCTCTACAGAAATCTTTAATAAAATGAGTCTTTTCAGCCTATAAAAGGAAGAGTTGTATTTAACAATTTTTTTATGAATTAAGTCACATCCTAAATGTCATAATAGGGCTCTTTATTGAAAGAAAACATACCTGAAAAAAGAAGAGAAAAAATTAAGAAAAATATTAGATATCTGAAGAATCCTCTTAACACAAAATCAGTATCTGCTTCCTCAGCTTGCTCTCTACATTTGTATTAGTAAGTAGCAAGTTGCAGTATGAAGAATGCAAGATTTAGCCCCAAGAGATCTAGGTTCCAATTCTCGTCCTGATTGTCACTAGTTGTATGACATCAGGCACACCCAACTTTGAAGAGTAATTTTCCCACCATTGAGGGAGTGGTACTAGCTGATGTCCAAGAGTTCTTCAGCTCTTGAATTTTATGTTTTCTTTTTCAAATTTGTATAGTCACTGATTGCATGGTGTTTTTACAGTTGCATGCCTATCATATATAACCAAGGCAAGTGAGTACAAAATAAATGCTAATCCCCAGGACCGATTTAAAGCTACTTGAAAATTGTGGTGCATTGATTACCATCTTATTAATGTGAAAGAGACAGTAAAAATTCCAGAATCTCTTGACTAACCATAGAGCTTGGTTTCTGTTCTTGGGAGAATCTGGTCTTAGGTATGGTAACAGTATGCATGACTACAGCTTTTGTATTATTGGTGGGATAAAGAATGGTTTCAAAAGTCGTGGAAACCCTTTGACGCAGTTCGAGGAGCACTAAATGTGTAAAGATGCATCTCAATTTTTGGCCCTATCTTTTAATAGCTGTGTGTCATTGCTTAAGTCACTTAATTTCTATGATGTTAAATTTTTTTGATGGGAATGCTACCTGTATTTCATGCACTATAAAAATGACTGTAGGTGAAGATAATTATGTGTATACGAATTCCCTTTGTGAATTGCCAAATGCAAAACATTTTAAAGATTAATTTTTGTTCCGTGGCAGAGATAAATTATTTCCAACTGTTAGTTTCAGGAGGTAGGCAATAATATTTTATAAATGTCTGTCTGAGGTGGAGAGCCTGCTACACTCATTGGAACTACTATATGGACAGCATTGCCTTGACCTTAGAACAAAGAACGGTGCCACCCTTACCGCAGTATTCATCGGCAGGGTAGGGCTATGTCTGAGGAATTCTGTATGTTACTACTCTCTTCATGGAAATGATCTGCTTGTTGAAACAAGGACTATGGCAGATGAGGCACCATGTACCATTTGACCTGGTGCTTTCATTTCTTTGGGTCTAGTCTTTTTTATCCTGGCCCTGCCTCTTACTGGATGTGTGACCTTGTGCGTGTTACCCTGCCTGAGTCTCAACTTTTCTATGCAGCAGTTTTCTCTCCCTCAAAAATGGTAGTCATTATATTTGCTACTCTTAACACTATTATTCTCCAAATGCAGAAATTTGCATATATATATATATATACATACATATATATACACACATATATATAGATATCCTCTGAGATAAAGTGTATTAAAAGGTCCATGGTTGATGTCATTTCCTTGCCCAACTCTCTATGCCATTGGACATTATTATATAGGAGATTATATTGAGAGTAACAGACTTAAAATACAGTGCCCTGAATAAAATTGAAATTTATTTCTTGGATAGGGAAATAAGTAGTTTAATGCTGATGTAGTAAGTCTATTCCACAAAGTGCTTAGGATCCCAGCTCTTTCTATCTTCTTGCTCTTTTGAAGGTAGGTCTATTATCAAGATTACTTTGTGGCTCAAAAGAGTGGCTCTAGCTTGAGCTCCAGCCATCTGTGTACATTCTAGCTAGCAGAAAGGAGGAAGAGACAACAAGAAGGTTAAAAAGTGTGCATTATCTGCCATTTAAGGAGAGTCTTCAAAATGGTGTATGGAATTTGTCCATTGGATGAAAATGTAGCTACCTAGATACATCTAGCAACAAGGGATGCTGTGAAATACAGTCTTGTCATGTCTGTGAAGAGGAAAACAGATATTGGGGAAAATCTAGCTCCCTTGGCACAAGGACAATTACAGAGGCATTTAAAAGCATCTCCCAAAACCTAGTGACAAGTAGCAAATGGAAAGGGGGTATATGTCATTAAATTAGGCTGAGTTTGATGAGTGTTATGAGGATTTGGTGTTGTCATCATTGCATGTAATTATCAAAGAGAAGTTACACCTGATACTGAAGAGTAACTTGCGTGCCTGAGTTTTTTTTGTTTGTTCGTTGGTTGGTTTGGTTTGATTTTGGGGGGGTTTGTTGTAATACCAATAAATGTTTAGGAATCCCATTTATCATGTCAGTTAATCTGAGTTGTTGGTTGATTTCTATTAGTTTCTGGATGTCTTATTGACCAAGTTATATAAAACCTGAGTTTCTGTTTTTAAGCTATTGTTGAGAAGGAAACAATCTTCTGGAAAAAGTATAAATGTCTTCAGTGGAAAGCTTATTTTGCTTTCTGTAAAGCATATATATTATCTTTTAAAAACACATTACTTTCTTGTATGCTGTAAAAGCCATTTTTTTTCCATGGGAAAGCCATGTGTTTAAAAATGATCTAAGAACTTGGTTTAGGGTGTCAATCAATAAAGCACATGAATAACCAGTGAAGAGCAGTCACTATGCTACCCAAGGGGAAGTCATCCAAGAATGAAATCAGTACAACAGCTGAATTGCATCCTTCATCAAACACATGTAAAACAGATCAGAAAGCCATCAATTCCCAATGCTGGCATGGGTGGTCTGTCCACCGCGTGTGTAATTTCCAATTTAACAAAGGTTAATACACTTTTTAAATTTGAAATGTCAAAATAGTAAATCCTATGTGGGTAAACGAGGTCGCAGTTTTACAATTTATAATGAATATTCAGTTAAAGTAGTGAAGTCATTTTCATTCCATTTGCAGACTTTCTCTGTTTTTTTTCTTCTTTCTTTCTTTCTTTCTTTCTTCCTTTTTTCAACTAGTGATGTATATTCTGGCTAATAGTTGTTATAAGCCAGAAATAAAGTATCTAATATAAGACATGATGGTCTTTAGGGTCAGTATGGCCTGGTATGATAGGGAGAAGGCAATGAAATACTGTTAATTAAACATTCTAATTAGTTTGTGCTTCCTTTTGCTTCCTTGTGCTTCCTTTTTAATCACTTGCTTTTCTGTTCCATTGTTTATTCCTTGGGATAATTTATTTTTATATACCAGTTTGAATATTTAATCTGTTCTTGTTTTTTTTTTTAATATTTGAGTTCCCTCTTTTAGTGCATAATATTATCACTATGAAATTTACTTATTCACGAGATAAAATGTGTTTGTAATTTTGGCTTTCTGTAATCAGTTTTTTTCCCTCCACCATTTTCTTTAATTAAAAAATTCCTTTACAGAAACAAGTCATGAAAGGCTGAAAAAATTAAATTTACTTCTCATCTTTATCTGCAGTAGGTTCACTTTGGGAAGTGTCCTCACCTATATTGAAAATGTTCTCTATTGTTTAAAAAAAAAATAGCCACATGAACCAAAGGATTGTCTTTCAGTTTTTAGTATTTCAGAACTCTTTTTTGGATCTGTGTTAACTTGGTTTATTTCAACTATCACGTATTGAAAGGCTACTTGGTACCAGGTGCTTTGTCAAGATTGGGACATACAAAGGTGAGTGAAGCATGATTCCTTGACCTTGAGAAGCTTAGAGTCTAGACTGGAACTTGAACCTCCTAATTTCCACTATTTTTAGAAAACTAAATGGGGCGCCTGGGTGGCGCAGTCGGTTAAGCGTCCGACTTCAGCCAGGTCACGATCTCGCGGTCCGTGAGTTCGAGCCCCGCGTCAGGCTCTGGGCTGATGGCTCAGAGCCTGGAGCTTGTTTCCGATTCTGTGTCTCCCACTCTCTCTACCCCTCGCCTGTTCATGCTCTGTCTCTCTCTGTCCCCAAAATAAATAAACGTTGAAAAAAAAAAATTAAAAAAAAAAAAAAGAAAGAAAACTAAAATTGAATATCAATCTTTCTGAGAAATCTAAATTAGGGATTTAAGGTAAGAAATGGCTGATTTAACCCTAATGGAAGCAGTATAGCAGTATCGTTTTAAATACCTATCCTTGTACTGAATTTACACGTTTTTTCATCTTTCTAGATTACTAGTGTTGTAGAATTGGTTTGAAAACAAGAAGATCCCTGTATCCCAAATACATTACAAAGACCATTTGTTTTTTTGTTTTTTTTTTTAATTTTTTTTTTCAACGTTTATTTTATTTTTGGGACAGAGAGAGACAGAGCATGAACGGGGGAGGGGCAGAGAGAGAGGGAGACACAGAATCGGAAACAGCTCCAGGCTCTGAGCCATCAGCCCAGAGCCTGACGCGGGTCTCGAACTCACGGACCGCGAGATCGTGACCTGGCTGAAGTCGGACGCTCAACCAACTGCGCCACCCAGGTGCCCCTACAAAGACCATTTGTGTATAACTTGGGGCTTGTGAAAATCTAGCTCTCTTTTCTTTACCGAAAGAAACTTTCTATTTACAGCATTTTGACTATAAGAATAGTGTTAAAATCAGAAGAGGTATTCAGATTTCTTGATTTGGGCAGTGGTGCATTTTCTTCAGGTTGAGTTACACAGAAAATAATCAATGATCAAGGATAGCTATTGATCCTATATACCTCAACTTCTATGAATCGATTATCTTTCAAAAATCAGTTTAGTGTTTAATCCCGAAACATTATTCCCTTAAGAGTCTACAGCATGTAAGGTACAAAACATCCAAGGAAAGAAAACATCCAACAGTTATCCTATTACAAAAGCAATTTATCACAAAATAATAAAGTTGCATTGGAATAAATCTTTGGTAGACTTACCATGTAGGTGGGGAATTCTTAATGGTACCTCAATGCAAAATAAAAAGGAAACAAAGGAGATTTTGTATCCAAATGAAGAACCCAAGAGGCAAAAGACACAAAAGTGTGAAATCCTCCTCCACCGCCAGCCTCATAATTTTTTTAAAAAAATGTTTCTTTTCTTCTGCAGTCCACAGTGATCTTTTTTCTTTCTTTACCCCACAGCCTCTCTTTTGCTTTTTTTTTTTTCAGTTCCTTGCTCCCTGTTCCTCAATTTTTTGAAAATGTTGTGTTGTACCCCACCTTTTCCTGTTGGGATTACTCTGACCTCTGACCGTTCTTCTCTTAGGAAAGAGACTGGTGATGGTCTATAGCCTTCACAGGGTTCAGTACATAAACGGGCAGTTTTCTTAGTGGCTTGCAGAAAGGGAAACGCACGCCTTTCATCTCAGAGGGAAATGTGCGCTGAAGGGGGTGGGCTTCTGTAGATGGAAAGCTACAGTTTGCTGTGCATGGGCTCCGAGGTCTTTTGCTTCCCTGTTGCTCGTGTCTCTTCCTTAGCAGCCGTGCTCAGAAAACCAGTTTCTAACTTTTTGTGGTTAAGTAACTCTCGGGAAACTCATGTTTCTCTCCCTGTTGAAAAGTCAGTGGTCCTAGGACTGGAGGCTCCAATTATGGCTTTGATTCCAGTATTTTGTTTTCTGATATGTGTGGGTCCGGCTAGGACCTTAATTCTTACTTCAGTTCATTTTTTTTTTTTTTTTGCACAGATTTCTCAGGCAATCTAAGGATACCCTGTATGGATGGTACTTGTTGGTTTGGAAACTCCTCTCTGGTCTTACGCCAGCTTTGCCCTAAGGGCCATGGTCGGTTTCCTTGCAACCACACCCCAACTGTGACACTCTTGATCTTGGTCATACTAGTACTACTTGGAAATGCTGCTTTCTATTTTATTTAGACTTGACCCTGCAGGTCTCCCAATGGGGTACTTTAGCATTTCTAGTGAGGTTAGTAAGCGAGGTGCACAGTATAGTGGGGCCAGCATAGGCTTAGAAATGAGACCGAGATTTGTGTTCTAGCCCTGTACTTTCCTCACTATGTGACCGGGGAAGTCTCTCTTTAACCTTAGCTTCTGTAGTCATAAAATGGACATAATAATTCCCAGCCCTTGGGGGCTGTTGTGATAATTATGTGGAATGCTCATATAAGTCACTTGCCCCTTTGACATCAATGAGCTCAACACAGTCATTCCCTTTCTCTTCCATGTATGTGTGCATACATGTGGATGTACATACACGTATGTGTGCATGCATGCAGGTGTGCTGTATGTATGTATGTATATTATCCTGATGCAACTCTTCTGCTCTTTTTCTGTTCCTGTCTTCTAAAAGACATGTGCTTCCCTGCCAGCTTTCTGTATTTTCTGGTCATTTGTTTTTTAGGTTTAAGAAAGCAACCCATTTCTTAGTAAATTGCAAAAAGGAATAGGATGATTCATATCAGTAGTTTGGTGCTACAAATTCTTCCAGAAGGGAAAGGCATCACCTTTTCTGCTTTACCACTCTGGGGAGAAAGAAACACATGAAAAGTAACCCCAGTTCTTCTCGGAGGCAACCATTTTCTATTGTTGATTTCTCCTGGTATTCTCCCACTATTTCTTTCTTTAAAAAAAATGTTTATTGTGTGTGTGAGAGAGAGAGTGTGTGTGAGAGGCGCACAGGGAGAGAAAGAGAGAATCTTAAGCAGACTCCATGGTCAGCGCAGAGCCCCACTTGGGGCTCAATCCAATGACCCTGGGATCATGACCTGAGCCCAAATCAAGAGTCGGACGCTCAACTGACTAGCCACCCAGGTGCCTCTCCTGCTATTTCTAAATGGTAACTATTTCTTGATGTATCTACTTAGATATCACTTATTGACTTATAGTAGTTGAAGACTTAACTTTTTAATTAACTACACACTTCCCTTCCTAATGTCCATCACAGTTTTGGTTAATTACTATTCCATGGGATCGTTATTGCGACTTTTTAGAGATTATTTGTTGAAGTGAGCTAGTTGTATAGCATAATTATGCATCCTTTCATGAACAATATTTTTTTGTGTGGAGTTAATATTTCCTGGGATGAAAAATGCCTTCTGTTTAGTTTTCTAAGTATCTACTGAAAGTTTTACCCAAATACAGAGATGTGTTCGTTAGGTCTATAAAAAGTCTCCTAGTACCCACAGTCACACAAATCAGCCAATATACCAATGACCACTCCTCATTTGCTCTTTATCTTTTGAAAATTTGTTGATATCCTCATCTACTGATTTTTTCTCTTACTCTCTCATTCCTATACCTTTAGAAAATACTCTTAGTCTTTAATACTGCATGTCTTTGGGCAGAACCATGGAAGGAGACTGTGACTGGAGGGGCATGTCCTCCTGGCCCTGGGGTAGCAGCTGAGCTGCACGTACCCCGCCCTGTGTGGTTCCATGCATCCCACCTCTGAAACGTTGAGCTAGGATTTTGCATGGAGATGAAATTTTACCCTATTAACTTCCATCTACTTGCTTTCCATCTGTCATTTAGCACTCTTTTAGACATTTTACTCTTTGTACTAGTTTTCTATTGCTGCTGTAAAAAAAACCCCACAAAATTAGTGATATAAAACAACACACATTTAATATTTTATAGTTCTAGAGGTTAGAAGTCTAAAATGGCTTAGCAGAGCTGTGCTCCTTCTGGGAGACAGAATGCATTTCCTTGCCTTTTCCAGCTTCTAGAGACTTCCTGCATTCCTCAGCTCACGGCCCCATTTCACTCGAATCTCTAATTTTATCTCCTTCTCTGATTCTGACCTTATGTCTCTCTCCATCTTTCAAGGACCCTTGTGATTATACTGGACCCATCTGGATAGCCCAGGATAATCTCCCTATTTCAAGATCCTTAATCACACCTGCAAAGTCCTTTTCCAGGTTTCAGGGATTAGAAGGTAGACCTCTTTGGGGGTTGTTATTCTGCCCACCACACTTTTCTATATGATAACTCTACAAATATGTCTCCTTTAAGACATCTTCTCTTTCTCTTTCTCCTTCCCTCCCCCTCCCCGTACTCCTCCTCCTCCTCCTTCTTTTTTTAAGTTAACGTAAGAAATTTCTTGACTCGTTTCATATTTGATATGGCTCCCAGATACATTATCATCCTCACTGCCACCATCTGTATTTACTCCTTTTTGCCAATGTCTTTTCTAAATGTCCAGAACTGAACATAAATGTGATTAGACTCCGGAAGATTCAGTGAAGATCACATTTTCTGGCTTCTGGAAACTCTACTTGTATTACAGCTCAAGATTTCATTATTTTCTTGAGGAACATTGTTGACAAATATTGATCTTTTCTCCAACTAAAATCCTTTAATCTTTTTCATGTAAACTACTTGTAAGTGAGTTTTTCCCTATTCTGTATCTCTACAGGATCATCAAATTAAAACACAAAACCAAAAACAACAAAGATGTATTAGGTTCTGTTTAGTGCCAGAAACTGGACACTGTGAAACTTAGGTAAGCCAAGACTCAGCTGCTTTGATGTTCCCAGAGTCCTGCAGCTTAAATAAAATTGGCATGGTCCATAGCTCAAGAATGGAGGGAATCACATAAGTCCTCCAATATGTTCCAGGCTTTGGGGAAGTTTATGTTGTGATGGGTCTCCTCTGCTAACAATCTAGTCCCAGAACTCTCAACTCCCAACCTGCTTCCTCTCTTATATGCCACTGTCCCTTTACTGCACTCTGGTGTTCCATGCTGGATACCTCAATTCCTGTGTTCTCCAAAATTCCACTGACCCAAGTTTGTGTATATAGACTTTTACTGAAGGCCTGAGGTTATGAAGGGAGGTAACATGTAACATGGAAAATAATCAACAATAAATATTAGACCTTAAAAGTCCCTTTGTAATTCTTGCCTCCTCACGGGACTAGTTCTTGGCACGTAGCCCAGGTTTGTATTAAGCTGCTTATCTTCTCATTTTCCCCTCCATTCACACTGTCAGGCCTTATCCCTCTTCTCTTGTATTTATTGCTATAGAGCAATGTGGCCCTCACTTGAGAGTTCACATTGATTGGTTTATTGATCGACTGATTGAACAAAGAGGCTATCAAGATGTTTGAACAAAAAAGAGAAGTTTGAACTTCTCTACCTGATGAAAAAGATCTAAGAATTTTAACATCCTTCTTACCTGCGTCTCTAAAAAATCCAACCCAATCCCATAAAGCTATTTATATTAGGAAAACAAAATACCTGTATATTCAGAAAATGTTTATATTTTAAGAAAGCCATTATTATAACTTATCATTTGCAGAAAGCAAATTATGACTAGTTGTTTTGAATTTCAAGCCACCCAAGTAATCTAGGATACCTGTGAGATTTTGCTCCCCATGGTGTACATCCTGCGCCCAAACATACACAAGTCTACCTGCCTTAGAACTGCAGGACTGAAATCTGAGCAAATACCATGAATCCAAAGGTGTCTCTCACAAAAAAATGGGTTTTCCCTTTTTGTTAAGGAAAAGAAAGACTTTTTTATTTAGTGTGTTTTATGGGTTGAATTGTGTCCTAAAAAAATATGTTATAACCCCCAGTACCCCAGGATGTGACCTTATTTGGAAATAGGTCTTTTTAAAGCTAATCAAATTAAAATGAGGATATTACGGTGGACCCTAATCCAATATGACTGGTGCCCTTATAAAAGGGTGAAATTTGGACATAGTCACACACACAGGGAGAACGCATGTGAGGCAGAGATCTGGTGATGTGTCTACAAGCCAAGCAACACCAAAGATTGCCAGCAAACTACCATAAGCTAAGAGAGAGGCATGGAGCAGATTCTCCCTCACAGCTCTCAGAAGGAATCAACCCCACTAACGTGTTGATTGCAGAGAGCTAGCCTCCAGAACTGTGAGGGAAATAGATTTCTAAAGCTGCCTTGTTGGTAGTGCTTTGTTAGAGCAGCCTTAGCAAACTCATACAGTGGCTTTAACTAAAACAAGGACTTTGTTAATCATTTTTTTTTTTTTAGTTTATTTTATGTTGGTAGAGAGAGGGAAAGTGTGCGCAAGTAGGGGAGGGGCAGAGAGAGAGAGGGAGAGTGAGAATCCCAAGCAGGTTCCACCCTGTTAGCTCAGAGCCTGACATGGAATCATTTCTTAACTCCTTAGTCTATTTATAACCTAAAACATGGTAGAAAGATACTTCATTTTGGTGAGAAACATTTCTTACTTTTATGTAAACTTTTTCAATATGATTTAACATATGTTGCCAAATAAACTGAATTGAAACTCCTTAAATTAATCAAATAATTTATCTGGAAATGATACTTCTAAGTGGGGAGATTAAGTAGATGTTTACTATTGGGTCTTGGGTTTCTTCTTGGAAGGACTGTCTGCTTGTAGTTGAATCAAATGTTTGTGAGTACAGACGAGATCCAGAGAGTGAAAATGAATGCACTGGGAAGACCAGGGCAGCACCAATACCCCCACTCCATGTAACCAATTTATTCTAAAATATGAACAAAAATGAACAAACAGAAGCCCCTCTTGACTCCACATTTTCCCCCTCAGCTCCATTGCATAAACAAACTTTTAAAAAGAACTATCTAGACACGCTCTTGTCTTCTTCCTCATCTTCCTTTTATTCTTTGACTTTCCAAAATCTGGCTTTACTGTATGCCATTCTGGAACTGCTCTTGCTGAGGGCCCAGAGTCAGCGAGATGTCCCCTCATCTTAGTCCCCCTGTAAAACAACACTGTTGACCATTTCCTCCTTGTTGAAACTCATTTCTGTCTTCTACCATATCATTCTCCTGGTTTTCACCACACCTCTTTGGTTGCGCCTTCTGTCTTTGCTGGCTCTTCCTCCGTCATCTGTTCTGCATATATTGCTTTTCCCTGGACCATCTTTGCTTACCAGTCTGTACACTCTCTCCAGATTATTTCATTCAGTCTCATAGTTTGAAATATTATATTAATATACATGTATTATTCATATATATATATATATATATATATATGAATCCCAAGTGTATGTCTTCAGCTCAGATCTGTCTTCTGAGCTCCAGACTTTTATATCTAACTACCTGCCTACTTGACATCTCCATTTGTACATCTCCTTGTATCTTAAACAAACATATTCCACACAAATTCTTGATTCCCATGCAGCCAAATCTGTGTTTCTTCCAACTCTTTATTTTCTCAATAAAATCTACCTAAAGTCTGGAAATCAGCCTTCGCTCCTCTCTTATCCTACTCACATCCACTTGCTCCATTTCTGTGCTGTCACTCTAGCTCAGGCCATGATCATTGACTATTAAGTGAAATTAATAGCCTCTGACCAATCGCTGTTCTACCTGTCTTGCCTTCTCCCTCTGTCATTAATTCTCCACACAGCATCTAGAAATATCCTGAGAAGCAAAAATAGGACCATTTCATTCCCCTTCTTAAAACGCTCCTATGGGGCGCCTGGGTGGCGCAGTCGGTTAAGCGTCCGACTTCAGCCAGGTCACGATCTCGCGGTCCGTGAGTTCGAGCCCCGCGTCGGGCTCTGGGCTGATGGCTCAGAGCCTGGAGCCTGTTTCCGATTCTGTGTCTCCCTCTCTCTCTGCCCCTCGCCCGTTCATGCTCTGTCTCTCTCTGTCCCAAAAATAAATAAACGTTGAAAAAAAAAAAACAAAACACAAACGCTCCTGTAACTTTCTATTGTACTTCAAATGCAATCCAAACACAGCACGGTGTCCTTCAGGGCCTACATGCCTTGTCCTTCCTTTGGAACACCATCCTGGCACACCCATCCCTCACTCACTCCCTCCCATCACACTGTTCTCTTGAATTTCTTTCTTTGCTTCTTTCTTCTTTTTTTAAAGTTTATTTATTTATTTTGAGAGAGACGGGGACAGTGTGAGTAGGGGAGGGGCAAAGAGATGGGGAGACAGAGAATCCTAAGCAGGCTCTGTGCTGCCAGTGCAGAGCCTGACATGGGGCTTAAACTCGCGAAACCTTGAGATCATGACCTAAGCCAAAACCAAGAATTGGATGCTTAACTGACTGAGCCACCCAGGATCCCTTGTCCTCTTGAGTTTCTTGAACAGGCTAGACTTTGTCTGTGTCAGGGCCCTTTCCATCTCCCTTCTGCCTGAAATGTTAAGCTAACAGAACAATGTGAAGAAAGAAAAATAATTAAGCTATATTTTGGCTTTAAGTCACTTAGTATTGGCTCCGTTTGTGGCAGGGAAGTTGGGGTGCCCCTCTAGTCCAGTCCCCCAGGGTTCCAAGAAGCAGAACCTTCCAGGGGGAGGGTTTCTTACCTACACCTGTGTGTGGACCAGAACTGCAGCAGGTAGGTGGTCCTTTGACAGTTAACAGTCCTCACAAGGGCAATTTCATGCAGGTGATTGTTCTTTGGAAATAGAATATGGTCAAAATTATTTCCTCTTCAGCCTTTGATTCCTCAGTCATTCTGAGAGGAATCGATTTGGTAACATACAGGTAAAAAGAGGTGTAAGAGCTGCTTTGTATGCAAAATAATAAGTGAAAATTGATTGATTAATTGATGTTCCTGGGGTCACACTTTCTTTTTTTGAATTACTAATGAAAAAATTTAAATGTATATTTCCAATATCATATCTTTTATTTTAGGTCTTTTATTTTGGGAGCATATACCCCTTTTCCAAATTTTAATTATTCACATGTCAGTTTCAAGATTTTTGCAATATTTCTATATCACTTGTGCTAATTTGTGTGTGTGTGTGTGTGTGTGTGTGTGTGCTTAATTTTTTCTCAAGAATAACATCTGACATTGGGGCGCCTGGGTGGCTCAGTCGGCTAGGCATCCGACTTCCGCCCAGGTCATGACTTCGCGGTCCGTGAGTTCAAGCCCCGTGTCAGGCTCTGTGCTGACAGCCCGGAGCCTGGAGCCTGCTTCAGATTCTGTGTCTCCCTCTCTCTCTGCCCCTCCCCTGCTTGCATTCTGTCTCTCTGTCTCCCAAAAATTAAGAAAAAAAAAAAAAAAGAATAACATCTGAGAAATCAAAGATTTAATGTTTTGGGTTGCAAATTTCTATTTGTGACAAAATGAGTGCATAATTAATAAAATGAAAACTGTTCATATGTGTACCATATACAATTAATTATGAATCATCAGTATATAAGTACGCTTTTACATAGAGCTATTACACACTATCCCTAAAGTCACCTTTAATTAGCCTTGACACTATATTTACCTCATGTGTTTCATTTAGGCTAAGAGTAAAAAGAATTTGTATTTCCTGAGCATGAACCAGTTGATGACATCAAATATGTATGGGAAGCATATAATTAGGCTGTAATTAAAATTTTGCCTTGTATAACAGAAAAAATGTAAAATCCACCTGTGAATAATATAGGAATGTACTTGCCAAGGTACATCTCTTTCTATACATTTAATATATTTTTTTAAAAAGTTATGTTCTGAGCTTTTCTCTTATTGATGTTCATTTGTGAAAAGGACTGGTCAATCCCACTTAGCACTAACCCTTTGCACGGAAACTACTGTTGGACACTGAGTCCAACAGATGATGAACTACTGATTAGAGCACATACCTACAGAGGAACCATATTCCATGTAAAATATGAAAGTTTCTTTTCAATAGAATGATGGATGGCTGATTATCTATTTGTTATTCTTGGTCCTCTTTTTCATGAACCACACCTATTCACTGTCCAGG
Organism: Prionailurus viverrinus; assembly: GCF_022837055.1. NCBI lineage: Eukaryota > Metazoa > Chordata > Mammalia > Carnivora > Felidae > Prionailurus > Prionailurus viverrinus. The sequence continues at coordinate 113,046,518 of NC_062564.1, read as the reverse complement.
CAATATAGTTAGGTTGGGACCTTGGTAATAGGACAGATCAAAGTTAATTGGACTACATGGGAATCGAATTGAAAACCAACTTTGACCTCATTAGCACAACGATATAGTCAGCTAAGGTCATCAGATCCAACACTCATGGAGACATTCAAAGGAAAAACTCATTTCAAAGTGAAGTTGGATGTGTAGTTAATACACTATTCAGCTTCACAAAGCTAGAAGATTAAAAAAAGGAATTGTAAAAATATCAGAGAGCACATCATAAAGTCGGATTTCTTGCTTTGTATATTTGGCTCTATTTCCCAACTGTAGTCAGTGGTAGGGAAATGCTTAGAAAAGAGGAGTAATTCATCATGGTATTATTAGATATAATCAGGCAGGGGGACACAGTAAGCTATCAGAACATAATCACCCTGCGAGTGTCATTGAAAGTATGTTTACTGTATACTGGTGCCAGTCACATCCTGAGAATGGACATTCAAGGGTCCAGTATAACTGTTGGAAACAACAGGCTGATATTTTCTGGGTAGAGTAACTACGGCTACTGTTTCTGATGGAAGGTTAACTTAAGCAAAATGTCTGGGTTCAATGAGAAGGTTAGGGTTAGGATTTCCAAAGCAACAGACCCCAAGGGCAGTAAAGGCAGTCTTTATTAAGGAAGAGGTTACAGTGTGTAGAAGTCTGCGAAGTGTATCTATCTGGCCACTTTTGTAGACAGGAAATAGCATTAGTGCAGGGTCATCAAAGGACGACTTTCTATATAGTTCTGACCACAACCCAAAACCTGTTTTTTCTCTCTAAACGAAAGACAGGGAACTTAAATAAAGTTTTTTCTTGTATTTCTCTTTTATTTCCCACGCTTTTCCCCCTTAAAGACATTTTCTTCATCTTGTTTTACACACATAATTTTATTGTAGAAATCTCTTTAATTTATCTTGACCCTTGACCTTGATTTCCCTCATCTGGTAACTCTGAGTTTGTATTAATGATATGCTGGGGGTGCCAGGCATTCACATTCCCAGTCTAGACTGGATTTCTGAGAGGGCGATCCATCTGGCATGACTTCAGGAGCATCAGGCAGCCCCTTCAAAGTCCTCAAATACCTAAAATTGACTGTGTACCTAAAATTGCATGCTTGGTTGATTGACTGATTACTTTATTTCTCTATTTAGTTATTATTCACTGAGCAGCTACTACATGCTAAGCACCATGCCAGGTCCTGAAAATGATCTGTAAAAGCGGTGTCTGTTTACTGCAGAAGACATATAGTACTAGCGGCCCTTATCTTTTGGACTTTGAGGCCCCCAATCAAAAGCAAATATCTCTGGGTCTAATACCAAGACTTAAGCTACTAATTCTTTACAGAGATTTGACTTCAAGCTGAGAGGAAGACTCTGTAGAAATAGCTTTTGGCTTAGTCACATGAGAGGCAGGACCCAAAATGAGAGGAAATGCCATTTTGCTTACAGCATTGATTTGAAGAGGTGCAAAGGTGGTGAGGGTGTCCTGGGGATGCTGATCCTTCTTTGAGAGATGAGGGGGCTAGCATCTCCATGGTTTTGCCCATTTGTATTGTTTTCTGGAGGATGTGGAAATTAGATGTCTAAGTTTCTGAAAACTTCAGAAACTTAGGGACCCTGTGTACTCATTAACATTGAGTTTATCTTTCAGGCAATCTGCTATTTCTTTTCACTTTCTAATATACAGTTTTCTAAACTATCTTCTGTGAGTGGTTCCATATTATTTTATTTTATTTTTTAAAAAATTGTAATGTTTATTTATTGTTGAGAGAGAGAGAGGCAGAGTGTGAGCAGGGGAAGGGTGGAGAGAGAGGAAGACAGAATCTGAAGCAGGCTTCAGGCTCTGAGCTGTCAGCACAGAGCCTGACATGGGGCTTGAACTCATGAACTGTGAGATCATGACCTGAGCCAAAGTCGGACGCTCAACCAACTGAGCCACCCAGGTGCCCCTGGTTCCATATTATTAGTGCATATTTTCAGAAGCTGTGTGACATTATCTTCCTAAGGGTGTAAGAACATTATACTAAAGGGATTTGAGTTAGGGTTTAGAAAATTTTAAGTTACTCACTATTTTGATCCCAGGAAATGTGTCTCTCTTTGAACATCTACTTCTTTTTATGCCAATATCTAAATAATTGAGACGACAGGGAGCCATATTGTATGTTGAATTAAATGACTTTGATATAAGAGCAATAGGCTATTTGATCACTTTTGTAAAAAATTGTGTATACTTTTGATTACAATTATATAATCTTAATGAAATATTGTCCTAATACATAACTTTGGAGTTGAACACAATTTATACTGTGTGCTGGTAATCAAAATGGCTATTTTTCCTGCTCTAAGGGACAAATAATCTGAATAAGGTCATCCTGATATTATAGACATCGTAAAGCCCAATAGTCTTTTATAATATTCAAATTCTAGGCCTTCAACTCCATTCAACTCGTTCCACATCAGGTGTTCTCTGGCATTCACCATCTCCCTTTTCTCCCACCTCTAATCAAGTAGTAGGTTTTGTCAGTTGTACTACAACAGTTTTTCTCATGCTCGTCAGTTCATGTCCATCATTTCCAACACTGTCCTAATTTAGTTCCTTATTTCTTCTCAACCAGAAAATTGCAAACCGTCCTCCTAGTCCCTTAGCACCACTGTGAGACTGACCTGTCTAAGGGTCAGCCCCGTTTGTGACTTTTCCTACCTGAAAAGCTTTCAGATACTCTCTCTATTGCCAACAGAATCAAGTCCAAGATCCTGGGCTTGTGTTCATGACCTTCTGCAATCCGGCCATAACTTTCCAATGTTAGCATCCCCTACAAGCTTCTGTTCCCATGTTCCTATACATCATTCCCACCTTGTGCCCTTTGTCTTACTCTCTGGAATTTATTCACATGATTCCTTCTACTGACTGCCCCTTTTATACTCTGACCTTCAAAGTCCTGACCTCATAAATGCCATCTTCCAAGAAAGTTTTCCCGTCCTCCAATTGGAACACACGTTCCCTTTCTCTCTCCTATTACTACATAAATTATGAGAGTAAATTTACTCTGTCACGTTAGTTCGATGTTTTCATACATGTGTTAATCAGGTGAAGGTATATAACGATGTGGTAACAACAACAACAACAGCAACAACAACACACCAAAATTTTAGTGGCTTAGCTGTGCTTCATGTAGCAGCTCAACTTTCCAGGCTGCTTTTGACACCTCCATCTCAACAAATGCTTTTACAGTTGCCACAGCAGGAGAAGAAAACATGGGAATCATACACCATCTCTTAATTACTTCTGTCTGGAATTGAGACACATCAATTTCCTCATATTTCATTGACCAAAGCAAGCTACCTCTAAGTTGACAGAGAAATGTAAAACTCTTGAATGTGCAAAAAAAGAGAGGAGAACTAGAAATATTGGTGAGCACTATTGATTTCTTCCTTCCCGATTTATGTATCTTTTATTTCCTTTTCTTACCTCATTGCCTTAGCTAGGGATTCTAGTACAATGTTAAGTAGGAGTAGTGAGGGAGGACATCCTTGTCTTATTCCTAATCTTTGAGGGAAAGCATCTAGTTTCTCACTATTGAGTAAAATGTTAGCTGTAGGGTTTTTGTAGATGTTCTTTATTAAGATGAAGAAATTCCCCTCTATTCCTATTTTATTGAGCATTTTGTTGAGTGTTGGGATTTATCAAATGCTTTTACTGCATTAATAATATGATCTTATGATTTTTCTTAGCTTCTTGATGTGATGGATTCATGAATTGATGTTTGAATGTTGAACCATCATTTCATACTTGGAATAAATTCTACTTGATCAAGATATATTCTTCTTTGTATACATTTGCTAATATTTTGTTGAGGGTTTTTTGCATTTTGTTCATGAGAGATATTAGTCTACATTTTTTCTTTCTTGTAATGTCTTAGTCTGGTATTGGTATTACGGTAATGGTGACTTCAGAATGAGTTTGGAAGTATCCTCTCTGCTTCTGTTTTCTGGAAAAGATTATAAAGAATTAGTATCATTTATTCCTTAAATGTTTGGTAGAATTCACCAGTGAAACCATCTGGGCCTGGTGCTTTCTGTTTTGGAAGGTTATCAGTTACAGATTCAACTTCTTTAATAGATATAGACCTATTAAGATTATCTATTTCTCTTTGTGTGAGTTTTAGTAGATTGTATCTTTCAAGGAATTCATCCATTTCACCTAAGTTACCACGTCTGTGAGCACAGAATTATTCATAATATTCCTTTATTGCCCTTTTAATCTCCATGGGATCAGTAATGATGCCCTTTCTTTCATTTCTGATATTAATGATTTGTTTTTCTATCTTTTTCTTAGTTAGCCTAGCTAGAAGCTTATCATTTTTGTGCTTCTTTTCAAAGGACTAACTTTTGGTTTCATTGGTTTTCTCTATTGTGTTTCTGTTTTCAGTTTTATTAATTTCTGTTCTAATTTTATTATTTCTTTTCATCTGCTTACCTTGGATTTAGTTTGCAATTCTTTTTCTAGTTTCCTAAAATGGAAGCTTAGGTTGTTGATTTTAGATCTTTCTTCTTTTCTAATAGCACTATTAATTTCTTATAATGTATGTGAAAATTATTCATAAGACTTCACATTTCTGAAGTTAGCACATGTGCCTTGTTCTTCCTTATATTCTTCCAGGTCACAAGGAAGCATCAATAAATCAGTGTTTTCCAAACCAGTCATTCCCATTACATCTTTATATTTTGCCATGGTCTTGTGCCATTAGTGATATTAATTAATGTTTTTCAGACAGCATCACTTTTTAAATTAAATTAAAATCCTTAGACTGGAATTTTTAAATTATAAATAAAAACTAGAATCTCTTGTGGTCCCTGGGTGGCTCAGTTGGTTAAGCGCTTGACTCTTGATTTTAACTCAGGTCATGATCTCATGGTTTGTGGGTTCGAGCCCTGTGTTGGGCTCCAAGCTGACAGCATGGAGCCTGCTTGGGATTCTGTTTCTCTCCCTCTCTCTGTCCTTCCCCCCACCCCCGCCAAAGTAAATAAAACACTTAAAAAAAGAAAAACATAGACTCTCTTCCCATGAATAGAGATTGTCTTCAAAAATAAATATTAAACAATTAAAATAAGAATATTGGTTGGATACCATATAAAGTCATTTCAAGGGGTGCCTGGGTGGCTCAGTGGGTTTAGTGCCTTACTCTTCATTTTGACTCAGGTCATGATCTCACAGTTCGTGGGATTGAGCCCTGCATTGGGCTCTGCACTGACAGCATAAAGCCTGTTTGGAATTCTCTCTCCCTCTCTTTCTGCCCCTCTTCTGATCACTCTCTCTCTCTCTCTCTCTCTCTCACTCTCAAAATAAATAAATAAACTTAAAAGTCATTTCAAATACCAGCAGTCTTGTAATATGCTTTTGGAAAAACTGAACCACGTATTAGTGAAAGAGGATGCAAATATATCCCAAAGTTCTTTCCAGTGATGGAGAACTTTTTGCTTTATTTTCTTGGGGTAATATTTAACAACTGAGGATAAACATTAACAGAATAGTTGCCTTTGTGAAGGCAAAAGGTTTTAGATTTGTACTCAGAAAACTTGAACTTAAGTGCCCTGTTTTTCTGTTTTCTTGCTGCATGATATAGAGTGTCACACAGAATCCTCATTGGTAGAATTAATGATATCCATGTGATTGTGTTGTTAAATATAAGTGAGATGAATTATGATTATGCCTTTAAATTGTCTTGTCCTATGAGAACATGATAATAACTCTGAAGAAATATGCCTGTATCTAACCCTATACACTATAGGGTTCAAGGTATACCAGGGGTTAGTTATTGGTTTTTTAGCAAGATTTGTGTAGTTTTTCTTTTGAAATAAGGACTTGCCCAGAAGTGTAGGTGAGGTTATGAATTGCCTAAAAAGATTCATACTAGAGAAAATTTTAATCAAAATTATTGGAGAAAGAATTTGGTGAAAAGACTGGTAAGTTGGAAAAATATTTCTTTCTGAGATTTCCATAAAGATGAAAAGGTCATTCTTTAATTTCTGGGTTTCCACAGTTAGAAAATGGCAGTAAATTGTACCTGCTATTTAAAAAAAAAATTTAATGTTTATTTTTTTTAAGGAGAGAGAGGCAGAGCACAAGTTGGGGAAGAGCAGAAAGAGTGGGAGACACAGAATCTGAAGCAGGCTCCAGGTTCTGAGCTGTGAGCACAGAGCCTGACGGGGGCTCAAACTCACAAACTGTGAGATTATGACCTGAGTTGAAGTCAGAAGCTTGCCCAACTGAGCCACTCAAGTGCCCCTGTATCTGCTATTTTGAGAAGTCAAGCCAATATGGCCTTATCTACCCATTTTTCTATTTCTCGAGTATCTGTCACTCATTTTTTATTGCTGGAATTTCCTAAGCCATTATTTCAGAATTGCATGCAAACCAGATGACAAACCATTGTTTGGCGCCATACAAACAAAAATCCCTAATGATTAAACGTTTTACCTATTAACTGAATGATTGGTTTCTGAGACACTATCCTAGTAGTTGAAATAAGAGCCAAGGTAAATTAACAAATAGTTTGTGAGCCGAATTGAAGCGTATCTTAAGATAAAATTCCTTAAGATAAAGTTCCTTGAAACATTTTCTAAGGATCAAGTTTTTCAAAAAGATACATTTAGGAAGTTATTGAATACAGAAGCATTAGAAGATTTTGTTGTCATTGGCATAATGCAGTCAATCTTTGGACTGGATGGCAGTCATAATTTTTGAGGTCACAATAATGTCTGTATTCTGAAGTATAAAGTAATAAATAAATTTATTTAATATTTATGGAGCCCAATTTAATGGTAAATAATCTCGACATGAGTAATAGACATAATCCTGTCGACATGGATAATCAAAGGTCTGAAAACTATACTTTCACTGAATATGCACCCTTTGAACAAGACTAATAATGAAGAATGGGAGCCAGCTCCTGTGATATTTATGCAACTGCTAACCTCTGACTGAAGTCAGTGGGAGCTTGCTTACGTAAGGGCTGCAAGCCTTAGCCTCCAGAGATTAAAAGGGAAAAAAAATCCTTAAACTCTTTCAACATTAATATTGCCTGTAAAGAATCCAGCCATGATCTAAGCCAGGGAGCTTTTTGAACCTAGCAAGTAGAAGGGTAAACAATAAACACCAGTTATTTTAAGCACGATCTAATCAGAGTTCAATGAGAAGCAATATTATATTTGATCTCTAAGGTATTAATACTTGTGTATCACTATTAGACATTTTTATGTAACCCATTATCCAAACAATGGCTTAAGTCTGTGGTATTTAATAAATCAAGGTTCCATGGCCATGGGGCTGAGGCGGTGAGAATGAAGCATCTTCTCTCCTTTTTCTTCCCCCCCTTCAGGTGCAATTCTGTGCTATATAAGAGAAGTGTGGCCTTCCTTCTCATAGCACTAAAAGTGAGATAATCCCTTTGTAAGAAATCAGTAAGTACGGTCTGCTTAATCTAGTCCCAGTGTGAAACTGTTGACATTTGTTCTTTTTTCTATCATTATGTGACTGGGCCTGTTTTGTGCTGGATTAGGCACAAATCTCCTATGCAGCACATTTGGCATGTTACTAGTAGTTTAACTTCATTAATAATGTATGAAGAAAATGTAATCCACGACAAGGAAGGAAAGAAAAGTATTTTTTTTTTTTGCTCTTCCAAATCCTTTGGAATGAGTAATTATTCAACATCATATGTTTGATGTTATATTTTACCACTGAACTTCCATGGTGATATTTAAAAAAGAAACTTTGGCAAATGCTTGCAAAAACCACACCTTTTAAAATTTTAAATACGATTTACTGATGGCCAGAACTTGTTAAACATAGTAGGAAATTAAATATTTATTCAGCTTATTTCATTTTCAGGGTCATAAACGCTCTTTCTGAGTCATCCCCAATAACAAGAATTTCCACCAGCAAAGCCATTAACAGGCATCATGGTAGGGGAGAGCTAAATTAAGATGAGATTGTATAAACAAATCAGAACATACGCAGACTTGCATAGGAGTGCAAATGATCATTTCTGATTGAAATGTTTATAGCTAAATGAGTTTGGCTGCATCAAACATAAATGTGCCAAAAGATAAGCCTCTTGCTGCTGCTGCTTTTTCGTGTTTTCTAAGCTGTTTTTCAGATGAAAATGGAACTATATTTGGAACACTGTTTGCTGTTTTTTCGTACTATTGATATTTGTGGAAAGTCACAAAATGGCCTAAGGAAGCTAAGCTCACCCCAAGCAGTGGTCACTTACAAGTACTTTTGTACTCTGTACTCCTGTCACATTTGGGCGATCAGAGCAACAGCTGGGGAGACTTTTTCAACAAAGATGAGTGTCAGATAATCCTGATGAGATTCCACATCCAACATCTTTTGTAATTATGTCACATTCAGCTGTAATGGAATAATTCAAGCTGAAAGGACAAGCTTTGATCCTTTCTTAAACCTTTCCCTGTGGACTGGCTATCTAAAAGATTTAAAGATATTTCTGTTACAAGATCTAGTGTTTCCTCAGAGAAGTCATGCTTCTGAAGCATCGTGATCTACAAGAACAATATCAAGTTTGCCAAACACATTTCTGAAAGCGTCATTTTTTGGGGGGAGGGGTGTATTGAATGAAGATGTCAATAATACGCTGTTCTTCCATTTTCATCTAGACGATCAAGATTCATTGTCTTATTCTGTCATCCAAATGGGCAGATAGAAAAGTGACTTAAATACATTTGGAGATGTGTCATTGCACATTTAAAGCATCTGTGTGCAAATTCATGCATGTGCTTATTGAATTGCTTTTTAAGAGAAACTGGCCTAGTGAAATGCTAGGTATGTTGTAGAATTAAAAAAATAAACATGCATTAAAATACTAACAAGTTAAAGTCCCGTATGTCTCACAGGGATTATTTTTTTGTTTGCAAAATGTTTAAACTTTACATTTATTGGACTTTTGCTTCATACTAATGAAGCTGACAACATAGGCTTTCAAATTCTAGCTTAACACAGGATTTTTTGCTTAATAAGATACAAATTTGTCATGTTAAAAATCACTTATTTTCGTTTATAACCATCTTGTTTCTGATTTATAGTTTTAATTCTTTTTATGTTTTATTCTTACACAGTGATTATTTTTCCTCCATATTTTTCTGTTTCTTTTTTCTTTTCTAGTCCCAATTATTTTTTTTTTTCTGAGACTGCATTACTGACAACAGGAAGAGAATGTGACAGAGAAGAAAACGTGGACCTAACTTTAATTTCGGCTTGAAGAAAATTATTCCTAAAATGAAAGCCAGTGTTAGAAAATAAGCTTTATTTGAATATAATTTAAAAAAATTAAATCTATATAACTCCCAAACAGGAAGATATGACTGCTGTTTGGTTTATTGAGCAAAGAAAAGATGATCAGTTCATGAACACCCCCAAATGAAAATCGAAGTTCAATTTGGTGAAAATGCAAAGAGGCAAGTCTGCAGGAACAAAAGGTATAAATATTAAAGCAAAGTTTGCCTAAACTAATGAAAGAACCTTTAACTCATATAATAAAGATACTCTGCAAGATCATATTTTCCCACAGAGCATCTCCTCTATGCCCCCACTAGAAATAGCACGTGATCCCACTGTTAAGTAAAACATGCATATCTTTAGCTCACCTATTGACAGTATTTCCTATATAAAATTATACACACACACATACACACACACACATCTATGAAGAAAAATTACAGATTTTCCTTTGTTTCATTTAGGTTTTTAACTGTGTGTTTAATTTAATGTTAATATTCCCATTATCACCATTTTGTAGATAAGGAAACCGAGGCTCAGAGCGGTTAAATGACCTATGCAGGTGTGAGGCACAACTGACATAGAAAACTGTAGCTTTTATCTGTAAGTTCAGCACTCTCCCTGCTGTCTTATGGTTTCCTTTTTTTGATTTGGCTGATGGTTATTGTGGAGACTAAAGAACACATAATATAGCTACCTGAGACTACACACTTTTTCTCTTATATGTTGATTTTGTTTTTGTATTTTTATTTAAAAAAAATTTTTTTTGAGTTTATTTATTTTGAGAAAGAGTGAAAGTGGGGTAGGGGCAGAGAGAGAGAGGGGAGAGAGAATCCCAAGCAGGCTCAGCACTTTTGGCACAGAGCTGGATGTGGGGCTTGAACTCACCAACTGTGAGATTATGACCTGAACCAAACTAAAGAGCCAGGTGCTTAACCAACTGGGACACTCAGGTGCCCCTTTATTAATTTTATTAATAACTTCATAATAAATTTTTCCTGATATCTAAATTTCTCAAAAAAATTTTAATGTATATTTATCTCTGAGAGAGAGAGAGAGAGAGAGAAAGAGAAAGGAGAGAGAGAGAGAGAGAGAGAGAGAAAGAACCTGAGCGGGGGAGGGGCAGAGAGAGAGGGAGACACAGAATCTGAAGGAGGCTCCAGGCTCTGAGCTGTCAGCACAGAGCCTGATGAGGGTCTTGAACTCATGAACCATGAGATCGTGGCCTGAGTCAAAGTCCCATGCTTAACTGACTGAGCCACCCAGGCACCCCTAAGTTTCTTTTGAAGAACACATTTCATCTCTTTTAAAAGATGTTAGATGAAGAGAATAAAACTGCACTAAATCTGACTCACCAAAATATTAACAGGAACAGACTGGATCTTTCCATTTTTGCCTGTAGGTCTAAAGTTTAGAGTCTGACTCTGTGGATAGGTAGTCTAAGAGTTTTGAATATTTATTTAATTTAGTGTAATTCAATTTTCTCCTTTTTTTGTCATAGCTGAATGAGTCATTTCTGGTGAAACAACAAATAGATTTTTGAATAAGCGAGGAATTTAGAATATTGAAAACTTGACCACTAACCGTGTTCTCCAGAAAAGATGTTCTTTGCTGGTGAATATAACAAAGGCTAGTATTTTCCCAACAGATAAGAAGCTGAAAGACCTTAAATCTCTATCTGATGCCCACTTTATCATATATAATAATCCTTTTTCTTTTTCTCAGAATTGGTGTTTTATCATGTCGTCATCAAAAAAATGCCTTTATTTTCATATTAGAATTGAAGAAATAGGTTACATCTCTAGTGAATTTACCAAGTGATCTTTTCTGCAAATTTTGGTTTCTAATATTATTTAATTCCTTGGAAGAAAAATCCAATAATAACACGCAACCCATATTATGTGCTTTTAGATTTTTATAAGAAATTAACAAGTGCATGAATTAAACTTACTCTTTCATTGGCATTACTCATCTAGTATTTTCTCAACATTTTTCCAATTCAGTATCCTCAAAGGTGTTTTAGAGGGAAAAAATCCTCAGCATTTTATGCCTTTAAAACAAATTATTGGCCAGAAAACTCGAATTTTCTGCTCATTGCAGTTGATCAGATTTTAATGCTTTGTATGTGAAGCAGGAAACACCTACTTTCTTCATTTAGTCACCATATAAATCCAGGCATGCACTCCAGAGGACACAGTTGTGGTTTTGAGGGCAATTTCGATATAGCTAATGGTACTACATGAGTTTTACTTTACAAATATTGCTCCAGATAAATCATTTTCTTATATTTAAACAACTTTTCATTTAAGAAACCATATATCTAAAGATCAGTTTCATTCATAAGAGGTAGAATGATTTATTTCCCATTTATGGAGTCTCTTTAGAAAAGCAAGTCTCTCTCTGTATACACACATATGCACATGTGCACACACACACTTGTCTTTACATTATTTTAAGGAGTATGCTAAAAACATTTTTACTGTACCCAAATGTAATAAAAATAGAATGAATAGTATTATAACCCCCAGTGTACTCATCACTTAACTTCAATTATCACAATAATCTTGTTTCATCTATGCCCTCCACACCACTAGATTAAGAGATAATAATATTATTATCATACTATTTGTAAATATTTTTGTATATATCTTTTTTTGTATATATCTTTAAAAGTAATAATTCTTGGGGCACCTGGGTGGCTCAGTCGGTTAAATGTCCATCTCTTGATCTCAACTCAGGTCTTGGTCTGAAGGTTGTGAGTGCAAGCCCCACGTGAAGCCTACTTAAAACAAAAAAAGAAAATGGGAAGAAAAGAAAGGAAGAAAGAAGGAAAGAAAGGATTCTTCCTTAAACATGTTAAGAAAATTCTTTGACACATAGAATGATTAACCATAATTCTTCAAGTAACACCAACTTTCAAAGTTATGTTTTCACATTTACTAAGCAGTCACTATGTTCTCGGTTATTCATGTTTTTTTATTCATTTAAATTAATAATAAAGGTAATTTCCTTTCTCAAACTCACAAAGTTACCACAAAATAGTGGTTGAGGATGGAATTGGAAAATTACGGGTCAGATCCCCGCTTTGCCATTTATTGCTAAGTGGCTTGGGACACATTAATAAGCCTCAATTTCTTCGTCTGTACAAATGGGAAGAATACTACTTACATCATATCACTATGAATGTCAAATAATTTTTATACATAAAGTGCTTAGCTTAGGGCCTGGTATATAGTAAGTACTTAGTTCTACGAGCTATTTAAAAAAAAAATTCAGAGTTGGAATTTGAACCCAGGTCTGTCCGATCCCAAAGCCCATGAACTTTCCACTGTGCCATGCTCAGCTAGCGTGGTGACAACATTGGCAGCACACTGGCCTGGACACTCTTTAAAGAGTATTTAATGTGTACTTATTACGAGTCCACTCCTTGATAGCCCCAGACTTTCCATCATCATTGGCCAACTAGCGACTGGAATTCTCTAGTCGTGGCAATCACTAGTCACAGAACACAGCTGAGCCCAAACAGGTGGCTGTGGAGGTGAGCGGAGCCAGCGGGACCATGCAGAAAGGCAGAACAGGACAACGTGTCAGCAAGTGGGGTTTGATGGTAGACAACAAGCCCTTAGAAACGCCCCCTCCACCCCTCATGGACGGTGAGTTGCCACAGCCAGAATTCTACATTCACAATTTTCTTAAGGAGAACTGTTATCCTGGGCCACTGGCATGACTTAGATGCCATGAGAATCAGGCCACTCTTTGTGTTGATTTATGCTCACAATTACAGTTCTTATGCTTTCTGACTCCATATTTTTTATGTTAAGAAATATGCTAGTCTAGATTTTGTCCATCCAGAGAATGCAAATCAAGTTTTGAGAATGACTGGATGCTAAAATGTTACGGATTAACAAAAAGCAGAAATGCAGCTCTGTCACAAAGCTAGAAGATTTAGAAATTGGGCCAAAGAGTATACAACTAATATTTATTAAGTACCCAGAAGGGTTAGGAACTGAGGGAAAGAAAAGAGACTGCTTTTTCCCCACTCGTCTTACTTGGGTAAGGAGCGACAGCTAAAGCAGAGGACTTCTGTCAAATCTATGTTGTTATTACTGTTTAATGCCTGCATATTTTACATTTCTCCATGATTACATAAGCTTGTTGTCTTCTGTTTACTTCAGAAATAAGAAATAAAGCTTAATTCCTTAGTTCATTAATTTAACCAACATTTATTGAGCTCCTGCTATATGCCATGCACTTTTCTAGGCACTGGGGCCATGGCAATTAACAAAACACAAAATCGCTGCCCTCATGGAACTTACATTCTAGTGGAGAGACAGAAGATAACCAAGAAAAAAATACAAAAAATAATGGCAAAAAACAGAATTGGGCAGAGGGATTGGAAGTGTGGAGGGGACGTATGCAAACATAGATAAGGCAGACAGGGAAGGTGGGAAGGTGTTCTTGAGAAGGTGACTTAGGAACAAAGATCTGAAAGAATTGAGGGCATAGCCCAAGTAGAAATCTGGTATGTTTCTTAGGACAGCAGTTGTAAGGACCCTCAGGCAGATTGTGACTGGCGTGTTGGAAGAATGCTAAGAAGGCCACTGTGCCCTGAATGAAAGCAGTGGGAAATGAAGCAAGGGAGAAAATCTGAGTATACCATTGCGTAAGGCCTTCTGAGCCAGAGTGAAGACACTGGCTGTCTGGCTGAGTGAGCTAGAAAGCAATTGCAGAACTCTGAACAGAGCAGAGACATGATCCCACAGGGGCTGTATTATAGAATCACTCTTGCTGCTGTGTGCAGAAGAGAGGTTTAATTAGGACAATACCTGACACATAGGAAGGAACATTAAGTATACATGGTTATTGCTAATTTTGCAACTCCTGTAGTCTTTAACTATTGTTTGTGCCTGTTGAATGAATTAACAAGGAGATGCATTAAATGGGAACAATCACTCATTTTACTGAAATGATCACAGAAAAATGATTAAATCTGAGATACATGTCTTCTTTTATTTATGAACTGATGATCTATAGAGTCAGCTCAAGAGGAAAATACTTTGTAGCTGTGGTTGGTCTCTTGAGAAACTTTAGGATTAAAATTTTTGTTTTGGAAGCTTAAGTGTCTCAGCTCTAAATTGGCCATAAGTACGTAAAAAACCAACATGAATTGTGGCCAGGGAGACTAGACTCTAGTAGATCTTTAAGATACAAAAAAAAAAAAAAATCTATCCATCACCTAAAACATATTCCTGACAAATAAAACAGTCTATATTTATACTTATACTTATGACAATTTTCCATAATGAATGATACCCTTATAAATTAAAATATTAGAGTTTCATTTTCTCGATCATTCTGCTCTATAGAAATATTTTTTGCAGCATGGCCTAATGACAAAAGTTAAAAAAAAACATTTCTTTTAGTGAGTGCTGTTTTTAAAAATTCTAGACTAGACAGTGATGACATAAAATGCATAGCAATTGATATTTAGAGTACAACTTTAAATAAAAAAAGGAAATATTTTTGGGAAACAATGTAATTCTAAAATTTTATTTAACTGAATTTTATCGACCTTTTAAATTTCCCTTTTAACATGAAGAGATTTATAAATATTTTGGAACTTATTTTTTTGAAAAGAATATATCTGTATATCTATATCTATCCCTATATATTAAGCCATTTTTTAGTAACAAATATTATTTTAGGAAAAGATGGATATTAGTCAGTGGAAACAATTGTTTTCTAACAGGAAACAATTATCCATTTTGTCTGGCATTTGTGAAATTCAAGGATTTTATTCAGAGATTTCTTGTCAACATTTCCTTCCTTGGTGTTTCCCATACCTACTGAAACTTCAACTGTCAATTGCTTTTTAGTATAGCCCAAATTTAATCAACTTTAATTTCCTAGATTTCACTTAAAGATGGACATTGAGAGAAAGTATATGTAGAAAGAATTGGAATTTGAAAACTATAAATTTAGCTAACACTTAAATCTACTACTTGGTAGTGTCTGTTAGTCTTCATTTTTGGAATACAATTTTTAATCCATCTAAAACAAATATTTTTTTTCCTTGAAAAGCAAAAAGATACTTTACAAACATAAAACATTTATAGCCACTGATGAAAGAATTAGCTTCTTATCTCTTCTAGCTTGCAACAACTTAAAGAGAACAAGTAATAGACACAATATTAAAAAAAAAAAGTCTTCTGTGAGGGAGGGAAAGTATAACCTTAAAAATTCCATTAAAAAGTATAAAAATAAATTCTTTATGAAGGATTTAAATTATTTTGGAATTTGCTGATGAATCTTGACAGAGAAGCTCAAAACCCAGTAGGGATTAGCCCAATTACTTCAGTGCTTCTTGATTTCTGGATTGCACAGGGAAGTGCCTGAATAATTTTAAAAAAATGTAGCCCCTTGGCCCACCACCCGAGACTCTGATTTAATTCGTTTCTGATAGGGCCTGTACAGGAATTATATTTAAGAAACCTCTCAGAGGATTTGAAAAAGGTGGTCCTAAGACCACCTTGTTACACTCTTCTGCTTCAACTGTTTTTTTGCTGGTTTGCTTGTTTTGTTATTGTTTTAATGCTGGTACTAATCCCTATTTTGTCCTCTGAGTTGTAATTTAAGGTTTGTCCTCTTTTTATGGCACTTATCATAAATTGGTTTCCTTCACTCTTAGTAGGTATCTTTTCTTTTTAGTTTTTGAGGTGATAAAAAGCTGTGATCCATGATCTCCCTAAACTCCTACCTCCTCTTGCCTCCGGATCTCATTACATCTTGTTCTTCTCTCTGACTCCTTCCCATCTTAGAGAAAGACATGTCTCTACTTCTAAGATTGCACTTCTGTTTATGTTCTTACAGTCACTTGCTCAATGTCTGGCTCTCTCCTTATATTCCAACTCCATGAGGACACATGTGTCTTCTCGATCCCCATTTCTTCAGGATTGAGCACAGGGTGGGGTACATTGCCAACACTCAGTAAATGTCTGTGAACTGAAACCATGAGAGATGTCTTCTTCTTTTTACAAGAATTTATTTTATGTCTTTTTTTTTTAAAGTTTATTTATTTATTTTGAGAAAGAAAGAGTGAGCATGAACAGGGGAAGGACAGAGAGAGAGTAGGAGAGAGAAAATCCCAAGCAGGCTCTATGCAGTTAGTATGGAGCCTGACGTGGGGCTCAATTCCACAATTCGTGAGATCACGACCAGATCTGAAATCAAGAGTCAGACATTTAACCAACTGAGCCACTCCAGTGTCCCTATTTCACATCTTTTTACCTCCAACCCTCCATTCTGTTCTCCCCAAACTCCAACATGCTACCTTGGTGACTTTATGCTCTCTCTTTCCTATAGTTACTTTTCCTTAGACTATAAACATACATCTTTGTTAGAATTAAAACCCAAATCTCTCAGTTTCCTGCACCATGTGTTGGTTTGTTAAGTAAAAAGAGTTAGTGTTGCCTACTATTCATTTTGGGGAAAACTTGAGGTGTTTTCCTCTTTCAGTAGACATTTGGGGGTCCACACCAAGATATAAGGGATAAGTACTATAAGGAAAAATGTATCCAATGAAGTTTTTTAGTCTGTTAGTCTATCATTTTTCAGGCTGAGCTATTCTGCCAGGGCAACATTCTACTGTATTCAAATCAGCCATAATGGAATTGAAGCAGCTGTTAATGCCTGTTTCTTCAGAATACTGAATGAGATGCTGCTGGAAAGACATGTAAACAACTATAAAATACAATTAAAGTAGCAACAAGAATGATAGGGTATGCAAAGTTAACTTAATCAAAAAACACAATTATTTTATGTGGAAACAATTAAGACTTTAAAAAGGACATAATGATGATCTTCATAAACAGATATTTCATGCTTCTGGTTAAGAAGACAGTATTGTGAAAATACCATAAACGTCCTGAATTAATCTATAAATTAGCAGATAAATGTCATTCCAGTCACAATACCGGTTGTATTTTCCATTTACCAGGAAGAATCATTGTTCTCAAATAGTTAAATCAAGTTTAAGAAGAATAAAGAGTATGCGTGTGTAAGGGTAAGTCTTGCTTATGCTATCAGATGTTGAGAAGTTGGCCCAAGAACAGAAAATTGACTAACAGAATGGAACAGAGAACACAGAGACAGACTCATGTATGAATGTGCATTTATACTTAATTTATAGTGAAGGTGTCACTGCAAGTCAAGGGGAAGAGTATGGGTTACTTGGAAAATGTTCTTGGCAGACCTGGTTTACCATATGCATAAAAATAAATTGGATTGCTAACACAGCATTCAAAAATAGGCTATAAATATGAAGGGTAAAACTATATAGTTAACAGAAGAAAGTATAGGCAAATGCCTTTGAGATCTAGGGATGGGAAATGACTTCTTAAGTAAAATTTTAAAAGAACAAACTGTAAGGCGAATATTGATGAATTTGGTTATATCAAAATGAATGATTTCTTATTAGTGTAAGATACCATGGGCAAAGTTAAGAGCTAACAGAATGGAAGAATTCATATATTGTGGATGTTAATATCTTTTATATATCATTTATATCTTTTAAAAAACTAGAAACTTGGATGCTGGAAAATATGGTCAGGGATATGAGAACCTTCATATTTGCTGGTGGGAGGTAAATTGAAATGGCCAATCTGGGAGCCATCCCTCCAAATATAATTATTTCTACCTCTGTGACCCAGTAATTTTGGGTATAGTATGTATGCTAAAGAAATTATCACATGGTGCAGTATTGTTAATAGCAGTGGGGATTAGGAGGCAACTGGGGTGTCTGTCCCTTGGAAACTGATAGATAAAATTTGTGTGGTTGCTGGGGCGCTTGGGTGGCTCAGTCGGTTAAGTGTCTGACTTTGGCTCAAGGTCATGATCTCGCAGTCAGTGAGTTCGAGTCCCGCACTGGGCTCTGTGCTGACAGCTTGGAGCCTGGAGCCTGCTTCAGAATCTGTGTCTCCCTCTCTCTCTGCTCCTCCCCCACTCATGCTCTGTCTCTCTTTGCCTCTCAACGATGAATAAATGTTAAAAAAAATTTTAAAAAAATCTGTGTGGTTGCTCACCTTACAATACTAAGCAACTATGTGAAACAATAGACTAGATCTATACTCAGCAACATTGATGGCTCTTAAAATCAAAGTTCTCAGTTCAAACAGCAAGAGACACAAAACAATACACAGTTTTGCAAGAAAGCACACAATACAAAATATTAAAGACAGTAGAAGGCCTGTTGAAGGAAGTTTCAATATTTAAAAATACTTATGTACCATATTGGATTTTAGAAATTGAAGGCAGCAAAAAATTTAATTCTGCAATATTTGGTTATCTATATAATAAGCAATAATCAAAATAATATTTGAAGAAAAAGCCCTCTTATTCTAATAGCTATAAAATAGATTATGAGCTGCCATATACCCAGATGGGATGGTGATGAGAGAAAGGCACGGTAAAACAAAATCAGCAGACTATTGTATTTGGATGGACATTTGAATGAAGCAAATAAATAAAGTTTCAAAGCTAGAAGGAGTTTCTATTTCTGGTAATAAGATCTTTTGAAGCAACTGCTCAATTAAAATTGCTCGACAAAGTCTAAAGGATTTCTTAAAACAGAACCATCAGATCAAAATATATAATTCTTCTATCCTGCTGTGACTATCAATCCACTGATCCTACTAACATTCTAATGCCCCTGATCCCCCATGATATCCTTATTCTCCTTCTTGATCACTTAAATTCCATGGGGGAATGGATATAAATCACTCTCTTCTATATTACCTGACAGTTTTGTCATTCTTGGGCTTCATTGTAGTTGACTTGGCACAACTATAGCTAAAGCCAAGTTTCTGTTTCTTTCCATTTACACTTGTCCATTGAACATAGTTGATCCAGAACATAAAGCACAGAACCACACTGAGTGATACCACTTTAAATTTAATGCTACCAAGCAAACATAATTTCTGTAGCTCAGTCCACTCACTCACCCACTTGTCTAGATGACTACTTCATACCTTTCTTTCTTTTCAAAATTCTAACATCTCTTTACCCCATCTTCAATATTACTTGAGCTTCTTCTTCTTCTTCTTCTTCTTCTTCTTTACACTTAGAACAATAAAAAGAGACTTTCCAGATTGCCAACACCATGTTTAATACCAGCATTATATTCCTATACTCTGCCTTCCCACTTGGATGATACAGCCATGTTCTTACCCAAAGCCAATGTCTCTACTTGTACAGAACAGACTATCCCTTCTTACTACTCAATGACATTGCTCCAGCAATTCTCTCCTTTGCCTCTTACAACATCAAATTTGCACTTTACTGAAACACTCACTTCAGCATTCAAGTACTATCTCTCCCATATGAAACAACAACAACGTTTATTGAACTAATCCTCTTCCCATCTACTACGATTTCTTTGCCCCTTTTACAACAAAGCTCCTTGAAGGAGTTGTCTACAGTTTGTTTTCAATTCCATTCCTCCCATTCTCTCTTAACATGCTCTAATTAATCAGGATTTTACTCATTCCATTAAGGTAACCAATGACCTTCACTTTGTTAAATCAAAAGACTAATTCTTAGTCTTCATCTTCTTTGACCTGTAAGTAACATTTACAGGGTTAATTATTCCCTTCTCTTTGATATATGCCTTTGACTTTCAGGATACTACATTCTCTTCATTTCCCTCCTATTCTGCTGGTCCCTCATGGTCTGTCTTCACTGGTTCCTCCTCTTCTTCCTTACATTTTAAAGTTGGAGACCACCCCAGAACTTTATTTTTTAGCTTTTTTCTGTTTTTACATTTAATTTCCTCAGTGATTCATGCTTTCACCTGATTTTAAGGCCTTAAATACCATCTGTATGCTAATGACTTCCAAATTTATATCTTTAGCTCAATCTCTCTCCAGTTGGCCACTCAGCATTTCTATTTGGACATCTAACAGACGTTGCAAAGTTAGTATGTTCAAAACAGTACTTTTCAACCAATACCATCATAGAAACAAATAACAACAAAATAAAACCACCTTGGCTAATGACAGCTCTATCTCTCAGTTGCTCAGGCCATAGAACTTGGTGTACTGCTTCACTATTCTCTGACTCTCTTATATTACCTTCAATGCTTTATTAAATTATATTGGCCCTATCTCTAAATTGTACCTCAAATCTGTTTTCTTTCTATCACTTCTACTGGTGTAATCCTAGTTTTTTGATGGGATTATGGCAATAGACTGATCTTCCTGCTTTTACTCTATCTTCTTTATGGTCTGTGTTTAACAAAGAGATCCTTTGACCATATGGCAAATCATATCTCATTTCTGCTCAAAATCATGCAGTAGTTTTTTCATTTCACTCAGAGTAAAGCCAAAGTCCTTATAGAATCTGTTTCCTGCCTCCCACTGTTACCCCACTAACCTTTATTTTTAAATAAATAAATGAATAAATAAATAAACCAACCTCTTTATTCCAACTGCTTTTTTAGTTTTATTAAGAAAATAAGGAATCAGGAACCAATCATAAAATAATTTAAAAACTGGAAAACTTCTGTCTATACTGATCAAAAACAGAATTAAGAAGGCAACAGTAGTAAAAAGGGGACACCACTATAGACACTGCAGACATAAACTCAGAGGAGATTGTAAACTTTCTGAAAAAAAAAAATCAAAATTGACTACATCTTAGGCAAACCTAATTTACCAAAATTAACTTAAGGAAAAAAAAGTTGTTTATCCGGAGATAAGTTGAAGAGTAGTCATTTTTTTTCTTATAATACACTGAAGAATTGAAGGAGATAATTCATATAATGCACTATCCTGGTAAGTACCAATGATTGTAATTATTGCTGTAACTCTTAGACATACATATGTGGGTGGTTGTTGAAACTGTATGAGTAGGTGACTTTCTGAAGAATGAACGTGTAGGAATCAAAATCGTAGACCTTGCAGTTCAAAGTAACTCAGAGATAGATGATAATTCATCTATTTTGTTTTGTAGTTCAGAGAATCTAAAAGGCAGAAAAGGCCTTTTCAATCTCACATAGCAAGTTAGTATGCTGTTGCAACTAGAACAATTTTTCTTCCTGACTCCTAGTCTGCTGATCTTTCTGAAGAATTCTGAATATGAGTAAAAAGAAATTGCCACAAACACACAAACTAGCAAAGATCAAACACTACCATGGAAATACAGCTGTTGTAAAAGAATGGTATTCTAGACCCTCTCTTTTATTTGCAAGTCTAATTATAAAATACTCTTTCTACTCTTCTACCTATATTAATGCTAAGCTAGGTGATAATGGAATTGAGAGTTTAGTTTCCAACCATGTAATTAAAGCTCTGTGTTGTTCTGGTGAAGGAATGGTTACTTAATTTGTGGGACCCAGGGCTAAATGAAAATGTAGGGCTCCTGATAGGGGCAGAAAAGTTAATCTCTCTTTCCCACAGGCCCATGTCTCAGTCCATGGTGGGCAGCTGACTTCCTATGGATTGTAATCTCTACTCTGAGATATACTTGGTACTTGGCTTAGAAATGGGTGGGAGTGAGTGGGAAACCTCTGTCAAGTTACCTGCCAAATGCTCTGTGTTTCTGCCAGGCCAGGGTAAAGACAGTCATTGCCTTGACTTACTCCATGGGGTATGTGTCTAACACCAACCCTTCTGTACCTGTACCTGTACCTGTACCTGTACCTGTACCTAGGCCCTCCTGAGGCTGGAGGGCAGATGACAACAGATTGTGAGCACTCCCTCTCCCAAGGTTAAGGTGTTAGTATTCATAGGATGAAGCAGGGAAAAGAATAGGAGTGGGCCACTCCTGAGTGAAGCTCCAAGGCTCTGTGCATGCTCCATTTTGCTACCAGATTTCATTTACAAAATGCAAATTCAAATGATCTCATTCAGTGGATAAACGTAGCCAAGTTATTCAACTTTTTTAAGCCTTGTTTTCCTTAGATTGTCATTTCAAGATGGAGGCTGTGGAATATTAAATTCTAAGTGCAAGGCTTTTCTGAGTATGGAACCCTGTGTGACTGCATTGAGTATGTGCCCATGAAACTAGCCCTGATTTGCTGCTGGAATACCTGTTTAATCAAAAAAAAAATGCCGAATTTAATGGTCTTTGACCTCCCTTACTGGTAGGGTACTTCTGACTCCCCTGACTTTGCCCAGAAAGTACCTTACTCGTACTTCTGCCCTGACTGGTTCCCAAGAGTTTGGCACTGCTTCTAGGCTGCCAAGTCTTAGCCAGAGGTTCTAAGATTAGTGAGAAACTTGAAGAAGATTTGGACTCTGATGTTTAGAACCCATTTCGTAATGAGTTATTATACTTACAATGGATTATACACATTATAATTGACGCTTTTGGTCTTTTTTGCATGAGACACTTAAGAGTGTGGGTTTTGAAGACAACCAGGCCTGAGTTTGAGTCCTGTGTCTGCTCTCACTTGATAGGTGAACTTGGACAAGTTATTTAACTTTTCTCAGCCTTGTTTGTCTTAGATCGTTCATTTGGAAGACTGGTGGTGGTTCAGAGGGTGGAATTTAAAGCCAGACTGCATAGGTTTAAACTAGCTGTATGACTCTATGAATCTTTACCTTCTCTGTGCCATGGAAATAGGAATACTAATATTATCTACCCCACGGGATTGTATTGAGGATTCAGTGAATTAGTTTATGGAGAATGCTTAGAAGAGTGTCTGGCACATACTAAGGGTTGAGTAAATACCAGCTATTAGTATTAATTCATTCATTGAAAAAGCATTTATGTATCAATTACACTGTTCCAGGCATACTATTTCTTACCTCATGAGGAATATTATAGATAAATACTCATAAATGAGATAACACTTGTTAAGTCTTAGCACCATGCCTGTCATGTTGTATGACCTTAATAAATGGTACGTATCATAATAATTATAAATACCGATAATTGTTAGGAGCTTAGTCAGAAGATAAGTGTCACAGAGCTCTTTGATGGTAATCAGCTGATAGTTTATGGAGAACTGAAAGTTGCATAGTAGAAAAGATATTCAAAGAGCACCTTAGTCCTATCCCTCTGAGGCATTCCATTCTTCAACTCTGAGTGGGCAGCATGGAGTCCAGATGACAGCTTGGTTTTTCTGCACCATCTGATCTAGCTAGAATTCAACTTTGCCCACCATCTCACTGATGACCTGGGTAAGCCAACAGTCTCGTCAACATTTCCGAAAAACTCCCACTCAAAGGTTTACACTTTCATAATCCTGTTTTCTTGTGAGCTTTCATCACCCAGAAACATGTCTAATGAGGCAAGCAGCTACTACAGACTTCTCAAGTTCCCCAATAGACTATTCTTCCGTTAGTGAAAAGTGTAGAATTTACTAAATATTTTGTAGGAAGGCAGAGGAAGCGTTCATTACATTGCATATTCTAAAGCAAACAAGTATAAAGCCCCATTTTAGTGATTCTTGTTCTTCCAAGTCCCTTCAAGGCTCTGCTGCTGTTCAGAGTTTTCTCTCTTCCTCTTTATTGACACTTACCCTCTAAGGTTACCTCGTCTCCATTCAGGGATTCTGTAATATTTTGGAAAATAATTGCATGTTTTCTGCCTTATACTTCCAAACTTATATTTAGACATTCATCAAAGTGCTCAGTTGAGAAATAGCCTTCTAGTAATACAATTCATCCTTTCTGGAGAGAACTCAATGTTATAAATAGTGCAATAATTCCTTATTATATTTGATTTGTATTTTTGACAATATTGGTTCTTTCACCTATTTTTTTATTTAAGAAGTATTTATTGAATGCAGCCTATGGTTTAGGCAGCTTTAAGTTTAGGCTTTTAGGAATACAATGGGAGTCCTGACCTCATTGGTGTTAAAGGATCATAGGATTAAAACCTATGCATATACATGATCGTGCATATCTATTGCTGACATTGGTACAGTGTTTAAAAGGTTTCAGAGCACAGTATTCAAAATATAGTTCATATAGCATAAATTATCAAAAAAACCTTGTCGGATCTGGACTCAGATCTTCAGCAACACTATACTCACTTTTCAGTTGTCCCGCTGAAACAAAACAAACAAAACAAAACAAAACAAAACAAAACAAAACAAAACAGTAAGAACAGGCAAAATATGGTAATGGAGAGAAGCAGCTGGAAAGTGCCATCCTGTCATCTCTGAATGACATCCAGGATAGAATGCCTTTTTTGGGTCATTTTTCTCATAAAGTCATGCAAATAACCATCATAGAAAAAGTTAATCAAAATGATGAATGGATGAAGAGGATGAGTCATGGTTACCAAGAATAAAAGTGCTGAGTTGTTGATGAGGTACAGAAATAATTAGTAACACATTTAAAATTGCTGACACTTTCTAACCACTTTCAGCTGGTTCTTTGGTGTGCACTGTAGGGAACTTGATAATTGAAACTCATTTCATATGAAGTAGCGTCCAGAGTGTTATTTTGCCTAGTCTGATTCTTTCTCATTTCCTTCAAATTCCTTTGATAGTTAAAGAGAGGGAGGGGAGGCATAGAGGTATGCAGAGCTAGACCCTTCCCCAATACAAGAAAGAGAAAAAAAAATAAAATTTTTGATGATATACATTTGTATGTAAAGCAGACCAAAGTTCTTATTTAAAAATGTTAGAGGTAGTTGTGCTTCTTAGGCTCACAACTTGCTTTTCCCTCTTGGCAAAAAAGCGAGACAGACAAATCTAAATGTCGAGACAGTTAGAGGATGTACTAATGTATGAACCAAACTCACGCCATTTTGAACAAATCCACCATGATGACAGCTCTGTGACCTGAAGCCTTCTTGAACACAACCCCCCTCTCACGTTCCTTTTTACTGTCTAACCACACCCTTAAGTAAGTCCTTGAGCTGCTCTGTAGATACAATAATTCTCAAACATTTCCTTCTGGGTGGTCCCACAGCATGTACTTCCCATCTTCTAGGGGTATTAAAGCAGGTCTTACAGGAGGTGGGAGTGTGGAGATCTATTCATCTTTCAGCATCCTCAAAATACATTTCTGTCCCAAAGTCCCCTTAACAAACCATTTCTTGTCAAGCTGGCCTTGACAGCCTCTTTCTTCAGTCTTATGGCTCATTGGGCCTTTGGAGTCTTTTGGGTCATTGGGCCTTACGGCTCATTGGGCCTTTGCATAGACTTCCTTTTCACAGAACAACTAGATTGATCTTAAAGTAAAAAATTATATAATGCCAAGGAACAATTTCACAAAATATATTAAAACAAAAGTAGTTCATCTCTAACCTAAAAAGCTACAGATTATGTTCCAGATCCTAGGTCTTAAATATGACTCAATAAATATGTGAAAAATAAGAGTTGAAATAGGAGCCCTGCAACCAATAAATTGTCATAGCATGCTCACATGGTCTAGAAGAGTGTGGACCCCAAAATACCACTTTTACTAACATGTGACACTGTCTTAATGAGTTGAGAGGAGATAGATTTGTTAATTTAGGTCTTCAAATAAAAATTTTAAAAGGTTCCTTTTTCTTACCCCATTTTAAAATAAAATATTGATCTTTCCTCAGTGAATGTAGCAGTTGGATACTCTTTACTGCTCAAGAGATGAAAGAAAGAAAGAAAAGAAAGAAAGAAAGAAAGAAAGAAAGAAAGAAAGAAAGAAAAAAGAGAGAAAGAAAGAAAAAGGAAAGAGAGAAAGAAAGAAAGAAAGAAGACAGAAGTAAAGGAAGGAAGGAAGGAAGGAAGGAAGGAAAGAAGGAAGGAAGAGAAAAAAAAGCCCACTTAGGAGGAAATATCTTTCTTAGTGTCACTTAAGCTTATTCCCTTTTATCTATTGCCCAAAGTCCTGTGCAATGTTGAGCCACATTGGTATTCAAACTCAATAAATCAAGGCCATTTCTTAAAAACTATTTGGTATCTTCTGCGGTTTAGTTGATATAGGCTTTTGCATGTAAAATCAGAAGTTTAACTGGTATTCCTTTTACAGATAAATTCGGCATTATATGAGAATTTTGATGAGTTCTTAAAATCCATTGTTAATATTGAATTTATGGGGGTCTTACACAAGTAAGGAAGTACTATCCCCAAATTGACGTACTGACTTCTGGGTTTGTCAGTTGGGCCACTGCAGTAGATATTTGTTGATTTTGACATTAAATAGCCATTTAGCCCAGCGCTGGTAACACTTTTTGCTATTTATTTAAGGATCAATTTTTCCCCCATTTTTAATCTACCCAGCTAGAATTGATTCCATCACTGATTCAAAATGTGTAGTTTGTGAGTTCATACGTGACTTAGAGCTTCCCCTTTCCCTGGCCACAATGATTAGCATGAGCACATAACAATCTGAGACAATAAGGCACACAGAGAATTTTGGAGATGATTGTGGAAAACTTCCTCCTGATGAACTTAAATCTGAGAGGATGAAGACAATATGAATGACGCAGAGCTGAGTAATGTAGAAAAATTTAGTCCTGACGACATTGCTTGAGCCCTGAATTCAGACATACCTCAAACTAGTTGTATCTCTAGAATTTTCAGTTGCCATAGCTGTGATCAAACTCAAGGGGTTCACTGCTTGGGTTGCATTGAATTGAACACAATGCAACTAAGTGTTGAAAACAGAAATTTTTGTTACTTGTCACAAGGAAGGAGACAGGGAGATAGCTCTCAAAGCACTGTCTACTTGTGGGGTTAGTACAGAAAACTTAAAAAAAATTATTTTAATGTTTATTTATTTTGAGAGAGAGACAGAGAGACACCAAGTGTGAGCAGGGTAGAGCAGAGAGAGAGGGGGAGACACAGAATCTGAAGCAGGCTCCAGGTTCTGAGCTGTCTGCACAAAGCCTGAGGCAGGGCTTGAACTCATGAACTGCAAGATCATGACCTGAGCCGAAGTTGGACACTTGACCCACTGAGCCACCCAGTGTCCCTGGAAACTTTTATTCAGTGTTTTAGGGGCAAAGGCTGAGACATTGTATACACATTGAGGAACTTATACATATTCTATTACTTAGGCACTTTGGTTCAAATGCACATTCTTAGCATCAACATGCATACATTTATGTTCAAAACTTGGCAGACAACTCCACCCATAGGAGGAGATCTTAGTACTATAATAAGCTAACGGTAACTTTAGAGTAACTCGGGGTCAGAGGGGGAGGCTTCTGCTCCGATTCTTAGCTTCAAACTGGCTCATGCAAGTGGCTATTAGTCCAAACACCTAGAACCTAACTTCCCTGGAGAAAACTGTTGGTTGTGTAAAAGAAAACACATTCCTTTCCTGCTTTTGTCCCTCCCCCTTCTCCTTTCTGTTGATAACTTTCAGGTCTTCAATCTGTAACTTCCCGTCGCATCCTAACTAGCAGAGCCAATAGATTCCCTTTTTGTTTAAGTCAAATTTGAATTGCCTTTTTTGTCACTTGCAACCAAAAAAGTTCTAATTAGTACAGGTTTTTGTTGTTGTTGCTGTTGTTGTTTATCTCTAGGACAAACTTTGAATGAATCAATGGAGGGTTTGTTTATGCATATACCCACTGCTTACCCAGAGACATGGTCTGATTTTTCTTTCAGGTGATATAATTTTTTTATATAAAGAACTTTCTATATTGAGAAAGGCCTTGCAATGGTGTTGTGCACTGAGTTCTGTGCTCCCACCAAATCCATATGTTGAAGTCCTAAACCCCAGTATCACAATGTGTGCTTTAAAAAATATTTCTTGTTTTACACCCTGGTTGACCCATTCATTGTTTAGTAGCATGTAATGTAACTCCATATATTTGTGTGCTTTCCAGATTTCTTCTCGTGGTTGACTTCTAATTTCATAGTGTTGTGGTCAGAAAAGATGCATGGTGACTTCGATCTTCTTGAATTTGTTGAAGTTAGTTTTATGGGCTAATATGTGATCTATCCTGCAAAATGTTCCATGTGCACTTGAAAAGAATGTGTATTCTGCTTTCTTAGGATGGAATGTTCTGAATGTATCTGTTAAATCCATCCGTTTTCTTGTGTCATTCAAAGCCATTGTTTCCTTGTCGATTTTCTGTTTAGGTGATCTATCCATTGATGTAAAGGGTGTTAAAGTTCCCTACTATTATTGTATTATTATTGATGAGTTCTTTTATGTTTGTTATTGACTGTTTTACGTATTTGGGTGTTATGTTGGGTGCATAAATATTTACAGTTGTTATATCTTCTTGCTGAATTGTCCCCTTCATTATTATACAGTCTTTGTTTTGAAGTCTATTTTGTCCAATTTAAGTATTGCTACTCCAGCTTTTTTTTTGACATATATTTGCAGGATAGATGTCATCCTGTGTTTCGATTGGAGTGTTTAGCCCATTTACATTCAAAGTAATTATATATATTATAAATATATATATGTATGCAGCCATTTTGTTACTTGTTTTGTGATGTTTTTGAAGATTTTCTCTGATCCTTTCTTGTCTTTTTTTTTCATGTTTTGTTGATTGTCTTCTGTGATATATTTGGATTTCTTTCTCTGTTCTTTACATATTTATCAGTGGTTTCTGATATATGGTTACCATTAGGTTTGTACATAACCTCTTCTGCTTATAGCAGTCTATATTAAGTTGGTGGTCGTTTAAGTTTGAACATATTCTTTTCTCCCTTCCTCTCCACATTTTAGGTATAGGTTGTTTATTTTATACCCTTTTTTTGGCAAGTTCCTTGACCAATTTTTTTTACAGAAATATTAATTTTTACTGCTTTTGTGTTTCCTATCTCTATACTGTCACTTTTGGTCTCTTATGTCCACTCAAAGAGTCCCCTTTAACATTTCTTGCAGGATTGGTTTAGTGGTCATGAACTTCTTTAGTTTTGTTTGTCTGGGACATTATTTATCTCCTCTTCTATTCTGAGTGATAACCTTGCTGGATAAAGAAGTCTTGGCTGCAGATTTTTCCCATTCAGCACTTTGAATATAGCCACTCCCTTCTGGCTTGCAAAGTTTCTGTTGAAAAATTTCCTGCTAGCCTTATGGGCTTTCCCTTGTAAGTTATTGACTTGTTTTGTCTTGCTTCTTTGAAAATTTTTTCTTTGTCACTGTTATTTTGCCAACTTAATTACAACGTGTCTTGGTGTGTGTCTACTTTTGTTGATCTTGGTGGGAGTTGCCTGTGCCTCCCGGATCTGGATATCTGTTTCTTTCCCCAGATTAGGAAAGTTTTCAGCTATTATTTCTTCAAGTAAATTTCCTGCACCCTTTTCTCTCTCTTCTTCTTCTGGAACTCCTATAATATGAATGCTATTATGTTTGATGGAGTCACTGAGTTCCCTAAGTCTATTCTTGTTTTATATAATTCTTTTTTCTCTCTTTTGTTCAGCTTGTTTATTTTCCATTACTCTGTCTTCTAGGTCATTAATTCATTCCTCTGCTTCTTCCAGCCTGCTGTTCATCCCATCAAGCATGTTTCTCATTTCATTTATTGGGCTCTTTATCTCTGCTATGTTATTTCCTATTTCTGTGTTAAGGGTCTCACTCATGTCTTCCAGTCTTTTCTCAAGTCCAGTAAATGTCATTTTATTTTTAAAGTTTATTTATTTATTTTGAGAAAGAGAGAGGGGGGAGGGGAAAGGGGGGGAGAGAGAGAGAGAGAGAGAGAGAGAGAGAGAGAGAGAGAGAGAATCCCAAGTAGGCTCCACACTGTTAGCACAGAGCCTGACATGGGGCTTGATCTCACAAACCATGAGATCATGACCTGAGCTGAAATCAAGAGTCAAATACTTAACCGACTGAGCCACCCAGGTGTCTCAAGTCCAGTGAGTACTTTATGATCATTGTTTTAAATTATCTATCAGGCATGTCACTTATATCTGTTTTGGTTAGATCTCTGGCTGTGGCTTGTCCTGTTCTTTCATTTGGAATAATTTTTTCTGTCTCCTCATTTTGTCTGCCTCTCTGTGTCTGTTTCTCTGTGTTAAGAAAGTCAGCTAGGTCTTCTCCTCTTGAAAGTAGTGACTTTATGAAGAAGAGGTCCTGGGGTGTCCTGAAGTGCCGTGGTCCCTGTTCACCAGAACTTGGCACTTTGGGAGAATATCCTGTGTGTGTTGCTTACACCCTGCTGTTCTGTCTGAGTCACTTTTCCTTTCAGTGCCTTCATCTACACTGACTTTCTGCCCATCGTGGGTGGCGCTTGCTCCATATGGTGCTAGTGGGAACAAGGCAGGCCAGCGCTGAGGGGTCACGCCTGCGCGGGAAATTGGGAGTGGAGTGGTAGTGTTGGCAAAGTTTGCGCTGGGCCACTAGTCCTCTGTCAGATCCCTTGAAGTGCTGAGGCAGCTAGAGGTGTGAGGCTGGGCTTAGCTATAGTGATGGCTGGGCACGGCTGGTCCAGCTTGTGATGGTGGCTGGGGGTGCGGGGCTGGGTGCAACACGGTGGCAGCTGTGCAACTGGTGGCTGGGCATAGCGCACACTGAGAAATTTTGCCTTGAGCCTAGGGTGGAGGCTAACAGGCATGGAATGGACATTGTGAACTGCTAGCAGGTTAGGTAGCAGCCACCATTCCTGCAGGTGGCCTTGGATTTATGCTGGGGGTATAGGAGGAGACGGTGCCTGCTAG
Organism: Prionailurus viverrinus; assembly: GCF_022837055.1. Lineage (NCBI taxonomy): Eukaryota > Metazoa > Chordata > Mammalia > Carnivora > Felidae > Prionailurus > Prionailurus viverrinus. The sequence goes on along the minus strand of NC_062564.1, from coordinate 113,015,644 downwards.
CTCCCTCATTTTCAGAGAAGTTCTCCATTATGCTCTGAAACCTGTATGAACAGAGTTGTCTCCCGTTTGCCCCTGGCATTGTGTAAACTGCCATTTTTATGGTGCCTCTTTTTGCAGGTTGCTGACTCTTTAAGGGCAGCAACCCAGATATCTTTCACCCTCCCAGCTTGCCGAGTGCCGAGTCAGCTGACTTTAGGTCTCTAGGCCTCAAGTCCCACTGGTTTTAGAAACTCACGGAACTCAGCCCCTCTGGTTTTTAAAACCAAACTTCATGGGGATTAGTCTTCCCTGTGTGATCTCCCTGGTGCGAAGGCCCCACTTCTCTGCCCTCTCTCTGAGTGCAGCTTCCATCTACTTGCAGCCAGCCTTCTTCACCTTTCTGACTTTCTAACCTTTCAGATGCAGCTTCTTCTCAATATTTAATTGTGGAGTTTGTTCTGCCAGTCTTTGGATCATTGTCTGGTTTATTGACTGGGATGCGGATGAGATCTAGTTGTAAAGGTGGGACAGGGAGAACTGATGGTCTTCCTTCTCCACCATCTTCCCAAGCTTGATGCCCCAGTAGCTTTTTGTGACCTTCTTTGGAAGTAGGATTTTTACAGAGCTAATCCACTTAAAATGAGTTTATTAAGGTAGGCCCTAATCCAATATAACTGGTATCCTTATAAATAGGGTAAATTTGGAGACAGACACACATACAGGAAAAAGACTGTGTGAAGAAGCACAGGGAGAAGATGACCATCTACAAGCCAAGGAGAGAGGCCTGGAACAGATCCTTCCTTCACAGGCTTCAGAAGGAACCAAGTGCTGACACTTGATTTTGGACTTTTAGCCTCAAGAATTGTGAGACAATAAATTTCTGTTGTTAAAACTGCCCAGTTTGTGGTGCTTTGCTACAGCAGGCCTAGTAAACCCATACAAAAGGTAAAGGGGACTCACTGGAAATCTGAATGAGATACTTTTTTTTTTTTAAGATTTATTTATTTTTGAGAGAGAGCACAAGCAGGGAAGGGGCAGGGGGGGGGGGGACAGAAAATCCAAAGCAGCCTTTGCACTGATAGCAGCTAGCCCATCATGGGGCTTGAACTCACAAACTGTGAGATCACGACCTAAGCCAAACTCAGACACTCAAGCAACTCAGCCACCCAAGGTCCCTTAGTGAGATAAACATTTAAAAGTACAGTTTATTTGCTTTAATTTGACATAACTTTTTACCACAAGCGGTTGCTATCTGTAAAGTTAGGACTAGACTTAAAAATACTTGGGGGGCGCCTGGGTGGCTCAGTTGGTTAAGCGTCCGACTTCAGCTCAGGTCACGATCTCGCGGTCCGTGAGTTCGAGCCTGGCGTCGGGCTCTGGGCTGATGGCTCAGAGCCTGGAGCCTGCTTCCGATTCTGTGTCTCCCTCTCTCTCTGCCCCTCCCCCATTCATGCTCTGTCTCTCTCTCTCAAAAATAAATAAACGTTAAAAAATTAAAAAAAAATACTTGGGAAAAATCAGGAATGGCAGAGTTACAAATGAAATACAGGCAGAGATGTGATATATTTAATATTTGAAGCTGATTTCAGGGAGGGTTGTTTTTGTCAAGAAAACCCATGGCATGTTGTTAGCATATGTGACAATTTCTGTTTCTATACTTTGATGAGATACTTAGGAAATTAATGTGATGTGATATGACATCCCATGCTTTCTTAAAAATATTTCAGAACAGGGGCGCCTGGGTGGCGCTGTCGGTTAAGCATCCGACCTCAGCCAGGTCACGATCTCGCGGTCCGTGAGTTCGAGCCCCGCGTCGGACTCTGGGCTGATGGCTCAGAGCCTGGAGCCTGTTTCCGATTCTGTGTCTCCCTCTCTCTCTGCCCCTCCCCCGTTCATGCTCTGTCTCTCTCTGTCCCAAAAATAAATAAACATTGAAAAAAAAATTAAAAAAAAAAGAGAATAAAAAAAATATTTCAGAACATACATATTTTATAAATTCTTCAATTAAAAATTCTGAGAAGTTTCAGGATAACCCCAGTGTTTGCACATCATCTTTGCCGCCTTCCTTTAAAATTTGTCATGAAGAGGTGCCTGGGTGCTTTAGTCAGTTAAGTGTCCAACTCTTGATTTCAGTTCAGGTCATGATCTCACACTTTGTGAGATCGAGCCCCAAGGTGGGCTCCAAATGACAGTGCAGAGCCTCCTTGGAATTCTCTCTCTCCTGCTCTGTCTGCCCTTCCACCACTCAACGCACACACTCTCTGTCACTCAAAATAAAGAAATAAACTTAAAAAATTTTCAAATGTTTCATGAAACAATGAAGTTAATACAATGTTCGTGTATTGCAACTGTTCCAAACCACTTTATTTCTTCCATGGAATTACATGTATGAAATTCTAAAATTTTCACTAATGGCCAAAACTCCTGAAGTTTAAATTTTAGACTCCCAAACAGAGATTTGGAGTCAGAGACTGGCCAGTCAGATGAAAGAAAATAGAATCTAGTGAAGGAATGCCTCTGTCGATCACATACATGGAAATATATCTCTACATACAAAACATATGATATATAGAGATCTCTACATACATGAAGTATGTATGTATGGTATATACAGATCTCCACACACATGCACAAACACACATGCACAGAGCATTATATAAGGTCTGCTTTAAAATAAGAGTATTTCAGAGGCACCTGGGTGGCTCAGTCAGTAACGCATCCAACTCTTGGTTTTAGCTCAGGTCATGATATCACTCTGCTTGAGATCGAGCCCCTCATCAGGCTCTGTGCTGGCAGTGCAGAGTCTGCTTGGGATTCTTTCCCTCCTCTCTCTCTGCCCCTACGCTGTGCGTGCTCTCTCTAAATAAATACAGAAATGCATAAATGCATAAATGCATATGTAAATAAATAAATGCATAAATAAATAAGCATTTAAAAATAAAGTAAAACGAGGGAATTTCAAAGGTCAAAGACAAAGAAATGTTTCATCACATATTATATATGGTACCTCCAAACTCAGTGGGTGAATTTTTAAGTAGTCTAGTCCATGGAAACAGTGTACAGATATAAACTTTTCAAGTTATCAAATAAAATGACTGAATCGATTCTAGGCTATTTTCTTAAAACTGGCACATTTTACAGTGTCTGTCTTGGTACTAGATGAGAGAGCAAAAAAAGTGTTGTTTTACAGAAAAGTTGCATTTCTCCTAGTTCATGACAGATACAGAGATTAAAAAAAATTGTCATTTTGCCCTCCCTCTTCAAATAGCAAAATCCACCTATGAGCAGAAATTGATTTTTTTAAATAAAAGAAGTTATTGTTTGCCCTTTCTATCTGACCTGCAGGATATCACCATGGTCTCAATTTACACTAAATAAAATTTATGTGAATATTTCACCAAAAATTCTTGTGACAACTTTTAGGAAAAGAAACTTTTGGGGCGGCTGGGTGGCTCAGTCGGTTAAGTGGCCGACTTCGGCCCAGGTCATGATCTCGCGGTCCGTGACTTTGAGCCCCGCGTTGGGCTCTGTGCTGACAGCTCAGAGCCTGGAGCCTGTTTCAGATTCTGTGTCTCCCTCTCTCTGACCCTCCCCCGTTCATGCTTTGTCTCTCTCTGTCTCAAAAATAAATAAACATTAAAAAAAAATTAAAAAAAAAGAAACTTTGGACCGTAAATAATGAAATATTCTTCATTTTAGCATTTGCAGATTTAGATAGAAAAGTTTTCAGTATTATGTGATTAGTGTTCTCTATCATCTATTCTGTTTCATGGATTGAGATTTGTCATTTTCAAACATTTTGTATTGTTTCCAAAGATCTATCCTAGAATAAGGCTGAATAGGGAAGGCAGAACTGTCCATTTGAGAAGCATAAACACTACATTAAACAACTTTTACATTTTATTTTAAACACATTACTGTGTACCTTATTCCTTGCATAATCTTGGCCTGATGCCTTAATGTTTTAAATCTATTTTCTAAAGAAAAAATGACAATGTGCTCTCCCACCTCTCATACTTTTGTTTTACCCAGGGGCTGTACCATGTCATAAAGTATATAGGCTTCACTGAATTGGTAAACACACATACAACAACAACACTACTTATGGAAAAGCATTCCCTAATTAGAAGTTTCTGAGTCTTACTAAAGAAAGAAAATTATAAAATGCTAGATATCGCCACAATTTTTCCCATCTGAATTCCATTTTGCTTTAGTATACCTTGTGTGTGTGTGTGTGTGTGTGTGTGTGTGTGTGTGTGTGTGTGTGTTGGATGTGTGTACCTACTGTGAACTTGGGTTACAGAAGCAGACATCAAAAGGTCAAGCAATTGCCAGTAATTCTCAGATACTTTACTGCTCTTAGGTCTATTGATCTTGTTTCCCTGACTACTTTTTTCCAATTAATCAAAGATATGGGGAATTCTGATTCTATTGTACTCCTTCTCTTCATTTTTGAAATTTTTACTGCCAGAAAGAACATCTATCTTATCCAGCTGCAAACTTAAATAAGCTCTCCATTTCTCTAGGTCACCGATGGCAAATGTTAAACAAATTTACATTTGGGATTTTCTATTCATTTCCCACCCCGTTGACACTGAGCCAATGATAACCACTCATTAACTGTGCAGCTCTCGATCATCTGTGTGACCCAGACCGTGTTTCCAGTTCATTGATGACTTTATCATGCAGACCTGAAGCGAAAGCCTTGATAAAGTCATGAGAGATGCTATCTGTTGCTTTCCCCTAAGTGTTCCAAGAGCTCCTTCCTTTGAAAAACGGGAACAAGTTTTCACTGCAGTCAATCTAGATGTTAAATAAAATTATTATTGAGTACAAGTTTCTGTAAAATGGAACTTGAAGACTATGTGAAAACAAAACTCGAAGGTTCCTTTTCTCTTTCTGGTCACTGTATGCTCATTCTGCCACAGTTTCTGGTATAGGAAACTACTCTCTGGTTATGAGTTTCTTCTGAAAATTCTCAGAAGTCTGTTGACTTAATTTTCTGTAATTTTAAATTATTTGCATTTGTTAAACTATGACAAATTGCTAAACTAATTAAAATGAAGAATTAACCTCTGTCCCAACAGAGTGACAATATCTGGTGGTCAGTGCAAGGGTATGGACTGGTTTCAGGATAGCTGGTTCCGATGGTGAGTTATCCAAAGCTGGTTACACGCTCTTGGGGAAGATCCTTCATCTCTGGCTCAATTTCATAACCTGTCAAGTGAGGATAATACCTATTTTACCTAATGTGAGTGGGTTTCCACTATCAAATGAGATAAAAAATATATATGCTGTTTTAATACTCTGAAACACCTGTGTAAGTAGATATTACAAAGTATTTCTAATAAATAATAATACTAATAATAAAATATAAAATAGTGATAATAAAATAATACTAGTAATAAAATAAGCCATATATTTTACAAAGATAAAAACTTCCAGATTCTGAAAGTTATAATTTCCACTTGGTAGCTGAGGCCATGTCTTAAAAAATAAATGCTGATATGTTGTGTGATGGAGCAACAATAAATGAAGATTTTTTTCAGTGGTATTAATTGGATCATTGAGAAATGATAGCAATTATTTTAATAATTCAAGAGAAAAGCTACTTCCATCCAAATTCTCCAAAATTCTTTTTGTATGTCGGAAATTATCGTGAAGGACCAAATAACTGATATTTTGATGTTATGCATAAAAAAATAGAACAATAAAATCAAATGGTACTTCTGTTAAGACTGTGTGTGTGAAATTAAATGTTCATGCATGATTAGATTGTACTCTGAAAAAATTTTAAATTTGGATTATTATTTGTTGGTCGCGTTAATGCATGTGTGTAACCACACCCAGAGAACACATTTCCTTTGACGTGATTAGGAAACATAAGTTAATGTTCTTGTTCAGATCTCATTTATTCCCAACAATACCTTGGAAGGAATTACTTTTAGAAGAGGTGGAAAGCAAATGAGGGGTGGTGGAATTAAACTTTTACTTTCTTATGACCTTTCCTACTATTTACTTTATCTCTCATATTGTGTAAACACGCTGAAGAGTGATAGGAATTATTTTGGGGAGGGGGGGGAGGAGGTATGGGGATTGACTGGGCAGCTGATGGGACTTTAGCAATTTCACCCATAAAGTGTGCTACCCACTTTACAAATGCAAAATCAGACTTTTCCTAAAACTCTCAGAAATTTTCATATGCTAGAGAAACAGCAAGTTGGGATTTTTTTTTCCTATTGACCAGTCTTCCATTTTGCTTGAATTTTGGTTTTACTCTTTAGTGAAAATTTATTGCTTTTTTTTCATTCAATGTAATTTTTCTGAAGCTGCCACCATCTCCATTCATGCATCTGGAAATGAAAATGTAAGATCGGCAATGGCCACTATTAAATTGATTTTATAGGGGAAGTCGAAACAATAGCTTGGGACTCATAATTACTTTTGAAATAATTTCTTCCTGTGAGTACTTAGCTTTTTCTAAATGCTCGTTTATAAACACGTCACTATGGTCACACCATTGGATACTCAGTAATTTTACAAATGACATAAATAATTTTGTAGACTTTCTATTAGATTAGTTACCTTCTATTATACAGGAATAGTTCATAACTGATTATTCCAAATCTAAGAATTTAGCCAACAGAGTAACATACAATATGAAATTTCAGGGGCGCCTGGGTGCCTCCGTTGGTTAAGCATCTGACTTCAGCTCAGATCATGATCTCACAGTTTGTGAGTTCAGCCCTGCATCAGGCTCGCTACTGTCATTGCAGGGCCCACTTCAGAACCTCTGTCTCCCTCTCTCTTTGCCCCTCTCTCACTCTCTCTCTCTCAAAAATAAATAAACATTAAAAAAATTTAATAATATGAAACTCTACAATGCTGCTTCATAAGGGTGGCACATGTTTCTCATGGTACTCCTTTGATTTTTTTTTGGCAGGACTTTCATGATTAGCATTACATATGGCAGAACAGAAGTGAGATAAACAAGCATCTTCTTCCTGGCCCATGAAATTTAGTTCTTATCCCATCTTAGTAGCCTTGTAGACGGATATGTTTATAATAATTGCAAACATGAAATAATCTGAACCAATTTTAAAGATTTTGAGATTTCCTGAGCGTATTCTGATAGTTGATATTAGCCCTCGGTGATACAGAAATGTATGTAAACAGAGAAACTTGTTTTTACAGCTGGGACTTGACAATTTAAATGTAGGTAATGAAGGAGACAGATAGGTGACAGAAAATTATAGCATTGACAATGAATCCATTTTCTTCATAGATGTGTCAGGATAAAAGTGTGCGTGTGTGTGTGTGTGTGTGTGTGTGTGTGTGTGTGTGTGTGTTTGAGAGTGGAAATCATTGTGGGCAGACAGGAAGACAGGTCAGTGGCATACTCAGAGGTGCACCGTCTGTCCTACCGGTGAGCTCCTATTGTCATTAAGCAAACAAGAAAAACTAGGATCACAGATGATAACTATAATCATTTTACACTTGATCTGAGCCAAAAGGCCAAGAAGCAATAACTATAATCATTTAAAAATGTATTTTTACCCTGCCTGAATAATTAGAAGGAAAGTATATTTTCTTTGGTTTCCTCCCAGATGCTGAGGCTGGTCACTAAGTAGGGTGCAGAGAGCTGGATGCAGAAGGGCCAACACACTGGACCCATCTTTTCCTTGGCCCCTTGGCTGCAGTGCTCAGATTCCCGCATATCACCAGGCAATAAAAAATTGGGATTGCCAGGTGGAGAGCTTACACATGGCCCCTCCATGTTACTCAGCACCTCAAGCATGGCACCTCCTAGGGAGCTGAATTTCTTACATCGTTACCCATGGCTTCAAGTGCAAATTTCCCAAATAACATTTGGGAAAGCCACATTTCCTTTTCTGACTTTGTCTTGAAAGTCATGTGGTGTCACTTGCACTACATTCATTTGGTTGTGAGCCACAATTCTCCCCAGATTCAAGGTGAAGGACCCCAGATTCCACTTCTTAAAGAGTCACATCGTATATGACTAAGTGGTCTGGGAAATACTGTTAGGGCCGTTTTTGGAAAGTATAATCTTTTGCAAAGCTTATGTAACATTTTCTCTTCCTTATATGCACTTACTTCTGAGGTAATCTCTTTCAGTCCTGTAAATTTAATTCTAAACTGATGACCCCTAAATTTACATTTCCGCTGCTGGCTTCTACCCTTAGCTTTACACATGAATATTCAACTCTCTGCTTGCTATGTCTTTAGCCTCTACCTACCAGGTGTCAATAACATCCCTTGCTCCCCCACTCCTAGGTCACCATCATCAAAAGTGGTTCCAGATACTGTCAAATGTCCCTTCTGGGCAAAGTTGTTGCGAGTTGAAAACCATTGGTTTAAAGTGACTTTGATTGATCAGTAATTATGTTCTATTTATTAATGTTAAAAGCCTTTAACAGTAGTTCACTTGCCTGCTTGAAGTTTGTTTCTTTGACTGTTGCAAATCCATAATCATAATCAAAATTAAAATCATAATTTTAATGGAGAGCTAATTTCAGAGTCCTATTAGTAACTGTTTAGAAATGAGGGTTGCTAGAATGATTTTCCTGGCTGATGGGAATGAAGCCACTGAGTAAGAGAAAGAAATACATATATAACTGTTATAGTGTGTCTGTTTTAGGCTGCATATCAATTTACAGAGCTCTCACCCATGTGTATTGAAAATAAAAGACATACTTTAGAAACAAGAATTCAGCAATGAATTGTAGGATGTTTTTGCCACGATGAATTAATCTTTCTTTTGCATAAATCCTTTTGTTGCAATCCCTTCTCACTGAGCGTTCCTAGAGAATGTCCTACACGTTTGTGTTATCCCCACTCTCTTCTTTTATTGTAAAATCCATAAAGTAAAGGGAGTCTGTTTTTATGTTGTCTTTCAAAATACCCGACAGTATGCTTCTGGATTAGTTTTGTTGCTTCTGCCTATGATAATGATGACACTACGTAACTACATGCCAGGTATAAATAGTGAAGCAACAGTTATATTCTGCATACAATAGAATGGGTCATTGGCCTCTGTGACTTCACTGGAGTCCTCTGTAGTCGTACAAAGTGTGCACGGAGTGGGCCTTCAGAAGCTACTTGCAGAGTTTCTGGACGAGAGTTGGTGTACTTTTCCAAAGAAAGGATGGAGGCAAAAGGAAGTCTTCATTATTCACAAGAAATGTGCTTCCTCTTCCATGTCAAAGAGGAAATAGAATTGAGTGTTTTGATCTGGTGATGTTTTCTCACTGGTTCCTTGAAGGTAGAGTTCCCATTTCATTTTGAAGCTAAAATTTAAAAATGAAATCTCTGCTGTGTACTTTACATGCAAATGTGAATATGTATTTCTGATACACATAATATATACTACATATTATATATATTACACTTTATATACTTTTCCTCATTAGCTGAGTGTGACTTCAGTCAAGTTACTTAATCTTTTTTATATCTCAGTTTCCTTATCTGTAAAATCGGGATAATAATGGGTTTAATGATATAGTAGGTTTGACTATGGCATGAATATAATCTATAGATACTTAGAATATTGCACAGTGTATGCACTCAATAAACCAGCTGTTGTTCATATTATACTCTCTCTCTGTCACACACACACACACACACACCCCTCACATTTTTTATTTATACAGCAAACATTAATTGAATATTCCTTAGATGGCAAGATTATACTAGGTGGGCATTAGACAAGCCAGCCTTGGCTCTGCTCTCTTGGAGAATATATTCCAATGAGGAAGACAGACAAAAACAATTTCACAGGTAAATAAAAATACAGCAATTCATCGGAAAAGTCAAGAAGGAAATCGATAGGCAACTAAGGTTGGGAATGAGGAGGAGGGTGCGGATGGGCGGTACGCTTACAAAGACAGTGAGGGAATAGTCTCTGGGAAAGTGGAATCAGAGCTGTGAATGAAGGGAGGTGGGATTTGGCCTTCCCACTTTAAGGAACATTACAGGTGAGGTAAATTTGCCTGCCTAAAAGCAGGCGTCCTGTCTTCCACTGTCTGGATTCTCCATATGCCTTTGCCAATACACTAGGAAATGGGGCTTAGAAATGTATGTTGGCGCTTTTTTGCTGATTGGCTTCATTAGAGACTAGACATAAGTGGTGAACACCTCTAGACCATGGGCTTTTCTGTAGGTTTTGAGTTGGTTTGAGTTAGGGTTTATGGAAGTCACCTGGGATGTGGAAATGAAATCAGGTATTTGTAATAACAAAACCAGTAACTTAGAAATATGCTAAGCCTGACAAAATTTTCTCCTTGCTGGCAGCTGTGGCTGTCTGGGTCTCCAGAGGCACATCTTACTTACTGAAGTGTGGTTTTAAATTTTAAACCAAGAAAAGCAGAACTTCAGTGTCTTTGATTTTTCAAAAGAAAAGGTTAACTTTTAGAAAAAATGAAAATAGCAGCGCTTAGGTGGCTCAGTTGGTTAAGTGTCTGACTTCGGCTCAGGTCATGATCTTGTGGTTTGTGAGTTCGAGTTCAGGTTGGGTTCTATGCTGACAGCTGGGAGCCTGGAGCCTGCTTCTGATTCTGTCTCCCTTTCTGCCCCTCTCCCGCTTGTGCTCTGTCTCTCTCTCTCTCTGAAATAGATGAATATTTAAAAAAAACTAAAAAAAAAGAAAAATGAAAATAAAAGTAATGTGCATAACAAAAAGTGCAGGAAGTTACAGGAACTAATACTTATCCTTCCTTTTTCAGGTCATCACTTCTGTCCCCAGTGATTTCTTTTTCTTTTTTTTTTTTTTAATGTTTATTTTTGAGAGAGAGAGAGAGAGAGCACATGCAAGCAGGGGAGGGGCAGAGAGAGAGGGGGACAGAGGATCCAAAGAGGACTCTATGCTGACAGCAGAGAGCCCGGTGCAGGGCTGGAACTCAGGAACCATTAGATCATGACCTGAGCCAAAGTTGGATGCTTAACTGACTGAGCCACCCAGGCACCTCTGTCCCAGTAATTTCTTCAATGGTAACCATTTACCTTTTTCTATATTTTTAGAAACATATAATTGCATGTATTAGCACAGATATTATAAATGTGCATATATATACGTGTATAAATATATATGTGTACATATATATTTCAACGTCCTCATAAATGAGATTGTATTACAAACAATGATATACACTTTACTTTTTCATTTACTCAAATGGCTTAGAGACTGTCTGTTTGAGACCATAGGAACTTTTTGTTAGTGACTCCATAATATCTTATTTTTTGAGGATATAATTTTCTATTTTCTATTTTACCACAATCTTATTAATAGGCCTTTGGATTATATTCCTGCTTATTTTTACTCTATATATTCTGTAAAGAACATTTTCATTATCAGTGGGAACTTTAGTTTTTAGTAAAGCCCATTCTACTGAGTTCAAGTGTGTTTATTCATTGTTGATTTTGATCATTACTAAATTGTCCTAAAAAAATTTTTACCAATTAAAATTCCCATCAACATTGTTGAGATTCCTTATAACCTGTCTCTTCATTTTTGCATTATCAGTGGATACTATTAAACTTTTTAAAATTTTGCAAGTGTGATAAAAGAAAACGTATATGTCATTTGCATGGCTTTAATTATGGGTCAGATTGAGAATCTTTTTGTATGTCATTGGCCATTTTGTTTCTGTATCTGTGAATTGCCTACTTACATTAATTGCTCATTTTCCTTTTCTTTCTTTCTTTCTTTCTTTCTTTTTTTTTTTTTTTTGGTCTTTTTTCTTGCTAATTTGTACAAACATTATGTAAGTCAGAAAATTAGCTCTTTGACTATAGAAATATGGTACACATTTTTTTCCTCTCTTTTTGCCATTGATCTTTTAACTTTGTTTATACTTTTTGTCATTTTCCTTAACAGTTTCTCAGTTTTGTGTCATCTTTAGGAAGGCCTTTAATTACAAAATTAAAGAAATATTTCCCCATGTTTTTTCTTAATACTTTTATGGTTTTGTTTTGTAATTGGAAATCTTTGATCCATCTGGAAATTATTTTGACATAAGGAGTCATTTTCTTTTCAAAATGATGAGGCAGTTGTCACACACTGTTTATTGAATAATATGGAAATGACTCATTATTATTCTAGTAAAGTGTATTGGCTTGGATTTTAGAACCAGAAATAACTCAATCCAAACCTTGGTGTTAATATCCTTGCCTCATCTTCACTATAGGGTTAATACTTCGGGGTCACAATGTCTTATCTGAAATGCTGTTGCCAGATTGTTTCACTAGAGTTCAGCACATTCAAATCTCCACCTGCATCCCCAGGGTTGAACCTACTTATTAGGAGCTTAAACAGTGCCAACACATGGAGGTTGTTATCTCTTCTTGCTGGCATCCACTGAGACACCCCTATTTTATCAGGTTTCCGGTTGTCGATCTACTCAGATCCCTTTTCAAACCTGAATGGTCTTCATCTTCTCAGATACTCTCAGCTCTCACTCTCTCAGCTACTTTTGAACACCTCGTCTTGAGCAGGACAGATTGCTGGGCTCTCCTGAGCCTCTCTGGGTGGGGAGCATGGGGAATTTTCTGCAGCTATCTCAGACTCCTTTCCACAGTGCAGCTGTCTTTATTCTAATGTCCTCTGTGCCAGGCTGGAGACTGGGAAGTCTCTGTGAGGCTCTAGGGGGCCCTGACCATGCACAAAACCCCTCCCTTCTCAGGTGCCCTAACCCCATCTGGAGGCTCCAGCATTATCAACCCTCCTCTTGTTCAGATACCCAGGGCAGTTCAAACACCATTGTTTGCTCCCGAATCCATCTCTTCTCCCATTCCCAGCACAAACTTCAATCTAGTCTGGGGTGGTGGGTAGGAAAAACTGGTTCTGACTGAAAGTACTTATCATTCCAGATCTTTTTGTCCTATGCTTGGATATCTCAGTCTTTGAAACTCCAAAGCCAAGGATTTGAGTCTTTTGTTCCTCTCTCCAAAATATCAACCCTGCCCTGAGGCAATGGATACTCAAAGTCTTTGAATAGGGACGGGACACAGATTAAGAAAGAATTAGTGAGGAGTAAGCACATTAGTTAATATTGTTAAAATACTATTCTTCTGTTACTATTGTATTTAATACTATAGAAAAAACCACCTATCAAGACTTAGAAGTAAAATATTAAACAAAGCAAAATTTATTGTGTCTCTACATTTCAACAAGACAATTTTAGGCGTTTTATAATCACCATAATACAGAAAATGTCAACATAGGAATTTTGTTAAACTTGATGGACATTAGCCAATTAGTGAACGGTCTATACACTAATGTAATGGTCTATATACTAAGTGTGCTTCATAATTAAGCTGTTTTCATCCTGTCTCTCCTCCCAAAGAATTATAAATTGATAACTCACACCTGGCCCACAGAAAATCTCTATCAATTCTAATAGAAAAGCCCCTAGATATCTGATTTGCATGATATATTCTCCCTTTGCCAAAAAATTATATATAAAAATGTTAACATTTGGGTCTAAATTTCTATTACAGTAAAGCTAGCCTTCTCTCAACTAATAAAAGCACCCCTTCTCCATAATTTTGTAAAACTCTGGAACTCTCCCAACATTTAAAATATCATGGTTTCTCATAGTCTAAATTTTTTATTGGGAGGAAGCAATTGAAGGTCTGCCTTCATTATTCAGATTTATTTTTCCTTTTGTATTTTGAAGATTCTAGATTTTGGCAGTAATGAATTTCATATGATGCAACATTTTACTGGTTACCAAGATAATTTTCAAGAATAAATTAGGGCCATTAAAGTGAATAAAAATATTTAAAATTATTTTATAGTGCATCAAGGATTTTCACTTAGAATTATTCTGCATTGAGAAATTGATACTTTTTGACTGTTTGAAAATATTGCAGTCACTAAAAGCAAGGATTTTTTAGGCTTCCCAAAGCCAAGAAAATGTTAGCTTACGTTACCCCTACAATTTTGGGAGTAAGTCTATATAATTCTTGAATTTAAATGTGGATCACTAATTACACTTATAACTACCAAATTGTCCCTGAGTGGGTTCATTTAGTATTCAAATGGTGCCCCAGAAGAGGAATCTTTTATCTATAGAGCTGTCATAGATAAGCAACATAATCAAAACACTCTCCCTGATGAAAATTTATTTTTAACTTAAAAGAACACATACTGACCACCCACTCACTGACTGTGAATTTTGCTGGCAAATAGAATCCTTGCTACAAAATTAACTAAATTACTCTTGCTAGGAATTCAGGGTAACATGAGTCCATTTTGGACCTTGTCCAAGGAAATTTACTTAGTGTAAACACCGGAAAAGAACCTCATTTGAAAACTTTTCACCTGTAGATGGTGTCTTGGCAGACAGGGTGCCTAAATCTGTAACAGCAGGTTCTTAGTGAGGTAATTTAATTTGTTAAATGAAATAGTTAAATAATTAAACTTAATTAAATAATTAAACTTATTCTTCCTGTGCCTTGGAGTGGTAAAGAGGAGGTGGGGACATGGTGAAAAAGAGCCGAGTAAATTTTGGTGCTCACTCTAAAGTCTGGTGGATGATGCTTTGACCACACGTCTTAGGTTTATCTAGGAAACTTTTGAAATTCAGGAAAACTATTCAGAAAGAGGAGACTCATTCTTACTGCAGATTCATGTTGTCAAAGAAAAGGACGTTTGTATGCACTTTGGGTTTGGAGGAACCAGTATGAAAATTATGCCACCAATTACCTGTAATCAGCTTGTGGTATTCTTATAAAATGATGATACTGACGATACTATTGACTCAAGTTGACAATGCTTAAGAATTCACTAATTTTGCCCAGATGGCAGGGAACACACACACACACACACACACACACACACACATATGCACACACACACTGTAGAAGAGTTTTCATGAATTCAAATAAATTTAAAAAAAGGTTTTTAATGAAAACTTTAAATTTGATTCTTCATATCCCATTTATCCTTAATAAATGGACTAAATAGGTAAAAATAATATTACTTAAGGAGATAAGTAATATTCCCTTAAAAGGGAAGTGAAAAATGAATTCCTAGATATTTATGCCTGAAAAAAAAAAACATTTAGCCTTCAAAAAACATTCAACCCTTGTCAAATGATAATGCCTTAATTCCTATAATTCAGTTAAAGAACTCAGGAAATGAAAAGGCAGAGTGTGTAGAGTACTGGTGGTACTTTTGCAGAATTTCTGAGTAATAACTGTGGATACTGTTTGTAAAAATAGAGAAGCTAATGGGGATACATACATAGATGGATGACTGGATTACGTATTTTTAAATCTTCTGGAATATTTTTATTTACCTTTCAAAAACTCATATTGTTCAATATAATATACATTTATAAGTCAGGGAAATGACTCTTTTGGGACAAATTTATAATGAAAAGTGACAGTAGTCCAAGTATTTAAAAGTCTAAGTAATTTTGCTGCTTTTAGCTTTGATGATCCCAAAGAAAGTGACTACAGAAGGTCTCACATTTCATCAAAGTCACTCAGGCCTTTGTTACTCTTTAAAAAATGCCTTTTGGCTGATTCACTTACCCAATTCTGATACAAGATTATACCAATTAGCAGGTTTGCTAGCTTTTTGCAGAAATTTGAAATTATGATCAATTTTTTCCCTAATTCATCCTTTTTTATTAAAATTTTTTTTTTAACATTTATTTATTTTTGAGACAGAAAGAGACAGAGCATGAACGGGGGAGGGTCAGAGAGAGAGGGAGACACAGAATCCGAAACAGGCTCCAGGCTCTGAGCAGTCAGCACAGAGCCCGACGCGGGGCTCCAACTCACAAACCGTGAGATCGTGACCTGAGGCGAAGTCGGCCCGCTTAACCGACTGAGCCACCCAGGCGCCCCTAATTCATCTTTTTTTAGATCACAAAATAGTAGAAACGATTTATACTGTACTATATATATGTATATTATATACATATATATATACACACACATATATATATATATAATTTTTATTTTATTTTTATTTTATTTTTTTGAGGGATCAAAGTGCAGAATGTAACTTATTTATCTGTGGCTATTATGAAGGGCAGAGAAGAGAAATCATGAAAAAAGTTTACTGGGAAGCAAGCTGAGGAGATGGAAGGGAGCATCTCTGGATCCTATTCACTTCCTGTGTAATTCACTGCGAGCATTCCCAATGAGTTTCATAAGCCAGCAATTAGAGAAACAGGTCACTGCTTTCCTAACTGGACATTTTTATAGTCATTTATCCCACCACACACACTCTTTTAAACAGTTATTTGCAAGTTTACCAGCGAGAACTTTAAGTATTTGAGTACGTTAAATATTCAGTTGTGATGGTTAAGTAAATAAAGCTGTTGAGGTCTGTCTTGCATGCACAACTTCCTTGTTGACTTTCAGAACCATTCAGAAGACTCCTGTTCATTCAGAGCTTGCTCTGTCTAAAATTTTGTTTGCCATTTAAGATGCAGAAAACTCTTAAAATAGAAAAAGTTTAAGACAAATTGCAAGCATTTAGGCAAAGGAGACTTTCTTTTGCCTATTTGAATGAACAAAGGAGTGAGTGAAGAAATGAACAAGCACATCATATCGATTGCCTGGTCTGTGCTGGGTGCTGCACAAGGTACCAGATATTAGTAGGTCTCCAGGATCTCACAGCCCAGTGAGCTACAGCAATGTAAACAGACTCTTACGCCATGTGAAAAAAGAGCCATTGATAAAGCTATTGGTAAAGCTAAGATAATTCTGCCTTAGTGGTGGTTTGGGCTTGAGTTTTGATCTAAGAAAGTCAGAAAACAGGTGGCATTTTAACTAATTTTGAAAGATGAGTAGAATTTTCCAGAGAGAATGTTTGGGGAAGGGCATTCCTGGCACAGGGAATTGTAGAGCAAATGGATAGTGGCAGAAAGTTCACAGTGTGTGTAGGGGATTGTTGTCAGTGTGGACGTTTGGAGGATCAAGTGTGAAGTGATGGGGACAGTGAGAGATGGACAGAACCCTGAATGAGTGGTTACGGGTCTGAAAGGCATGTGGAAGCCAAGTAAGAAGGTTCTTTGCTAGCAACATTTGCTCTATCTTCTAGGCTCTTTGCCTATTTTGGGTCATGGATCCCTTAGAACAGTGGTTTACAGACTTTATTGCATTTCAGTGTCACCTAAGAAGATTGAAAATATTCCAGAGGCCCAGGCCACACCCCAAAGAACCTCTGGGAGTGAGACTCAGGCCTCTGTATTTTCTATAAAATCTCTAGATGCTTTCAAAATAAAAAAAAGTTTTTCTCAGAGTGTGGTCCCAGGATCAGCAGAAGTGATATCAGTTGAGAACTTGCTAGAAGTACAAATTCACAGCCCCAAATCCAGACCTACTAAGTTCAAAGCTATGATGGGGCCTCGCAATCTGTTTTAACAAGCTCTTCAGGAGATTCCGATGTATGCTGAAGTTTGAGAATCACCACCATAGGAAATCTGTTGAAAGCTGTTAATGCGCTTTCCAGGAAAATGCAGTGCATGTTTAATTTTGGATATAAATTTACATGATATATGGAAATCCCCTCAAGGCTCATTCCCTTTCCTCCCCCTAAGTTTGGAATCCAGGTTTAGAATTCCTCCCCTAGGTAGTGAAAGACACTGGCAAATTTTTTTTTTTTTTTTTTTTTTTTTTTAAGACACTGACAGTTTTTAAGGTAAAGAGGGACAAGATAGACTTTGGTTGCAGAATGAAGGCTGCTGTAGTATAAAGAATGGAGTGTGATGGGGAGCGACTGGAGTCCACCAGATCACCCAGGAGGTTATCGGATTATAAAATAAAATAGAACACAGTGACACCTAAGTACTGTAAGGTGATAGAGGGGGAACGATAATGATTTCAAGGTTTCTAACTTGAGTAAATAAGGCCTTTACCTGAGAGAGAGAGACTATAAAAAGAGAAGGTCTGGAGGCAAATAATGATGATTACAGGACACATATGTGGAGATGTACTAAAAACAGGTCTGGAATTTAATGGAGAGATGCAGGCTGTGGATAATTTTTTTTCTAAAAATTTTTTTTTTTTTCAACGTTTATTTATTTTTGGGACAGAGAGAGACAGAGCATGAACGGGGGAGGGGCAGAGAGAGAGGGAGACACAGAATCGGAAACAGGCTCCAGGCTCTGAGCCATCAGCCCAGAGCCTGACGCGGAGCTCGAACGCACGGACCTCGAGATCGTGACCTGGCTGAAGTCGGACGCTTAACCGACTGCGCCACCAGGCGCCCCCAGGCTGTGGGCTGTGATTAATTATATAAGAGCCATTAACCTATTAAACAGGTAGATGTAGATCAAGGTTTCTCATCCTCTCACTACTGACATTTTAGGTTGGCTAATTCTTTGTTTGAGAAGGCTGTCCTGTGTACTATCAGACGTGTACCATGGGAGACATAGAGGCATTCCTGTCCTCTACCCACTAGGTGCCAGTAGCCAACGTCTCTTGCAGTTGTGACAACCGAAAATGCCTCCAGCCATTGCTTAACGTCTCTTGGCAGCTAAGTTATTCCCTGTTGAGAACCACTGGTATAGATGAAACCTAGAGAGTGGATGAAATTGTTATTGACTGAGTGGAGGGGTGGGCGGTGGAGGAAGAGGTAACAGGAAGAGATAGATTGGGAAAATGCTCATAAAGAATGAAAGCAAGTCGTGTCAAGGGAGCCATGAAGGGGCTGAGTTCCGAGAAGAAGTTTGTTGGATGCCAAGCCCTACCCAGGACAATGAGAACTGAGAAGTCTTTGGATGTGGTGATCTGTGGGTTACTGTGAAACAACTTCAATGGAGACCTACTGAGGACCTGAAAGTGACATTGCAGGATGGGGAAGAGGAAACGTAGACACTACCTGTCTAGATTACTTCTTTAAGGGATTGGTTAGAGAAAGACAGAGGAGTAAAACAAGGCAAAAATGATAGAGAGATGGCTTATTTTAGGGCAGGAGACATTTGCAGACGTGGCGGGCTGATAGGCAAATGCCAGTGATTCCAGAGAACTTCAGGCAGGCCTAGAATCTTTTCTTCAGTAAGAGCTCAAAATGTGAATAATATTAATTATGAAGGAGAGTGTGAGAATAGATTATGGCAGGAACACACTTATTTTATAATAACTATATACATATATTCATTGTTATAAGACAAAATTACTAGATTGGGGGTGGCATTTCATTTATTTATTTTATTTTATTTTTTTTCAACGTTTATTTATTTTTGGGACAGAGAGAGACAGAGCATGAACGGGGGAGGGGCAGAGAGAGAGGGAGACACAGAATCGGAAACAGGCTCCAGGCTCTGAGCCATCAGCCCAGAGCCGGACGCGGGGCTTGAACTCCCAGACCGTGAGATCGTGACCTGGCTGAAGTCGGACGCTTAACCGACTGCGCCACCCAGGCGCCCCGGCATTTCATTTATAATACAATCAAATCCTGTCTATGTAATTTTGCCTTTGTACTGGGTCACCTAAATTGTAGTGATGATTTTCTTTTATTTTCCCTTCCTTTCCTCCTTTCTTCCTTTCTTTTCTTCCTTCCTTTCTTTCCTTCCTTCCTTCCTTCCTTCCTTCCTTCCTTCCCTCATGCTTTTCTTTTCTTCTCCATAGCTAGCATGGGGCAGGAGATTCATACAGCACTTGGAACAAGCCTAATTTTGTTTGCCTTGGATTTGAACCACTTTTGCAGTAACATACCTCTTCAAGGGAAATCAAGACAGAAAAAGGCTTTATGATAGTGTATTATTTGCCAGTAACCTTTTTGCTATACAAACATTATCTATACATGAAAATATCATTCTTCTAGACATTTTAACTTACATGTGTACATGCGTGCATGCATGCGGGTGCGTGATGTGGGGGTTGCTTCAGTCTCTGGGTTCTCACCATGGCTGTACAACTTAGCTGCTTGGCCTTGGACATCTTATTTATTCTTTCCAGATTTGAAGTCCTTCATTTGCACAATGAGCAGGTGGGACTCAATAAGCTCTGAGGTTGTTTCTGGCTTTAAAATTCTATAATTATATGATTTCCTTTCTGCATTATCTTTGTTTGGTAAGAGCTTGCCTTAATCGGATCCATTCCTGAGCAAAATCTCTCAGATTGACTTGAAGCTTCAAATTTTACTCTGGTTCTCACACCTTTTTGTTTATTAGGTCACAAATAATGAGCTCTGAACACTTAAGAACGTGCCTGAGTTCCCGCAGGTGGCTCATCAGGAGCAGAGACAGAGTGAAAAAGACAATTAAGGCTTCCCCATGCTCCATTGCAGTATTTCTATCCGAGACGACAAGTCACCTAGGAAAAGGTAGAATCTTTGCATGTCTGTCCTTTCTTCAAAAGACCTCAAAGCATTTTCCAAATGTATTAAGTGAATTCTTTCCCTTTGAATCCCATTTGTAAACAACTGGATTGGTAGGTTTTAAGCACATTAATAGAGAATGAAACGTGAGTTTATTTCTACCACTAGCCGCTTTGTAACTGTGATAAAAAGAATCATCTATTTATAAGAGTAAGTTGATGCCCCAGAGCTTCCACTTAAATTTATTAGTATGGTTTGTATTAACACTTCTAACATTTAAACACCCACTGTTTTTGTTTAGCTTACGGTTTTGAACATTAGAAACTATAATAATAAACTCATCTTAAATTCCCTCACCCTGTGACTGATACTATGTAGGTGGAAAGGATTATCACAGGAGAGTCATTGGCTAGACAATAGGTTGTCCTGAATAACATAGTTTTTCTTGGGATTAAGAGTGGACACACACACAAGCATGGATGGAGTTTCACTTCTGTCTTGGAACTTTCATTTAAATGGGACTCTTCCTAACCTAAGATATAAACTGTATGCCTACAGGAAGTTAAGCATTTGGCAATGAAGGTACTCGCTTATCTTTTAAGGCAATGGTTTTTATGGCTGTCTACCCATTGCCGTGGAGCAAAAATATTTCAGTTATATCACATTTGTTCCCCCCGGGATGCCAGCTCTCAGGTATTAGGGCGGCACAAGCTGAGCCCAGGGTATTGGGCTATGTCCACATGGTGAATTGGAAGTAGGAGTGCCCTGAGATGGCTAACAGTCTTCTTAGAGTGTTGACCACACCATTCTTGGAGTCTGAGTGGGAAGGGGAAAGGGGGAGAAAAATAGCAGAGAGCAAATAAAGAAGGGTACCCAGGTGGCTAAGGTGGGCTGCAGAGATGCTTGCACCTTCTGAGGGACAGTGATCCGGAGGTGCCAAAGAAGAGCTGGAGAAGTGCTCCTACGCACCAAACACTTCAAGCAGGACCCGGACTTGAGTGAATGCTCCCCCAGGGCTGACTTTGAATGCCTTTGTTCAGTTCTATTGTCACGACGTATCAACACTGGTTGGAGTCATAATTTTTGAGGAATTATTTCACTGTTTTGCGTCAATGTTTCTATTTGTCAAATCTGGGATATTTGACCAGTATGACCACAGCTTCATTGCTTCTCTGTTGTATAAAAGAGCTGGGAGGATCCCTCATTCTAGTCAACACACTTTGTTTCTCTTCTTATGGCCTTCTTATTGATCAGGGTTTTTTTCTTTGTTTGTTTGTTTTCCTTCTGCTTTCTTTTAAAACATTTCTTTTCGTCTCAAATACTTTTCCCGTCCAAATCCCCTATTTTCTTCAAAACACCATTCCATATTTATGTTCCACAGAAAGCCTTTGATGACTAAACGGAATACACAGATATCTTTGCCTTATTTTATTTATTTATTTATTTTTTTACTTTTTCAGCCTTGATGTATTCAGGTCATACCAGTAAGTTCTTATTGTCTCCCAATTGTCTACTGGTGTCAAAAACGTATCGATTGCCCAAGTAGGAACTGATTTTCCTGCTTCTTGTTCACCTCCCATAATATCTAGCACAGTACTGGGCCCCAAATACTTCCGGAATGAATCATTACAGGCTGAAGACGTGAAAAGATAAAAAGAAAATCATCCTGAAGCTCTTCTGGCAAAAGGTCAATTGGAATTTATGACAAATGTCCGTGGCTGAGGACGAGATATGGGTGTTGTTCCCAGATATGAAAGGGAGATGACACCAGCACAGAGAAATGCGAAGCAATTGTTCTGTATTCTTAACAGTTCGTGTATAATCCTAAATGATACACACGGGTTGGCTTGGTGTGCTCAGTCTGATTCCAGGGATATCTCGGGCTTATTTAACAATGCTACCCTTAGAACAACATTAGCATACTAATCTATATTACTGGCTGTGAACCACATTCCTAGGTATCTTTTAACTAGGTGGATTGAGACTATTGTCCTAGATAACCAGGATAATATTTAGCATGCTGGCCTAGGATTTGAAGAGGGCAGTATCGGAGGGAAACCTCATGGATTTAAATCGTTTTTCTTTTTCTAGGGTTCTTACCAATAACACACACAGTGAAAAATCCTCTGAAGTTTAAATATCTCTTTCTTTTCTCTTAGGCTGCATTATCACTCCCATACACTTCACCGGGCTTGAGAATTGCAAAAGAAAGACCCAGCTTCCCCACCTACCCACCCTCCCAGCCCCCCAGCTCCTAAACTACTCTGTTTATAGTCAGTTTGCCTCCCTGGATCTTATGTTTTAACACATGCTGTAGTGTTCAGATTGCAAACACAGCGGAGGGATGTTTAAATCCTAAAAACAAACTGTTTTCATTGCAATGTGTAAAACAGCATTCCATGAAGACATTTCAATTAATATTAGCTGAGTGAGGGGAGTCTTCTCTCTGCGGCCTGTTCAGTGTTTGGCCTCTCTCTGCTGAGACTGCCAACAAGGGTGCTGCCAATTAATGCCAGCTGTGATCTATTGTTTGCTTCTGACACCTGGGAAGTCCCAGATCATCAGAATCCTGCAAACAGCAGCTGGCTTAGTGGAAGCTGCCAGACTTCAGGGATTCTGAGATCTCTCAGTGAAGGTAGGGGGCCGTCTTGTTTTAGTTAAGGGAATAGTCCGGAATAGCCAGCTTAAAATCCGAGATGACTTGCGTTAAACAACCCCCAAATTTGGGGAGGATCAGGCCAAGCCTATAAGCCTTGTATTTCACTTTAGGTCCCCATAGGGCAGTCGTTTAAAAAAAAATAAACACATGCCCTAATCCTTTCTTATGAAGTCCCAACAAGTCCCTGTTATGCTGTAAAGGTGTTTTTGGGACTCCACATATCTCTAGGAACTTCTCAGTTTGATCCAGTTGCGCTATAATTGTATTTTACGTGTGTCAAAAAAATGTATGTCCTTCTTCTGACTAAAATGTTGTCATTACTAGGCTCCATCTGATTTTCTTCCTGATAAGATCTCAGAATCCATTTATTGAGGGCTTATTATGTGCCAGGCATTGAGCCCTTTACGAGTTTTATTATTTCATTCCATTTATCTTTAACAGGCATGCTTCAATGTAGTAGTTACGGCAAGCGTGTAAAAACTCGGCCCGGTGAAAGGGTTTCGTTTTTCACTTTCACAAACTGTCGCTCTTAAATGATAATCGTGTTTCATTCTGAGCCCTAGTTCACTTGGAGGAAGGACTCGAACAGAGCATGACTGCCTTTCACTGGGGTGGGCTTGTTTGGCAGGCGGTCTCATCCCTCCTCCTTTGTTTGGTGGTTTAGGGAGAGTTCTGATGTTTCCTCTCAGGCCTCTGGAATTATAAATGTCAGGAGGACAGAAACTGCCTGTCTGTGTCACATTTG
This sequence comes from Prionailurus viverrinus, assembly GCF_022837055.1. Lineage (NCBI taxonomy): Eukaryota > Metazoa > Chordata > Mammalia > Carnivora > Felidae > Prionailurus > Prionailurus viverrinus. Next base: position 112,991,959 of record NC_062564.1, on the reverse strand, counting down.
TGCCTGTCCTACAATTTGTAAACCTTAATAAAGCCCTGTAGGAATAGCAGATAATACCAGAGACTACTTCTCCTGGGAGAGAGAACATTGAGAGGGCTGGTAACTGGCCAGGAAACTGACCCCGAATTATGACGAGATAGTTTGTCTTCTGATCCCTTATTTTCCTATAGATGAAAAGCTCCTGGATCCTTTTCATATGGACACCCTTGAGAGCTGGCTGGGAGCCCTCCTTCTATTCCGGACTCGTAGGCCACCATGCCGGAGCCTGTTGATTGCATTAAACACACAGTTACTTTTTAGTGTTGATCATTGGAGGCTAAGATGAAGCCATTTGCACTTGATTTATTCAGTACATGATTCCATGTCTCAAGAAGTGAAAATCCAGTGAAATAAGCCACCGCTCTAGCGCTCATTAACAACTTGATCCAAATCCACTCAAAATGCTCACTCTTAAAGTCATCCGATAATGATGCTAACACAGTTGGCTGAGGTCTGTTAGTTCAATCAAGTAATTATACATAGAATCTGTAGACTGTTTCCAAATAATATTTTATTTCTTATAAATCAATCTAAAATTTTCAAAGGAGCTGAAATTTACATTAATGAAATATATAAATACGATGAAGATGAGGCTGCTTCCAGGTTCAGTTTGTAAAATTGCAGTCGTTGCCCTCATTGCTTTGAAATAAGTTGTGTAAAATCCAGAAAAATGGGAAAGAAAAATTGGAAAGAAGATATTGTAGAAATTGGAAAGAAGGTATTCTAGATTACTCTTTCAAGACAGATCGTGATCATTTTTAACCTATGTGATACATTTCCGGTTGACAGGCGAAGCCTTCTCTAGTCCAGATTCGGTGAATTATCTGAACAGAAGAATATATGTTGGTGGTGAGCTAAGCCATTTTATTCAGGATTTGGTCCAGGGCGGAACTGAAGCCATACTTTGTTCTACACCGCCATATATACTCATTCAGTACTGTAGGTTTGCTTCTATAAACAAAAGGCCATCATCACTTCTTCCTCTGTTCTTTAGATCTTTGGAAGTCAAGTCAATTCTGAGAGGTCCTATATATAATTGTCCTAGCCTAAGGAAGAAACCAGAAGTATCTCTGCTCTCCCTGTACTCCCTTGACACTATTAGATCTAGAAGAGGCCTCAGAATCACAAAACATCTCTACCAGAATATTATCCCTCTGTTAACTGTAATTCTCGAAAGTGTCATTGTTTCTCTTCTGCTCTACTTTATTACATAAATGGGAACACCGTGGTTTTAGGCACACCAAATTGCCACTGCACTGAAGTAAATGTAGCTTGATGCATATTCTCCTGATGAAAGATCTATCAGTGGTCAGAATAACATTGTGGGATGCTAGCCAAGCCAACTCTTAAGACCTTCCTGGTTTTGACCACTGCAAAGGAGCTGCTGGTTTCTTGAAATAAACCAAAGGTGTTTTACACCTGATAGGAATTATTGAGCATGTCAAACACGGCTTCAAGAGATATTTTCACTTTGACTTAAAAAAGTTGTGCAGGGAACGTAGGTAAGCTTAGAATATGGCTATTTTTAACTGAAAATGTACTGACTTTCTTTTTGAAGGTGCTGATACAACTTCTGACACTGTTGGTGATGAGTGGTGTGTAACAGCCGGTTCAGCTCTGAGCTATCAAATACTGAAAGGGAATCTTCTAAGTACAAATCCCAGGACACCAGACCAGCTCTTAACGGCCCTCTCTTTCCTGAGTAGGTTGGGGACGAGGAACTAAGCGGCCTGGGGAGAACGGACTGCCTTAAACAATACAGGAAGGAGAAAACCCCCAAGGAAGACAATTTAAAGATTAAGTCACATGGTTTGAATTTGATACAATGTGGGAATTCCAGTTTAATGCTAATTTAGAAATAGTTGCTTCTAACAGCCTTTGTCTTGTACACAGAAATCAGTTTGGATAAAGGAAACATAGCTTTGAGAATGCAGTTTCTCAGTGAGTCTGAAAGGCAAGTTCTGTAATCAAAAAGTGGATGTCGGCAGGAAGGCCTAATCATATGTTTTCTTAAACCAAAGTCCTTTTTCCTTTTCATTAGGCTTTCTTGAGGCAATTCAGCTAATTAATGATAATAAATAGTTATTGAACACCACTAATATACTAAATCCTCCAGTGTCATGGACTTGGAAGGAAAAAGGACTGATAGACAAACTTAGAAATTGTGTGTGTGCACACACACACCACACACACACACGCAACAATATGCCTGAAAATGGGAATCATGGTTGTAAACTCGGAAGACCTATATAAAAGACGAGGTGGCTTAAGTCCAAAGACAGATGGAACCTTCACTTTGTGCCATCATGTAGACATCGCCTCATACATAATAGGTGTAAGAGTAATCATTTCCACATCTGTATTTGGACTTTGGTCCCATCCCTTAATCAGAGTTATAAATCCTGTGAAGCCGGATTAATCTTATTTTATGGATGGTTGTAAAGAAAACACTGTCCTTTGGCTTTACTTAAGGAAAAACGAGAGACCTTTGCAAAATGGAGATGTGGGAAGGGGGTGCAGTGGTATGGTAACCCAGAGACATCCTGGGTTTGCTTTTGTTATCTAGAGTGGAATGAAGGTGTCTCACTGCAGTCGGGGGTAATAAAAAAGAGCTTAGCCTTTGGGGTCAGGCAGCTCTAAATTTGGGTTATGGCTCTACAGTATACTAGCGTTGTGACTTTGGACATAGTACCTAACCTCTCTGAGCCCCAGGTTTTATTTTTGAAAATGAAGATAATACCCAGATTACTGAATTGTTTGGGGAATTAGGGATGATTATGCAAAGTACATGGTATTTGACATTTAATAATTGGTGGCTGTTATTATTAGTGTTATTGTTTGATTGCAAAGCTGAACAGTCCTCAGAAACCATAATCAGACAGCTCGCGGGGGATCACGATGGGGCACCCTCTTCCGAAAAAGCACATACTAGTTAAATCCTGCGATAGGAATCATGGGTGATTTTTTTTTTTTAACGGCACAGAGCCTAATTTGTCACAGATTAAATGTCATGTGGTAGCTCTCATTGGTGCGTGTCAGTGGTTCCTTGAGTTTCCTCCCTTTCTCATGAGAGAATCTTACCTGTTTTTTTTTTTTTTAAGCGCATGCTTCCAGTTTGATTTGCAGATTTCCTCTTTGCTTTGTGAGAATCTGCCTAGCTTAATGGGAGATCTCCCTGTCAGAGTTGCTCAGGTCACAGGGTAACCTAATTTAAAAGTGACCACGTAACTGCGTTTGACCATCTAGTGTTTAATATGACAACTGTGGTTGATGATGTTGTACTGTAGAATAGAAATTTGCTGAAAGAGTGGCATTTAAATGTTTTCACCAAGAAAAAGGGGTGAATATGTGAGGTGATGCACATGTTAATTAACCCAATGGGGGGGGGTCCTTTCACCATGTGTGAGAATTGACAAACATTGATATCATCAGTTTATGCCCTTTACATATCCTACAATTTTATTTGTCAATTATACCTCAATAAAGCAGGGAGGAAAAAGTAAAGTCATGATGAAAAATCTAATGCGAAGAGGTATAACGTCTGTTAGAGAAAGTTGGGCACAGTAGATTCACATTTGTGCGGCTGTAACATTTTTGCTGTATATTTTTTTCCCAAGCAGCTTCAAAAAGCATGTTAACAAGGCTACTTGAAATTAATACTCTGCTATTAGAGTGCATACAGATGGGCTTGCTCCCTTCCTTGTTACCGTGCTGCATGCCTGAGTTCCTAGAAGACACGACGCGCTCCCTCCTTAACGAATTCCATCCCTCAAATCAATAATGATGGCATAAGGCCCGCTCAGCTTCTGGCCTCCTTACAGAACCTTGTCCTCTATTTTGCTTTTATTAGTTCTTGCCACTCTAATTTCTCTCACCGTTCAAGCTCTCATCGGTTCAAGCTCTCAGTGGTCGTGCTTTCTTGCCAACCTATATATACACACACACACACACACACACACACACACACACACATAGAAGTATATGTATATATAGAAAACCAAGCTAGTGCCGAGGTGGGTTTCCCCCAACCCAAAGCACTAATTATATCGTCACCACTCAAAACTCAACACGGTAAGTCCAATTTGTTTTCAAACGGGCAACTCGGCTGTCTTTGGAAATGTCTTTGTGTCCCTTCGTTGGATTTAGAACAAACTGCCTATGCAAATGAGCGGGCGCTGTGGTATAGTCTTCAGCTGCCCACACCCTCAGCGGCCTCTCCACCATGGAAGCCTATAGTTCTTGTGAAGAAGCCTGTTGTGAAAGTTAATGGTTATAAAAAGCACTTATTTACATCTGTTTTAGTGTAGCCATGAAGAGTGCAATTAATTAAGAAGTCTCTGGTGTGGTAAGAATAATCATACAGCAGGAATGCAAACACATGATTTCCAAAGAGAATTTTATTCCATATGGAATTTTTCCCCTAACTAAGAATTAATTGCAACTTTAAAGAAGATTTGATTGTGTCTATGAAAAACATTTTAACTACTGAGGAATTCTAAATGACTTCAATGTAAAATTTTCTTTCTTTACATTGTGAGAGTTGAGGGAAGAGCTTTGATCAAGCTCTGAGTTATAGAATTTATTAAAGGGAAGAGGCTAACCTTCAGATGTCTTGTGTGGTGAAATGTTGAAGCGAAAAATTTTAAATGTTTGCAGACTAAAGACGTATTCGGCTGTGAGGCCTACAAGGATAAACAAAATGTGACATGTTTTATTTTGTTACTTAACCCTTGTTTAAAAAAGCACAACAAAAAATGTATATAAATCATATTTTTATGCCTTTCTGAAAACTTGGACATGGATTTTTAGTGATTAGCCTCCATGTAGCGGCATCATGCCATGTGGTCCGCAGTGGTTAGTCTTTATGCAAATAGCTTGAGTTTTGGTGTGGCAGTTTCTTAAAGCTGAAAGCATTTAAATATACACAGCATAAATTCTGCGAAGGGATACCCTTTCCTTCTCTTGCCATGTGCTGCACATTCCAATATTTTGCTGTAGCCCGGCAATGAATAATGCAAAGAGCCGAAGAGGGTAAAAACAAAAACAGGCAGCTGAAAGCAAGATTGGCAGAGAAATGCTACCCATCGCCGCTTAGGTACAGAATAAGAATGTGGCATGTTAAAGAAGGGAAAGGAAATAAAAGCAACTTGGCAGAAAGCATGTTTGGATCAAATGCAGTTACAAGTTGCTGAGAAAAAAAATTTCAATCAATAACAAAGAGCTCTTATCACATGCAACTTTAATTTGATTGGCACGGCATTTCCATTATATGCTAATGAATTACGGATGATGAGAAGGGCTGTCGCCTTCTGAGTGCAATTGAACATTCATCAATCAGTTACTTAAATGCCAGACTGTCTGAAATATTAAAGGAAGTTGTTGCTATTTTGGAGATGAAAGTAAACAAACTGGAAATCTTGAATTAATTGAGAAAAGGATACACGTTGATAAGGAGGATTTGGTAAGTTATTACTTCTCTGAGTGGATGTCAGTGCAGGTACCCTATTCTCCGTGGAGTAAGTGCGTCCCTGCCAAGCTAACTGCAAAACAAATTCTCTTAAGTGAACCCTGCTTCCTGTTGACTAGCATTATACAATTATTGACTATTACTCTTGGGGAAAAAAAGCTGGCCCTAGACCGTAATAAGATCACTCGAGGATGCAACACTTTTGACAATACATATTTAAAGGAAAATAACCATCTACTAAAACATTAAAAATAATCTTTGAAACATCGACAACATTCAAATTATTATAATTGAGTAACAGTATTCAAGTCACTGCAAAATAAAAATACAAAAGAAAAAAAATCCCAAAATATCTGATATATTAACATTATTAAAATTGTTAACTTTCTACCTTTTTTTTTGCATGCACACACAGAGAGAGAGAGAGAGAGAACACGATTAGGAAAAGGGCAGAGAGAGAGAGAGAGGAAGAGAGACAGAACTCAAGCAGTCCCCACATCATCAGTGTAGAGCCCCAGGTGAGGTTGAACTCACAAATCATGATATCTTGACGTGAGCAGAGATCAAGAGTTGGACAGTTAAGTGACTTGAGCCACCCAGACCCCCCTTAACTTTTTGCCTTTTACCCACAAAAAGATAGTTGTTTAGGGGTGCCTGGGTGGTTCAGTTGTTTAAGCCTCTGACTCTTGATTTCAGCTCAGGTGATGATCTCACGGTTCATGGGTTCAAGCCCTGCATTGGGTTCTGTGCTGACAGCATGGAGCCTGCTTGGGATTCTCTACCCCCCTCTCTCTCTGCCCCTCTCCTGTTCACTCTCTCTCTCTCTCTCAAAAATAAATACGTAAACATTAAAAAAAAAATAAAAAGACAAATTGTTTGGTGCTTTAGAATTTTGACAAAGCTTTTCATCAGTCTCAAACCACCTAAATATTTCTAAGTTTACTTTTTCATCATCATTTCCATTTTTATATTACTTGTTCTTAGCATCTTCCTCTAATAATTTTAAACATTTTTTTCCCTAATAATTTTAGAACATTAGGCTATGGCTTAAAATAGCTAATCTTTCTGAAACACAAATTCTGTTCTGATGTTTGCTGAGACATGGTCAGCTTGAGTACTTAGGTAATGGCAAAGATTATCAATCTGCAAATATTTTTTCTGGTCGAAAAAAAATGATTTGTTTCCATTATCTCACACCCATGAGGATGACTACTATCACAAAAACAGGAAATAACAGGTGTTGGGAAGGATATGGAAAAATCAGAACCCTTGTGCGCTGTTGGTGGGAATATAAAATGGAATACAGCCTGTAAAGAAAACAGAATGACAGTTCTTCAAAAAATTGAAAATAGAATTACCATGTGATCTAGAAAATCCACTTCTGGGATCTACCCCAAAGAGTTGAAAATAGGGTTTTGAAGAGATATTTGTATATTCATATTCTTAGCAGCATTATTCACAATAGCCAAAAGATGTAAGCAACCCACGTGTCCACTGGTTCAGAGATAAACAAAATGTGGGGTACACATATAATGGAATACCATTCAACCGTAAAAAGGAAGGAAATTCTGGCACATCCTGCAACATGGGTAAACTTTGAGGATATTATGCTACGTACAAGAAGCCAGCCTCAAAAGGACACATAATGCATGAGTCCACTTATATGAGGTACCTAGAGGAGGCAAATCCATAGAGACAGAAAGTGGAATGATAATTGTCAGCTGTGGGGAATGAGGAATGAGGAATGATTATTTCTTGGGTACAATGTTTCAATTTGGGAAGATGAGAAAGTTCTGGAGACGGATGATGGTGTTGGTAGCACCACAAGTGAATACACTTCCTGGCACTGAATGGTACGCCTAAAAATGGCTAACATGGTAAATTTTATGCTATATGTGGTTTACCACAATCAAAGATAAAATTTAAAAGATGTAAAAAAAATGATTTGTGTTACCTATGACTAGATTTGCTAATTAAAGCTATGCCTGCTTGTATTTATTACGATGGTATTACTGAATCCACACAGTTGGTTGAGAATTAATAGACTCTTCCATAGACAAAGCATCAAATAGATTTGACTTCCTCTGTTGGAACAGAGGTGACACTAAATGCCCAAGTTCTATTAATATGGGGATGCCTTTTCTTAACACAGACTTTTTTCAGGGGGTGGGTGGGTAACTCTCTAAGTAAATTCTGCAGAGTAATTGAGAGTTGAAGCAAAGGCCTGAGGTGTTTGAGGAATAGCCAGGGACTGGTGACAGGAGTAAGGTGAAGGCAGGAGAGGAAGAGAGTATTTAGGATGAGGTTAAAGAGAACTGGGGACTTTGGCTTTTTCTTTGCATAATATAGAGAGGGGTCATCTCAGGGTTTTGGGCAGCGGAGCATCATGTATGCTAAATATACACAAGCTATACTGTGAGGGAGATAAAATGAAATTGCAGAAATGGAATTTCACAGGAGAGTGCAAGACTACTTTTAGTTGGGAAAATCATCAAACAAAAGCCTACAGGAAAGCTACAGAAGAAAAATAAATCTCTTCCTTTTCACATGTAAGCATGCTTGAGAAATCTCTAAATGGCGAAAACTAAAACAGGAGAATCTCTGCCGGTATCACACTGTGCTATTAATTTGTTTGTTGATGTCAGCAAATCAACCTTCATCTTCTGAGTCCTGCCTGAGTCCAGGCTATTTCAGTACTCAAGGGTCCACGATGACTGCCCCAGAGTGGATCTCAGCATGCCTGGAACTCCTGTGCACGGGTTTTTCCCGTAATTTATAAAGCTCCTGGCAATTTATCTGAATAAGAATAGAGTTTCCCTGAAGATTTCAAGATAAAATTACTGGCCATAGCACTTTATATTTCAATATTTAATTTTCAGAATAATTAATTTAATAATGGATGTTGAAACAGTGTTTGTTGCTTAATTGTCTGGGTCCCTTTAAGGGCCTCATTATGTGCCCTAAGTTGTCACTTGAGATTCTAGCTCTACTTTTGAACCCAGGTGCCAGTTTAGGTGACCATAGGTAATACAGTCAACCCCCTGACTGAGAGGGCTGAATGTAATTGAATAACTGTGTGAATGGCTTGGGCCCAAAGACTCTAAAGTTCTTGGAAGAACAAAATCCTGCTTTCCATCTCTTTAAGAGAACTTTCTGTATTTATAATAATGCTTTCCTGAGATTCAACTTGGCTATAGACTGACAGAATAGTATAATGTCCCAAATAAGGTATGCATGCACATATACACAAACATAACACACACATACTTCATAAGAATTAAAAATAACAAATTCTAAATGCTAGCCTCAAGTATGCTCAAAATCATAATACGATATAAAATCAACTGCTTTCAAATTTGAGTGTCTTGTCAATGTTTTTTCTTCAAACCCCAAATGCTCATGTAAGATGTTCTACCACCAAGTTCAAGTTTTATCAGTAGACAGAAGCAGAACTTAATTGTACCTTACATTGCTACATTCAAATAGTTTTCTTTGACACTTAGATCAAACTAGTCTCTGAATTGGTAACATAACTGAAAATATGCTAGCTTTGGTGGATAAACTGAGTTAAACTTTCTTACATATTGGAAAATCTTGTCAAAGCTTTCCAAACTGTTGGGGTGCCTGGATGGCTCAGTGGGTTGAGCAACTGACTTTGGCTCAGGTCGTGATCTCACGGTTGGTGAGTTCGAGTCCCGCATCAGGCTCCTTGCTGACAGACTAGAACCTTCTGCGGATCCACCGTCCCCCTCTCCCTGTCCCCCTCCCCTGCTCATGCTCACTCTCAAAAATAAAAATAAACATTAAATAAACCACAAACTTTCCAACTGTTAGCTGTTCCATCCTCTCCCTTCCTGAATCTGAAATCTTTGGTGCAAATTCAGTGTTTAAATACATATGCTAATTTTGTGCTTTAATTCCAACATTTTCTCTTTGGGAAAAAAAAATAAATAAAAACTTGACCAGTGATTGACTAATTGTGAAAGGTTTATCTCAAATTAGAAATAACTGGGGAGCCTGGGTGGCTCACTCGGTTAAGTGTCTGACTTCAGCTCAGGTCATGATCTCACGGTTTGTGAGTTCAAGCCCCACATCAGGATCTGTGCCGACAGCTCAGAGCCTGGATCCTGCTTCGGATTCTGTGTCTCCCTCTCTCTGCCTCTCCTAGAGTGTGCTTTGTGTGTCTCTCAAAAATAAATAAATATTAAAAAAAAGAAATAACCAAAGTTTTTGACATTTAAGGAAGATATACTTTATCTCTTCAGCCTGAACATAATTCTATTATTTTTCATAAAATTTTATTTGTGAACCTCTGTGGAGTAATTCTATTGTTTAAAAATGTATCTGAAAATGCTAAAAACCACAAAATACAAAATACCCAGGATTACACAATTTAAGAACCAACATGAAGTTACAAGGGAAAGTCACCCTTTCCCCTTTCTCTGCTTCATTAATTCTGCACAGAGAGGTAATCCACTTTTAACCTGTACCTTTTAACTTTTTCCTATGTGTTTATAGACATTTCTATGTATACATAGCCACCGAACAGTTGATCATGCTATTCATTGGTTTGGCAAATTAGTTTTTTCCCTTTTACACTGTATCATTAGCTATCTTTCTAGGCCAGTACATTTCATTCCAATTCAGATCCCGAAGTCTGGAGACCTGCTGGTGAAAATGATCTGCAGATAATACATTTTGTTTGGTTTGGGCCACATCTTATGTTTGGAAAAAAAAAAATGGAATTTGGGTCATTTTTGGTGACAGACCTCCTGCTTCCGTTAATTGCACTCAATTCTCTGTTATCATATCTACTCACTTATCAGAAGTATTTACATATATGACTCCCAAACATCATCCCACCCTATTGTTGTAGTCATTTATTTAACCCCGCCTCAAAATGATCTTTAAATTGCCCCAAACTTTTTTTTTTTGCTACTAAAAACTGTTCTTCTCCAACCCTCATTAAGTATCTATTCTGTTATTTCTTTAGTATAGATTTTTAGAAGTGAGATCGCTGAGTTGGTTAGTAGTGCATATACTTTGTGTTATATGTTAGTATGTTAGTAGTGTTAGTACTATATGTTAGTAGTGTTATACTTTGAGGACAAGCATATGAGCCAAATTTCTCTACACTCTTTACTAATGGGTTGTATCAACTTACGAAATTTTATCCATGCTGAAAGGTGAAAAATTTATTATGGTTTTAGTTAGTAGTTTTAAAAATTATTAGTGAAGTTGACTACTCTTTCATAAGGTTTTTGGTGTGTGTATATACATTCTATGAATTACATATTCCTACACTACACCTGTATTTCACTTGGATTGTTTGTTTGTCTGAAATGTAAAGTATAACCCTTTGCTATTAAGTAGTGAAGATATCTTTTTTTTTCAGCTCTTTGGTTCTCTTTTAACTTTGTTACTGCAACTTTTGCATGCAAGAGCTTAAAATTTTTAGATAATTAAATTTCTCTTGTGTTGCTTTAGAATTTTTTCTTCTTTGCAAGGTTGAAGGGAAATACATGCTCACATACATTGTCGTTGGAAATGGAACTAATAGTACAAGTAAGCAATAGTAAAATCTAGCCCCATCTCCCCCCCTGCAAAAAACCCCACGCCCGCCCTATATATGTATACAGCAGTGTTTAATGCGGCATTAGGCGTAAGAATAAAACCACAAGATATTAATTTCTTCAATCTTCAGCAAATATTTATCAAGCATATTTGAAAGTTTGAAACTGAATATCCAAACTTTCCCTAAGATATCCTTAATAAATATCATGTTATGGGACCTAGTATTCTTTTGGAATTTTCATTTTCTTTTTTTTAAATTTTTTTTTTCAACGTTTATTTATTTTGGGGACATGGAGAGACAGAGCATGAACGGGGGAGGGGCAGAGAGAGAGGGAGACACAGAATCGGAAACAGGCTCCAGGCTCTGAGCCATCAGCCCAGAGCCCGACGCGGGGCTCGAACTCACGGACCGCGAGATCGTGACCTGGCTGAAGTCGGACGCTTAACCGACTGCGCCACCCAGGCGCCCCGGAATTTTCATTTTCAATTTATATATGTTTTCTGGAAACAACAGAAAACATACCATAACATTACTTCTCCCTGCTGTATTGTTGTATTTAGCGATGTTGGGATTCAGAATAGCTAGCTAGGGATTAGAGAGAATGAAAATTAAGTCTCCATCCCTCTCTTTTTCCTTCTCCTACTTTTACACATTTGACCTGTGAATAGAACTGATTTTGCTTAATTCTATTTTTTAGTTTGTGGTAGAATTTGCAATATTAGTTTACCTAGACTAGGTATCTTGTTTGTAATTGAAATTTCAACCATAGTAAACAGTGTCATGTGGATTTATTTTGAGGATGACACGGCCTAAATTAACATAACAAAGGATTACAGAAGTTTTTCTGAATTGGCAGCTTGGAAAACTATAAATCTTACTCCTTAATAATTATAAACGTTGTTTCGGGTTTACAGTGATACTCTCTGGTCTCTGCTTGGAGTTCTGATTCAGGGGACCCATACATAAAGAATCAAATATAAAAAAAGCACCACTTTTTTTTTTAAATTTTTTTTTTCAACGTTTATTTATTTTTGGGACAGAGAGAGACAGAGCATGAACGGGCGAGGGGCAGAGAGAGAGGGATACACAGAATCTGAAACAGGCTCCAGGCTCTGAGCTGTCAACACAGAGCCCAACGCAGGGCTCGAACTCCCGGACCGCGAGATCGTGACCTGGCTGAAGTCGGACGCTTAACCGACTGCGTCACCCAGGCGCCCCAAAAAAAGCACCACTTTAAAGTATATGTTCAAGTACTATCTACCTGACAAAATTCTGGACTCTCTCCAAATGCTGGATTTGGGATTTCCTGCATTGACTCTGGGACCTACACATTCAGGTTTGCCTGTAGCTCTCTTGCAGCTGTAAGATAGACTCTGAAACCATGTGTTGAACTACCTGCATGAAGACATGAAAGGCTAAAATCCCATGCTTGGTCTAAACAGAGCAGAAAGGCAAGGGTGTGCCCACAAGAGCAAGTCGGCTTACCCCACAGAGACATAAAAGACAAGGTGGCCTCATGGCTGAACCTGGGAAGGGCGAGAACAGGGAAGATGTGCTCGGGTTAAAGAGGTTAAAGAAGGTTAAGGTTAAGGTGCTCGGGTTAAAGGGTTAAAGAAGAAGCCAGGGCAGCCCAGCTCCTGCTTTTGAGACAGAGTCCCCCTGCCCATTCCATTAGTAAGTAAACCTAGTGAATAGAAGACTCTGGTCAATTGGATTAGCAATGCATCCTTTTGAATGTGGGAGTGAATAGGAGTGTAGAGTGGGTCAGAGAGAGAAACCAGAAACATCCTCCTCCGTGATTATCCATGTGGACGGAGAGAGGGGAATCCAAACGTATGGAGAAGAGTGAAGATGTTTGCTTTCAGGGCATGCGCGAGGCTGCCATCCTCTTTACATTCATATTGTACAATTTAAGTTGGGCATTGCCCCAATTAGCAAACAAGACGCCAATCTACAAGTATGTCTGGAACACTGTACTAAAGTTTTACCATGTTGACACTTAACACCTTGCAAATTGTTTCCAAGTGTCACGGTAGGGAGAGCGAACCACAGAAGCCCTGGATGTATTATTTCAATGAACTGGCCGTTGTGTGTTCGTGACGGCATGCAGGTCATTATCTGCTAGATGCTCTGGGGCCACAAATATGGGTATGACCATGCTCTGGCTTGATAAAGGTCACAGTATAATTCAGTTAAATATAAAGCTTTTGAGTCACCCCATCCATTTGGGTACTAGTTCTCTCAATTAGTGTCCCTAAGCTTCAATATCTTCAGCTGTGAAATGGGGATAATAAAGTCATATAAAGCTTAAATTAGTGTATATAGAGCATTTGGCACTGTGCCTGGAACTAGGTAAGTGCTCAGTAAATGTTTGCTCTTATTATTATGATCGAGACTACTGTACTGCTACTGTTCCTACTCTTGGATAGTTTGTGGATTACTAAATGCCTCTGAACCTCAAAAACCACCCTCCTGAGGAATATAGCCAGGGTTGTCCTCTGCTGTGAAAGTTGCCATGTGACCTTGTTATGCTGGCCACAACTGACTGAACCAGGAATTGAACCCCTAACCAATGGTTCTGACCATTGGTTGCTTTCTTCCTGACATACTTTTGAATAGTAGAGCTTTTGTCAGCTTTGAAGAGACTGAAGTCTATTCACAATTCGGGCATTGGTGACTTGGTTGCCTTCAGCACCTTGTGGCTGCGTAATCATTTGTTACACTGATCTCACCCATATGCTCTTGAGTCACGGTTCTGGCACCTAACTGAAGCTAGTCTATGCCTTTCTCTCAGTAACGTATGCCCAATGTGTCCCATAGCCTACACAGCTCGATGATCTATCTCACAGGCATTGCCCTAACAAGTATATTTATTTCTCATTCAACCTTCAGATCTGTGAATGATTGAAGCACACAGGGTTTTGCGAGAAGGTGGATTACGGCTAACCATTTGAGAACTACCTCCTTTGCCTAGGAAAGCCACACAGAACGATGGATCTCAATGTTTATGTATGTGTGTGTGGCGGGCAGGGGTTAGGGGTTGGAGCAGAGAATGAATGGATGTGTCAGAATTACCTCCACTCCCATCCAACAAGACATCCTGAAAATATCACTCAGATAGAAAGCCAGGGAACTACTCAATTAAGACTCTTCATATTCCCCCTTATTAAGGTTCAAGATTGCTTCCAACATGAAAAGTATAATTGTTCCAACTTGCAGAGATTTGTGAGTCTTTGCTGTTTAGGATATAGCTTGGCTGCCGAAATATAGAGATCCTATTACACAGTGGCTTAAACATAAGGAATTTTATTTCTTTCTCACCTAAGAGTTCCAACATGGCTGGGAAGCTCTGCTCCTTGTATTCATTCTAGGACTCAGGTTCCCTTAAAGTCATTTTTCTTTTAAAAAAAAAAATTTTTTTCAACGTTTATTTATTTTTGGGACAGAGACATAGCATGAACAGGGGAGGGGCAGAGAGAGAGGGAGACACAGAATCAGAAACAGGCTCCAGGCTCTGAGCCATCATCAGCCCAGAGCCCGACGCGGGGCTCGAACTCCCGGACCGTGAGATCGTGACCTGGCTGAAGCCGGACGCTTAACCGACTGCGCCACCCAGGCGCCCCTTAAAGTCATTTTTCTGATAGCTTTAAGGTTGCTGTCACCATCTGCATGGACTATGCTGTATCACCACCACATCCCTGTTGAGACTGCTGGCAAGGGGAATAAGAACACAGAGGAAGCAAGCTCAATGCCTTAAGGGCTAGTTCCAGAAGTGACACGAATCATTTCTCTTCAATTCTATTGGTGAAAACTTTGTGCATAGCTATTGTCTCTCTCTCTCTCTCTCTCTCTCTCTCTCTCTCTCTCTCTTTTAGCATTTATTTATTTATTTTGAGAGAGAAAGAGAGAGAGTGTGCATGTGCATGTGAGTGGGGAAGGGAAGAGAGAGAGTGAGGGAGAGAGAGAATCCCAAGCAGGTTCCATGCTCAGCATGGAGCCCAATACAGGCTTGATCTCACAACTGTGGGATCATGACCTGAGCTTACAAAAGTCGGATGCTTCACCGACTGAGCCACCCAGGCGCCCATGTACATGGCTACGTTTAACTGTAGGAGAGCCTAGGAAATGTAATATAACTGGGAACTTAGGTGTCCAAGATGAGGGGAAAATGGGTTTTTGGTGGACAACTAGAAGTCTTGCCATTGAGTTCTTGTTGAGAAACATGAGGTATACAATTGCAGTGTCAAATATATCTGTGACCAAAATACTGACATTTTTTTAAAAGAAAAATTAGCTGTCACTGAGTTCTATCTATCTTTTCTTAGTTAAGAAAAAGTTTATGATTGGTTGAGATTAGAACCCTATATTCAATTTATTCATATATATATGAATATGCACACTTATAAATGTATCTTGATTAAGTTCTCAGGACAATACAGCAATAAAGATACCGTAAGAAGGAAACAATCTAACAGTTGGTGTAACACAAGACATTTAAGGGTATGATTTGGGACACTTGGGATTTTGTGCCAGCACTGTCATTATCTGCATGACTTTGTCAATGCATTTCATCTTTCTGGGTCTAATCTCCAAGTTCTCTAAGGTTTTAACAGCATGGCCCTATCTTATTAATTCTAACTTCCAAATATTTCTTTAAGAACTATCTGCTCTCATTCTACTACTATCACCCTTGTCCTATCCCCTTCCAGAGTTTGTATCTCTAATTCCTTTTCCTTCTCCAGGCCTGTTCTCAGATTTATCCCCAGTGACTTTTTTCAGTTCCTAGGAAAACCACTCTGAGCCCTTCTCTCAGAAGCCCTGCATTCACTGGTCTCTGTGACTTTATTTCTCTCCTATCCTTTCTTTTTTTAAAGTTTATTTATTTATTTTGAGAGAGAGAGAGAGAGAGAGAGAGAGAACATACGGGGGTGGGGGAGGAGCAGAGAGAGAGAGAGAGAGAGAGAGAGAGAGAATACCAGGCAGCCTCTGCACTGTCAGCACAGAACCTGATGCAAGGCTGGAACTCATGAACTTCGAGATCATGACCTGAGCTGAAATCAAGAGTTGGACGCTTAACCAATTAAGCCACCCAGGCGCCCCTCTCTCTTATCCTTTGTGTGACCATATCCTCCGCATCCTTCAGGGCTCAGCTTTGATGTCACCTCTTATTGAAACTTTCCTGATCACCCTGTCTGAAGTAGGTTTCCTCCAACATTATCTATTGCAAGTACAGTTAACTTTCTTCAATCACATTTGATAGTTTTCTTCCCTATCCATTTGTTTATTTATTCTCTTTCTGTTTCTCTCATTGCACCACTGGCCTTCACCGAACTATTAGGCTCTATTAAGGGAAGGGAAAGTGTTTGCATTATTCGTCCTTTTAACTCCATCCTGGCACAGTCTTCCTCTGTACCTATGTTGAATAAACTAAAATAGAACTTCACAAATGTATGATCTCATAATTAATTAGACCATAATTTCACATATGTAAAATAAAAAATTACACTCTAAATTTCATACGAAAGATATTTAAAAGAATGTCAGTGAGCCGTATTTTAAGACAAAAATGACTTCATTATATGAATACTTTATTTTATTTTGTCTACTTTGTTATTTCATATTTACTGTCCTATTTACCTTTAAATATTCTGTTAGTTAAATACCTTCTCAACCGAGTTAAGATGGGAGATTTTGGGGAGAGAATTCATTATTCTTATAAGGCCTTCATTTTGCTTTGTATAATTTTAATCATGACGATCTTTATCAAATCCATGTTTATTTAAATATTTATTTCCTTTTGCATATGTTAGGATTGACTATGTTGTTTTAATTAGCGGCACTGCTTTCTTGTTGCGAGATGCATTGCTTTGGCATTTGACCAAAAGCAAAACAGAATCAGTGCAGTGTAATCTACGGCGAGGGAACCCACCGACTCTCACTGCACGATGGCATTTCATCAGCTATGGGCTAAGAGACGGCCTACTCGGCAAAGTATGTGATAACTTACAACTCTGTGCTCCTA
The DNA here is from genome assembly GCF_022837055.1 of Prionailurus viverrinus. NCBI lineage: Eukaryota > Metazoa > Chordata > Mammalia > Carnivora > Felidae > Prionailurus > Prionailurus viverrinus. Next base: position 112,974,856 of record NC_062564.1, on the reverse strand, counting down.
GCTGTCAGAGCCGTCCTTTTGGGTTCTCGCAAGAAACTTTTTTATCCTTGGGTTAGCTTACAGCCGGATGACAACGAAATAAAAAAGTTAGAAGGGGGGTAAAAAAAAACTGTCCAAAGAACACTTTACTTTAGCACGTTTCTTTTCTGGACGTCTTATAAGGGGAATATCAAACTTCTCATACTCTGCAATAAGAATTCATCATATAAATGCATACAGAGAATAAAATGAATCATGCAGTTGCTGTGAAGGAAAAAAGGCTAATACTTTTTCATGAGAGCTGTATGTTACTTATCACTAGTTGTATATTACCCATATATAGTAGTGGCAAATTTTAGCATGGTAAATTATGATTGCATTTTATTTATTGGCTTACTATTTCACAGTTACCTATTTCCCTTTAAAAAATTCTGTATTTATAGAGTTTTTTCTCTGCCCAAGACACAATGGGGACTTGTGTTCAAAGGCAGTAATCTCAGTTTCATTACTATGGAAGATTACAAATACTGTATTATAATTTTTTTAAAAGAAAGGAAACCTTGAATCTATATTAGAAACAGTGTTTTTAAACCCAACTCTTAACTTCTTTTTAAAGCAGGGTGACTGAAAACTGAAAGGTGAGAGGGAGAGAGGGAAGCTGTTTCACCAGGATTCACACACCACCAGCCCTTTACCTAGCAATGAGGTTCCACCGCATGGAAATCTATCCGTGCAAAATGGCAAATCATTTTTTTTTTCACCAGAGCCTCATCATAATACTATTCTCTCTAGGGTGCAATTTAGTACGAGGCATGGCCTTGTAAAGGTTCCCACTAAAACCGTATCATAATGTCATTGGGCATGGAGTCCTACAGATATGAGACACCCTAAAGTCAAGGAAGCCTCATCATAGCCATTTATAGATTTACTCTAAACTTTAGATTTGGGGGGCCTAGTTTTTAGTGCTTACATGCATATCACTAAATGTTCTAAGCATTACATAGCAAACATTCTTACTCAGGAAATTTCTTAAAAGCAGATTAATTTTCATAAGACAATGGCCTTATGTTTCTATGTGTAATGGTTCTACAGACCTTTTCTGCTGAAGTCCCTGCTTTGTGTTATTCCAAGTAATGTGATAGAACTGTCTACTGTAAAATTATTTGCAAATGTGAAAATCATGCCTTTTATTATAGGTTTAGGAAGAGAGCTTACTTCAAGTTTTTTAGGCATAGAGTGCTTTTGTTTTCTCTTTCTTCCTTTTTTCTTTTAACATCTAGGAAAGGAAATAAAAAGAAAAATGCCTAGGGAAAAAATCACTTAAGATTTTAGGCTCTAGAAGTAAAATTATAGAAACAAAATTACTAAAGATAGCTTGTTGGCAAACTCAGATAAGATTTACCACCCAACTCTAAATTATCATAATATAGTATACAGATGGGTAATTGTAATATTCCTTTTTTATAATCTTCTTTTCATATGTAAAATAAAATCAAATACATTGGAGAATTAGTCAGATTGAAAAACATTTTAGGACAATATGTTTATTATTATTTATTTACAATAGAAATTATAGCCCAAATTTATAAATGAGTAGCTTGCAAAATGCCATTTGGATATAATATGGTGAAACTTAAAGACCGCAAAATCCTTTGCTTTATAACAAATTCACAATAACTACAAACTAAGCTATGGCTTAGTATAGACCACTGTTACCTATGTGTAAAACAAAAAGAAAATGAGATTTGGGGAATCTTTATGCAATAGATTCTGTAAGCCAATTTTTATTGAAGATGGCATTCTTTTGGATGCAACATTCATAGTAAAGCATCTATGACTATAGTAGTGATTATTTTTCTCAATGTTGACAGTGTGATCCAAGGAAAGGAATTTGAAGACAACCATAAGATGTTTTCTCCTCTCCAGAGATGGTACTTAATTGTGTAATCCTTTTGGCTTTTTTTTATTGTATTATAAATATATATATGTATATATATATACATATATATTTGTGTAATAATATGTTTATATATTTATATATTTATTTTAATTATAGTATAATTATATATTTAAATGTATTTTTAAATTTTAGTATATATACTGTAATTTTAATATCCTTTTCTCATGTTTATGTGCATAAATGAATATTACAATCACCCTTTTCTGAATCACTTCCTCTTTATTAACCAGCTGGTAACCCTGGGCCTCCTAATAAGTGGAAAAAAGGAGGAATAATCCTCCTCAAGTCAGATGGAGTGTGAAGAAACCTTGTAGATGTAAGCACCCATCAACACCATCATACCAATGTTAATGGCGCAGCTATTGGATGTGATGCATTGCTGTTATCACGTGTAACTTCTAGAACTCCCAGTTGCTCCCTAACTACATCCCCACACACTGACATAAAGAGTCAACACACCCTGCAATATAAGGACATGCAGAGACAATAAAAAGATGAAATAGAACCTCACATCTTAGCATTGCGTATCACCCTTGGGTGGTAACTGGGAAACTGTGGAGACTATTTCATGTTTAGTCAGGGTGAGGCCAGGAGGAGCTTGTCATGCCTCTCAGTCTGTCAGGAAAACTTCCTGAAAAGAGAGACTTTTAAGAAGGGAGTGGAGTCATTAAGTTTGCAGAGAAGGAATGCATCAGCTGTAAGGGATGTGGTCATGAAGATGGCTCATCGATAGCAGAGTAAGAAGGTTAGACAAAGGGAGACAGGACTCGCTTTGCTTCTTAGGAGTGGTGCACTGACAACATTTAAGACTCCTGCCTGGGCTATATCAACAAAAGGGACTTTTGAGTAGAAAAATGACCTCAACAGTGGTGTTGAGGATCGAACTGAGAGAAGTGTACCTGGATGGGAGACTCCAATGATACAACCCAGTTCTTAGAAATAAAAGGAGGAGAAATTTGAGATGTGAAGCAAAATGGGAAAGGCAACAGAAAAGACCAGAAAGTACCCTGAAGTAGCTTGAATACCAGACAAGTAAGGAGGAACAAGAGCTGAAAGGAGAAATATGTGTGCTCAAATGTCCCTTATACAAGGAGAGAGTGATTCTGTGTGTGTGTGTGTGTGTGTGTGTGTGAGTCAGAAGCTACCTGAACTCATGTGATTTGAGCCATGAGGAGTCGGTTCAAAAGAACTGCTAAAATATTCCCCTTTGGGATTCAGTAAGGCCACAAGGAATTGATAGTGCCTCTAGAAGCTGTAATTCGCTAAACTAGGTATGGACCACCTGCCCTGGTGCCATACCCACTTCAGAGCCAAGGACACTTCTGAGGCCCCATGGGCTGGCTGTTTGGTCCAGTTCTTGGTACCATGCAGACAAGCTTTTAAGACATAGTTTTCAAAAGTATATCAACATCTTTCTGAGGCATAGCATTCGTGTAATCTGCCTGCAGAATTATGTTACTGTGAAAAGCGATGTCTTAAAACCCATAAATTTGCGAAGTTAGAATGGGTCGTTTTTTATATCCTTTACGAGCCAAAAAGTACTCAGGCCTGTTGACAAAGCAAAGAAATGGTGTCAAAAATAATTTTAAAACCTTTTGACCTATAAGGTTTAAAAGAATTAGGCACAGATTCTTTGCTTTAAGCCTCTTGGTGACAAGAAATATGGGACCCGGCCAGACGGTTTGATTGACATTAGCGTTTGTAGTTTCAGCTGCTAATACAGTATGCTTCTTGTATATTCTGAGTGGATAAATATAGAAGACTATTTGTCACCTGGGTTGATGGATTACAAATAAGTGAGACAATGCTGTTAGGGTTCTGAAACATAAATGAACAGTCAAAACTCTTATATTATTTACAATACAATGCTCATGATTTAAGATCAGTTACTGCTTTTACGTTAGTAGTAATGGTTGGGTTTTAAAATAAACACGTTACTCATTTTTAATCATCTCTTTCCATTATGTAGTTCTTTGCTCCAAGAATGCATCAATTAAGTGTACCAAAAAAACTGATTAGAATGAAGGACTTATTATAGATAGCTGCATTTATTTTTAAATATCATGATTCAAGTATCTTAAAATTTTTCCACTCATAGGACCTATGACTAATGACACATTTCTTCACCCAAACAGAGCTTGTTGTTTTCAGTACCTAATTAGTGTTCAAGCTTGTTGTACTCACTTATGCTTAGAATAGTGGTGTTTCTGAAAAATCTTTCTTGGTCAATAGCCCTCTAATAATATTGATTTCTCTTCGTACAACATTTTGAATGTGGTAAAGTGTTACAAGTGGCATCACATAATTTCAAAGTGATATCAGGAATGGTTCAGTAATTAATATTTTCAAAGAATCGTGCTATTCAAGATGAAAAGATTATTAAGGTGATATTACTGAGTCTTTGGAGTTAGAAAAGAAAATTTGCTTTGAAAAGCACATTATCACCTTTCAAGACAAGAAGCAAAATTGGCATTTTTAGCATGCTACTCTTATCTTTATTTGCTGATAAAGAAAGAATCCAGAGTTTTTCCAAACTTTAAATGAAAGGCTGTGGTGAGGCTCACATTAACCAATCTTAAGAGAAAAAACAAAAAAAAAAACCCAAAAAACAAAAACAAAAACATAAGCGGATGGAACAAAATAGAAACAAGAGCTTTCACATCTTATTTTAGAACTTAAGAAATATTATTCTTCTAAACAAAACACATGAAATATTGTTTTCATCTATGTAATTAACACAGTATTATATCAAAGTATAGAAAGTATAAAAGTTAATATTCTAGAACTACAGCTTTATGTAAAATACTCTCATTTCTTAATAGATATTCAGCTTATTTTTCAGTTGGTTATTCTTTTGATGTCCATATTTAGAGATCATTTATATTAAATAAGGGCAAATATCCTCATTTTTTAATTCAATTCATGCAACTTGTGGCTTGATTGAAAGACCTGTAGATAGAAGCAGATATGATTTTTCTGGAGTTTCTATCATGATGTATTTGCTACTCGTAACTACCTGCATCTGACAGTATGTTCAATCAGAATATTGGGAGAATTGGGCTTACATTTTTTAAATGAATTATAATTTAATACTTTGAGATATACACTATTTTAAAAACCAGTACTATATAATTTAGAACTCTACATCAATAATATACAGTTGGGAAACTAAAACAGTTAAGAATTTTTTAATGTGATTTTATTCTTTCCTTATAAATTATTTTCATGTGCTATAAAAATTCCTTTCTATTCTTGTCCCACAAGCATAGTTGCATAATTCAGACGAGAATAGTTAATTGCTATGTCACCTGAATATCCGTTTGTTTGCTTACCTGTTCAGAAAGATGCTAGATTAGTTTACAAGTTTGAGTAGGACGGCCGACATGAAATGTACTACGTATCTTGTGAATACTTGAAACCAGAAACTCTGTGTTGTATGATGGAATTTCAGGCAAATGAGGGCAAGCCAGCAGAGCTAGAGAAGCTTGGGATAACAATTTATTATTTTGTTTTCCAGAAAGAATCAATCCCTGGGTGTTAGAGTTTTAAATATATTACAGTCCAGGCTCCTCATTTTGTGGATAAAGAAATGGAAGTGTGAGGCTGGAAAGGACTGCAGTAAAGGTCACATAATAGCGACGGGGATAATGGCTCTCAGGAGCAGTGCAGCCTTTACATTCGGCATGGTTACTAATGGCCCAGGATAATTTAACTCAGCATTTCCTGGGACTCTGTAGTCAAGATTTCCTGATTGACTTCACAGAAATACTATTACACTCTGTGTTGCTCACAGATATTATTTTTCTGGGATACCTTTAACAACAACAATGACAAAAAACAAAAATAAACTTTTAATTGAAAGAGCAGAAATTGTAGCTTTTTTGCCGACACGGAGTCATGGACACCAAAGGAGACACCTCAGTGTTTGCTCTTGACACATTTATGCTATAAAAAGTGGAGGGAGTTATGGGACATTTCCAACTGCATTGACTCGTTAATCTTTAAGGAGATTATAGCGGAAAATATTTCTCCTCTTATCTCTGCCCATGGAGGATGCCTTTAAGAAGATAAGAATCGACGATGTCTCATATTTATATAGAGCTGATTGTCTAAGTAATTTGAAGGTACTTAAACATCATTTAATTTAATGGTTTCCAATAATTTGACCCAACTCTTCTGAGAAATAACACCAATAGCCAGATCATTCCAGGGGTGAAAGCCTATAGAATGGACTTTTCCAGCTGAGGTAAAGATTTAACCATTTAGGACTTAAGAAATAAAGCACAAGCCCAATTATATGAAGCATAAATCAAAGCCTGTGTGCTCAGTGAGGAAAAACCTGTCGTTAGTACCTGTTATTGTCAGTACTTCTTGAAAACAGGGACAGAAATTCCCACTGTTTTACTCATGGGTTTTTTGTTTTTTGTTTTGTTTTGTTTTGGCTTCAATTAGATATGTTATGTATTAAAATCTTGTTAAAGGCAACATATTATTATACAAATGTAAATGGTTGCAATTTTAATATATTATCTTTAAACATATTGTCAGAAGGGTTAATTATTCATTTGGTATTAGTGGTAAACCTAAGAGTCCTCCTGGGCTTCTAGATTTCTAATTTATTGTCCTTTTTCACTAACTTCCAGGTTTAGGTGCATTTTATGACACAGACACAGATATAAGGAGACATTTCCAGGCGTGGAGTCTGAGAAAATGAAAAGACATTATATGGAGTGTTAATAAAAATACGAATAAGAATTTCAAAAGTCAGTCAAGAGCTCTGATGCTGGATTCATTGAGGCCACTGGTACACATCATCATTAATGGCAACAATGGCATTGGGAAAATTGCTTTTATATGTGAGGACAACTGTCACAAATTTTCGGGCAATTTTCGAAAATAAGGTTGTTGTGAAGTTTCCCATGTCTGGCATTTTAGTTTTTGGTTTGAGAATTACTAAAACACACACACACACACACACACACACACACACACACTCAATATTCTTCAAGCAAAATCTAAGTCCAGAAGAATGGATTCATTCAATATCTAATAGGAGCCTAGCAAATAATGCTAATATTAGTGAAAAAAAAATCAAAGTTAAGTCAAAAGCAAATCAAAGTCCAAATTAAATCCAATTTACACAAGCATTTATTTGTTGCTTTTGGTATGTGCAATTAAATGTGATAATTTATGTCAAGTAATTGAAGCAGTCTGACATATGAACCAATGGTATACATGCTTAATTTTATGTGAAAAATCCAGGGTTTTACAGACTACAAAGTAAGACTTAAGAAGACATACATCATGATTAAACAAGTATACCTGGTGAGAGCAAGTCACACCAGTACATGAAAACCTAGTTGATTGTTGACTAGAACGTCAAGTTGGCAATGGTTGATTTTAATGTATCTTTGTCCTGGGTGACATGCCATACAAATGACTATTGTTTTTTTTTTTTAATTTTTTCAAGTTTTATTTTATTTTTCAGACAGAGAGAGTCAGAGATGAGTGGGAGAGGAGCAAAGAGAGAGGGAGACACAGAATCAGAAGCAGGCTCCAGGCTCTGAGCTGTCAGCACAGAGTCCGACATGGGGCTTGAACCCACGAACCATGAGATCATGACCTGAGCCGAAGCCTGATACCCAGTCGACTGAGCCACCCAGGTGCCTCTACGAATGACTATTGTATTTTAGACACAACTTATTTACATTTATCAAACATCCTCAGTGTAAGGCACTATGAAGGTGCCTCACATAAACCACTACATTTAAACTTCAAAGAACAGTTCTGAAACAAACAATTGTATCATTCACTACAATTTAGAGCGGAGAAAATCAAAGCAAATGTAAACTAAGTAACCTTTCCAAGGTGTAAGATCTTCTTCAAAGCCAGAGTTTGATTCCAACGTCCCTTTTCTTTCTACTCCATCACCCAGTGTTGCAGCCCATTCCTCTGTAACTGAATGAAAAAGGAAACATCCCAGACTTTGTACAGGGCTTGCAGCGATACTTTGATTAATGAATTCTCTGGGAGCAAAATTCTTTCATAACAATAGCGTGTTTTAAAAAATGCTCCTTGAATTTTTTGAGATGTGACAGCCGAAATTGCAGCTGTGTACGACAGAGATACTTTGCTGCACAGTTTCTCTTTGCCTTTGCCCAGCCGAAGAGAAACAGGACCCACACTGGGTGGGACTGAACCTTTTCAAAGTCATTTTCCTCTTTGAAGGTATCACATATTGCACAGTTACTTTGTGCCAGTTAGTGTGTTAGGTACTATACATCCGGTTTTTTTTTTTTTAATTTATTTATTTTTGAGACAGAGAGAGAGAGAGAGAGAGAGAGAGACAGAGCACGAGCAGGGGAGGGGCAGAGAGAGAGGGAGACATAGAATCTGAAGCAGGCTCCAGGCTCTGAGATGTCAGCACAGAGCCCCACGCAGGGCTCGAACTCCCCAACCTTCAGATCATGGCCTGAGCTTAACTGACAGCTACCCAGGTGCCCCTGCATTCATTTTTTTTTAAAGTTATGTGACTTTATTATCTCTTATTTTTACCATTTTTTATTCTCCCCTCCCCTGTGCTTACAGCACTCAGAGTCTCAGTGCAGAATCAGGGAGGAATCTGCTCCCAGGCAGTTGTATTTATCGGTAAGTGACAACTGAACTTCATTCTGAAGATGGTTCTTGGTGTTGCCTCAACCAGTATTTGTATTTGCAAATCCTGGTCAGTGTATGGCAGACTCATGGCAGACTCGTTGTAAACAGGCATATTCCTGAGCACCACCTAAATATTTTAAATCACTGTATTTTTACTTGTCATTCTAGCGCACTGTGCTTAATTAAAGAAGCCGCGCCTCTTGCTGGGAAGCGTTTTCTCTGTGAATAGGACGTAGAGATCAGTTAGGAAGCCTGGTGGAGATCGTTATGTGGAACAAAAACATCCCAACAATCATGATTTTATAGGCTTTCCAGGCCCAGATGTATGCTGTGCTTCCTTTTTCATCCATTTATTCTATCATTTTATTATCAGGCATTGATAGTTTGTTGCAACAATGGATTAAGAAGCAGTCGTTGCTCATAAAGAGCTCACAGTCTAACGGGGAGATGTATCTATCATTCACTCAAACAGTATCTCCCTGAGACTCAGGCAAGAGGGGCTCCAGCCCTGGCCTGTGTGTACTCTAGAAAGCCTCACTCTGGTCTCTGCTTTGGCTATGGCCCTTCCCATAGGTGGGAGAGTTTGGAGAGCCAAGTGAATGTAATCAACCCAGAGTTTGTCTCCCTGTCTGGATCATGCACTGGGCTTGGAATTCTCTGCACTGTCCTTTGTCCTAAGTCCATTTTCTGGGCTGTGCCGCAGGTATGTATGCACACACCTTGGCCTGAGGGACGGTCCTGGGGTAGCTGTTTGCAGGGTAAAAGATGGAGCTTGGGGGGCGCCTGGATGGCTCAGTCAGCTGAGTGTCCGACTGTAGCTCAGGTCATGATCTCACAGTTCGTGGGTTCGAGCCCCGCATCAGGCTCTCTGCTGACAGCTCAGAGCCTGGAGCTTGCTTCAGATTCTGTGTCTCCCTCTCTCTCTACTCCTCCCCCACTCACGCTCTGTCTCTAAAAAATGAATAAACCCTAAAAAAATTTAAAAAAAAAAAGATAGAGCTTGGACGGGGCTGGCAGTCCACGTGTGTGTGTGTGTGTGTGTGTGTGTGTGTGTGTATGTGGAAGCTATTGCAGCGTGGAAGGACGTTTGAGGAGGGAGCTGGTTATGCAGGGAGGTCAATGTGGTGGTGGGGCTGGGGCCAGCTCTCCCAGTGTGTCCGGTTCTGGCCTTGACCTGCCAGGAGTTCAAGCATTCTAACCTTGAACTCAGCCATCCAGAAGATATATTTCTCAGGGCAGGAGGAAGGAATATATCTTATTTAACAGTTTGTCAGCTGGGTTTGTAACTTTCAAATATTTGGATAGGGAACAAGAGGGCTTCCGGTTGAATTTTTGCCTTGGGCCTTGCAAATATTTGGAAAGGCCAAGGTCCACTTGGAATTAAAAGAACCCTGAGAAGAGGAGTCACCCAGGTTGGAAGAATCAGGTAACACCTGAGCTAGATGTTGAACAATAAATTAAAATGATTTAGGCAAGATGGAGGGATGAAGGCTGTCCAGAGCATGGAACAGACAAGTGCATTTCATGCACGAGCAAAGGCAAAAAAGGCAGCACAGGGGATGGGGTGTGTTTGAAACACTGGTTAGCTTGCTGGAACTTAAAGTTCAAGGAGAGTGGAGTTCACTGGAAAGCCAGTCAAGTTGCATCATCAGGTTCTCTTACCTGAACAGTCCCTGACGAGTTCTAAGAGTTGCTGCAGGTTGTGGAGGCTTTAGGTGGAAAGGATGGCCAGGGTTGAGATCTGGAGCCATTTCTGTGTCAACATTTCTGCTTGTTTGCCTACTAAGAGGTCCAGGATGGGGACCTGCATGTCCAGGTTTCGACATTTGTTGTGATTTCTTTTTTCATGTGAAATAAATATTTCCTTTTGGATCATTTTTTTTTCCTTAAAAAGGGTTCCCTCACCACGTTGTAGTTGCCTCGGGCCCCACCAGAGCTGGGTCTGCCCTTGAGTTCAATATGTCTTGGAGAGATGAGGTAAAAGAAGTTGCAGGGAATAAGCCTTGATTTTTGGTTTTGTGTTTGGTCTTTGTTTTTGTTTGTTTTTATGGCTTTTACAAATTGTTTGTTTATTTTAATGAAGGTGGTACAGACAATGTCCATTGGAAACCCATATCCCTGGCCAAAAAGTACAAATAAAATTAAAAAAGAGCAGGGTTCTGTTGAATACACTTCTGCATGAGTAAATTTATTAACTGCTAATGAAAATTAGGACTTTTCTGGGATCTTCTGACAAGATTTTTCTTTTATCTTAAAATGCTTTTTCTTCAGTGAAGCCATCTTTGGAGTTAGTCTTCACTTTCACTGTCTCTTGACAGATGTCTTGACTCCAGTCTGATATTTTTCTTCTCTCTTTTTTTTTAATGTTTATTTATTTTTGAGAGAGAGAGAGAGAGAGAGAGAGAGAGAGAGAGAGCATGGACAAGAGAAGGGTAGAGAGAGGGCGACAGAAATTTGAAGTAGGCTCTGGGCTGAGAACAGAGAGCCTGATGTGGGGCTTGAATTCATGAACCGTGAGATCAGGCCCTGAGCCAAAGTCTAAAGCTTAACCAACTGAGTCACCGAGGTGCCCCTGATGTTTCTCTTCTTTTAGTTCAGACCCTCACATTTTAAAAGGAGCTTCAAGTTAAGGAAAGGTCATTTTTTCACAGTTCAGTTTTCTGAAAAACTTCCATCACCCACAGTCATAGTCCAGGAGTGAAGCAATCAGATGTGGGGACTTCAGGGTCGATTGGAAAGTTATTATGAACACCCTCACTTTTCGATCTTATTTATCGCAAGCCTGAAAATACACAGACCCGGAAAAGTTGGCCTTTCTGTGCTCACATGTAATTTTTAAAAAGGAGAGTGCAATATGAAGGGGGCTGAAGTTTGATCACCAAAAATCAGCACAACGAAAACAAGTGGAAATGAATCATGGACACGAGAATTCAAATCATCAGATGTTTTAAAGAGATGGGGTGCCCGTTTTCCAGTCTGTGTTGAACACCTACATTATAAAAAAACATTTTTAAAAATAAAAAAGGATTGAGAGTAAAGAAAAAAAAAGAATATCTAAATCATTGAATGTCCCCTTGTTTGTTCCTGATGAACTTCAATCACATCTTCCTTCATTCCCAGTTCTTTTGGAGTGTGATTCCCAGCAATTCTCTGACCTGCAAAGAGAAATCTGACTGAATTTACTGGCACTCCCTGTGTTTGACAGTATGCTTCTTTGAGTCTCTTGAGATGTGTTGTCATTTTCACTTTGAAGTGGATCTCACTGCTCTCCTGTCCAATGACTTGGAGTTTAATGTATTCTCCTTCCTTCTCATCCCTCACTTCCTCAGCTGAAGGTTTTGCTTCCTGGTCAGACATGGTGATGGTGGCTTCACCCAGGGTCTCTACATAGCAGCGGTCTCCAGTAGGCAGAAGCTTGCTCCAGGGTTTACAAATCCCTCTCCCTTCCCCTGAGCCTTGATTACTTGAAGGCTGTGTGAGACACACAGGATTTTTAGGTAGACAAGTGATCTGGGTATTTCCATATTGGGTGTTTTCCAGATGATGGACCATTTGGAGGTAATGATTGGATTGGACATTTAGTAATCCCACTGAGTCAGGATATTTTTCTAGACAAGGGAAGTAGAGGAAAAAATATCGATTGAATAAAATTAATAAGACTTTATGTTTGATTACAAATACATAGTAAAAGATTCAAAGATGAATTTGAGGTTTTTAATTTAGGGGTCTCAATGGATGTAGCACTGATCTGGGAGAAAAAAAATACATTCAATTTTAAAGCATTGAGTTTACATCTGCATAGGGTGTGTAGGGAGAGATCTCCAGAAGCCAGTTGATTACGTGATTCCCAAACCCTGGGGAAGACAGCTGGACTGGCTGGAGACATTTATGGATATTTATGGATTTTTTTTTGTTTTTGTGTGTGTGTAGTGACACACACACACACACACACACACACACACATAACCATTCCTATGTACATTTGCAGATACCCTTATGCATATGTACAGATCTTTGTGAGTATATATATATATATATATATATATTTATTTGGGAGTGATCACACTAGTTGAAAGCACCAGAATGAATGAGGACAATCAGAGAAAGCATTTAAAATGAGTTCACCAGTGAGCTGATGACAGGACATTGAGAAACACAAATGTTTCATCAGTGAACAGAGGGAAAGAAGAACAAAAAAAAAAAAAAAGAGAGAGAGAGAAAAGAGGTTACTCAAAATCTTAGAAATCACAGAAGTGTAGACTTTTCCAGAAGGGAATAATTCACAGTGTCAATTAAGCAGTGGTATGAAAGAGTATCCACTAATTTGGCAGCTAAGGGGGTCATTGGAGATTTTCTGTGGTAAGTTTAAGTGAGGACAAAAAGCCCCTGTAAGTGGGTTGAGAAGTGACTTGAAAATGAGGAATAGAGACTATAGCCTTTGGAATATAGTGCCTCCTAAAGGTTAAGTTGTGAAGATGAGGAGATACATTGTACTGTATTTCTAAGGATCTGAGAATCAAGTGAGTTACATCTATGTATTCATTCATTTACCACCATTAATCATCTATCAATCTATTGTCTACCTATCATCTATCTATCTATCTATCTATATCTTCAAACTGAGAAAAACTTGAATGTGCTTCTGATGGCTCATGGAGTAAGATCCCAGGGAAACTGGGGGCAGGAGTGATTTAAGAGTCTTAGTAGGTCTCATTGTCTGCTTTACCAGGAGGAAGTGAGAGTATGGTGATTGCAGTCAAGTACGAGTGTTGGTAGCTGTGGTTTCAGCTTTGCTGAGGTGAGACAGGAATATAGTGAGTAGGAACAAGTCACTCTGGTGTGGTGTCTTCAGAGACACTCATTTCTCTGGACAGATATCACTGATTTGGGTTTGGTGTTTTGCTGGGAGACACCATAGAAGTTTCCAGGTGCAAGAAATGGAGTGCTCTGGAGATAAGAAAATAGGCTATCACCTCTGGACAATGGGGCTTGAGGTTGAGCAGGGCAGAGAGAGAAACCAGGAGAAGGTCTCAAAGGAAGTCTCAAAGGAAGATGGAAGGGTCAGGGCTTTGATGAAGTTAACAGAGAAGTGTCAAGAAAGAAGGGGTGAAAGGGAGCTGAGAAGTAGAAGATTTTGGTTAGAGAGGGTTTTTAGAGTATTAGGCTGCAGGGTCATAATGGTGGGAGTGAGAATCTAGGGTAAGTTTCTGAAGTACAGCCAAAGTTGATTGACAATAAAAATTCAGTTTAAAAAAGGTCTAGAAACTTAAAACAAGGAATAAAAACATTTGGACTTTCTAAGATAAATTTAAAAAAAAAATTTTTTTTTTCAACGTTTATTTATTTTTGGGACAGAGAGAGACAGAGCATGAACGGGGGAGGGGCAGAGAGAGAGGGAGACACAGAATCGGAAACAGGCTCCAGGCTCCGAGCCATCAGCCCAGAGCCCGACGCGGGGCTCGAACTCAGACCGCGAGATCGTGACCTGGCTGAAGTCGGACGCTTAACCGACTGCGCCACCCAGGCGCCCCTCTAAGATAAAATTTTGAAAAAGAAAGGATTTAAAAATAAGAGAGGAAGTCTCATTAGTTTTTTTTATGTCATTAAATTATTATCCTTATTATCAATCTAGTAAATTATTCCAATAATTCAGTTAATTAAAATAATAATTAACATTTATCTGACAATTATTTAGTAATAATACTTGTTCGATGAGTTAATACATTATTAATTTATTTGATAAGGTGAAATAGTAAATTTATCATCATTAACTTGTGAATATTGGATGTCGATGATAATATTGATGTCTTAGCGTGTCTTAAGGCTACTTATGTTACTTGTAGTGTATGTGCTAGAAACAGGGAAGAATTTGGAATCAGAAGACCTGATTTCATTCCCATTTCTGTTACCAGCTAGCTGTGTAACCTTGAGCCAGTCATCTACACTGTAGGACTCAGTTTCTTACTCCATAAAAAGGGACAGCATCTCTCTTTAGAGTGGTTAAAGGTGGCCAAATTCATGCATAAATGTACTTTTTTGTGAATCATCCAAGTGCTAGGCAAGAACATCATTGATGGGGTAGTTTCATTACTCGAGGACGTTGAAAATAGCACTAGTTGAAACCAGTGTTCTCCTTAAACTGAAATTCCAGCACGGCTTGTCGTGTTTGTTCGGCTTGCTGATTAAGTAGTAAACTTAAATTCATGTATTAAACAAAAATTCCTTAAAAATAAAATGTAGCAAACTCTTAGTTAATTGTGTGTGTAGGCATATGAAACACTTTATATCTCTGCTTAAAAGTTTTTGTAAAGTTCATAGTTCAAATATTTTAAAACTGGGTATTTTTGAATACATCTTTCGTATGCAATTAAACCACTGATCCGATGGGGCGCCTGGGTGGCTCAGTCTGTTAAGTGGCCGACTTCGGCTCAGGTCATGATCTCACGGTCCCTGAGTTCGAGCCCCGCGTCGGGCTCTGGGCTGACAGCTCAGAGCCTGGAGCCTGTTTCAGATTCTGTGTCTCCCTCTCTCTCTGACCCTCCCCTGTTCATGCTCTGTCTCTCTCTGTCTCAAAAATAAATAAACGTTAAAAAAATTAAAAAAAAACAAAAAAAAACTGTTGATCCGAAGAGTGATTATTAATTAATTAGTGAATTAATAAAGTGACTGAACATTTTCTATTTGGTAAAAGAAGATTAAGAAGTTTCACATGCTTCTGTGACGTCCCTGTGTGGCAGGAAAGAACTCTCTTTCTCCATTTCTCTTCAAGAGGATGTTGGGCTAGCATGCACTAAGAAAAGGAAAATGAGAAAGGGCAGTTAGAACTTTCTCTTATTTAGTGGATGGGAGACAGAGTTATAAGGCGCAAGGGGAGACAGTTCTGAATGTGTTGGATGGTCCGCTAGACACTGCGTGTGCCATCTTCTGTGATGTCACAACAGCCCACTGAAGCGGGTACACACGACACACCGTTTTATAGATGAGGACGTCAATAAGTAAAGAGCTGAAGGGATCTAAGCCCACTAACTGCAGAAGGAAAAACTGTGAACGTTGACACCAGGTGGAGCTGCAGAAGCTGCAAAGTGAGTTGGAGAGAGACAAGTCTGCGTAACTTGATTATGTTGAGATCATCACCACTTACATGAGCAAAATCGTTTCAATGTTCGAGGAGAGACTCAGATCCCAGTTCAGGTGTTTAATATCTGTGTGACCACGGGCAGGTAACCTAACCACTCTGTTCCTGAATTTCCTCACCTATGAAAAGGAGGGGGCAAATCATCTCCTTCAAAGAACGGTGTGAGGGTATGAGGACGAAATGAAACAGTATGGATACAAACAAGCATGAATTGCAGTGCCTGGAGGATGGTAGAAGGTTAAAACATTTGATATTTGGCCTTTTTTTTTTTTTTTAGTGGTAAACTTGTATTGAGGGTTAAAAAATCTGGCTCTAAAATTTGCTTTAAACTAGGATACGCTGTTGCTAAGCTTAACTTTATCAGCAGCTATTTATTTATTGATTGATTTGATTTTTAGAAAGGGGACCTTTCTGATAACTTTTTCTAAGGCCTCAGAGAACATCTTCTGTAGAAACTTGTCCTTTGGGCTCATGAACCAGATACGCTTCCCAAGTAGGCAGTTGATCCTAATTACAAGCCAACCGATTATAAGGAAATAAATACGCTTAGTGGTGTTCAGCTTTTCGACTTGCAAGTTTAATTTAGTAAGAAAACAGTAACAGCATATAATCAATGTTAACGGGAATCCAATATATAAACAAATGGAAGCAGTAACTGGATTTTAATGAGACCAGGAAAACAAAGCCTGTCCCCAGCAGCCTCCTCTGCTGTTACATTACCACATCCCGACACTATGTACAATTTTATGGTTTTTATATCATGCAGTCTGTTGGAATCATGATTGCACTTTTCCATGACATGCCTCAATTCCCCAGAGAAAAACAGCAGTTGTTTTAAGAAGAAGCAAATAACGTAACATTTTACCAGCTGGAGATAAAATAAACACAAAAGATTCCTGTTCACGGGAATGAATGAAGTACCACGTGGCTGACAACATTAAATTCATTGTTTAATATTAATGGTAAGCTTAGGTATGTAAAGCAAGACCTATTATTCCTACACGAATGCATTTGAATCAGACATAAGTGAATCTCAAAAGGAGAGGAATTTGGTTCATTTTCCATAAGTACCCAGAAATTCAGATGCTTATTTAAAGCTTATCTGAGCTACCTAAACACAGTTAAGTCGGCAGATCTTAGCAGAGCAGAATTGCATGCAAGATTGTCAGCATGTAGGCTGCTGACTCAGACACAAATATTAAGAAAAGAGACTTTTACTGGTGTGCGATGTTATTGCTAGACCTAACTGTTATTGTCAAACTAGAAGTGAGAAGAATAAAATGCTTTAATTAACTCAGGATTTGAGAGTCACTTGGTTCCCAGTTTCCCAGGATGGTTACTGGGTCATATTGACAGTGAATTGTTACTCTTAGATGTCTCTCAGAAATACCCAGTGCTTTGTTTCAAAAAGTTAATTTTGCACATAAGCACACAGGAGCAGAGTCCTAACAGGTTCACCAGTATATGTATCCATCATTTGAGAAGCCAAGTTCGCAAGTTAAAGGACTCTGATTATATTCATACCGGCTTGCTGTTCTCAACTTCAGACCGTAGCTTCTTTGCGATGTAACTGACACGTCAGCACAGAAGGCAACAGCAGGAAGGCCTGTCTAGAACAATTTTGTCAGGTTCAGAAAAGAGCAACTGATCCCCAAAGAAAACCATAAAAACGTGTTCACCATTTCCGGACAAAGAGGACACTCTCAAAATCCTCTCTCAAACTTGTTTTTCTTGGGTAATCCAATCTGATCACACCAGCAGCATTATTTTATTTGCTCCAAAGGTGCAGAATTTTTGGAATGGGCATAGAACAGTGAAAGGAGGAACATTAGATGAGGTGGTTGATTTCATATTGTGAATGGGGCAGACCCATTAGACATTATAGGGACAGTCTACAGGGCCTCTGATGTTTTCAGAGGCCTATTACTTGTTTGATATTTAAAAAGAAAAAAACAAAAACAAACAAACAAACAAACACTTCGTTCTATCCTAAATAGGAGGGTGAGTTGCAAATTTGAGATTAATATTCAAGAAAATATCTGCTATTCATTAATCTTTAGTTTTATGATTAAAAAATTCCTGCATTTGAAAACAATTTGTAGGTGACATTTTTTCCCCTTTTGAAGAATCCTAAAACATGCATGGTAATTGCTGAGAAATCATAGCCAGCTGTGACTTAAATTAGCTTTTTTTCAGCCAAATAATGTCAAAGGCAGATTATAACAATCTTAAACTATATTTATAGAAAAATTATATTTCCTTGTGATTGAAGCATCGTTTTAATATGTTTGATATAACATAGGGTTAGGCCTAAAAATAAGAGTGTTGAAGGCCTGGGAAGGTTTTGATTTGGAAAGAAATGGAGGGGTCCTGATTTGAGAATGGGGCATTCTAGATGCCTGGAAATGTACTGGCGAAAATTTGTTTGAATGTTTATGTGCTCAGCAGCAACAAGGATCTGAAATCCTGCAGCTACAAACAACAAACTGTGAGTGTTGGTCAGGGAAGGAGAGTATAATTCTGAGTATATCTAATTAGTGTTGGGTTTAAAGTTTGTGGCTAATGCATATTTGTTATTTCTTTTCATTTTTTTGTATAATGTTTCCATTCCTTTTTAGGATTTGTATATACTGGTGTAAATAACTCTTCCTTGTTTATGTTATCCCATAACGATTTTTCTTAAAAGGGAACATATAGAAAGGTACACAACATTTATTTTGGAATGTCTTTAGTACGCTGAGTATTTGCTGTCAGGAAGAGGCATGGACTGGATTAAATCATTAGTGAATTGTATCATAAAGTCTGCAAGTTAATTAAATATGTAGTAAATGGCAATACTTATGGTGATGTGCTAAAGGTATCTTAAATTTGCCTGGCTGTTAGGATCACTTCAGATTTTTATTCAAAGAAAAAATTCTCAGATCTCATCTCTGATCCACACTATCTGGCTCTTTAGAGGGGAGGCCTAACAATTGAATGTTATTGGGTGATTCTTCTGATCAGGCATGTGTGATACACATGGCATTAACTCAGGATTTTCAGAGAACTTTATTAGGTGGTCTGACACTGGAAATGCTTGTTATGATAAAATATGTTCTTGAATTTGGTCAGCTTTGCAGGTTAGAGCATGTTGGCCATATGGTTGAGCGCGAGTTTCCTGCTCCACGGTTGTGGATTACACCCTAACCCTGATTTCTCATCTTCCGCCCATGTGGGAAAGATAAGGATGAGGGAAAGATCTAATCAACAAACATGTGGAGAGAAAACCTACTGAAGTGTAGAAACCCAAAATAATTTTAACTCAAAGCTTGTGCCATCTTACTATAGGGTCATGGTTATTGTCAGGCACGACAACAATACGTTTAAGATTAGAACTTCAGGGGCGCCTGGGTGGCGCAGTCGGTTAAGCGTCCGACTTCAGCCAGGTCACGATCTCGCGGTCCGTGAGTTCGAGCCCCGCGTCGGGCTCTGGGCTGATGGCTCAGAGCCTGGAGCCTGTTTCCGATTCTGTGTCTCCCTCTCTCTCTGCCCCTCCCCCGTTCATGCTCTGTCTCTCTCTGTCCCAAAAATAAATAAACGTTGAAAAAAAAATTAAAAAAAAAAAAGATTAGAACTTCAGTTCTCAGGAGTGTAGAGTTTAAATATGTATATGATAAAATAAGATAGACAGTATTTCTGAATCCAAAATAAAAGAAGGAGTTGGAAAATCAATTTATTGAAAGGGAAAAAAGAAATCTAAAAACATGTCAAAATTATCTTCACGATGTGATTATTATTATACAGGGCAATATAAAATTATACAATGAAGTCAGGACTTACAATAAAAGAAATAGCTGTTGAGAAGGAGGAAGAGGAGTCGGGATGTCAAGAAAAAAAAAGAAGAAAATCAATAACAACAATTTGCTTAATTTTCCTGTTAATTAATCTTTTTAAATACTTGATAGCATCAGGTTAAGTAGCCGTGAAGACATTGTTGTATCTTTGGGCTCTTGGAGGACGTCATGCAGATCTTTATTCTTACACCTGTCACTTTGGGTATTGGTATTTTTCTATCTTCTTCATCAAGCTTCTTGACCTTAAGACAAGAACCATGCTTTTAAAGATTTCTTATATCCCCAGGTATTGACATTAGCTAATATACAGCGATAGAACAATACTTCGATAAATAAGTGACAGATCCGATGAAAGGTTCCACGGTTCTTATCTACAAGGCTACTCAAAAGAGACCCAACTGGAAGAGTAGTTGTTTTACATTACTGAGGTTAGCTCTATTATTTTTAGGTTGCGGGCAGTTAGTAATTTAAGAACCATCATTTTTTTTTTCCTAACCAAATTGATTCATTATGCATACCAGTAATTCTAAAACGATTAAAAAAAATTTTTTTAACGTTTTATTTATTTTTGAGACAGAGAGAGACAGAGCATGAACAGGGAAGGGGCAGAGAGAGAGGGAGACACAGAATCGGAAACAGGCTCCAGGCTCTGAGCCATCAGCCCAGAGCCCGACAGGGGCTCGAACTCACCGACCGCGAGATCGTGACCTGAGCTGAAGTCGGACGCTTAACCGACTGCGCCACCCAGGCGCCCCTAAAATGATTTAAAGGCATCAACCATTGGGTCTTATATGTAGGAGGAGCTGAATGTCATCAGAAAGAATGCGGGAGCATTGCAATTAAACAGGCCTTAGAGACAGAGTAGTTTCAGGATTTTATTTGTGTGCGAAGAAGTTCTCCAACCCTACTTGGAGGCCTCCGGCACTCGCTTCCTTGGAGCCAAAACTCCTGGGCTCCTAGAACATTTTGTTACAAAGAATTTCCTGCTTTTGAGTGGAAACATCTCCTTTTCTATTTAACACTTATCCTACTCTGTAGTGATTGATAAAACAAGCCTAATCCCTCTTCTACACGGATGACCTTATAAACACGTAAGGAAAGTGTCACATGCCTGCAAGTGTTCTCGTTTTCACATTTTTTTCTATATTTGAAAAAACATATTACAAAAATCAGAGTTATTTGCCCGTGCAGTGTGGTTACTGCTGCGCCTGTGAAGAATAGACTAGAAAGCCAGCAAAGATACACGAATAGTTTGGAGGAGGCTGCCTGTAGCACAATCGAATTGGGAAAGTGCTTTCAGTCTGATAAAAAAAGGGTAAGAGTAAATATTATTTACTCATATTATTTTACTCCTATTTTAGTGCATATGCTCATATGAAGATATGTGCAGTTAGAATTTCCAGTACTTTAAAAGTAGGGAATGTTTCTGAAGGAGGAAATTTAAAAAAAAAAATTTTTTTTTCAACGTTTATTTATTTTTGGGACAGAGAGAGACAGAGCATGAACGGGGGAGGGGCAGAGAGAGAGGGAGACACAGAATCGGAAACAGGCTCCAGGCTCTGAGCCATCAGCCCAGAGCCCGATGCGGGGCTCGAACTCACGGACTGCGAGATCGTGACCTGGCTGAAGTCGGACGCTTAACCGACTGCGCCACCCAGGCGCCCCTGAAGGAGGAAATTTTAAGATAAATAAACAGGAATCGCATTTATACAATGGTTGCAAACATTGTGGTGAGAATCTTCTGAGAAGAATTATCAGTGGATTCAGGAATGATTTCGATGCCCTTGCCTGCGGTGGTATATAGGTTAGCGGTCTGTGGTTTATGGATTTGTGAAGACTTGTGCGAAACTTCCAACCTCATCATTCATGAGTTGTACAATATTGGGTAAATTACTGAAGCACTCAAATTTTAATTTCCTTGATTACAAAATGCGAAAGATTATAATACCTATATCATGGGATTATTGCAAAGATTAAATGAATATAAATACATGTATATGTTAAGTGTATATTAAATATACAGGAAGCTTATTAAGGTGGCACATTTCAAACATCCACAGATATTAGCTATTATGATCACTGTTGTTGCTACTAATCGCCTTTACAGTTGCACATCGTGTAGCAAAAGCAGACTTTTGGAGAAGATATCTGCAGGTTGATGTTAGAGAAATTTAAAATGCCGTGTTCCCCCCCCCCCCCCCCCCCCCCCCCCCCCGATCCATAGTCACGGTGTCGTGCTGGAGGACTCAGGTCATTATTTCAAAATACAGCCCTCTTTGCCAGGTCACCTCCTTTAAAATTTCAGAAACCTCAGTTTGTGAAACAGTCAATTTTACTGAAAATAATCCGGGATTAATACATAGGAGGTGTAAGAAATTGGTTTTCTGAGGCTTTTACTTTTTCATAAAAGTACTGAAGAGACTTGAGTGAAAAATTAAAAGAGTGAAGTTAGATTTTCACCAAGAAAACAAATTGACTGTTTCTCAAGAGTCAGCAAAAGTGGTGTAATCTTGGTCTGTCCCCTTCCTGACTGACTCAGAAACTTGCCATGACTCATGGCCACAAAGCTCACAGAAGACTTTTTAAATGCAAAAACAATACTAGTGTATATTGCTTTACAGTGAACAAAGCTCAGGTGAACTGGTTTTTACTGAATACCTACTCATGGTCTTCTTCCTGGTCATGTTATTTGAGAAATAGAAAGTATGAGAGGAGGTTAGTTTTATAATTCTATAAGAGACATATATTAACATCTGTGCTTCTTCCAATCCTAGGATTCAGTGACTGACCTAACTCCTATTTGACTTTTTCCTCTCTTCCTTCCTTCCTTCCCTTCCCTTCCCTTCCCTTCCCTTCCCTTCCCTTCCCTTCCCTTCCCTTCCCCCTCCTCTCCTCTCCTCTCCTCTCCTCTCCTCTCCTCTCCTCTCCTCTTCTCCCCTCCCCTCCCCTCCCCTCCCCTTTCCTTTCCTTTCCTTTCCTTTCCTTCCCTTCCCTTCCCTTCCCTTCCCTTCCCTTTCCTTTCCTTTTCTTCTTTCTTTCTTTCTTTCTTTCTTTCTTTCTTTCTTTCTTTCTTTCTTGTTTATTTATTTATTTTGAGAGATAGAGCATGCACGTGTGTGTGTGCGTGCACCCGCTCGCAGAGGGAGAATCCCAAGCAGGCTCCGTGCAGTCAGCAGCCCAATGCAGGGCTTGATCCCACAACTATGATATCACGACCTGAGCTGAAATCAAGAACCAGACCCTTAACCAACCGAGCCACCTAGGTGCCACTCCCCCGTTTATATATACTCCTTCAAATAGGTTACAATCAAATTCTTTGGGCCATTTCCTCAGATCCATTTAATACTGATTATGTACTCTCTCACAGAAGGCAAACTTGTTTTCAAGTTTTGGAATGGGGTAGGGTAGTGGTGGGTGTTGGTAGTAGTAATCTTATTGTTAACTTTTTTCTATTATCCATGGGCAACCCTGACGAATGTATATGAAAGTTTTTAAAATATAATTCAGTGTCACATTAGGTGTGCAAAGTTGCATGAGATCAAATGGGCAAATCACACAAGAAACAAGTAAAAAGAAAATCTAATAATGACATCTAATTGTAGTTTTTGTTAGCAAATGCTGTTGGCAACATTAATCATTCCATATTGCTCGTATCAGGGAATGGAATACTTTTCACATCGGTTAAATTTTTTGGTTGATAGGATTTATATTAGCTCTGTCTCAGATTTTTTGTGGAGTAAGATTGAGAGAGCACTTACAAAAAATACACAAATACAGTTATTTAAACAGCCTCTGTTAACAACTGCCACACACACCTTTTCATGCTAATGAAACTAAGGGTGTAGCATCTGGGGCTGGTCAAGTCTTACATTTGGGTCGAACTAGGAAGCAGGTACCGTGACAAAATTGTTAACAGATTGGTCATTAAATGCAGGTCAAATTTCCTTTTCATGTTTGAGCCAGGCCTGGAAAATAAAGAAGAAGGCAATAATTTGTTGAATTACTAAGTGTGTAGCATGGCAAATATGTATGGCATTTCAAGTTGTAAACTTGGATGATCTTGTCCCTGCCATCCTTCAACATACAAATTTCAGTTTTAGTGACTTGAATTTAAATAATAACTATGTTGTGAATGTAATGAGTGCTCTGTACTTAATCATTTCTCATAATAAAAAACACTTTAAGTAGGATTAAGGGCCCCACATTAAGAGAGGTCCATTATTAACAAGTTTTCACACTGCTAAATTACACCTAGAATGTATTTCATTTCTCCTAAGAAACTTCAGCTGTAAAATAAGTTATATCGACAGCAGAGGTTGCTGCATTTTGAATACAAATGTCTGTGATTTACCTACTAAATACGCCACAGGAAGCAAAATACTGTTTTGAAAATCCAAATTTTGACTCAACCTTCTCTTTTGTAGATAGATGCTGTTTAGTGTCTGTGAAACCAATCTTCTGACTGTTAGTATCCCTTTCTTTCTTACAAAATGTATCAACTTTTAACAAATCATAAAACATAAAACTGTCTGCCATTTCTGAATGTTATTTACCTGTTTTATTGAGCCTCATAAGAAAACGGAGTTGCAAGACAATTGAACATTTTCATGAAATTCTAAGCTCTTAAAACCTAGAACTCTTTCCTTGTTGTTTCTGTGGCATTGAGTTCTATCTTTCAAATCATCAGTATACTCTAGTGGGATGGGTTGACTTTATTGAACTAACTTTCTTAATCAACGAAACATTGGTTGATGGTTATATTCATTTGCAGAAGTATTTGTTTGCATTTTCTCTCTCTCTCTCTCTCTCTCTCTCTCTCTCTCTCTTTGAATTCTCAAGTGGGTTCATGATGAGAGAGAAGTAAATTTGTATGTGAAATGAAGGAAGATTCCTCTGGAAAAAATGTGTGTGTGTGTGTGTGTCTGTGTGTGTGTCCTAGTAGTACTAGTTCTTACAGATCTAAAAAGTGATAGATTCATGTTTTAAGTGTGAAAGATGGATAGCAGATATGAGGGCCTTCACCAGAGCTAGTAGTATTTGGTGAGTGATTTTCATTTAAGAAAAGAATGTCATATATAGGGTGTCATTTTCATCTTCAACAATCTTGTGAAGTTGATTTCATTCTCATTTTATAAACAATGAAATAATAACTTAGAGAAGCTGAACAACTTCCATTTTTGTTGCTGTCTTGAAACATTCAATAGTCAGCATTTTATGCTTTTTTCTATCTCCTCCAGTTAATTCTATACACCCTTCTACCTTACTAAATTACTTTACTAAATTACTTACTAAATTACTTTAGTTTCTTATAAACTTATTGGCCAAAGTACTTCCACAATATGGCTGCTCAGGAAGATCCCGAACTTACCTCTTCCCATGGACACACCAACTACAGCTACAGAGGGATCATGTCCGTCTAAAAGAGATCTGAAAACTGCTTCTCTACAAGAGATGGAGACCATATCGAGGCGATATGATTGTGTTAAAACTCTACCCCTGGAGCAGTGGACACAATAAGAAGTGATCCTACCAGTCTGGTGCTTCTCATGGAGCAAGGGGCTGGTGCCTCACATCGGATACCCTAAACCTGGGGACCTGCACTGAATAGATGAGCTTCCCAAACGTCTGACTTAGAAACCAATGAGGCTGATGTCCAAAAAACCCAAAGTACTATAGAAAACTGAGACTCTCCTTTTAAAGGGCTTGCATGTGGCCTCACTTGCCTCAAGACTCAGTGACGAAACAGTTTGAAAAGTTCTGACTGTATTTGAAGGAGATGTATTTGTTAATGTAAGAGCATCTGCTGTAGGGGTAGGGAAAAGTTGAAACTCTCCCCAGAAAGAAAGGCACTGCTTTTAGGCAATAGTCTTGAGTAATGGAAGCCTGGGTAAGGTAGAAGGGGCCGAAGTGACCACTGGGATGAATGCAAACAGGCTCATTAGGCGACCCACCTCAAAATACCAATAGGCGTTAGCTGAACAATGGGCTACTTACAACTGGGCACAGTTACCAAGAAAGGAAAATTCTCTACATTCCCATACCTCCTTACTTACTGCCCTCCTCCCCCAACGACAGTCCCCTACCACTACCTCCTGGCAGTCTTTCCTTTGCTTTCCTGCCTGCTGCTCCCTTGCAGTTTATTCAATAAAATCCTATCTTCTTTGCTCGGCCTTCGGTGAATTTTTTCATCACCTCTGCTGCTGGCCTTCACCCGCCCAACTGGGTCACCCCACATTTTGCACTCTCCATCTCCCCTGCTAACAAAAGTGTGCTAGCTTGAACACAGCATCATCCTGCTGTCTTGCTCAGACAGGTGGGGGTGAGTGGTCATGGCACTGTCTGTCTGCCCTGCTGAAGCCAGGGGTGTGGGTGGTTTTAACACCCTTCTGCCCCCTGGCCGGGGAGGGTGAATGTGATCAGTTGCAGCATTCTCCTGCACCCAGCCTAGAGCCAGGGCACAGGCACAGACACGACACTGCATTCCTGAAGCCCAAGAGTGCACCATATCAGGACATTTTCCCACTGCCTCTCTGAAGTTGGGTAATATGCTTGCCCTCTACACTCTCTAGCTGCCTAACTAAAGCCAGTGGGCATGTGCAATCCACACAGGAGAACGATCCTTGGTAGCCTGGCTTTGGTAGCCAAGGGGGCTGGTGTTCCTGAGTTCCACAGGAATGCAACTATCAGAAAGATAGTTTTTGGCAGGCCACTGCACCCAGGGAACTGCACAGACAGCATATTGAAACCCACCCCCCCGCTTTTCTGTGAAAAAAAAAAAAAAGCCTATTCATTTATCCTGGAGCTTCAATCTGAGGGACAGGCTTCAGGTTTCCTACAAATCTTGAGGCTGAGGAGGCACTCCCAGGGAATGTAAGCAGTGAGACACAGTCTTCATACGCCCTGGTGGCCTCACTGTAGCTTGACAAAATCTCCCAGAAAGGAGCTTATACACTCATCTGGAGCCCTGATTTTTGCAACTTCACTCAGGGGATACCTCCAAATCTCCTGGTCTGGAGACCAGCAGAGATTATAATTGTGGCCCCACAGGATTATGTGTATTTGCATACTTTAGAAGCTGCTGCCTGAAGGTCTGGCTTCCAATCAGCCTAAAACTAAGTGCTGACTAAGTTCACTCCCTTTGTAACACTGACAGATCTTGGCACATCCTCAATAACAACGACATATGGAGATCAGTCAGACAGTTTAGATAGTCACAAAGGTTGGAGAGAGAACCAAAAGCTAAGGCAAGGTTGAACAAGAAGTTTCATTACCTATATAAAGCCATTTCTTCAAGACAGGGAGGTAGCCATTTCACCTAATATATAGAAACACACAGTGAGTCAAACAGAAATGATAAAACAGAGAAATATATTCTAAATGAAAGAATAAGACAAAACCTAAGAAAAAGACCTTAATGACATAGGGATAAATAATCTGCCTGATAAAGAATTCAAAGAAATTGTCAGAAAGATGATCTTTGAACTCAGGGAGAGTAAAAATGAACAGTGAGAACTTCAACAAAGAGACAGAAAATGTAAGTACCAGACACATGTCACAGAGCTGAGAGTACAATAATTGAATTGAAAAATACACAAGAGGAATTCAACAGCAGACCAGATGAAGCAGAAGAATGGATCAATGGGCTGGAAGACAAAGCAATGGCACTCACCGAGACAGAGAAGCAAACAGAAAAAAGAATTAAAAAAACATGAAAATAACTTAAGGGACACAAGGGATGTTTGGGATAACATCAAGTGGAATAACATTCACATTATAGGGGGTCTCACCAGGAGAAGAGGGAGAGAAAGGAGCAGAAAACTTATTTGAAGAAATAGTGGCCGAAACTTTCCTGATCTAAGAAACACATAGACATCCATGTCCAGGAAGCACAGGGAATAAACCTAAAGAAAGCCACGCCAAAACACATTATAATGAAAATGTAAAAAATTAATGATAAAGAGAATCTTTGTTTTAAATTTTTTTTTAACGTTTATTTATTTTTGAGACAGAGAGAGACAGAGGATAAACAGGGTAGGGTCAGAGAGAGGGAGACACAGAATCTGAAACAGGCTCCAGGCTCTGAGCTGTCAGCACAGTGCCCAACACGGGGCTCGAACTCACGGACCGCGAGATCATGACCTGAGCCGAAGTCAGACGCTCAACCGACTGAGCCACCCAGGCACCCCGATAAAGAGAATCTTAAAAGAAGCAAGAGAAAAACAAATTGTTACATACCAGAAAAACCTCATTATGCTATCAGCAGATTTCTCAGCAGAAATTTTGCAAAAGGGAGTGGTTTGACATATTCAAAATGATGAAAGAAAAAAATTTGCTATCAGGACTATTCTAGGAATAAAACCGTGTAACAAAGGAGCCAAGACAATACCACGGGGATAAAACAATCTCTTTAATAAATGATATTCAGAAAATTAGACAGCTAAAGGAAGAAACTGTACCCACTATCTTACACCATATACAAAAATTAACTCAAAATTGATTAAAAACTGAATGTAGGACCTGAAACATGAAAATTCCATAAGGAAACACAAGTAGTAAGCTCCTTGACATTGGTGTTGACGATTTTTTTTTTTTTTTTGGATCTGGCTTTAAAGGCAAGGGAAACAAAATAAAATAAGTAAAAGTAAACTTTTGGGACCATGTTAAACTAAAAAGCTTCTGCACAGAAAAGGATACATCAACCAAATGAAAAGGCAATGTGCTGAATGGGAGAAGATATTTGCAAATCATATATATGACAAAGGGTTAATATCCAAAATATATAAAAAACTCATACAATTCAATGACCTCCAAATGAACAATATGATTACAAAATGAGTGGGAGGTTGGAATAGACATTTTTGTCTAAAGAAGACATACAGATGACCAACAGCCACACCAAAAGATGCTCAGCATCACCAATCATCAGAAAAATGCAAATTAAAGCCACAATGAGATACCACTTTATAGATGTCAGAATGGCTATTATCAAAAAGATAAGAAATAACATGTATTGGTGAGGATGTGGAGAAAAAGGACCCCTGTGTACAGTTGGTGGGGATGTAAAATGGTGCAGTTAGTAGGGAAAACAGTATGGTGTCTTTTCAAAAAGTTAAAAATAGAACTATCATACCATCCAACAATTCCACTACGAGTTATCTGTCTAAAAAAAAAAACAGTGAAAAAACACTAATTCAAAAGGGTATATGCACCTCTATGTTCATGGCAATACTATTTACAATAGCCAAACTATGGAAGCAACCTAAGTGTCCATCGATGGATGAATGGATAAAGAGGATGCAATATAAATGCATGATGGAATGCTATTTAGCCATAAAAAGAATGAAATCTTGTCATTTGCAACAATATGGGTAAACCTAGAAGGTATTATGCTAAGTGAAATAAGTCAGATGGAAAAAGACAAATACTGTGTGATTTTACTTTTATGTGGAATCTACAAAACAAAACAAACAAATAAAACAGAGCAAAACCCAGAGTCACAGACACAGAGGACAGATGGGTGGTTGCCAGAGGGGAGCAGGATTAGCAGGGGTGGGAACAAAAGGGATCAGGAAGTGCGAAGTTCCAGTTGTAAAACAAATTAAGTCGTGGGGATGTAATGTACGGTTTGGGGAATATAGTCAATAATACATTAGTGTATGGTGACAGATGATAACTAGACCTATTGAGGTGATCATTTCACAATTTATACAAATGTCAAATCACCATGAAACTAATGTAACATAAAATGTCAATTATACCTTAATAAAAAACCCCACTTATCACTTCATAAAATTAGCTTATATTTTTTGGTATTCTGAATATCTGCCTTCATTTGAAAGGAAACTCTATGAAGGCAAGAAATTTGTCAGCTCTCTTCAATGCCCATAACGTTCAGTGCCTGGCATATAGGAATATCTCAATAAATATTTATTGACTGAAAGAATAAATGAATGAGCACCAACCAAGTGCTCTACACTCAGCTAGGGCTGAAGATGGGGCTCTGAGGATGAAATAGACATGGTTCCTGTTCTCCAAGTACTTAGAGCCTAATGTGCAGTCGATGACCATGACTCGTTACTGGGTAGACTGAAGATGCTTCAAGGTTGAGTCCATTATTCCTTCAACCTATAATTCCTCTTCGTTCTTTGTCCTCTATACCTCTTATCTCTGTACTCTGTCAAGTTACCCTTATCATTAAGGTCCTTATTTAGATAGAAAGTGTTTTGTTTTGGGGCGCCTGGGTGGCGCAGTCGGTTAAGCGTCCGACTTCAGCCAGGTCACGATCTCGCGGTCCGTGAGTTCGAGCCCCGCGTCAGGCTCTGGGCTGATGGCTCGGAGCCTGGAGCCTGTTTCCGATTCTGTGTCTCCCTCTTTCTCTGCCCCTCCCCCGTTCATGCTCTATCTCTCTCTGTCCCAACAAATAAATAAATAAATAAACCTTGAAAAAAAAGAAAGTGTTTTGTTTTGTTTTGTTTTCAGTTCTACAGCCCTCAACCCAGCAAAATTTGCCTACACTATACACGCAGCCTCTCCTGTTGCAGATTCTGTTTGGTCAGTGCTTTTTAGGCACGACACTTTCAGATTTTGAAAAGTGGAAATGCGAAATTTACCCTAATTCCAATAATGATTTTAACACTGGGCAGATAGTCCAGGGTGCTTCTGTCTTGAGGCTACCCTTCTTGCCTTCTCTTAACCATGTCTATGGGGCTTAAGACTCCTAGAACACAGAATATCATCTATGGTGAAGTTCTTTGCGTCACATCATTCTTAGGGAGACACCCCACATCTCTTCAGAATTTATATTTGTCCTAAACTACTAGAAATGGGGTGGGGGTGGGGAACTGGCCCCATGCTTGCTTTATGTCATAGCTCCTCTTAGGTATGAAAGCTGGGCACGTCAGGTGGACAGTTTCTCTTTGCACTCAGTGAGATCATATGTTTATATTTTTTACACTCCTGTTTATGGAAAACACAATACCTTGTCCTGGTTGAGTTGACCACTTGATGATAACAGAATGGGTTTAGACTTTCTTAATTGCAGGTTGTTAGTAGCTAACTGCTACTTAGGCTCACTGGACTTCTGTTTCCTCATATGTAAAGTGGGGATACAAGTGCACCTACTTCATATCATTGCCGGGGGGATTAAAGAAGTGTTGAGTGTCATCAGACACCTCAATATACCACTTCAGATCCCCACCCCTGCCTCACCCTTCCCCTTCCAGCTGTCCAGCTGTGATCAGTCCCGTGTAGGTGTAGCACCTGGAAGGCAATCAATGTCACGTAAGGATACCTTGACAGCACCTCACCCTCTGCCCGGTGTGGAGCGTTCACTGCCTGCTCTGAGCCGTTCTTCTCGATGCTGAGAAAGGGGGAGCTGCCGGACCCTGCTCAGAGCCCACATGCGCACAGCCCAGAAACGTGGGGGAAGTAACGAGCTCTGTGGCAATCTTTGACAATTGCAAGGTAGTGACTAGATGGAATGAGACAAGATCTTTCTCTTTTCTCCTTCTGGAGAGACTGCCCTGAGATACAGTTACAAAGCTTTGGGGAGGATGATGCAGTAAGCTTAAGTTATCAGTTGCACTTAGAGGTGCCTAGCCTGGTAACGCATCCTTTGATCGGCTCTCTCTCCTTTACTGCCTCGTTGCCTTTGTCCCTCACTGTTGTTCACTGGGATCGCATCCTTTATAAAAAACTTTCGCCTCAGGCTCTGCTTTCTGAAGGCAGTCTGAGACAGAATGTAAGGCTGGCTCAAAATAAGGGCTAAATGTTATGATTATTGTAAGCTACAACTAATGCATTAGTGATTGCTGACGTCAATGAAACAGAATTCTGTTGAACCAGATAATTTTTCATTTCCCAAACTCTATGATCAGTTTCAGGAGACAATATACACTTTTGGGTAGAACTTACTGAGTGCTATGTACCTAGATAAAATTTATGTCCAATAAAAACTTTGATGGCAGCTTAGTGACTTATATTTGACTTTTGGTATTTTTATACAAAGCAGGTCACAGTTTTCCAAAGATTTTATTTCCAAAAAATATTTTTCTTAAACATTTTTTAATGCTTATTTAGTTTTGAAGAAAGGGAGAGAGAGACAGAGCGTGAGCAGGGGAGGGGCAAAGAAAGAGGGAGACACAGAATCCGAAGCAGGATCCAGGCTCCGAGCTGTCAGCACAGAGCCCAATGTGGGGCTCGAACCCACGAACTGAGATCGTGACTTGAGCTGAAGTCAGATGCTTAACTGACTGAACCACCAAGGTTCCTCTCCCACCAAATATTTTTCTTGAAGCAACTCAAGTGAAATGTCTCCCCTCCCCTGACCAAATTAACTTTCTGTATTAGAGTGACATGCACACTTATGCATGCTAATTAATAAATCTACAATGGTGAATATTACATAATACCAATATATCTCCCCTTATACATTGACTCATCAGTATGAAGGATAATTCTAGATTGAAGTTTATAAACTAAAACGATTCCTTATGTTCTGCCCTACTCCTGGACTCCTCTTAAGAATCTTTAAATTTAGGATCTTGTTTTAAAAAAGACTCTAGTTTATATGGACAATCTTATATTTGTCCTGAATATTAATATTAGAGTGTCCTGAATATTAATATTTCTTGTCTGAGAAATTCATTTGGAAACAAAGATAAGACATATATTCCTACTTGCATCTTCTGATACATGGTTTCTTTCATTATGATTAGATGTTAACCAAAATTTTCCAAAATTTATATATATAAAAATATATATATATGTGTGTGTATATATATATATATATATATATATATACCCACCCCTTGTCTAAACTTAAATGCTCTTTTTTAAGTTGTATATATATATATATGTTATAAATATTATCTATTTAAAGTTATATATTCAGTTGATAGTGTGTTGCTCAATCTCTTTAACTGCTTTGTAAAGATTCTCCAGTTATTTTACAGATACATGTTTAGAGTTTTCTAAGAATGCTCTTTAACGGCAGGGGCCACATAATTTCTTTTTTGTGTTGCACAAAATGTCTAGGGTAGTGCCTCCTATAAGGTATCAACGTAACTCGTATTTGTGAAGGTCTAGTGAAGATCTTTTTGTTTTTCTAAATGAATGAGCCCACTCATGTCTTGGTATTTCCTTTATGAATGGTAGACATAATTAAACACATTCCAATGCTAAACAAATATAGGCCATTTTGGGGAGGAGAATAATCATTCGTTAAAGTCATGTTACAAAGTACAAACATGACTTTGTCAAGCACAGTGGTAGGAGCTGTGTGTTGTCAGTAATTGTAAAGGAATAAAGCTCTGCCAACGCAGGCATCAGAAAAGCTGCCAAAGCTGAAAAGTACCTGGCTAGGTTTTAAAGGACAGGAATACAATACTCTTACTAAGACACACTTTATAGAGTCCGATTCACAGCCAAGGAAAACAGCTTTTGGAGCTTTTGGGTGTCCATAAACAGCTAGATGAATGCAAGGAAGCCAAAACCAGGGATGAGTGGGGTATTTAAATGCTCAACTAGCTCAGCTGCCACAGTGTCCTCTCTGAACACCAATGAGAACAAAGGAACACCCTACGTGTTTGTGATTCATGGAAAATCTACACGTGGGGCGGCGGGATGGGCGGTCAGAGAGAGAACACTTACAGTTGTTATGATGTAAATTCTGGGAAAAAATATCTAGCTTGTTTTCTCGAGGTGATCATAGAACTTGATGGTATAGAGAGGGAAGACAGTCCAGTAGTGACCCTCAGATAATGCCATGTGGTCACTCTAGTCCTAGGTGACAATTGCTTGTTGATAAGCCAGTTCAAGCATTTTCTTAGCCAAGACACTTCATAAACCTTGCCAAGAGAAAAGGGCATGTGGCAGTAAGTTGTAAAGTGATAAAAAGCAGACATGGGTGGAAAATATTTTATCAAGAGAGATAAAATAAAGAAATTATATGAATATGATAACAGCACAACAAAGAATATTTTGTAGAAAAAATTTTGTAATGTTGCCAGCTACTAAGGCAAAATGGATGAAGAGCAAATGGGTTGTATTTCAAACACATACCATTACACTGAGCAACAGTTACATTTTACTACCCGAGTCACATTTTTTGACTGATGCAATAAAATTTGCAAAATACAAAGAAAAACAGAGGATTTGTATCTTTTTTTTTTTACTTCAAATTTAAGATGGATTTTATGGTTAACCGTGCCATAAAGAGGTTTTTGAAATGTTTTGAATCGTGTTATAGTTCTGAGGAGGCACCACGTTGTTTACAAGCAGGACAGAAATACGGAGTTTCCTATGGTTGTTAGACTATTGGTAATCCTAGCATGTTTTTAATGGAGAGATTTTATGCTTTAATACCTCAATAGTCATTGTATTTAAATGGTTCATAGAGATTAGAATAGTCTAGTAGGGCTTCATGGCTTATAAATTGGGAACGCTTTTTATGATTCATAAATTTTCTTCCATATATGATGAGCTAGTTCGATTTGTAATTATCTCATTGGATTCAACTTCTGTCAGTGGAACCTCAAGATTAGAGACAAGATTCATGACATATGAGACAGAAATGATTTTCTCTAAATCTTTCCTGTTTCTTTATCCTTTTTGCTTGAGGCTATTTTGGTTTAGGAATCAGCAACAAAGAACTTAGATTTGGATAATTTTTTTTTTCTTTTTTTTTTTTTTAGTTGTCATTAATTAAAAGCTAGTACAACAATCCTACTACCAATGTAAATCACCCAAACTCAGGGGATTGTTACATTTGCCTAGCTATTTGAATATTTATTTTGTTTTACTGAATATAATCCTTTGTTAAGCACAGGGAAATTTCTTCCTTCCCTTTAACCCCACTGTGTGCTGAGAGGTAGAGAGATAAAAAAATTAATTTAAAAAAGTGGAATTCTAAAATGGCTTTAGAAATGTTTTCTGACCCCAAATTTTGTTGTGGCTTTGGGAATAATAATGCTGTTTTCAGTGTTATCTAACCAGCCATGATTTGGCTGAACAGAGTTTTATAATAGAGACTGTCATGAAAACTGTTGCCCTCTTAATTCCAGATAGTTCTCTAAGAGCCCCTCAAGCAGACCCCAGTATGTCAACTCAGTTATGCCTCTGTGTGAATTTGTTTTGTGCATAGTTCTGAAACAAAAGCCAAAGTACGTGGTTAACTGGTCCACAACAATACACATGCTAAAGAAGTTTTACGTTTGAGTATCTTTTAAATTTTGTCTTTCTTTTTAAAAAATTTTTAATGTTTATTTGTTTTTGAGAGATACAGACAGAGTGTGAGGCAGGGGCAGGGCAGAGAGAGAGGGAGACACAGAATCTAAAAGCAGTCTCCAGGCTTTGAGCTATTAATTAGCACAGAGCCTGATGCAGGACTTGAACTCACAAACTGCAAGGTCATGACCTGAGCCGAAGTCAGACGCTTAACCGAATGAGCCACCCAGGCGCCCCTAAAATTTGTCTTTCAAAAATTTTTTTTTATGTTTATTTATTTTTGAGACAGAGAGAGACAGAGCATGAACGGGGGATGGTCAGAGAGAGAGGGAGACACAGAATCCGAAACAGGCTCCAGGCTCTGAGCTGTCAGCACAGAGCCCGATGCGGGGCTCGAACTCACGGACTGTGAGATAATGATCTGAGCCGAAGTCAAACGCTTAACTGACTGAGCCACCCAGGCGCCCCTAAAATTTGTCTTTCAAATGAGCTCAGTGAAATATAATAAATTTGCAATCCATACAGCACTAAGAGATGAATGTGTGGGGGGAACAAAAGATTTATGTTGATTTAAAAATTGGCTGAGGGCCATTCCGCCTTTATGAGACTTGGGGAGAATCTAGTATTCTCTTCTGACATGGAGTAAAATGCTTTAACCTAGGCAGGCAGTGAAATTTTGTATAATGTGGGAGATGGGAGTTTAAGAATTCCTGGACATTTCTGAAGTTTGATACTTAGCATACTTGATGCCGAAAGCAATTTGCATTTTAGTGTATTTTCTAATTTCCTTTCCCAACTCTTTGAGTCCCTGTCTTGTTTTCTGTTTTTTTTTTTTGTTTTTTTTTTTCAGGACCAGGCATCATCATCTTGGTTCTCTGAGAAAGAGAGGACTCCACAGGCACTGGGGCCCCAGCCCCGGTGCTGTTCAGAATCTGGGGATGAGATGTGTGACTCTGGCTGTCTGACTTCAGGCACATTTTTTGCCTGACTGGACTTGGGTTTCCTCACCTGAGTGACAAGAGAGCAAACTGGAAATATCTCCAAGAAAGAGGGTTTCTAAAAGCCATAGCTGTCTCTTAAACAGGAAGATAAATACAAGAGCAGACTTGGCTATCCAGCCAAGTCTCTTTAAGAACGAAATCTCGATAATGTTACAGCTGTGTTTAGAGCAAAGCAATGGATGTCGAAAAAGTCTTTTTGAAGTTCTTGCTCTTTTTTCTCAGCTTAAGAATCGCGAAATATGTGAAGGATGCTAGCAGTGACATCGCATTTGAAGCTGAGGTAAAAAGACTTCCTCTGGTTTTTATTAGTAGTGATGTTTTGGTGGTCGTTTCTTAGTAGAACCTAGGTACTAGAATTTTGAGGTTTTGTTATGTTTTCTGGAATGGCCACCTATCCAATTCTTACCAACTTTTGCCATGAGCCCTCTTCCCACATGAGGCTTCTTCAGGCCAAAAGTGACCGAAATTATCTTCTTTTTAACAAATCCATCTCTCCAGTGCCTTTTGCCAACCATTGGCAATCAATCATCTTCTACTTGATGATGATTATTGTGGGTGAATTTTATCTGTCTTGATGTTTTTATTCCTTAACCAAAATAAAGGTTCTTTGTAGGGGTATCAGGTAGTAGTTATGACCTCACCTTTGGGGAAAAATCCCTGAATTCAGATCTTGTTCTGATTCTCTTCTTGTTGTAGGACCCGAGAGAAGTAGTCTTACCAACCTCCCAGGATGACTTTCTCCTCTCTAGGGTGGGGACAATAATAGAACCCATCTCTATTGTTCTGAGGAGTTTGGTGATAACTCATGTAAAGTCCCTAGCAAAATGCTTGGTGCGTATGAAACTCTCAGTCATTATTAGTCTGCTTTGAAAGAAGAAATCGATCTTAGCACTATCTGTGGTAACCCTCTTGCAGGTGGTCAGTTCATATTTGTTGGATATTAATTATTTTTATTTCTTTTCAGATGTTTGTTTTTATATGTAACTTCACTTCACAAGTCATTCTAGTTTGGCCAGGAGTTAGGGATCGGAGGATGGATTTTTTTTAGACGAAGTAAAAATAGACCAAGCCTTCACCAGAGGAGCCTGTAGGACACTTGTCCCCCAAACTGCTCCCAACTGGAAGAGGCAATGAGAGGTACATAGTTTCCTACGAATGGATGTTCAGTCTCTGCTCTAGTCTCTGTGTCTTCTCTGACTCCCCACGTAAATGAGAGGTCCTAATTATTGCCTAATTGCTCTCTAATTGTTGAGGTTTGTGACCACCTTTTGCAATTATTCTTGTCATGCATGTTGTTGATCTGGCTACTTCCAAGTCTGGTAACATTGACCAGGTCATCCCCCTGTAGCAGATAATTCTCATTAATGTATGTTCAGTCTCATCACCTCAGGGTAAGTTTTCTCCCTCATTTGGGACACTGTATTAGCTTTGTGTCAGTCATGATAGGCTGGGTAGGGTTGAAGTAACAAACAACACCCAAATGTCAGAAGCTTACAACAAAATAGGTACGTCCCCTGCTCACCCTATATGTCAATCATGCATCACCTAAAGCCTCTCCCGGATAACATCATTTCTGCCCCCCCTCCGAAACACTAGTTTAGAACACTGGCCAAAACCATGGAAGAGGGAAAAAATTCGTGTTATACACATAGGCTAATAAAACTTCTATCCAAAAGTGACACCATAATCCTTCTGTTCACATTTCACTGGTCAAAGCAAGTTGGGTGATCAAATTTGACGTCAGCACGATGGGAAGTATAATCCTCCCATTGAGAGAGGAACTAGGTATTTGTGAAGAGTGATCCATTCTACAGCAGAGGCTGAAGGATGGCCATTTGTAAAAAAATCTCCTCCATTATTTTCTAAAAAAAAAATCTAGTCCGGGTAACTAGCCATCAGCTCCAATCTGAATTCTTTTTGGGAAGACTTTTATATATGTATAGGCTTCAGTTGCTCACCTTTGGCCTTCCACTTGACCTATAGCTCCCATGGTCATTGTGAAGAATAGTCCCTTCTGGGGACTCTTGCCACAAATCCACTTTTCATTACATGGGATATATACAAATATTCCCTGTTTTCCTTTCAATTAATAACAACAACAATGTTAATAGCAAACACTTGTTAGGTGCCATGTACTTTTCTAAGTGCTGTATATAAACTAACTTACATTTAATCTTTATAACAATCCTATGAGGGGAGGTGCTTTTATGGTCACCATTTTACAGGTGGGACAATTGAATCACTGAGAGATTAAGTAAGTTGCATAGGTGATTCAGCTAGAGGATGATAGCCCTGATCTTTGCGCCCTGTGGAGTCTGGGTCCAGAGCGTGAGTGCTTAGCCATTTTGCCACATTGTCTCTTAAACAGAACGGTATAAGTAAAAGGCTCAGCACAGTGGCTGGGATATATTAAGTTCCCAATACATGATCACTGCTGCTACTGATGCTCAAATTGACTAGTTTAACCTTTTCTTTCTTCAAAGGATTCGGATATGTTTTTCATATAATAACTCCCCATTCTTCACAGAATTACTATAAGGTAGGTGTAAGCCAGCCGATGCTACTACCATTTAATGGGAGATAGCTAAAAAAACAATGATTATGCACTTAGGCTTGTGTATTCTCTTTTTTGCTATTGATCCACTGACATTGTGCCTTATCCAAAATGCAGTGTGGACTTTACCCAGATAGGATATAGTTCAATATGAGTGGGCTTATCTCACTGGGCTACTTCTTCAGCTATACAGGAAGACAGAGCTAATTTGTAGGTGATATTATATTTTCATTTCATGCTTTATATGCAACCTCTATCTATGTTAATGGGAAATTTTTTTTTTGTGCTTACTCTAGGGAAAATTGATTCCAATTATTGAGTATAATTTATTCCAACCCCTTGATGGAATAATTTATACTCTTGAGATACTCTTGAAATGTGTAACCAATAGGGAACTCTATTTATACATAAGTTTCTACACATCTTTCAATTAAATAAGAAATCCAAGTGCAAAACCCATCACTCAAGGAAAGCATATGAGTCTGTAACACTCCCGAGAGGTTTTTTGGTCCATAAACCAATAAATGGATTACACTTCCAGGGCAAAATTCTCCTCTCAGGTCCCACGTGGAGCTCCTATTGACTTACCTGTGAGGCAGCTCACAGGGGACGTGGGATACTTCAACTGCAAAAGGGTAGCAATGGTCATTTTTTTCGTATGATCAATTTTAGGGCTTCACTATTGATTGGTATAAAGAATATATTTATCAGGGCACAAACTACTACATGTTTAAATACACATTTATTTATTTATTTTTTTATAAATTCTACGATAATAGCAAGGAAAAGCGAGTGTACCTTTCTAACAAAAAGGAAAGCAGATTTATGCATCTTTGTATACAAAGGAAGCAATAGGATAAGATCGCTATGTGGAGGTTTTTTTTTTTTTTTGGTAATAGATTAGCACCTTTCATATGACAGAAGAGACATTATATTTTTCTTTTTATGTAAACATTTTGAGAATTTCATAAAAAAAAACTAAAACAAAAGTTTCTTGTGCTAAGCATTGCAATTTGTATTTTTTACCTAAACTGTATTGTATATAATAAAAATCATCAGTGGGAAAAATGGTGTTAATATAGATTCTAGTCTACTTAACTTAAGCTTTTGAGGTAGCTGCCCTATAGTGAAGTGGTTTATAAACCCATTATTACTATGCTTTGTAGTAAAATTCTGTTAAAGCATTTGTTTGGGGAGAAAAGAAAAACACCCATTTTAAAGAGTTGCTGTTTTATAGAGAAATTTAGGACTTAGGTAGTTTTCTGATCCTCAGGGTAACGAAGTGTGCTTTTTTTGAGAGTCAAACCCTACAGAGCAATTAGCAAATGTGTGGGATTGTTCTTCATGCCAACTTGTATTTGTGACCAAAATATTTCTTACAAGCCTTGGAGACACAAGACCATGAGATGCCAATCCCCAACTCATTGTTAGTGAGTTAAAACTGGTTCCTAATTCAAGACTTTGCCAAGGCAAGTAAGAATATTTATGATATTAAAGGAACACTTTCAAATTTCGTAAGGATTTGCATTTTCTAGTATAGAACTATTTCCAGGGTCTTTGGGGGACGGAAAATCCATCTCCTGAGTGGTAAAGATTTCGGGTAAGCATATACAACACTGAATTTTTTATGTAGACTAGGGTATTTCATATATTAGTAACAGTGACTCTCGGTAAACAGTTAAAAATTCTTTGTTTCTGGAATATGAAAGATTTAATATATAGAGCCGAATGTGATCTTCCAGTCCTCTTTTCCTGCCACCCGGCAACGTCAGCAGGGCCTGTGTGTGGCTGTTGTTAATAGATATGCTCAGATAGTTTGTTTGGATTTCACAGTTTTATCAGCTGACTTTATTTCTTCTGAGCCAATCCTGTTCTGGCAAAACTCTTAGCAAATTCTCTTTGTCATCTGCTCCTGTAATACAAAATAAATGATTTCAGCATTTGCTAAAGATGTTTTGAAACTGGGGGCATAATCCACAGTGGCAGTCTACAGACAGCTGCACACCCACACAAACACTCCTAGACGTCTACACACCATTGTGTCATTTCTTTCCAGGCTCTAGAAATCCGCCACACTCCTGCTTGTGATCGTGAAGAAAAGCTCTGGAATTTTTTTTCTGTCCCCAACCCACTCTGTTGCCTTCTCTGCTGTAGCTCCTATTTGGACTTTTATTGGAATGTCTAGCTGTCGGTTTTGTGACTGTTGGCAGAAGCAGAACACGGGAATCCACTCACCCCATCTACCACCCTAGCCCATCCTTTTCCAATAGCATTTGATTTCTTTTTCTTAGTAACGGAGAAGTACTTGGGCAAACTGACCTGTGAAAGTACTTGGATTGGAGAAAAAGGTTGTGTGTATAAACACACACACACACACACACACACACACACACACACACACTCCTTTGGCCAATTTATCCTAGTTGAATGTTACGAAACTTCTTGTAATGGTAAGAAATGCCAGACTTTTCTTTGTCCTTGAAAAACAGGTCAAGGAAAGATACTCTTTTAGTAATATAGTTTGGATATTAACCTGTAACCACTTAAATTTTGAGAAGCCAAATGCTATACATTTTATTGCATTATAAAGGGTATCTAATCTAGGCTTGTGTTAAAAAAATAACTTTGAAATCATCTTAATATATGGAGAAATAAGACAGTAGTTTTAGTTTTAAGGAAATATTTTTCTTAAGCAACAGCAAATTCCCATTTAAATGTATTTAATAAGTAATAGCCAAGGGCTAAAACAAGGAGAACTGTGCCACAATGAACTTAATTAGCCAGATTCATTCAGTTTCTTGTCTAAGGTCACACAGTGACTGGTAAAATCAGGGCTTGGGATCTCGATTCTCTGATCCTCAGTCCTGCATTCTTTCCATCTCAGCTTGAAACAAGCTCAAGTGTGGCTAAAAGTCTAGAAACCATTCCCGGGACCCTGGCACCAATTACTTTATTTTTCAGTAATGAGATTTAGCTAATGTAAGCTACTGACTGCACGCAAGAAGGGCATGAGGTAACAAGTTCAGTCATTGAAGTACACAGAAATGACAGCCCAAGAAAGACTAGGTGGTAAATAAACTTTTATTGAAGGAGGAAGAACAGCTCAGCTGTTCT
Source organism: Prionailurus viverrinus (assembly GCF_022837055.1). Taxonomy (NCBI): domain Eukaryota; kingdom Metazoa; phylum Chordata; class Mammalia; order Carnivora; family Felidae; genus Prionailurus; species Prionailurus viverrinus. Next base: position 112,933,398 of record NC_062564.1, on the reverse strand, counting down.
GGGTGCTGGTCTTGGAATCAGGTAGGTTTTCTCTCGCCTCCTGGTTTGCTACTTAAAAATTTGGGGATCGGAGTAAATTGTGTTATTGCTGCTAAACTGCAGTTTCTTTATCGATAAATTAGGAATAATGCTGGTATCGATCTCGTAGAGTGGTGAGAGAATTATATGACACTCGGCATTGTGCCTGGCCATAGTCAACACTTCAAATATGCTGCTGCTGTTGTTTTAAATTATTATCGCTGTTGTTAGAATTCTATCAAGTTGCAATTACGGCGAAACAGAAAATCAGTGACCCACAGAGACGTACACTTGAAAGTCATCTTATTAGATGTATATTGGAATTCGTATGCTAAAATATAAACAGTAATAGTTGTGAATGCTCATTTTATTTTAATTTAAACATTCATGTAGCATTTATTACGTACCAGGCACTATTAATCCACTTTACCTACGTTAACTTACTTATCTCCAAAACAATTCCATGAAGTAGGTGCCATTATCCTCTTTATTCCAAAATGGGCAGATTAAGGAAAGAAGGGAGAGGCCGATGGGTGAAGGAGCTAGAATTCAAAACCAGGCAGTTTGGTTGAGTGTCTCTGTGCTGAACTACCACCCGCCTGCCTCGCGTGGAAGGATCAGCTCGCAGTGTGGCACTGTTACGCTTATTTGTGGGCACATGATATTTCAAAACAAGGAGAACTTGGATTTAAAAGCCGATGGAGAAATAGAACCCTAATTACATAAATATCTTTGAAGCACTAGTGTAAACAATCTACTATTTCAAAAGAAAAATAGCACAGTTGAAAAATTGTGTCTATTGAGACAGTATAAAATAAATCATTAGAAAAAGGAGATTAGTGGGAGTATATATACGAACATAGTGTACAATCTCTGTGTATAAATATTTACAAACTTTTCTTATTTCTTGGCTCCACGCTTGTGTATATGTATATTTGTAACATCACATGCAAATGTAAAGGGATTTAACATCTGGCTAAAATAGCTTTTGGATGTTTTTACCTTTAGTTTCTTGTACGATTTTAACAGATGACTAATTTCCATATGCAGTCGTTATGGTAGGGTGACAGAATACTTTTTCTAAGCTAAAATATGGGCAAGTATGATGAATACAGAAATATGTATTATTTGCAGGGCTCCTTACTGTTAAATTATACTGTATGTAAGTTGCTGGTCATTGCTTAGAAATAAAGTATGGTATCTATTGAGAATGACGATAACATTTATATAGTGAAATAACTCAGTTGTAAATTCTTTCATATCATGACAAAGATCAGTTTGAAGTTCTCAGAGTAGAAAGCTTTCTCTATATGAGTTAGTAGTGTGTTACTTAATGTTATAACTTGGACTGAGTACCCAGCTTTCTAAAATCTAACTTAGTTTAGATTAGTTTAAGGAGTGAAGTCTTTGTTATTTAATGAAGTACTGAAAAAATATCACTAATTTTTTTTTCACTAAGCATTTATAGCTAGCAATGTATGTGATGGGTCATTGCACACAAAAAATGTTCCCTTCCTTATTCATTTGCTGCTGGGAGTAACTGACAGTTCTAGCTAAGAGCTCAACTTTATGGCTGGCGATCTGGTAGCTGTTTACAAATGTCAATAGTTACGTGGTAAGAAATGGGGGAAAAAGTGCCAATGTCCACTGAATGAAGAGTGAGAGTGAGCGCTGTCCAAATTTCCAAGTATATATCACTGCTTACTATCATTTTTCTCAAAGAGCAAATGAATCATTTTAAATAGAAGCAAACTGATCCTCCTATTAGCAAGTCTAAATCAGTAGAGCAACATCTATTTTCAGAATCTTTGTAGCTATAAAAGGATCTTTACAGTTTGCAACGCTCTGCCCTGTCCCAAAATGATGGCATTCTGTTACAAATAGATTATTCAGGCCTCGGTGCCAGCGTCTCTATTGTGGAACCTTTGGTTGGGAAAGCCGACAGCTGGGAGGAGTTCAGTGTTTTGAAGGTTATGATCACAGCAGTTTCATAAGTGCTTTATTTCAGTTCTCTTCTGGCTGCAGAAGGGACAGGTGCGGTCTGGTTCTGATTTCACTGGTCTTAATTTCTTATCTGACCTGGTAGTCAATCAAGGGCATGGGAGAAAGACAAGGAGGGAGAGAGAGATGGGTGGGAGAAGGGAGCTGGGGGCTATAAGCCGCAGGGGGAGGGGTACAGGCGGCTGCGAGGGACAGTGTATGCATGCGTGCGCGTGCGTGCGTGCGTGCGTGTGTGTGTGTAGTGCTAAGCATCTGACTTTTCTCATCGAGGAACTGGCAGCTTTGCCTGTCATTCGGCACTTCTGTGTGTACGAATGCTGCCCTGTGCGAAATGGATTTCTGAGTGTTAACCATCATGTTCTTCTTTTCCAAAGGGTCTTCTGTAGGATTTCATTTGCAGAGCACAGAGGGCAATATCTAGGGTAATTCCAGGGCTTACTGGCTGTGATCTTTTGTCAACTCTCCTTGTGAGAGAAATTAAACTCGGTATGAGCACCCACAGTCACAGCGAGTGCAACGCCATTCCTGGCCAATGGGTGGGAAATCATAAACCCGACAAGTATTTATGAGAGGGAAAAATGAGATATCATAATATAACAAGAATATATTCATTAAATCTTTCAATTTCTCGGAAACAGAGAATTCCCACTTCAGTAAAAGGCTTTGAGCAGATTTATCAAGTCTGATATTCTTACTTTTATGAGATTTGACTCTCTATGCTAAAAAGAGATGTATTTAAAAGGAGGACAGCCTTGCCAAAGGAGGGAAACCACTAAAAAAGGTGGAGTTAATATAATACTGGCCACTGTTCTTTTGTTGGAATACTGGATAATGCCCACAATATGCATTGAAAAGATCTGAGCACAAACACGAGTGCCCAAATAAATTATACCTTTGAATGCGTGGAAGGAGAATACTGACCTATTTCATGCTTCTAAAACAGTAGCCCAGACAGTTTTATAGCCTCTTATAATTGTCAAGCAATTTCACTTTATTTCAATCCAACCAAACAAGAGCAGCTTGCACTTAAGGTATTTGCCAGCAACACAGCTTTCAGAATTGCGGTGTGTCTATAGATGGATTTCCTACAAATGCCCCAAGTGTGACTGACGCAGCAGTGTGTTGGGGTTGGGCTTTGCCTGCCCTGTCACCCTGTCTGTTTTGAGCTCTGGGACCCGCACAGATATCAGGACAACTCTACTCACAGCTGGTAGTCAAGAAACATTTTTGCGCTGGGTCTAGAATTTCCCTAAATCTACCTGTCGCAGATCAGGCCATGATGTAATATGGAGAATGTTTTCAGTGGGTGGGAACGCTGGGACTTCCTGCAGTTTGCCTATCTTAGAATTGAACCATAATTTGGGCATCCTCCAGTATGGAAAGCACGTTGGAACTACTTTCACACCAACGGGCTATATTCTTGCCCTTGGAGATAAACAGGGTCTGAAACCGATCTTGAGTTTTAGGTGATTGCAATTGTGATCCGATTGGTAATCATGGGGAGATGCTGTGTCTTCTCCTAGGCCGTGAATGCCTTGGGCAAAGTACAAGTGGATGGCATGTTTGGGAGAAGGAGACAAAGTTGTGGCTTTTAGTCCAGGTTTAGATCAAAGAAGGGGCAAAATGCAGTATTAATTCCATATTCTGTCTAAATTGCTTACCGTATCTACTAATGTTGGTGATTAGGGTTTTTACAGTATGCCGAGCCCTGAAAGTACACCCTAGAATGAAATTACTGATAACTAATTCTTTTCTTTTTAATGAAAAACTATTTATTTATATTTGAGAGAGAGAGAGAGAGAGAGAGAGAGAGAGAGAGAGGGTAAGGGAGGGGCAGAAAGAGAGGGAAACACAGAATCTGAAATAGGTTCCAGGCTCTGAGCTGTCAGCACAGAGCCTGACGCGGGGCTCGAACTCATGAGCGGTGAGATCATGACCTGAGCCGAAGTCGGACGCCCAACCAACTGAGCCAACCAGGTGCCCCCCCGATAACTAATTCTTATATCTTGTATGAAGTTTGTAAAAGGTGCTCGTTATCATACACCAAAATCTTGTTTTAGGTGACTTGAATATGGCCTTTCTTTGTAACCTTGGAAGAAAAAGAAGTAACCCCCTGAGAAAAAGAATATAGATATCTCTATAAAACCAGGGACGCTTTGCAGCCAGAATATTCTAAAGTAAACCAAAGAGTGGTTATTTTAAGTTATAAGTCTATGGCAGGAATTGTAAAAGAATAAAACACACTATATCCAAAAAAGTTTTTTCCATGTATACACTTCTTATTTCTAAACAGTAACCCTCTGTCAGCCCAGTCAGCCCACTGTATAGCAGATCTTCTGTACATGGGGTGGAGACTGTATCTGTCTCATTTTTTGCATCTCCCTCAATAGCCAGCGGCAGTTAACACACACACAGGAGGCGTTAAAGAGATATTTCTTGCAGGAAAGTTGTTTGAGGTGAAAGGAAAATTTTTATTTTGATAGTTAAATATCCACTAACAAACACTGCCAAATCTACTGCATTTCAATTTCGTTTCTTTGGTTAGTATTATTTAAAAAAAAAAAAATTAACGTTTATTTATTTTTGAGACAGAGAGAGACAGAGCATGAATGGGGGAGGGGCAGAGAGAGAGGGAGACACAGAACTGGAAGCAGGCTCCAGGCTCTGAGCTGTCAGCACAGAGCCCGACGCGGGGTTCGAACTCACGTACCGCGAGATGGTGACCTGAGCCGAAGTTGGACGCTTAACCGACTGAGCCACCCAGGCGCCCCTTTGGTTAGTATTATTGATGATTATTTATATAACCTGTCCTCTCTTCTCAGCTAAAATCTCCTCTTTTGTAGAGCAAATGCCCAAGATTGCATATTCAGTTTGATATTCTGTGTCTAATTTACCCCTTTGCACTGGTTCTGCCATTTACCACCTGTGTGATCTTAGGTAAAATATTTAACATCTCCGTGCCTCAGGTTCCTTATCTGAAAAATAGAAAAGATAATAATACTAATGTAGCAGAGCTTTAATGAGAACCAAATTAGTTAATATAGTGCTTCATATATGGTTAGCATGCAACAAATATCAGTTATCATTTATAGTAATATTAATGCCTTCATTATTGACTAGCTGAGTTCCTGGTCCAAATAGACACTTGTACCTATTTTCCATGTTTAAATGACATTCAACAAGGAGGAATTGCAGAAAGTATTAATAAAAATTGTCTTTCCACAGTACAAGATGATTTTTTGAAATATTTATTTATTTATTGAGAGAGAGAGAGACAGAGTACATGCACACGAGCAGGGGAGGGTTAGAGAGAGAGGGAGGGAGAAAACCCCAAGAAGGCTCTGCACTGTCAGTATGGAGCCCTATGTGGGGCTTGGCATGGGGCTCAGCAGTGGGCTCCGCGCGGGGCTTGAACTCAGGAACCATGATCATAACCTGAGCCGAGACCAAGAGTTGGAAGCTTAACTGCCTGAACCATTCAGGAGCCTCACGAGATGACAGTTGTGCAGCTGAATTGCTAACTTGCTGCGAAACTGTAGGTGATTCACTTTTTTCCTATTCCCTCAGTTTCCTGCCTATTGAAAATAGTAAGGCACAATTTCTCCCTCTGCTTTAAAGTGCTTTAAACTCTGGGGTGCCCGGGTGGCTCATTTAGTGGAGCATTCGACTTTGGCTCAGGTCATGATCTCACGGTTCGTGGGTTCAAGCTACAAGCCGGGCTCTGTGCTGACAGCTCAGAGCCTGGAGCCTGCTTCAGAATCTGTCTCCCTCTCTCTCTCTCTGTCCCTCCCCTGCTGTGCTCTCTCTCTCTCTCTCAAAAATAAATAAATCAACATTAAGAGAAAACAACAAAGTGCTTTAAACTCTGTGGTAGTAAAATCATGAGTCACGGTATTACCTAATTTTATCCTAGCAAAGGCATGTAAGATCTGAGTGTAATAAAACCTATTTATATTCAGTTATAGTTCATAAATATGATTTATATACTTCTTCCACCCTCTGACATTAAATTAGCATATAAAGTAAGTGCACTCTGTCTTTCACTGTTATTGAAAATGAACCATGCAGGGGCACCTGGGTGGCTCAGTTGGTTAAGTGGCCAACTTCAGCTCGGGTCATGATCTCACAGTCTGTGAGTTCCAGCCTCGCATCAGTCTCTGCGTCCACAGCTCGGAACCGGAAGCCTGCTTCAGATTCTGTGTCTCCCTCTCTCTGACCCTCCCCCGGTTGTGCTCTGTCTCTGTCTCAAAAATAAATAAACGTTAAAAAAAATATTTTTAAATGTTTATTTATTTGGGGCGCCTGGGTGGCTCAGTCAGTTGAGTGTCCGACTTCGGCTCAGGTCATGATCTCGCAGTTCATGAATTCGAGCCCTGCGTCGGGCTCTGTGCTGACAGCTCAGAGCCTGGAACCTGCTTCAGATTCTGTGTCTACCTCTCTCTCTGCGCCTCCCCTGCTTGCACTCTGTCTCTCTCTCTCAAAAATAAAATAAAAACATAAAAAAAAATTAAAAAAAATGAACCAAGGCCTTTTTTTTTTTTTTTTTTTTTCTGAACTAAAGTAGGCTTAAGTTATAGGCAACATATGTTTAAGCAGGGTAACTCGTAGGCTAGGTGTGTTTCAGAAGAAAGAGAAAGGAAGTAGTTCGTTTACCTCGAGTACTTTGTGGCAGTTCTGCTGGCTGTTCATGCCGTGTGTCCCCTTCTCTGCCCAGATGCCACATCTGTGTCATTTAATTAGCGGGACAGTCTGTTACATGTGGGGTTTGGAAGAATGAAAGGTTCCCCAAGGGCCGCCTGCCTGTGGTATTCTGGAGTGCTGTTATTTGTGGATGGATCTGTCCTCTGGCATGGTTATGGTGTAGACAAAGAACTTTCATTCCACAGCATGTCTGCATGCCGCGGGACCACTCGACTCTGATAATATGACGGAAGACAAAGATCAAGGGCCAGAGATCAACTTCCTGCTTTCCTAAATTAGTTGTGCATTCCAAAGAAGCACGTTGTATGACACTTTTCATTTTAATTTTTTTTTCAACGTTTATTTTTTGGGGGACAGAGAGAGACAGAGCATGAACGGGGGAGGGGCAGAGAGAGAGGGAGACACAGAATCGGAAACAGGCTCCAGGCTCCGAGCCATCAGCCCAGAGCCTGACGCGGGGCTCGAACTCACGGACCTCGAGATCGTGACCTGGCTGAAGTCGGACGCTTAACCGACTGCGCCACCCAGGCGCCCCATCACTTTTCATTTTAAAAGTTCCTTGTTTTATATTTGAATCCACGCAACATTTTCGTGGCTCTCCTTCCTGAATAGTTTGTGTATGATTGGTATTTATTTTTCTCCCTACATGTTATTGAGAATCTACTATATGCTATATTGTTCTTCTACCCACCATCCTTTTGTCTGATGAAGTTTGGGAAGGATGTTGAACTCTGGGAGGCCTCATGCCCTAAAAGGAAAAGAGAAGAATCATTTAAAAATTAAAAGTGACTTTTAAGAAAACTTTGGCCAGGGGCGCCTGGGTGGCGCAATCGGTTAAGCGTCCGACTTCAGCCAGGTCACGATCTCGAGGTCCGTGAGTTCGAGCCCCGCGTCAGGCTCTGGGCTGATGGCTCGGAGCCTGGAGCCTGTTTCCGATTCTGTGTCTCCCTCTCTCTCTGCCCCTCCCCCATTCATGCTCTGTCTCTCTCTGTCCCAAAAATAAATAAACGTTGAAAAAAAAATTAAAAAAAAAAAAAAAAAAAAAAAAAGAAAACTTTGGCCATATGCTTTTTTGGCTTATTTATCTTTAAGCTTATTCTAGAAAATTTCAAACATTTATGTGTAGACAGCATAGCGTAACAAACTGTCATATACCCATGCCTGAGAGCTCCAAGGGATTTTCAACTCATGGCTAATCTTTTGACATTTGTTACCCTTCCTTTCAGTCATATATGATTTAGTAAATCCCAGACATCATTTTATTTAATTTGTAAATATTTTGCCAATTTTTCCTAAAAGATAAATATCTTCTTAAAACATAACCACAATATCATGATTATATACAAAATATCAGCAATAATTCTTCAATATTGTTAAGTACCTAGGCATTGTTTACATTTCTAATTGTTTCATAAGAAGATATAATTTTTTTTATATATTGGAATCAAAAGCTGTCCACATATTAAAATTGATCAATGTTTCCTTTAAGCCTTTCAATCTATAAACTTTCTCTTATGCTTTTCTCTCTTTGCCCCTTCCCTGTGGTTTATTTGTTCAAGAAACTGTGTATTTTCCCCATGGAGTCTTAGCTTGCTGATTACTTGCCTGTACTGTCTTTGAACATGTGCTTCTCTCCCACATACTTGAAAAAGTTGATAGTTGAGCCAGATTAGGATTTTTTCCTTAAATGATTTTCTTTGTATCATATTCTGACTTATGAACGTAGTGTGCCAATGTAGTCTTTTTTCTTTTTTAAGTTTATTTATTTATTTTGAGAGAGACAAAGACAGTGTAAGAGGGAGAAGGGCAGAGAAAGGAGGACAGAGAATCCCAAGCAGGCTTGCACTATCAGCATGGGGCTCCATGCGGGGCTCAAACTCAGAAAACCAGGAGATCTTGACCTCAGGCAATACAGAGTCAACCGCTCAATCATCTGAGCCACCCAGATGCCCCTCAATGTACTTTTTAAGTGGACCATTTAACATGCTCTAAAATGCTTACTCCAGGAGTAGATTCCCTCCTGAAAACATTGTTGCACCATGTGCTAACTTGGATGTAAATTATAAAATAAATAAATAAATAAATAAATAATAGAAAAAAATTAAATGCTTAATCCATTGTTAGGGCACCTGCGTGACTCAGTTGGATGAGAGTCCAACTCTTAATTTTGGCTCAGGTCGTGATCCCAGAGTCATGGGATTGAGTCCTGCATTGGGGCTCAGCACAGAGCCTTTCTGGGATTCTCACTCTCTCCCTCTCTCCCCCTCTCTCTCCCTCTCTCTCCCTCTCTCTCTCTCTCTCACTCTCTCTCTCTCTGTCTCTCCCTCTCTCTGCCCGTCTCCCCTGCTCAAGCATGCTCTCTCTCTAAAACAAGTAAATAAAATGCTCAACTCATTGTTATTACACTAGTGATTCTCAAAGTGTGGTTGCCTGACCAGAATCAGCAGCAGCACCTGGGAACTTGTTAGATATGTAAATTCTGAGATCCCACCTCAGATTTACTAACTCGGAAACTCTGGGGGTGGGACCTAATATTGTATTTTAACAAGTAATCCAGGTTATCTGATTCCATTGAAAATAGCTGCTATAGATCATTAGTAGTCATTGATTTACCATTTTTATTTCTCAAATTTAAAAAATTATCGGCATTTATAAAGACACAATTGTGTAAGTTATTCCTTGCATATATTACCAAATAAATTAATGTTTTTTTACTACTACTGCCTATCATGTAAGGTTTGTCCCTTCTAACTCTTCCCTCTTTAACCCAAGTATGTCTCTAATTCTTCTATCAATTACCCCAAGGAATGGAAGATAAGAAATCTGGTAAATAGAGATTTAATGTACAGCATAATGGATATAGGTAACGATATTATACTATAATTATGTCATACAATGAATATTACTACAATGGCAACAGTATTTCAATATATAAGTGTATCAAAGTAATATACAGTGTACTTTAAATTTATAGTGTTGTATGTTAAGTGTATGCAATTAAAAAAATTCAGTGAAGAATTGGTGTTATTAATTGGCCAGCATTCTGTTAAATTTACCAGCACCTTATTTAATCTGACTTCTGCCCTTTCTCTTGTTTCTTTTCATTATGTCATGACCTTACTTAACACATAACTTCTCATTATTCCTGGAGGAAATTCAAGATTCTCACTCGGTACTTCAAAGACCTACACCCTTGTGCCTCAATTTCATCCGTGCTTACACGAACTATGTAATCTTTCTCTTCTATTTAATTTTTATCGGCTTCTCCTTAGAAGAGAACCTTATTGTTAAAAAGTTTCTATTTCCAAGTATCCAAGCATTTACATAACTCATTAAATGCCACATTTTAAAAAGTCGTCCTAAGATTAACTGTATAATCTGAAAGTGGAACTCATTTTGGCTAATCTAGGATTTTCCAGCAGCTTCATACTCCAAGACATACATAGTAGCATTGCATCAATTCATGGACAAGAGGCAGTAGTGGAAAGCTTAAAAGCACGGACCCTGGGGATTTGAATCTTCTACTGGCTACCTACTGTTTGCCTTCATCTGTAACATGATGAAAATAGTACTACCAACCTCATTGTGTTGTCAGGATTAAATAATTTGCTATGTGAATATGCTGTGAAGAGTGCCTAGACCATAGTTATCTATCATTCTCAATATTTATTTGATCGCACTAATTTTGGTTCATGGGTCTCCATGAATATTTTCTACCTTAAACAATTCCTGCAGATTACAAATTCTGCCATTAGAGTTCTAACGTAACATTTAACTCAGGAGCACTTGCAACTAGGTTCTTCCTGAATTTAGTGATACTCAAAATAGAAATCCTTGATCTAGTCTTAGAAAAATATAATTCAGAGTAGTGTGCAGTACCTAAATAAAAACTTTATAATCACATATCAAAGCAAAAGAAAATCATGTAGCTAGCACATATAATATAATGTAATATAATTTAATATAATATAATACAATACAGATTTATGCTAATCTGTTATATTCTGTGAAAGCAGATAGTTTGCAAAAAATGCACCTTCATTCTGGAGTGAGGCTGTTCTGGGTAAGGGAAAATCAGTGACCTGTTCTATCATCACTTGCAAATTATAACAATTACTTGTGTTGAAAGGTTTCAATGTCTAACTAGCAGTTAACAAAGAAAGCTTGAAAACTGAAACAAAACATTAATGGTCATGTGAAGGTAAATCTGAAAGGCATATCGACAGTTACAATGATTACTTCTGGCAACATGGTATTAGGGAGTCAAATATTATAATTTGTTTCAGTTTTTGGTGTCATACTACCCTATGAGGCAAACTAATTATGAAACGTATATAATTTATACCATATAAATAACATATATATAAAAATTATTCTCCATATGGCTCTGATATTGTTCAACATTAAATCATATTGTCAAACATTAATGCCAATGGACTAGTGCTCAGGTTGCCACTACCATAATTTACAAAGACTACCTCCTTTCTGGTTTTCAGATCAAATATTTCTTTTTTTTTTTTTTTGAAGGATTTTGTCATTTTCATATCCTGAATGTTTGCCACTCTGGACTTCTTAAATGCAACTATGTACATCCATGTGAGCTATTTGTTCACCCGCTGAATCCCCCTTAGTTCTCTCCTGACCCCATGTCGGGACCTGACTACCCATTTGGGAGGTGAGATCAGGACCCAGGACCACAATCCACAGTCCATAGGCATATTCTGTGACTTTAATTGCCTCCCAAAGATCTCTTTGATGAAAAGATTTAAGGGGGCGCAGGCTTGCTATCTTCTTAGTGGGCCTTGAAGGTGTGGGAAGGAAAGAAGTAATCCTGAAATATTTAGTTTGGAAATTATTAAAAGAAAATGAAGCTTTTTGTTTTGTTTTGTTTTTGATCGACTGAGAGTGTTTGTTAGAAAGAAAAATTAAAGTAGAGAAATGAGGTAAATTATAATTTGTTTTAAGGTGGGTATGAGGGTGAAATAAACGTGTTAGTATTTGTAAAGGGCTTAGAATACTGCCTGGCAGAGAGTAAATGCTGTGCAAGAGTTAGTTACATACTTACAATCTTTTGGCTACTTTTATTGTCAGTTGGGTATGTTGTTGCTTAGAAAATGTATTTGGAGGTTGAATGGGGCCAGCAAATACACTCCCTTCCTTCTTTTAGGCTCTTATTTCCCTTTGCATCTTCCTTCATCCTCCAACTGCTCTCAGACTTGTGATTTGAAGCTCGTAGACCCTACCTAGTGGGGTCTGTGTTCATTTGAGAGCTATGCAGTAGTTTATGTTTTTTTTCTGAGTTTCAGTGACATAAAAAATATTATAATTTTGAATGGATATAGAATCAACTGAAAAGTATAGTATGGACTGAAAATGGAAATCAAATCTTTTGACATATATGCACTTCTATACATTTGTATGTATATATACATATATAAACATGTTTGCATATACATGCATACATATGTAACACAAAAAGTGCGTGGGAAGTAATGTTGAGATGATAAGAAGCCATTGTCCCAGCAGGTGATCATGGGACAAAGCCTTGAATTTACAAGGTGGGGGAAATGGAGTGGGGGTAAAAAACTATGCTGTTACTATGCATTTAATTAATCACTGTAGGCTTAGTACCTTGCAGTATTGAGGGGGGAGCAGTGTATATTTTAAAACTTCATGCCAATAATAATATTTTTCATGTACCTCATTAAGATAAAAAGCTTCTGCACAGCAAAGGAAGCAATAAACAAAACTAAACAGCAAAGGACAGAATGGGAGAAGATATTTGCAAATGACATAATACATAAAGGGTTAGTATCCAAAATCTACAAAGAACTTATCAAACCAACACCCAACAAACAAATAATCCAGTGAAGAAATGGTCAGAAGACATGAACAGACACTTTTCCAAAGAAGACATCCAGATGGCTAACAGACGCTTGAAAAGACACTCAACATCGCTCATTGTCAGAGAAATACAAATCAAAACCACCATGAGATACCGCACACCAGTGAGAATGGCCAAAATTAATAACTCAGGAAACAACAGATGTTGGTGAGGATGAGGAGAAAGGGGAATACTTTTGCACTGTTGGTGGGAATGCAAATGGGTGCAGCCACTCTAGAAAACAGTATGGAGGTTTCTCAAAAATTAAAAAGAGAACTACCCCACGATTCAGCAGTTGCACTACTAAGTGTTTATCCAAAGGATACAAAAATGCTGATTCGAAGGGGCACATACACCCTAATGTTTATAACAGGACTATCAACAATAGCCAAAGTATGGAAAGAGCCCAAATGTCCCCATCGACTCATAAATGGATAAAGAAGTGGTATATATATACATATATATATATATACACATATATATATACACACACACATATACATATATTCCAACACTATATATATATATATATATATATATATTTCAATATATATATTCCAACACAATGGAATGTTACTTAGTGGTAAAAAAAAAAGAAATCTTGCCACTTCCAACAATGTGGATGGAACTAGAGTATTTTATGGTAAGCGAAATAAGTCCGTCAGAGAAAGACAAATATATGATTTCACTAATATGTGGAACTTAAGAAACAAAACTGAAGTACACAGGGAAAGGGAAAAAAAAGAAGGCATCAACAGAGAGGGAGGCAAACCATAAGAGACTCTCAAATACAGAGAACAAACTGAGGGTTGCTGGAGGCGAGGAGAGTAGGGGATGTGCCAATTGGATGAGGGGCGTTAAGAAAAGCACTTGTTGGGATGAGCACTGGCTGTTACATGTAAGGGATAAATCACTAAATTCTACTCCTGAAACTATTACTACACTGTATGTTAACTAATTTGGATTTAAATGAAAAAATAATAATACTTTTCACGCATTAAAATCTATAAAATCTGTATGCATAGGAGCAGGTCACATTCTGAGGGGAAATTCTGTTTCCTGCAGTTGTATTTTTGTATCACCCAAAATACTTGTGAGAACCAATTAGTGTCCACAACTTGCCATGTTCCTGTTAAGTGAACCTGGCACAGGAACATCCAGCTAATCCTTTGGCAGCCTTGTGTGAAGTACTTAGGAAGCCTGGTATGTCCTTGTTCCAACCTTATGGCATTTGAGCCAACTCCAGCCACTGGCTATTGGCCCTTTGTTGTGCACTGGTGAAATTCTGGCACAAAATGAGTTGTGGAGAGTAGCAAGGGTCACAGAGTAATTTTGTAGGCTCTCTCTCAAGGCTTGATCTTTAAACCTTCAGAAAAATTGTTCTCAGCCTTATATAGGTAAGAAGACCATTCCAAACTCAAAGTATTCAACTGTATCAAGTTTAAAAACGAGTAAATACTATCCTTAGAAATAAAATATTTCATGGGCGCCTGGGTGGCTCAGTCAGTGCTAAAGTGTTGGACTTCAGCTGAGGTCATGACCCCATGGCTCATTAGTTCAAGCCCCGCCTCGGGCTCTGTTCTAACAACTCAGAACGTGGAGCCTGCTTCAGATTCTCTGTCTCCCTCTGTCTCTGCCCCTCCACCACTCATGTTCTGTCTCTCTCTCTTTCCTTTAAGAATAAATGAACATTAAAACATTAAAAAAAAATGAAATATTCTCAAACAAGAGTCTACTGTTTAAGAGCTAAATGCTGGAAGCAAACTGCCTGGTTTGGAAACAAATGGGAAATCCTTGAATCCACTTCTCTGTGCACACGCATGATGTTCATCATTTTAACGGATGCTTTAAAGTACCTGGGATGCCTTCTCACAACTTCCGTAGATGAGTTGTGGGGTACCCAACCGGGGTCACATGGGATCTGGCAATCATTAAATATCGTTTCTTTAAGGAAGCAGGAGTGATGTGGGTGGGGTTAGAGGGGCTCCGGTCTCAAGAGGGAGAGGAGAGAAAGGGCAGCATAACATTGATGGGGTGGGGACCGACAAGTGGTCAGGCAGGTCTGTCTGTGTTCTAGGTCCAGCTTGCCCACTGACTCGCTGTGCTATCCTCATCAAGTCACTTGATCTTTTCCATCTCAGTTTTCTCATCTGTGAAATGGTGATAATAATAGCACTCACCTCGGAGGGTTGGTGTGAAGATAAAAGGAGATAATAAATGTATTGCATTTAGCACACTGCCTGGCTCGTTACTGTAACCCTTTAACACGTGTCACCTAACGAATACTCCCTTGCTGCTAAGCTTGGAGTATAAAGCTGGTAACTGGTCCCTACTTAGAGGTTTGGCCCTTAACAAAGGAAAAAACCTTATTGAGTAAATGCACAGGAGGCAATACTCTCTGAGACTAGCAGAATGCCATAGTCCTTGAATATGTAAAATTCGACTTTGTTACACAGAAATTTTTTGATGAATAACAGATGAAACTATAATAAATGATAATTAACAGTTACAAAATCTCTTTTATTAGGTTTGCCAGTAAACACCCAGTTAAATTTAAACTCTAGATAAGTAATGAATAATCTTTTAGCATAAGTATGTCCCAAATATTACATAGGAACTACTATGCTAAAAATGATGAATTTTTATCTGAAATTTAAATTTAACTGGAGGTCCTGCATTTTAATTTGCTAAATCTGGAAATCCTCACTTTTATATTCACTCTTTTCTCATCCGATGTTTGTTTTGTATATTCCTTCATAGAAGCTTTTTCTCATAATTGGTAATTTCCTAACTTTTTTTGCCTCACTAAAGTTAAATTGTGTACAAAATATTAACATAATTTAGAAGTTTATGAAATGAGAAAAAATTATGAGATGCAAATTTTTAAAAAAGAAGTAAATCCAAAGTTCATTTACATAATAATAATACCTTTCATACTTCGGATAAACTTGGCACTAATCTGATTATAGCAGTATACCATTTGGTAATGAACATAATAAGAAACACATAAGAATCTGGAGGAAATATGAATTGTTGCTGCACATGATAGTTTCTCTGCTAGTGTTATTCATATGTTTATTTAGGGGCATATTTGTAATAGAATTATTAACATTCTTATATGGTAAAATATTTAATATTATTTTTATTATTTGAATAGTATCTGAAATTCTGAACGTAAACAGATTTCAAGGCCAAAAAAAAAAAAAAAAAAAAAAAGGAAAGAAAACACAGTCATTACATTAAGAAATTTTAGGATTATTGTTACTTTGGAATCAGTGTATTATAAACTAATGTTTTTAAGTAGGAGATATGTATATAAAATATATATATAAACATATATATTGATTTTTATTTGTAAAATAAATCTTTATGATTTCACAGATCTAAAAAGAATTTAATGCTAATACAATTTATATCCATTGAAAATATAGATTAATGAGAAGTCCTATTTGTAGATGGTTAAATCTTAAGCTTACCTGAAACAAAAGCTTTAAAGCTATGAAAATTTGCTGAAAATAGTTAATCAATTAGATGTTTTTAAACTTTTACTTTTTTTTTTGGTAATCTATTCCACTTCTATTTTTGCCTTTTTCTCTATTTTAAAATCCAAACAGATCCTCTGAAATATTGATTGACACTTAAAAAACAATTTTTTTAGAAGAGTATGGCACCCAATTGCTCTATTGCCCTTTTAATTTCCTCTTACTGTTTCAGAACTTCTTTACTGCCCTTAGGTAACATAGTAATTAAATTAGGATAAAGCCAAATATATCTCATATAAAGAGAGAGTAAAATGCTTCTTTCACATGCCTGATAAATTGCTCTATTGCTTTTTTAACGTGTGAAATTATTTGAACTAAGGATGTTATTATTTTTGTGATAACATTTTGTGGATGTCGTGATTATAAAACAAAACTATGATAGAAGCACTTGGAATTTTATATATTCCGACATTAAACTCTGCAGGGAAAGACAAACAGCACCCAAAATAAATTTGGGCATTGTGTTTTTATAGCCTAATAATATCGTGTACTTTATTTTGTATCAGAAAACAGTTTAGTATTTTTTATATTTCCCACAATCATAATTCAACTCCTCATCAATCACCTTTAATCTCTATTGTTAATGGTTTCTGTAAAGGTCATGTTTTCATGTCATAGGTGAATGTTTATAGCAAACTAATAAAAATACAAAGGTTCAACATTAATGTAACTAAAAAGTGACAAAAAATCAGCTTTAATGTTAGAGTATCATTAAAAATCAGAAAGCTTATGGGGGGCCCGCGGGGCTCAATCAGTTAAGCATAAATTCTCTTCGACTCTTCGTTTTGGCTCAGGTCCTGATCTCCCCATCATGAGACTGAGCCCCGTGTTGTGCTCTGCCCTGAGCGTGAGGCCGGCTTGAGGTTCTCTGTCCCCCCACCCTCTCATTCTCTTTCTAAATAAATAAACATTGAAGAAAATAAAAACCAGGAAGTTTAAAGCAGCTGTAATTAACACAGCAAATGTAAGCGAACACTATTATAGCATGTTTGCTCTGAAGAATAGAACATATTTATGACCAAAGTAAGTTATGAAAAGAATCATACCATTACCGATGGCTAGCTAAAGGTTTAAATTTTTAGGATAATAACCCCCTTTTAATATAAGCGTGCAACCAGAGTTGCAATGAATTTCTTATTTCAGGATTGAATGCAAATTATTCATGGAGAGAGATGAGGAAGAGTATGGTTTAAAACTTCATTGATTTATGGAAGGATCTAGGTGCTTCCGAAATTAGGATTTCTGCCAAACCTTTTAAACTCACTTTCCTTTCCATCTTAGAAGGTGATTATTTCTTAAGAGCTGGCTCATTCTGATCTTACTGTGCTAGAACAGATACGAAGATAAGAAGAATCATTATTTCAGGAGGAAATATTTTTTTAAATATTTAAAAAAAATTTTTTTTTTCAACGTTTATTTATTTTTTTGGGGACAGAGAGAGACAGAGCATGAACAGGGGAGGGGCAGAGAGAGAGGGAGACACAGAATCGGAAACAGGCTCCAGGCTCCGAGCCATCAGCCCAGAGCCTGACGCGGGGCTCGATCTCAGGGACCACGAGATGGTGACCTGGCTGAAGTCGGACGCTTAACCGACTGCGCCACCCAGGCGCCCCATGGAGGGACTATTTTTGATGTGAGGAAAGAAACTGTCTTATGAGAAGACTGTGCCCCACGTTTTAATGTTTCCTCTTTGCATAGAATTAGCCGAATAAAAACGTGGTCTGCTTCGTTTGCTGCAGTATCAGCAGTGCCTGAAGACAGGGACTGGAGCAGACGAGCTGCCCCGTTCCTATTTGAGGAATGAATGAGAAATGCAGAACTGAACACATCAAACTGGAGGTGGGGAGAGTTTCGCTCCATTTCGGAAATCCTAGAACTGGCGGCCTCCCGTTGAGGAATTCCAAGGGTCTGGCTCTGGTTTTTGCTCCAAAGGGGATATTCCCCCCAAATGCCCTGGTGCTAACCCTTTACCTACCTGAATTCCTATCTGCTGCTGTAAGGTGATGAGTAATAAATAAGATATCCACGTGTGTAATCCTGTGCTGTTTATAAAGCACAAACTATACTGAAACTAGGATCTCATTCTCGAAAGTGAGACTTCTGTGTTCTTTTGCCTGCCCTAGTTTTGTAAATTGTCACCATCCATCGTTCTTTAAACTTAGAGAAACACTCCAGAAGTTTTGATTGACAAAAACTATAATCTTTGAGCCCAGAAAGAGTTCAGACAAGATATTAAATACCAATGTTAGGCTCTCTATATCCCAGAATCTCACAGTCCAGGGGGGATAACGGACATATCTAGAAAAGGCCAACATATTGATGAAGTAGGTGCTAGTGTTTTCAGAATGCTAAGGGGGCAGTAATTATGCTTAGAAATGTCACCAAGGCAACGCAGAGGGTATGGTGGGTGAACAAACCGTTGACAGAGTAGTAAATTTGCCAAAGTAGACTGCAGGGTTTTGGGGGAAGAGAGTAAAAAGAAGCCTTACAGGCAAGAGTAATGGCGTATGCCAAAGCATGGAAGCTTGAAATCATAGGGTTTATTTGGGAAATTGCAAATTTGCTGACATAGCTGGAATACAGATTGCATGAAAGAGAGTGGTAGGCAAGAACATTGAAATTGGCATTAAAAGGGCCTTTCATGTCAAGCAAAGGAGGAAGTGATAGGAAACCTGCATGAATTTGGGGCAGGAAAGTGACATAATGATATTCGCAATTTAGACTGAAACTGGTGATTTTGTGAAAATAGCAAGGCAGTGGGAGATTCTGATTGCAAGGCTTGAAGGTTTTATTTTATTTTATTTTATTTTATTTTATATTTGAAGAAATCTGGTAAATCTTGTCTAAATTCACAGTGATAAAAAATAATGCTAATAGTAATAACAAATACAATTCAAGTGCCAGATAGTGCTTTAGCCTTTTTTTTTTAATTGAGATATAATGGACACACAACATTATGTAAGTTTAAGCTTCAGCCTTTTAATACTACGTATAATTTCACGAATTCCTACATCAACCCTGTGATTCATAATTATTATCATCCCCATTTTACAGATGAGCAAACTTAGATCTGGAGACATTAATGAACTTGCCCTAGGTCACATGGCTACTAAAGGCATCAGTCTAAGCAGTATGATTCCAGTGCCTGAACTCTTGACCTGTGGGCTATAACCAGTTCCTTACTCGACTGTTGTAACCCAACAGGCCATATACCTCTTCTGCCCGTGGATGCACGTGGGCCCCTTCATGCTGATCTCCCCAAATTTATTATTGTTTCCCTGCCTGCTGCACAAAGACCTTAAGCTCTTCCTCTAAATTGCACTTGATTATTTCTGGTCATCTCCAGAGACTTTTCATGGAAATCTAGAACTATCTGCTCTGGAAGCCCATCCATAAGTCACATATAGGACCAAAGCTGTCTGTATCCTCGTTTAGGCTCTTGCTGGAATTGTCCCCATATTGTTACATACCAACTCTCCGGGGAACTTGCCAACCTTTGAATGGTGATTCTGGCCTGTCTGTTAAAATTACCATGTTTTATATGTTTAGTTGTATTAAGATATAGTTATGAGTGCATAGATTTAAGAAATAGAATTGAAATAATTCTCTGGCTCCATTGCTTCTTTGGCTTTCTTATCTTCTTGCCATGTTGGGAAGAAGAGGGAAAAAAGGGAGGGGGTATGTCCCAGTCAGAATCATAAAAGGAGGAATTAGGAAGAGATGAAGAACATTTTTCACTAACTTGGAAATTCAAATCTTAAAAAAGGAACTTAGAAGAAGTTACCCTTTGTTTTGTCTCAGACTCAACAGCAGAAATAAATTCCAAATTACTGTCATACTTCAGATCTCAAGCAAAACATTATTTCATCAGAAAAGCCCTTACAGATTCCCCACATAAGGTCGCCTCTGATTTCTCCTTTCTAGAACCCATTTGCCTAAAAATAAATAACTAATTGCCTATACTTTGGTTGAATGCTTATCTCTTCCGATCAAATGGTAGCTTTTTAAGGGCAAGAATGTCTTTTTGTTGTTGTTGTTGTTGTTGTTTTTCTGACAAAACTGTTTCATCAGACCTGAGTATAGTGACTTCCTCTGGTAGACTCTCAGTAAATATTTATTGCACGTGAGGAAGAATGAATGATCAAACACGCTGAGGGGGGCAGTATCAGGCCCTCACACATTGTAGGTGCTTGATGAGTAGGGATGAGTAGGAACGATGGTGATTTTTGGCACAACATTTCAGAAGAGGAGTATTACACTTTGAAACATATGGGGTGCATAAAGGTGTGATTATGTGTCGCAATAGAATGTCCCGTGACCCATTAGGCATTTCTTGCCATGTTATCTAACCTGAAATGAGGGCTAAATCAGTGTTTCAGTGTTTTCTAAGTTCCTTGGATCAATAGCAGTAGCAGAGAAGAGGATTTCTTGCAGTTGGAGAGAAGCCTCTATTTATGTGCTTTTTTGCTTAATTGTTTCTAAAAGACAATTTCAGCAAGTTCTGTACCAATTGCTTGCTTGTGAGTGATTTGTAGAAAGAAGGCTTGCACCTTATCCTTAGTGATAACTCCAAATAGCTTTCTAATACCCAGACTCTCACAGTTCTTAAAGAGCACAGTCCAGACTTCACAGCTGCACAATTTGAAGATCCTTTAAATAACTGCATACGGTTTAAATATTATTTCTGGCATATTTGATGACTTCTCTCTCTGCTCTGAATCACCAATAGCCTCATTTGGCAGAACTGCAGGTTTTGAAAACAGAACACTTAAAAATCCCTAGGAACTATAAATTCCATCTAAGAGAATTAGACATTCGATGCTCTTTTCGTAGTGGAGATCAAACCTTTTTATATTGAGTAAACACACATTCTAGAAAACAGTCTTGAGACTTACTTGGTGTCTAGGCGAGGGAGTATCTAATTTTTTCTTTAACATTTATTCCTTTTTGAGAGACAGACAGAACAGAGCGTGAGTGGGGGAGGGGCAGAGAGGGACAGAGTCCAAAGTAGGCTTCAGGCTCTGAGTTGTCAGGCTCTGAGTTGAGCCTGATGTGGGGCTCAAACTCACTGGCATGCAAGATCATGACCTGAGCCAAAGTTGGACTCCCAACCGACTGAGCCATCCAGGCTCCAGAGTATCTAAAGATGAATAGGAATGGTTTCTAACCTCAAGGTTGGTACAATCTGTATATTTCAAACGGAAATGTAAAAGTACCTTCTGCCATATTGATACTCTTACGTTCCTTGGTTACGTTAGGTAGTCCTGGTACAACTTCCGATATTTAAGAAACCAGGAAACACTCAGCACACTTGGCAGGAGACCTAAAATAATATTATGGACACTTGTAGTAGAACCCCAAGAACGAATTTGTCTAAGGTTTCCTGAAAGGTCACAAGGAAATGTAGAAGAACAAATGACATCTTTGCTAGCATATCATCATTACAATTCATTGCTCATGAAAAGTGTTTCTTGCAATTTATCATGCTTCAGTCATACACACGCTCACGCACACACACGTATACACGCACATTGTTACTTCAGACATCGACAAGGATGATGCAGTGCCTTTTAATTTCATGGAGTATTAGTCCTTCCGCAAGGAGTGGGTAGGATCCCACAGAAAGGAAGTGAAACTAAAATCAATCCATTTGGCTGCTTGCTTATCCGTAGTCTAATGAATGCTTCCACCTCTAACCCAATTTCATCAGTGTTCTTTTCCATCTGAGGAAGGAGCCATGGAGATCATAATTTAACTTTGACTCCACTTGGGTCAAAACTGTATATTTCTCTCATGCTTCCCTGCTCCTCTGAAAGACACAGCAGAAAATGAAGGACTGCTGTTTGAAGAACAGAACCATTGGCCTGGTAAAAGTTATGGTGCAAGTAGTTAGTTACTGAGAAGGCAATGTTGCTGACGAGCACACTAATACTGGAAACAGTAGCTCTGGAGTCAGAGCTACCTACCTCTTGCTCTGTTGTGTTGGATCAAGACAGAGCACGACGTTGACTTTGTTGGTAAAAGAAGTTGCCTTCGCCTCTGCTGGGACTGTTCCAAGAGCAGAGATAGAATGAAACACCAAAAGGAAGTGACAGTGATGGCTACAGCCTCAGCTGGCACAACTTCAAAACGTCTCTGAGGAGAGTGTTCCAAAGAGATACCGCAGTGTAGCTCCAGTGAATGCTGTACAAATAGATTTAGTGCTGCTCTACAGGAGGTAAGATAAGTCAGAGGGGTCAAAAATGAACAAAAACAGCAACACCAACAACAAAACCCTCTTGTAAATAAGCTATTGAATGACACAGCTCAACGACGGAACAGTAAGCCAGTGAGATCTTCCAAATATGAAAAACCATCTAGAAGGGATCACAGAAGCCGACAGATGGCTGGTTAGCCTTCCCTGGACACATATCTGATGAGTGAGAACTCCCTTCATTGTGAGGCAGCCCATTTGATTCCTGAACTATTTTTAATTTACCAATTAAAATAATAATAATAATTACCAATTAAAATGGACCAATTACCAATTAAAATAATTTTTCTTTGAATGAAGGAAATTTCCCTTTCTGTGTCTTTTTCTGGGCCCTTATTTTGTTCTTTGCGGTGCCAGGCACTCTGGCCTCCATGCACCAGCCCTTCATGTTTTAAAAAGTGCCATCATGTCTCCCTTCAGTCTTCTCTTTATCAAGGTCAATATTCTTTGTTTGTTTTATTTTTCCCTACATTACATAGTGCTCAGACGCCTCTCTGTTGACATCTCTCTGAAAAGGTGGCTTTCAGAAAGTGAATAGATGTGACATTACAATGTATGATAACCTCTCCTGAATGGGACAACTATGGTTTTATTATGCTGGCCTAAGCTTTCACTACTAGAAAAAACCCTATTGTCAGATTTTTGGAAAAAGTGGAGCTCAAAGCCACATAATCTCTATAGTCTTTGTTCACATAAGCTGTCTCTAAAATAAAAGTATAGCAGAATATGCTTGGAAAGTGATATTTTTGAACTAAATTGAGGCTCTTACATTTATCTCTGTTAAATTTCACTTTTCTCATTTCCGTTGGAGAGATGTTGAATCTCGATTGTTAAAGAAATGAAGCAAAAAAGCCTACCACTTACTTTCTTCTACATGTTAGATGCTGTGCTTTAAGGACCAAAAACCTAATGTAAGGCTGACGAGCAAACAAAAAAGGTACAATAATACATGTGACAAGTAGGAAGACATTTGTGGGTTCTGGTCACCCAGTTAAAAGAGTCTGTGAAATTTCAAAAATGGGTTAATAATGATACTTGAATTGAGTCTTAAAGTCTGACTAGGAGGTTTCAGGAGAATAAGGCTATTATTAAGCACATGCTCCGATATTGTGAATGTACATATGTGAAAGAGAAAGGTCAAGGAAAAGAACACTTAAAAGTGTTCATTGGAGCTAACAAGTTCATTGTTAACTTTAAAAGCAATTTCAGTGGAGCAGTGGCTGCAGAAGTCAGATTGCGATGTCGAGATTTGAACAGCAAGGACCAGACCCAGCTCTTTGAAAAAGCTTGGTTATGAAGTAGCTTGCACATGAGAGTGAAGGTCATGGTTTAAGGTGGGAGAAACCTCAGTGTGTTCATTTGTGATGAAAAGGAGCCAGTGTGGAAGGTGGAACATACAGTAATCAGAATATACATCTGATGGAGCGAGTATCAATTAGCTTCTATTGCATAACAACTCACTCAAAACTTTATGGCTTAAATCAAGACATGTTTATTATTTATCACCAATCTGTTTGTTGGCTGGGAAATGCTTTTGGCCTGGGCTGGCTAAAATAATCTCTGAGGTCAGCTGGTGGCTTGCTTGGGCTGAATCGTTTAGGATGGTCTCTTAGGTCTGGCATTTGGCTCAGCATCATCTGGGGCAATGACCAGTCCCTGTGTCTTTCATCAGCCTGTAGGCAAGCCTGGGATTATTCACATAGTGGTCCTAGGCTTCCCAAGAGCAACAAGAAAAGGCAAACTTCAATGCACAAGCTTTTTCCAAAGCTCAGTTTACATCGTCTTTACTACCATGCCTTTGGCTACAGCATGTCACGTGGCCAAGCCTGGTATCATTGTGAAAGGGTGCCGATATGGGAAATCTGAACTACTGGAGACCATTGATGTGGCTATTTACCACAGCAGAGATGTGATGTAAGTCTCATGAGAGGGCGGGCCTGGACAAGAGGAACAGCATTAATGTAAGGATGACTCTGGAGGTAGTTAACTCTGTAGTTAGCAGACCATTACCTGTATTTCTCATGGCTTCCTTTTCCTCTGTAAAGTGGGGCTATGTTTTGGATATAAAGGGTGTAAAGAGTTGAAAGGGGATTTAAGGAGAGTCATGAAATTTGAAAATATTTGACAATAGAAAGAGGAGAGGGAGCTGACCAGACACATGTAAAAGATGATTGCTATTAAGTATTCAACGTCCTTTTTAAGATTTAAAACCACCAAGTTATAATGATGTTTATCAATAGGTTGTTCTGATTTTGTTCCAACTGTGCTCAATAACTTGATTATAGAAATGGACCACGTATAAGGCTGAAAGGAGCCAAGGTTAGAATTTTATACAGGGGGGTGTTGTTGAGGTGGAGAATTATAGAGTCCGGGGATGATATTGAATAAAACCAAGACAGGAGGACATAAATTAAACATGAAGTTAAGTTTTTGGGAGCCTAAAAAATTCAACATGCAAGTTGTAGGACAAAAGGACTTGGAAAAAGGAGGTCTGTGGTCACATAGACTCCTGGCTATTAGTCATATGGACGAAAATGGGCTATTGGTGTTCGTGCTCTCGGAGAGGAAGGAGCTCTGGATTGGTCACAGAGTGGGCTTTACTGAAGTAGGATACATGTGGGTAAGGACATTAATGATGAATGTAATGAAACGAGAAGGGTTATAATGTATATAACATCCATGTAGATGTTGGTGTTTCTCAGGAATAAGACGATGACTAAGAACCGCTAGTTACAGAACATGCCTTCCTTTTCTAAGGAATGTTTCTCAGACTATCCTCCCTTTAGTAGAGAAGATGGAGGCTAAATCGGCCTTGGGTAAATCTTTTGTCTCTCTGTTTTCTTTTGCAAAGAGTTGCCATTTCACTTCCTTTTGGGAGGTTTCCCTTTTATCATTAAAAAAAAACCAACCTATTGATGACTGAAATTCCTTCTAAGCCTCGGTGCATTCAGGTTTAAGACCTTGTTACACTATTCCAACAGATGTAAACTCCTACTTTCCCCCATTCATCTTTGCTTTAGTGCTCTTAGTTCTAGCTTTTACATATGTCCTTTTGAAATCTGAGCTCATCTGAGCACTCCCTTGTAACTTGATTGATTTCTTTAAATGTCTTTTCATTTTCTTCCCCACTTGCACCATTCTTGGGGCCACATTCCCTTCCAGAATCTTTGTTCCTGAGCTCTTACCTACTTTTTATCTGAACTCACCTCCTTCATGAGGGTTCTGCCCTCATGACCTAATCATCTCCCCAAAGCTCAGCCTCCTAATACTAGCATCCTTGGGCATTAGGTTTTCAAAATACGAATTTGGGGAGGACACAAACATTAGGACCATAGCCAAAGCCTCATTCAGCTGCAATTCCATCAATTATATCTATCAGGGAAGAACAGATTTTAGGCGACAGGATACATTATTAATCCTACAATTTTCAAACATGTGTCCCATTTCTAAACCATATCATCTGTAGTGCACTGTGAACATGCATTTTAAATTTATGAATTGTTTTACAAACAGCACAATTATATTTTGGCATTGTAGATGTGCATGTCAAAAGTGGAAATTTGTGCTCTTGGATGTTTATAATATGCCTTAATTTTTATAACTTTGCTTAGGATTTATTTATTTTTGTAAGCTGGAGAATCTAAAAGAGGCCATGGCTTAGATGTCTCTCAAATTCTGAGAGATCTTCGTACTATGAAGATCAAAGCAATGACTACAAATGCTCCCTCATCTATGAAGCACCTCACAAATGAAGGGTTCTGACCATTTGTCATGTGCTCCTGGTGTGTGAAAGGTTCAGATTTTATACAAATACCTCAAGCACTTTGCTCAGGGGTGTGCCATGGTGGGTCTCTAGGGGGTCAGAAGGATGCTGCTGAGGGCTTCCATGAGGGAGGAAATATTGCCACAAAAGACCGCTTAGCCTACATCATAACTTCCCTTCAAATACAAGCCTATTTGTCAGGCCCTAAAATTTTTAAATAAGATAACAGAAGATAATAATTTGATTCAGAACTTATCCATTCTAGGACTTTCAGATCTGAACTGTCAATTTAGAAAGGATGAACCAGGGACAAACAATTGCAGAAAATATATTAAGGATGAAAAAGCATAGGGTTCCAAAGCAGAGTACAGTGGTTAAGGGCTCAGGCAGAGTGTGCACCTGCATCTCGACTCCACTCCTTCTTTCTGTGTGTCCTTAGTCAGTGAAGCTGCCACTCATCTGTAATGTGAAGAGGATGACAGTGTTTTGTTCATGGTCTCAGTTTGAGGATTCAATGAAAGCAAGCATGTGAAATAGCGCATGTTGCCTCATGCATATTAAGTGTTTAGTAAATGTAAACTATGGTTCACTCTCTAAAAGGAAGCACAGTTAACCATGCCAAGAGCCACACCTCTGACTACGCCATTACATGGTAGAGAAGTAGAAACATGTATCTGTTTAAACATGTTAGTATGTACCTGTGGATACTCCACTCAGCTGATTGTTGATTCTGCTGATGCCCATTTAAAGACCAATATTAATGCCAACTGACAGAGTTTTCCATGCCTACCATGGCTTTTCCCAATATTCCAAGCCCTGATTTTCTTGACAGCCTCTCACTCTAGAATCTAGATGTGGATCTTGGTCAAAGTGATATTTAATTGAATATTAAAAACAACCAGAAGCAATAAAGATAATTTGAACATCATTTAAATTTTAATAATTTAATATTATTTATAATAATTTTAATATTAGTTTAGAAGGGTTTTGTGACCTAAGTAGGCTTTAAAATGAGGCTTGAAAAACTGGTAGAGTTTGGATAGGTAGGTTCTAGAGACAGAGAGCATAGCTTGTAAATTTGATAAGTGCAGGTACAGAAATGGGTAAACCAGAGCATGATGGGTTAACAGCAGGCTTGTATGAGAGAGAGAAGTAGGGAGTACTGTTGGATCTTCAACGTGGGGCACAGGTGAAATATATGATAGGCACAGAATGGATTCTTCTGGAGAGATGATGATGATAAGGAAATTTTGAAATTTATTATGATGCATGAGAACAAAAAGGCGAATACACTTTCTTGAGATTAGTTATGTGAAGCAAACAGTCTTTTTTAAAAAATTTTTTAACGTATTTTTGAGAGAGAAAGACAGTGTGAGCAGGGGAGGGGCAGAGAGAGAGAGAGAGAGAGAGAGAGAGAGAGAGAACCTGAAGTAGGCTCCAGGCTCTGAGCGGTCAGCACAGAGCCTGATGTGGGGCTCTAATTCGTGAACTCTGAGATCAGGACCTGACCAAAGTTAGATGTTTAACTGACTGAGCCACCCAGGCACCCTTGAAGCAAATAGTCATTAGACCTCTTTAAACTTCATGCATCTTGTGAGATACATACGAAGAAGAGAAAGCTAGGGATTAATCTAAATCTGAAGGAAAAGGTATGCTGGATTTCTCTTGTAGTTATTGCTTTTCTTGCTTAGGAATTGATTTTCTCTAAATAAAGTGTGCTTAAAAAATATCTCGGGTAAGTGGAGTTTTCATGGAATCATATATATTCCTGACTATGTCAGGCTAGATGAAGTATTTACACAGCCATGCATTCTTGAGATTTTTTGGTAGTACTTGTTCAGTATGAGGTTGAGACATATCTACTTACATAAATTAATGTTCCTATTTATAGTGATTCACTTGGTGGGAACAACAAATTCATTTTCAAGTGTAGGGTGACCTTCATAACCTTTCCACTAAAAAGTAAATAGTAGTGCATCATCATGCTTTTTAGGCTAACGAGTACTGAGAAGCAGGGGAGATTTCCTCTTCTTGTTTTTCACTATGACACCCACTGATCTACACCTGGCACTCTGTAATACGCATGTGTTGTAGATTACAACTGATGAAAGGTCCTGTGCTGTCGGCCCAGCCCATGCTTTGCTATGTCAACCTGTTGGCAAATTATAGCTGTGAATCCTGCCAAATGAGTCAGTTGAGATGGAAACATCAATTTGAGATGATGTGTGCTTTCTGTTGTAAGAATACAATTTAGGGACATGACATGATTGTCATACATTTACGTTTTAAATTTAAGAGTCACTGTAGAGGAGGCACAGAAAGAGAAGGATGGGAGAGACATTTATCATTTCATCAAAATGTCAAATATTTTTATTTTATTCAAAAGAGAATAACTGCTACTTGGTTTGAAACAAAAGCTAAAGAAAACACTGAAGTCTTCTAAAAGGGCCAAGTTATGTCTTCTTTATGTGTGTAGAAATGTGTGTGTGTGTGTGTGTGTGTGTGTGTGTGTGTGTTCTCTGATTCTACCCCTCTCACTCCCAAATAAAACAAATCATCTCTGATCTGAAACTGGGGATGAATAGTAAAATGACTTACAAAAAAAAAGAGTCGCTGCAAATACATCAGGAAACAAAGAGAGAAAAAGTAAATAGGAAGATGATTTGGCAGGATATGCATTCATTTAATCTTTCATTCAATAATCATTTATGGAGTGAGCACTATGCCACATGCTGGTAAATCAAAGATAAAAGATAAGCCTTGACTTTGAGGATTTCTTAGCCTCATAGAGGAGAAAGGTAAGATTAACCTACAGTAACAACATATAAAATTATCCAAAACTTTCTAGTGAATATAAAGAAAATTACTTGTTTTTGTTGCATAGATTATATGCCTAATGTCAAATAGCTTAGAATTTTGTGTTCTTTTTATTGTTTGATCTTATATTGAGAGGTGTAGGAAAACATCATAGTTTTAATTAATGCATTAATGAGCAGCAAAGGCAAAGTAATTATGTGAATGCATGTATCATTTAAAATTTTTAAATCAGACCTGATTTGTGAAACTATTAACTTCTATGATTGTTTAGTGTCACAGATATCCCTATTAGGATAGAAAATAGGACATTTTTCTGATCTTGGAAATTAAGGATGAGGATGGTGTTTTGCTTAGTGTTGAATCCTAGTACTTATCTCAGAGTCTGGCACATGTTTATATCCCTAATCAGTTATGTGGTGAACTCTCTTGTTTTCCCACTCTCTTCTTGTCTCCAAAAGCACGCTGGATTTTGTTGAGGCCACATCGCACCACAGTTCACTCAGAGAAGGTGTGCCAGCCCTGTGAGGTAGATCATGGTTGGTCACAAGAAGCCCATTCCCTTTTGGTAGTGGCTGGTCTCATGGTGGTCATGCTGTCTCCTTTAGGATGATGAGATGTAAGGACAAGTATGCTCAATGCTTTCCAGAAAAAAAAATTTCCTATCCCAATCGGAAGAGATCCAGAATCCCTTCTTCTCTCCTTGAACCTGTTGTGTGTGTCCCTATTGTAGAAGCTGTGGAAGCCATGTTGTGACCAAGAGGAGAGAGCCAGGAGGATTTCAGAGAAAATGATCCAAAGCTCTCACACTGTTGTGCTTCTTGTTATTAGGGTGACGGACCCTTTTATATTGGTTACTTTTTAAAAATCTTATGAAAGAAAATATTTAAATTTAAATTTATTCTAAATTTGATATACTTGGAGGATTAATTATAATTTCAATAAGTTATCATGAAAGTCTTTTCCTTATTTGACAGTTAAAACATGTACCACAATCCCAAAAGTGCATTCTAAGCCTCTGGTTTCTGGGTTAAATACACTAATTAAACTATCTTATTTTATTTGTTTTGTTTTGTTTTTAACATTTTTTATTTTTGGGACAGAGAGAGACAGAGCATGAACGGGGGAGGGGCAGAGAGAGAGGGAGACACAGAATTGGAAACAGGCTCCAGACTCCGAGCCATCAGCACAGAGCCTGACGTGGGGCTCGAACTCACAGACAGCGAGATCGTGACCTGGCTGAAGTCGGAGGCTTAACCGACTGCGCCACCCAGGCGCCCCTAATTAAACTATCTTATTAGTAAACTTGGAAAAATAATATTCTACAGTAAAGTTTTGTGAAGGTGGTATTTTCCACCTCTCCATACCAGAACCCTCAGCTTGGTGCCCTTCTCTGTGGTTCCAACCATGTCCTCTGAGCACTGTGGAGGAAGATAGCTTCACTCTAGACTCCAGCTTCCTGGCGGTCTTGTTCCTTCCCTTCTAATTCTCTCACTCTCCACAATAGTCCATCAATCCTTCTCAGACTACCCTCATGTCTCCTAGCCCCCCCCCCCCCCCCACCATCTCTGCGATCCCTCTCTACAAGGGTTACTTCAATTGTGATGGGAATGCATAAGCTTTGACTTTCCTACTGCCCCAACTGTGTTAATCTCTGGATCCACCCTCGCTTTTCAGTCCCAGTCAGTCCTGAATAAGGCCAATTCTGTGCTTTGTGTGTTGCCTTAACTACCCCCCCCCATTGTATCCCAAATACATATATGTTCAAACACTGCATCTTATGGCTTTTCCCTAATGCCTTCCAAATATCTCCACTTTTCTCCGTCTTTATGTCATCACTGGGGACAAGCTGTCAATATCACTCACCTGGATTTTAGCATTAGTCTCCTAATTTATCTTCATTTCATGGGTTTTTCTTCCTCCGATCCATTTTTCATGCTTCACACAGTGCTGCTTTCTCAAAAAGTCATATCGAGTGCCATTCTCTTGCTTTAAGCTCTTCAGTAACCACTCATGGGCTGTAGGAAAAGTCCAACATTTTCCAGAGGTTCATGGGTGGCTCAGTTGGTTAAACCCTCAACTCTTTATTGGCTCAGGTCATGATCTCATGGGTCATGAATTTGACCCTTGCATCAGGCCCTGCACTGACAGCACAGAGCCTGCTTGGGATTCTCTCACTCTCTCTCTCTCTCTCTCTCTCTCTGTCCCTACCCTGCTCTCGCTCTCTCTCAAAATAAATAAATAAACTCAAAAAAAGGAGAAAAGTCCAACATTTTCCATAAGACATCTGTACATTTCCATTAGTATTTGGCTTGTTTCCTGCCAACAACTACCCCTTCACTCTCCACCCAAACACATGCACACGCACATGCATACACATACACACACACACACACACACACACACACACACACACACTTTCCTTTTTCATTGTGCTCAAGCTACACACAACTTCTTGGGGTTTAACACAAATGTTATGGTGTTTTTCTGGTGTACAAGTCCATGCAATTACTATTCTGATTGCTTAGAAAGTCTCTATTTTCTTTTTGGCCTTTAACTGCTAAATTCTAAGCTTCCTTTAAGTTGTTCTTATCCTTAGCATGTACTACACTATGACACAAAATGGAAATGCCAACACTATTTGTTCTTTGGAAATGTTTTCCTTTTGATAGATACTTCATAAATATCTGAGTATCATGCAAAGATGGTAAACATTACCAGCTAAGCTGGATGCGTAATAATTGTCACAGGAGTACAGAGGAAGATGTGATACTCAGGGATTATGGGCTGTCTAGAATCCTGCTTTCTTTTCCGATTCTCCACCAGAACCAATGCTGGAAGATAGTAGATGATCACTAAACTTTGGATGTACCATCACTGAAGGGGAGTATCTGGAGCTTGAAGGAAGGGATATATTTCTATAATCAGAAAATAGACAAAGTTAAATCCAACCTGTAGAATGGAGTCAGTGAAGTGTTATAGTTAAGAACAATGATATGGTATAGGTATAGTTATAGTTAGGAATGTTGTTATTGGTTTTGCTTGAGACATGAAGCTCAGTATAGATATTGATGTCTATAATACTAGATCAAAGAATTTGGGCAATATTCTATAGATCAGTGGTCACTAACAGTTTCACTCCATGGCGCATGTAGAATATGAAAATATTGGAAAGGCATATTGGGGTAAAAGAAGATAAGAAATCACTTGAAAGGGTGGTGGGAGTGAGGGTTGAGTGGTGGAGGAGCCCTCTGGCTGCCTCAGTCTCTGGCTCTTTGAGGCCCACATGTCCTGGTCCAGGCTCGATGTCCTGATGGCTCAGGGCATTGCTACACTAGCACACCTGTAATCCATTCGTAGCCCATATGAGCTGAAGAACGCTGCCACTGACAACAGAAAACTATCAAAGTTTGCAATGTGGTATTTAAGGGAGATTAATCTGACAATAGTGCGTATGTGGGGAGAGTGTTTGGTGCAGGAAGATGAGTGATTACCAAAGTTCAGGTGTGAAGTAATGCATACATGAAGTGGCATGACACAGTAACAACAAAAAGGGGAGTCAAGAGACACAAAATTTGATGGGAGATGGGGGAGGAATGATATCCTAGTATTGAGGCCAGATGACTAGGAAAACGATGGTCCTGTCTACTCACAGGACAAGAAAGAGAAAATCCATGGGGAGAACTCATTTCTGAAGAAGGACCATGTACTAGGCTATACATATTAAATTTAAGGGGACAGGGGTAAGCAGCCAAGTGGAAATGGAAGTCAGTGGAGGGGGGAGGATTAGAGACAGCAGTTATTTAAAAAAAAATTCTTATAATATTTTCTAGACTTTATTTATTTTGAGAGGGAGAGAGAGAGAGAGAGAGAGAGAGAGAGAGAGAAGGGCAGAGAGAGCAGGAGTGAGAGAGAATATCAAGCAGGCTCTGCACTCTCAGCATGGAGTCCTATGTGAGGCTCAAACTCATGAACCATGAGATCATGACCTGAACCAAAATCAAAAGTCAGATGCTTAACTGACTGAGCCACCTAGGCACCCTGAGATAGCAGTTTAAGAGTTATTTATGAGAGGTAATAGTTAAAATCATCAGAGTAGATGAAGGTTCTGAATAAGAATATCTAAGAGAAAAAAGGATTAAGCTTTAGGGCTACCATTTTCAAAGTATGGTCCCCTGACCACCATCAGCATCACCTGAGAACTTGTTTAGAAGTGTGAATTATGAGGCCCACCTCAGCCCTGCCGAATCAGGACCTCTGGGGGTGGAGCCCCAACAATCTGTGTTTTTATTAGCCTCCCCCAGTATTCGGATGCACAGTGGGCTAAGAACCAGTGCTTCAGGGTTATGTTCATGTTCTAGAGGCAGGTCAGGTAGATAGGGTCAAAAGCAGACGAACAAAGATCAGCCAAGGGGTGGAAGGCAAATAATAAATAATGAATAATGAAATCACAGATGAGTGAATTTCAAGAAGGTAAGGGACAATAAAGAATGTTCAACTAGCCCAAAGTCAAAAGAATGATTGGTGGTTGGGATTATGGGAAGAAGCAGGGTCATTAGCTTGTTATATGTGAGCACTCAATTTTATGGAGATTAAACAGTGAGTGGTGAGTGAAAAGCCAGCTGTATTGTTATAAATCGTTGTTTATAGTAATAAGGATAGTAAATAGGGCAATAGCACAAAAACAAAACATTTGGAGAATGTTTTCTCCTGAGATATAGGAGATACATCGGCACTTTTGTTAGCAGAAGGGAAGGTGACCAGACAGATGGGGAAGGGGAGGGGATGGGAACCACTGTAAGCAAATTCCTGCTTTATTCACTCTTTCTCCAATCTATATTTGTAAATATCTGTATTTATGTACCTTTATGTTTGTAACATGTTTGTTATTTGCCCATATTCATGATGTTGAGTGATTAGCATGCAAAGATTGAATTATCCAGGACAAGAATCACATAGAAGACAGAACAGCTAAAGGAAATAGCCTTCTATGATTAGTTGATGGATCTGCCTAGAGAAAATGAAAGTGTCCTTCAGGATTGATACTAACCCAGCTGAGTTACATAAATCCTAGAAAACATCCTAAGTTTTATTTTTGCTCATGGGTAAGGTGGTTCAGGAGGGATTTAAACAAACTCATTGCCATAATAGTCTGGTCTGTGAAACTTTTCCTTCCTTCCTCCTCCTATATTTCCATAGAAGCATCCCAATCTGTATTTACTGTATATAGTTTCTCGTACTCTAAACTTGAGCATTATATTTCTTTCAAATGCTTTTTGAGTTTTGTTTAAAATGAAACATCGTGGGGTGGGGTGAGCGGGTGGTTCAGTGGTTAAGCATTTGACTCTTTCGTCATGATCTTACGGTTTGTGAGACTGAGCCCCACATTGGGCCCTTGCACTAACAGTGTGGAGTCTGCTTGGGATTCTCTTTCTCCCTCTCTCTCTCTCTCTGCCCCTCCTCTGCTCATGCTCATTCTCTCTCTCTCTTTCTTTCTCAAAATAGATAAATAAGCTTAAAAAATAAAATGAAATATCATGGTAGAGAAGGTAATATTCTATTCATGCATCTATCCTTCTTTCCTTATACTAATAGTGTTATTATGTTTATATACTCTTTTATTCTTTTAGTAATTTAAATTAGCTCTCTGATGTGTGATCCTTGAGTTATCCATATTTATATGCCAACTCTCTCACCAGAAAAATGGGTGTATATTATGAATCCACTTCAAAGCATTTCAGGGATAAGAGTAAAAATAACATTTTAAAAATATAATGACAGTTATAACTCAAGTATGTAATTTCCCAAATAATCAGTACATAAAAATAACACCTTTTATTTATATTTAAATTGGTGATGTTGTGATTAAATGAAGCAATGTGCCCTATTTAATTCTAATTAGAATTTAACTCCCTATATTAAAACATCAACAGTTCTCCCGCTATCATTCATAGCATAGCTTATTTACAGAGGTCTACGGAGTCAAATTATCTTTCCCCCAAATTAACATATATATTACATATAACATTTATACATGTGTTTATGTAATATATATATAACATAATATATTATAAATATAACACGCACATGTATAACATACACACATATATAAAATAAAAGCATGTTTGAGGGAACATGCTTTTATATGACAGAAGTCATTCTGGCTTCCAAAAACAGCATTATAACACACACGCACGCACACACACACACACACACACACACACACACAATATTTGAGTTAGTCTGAGTTAACAGAGGAACAAATTCTGCAGTTCACAACTATTTATAAGAATGGCAGTGAAGGTTGGAACACATTGAGGAAATTGGCAGAATTTTGTACTCTCAAAAAGTCATTAAATGCTCTGGTCAGGGAAGTATGAGTGATTCTTGGAATTTACTCCTTCGAATCTTCAATTGTAAATTAGATCAGTAGACAGGATTAAATACTGGTAATATTTCCCTACTGATGGAAAATGAGACCAAGAGACACAGCTATTTTTACTTGTTTAATAAGAAAGAAGGTGAGAGAGAGAGAGAGAATATGTGTGTGTGTGTGTGTGTATGTGTGTGTGTGTGTGTGTGTGTGTGTGTGTGCACTAATGCCTACATCTGTGATTTGGGAAGAAGAATGAAAACAAGGGCTTATGGGTAAATTGACCTGCAGTGATTATTCTGATGGATACCTGGTAGACCTTGTGATTCCTGTTTGATTAACTATATGACATCATAACATGTAAGAACGTTGAATGGTTTATACTTTGGCCTATCTGAATTTGGATCTTTTTTTTAATGTGGGGTTTTTCTATGCATTCTTGTAAAAACACAGTTTACTCTGAAATTCATAGATAAAGATGTTACTCTTCTGTATAGATTCATATTTTTTCTTCTTTAAATGCATCTTAGTGACCCTTGCTTTCAAACTTTTTATTTTATGCATGATGACATTGCAGTATACAATATTTGTAGCCCTGTTTACATGCCCTGTCTTTTTTTCTTATTCTCACTATTCACAGCCTCATC
The DNA here is from genome assembly GCF_022837055.1 of Prionailurus viverrinus. Lineage (NCBI taxonomy): Eukaryota > Metazoa > Chordata > Mammalia > Carnivora > Felidae > Prionailurus > Prionailurus viverrinus. The sequence goes on along the minus strand of NC_062564.1, from coordinate 112,897,402 downwards.
ATAATAGCTCATGCCAATCTCTTTGTAGATTTGAACCTGAACCCACCTTAATGATATATTGTTATCAGTTCATGTTTTTATATTTTCAAGATTTTATAGACTATAATTTTCTCTTACCATGTGATTTGGAGCTGGTCATTTAATATCAGCATACTTCGTTTATCTACCTACGAAATGGGCATTATCCATTATAACTCATGTGTCTCACAAGAATTTAAGAGAACTGTTATGTCTAAAGTGTTTGAGCTCCTATAAAAATAGACTTTAAAAATACTGGATATTATTTTGTTAATAACAATATAGACATCAAAGTCAATTGGTTATGCATAATTGTTTTCAGTTTGATCTTTTCATATTGTCTTTCCTGGATAAGTTGACTAAATCAATCACTAAAAATATTAGAACTTAAGGATGCATAATTATAGTAGACTAGTACTAATAATTTCATTATTTAGTTCTAATTCCTATGCTAATGGTTCAACCATTAACTTGTCTTTCAACAAGTTTTCCCCATCATTTCAGGTCCCTCTAAAGGTCTTAAAAATACTACATGAGATTAGCTTTGCATGTTCCAATAAATAATATTTTATTTTAAAAATAAGCTTAGATGTTGTTGTTTTAAACTATAATTCATCATTATGGCATTGCATATGAAAACAGAGGTTGTTCAGTCCTTTCTAACAACATATTCCTCAATGCAGGCTGAGCTCTGTCTACAGGTACGTATACTGACCTCATATTCATGCCAATTGCAGTTTGGGAAATCATCAGGTAGAAACTTTCTTTTCTATCATCACAAAATTTGACCCCAGATAAAAATAACAGATGTGCTTGTCATTCTCCCCTCTGCCCTTTCCACCTTTTTGAAAAAATATATAATAGTTTTGCAAAATCTAATTTGCTATAGATAGAGGATGGCAGAATTTCATTTCGCCCTCCTTTATTATTCTACTTGATCTTTAATTATCAGGTACACTTTCTTCTTCAGATTAAAAAAATGCAAATATGCTTCACGTGCTGCTTTCCTTACATATTTTAACCTCATCACTCGATGCCGTTAACCTCATCACTCTATATCTGCAGAGAATGTGTGATTCATCATTTGTACCATGTTTACTATGGGTGTTCTGATCTTTCTGTTCAGTGTTTATTAAAGAATTATTTATCTTGTCATTTCAGTGCTGCCAGAAGCATAGGATTATTAGTCCTCAGTCTTCTAATCCTTATTTTGTATGTCTTTGTTATTATTTTATTTCTTAGTTTTGTGATGACGATTTCTCATAATTGTTTGGCATCTTCTCAATTGCTTTCTTTCTAACAACTATGTTTTACTATAAACAGAATTCAGGTAACATGACGTTGGGTTAGGTCCTATGCAAATGCTTTCGAGCTAGCTAGCATATGCTCATGACATCACAAAAATAATGTCAATTTACTTTCCATGGCCTTTGGTGGGTTTGCGGGTACAACCTTTATCCAAGGTATTCTTGGGATGGATACCCTGCAAGATAATTGCCTTAAATGTTTTTATATAAATAACATTTTCTCTTGCTGGAAGGAATTGGCATAGTGAAAATTCTGCAAAGTAGGAGTGAATGAATGAGAAAGAACTGATACTGGATCACATTTGTAAGTGGCAGTTAATGAAGTAAGGCAATGCAGGTTTTCCTTTTTTATTGTGAAACGTATCATACATAAAAACAGCACATTTAAAAAAGAAATGTAGAATGCTTTAGTATTTTCCCCATAATTCTTATATAGAGTCATGTTAATATTTTGTTTCCTTTCTGTTTTAGTGTGGAACACCCGATTCATTTCTTCAAGGTAAGCTTTAGCATCTAAAATTGCCTTAGCATCTTTATAGATTTATTTCTTCTTACTTTCCTACTCTCAGAGAATCTGATTAGCTTGTCTGATTAAAGCCTGGGCATCAGAATTTTTTAAAATTCCCCAGGTCTGTTCAATGTGCAGAGATTTTGGAGAATTGCACTAGAGTCTGGTGGGTCTTGTTATCTCATCTCTTTACATGCGTTAATTCTTCTGCAGGCATTCCTTGATTTCTTTTGGTCGCTGGATCTGCTCCTTCATCCACCGTGCCCCCCTTGAAGCCTCTTCTTTGTTGTAGACTTTCCAGACATTTTAGGCAGAATTGAGCATCCTTTACTTTGTGTATTTTCTTCATATCTTTCTTAAATCCCTTTTCACACCATTTTGCACTTGCTTATGTGATATTCTTTTACATTCAGGGATCATCCAGTTTTGCATTATCAGAAGGTAGCATGGAGCCTGGCAATTGTATACATTCAGCACGTTTGCTGAGGCATTTCCAGATCAATCATGTTTCTTCCCCCAAATATCAGGCTTTTATTTTATTTTATTTTATTTTATTTTTTGTAAATAACAGTAAAAGTTGCCTGCTTATTGTTAATTAGTGCCAATTAAATTTTTTTACTTGAATGAATTTAAAATTTGTATCTTTCGTAAAGCAGTAATAAAGATTTCTTATCAGTCTTTAGTGAAGAATCTTTTCAATGATCCCTGATCACATAATTTACACCACGGCAAAAAGTAGAGCCTACATTAGTTTTAGGTGCATTTCTAACTTGTACTTTCTGTTTTACTCTTTTTTTTCCTCATTCTTGCTTTGAGGAGGTGGTGATGTGTGAGGGGAACATGCATAAGTCCCAAAGTTACACAGATTGCAATTAGAATTCTGGTCCGCCTCTCAGCTAACTCTCTGACCTTGGTCTGGTTTCTTGACTTCTCTGACGTTCAGGATACTCCTCTGAAAACGGAAACAAATGGTTGATGTGATTTACTATCAGCATAACTTTGTTTATCTACCTACGAAATGGGCATTATCCATTATAACTCATGTGTCTCATCTACTCATGTGAAGAGTAGATGAAATAACACAAAGGATCCCTAAAGTATCTCTTATTTAAATGTTAGTAAACATTTTTTTAAATGTTATTTAAACATTATTTAAATGTTATGTACGCATGTGTTGATAAGTTTTATGCTTTATGGATATCACTAGGGTAACATGTAACAGCTACTCAATCCCTATTTTGGGAGGGGCGGTTAGTCATCACAACAACGGGACTATTTTGCAACAATGAGTGTAAAGCTTTATAGTACATAGAAGCATTGTTAATACTTAGAAGTATTGGTAACACTTACTGGTGATAACACTGAGAAGCACTGGGATACAACATTGTATATCTTTGTTTTGAGGAAAATAAAAAGAAAGCATCCCACAGACATAATTCAGAGGATTTGCACAATACATAGAATCTTTGTCCCTAATGCTGTGCGAGGAGAAAGAGACTCACTCCACTGACTGGTATAATCTCTCTCTGTACTTATGTCAAAACCAGCTTATGTTCTTGGCCGTCCTGAGCCAACTAATTTTTGCTTATATTTTCTTTTTGTCACAAACCTGGTATTTTCTTAGCTTCATTTCTCAAATTGATATCAAAAAGAAGTTAATTGATGTTCAAGAAAAGTAGTATAAGGTAGTAAAAACATTAGTTTTATGTTTAATTAGTCTTACGGTGCTATTTAGCAAGCAACCGTTGAAAGCCCCCCCCCCCCATCTACTTCATTAATAATGATATATAAATGGAAACATTTTAAAGTTATTTCTTTTACTTTGTAGTCAATGTATATCTCATATTATTTTTTTTTTCTGCCAAACACTGGCCAATGCTTGTATTAACAGGATTTTAAAATCTAGTTAAATTTGAGAGTGAACTAATAATTATTTAGTGCTCCTGGGTGTTATATGTAAGTGACGGATCACTAAATTTGACTCTGGAAAACTAATATAACACTATATGTTAACTAACGAGAATTTAAATAAGAACTTGAAACAAGCAAACAACATAATAATTATTTAGGGCTCAAAAGGTAACAGGCTTCATGTACAAGCATCACGAGTTCAAGTTCTACCAAGGAGAACACAAAGGAAACTTTGGGTGCATTGCCCAGGTTTAAAATATGAGTTGCTAAAAAAAGAGATGCCGAAGTTTAAAATAACAGCATGCAGATTTCTTTATAGAATTTAAAGAATGGAAAACACTTGCAAAAATATCAGCAGGCAGGGGCAGGAAGAACAAACGGTAACCAAATTGGTTCCTGTGACAAACCATAACATTTACTTTAAACCATCAGCATGCTACTCAGTAAAAGGCAGGCTACCACTCTTTTAATAGATCCCAGGCCTTGCTAAACTCACTGGTCTGCAAGAATTACCCAGGTCAAGAGCAGGTCAAAAAGTGAAAACCCATGTGAAAGTAAACTTTGAAATATCTGCTTTTGAAGAGCCCCAGCCGACTGTCTCCTCCGTAGTAAATACACTTCCTTTTTGTGTACGATATTGTCAGATACACTGTACTTGAAATGCATACAGGTGATGGAAACGTCACTACCCTATTTTATATCCTTCCTATGGAGAACAGTTCTCACCTCTTGTGCAGTTTGTGAATCTTTCTTTACTTATTTGTTTTCTAAAGCCTTAAAAACATCTAAACTTAATAAAAACAGAAAAGAGTTGTGGCTTTGCTTCGGGCAGTCACCTCTATTTTGTTTTGAAACATCTATGCTCTATTTAAAACGAGAGCCGTGATTTCCTCATAGGCAGAATAAAGAAGTGAGCGGGTGACTCACTGTGGAATTTATTTGCCTGGTAAACTGGGTATTAATCTGGCCTACAATACACTTGCTCCAGATTTTGTTCAAGTGTAAGGTCATACTGTGAAGCTGTTTTTCATTTTGTTTTATATGTGTTAATATAATGCCTTATGAATTACCCTGGAGTTTTGTTCTGACAGCTAAAAAGCATAATCGTTTTTCCTTTCAAGGGGATTGAAGGCAAAGCAATTGACTCTATATTTGAAATGATTTATCTAAGATCCTTTCTCTCACATCTTGCCTTAATGTTTATAGAGAATATTCTTCGCGTTTTTACTGCTAGCATTGTATTTATCAAGCTCTTTGCCTTTTTGCCTGTTCCTCCAAATTGAGTCCATCGTAGGGTATGATCTTGTCAACTTCATTGACAAAACTGCCTATGAGTTAATAGGCTCCATACTATGATTTTTATAGAGAGGAAAGTCTCTTGAGACTCAAATCAGAGGGCTCTTGGTAGAAGAAAAATGAGATCCTTTTGCTATCTTTCAAAGAAACAAGTGGCATGATTTTTCATGCATTTGACTATCTAGATGAAGTGTCTGCATACAATGCTGTCAATTCACAGTATTAATCGTAAAGACACAGTTTCAGTCTCAGTATAAAGATAGAAAGAAGATCATGCATTATCCCTAAAGGAGTTTCCCTGAACACGTGTAAAAATAATTAACACACAAGAATGTATAAGATGGGTGCAAAATGATGATCATGGTGGTGGTGGTGGTGGGCAGTGGTAATAATCATATAATAACAACTAAAAGTTCCTGCGTACTTACTGTGTACCTGGAATGCTCCAGTGTTTTCGAGTATTAATTCATTAATCCTCACAACAACCGTATGAGGTAGGTACCCGACTTGTCCTCATAAGCAGTGGAGAGATTGAGTAACACGCCCAAAGTCACAGAGTTAGAAAGTGCAAGGAGTGGGCTCAAACTCAGTAATCTAGCTCTGAAGCCTGTGCTTTGGAAAACAGTGCTAAGTGCATTAAGATTGAAGAGAATTTTAAAGGATTTAGAGGGAGAAGACATCAACTCCAACCAAGGTTACTAAGGAAGGCTTTGTGTAGAACGTGAGCCTTCCGTTGATTTTGGAGGATGAATAGCTAGATTGCAGTTGTAGGCAAATGCGAGTAGGGTCTGTGGCTGCCTGTGCCACCACTGTTCACCAGGCACCAGGCACCTAGCACTGGGACCAGTGCACACCAGCCCTATGATGATCAAGCATGCTCTGGATGGCTGGGCATGATGTCATCTGTATCCTCGTTGAGCTGGCAATACATTTTAATATTGAACTCAACTCTGTATTTGAGTGGACATAGACTTTTAAAAAGCATCCATCCGTGGATGCTCTGCTCAAACTTTCCTCTAGTGAAATCTTTTGAAAAAACTTACATGACTCTAGTTACTCCGTCTGCTCAGTTTAGTCTAAGAACTACAAGGGACTGGTTGATGTTTTTCTGTCTGCTCAGTTTAGTTTTAAGAACTACAAGCGACTGGTTGATATTTGTGTGTGGCCCGGTTCTTTAATATTCACTTGTTCTCTCCTTCCTATTTTAGCCTCTTCCAGGCAAGAGTCATGGTAATGAATTTTATTTCGAATTTTGGCTCCTTTATGTTTTTTGTCACACTAAGCCAGTTGGCTGCTAGCAACAAAGGAGATTCAGACATGCTGTTTGCTATATTTGAATAACACTACATGAAGTCTTTTAATGATCAACAGGGTTTTTGTTGAAGATCTTCAAAATCTTTGCCTGTCAGATAGCCTTGTGATGTATATAAAACAAATACATAAAAACAATATTTGATACTTGTTAAGAATAATGGTATGTGATATTTGTTAAGAAAAATGGGTTTGAAACCACTTGTGGTTTCAAATACCCACTCTTCTGTCTTCTGGTCCAATGAGAAGATGAAACTCTTTGCGCTTCAGGTTACTCATCCTTCATGGGACTTTTATGAAAATGACATAACATGTGTTATCTAAGTATATAAATGCTCAGCATCGCACCTTGTGCATAGGAATAATTCAATAAATAGTGGTGACTGTAATAGTAATCAGCATTGTCATCTTTACTCTGGAAGGAATAAGAAGGGATTCACATAACTATGTTGGTTGGGATCTTCAAGAAGCTTTCAAAGAGGAGGTGGACCTTAAGGATGAAGTAAGGAAGAAAGGAGGGGGAAGCATTTTGGCAAGAGAAAGAACATTGCCAAAAGAATCAAGGGGAGAATATATCTGTGTTCTGCTAAACTGTTGGAGTTGTCCAGCTTGGTGGGAAGTGGGTCCAGGAGGGCAGCCAGTCAGTATTAATGGCCCTCCTCCATAATGGTGGGATATGCAGGGACAGACTTGCAAACTTTTTGAGCATAAGTATGTAGTTTACTGGTTCCTCAAGAGGAGATGAGAGATGATTAAGGTGGGATTTTCGGAAGATGTGGTCTGGCTAGGATGTGGGTAGGCTGGAAGTAGAAGGAGCTCTAGGTAGGAAGGCCAATTGCAAAGATTTTGTGTAATAATCTAAAGATCGTGGGTAAGTGTGGAAGTCGTAGGAACGTGGAGTGAGGAGACTAGGAATCTGAGAGACTGCAAGGAAAGAACAGATGACTTGGAATACAAGAGTGGTGTAAAAAATGAGAAAGTCAAAAAAGCTTGCAGATTCCAGTTTGTGCGTGTGGGGGTGGAGGGTTAGTTTTTAGGCATTCTAAAATTTTAAAATCACTGTTTCAAAATATCTTAGTGATTACTGTAAAAACGACATTGCCTATAACTCTTGAAAGACACTGTGATGATGCAAAGTTTAACTGAACTGGGAATTCAGGGTTTAATATAAATAACTAGGTCTTCTAAACCTTATCAAATCTCGAACCACATTGTTTAAATTGAGTTTTATCATAACTATCTCTCCGTTAAGTAAATTACTTTCTGATGTGCTAGGGGAAAAAAAATCCTTTCACATTAACCAGATGAAGTAACATCAGTTTGCTTTTGAAATTGTTCATTTTATTATCTCATCATTCCTTTTTTTTCTGAAAAGTGAAACCAAAAAGAAAAAAAAAATCTTAGGACAATATAATTATATCTTTAATCATCTCAAAGGTAGAAGTAAGATAATTTAAAGTAGAACATTGGGATCTTTTTACAAACTAGGGGGAGGGGATTTGTGTTACATTACTCAACTTGATGCACTTGAAACTTGACCAGGAAAAAATCACTTTTGCAGAGGGTGAATACATCATTCATACTGGGGGGTCATATAGTCTAGAGTCTCATTTTAAAAAGCCCAAGTTCTCTCTCTTTTTTTAAAGAATATTTATTGAGCATTTGCAAATATTACAGAAACTCTGAAAACCATATTCCCAATTTACAAATGACAAAGCTGAGATTCAGTGTGCTTAAGTAATACATCCAAGTTTACATAGCTACTAAACAAAAACATTGAGGGTTAAATTTCGTTCCACCTATATCTGAGCAATGCTGCAATGTTCACGAAATCCTTCACCTATGCATAGATAAAAAGCCAAAGTTCTCTTCTTAATGCCGATGACGTTAGGATATTCAGTTTTAGCACATTGCGTCCAGTTATTTCTACAGTAAACATGGTTGCCAAAATTATTTCTGCCTTCTGCTGCTAATAAGAAATAATGGACTGGAAGAGCCATGGAAATAAAACAATATAAATAGGGCCAGCAGTTTAAAACTATTGATTCTTCTTGCCTTATCAAGTTTCTCCTTGTCATTATTTTACTCAGGGCTGCAGCTTTTAAAATGTAAACTCCAGAGTGAAAAATGCAATGATCTAATTTCTGAAACAGATAGGAAGTTGTCTTATTCTAGTTTTACATGCATACCAAAGAGCGAAGTTATCATAGGTGGGATGTTCTATTAGTATTTCCGAATATTTCCCAAATAAATATATTTTGTGGTTATTTCATTTTAACTTACATGATATCTTAGATTCTGGTTATTTGGTGGACATTAAGTATCATTTTATAAACTGTCTATTTTACAATATATATATCAGTTGTAATGTTTAGAACTTTGGTACATAACTCCAAAAATAAGAGAATAGATTTTCAAGATAACACAAAATTGATGCAATTGGGTAATAATTCTCAAGAAATAGTTATCTGCCTATTTTTTAACTTTAGTTTAATTAGAACCTCTTTTTGAAAAATGATAGAAAGGGTGACAATTAAAAACTATTTAAACAACCCCACTCTTTCTGGTTTTGCGTCTTACCTCATTTGATTAGGAAAGAAAACTGTCTAGAGGTGAAGAATGAGAGCTTTTGTTACTGAATTTGCACCATTTCCTAGGTAGAACCCCAGTGACAATCTCTTTTAATCTTTGTGTTTAATTATTAATTATTCTGTTTGTTTGGCTTTGCTATCTGGCGGTATTGTTATGGGGACTACAGGGCGCTATTCCGTTTTATCAGGGAGCTTGCATTTTTATTTCTTACCTAAAGGCTACATTCATCCCAGATGGAGAACAGCCTGAACCGTGTGGCAACTACATGCAAAATAATTGCTGTTTCTTAATTTTTAGACATGGGTTCATAGTTTAGAAAAATCCAGTACTTGTTCCTCTGCAGCCTGGATAATGTCCCTTGTATTGAAAAATCACGGTGGAGACTGTTTATTTACAAGGGTCTAAACATGTGTATCTTTATGGCTTTCTCCTGTCACAATGAATCACCAGCTATAAGTTGTCCTTTGTTGGTTTTGGTAAAAATCAAATGAAACCCAGCAGGAGATCTCAGAGTGCATTGTCCGAGAGTGTAAAAATGCTGTGTTGATGACAGATCATACTGTTTTTATTAAAGCTAAGAACATTGACTTTACTTTGCTTTTTGACCCTGGTACTCTACTGTCAAGGTGATTTTATTTCTACAAATTTTCCTTCTGCTGGCCTCATCAATGATTCACCATAAAACATTAGACAAATTCCCATCATCTGTATATGATTATAGCAGGTCCTGTTGTGCTGCTCACTTCAAGCAAAAAGATGTTTTTCAGCTTCGTCTAAAGAGGAATTAATTTGCTAATGTTCTTCCCATGCACAATGTCTTCTTGTCTTAATACCAAATTATAAAGTGATATGAACTCAACATAAAGCATCCTGATGTGCCATTTAATGCAGTTTTCTAAAAACTTTAGCTAATCTTGTATTTTGAAAAAGAGAAAAAGGGGTACCTGGGTGAGTCGGTCGGTTGAGCGTCCGACTTCAGCTCAGGTCATGATCTCGCCGTTCATGAGTTCGAGACCCACATTGGGCTGGCGGCTGTCAGCCTGTCAGCGCAGATCCCACTCCAGATCCTCTGCCTGTCTCAAAAAATAAATAAAACATTAAAAAATACTTATTTTGAAAAATAAATAAAAAGAGAAAAAATATTGTATTTAGCAAACGATGACTTATGAATGAGGAGGATATGTGGGATTATCTGATCTGTAAAACATAAATGCAGTGGAGTGCTCAGTTCTCAGATCTATGACTTGTATTACAGTCAGAAAATTGTTTATAAATAAGTTAAAAAGGAACTAAATAAAATAGTAATACATACAAGATTCTGAAGCGTTAACACTGCAATGCAACAGTCTGTTGAAGGAACACCCTGACTCATCTCTGGAATCTCAAATTGGTTTTCACTATGTCCCTTCTATAGTGCCGTGCAATTCTATGCCCCAAAACAGTAATCATTAACTGAGCATCTGGTCACTGGTAAGTGCTTTACATACATCATGTCATTTCATTTCAACCTGGTGATGTAGATATAATGATGATGAAACTGAGTATCAGACTGTTTAAGCAGCTGATCCAAGATTTCAGAACCAACAAACAACAGAACAGAAAATTGAATGTGGATAGGTCTAACTCAAAGCAAGTGTCTAACTCAACTTTTTGTTGGCAGGCGAGAAAAAAAAATAGAAGGTGAGAAACCCAGGCAGTTTGCCTTCAGTGTACCTCCATTTTTTCCACTGTTGTAATATGCTGTCACTCTGAGAAGCTTGGATCACTTAATACTCTTTCAAGAAATTTCTAGATGGCTACGTCTTTGCCTAGGAAAGTATGTAGAAATATTTCTGTCTGTCACTTGGAGTACTTCCTAAAACTCTGGCCTAGCTTTTCAACCTTATCCCTTACTATGTTCTCTCTAATGTCCTGAACACAACTTGGGCTTCATGATAGTTCCTGATACACCTTTTGATTGTTCTCATTAGAGGAAAACGACTTTATTCACTCTTGGTTTCCACAAGGAGAGATTTTTTTTAATGTTTTTATTTATGAGAGAGAGAGAAAGACTACAAGCAGGGGAGGGGCAGAGAGTGAGGGAGACGCAGAATCCAAAGCAGGCTCCAGGCTCTGAGCTGTCAGCACAGAGCCTGATGCGGAGCTTGAACTCGTGAACTTCGAGATCATGACCTGAGCCCAAGTTGGGAGGCACAACCAGCTGAGCTGCCCAGGTGCCCCAGGAGAGATTTTCCCTCAGCACACTATCGTCTTTTTATGGCTTGTACTTTTCTTTCTCTGGGGAGAAAGAGTCAATTTTCTGATGGATAAATTTGAGAAGAATGATGAGGTGTGCTTGGCAAACTGCCATTCTTGACTTGGGACCTAGCTGCCGAATTTGGGACCTTGCTGCACTAGGGCATTGGTGTACTGTTGCTGTCCCGGCTGGGTCAGGGTGCTTAACTCTGGGATTCCATTAGCCCATTAGCAGGGACATTTGGCTCTTGAATTAAGCTGCATCCTTCAACATTGCATTTATCAACAATAAAGCCCATATTTTTGCTTATTTTTTGTTTATTTTTCAACTTGCTTAGATTATAGATGGGGAACACTCTCTCTGAGATTCCAAGAATGCTATTCCCTCTGCCTAGATCATTTCCTTCAATATCCACATACCAAAGTCCCATTTAACCTTCAAGACCTTCTTACATGCCTTTTCCCTTGTGAATTTCCTTATAAGACAGTCCCACATGGAGAGAATTTTCTCCTCCTTCCAACCTCCTTAATACTTTGTTGGCATGTCTTCAAATAATATTTTTAAAGTTTATTTACTTATTTTGAAACAGAGTGAGAGATAGAGAGAGAGAGAGAGAGAGCGAGAGAGAGAGCATGAACAGGGGAGAGGCAGAGAGAGAGGAAGAGAGAATCCCAAGCAGGTTCCGTGTTGTCAGCATAAAGCCAGACTTCAGGCTATCCATGTCCAGAACCGTGAGATCATGACCTGAGCTGAAATCAAGAATCAGACACTCAGTCCAGCTGACTGAGCCACTCAGGCATCCCTCTTCACCTAGTATTTATCTTAGCGCTTACCTTTCACTTATTGGTTCACTTTATAAGTATAAAGTCATACTATGTACATTGTCCTTGTACCTGGGGTTCTGGAGTGATATCAGTTGACAGTTCAGGCCCTACCTCCCTTGAATTGTTAGCTTAGCAGAGTGGGCACAGATGGAAAAAGAATGACAGAGGGAATTAATGGTAAATGGAAGTGCAGGGTGTTTGGGAGGGGGCATTTAACAGGGGTACCTAACCTACACTGCGGTATGGTCAAGGTGGAGGTCAAGGACTCAGCCAGGCTGTGTTCTTTTCTGGAGCTCAAGCGCTCCTTCCAAGCTACAAAGTCCCTTGAAGAAGTGACTTTCAGGCTAATACTTGAAACATAAATAGGAGTTACCTGGGTGAATGGACTAGTTTGCTGGGGGATGAATGTGGAGGAAGGACAGCACATAGGAATATGAAATAGCAAGTACGAAGAGTCCAAGGGTGAGTAGAACACATCACAGGGGCTGGAATTAGACCCCATTCTTGGAGAGCACAGTATCCACAGTATGGTAAATATTTGTTGAACTATTTTTCATTCAAGTGAGTTCTCTTAATCTTTACTTGGGAATAATCTATAATAATAATGATTATTATTTGCAGGATATTTGTAATATGTCAGGTACTGTGTTAAGCCTTATACGCACATTATCTTATTTAATCTTTCAGATAACCTTATTATATTACTATTATCTAAATTTTAGGATCATGAAACCTGATTCAGATACAGCAAGTAACCCATGAAAGGTCATGAAGTTAATTAGTGGCAGAGCCTGGGAGGCAGGGGTCACTTCATTTCAAAGTCCTCTCTTTCGTTTTTAAAGTTTCTGTCTTTTTTTTTTCAGTTTATTTATTTGAGAGAAAGAGCAAGTATGAGAGAGAGCAGGGGAGGGGCAGACAGAGAGAGAGAGAGATGAGACAGAGAATCCCAAGCAAGGTCCATGCTGCCAGTGCAGAGCCTGATATGGGGCTCGAATTCATGAACCATGAGGTCATGACCTGAGCTAAAATAAAGAGCTGCAGGCTTAACTGACTGAGCCACCCAGGTGCCCCAAAGTCCTCTCTTTCTAAGACAATGACTATGACTGCCATTACTGGTACTGAATATTGCTCTAGTCAGGGTGTAATATGTGCTGTCAAGTTCTAAGTGTTTTATAGACATTGTCTTATTTAATCCTCGTTAACAGTCATGTGAGGTTTATAGTAATATTTATTTTCCCTGTTTTACACAGACAGACATTCAGACCCAGAGTGGTGAAGGAGCTAAGCTCATAATGTTGAAGAGTGGTGGGCGCCCAAGCCACCTGAGCCCAAGCCAGCTCTCCGTTGAGCTCAAGTTTTTTCATCACAATTTTCAGGAAAAAAAAATACAACTATAATAAAGGTGTTTGCCTCGGTGCTTAGAATCTTGGAAGAATAAATTATGAGACAGTGTGAGGACTTTCAGAATAATTGGGATTATAGGAGTCATGGACAATTATTTTGAAAAGACCTGAATTTAAACATTAGTGTATATTCATGTGGGGATATTACTGAGGGGAAGTTTATGAAGATACATTGCATTGGAAGAAAATGGGTAGCGGATAGTAAATAGTTTTGTTTAGTTGGGATGTGGCCAAGAGGAAAAATTGTGTATGGAATCAAGGTCAATTTTGAACAAGAAGCCATAGGGTGGTAGGCAATAGGTAATTTTAAGTTTCATGAGCAGGACATACTATCTGATTTAGAGAGTATTAGGTATGTTTCCAATCCAAAAACAGGAACTTTATGAGCAAAAGGATGCTTTAGGATGATTCTAATATTTACAAATCATAGATTTTTTTTCCCCATTAGCACACACATCATCCCTAGGCCACCTGATATATAAAACTTTGCTTTGGGAAAATCAGTTAAAGGAATTATAATAGAATTGGAAATGAATTAGATATATACTACTCAGAGATTTGATTCCATGGAATTTGGGGATTTTTCAGGTCACAGAGGATTCTGAAGATTACTTGAATTAATTCCTTGTGACAGAGGTCATGAAACTGCTCTTATGATGGATGTCAGGCTATGAGGCCACCTTAGGTGATGGTATTGGGGGTTAATCCTTGGAATGGTGAAATGGTCTCAGTTTTTCTTGAGCTACAACCTACTCCTTAAACCCCTCACACACTTTTTGTTTGTTTGTTTGTTTGTTTGTTTGTTTAATCTCATCTTCTCTCTCTCTGATTTCCAGTGTCCTCAATCTGCCTTGGGACTACTTTCCTGAGACTTACAGTCTGGTCCTCTTTGGCCTGATCAGTGCTTCCTTTGCCTTTTCCATTAAAATTCCCCTGTCCCAGACCTCAGCTCTTAAAGTCTTCAATCTCTGCTTAACATGGAATCTAAGAGATCTTGGTTATATATTAATGCTAACATACTAGTAGGAAAAGTCTAACATCTGGTTTTCTATCATGGGTACCAGAAGTACAATTTAAAACTAATTTGTTTTCTTACAAATATGAGACCACGAACTGAGAGGAGGGTAGTTCAAAAGGACAATATTTCCTCAATTGGGTCTGCAAATTTCTGGCTGTTTTCAGGTAAATCACTGAACTTTTCTGGGATTCAGATTAATCAACTTTAAAATAGAGATAAGCACACTTACTAATTCATATTACTAGAATAAATAAACTCATCCAAATAATTGCTGTTTTATTAATCCCACTTGATTTTGAGTTTATAAAGTAATCATTCAAGTCTTTACTACCTAGTAGCCTTCAACAAACAAGTTTGTTTCTGAAAGTGTAAGTGAGTGATATTGGATTCAATGTAGTAACAGAAAGGGAATTTCAACTTAGGTCTAAAGATGAAGGTGGTAGAAACATATTTTTTGTTTGTCTGTTTGTTGGCATATAAGTCAGATGGTGTTTTGCAAGCTTCAGATCACAAGGGCTGGATAACCCATAACAGGAGAGGAAGAGAAAGAAGGGAGAGAGAAGAAGGAAAGTTTGGGATTTGAAGAGAAGATGGGTTCAATTTTGAGTTTGGCATGGCTGTGAGACATCACGTGCAGTGTCTAGTGGGTAATGTGGGGATGGAATTCAAGAGCTAAAGCTTCGGGAATCAGCTCATCATTGGGAAGAATGTACAGAATGCGAAGCAAGATGTCCAAATATGAAAGTTTAAGGGAGATGAATACTTCATCAATTAGCAGAGAAGGATGAAGTAATCCCCAAAGTACAGTGAGACAGAATGGCCAAGAGTGTGTGGCGTCATGGAATCCAAAGGAGGAGAACATTTCAAGACTCAGGAATGTGTTCAGCAGTTGCAAATACTACAGAGAAATCAAAGATAACTAAAAACAGCACTGATCCATTGCCGTTAGTATAGAGGTCACAGGTGACCTCGGGAGGCCAAGAGTGGGGAGAGAAGCAGAATGTTGAGGATTGAGTGAGAGGTAAGGAGGGGAAACAGGGACTTGGAAAGTGCTTCAAGAAGTTTGAAAGAAAAGAAAGAGAAAGGTTAGGCAGTAGCCCTAGGAATTGCAATATGAGAGACCAGGGGATCCGAGGCTATGTCAATACTGTTGGGAAATTTCTATTGAAGATGGAGGAATTAAAGAGAAAGAACGAATGAGGAGGATGAGCGGTTTCCTAAGGAGACATGCCTAAGGAGACAGCATGGACTCTGGAGCAGAACTTGCTAGCTAAAAAGAAAGAAAAAAGAAGAAAGAAAAAAAGAGAAAATAATTGTAAGAAAATAAATGGAAACAGAAGAAAAAAGAAAGACAAAATTAAAAAGAAAAGGAAAAGAACTTTTTTTTACTAAATTATGCCAGATTGTTAACCTGATTTTTGTAGGTTTTCTCAGTCTTAGAGATTTCTAAAGTCTCTTTTTATTAATGTATGGATTGACTTAACAACAGTGATAATGATAACATGCAAACTGCAAACTTAACTTTTTCTTTCTTTTTTTTTTTTTTTTTTAGAGAGGACAAGAACTTGAGTGGGGGGAAAGAGGCAGAGACAGAAAGAATCTCAGGCAGCACATACACAGCACAGAGCCTGATGTGGGGCTTGATCCCACGACCATGGGATCATGGCCTGAGCTGAAATCAAGAGTTGATCACTCAACCCACAGAGCTACCCAGGTGCCTTGCAAACTTAACTTCTTTTTCATCGTGAAAACGAAACCAAACTAAGAATTCATTGGCTATTAGTAGGTGAAATTATATTATTAAGATGACATATGAAAATATGAAAATGTATTAATTATTTAAGAATTATTAATAATTATTTTAAAAACTGATTTTACCAAATCAGAACCATATAGTAAATGGGTAAAATAACTTTAAAATTCAAGTAAACTTTAACCATAAAGAGGTAGTTTTGCTTAGTGTTAAGAGCACAGATTCCAGAGTCAGACCATTTGGCTTTGAATCCCAGCATTATCACTTGCTATTAGTTTGATTTGGGTCCTTTATCCACCTTTTTTGTGCCTCAGTTATCTTACTTGTAAAATGGGATGACAGTGACAGTCCTTCGTAGCTTTTCTATGAGGATTAATGAGTTAACATTAGACATTTCTTGACAATTATTACCATGATATAAGAATAGAAATTCTATAGAAATTATAGTTCAAAAATAACCATAAGCCCGAATTGAGCATTTATTTATTCTTTCACATAACACAAACAAAAATACTGTGTCCTATAAGTATCCTTATATTGTGATTCACATAAAACACTTTATAAAAGTAACTGTGGCAATGGTTTGTCTAATTTTACTTGTAACCGAAGGTAGCCAGTTAAGAAACTCTTGCCACGCCATGTCTAAGGCCTTTAAAAAAATTTTTTTTAAGTTTTTTTAATTGGTTTTGAGAGACAAGGGGAGAGAGAAATCATGCGTGCACGTAAGGGGCAGAGAGAGGGAGAGAGAGAATCCCAAGCAGGCTCTACACTGTCAGTGTGGAGCCCATGTGGGGCTTGATTTCATGAACCATGAGATCATGACTTGAACTAAAATCAAGAGTCAGGTGCTTAACTGACTGAACCCATGTCTAAGATCTTGATTAAAAAATTTTTTTTAGTGTTTATTTATTTTTGGGGGGGTGGAGAGGAAGAGAGAGAGGGAGATACAGAACCCAAAGTAGGCTCCAGGCTCTGAGATGTCAGAACAGAGCCTGACACGGGGCTCAAATTCATGAGCTGTGTGATCATGACCTGAGCTCAACTCGGTCGCTTAACCGAATCAGCCACCCAGGGCCCCAGATCTTGAATGGTTTTTTGGGGGAAATGGACAAGTATGTTATTTGATCTATCATGAGGCACATATACTTTAGTTCAAATTGATAAAAATTCTTTCTGGAAACTAGCTATAATTATAAATATTTTACAATAATTATAGTATTTTCACAATTTAAAATATGTTTTGCTGAATCAATCTGATTTTCACTTTATTATTTGATTCCCACATGAAATCTAAGAAACTGAGGAAATCGTATATTATAATTGATCTAGAATAAGAAGAGAAATATACCTCCACCTTCAAGTCTTCCCTAAAAATAGAATTAGCTCAAAAGTCTAAGCTGTTGGGGTGCCTGGGTGGCACAGTCGGTTAAGTGTTGGACTGTTGATCTTGGCTCAAGTCATGATCTCACGGTTCGTGAGTTTGAGTCCCTCATGGGGCTCTGTGCTGATGGTGCAGAGCCTGCTTGGAATTCTGTCTCTCCTTCTCTCTGCCCCTCCCCCACTTGTGTGCTTGCACACGCGATCTCTCTTTCTCTCTCAAAATGAATAAATAAAACTTAAAGAAACAAAGTCTAAGCTGTTGCATTTGGAAATCAACTGCCTTCAAAATGTGACACTTTATAACTTATGCAGAGAGGCAAAAGTCCTAGGCTTACAAGCAGCTACATGGTGATGCTTAACAATTGGCCTGTGAGGTGCTTTCCTGCTGTGTTTTCACTGGCCATGAATGAGCTTGAAAGGGGTTGGGCAGCTTTTCTTTCTTCTCCTCCTTTTTTTAGTTTTTCCACATGATTTGGAGAGTGATGGGTATGCTGGAGTTGTTATTTAATTTTCTGTAATAGTAAAATGGTCATTGTAATGTTTTCTGCCATATCATGACTTTTGGCTTAAACTTGTCATCTGTTTATGTAATGTGTGTGGTGTGTGTGTGTGTGTGTGTGTGTGTGTGTGTGTATTTAGTATAAGGGCTTCTACTTACAAAAATATATTTTTGCATCATGGTGATATGTTTTAATAAAATAACAAAGTTATATTTGTGTTTCTAGCATTGCTGAATTGAGTATCTCTGTGAAACCAGCTTGTTTATATAGATATAAGTATAGATATAGATATAGATATAGATATAGATATAGATATAGATATAGAATAATGATTAACCTTTCAATCCCCATGCAATATTAGGAACAATACCTGAATGTGCTGTGCAGTAAATGTATGAATTATGCAATTAATTAAATAGAAAATTGTTAGAACTCTTGTGAGTTAGAGTTAATTTAGTATTTCTAGTATATGTATGTCATATCTGGCAATAAAAATATTGTTTTCTGCTTTTCTGTCTTTCTCAAGAACTATTTATTGAGTGGTTACTATGTTCCATGCCTATTTTTATAACAAATCAGTTAGAACCATGGGGACTCTCTTTAGTCCCTTGTATGAATGATCTAGTGTTGTGCAACAAATTACCACAGATTCAGCCCCTTTTTTAAATTTAAATTTTTAATTTTTAAAATTGTTTTAAAGTTTATTTATTTTGAGAGATGGGGGTGGGGGGGCAGAGAGAAAGGAGAGAGAGAGAATCCCAGAGTGGTGCTATCAGCACAGAGCTTGACATGGGGCATGAACTCACATACCATGAGATCATGACCTGGGCCTACTGAGCCACCCAGGTGCCCCAGCATTTATCATCTTAAATCAACACTTAGAATCAGGAATCTTGATTCAGGATCTCCCTGGGTTAAATCAAGGTGTTAACTAAATCTGTATTCTCATCTAGAGATCAAGATTCGCTTCCAAGCTCCTCCGTTATTGGCAGAATTCAACTTCTTATGGTTGTCAACTGAAGTCCCCATTGTTTTCTTGTTTGCTAGCTGTTGGCCAGGGACCACTCTCAGTGGCCAGAGTCTGTCTCACTCTCTTGCCATATGACCCATCCTTACATAAGGAGGACACGACGTGACTACTTCCTCAAGACTGGGAGGAGACCTTCTCTCACTTCTAATCTCTCTTGTCAGTGTGTTCATTTATTTCTCCCCAAGATAAAATAACTGTCAAACTCCAAATCTGCATAACCATGACTTGTCAGTTGTCCCTGAATAGTGTGACCAGTTCAGCTCACCCAATACTGTACTTTTCCTTGAAACAACTCCTTTTTGTTTTGGTTTTGGCCTCGAAACCCTTTCATTAGGTCAGTAAGGTCAATAACATTTTCATAATAATGCCAAGATGTTATTTATTTATTTGTTTATTTGTTTTCTCACTGTTGACAGTTACAAAAGCAGTGGCCCCTGAGATGACTGGCACCTCAGCAGGAGTCAAGGCAGGGATGTCAAATCAGTAGTAAGGAGCAGCCAAAGAAACAAATGCCAGGTGCACTTAGGAATGACCTTGACGAAACTTTAACAAGTATACATGCTATTGAAACTTGGCCCCTGAATGCACATCTTATATTATTTTAAATGAGGAAATGAGAAGTACACAGAATGCTTTCAAGTTTTAAATATTCAGAGCTGATCATCTTTTTCTTTTTCTTTTTTTTTTTTTTTTAATTTTTTTTTCAATGTTTATTTATTTTTGGGACAGAGAGAGACAGAGCATGAACGGGGGAGGGGCAGAGAGAGAGGGAGACACAGAATCGGAAACAGGCTCCAGGCTCTGAGCCATCAGCCCAGAGCCTGACGCTGGGCTCGAACTCACGGACCTCGAGATCATGACCTGGCTGAAGTCAGACGCTTAACTGACTGCGCCACCCAGGCGCCCCAGCTGATCATCTTTTTCTTTGTGTTCTTATATTTTGCTGTAACATTGAAAAAACTTTAGTTCATTGACATACCTGATTATATTATGCTAGTTTTATTATGTACTTTAAAAAAGGATACTTAAATTTCCAATCACCTAGAATTTCTTTTGCTTTGTTGTATTAAGCAACAAACATCTGACATTTTCCCCCAAATTATTAGCTCCAAACATTGCTGTCCCAAAATACTTTATCTTATTTTGTATTTTAATATATAATGTGAAAAGCCATAAATTTGGAATTAAATTTAAGCATAATAAGTAAAAAGTAATTCTTTCAACTTCTGTAACATTTGGAGGTTACCTAAAATTCTGAACAGAAAAAATTATTAAAAATAAAAAATCTCTATAATTTCAGGGCACCTGGGTGGGTCAGTTGGTTAAGCATTTGACTCTTGGCTTAGGCTCAGATCATGATCTCAGTTTCCTGAGTCCCAGCCCACATTGGTCTCTGTGCTGGCAGCTTGTAGCCTGCTTGGGATTCTCTCTTTCTCCCTCTCTCTCTACCTCTCCTCTACTCACATGCTGTCTCTGTCTCTCTCAAATAAACAAACTTAAAAAAAAATTTAAAAAAATCTCTATAATCTCTTTTTTCAACTCCTAAATTCAAGATAAAAATTTAAATTTATAGCACAGTTTCGGTGATTCCAATTTCATTATTTAACTAGCAAGTGATATTGCTTTATTATCATTTTTATTGAAAATATATATTTAGATTTAAAAAAATGTTTATTTATTTTTGAGAGAGAGAGAGAGAGAGAGAGAGAGAAGGAGAGAGCAGGGGTGGGGCAAAGAAAGAGAAAGACAGAAAAATCCAAAGCAGTCTCCAGGCTCCAAGCTGTCAGCACAGAGCGTGAAGTGAGGCTCGAACTCCTGAACCTTGAGCCAAAGTTGGATGCTTAACTGACTGAGCTACCCAGGTGCCTCAAAAATATTCTATATTTAGGATGCTGAATATATTTTAAAACTCTGACAGTATAACATCGATTTTCAAATGACGTATTAATAGAAAATAACTGAATTTAGAATTCAAAGACTTGCTTAATATTTGGAACTGTGCCATTTAGAAGTTGAAAGTCCTTAGGCAGTGCAGTTTTTTTCTTTTAATTTGTTTTAATTTGTTTTTTAGCTTCTCTGAACTTCAGGGTCTTCCTTAACATATAAAGCAAGGTCTAAGTCTAACCTACCCCACAGATATGCTGTGAGGTTTGGATAAGATTAAAACACCTATTTGTAGTATGTGCCCAGTAATTGATGGTGAAATGAACTACCATTTGTAATAACGTACTTCTAGGATAATCCATCCTGAGTCATGGCTCACAAATGGACATCCAGAAAAGAGACACTTTCTCAGTTCAAGAATTTTTATAAGAAATTTCATAACAAAACTAAAGCTTATGTGCCTAATATGAATAATACAACTTTGGTACATAATGTCTTATTTATTTTTTTAGAAAACTGGTAAGATACGAGCAATTTGTAAACTGTGTTTTTGATTAATTCTATTTCTCTCATATGCTAATAATTTTCTCGTTTGCTTGTCTGTAAAAAACAACTTATAATTTCATCAAATTTAAAGTAATTCAAACTTTCATCATATGAAACTATCAAAATAATTATGAAAACAAAATGAAAGAATGCTTGGGGAGATGACAAAAATATACATTTGCAATTAGACAAGTATTTTTAAATTCTATTGTGATACACTTTTGAAAGAAAGTACTCTTTAGACTTTTAATGAAAATACATATTTGCACAGGAAAGGAATTCATTCTTAAAATTATTTTTAGTAAATACATGAAGCAAAACTATACATAAACTTGTTAGTTGACAAATTTAAATAAATTGTAGAATCTTTTTTTTAAGTTTATTTTTTATTTATTTTTTTCAATGTTTTATTTTACTTTTGAGAGAGAGAGAGAGAGAGAGAGAGAGAGAGAGTGCAAGCGGGGGAAGGGCAGAGAGAGAGGGAATCTGAAGCAGGCTCCGGGCTCTGAGCTGTCAGCACAGAGCCTAACCTGGGGCCTGAACCCATGAACTGTGACATCATGACCTGAGCCAAAGTCAGACACTTAACTGACTGAGCTCCCAGGCACCCCTAAGTTTATTTATATATTTTGAGAGAGATAGAGAGCTAGAGTGAGAGCGAGAGCGAGAGCGAGAGAGAGAGAGAGAGCGGGGGGACGGAGGGCAGAGAGAGAGGGAAAAAGAGAAAATCCCAAGCAGGCTCCACACTGTCAATGCAGGGCCTGATGCTGGGCTCGAATCCACAATCCGTGAGATCATGACCTAAGTCCAAGTCAAGAGTCAGACGCTTAACTGACTGAGTTACGTAGGACCTCTGTAGAGTCTTTTTAATAGTCATATTTCATATACAGAAATATAACTGTTGAATTTATAACTGTTTATATGGATTTACAACAATTTAACAGGCATCCTGTATGTGGAAAAGATCGTATCTTTTATGATGTACTTTGCTCATGCAAAGTAGAATAATAGTGCTTTATTTAAAAAATAGTATTAGTTTTATATCAGGTAGAAAATTAAATTTAATGTTGTTCGATGATAGCAGCCCAGCGACTTTAATGGATTTGCCACATTGATAAAAGGTAGGCATCCAGAGGGCTGACTTCTGCACTTATTTTCTCAAAGCAAAGGGCACATAAGCTAAACATTCAAATGCATGTTTTGCCCTGAAAGCATTAGCCCTCGTAGGGCAGGCAGAAAGGAATTTTGTTCACTGAGTGCCCCCACAGTAAGTCGTGAGTTTTAGGGCTAAGCCAAGCTGGCATGCAAAAGGGGTTGCTGTTGATCTTTTATACTAATTTTGGATTAATTGTGATCTACAGCACTGCGTAAACATGCTATCCTAGTGCTTTAGCTTCTCCACAGCTAAACATTAATCCTTCTTAATGCTCTAAGTCAACTTTTAGTCCTTAGCAGAATTTACCTTAATCTCTGGCTAGTAAGTTAACTGATTTACAAAACATAATTCATGAGCCTAGAATCTTAAGGATGTGTGAAGAGCAGCAACCTACCTTTACAGAATTGACTGGACTGGATTCTTTAACTGCAACACAATCCGGTGAGGGAGCTGACCCCAACCTGTGCACCTTGGGAGTCTAGTTATTTTGTTTTATTTTACTATAACAGGCCGACCACTGAACTTAAATTTGTTTTCAGATTATTTGTGTGTGCGTGTGGGTGCGTCCCCAAATGCATGCACACGTGTGTGTATGTGTTTGCCGTTTGCAATTTTATAAGTATTACTAGTAGGAATCAATTACTTCTCTGCTTTGTAGTTTTTCTCTATAAGTCTTTGCAGCTAATGTAGTCGGTTGTCTGAATTAGTGACGGATCTTTCTCCATGCTTGGGTACCATTTTATTTTATTTCCTAATTATTTAAACATGTGCATTATGATCATGGAAGATTGGCTTATCTACGATGTCTGGTTTCAGTTCTTCACATTGGAGTATGGCCATCAATATTAGCAGTGACAACCTCAGGCTGTTCTATAATGTAGCTTGGTTTTGAAATCATTCATGTTGCTTGATTTTTTTAAAGTGAAACTCACTTCTTTGTCAGATCCTTCAAAGGTTATGTTCTCTCTTACTTTCGGCCAGCCGGGCACTTTTATAATTGGTGGTCTGCTCTCTTTTCTCTTACTCAGGGTTCCCTGATTTCTTGCCTATTTCCCTCCTCTACTAAGTTTCTCTCAAATTATTAAAGTTAGATTTGTCAAACTTCCCAAAGCTGATGGGCAACATCTTGTATTTAGTTTGTAAGTATAATTCTTCTTTACTGAATTCTGAGTCCATAGACCCTTTTTTTTTTCTTTTTTAATCAGAGGATTATAATAGCTTACATTGTCTCCCTTGTGCTTACAGAGATTTTTGGTTTTGGTTGGGTCTTTCTATAGCCATCAGTGTAACTGTTGGGTCCCCGTTTGCTTATTCACATATGTGGCAAACACAGCCCAGAAATGGAGGCAAGCAAATGGGGGTAGTAGCCGTATCGTCTTTGCTGGGAGAACATGCATAGAGTATTTTGCATTTAGGGACGTGTTCCTCCTTAATGTAGATAACCGTTTCTGAGCATGAATGTTTCTTTTGGGTGATGTGGGTATGTGTGTATGTTTGTGCATGGTTGTGCACTCCCCTGCACATCCTTGATTCAGTGTCACCTGCTGGATGAGCAAGGAGAACCCTCATTGTGTGTTTCACCCAGTTCCTCGAGGAGGTATTGAAGCAAACTGTTGCAGTTTCTAAGCTTATCCCAGATGTTCCTGATAAATCCTGCCCTAGTCAGTGTTAGTTCAATTTAGACTTTGGATGATGTACTTACAGGGATTATTTTGTCACATAGATTGTCTAGTAATGGGGGGAAGAGGTTTGCTAAGGGAAGATAAAATCCTGGGAGGAGGGATGGGAACTGCCTACAAGGATGTTAGTGAAGAGTTAGGCTATGGTCATCCGAAGTGACTTTCTCTCCCCAGATGGTCATTCTGAGGGTAGAGGTGCGAGGGCAGGCAGTAGGGCATATCTACTGAGAGGCCTCTTTGGAATGATTGAAAATGTGTGGTGCTTTTCCTTTGGACGCTAAAGAGAGTCCTGTGAAATACACTGTTGAGCCACCGCACCTTTATTCTACTGTGATTCTCTTCAGTTAGCCTCCACATTTGGTAAATTGTGATACTTTACCTAGCCTCAAGGGAAGGTGATGGAATAAAGACACGGGGGACTGAAAGGAGCCTGTGTGAGTAATCAGCATCCTGTCAAGACAGGCCACAGTCCTTTGGTTCCAGGGGGCTGTGAAATTGTGGTGGGTGCAGTTTGAAAAGCAAGGCAGGGCAGTGATATGGGAGGTAGCAGCCGGTGAGGAGACTCAGGAGTGGACTTCATGCATTAAACAGTGACTTATCGAGCGCATATTATGTGCTTCGTGCTGTTTTAGGCACCTGGGAGGACCCAACAAGGAACAAAACAAAAATCTCTGATCTTGTGGCACCTACATTCTAGTGGGGGCTGGAGGTGGGAACAGAAAATAAACATAATGAAATGACAGATACATAAATTGTATGATAAGTTACATGACAAGAAGGGTTGGGGACACAGGACGACTAGAGCAGCATTAGGGAGACGGTGAATGCCAAGGAAGAGTGAGGATGAGATTTCAAATGGTTATCAGAGTGAGTCTCCTTGAAATGATGTGATTTGACTCTGGGAAGGACTTGAAGGTGGTAAGAATGAGCCAAGTGAATATCTGTAGGAAGAAGGTTCCAGACAGAAAGAACAGTGAGTGCAAATATTCTGAGGAGGGCATGTGCCCAGATTTTTTCGAGGAGCAGAAAGGAAGCTGATGCCGGGATCCTGGAGTGTGTGAGGGCAGAATGAGTAGAGAGGTCAGAGTTTGGGAGCTTGTCTTGTGGAGCTCATAGGACTTTGCCACCACTTTGACTTTTATTCTGATAGATATGGAGTGCCGTATTCTGGGGAAGTGATCTGACCTCACTTAGGTGGTCTTTGTGTTAAGAGTGGATTGCTAAGTGGTAAGGGTTGGAGCAGAGGGAACTTTGGAAACTAATGCATGTTTCTGGCAAGAGCGGGCTGTTGTTCCGTTCCGTTTCCTACTGAAATATTTCTTTAAATTTAGGTCTTAGAGTGCATGGAATGCTATTATCCATTGTCTTAATTTTGTTTTTAGATAATGTGCAAAAGATGGTTTATAGTTTCCATACTTATTTGTTTGTTATTCTTTTTCACCTTCTTGATTTACATATTAAGATCTAAGGTACATATTTCACTTAAATTCTAGCTCTGGATTCTACAGATGAGTAGTTCCTATAATATTTTGTATGAGTGGCTCAACTAAGTATACTTAGCTCATTCTAAGCTAGTATCAAAGACACTTAGATATGATACCATCTAAGATAGTATCATAGGGAGCATTAAAGTGAGGTGGGAGGGGGGAAATGGAAACAAGAGAAATAAAAATGTTATCACGATGAAGATCTGAAAGTAAGTTATGGAAAATCAGAAAATAGCAATGAATACAGATGTGTCTTGTTTTAAGATAATACAATATGTAGAAAATCAAAAGCTAAGGCAGAATTTTAAAAGAAAAAAATTTTAGTGTTTATTTTTGAGAGAGGGAGAGACAGAGAGAGACAGAGTGTGAGCAGGGGAGGGACAGAGAGAGAGAGGGAGACACAGAATCCAAAGCAGCTCCAGGCTCTGAGCTGTCAGCACAGAGCCCTATGTGGGGCTCGAACCCATAAATTGCGAGATCATGACCTGAGCTGAAGTTGGAGGCTTAACCAACTGAGCCACCCAGGCACCCCTAAGACAGAATTTCTAATGAAAGTGAAAGATCTGACTGCCAAACCCTCTCACCTTATAGGTGGAGAAATAGGTGTTCAGCAAAGCTAAGTGACATAGATTTCCTAATTCCTCATGTGCTCCCGGCTGCTCTGTGCTGTTAGTCTATAAAGCGGGTGATTATGGGTGTTGTAAAACGGTTCCCCTTTGACCAGCTAGTTCTCTAGTGATTTTAAATATTTTAGAGGCCATTAATAACTCATTAAAGAGACGGGTGGCTATAAGGGTGTCTATCAAGCTTTTGCAAATACCAATGAATTAGAAACAAGAATTTTTGAAATTAGAATTTGAGTTAATAGGAAAATATGACTTAATTTTAAAACATCAATGCATAAGTAACTGATGTCATAGAGTTAGATATTTCTCTGTAGGTTTACAAAGGCTATATAATATATATATTATATATGACATATACATATATACATACATATATATACATATATATATATATGACATATATATATTATATATGACAACAAAGACTGAACAAATTGAAGACAGAAGATGTGTGTTTGTGTTCTCATTGCCCGGCACAGTGTCCCTGATATAGACTCTTGAGTTGATTATTAAATTAAATTCAGGTTAGTATACAGAGTATCCTTTCCATGCAGGAGCTCAATGGTGATGCTGCAAATGTGTTTACATGTTATATATAACTTTGCCAAGTTAAATGTAACTTAATTATAATTATTTAAAAATTGAAGTAATTTTTTCTGAGTTATTTGCTTAGACCTCCCAATCACACAAGAATCACCAGTACTCTTGGGCTATTAGACAATTCAAAAGAAATGTCAACTTTCTTTTTGTTTTTAAGTTTATTTATTTATTGAGAAAAAGTGTGAGCGTGCTTGTGAATGGGGAGGGGCAGAGAGAGAGAGAAGGAGAGAGAGAGACAGAGAGAATCCCAAGCCCGATGTGGGGCTTGACATGGGTCTCGAGATCACCACCTAAGCTGAAATCAAGAGTCAGACGCTCAACTAACTGAGCCATCCAGGTGCCCTGGGAAATGTCAATTTTTAATGGATGAATATATCTAAAGCCTCAAATATATAGCTATATATTTATTTATTCTTATGAATGGTCTTCCTCTTCCTCCAAAATGTCTAGGATAATAAAAAGGGGTTTGAAAAACAGAACAGTGAAAAAGGGAAACAGGAAAGTTTTCATCTTTTTCAACAATATCCTTCAACTTTTATATGTTTTTATATGTTTAAATGTTTATAAACTCTGTATATTTGCATATAGAGAAGCACTATGCTGTAGCAGTTAAAAATGTTGCTCTGGAACCTGACATTTTAGTCTTGAACTCCAGCTCTGACACCTCTTTGTGGGACCACAGGAATTTATTTAACCTCTTTGTAAAATGTATGTGATAATAGAACCAACCCACCTCAGAAGGCTGTTGTTAGGCCATTAACCCTTAAAATTTGTACACATGGTGGGGTGCCTGGGTGGCTCAGTTGGCTAAGCATCCGACTTCAGCTCAGGTCATGATCTCCCGGTTGATGAGCTCCAGCCCCGCATCAGGCTCTGTGCTGACAGCTCAGAGCCTGGAGCCTGCTTCAGATTCTGTGTCTTCCTCTCTCTGAGTTCCTCCCCTGCTTGTTCTCGCTCTCTCTCTCTCTCTCTCTCTCTCTCTCAAAAGTAAATAAACATTAAAAAAATAAAGAAAACTTGTACACATGGTAAACATTTACTAAAAGTGTTAAAGTCAAAGCTATATCTACTTCAAATATCATTGTCTGCCCTTATATTTTAGGCAGATAAGCCAAAGCCAAAATAAGCCTGAGATATGTTGTTATGCTATTTGGTAATAAACTTACAGTCATAGAGGAGCCATTGCCATCTACTATTATTGTGGAATACACAAAAGGATATTCTGAAATGTGATAGTTGAACTGGAGCAGGAACTACACTAATTAAAGACCTGCTCACATCCCATTGCATTTTGATGTTCCTATCCAAATGTAAAGGGCTGGCTAGAAGGAATAGAGATAGTAAAGTAGAGAGTTACTAAACTTCTAAATATATGTATTTGAAATAACTGTTTTGTACACTCATATAAAAGGATTTACAGACTCAACCTAGGTAACCAATTTAATCTCTAGAACCTCCAAATTTGAAAACTGAGCTAGAGGAGCAGAATTCTAATCCGTAATTTTAAGGATGTGGAGGCCAATGTCCAAAGTGTTCTATGACTTCGTTCTGCTCTTAGGAAGAAACCTTGTTTCCCTTTCCTGGGGCTTTCTTCCACTCAGAGTCGCCTCCTTTTGGTACATTACTTCTGGCTTTGCTCTGCTGTTCACTTGAGGGGAGTTAGGTGCTACCCTAGTTTTCTTGGTGGTTTAGAACAACAAAAAATTATTCTTTCACAGTTCTGGAGAGAAAAGTACTCTTGCACAGTTCTGGAGGCTTGAAGCCAGAATCAATGCTCCCTTCAAAGTGTCTAGGGGAAGGATCCTTCCCTGCCTCTTCCAGCCTTTCATGGCTCCAGTCATTCTATGACTTGTGGCTCCATAACTCCAAACTTTGTCTCTGTCTTCACTTGCCTTTTCGTTTTCTCTAATAAAGACACTTACTTTTGAAATTATCCCTCCTCCCCAACCCCCGCCCACTATGTAGCTTGAGATCATTAACTTAATCACATCTGCAAAAGACCCCTTTCCCTTTCCAAATAAAGTCACATTCATGGGTTTTGAGGTTTAGGACACAAAGGTAGCTTTTGGAGGGGGCACCATTTCACCCCCTTCAAGTATGCTTTCTATCTTGCAAGTTATTACAGCCAATATATTTGCCAGCTTTTCTGTTCCCATATAATGGAAGTAGCCTATTTTTCCAGTCTCCTAAGAGTAGGTTTTTTTAAACTATTTTTCTAGCCTCCAGGAAGAGTTTCCTCTTGGGTGTTTGGCTTCTGCCCTCTACCTAATCCTGGAAATCGATGCCACATATTTTAGGTATTATTTTTTTGGAAGCACCCCTTTCCAGTGCACATTTCTGTGTGAGTTATACATGAGGTACTTACTGGGCATATCATTCCACAGCTTAATGACTTAAGACAGCAACTATTTCATATGCTTAAAATATTTAAGGCCAGCCTATTGTCCTGGGTTCAGATAAATAGTTCTATTGATCTTGCTGGAGTCCCTCACGTTGCTGTGGTTACATGGTGAGTAGGCTGGGACTGAATACTCTAACATGGCCTCATTCCCACATTTGGTGGGTGGTACTGACTGGCTGCCGGACTTGTCTCTCTCTTCTTGGAAGATCCAGCTACCAATCCCGGCTGAAGATTCCCACTGCATGTAGGACGGCAAAGAACATGACAATACCAATCACCAGAAGTAAGGGCCCACCGGCCTCGGCCTTCTGCGCCTTCTATGATTTTGGAGTCACTCAAAAGGACTCAACAACAGGCACTGGTTGGAACAAGCCTTACTCGCAGAAAGAAGAGGCACAGCAAAACGGCATCTGTAGTGTGTACCCGCGCCCCGTGGCCAGAGGGTCCCTTGTCGGTAGCCCACAAAGAGCTGTGGGTGGCACCATGCCTCTTGTGCTGCAGGTGAAGACCTCGTCCCCTCCCCATGGAGTCAGGGTGAGGGACAGATATACCAGTGGAGCTGGACAGGTGTCATGTTTCGCACATGCTTCAGGAATGCAAGGAAGTTCATTGTATACCCAGAACATGAAAAAGTTTCTCCTGATAAGAACGAAGAATCTGTGGCCAAAAGACTGCTGGGCACCAGCCTTCAATATAGGGGAATGCTCCTGGCCCAGGACACTGGTTGGACAATCTTGGAGAGGGGCAGCAGCCCACACAATGGCTTCTCCTCCAACACTAGCCTAGGTTTCTTTACTTGGTGGCAACATTCTTCGAAGAGGGCAAGAGTTAAAATGCAATACGAGATGCAGTATAAGTTCGGAACTCACGTAACATTACTTTCACCACATCTGGTGACCAAAGCCAGTAGAAGGTTAGCACAATTGCCTAGTGATGTGTGGGGAAGTGGGAAGCCTCTTCGTTTCTTTTGGAATCTTTCTGTCTTCAGAAAGCATGCCTTTTGCTTTCTTTCCCCATGCTCTGCTTTATAGGATCAGTGTTTGCTTGGAGAGGCTTACAGTTGTGCAGCATCAGTGGGTGGATAGACTATTTTATTCAGAGGCTTAGGGTTATGAAGCCTATTTGTCTGCAGATATATGTCATATTCTCTGATACCAATTCTGTCAGTAATGAAAGTAATATTTTGCCCTTCCTTTTCCTGAAGTCCATAGCTCTTTTTTTTTAAATTGGCTCAGAATCCACGCAGCGTATAGAGTCATCATTCATTGGGCTTCACATAAATGCAATGATTATGCAAGTAGTAAATGACCAAGCAATTCCTAGAGCATAGGTCTCTTGATATGAAGCCCAGTGTGGTGTTCTTACTGTATTACCTTGGTAAAGTAATATCCTGGACATAGGCAAAAATCTAATACTCTCTGATTTGAGTCTAATATTCTGTAAAATACAGATATTCTTCTGGAAAATGCTAATAAAAATCTAAAATAATTCATGAAATTAAAAAAATAAATAAAAATAAAATAAAGAAAATAATTCATATAATGAATAAATTCACTTCATGAGTGGGATGATTGAACAACATGATAATACAGATAGTTATATGCAATATAGACTGTGCATATACTATAAATTCCATACTTAAGAATATGCATGCAAATAAGAAAAATATATAGGAGCTTAGCTACTCTCAGTTGACAAATGAAACATGATAGAGCCCAGTAATGAGGTTGGTAAACCTCTAAACACTGTCACCATTTCATGTGCCCTGTATAAGATATTGGCCATAGACATTGATGTTGTTTACTGCTGTCCTGATGCATTTTTTAAATCCATGGTGACTTCTCAGAAACCATATTGTTAGTTCAGATGAGGCAAGATGCTCTTCTAGATTTTGTCTAAGGCATCTTGGTGGTGTTTTAATTATATACAGAACTGGATATTATTTCAGACCTTGTCTTGCAATTTTTATGCTTAATGAACTTGCAGTTCACACTCCTATTCTTTTAACCTCACATCTATTAATAATATTGCTGTACAAATACTATTGCTATGTACTAAAGGAAGATAGCTCTCTTTTGGACTTCGGTTTCCAAATGAATTTTACCTTGAAGAATAAAAAACAAACAAACAAAAATCTTTTTTATCTTGTTCCAGATGTTTGAAGGCAGGGATGGACTGGGTAACATGTGACTAGGTGACTTTGTTTTTCTATGTATCTCATTTAGACATTAGGCTCCACAAGTCCAGCAGATTTAAAGCAAATCCATGGTACATGAGACAGCATGAATGAAAGAGTAATTATATCACAACAGCAATTCTGCTCCTCTCTTTTGTTATTGTTGTTGTTATAATAATGTCTGCAATGAAAATCTTCAAAGTACAAGAATGTGGCCAAACAATCCTTTTGAGTATAAAAATTTAAGGACTTGTGTATTGCCACCTATGCACCCACACACTCACTTACATGCACACACACATTCTTTTTTGCTACTGAATGAATATTTAAATAATCTGAGATGCTCACTTGGTTAAAAAAAATACTGTTCTTGAGGCCAAGGTCATGAGTTCAAATTCCAAGTGGTCAAGAGAATTTTGCATGGAAAAGGACTTGGTTCCAAAGCCATGGATTTCCTCCTTAATACCAGTCCATCACCAGCATTTTCATTATTTTATATGTCCTGTTGAATAGCCTGATAGTTTCATGCAAGCCCGTCGTCACTGGGACTGTACTGACCACTCAGCAAAAGGCAGACTTGGTGAATCACCAGCATTCTCTTTGCATGTAAAAAGCCTAAGCATTTCAGATGGTTTTCATGCTTACTTTGCTGATGCAAGATTGAAGAAAAGCTCAAAAATAATATCTACTTTTAAGCTGCTGGTTTTGGGAATTTATTCTGAGAAGAAAGACTTCAAATCAAAATATCTGTGATACAAAGGGCCAGAGGGAGGCTTAAAGAAACAAACCTTTCATCTAATTTTTTTTTCTTCTCTTCCTTACATTTTTATTTTGTCTCTTCCATCTTTTAGCAAAAAATATAATCAATAAACAACATATAATTAGAAGCTTTTATAAAAGTTCACAAGGACTTGAAGTTTCAAGACCTGTGAAAAGCTTTCTTTAGGTATTAGGGATGCGGATACGAAATAGTAGTGGAATTCTAAGCCAAACCACATGCAAATAAGTAAATATAAATAAAAATTATTATGGATTCTACATTTGGCTGTTTTCAAAGTTTCTTCAAAGCCGTTAAGATCAGATATGTTTAATTAGTGAGTTCTTTCAATATGTTCGTCTGATGAATGTCACGCACCAAATAAATTCAGAGGAAAGATGTGTTAAACCATTTGTTAAGAGCATAAAATAACTTTAGGCTTGGTTTTTGTAGATCCGGACATATTATCGAACTAAATTTCCATAAAAGTTCTTTTTCTCAGTTTAATGCAGGGAAGAAATTATTAGAGAGGCAAGAGGTGAAAGGTGCCACTTACATGATTACTATTTTGAATGTTCATTAGATAAATTTTATCTTTTTCAAGTTGATTTTATGTCTTTTCTAGAATATTGGGATACAACATCAAGTTCAATGTTTGAGATTGTCCCTGATCCCCAGAATGTTTAGTAGCCCTGGTTAATTCATTGCTCAGGGCAAGTGTTTGCAGGGTATAAAGCAGCACTGATTGACCAGTGCCCACACTAACCTCAAAAAACTTAATCCAAGTGGGTCAGAACTCTAAACTAATTAAGACAATTACTTTAAAAGTCTGTTTTAAAAGCAAAAAAAGAAATTCTGAGAGCTAGACGCTTTCTTTATAAACATCCTGAGACATTAAGCTTGCAAGGGAAGTTCCCTAAAAAAGGGGATTGCCTTTTCATTCTTGTTCACTGCAGATCCATGAGAAAGCTTACAGTTTTTGCCTGAAAATCCATGGAGAAGGGAAAATGAAAATAAGTGTAATATTGTTGGTTGGGTTGATGACTGCAATATTGCTTACATTTTACAATTTGGAGATTTGAAGCCCAATGTCTCAGAAAACAAGAAAGAAAGGTAATACAGCAGCATAAGAGCTCTTTAAGATTTTACCTTTAGTCATATGCTTGGGGTACCGATCTATCATATTCGTATGTAATTTGTGCTTTTCTTTTATATTTTTTCGGTCATCATAAATTCTGTTTTCTGATGTTTGACTCCAGATTTTTCAATTTGTTGTAAACTGATCATTTACATGAACATGTTTGTAATTTAGAGAGACAAAGCTTCTTTTCCAAGAGCGTTCTTCAAAGTGGGGCTGGGTGTACGGACAGTGACGGGAGCATATGCTAATCTTCAGGGTCATCTCCTCCTACCGGTGGCAAAATACTTTTAGTATGTGGAGAGAGTCTCAGTTGCTGTTTAGAGCAGTATGGAAGTGGAGAGTTATGTATATGTTATTCTGTGTATTTTATCCGATCCTCCTGAAAATTGTTTCTGTGACCAAATCTACTGGTCTCTCCTTAACAAAGTGAGGAGAATTTAAATTTTAAGGAGGACGTGTGTTCATATTTTTCAAATAAATACTAGATAGCAGGAGGTCGACAGAGGTGATAAGAGATGTCTGGTGATTAGCACCAGGCACTGACGGTAAGTGTTAAGTGCATCTCAGGAGCACACGGCCCTCATGACACGATCTCTGTGTCTTTAATGGTTATGTTTACACCAGGTAGGTGGAAAAAAAAATCCTTATTTTGATGTATAGGGAAAGTAGGGTCAAAAGAATTAAGTGACTTTGTAGTGGTGTGTGGCAGTTTAGAATTAGATGTGTGTGAGATCTTCTACTGAATATAACAAGAGTTCCTTAAATCTGTGAATGTTATTTTAATATTTGAATACCAGTTATTTTCACAGATGAGCTATGCACACAGAAAACAGAGATGCCTACATGTGCAATTGACTGTTAAAGAAGTCATTTACAGGAGTAATTGAATAAATAATTTAATTAGTGGAAGACAACTTAGGTCATTTAATTTTTTTTAGCAGTTACCAGTGGTTAATTCCAAATTCTGCAGCAAATTCTCTCAATCATGTCCAAAAATAAAGCCTGGTTAAACCTTACATTTCTCATTCATATTTTCAAGGGTAATTGGATAGTGCGGGGTGGGGGGGACTCTGCTTTATATGAGTCCCAAAGTTTAGCATCAATTGACTCATATTACCCATCATTTATCCTGAGCATAATAGCCTGTAAACAGACTAAAACCAAATGATATGTACTGTTATTCTGCGAGTGGATGGAGTCTAATAACTGTAGGGGTTTACTGGAAAGAAATAGAAGTCTGAGTCCAGATCTGGTTCTTGTACTGACTTGACATCCTCTCTTGGATGTTTCAGAGACACCTCAAAATCAGCATGTGTGAGACTGAACTCATGATCTTCTCTCAGACCCGGTCATCTTTCAGTGTTTCCTATCTTAGCCAATGGCACGAGCATCCACCCAGTTCTGCAGCTCAGAAACCTAAAAGTCATCCTTTACACTTCCATCTTCTTTACCCCCCTAATCAATCCATCACTTGATCTTATGGATTTTACCCCTGTAACGTCTCAAATCTGCCAGTTTATCTCCATCTCTGCTGCCTCACCCTCGTCCAGGATGCCATTGTCTCTTGCCCGAACTCATGTTTTCTAATCAGTATGTGAGCAATCATTCCATGTGCACACTACAGCACTGTGACCTATTCAAAGGGAAAATCTAATTGGACACCTTCCTGCAATAAAACTTGCTACTTATCTGCAGATAATTGAGGATCAGGCAGAGACCTTAATCAGAACTGTGAGGCACCACATGCTTTGACTACTACTCACCCCCTTGGCCCCACGTTACCCCATTATCCCTCCTCTGTTATCGCTAACTGAAATCAACTTTCTTTTTCTTTTGGTCACTCACATATCCTTGCCACAGAGCCTTAGCACTGGCTTTCCCCCCAACCTGGGACACTCTCCTTTTTCTTCTTGCCTTGTTAATGTCTACTCTTTTTTTTTTTTTTTTTATGTCTCAGCTCTCATACCTGATGTCACTAGGTCAAATCTCCCATTCAGAGACTTTAATTGTGCCCTTTGTAGCAGTTGTTTTGGTTGCACTGTGAAATCTATTGGTGTGGTCAATGACTGTAGTAATAGTCACTCTTCCTTCCTCCCCCACTATGGACTGTGTAAGTTTCGAAAGATCAGAGACAGAGTCTGTGTTTCTTTATCAGTATGTTTCTAGTACTGAGTGACATACTGCGTGCTTATAGTTGCTTGATACATATGTATTGAAAGAATGAGTAGAGGATCTATCCATACTTTTGGGTAGATTACAAACTACTTGTGTCACGGTATCATCTCTAACATGGAGGAAGAATAAGTATTTTTTAAAGGTCCTTTCAGAGTTTTTTTTTCCCCTAACTGCATACAAAATGTGGCTAATTTGAAATCTAGTATGTGAATTAGTTTGGAAAACCTGTTTAGCGCTCACTTATTTTATCAATCCATAACTATGGAAAGGATGGGTGTCCAGGTAGAGCACAAAGAGGAGAGACAGAGAGTGTGAGGGAAGGAGAAGAGAAAGAAGATAAATAAATGTAAAAATCCAGAAGGAAAGCAAAGCAATGAGAAGTGGGTAAAGTTAAAAGTGGGTAAAGTTAGAAAGTAAAACCAGTGAGGGGGGAAAAAAAGAAAAGTAAAACCAGGGAAGAAGTGCCACCGTTTTCTTGACTCCGTGTCGTTAAGGAAGAGTGGTAGGGAAGGAAAGTTTCAACCTTCATGTAAGGAAGGGCTTTCAGGGTTGCCTTCTCCTTCCCCGCAACACACACCCAGACACGCACATGCACGCATACACACGCACGCGCGCATGCACGCACATGCGCACTTGCAAGCACAGAGTGAATGCGTATCGTCTGGCTCTGTGCAGGGCTGAATTAGTGAGTTCATAGAGGATCTGTGATCTGAACTCAGGTCTTTCCTGTTCCTTTTCTCAAATTAAAATCTCTGCATATCCTTTGTGTTTAGGGTAGTAAGCTTAAAGTATATTTGAGCTGTCATTTCAAAATTTGTACTCTATAAGGAAATTAAGGGAGAGGAGAAAAGAAAAGGACAGAAAGAAAGAAAGAAAGAAAGATCTGGATCGCATTTCCCTGACCCATAAGGGATTTTGCTAAGAAAACAGGCTTCAGTGTAAACAACCTCTGTATTTTTCACGTTGTCTCTTTAAGTAACGATTCTGTAAATAACTTAATTTTCCTAAAATGAACAAGGTGGATTCCTAAGGTGTCTAGCATCAGAGCCATGGCTCAGATTCAGCCAAATATAAAATCCTCCAAACTTTTGATATTCTTTTGCTCACTACAGCTTTTCAAAAGGTAGATGACTAGGAAATGCACTTTCGTTCTCCGCTTAGTGCTTGAACATTAGTTTGACTTTAATAGGCTGGGATGATTTCAGCTTATAAATCTTCAACTGGAGGATAAAGTTCAAGTAGATAAAATCAAACAGATGTTGGTGGGAGGATTTCTTCATGACCCATAAAAGTGCTATCATCAAAGCCGAGAATCATTTGTTTTGAATTATTACACTGTTATCAAAAGGCCTGTAGCAGTCTGTTTGTTGAGGAATTGGATCTGTTTATCTGAAAACAGAACAAAGATGCCATGCTAAGGCGTTCCTGGGAAAGTGTGGTTCAGATGATGGCTGACACGGTGGGGTAGCTCTGAGCCATTTTGATTGACACACGTCAGCTAACATGGTAATCAGGCATGTCATTCTTGAAGTGGTATGGATGAGCCGTGTGTTAACCAGAGCTTGGCCAAAGGCAGAGTGCGAGGGAAACCCTCCAACTAAAACAGGAAAGCTCATTCCTAAGTGAGTAATTAGCTGTTCATGGGGGAAAATGGTTAATTTCCTAAATATTTAAATGAATGGCTAGTAAGTGCTACTGGGATGCTCACCCAAGAGCACTTATCTTGAAACTGGTTTCAGCACACTGACCATCTTCCTACTACTGAAGTAGGAACAGATCCCACCTATATACATAGGCACGCCCGCGCTTTATAAAGAGAATTTCCAAAATGTCTTCAGTCATTCTATTAAGTTGGTTTATAGGACCAGACATGTTTCAGTGTTGGAAGCACTCTAGGGACTTAATGCAGAAATTCAAAATATTAAAATATATTCAAGCTGTTGGTGAAACAGGGTAAAAACTATGTATGTCAGGGTTCCTTTTAAAATTAATACATTCAGAACAACTCCCTTCAGTTGTTAAAGGTGTTAGATATGTATTGAGTTATACTAGTGGTAGAACTAAATTAGTAAGGAATTTTCTACTTTGCTGATATAACCACCCCTTTTGAACTTTGCAGACCCTATCTAACCGCCCCCCCCCCCCCCCCCCCTTGAACCTAACTTTTCTTCACCCTAGCATTTACAATATACTATCCTCTTTCTGGTTCTTTTGCTTTCATAGCTGTTATTAATTTCAAGTGACTTGTCTTCCCCTCTCATATCTGACTGTCTATGGTTCTTTGCCTTGTAATTCTTATTATTTTTTTACTATTGTTTTTGCTTCAAAAGTTCTTTTAAGAATTTGATAAAAGCTATAACCACTTCCCAGAAAACACAATTATATTTAAAATTTTGCATGCAATCACAGGGCATTCAAAGATCTTCTGAAGTCATTTTTGTTTCAATCCCCACCCCTGAGGATATCAGCCTCTGATAAATCCTTTAAGACATAACAAAAGCCCTATTTCGCCATGAAACCAAACCATTGCAATGCATAGTCTGGACTATTTCATATAACACTTAGTGAAAAGGGCCTAGGATTTAAGAGGCTGGGTTCTAGCCTTGTTCTCTGCTAGCTCTGCAACTCTAGGACCCAGCCCCTCTGGAATTTCCTCCACCATAAATTAAGGGACTAAACCTTCATTTGCTCTAAAAAGTTTGATTCATGGCTTGTTCTTAGTGTCCTAACTAGATTGTAAACTCTTTGTGGGAAATAGCCATATCTTACCAGTTCTCTCTGCACCATAGACGAACATAATACTCACTTCTAGAAATCAACCACCAAATACTGAAGCATTACACACTTATGAGAAAATAAAGCAAACAGCATACTACCTAGCTTCTTCTCTAATGTGAAATTTCTTTGTGCCTAGTACAAATTCAAAGACATTTTAACTTAAATGGAAACTTGTGTGGCATCCCCCTTTGCCACACAAGTTTTTGCATTGTACCCCTTTTCTCTGAAAGTTGTCTACATTATCTACAATACCGTATTAATGAAGAATCTTGGTTCTCAGTCCTAAAAGTATTTTTCTTTTTGTATAGAAGTCGTTTGAATGGATACATAATAATATTACATAAAATACTTCATATTTGCCTCTGCATAAATCTTTTCCAAACCCACTGAATTGCAAACATGCAATGCTTTCCCTGTGTATTCTTTTTTCAAAAAAACTAAGAAAAGCAAGCACTATATATGGGAAGGATTCCATGTGGGGAACACTGCTCGGATGGACATACAACCAGAGGCCTGCAGTGTCCTCAGGAGAATACCTGGTACATCTCATGCTCCAGAAAGGGAACATTTAAATAGAT
This sequence comes from Prionailurus viverrinus, assembly GCF_022837055.1. NCBI lineage: Eukaryota > Metazoa > Chordata > Mammalia > Carnivora > Felidae > Prionailurus > Prionailurus viverrinus. Next base: position 112,858,331 of record NC_062564.1, on the reverse strand, counting down.
GATAGATGTCCTCTGATACCTGGTTGGGCTGGTGTTGGGGTTGTGAGGTAGGGGCAGTGGTGACATCTCTAGCAAGCTATTCTAACATTCTGGGGACTTTCACAGTGAACATTACTATGCCTAACATTACCCATATCATTAGGGAGCACTGAGAGGTCTTTGTCTTCCTCTCTTCTTCCAAACATTTCCCTCAAGGAAGAGGAGATCTGATATAAGTCAGAGATTCAAGGGGTGACCTTAATGGCAGAAAGTTTCTATAGGAGAAATAAAAATACTTAAATAGGACTGATTAAACAAGGAGGGGTTGTTTCTCTTCCCTTTTTGTTCCCTCTCTTTTATGGCCAATGTTTGGGATTATGCCTCTTCAGGCAGCTTGTAAGTTAGACGGGCTTTGGTGTGTCTCCTTCTGCCCATATTTCCTCATCTCTCTCCTTCCAACACACAGACACACAGAAACACACAGAAACACACACACACACACACACACACACACACACACACACACACACTTGCTTGTGATGAGGTGGAGTGCAAACAAAGAAATTGTAGTGAGAATTGTAGGGTAGCCTCCTGATTTTGTTGGGTTCAATTTTCTTGTTTATTTCCCACTCACCTCCTTCCAGAGCCAAGATCAGGGTATAATCCTAGAGACAAGGAAGCAAAGGGGCAGACTGTAGAAGCCTCAAGCTCAAAGGATTAAAGATTCTGTAGAAACACTTTTGACAGAACCCAGTTTACCAGCATTGAGATTAGCAGAAAGTTGGAACAAAACCCTAGTTGGAAGAAAAGAAGAAGAAGAAGAAGAAGGAAGGAAGAAAGGAAGGAAAATGTTTATCTGTTGTGTTTCCTGTACAAAATCTTTGAAAATCTGACTTAATCATTGGTAATAGATGTGTGAGTGATTATTCTAATTTCTTGTCCCCTTTGAAGACCACTCCCTTTTAACGGAAAAACAAACAAAAACTTTAAAGCTTTGGCCATACGCAGACAAAGCTTGCTTCATTTGGTCCACACAGTAGGTTTTGTTTTGATTGTTTTTAATTGCCAACATTTGAAACTTGGAAAATCTCAGATAAAATTTTTACTTTCAGAATTCTCTTAAAAGATGGGATATTCTAGCAAATGAGTTCCTACAGGATGCAATTATCTGGAATTCTCTGCTTTCCAGCAGCCCTTAGCATTCCCAGTGCTTGCAGCCTAGCACCACACTTATTTAGAGTACTTGCCCATCACTAGTGGCATTTTCAAATGGTGTTTGATTTTGCATTTGCAGCACAGAGTCTGATGCGGGGCTTGAATCCATGAACAGTGATCATGACCTGAGCCAAAGTCAGATGCTTAACCAACTGAGCCACATAGGCGCCCCTAATTTAGATACTTCTTAATTGAAAAAGAAGATTAAAAAATACTATGAATAAATTGGATAGAACAAGCATAGCCAATTTAATGTAAAAACACTTCTAAAACACATTTCTGCTGAATCACAAAAGAAATTTCACGTGATAGGTGCTCTTTACTCAGCAAATCATTAATGCCATGCTTTGCTATGGCTGTTAGTGGCATTTCTTTGTAATGGATGGTAAATCTATATAAAATACATAAATAGATTGGACACACTTGTGAATAACTCTCCTAAGCACAGAATAAACTCTCCTGAGTTAAATGTTATATATGCATTAAAAAAAAATAGCTCCATCATAAAACAGACCTAAAAGCATTTGTGAGTTTTAGAAAAGCTCATTATCTGGCTGGAAAATGATCTCACTGCCATCATGTTATGTCCACTGTTATGATTCTAAATGTCATGAGGTCTTTTAAAAAGCTGGAATGAAGTACACTGGGTTTCTTTTTCTTATTCCTGATAAGTCACGATCCATCCCAAACCCGTCTGGGGCATTGGCTCAGGGCTCCTCACCTGGATGTTTCCCATGGGATTCTTTTTCTTGGGCAGCAAGTCTGTTATTACCATCAGGAGATAACTGCTGTTGAAGAAGAGGGAACGTGCTGAAGAGGTAGTGAAACGCAGCAGGGGTTAAGCAGAGACTGCCCCCAAGTAAAGTAATTGTGTACCTGCATTTTGGCTGGATCAAGAATTACAGCCGCGGTAATTAGCAGTGCATTTTTGTATTATGACATGGAGGCCTGTGACTTCCCTCTTTTTTTTTTTTTTTCTTCTTTCCCTGGTTTCTTCCCTGAGACTTGTCCTAAGGAGAAAGCCAGGGGGAAAATGAAGTCAGAATTAGATTAAAGCTGCCTTGCACTGCCGAATGCTGAGCCTACATGAGCTTCTGGATCAAGGGCCAGCCCTGGAAAAGCTTTACTACAGTTGCTAAAAGTAAGCACAGCATCAGAATTTTGTCCTTCTCCAATGCTATCTGCTTTCAGTAAGGGTCACTGGTGGTGGTGGGGCCTCCCTGAAAAATCAAGGATAAAGAATAAATAACTGTGAGCCTTACTGGCTCAAACAAATTATTTTCCGGTTGGCAGACAGAGTGCTAAGTGAGAGGCAGTGAGCTTGAACTTGAGAGTCTTGATTGGTGATCAGTGCCTGCCCTTCTCTGTGTCTGAAAAACTTCCAACCAAGAAACACATTATTAAGGCTGAGTAACACTCCTTGGGTACACAGAAAGGCACATAGAAAAGACATTCAAACAGCAAGGAAAAAACCATGCAGCTGTCCAAATGTTTGTGTGTTCCTGGTGTGGGACTTAGATGTATCTTGGGCAAGTTTATTACCTTTACTATGGAAGGAATATTTTATACAACTCAGTTATTGAATCATGAGTTTCTTCTCATTAGTGGTATAAAACTTGCTATGTCTTTTGTTCACTACACACTTTTAAAATTTGGCAAATTCTGGACAGGCAACCTCAAAAAAGTTTTTTTTTCCTTTTTCACTGGAATTTCTTTTACGACACTTGTCATGCAAATGTTGGAACTATTTTATTGAAATGCTGCATGTTCTATGGTGGCTTCATATATCGCAAGCAACTATTACCCTTAAACATATGAAATTCAAGGACGGAAAGAAAACAGCCCTTCAGCTGAATTTCCATTTCATATAAACAAAATGTCTGTTCCTTGCTGTCAAAAAAGTTCCGTTAACTATTCCTCAATTTTCTGGGGGGGAGTGCTGAAATCTTAAAATCTCTTTGGGAATCTCTGTTTTCTTCACAAAGCTGTACAGGAAGCCATTTTATGTAGTTTTAATTATAAGCTATTTTGAATGTTGAAAGTTCTTTCCCAGCACGTAAAATTAGAAGAGACTTTGTTTTTTTTTTTTTTCTGAAAAAAAATTATCTTTATTATAAGGAAAATACACAGTAAAACAAAGCTGGAAAGTAGTGGGAGTGGAAGATCTAGAAAAACTTAAATCACCAAACAAGCTGCCCAAACTTGGCTTCCTTCTGTGGAAAAAAGAGTGATTTGGCCCTTATCCTTCCCGCCTTTCCTGATTTAAAGAAACCTGCTGTTAGCAGGGCTGGGCCCAGGGAGGCCCATTTTCCTATCTGTTCTCTTCCTGGGAGTTTGGGAAAGGTGGTATAGTTCTCAGGCTTTGAAGATACAGAAGACAGTATGGAGAAGGAAAGGATGTTACAGCCCTTTGGTCCAGTGTCATCCCCAGCCCCATCCTTCAGTATTTGTTGATGCCAAAGAGACGAACCCCATGGAATTGGGGTAACTTAGGCAGCAGTACACTGAGCAATGAGGCTGTATTGATGAGGAAGTGAGCAGCATCATACTTGGTGTAGAAGCTGGCGAGGAGGTAGAGTACAATAGGAGAGATGCTGAGGAATTTGCGGGAAGAGGTAAATTGGAGCCCGTAGTCCATCTGTTCCCAGTGTGTCAGGAGCCGAGCTTTTCCTTGGTCAGGGGTCTCAAAGGGTGTCCCTTTCACAGTATGTAAGAAGACATACATAGCCAAGTTATGGATGACGTTGGTCAGGGTCCAGACAACAGGAATGCTGAAGAAGGGGATGCTGAGTAGAACCACATGCAGCAGTCCTACCAAGATGATGTAGGCCAGCCAGATGCCCCGGCTATTCATCACTCGAGTGTTGGGGTTCACTTCACTGTGTGCCACCCCTACATTCATCCTGCTGGCTTCAGAAGCCCGTGGGGCTCGAGGAGCGGCGCTCACTTCCACCTAGAAGAGACTTTGAAAAATATTTCTGGTTGCTTTAAACGAGGGTAATCAATTTTACTGAAATTCTGTTTAGCTAAAAAAGGCACTTAAAACTGAAGAACTTAATTATGGAAAATAATCACCAATAACACCAATAACAATATCACTTATTATTTGGGTGTTTACTATGTCCTGGGCACTATTCTATGTACTTTACATGTATTAAAGTTACATTTAACTCTGTCTCCCCGGTTTTATGAAGAAAATGATACCGTTTGATCATCCTAATTATGAAGTGTAGAAAGGTTAAGAAACTGATCCTAGGTTAAAACATTGGTCCCAGGTCTTATTGCTAATCTCTTGGTCCATTTGGGGTGCTATCACAAAATAACATAGACTAGGTAGCTTATAAACAAAGAAGTTTATTTCTCACAGTACTAGAGGCCAGTAAGTCTAAGGTCAAGTCACTGGCAGATTCAGTGTTAGAAAAGGGTTGGTTTCCAGGTTCATCGACCACCATATTCTTGCTATTACCTTACATAGCAGAAGGGGCAGGCAAGCTCTCTGGGATTTCTTTTATAAAGGCAGTAATAAAGCAACTCCCAAAGGCCTCCCAAAAGCTTCTTCTAATACCTTCAGATTGTGGATTTGGTTGCAACGCTTGGATTTTTGAGGGACACAAACATTCACTTTATCACATCTGGTATGTAGAGCACACATGCGGATCCCAGATCCACACACTTAAGAGGATGAGACAACATGTAGTTTTATATTTCATACTTAGTGATTATTTCCTTGTTTCTTAAAGTTCAAAAATTGTGAAAGTGTGAATTAGCAATATTGTTCTCATGTATATGGGACTGTAGTTAGAATTCAAGCTAACCGTAATAAAATCCACTTCCCCCCAATTTTAAGAAGTGTCTTTTTGTATATAAGGAAATAAGTCTCTTCTATTAACATTTAAAAATGGCCAAGAGTGAGTAGCCACTGAGTTTCAAAATTATGGGTAGGTTTTCAAATAAGCTCATATTTTGTTGTTGTCATCTTTCATATACAGAAGATACAACATGATACCTATATATTTGAATCTAACCCATATGCTTCCATCACTTATCTATATTTTACATATGATATGGGAAGCAGGGGATTCAATTCAAGAGAGATGTGCAAGGTGATAGTTGTGAACCGTGCGTGTGAAAATATTTGGTCCAGATTGGATCAGGTCATAAAGGTCCAAGGAGAGTTTTCTTCAAGAAGATTAATATGGAATGCTACTAAACATCTTGACAATTGACAGAAAGTTTGAATTTTAACTAATAAGAAGTACAGGAAAAAATACCAAAACACTAGATAAATTAAGCAATAAGACAATCATGAACTCCAGAGAAGATAGAATGTGGTGCAGGAAATTAAAAGAGATCATAGTGTACCAATGTTTTAGCTGAAGATATAGTTTTATAGGGTCATGACATACCCAGCATAGTTTGCTAGCCAGCACATATGATATAAAATATCGGGATGATGGTACATGGATAGTATACATCTGTAGCATATTAGATGGGGAGGAGGTATTAGTGGTAAAAAAGTGCTAAGTTACAAGCTCCCAAGTGGGAAATCTATAGATGATGCCCATAGCCAAAAACCACAGTAAGAAGAGGATATTATTTAGAGATGGGAAGATATTTGCCCAACTAGTCAACTAAAAGAGTTGAGAAGGGTTCCTTTTGAGATTAAAAAAAAATGGAGAAAGGAGAGCAAATGCTGCTTGCTGTGTCCGTTTTGTTTTGCCTTCCTAGCACCATTTGATACTTTGGCATATGTGAAACTTTTCAAAAAATAAGAATTAAATAGTAATTTAAATCACATTGCAATTTGCATGACACAACATTGAAAATAGGCAAAACATATTTTCATCACCTAATGTTTTCAGTTGTTGCCTTTCACAATTAATCCATTTTTAAAAGTAATTTATTTAATGTTTATTGATTATTTTGAGAGAGAGAGAGAGAGAGAGAGAGAGAGAAGCACAAGAGGACAAGGGGCAGAGAGAAAGAAAGAATCCTAAGCAGGCTCCACGCTTTCAGCCCATGATCATGAGATCATGACCTGAGCCAAAATCAGGAGTCATTTGCTTAACCAGTTGAGCCACCCAGGTGCCCCCGAAAGTGATTTTTATGCTTGAATCCAAATGATTAAATACAGGAGAAAGTTTCAGGTTATTTCAGAGCACTATTGAGAGGAAAAATGTGGGACTGGGTAGTCTTAATTTTCAATAAATGAAAGTCAACTCGATATAATCACAGTCTTTTCTGTTTTGGAACCCCAGAGGCATCTTGATCAGAGGAATTTAATATATGGATCTGGTGAAAATTGTCTTCATGCAAATGTGAAATATTAGCTCTCTCTCTTTGGTCTGTTTGTTTCTCATTAACTTACGTTTCAATATCAGTGTTTCTTATGTTGCCCTTATTTCACTAATGGTCCATTATAGATAGACATTAAAATATAGATGGCAAAGAGGAAGTATAATGTAAAACTGCATAATGTTCAAAATCAGCACCGTGGCTGGTGTTCAGCTGAGTGATAAATTGATTAACTGCATCTTGTCTTCCAATGTCTGCACATGAATAATCTCTCAACACTTTCCATTTTGAAGGCGTAAAATATTTAAATGGTTGTTTAATTTATTTAGCTAAAAAATGGATACCATAACACCTGTAATGGTGTGAACCCTGTGGAAACATGCCTGTCAACTGCTTGTGGGTTGCTGAATCATCATTCCTGTACTATGCTCTAGGACTGTGTGTGTGTGTGTGTGTGTTTTCAACACAATTGAAATTATACTCTTCTTTTTCTCAATTGTATCATAAGCATTTTCCAATCATAAATATTCTTGGACAACGTGTTTTTTTCTATAAAATATTTTTTTTTTTAATTTTTTTTTTCAATGTTTATTTATTTTTGGGACAGAGAGAGACAGAGTTTGAACAGGGGAGGGGCAGAGAGAGAGGGAGACACAGAATCGGAAACAGGCTCCAGGCTCTGAGCCATCAGCCCAGAGCCTGACGCGGGGCTCGAACTCCCGGACCGCGAGATCGTGACCTGGCTGAAGTCGGACGCTTAACCGACTGCGCCACCCAGGCGCCCCTATAAAATATTTTAATGTATGAATATTTCTGGCTTGTTTCCTTCTTAGGAATTGTTTGATTACAAGGAGCAGAAGCAGACTCACGCTAGGTTGGGAAAGGGGATTTTTGTCAGGGAAACATGGAAATCTTTTGGGGCACTGTTCAGAGCACTCCCTCTGTGTACAGACCAAGATCTTTTGCAAGGCCCTTCCCTTAATGACTTGTACCTTCCCCGTAGCCTTGCCTTGCATGCGATTTGGGCTGCCAGAGAGAGCCAAATTCTCCTCTCAGCTCTGTGCTAACTTTACCACTACAGACCATACTAGTTACATTCTGTGTGTGTGTGTGTGTGTGTGTGTGTGTGTGTGTGTGTGAGAGAGAGAGAGAGAGAGAGAGAGAGAGAGAGAGGGAGAGAGAGGAAGAGTGGGAGGTAAGAGAGACACCATATTCTGGAGAATAAATCTGGCTTGGAGGTTGGGAACGATGAATTCAGTGTTTTAAAATCACTCCTGGTTGAAATCTTTGTGGAGCTGTGTGGTCCTGTAGGTATAGAGCATGGAGCTCACTTCCTACTGAGTTTGGTCTCTCAAAAGCAGTTTCTCTAAGAATGAGCTATGGGCAAGACAGGAAAACTGACTGACTTAACTACTGCATAGCTCCAGACTCCCTCCCTCTTCCTAAATCATAACCTTTGAACAGCATCTATAGCATTGCATGTATCTGTCCTTCTATGTTTCATTAGCTTCCTTTCTTTTCCCAGTAAGCTACCATTTTCCAGGGTGAGATGATGTTTGTCTACAGTGAAGGAAATAACATTTTGCAGTTTTGTCATTCATATATATATATATATATATATATGTATATATATATATCACTTCAATGAACTGAGTTAAGATGGAATATTTTAATATTAGCATTCATTTTTATATGCTCTTTAATGATGTGTCTAAGCAAATGTTTCTTTGCAAAGACCTGGAGAAGGAAAGAATTTGATGTCTCGTGGAACCGAAAGAAGGTCAGAGGAGTTGGAATATCATGAATGGGAGAGTGGGGTATCAGAGGAGGGCCCGCTTGAAGACAGAACCAGATCATACTGAAATTTACAGGCAATTCAAGCAGCTATGATAAAGTATTGATGGATTTAACCAGCGTATGACATTATAAGGTTTGTGATTTCAGCATTTTAGCAATGTTGAGTATGGAATGGATGGTAGAAAGGCAGAAACCACTATACCTGTTTTCAGGCTCTTGTAATGGTCCAGTTGAGATCTGATAATGTTATCACTGGAGATGATGTTTAAAACAATGTTGCTTCTCAGTAGTCAAGTTTTGAAACTGAAGTCTTAGCGCAGACAGTTCTGCTGCTAAGTTTTTTCCCCCTCCTCTCAGGAATTTTGCTTTATGAAAACAGTGCCATCATGATCAACTTTAATTTATTGGTTTCATTGCTACGGACAGCTTGCAGAGTACCAGTCTTTGACAAATTCATCATAATGTACAAATAATCCTTTAGGTTATTCTCCAGCATAGCAGTTACCTAAATATCCCATTGCTTAGATTGGTCCTCTTCAAACTTTCTCATTTAATTAGGAAGAAGATTCCATTGCCTTAAATCTGAATATTAAGTAGTTCATTGCTGTTGGGATTTCTAAATGTTAAGGTCTAGAGTTGAGCTCTCCCGTATGGTAGCCACTAGCTATATGTGACTATTTAAATAAAACTAGTTAAAAATGAATAAAATGTAAAAAAAAATTAGTTTCTCTCTTGCACTAGCCACAATATCAAGCGTTCAGTAGACACTACAGCCATGACTATGGAGTGGATGGTACAGATATAGAACATTATCAGCATCCGTAAAGTTTTATTAGACAGTGCTGATCTGGAGATTCTTCATGTTTCCTTGCACATATAAACTTGCTATGCTTTGATTAACTAGTGATTGGTCTAGATTCTTGAGGAATATTCTTTTGCAAGTTTCTTGTATATTCATAATAATAGTGGTCTATTTTTCATGACAATGGCCCATTATCTTGTGAAAAAATACTTAAGTCAGGTATACTTAAGCCACTAGTTAATTTAATAAGATTTAATAATTTAATAATACAATGACCATTTTTCAGTTAGATCTTTGAAAGCAAAGAAAGCACTAGAATTAACAATAATAATTAAAACAACAATAAACACCTATTGCCAGGCACTATTTTGACTACTTTACATGTATTAACTATTTAATTCCCAAACCGAGTCTACCTATAAATCCATAAGAATTCCTTTTCTTCTTTTTTCAGATGAGAAAGCCAAGGCACAGATATTCTCTCTTAAAAATATTTTTACTTGTAAATTATGAACCTCAAAAGTTTTTGAAAAATTGCTTAACCTTTCTGATCTTCAGTATTTTTCTCTATCAAATTAGTATAATGTCACTAACCTTACACCGCATACATATCAATCAGCTTTTTTTTTTTTTTTAGGCCAAGTCACAGCAAGAAAGTGTTCCCAAATGTCAGTGTCTTACAGTAGAGGTTCATGTCTTGTTCTCTTTACCTGTGGACTCTCATTATCTTCTCGCTCTGGAGTCTAGGTAAAAGGAGCTGCTCCTATCTGGGACATTTTCACAGCAGAGAGAGAGAGAGAGAGATGGCAGAAACATACAGTGGTTCCTAAAGCTTCTACTTAGAACAGGTACACTATCACGCTGTTCACATACTATTGGCTAGAGCAAGTCATATGGCCAACCTTGATGTCAGTGGGACAGGAAAGTGTACCTCCACTTGCAAGAAGATACCTTAGGTCACATGGCAATAGACTGGGGTGTATAATCCTCTTACAGGGAGGAAGGGAGCTATGCTTGGGACCAAAATTGCAATCTACCACAACATGGACTAAATATAATAATACAGAAAGACTTAACTCCACGCTTGGCATCTAGTTCACCACAGTTATAGTTATGATTTCCTTTTTCCTTTCCCTTAATGCCTTTGTGTAAATCTTAGAGCTTTCAAAGTGCTGATTATAAAACAGACCACCGATAATTATTCTTTCCTCTTGTTCCAGAGGAAGTTTAGTCATTACCTTGCATTGTTAAACATATATTAAAAATATTTGGACTTATATAAGGACGATTTAGAAAAAAAATTCAGATTTCAGATTCTTTTTGTGGTTGTTTTCACTGATCTATGTTGTGAAGTTTATCTCATGCAAAGCTGTATTCTAAACAGATGGTGACCAAGAGTTCTGTTGGTTAGATATTCATGTGAAGGGGAAAAGTTCTCTAGTTATCTAGGAAACAAGACTATTTTTATTGTCTTTTCCCTACCAAAGTGAAAGAAAGAAAGAAAGAAAGAAAGAAAGAAGAAAGAAAGAAAGAGAAAGGAAAGAAAGGAAGAAAACTTAGATATCTAAGGATATAACATGTATTTATGGAATGGGTATTTATGGAATGGGTATGGAATTAGAAAATAAATAATAAAACTGAAGAGCAAGAAAACTATTTGGATGAGGTTCATGTCCTATAAGAAGGTTTGTTTAAAAATGTTCGCTATTACGGTTGTTTTAAATTAGGGTTTGTTGCTGGGGCTTCAAAGAATGGTTTCATATACAGGGATGCTAGTTTTATTTTGCATATTTCATAATAATGTGGTTCCTATCAATATAAACATCATGTGATTCTCAAAGTCAATAGTTAATTTCATCTTCCTGATTTGTAATTTCAGGAAAAAAGCATACATCAAAGTTAATGTATGCACGAGGTTTTAGACCTAAAATACATGCATAATGCTTAGTACGAAAAGATTATTGTCTGCCGCTATCAATAACAAAAGAGTTCAATGGAAAAAAACCAGAACTGTCTGAAAAGTGAGCAAAATATTCATTCACCATAAATAATGGTTTTTTAGGTAAATTCAGATATTTATATTTGAGAATTTTGACTATATTTATGCTGTAAGAGAGATTATGTGAGGACCAGCAAGGCAATAATCTGCCAGCCTATAGGTAATTACTTCTTTATTCTTTGTTTTCCCGTTTTTCTAATTTCAGGATGATTTTGTACTTCTGAAATTATTGATGACTATTATTGTTACTGTCATTAAATGGGCTGCAGGTATTTTCTTTGTTAAAAAATATATAGTGGCAGGCTCTTGTGATGTAGTGTGTTCTTTAAGGGATGAAGTTATGTTTTTCTATGTTACTTTCTGCCAATGTAACCTTTCGTTTACAGAGTTCTGTTGTGTCCAGTTACAAGTTCATTCAAAAAAAAAAAGCTCTGTTTATAGGAGTATCTTTTGGCTTTAGGAAATTTTAGCATCAGAAAAAAAAATTAAAGTTTCCATTGTTTTCCTTTGATGAAGACTACTTTGTTGACAAGAAATAGCTGTAGCTCAAAATAGAAAGAAATAGTCAATACAGAAGACTTACTTCCACGGGAAAGAAGTTAAAATAACTAGGAGAATTGCTTTATTGTTAGCAAGGAGAGTACGGTCATAAGCAGGAAGCAAAGATATTCCTTGAGCTTTTTTACCTCTGAAAAAAGTTTAAAATGGCTTGAGGATTACTTCCTTACCAACTTCTTTAAGTGGTAAAAGTTAGCAGGAAACACTTGCCATGAATATAGATTTGATGATTATTGTTTTAAAGAACCATTCTTGGGGCGCCTGTGTGGCTCGGTCAGTTAAGTGTCCAACTTCAGCTCAGGTCATGCTCTCACTGCTTGTGAGTTCAAGCCTCACGTCGGGCTCTGTGCTGACAGCTCAGAGCCAGGAGCCTGCTTTGGATTCTGTGTCTCCTTCTCTCTCTCTGCCCCTTCCCTGCTCATGCTCTCTCTCTCTTTCTCTCTCAAAATAAATAAACGTTAAAAAAAAATGAAAGAACCATTCTTAGTTGCAAGGAAATGGAAAACTATAACCTACAAATTAATTTTCATCGTTATAAATATGTGGCATTTCTTCCCTTGGGATTTTATTGCTAAATTGAATATTCTATATTTTAGTTAAGTTACTGGGTAGGAACATAGGCAAAAATAAAATATATGTAAAGTAAAAAATAGCTAAATACTTTCTTATTAATTATTTGTGTTTGAAGAAAATAACTTCATCAATATTCCAATTCTTATCTTCATACATTAAAATAATGGGGAATAATAACTGAGATAATTCTTTTACCATTGGGTGTTTGGAGGATTATACATAATAATCCAGAACTCAATAAATGTTAGCAATAATCTATTAGTAGTAAAACAGTTTTGCTTTGTCATTAATCATTGTGTTATCTTGGGTCAGTCATGTCATGTTTTAGGCCCTCATTTTCCTCATCCAGAAAATATGAGGAAGGTTTCTCTTGTATTTCTTTAAGCTATAATAATTAAATAATTCTATTTTATGGTGTACCAGAGGTGGATGACTTCCAGAGTCTTGGGCTTGGTTTAAATGGTGTAACCCTTATTATATAAATATACTGGCTATTCTTTGCATAGATACTATTTAACTATATCTTTTTCTTCCCTAGAAATGTAATTGGCTTCCATTAATTAATTTTTATAAAGAGCTTTGAAGATGAAAAGTGCCATACGAGTGGTGATTCATCAAGCATGAGGCGTGCAAGTTCAACACTGCTGTAATATATCGTTAGACTTTGAAGATAAGATTAAATTATGATGAGTTTTAATGACACCAAAGAAAAGCACAAATTTGTTTCATGAACAAAAACACTGCGTAAAGTTACCTATATGTAATAAGCGTTTGACCATTTTGTTACAAACTTTTGCAATGACAAAACGCTATATATGGTGTTTAATTCAAAAATTTCTAAAATGAATACTAAGTATAGCTGTTACTGAAATACAGGGAACATTGCTTTTGAAAGTTTTTGTATATATAAATTGTTTGCGATTCGTGATGTGCATGTTGGTGATTACGACTAAAACCTTTTGGCTAACCAAGGATGTCAAATTCTGTATCTAGTTCTGTTGAAAGGATTTCTAGTGACTCCAAATCTGAGAAACAATGAACCATGCAAAGATGTAGTGATCTCATGCTATGTGACATAAAAGGGTTAAGTTATTTAAGCACACACTAAATCTTGATTCTACAGTTCATTAATTAAGCATACATTATAAATGTGCTTTTACTTTAGTATTTTATTGACCGATAGATTATCTATTTTTAGAAGCTTATTCCTTAAACATACTTGTAATATGAAAGTATACTTTTAATATGAAACATTACTTACATAATTTGTAAACCCAAGGATGCTTCTTTGGAAGGAGAGAGAAGCATGGGCAAAAAAGTATTTTAACCCCACGCTATGTAGATCTAGTATAGTCTCATATACAGATAGGGATAGATAACATAAGATAAATATTCTATAATGTTTGTTTGCCTCTGTTCCTAAGAAGAATGCCTGATAGTCATTTTAGAGTGCCATGATTTAAATATGCTTATATAAAAACAGAATGCAGATTTTATCTAAATTATATCATATATTCACATTTGCAAAACCAATGGATATTTAGTAGCACGTTCATGTGTGTAATCTCCCATTTTGGTACATAAAGGAAAATTTAGTTTCACATTATAGGTGATATAAATTTTCTGAGATAAATTTTGCACTCATTCTAATCATTTTCATTATGAAAATAATCATTTTCTTTATGTAGAAAACTATTCATCAGCTAGCCCAAGTGTTTCCTAATCCTAAATGTTTAGAAGAAAATATTGGCAAAAGAATTATCATCATCTTACAATAAAAACACACACAAAATGAGGCTATGATTTGTGTAAATATTTCACCATTTTGTATGGCCAAACTTAATTTCTCGTAGCACATATTTTTCCTTCATAGTAATCCAGTGTTTGTGTATTTAACAAAGTAAAGCTGAGAGACTTTGAGTCTCATAAACTTCTTAGCAGAATCTCTTGGCATCATAATTTGCCTGTTGACTTTTAGTCCTAATTGGTTCATTTCTTTAAAGATGAAAAAGGAGAAATGTTATAACTTGCTAATATTTTGCCTTCCATGTTATTGCTCTTTCTTAAACATTTAGAATATAGTGTTTAAGAATATTTGTTGTAAGCATGTCTCTGAAGATATTTCCCCAAAGCAGTATTTAGTTTCAAGTTATGGTGATGATTTTGATGGAAAGAATAGATACTATAAGATGAATTCTTATAGGTCAGTCAACGGACCGTTCTGTGCCAGTAGCACCTGTTTTCTCAAAGCCTTAGTAGGTCTGTGAAGAAAATCAATGTAAAAAAAGGATAGATATACTAGATGTAAAATATTAATTATTAATACATAATATGTTTCAAATTTTCCCCGTATAACTTGAGAGTTGGAATTTAATAAAAACAATAGTTTCTGAAACTTATAGAGTGGTTTTCTGAATATTTTGAGAAGATTCATTTCCATTGAATTATAATCTGAATACAGTCATACTATTCTTCAGAGTTAGGATGCAAGAAGGAACGAATATATTTGGTGGAAGGATACTACAATAACAAGTTAAAAAGTGAAAGTTCTGTGAGCCAATTATTTGTGATAGATGTAGCCTTAGTCATGGCTCAAATCTCACTGAGACATCTTACAAAAACCTCTTCCTTTGATTAGACAGTAGTCCATTGTTTCAGATCCCTATCTCCAGGCGTGGCTCAATTTCTTCTCTTCACCTTGTTGCCAAAACTCTTGGAAAGAGGGTATAGTGGAGGAGGGAACAGTTCCAATGGAAGAGAAATTAAAAAAAAAGGGAAATTAAATAGAAGAACACAGTGGTTTGACGTATTTAGGAACTCAATATATTTTCATATCTATCTATCTATCTATCTAATCTAATCTATCATCTATCATCTACTTACCTATTATCTATCTATCAAATATCATCTAGTCCATCTCTCTGTCAATCACACTTCAAAAGTTCATCCTTTAATTCTGCTTCCACTGGAATTATTCTGCCTCCTGTTGATGGATAGTGTTCCAGGGCTTGTTGTAGTTACCACTTTTCACATAGCTGTACACAGAAAAAAAAAAAAAAAGACATGATGTATTATAACCAAACTGGGTTGCATTGAACATTGTGGCTTCTTTTGTTTGATCCTGACTAGGCTCACCAACCATCTCTCTCTCTCTCCTACTGCCTCATTTTCTAAAAATATTTACAAAATAAGACATTTTAAGTTTACACATGGAATTATAGTAATTTTGAAGCATTTAAATAATCTAGACCTTTACACTCCAGCCATTATTTTAAATCTAAAGTTATTTTGCTAACATCTGTTGAAATATTGAAACAGATGACATCAATGTGTCCCTGATGTTCATTAGTGCAAATTTTCTCAGAAACTGAATAGTCATTTAAATAGTACAGTAGATGTTTTCCCAAGAAGGATCCAGAGTTCCGTATTCTAAGTAACCGTGAAGGTAGGTATTTTCATTAAATTATTGGATATATCGGAATAAAAACAGGTAATATTATTAGGAAATAAAGTATGATGCTGTTATATAAATTCCTTAGCTGATCAAATATTTCTTTTACTTCTTAAAATAAATATATTATCAGTAGGGTTAAAAACTAGCAATTTATTAGTTTAATTTTACAGATTTTTATTGCAATCATTTTTGATACGATGGATTTTATCTTTAAAGAAGGAGTAACAGCCCTGTGAAAGTCGTCCTAAATCTAAATTTCTTAAATCAATTTGAGTAGTCATCTACTCTTTTTGTTTCTTTCAAAATAAATATCACTATTCATCTGAAGTTTGAGGTGTTGATTAAAAAATGAATAATGCTACAATTTTTTTTCTTATGTACAATGCATTTTTCTTCCCTTTGCTTGTACCAAATACAAGGTAGACATGTAAAGTATCTCTTAGAAAAACCTATCATAGTTGCCAAGTTGTCACTCGCTTTCTCACTGCTTCTGTCAATGATTCAGAGAGACACAAATTTTAATATCCCTTTACCATGACCTGGGTCACTTTTAAAGAAAGGCCCAGGACAAAACTTAACAGTTCTGATGTGGCACAGAACAAGACTTGTACCAATGTGACAGACACTTCCCTGTTAAAGATGTATTATAGCTTCTTGAAGTTGGTCCTCAGCTAGGAACATAGAAAGAAGAATACTTAATAACAAGATTATTTCACACAATTTAATGAAGATGCATTTCAAACAAGGCTTTTTGAAATAGTTTTTCTGAGAAACACTTTCATTTTATAAATTCCATGTTTATTTTTAAGTTTTAAAGTTTATTTGAAAATATGTTTAAATGAATCTTTTTCAAAGTCATACATGACGTCATTAAAAATATTTGAAATGGTTTTGTTTTCTAAACAGTAAATGCACCTTTTCAAAATATCAATTTTAAATACTCTTAAAGAGGGTACTATGTATTTGAGACCCATAGTTTTATCTTGAAATTAACAAATTAATAAAATTCTTTATACATTTAGAGCTATTCTTTCTTTCTTTCTTTCTTTCTTTCTTTCTTTCTTTCTTTCTTTTTTTGCCAATATGCCAAAGAGGAAATAATTTCTTTACCAAGCTATTGTAGTGGTTTTGAGCTGCCAGTCAGCATACCCAGCCTTCATAGTCTCTGGCAGCAGGATATGGGTATAGAAGACTGCGGGCCCCTGGAATTTTTCTCTCCCCATAGGTACATGTACCCACTTTATGAAATTTAGAAGATTCCCAGGAATAAAGCTCTCAGGAGAATCCAGGGTCTTCGGAATTACTTGTGAGCATTTTAGAATGTGTATTGTATAAAGCAGTCATTACAAATTTATACTAAAACATCAGCAAAACTAAAACAAACCAAAATAGCTTGTGTTCCTAATATATATATATATATATATATATCATATATATATTTTTTTTAATGAGCACTAAATCATTTATTTTTATTTCATATGCAGTCTAACCAGACTAGTTACTCAGGTATTGAAAAGGTAGCTCCTTGTGTGGCCATCACTGCATCGATTAATTTTTGTTATTACATTTGTAGTCCCTATTTAGGCATTTCTCAAATATTCAAGATTATCGATACTCTACACGTATTTATCTAGGTATTAGGAGGAGAAACAAATGTGTTCAGAGGCTATGAAATGTTGATTTATGTGCCTAAAACATATTGACTTATTTTATTATTATGAAACTAAAGTCTGAAATAGAATTTCATTCAAAGGTTCCAAATTTTGAATAATGATATGATTTATAGTTTATGATTTCCTAGTAGTTAAACAGATGATGCTTATTTTGAATTTAGTGGCACACATTGTTACTTATATGGAATGTTCGGATTGTGATGAAATCTTGAGATGGGATAGTGTTGAAATACAGGAAACTACTCCAAAAGAATAGTAAGAAAGATTTAGAACGTTATGAATTGTTTTCTGGCTTTGAAGTATGCAACCTTTAATACATGTGTTTGTCTTACATTGTCTTTCTGGGTATTATACTTTGACTTAGTGGTTACTGCCAAATCCATCTCTCTTTTTTTTCTGAAATGATTTAGCTGTAATAAGAAACTTGTTTTTCTTTTCTCCCTTTTACACTTTTTCTGCACAACTTTGCTTTATTCTTTAACCCCTCATACCCAAATCCAAATGAAGTATCACAACTTAGACTTCAAAGCAATTTTTAAAAAGTCCAGTTACTTGAAAGATAGGGTCATTCTCTTCTATGCTATATATGATTTTTGTTCTTTTAAATAAGATACTTTGGCAATTTAAATTTACTTCTAAAATGTGGGTGGAAAATTGATTTAAAATACTTTAAAATGCATGGTGCATTAACTGTTAACTTTATTGTACATTATCTTGACTGGTTTAAGAGTCCTAAATTAAACTTGGGTGTTAAGATCAAAGTTTGTTATAAAAATAAAGCACTAAAAGTTTGTGAACCCATTTTGAAAATCTAACAAGATTTCTCAGTTTGTTATCAGGATATCATTTAAAGAATAGATAATTATTGTGTAGGGTAAAATATGAGCTAATACGGGTAAGCGCCTGGAAAGCACAATCTGTATACATTTTATTGCCAAGTTGTGTGCCCAGGAATGAGCTATGCAGGAAGCCATCAATATCTACTTCTAGAAATTGATAATGGTTATGCAAGGCCTCAATCACTGCAAAAAATTCTCATATTTTAAGATCTTTCTTATGTCAAGGAAGCCTCAGAGAACCTAAAGTTTGAAATTTATTTGGCATAAATGTTCAGTAAAATTGTAATTTTTATATCATAATCCTTAAGTGATTGTCATTAATAGTTAAGGAATGAAATATAATGCTTGCCTTGACAATAGACCAAGATGATAGTATAAATTTGATATTGTCATCTTTATTTCTCCTCCCACATTATGTAGTTTTCTTCTTTTCCTTTTCTTTTCTTTCTTTCTTTCTTTTTTTTACTAAATTTGTTTACATGGATTGAAGACAAACCTTTCCACAAGTCATTTTACATTTACTACCCTAATTGATAAGGACATCTCTTTACTGGTTGGCGAGCCACTAACGAT
Source organism: Prionailurus viverrinus (assembly GCF_022837055.1). Taxonomy (NCBI): domain Eukaryota; kingdom Metazoa; phylum Chordata; class Mammalia; order Carnivora; family Felidae; genus Prionailurus; species Prionailurus viverrinus. The sequence goes on along the minus strand of NC_062564.1, from coordinate 112,839,574 downwards.
TTTCAAAATCAAAGCAAAGATATTATTTTTATAAATAATCCTTTGTAATTTAGTATTTTTAAATAGGAAATCTATAGACATATCAATGACCGTATTATTTGAAAACACTTAAAATTATATTTCGTCTCCATGATAACTATTGGTTTGTTTTTTCTTTTGTGTTTAGCGAAGTGCCTTGCACTTGGTAAGAATTTAGTATGTTTGTTTTAAGAAGAATAGGATTACTTTGTTCAAGACAGCTAGGTGTGTTCCAGTTACTCCACTAATAAAACCTGAAAGAAATTTCATATATCCTATTAATGGAGGCATTTTAAGACAGTATACGTTAAAAAAATCTTTAAATCATTAAAAAATCTCTAAAATAAACTAAAGAAATACAGTCAGTCTGTACGTGTGTTTACTCTGTTAAAGCTGCTTCTTTAGGTATGTGTATGGGTATGCATATGTGTGTATATGTATACACATTTAATATGTGTACATAAACATATATACTCTGTGTGTGTGGGTATGTGTGTGTGTGCTTACATAGGAGGTATATACATGCATGGAGTATATACATGCATGTGAAGTGAATCATATTTGCTGGTTCCATGGATGTTTTATTTTCCTCATTTTTGATTGATCTCCAATTGGCAGTATCTCCAGGCACTTGAGATTTAAGTTTTTCTGCCCCCATAGCCTCTTTGTCAAGTAGTTAATGCTCTGTAAACAAACACTTAAATAGGGAGCTCCCAATTTACAGGAAGCCATCTGTGAATTCCTTTGTGATGTGAATAATCACATCCTAATTTATCTGTTTTCCAAATTATCTGGCTTTTTTAAAGAAAGGCTGTCTTGTGGTATTATTTCAGAATATGAAACCAAAGAGAATTGATCTCTTAGGTATTCCTGGTCTTTGAAAGTCTTGAACATTCTACAAGTTTTAAAAACACATTTGATGAAGTGAGAAACATACAATTAATAACACAATGGAATCCTTACTTCCGACCATACAGATCAAGGTCAACGAGGAAATTAAAAGCTAGGAACTGCTTACTATGTAATAATATATAACAATTCTTATAATTTGTGATAATTTGTTATAAAGATATAGACAAATGAGTTATACTCCATATTTCTGGGTAAAATAAAACTAGTGTTAGTGGAGGAATTTATTTCTCCCCTTGTATGTCTCTTTGTATTTACAGAAATAGGCTCATTCTTAAAAATATTGCATGATTGAACCCTAAATATGTGTATTCAGGGTAATTAAGCGGGGGGGGGGGGTGGTGGTAAGAATCACCAGTCAGACTTATACAAGAGGCTTTTTAAAGCCTTTTTAAAAGTCAGGCTTTAAGAGCCTTTTTAAAGTCAGGCTTTTTAAAGACCAATGGTTAGAGTCATTGTGGCTTAGAAATACTTGAAGTGGTTTCTACGGAAACTATGAAATTTAAGCAGAGATAATTTTTTTTCATTTTTATTTATTTGAGAGAGAGAGAGAGAGCGTGCGCATGGCAGGGGAGAGGGGCAGAGGGAGAAAGAGAGAACCTTAAGCAGGCTCTATGCTTAGCACGGAGCCCAACGTAGGGCTTGATCTCACCATCGTGGGATCATGACCCAAGCCGAAATCAAGAGTCAGATGCTCAACTGACTGAGCCACCCAGGTACCCCAAGCAAACAGATAATTTTAGATAGTGTCTAATATTTGTATCTACTTCCTCTATAATAATAATAGCAACCTAAACTTTTCAGGTAAGTATTTTTTCCCCAAAATGTTGCATTTTAAAATCCATTGGAAGATACGGATAAAAATATGAGCTAAAATTACAACGTATGATATCTATGAAGAAAAGGTCTCCCATCTCATTATTTCACACATATATAGATAGTTTTGTTCAGGTTCCATATAAACTTGAAATCTGAAGTATACTCACTAAATAATTGTAGGGAAATTTGAAGGAAAAATGCAGAATTCTGTTAAAATGCTAATTATTGATCATTAGATAAAAATGTTGGATAATTCTATATGGTATCCAATTAACGTTAATACTTTTATTATTTTTTTTTTCAACGTTTATTTATTTTTGGGACAGAGAGAGACAGAGCATGAACGGGGGAGGGGCAGAGAGAGAGGGGGACACAGAATCGGAAACAGGCTCCAGGCTCTGAGCCATCAGCCCAGAGCCTGACGCGGGGCTCGAACTCACAGACCGCGAGATCGTGACCTGGCTGAAGTCGGACGCTTAACCGACTGCGCCACCCAGGCGCCCCAACGTTAATACTTTTATATGTATTTGATGAATGCTTAATTTTTTAATGGGGGGGCTTACTAATAGAATGTAGTTCTTTGCTACAGTAAAATGCCTTATTAACTACTATCAATATCATTTCAAGAGAATAAAAATATGCCTATTCAGTTAGATATTTTGATACACAGAAGAACCATGTTGCTTAAAGGCCAAAAGGAGCTGTAGTGTAAGATTTTAGCTAGAGCTTCCATTGAAGACTTAATCATACCTTTTATAATAAGATCATTTCTTATTTTCTAAAGACATTTGTTCTTTTATGTAGAGTTCTTGCAGCTTTTCTGGAAAAATGAAAAGATCTGCGGTATTAATTTTATGAAGTCTAATAATATTTTAAAATGTGAAATTAGTCAAAGCACATTTAAACTAGTATTTTGGAATTTAATTTCTAATTGAAAGCAAATAATTTTATGAAGCATTCAACTGTCCTTAAAATTCATAAACATACTTTCAATAGGGAATTAAAGATATATTAATACTGTAGCAAAATTTTAGCCATGCGTGTTTTTCCCATCTTTTTTTTTTTGTGTAATCATAAATTTTGCAAGCAAGTGTTTGCACTTCAGAGATAATATCAGAAATTTGTTCTTTATTTGTGTAACATGAAGGATGTCTACAAGGACCTGAAAAATAGGATTTGGTTGGAGATAATCGACTGTAATCCGAATACAAAAATCAAGGAGGGGGGGGATGGTCAAAGCAATACATTATTCTTTCATTCATTCTTGTTATCACCATTTTTTTCCAAATCCCCTAATTAAGGGCACTGCCCCCAACCCCCGCTTTCAAGCAATGTCTTTTAACTAAAATACAGGAAATATCAGGTAAACAAATTAGGTCAAAGAGTTTTGATTTCATTCTAGAATTATAAATGTAACTTAAAAATTATTATGTAGTAAGATTATAAATATGGCCTGAACCAATAGTTGGCAATTTTAGAACATGGTTCAATATTCCAAACTTACAATCCTTAGTAATGAAGTGGGTAATGTTTTACTTTCCTTATTTCAGTACATGATAAATTTAATGTTTTCAAAAATGAATATTTGAACATTTAATTAGGGAAACAAGATGAACTGTGCTGTATGGTTGTATTTTGTATGCATCCTCTGTAAAGAATAGAAGGGTTATCTAGTATCAGTGTAGCTAGTTTTGATTCAAAAGTCTGTCAAGTTTCCAAAAAAATGCTAATATGTTGCATATGGTGTAGGGTATCATTTTTAGGACTCAAAAAGTTTCAGAAATAATGACAAGGAGAGTATTGCTGGAGAACTCAGCGCTTCAACTAGAGCCCAGCGGCTTTAACGATAACAACGTCAATCCGTACATTTTACGGATTAAAACTGAACCTGTGTTTTGTGTTTAACATGCTGAAAGTTACAATACCTTCCCATTTTACAGTTGCTACAGATTAGGTTGCTAGTAAATTAGGATTTCTTTCTGATGTCCTGTAAACACCTTCTTTCCAGTTTTTGTGAATGCAGCAACACTTCTGGGGCATGAACTTATTGTCTCCTGACTTTATTTTCTGGGGAATTTTACCACGATGAACAGGCATCTACAGGGCAGTGTACAAAGTGTAGGTCGCTGAGTGTGACTCTGCAGTTAGCATATGTGTACTTTATAGAGAGACTCTTCAGGAATATCCTGAAGTTCCTGGACTCAGTTAAATTTCAATGCCGTCATCTTCATGTGTTTATTTTCTCTCATGAAAATACATCTTTTCAAATTTTGTATAACTTCTCAAATTCAAAAAACACAAGGAGAAAAATATCAATTCCATGAAAAATGTATTACTTCTTAGCATCATGCATTTGTAGATTAGAGGACACTTTGATGTATATGTTAGCAATGCTTTTGACTTGTTTAAAAATGCAGTTGCTTAGGAATATGAATTTTTATTGCTAACGATAAAAATTGGCAATGCAATATATTTGTTTCCGATCCAATATACAAAACGAAAGCTTTGCTTATTTATTTGATTAAAACACAAAAGTGCAAGTGCATTCAGGCTTGTGTTGTATAGAATAGAACTTATTTTATCAGTCACTTTCATAACCTTTAAAGAGCCTTAAATAGTACATATGAAAAACACATTCATATCAGGTTCCCCTTGGGGATTTTTTCTTTGGTTTAAGAAAATTTTATTAAAAATCGGCATTGCAAATAACATTTTTCATAACTATATGTAGACCTGTTAAAATTTTTATTAAAACTGGAGTTCGGCCTGTTCTTTTTCATCATTCTATCAGATATTAAACTCCTGCAGCAGCTGTAGGAAATAGAGAAAGGGATTTTCAAAGGGATTTGAGTCTCCCTGTCTCTGTGCCTTTAGTGATCATATTATCATAACTATCACACATAACAAAGCTCTAAATCTGTAATTCAGATAAAGTAGTCAGGACTCTGAAATACAAAAATCCAAACATATGCCGTAACATTTTTTTTTTTGCATTGCTGGCTCCTTTAACATGGATTTTGTAAACTTGGAGAGGCATTCAAGAGATTTTGTGTACGGACACAAGCTAAACAGCATTGTTAGCGGCATGTTTGACAGAGATTTAATTAGAGGTATTTTCATACACCCAAGCAGTTCCATTAAAAGACCATGCCTGCATGCTCTAGCAAATTATGATCAAACCTCTGAAGGTTAATAAGAATGAAACTGGAAGCTTGTTTTGAAGCCAGGTCTATACGAATCTATGTCTAACTCTTCAACAGGGTCTGAGCTCTCTCTCAAGAGAGCAACATTCCTTAAATGCAGTGTTAAAAATGGTAAGTGTGACCACATGATTCTTTTACGAATTAAGCTAAAAATGAGGGTGATACAATTGTGAATGAGCTGAGAGAGGAATGAAAATTTTACCAAAGAGAATTATACATGTTTTTTTCTTCACTTTTATGGGACACATTTATACCTTAATGTCTACATGAGAAGATTTGCGCTGTGAAAAGTTAGTAAAACTCTCATCAGAATTTCCAACCAGTTTGTAAATGAGCAGTCGTATGTATATATTTATTGTAACAGTGCCTTCTGCTGGTCACACCTTATTTATGATGTAAGTGAATATATTGAATAGTAATGAAACTTGCATTTATCCTAAATCATTCTTGGGTATATTTATTGCCTTGGTAAAAGTATTTCTATGAATTGCAGTTTATATGCTTACAAAATACAATGTGTTAGAGATTAATACATTTTATTTCTGTTATACTTCAGTGATAATTGGACCTTTTTAAAAAAAGTTTCTCCTAGAAATAAAAGTATTTCCTAAACAATACAACTTGAAACGTAGAATATTCCCACCCGTTTATTTTTATTGTCTTTCTAATTTTAAAACTGATCTTGTAACTTACTGGCATTTTTTTTAGCTTTTTAGTCATCGTGTCAAATTAAAACTAGTAGAATCCTTGTTAATATCTAGAAAATTTGTGAATCATGACATTTATTTGTAAATTGAGAAATACGGCACAATTTAAACTATAATTTAGCTGACTTATAACAATATTTAGTGAAAATTTTGTAAGGTTCTCCTAAATATGAAGGCATAACAAAAAAATGGTTGGTTTTTAATTTGCTTTGAAACAGAGTCAAAGAATCATAAAGAAGCATGTCTAATGATGAAGAAAAAATTGTGTTTTTCAGAAAAGTATAGCTGGTGTGACATTGTTTTCAATTCATTGTTAGTATGCAATAAAGATGCCAATAAAAGCTATTTAGAAACACATATTGTTTCAGTTTTAATTTTTAATAATATTTAAGAAAGAAGTACATAAATGATTATAGAATAATCATTTTTCTACCAAAAAGAAATACTCCAATTAATTTTATATAGGTATAATTTACACTGAATAGGCTATCTTGCTGAAATTACATTTTAAAGAAATTTTGAAGAGGGGACACTTGACTATCTGTAATCAAATTAAAATCTATACTGTGGGGAAAATATTTTACTTTGATTTTTCAAGTCATTAAATCTTGCTTTTATTGCCTGAAGCAACATTTTTAGGAAGGTTGATCACCCATAAATTAAAATTCTGAGTATGTAATAAAAATTCATTTTATTTCGTTAGAAAGAATTAGTTCAATAAGGACAATTCTGTTTATGTTCAAAACAATGTAAATCACAAGCAATCTTCACCCTTCTCTGTATCACAAGCGTTGTGGGAACTGCTTACTCAACTCAGTGGGAGGGGCTTTCTGACGGATGTATCTCAACAGGGGCAATTGTTAGGCTGTTCAATTTAAAATTTGGAATAACTCACAAGAACATAATAACATGTAATGGAGAAAACACCATCTTTTTATTTCCCCCCCAAATGATTTATTTCAAATGATTATCTTTTCTAGAAGTGAATTGCTATCATTATAATTATTTCTTAACATGCATGGAAAAAAAAGTCAGGATTAGAAACACAAGGTACCATATTTTTTGGAATAGCGTTCCAGTGAGATTTCAATCAAAGCTTTTTTTTTTTTTTTTTTCTTTTAATGGGGGAAGAATGCCCTGCTAGCTCGGTCAGTAGAGCAGGCAATTCTTAAGTGGGGGAGAGAGTTAGAAAAAGAGTTGTTCAAGACGAAAGGGCTCTGTTTCAGGTTCTTACACCAACACCTCCCTCCTTTCATGTGTGAAGAAATCCCTCATTTGCTTTCAAATGATGGCATTTGCTTGTTTCCCACCTGGCATCCACAGCAAGAGTAGACGTGTCCCTTGTAACATTTTGTTTTTTGGAATGAAATACTATATATATATATATATATATATATATATCTTCACAAACACGTGTTTAGTTGCTATTTATCCATGGGTGACTATTTCCATATTATATGTGCACATTTACACTTGCATCGATGCACCCATGAATAATGAACTGTGGAAATGTGTGCACAAGGACATGGAAAGAGACAATACATGACAGTGGGCAGTTAATGCACTTTCATTTCCATGAGTTAGGGATAATTGCATAATTCATGAATGGCAGAGAAAAGTCACAAGTGTGAATTGCATATGGGCAACTTAATATATGTTTAATGGTGTCCCTACCATGCTAGTTAAAGGATGCATTTAAACTTACATCAATTGTAGTTTGGAATTAAAGCATTTTAAGTGGCCTATTGATAGGAATAAAAAAATCTGCTCAACATAATGTAATTCTTTCCTAATAAGGATAGAATATTTATAATCAGTGTATTCTGGTTTTGCTTAATTTGCCGGCACGCTGGGTTTTCATATCTTTGTGCTAACTATGATTTATTCATATTTTATTTTATGCAAAGCATTAATATAAACAAAATTGTGTTCTCTTTTTTTTTTGAAATTACTTTGTGCCATCACTTAAGCTATTAAATTCACTGAAGACATTCAGATCATATTTACATCATGCTTAACATAGACATTGTAATGATGATGTGTCTTCCACAGAGAACAGTGGTTTTTAGCTAGAACTTCAGGCATTTCACTATCTTTTTTTAAAAAAAATATAACAAATACAGTTCCCTATGCTTTTGTTTCTCTTGGTTGCTAGATTTAATCCAGAGTATTCGGTAATTAAATATTCATTGAGAAATACTTACTAGTATTATTTAGATAGTACATACAAATGAAATAGTTAAGATGCTTCCATGAGCAGAGTAATGGATTAGCAGTTTGAAAAGATTTTGAACACAAATTGCTATCTGTCCACTAATAATCCGGTGTTGGCTGTGGGGAACTTGTATATTTACACACTTCTACACAGTGTATATGGATAGTAAATCCATAGCCTGTGGACAGACTGAAAACTGTCCCTGAGAGTTATACATTTTCATTATAACTCCGAGAAATTGAATTGAACCTTATGCTTTATAATTAAACTCTAATATGCAAGGAGATTTGAATACCCTGCTCTGGTTCCGTTACATCCTTTTCTGGACAACTTCCTAAACACCAATTTGTCATTGTTCACATCAGTGCTCTGTGCCCCTACTGCACCCCGTGTATCACTGTATACCTGAGAGGAAGCAGAAACATTGAACCTGCTATCTCTCACACAAAAGCATTCAGTATTTAAATAGCAACTACTGCTTGATGGTTTCCTAAGATTCATGATACTTAATGAAATAATATATATCCTCATGTAGAAAAAAGAAAGTTCTTGAGATTCAATTCTATATTAATTTACCTACATTGTTTAAAAATGTACTAATATAAAGCATTACCGGAAGAATAATACTTTTAGTATAATGAACACAGTGCTGTGCCATTCGTGAAACGCAGCCTAGAATTTCCGCCTCCACCATTAAAATGCCTACAATTTGTCAACATTGTAAAGCATACTTTTCCTCTTCTACTAACTGGAACAGACTAATGGCACATTTTCAGAGTAGTTGTTGGAGATTCCATAGTCAATATTATTATAATTGTTCTTGGGCATCAGACAGGTATTTAGCAGTGTGGTTCAGGTTGTCTAGGACAACAGAAATGTTGCTAGGCTGCATCTCCAAGCCACTGGGATGAAATCAGTTGTGACAAAGCAGTGAAGATTAAATTTGTAACAGATACAACACCTTTGAAGTACTAGCTTATGATTTCACAGTGGCATTATAAGTCTTAATGCAGTATTTAAGCAGTTAGAAAGAATGCTGGTTATTAGCAGTTGAATTTTGTAAAATAGGATTTTATTGTCTTTAAATAGCCATGGCAGCAGTTTGTATTATCCTAGTACAACATTTTTATAGCCATGTATTAGAGTTGGTGAGTATTTTTTCACGCTCCTCTGTTTCCAGGTAAATTCTTTGATCTATACGGCCCTATGTTATATAAATGTAGAAACACATATGTATTTCAAAATACTAGCATGTAGAACCCACAAAATGTCACTATATATACACACACAATGTATTTTAAAATTAATAGTATTTTATAGAAGACGAAGGAACTCTGCTCTATTTCTCCCAAATAACATTTTAACCGTGAGATATCAAAGTATTTCAGACCTCACAGAATAGTATGTATAAAGTAACATAAAATATGTAATACCATAAAAGCGAACTATTCCCATAATAATCTTGAAAGTACAGCATTAGCAATACACAAAGCAATTATGCTTTGTTACTAAATCTGATCACATTGAAATTTCCTGTCTTATCATATGTCAGAAAGAGTCTGGGTCCTAAAAATAATACCTAGAAATTTTGAGGTATGCAATAAACCACTTCTTGATGGGGGAATGTGATCTCCACAGATGTTTTATCAGGGAAGCATCTAAGGTTCAGGCATACGAATTTGAATACCAAAATTTCATGTAAGTTACTTAATATTAAACTCGTGTAATGCCACTTTGTTTTAATGACTACATGGACTTTAATGGGTTAACTTTGTATGAGGGTCAGGTTTTATATGTTTATATTTTCTTAGCCTTGGTCAGGAGAAGTGGTTTTGCTTGCCCTTGTGTGGTGCCAGAGTGGTAGGGTTTCACTCCGTTTGAAAACCTAGCACATCCCAAGAGGTTACCTTGGTGTAGATTTCTTTCTTTCTGTATTAAATCGCTCATTGTCGCAAAGTGACTGGTGCTGCTGGGCTTTGAAAGGAACTTCTAAGAGGTTAAAAAAAGCTTCTGTATGAAAGGATTTTTTACTTCTGCAGACAGAATACAGTTTGCAGCTGTTTGACTTGCGACAGTGATATGGATCTGATTGTATACAGTATAGCAGGAGCCGTGGATGCAGCTGGAATAGAGGTTATAAATTTTAAAAGCGATGCAGATTTTTGCCATTAATTGGCTGCTAATAAAAGCAAACTCAATGACTTCTAACTGTGGGAGCCTGTGGCTCTGTATCTGATATCAGGAATTCATACACATTACACAGTTTTAGTGATTCAGACCACGACTAATTGAAATATGAGGCATACTGATCAAATTTAGCATTACCAGCATGCACTATGGTTTGGGACTGTATGGCGACAAGGTAGCATTTATTACTTATTCTCCATAACACTGCTTGATTGAAATATCTAGCTATGTTGTCAGCAGAGGCCCAGCTGGGCTTTAGTACAGCTAATTAAGTCATTAAAAGAGAGGTCAAGCAATCTAATTCTTGCATACTAAAGTACAAAAAAGTCTTTTATTATATTTTTTTAATAAGTTAAGATTTGAATTTTTAAAGAATTTTCTTTTTAATAATAAATGCATTTGCTGGTTTATTTATTAAAGTCTTAATTTAAATATATGGAGGTAAGAAATTATGAACTTGTCAATACACAATTTCCAAAGCAGTGTATATGGCTATGCTCCTTAGGTAAGCACATTGTGTATGTGATTTTTTAAAGTTGTTCAATAAATTAAATATTGATTCAAGGGGCATAGCTTCTAGTACTTTTCAACTTATTATTTCTGTACGGTGGTCTTACAAAATTATTCTTGTTTCAATTAAACACAAGAAAATACTGCATGTGGCAATACTGTATGGGCAAAATTTTCAAAAGATATGCTTTATTGAGTACATTATGCATCCTGTAAATCAAAGCAAATATATACTATGACATTCTTTGTTTTGAGGGTTTTTGGGTAAAGGTATGAAGTTCTAATTGTTCATTCCTTTGTAATTTATCAAGTTCCTCTTGAAACTCCTTTCTCTATTTGCGAGAGCGTGTGAGAATGTTTGTGTCAAATGAGCCATTGGGAATGGAAACATTAATTTGAATGAACATGCATCAGCATTGCTCATTTTTTTTTAAGTTGTGAGAATTACTGACATATTACCCAGAATACTGTTTATTTCCAAGTGTATGAATGGTATAATGATAATCTAATATAATATTTTAAAGGATGATCATTGTTCTTTCCTTTATTATTTTAGTATGTATGAACTGTCCAATTTACATTTCCTCATGATAGGTTCCTAAGGTAAACACTGAACACAGTAGGTGTTCCAGAAATAATTACCCAACAAATAAGTGAACATCTTGGATATACTGTATCAGTTTCTTTAATAATTTGGAGAAAAATTTCTAACTTTTGTATCTTTTTTCCCTTTCACACTAACTCTCAATTAATCATAGTTTCCAAAGGTAGAATAGAAGTTGGAGCACGAAGCTCAAATTCGTTCATTTTAATACCATATATGAATGGATCTTGGAAAATGTTTGGGGAAGAAAACTATTTAAATTGCATGTTGAATTAACAATGAAATTCATTTGTGTTGTAATTCTGGATCCTTATTTGGTCCTTATATCTTTATATCACTAATAACTTGTAGAATCAGTTTCTTAGAGTATTGTATTATCAAGAAAATTCAAAAATCAAGTGAGTAGTAAGAGGAGAATGATTGGAGAAGCTTTGGAAAGTATGGGCAAAATGATACAAAATAGTTCAAATTACAAGGGCTGTCTTTGTTAGAAAATATCAAATGAGGTCTGCTTTAGAAAAATCCTGGAAAAGAACTATAGAGAGATGTAAGTCTTCTTCTAGTTTTCATATCTGTCGAGGATCTGTTTTCAGCATAAGATTGACATGGGACAACTGTTACTAATTTTTACACTTTTATTAGAGCTGAGCATGCAGTTCTAAATAAGCTACTGCTATTTTGGCAGGAACTGTACGTTTTTAAGTCAAATCTGTGCGGACCTCAAATAGCTTTATGGCAATGGCTTTCCAGAGATGGAGAAACCTTGCGCTGTGTAAATATAGCTTGTCATTGTGTAGCTGTTATTGCATCAAAGCGTTTGGAAACAAAATTGGTATATAAAAAATGGTAAATTTTTTTATGAGGTCCAAGATGCAGCCCTCCTTGCTAATGTGTTTAATTCTGTTGGGGATACATTGTCATTCAGATCCTCTGGAGAACCAGATGCAATATAATTGAGAGTAGACACTGGGGCACCTGTTGTGAGATGTAGACTGTACAAAGTACATATTCACAAGTGAAGTCATGGAAACAGTCCTTTCTGGTGATCACGGTCGAAGTTCTGTTAAAAAAAGATTCTTGTGGCAAACACATTAAAAACTATTTTGTGTCTATTTCATTACTGCTTATTCAGTCCATGTCCCAGCACTTTTTTTTCCTAGAGAAGAATAAAATCATGCTGTATGCAGAATCATACTAACAAACACAGGAGTAGTTTATTGTGGTTACAGAACAATATCAGAAATTTATTCCTTGTACCAAAAAAACCACTATGCTCTTCTGTGAAAGTAACTTTTTTTTCCCAGTTTTTCATTAGACACATGATAATTAGACCAAAGAATGATCATATTCTTCACAGGAGAATATGTGCTCAGTTAAAAGGAGTCCCTGCAATCAGAGTGACAGACAAATTCCTTGTCAGCCCTTCCACACTGACTCTCTCTTTGGTGTCCTGAACTCCAGCCTGTCTCTCAGGCTACCGGTCACTGGCAATCGTGGATGAAGCTTTGGACCAGTCAAGGACCCATTACCAGTCTTCACAGAGGAATTAGAACACACATGAAGAGTTCACCTGCCCTCAAAAACATGTTCAAAAGCTTTATTGTTAATATATTCCAAACTGGATTCAAATAACAAGTAAATGTTTCTTTTTGAAATTTCCTTTACTCCTAGGTGAAAAAAAATATTATTGACAGTTCATCTTCAAAACTAAAAAAAAAATACTAATTTTTGTCAGTTATCTACTTAAAATAAGAATCTCATTTTTCAGGGTTCTGAAAGTCTATAATTTCTTAGCATACATTGATTACAAGGCCTATGAGTATGGAATATGACTGAGGACCAAAAGTCTGGTCTCAAAGGAATTCTAGCTCAGTTTTAAAATTAGAAGTTATGAAGGTTTTGGGTAAGCTCGCGAATCTCTGGGCACCTGTCCAAAATGAACCTCTAAGTCGTTTGAAGTCTACCCATCACTAATATACACAGTGCAGTCTAATCCAGCTGTCTGCCCCTTTTCCTGTTTCCCTTTCTCTTTCTTCAATCTGTCCTGAGGTACCAGTAGCTACATACTGTGGGAGAGGTTTGGTAAAATGAATATTGCCTCTTGGAAATATTCCCATACACTGTATCTAGGGTTTTGTTTGGGGGAGGTGATAGGGGGAGAACAGGTAATACTCTAGTCATTTGTCTTTCTGATTGACATACATTCACACCATAATAATTCCTACTCAACTTTCAAATTAAAAAAAATATTTTAGCTATCAGGAATAACAATCATATCTTTGCAAGATTTGTTGTCTGTTTCAGCAAAAGATTATATAATTTTAAAGAGTGGTACAGATTTATAGATGAAAGTAAATATAATTTTAGAAAATCAAATTAACATCCTTTAATACGGCAAGCATTTATATTATACACTATTAATGTCTTAATCTTGCATGTCTTAAGAGAGTGGAATTTTAATTTTTTTTAACATTTTACAGCTAATAGTTTGGCTAGTGACCTTACTATTTTAATATACCTTTATTTCAAATTCTTTTTCTTTAAAATAATTTTTGGTTAAGGATGAGTTTTGGATAAAGATAAAAAATTAATATAATGGCAAAGTAAAATCTGAGCATAGTTTATAAGAAATCTTTGTGATATATGCATTAAAAAATTCAGTTGGTGGTTAGAAGATATTTAACTAACCAAAATACTTAACATAGTGTGTCTTTTGAGAATCTCTCCTTTCTTGGTCATTTTATAGTGTTCATCATTGGATATTCATTTTTTTTGAAGGACTCATTCTATTGAGCTGTTTCTGAAACGGAAATTCTTTAAATATTTCTTTGCATATCTTCCGAAAACAGTAGCAGAGTCAATTTAAAGAATTTTATGTTGTTATCACAGAACCCGACACAAGTTAACTAAAAACACAGGGGGAGAACAGAGAAGCCAGTTTCGTCACTGCTCTGATCTGTGTAATAAAGCCCTATTTTATGTAAATAAAAGACTGATGAGTTTGAGGGAGGAAAGAGAATGACTGGAGAAAAGACTGCAAGTTCAGATAAAGAAAATATTGAAGGCTTTTCTTTTGTTTTTTTTTCACCATGTCCTTCTTGTTTTTCTCTTTTTCTTTCAGATCAAAATCCCCAAAGCATTGAGCCAATCTTTTGTGCAGATCACCATCCCAAGGACTGTGAAGTGCTATTGATGGAAAATGGGAGATTTACAGTCTTAAAAAATAAATAAATGAACAAACCAATCACACACACGCATACACACACACACACACACACACACACACACACACACGCACCATTTCGAAATCTGTGTATCTGGGTTCTTATCTCAGCCTTCCCCTATGATAGTGGGCAGATTACTAAACACTTCTAATATATGTATTTTTCATCTCTAAGGTAGAATAGTAACCTAATTACATTTTGATGTTTCTGGGTAAATGAGATTGGAAAATGTTAAAGAACTCTGAAAATTCTATCACATTCAAAATTTCAACAGGGGTTTGTGGGAAGCTTACAAGCTGATTCTAAAATTCATAGGGAAAAAAAAGAACAAAGAATAACTAAAATACTTTCTGATGATTAAGAATAAGGAAGTATTGGTATCATCGGGCCATAGTGATCAAGATGAAGTGTTACTGAGATAGGGGTAGACAAACAGACAAGAATGGAGAACCGGGACAGAGATCTTTTCCTAAGTGGAGGCTTGGGTACTGAACAGAGACTGCCTCATGAGTCTGTGGGGGAAATGATACATTATGGTTTAGCTACATAGGAGGGAAAAAGGCAACATAAAATTCTAGATGAATTAAACATATTAATGTAAAAAGCTTAGTTTAAATCTTTCAGAAGAAAATATAATATCAGGGAGGAAAAGCATTTTTTAAGACCCCAAAAGCACAAATTGTAAAGAAAAAGTTTCACATTTTGATTATATTGAGATGAGAATAATTTGTCTACCAAAAAATTCTATAAAAAGAGGAAAAAATAGTTAAAAAGAGAGAAGATATTTGTGATATATGTGATAAAAGATTAACATGTCCGGGCACCTGGGTGGCTCAGTCAGTTGAGCGACGGACTTCGGCTCAGGTCATGATCTCACGGTTTGTGAGTTCAAGCCCCGCGTCGGGCTCTGTGCTGACAGCTTCTGATTCTGTGTCTCCCTCTGTCTCTGCCCCTCCCCCACTCATGCTCTGTCTCTCTGTCTTTTTAATAAAGATTAAAGAAAATTAAAAAAAAAGATTAACATGCCACATATGTAAAGAATTTCTACAAACCAAGAAGAAAAAGACACATACAACCCAACAGTAACATAGACAAAGAATATTCTTTTTTTTTTAAAGAATAAAGACTTTTCAGAAAAGACAAACTAATATAGCGAACAAGAGACAAAAAGATGCTTAGAATCATTAAATGTAGATTATAAGAATGAGAAATTATTATTAACATCTATCAGGCTAGCAGAAATTATATGTCTCAAAACTATTGAGTGTTGAGAAGGATGTGGAGAAGAGGGAAATTTTATGTACTGCTTGCGTGAGTATAATTTGGAACAATAACCTTACAGAATATTTGGCTCTAGTAAATTGGAGAGGGCACATACTTTCCGTAAAGGTTAGTAAATGGAGATGGTGACAGGAGGACAAAGAAATACTCTACTTTTCCACTTTTCTACAAGACAATGCACAAAGATGTCTAGTCTAGCACTCTTTACAATGGGATAAAAATGGAACATCTTGGATTTCCATCAGTGACCATTAGCTAAATAAAATGTGGTATAATCGTGCAATAGAATACTATAAATCAGTTCACGTACATAAATTAGAAGCAGATGTGTATCACAGGGATAAAACTAGAAAACCTAATGATGAATGAAAATATAGGTTGTAGAATCCTATAGAACATGATACCATTTTATGCAATTTGAAAAAAAACCCCTAAAGGTTGTATATTGGTTTTGGTTACTATATATGTAGTTAAAAACATGAATGTGAAATATATACACACCCACTTCAGCATATTTATTAACTCTGTAGAGGGAGGACAAGAGAGGGATACATTCTGGGAGTACGTTCAAAGAAGTTTCAATTCTATTTGTAATATTTTCTCTTTGAACCAATGCAAACACAACCACATGTTAAGAACCCTTTCCACTCATTGTATGCTATATATTTTTTTCTGTTTCAACGAAATACTTAAATTTTGAGGTAATTGTTAGACATTGCCCGTATTTATTAAAAATAATTACTAAAATTAAATCCAATGAAATTGCAATCAAATGAATGATATTAAGAAGTTGAGATTATTACGATGTAACAGCTTAGAGGAAGAGACATGCAGAGGGGGAAATCAACCTCAGAGGAGAGGACTCTGGCTGGGTGGAAGTAATGTCTCTGAGGGGAAGGAGGAGGCTGGATGGGAATCTGGAAAGACTACAAACTAGAAACACCTTCTGTTACTGGAATAAGTAACCACTGCCAGATTGAAGACACCCCACTAGGGTCATGTTAGAGAAACAGGAAGGACCAAGTCCCTTCTCCCACATCCAGCCTTCTTAGCCTCCTTCCGGTGCCCCATGATGTCAGAGTTAGACAGGGAGCAGCTGCACAAACTGCAGTGTCGTTTTCAGAGCCCCAGCATGAGAATCATGAAACAGAGCATAGAAGGGTTTTAAAGCTAAGAGACGAAAACAAGCATATACTTCAGCCATATCACAGAACCCCTACTTCCTGTCTTCCTCCCAGACTCCAGAATATCACTTTATGATGGTAAAAGTAGGGACTGCTAATTCTTCCAAGGTCTGTCTTATATAGCCCTGCAAGAAGACAGAATTATTCTAGCCTCCTCCTACTGCTTCCTTGCAGGCATCCTCAACCACAGCCTCATGTAAACCTACCTCCATTAATAATCCCCCTCTTGGGGCGCCTGGGTGGCTCAGTCGGTTGAGCGTCCGACTTCGGCTCAGGTCATGATCTCACGGTCTGAGAGTTCGAGCCCCGCGTCTGGCTCTGCGCTGACAGCTCAGAGCCTGGAGCCTGCTTCGGATTCTGTGTCTCCCTCTCTCTCTCCCCCTCCCCTGCTCATGCTTTGTCTCTCTCTGTCTCAAAAATAAATAAAAACATTAAACAGTTAAAAAAATAATCCCCCTCTTTCCCCTGGTTTGGGTCTTCTGCAGATTTTATTCCCACTGAAAAAAACTTTGACAGACGATTTAGAATTTCTCTGTGCTTGAACTCTTGCTATAGTCTCGAAGCGTGACAGTGTTTATGTGAAACCTGTGACAAACCCTCACCTCAGAGTTTTTCCATGCCATGGACTTCTCTATCTCCATTTTGCCTTCATAAAACCGACCCAGACCCATGGTTCCACATTAGATTTTGTGATTCCCTGAACATCCTCCCTTGGTCAAATCTTCATCTCCGGTTCTTCATGTTTTTAGAATAAACATGGAACCATCTATCTCTTCCAGAATCTTCCTTTCATTCTGACTTTGTGAAATAACTACTGTCTTCCTTTATTTTTCAGTTTTCTCCTTGTCTATCAGTGCCTCTCTGGGTTTTTCTCTTTATCCTACTTGCCTTAGACCCTAAGAACAACACTTTAACAATATTATTGTAATTAGCTTTTACTGTCCCTCTCTGGCCTTGTTCCTTCATTGTAGACCCCTTGCAGACCACCGATCCTGGATGAATGCAGGGAACTAGGTTCTTTACTCTTGCACTAGGAATGCTACTGGGGCCACCCAGATTCTTGCCTCTTCAGCCAGGATTTTTGTAGGTTTAGGGTGCTTTTGCCACCTCTGTGTTTTTGTCTCTCACCTGCTGTGGTCTGTCCATTACTTTGCTGAATCTTCTCTTATTTAAGGATGACATACAATTTTAGAATCAATGAAAACTGTCGATTGTTATCTTACTTCGTCTCTCAATATATTTAACATTATTGAATTTTTCCACGTTTGGTTTTATGTTTTTTTTTAAGTTTACTTATTTATTTTGAGAGATGCTCAGCCCAGAGCCCCACACTGGGGCTCCAGCTCACAAACTGTGAGATCATGACCTGAGCAGAAATCAAGGGTCAGGTGCTTCACCAACTGAGCCATCCAGCCACCCCTAGTTCTGTGTTCTTTTTTCTTCAGATCTTTTCCCACCATTCTGCTCTTTTTTCTTAGTGCACTTTTTAAGCTTTTATTTTTCAGCCTGTGTCTTAAATATTGGAATTGCTATGGCTCTTTCTCATTTTATATTCTTTCCCACTGAGTTATACCTTTCATTCCTGTAGCTTCCATGACACCAATTAATGCCTCATCTAGCTCGTTTGGATCACACCTTGCATGTGCACATTCCTACCTATGTCCCATATCCACTTTGACCTATCCCATTCCCTATCTGTCACTGCCCAGTTTATGGAGCCAAGAATATGGTAGCAAATTAATCTCAGTCTTTCCTTCTTCTTCATTCTGCATATTTAAACAACTAAGTCTACTTTCTGAAACCTTTCAAGTAAGGCCCTTCTAAGTTTTCTTCCTCCTTCATCGTTGTTGTCTTCTAGTCCATTCTCCATTCCACCGTGAAAGTGATTTAAAAAAATATAATTTTTTAAAAAAGTTTTTTAATGTTTATTTATTTTTGAGAGAGAGGGAGACAGAACATGATCAGTATTGGGGTGGAGAGAGAAGGGGACACAGAATGCGAAGCAGGTTCCAGGCTCTGAGCTGTCAGCACAGAGCCCGATGTGGGGCCCAAACCCATGAACTGCAAGATCATGACCTGAGCCGAAGTCGGGTGCTTAACCAACCACCCAGGTGCTCCTAATCATTTTTTTTTAGATTTTATTTTTAAGTAACCTCTACAACCAACATTGGGTTTGAACACACAACCCTGAAATTGAGGGTTGCATGCCCCACCAACTGAACTAGCTAAGCACCCCAAAATCTAATTTCTTTGCCTTCTTACCTAACATCTTCTTATAGTTCTCCACTGCCTACCTAATCCCTCTGCAAAGTAACAAGTATCTTTGGAGTGTGATCTCTGCCTCATCTGACTTTCTCACCCTCACAGGGTCTGTGGTACAGGTATTCTGAGCTTCTTGCCAGTCCTTAAATACATTCTGCAATTTTCATGTTTCTCCATGTCTGCACATGTCGTTCCCTTGATCTGGAACTTCTCCCTCCTCCCTGTCCATCCCTACTTAGTTTGCTTGGAAACCAACTTTTCTTCTTTGCCTTTAAGTTGTAGATTAAGCACTTTTTTCCCCTCTGATGCCTGTGGAGACATCATCTTTAAACATGAGCACATGGGACTTGATGTCACCCCTATATGGTTCTAGAACCTGGATCTGCCTAGATATAAGAAATTTTGATGAGCCTTTAAAGTTCAATGATGGTATGAACCTCACAGACGTCTTAGGAGGGTTGCATGTGGTAAGTGATAAAGGGGTAAAAGAGATAAAATACACAGTCAGTACTGGGCATCTGGCAGACATTCAGTCAGATGCTGTTATCATTATTGTGACTGTGAATATTAATGACAAGCATGATGTTATTAACAGCAACATTTCAGGCACTCGCATGCAGACTTAGATATTCTATCCTATAGATCCTGAGTAAGTTTATACTGCCCATCTAAATTCTGTGTATGTAAGTCTTCCCCTCAAAACTGAGTTCCTTAAAAACAGTGCTTTTCTTATTACGAATTAATTTAAATAGGCCAAAACCCATTTTGAGAAGATTTGAAGCAGCTTATGTATAATGATACAATAAAATGTATAGGTGTAAGATGACAAAAGGAAATATGGGTAGGGAAATAAACAAGAGTATAAAAAATAAAATCAAATAAAAAATAGAAATAAAACTACATGGACTATGTAACAGGATAGGTAACAAATTTATCTGTGAGCTTCCTAGTGGCCAAGGCAAAGAGGAAAAGAATGATTTACAACATCTACAAGGGGAAAAATCCACCAGTTACTTTGGATAAGCATAGCTTTCCCTGGAACTGAAAAATTTCTCTGATGCATTCATCAAAAAATGACACCGTTGTATGCTGTGAATACTTGCTAGTCAAACTGTGGTTCTTGATCCAATATCACCTAGGAACTTGCTAGGCATGCAGAAACTCAAGGTCCACCCAAACCTACTAAACTCAAAAAAACCCTCACACTTTAACAAGATCCCCAGATGATTTATGTGTTTTAAAACTTGTGAAGCACTGCTATAAGGGGACAATATTTTCAATAACTCCCCTCAAATAAATTAGAGAGTTTCCTACGATGTTTTTTATATGTTTTTCTTGGATTCAAATATATAGAAACGTATTTCAGGAAATATGATCCAGTTCCCAGATTTGACATACCTTTCATATCTTTCCAAATATGTTTTAAATCTGTCTTTTAATGAAGACATAAAACATTATAGAGTCATAGTTCTTTTCCATTCACTTTCCCCTGCCTTCTTCCTTGAAGGTAATCACTACTGGAGGCTGGGGAATATCTTTCCCATGCAGACTTTCATAGTTTCCCACTCATGTGGGCATCTATAAAATATAATTATTTAAGTAACTACTTTGTTTGAAGATCCTCCATGGAAACCCAGGATAGAGCATGAAAACCTAATCAGTAAGCGAAGTTCATACAAAGTACAGAATCTGTGTGAAGGAAGTACTTTCAGGCTTAATCCAAGGAAAGAATTTAGATTTGAGAACTATGAGAATTGGTGGAAAAAAAAAAAGAATGGCTGGGCAACATTTTGTTTTGGTAATGCTCCAGGAGAAGAATTGGACAGGGGAGGATCCAATGTTATATTTAGTAGCTGCAGTATTGGAGCACAATGAGAGTACTGTTGTGTCAGCATTAAATTCTGATACTTTTTTTTCCTTTCTTTTTTAGGGGAGAAAAGTTTACCACATTTCACTGCACTCTGTCTTTTATTTATGTTTATTTATTTTTGAGAGAGAGAGAGAGAGAGAGCGAGAGCACATGAGCAGGGGAGTGGCAGAGAGAGGGAGAGAGAATCTGGAGCAGGGTCTAGGCTCTGAGCTGTCAGCACAGAGCCCGACAAGGGGATCAGACGCATGAACCATGGGATCATGACCTGAGCAGAAGTCCAATGCTTAACTGACTGAGCCATCCTGGTGCCTCTCACTACTCTCTATCTTTAGTGCTGCTCTACTTGAGAGAGAGGAGAGTGCCAGGTATGAGGGCCCACAGAGCTAGGGGAAGGGGCTCTGATAAAATATATGATCCAAGGACAAGGTGGGCAGGGTCTAGAGAATGCATCTGGCTCCAGAAGAAGGAAGGGCACAGGGAGAAAAGGGAATCTAGATCAGGGGAAGGATAGGGAATTGGCCCTGTTAACACCCTGCCCACTCTTTTCTTTGCTCTCATCCTCCACTTTTTTTTCCTTGCTATTCTCCCATTCTCTAGAAAATTCTTGCTCCCCTCCTCGAATTCTACAATGACTCCATCAGGATCTCCTGAACGTTTGCCAAACCTGTTCTGGAGAAAATACAAATTGTCAGTAAATGTAGAAATGTCATAAATGTAGAAACCATGTTCAAATTTACTAGTAAGCCAAGGAAAGCTAGTTAAAATGACATAAAATACCTTGGAAGAGTTTTAAACCTAAGGAGAAGTGGTTAGAATACTTTCAAAATGAGTGCAGCTTCATTCAACCCTGAGCAGCTTTAGTTCTCTAGGTTTATCTTAAGCATAAATTATTTTGATTTGAGGCAATTTTCAAATACCAAAAGGAACAGTGCTGTGCAAACAAAGTGAGCATTTTGGCACTTAAAAACAGGACAGAATCCCAGACTTCTGAAAGCCAGCAAAGCAATCACTAATTATATTCTCTGGTAAGGAGCTGGAATGCAGATATTTGCAGCACATGCAAAGGCAGAATCATTACTCTATTAGGTTTAGTCTGGATGTCAAAGGGCATCATAAAAATTGCACATTTACTCATCATAAAACGTGCAGGTTATTGGAAAGGTGACCATTAAAATTTTGGTGACTGGGATGATCTACATGGAATGAGTTATTGTGTTATCACTTGATAATCTTTATGTGCTATCTTTTGCTAATCAAGTTGGCCTAGCTGTGGAGGGCAATAGAGGAATTTGGTGGTGGTAGTGATAGGAGACTTTACCAAAAGATATGTCAGCTAGGAGATTGCTCTGGCCCACTAGCCTACATATTCACTAGGATCCCGTCATGCTTGACCATTCTCTGATTCTTTGGTAAGGCTGCTCTGGCAATCTTCAATAAATTCTCACCTTCGTGGAGTCGTGAGAGGCTGTCTTTCCGCTCTTGTGTCAAAGTGGAAGATGAGTGGCACTGACCTGTGAGGTTTATTACTACTATTATTAATTATTCTTATTTTACCTTGGAGTCTTTATTTTTGACAGAGGTCTGGCTTCCCAAGGGCGAAAGTTAGCCATTTCAGGACTTCACCATATTCTTTCTTCAACCACTTTTTAACCCTTCTTTTCAACCACTGTTCTATAGAACCTACCTAGAAAGTGAAACTACATACGATAAAAGGAACACAGGCACAGAATGTTTAAGATTTTTATGCTTGGGGAAATGACACTAAGTTTCCCACTTAAAATATGGTTCCAGAAGAGAGAGGATTACTTCATTGTGACACCAGTGAAGCTCCCTTCCTGTCCATTTGGTAGAATGTAGTCATCGTTGATGTAACGTCTATGCGATACCGAAAAGTCATAACTTGTCCTGAGCTGCATATAGGTTTTAAGCCTCTTTTCAAGCTCTGTTTATTTTCATTAAGCCATTTCTTTTTTAACTCAGGTGATGTATTTGTGTTTAGAAATGTATAACTTTGGCTTCCTTGGTTATTTTCCCCTCATGAAGACTTTATGCTGGTAAATGGGCACGAAAGGGTATTTGTATAATTACTAGTTTCATCTGGAAGCTCTGTGCACTTGGTATACTCCTCAGCGCAGTTTTAGCTCAGGTATTAATAGTGTTTCTTGACGAGTTGATGATGTTGATACTGATGGCAATGGAAAGAAAATGAGAATAAAATTAGGATAGTGAGATTTAGGAACAGAGCAGAAGTATGTTTTCATCTTTACATAAAGTGCTCTTTGAGAAAAGATTGTTTTGTGCTTTTACCAACATAGAATGTCTGTGGCACTCATGCTGGAAGTATACACGTGGCTACTTGCTTGTTGACTTAGAATGTCCATAGACATGACTTTAGTTGCAAGTTTTGAGGCTATTTCTTCCTATAAGACACGAGAGAAAACCATCTCTCTGTCATTTGGCAATTTAAAAGTGTAATAATTATTTCTTATCATTCATAGTTTATATGAGGTCACTAGAGATTAGGTAGATGGGCTAGTACATATTATTCCATACAGAATATGGTTTTAAAATTGAGAATAGAAGTTACTTTCAGCTACTCCAGGATTACAAATGTTACTAAACAAATTCCTTGATTTTACTGTTTTGAATATTGGTATAGAAATTATCAGAGGTATTTATGTAGTTCTTTGTCTTCATATATTTTTAAAAGTATTGTAATATTGCTCCTTTCCCCAAAAGTGGGTTATGAAAACTTTTAACTGTTATTCCTATGTATTGTAGATTTGTTCCTACTTTTTCGTAGCCTGCCATGATTACTGGTCTGTTGGCCCTGCTACTTAGGTCTGCAGTATATTTTCCCCCCTTTTTGTGAACTGGAATCTATCTCAGAACTTAAAAAGGTGGACTGAGTATTAGGGTGAGTTGGCCTGGTTTCTTCCCATCTTTTCCTGTTTCTTATTACTAGAGATTTCTCAAGAGTAAAACATTGACATCTGAATCACATGGGGTGACTGTACAAAGTAAAAGTATGCCATAGATTTGCAGGAATCATAATGTATGGCAGTGGAGCCAGGGAATATACATTTTAGCAAATTCTCTGGGTGACTTGTGCATATTAATATGAAGAATTGCTGGACTGGTAATCCCTTATACTGCTTTCACAACCTTCCGCTTTGACCACAAAAGTATAGTTGATCATTAGTACAGCTTCTTAGACTCCAGCCAATCCCTGGATAGGAAAAATTGAATAGTAATATTGTACTAGATTGGACTGAAGTTTGTTACGATGTCTTGAGGTTCGTATGACATGATATCTGATGCTTTTCTGGGTTTGCTCCAGAAGGGTTGATGGAGGTGGGGGGTGGGATCTAATGGGGCAGCCTTCCTATTACATTTATTTTGCCCCAGCCTCCAACTGGATATAATTTGGCTAATTCCTTACTTGTTCTTTCTAGCTCAAATGGGAAATCATCAGAATGTTCTGGGGGTACTCAGTATCAGCCTTGGAATGGACTATGTCATTTTCTCTGAGAAATGAGAGCAAAGATATTAAAGCAGCGGTAATATAGAGAATCTATATGGAAGTTCTTCAACTTCCTTCTAGCCAGGCAAGACATTTATGGGCATCTACCTTCATTCTTTCCTTTCCCCTTTTCTTAAAATGGAGTAGGTGGCACTGCCCATTCCCTCCCAGCTAGGGCTCTTCCCTCCATCTATGCTCTAGATCCCCATTCTCCCAGTTTCTAAGTGACTTTGATTTATTGATTATCCCCATTCTCTGGATCATCAATCTCCTGTTCTTATTGGCTTCTTCCTCTCAGATCTTTACCATGCTCAAATCTCCCTCATCTTTTTGAAATTCAGCTTCTACCTCTAACATCTCCACTTCTCTCTTCCTCTTAATGGTCCAAGTTAACGAAAGCCTTATCTACGCTCTCGCCTTATGTCCTCATTCTCCAATTTTTCTCTGACCCACTATGATTTCATATTGGGGCCCTCACACCACTAAAATGGCTTTGCCAGTCCCAAAAGGTTTCTTTACATTAATAAATCCAATACACACTTCCCAGTCTTTTTCTTTGTTAGCTTGGCAGCATGTGAGATTATTGGTCCTTTCATTTGTTCTGAAATCCTTTTTTCCTACTTATATGGCGTCTTTATCCCTCCCTTATATGCCACTCGACTTCTTGTTCTGGCCATGGTACATATATTTCAGTTCTCTGAGTTCTTTATTTTCCATCAAAACTTCTTTTTTGCATTTCCATCCATCTAAGACTGTTTTCGTCCTCCTCATTGATGCCTTCACACTATCCTCTATTCCTTTCCGTACCGCTTCTCTGTTTTTCTAACACTGGCTAAAATGCTCATTCCATTCATTTCCACCGAACTCCTTACATGGCATTTTTTTCACCGTACTTTAATTACCCATTGTCTATGTTCCTCAGTAGAGTATCAACTATATAAGGCTGAAGATTACGTCAATTGTTTTCACTGACTTTTCTCTAGCGTTTAGTAGCCTACAATAGTGACTGGTATGGGGGTCAGACAGGAGCATAATCAATACATACTGTATAAATTAATAGAAATGTGTATGTACATACACTTGCATGTGCACACACACAGACACACACACACACACAACTATGGTCCTATGGATACTGTGGAAAATCTAATTGAGTATGTGACAATATTTCATCTCTCAGCCATAGATTTAATTAACTACTATTGGGAAGATAGGTTCACAAAAGTGTGCAACAAAAACCAGGAAATTCTTGGAGACAAGCGGGTGATACAAACAGTATACGTGTAAAGAAAAGAGTGATTGCATGCTCAGCTGAGGTGGGCAGTATACAGAAAACAAAATTCTTTTAAAACTTAACCTTAAAGGGTAATGTGAGTCTCGAAAGTGAGATATAAGAAGAAGGTGTTTCTTGACAGAGCTAATAATGGAGTAGAGAAGCGCAGTGCAAAATGAAGAGATAGTGACAAGCCAGGTATTCAGATGAAGCAAATATATTCCGGGCAAGAATAAAACACAAAATCGGGAAGGTTGGCAGGTTGTCAAAATTCGTAAAACAAACAAAAAATGATAAGGTTTAAACTTTATTCTTTAGTAAGTGGGAAATCACTAAAATACTAAACTTCACATTTTTCTGTGCATACTAACATGAAGTATAAAGTTATTAGCTATATTTGCTTTTTCCCTTAAGCATTCATTTGGTCAGCTTCAACACATATCTTTTTTTTTTTAATTTTTTTTTTCAACGTTTATTTATTTTTTGGGACAGAGAGAGACAGAGCATGAACGGGGGAGGGGCAGAGAGAGAGGGAGACACAGAATCGGAAACAGGCTCCAGGCTCTGAGCCATCAGCCCAGAGCCCGACGCGGGGCTCGAACTCACGGACCGCGAGATGGTGACCTGGCTGAAGTCGGACGCTTAACCGACTGCGCCACCCAGGCGCCCCCAACACATATCTTAACAGAGGTCATGTGATTCAGAGCCCTCTTCCAACGAACTCATTGCATGTGGCTTCTGCATATGAAATGATTGTCCTTGACAATTTATTGTTTCACTACTTTAAAATTTCTATTAAAATAAAAAAAAAATACCAGGATGTTTAGCTGTTTTGGCTGACAATTACTTAGTATTAACAGAGAATTGAATTAACATGAAACACATCATTTCAGATAATTAGGGAATTGTTGAATGAGTACAGATCTAATTTTAATTTCTGCAACATGTTCAGACATTCTCCTTTGGTACCTTGTACTAAGTCATGAATTTTTGCCATCCCTCCACAGGTTTCTGGTTCATATTCAAGCCCATCTGAGTTCACTTTTTAATATTATTTATACATCAACTGAGTGATTTGCTAAACTTATATGTATACTTAAACATGAATTATCTTCCCACAATTAATCTAAATGTGATTTAAAAACACAAGCTTAGTTACTCTGTGCATTTTTATTATATACTTTGGTGGTGCTAACATTTTATTAATGAGGCATGGCCGCAAATTCCCTCTATTCCCTTTTTGTTACTTTACAGTCTAATTCCAAAGGTAGTTGATTCAATCTCCTTAGTCTTCAAGCTTTGAATTTCACAATCACTTCTCTGCACTCTTAGAAGATGCATTTCTAAGTTACTGACAAATTCGGCACAAATGTTCTCTGGGGGCCTCCCAATGAAACCCACAAATGTGCTTCTTGAAAGACCACCTTTTGGATGCTGGCCATGGCAGTGCTGGCCAGCATTAGCTAGGAAAGAACTACAGACTACACCAGCCGAGTGAAAAGACATTCTCTTCCCTTTCTTAAAAACCCCCTTCCTCCTGCTCCAGCCCTGGAATACTTAGAAGTGGGAAGGAAGGAAGGCAAGGACACAAAAAAGAATAGCTGCCATTTTGCTTTCGCAGACCATGCTCTGGCTGAGCTGGGGGCCGGGGGTGGGGGGAGAGGAGATTATTTGGATTGGATATTAAATTCAAGTTTTCAATTAAATGAATTTAAAATTCAAAAAATCTAAAGTGAGACTTGATTTCCCAAATGACTATTGTTTTAGCTGGAAATGCCTGGATAGCTACTGGTGTATACTGGAAATATGGCCATGGAAAGGGAGATTTGAAAGAGCATCTTAAAGACAATGGTGGAAGAAAAACAGAGCTGTTTTCTATCTGCACCTCATCCAGTTCAATTCACTTAATTTATTTGCAATACTACTTATTTTTGTACTGTTGTACTTTGGTACATTAAAGTTGTCTTTGTAATTATACAACTAAAAAAAAAAGCAGCCTCTAAATTATCTTAACCCTTCCCTCCCTCTTATAGTTTCTCTGTGTTTCCCTCCTTCTTTCTTCCCCTCCTTCCTTCCCTCTTTCCTCCTATCTTTCCAAAAATATGGAGACCATACTCTATGTCAGGCACTATGCTAGGCGTCAAGAATATGCAAAGGAGAAAGACGGAAATAACCTTTGCCTCCACGGAGTTTACATTTTAGTATAAGAAAATAAGCAGGTAATAATAGTTTTGAACTGAGACTGAGTGAACTGAGGGAACATGCCATAAGAATATTTGGTAAAGAATATTCCATGTAGAGGGAAAAGTAAATATAAAAAACCTTAAGCAAGAGTGTGATCAGCAGTCCTGAGGAAGAACAAAGCCTGAAAGAAATATGGGGAAAGTGACAGAAGATAAAATTAGGAAAGTGGGGCTAGAGACAGATGATGTAGGACCTTGGGTGTTCAGAGTTTATCCTAAATGTGACAGAAAACCATTGCATGGCTCCAGTTAGTGACATAACTGGATTTGGGTTCTAAATATAGACCATAAGAAGACAAGAGTGAATACCAAATGACCAGTTTAGAAGCTATACTAGTCATCTGGGCAAATATGACAAATGGTTTTGCTAAGGAGATAGAGGTAAATACGATAAGACACTATTAGATTCTGGTTATAAGCTGAAGATGAAGCTGACAGAACTTATTGATGAAATAGATACAAAATATGCAAAAGAGAAGTCAAAGATGTTTCCCAGGTTTGTTTCTTTATGTTTTTGTTCATTTTCCAGAGTGATTGGCAGAAGCTTGGTGTCATTTACAGTGATACAAAAGAGCACAGAAAGAGCAGAATTGGGGGAAAAACCAAGAGTTTAATTTTTGCTATATAAGTTGGAGATGCCTATTAAACACGTTGCCTACAGCATATGAGTTGAGAGGACAGGTAGGATAGGCGATATAAATATGGTATTCACCAATTTATAGTTGGTATTTAAAACCACGTGTTTGTGGTTGACCACCATGGGAATGCAGAAGCAGAGAAGAGGCTGAAGAACTGAGCCAGTCTTACTTCAGCAGTCAAAAGAGAAAGGGAAAGGACAATATCCATCCATGAAGCCAAGAAGATGTGTCCAGTGACTTCCTGAAAGCTAAATAAGAAACAAACAAACAAAAAGTCTCCAAGAAGGTGGACGTGATCAGTTGTAAAATGCCACAAAGGGAGAAAGTTAGATGAAGACTAACTGGATGCCATACATTTGTAAGCGTGGACATCACTGGTGACTTTGATGAAGGAAGGTTCAGTGGAATAGAAGAGTTGAAAGCTTGATGGAAGTTGGTTCAGGGGCAAATGGGAAGATAGGAAATAGGGAGAGTGAAATGATAATCCTTCAGAGTAGGTTTGCTGAAAAGAGGAGCAGAGAAATGGGGTGAGAGCTGCAGATGAGGCGGGATCAAAAGAGGGTTTGTTTTTAGATAGGTAATAATACAAGACATTTGTGTGCGGTTGGGAATGATCCAATAGAGTAGGGGAGAGATCTTGATGTGCGAGAGGAAGAGACAATTACAGGAACAAAGTAGGTTAAGAAGGTAAAAAGGGGATGAGATGCAGTGAATAGTTGGGCCTTTGATAAGAGAAATGACATCAGTTGTGCCCTGCATACACAGAGAGAATAAACTAAATCTGTATACCTAAGAGAATCAGGTTGGGCTCTGGGGTGGCTCAGTCGGTCAAGCATCCGGCTCTTGGTTTCTGCTCAGGTCATGATCTCAGGGTTCGTGAATTTGGCCTCTGGTGGGGCTCTGCACTGACGGTGAGGAGCCTGTTTAGGATTCTCTCTCTCTCTCTCTCTCTCTCTCTCTTTTTCTCTCTGTCCCTCCCACATTCTGTCTCTCTCTCTCTCTCTCTCAAAATAAATAAATAAACTTTAAAACAATTTTTAAAAATCAGGTCATGTAGACTTTGGAAAAGCCTTCATAAATGGGAAGCTAGGAATGTAAAGACCTAACATTTAATTGAGCCATTTTTACTGATCAGATGGTCATGTCTCCTACCCCACACAGATCTGTTGGCATATGGGGCTTAGACACTGCTGGGGGAAGGTGGCAGGAGCCTACATGTTTACTGGAACACGTAGCTTTTATGTAATGAAATCAATAATAAGTACCAAGGCATCTTTAATGTGCCAGCTACTGAGTCAGGCTCTGAGGAGACCATGATGGAAAAGACAAAGTCACGGCCCAAGTGATCTTGCATTCTAGGAAAAGAGACAATGGGCAAAAAGATGAGTAAATAAATAAGACATTGTCTGGTGACACTTGTTAGAAAAACTAAAAACAAAAAAAACCATATAGGGAAATGTTATAGAAATTCTACTTCATTCCTTTGAGATTGAATTGATAAAATACGGGGCCCGTATGCCCCAGATACACAAAATGTGTTCTGGTCTCTATGAGAGTAATTATCCCTCTTCCTCACACACTTTGAGGCAGGTGAAGCAAGACAGAAATAATTCTCAGTTTTCTGACAAGGAAGTACAGATTCAGGGAATTGGGCACAACTTGTAAACGAAGACTCAAATACAGGTATTTGGGCCTCAGGCTTATTGTCTTCTTTATGATAGCAGGAAAAGGTGTGTATAATAAATTGAATATGCTTATCATCCAATTTCAAAATCATCCTATAAGTTCAAAAACAAATACAAGTGTAAACAGACTAACATTAACATCATTTAGATTTCCAAATGATCTAGGAAATTTAGGTTGTACTTTCTGAGAAAAATGTAAAACTATATTACAATCAATCTTCTATAATGACACTCTTAGGTTGTGAGAATTTTTTAATGTCATTTCTTAAATTATTTCATTTAACTATTGTTATTCTTTATTTTGTATCATAAACATTATTATATACTCAGGGAAAAGTTATTTATAAAGTGTGTGTGTTAGGGGTGGTTGGGGTGTTTTGTTTTGTTTTTTGAGACTACAGAGGGAGATTTTCCTAAATAGAGAGAGAAATATTTTAAACTAATACCCTCTAAAATTTCACTTTGGAAACATGAAACCATTTGGGGAATATAAATGTGCTGTACAAGCCTGTTGGCTAAGCAACTCTAAAGCCACAGATTCCTTGTTAACTAAATGCTAAAGCAATGGATAAAAAAAGTATGATTGCTCTAATACCCTCTTTTTCCTTGTACTTAAACTAGGCAACAATTTGGATCTGAAAGACAATTTTATCTTTTAAGCTCTTGAAAATTTTGAGTCATTGGTATTTGTGCTGCTCATTATAACCAACAGAGTTTTGAAACTTATTTTGCAAACTTTCTGAGTGTGGTAAAATTAAATTACACCTTAACTACTCAAAATGTGATGTTTCTAGAAAGGGCACCGCGTGAAATTCTAGGCTGCCTTTCTTCATCCCAGTTTTGTAGATGGAAAGTCTAGGTTTTTAAATGTTTTGACAGTTGTTAAAATGCACACTGTTTATGACAAAGGAGAGCGGTACAGTAATTTTATGAATGTGAAACAAGTGAGAACCAAACAGCTTAATATTGACTTTTATTTTGGGGTTCCAGACTTTTGGTAATCTTATGCATAAACTTGGGGAAGTCAAATATCACAGGGAGTGTCTAAAATCTTTGTCTGAAAGTCTTTTTGTTCTTAACTGTCCGAGAATATAAAAAATCAGCTGTGGTATTTTCAGAACTATCCAATTTCAAATGCCCTTTTATTCAGTGCTTTTATGACCAGTTGCTTGACAACATATAGATATGGTTACTTCATGCGAATGTTTCAATGCCATTGGTGCTGGCCTGTATTTCTGGACATATGCTGATATACAGACTTTAAACTCGCTTTAGTCTTTTGCATTCGCACAAATTTTAGCAATTTCTGTAACCTAAAAATTTTCCTCTATGCGCTATTTGAAATGTGCTTTGAGACAAGTTTTAGTTACTAGATGGGTAATGTGTTGGGTGTGGTTTAACACAGATATGGTACTCATTAGACATTAAACAGGCTACATGCAAACTTAAGCTTTAAAAAAAAATCTGTTCCTGTATTAAGTCAGAATATTTTTTGTTTGTTCTCATTTTTTAAGAATGAATTTTTGTTGTAATCAAAAAACTGGAAGTTTTAAAATATAGATATTCTAAATAGATAATTTTTTATTATATATATATATAACTTCAACATAAACCTATATTTCAATAGTAATTATGATCTTTAATCTCCATTTGGCTTTTAATATCCATTTTGTTAGGAATATATATATATATATATATATACACATATATATATCTACACAAACATTAGAGCCGTTTCTCTGCACTTATAAATTTCTATAGAATATTTTATACACATAGATAAGAACATACTTTTATGGTAAAGTCACACAATATGTCCAATATTTGGAACACATTAGAGAGATATACCCATATAAAAATTTTTCACTATATTTTGCTTCATATATCATCTTAATCATTATTATGGGAGTGAGAAGATTAATAATACAATAGACCAAAAATAGAAGAAAAAGGTAGGATTGACTCAACACAAAAAATTTAGGTAAATGATTGAATTTAAAATAACCACTTATTAGATCTTCTAGGTTTAGTAAATGCCTTAAAGCTAAATGTTTAAACTGCTAACTTGGCGGAGGGAATGCCTTAGACCACAGTTTCAGGTTAAAGCAGTTGTATGTTTGAATTAAAAACAATGTGCATGGGGGTCCCAAGCAATTCTAAGGGATTATTTTTTCCTTTTAAGAAAAACACCGCCTTGTGGATCACCAAGTCCAGATTTATACAAAGAAAAACTAGTTGAGGGCTGAGACGGAGAGCTGATACATTTCAAGGAGGACCGGCCGGCTGCACTTGTGAGCGGTGACAGATTTCTGTGAAATATAATCCTGATTAAAAATGCATGTGTGAAACCTCTTCGAATAAAGCGCTGTGTCCCAACAGCATTTTTTGAGCTCCTGCATGTGAGAAAGGAAGACTAATGTAGCTACTCTTGTAGTCTTTATCTTTGCTGGCTGTTTTGCATTTCTGAAATTGTCTCCATCTAGGACTTTGAGTTAGGAAGAATTGTATATTTTTTGTTGAACAAAAGCCAGTGACACTCGCGGGTTTAGAAATTCAGGGATTCAATGCATACACATACACACTGCCTTTTTATAAAAATACGTCTAAATAAAACCAATGCACTAAGTGATAAAAAGTTGTGATTTAGATGAACATCAATGACAATGATAGTGAGGCCTCACCACCACTAAGTCGTGTAAAATACAAAGAGGCATATGTGTGCCACTACTTTGCACAGATTAGCAACTCTGTTGTTGCCACTCTATTACTTTCGCAGTACCAAGCTTTAATCAACCACTAAACAATTTTGAGTGTGTGTATAAAACCAGTTTTCTTCATTTGGGGTCCAGATTTGAGGGAGCTCATGTATAAAGCTTGAGAGGTTTCTAAAATAGAGATGAGATAAATCTGTGTGGTAAAAAATAAAAACAGCTCACGTAACCATGAAAGTGCCCGGTAAAATCTGAGCAAGCTAAGTTGTCTTTGTGCCTGTGTGTTCACGCTACCCCAACTCTGTGCAACGTAGATCCTCGGAATATGGCCTAGAATGCCCCTAATTATGGTCATATCTTTGTTGGGATCCAAAAGATGGGCATAAACCTTGCGGATATGCATTTGCTCAAATCCTTAGAAAATTGGGGAGAAAATCAGTAGAATGACTCAGAGGAGTAACACAGATTATCTGGCGCTGCACCTGTCTCTAGTTAGTTGTGTAATTGTGATGCAGGCAGACAGACAGACATGTACACAGGTGCACATGTATACATTTATATAGATGAAACAAATAGATCAGAAACATATTTATTGAGCTTCTTCTGCGGGCTCCATGGTTTGAATTTAGAATGGTCTGAAGCTTTCTGCATAATCATAACTCCCAACTGGAAACATTTTAATGGCATCTGTCCAAACACAATAAAATACTCTGAATCTGTCTTTGGTAAAATGTGTGTCGAGGTCGTGCCCTGTATGCGTTTCTTTGTCTTGTCTCCTCTTTCATGCCTCAGTCTAGTACCCCGTCACTCTCTGGTAGTCTCCAGTTCTTCACAGGAAAACATGAAAATTAACTCACAAAAGCAATGCATGTAACATATGGCCACTGAGTTTCCTCTTGATCATGTAATCATGAAAAGATTCAAGATTTTAGGATTTCTAATTTCGCACAACCAAGCGAGCAGGTGAGAACAATGTATTGGCCTTCTTTTAGGCCTCAGAGTTGAAAATATTATTAAGTGCATAGTTGCCTTCAATTCTTTACTTATTCAGGGACCGCATATTGAATAGTTATTGGTAACTCTCTTCCATTTGCAGGCACTCAGTTTCAATTGAAATATTAAAACGAGTATGGTTTGAGGGATAAGGAACAACACTTATTTGTCTTATGTTTGAGATTTAACTTTACTACGTCTTAAATTTTGTATGTCTTTCCCTAATATTTGTTTATATTTAGAATAACACCTACTCTTCCTTATAGGACCAATCCTTTAGAAAGACTCCTTCAAGTGTATATAGTTAATTGTGTGTGTTATTACATATTTATTACCTATGGTGATTTTCCTGAAATAAATGCAATTCTTTCTGGAGGGGGATATTAGATCTAGTTTCATGTCAATATATAGAACATGACAGAGTGGACAAAATTCTACAACAAAATATGTTGCAAGTACCAACCAATGAATAAAAATTACTCTCATTGAGGACAACAACAACAAAAAGCCTTCTAAAACCTTTAAGGCCTTGAATATTTTTTCTAATCCCTTGGTGCCTTTTAACAAGTGAAACTATTTTTTTTTTTTTATAAAATTGTCAATGGCTTGTCTTTAGATTTATTGGGGGCCCTACTTACGTGGAATATTTGTCCTTTGTGTTTCAACAATATACAAAGCTTTCTTGTGTATTATTTTCCTGGTACACATGCACACTCATGAAAACACTTGCAGAGAAGTTCATCAAAGTGAAAGCCTGATCACCTTCATGTAAAATGTGATCCTCTATGTCTGGGACAAATATAAAATGAGTAAAGCATACATGCATTTTTCTCTCTGCTGATATCCTTTTAGTAATGAATGCTTAGATATTAGACGTGTTTTAGTAATGAATGCTTAGATATTAGATGTGAAATGCAATTTATCCTTATCATTCTGTACATTTTACTTTATTTGCAATTAATTCTCTTGCTATATTACATCTATGTTAATATATGTTTTCTTAGAAATTCTAAAGAGAGTACTGCCTCTAATTTATTTCCCATCTTGCAGTTGATTTAAGCAGAGGTTTAATACCAGTGATCTCCTTTCTTAGTAACAAATACACACAGTGAGTGTTCTGAGATTTATGTATGAACCTAGAATTCAGAAATGGGTTATTACTCTTTTTGATTTAAAATTAATTATCAATTATTAATTTAAAAATTCACAATGAGAATTAGTTGTCTCAGGTTGCTATTTAGTTCGTTCTGATTACTTTTAAACTTTACATTGCTATTGATATGAATATCACTGTTTTCGAGCGACCATTTCTAGGATGAAAAGGTTATCTGCTATTTGTAGTTGGTCTGAAATCATTGTGTATATATGTGTGCATAATTCTTTTATTTCTCTTCTCACGTAGAGAAATTCTATCAAGAGTTCTATATGGACGGTTACGATGATTTTGTATATATTAAAATACAGTGGCTCTTAATTACACCTTCAAAAATAAAAATTATTAAGATGGAAGTCACGCAATAGAGTTGACGATAAGAATTGTCATTAGACGTCATTAAATGCTTCATATTTCAAATGCCAACTTTGATTCCCTGGAAAATGCTATCTGTAAAACAAATGTGTTTAGAAGACAAAAAGCCATAACTTTTAAACCAATTCTAGCTCAATGGAAATGAAAATCTATCATAATTATAAAACAGTTACAGGCCTGGCAGGGAGATAGAAGAGATAAAGAGACGAGAGAACGTTTCAAACATCGGAAAATGTTTGGTTTCAGCGCTTAAACTCGTATGTGGAGCACTTCATTTTGAAGTGCAATTTAAAGTAATGACCTTTGTGGCAATCTGTGGGGAAGGCTCCCTCACCCTTGTAGACCTCGACAGAGAACGCACGGCCTTTCCAAAGAGTTTTTATACGATGTATGAAACTACGCTTCTTTCCAAGAAAGAGTCTGAGGTTTCCTTTTTAAATCCTCATCCGGGGCTGTCTTACTTGCCATACAGTACAGTAGCAAGTGGAATGTCAAAAATTCAAGAAGCACCCCCATGGAAGAATGTGAATGCGGACCCTTTTCCTGACTGACCTGGTTGATACACATTCCAGCTATCCAGCTGTAAACCTTGAGAGGCTTTTAGTGATTGCTATTTGAATAACAAACTTAGAACCCAAAGAAATGTGTTTCTTCTTAACATCAGCACAGGTACAGCGATGGTGACACCCCTCCTGGCCCAGGGTCCTTAGTTAAATCATCAGTTTGTTAACTGCTGTTTGCAAGGTAAACCCTCCCTCTGGAATGAACTTCTTTAAAGCAAAATGAAATAAAATAAAGGTAAGTAAAAGTAAATAGATTTTCCTATTGAAAGTTATTACTTCAGGAATGAAGAAGATGGATATTGATCGGCACCATCCTTTGCCATTACTGTCAGGTCCACATAGACAGCTAAGACACTTTATTCTAAGCAAACAGCCATTTTCTCTTCTGACATGGGATTCCAGTGAGAATTGAAAAAAGTAAAAGGTTTGTAAAAACATTTTTCTGTCCTTCTTACAGGGACAATTTATGTTGAAGTAACAGTTTCTGAGATACTTGCACCTGTTATTGATTTATTTCTTCTTTGTCACGAACAATCTCCTGTTTCATAATACAGTTATCCTTGTATGAGGCTCCTAGGCAGTAATTTAGAAATAATTTTCATTGCAACAATGCCCCGAAGCTCAAGATATGGGAAGCATATCAATGAAAAAACCTAAAATGTGTATACTTTTTAAACACGCTCTCTGATACATATCGATAGTTGTGATATTTGTTTTTAGCACTAATAAAGGCAAGATGCCATTATGAGTCATTGTCATGACATTGCAAATGGAATTCTAAATCCATGAGGTCCCCATGGTTTCTGGTCAAATAACCCTTCCATATGACCTTGTGGATCCACGGAGTGAAAAACAGAAAAGAAGTGTGAATGACCTAAACTTAACGCACTTGGGGTATAATTTATCATAGCCAAAGACGGGCTAAATCTCTGTTGATAAGAAAGCAAGTTTGAGTAAAAAATCCAGTAAATCTGAAGAAAAACTTTTGTTTAAATCACTGAGCACCTTTGATATGCAACTATAAATTTGCACACCAGTACATGTATAAGCATCCACTTTATCTGTGTGTCCACCAACAAAGTACACAATTGTTTCCTCTAAAAAAATCAATATGGCTGTGATTTCTCTATGGTTCATTCACTGTTTATGGATAGGGATTAATGTTTGACCTTCCTTTGCCTTCTTGACTTGAACCAATTACTTTAGAATAATTTTTCTGGTTTCACTTTTTATCACATCTTCTGACATTTTAGTGAATAATATTTGACAGCTATGAACATCTGCAAAAGTTATTGTTATCATAACTTGAGCTCAATGGAACTACCGTCACTGATGCTCTGAAGATCATATTGCACTGCAGAGTAGGAACACACTTACATTTAAAAAAGATGTTTGATTTCTTAGTAGGAATCTTTGCTTGGTTTGCTTTAACAAAAGCAGACTGTTTCAAAAAAAAAATGCACCTGGAGATGGGAGGCACATTTGCATTGTATACGGGGGAAGCCTCAAAATATTTATTTTTCATTTTGGAATTGTATGCATTATTGTCATGCATAAAATGGCTTTTAATCTTCTGTCTACATATATCTATTTTCTCAAATGAATAAAAAATCTTTAAAACGTTAGCACTGCAAATCATCTCTAGGCGTCAGAGGTTTGCAAATAATTTCTGATAAAACTATTTCGCTTTAGTGTTCTGATTTCTTATTCAGTATGCACCCAGAGAAACTGGTCTATTGCATTCTCCTTGAAGAAAGCAATAGAGAGAGAAAACGCAGTTAGTCATTTATGTGCATATAACAATATAAATCGCAAAGATTAAGGGGAATCATTTTGGGGAGCACCACAATTTTGCAACCAAAGGCACTTAAATAATTACCTTTTTAAGTAATTTTATTGACTATGCAGAAGGATAAAAAGTAATCTTACTTGTTTTAAATGGCATAAAGCAACCAAATGCCATTAACAGAGTGTTACATTTCTTATTTCACTAAGATTGTTGAAGCTTACCAGGAAGAGATAAAAAATGTATAAATTCAGAAACACTGGCTAGTAATATCCCAAACCATTGTCAGTGGACTCCTACTTTCTCCTGCCAAAATATGTGGAAGCATGCATGGATTGTACTAGATTAGTAAGAGGGGCTCGTTTCCGTGGCATTAGCCAGGTATCTTAGCAACAAGACCATACCAGATTCTAGCAGTGCTCTGTGGTGGTGCATGTAATATCCTGGACATAATCTGTCTTTTAATTTTCTTTGGATTGTAGTGATATTACAGATACATGTGTTCAGTTATAGATCTTTATTTAATAAGAAGAATGCCTTAGCTGCAGATTTGTACTATGCCAGGAGTGGGCAACTCACAGTAATGTTGCTGGCGGTTTAGCCCAGGTACTGCCTTGTCGCACATTTCAGATTGACAGGAAAACTTACTCCCTTCATTAAGATGTGCCTCATAGTTCATATCTTTATGCTGTGGAGATGAGGATGCTGCTGGAATTCATAATACTAAGAACGTTATTTAATGTCAGATAGAATGCAAATTGCTCGTACAATTGAAATGTCACCTAAAACATGCCACCGTATGCAACACCACTTTATTATAAGTCACTGAGAGCAATATCTTAAATTTGGAATTGCACTAATCCTTCATCTGCTTTGTTTACCTTTCATCTATAATAGAGATGTCGAATTTCCTCCAAACTGGATTTGCATGTTTTAACTGCTTGCTCACACGGCTCAAGATGTGTGGGAGAACTATATAGGGGTACTTCCTTTGATTTTCTCGTCTTTTTGTTGTTTGTTTAATGCAAATTAACAGCAAAAGATAGCTTTCAAATACAAGACAAAATGCCACGTCAACCCTTTTGGGGAAATAAGCTAAAGCTTATAGAAGAACATTTGATTATTTAAAGGACGAATTATAATACAAATACGCTGTCGGTTTATTGGTAATTGATTTTCTTGGTAATTTAGACACATGCAGTATTTTCTTGTGTTTAATTGAAACAAGAATAATTTTGTAAGACTAATTTTGTTCACAGCAAAATTCCACATAAACTACCTAAGACTTTTTTAAATGCTTGCCTGGACGAAGTGTCCAGAACAATTGCTTTCCCCTATCCTGACATTAAACAATCCTGTTTGTACATAAGAGTTCTTAAAATGGGCTTCTAAATATTCATCGAAGTCTTATTGGCCAATCTTCTATAGGTCAGTTGTCAGTACCAAAAAAGGCTCGGAACACCTCTTTCATTAGCACATTGTAAGGTTTTCCACAAAGAATTACATTTTTACAGAGAGGAGAGTTAGGTGAAGGAAAATGGGCAGAAAGAAGAGACTTCTTAAAAACACCCTCATTGCTTCTATCCTCTCCAACTCAACATCCCCTCCCTGCAACACCCCCCTCTCCCCACCCCACGGCATTTCTCAAAGAATTTTAGCTCTGAAGTACCACTTAGTATTTTTTGATGGGCAGCGCTGGAGATTCTGTTTTGTTTTGTTTGACATGATACAGTACGTTTATTGTTCATAACAGAGTATTGCTTAGCAGATACTAGTAGAACTTAAAACCTTCACCACAAATGGTTATTGCTTCATGAATACCATTGATACAAAACTTATATAAGAGTACAAGGAGCCCCCAAATTAAAATTCTTTGAGTTAGATACTTAACTACTTATCATTTGGTATAAGAATCTGTATAAGACTTTTACAAAATGTATTTCTATTTATGAAGACACGCTTCGACTCCTTCTTAAAAAGGTCTAAAGTAGACACTTTAATATGAATAATACCATGGCATTCTATCATTTACTCTGTTTTTTTTTTAAAGATCTCCAGAACCATTTAGAACAGCTTCTCAAAGGGCTGTCTGAAGATTTCATGCCTTAGAATTAATTGGTATATTTGTGGAAGATTCAGGTTCCTGAGTCTCTGCATAGACTCATTGTATAAGGCTTTTTAAGGATTTAGAAATACCATTTTTCTTTGGGACATTGCAGTGTGAGAACTATTCATTTCCAATAATGAATGACAATCAAGGGAAAGCTTAATTTTCATAATAAGGGTTAATTTCAGCAAATTAAATCATGTCATGTGAGATATATATATCTCACATATATATGTTTATATGTTATGTATTAACATATGCAAATAACTTGAGATTTCACTAAAGATAACTTGAAATAAAAGGTTAGGAATTATCTTTAAGTTTATCGGTTAAAATTATGCAAGTTGCCATCACAGGTCATTTTGCTTAGGTCTTTCAAGTGAGAATATTAACAAAGTCCCATGATAGATCTTAAAATCATGTGGGAAAAGATGATATCTTTTTTTTTCATAGCTGGGAATTTCATTTGAAAAATTTTCTGAAAGTATAAAAACTAAAAAATGTGCTTTTGTTAATACATAATATCAAAATATGATCTGTTGCTTTCCCTGCATTCATTCATGTAAGAAAGGGGAGATGAGTCAAAATCGAGAACAAATACCTTTTAATTGGATGCAAGCTTTTTTCCCATTTCCCTTCATTTTTCATTTCATCCAACTTTGGTCTGGGTGCTGGCTTTGAAGCTAAATTACATTTTTGTTCCTCCTTGCACAATTCTTGGTGACCAACAATGATCTTGCATTTACCAGCATCTTGGGTCTAGATGCATCCCTGATTTTTGTGTAAACTAAATACAGAAATCAGTTTAGCCCGCTGTGAAGTATGATCATCTCTTGGGTGTAAAATGTCATCTGGTTAATGGTGAACTGCATTATAAAGCAGCACTAAAGAGAAAGTGAAACATAAAAAGGCAAATTAAAGAGCAATTCAGAGCCCATGTGAGCACAATGGACTTATGATATACACCTGATTTCTATCCGGACCATCAGCAAATGGTTTTGTAATAGATGCGCACAATTCCAGAGACTAAGTAGGGAGCTGGTCTCAGGTCTAGAAATGTAGGAGTAATTATTCTGTGATACCTCTTTCTATCTCTTTGTACATGTGGGGTACCAAAATATAATCAGTTAAGAAAATGTTCCTAACATTCTAAATGGTAAACATTACTTAGAATGATGGATTTGGCATATAATTTAGTATTCTACGATAAAAGGTCTTTATAGAATTAGAGTGATTGTTATTTCATGACTCCCAAATGTTCATTTACAGCTATGACCATTTTCTTACACAATAGTCGGCATCTCTAGCTTCCTATTCTTAAATACTTTGCCATTATTTCAAAACCAGCCTTTATAAAATAAAAATTCATGTGTTCTTCTGAACACAACATATATTCCTGATTTCTCAGTTTCTGTCAGTGGCACCGATATTTCCCTTATTACTTGCGTTCAAAACCTCTCAATAATCCATAGTAGTTCCAGTGCATATATTAATATTTCCAGTCAGTTTTGTTGTCACTGTGAAGTAGACTTATTTTGAAAATAGTTCGTAGGTAGGTCAAAAAATACTTTTGGATGTGAAGCTGGATTTAGCAACACCCTCTGAAATGACACCTCCTACTTCTAATCAGGTAAAATGAGAGAATGTGAAACTTTAAGTACAATGTTCGATCATATAAATAAAACTAGCAGAAAGGTTAAGGTCAAAGAGTAGAATTTTTACCTGAAAAAAATCAAGAGTCCATTTTTTTTTTTTTTAGAGAAAACAGAGTTGTTGATTTTATCCAGATCATTTGCTTATACACAATGGGAATATTTCAAGTCTGTATGCATCAAGGTGATTCGAGCATCTGTTTAAAAAATGTAGGGGCGCCTGGGTGGCTCAGTCGGTTAAGCATCCGACTTCGGCTCAGGTCACGATCTCATGGTCCGTGAGTTCGAGCTCACGTTGGGCTCTGTGCTGACAGCTCAGAGCCTGGAGCCTGCTTCAGATTCTGTGTCTCCCTCTCTCTCTCTGCTCCTACCCTGTCTTCAGATTCTGTGTCTCCCTCTCTCTCTCTGCTCCTCCCTCTGTCTCTCTGTCTCAAAATAAATAAACATTTAAAAAAAATGTGGTGTGATGACCTTACGTTTTTTTCTTCTCTTCTTTTTATCTGATGCTTCTCCTAGGCACAGCCCACACCAAGGATAGGATAACAGAAGCAGATACTGGTGATGTCACCTAAGGTCAAGACTCAGATAGTGGCACACAGGACATAAATTAGGAGGCTGAGAAGAAGCTGATGAGATCCTGGGGTTACAACCAAGGGGATGAGAGTGTCAGCTCCCTAATTTTAAACACCTTTGTAAGGTAAGTTGGGGAGGAGGGGTGAGAAGATCTGAGAACAGAAACCATGCCTAACCTACTCTTCCTGCCCCATCTCAGACTCTGTATGGGTTGGAAGACACAATTAAATCCAAATAATAATGACTATTTTATATATGTATCTGGATCCTGGCTAATTAGCTTGGTTTAAAAATGAACTACACCAGAGGTGTCTGGGTGGCCCATTTGGTTGAACATCAGATCCTTGATTTCGACTCAGGTCATGTACTCACGC
This sequence comes from Prionailurus viverrinus, assembly GCF_022837055.1. NCBI lineage: Eukaryota > Metazoa > Chordata > Mammalia > Carnivora > Felidae > Prionailurus > Prionailurus viverrinus. Next base: position 112,796,932 of record NC_062564.1, on the reverse strand, counting down.
TTCCTGAGATCAAGCCCCACCTTGGGCTCTGCCCTGACATCAAGGGTCCTACTTGGGATTCTCTCTCTCCCTCTCTCTCTGTCCCTCCCCACCTGTCTCTCAAGATAAATAAACATTAAAAAATGAACTATACCACTTTTCTCTTCTACAACTGAGGATATGATACTGCAGAGACAATATTCTTCAGGATGGAGTCTTGGGGGACTGTTTCTCTATGGCAGTGTCACATTTTAAGTTATGCCCATTACAGAAATGATAACAAGAAAGCTCAGGCAGGACACTTCTGGGAGACATGAAGTAAGGAAGGAAGATCCAAAACTTGGCAGGACTGATATTTACCCCCAAGTGTCATCACGAATACTAGTATGGGTGGCGATATACCTTTTTCCAACAGTAATCACAAACACTGTATTTTTACAGGATAGCAGGGCCACAGAGTTGGAGATCAGTCAACAGGATGAAAGCAGGCATATCCACCTTTTCAGAGGCTGCCACAACCGGAAGGGTCCTTTTATATATTCTTGTATTTTGCAGTGTAGTTCTGAGCTTTCTGCGTATCATCCCTCTGATAGGTAAGAGGAGGAGGGAGAGTTAGCGATAACTAGAAAATTAGTGAGCGTCCTGGCTACTACAGAATTCATTATGGTTCCTTCTATTAGAGAACTGGGAAATCCCCTGAATCAGCTTCTTAAAATTACTGGTGAATCCTGAGCCCTTCACACATACCATGGATTTTGTCAGAGGTTTCACGTGACTTACATCTTTCAATCCTTGTCACAACCCTATGAGGGGAAGATTCTTATTATTCCACGTTGCAGATGAAGAAATAGATTTGATGAGGACAATTATCTTTGAGAAAAGCTGGTCAGCTATTAATAATCATGATAATAATAATAATATGTACAATGATACAGCAAACACTTGCATAGCACTTACTGTGAACCTGTTACTACTCAGTGTTTGATATATAACAACAAATTTAAAACCAAAACAACCCTATGCGGCAGGTGCTATAATTATTCTCATTTTTATAGATAATTAAATTGAGGCGTAGAAAGATTGTTACTGGCCAATGTCACACATCTAGTTAAGTGGCAGAACCAGGCTTCAAAAACAAGCATTCCTGTCTCAGAATCTATGCTCTTGACCACCAAGCTATGCTGAAACATGCTATCCTTGAAACATAGCTCTTAATATAAATATTGTATAGTTTTGTCTTTTTATAGTTTTTACACATGAATTTAGATATTTGATACATGCCATTAATATGATAAATATCTTTTCAACAGCAAAAGTTGTGATTAAAGCAATGGGAAATTAGAACAGAAATATTTGAGCAACTAAGCAATTTGAGGTACTCAGCTGTCCTTAATTTTGACCTTGCAAGTAAACTTTATTTGAATGTGTTCATAGATTAGGAAATTAAGTGAACTGTGGAGAATGATACTTCTGCCATTTTTTTGTGGCAATGCTGCTTAACAAGTAAGGTATCGCGAAACAAACAAACAAAAAAAAGCTGTCCTCTGTGAAAGCATACACTATTGAGTGAATTAATGTGCATTTACTATTAGTGAGTGATAATGAATATTCTGCTAATTTTTAGAAATTACCATGGGGCACCTTGGTGGCTCAGTGGTTAAGCATCTGACTCTTGGTTTTGGTTCAGGTCATGATCTCACAGTTTGGTGAGTTCGAGCCCCACTGTGCTGGCAGCGCAGAGCCTGCTTGGAATTCTGTCTGTCTGTCTCTCCCTCTCTCTCTCTGCCCCTCCCCCACTTGCATTGTCTCTGCTTCTCTCAAAATAAATAAATAAATAAACTTAAAAAAAAAAAGAAATTACTTCTACCTTACTCTAATGAGCACTCAGAACACCACCACCGACTTCCTTCATAATTTGATCTTTACTTTTAATCTAAAATTGATTTTACATTTATAATGATTGTTCTACCATGTGGGGTTCTTTTTGCCTTTAGTAGCTATGCAAATGATAGATGAGACTGGCAAACACTTAATCTTACTATTTTTATTATTATTGAACGGTAAAAATTTGTCACTATTTTTATGATGTCATTTTAAACTTGAATTAGCTTAGACTACTTATTGAAAAATCCTGAGTAATTTTAAATTGATGTTGACATTAAAGAGGATTGCCTGTAATGATAGTGTCTTGTAGCTTTAAGTAGCAGTCTGAAGTAAATCTAGTAATAATTATGGTTACATCTTGATCACTTGCCTTTTCCTGTTTATTAACCTTGTAAAGAAACATATTGTTAGAGTCATCTTTAATTCATATGAAAAATTAATCCCCTTTCCCTTCCATCTCAGATCTTAAAACAAAGATAGAAATGTAAATTCAATTCCTGAACTTTTTTTTTTCCTGGAGGGATTCCCACATGGAAAGCTGAAGCGATGCCACTAAACACTCAGTACCTTGATCACACATCAGCTTTAGTGCCTTCTGTCACCGTCCCTCCATGAAGGAACGCCAACACTCAAGACCAGTGCTATCCCAGGGCCTGCTGGAACCAGCTAGTGGCTGAGTTGTCAAGACCAGCCCATTTACAAAGAAAATACCTGAAAATAAAAACTCGCCAGCTCACCTGAATCGCTGATCCCTGGAGGGGACTCTAAGGAAAGTTGGAAAAGATTATGTAAAATGGCCTCATATGTTAGGCAGGAAAAATGACTTATTGCCTCTAAACACAAAGATTGTAAACAAGGTCTCTTATTTTTGCCAAAAAGAGAGAGAGAGAGAGAGAGAGAGAGAGAGAGATCAGCTGCATTAGATGCTGCCCTCAAACATAGCTTTCATAAAGTGCCATCAGGTTTAGATTCATCCACTTATGTCTAAGAGAGAAGAGGAGAAATGGGAGAGATTTCTCTCTCTTATTTGAGCCCCCTTCTGCGTTGGGCAGAGCCTGAAGCCTAAACAGGTGGGCTCCTTTATCCAAAACCCACACTTCTGCCTTTTCATTCTACATCTGGAGCAAAACAGTTTGGCAGTGCGATAATCAGAGACACAGTACCCTATTTTATAAAGATTTGACACTGAAGATGTGATCAAATCGGTATCTGTTTACTGTCTGTCCTCATTAGCCAGAATATACATTATATGCATAAATTTTAACTTGACTTTTTTTTAAACCTGGGATAAGCTAATAAGGTTTATAGTTATGCCAATGCTGCTATTAACTTTTAACTATTAACTATTAACTATGTCACAATTTGATGCTTTGGTGTATAAGTGCCATAGATAAAATTAATGAAATTTAAAGTATATGTGATCACAATGTGGTATTGATTTGCATTTAATGATATTTTTAAAAAGTTGCTTAACAAACATGATAATTTGAGTTATTGTTTCATTATATGTTTCTTGTCCTGCACACTTTCCTGACCATTCCTGTCCATAGTGGCTGCCCACTTGTAATAAATTCAAAGAACAGTACTTTTTTTTTTTTTAGTTTTTTTACTAAAACAAAAGAGAGAGAGAGAGAGGGAGAGAGAGAGAGAATACAAATCAGGCTCCTTGCTGTGAATGCAGAGCCCGACCCGGGGTGCTATCTCATGAACCCAAGCAGAAATCAAGAGTTGGACACCCAACTGACTGAACCATCCAGGCACTCCAAAGAACAGTAGTTTTAAACTTACTACTATACAGGAAGTTAGTTTCCATCCCTTTGGATCCTCTGTTTCCAGATTTACTTACCAGAAATGTGTTTGCTTAATAATTTGTTTCTTCACATTGTATTTATAGGCACTCTTAACCCAAGGTAGACAACAGTGGCATTGATCAGCTAAACTTGAGATGAGGCACCTCGTCTGAGATTTGGGATTTGGACTGAATGAACATGGGCAGATGTTGTGCAGGTGCTTGGAGGATACAGAGGCTGCAGGCCTCGGGCTCCTTAAACAGAGCAGAGTGGTGTGGATTAACGGACTTGGACAGAATTGGTCGGAGCTGGTGATAGAAGTGTGTGACGGCCAAGGATGCTGCACTAAGCCAGAAGTGGGTCGGGAGCTGGATAACCTAATGTCCACACAGGATGTGATTGCAAGCAGTAAGCAAATAGCCTAAGAAGTAAATTGAGAAAAAAACGTGGGGTGATCATAGACATGCTATATATTCCATATCACCCATGCAGGTTTCCATTCAGCAAGACAGCCACAGCTGCCCCCTCTCTCTGCGAGACCTGGAATGGCATTCTTTCTTGGATCTTTAAGGGATCCTATATGGCCTGAAAGAAGGGCATCTAAATGTTTTGTCTCTTATAAAGAAACATTTGCTTTTTTTTTAATATTAAAAACATTTAACATTTTTGAGGAATCTCTGTGCTGCCTCTCTTTGTCAGAAGACTGTACTTCCCAGCCCCAATTTCCCTGGACCAAGGAAAACCCAATGGGAAAGAACATGTGATATTTCTAAACAAAGGTTTTAAGAGCTCATGTGTGGTTCCTCCATGCTATCTTTTCCACTTGCCATAACAGCAATCCCTTCAGGTAAGAAACAGAAATGTGGAGCAGATGTCATTCCCGACCCCAAACGGACATGGAGTGTGAGTGAAAAATAAACCTTTTTTTGTAAGTCACTGTGATTTCTTAGGTTGTTTGCTATCACAGTATTATTTAACCTGGGTTGACTGATATATGCTGCCATTGATGTGATTATCTGTAGTGGAGTTTAGTAAATATTTGTTTGCCCTTTGGTATTTCTTATATTACTGTTTTAAAATCTTATTTACCATGATTATATGTCCCTTGAGAATAACCTCAGTGTCTTTTGTTTGCTTGTTTCATCTACCACATAAACTGCATGCCTCTAAAATAACATATTTAAAAATATATCACGATGAATCAGTGAATAAATACTTAACATATGTTCCACTGTAGTAACTAGGAGTGATACAAACATGTCAAAGAAAGTGAAATTCAGATAAATATTTCCATATTGAGAGTCTATGATAATTATCAATTGACTGAAGTGTTTCTGAGAGTAAATCAAATGATCCTTCCCTTTTTTTAACAAGGTGTCTGAAAGTAAACAGCGTGCAGTGAAAACTCTTCACAACTGTATTGCCAAAATTATATAAAGTACCACATATTTAACTTGCACTACTGAAGACTGGGTGATAGGGCAATCATTGCACACTGTTTCATGAAAAAACGAAAAAGTTGCTTTAAATGTAATTTATTTATTTTTTATTTATATATGTAAATTTATTTATGTTTTTAATATGAAATTTATTGTCAAATTGGTTTCCATACAGCACCCAGTGCTCATCCCAACAGGTGCCCTCAATACCCCTCACCCACCCTCCCCGCCCTCCCACCCCCCATCAACCCTCAGTTCTCAGTTTTTAAGAGTCTCTTAAAACTAAAGCAGGAGCGGGGTACCTGGGTGGCGCCTTGGTTAAGCTTCCGGCTTTACCTCTCTGCTCTCTCTTTCTCTCTCTCTCTGCTCCTCTCCTCCCCTGCTCTGCGCTCTCTTTCTCTCTCTCCCTCTCTCAAAATATGGAGAACAAACTGAGGGTTGCTGGAGGGGTTGTGGGAGGGCGGATGGGCTAAATGGGTAAGGGGCATTAAGGAATCTACTCCTGAAATCATTGTTGCACTATATGCTAACTAATTTGGATGTAAATTTTAAAAAATAAACAATAAAATTCAAAAAAAAAAATAGGGGCACCTGGGTGGCGCAGTCGGTTAAGCGTCCGACTTCAGCCAGGTCACGATCTCGCGGTCCGGGAGTTCGAGCCCCGCGTCAGGCTCTGGGCTGATGGCTCAGAGCCTGGAGCCTGTTTCCGATTCTGTGTCTCCCTCTCTCTCTGCCCCTCCCCCGTTCATGCTCTGTCTCTCTCTGTCCCAAAAATAAATAAAAACGTTGAAAAAAAAATTGAAAAAAAAAATAAAAAAAATAAATAATAAACTTAAAAAAAAACTAAACTAAACTAAAGCAAGAGGAACTCCAAATGGGGAGCTTTGCAAATGACCTCAGGATATTTACTACAATTCTGAGTTGGACCCTCATCTTTCATGTTAGGAAACTAGATTTCATCATGTACTGGCTAATAGTTGAAATGAGTTCTAATCACAGCCAATTCAAGTATGATTAAGAATGCTAATTAACATATTTACAGAATAAAAGAATAGCTATTTTCAGGGTCCTAACTGCTGGTACCTTTATTCAGGGCAAGCCTAGGACTTGGAAGTACTTAGAGTTTTTGAACTAGTTGTTTGAAGTTTGCTTGATGAGAAGTACATAATTACATGACCATTTTATCTAGGTCTCAGTTGAAAGTGATGAAGTGTCTTTGCCCTTCATCAGAGACTAGGTCTCTAGTGCTAGAATTCAGCAGTCTTCCTTTTTCCACTAACATTGTTACCCAAGGTCCGTGTTCAAATAAAGCCATCTTGTCCTGTTTTAATGTGCTAGTATGTTTTCTTTAGACGCTAATAAGTTAGATATTATATTTTTAACATCTAGATGATAGGGTTGCCTAATCATGTGTTTGGATTTAATGACTCGATGCACTGGAGAGCATCTTTTTTTTTTTTTAATGTTTTGTGGCTTGTAGGAAATACTCCCCAGTTGTTAACATGTAAAGTTTCTGAATGTATAGTCTTAGGGCAACATTCAGCTGTGAGGAAAAAGTACCATTGACTTGTGAAAAACACAGTGGCTGGGGTACTGACCCCAACTCCTGCAGTTGAAAATCCACATATAACTTTTGGCTTCCCCAAACTTAACTATTAATAGCATACTGTTGACCAAAAGCCCTAAGATTATATAAACAGTTGGTTGACATATTTTGTATATTGTATGTATCATATACTGTATTCTTATAATAAAGGAAACCAGAGAATAGAATATGTTATAGAGAAAATCATAAGAAAGGGAAAATACATTTACAGTACTGTACTGTATTTACTGAAAAAAAAAATCTGTATATAAGTGGGCCCATGCAGTTCAAACCCGAGTTGTTCACAGGCCAGCTATACTTTGCTTAATAGAAGACTTAGGGGCACCTGGGTGGCTCAGTGGGTTAAGTGCCTGGCTCTTGGTTTTGGGTCAGGTTATGATCTCCCACTTCATGGGTTCAAGCCCCATGTCAGGCTCTGTGATGACAACGTGGAGCCTGTTTGGGCTTCTTCGTCTCCTTCTCTCTCTGCCCCTCCCTTGCTTGTGTGTGCGCTTTGTCTCTTTCCCTCAAAAAACAGATAAATAAAAAAACATTAAAAAAATAGTTCGAAGATTTAGGTTCTAGATCAGGCTTTAGATTTTATTACCTATGTAATAATCTTGGTCAAATCGCTTAATTTTTTTGTCATCGGTGAAATGGAAGTTATGATATATTTCTCACAAAATTATAATGATTAAATAGTATGCAGGTATAAGGTAGTCTAAACACGTCGTTGGAAGAGTCATCAGGGAACACATCCAGTGCTCACGTGTTCTCAGATTTTCCTCCAACAGCCAAGACATCAAAACATTGACTGACCCAAGGACCCAAGGAGTTATACCAGCTCCTGCAAAGATCTGTCACTTCCTTACACTCCCACCAATTTATAGCCTCCCGTTCCAGTTTGGTCAGAAGACCCTCTGAGTAATTTTGTCATGGCCTACATCCTGTTTACCTCGGTCGACATGAGATGCCTGAAACCCTTAAGTTATATCTCATCGCTTGAACTCACGTCCTCGTATGATTCTGTATATCCCTTAATTTAATTCATTCAAACATTTTCCTAGTCAGACATTAGAAAAATCTTTTTTTTTTAAATCAGGAGTTGGTAATTTCTTTTAAAGGATTGGTTAGTAAATAGTTTAGGCCTTGAGGGCCAAGAGACAAAATCAAGGATACCATGTATGTACTTATATAACCATTTAAAATGTAACTATTTAAAAATGGAAGCCCCCAGACATGAAAATCAGTAGGCTGGCTGAACTTGGCCATATTAGCTGAATTTGTTAACTCCTACTCTATATCTTTAGCATCCTCACTAAACCTCTTAATTTTTTTTTTTTTTTTTTTTTTGGTTTCAATGGATCTGGCTCTCAAATGAACAAACCTCTTTCTACTGTTCTCTTTAGTCATGACTATTTCTTCTCCTAGAACTTTATACCACTGCTCCTGGTGGTAAGGGTCTTTGCTCTCATTGCTGCCTCCAGACACTTTAACACCACCCTCCACTTTAAAACATTCCTTCTCAAAAAATTATACTACCTTCTACTCTTCTTTGCCATGATCGTAAACAGATTCTTGAGACACCATTCCCTCATCTTATCAACTTACAATCCTAAGTAGATCCTATCCACTAACCCACCATTTATCCCTGTCCAACACAATTCCTGTCATAAATCTTTGTGATTTCAATATCTATGCAGACAAATCCTTCCAATATCATAACTGCTCAGGTCCTTGACCTCCTCATGTCTCATGAGTTTGCCTCACACCCACCTTCGTCACTCACTCTAGTCACATCTTAGATCTTGACATTTCAATTTCAATTTCAAGCACTCCAACTTCAGACCACTACCTGCTTTCTCCCAATCTTTCTTGCTCTTTATTTCTCACTCTCTCTAACACCTTGACTTCAAAATTCCTTTCTTTTCAATTCTCCACCTTTTTGCTGTCCATCACTCTCCTCATCTCCTCCCTTCTGTCTTTGCCCAGCTTAGATACTGTGCTCCATCATTATACTGACTCTCTGGTTACCACCTTAGTTTATTGGCTCATCTGTCCTGCCCTTACCTTAGCCTTGCAAAACCCAAAGCCTATGAAATTCAGCTCTTTGCCCATCATGCGGCTGCCCAAGCAGTTGACTAGAGCTGAAGAAAAACAGTCAGGTTCTTGTGTCTCTCTTTAAATTCATGACTACCAATCTTAGGTGGGCTCTTAGTGCCACCTTGCAATCCTTCTTCATTTCCTTAGATGCTATACTTTTCTTCTATATGTTTTTTTTAACACATTTTTATATCCTCTCTAACCTCCCACACTTTTTTTCTGCCTTGTTTCAAAATATGTTCTTTCTTCTTATTTCACTTAAAACAATAGAAATAATCAAAAGACAACTTCTGTGCACTTTGGCACAAATGTACCAACCTGCTCACATCTGTCCCCAAACATTTTGCCTTCCTTTTGATTACAAAGAATGAATTGTTTTTGTTTCATCTACGACTAGCCCCTCTTTTGTGCATTGTTTTTCCCTTCTTATTTTAAGTGCATTGTTTCTGTGGTTGACTTCTCTCTCCTGAATCAAATTCTCCCTGTGTACAGGAACATTCCCAATAGTGTACAAGTATTCTATAATATCACACATAATAAAAGATCTTCATTTAATCCCAGTATACTTCCAAATACCTCACCTGTTCTCCTGCTAACTTTTCTATAAATCTCCACGAAGACTGTGTATAATCTTCCTCTACTTCCTCCCTTTTCTCTCTTAAAACCACTTTATTATGGTTTCACTCTTGTCGCTTCACAGGAATAACTTTTCTCATGTCACCAAAGAGCTCCATATTGTAAAATCCAATGGTCACTTTCAAGTTCTCATTTCCCTTACTTAGAAGCAGGTTTTGACACAGTTCACGACTTCTCCCTTCTAGAAATACATTTGACCTCTGGTATACCATTTTATTTGGTAATCTTTCTACTTCATTAGATGCTCCTTCTCAGCCTGTCCTTCATGTCTGAATATTGGAGTGCTTCCAGGCTCAATTTTTGGATCTTTTCTATGCTCTCCACGTACTCAGTCTTTGGTGAAGTCATCCAGCGTCTTTAGTGTGAAATGTCATTTATGCACCATTGCTAGAATCATCTTCCTAGAATTGCAGAGTCTAATATTTCACTATCTATTCAACATATCCAACTAGATGTCTGATATGAACTTCAAATCTGATGTGTCCAACCAAATTAGATGTTTTCCCCCAGATTGCACCTTCAAAACCCGTTCCTTCTGCATCTTGGTAAACCAGAACTCCATTCATCCAGTTGCTTGGGTCAGAAAATGTTGAGACTTTCTTGATGTCTCGCTTTTTCTCACATTGTACATCCAACACAGTTCTGTTGATTTAGCTTTAAGTTTTGTTTAGGATTTGACAATTTATCACTAGGTCCATTTTCATCCAAGGTATCATTGTCTTTTACCTAGATGCTTTCATTTACCTAAGTTCATTCTACTTTTAATTTCTCTATAGTCTATTTGTTATTGAAGCTAGAAATGTCTTATTTACATGCAAGTCATAGACCGTGTCCCTGATGCTCAAAATCTCAATGCTTTCACATTTCTATTATTTCTTTGTGAACTCTCTGTCATTGTAATCTTTATTAGTATGGTGTTAGAAATCTTAGACTGGCCCTTCATGGTTTTTTCCCTCTTATATTTAGTATCTTTGTATTTTTTCTATAGTCTTAGATATTTCCTTGACTTTATTTACTTGTCTTTTAATTGAAAATTCGAATCTCAGAGTCCATATTTTCACTCCCCACAAGCTTTCTTTTATGGTTGCATAGTTTCTTTTGTATAGTATCCCATTTTTTTAATGTGGATATATATGTATTTTTTAACCTCTATGAGTGTGCTAATTAAAATTATTTAAAAATTCTCTTCTATTCATAAATTAATTTATTATAGGATTTTTGAAATTAATTTATATAGATCTTTTTCTTCTACAAGGTTCCATTTCCTTATTTGTCCAAACCCTTAGCTTTCTGTTTATATTTAAGAAAGAATATTGGTTAGCTATTGTGCGTGTCCTTTACTAATTGGCAAATAGCTCAGTGTATGGCTAGACATAGATTATTGACTGGCAGGCTTACTTTAATTTCAGTAAGCTGAGAGCGACTATCAAGTCTCAGTTTCTTCAAGAAGCTCAACTCAAAATCTTGACAGGGATTTTCACACTAGAAACCTTGACTTAACTCAGGAGGTACATTCAAACTTGTTAAAGAAGAATCCCTGGGAATTTCACTTAGAGGAGATATATTCTGATTTTTCAAATTCTGCCGATTAAAGGTGCAAATTGAAATAGATCTACCCTATGACCCAGCAATAGCACTGCTAGGAATTTACCTAAGAGATACAGGAGTGCTGATGCGTAGGGGCCCTTGCATCCCAATGTTTATAATAGCACTTTCAACAATAGCCAAATTATGGAAAGAACCTAAAGGTCCATCAACTGATGAATGGATAAAGAAATTGAGGTTTATATACAGAATGGAATACTACTTGGCAATGAGAAAGAATGAAATATGGCCCTTTGTAGCAATGTGGATGGAACTGGAGAGTGTAATGCTAAGTGAAATAAGTCATACAGAGAAACACAGATACCATATATTTTCACTCTTATGTGGATCCTGAGAAACTTAACAGAAGACCATGGAGGAGGGGAAGGGGAAAAAAAAGTTACAGAGAGGGAAGGAAGCAAACCATAAGAGACTCTTAAAAACTGAGAACAGGGGCGCCTGGGTGGCGCAGTCGGTTAAGCGTCGGACTTTAGCCAGGTCACGATCTCGCGGTCCGTGAGTTCGAGCCCCGCGTCAGGCTCTGGGCTGATGGCTCGGAGCCTGGAGCCTGTTTCAGATTCTGTGTCTCCCTCTCTCTCTGCCCCTCCCCCGTTCATGCTCTGTCTCTCTCTGTCCCAAAAATGAATAAAAAACGTTGAAAAAAATTAAAAAAAATAAATAAAAACTGAGAACAAACTGAGGGTTGATGGAGGGTGGGAGGGAGGGAGGGTGGGTGATGGGTATTGAGGAGGGCACCTGTTGGGATGAGCACTGGGTGTTGCATGGAAACCAGTTTGACAATAAATTTCATATTAAAAAATAACACAAAAAATAAAGGTGCAAATTGTTAAACTGTTCCATATATGGATTTTCGCTTAATATCTCTGTTTTCATCCTCCTCATTGTTTGATCTTGATACAACTTCTGGAGTTCCTGATGGCAGATGGCTCCCACCTCCACTTCCTTACGATCTTTCATAGCATAGCATTTCTTGGGCTCAAGTTTTCTCAAATAGTTTCAGCCGTCCATTTGTTTTCATAACTCTTTGAATTTCAGAAACTAATTAAAATCTTTTGTCCCCTGGTGATTCCGTACCCCCATTAACATTCTTTTTCTAATCACTGTCTTTTTATTTATTTGTATTTTTTATAGTTCTACAACACACAATGCATAGCTAGGTTCGTAACATGGAAAAAATAGCTCTACCTGCTCAACTGGGGCAGAGCTGGTCACTGTTGTAACTACCAAGACCGTCATCCTTTTCCTTTGGTTTTTCCATTATGGTGAATATTAGAGTTTCTTGGATTTTCCCTAAAATTCTGGAAAAGATATCTATAGTCATCTATACCAAATACAAAAACAATGCCCCTTGTGTTAACTGCAAATTCATTTTCAAGAAGAAAATAGTGTTTACTGTAGATGGTATTAAAATCTGTATGAAGATGAAATTGGATGGGCAGGATTTCAGTTGAACAGTATTTGGTAAAAATGTTCTTCCTCTACGGAACATGGCAAAATGTGTTAAGTAAATAAAAGATCTTGTTTTCCTTTAGTGGCACCATGATGATTACTTACTATGGGGAATTTTCATTACTTACACATGTTTGTTGCTTTTTGATTTGTTAAGTGCATATGATTCAGCATCATTTTCTCTAATACAAGATGACAAGAAAACCCTCAAACCACGATGGTTTCTGCTGGGATATCCTCTCAAAGTATTTGCATTTGTCAACCAAGTATTGTATATTAAGTAAATAAAAAGCAGGAGAGATTTTTTTTCTCATAATAAAGTAAAAATAACTCATAAATATTTTCAAAAGTAGCTACCAAACTTCAGTTTTCCATCGAGAGGTTTTGCGAAGCTGCAGGAAATTTTCTTTTTTGTATTATTTTTGCATTTTGTAACTTTAAAACTGTCAACATGTTTGACTATTTTCCCTGGGGAAAATCATATTTAGTTACTTTGTTACCAATTTGAATTTATGGCTTATGTTAAATTATAAATTACTTACTCTAACATCAATGATGAACATATTCTCAGCATAGAAAGGTAGGTACACTCAAATGAATTTGAATGTTTTGTATGTAAGCATTCTTTCACTCTTTTTTTTTTAATTTTTTTTTTCAACGTTTATTTATTTTTGGGACACAGAGAGACAGAGCATGAACGGGGGAGGGGCAGAGAGACAGGGAGACACAGAATCGGAAACAGGCTCCAGGCTCTGAGCCATCAGCCCAAAGCCTGACGCGGGGCTCGAACTCGCGGACCGCGAGATCGTGACCTGGCTGAAGTCAGACGCTTAACCGACTGCGCCACCAGGCGCCCCTAACTCTTTTAATGTTATTTAGGTGACTAAGACATTTAAATGATCTTAATCCATAGTTTCCTTAGTGTTCATTAATACAACTTTTTCATGAGTAATAGTCTAGTTTGAATTACTTATATCTTTCAAGTTAATAGTTAATATATAATATATTTCCTATCCATAAATGATTTGTTTGGCAATGCAGGAATATTCAGTTAGAAGACAAGTAAATTGGAGTGCCTTAATTTGAAACATATTGAGCAGGCCATATTCACATAGGGCTAAATGGAATGACATTTGAAGTAAGGATGATCTCCAGAAGCTGTTAATTCACTATGTGAGAAACATTTTTTTTTCTTTTGGCCTTCTGTCCTTACCACAAAACTCCAAATTTTGGTTCATGCAAATTATCAATAAACGATTTTGGTCCATCAACCCCAAAGTATTATTTTTGGTTATGTGTAAATTATATACCTGCATTTGTGTACTAATATGTGAACATTATAAAACATATACAAAAAAATGAAGTTAAGAATGATTAAGAAGGGCATGTAGGAGGCTCAGTCAATTAAGCATTGGTCTCTTGATTTCAGCTCAGGTCATGATCTCATGGTTCTGCAGTGGTCTCCTTGCTGAGCATGGAGCCTGCTTCGGATTCTCCCCCCTTGCTTGCGTATACTCTCTTTCTCTCTCTCTCTCTCTCTCTCAAAAAAAAAGTGATATTTTATACCCAGACTCCAATGGATGTCTAGTACTTCCCTTGGGGTACACACACACTCTTTTGGAGATAACAGCATAGCCCATTATTTTAGATGAAGCCGTGTGGGTGAAAATCAAAATAATCTGTTTCTTATAAAATATTAATGACAGCAATTGACTTAATTAGCATTTCTCTTTAAGACATGGTTGCATTTGCGGCCCCTGAGTGGCTCAGTCAGTTGAGCGTCTGACTTCAGCTGAGGTCATGATCTCATGGTTCGTGAGTTTGAGCCTTGCGTCCAGCTCTGGGCTGACAGCTCAGAGCCTGGAGCCTGCTCCAGATTCTGTGTCTCCCTCTGCCCCTCCGCTGCTTGCACTCTGTCTCTTGCATTGTCTCAAAAATAAATAAATATTTAAAAAAAAAGACAGGGTTGCATTAGAATAAATTCTTTCTGCTAAATAAATGGTAAATTATGGTATCACAATGTATGTGACAACCCTGAGGATGAACGTTTTTAGGGAGAAGATTTACCTCAACACTACCTCTGCAGATTCTTAGAATTGACCACTGAGACAAACATTATTTTTTTTTAAGTTTATTTATTTACTTTGAGAGAGAGAGAGAGAGAGCTGGGGAGGGGCAGAGGGAGATAGAGGGAAAGAGAGAGAGAGAGAATCCGAACCAGGTTCGGCACTGCCGGTATGGAGATTGATGTGGGGCTTGAACTCATGAGCTGCGAATTCATGAACTGAGCCCAAATCTAGAGTCAGACCTTCAGCCACCTGAGCCACGCAGGCGCCCCAGGAGACAAACATTTTTTATGTAAAGATATAAATTTGAAAAATAATACACTACAAATTAGACGGGTATTAGGACACATAAACACGTTGAGGGTAGTGTCTTTAATAACAGTGCTTGGGTTGGGATGGCAGACATTTATAATTTATAGTAGGAATATTTTCTCATTTATTAATTCTGAAATCAGACAAAGTGACTATCGCATGTAGTTTATAATTTCAACGTGGTTGCTTCTTAAATAGCTAATATTATCATAGATTTTTTTTTCAAACTGAAAAGAACTTTAGATAGCATCTCACCCAAACTTTTCATTTTGCAGTTGAAGAAATTGAGACTCAGTGAGGTTAGTGCTCCTGCGAAGGTCACAGAGGTACCTGATAGTATTAAGGCTATATCATTTGGCTCTTATCAGTGGGACCAGTGGGTCTTGTGTTGTTAATCAGTGGGATTGTAAATAGATCCTATCTGGAAAATGCTTCAAACCGTATATACCTCTTTCTGCATTAGATGTTAAAAAAAGTGCCAACTATAGATCCCAAATTTTAAATCTCATCAGTGATCTCATCACAGAGTGATGGTGGCTTGGATTGGGTAGCAGGATTCAAGCATACAGAAAACCAGAAAAGTTTAAGCGGTCTGTAGGAAAATGTGTAACTAAAAGGTATGCATTTCTTTTGCAAGGAAAGATGCAGAGTGAGTTTAGATACTTCAAAATTTCTAAGCCAATATATCATTTGGATAAGAGAGAACCTAGGCACCTTGGTGGAGAGAAATGAAGTATGTGTGGATATACACTAACTCTGAGTAACTGATGATCAATTTGAATTAAACTTTGCGGGCCCTCAAATACTTAATTAGAGGGTGAGAACAGAATAAGGAATAATGTTTTCTGAGGACACTACTTAGGATGTTCCGTGAACTGTGATTTTTGAGGCACATTGACTAGGCATCCCTTCTTCTTCCATCTTTGAGTTAAAGATTCTCTTTAAGTGTTACTATATGCCACAAACTAACATAATTATATATTTGTTATTTCTTATACTCTATTTCTCCCATTAAAATGTAATATCTGTTATAGGTATAGACCTAAGAGACATGAAAGCATATACAACACAAAAACCTTTCGCAAATATTTATAGTAGCACTTTTCATAACAGATGAAAAGGAGAAATAAGCCAAAGTCTATTTATTGCTTGATGGATGGGTAAACAAATGTAGCATATCCATCTACTAGACTATTACTTGGCAATAAAAAGAGGGGGTACTAATACATGTTACGACATGGTTAAATCTTGAAAATATTATGCTAAGTGAAAGAAGTCAGAAGTCAGTCACATGACTGTAAGTAAGAAGTAAGACATGACTCCATGTCTTACTTTGCTAGAACTGCCATAAGACAATACCCAAGACTGGCTGGCTTAAACAGAAATTTATTTTCTCAGTTCTGGAGGCTGGAAGTCCAAGATCAAGTCGTTGGCAGGTTTGGTTTCTCCGGAGGTATCTCTCCTTGGCTTGCAGACAGCTACTGTCTCACTATATCCTCACATGACCTTTCCTCTATATGCCCACACCCCCGATATCTCCCTTCTTACACGGACACCAGTCTTATTGGATTAGGATCCCATCCTATGACCTTATTTTGTCTTATCTCCTTAAAGGCCTTATCTTCAAATACGGTCACATTGGAGGTCAGGGCTTCAGCATATAAATTTGGGGGAACACAATTCTGTTGATTACAATCTGTTTATATGAAATGTTCAGAATAGACATTTGCATAGAAACGTAGATTAATGGTTGCCGGGGGCTGGGGAGAGGGGGAAATGGGGAGTGACTGTTAATGGATACTTGGTCTCTCCTGGGGATTATGAAAATGTTCTGGAACAAGGTAGTGGTGATGGCTGTACAAGTTTGTGAGTATACTAAATATTATTTATCTGTGCACTGTCAATAAGTGAATTTTATGGTATGCAAGTTACATTTCAACAAAGCTCTTTGAAATGTAATCTCCGCATGGTAAAAGTCGACCTGGAGATAGAAACCATATAGGTTACTTTAACAAAGAGAATTTCGTGAGTATTGAAGAGCTGAAAAGACGAAAAGAAGAGTCTAAGATATTACAGAAGTGGCAAGTGCCACCCCTCAGGCTGGGAACAAAGGGGAGGGGCTGGAATTATTAAAAGTTAGAAGCTTGGAGATGAAATTCAGGTGCACCTGGCTGACGCGAGAGTCTCTGAGGAGGTAGGCGACATATTCTGTGAATGTTAGAAAAGCCGCCAAAGGGAATCCAGTGCTGGTAGTGGAACGGAACTACCTCTGTTGGGAAGAAGATGCATTGTGAGTATCCTGTCAAAAACAGGGAAGCAAACAGAAAGCCAGCAGGAATGAATGTGTCCTCACCTCCTCCTCTT
This sequence comes from Prionailurus viverrinus, assembly GCF_022837055.1. Taxonomy (NCBI): domain Eukaryota; kingdom Metazoa; phylum Chordata; class Mammalia; order Carnivora; family Felidae; genus Prionailurus; species Prionailurus viverrinus. The sequence continues at coordinate 112,779,720 of NC_062564.1, read as the reverse complement.
CCTTCCACATTCCTTCTAGAGTTCCCTATCAGTAGATCCTAACAGGCAGAAGCTCACTGAAAAGACATGTGGTTTTTACCATCCCAGTTCCAGCCCCAGCATCAGAAAACTGATCATACAAGAGTGGATTTGAAACTCAGAAACAATGGCTGACCTAGTGACCCACAATGTGAGGCTTACCATAGAGAATCCTTATCATATTTGCTAACCCCAGTAATCGTACGGTCAAACGAAGGGTTCATGTTGGAACAATGATGGCCAATTCTTAGTTCACCTCCAATCCAGAACAGTTGGCAATGAAGTTTCCAGTTAGTCTGATGTATTTTCAGAACGCTATCAGACTCTTGAGAGTTCCTTGCTAGGTGGTCAGTACTCTGGGTCCTCCAGAAGCCTTATTACCCTGGCCACCCAGACACGTGCCTCTGGCTACTTCCTACCTTAGTAGGCTGGGAGATGGCCAGACATGCATGGGAGCCCTGAAAGCTGTAATCCCTTTATTCTAAAAAGTAGTACAAATTAAGCAAAATATCTGTAAGAGACCTGTTTGTGTTTTCAATAACATAGTCTCATATAACTATATTATAAACATTGGTAATACAAAGTTCAGAAAGAAGCTGAACTTTTGAGCTCTACTCCATGTTACATCATGTAATTATATAATATAAGCTGGCAGACTTTTGTAAGAAAACATTCACACTGAATGCAGTGTTAAATGGTTTTTGTTGTCATTTTCTGAATTCATATATTTAAAAAAGTTTTTAAATGTTTATTCATTTTTGAAAGACAGAGAGAGAGACAGAGCATGAGGTGGGGGGAGGGGCAGAGAGAGAAGGAGACACAGAATCCAAAGCAGGCTCCAGGCTCTGAGCTGTCAGCACAGAGCCCGATGTGGGGCTCGAACCCATGAACTGTGAGAGATGACTTGAGCTGAAACCCATCCAACTAAGCCACCCAGACACCCCTGCATTCATATTTTTAACGTATCCTTTTTGGAGGAAAAGAGAAAATGTGTCTATCTCCTTTGGGAAAGATGAAATTTCATTCCAATGTTATGTTCTTAATTTTCGGAGTGAAAACACCAAATGCTTTTTTGTTTGTGAAAGGATGGTGAGCATAGATGGTAGTTTTGGTTTTCATTGTTATTGTTGTTTGTTTATTTTAAGGCTCTTTCGTGGCAACATTACAAATGGCAACTCTATATCTCTCTTACTTTTCTTTTCATTGGTCATTTGCAAACATGGCAAAGTCTGCATGTTCCGGTAGCCAAATACCAAGTGACTTATTCAGTCTTTCCTTCCTTAGTTTTTCTCCCACGGTTCCCAAGGGCAGACAGGAAGTATTCCCCTATATTTCTTGAATACCTGTTTGGGCCCTAGAGTCTGTGCATCATACATGATGGTATGTACCCACTTTAATTTCAAGTGGCTGGGGGACCAGGACAATATTTTGTGCTGTGGGTAGGTTCACAGGTGCTTTGTTTTTGTTTTTGTTTCTGTTTTAATAATCTCCCGGGCCCGCTCATTGTTTTCGCTGTCTTTCCAATATTGTCTTCCGACTTCTTCTTTCTCTTTTCTTTGAAGGGCTCCAGGATACCAGGGAAGCAATTCTCCCTCCATCTTAGTGGTAGATTCCCACCCCATGTTTTATTTCTGTTGTAATTGAGTCACGATTGCACTTCTAGGAGTCAAAGCTTATTATACTGTAAGTATAGAATATTTATAATTAAAGTTTCCGTTTTCAATTTGAACAATTCTCTTAATATAAAAAGTGATTTTTTTACATTCAAATTCAAAGTTATCAAAATATGACAGCACTATAGTTTACAATAATCTACTCGACTTCACAGTCATTTGACAATCAGATCCATTCGCCAGGACCTTGATCTATTGTTCAAAATATGATTTGAGAACTCTTGTGCTAACAGAGCCAATTTGAGAATTTTGCATATAAGATTGAGCTTGGTTTGTGTCTTCTGCTGTCTCATCAGCCCAAATTCTTAAACAGTTGGGGCTGTTGCATTTTGCACTAGTGGATGCTTCTGGGTGATCAGCCAAATGAGGTGTAAGTAAAGCTCCCCCAGTAACTAGTCTGGAGATCACAGGCATGGGAAACCGAGGCTATGGTCTGTAGAATGGAGATTCGGTCATAACATGATAATGAAACACAGTACTTTCAGCCAATGATGTCAGTTGAAAATCCAGTAGCTTCTGGTGACCGAAGCACATATCTGGTCCGCAAACCCCAGAGATAAAGAGAAAATCAGTCCTTTCAGTTAGGGTGGCTGAACCCCTAGACCCCACTGCTTCCCCAGCTATTTTTCACAGTTCCTCACCTCAGAAACTAAGGAAGGTTTGTATTTGATGAATTAAGCTGGTCTGCAAAATTAGCACGAAAGAAGCTGTCAACTTGTATGCATTATTTATCCATTTATTTTTTTAAACACTATATAACAGATTAATTAAAATATAGTTTCCTTTTCGGGAAGCAACAACTACTATTCAGGTAAAGTAAATGGTTGTTTCTTAAGTGATAATTTCTCTTCTATCCTTTAAGAAAAATGCCCTATTTTGTCATAGCAGTGGTAAATTTCTGAGGATTTCCCATAGCAAAGAATGCCAAATGGGACAAGATTTGGCTTGCATGTGTGATGCTACTATCTAGCATTTCTCTCTCTTTTTAAGAAAATCTGTTATATTAAGCAACTGATAAAAAAGAGCACAGTTTACCTTTGTAGACAACAGAGGTATCAGTGGCTTGCCACAATGACTTAGGTATTGCCAATAAAAATAATGCCTTGTTCATTACCAGTCATCTCAGCCTTTTAAATGAGATATATCATCCAATACAAAGATGGAATTTGATCAGCCACTGCGAGATCCAATGCTACGTGTTTTTAGAGATTGAAAATATAAGTGCTGTTTGGGGGTTCCTGGTTTGTTCAGTCAGTAGAGCATGTGACTCTTGATCTCAGGGTTGTGAGTTCAAAGCCCACACTGGGTATAGAGATTACTAAAAAACTAAATTAAAAAAAATTTAAAAAATATACAAAATATAAATGTTATTTGGTATTTGACACATTTATTTTAAGTATTAACCAAGTTTTTGACAAATGAGTTCATGGACTAGACAATCTCTAATAAGGTTTCCAGGCCCTCAATTTTATGTGTTTATGTGGCACCACTAATACAGATTTTTATGTATCTCTGATGTGAAATTGTCCTGTTAGGACTATGACAGTTTTTAAAAGTATGTGATTGCCCCCAGAAAGGTCATATCAGTTTTTTTAAATAAACCACCCAGCAACCAAAATTTACATTTTGTTGGTAAATTTGCAAGGAAGACAATTTGACTTGTTTAGATTATGTCATAATCCCTGTTCTTCCTCATTCACAGCTTATTACAAAACAGAATTTACAGTCATTTGTATGTGGTGCCAGAATCAGTGAACATTATCGTGCAGGCTAATACTTCTAACCTCTCTGCCAGACTTTGGAAATCGATGTTCATTTCACACTGCACCCCCCTCTCCCCAATACTGCTCCACAAATACCAATGCCAGGAGAGATGACCCCTTTTAATTCCTTAATATAGGCCACAGTTCTCTTTGATTTATAGAGGACTGGTAGTCTATTTATAAAATATGTATCTGCAAGATGCAGTTTATGAGAAACTTGGCTTTGGGGACACATTAATTCTAACTGCAGATGCAACTTTCATGTTTTATAATATAACCCTGACAGCTGTAATTTCAGATTAAAGATTTTTCATTCACATTCCCACCCTGATTGTTCTGCACGGTCCTTATATTACCTTATTGTCGATACCAAGTGTTCACTCTATTGGGAGTCATTTAATAACCAGCTGCCATTTAAAGTGTGGACAGAACATTTGTCTCAGCCAGGCCATCTCAAGTAGAGTTCCCTAGCATACGGAGCTGGGACCTCTTCAACAAAAACAACAGCTGGCCTTCACTATTGTCCTGACTTTTCCTTTTTTGTGGTGGCTAGTTAAAATAAACATGGACACTCTTGGCGAATTTCTGAATGCATTTGTGAGTTTGTTATTTTAGTAACCAAATCGTCTACTCCATCAGTCCCTCATCCTCCATACTTTATCCTAGCCTGACCCCCATCTCCTTTTTGGGTCAGGCACTCATTCTTTTCTGAGTTCTATAAATGTAAACTCCTCTTAAAGTCACTTGTATTGGACAATAAGAATTGATCAGCGTTGAGACTGTAGGTTAACTGGATACCATGTGCTTCTGGGGAGGCCAGTGTATCTGTACAGATTATGTTTGTAAGTGATGAGACTGTAATTAAAGTAATATTAATTATAATAACAGGGCAACCTTCCAGAAATAAAATTTTAAATCCCAGTTTGTCTATAAAGCCTTTGAGATCTATGGTTGATGTATGAAAATGCATTCATGATTGGTAATGTTTTTATTTAGTGTCCACCTTTAAATTTCCTTAACTTGACAGCTGGGGATTAACTTCTGCAGCAGGCAGTGGTAAAAGGAAATAAAAAGGAAAAGGAAAGGAAAGCTTTAAAAAATGGACTCTTTCATGGCTAATTAAACTGGAATACAAATCAATCATTGGAAATAAGTGATGAATCTTTTATGACTGTAAGATGACTATACCCTGTAGTGTTCGCTATGCACCGAAATTACAATTCCCATCAGCTTATAGGGTAATCGTTTACCTTAAGCTTTACCTTTATCTGCCATATTGATCTGAAAATCTCAGGGAAGGAGTGGAAGGGTAGCGGTCTAAGTAAGTGTGGGGACTAAAAGTGTAACAGCTAAGAAACATCGGAACCTCTGCCTTGTAGACTAAGACTTCCTTTTTTGTTTTTTTTCTTCATTGCATTTCGACTATTAGGAAAGTACCTCAGTCCTAATTCCTCAGGCAAACTTGATTATGGTAAACGGGCCGGGAGGAGGTGGCCCTCGAGGAAGCTAAGTGGTGGACTGAGCGACCAATTTTCCAATGATTATGTCACATTGACCTGTTCCCCACTAAGAATGAGGATTTAGATCCATCAGCAAGTTATTTGGAAATGGTTGCAATGTTAGATTCCTATCACAATATTAAAACGTTAAATTCAGGCTGACATTGTTTTCTGAGTATTTTCTACTATTTGAGGTCTAAGCTACTTCTCTGTATAATTTGTTTTCTGGGTGGACTATAATTTTTTTTTTCCTTGAGTGTCAGGCAAACTTTCACATAATGACAGGGTTTTTCTTCCTATAAATGTCATATGCATATCATGAGGGATCATGTAAGAGTCTAAATTGGCTCTTGATTTTGCACTGAGACGATATGATAGCATACAATATTTCCAAAATAAAAATATTTTGAATCTATACACTTTTCTATCAACGTATATAAATGTCTACAAGTTTTGCAAAATGAGGCCCATGGACTTTGCCATAGACACAAGGTAAGATGTGAGGAAGTGACTGAAACCAACAATGGTGATAAAATCCAAAATGTCATTACATCCACTTAGTAAAAGAAAATCGCTGACCTAAATTTCCCCTCTTGCCAATGTGGGATTCACAGACTTGCTCCTACAAGTAAATATTACTTGTCTAGAGAGAGTGCCATAACTAAGTGTTGAACTCTCAACCCTAGGAGACACTAAGGTCTCTGATCCAGCTTGGTGACCTTGTCCACAGGGCTGCCAGGGTTTCTTCTGGCTGTCTTGACACAATTCATCTATTACCACTCCCAGAGTGAAAAAGCATCATCCACATCTTGGCCAAGCTCTCCTGTGTGTCATCATTTGAGGACAGCAATAAAGAATTAGGCCAGCTGCACCCACAAGAAGAGACCGTGGCCTGAAACATGTGCATTTCAAATACAGCTCTAGATGAATAATAAATTGAGATGTCTCTGCCTTAAATTGGAAAAGAGGTCCCATGACTAAGTGTGTAAGTGTGCTAGTATTAGAGTTTGGGAGGGAAAAAAAATGAAGGCATCTTCATTTTCTGCCGCTGCACTATAGTGCTGATCTGCGGATGGAAAAACACAATTGGGAAAGCAGTTGTTTTCAGAAAGGCCACCAATATTTACCTTTGATTTTCCCCCTGTTTTATTAAAAAGAGAAAAATAAAACAAGTAATTATTTAAAAAGGGAAAGCAGAGAGGGTGCAGCACAGCAAAATCCTATATAAAGGCAGACATACAACATCTAAATGAAATAAAAGATTCGGAAGGGCCAGGCCTTTGCATGCTGGCTGTCTCACTATTTACTATAAACAAAGTATGGAGACCTCTGGAGGCTAATGGAGTTGCTGATTGGTATTTACTCATCCCAACAGGATCTGGTTTCTGATAATCTAGGACTCCTGTGTATTGACGAGTGGAGGCTGCTGGTGAACTAGTAGACCCCACTTAAAGGTAGGGGAGAGGGGCTTGCTGGTGCTTTGTGGCTACGTTGAGCTGAAAGACTGTTTATTTAGAATTCCTCCCATGTCCTCCAGGACCCTAGCAAGGGCTGCAGAAGTCAAATTCCCCAAAGCCCTGTGTATCTTTGTAGAAGTATCTGGTTGGTGAAAGACTAAATAAGAAATCTACAACATTCTTTAAAGGAGCCCAGGGCATTTTATCTGATATTTATACAGTGAATTTTGGTGGAGGATCATTTAAACATAAGCCATTTCAAGCCAAGTATGGATAAGTGCAATTCTTAACATTTGCTCTAATAGTACATTTTTCAGAATAAAATTAAAGGTAATCCATGCTTTTAATGACACATTGATATTCTTTGCTTTCATGGGTATTTTAGGTTTAAGGTTTTATTTTTCTCCCAGTTTCACTGAGATATAATTGACATATAACACTTTATTGGTTTATACCTATAGTTACAAGGTGTGTAACATAACGAATGGATGTGTGTATATATATATATATATATATATATATATATGTGTCTATACAAATCCATATATATATGTGTGTGTGTATATATATATATATATTTATGGAAATTATGACCACATAAGTTTAGGTAACATCCATTACCTTATATAGTTACAATTGTTTTCTTCTGGTGAAAAATTTTAAGATCTAGTCTCTTAACAACTTTCAAATATACCATACAGTATTGCTAATTATAGCCACCATGCTGTGTATCATGTCTCCAGAACATATTTATCTTATAACTGAAAATTTGTACCTTTTGATGACCTTCACCCATTTCCCCCATTTTCTATACCCCACCTTGGGCAACCACCAATCCGTTCTGTTTCTATGGGTTTGTTGCTGTTTGTTTGCTTCTTTGTTTTGATTCTACATATAAAACTTCCAAATTTTAGGTGTAAGCATATACCAAGGCTATTTTGACAAATTTTCCCACAGCAAATGGAGCCTACTCAGTTATAAGTGAACTCTCATGAAAAAGTGTGTTCTTTGTGATTTCTAACCCAGTGATCTAACAATGGCAGTTGTTTGGGACATACAACCCTGGGTGCTTAACCCAACGATTCCAACGTTACGGAGTAACAACTACTGATTATGTGATTTTGATCTTAGAACCATGAAGATAGTGTATGCAATAATGGCCCTGTATAAACTCAGTGACACTGCACTTAAATCATGGTGAGTGATGATGCTTAGCAGCTATTTGATGTTGTTAGAATCATTTCTTTTCTGCCTTCAACTGAATTACCACTATTCTGCCTCTTCACCAAAAGAAATAAGACACTGATTTTCCAGTTATTAAATTAAGCTTTGCTGGGGATCACATTTTGATTAAAATGTAAAATTTGAAAACACACTGATTTGTGGTAATTTCAGGGGCTTTGATGTATGTATTTTAAGTTTGCTGTGGTTTGGAGAAATGTCTCACATTCTTTATTATTTTGCTATTAGGTCTTTATTGTTTATAATTAAGATCCTTAGTAACATTTATCTTATTATTTCTATTCCAGAATATCTGTTTTTGAAAACATTATAGATTAGGGGTGCCTGGGTGGCTCAGTCAGTTAAGTATCCAACTCTTGACTACTCAGGTCATGATATCGCAGTTGTGGGATCCAGCCCTATGTTGGGCTCCGTGTTGACAGTGTGGAGCCTGCTTGGGATTCTCTGTCTCGCTCTCTCTGCCCCTTTCCCCCACTCATGCTCTCTCTCTCTCTCTCTCTCTCTCTCAAAATAAATAAGTAAACTTAAAAAACTAAAATAAAAACATTGATGATGATATATAAACAATGTGAGAATATAGCAGGTCTTTCAATTTGTTTCTATTCTTCATCCCAGAACAATGTTTTATGACTATCAAATACTTGTATCAGCATTCCCTCTTAGACCACGTTAGTGTTTTTAGCATTGATAGAAGTGGACAAAGGCAAATTAGTCATTTAAAGAAGCAAATTGCCGATTGTATAGGAATATGTAATCTTATATCTATTAATCTATCAAGAAGTGTTTATTGAGTACCTACCATATGCTTAATACAGTGAAAGAACTGGGCAAGGTATAGAACAAAATGGAATATACTCAGTTCTCTCAAGAGGATTATAATCACAGGGGACAGACGTGACACACAGGAAACACTTAGATAACCCAGAGACGCACATAAGTGTGTGCTGGGATATACAGTAGAGTTGATGAGAAAGATGGGAATTTGGTGATGAGCATGGGCTAAAGAAAGAGACATTGTTTGGAAGAAGTAGAGTTTGAAATAAACGTTAGAGGAAGGCCTAAAATTAAATAGAGACGAGAGACAGGAAAAGTAGAGCATTACACACGGTGTGTGTTCAGGAGCCAGTAAGGGAATTAACCTGAAGAAGGGAGCCAGTTAAGGAAACACATTTGAATAGCAAGAGGAATTGAAATCCAGGGGCAGAATTTTGATTCCATGTGGTAACTGAGAGGGAGCCATTGGTGGCTTTGGGACAGAGAAGGGAAATTCCATAAAATATGCAAAATAATTGGAGAAAGGAAAAGCTAGGGCCAGTGACTAGGAGGGATTAAGCCAGGCTGGGCAAAAGAAAATGACAGAAAATTACTATATTATTTTTCCACTTAAATATGAGTTTTAGGTACGCTGTTGAATATTCATTTTAAAGAATAGTAATTTGTATTTCATGTTTTGCTCTTCTATAGCTTTTTTTCTGGCAAGGTTTTCTAGTAATTTTCTAAAACTACATTAATATTTTTCTTTTTAAAAGTTTTTGTATTTATGTTATAAGAATGATGTGTATATACTGAAAAGCTTCCATTTTTAGTTTTATTTTAGAAAGAGAGTGTGTTTGGTGGGAGAGAGGCAGAGGGAGATGGAGAGGGAAAGGGAGAGGGGGAGAGAGAGAGAGAGAGAGAGAGAGAGAGAGAGACACTACCAAGCAACCTCCATGCTCAGCATGGAGTCTGACCCAGGTCTTGTTTGATCCCATAACCCTGGAATCATGACTTGAGTCAGATGTGCAACTGACTGTGCCACCCAAGTGCCCTCGAAGAGCTTTTTAAAAATGTTAAATCAGCAAAAGAAGTAAATTGAACTCATGGAAAAGTCCACTTTATTTTAAAATTATTAGCATTAATATTGTAGCATACAGCTTTTTAGTTACCTCTATACTAATATCTTTGTTGTTGCAAATAGCATTGTTTTATATATATATATATATATATATATATATATATATATTTATATATATATATATTATGTTTGTGTGTATATATATGTGTGTGTGTGTGTGTGTGTGTGTGTGTGTATATATATAAATATAAAAGTCCACATAAATACAGAGTAGGGAGGGCTTTTCCAAGCTGTAGGAGGTAACATTTGAGCTGGATTTTAAATAGGAGCAGGGATTTGCTTTAAAGGAGAGAAATTTCATCAACAGAACCAGAGTTGCCCCATTCATGCTCTAACAATGGGAAATTTTGATTTTGGGGAACACTAGGAAACTTATGTGTCGAGAAATGAGCTAGGGAGTGGTTTGGGGTTAGATAGGGGAAGGTGTGAAATGTAGGCTAAGGGATTTATACCTGGTTCATACAAGATTTTTAAAACAGATTTGGTTAGATTAAAGAGCTCTCCAGTAGAATAATGGAGGTTTATGGATTGAAGTGGAAAGAAGACTGTTTCTATCTAGCAAGGCAATTTTCCAGGCCCTATTGGGTGGGGTGGGTGATCATGGGGTGATGGAAAGATACAAACTGTCAGGGTAGAAAATTCTGGGAGATACTGGGTTTAGCTCATTACGGTTCTTCACAGAATACCCCAAGTCCCCGCTGATGTTACTGTCTACTTGGCACTGTACTTTTGCACCTTCTTTCCACTCCCATCAGTAATAACCACTCACATTATAGGATCAGTGAACAATCACACCTTCAAGCAATGTGTCATTGCCATGAAGCTCCTAGGTAAGCATACTTTTTCTCCTACTTAAGGGGGAAGAAACAATGTCTTTATATTAAAATAAGCCCCACATTTGAAGGAGAAACTTTTGGTAAATGTAGCTTTCCATTTTGTTTTCTCTGGAAGGACTGGAGCCAAAGACAAAATTAACAATGATGACAAAGGCCGTGGTGGAACAGAGTAAAGAACTCCTGGATTTGCAATCAGTAATAATGGAAAATCCAAGATTGTCTTTGAAATTTAGACTAGAATTATTAGATGGGATTAATATTCTCTTGGCGTGATGTTCAGTGCCTGTGAAATCATATAGCAAGCTGCATGAAGGAAAAAATAAAACATAAAAATGGAACAAATTGGGGCGCCTGGGTGGCTCAGTCGGCTAAGCATCTGACTCTTGATTTCGGCTCAGGTCATGATATCATGGTTCGTGGGATCGAGCCCTGCTTTGGGCTCTGCACTGACAGCATGGAACCTGCTTGGGATTCTCTCTCTCCTTCTCCCTCTGCTTCTCTCCTGCTTGCATTCTCTCTCTTTCTCAAAATAAATAGATATTAAAAAACATTAAAAACGAAAATGGAACAACTGAAGAACAAATTGTTATATTAGTAAAAGTCTAAAATAGTTTATTTTTATAAAATTGACATATGCTTGCATTGCATATTATTTTAATAATCAGATTTATTCACCATCAAGCATTTGTATCAAGCATTAAATCCCTCTGGTAGCCTAAAGACAATAAGAAAAAAAATAAACTTTTCTATGCTGGTATTTTTTATCTTGTGACAAGAAGTGCTCATTTCCTGTCCAAGTTTATTTTTTTATTTTATAACATAAACATTAATTGTTATTGGGTATTCATCATTATGCCATGCAGGTGCAAAGTATTTTGGGGGGCCTTATCTTGTTTACACTTAGCTATGGAACTTTTTTTGAGGAATGCTTTGTCTTCACTGTTATTGCTGTTAGCAATAGAGTATAAAAATGAAGAGTTATGGCATGGATGGTCCTGAAATCTTATTTTGAAGAGGACATTCACTTGTGTTTAATTAACCTTTCTATATCTGGATGCAAAGGTTATCACAATTTCTACTGAAACCTAAGAGATGTATTCAGAATGATGTTTAAAACTTTCCTGTGGACTGAGATTATCATTACTATTGTTTCTGTGATTATAATGGCACTGTTTTTGTCTTAGTAATGAAGAAGTCTGAAATATGTGATTCCTTTGGCAATAGAAATGGACAACAGGGCACAAATTATGTGATGCATTTGGCTCTTGGAAGCAAGGTTTTACCCAAACTTAAATAAATACTTTTGTGTCTGATCAAGGCAGTGATTAAAATTATCTTTCTCTGCCTCCTTCAGCTGAGTTTTATTTCCCATGGAAGTTTTCCCTCTTCCCTGCAGAAAATTTGGCTGTAAACGATGTGTGTGCAAATGTCCACAGGTGTTGCGCCTATAGCATGGCAGTCATGCAAATGAACAGCACAGGAGCTTAGTAAACTATACATGCATCTGCAAATAATTGCCCATGGTTACTGAAATTGGGCCAGAAGGTTTTTGTTGTTGTTGTTAGCCCCCTTGTATGTGCTCTTGTTCCAGATGTAGTTTCTATGTTGCACTTACAATTTCTAAAGGTATAGATGTCCTTAAGGCCACAGTTCCCTTGCAGAATGTCATGTAACCCAGCCCCTGAAAACCATAACATAAAGCCTCCATAGAATTACATTTTATATATGCTATAATATATAAGAAAAAAGCCTGAGGAGAAATGCTTGCATCTTCTGCAAAATCGAACTTTAAGACACAATTCAGTCGGTACTTCAACTCCCCCTGAGAAAAGACCTACGTGATAAAATTTCTGTGAGAACTTGGCAGCCACAGAAAAACAGTTTGCTTTGAAAAGAAAAAAAAATACTAACAACTATGTTTCATTTCATTGACCAATGGAAAGTAGATAATTCATTTTTCTAAGACCTTTGGCTTGATCTAACAATCAGCTTATTGTAGTGTGGAGAGGTTAGATATGAGGGGTGTGTGTGTGTGTGTGTGTGTGTGTGTGTGTGTGTGTTTTAATCCTTCGGTTAAAGTCAGTATAGAATGATACAACTACATAATTGAATAACGCGTGCATTAAGAAGAATGACAGTAACATGATTTCGTGGGAACTAAAGTACTCGTATTTCTATCCAAAAGCTTAATCAGAATTATTAAAGATGGTATGCTCATTGTCCTCATCCCCATTCTCAGTGTTATTTTCTTACTCCAGGTCTGAATTTTTTTCTTATATTCCACCTTGTCTCCTTCATTCCATTCTTGTTCCCTTTAAAGCCATCCAAAATATTATCACAGTTTCTTTATAATGAAAATCTTAGCACCTCTCTCACTTGCTTTTGAGCCATAAATAGCTCCCCAAGGATACTTCATAAAATAAAGTGTTGTGGGATGATTTGTGACTTGTAACAAAAAAAAAGCATTCTCTATTTAAATATCTTGGAAAGTTTATTGGAGTTAAATGGATTTCTTCACTGCAAGACTACTCAGAGCCTTTAGTATTTCAAGATTCACTGGAAGCTACTAAGAGAGCTATAGGATAATATGCATAATATTCTAGCCACAGGTATCTACAGGTCTATTTTTTTGTGGTAGTCTCAACCTACTTTGCCAGTCTCATCTTAGCCCACATTAATGCTGGAGTTATGCTGGAGTCATTTGTATTCCTGGGCCATATCATGTGCTTCTCATATCTCTGTGAGTTTACGCTCTTCCTTCCGCCTATTAACACTTCCTCTTTTCTCTGTATAAAATGCATAGTGATTCTTCAGAATCCAGTTCAGATTTTGTCATTTCTATGAAAGCTCTAAGGCATCCTTCCTCATGGAGCAATTTAACATTTTCTTCAAAGTCAATTATCGAACTTTTCACTGTAGGTTATTTATTTATTTTCTCACACAAATCTTTTATATTAATAGAAAAATCACACTAATGATTTAGATTTCCAATTAAATTTAAAGGTGAGTATGGAAGGTTACTATAGACGGTCCTGTACTCAGGAAACCATAATTACAAGATTTCATGTCATTGAATACTCTCTTCCCCTTGAATACGCGCTGGCTCTGTCACTTGCTTTTGATTGCTAGACATTTGTGGAAAAGACCCTGCATGACTTTTGAGGCTAGGTCATAAGAAGTCTTGCAATTTCAAAGTGACCTCATGTAATGCTCATTCTGAGGGAAGCTGGCCACCATGTAAGAAGGTTGACTTCCCAGAGATCACTGTGCTCTGTAGAAGCCCACACTGGTTATATGGAGAGACAAGAGGCTGAGAGAGAGATTCCCAGCCAGTACCCTGCTATCCCAGACATTCCAGATAAGGTACTTGCCCCATGAGAGAACTTATCTTGTGTATCTAGCCCAACCACTATCTGACTTCAACTGAAAATCTGTATGAGAATTGTCTAGCTGGGTCCAGTCAACTTGGAAGGGGGTGATGTTCACACACACACACACAAACACACATACACACACAAACACACAAACACACAACAATTACTTTTGGACCAGCTGGAAATGGAAGCTGAAAGGACCTTAAGAATACGATGAGTAAAGTTTATGTTAAAAATGTTAACTGACTTCTTTCGTTGTGCATGTTAAAGTTGGACGCAAGAAATATGGATAAAAGAAGGAAAAAACTGTCAAATGTTCAGGTAACAGCTAGCAGAATTATTTCTCGGGGTGTTACTTTTTAGATTCAAAAATAAAGAGGGGCGCCTGGGTGGCGCAGTCGGTTAAGCGACCGACTTCAGCCAGGTCACGATCTCGCGGTCCGTGAGTTCGAGCCCCGCGTCAGGCTCTGGGCTGATGGCTCAGAGCCTGGAGCCTGTTTCTGATTCTGTGTCTCCCTCTCTCTCTGCCCCTCCCCCGTTCATGCTCTGTCTCTCTCTGTCCCAAAAATAAATAAACGTTGAAAAAAAATTTTTTTTAAATAAATAAAAAAAAAACAAAAATAAAGATGTTTGTCGTTTCCAACTTCTCCATTCAGCAAAAGACTCTCAAAAGAAGAAATGGCTCCGAGCTAAGCATAAAAACCAGGGTGCTACCGGGGACACATTGTCTCTGGGTAAATATGTTAACATTCTTTGGTAAGACCTTAAAATATTTATAACATGCTTATAAATCCTCTCAGGTAGACCATGGGTTGGCAAACTTTTTTTTTTCTTTTCTGTAAAGGGCCAAATAGTAACTATTTTAGGTTTTGTAGACTACATCAAGTCTGTGTCCTATATCCTTTGTTCATTTGTTTATTGTGGCGTAATACACATAACAGAAAGTTTACCATTAGTGACATTTAACCCACAGTGTTGTGTGACCATCATCACTGTCTAGTTACAGACATTTTTGTCATTCTAAAAGGAAAAGCCACACTCATTAGGCAGCCACTTAATCGTCCCTACTCCTCCCTGCCTCTGACAACCACTTTCTGACTGACTTTCTGACTCTGTGGGTTTTCCTTTTCTGAATACTTTACGCAAATGGAATCACACAACAGGTGGTCTTTTGTGTCTGCCACCTTTTGCCGAATATAGTGCTTTCCAGGATTATCTCCGTTAAACCATATAGCAGCATTTCATCCCCTTTTATGGCCAAATAGTAAATATTCCAATGTGTGGAAATACCACGTTTGGTTTATTCGCTCATCAACTCATGGATGTTTGGGTTGTTTCACCTTTTGGCTGTTGCGAATCATGCTGATGTAAGCAGTCATGTGTATTTTCTCTCTTGGTTTCAGTTCTTTTGGACAGACACCGGGGAGGAGAATTGTTGAGTCCTATGGCAATTCTGTTTAATTTACGGAAGGGCTACTACATGGTTCCCCGCAGTGGCTGCACCGTTTTACATTCATATCAGCAATGATGAGTTTTCTAATTTCTCCAAGTTTTTGCCGGCACTCGTTATTTTCTGATTTAATACTTTAAGTTTTTGAACTATAGCCATCCTAAAGGGTGTGTATCTCCTTTTGGTTTCGACTTTTCACTTCCTTGATGACTAATGATGCTGAGCTTATTTTCATGTGCTTGTGGCCACTTGTAGATCTTCTTTAGGAAAATGTGTTGTTCACGTCTTTCATTCATTTTAAATTAGGTTGTTTGTGGTTTTTGTTGAGTTGTCAGAATTCTTTATGTATTTTGGACACTAAACTCTTATCAGATATATAATTCGACAATGTTTTCTCACATTCTGTGTTCTTAAAATTTTAATCCAGGAGAGTTAATATGCAGTGCTATATTAGTTTTAGGTGTGCAGTATAGTGATTCAAAAATTCTATACATTATTCAGTGTTTATCATGATAATTGTACTCTCTTTTTAATTAATTAATTTATTTTTGAGAGAGAAGGAGAGTGAGAGGGAGCAAGCAGGGGAGGGGCATGGAGAGAGGGAGAGAGAATCCCAAGGAAGCTCCATGCTGTCAGCACAGAGCCTGACATGGTGCTTGAACCCATGAATGGAATCGTGAGATTGTGACGTGAGCTGAAACCAAGAGTCAGACACCTACCTGACTGAGCCACGGAGGTGCCCCGTGTACTCTTAATCCTCTTCACCTGTTTTACCCATCCCTCTGCCCACCTCCCCTCGGGCAACCATCAGTTTGTTCTCTATAATTAAGAGTCTTTGTTCCAGGGCGCCTGGGTGGCTCAGTCGGTTACGCGTCCCACTTCAGCTCAGATCATGATCTCACAGTCTGTGAGTTCGAGCTCTGCGTCAGGCTCTGTGCTGACAGCTTGGAGCCTGGAGCCTGCTTCGGATTCTGTGTCTCCTTCTCTCTGACCCTCCCCCGTTCATGCTCTGTCTCAAAAATAAATAAGCGTTAAAAAAAGAGGCTTTTTCCTTTGTCTTTTTTCTTTGTTTGCTTTGCTTCTTAAATTCCACATATGAATGAAATCATATGGTATTTGTCTTTTTCTGACTGACTTAGGTCACTTAGCATTATATTCTCTGCATCCATCTTTCTTGTTGCAAATGGCCAGATTTCATTATTTTGTATGGCTGAACAATAGTCCAGTGTGTGTGTGTGTGTGTGTGTGTGTACATACCACATCTTCTTTATTCATTCATCTATTGAGGGACAACACTTGGGCTCCTTCCACACCTTGGCTGTTGTAAATAATGCTACCATAAACAACATGGGGGTGTATATATCTTTTTGAATTAGTGTTTTGTATTCTTCGGGTAAATGCCCAGCAGTGGAGTTATTGTATCACAAGGTTTTTCTATTTTTAATTTTTTAGGAATCTCCATCCTGTTTTCCACAGTGTCTGCACCAGTTTGCATTCCCACCAATAATGCAGGAGCCTTCCTTTTTTTCTCCACATCCTCACCAACACTTCTTGTTTCTTTTTTCTGTGGGCTTATTTTCATTCTATTGATAGTGTGCTTTGCTGCACAAACATTGTAAATTTTAATGAAGTCCGATTTATCTATTTTTCTTTTGTTGCTTGTCTTTTTAGTATCATGTCTAAGAAACCGCTATCAAATCCAGGGTCTGTAGATTTCTGTCATTGTATTTTTGAAATAATTTTATTATTTCAGCCTTTATTTTATGTTTTGGATCTATTCTGACTTAATGCTCATTATAGAATGGGGTAGGAATCTAACTTCATTCTTTTTTATGTGGCTGTGAGTTGTCTCAGCACCATTTATTAAAGAGATTATTCTTTCTCCATTAAATGGTGTTAGAATCCTTATTGCAAATCATGGATGAAAGACGTATGAGTTCTTTTTCTGGACTCACAATTCTATATGTCTATCTATTGATCAATATGTCCATCCTTATATCAGTACCATGCTGCTTTGATTGCTATAGGTTTATAGTAAGTTTGGAATTGGTAAGTGTTAGTGTGATGGTTAATTTTATATATCAACTTGGCTAGACCAAAGAATGCCTGGATATCTGAATAACCATTATTCCTGAGTGTGTCTATGAGGTGTTTCTGGAAGAGGTTAACATTTGAATTGGTAGACTAAATAAAGCAGACTGCTCTCCCCACTGTGGGTGGGTATTATGCAATCCACTGAGGATCTGAAAAGAACAAAAAGGCAGAGGAAGGGAGAATTCTCTTTGTCTGCATGAATTTTTGATCTGGGGCAGTTGTCTTCTTAGACCTCAGATATTGACACTCCTGGGTTTCAGGACCTTGAACTTATACCAAAGGTATACGTTCCTCACACTAGCCCTCCTGGGTCTTCAGCTTGCAGATGGCAGGTCGTGATATATCCCATTGGTTTCTTCTTTCTGGAAAACCCTGGCTATTCCCATTTCTCCTAAACGGCTGTTAGAATTTTGATTGGTATTGAACTGGATTTGTAGACCACTTTGGGTAGTATTACCACCTTAGCAATATTGAGTCTTCCAATCCATGAACACAGGGTGTTGTTCCTGCCCATATCCCCAGACCAATCTTCTCCTACTTGCCAGTGACCCTCTTGTGATTAGGTTATTCGTAAGGCTAGACATCAGACGAAGAGGGCTTCTTGATGATTTTATCCCTTAGTCACATTTATCTTAGGAGCCACCTCTATTGATATAAAACAGCAAATAGAGGTTTTGGCCACCTTTAGCTAAGCTCAACATGTAGTCACTCACAAATCTAAAAGTTGGGCCTCTAAAACAGAATGGCCCTTGATGTCCTGCTGCAGCTCCAGGAGGAACCTATGTTTTATTAAAACAGTGTTATGTGTATTCGCTAGATTACTACAAAATGTGACAGAGTTACTAGAAGACATGAATACTCAAATTGGTGTTTTAAATGATCCCTCTCTATCCTTTAATGATTAGCTAAACTGGACTGGAGGAAGATTTGGGTCAACTATCAAAGGTCCTTTATTTGGGCTTCTCTTTATAATAATAATAATAATAATAATAATAATAATAATAGACATAATCTTATTTTGTTGTCCCTTCGAATGTCTCTCCTCCTGGTGTCAAGGTTCCTTCACTGCCATAACTTCAAGCCAACAGATGATCCTTTCTGCTCAGGGAGATTCATATGTGTTGTATAGCTTGGATTCAGCTGCCTCTGCCATTCGTAATCCCTACATATAAATTCCCAACTAACCAATGTCTACCCATAGGTAGGGACATGTCTACGCCCCTCATTCAGTAGGAAGAAGCTACTTAAGAGAAGACCTCTGCCCAAATGCCAAAGATCTGTCATTGTCAAACTACCAGGGAGTGGATATAGAGGCTGCTTTAGGCAACAGGCTTGAGCAGTGAAAAGTCGATCAAGGCAAAAGGACCACAGCGACCGCCAACCTGAATGCAAACAGACAATGCAAACAGGCTCATTGAGCAACTCATCCCAAAATAGCCATAGGCCCAAGCTGACCCATTACAACACAGTTCCCAAAATTATCAAATATGGGGAAATTTCATCAATTCCCATATTCCCTCACTCTGCCCTATAACTGTGGCCCGTCATCACTGCCTCATCACAGTCTCTCCCTTGTTCTGCCTGCTGCTCCCTATGGTGTATTCAGTATACTTTTATCTCCTCTATTCTGGCTTGAGTGAATTCTTTCACCGCCCACTCAGCTGGCCTCCACCAATTGGGTTGCCCCACATTTAGTGGCCTCCCCCGTCCAATCGGGAGACCCCACAGGTCCATTTATTTAACGTCTTTAATTTCGTCAGCAATGTTTTGTAGTTTTCAATGTTTCACTGTTTTTTGTTTACTTGGTTTGTCTGGTTTTTACAATCCTTTCAAAATTTTAAAAATATTATCAGCTTGTAGGCCTAACCAAAACAAGCTGTGGGTTGGATTTGGTCTGTGGGCCATAGTTTGCTGCATTATGGTAGAAAAAACAGCTTCTAAGAATCTTAATGACATGCCTCTTACACCTCTATGGTAGAAAATTAGGTTTCTAAGAATCTCAAGTATGTTTCCTCATTGCACCTTGACTCTCAGCCCAAGGAATAAAAGAACATCTTGAAGAGATTTTTGGTTTTTTATATTTATCTTTAAGATTATAGTATAGTTTTATACACAGGGGGCCCATAGTGTTTTTGAAGGAATAATAATTGTTTGGACTAAAAGGAATGGATGCAGTTCCAAACAAAAGAGGCTTTGTGGTCCCAATTCTTATAAGCAGGAAGCAGGCATAAAAAGTTAGTAGCAAACATGGGCCTTTGCTTGTCAAAATGAAGGCTACCTGAGACAGTAGAACCAAAAGTCCAAAGAGTGGCATTAAAACCAGTGAGAACCATCATAGGGTTTAGAGGGGAGGTTCTGATCAGAGAACTGGCAACATTTGCTCAACTGTATTTCAGAATTGCTATAGACCAGGTACTATTTTATGCCTACCATTCTCCCACACCTTTTTTAATGAGCACCAATTGCATCTCCATGGGACTATGTATCTCCATTGTATGTTTGGTATGTCAGGAGGTGAAACAGATCACTTGTCCTTTTAGTTTGCAGGTCTTCATATTGAGAGAAGTACACGTAAGGACACTCACTGATATGTGAATCTGATTTAGATGAAATGATCTTAGACTTTAAGCCTGATTCTATATTAGGAGGAGACTGTCCATGGTCTTCTGAGGAGTGTGTGCATTTTGGAAGAATGTGAATGATTGTTGAGAAGGGTGGGAAGAATGTGAATGATTTGTTGTCAGAGAGATGAAAGATAGCAGCGAATTCTTTGTCACACTCCCCATCAAGAATCACTCTTCCTGCCCATGAAACCTGGGCTGACCATAGGAATGGTAGTGGAGTGATCTAACCCCATTTCAGTCCAAAGCCTTAAGAAGGCCTAGAAGTTTCAGCTTTTATACTGTGGGAGAACAAATGGACCTTCATGTGAATAGAGAAACCACATGGAGAAGATGGCTTGACAATGTAGACAAAAGAGAGGCTCCATTGTTTTAGTGTCTGGCACCTCAGGGAAGCATCTCCAGTGACTCTGATCAGATTGCAATTACATGAGAGACCCCAGAGAGGTCAGCAGAAAAAATCACCAAGTTGGGCCTAATCTACAGAACCATGAGAGATTATAAAGTAAGTTTTGCTTTAAGTCATTAAGTTTGGGGTTACACTGTTATGCAATGATAGAGCATCACAAAAATTGAAAACACTTCTAGGCCTAAATAGGTAAGCAAAATGAATGCAGCTACATAAGTAACATGAATGAAGCTACTAATTCTGGAAGAATAACTATGTGCAATGCAGATATTAAAACAAAGACATATAGGAATAATTTCACACACATTACCATCTATACCAGATAACTAGAAGCAGATAAAGAGCAGATGTCTCCGTGAGGCTCATATAACAACAGCTGTTTCTCTCATCCATATATTGCAGAACCCATAAGAGACTGGAATACTTCTGGATGAACCAAAGGAAGGCTCTTGACCATTAAGGAAAAATTTCTCCTGAAGTTAACAATGAGACTAAAAATAGCTTTTCTGTTGAAGAATATAAAAGAGCACCAAAGCGTCAAGAGGGAGATGGGTATATCGGGTAACATGTCTTTCATATCTAATACTTTCGTGTCTTAGAAGCTCAGCAGAAGAATGTATTCTGCCATAGACTTAGCCCAAAATGTTCCCCGTGGCATTAGCCAGAGTAAAACAAGACATACAACTCTTCCAATACATCCGTTATTATCTGTTGGATTGTGAATCAGATGGTGGTGATGCTGAGTCTCTCACCACTTGCCTTGGTAGGTCTATGGTAATGCCATCCCTGGCTCAGAAGTTTCTCTGTTTCGTGATCATGGAAAACCGCTAAATGCTTAATCGGCTTTTGCATACAGGCATCGCTGAGAGATATGGCAAAAGTAACGCCAGCCCAGTGAATAGCAGACTTGAGCTGACATTTGAAATGAGCAGCGGAAGGAGAAAGAGAAAAATGATCCAAGGGGCTCCCGGAGAGTGTGCGGCTCTTGATTTCAAGGTCGTGAGTTCGAGCGCCATGTTGGGTAGAGAGATTACTTAAACAAACTTAAAAAAAAATCGATCCAAGACTTGCCGTGGCATTTTAACATAATTGTGTATAGATGCTTATGAGCTACTCAAGAACAGTTCCATCTTAGTCAATTCTGGGTCCCTGATATACATTATCAAGAAGTGCCAAGTGATCTTATTAACTTAGTTTAGATGAGAAGCAGTATATTATAGTGGTTAAAAGCTTAAAAGTATGGACTCTGGAATCAGACTGCCTGTGTTCAAATGCCTGCTCTACAAGTGCCAGCTCTGTGGTCTTGGACAAGTTACTTAACATTTCCACGCCTTTAATTTCTTCTCCTATAAAATGAGAATTATGCATGTATCTCCTGAGGTTTTTGTGAGAATTAAATGAATTAATGTATGCAAAATGCTTAGAAAACTGGTTGGCTCAGAAGAGAAGTTGAATTACTTTTTTTTCCAAGATCACACAGCTAGTAGGTGACATATCCAGGATATGTTACTAGGTTGTCTAATTTTAAAATAGATTCTCTTAACCTGTATATCTTCTCATATGCTATAGTAAATAATTTAGAAGTACAAGAGAATGACTCACCTTGCTGGATAGTCAGGAGAGCTTTGCAGAGAAAGCAATGTTAAAAATTACCAAGGGGATCTGAAGAAAAATGTTTCTCTTCAATGTTTTCTAACTTTTAGGACAGTTGCTCTCAATGCCCCAAGATGCTTTTGTGAGTAGGAGGGGCAAAAAATAGTATAATACTTATGTAATTCTTCATGTTAAAAGAAGTTCAGCTTTACTCAAGTCTTTAAATTCAATTTTACAAATCTTATGATTCTGTTTTAAAATCTATTTTTTTGTAAGAGTAGAAATTTATCTTTCAGAGGGTCCTTTGATCAAAATTTTATTAATTCAAGTTGAAAGTACTGAATTCCCCTTTTAAAATCAATCTTGGGGTGCCTGGGTGGCTCAGTCGGTTGAACGTCTGACTTCGGCTCAGGTCATGATCTCGCAGTCTGTGGGTTCGAACCCGGCGTCAGGCTCTGTGCTGACGGCTCAGAGCCTGGAGCCTGCTTCCAATTCTGTGTCTCCCTCTCTCTCTGCCCCTCCCTTACTCATGCTCTGTCTCTCTCTGTCAAAAATAAATAAACATTAAAATAAAATAAAATCGGTCCTGTTTTAAAATGTTTTTACTTAAATTACCTTAAATATTTTCAACCACATCTATATATTTAAATATCCAATCTTTTAAAATACTTAAATACCTGACTGATAAATTTATTACTTTACCAAGGAAAAGTTTTCAAAATGCTTAAATGGAATTCTAATAAATAAATCTTAAAGACCTTTGCTTTTGAAAATAGGATTTTTTACCTTTGTTTTGTAAAATGTAGACTCTTATGTATATTGATTAGGAAATTGATTCTTCTAATTATTGATTTTTGGGGGGTGTATATCAAATTAGCATGAGTTCCAAAGACAGACTACTAATTTTTAAAATATTGAAATGTAATTAAACACTTAAAAACCAATCTGTATTGCAGGTTTTTACTTTTGGCTCATATAGAACATACTTAGGTATTGTTGGGAAGTCATCATTAAGAAAATCACTTCCATTGAGTTTGCTCAGGTCTTTTCAAAGGTGTTGATAATTCACTTTTGGACAAATAACTTCCACTTTGGGATAAATAACTTCCACTTGAGATAAAACATCTTAAACTCTATTGTAGTTTAGATTTCCTGGACTTTCATTAAATTCATACATGTCTTCCTAGATTTTTTCATAGCACCATTTTAATTGTTCCTCCTCACACAGGCTGCTAAGGAAGCTGTGCTCCAAAATGAAGAGATTCGAGGGCTCTGCCGCCATTTTTATTTATACCATGTTAGAATATTTTTCTGTACATTTATGTGCACACAAACTTCTTCAGCTAGTCGTAGGAAATAAAAAGTGGAAGGGCAGAGATGAATCGAATCAAGACTATTTTTACTATCTGTAGAATAAAATAAAAGGCTGAAAATGAGTCATTAGTTTGAATAATTTTGGAATGCCAAACTTCAAATAATTAAAAATTAATTCATGAACTCTAAGAAGTGAACAGCAAAAGTAAGACACAGAGGAAAAAAATAGGCTGTTTATGGTAGAAGCAAAATATACAGACACATTTCTGTGATCATTTTGCTAATGGAACTCTTCTGAACCAAGACAATGGTACACAGTAAAATCTCTTGATTGCCTGTAACTTTATTCTCTTTAAAGAAAGGAGGCAGATCTTTGGCATTGACAAAGGAAGGACAGAGTTATATTTACAATACCAGATAATAGCTTGAAATCCAACAGTTACTAGACAGATGCAGGGCATTGAGCTACCTTACTTTAACGAGGGGACCTGTGCATCTTTTTACATCTTTGAGAGAATGTACTCTTACAGTTTCTTTATATTTTTATCCTCTTATTGTTCACTCATGGAATCACTGTATTATCTGTTCGGTATTTTGTTTTCACGATACTATAGTTCATGTTTACCAGTAATTTGGTAACATTTCTTCTTTCTCCCAAGTAAGACAGGTGCTGAAGAGGGTTTACTTTGGGTGAGGTAAATTACATGTGGATTCCCTCATGGGTTAGAGCAACCCTGCTCAGGACCTACTACTTCTGGGTTATGCTGGACGCCTGACCTTTCTGGGAATTTCCTCTGTGAGTCAGTGTGTGTGGGGCGTGGGGTACATATCCTTCTTCGTTTTGTTTTGTCTTCTTTCTGAACTCATTTCATAGATTCTGAAACTCTGATCTGATTCTTTCCCAGAGAAGCTCTGACCTTATCTAAATTGGAGAAAAAAAGGAATTTTCTATGTTTTGAGCTCAGAGAACTCAATGTGTGAACACATTTAGTTAGATTGTCCTAACCCTTGCTTTATAAAGACCCTGAATTTGGGCAGTAAAGATGGAAAGGGCATATTAGACAGCAAAGTCTATGAGAGCAAGTACTCTGCTTTTTCATCATTGTCTTTCCCACAGTCCTGTAAATATTATCACATATAGTAGGTTTCAATACATATTTGTCAAATGGCTAAGAAATAAAAGAGGAAAATTAAACCATATTATACCTCTGATTTTTATTGTTTTAGTTCATGTTTTTAAAGCTTAAGTCTTAATGTATGAAAAAAATTGGTGCATATATTGTTTATAAATATAACATAATGTATATGGAAAAATATAATAAAATACATGCTGTTTTGCTTATATTTTACATTGATTTGTAGTTGTGTATTTGCATATTAATATTAAAATCATGAAAATATAATGTAGAATGACTGTTATAAAAATTGGAAACCAGGAATTCCAAGAGCTAAACATTTTACAAATATTCTTTAACTGTGTTTTGAATATTTATTAATTCTAAATTTAAGTTCATACTGTTGAACATTTCAATTTTAATTAATTTGTCTCCTAAAAAAGATGTTTAGGGGCACCTGGGTGGTTTAGTTGGTTAAGTGTCTGACTCTTGATTTTGGCTCAGGTCCTGATCTCATGGTTCATTTAGTGAGATCAAGACCCGAGTTGGGCTCTACACTGACAGCGTGGAGACTTCTTGGGATTTATTCTTTCTCCCTCTCTCTCTGCCCCTCCCCTACATTCTCTCTTTCTCAAAAATAAATCAACATGAAGAAAAAGTTGTTTAAATACAGATTAGATGCCTGACCACTTTTTTAAAATTTTAATTGCTTCTAACTCTAAAGTGATTTCTATAAAACAGATAAAAAAGAGTATTAGAAGACAGAAAAAGGAGAAACAATCATTGCTAATCAAGATGGCAGAAATGTTTCTCATCCTTCAGTTCACTTCCCATTCATGTTTCCTACTAGTTTTTAACTTACATGTGTCAGAAACATTCCTGTGATATTTGAACAGTTATGAAGAGTGGAAGTACATTTAGATATTCAGGCCTATGTGTTTTATTTGTTATTTGACACATTTAGAAAAAAAAAGGAAGTAAAATGATGCAATATGCTTATAATATGCCATTTATCATGAGAAGAAGCTACAATTAACAAGCAGAAAAAATTTCTTTTTATTAAAAATCTACCTATTATTTGGACAGATTTTATGTAGTCACATAGCATTAATTGTTACTGTTGTTTATTAATTTTTCACATTTTTTTTCAGAAAATGAATAACAAAAAAGGCAAGAAAAGAGCAATCCTGTTTTCTTTTCATATTCCATGGTATTTTAACTGCCCAAAAGCTAGTATGATAGTAAATAACAGGATATTCCAAAATGTCTTCAATTTATAAAAAGTTAGTCCCAGTTCATAGACTACTTTTCATAAGTAATATCATTATTGCTCATATAAAAGAGCTAAAATATATGATAATCAGTGAATTTCCTACACTCCTCCTGGGAGAAGGGAACTCTGCCTTCCTCCCTTCCTCTGTTTCTCAACAACAAATATAATGCTCATATTTGACAGTGACCTCAGTATACGTAGTGGTTTTGTATTTGGCCTATCATAATGCTCCCGATTTAGTATTTATTATTCCATGGGAGAGACTCACCTCTTTCAGAGATAAAGAGAGTTCAGAGAAGAGGTTACACAAAAAATGGTTTATGCATTAATGATAGTCCTTTACCATCTTTATTTAGATAATTTATAAACTTATTTGGGGTTGGCAGGGTAATGGACTCACTACTTAACTAATAAAACTATTTAAGGTATTCATGGCAGCTGTGTCAGTAGGTCAGGTCAGGAGGCAATTATTAATCTTTGTAAGGTAGTAAAGAGTTGTCAGACTCTGGTATATGTATTGTTGAAGCCTGTTGGAACTTGAAATTCAGGTTATTATAGCATTAGTTTAATGCATTTGCTATACCTCTCTAAATAGGCACAGGTATAGGGTACACCTTAAGTCTCTTGGTCAAATGGAAACCAATAACATAATTTGATCTGTATATCACCCTTTTGAATTAGAAGTTATAGCAACACAATGGAGCATAAGAAATAGAAACTGCTTTTTCTAACTATGTAAATAGGGCAAACTGATTTGCCTGAAATTTGTGATTTTATCAGGTTTCTCTTTTGAAAGCTTATGGCTATGTCCCATTTTGTTATTAATTTGGATTAATGCAATATGCTAATAGGTACTATCCCAAAAGTTATGGGAATGGGAAATGATAAAGGAGAAAATAAAATCAACCTGAATTTTATTAAAAGTTATTAGAGAAAGAGTTTAGAAAAGATACTCTAGTATTCTCCAAACTCCATTAACACAATGGAAGAACACTTTGTGTGTGTGTGTGTGTGTGTGTGTGATCTTGATATGCTCACAGTTGGCTGAAGATTGATTGGCAGTAACAGCTGCCACCAATGTCAACAATCAAGTACAATGAAGTGTAGCAACCCCCCAACTGTTTTCCATTCAAATGAGTTATGAGTTCTCACCATTCAGAATCACTCTCATTTAAAAAAAAAATCATAAGTCGAGTTGTGAGAATTGGGGAATATCCACCTGGCAGGGAAATTTTCATGCTCTGGAAAAAAAATGGGAAAAAGAGATTATATTAGATCAATCAAAGTCACTAGAAAATGTTAAAGTGGGAAAAAATCAGAGCAGCAATAACAAAAAAGAAATCCAGGGGAACCCATTAATGAGCATGAGTGTCAGTTTTTCTTGGTTCAAGGACTCTGCCACAATGGATTAGAACATGGAACACCGTATCAGAAATGCACGGAGGCAACTGCAAAGCGACGAGGGGCCCACTAGGCCCCCAACATCAAAGCCTAGTTGGAGAAAAAAAAATGCTTAGTTCCTTGTAGCCTAATCCAACATTACACACTTCTTTCAAACATCAAAAATGCTGCTCAGCCTTTGGATTGCTGGGCATTCTTACTACTAATCCAGCCTTAATTATAAAAATGTTATACTCCCTCAGTTTCCTGCCCTCTGCACCATCAAATGCCTGTTTGGAAGGAGAAGTGTTGAGTGTAGGTAAAGGGAAATTAGGGAATACTATATGGTAAAAGAGAATTGTTTCTTAGTGGCCAGAGCTAGCTAGTATGTTCTAGAAGCATCTGTATGTAAAGATCCTTTTCATAGAAAGATTAACTTGACTTCAAGTTGTTCCTTAGGCAAATGAGGTGTTTTTTTCTTTCTTAACTCTCCCCAATATACCGAATTTTTTTCTCACTCTGAGGTATCTCAAATGGTATTGAAGACCCACAGATCATTTCAGGCTACTCATCTCAAAAGGTCAAGGCCACATATTTCTTCCAAGCAGATTGTACCCACAAACATTGATTTGTGGTCTTTTTATTCCCTCAGGTCTAAAAACACATGCCATTTGTGCCATACACCTGAACTTGAATGATGCCTAGTCACAAAGTTTCATAAATTACCTCGAGAGAAAAATTAATAAATTATTCTAGGCAATTCCCATGGATATCCTGTTTATGGCTCCCTACTCTGTTCTTAATGATTAACACAATCTTTTTCTTTCTCTTCCCATAACATCTCCCTAAATGCTTGCAGACAATTACCATGTCTCTCTTCAATTGTCTCTCCTCTAGCCTGAACATGCCCATTGCTCACAGGTCTGTCTTATTTCCAAACCTTTTATCAGTTCAGTTGCTTTCCTTTGAACTCACTCCAGTTTGTCTTTCTTTTCAAACATATGATATCCAAAACAGAACACAACGCTCAAGTAGGCCTAGACGGAGCAACTCAAAGCAGTAAATGTGGGCTCTTTCTTTTTGCATTCCGCTTAAAATCTAGTTGCATTAAAGTCTTTACCTTTATTGGAAATAGATTTTTTTTAATCCTTCCAAGTTTGTTGCCCACAGTCTGGAACACCAGAGCCTTTGGTGCTATTAAACTCCCTCTTATGTTAATGTGAACAGATTATTCCTTCATATAACTATTTTATATATGATTTCAAGGATTTTTTCTAATGCAATAAAAGTCATTCTGTATTAATATCTCTCCTCAGTGGTATTTATAATCACTCTTACTTTTTTTGTTGCTGATGAACATGTTTAATATTTTTTTTGGTTATCTTTGGGATTGTGTTTCTAATTTACAACATATCATTGAATTATATGGTGAAGACACTGTATAATGTACATTTTCTTTAAACAGAGCATTTTTCTATTAACAATTATTCTGCTGCCCAAGTCAGAAACAATAGGCTATCCATCTTTTAGTAGTTTCCTCTAATCCATATTTCTCTGGTTTCTCTATAAGAATGCCACCCCCTGCTTTTGAAAAGAGGACAGGTGTTAAGTGACAGCTGCATTAGGTCTCTTCTGGCAACTTCCCAGCTATGAGGATCCTTCTCTATCCCTCCCCCACAAACCCGATCCCCAATTTTCCTCACCTCCTTCACAGACCCCAGACATGTAACAGTTGGAATGGAAAAGGCTACAATCCAAATTGGGATATATAATGGTTAATTATCTATAAAGTCCTTTTATTTGTAAATTTACTAGAAAGGGATGATGGCTTTAGCATATGTGTTCTTCAAGAAAACTACCACTGTAAGAAATGGTTTGAGTAACTAATAATGGACTACTTGGGGGAGGAAAATATATTTATGATATAAGAGATTCTCATAAATTATATCTATGAGACATCTGAGAGATATTTTTTTCTTCACCAACACCTGAGAGTCCATATAAACAGTGGCAAAATCAATCCATTTCTGAGTAGCAGAAAGTAAATTTTTCCAACAAGGTATCCTTTATAGGAAGAGCGAGAGCTTTATCAGCAAGGTTCTGAAGCATAATCCTTACTGGTCACTTATAAGCACAAAAATTACTTTGAAATCTTGTATTTTATCCAAAGCAGTCACATGGATTTTGCATTTTATTCCATAATATGCTCACGGTTGTTTTCACAGAAAAGTAATATTTTGCATTCAATACCAGTTAAATTCTTACCTGGATTTTTTTTCTTTTGCCAAACATGTGAATCTAAGATTTATCCTGATGTTGTAATATGCAATATATTAATTGTTTGTTTGTTTATTATGTGATTCTCACCCCAAAATCTAAGTGCTAGGGGTGCAGGAAAAACCCACAGGGTCCAGAGTAGTGATTGGCATTTGCTTGGGTGCTGAACAAACACTTGAAAGAATAATTTAACCTCATGTGGCTTTGTATGCCTCTGGTGTAGGAACACCCATAAATCTTACACTCTGTGAGATGCAGGGGTTTAGATCACCTTTGTGATCAAGATTCATCTTAAAGTGACTATCATCTAATCAATTTTAACACATAACCTAGATCACGTGATATTATATGCTTGCAACATAGCCCTATACACGTTGTACTTAATGTCTATTTGCTTGTTTGTTTTCCTCATCAAACCGATGAGTTTGATGGAGAGATTGATGAGTTTGATGGAGAGAAAGCCTGAGGGCAGAAATAGTATATAATTTCTCTTTCTATTCCCAGTAAATGAATGGCTGAGGGAAAAAATAAATACATTGATGGATGAATTAATGATTCTGCTTCAGAGAGCAGGTAAGAGAAACTTATTTTTATGTGACTTATGATATGGGCCAATATATTTTAAGGCCTTTGATAATCTGATGATTTTTCAGTCTTATTTCCCACTTTGCAATGCACTGACAACAAAGTAGGTGCTCAGCAGACAGAGGGAGCACAATAAATGCTAGGTATCATCCACACTGGAATGTATGTGGCCACTAGTAGTACTCAGTGAAGGCTATTCACCATTTCCTATTTCATTCTAGAACTTAGGCAACAATCTTTATAAACCTCCCTCCCTAAACACAGAGGTACACGCACCAAGCTCTTATTTACTTTAGTTATTCATCTTGTGACTTCTGTACTCACAGAAGATTCTTCACCCATTTTCACTCACATGTAGTCTGATTTTTACCTCTTTTCTTCCAAGATCTTCAGCCTCTTTTACGTTACTCATCTAAGAATTGCTATAGTCAATACCCCAAAATTAGTATATTTAGTAATGTATTATTTTGCTTTGTTCACAAATCACTACAAGGATTGTTAGTCTTTTCTCTCTATCTTGTCACATTCCCTAGGGTTGAGGTCATGTATATATACACAGATACCAAATGCTCAAATATATTTTTGACAGATTTTATAAATATCTATCTTTCACAGTTCTTAACTTTGTTTCTTCCTCTTAAGTTATCATAGTTCAAAAGCTAATGAAAAAATGGTGGAAAAAAAGATTTTTAAAAAGTTGCTCCCGTGAAAAATTATTTAAAATTCCTCTAGTTTGCAAACATCCATTTGGATGCTTGTTGGGATCAAAAGCCAACATGGTTTAGTTAAAGATTGAAATGTTCTCATATTTATTTGATCTGCGGGATCAATTTTGCAGTTCTGGATTACTTTAACCTTCATGGGAGTCATTTTGCAGGAAATTGCAAATTATTCTGCATCAACTTTCTTTGTCTCTTACTCAATGCTGCCCTAACTTAAAAGGGAGCAAGAGTCCTTTCTTGTCCTGAGGGCTGTTGTAAATTGATTTGGGAGTGAGCAAGTTAGGAATAGATGGGACTGCTTCTCACCATCATATTTAAATGCCTCCTCACTTTTTGAATATCTCATTGATTATAATAATAAATGCTTTGAATTAAATAAATTACTTTGATTTTATTTTAGAACCCATTTTCTTTATATAGAGTGCCGTTAGACACATTTGAATTTTCAAACATGGTCTTTTTAATATAGTCAGAATATCGTCATCATTTGTGTATTAGTTTTATTGCACTAATACTTTCCAGAAGTTATAGCAATATCCTCTTAATGTTTACTTAGTACTTGTTTCAAAAGAAGATTGAATTAATCTGGTAAAAAAAAAAAAAACCTCAAGTACCTGTGTTTCTTGTCTTGTTATTAGACTTGCAGCAGATTGCCAACGTCCTAGAAAGAAAAAAATCCAAACTCCAAAGGGAGAACGCTATGTGCTATTTCCACATTTTGACCAGCAACAATAGCTGAAGGGTATAGAAGCATGTGAAGATACGATCTTATTTTTCCCAAAGCTTTGTTGGAGGTATAGAAGAAACAGTCTAGACATGATATGGGATTAAGAACTAACAACAAAAAGTTAGTGGATTATAATAGCAGGAAAGAATAATCTTCTGAATACTTTGTTGGGCTTACCTTGTATGTCAAATGTCAGCTCTTTTTCTGCACATTTTCTAAAGACAATAGCATGGTTGATAGTTTTGCTTAGTGCATTTGCAAGGATGCTTTGTTGGAACCAGTCTGCCTTTGGCACATGGAGGCAGGACTGTAGTTGAAAAAGCAGAAAGGAAATGCCAGGGAAGTTTCTCCAAAACTATAATATCTGTTTACATTTTTGTGTGGGTGAGAGAAATGAAGCCACTTGTTGAGTTAAGAGACAAAGTACTGAAAACATAATGTCACAAGATGTTACTGTCACAAAAACTTTAAATGCATACTATTTGGTGGAATTTGACACAATGCTTGCTTGGGGATAACCCTTTGGATTACTCATCCTATCCAGTCGGATTGATGAGGAGGCTTATCAGAAGATTGTGTGATAATGAGAAGAGAAAAGAAAAGAGCTGAAGGATGAGTTCTTCAGGGTTTTACAAACACTTTGGACAAATTGCTCCAGATATGTACAGGAATGAGCCATTCCCATGTATTCTCTGGTCTGTCCCCCCACCCCCACCCCCACCTCCCCCCTTTTTTTTCATGCTCTCCTTTTGCCAGTTCTATAGTGTAGGCTCAGGAAATACAGATATAGGAGTTTCCTTGAGAATCTTGATGGGGCCAGGAACAACATTGGTAGCAAACGTGCCTTGGGGGTATTGAGTGTGTGATACCAGCACCCTACATGTAGACTTCCCAAGATGTCCCACACATTTTTCAGCAAGTAATAGCATATAGGTGAAATTCACCTACTATAGGCCTGTGCCCCATAACTGTCATTCCTTATTTTCTGCTTGAGGCTGAAATGATTATTATTTTTTAAGTGACTAAGTTTATTGCCATAAGTAGTCCTTAAATATTACATGATCTTTTAAAATGAAGAACAAAGGCAATATCTTGGGTAAATATTGTGGTAGTTCGATTGTCCTTTGTTTGCAAATTGTCTCCAAAAGACAAGGAAATTTAGTGTGCAAGTGTACTTTGTTTGACCTGTGTTCCTCTCTGATTATGATCATTTTACTTACCTATCTGCTTGTGGAATTTCACTGTTTAAAGGTTATGCTTTTTTTTCTGTCCAAATGATGTATAGCCATGTTGCACTTTATTAAAAAGTTGCTTCTTTCCTCTGCAAAGATATTTGCATTCTTATGGTAACTGAAATAAGGATATCCTTATTTATTTATAGCTATATAGGAATCACCATAAATAGAAGACATGTTGATTATAGTCTCTCTTTCATATTTCAGTTGGTCAAAATCATGCTAGATAATTTTTTGCCCCACTTTGACATGGTTGAACTTGATTACTTAAGTCACTTTACATCATTCAAATGTAAGACAAATGCAATCATTTCTCCTCTAAGAAAATTGTTTTGAACTTTGTATCACTCCTTTAGCCCAGTCTCCACATGATTGTAGTCCTCTCCAGGGAGGAAGAACAGAGCCAAGTCTAAGAATAACAGTTATTATTATTTTTTACATTGCAAAGACTTTAAAATGCCAAAAATTGCAGTCTTATGTGTTAGCTTTACAGTTAAACTATCTTACTTCATATGTAATTTCATGTTTTTATTTTTAAAATAATTTTTAACATTTATTTACCTTTGAGAGAGAGGGGGAGAGGGACAGAGAGAGAGAGGGAGACAGAGGATCTGAACTAGGCTCCATGCTGACAGCAGAGAGCCCGATGCATAGCTTGAACTCACAAATTGTGAGGTCATGACCTGAGCCAAAGTCGGACACTTAACCGAATCACCCAGGCGCCCCTCACTTCACAATTTTAAATACATGAAGAGACTGGAATAAGATGCCTATTTAAATGTACCCTAAATACAGAAAACCACCTAGCCTCCTTCCTGATTTAAAAATAATTTGTTGGGGTCCACTTAAGACAGAGAGTGATGATATTATATATTATACATGTGTTTTAGGCTGATAATGCTGTCTTTAGAACTTAGATTGGATTGAAAAGAAAAAGAACAGTCATGAGGACATATAATCTGTTGCTTTTGAATAGCTGGGGTGAACTAGTCAACAGCAATGGGATTGGAAGTGAAGGAATGGACGAATAATTTCTCATAATCCAAATGGATAGGGAATCGAGACTGAATTCAGGAAGCACAGGAAAAAGAGGAATTGAAGAAGACTCAATGTTTAAAACCTGAATTACTCTAGGTATTGCAATGACACTGATCTCTATGGAATGTAGAAGAGGGAATAGGTTTTGGGAAGAAAATGCATTCTATTTGAACATGATGCTTTTGAGGTGCTTATAATATAGTGTTTTCATGGCTGGGCAATTAGAAATGTAGGTCAGGAATTTGGGTTAAAAAAAACCGAGTCAACTATAAATAACAAGGGTAGAATCATAGATTAGAGTCCATGGTAAAAGGAGAAAGAGGAAGACTTGAAGGCAAGAAGATCATGTAAATGAAAGCATCAAACTCTTCCTTCCACTCTACCCCTTGATTCCCAAAAGGAATTAGAAGTAGACAAAAAGGTGTTTTGTTGGGAGGGGAGATTTAAATCAGCATGAAACTTAGAAATATTACTTCAGTTTCCTCTTCCTTGGTCCTTGACCTTGCTTTGTTTATCTTCTAACATATCCCACTAACTGTCATGCTATACATTTGCATGTTCACTTTTTTTTATTGTCTGACTCCTCCGCATTAGGATACGTGATTCTCAAAGTTCAAGAGTCGTCTACTTCTGTCATTACTATATCCTCAGTTCTGAAACAATGATTGTTGAATGAATGGAAATGCTGCATGATGAAAACTCTGAGAAACTGCAGTTAGATGTAGGATAGACACAGAGATAATGAAAAGGACACTGAAAATCTCTGAAAATCCCCAGTATTGTAGAAGGGCAGCCGTCATGGGCATTCATGGATGACATATGGGCAAAGATTAATTTATCTTCTAACTCACAGGGAGGAGGTCAGATTAGAGAACAAGCAGAGGTAAGAGACATGAAGTTGGCCCACTGGTGAAGCCCCATCTGCAGCAGACCCCTGGCAAATAGCTGAAAATTGATACAATAGTGTAGTTTTCACCCGAAAGAGAAGTTAGAGGAATAGAGGAAACCTTAATATGTGCTCCCTTGCCGAATGGATTGCTGCTCTTGGCAGACCAGTTACACTTCCTGTCAGGGACAGCAAACTATCAGAAAGTGCTTCCCAGGGCTTCATCCTCCAAGGGACCAGATTAAAACAAACAGAAAATTTTCATGATGACAAAGAAAAAGTACTAGACTTATAAAAAGATATAGGAGATAGATATTCTACACCTAAGTCTTTAAGGGACCATCACATTTATAAAAGTGAATCTGGTATCTGATAACTTAATAAAAGAATAACATGCAATTGATAAAGGTTGTATGGTAATAAAAACACATATATGCAGAATTGAAAACCATACTGGAGGCTATATTGAGGAAACTGGAAATGTGAAAAAATAGAATTAACAAAATAGAAAGTGAGCTAATAAATTATACAGAAAAAAAATTGATGAGTTAGAAAGAGAGGAAAAAGAGATGTATGAAATACAGGGGATATTATATATATATATATATATACATATATATATATGCATATATATATATATCCCCAAAAGAAAATAACATAATTTCTTAAAGAGCAAAAAATACCTACAAAGAGTTTCCAACAGAAAAGTAAAAGTAAAATAAAAAGATTAAAAAAGAAGTAGAAATGAGCACTATTTTTTTTAACTTTTAAATTTATATCCAAGTTAGTTAGCATATGGTGCAACAATGATTTCAGGAGTACAATCCAGTGATTCATCCAACACCCAGTTAAACACACAGTGTTCATCCCAACGAGTGTCCTCCTTAATGCCCCTTGCCCATTTAGCCCATTCTGCCACCTACAACCCTTCCAACAACCCCCAGTTTGTCCTCTATATTTAAGAGTCTCTTGTGTTTTCTCCCCCTCCCTGTTTTTATATTATTTTTGCCTCCTTTCCCTTATGTTCATCTGTTTTGTATCTTAAATTCTAAATATGAGTGAAATCATATGATATTCATCTTTCTCTGACTAATTTCGCTTAGTATAATACACTCTAGTTCCATCCATGTTGTTCCAAATGGCAAGATTTCATTTGTTTTGGTTCCTGAGTAGTACTCCATTGTATATATATATACCACATCTTCTTTATTCATTCATCTGTCAATGGATATTTGGGCTCTTTCCATACTTTGGCTATTGTCAGTAGCACTGCTATAAACATCGGGGTGCATGTGCCCCTTCAAAACAGCACACCTGTATTGAACCTGTGTTGGATAAATACCTAGTAGTACAACTGCTGGGTCATAGGGTAGTTCTGTTTTTAATTTTTTGAGAACTTCCCTACCGTTTTCCAGAGTGGCTGCACCAGTTTGCATTTCCACCAGCAGTGCAAAAGTGTTTCTCTTTCTCCACATCCTTGCCAACATCTGTCGTTGCCTGAGTTGTTAATTTTGGCCACTCTAACAGATGTGAGTTGGTATCTCATTGTGGTTTTGATTTGTATTTCCCTGATGATGAGTAATGTTGAGCAATTTTTCATGCATATGAGTGTTGGGTTTGGTAAGTTATAGATTTTGAATACTACCTCTTTCTCTGACATGCCATTTGCAAATATCTTCTTCCATTCCGTCAGTTGCCTTTTAGTTTTGCTGATTGTTTCCTTTCCCCTGCAGAAGTTTTTTTTTATCTTGATGAGGGCACAATAGTTCATTTTTGTTTTTGTTTCCCTTGTCTTTGGAGATTTGTTGAGTAAGAAGTTGCTGCAGCCGAGGTCAAAGAGATTTTTGCCTGCTTTATGCTCTAGAATTTTGATGGCATAAACTCATCAAACTGGCAAACTCATAAAATAAACTCATCAAATTTTGATGGCATAAACTCATTTTGATGGATGCCATAAACTCATCCATTTTGAGTTTATTTTTGTGTATGGTGTAAGAAAGTGGTCCAGGTTCATTCTTCTGCATGTCACTCTCCAGTTTTCCTACCACCATTTGCTGAAGAGACTGTCTTTTTTCCACGGGGTATTCTTTCCTGCTTTGTCAAAGATTAGTTGGCCATACGTTTGTGGGTCCATTTTTGGATTCTCTATTCTGTTTCATTGATCTTACTGTCTGTTTTTGTGCCAGTACCATACTGTCTTGATGATTACAGCTTTGTAATACATCTTGAAGTCCAGGATTGTGATGCCTCCAGCTTTGGTTTTCTTTTTCAGAATTACTTTGGCTCTTTGGGGTCTTTTCTGGTTGCATACAAATTTTAGGATTGTTTGTTCTAGCTCTGTGAAAGTTGCATTGAATATGTACATTTTCTTTGGGCAGTATTGACATTTTAACAGTATTTGTTCTTCCAATCCATGAGTATGCAATATTTTTCCATTTTTTGTGTGTTCAATTACTTTCACGAGCTTTCTATAGTTTTCAGTGTATAGATTTTTCACCCCTTTGGTTATGGATATTCCTAGGTATTTTATGGGTTTTTTTTGGTGCAATTGTAAATGGGATCGATTCCTTGATTTCTCTTTCTGCGGATTCATTATTGGTGTATAGGAATACAACTGATTTCTGTGCATTGATTTTATATCCTGTGACTTTGTTGAATTCATGGATCAGTTCTAGTAGTTTTTTGGTGGAATCTTTTGGATTTTCCATGGAGAGTATCATGTCATCTGCAAACAGTGGAAGTTCGACTTCCTCCTTGCCAATTTGGATAGTTTTACTTCTTTGTGTTGTCTGATTAGTGAGGCTCGGACTTCCAATACTATGTTGGATAACAGTGGCAAGAGTAGGCATTCCTGCTTTGCTAATGACCTTGGTGGGAAAGCTCTCAGTTCTTCCTCATTGAGAATGATATTAGCAGTGGGTCTATTGTATATGGCTTTTATGAATTTGAGGTATTCTTCTTCTATCCCTACTTTCTTGAGGGTTTTGTTAAGGAAGGATGCTGTATTTTGTCAAATGCTTTGTCTGCATCTATTGAGAAGACCATGTGGGTCTTACTCTTTTTTTAACTAATGTGATGTAGCACATTATTTGGGGATACTTAACCAGCCCTGCTTCCCAGGTATAAATCCCATATGATATTGGTGAATAATTCTTCTAATGTATTGTTGGATCCTGTTGACTAGTATCTTGTTGAGAATTTTTGCATCCATGTTCATCAGGGAAATTGGTCTGTAGCTCTCTTTTTTAGTGGGGTCTTTATCTGGTTTTGGGATTAAGATAATGCTGGCCTCATAGAATGATTTTGGAAGTTTTCCTTCCATTTCTATTTTTGGGAACAATTTCAAAAGAGTAGGAGTTAACTCTTCTTTAAATGTTTGTTAGAATTCCCCTGTAAAGCCATCTGTCCCCGGACTCTAGTTTTTTGGGAGATTTCTGATTATTAATTCAACTTCTTTACTGGTTATGGGTCTGTTCAAATTTTCTATTTCTTCCTGTTTCAGTTTTGGTAGTATATATGTTTCTAGGAATTTGTCCATTTCTTCCAGATAGCCCAATTTATTGGCATATAATTGTTCCTAATATTCTCTTATTATTGTTTGTATTTCTGCAGTGTTGGTTGCGATCTCTCCTCTTTCATTCTTGATTTTATTTATTTAGGTCCTTTCCATTTTCTTTTTTGATCAAACTGGCTAGGGGTTATGCATTCTTTCAAAGAACCAGCTCCTGGTTTCATTGATCTGTTCTACTGTTATGGGTTTTTGGGCTTTTTCCCAATAGCATTCGTTTCTGCTCTAATCTTTATTATTTCCCCTTTTCTGCTGTTTTGGGTTTTATTTACTGTTCTTTTTCCAGCTTCCATAAGGTATAAGGTTAGGTTATGTATCTGAGACCTTTCTTCCTTCTTTAGGAAGGCCTGGATTGCTATATACTTCCTTCTTATAACTTCCTTTGCTGCATCCCAGAGATTTGGGGTCATGGTGTTATCATTTTCATTGGCTTCCATGTGCTTTTTAATGTCATCCTTAACTTCTTGGTTAACCCATTCATTTCTTAGTAGGGTGTTCTTTAATCTCCAAGTATTCATTGTCTTTCCAAATTTTTTCTTGTGGTTGATTTTGAGTTTCATAGTGTTGTGGTCTGAAAATATGCACGATATGATCTCGATTTTTTTGTACTTGTTGAGGGCTGATTTATGTCCCAGTATGTGATGTTTTCTGGAGAATGTTCCATGTTCACTCAAGAAAAATGTCTATCCTGCTGCCTTTGGATGAAATGTTCTGAATATATCTGTTAAGTCCATCTGGTCCAGTGTATCATTCAAAACCATCTGTCCCTTGCTGTAAGTCAGGTGTTGAAGTCCCCTACTATTATGGTATTAGTATCAATGAGTTTCTTTATGTTTGTGATTAACTGATTCATATATTTGGGTGCTATCACATTTGGAGCATAAATGTTTACAATTGTTAGATCTTCTTGGAGGATAGACCTCTTAAATTATGATATAATGCCCTTCTTCATCTCTTGTTATAGTCTTTTTTAAAAAATCTAGATTGCCTGATATAAGTATGGCTACTCTGGCTTTCTCTTGGTGACCATTAGCATGATAGATGGTTCTCCATCCCCTTACTTTTAATCTGAAGGTGTCTTTAGATCTAAAATGGGTCTCTTGTAAACAACATATGGATGGATTCTGTTTTCTTATCCATTCTGTTATCCTGTGTCTTTTAATTGGAGCATTTAGTCCATTGACATTTAGAGTGAGTACTGAAAGACATGAATTTATTGCCATTGTGTTGCCTGTAGAGTTGGATTTTCTGGTGGTGTTCTCTGGTGCTTTCTCATCTTTGTTGCTTTAGTCTCTTTATGTTTTGTTTCTTCTTTTCTCCCTTGAGAGAGTTCCCTTTAAAATTTCTTGCAGGCTGATAGAGTGGTCATGAACTCCTTTAGTTTTTCTTCATCTGGGAAACTATCTCTCCTTCTATTTTGAATGACAACCTTGCTGAATAAGGAATTCTTGGCTGCATATTTTTCTGATTCAGCACATTGAACATATCCTGCCACTCCTTTCTGGCCGGCCGAGTTTCTGTGGATAGATCTGTTGTGAACCTGATCTGTTTCCCCTTACAGGTTAAGGACTTTTCTCCCCTTGCTGCTTTCGTAATTCTTTCTTTGTGTATTTTGTGAATTTGACTGTGATGTGCCTTGGTGATGGTCGGGTTTTGTGGAATCTAATGGGAGTTTTTTGTGCTTCCTGGATTTTGATGTCTGTGTCTTTCCCAAGCTTATCAAAGTTTTCTGCTATGATTTGCTCACATAACCCTTGTACTGATTTTTCTCTCTCTTCATTTCTAGGACTCCTATGATTTGGATGTTATTCCTTTATAATGTGTCACTGAATTCTCTAATTTTTATATTGTGCTCTCTTGCCTTAGTTTCTCTCTTTATTTTCTGCTTCATTATTTTCCATAAGTTTATCCTCTGTATTGCTGATTTGCTGCTCTCCTTCATCCATCCTTGCTGCCCTGGCATCCTTTCTAGGTTGCATCTCAGTTATAGCATTTTTATATTTGTTCTGACTAGATTTTACATTTTATCTCTGCAGAAAGAAATCCTATGTTTTTTTCAACCCCAGCTAGTATTCTTATTATTGTGAATGTAAATTCTAGTTCAGACATCTTGCTTATATCTGTGTTGAATAAGTCCCTGGCTGTCATTTCTTCCTGTTCTTTCTTTTGGGGTGAATACCAAAATTCACTTTTTTGTCATTTTGAAGGAAGAAAAAGAATTAATAAAACAGAAAATTAAATTAAAAAATTTAAAACAACACTAAAAATCAAATAAAGGAAACTAGATCCTGGGTGTGTTTTGGTCTGGTGTTTGGAAGAAACTTGATAGGATAGAGAAAAAAGGGAAAGAAAAGAAAAGTAAAAAAAAAAAAAAAGGTTTAAAAATTTTAAAAAGATGTATACAATAAAGTAGAATAGAATGAAATGAAGAAAGTAAAATAAAATAAAAATGTACAAAAAATAAAAATATAGTAAAAAAATTAAAAATTAGAAAAAAATGGAAAATAAAAATATTTTTTCTTTTTGTATCCAAGAATAAGAAAAAGAAAAAGGAAAAAAAAGGAGAAGATGGATCAGAGAGCAGAATGTAATCTGAATGAAATTACATCCAATTTTCCCTAGAAGTCTAACTATGAAGCACTTTATAGTCCATACACTAAGCAGGTGGAGTGACTTGTGGTCATCCTCTAGAGCTTGGTTGGCACAGTTGGCCAGGGCTTGGTGTAATCATTCTTCACTCACCATCACTAGGTGGTGCTGCTTAGGTTACTGGGGTGTGTGTGTGTGTGTGTGTGTGTGCGTGTGTGCGCATGCCTATGAGAGTTGAAAATGGACTTACTCAGTTTCCCACTGTCAGATACCAGAACTCTGTGCTTTCACCAATCAGCAATCAAGCACCTCTCCTTTGTCTCCTGCTTCTGCACACTTCCTGCTTCTATGCTGTCCATATCCAAGCCATCAACCTGCCAGGTGGCACCTCCCTCCTGAATTATATCTCTAATGGGGCTATGTTTCCAAACCCCTCACTTCTGAGAGCCCTGCAGATTGGACCCACTCAGACCCTCTAGTGGAAGTTTTCACTGGGAAATGGCAGGTTGCCTGCTTGTTGTTGGGAACATTTGTGTGGTTGTGCTGTTGCAGAGGCTCAGAGATTGTGACCAAGTGCCTACCTGTTCCAGAAAAAGTTTGTGGGATAGTGAGGCAGCAGAGGTTTAGAGATTGTGGCAAAACACAACACACAGCCAGTACCAGGTTTCAT
Organism: Prionailurus viverrinus; assembly: GCF_022837055.1. Classification (NCBI taxonomy): domain Eukaryota; kingdom Metazoa; phylum Chordata; class Mammalia; order Carnivora; family Felidae; genus Prionailurus; species Prionailurus viverrinus. The sequence continues at coordinate 112,738,418 of NC_062564.1, read as the reverse complement.
TGCCCCCTGGCATCTTTATTTTAATATCAGCAAATGTCGCTGTTCTTTGGGGTCCTCTGGGACCTCTACCTGTGGGAAGGCTGTAAGGCCTTTGCCAAATGTTCTCCTAGCAGTGGAACTGCCTCTTTCTCTATAGCCCGCAGAGACCTTGGACCTTGCAGTTTGCTCTTGGGGAATTCCCCCTTCTCAATAGAGTACTGCAAGGTATTGAGCTGTGGAATTTCTGACTGTGCTCTCTCCTGTTGTAGAGTCCTAATGGTAATGAATAATGGTATTGAGAAAGGAGAGGAACTCCCTCTCCTTTTTCCTTTCTCACTTTCTTGTTCAGTCACTTGTGGGCATTCCCACCATTTCTCTTTCTTTCCAGCTACTTTTGGAGGGAGTGCTTTTCCTGAACTCTCCACCCTTTCTCTGTCCTCTCTCCAGGAAAATAGCTCCCTAAACTCCAAGGCTTCTCTCTCCTTCAGTTCACTTCTGCACAGCATATCTGCCAACTTCTATGGCTCAAGTTCTGCAGATTGTTGTGTTAATCTTTAGATCAATTTTCTAGGTGTGCAAAAATGGTTTGGTGCTAATGTAGCTACATTTCAGTGGTGAGAGAAGCCAAGAACTTCCATGCTATTCCACTATCTTGCCCCTCTCTAGAGATAAGCACTGTTTAAATAAGTAACAAGTTTTTCTAATTTAAAATCAAGAATTTCTGCATGTTCAATGTAAAAATGCTATTTTCTTTTGCTGTTAACGTGTGAAAATAATAGAAATATTCCTAACATTGCAAACCACTAATATACCTTTAAAAAAGTTGCTCAAAGACAAACTGAGATATACATGAAAATAAAGTCAAGTATGGAGAATGGGTGTTAAAATTGTATACAAGCAACAGTGAAGTCAGTAAAATTCAGAAGGAGTTTTTTAAAAAATTGTTGGTGATGTCATAAATATTTTAAAAAGTAGAAATAATTTTTTAAAGAAAAATATATAAGGTCAAAGTTATAATTTAATTATGATAAGCAGGAGATAAATTTTAAGTTATATGGATGATATTAGGAAATGTATGAGAGGCATATCATGTGAAATGATAAAGTACACTAATTTTTTGGATGTTTTATTTATTTACTTTTTGAGAAACAGAGAGCACAAGCAGGGGGTGGAGCAGAGAGAATCCCAATCTCTGTGCTGTCAGCACACAGCCTGTTGTGGGGCTTGATCCCATAAAACTGTGAGATCATGACCAGAGCCAAAATAAACAGTCAGATTCTTAACCCACTGAGCCACCCAGGTGCCCCAAGTACACCAATTTTTTAATCCTCTCAGAGGCTTAATAGGGGCATTTTCTTCTTAATACTAATTTTAAGGAAAAAATAGTCTAAAGGAAACAACTAGTAGAAGAAAAATAAGCTTTTAAATTTAAATTCATTAGTGCAAGGGAAACATTATATGTCAGAAGAAGAAAGACATTAAAAAAATAGGCAGATAAATAACAGAAAAGCACAGACTAGCTAATTTATACTGTCTAGCATCTGAGACATATGGTGGCCAATTAGAAAGCCTGTGGAGTGGGTTTTGTCAACTATAAACTCAGTGCAAGTCCCCTGTGAGCCAAAACCCACCAAAAGGGAGGCCAGGACACCTTGGAAAAGACACTGCGATGCCACAGCTATTGTCAGTAGTAGTAATTTCCCTTACTGTTCACTAAAGGAATATATAGCTACTTACCAAAATCACTATCTTCCAGGAAAGTATATTCTTATGAAAAGGTAGTCAACAAAATAGGATAAAAATTAACAAAGAGGAAGGCATGGAATGTAAGAAGTAGAGAAGTCATGAAGAAAGACAATAAAAGAAAATCCCAGAGGAAATCCCAGAGTGATCACTTTGTCAGAGGTCTAGAGAGCAAAGAATCTTGACCAAAGCAGAGGGATAAAGAATTCTGTAGAAAAATTTCCAGGTACTAAATGAAATAATTTGAGCATTTTAGGAAAAACATGGCTGAGAGGAGCTTGACAGTTCTGAGAGCATATCTGTCATTTTAACCTTGCAATATGAAAGATTCCTAAGCAAAGAGCAAAGTCATAAAGCCATAAAAGAAAATATCAAAAGATTTGCTCAGAAAAATAAATATCTGTGTACAGTGACAAACTTACCAAACAAACTTCAGTAATAAACTTCTAAAACAAGTTTATCTTTAATTTTGTTTAGGGTTAGTGATGATACTATATAAAAGCACTTCTGAAGATGAATATGAAAAATACAAAAATATCTAATGCAAAGTGAGCAAAGCAAAATAAGAAAATAAAAGAACTACAATGTTGAAATAAATACTTTAAATATATTCAACTCCACTAGTAAACAGACATGAAAAGAAAGCAGAAATTCGCTTTAAAAACAATTAGACTGAGGAAAATAAGTGTTGATAATATCTAGTCTTTGTAAATAAATTAGAATTAGAGTACCCATCAATATTTAAAATGTATATATCAGTTCAACAAGCCTATTTATAAGTTTATCCAACAGATCTATTTGCATATGTATACAGACTTATGTAAAAGATAGTCACTGATTCACTGATTTTATGTATTTATTTATTTATTTATAAATTTTCTTTATTCATTTTGAGAGAGAAAGAAAGAGCATGAGTAGAGGAGAAGCAGACAAAGAGCGAGAGATGGAGAATCCTAAACAGGCTACATGGGGTCAGTATGTAGAGCCTGATGTGGGGCTTTAATTCACAAATCATGAAATCATTACCTGAGCTGAAATCAAGAGTAAGACACTTAACCAACCGAATGACCCACACAGGCACCCCTGATTCACTGATTTTAAAACACAAATCTAGAAGAAATCGGATAAATACATTCAGTCTAATCATATACTGAGCTACTATGCTTCGGCTAAAACAACGATGACAGCAACAAAGGCAAATAGGCAAACAGCAAAAAAGTAGATTCATATTTCCGGACTTGGAGAAACCTCTGAGGTGAATTATTACATGAAGAAAAACTGAGATGCAAAGCCATATCTATTGTATGACATTTAATTATAATAAAACTACCTGAGCTCACTCTCACTATTTCTTCTCCCTCTGTTATAAACACACCCACACCCACACCCACATAAATATTTATACACATAGATATAAATGCATAGAGAGGTACATTTTTGCATATATACACATATATTTATATGCATATATATTTGTACAACTGTGTGGGTATACATATGTACGTGGGAATATGTAAGAGTTGACTATAATATGAACATATGGAATCAGCAAGCTCATGAACCGTAGTATTAACAGTAATTATCTTTTTGGAGGAGGGCAGGTGGTGCAAAGTGGAAGGTGAATTTAACATTTCTGTTTCTATAATTTCCTATTGTTAAAGCTTTTCACTGTGATCTAGTAATTAGAGAAATGAAATAAAGTACTGTTTCACCAATTAGATTAACAAAAATTAAAGAAAAACATTTGACCACATAAGAATTTGGCAAGAACTTTAAAAATTCCCTCAAAAAATCCCTGAGCCAAACCTATTCCTGAGTCCGAGGAGCAGAGATCAGGAATTGGGGGGATCAGAGGTAGCATGAGACTAGGTGATTGAGTAAAGATGATTGAACGTTAATATTTTTTTAAAACCCAAAGGTTAATGGTTTGTTTAATAGACCAAAAGTTAATGACTTGTTTCATATATAAAATCTAAATATATTTGTATCACAAACAACCCTAAACGAGTATCCAAATTGTACCAGCAAACATCAGAATTGCAAATATGTATTTAAGAATGGGCAAAAAGAGAGAACCAGTCAAGAAGGATCAGTAAGAACCAGATCTTGTAGAACAGGATCTATTTGTAAAAGCAAATTTTAGGATTCATGTTTTGATTATTCCATTTTATATCCTCCAGATTTCAAGACATGTTAGGGTAAGAATAATTCATGCCTGGAAATATTCCATAAAGAATTTTCATAAAGAAACATTTAAATATGTAAGTGTTGCCATGTTTTATTAACGGCTGGAAAATATGGCAATGCTTTTTGAAAAACTCATTATATATTTTTCTTATAAAAATTGGAACAAAATCGGGGAGCCTGGGTGGCTCAGTCGGTTAAGCTTCCGACTTCGGCTCAGGTCATGATCTGGGGGTTTGTGAGTTCGAGCCCTGTGACGGGTCTCTGTGCTGACAGCTTGGAGCCTGGAGCCTGCTTCGGATTCTCTGTCTCCGTCTCTTTCTGCCCCTCCCCCACTTGTGCTCTGTCTCTCCCTCTCTCCTTCAAAAATAAATAAAGTGTAAAAAAAAATGTTTTTAAATTGGAACAAAATCATAAAACATTTACAAAACTAAAACAAAAGTGAAAGATCATCACCCCACAAAGCAATACTCTTATATAAACTCTTATATGACGTTTTTATAGTCATACTAATTTTTGTATGTGTTGTGTTTTGACAGTTTTTTTAAACATATGAATATTTATTTTATACATTGTTATAACTGTTTACATAGATTCAGTCTCATATTCTATAATGTAATTGCTTTCCATATGATTACATACTTATTGTTCACTCAGCGAATATGAGTTGACTCCTTCTATATGCTGAGTATATACTGATAAACAAAATAGAATCTTTGAGGAACTCCCAGACTCACAAGGAAAATAGCTTAAGAGATCATAACAATTCAATATGCTAACATGTGTGATGGGTAGCACCAATGGGAACACACGTAAGTAGCACTTTCCCTACTTTGGGGGGTCAGGGTAGGGACCTCAAAGGAGGATGTAGTATTTGAACTCAGAGGAAAAGGTCAAGAGAGAGGCAGGTTAATGGAAGGTGGAGAGTGTTATAGGAAGAAGAAATGCTATTGCAAAGAGCCTAGGGCTACAATGAAGAGAAGAGAATGTAGTGCATTCAGTAATCTGGAAGTAAGTCATGTGATATTATTGGAGTTAAGAAGATTATGTAGAGTCTTCAGCATCTCAAAGTATAATACATACCAACAATAGTAATTTCAAAAATACAAATGCACAGTAAAACACCTTGAAAACGAATAACGAAAAGGATAGGAGGCATGATGTCCAGGTGGAAAATCCTTGAAAAAGGATAACAGGGTAGCAGGAGGGGTAATGAGGTGAAAGCCTGTGTGGAACTACAGAGCAGAGAAGATGAGGAAGAGGAATGCAGCAAAAAAGGAATTTAGCAGAATAGAATCCAAGAAGTGATGGATCCAGATATTGAGAGCTAGCAGAAGAGTCAGCCAAAGATGGGGTGTGCGGGAAAAGGTAGTCAAAGACCATCCTTTCTAAAATATTAGAAAGAATTTAGAGCCTGAAACCACTTTTTCACATTCCATTTGATTCTTCTTCCTCAGCAATCTGGATTGGGTACTTTTGGAACTTCTGAGTCATTTGACCCAGTGAAACACTCCTTCCTTTCTCCAACTTGTTCCAATATTGATTTCTAGATTATCTTCTGATTATTTCTTCATGACCTCCTTGATGGGTTGGTCTGTCCTCATGCATCCAAAATGTCAGAGCTCTCCACTCTGTCCCCAACCTTCTCCTCCCAGCCCAAGTTTCCCTGGCAATCTCCTTTATGAATTAGATCAGTGCTGATGGCTCCCAAATACGTATCTTCAAACCAGTTTCTTTCCTAAAATTTGAACTGTTTTTTTAAATGATTTAAAACGTAAAAGGTATTCAATTTATATATTCCAACATGGATTTCTCCACTGAAACTTACTACAATGGATTATTTACATCCCTGCTCAATCTTGCCCCTTCTCGTGTGTTCCTCATTTTGGAGTCTGAATCTCTACTCTATTAATTGAGCCAGTTATCCCACCAAACCATAAACAGTGAGCTTCCCTTCACCCTTCCTTCCCTTCCTTCTTTATTGCCCTGCCCTCCATCCCTTGCATATCCAACTAATTTCCAAAACCTCCAGGTAGAATTTCTTGACTATCTCTCAGATGTGCTGTCCGTCACCCAGACTCCTTCACTTTCTACCTCCAACCATTTTGTTATTTGCTGCCTTAGCTCAGGTTCTCATTATTCCTGGGCTATGTTCAGATGTAATGTCCCTTTACCCTTCCTTATATATAGACTTTCCAGATTAATTTCCCATTCCCCATATTCAATGACACTCAAGCCAAAAGGAACAACAAATTTCTCTAATGCCGCCTACACATCCTTTTGTTTCTTTTTGTTTCCCTTTCTCTAGGAGTGATCTTCATCATTTTCTGATTCATTCTATGTTTTTTTTTAACTTTATGAGCCTACAAGTTCTGGGTTTTGTAACCTTTCTACATGTTTTCGAAATCAACACTTAGATCAGTACATGGTAATTCACTCACAAAAATCAGTGATTTGATAAGCTATTGAAAATAGAGAAGTTTTGTTAAGTTCTTCTGCTGTGCACAGCACTAAGCAGGCATTTACATTGATTTACATTATTATCTTATTTAATACAATGTATCTGAGAGGAAAGCATTATCATTACATTTATATGCAGATGAAGAAGCTAAGTTACAGAAAGTCAAGGGCAAAGAGCTAGTAAGTAGCAGAATTTAACAGCATGGTCATAACACAGATGTGCAGGCACTTGGCATTGTTTTTACCTTTTTAAAACTAAATTGAATCTGCTTCTGAATCTTCATTCCTGCTTGGCAGAGGAAAAAAAAGAAAACCCATTAAATGAAAACAAACAGAATAAAAAATATCTTAATCCCTTTTCCCCCCATCATAGGCTTCAGAGATCTGACAATCTCTACCACGATGTCCAAGGCCTCAGTGATTACCTAAAGGAGAATGGATGCATTGAGGACAAGATCTCAAAGAACAGTAGATACTGAGAACAATATGGCAGCCTGATATTGCATGCTGGAGGCAATCCTTGGCTCAACACTTGTTCATTTGTTTCATGCCCTGTGTTGGTATAATCACAACATGTCTTAAGGAAAGGAAGATGCCAAACTACCTGGCATGAAGTTAGCTATGGACAAGTATGTCTGGCTAATGTGAAAGATGCCAGTGGAAATAAGACTACATGTAGTAAAGATGACAATGGCATTTTACGTTAGAGCCAATGAAGATGAGAAGCGCAATGAGGGGAAGAGACAGACAGAAGAGTGTCTTAAACCACATGGGTAAAAGAAGGCCAAGAAACCTGGACTTGTTCCTAAGTGCTCTGGATCTGAAATCCTAGGATGACAAGTCAAAGGGAGCAAGATGAGAAGAATACGTTAGAGCATTTAAGCAGATGGCCTAATCTGGGGCTCTTCCAAACTAGTTATGATAGGCTACTCTATCAGGAACCTTCATAAAAAGGGTGGAGTTAAAAATGGTATTGTCAGAACAATGTTCTCGAGGCGCTGGTAACTCATTTTGAGGATATTTGTTTGGTCAATGGACAAGGCCTCTTTCAGCAGAATCAAAACCTATCCTTGTTGAATGACTAAAATAAAAGTTGGAAACAAGGTAGAGAATCTTAATCATGTCTATTAGAAGTAAGTCAGTTATGGTCAGTTTATGTAGGTACTCGGAGGTTAACTAAGTCTTTCCTTTATATTAAATACATTGACTTTCAGGGTCCTTCTCTGCTGTGCCTCTCCCAGCCCTGCTCTCTTTGATTCTCCTGGGTGACAAGAGGAAGCGTCTGTAGTATCCTGGGGCTTCTTGTAGTATCTGTATTGACTTGTCACCTTCATCAAACTGAGTCTCTGGGTGTTACCATTCTCCACATTTGGGCCTTGTGTAACTCACTGTCTTTTCTGGTGGCAGGTCTTCAGGTTTCATCCTGCTCACCCAACCTCATGGTAGCTTTTACTGTCTCTGAGAATGAGACTTACCTCTGCCAATGCCAGTATGACAGGAGGTAAACCTGTCTGATCTCAGATCTCAAAACTCTCTGGTTTATTTCCCTTGTCAAACTGCCTCCCTGTGACTTCAATATTGAGTAGGAATTGAGCTGAGATTCTCTCAGAGACCCTTACCTGTGTTCGGCTCCCTTCATCTCTCTCTGCAGCCCCAGCACTGATTGGGTGGAGTAGAGAAGTGCAGTGAGGATAGGAGAGGAGGGGAAGAAAAGACAGAGAGAACATCCTGAGGTTCCAATCACTTTATTCAAGCTGCTGAGAGAGACTGGACTTTTCAGCCCCGTAAACAAATTAAAATCCTTAGTTTTGTAGCTTCTTTGAAAGTGGGTTTTCTCATGTTTTTTAGTCTGAAAAGTCCAAAATCAAATCAAAGAGATAGAATTTTCAATGAAATGTACCACTTAGAACATTTGATGGAGAAAATAGAACATGGTAGTAGTCATGAGCTTGGAAATTTATTAAGGTCTCAGTTGATATCCATTGTGAACATCTATTGCATATGGTAGTTGATTCAAAGTCACTTTTGACAGGTAACATCTTTGTCATCTTTGTTTACACTTTCTCAGAGTTACAGATGATAGAGGATTTCATAAGGGATTTATGACTGAGGTTTAATACTTTATGGAGACACTAGTTTGGAATTTGCAATCTGTAAGCTGTCTTGACATTTCTCTGATGTCTTTATTGTCTTCTTGTTCAGTCTCAGTTGAATTCTACCTTCATTTCCCGCCTTCCTTTCCTCTTTTTCTCACCATTGGGAAAATAGGGCCAATAATTCAATGAAAGAAACACTTAACTAAAAAGATACATTTCAAGTAGATGTCATCTTCTAATGGAGAATTATTGTACTAAATATATTATTATAGCTACAGCTGAACCAGTTTGAGAATAAAATGACTTGAGAGATGTTTCTTCTACATACACTCTTTCTCCAGAAGTGGAAAATACTAAGTCAGCTAGGCTCCTAGCCTGTAATGAATAAAAAAAAAAATTAGGAGGAGCATAGGCCATATAGTTAGAAAAAATTCCTACTGAGGTAGTATACCAGATGTCATTACTAAAATATTAGTCTGAATAAGAACCCACAAAAAATATGACTTGATGAAAATTTTGAAAAATCGAAAAATATTCCATTAAACATTTTAACCCCTTCTAAATAGTGAATTTTGAAAATTTAAGAAGAACTAAGTCGATATATTAGTCTTGAAGTTGGCACTCAAGAGTATAAAGAAAGAGGATAGGGTACCTGGGTGGCTCAGTTGGTTAAGTGTCTGACTCTTGTTTTCTGCTGACTCAGGATTGGTGAGATCGAGACTTGCATCAGACTCCATGTTGATGGCCTGGAGCCGGCTTGGGATTCTCTTTCTCCTTCTCTGTGTCCCTCCCCTGCTCTCTCAAAATAAATAAATAAACTCAAAAAAATTAAATAAATAACCAAGTAAGTAAATAAATAAATAAGATAAAGATCCAATGACTAAATAAAGCTAGTTAGTACCTATTCTCAATTTTGTACACAAAGATATTTCAGGACTCAATGGCTCATAGATTTGTAGCTCCTAAGTGGCAAATATCTTCTGGCACATAGTGTTTTTTTTTTTTTCACGTAAACTCAAAGTTCAATAGTTATGTGCTATAAATCTGTTGAAGGTTGGCTAGCATAGAGGCAGAGCTAGTATAGATTTTCCTTATTTTCCCCTCTGTTTCTAATAACTAATCTACTTTTTGAAGGTGGACAGAATGGGCCAATGTCTCAAGGATATAGGGAGCTGACAAAGTTGGGTGCAGAGTAGAACCAAATGGAGATGGCCAGGAAAAACAGTCACTATCCTACGGCTAGTCTAAAATTCTACCTGACATAAGAATGGATCTTCTGCTTCCCCAGACTTCTATAAATGTGATTTCCATGGTATGTTGTTCACAGAAAGTGCTCTGGCTGTAGCCCACCTGCTTTGGATCCTGATTCCTCTGCTGATTCTGTGACCTCTGAATAAGTAAATCACCTTTTCTATCCATTCCTTAATTTCCCTAACTATAAAATGTAGAAAATGTGACATAATTAACTCTCAGGGTGATTTTGGATGCATGTAATGATAACATCCATGCCATGTGTTTAGCCTAAGACATTGTACAAAGTACTCTAAACATTAACTATTAATAAGTTTAAACAACTTCACATCACCAGATATTTATAGATCTGAGGACTATGCACACAACCTCTATATAACTTGGTGGCTTAAAGACTGAGAGAGCACCAGGAGAAGTACACTCAAAATCTTACTGTAGAATGTGAAACAGTTTTTTTTTCTAGTTACTTAAGTATCTGTTATATGGGTATTTCCAGAGTTTTTCAGGGATTTTAAAGAGCCATAAACACTGAGTTAGTTCATCATTTACCTGGCTGCAGGAGCATTTCTTTACCTGTCTTGATGCTCTGATCTGCAGTGGTAAGAAAAATATTCTCTTCTTTCTCCCTTCAATCTCTAAGCAAACTGTCTGCACTAAAGGGAGACTGGTGTTATTTTGAGTTTAACAAATGAAAAGGGGATTTTTCTTCCTTTTTTTTTTTTAGTGGACCATAATTTTTTAGGTACACTCCAATGTATATATCATATCATCACATAAGACTCACATTAACTTCAAAGAGAACGACACACAATGGCACACAAAGTGGTAAGAAACATTTCCAGGACATAATGAAGTATTATCTGAAGCAGTGCTGAAGCAGATGTCCTGGGAGAGGAAACAGTAGCAGTGTACCAACTGCATGAGCTGTAGTCAGGCCCGGGTCACTCAGCCTTAACGAGATCATGCTGACAGCCAACCAGAAAGGCAGAGCTGGGGGAAAAAATGCATTGTAGTCACTGTTGTTAAATAAAGGCCAGCTTGTACATGTGACTTATTGGCAGAGAGGACTGGTCATTCATAAATCTGCCCAGTTTCAGGGAGCTGGGGACATTGGGAAATGACCAAAACCCATGTCAGCATGTAATGTAACCAGAACCCAGGAAGGAATGTAGGATCCTGGAAGAGAGGCTGGGCCCACTGATTTGCATGGGCATTTTATTCCAGTTCCTGTTAGAGGCATTTCATCCCGCAGTAGAGTTCACCTACATCACAGTCAGGTTGGAGCCATGGACTCGTGCTTGGACTGAGCATGGTGAAGAAAAATTTTTACCACCTAGGACACCAGCTTGGTTATGCACTAAGACTTCATCATTGCCTCTTGGAAAACTCCAAGGCTTCATATTCTGGGAGTGGGGTAAAGAAATACAGCTAGTCCTCAGGCTCAGAACTGGATGGAGGGTCTAGTATCCCAAAAGTCATTCTCTGGAAATTTCCTTACTTATGAGAATCCTCAGGGCTGTGGCTCCTGTGCTCTGCCTTTGGATGGGAAATGCAGAAGACTATGAATTGAGCTGAGCACAAAGACAAGAGGTTCTTCAGGGAAAGAGCATGGGAAGGGTAAAGGGATCATTGATCATTGTTTTAAAATTTCCCTGGACCTCTTTTGTGCCTGTAATACTTAACTTTTAGTAGAGTTCAAAACAAGATGTAGTAGGAAAATACAACTTTGGGAGAAAGCAGATTTTATTGCCCACTACACAGTATCTTTGGAGTGGTTAACATAAAAGTCGCACTGGAGGATTACCCACTGCCCACTGCCTTTGCTGATGAGTTGCTAAGGGATCTGATTAATGGGGCAAATATGGTTTTGGCATAACAATCAAGATGGACTCTTTAGACAAAGCAGGATTTGTCTACTTTACCCAATGCCCATTCAAGATGGACAAGTCGACATTTTAAAAATGGAAAACAGATGTTTCATACAAAGCTTTAAAAGTGTCACGTATAGATGAAGGACCCCGGCTACTCAGATGGATTAGATCCAAGAAGGGAATGTGGAAAAATCTGGCATTTCATCCAGCAGGCGTAGTGTGTTCTAAAATAATCATCGTTTACCTTTGAATAAAGGAAAGATATTCAGAATTAGTAAAACAGGATGGAATGGTTTCTGAACAATCCAGTAGTCATCACACTAATTTTTTTTTCTAGCTTTACGGAGGTATAACTGACAAACAGAATTATATATGTTTAAGGTGCACAATAGGATGATTTGATGTATGTATGCATACATGTTACACAATTACTACATGTTAATTAATACATCCATCACTGTCATCATACTAATTATTATTCTAAATAATTGGTCATTATCACCAAGGTCCTTTTAAGAATGCAACAAATAAAACCTAAAATAAAGTTTTGACTATGCATATACAGGTGAGTGAGCATCATTTAATTCAGTCCACTGCACAGCACTGAACAAACTATACGTGAAATATTTTGTAAACTTACTTTCATTGTCTTTAAGCAAAGCCAAAAGAGACAATGTGCAAAGTCACGTGCATGTTTAAAACTTTTCAGTAAATACGTGTTTTTGACTCTCCAATGGAATGGTGTCACATTACAATTACCTGGGGAACATTTAAAAAGCACTTATGCTAGGCTTCATCCTTAGATATTATGATTTTATTTGCCTGTGGTGGAGCTGGGACGCTGGAATTTTTTAAAAGCTCCTCAGGTTATTTTAATGTGTGGCCAAATTGGAAACTCCTGCCTCAAGGTAGCTGGCTATTTAGAATGTATGGTTATGTCATAACTTTTGAACCTTCCTGTTGACTGAGATGTGGTGTGCAATGTGCCAAGGGTTGCGCCTTGTGTTTATTACTGGTAACTGGCGTCTCTGTTTATGTGCTCAATAGCAGCGCAATGCGGTACATAGACTCCAGTGTAGACATGCTAAGTTGGGCTCCAGGCTCTCCACCTACTAGCTCTACGAGCCCGGACAATTTACTTATACTTTCTGTTCCCCAGTTTCCCGTGTGTGACTGGTGATAAGAGTAGTATCTATCTCTCAGAGGTGTTGTAAAGATTAAACGAAAACTTAGGCAAAATTAAGTTAATATATATAAAGCCCTGAGGACAATTTTTAGAAAGATCATTCCTTATGACTGAAAAGAACCCTGGTTCTGAATCTTACCGTCTATGTCCCAGCCACAAAAGGGCCAATAAATATAAGGTAAAAAAAATTTTTTTTCTCTTGCTTTGTTAACAAGACTCTTTACATCCAAAGACACGAGGATGCTTATGAGTTGTCTCTAGTTCTGTGTTTCTCAGGCTTTGGTCTGCAGAAACCCCCTGAAGTACTTCTCAGATATGAATTTGCCTGGGATCCACAACCAGATATTCTGGAGGTGATTCTTAGTCAAAATAAAGTCTGATACCAATGACTTCAATCCATACTATTGAAATGAGCATCGGTAGGAGAATTATTTCCTCTTTACTTTCCGGCTTTGGTGTCTTTGGGAAAAATTTGGGAAAAAAATCAATACAAGGTGTCTGTTAGAGGACATGGTGTTGCTGTTGCCGCTGTGTCTATGTAGGGACTTCATCAAGATTGCAGATTTTGGCTTTGTGTGACAAGGCTATTTATCTTTAAAGGAGTACTTACCACTTTATATAATTTTTGAGCGGGTATCTCTTCCTAGACAATTATCTTTTTAAGGCATATCTTATCACTCTTGTGAACCCACAAGGGTGGGTTGGAAATGCCTTCTTCAAAATGGTCTACATCCCCCTTTGATAGCTGGAACTGGCCAGAAGTGGTAGTCTGTCTAGGAAGGAGAGGAGGAACTCCAAGCACAGGCCCACATTCTGTGCCATGTTCCAGAATTTCTTGTTTCTCCCCTTGGGGCTGCTCCCCAGTCACTAATACTCCTGTTCAGCCCACATCAGATGGTCAGAGATGGTCCAAGACTCATGTGTGTGAAGTTTTCAGGGGCCCCACAGCCAAACCCATTTCCAGAAGGGCAGCCTGATGAGTACATAGTTCCCACTGACTGGCATGGATTTTTTTTTTTTTTATGGGATTACATAAGATTGGACTACCAGAATGGTATTGCATGCTGATTTTGGAAAACTCACTCATTTCCATACAGAATAAGGAGTTTTAATATACACTGATTGGGGAATTGTGTGTGTGTGTGTGTGTGTATTCTTTATCCATTATTCTAAATCTTTATCCATAAATCACCATACTTCACCTCACGTTAGATATTTTTCTAAACATAAGGACTTTATAAAAAATTATTTGCACACCCAAAGGATGCTCCTGACTCCTACTTTTATTCTGTTTTTATCACCAAGATTAAAACCATCAGAAATAATTATATATTTTATTCTGGGACACCTATTGCACAACTGTAGTTGTAGTTATTTTAAGATCTATATAAAAGAGTTAGCTGCATTCAGAGAATTAGTTACTAATGAGAAGAGAAATTGAATACACTAGGAATTGGTGCCATAAGAATTAGAAATGTAGGTGTGAAATAAATTAGAATAGGATACGATATGATACTGTAATTGCTCCATTGTCCTGTGTGAATTATAAAACCAACCTTGTTTCTCACCCATGCAGCAGGTTCGTTGTGCATTGTGGGCACTTCCACAAGTGTCTCGTTGGGACTCAGGCTAGAAGAGCAATAAAATCAGAAACATTGCTGATTCTAGTAGCAAGGGGCAAGAAACACTGGATGGCCACACACAAGCAATTTAATTGCTTGGCCCAGAAAGACTGCATATCACTTCTGTTCATAACTCATTGGTCAGAATCAGTCATGTGGTTTCACTAATAGTAAGAAGTCCAGGAAGTTCAATCCAATTGTTTTCCCAAATGGTGAAGAGTCAGATATATTTGGGGAACAGCACTAATGACTACCACAGATGTATTCAAGGTAGTGCATTTATTAAATATTTTATAGTTTTCTGAAGAAAATGTCTAGAATTGTTGCTTCCCTTAAAAGGAATATCTTTTTAAAAATTGTAGTTAATGAGAGACTACTTCTAAATAAAGGACTCCTTATAAAGATAAATATTAGAAAATGTAAAGCCAATTTCTACATTTATCACTTATAAAGAATGAGTCATCACATTTAGTTTTATTTCCTTCTAAAAGAGGGTCACATAGTATGGAATTCACACTAGAATCCAAAAGTAAAAATTCGAGCCCAGAAAGGCAATATACCCAACTATTAAGAGTGCTGTTTGTAAGTCAGGCTACGTGAGGAATTTTTTTCTTTTTTTTTTGTTTTTTAATTTTCTGTTTCAAATATTCCATAATGAATATATATTGTTTTATAATTATATAAAATAAACTAGGAGAGAGTAATGTCTTAGAGGAAACTAATGAATTTTAAGTATTAAATATAAAACCAAGTTATTAACTGGTGGATTAGTTAGCTGGGAAAAATATTTTCCTTCCTTAGAAGTTTAAAAGTAATATTTGAACTCATAAATTTGGAGGATAAAATCTAGTTGAGCCTTGAAGATGACTGGGAGAGCCCTCTGGTCCATCACAGCCCTGGATTTGTACCAAAGCCTTTTCCCTCTAACTTAGACAATTCTGTGAGAGGCATAGTGCCTTGTCAAATAGAGGCTCTCTATCTATATTTCAGGTTTTAGCATTTTGTACTTATTTGGCTGTCTTTTAATTATTTGTTTTTTTATGAGATCTGGAATGTTACTTAGGAAAATGATAACATATCTAAGGTTTTTATTGGACTTTAAATAAAATAATAAATGTCAAAGTTTTTGAAAGGGCTTATTTTTTTCATAATGAAAGAAATTATTCATAGTGACAGAAAACAGAGCAGTGGTTGCTTTGGAAGGAAGACAGGGAGGTGCAAAGGGATTGTAAGTGGCATGAGGAAATATTTGGGATTGGTGGATATGCTCGTCCTCTTCCTTTTAATGATAATTTCATACATATGTTATAACTTATCAAATTATGTAATTAAAAATACAGCGATTATACCTAAATGAAGATGTTTAAAAATATAATTCTGTATATCCTATGAATGCAGATTGAGAAGCTTTATCTTACATTAAGCTACTAAGCAACAACTAGATTTGCTAATATTTAATATTTTTTATCAAATTTGGAGGTTAGAATGTAAAATTTCAGATAATAGCAAGCTGAAGAGAACAAAATGAATTGTGATGCAGTTAATGTCTCTATGAAGTGAAGATATGAAATTAACAAACTGGAAGCTAACCAGTAATTAAGCCACTGTGCCTTTAAGTTATCCATATACTTCCAAGTTCTATGGTCATGACTCAGGCTAACAAGACAGAATCCCTACCTGAAGTGATTTTGTTGGTAACTGTTAAATCCCGTTGTAATCTACCAATGTGTCTTATGGATGGTACCTACCCAGAGAGTTTTGTCTTTTAAGAGAGACTGATATGTTTCAGGTACAGTTTGAACATGACTAAGAACAGCTTATATAAACCCACTTTGGCTTGATAATTCTGTGAACAGCATTAAATATGTCAATTTGTAGATAACACCCACTGAATGATAATAAATAAATTTAAAACACCAAGATAAACATCAACCTGTGAATGTTGGTATATTTGCAATGGGAACAAACTGGGACGTTATTGTAACATTTGGAAATGCTGTTCTTGCTATATAATATGATTTCTTTCTATTCTCAGTATATTGAATTTTGGGGTTCTAACTTTGTTTTAAAATTCAGGCTAATAACCAAAATTATGCTAAGTCTGTAATCATAACTGAAGCTATTTCTACATGAAGATATGCAGAAGTGAGGTGAAAATATTCTTTTGATCCAATGGATCAGCTGTGGTACTTATGTCCTGTTAAGACATAGACATTTGAGCCACTTTGATCTTCCCATCGTTTACAAGGGCCACAGCTGATTGGATTAAGAGACATTTGCTTTCAGAGTTATCCTACTACTGAATATGTAGAAATAATTTAAGTCTAATTAACAAAATACTTTCAAATTCTAAATATTTCATACGTGCAATGAAAGATGACCCAGTTGCAAAGGGCGTTTGTTAACATTCCACGTGAAACCGCTAATCATTCAAATAATAACTGAAAACCAACTGAAAAACCTACTCATACAGAAAAGCGTCTTGTACGAGAGTATGTTTTGTATCTTGGCCAAAATAGGCAGACAGTTCTCAATACATTTTTCTCCAAGATCTTAAAGTGGAATTCTGGAAACATTACATTTAAAAAACTTGGAGGTTAATTTCCTGGAAGTGGATGATATTGCCAATTCATTCTGTTTAGCACTGGTAGAGTAACTCTTCAGGGGAGGAGCTAAAAATGTATTTGGATTTTAAAGGTCAGCAGGATTAGATTCAACTGCAATTTAACTCAGTCTAGGCCATAGCTAACTAATGAAGTTCGTGAACAGCCATTAGAGTTCTTTGAAACTTCTGTCTCAAAATGGCTAAGTCAGCACATAGACACCAGGTGTTTGAGTAACTGACTGGTGAAGATGTTGGTGACATTGAAAAATGAAGGTGAATAGAGCATCTTTAATAAACACTCAAGTCCAGAGTCCGGAAAATTGTGGTTATATTCACAGAGGAGTAACAGTCGTAAGGCTTCCTATGGGCAGTGTTTTTTCCCAAAACAGTTTGGGAGTTGAGGATAACAACAGGTATGTTAATAATCAAAAACTTAGTTCTATGAAGCAAGCATGCAGCTTCAAGACAAAATTTGGAATCTTTATAAGCCATGCTCTTATTGGACCCATAAACAGTCATAGCAGTGACACAGATGGCTTGCTGTTCATTCCCCAGCCTCCCTGGCACTTTGCTGTTACCATGTGACTGAGTTGTAACTAATGCACATAAGATGAACCTTGGCAGCCTTGACATAAGAACCTGGTGTAAGAACCTGCCATAGATGAATCTCCTAGTTCCTTTCCCTCGGGCTGTTGGAATGGAGGTAATTCTCAGCATGACCTTGGGAGATGTATGTGAAATGAAGTGAAATGAAAGACAGTCGAATATCTGAATTGCTTTCCACCACATAGGAACATGCTTTTTGGACTTTGTGTGAATGAGTAAGCCACTGCTTTTTGGGGGGGGTTTGGCAGCCAGCATCACCATTATTAATGCAGTTGACAAAGCATTTATTTTAACATCTCTACACCAAAGATGGGAGCACACTGAGGAAAATGTTTAGTTTACAGATGGGGACTAAGAACAAAGGAGAAGTTGCTACTTTTCAAATGAAGCATATTAGGTTTCTATTACAATAGGAATTGGGACTCAGGTTTCTTGACTCAGCTATCCGATACACTTAATTGAAAACAATCTCTCAGAACTTTGAAATACTGTGTAATTTAAGCAAGAAGGCAGGAATTACGTGTAATAACTTCTATTGCATACCCTAAAATATCATGGTTTATGCTTTGTTAAACATTTTAAAAGCTCAATAAATGTTTGTTAAATGAGTGTTTGAGGTGTCAGCAATATCTTTCTATTAAATAGGTTAGAGATCATCTATATACGCAGATAAATTATTTGAATTCTTCCCTACCTGTGGTTACGATCTAACTTAAGACTTAGGGTCTTAGGGTGAGCACAGGTTAGGTACAGGAAACTCTTCTATGACGCAAACATTTTGGCAATGTGCCTTATCCAAGAGTTAAGTAAAATGAGTTTTATTTGTATTAAGCACAGATCTTTTTCTATAACCTGGGTGAAATTTGACAACAAAAAAGTGACAACTTTTTGGAAAAAACATACATATCAAGATTCTATTTATTTATTTTTTTGTGCTGTATCCAAGTCACATGGACAGCTAGAGAGGAATGAAAATTCTTTGAGCTGTGCTCATGCAAATGTAAATATATATGACTAAGCAGTTTAAAAAAGGCATTCATTTAATTCTAACAGGAATTCACATCATCCTCAAATGTGACTCATAATTTGATTTCTAGGCATTCATTTACATATTTTTTTTCATTAGCAGTTCTGAAATTTTGTACTCTTAGATCTTAAAAACACCTTTTTTATTTAGTTTGATAGAAAAACAACCCCACATTTGTCAAATGCAATGTTTAATTGAGGGCTGAGGACGGAGCCAAAACACAAATTAATTATATTTGTTGAGGATTTTATTTTAGAGGTATTTTAAAAATAATTAGAATGGTCAAGATACTGAGGTGCCTGGGTGGCTCGGTTGGTTAAGCGTCCAATCTCAGCTCAGATCATGATCTCGTAGTTCGTGAGTTCAAGCCGCATGTCAGGCACTGTGCTGACAGCTCAGAGCCGGGAGTCTGCTTCAATTCTGTCTCCCTCTCTCTGCCCTTCTTTCACTCCCATTCTGTCTCTCTCTCTCAAAAATAAATAAACATTTAATTTTTTTTTAAAAAAGAATGATCAAGATACTTAATATTTAGATGTCAGTACTAGCCATGCAAGTTAGTACTAATGCTTTGTAATTAAATTAGCCACTTTCTCCAAGAACACATAATTTAGAAATCAATAACGTTTAGGAATACCACCATAATCTTGAAGAACACTGTATTTTTTTCCTTCCAAGTCACTATGTATATATTTTCCTCTGTATTATTAAATATAATGTCATCACTGCAACAATATGAGACATTGTGAGGAGGATAAGCTCACATTTTGGTCTATGTTCCTTAAGAATTCATAATCTGGCTGGAAAAAGAAGGCAAATTCATACTGATATATCTTTGTTGCAGGTGCTAAATGGATAGCCAGTTAGGTGGTGGACAGAATTTAAGCAAAGTCTTTATGTCAAAATTTAAAGAGGCAGAGGTGAGGAGTGAGGGTCTTTTAAGCAAAGAAAACTAGTTGTGAGCTGTGTGCATATAAAATTGAGTAAAGATGTAATTCTCAACCCATTAAAATCTGAGAGGCTTTAAAAAGTCTTGTGCCAGAGCACACTCTAGACCTATTGAGAGTCTTTGTGGATGGTATCAGGAATCACTAATTCTTTTTTTTTTTATAACGTTTATTTATTTTTGAGACAGAGAGAGACAGAGCATGAATGGGGGAGGGGCAGAGAGAGAAGGAGACACAGAATCCGAAACAGGCTCCAGGCTCTGAGCTGTCAGCACAGAGCCCGATGTGGGGCTCGAACTCACGGACCGCGAGATCATGACCTGAGCTGCAGTCGGACGCTCAACCTACTGAGCCACCCAGGCGCCCCAGGAATCACTAATTCTAAAGCTTTCCTTTCCATAGTGAAACCAAGGCTGAGAGCTGCCAGAGGAAAGCATGTTGTAGTAACAGTCACATCTGCTTGGCTACAACCATAGTAGAAAGGGACCATATGGGAAGTAGTGTGAGTGGAAATAAACAAGATTATTATGAAATCTTGTAAATCTTAGTTGTTGGGAATTGTGGGAAACTGGAAAGAACGATGAGTTACTTCCAAGCTTTTAATTTGCAGAGATGAGAACTGTGTGGCAATTAACTGTCAGAAGAAAGAGCTGGTCATAAAGTGGAGCAGAGGATGACTTCAAGTGTAAGTGTATTGATTTTTAAGTTAAACATATAGGAGAATATACCTATTGTATAGTTGTCAAAACTTTTTTAGATGCTTTTCTCTTGCAAAAGTTATTACTATAAATAGTAGTGTTTCTGTTGCATATCGAAATTACTGGCAATTTTCATACTGTTTGGGGGGTTTTAATGGATTCTGGACTTAGAAATATTTTAGGACCCAAGTATCACATCTCTGAGCAAATGTAACTAAACGTCTCCCACAAATATAAAACTCAGAGTAGAACATTACCTCACTAAGTATGTTGTATTTGCTTCAAACTAGACTTAGCCTAAATACTCCGAAGCTAAAAATTAACTGTAACCAGGCAGCTACTGATGAAATCATTGAATACAAGCTGATAGAAAAGGGAGCTCGTTAAGTTGAAGTGCTCAGAAAAGCAGCTAAATATAAGCACACAGTTTAGACTGTCAGTTGGAGATTAAGTCGGATCTCAGAATCCTCCCAATAAGTATAAGGAATCATTTGTTTACAGTTAAGTCACTAAAATATTCTAATACATTTCATAATAATAATAAAACAATTTAATTTATGAAACTATTGTATTCTAATATTCCATTAAACAGTAAATATAAGCCTTTTAAAATAAAAATATAGCACACATTAAAATTTGAAATCTCTTGAGGCACCTAGGTGGCTCAGTTGGTTGAGCATCTGACTCTTGGTTTCAGCTAAGGTCATGATCTCACAGTTTTGTGGGTTTGAGCCCCGCCTCCTGCTCTGTGCTGGCAGCACAGAGCCTGCTTGGGATTCTTTCCTTCTCCTTCTCCCACTTGCAGTGTCTCTGTCTCTCTCAAAAAAATAAAATAAAAAACTTAAATTAAAAAAATTTAAATTAAAAAAAAAAATGGAAATTTCTTTAGCTGATTGACTCCCTTTCATTACACCCTATGTCCCTAACTTTGTATTATCTCATGTATATCTTCTTCCTATTCATACACTGGAGGTAAAATTACTCAGAGGAATAATGATAAAAACATTTTTTTTAAGCAGACTTCACACCCAAGGTAGAGCCCAACATGGGGCTTAACCTCATGATCCTGAGATCAAGACCTGAGCTGAGATCAAGAGTCAGATGTTTAATGGACTGAGCCACCCAGGTGTCCCCTGATAAAGCTAGTTTGAACTTACATACATTTCTTAAAATTTAATGTTTATCACTATATTCGTAAACTTGTAAAAAACAGTATTGCAGATATGTTACTGTTCTAATTATAAATGGAACACCCTTTAAATTGAACTATATATTTGAAAGTGAACATGGATTAGTTGTAAATGTATACTTCAAAGTCTAGGGTAACCACTGGAAAAAGTAAGAAAAGAACTATAATTGACAAGCTAAGAAAGAAAAGAAAATGGAATCCTATAAAATACTTAGATGAAACCATAAAAGGCAGAAAAAGAGTAGAGGACAACATAGGAACAAAGAACAAGGACAACAAATGGAAAAGAGCAACCAATATGCTACATATTAATTAATTATATAAGTGATAACTTCAAACATCAATGGTCTAAATACCTAATTAAAAATACATAGATTGTCAGGGTGGATCAAAATACATACCCAGCTATGTGTTTTCTACAAGAAACCCCCTTAAATATAAAAATACATATAGATTAAAAATTAAGGGATGGAGGAAGACATACCATGCTAACATTAATCAAAATAAAGATGGAGTTATGCTAATTCCAAACAGAGAAGACCTCAAAGCAAGGAAAATTATCAAGGATAAAGAGGGGCATTAAACAATAATAATGAAATCAATTCCCTAAAAAGACATAACAAACTTTACTGTATAAATACCTAACAGCAGAACCTCAAAATATGTGTGGCAAAAGTTGATAGAACTTCAAAAAGAAATAGATAAATCCACCAGCATAGTCAGAGACTTCAACATCCCTTTATCAGAAATGGACAGATCCGGCAGGTAGAAAATCAGTAAGGACATAATTGGACACAACAACCCCATCAATCAACTGGATATTACTGGCAAAATATTCAAAAAAGTCTATAAATTAATAGGCAAAATATATAGGTATATATAAATTAAGGAAAGAGTCCAAATGTCTATCAACTGATGAATGGACAAAAATATTTAATATATAAATAAATAAATGTTAAGTGATTATTCTTTAATGTTTATTTTATTAAATATTTTATAAAAATAAAGGCATTTGGAATTCTCACACTTTATGCTTTTGACAACATAAATATGATTTTTCTAATTTTTGAGTTAATTTTAATTTACACTTCAAACACAAATACATTAAATTTTCATATACTTTAAGTCCTATCGCATTATGTACTTAATTCTTTGGATCATTACAAAAGCTATAGTACAAAAGCTGAGTAAAAATCTTAATTATAACAAAATAAAGATCTTGATGAAATGAAGCAAAAATAAATTGTATTAAATATAATATAATATAATATAATATAATATAATATAATATAATATAATAACTTATAAGTTGAATGTGATTTTATTTTTTATAATATATTGATATCACTTGCTCTAGAATAGAAATCCCAAACATATGTAATAACAATTTAGTCATCACGATATATTTGTGACTCTCAGTCATATAAAAACCATAGCTTTACACCTATTTTTCATTTTGTTTAAAGATATATCTGTCAAGGAGGAAGGTATATCATAGGTTGTTAGCATGACTTATAAGTTTTAAATGTTGAGACATAGAAGACATGAGCCTCCATTCCATTCATACTCTTTTTCTAAGCTCCTGGTGCATTAGGGCAGGTCTGTGGTTTCTGATTGATTCACCAGACTTGGGCAAGGGAGCATCAAAATGTTATGCCCTCATGGCACATATGGGAAATGAGAATTATAAAGGATGTGAATTGGGATATTTATAAAAGGCTTGTTGAAAAAAATAGTGTGTTTTATTTTTATTGTATCATTTAAAGTAAATAGAAATACAAGGTATTAGCAGCTATAACAAATATTGAACTTGTACTCTGCATTCAAGTAAAATATTTTCAAATTTTAAAATGAGAAATAAGAATCCTCATCTATGTAATTGTTTTATATCTGGCTTTATGTTTGAGATTATAGTTTATAATTTTGAATATAGATGTTTTATGTGATGTCTTCAAATTCTTAGCAGTAACCATGGGGACAATATATTTTTCTCCAATAAAAGTAGAATAAAAAATTTAAGTAATTGTACATATAAAAATGTGTAACGATTTATATTATATATAAGCGTTTTAATTTTATTCCCAAATATAAAGTTGAACATATTTTGTGACAATATATATTTTTTAATTTTATGAGTTTTGACAGTTGTACATACCTATGGATGTCCCCATGGTCAAGATCTAGCACATTTCCATCATCCTCAAAGATTCTTTATGCCCCTTTTCATTTCATCTCTTCCTTTACTCCAGGCCAGAGGCACCTACTGATCTTCATTTTGTCACTATGGGCTAATTTGCGTTTTACATCCATGGAATCATGTTAAGGTACTATTTTGTTTTGAATCTTTCATTTGACATTGTTGTTTTGAAATTCATTCCTGTTTTTGCATTTTTCAGTAGTGTATTTCTTTTTATCACTGTGTAGTATTTTACTGTATAATTTACATTTTGCTTACATATTCTCCTGCTGATGGCATTTGGCTTGTCTCCACTTTGGAGCTGTTGTGAATGAAGCTGTTATGAACATCTGTGTATAAGTCCTTGTTTGGATGTATGTTTCCACTTCTTTTGATGAGATAAATACCTAACACTGGAATGTCTGCTTATATCATAGATGTTAAACAGTTCCTTCCATACTGTTTTCCATAGTGGCTGTACCATTTCACATTTCCACCAGGATGTATGAGAGGTCAAGTTGCTCTACATCCTTACTAACGCTTGGTTTTATTGGTCTTTAAAAATTTTAGCCATTTTGATGAATGTGTAATAAAACATAACTATAGTTTCAATGTACATTTTCCTCATGAATTATAATGTTGAACATTTTAAAATTTGTGTTCATTTTGAATCTGGTCCACATAGTCATGCTATGTGACGAAATTCTAATTTGAAGAATGCCTGTGGCTTTTTAGAATAGTCATCTTGTTTGACAACCATAAAAATATTTGATAAATTTTGCATGGAGCTTCTTCTCATGATTCTTGCTCGGCCTCTCGGTCGCTCACCACTCCCCATTCCGACCAGCTGTTCTTTGGGCTTCAGGCTGCTCCCATTAGAGACCAGGAATACAAACTCCCCCGTCAGCTCCACGGGGACACGTCTTGTCCGGGCTGCTGAAAGTAGATGTCATCATGGAGGATCATGTTGGTGGGTATGCTCTATACCCTGCAGTGGAGCAGCAAGTGTGAATGTGACTCTCCACGCCATGCCTTTTGGGGACAGATAGGGTTGCACCATCAGACTCGGTTCTACTGAAGTTTCTGTCAAGGAAATCTAAATGGTGGATCTTGTTCCTGGGTGGAGACTGCTGGCCCAGGGTCCATATATCCCAGATACTTCCCCTTTGCCTCTACTTGGGCAGAACTTTCACCTCTCTGTGCAATGTCAATGCACTTGGACACTCCACCCGAGACGCTTTAGACCAGACTCTTTCTACCTGAGGGTTATTACATAGATTTTTAAAAAGTTTTCAGGAAGGAATTTTGCCACAGAATCTGTTTACTTAGGGATTTTGGAACCCCCCAAAATATTAGGGGTAGTGGTTAAAAGCATTTTATATATAAAAAGCTTGGTTATGAGGACAGATGCACTACTTTGGACATACTGTGAATAATGAGCACACAAGATAATTGCACATTTCAGTCTTTCAAAAATGTTTCCAGGATTCAGGAATGACAAGATTATGATGGTTGGTATACAGAAAATGAGGCACCATAACTGATAGGCTTTAAAGCATTCTGAGCTTACCTTTGTGACGTGTGATTGAAAAATGGAGCAGCTCTCCTTTTGATTTTCTTTTCCATCTGTTTTTTCCATTTAACGATCCAAGAGCTATATCATTTATCCCTCAAAATGGCCTCTTTTTTATTTGACCAAGGTTTTTTTTTTTTTCTGAAGACCGGAGTAAATGTTAATAAAAGCTTTTTACTTTTGATATCTCTGAGCTAAGATTAAAAATTCACTTGGTACCAAGTGTTTAGCAATGATATGATGGTTACGACTTCATCATTCTTCATGATTGGAGAAGTAGAATGTGTATTTGTTTAGTTAAAAGATACATAAAATATAGAAACCTGTATTTTTACTAACAAAAGTGAGTTTCATTTAATGTATAAAAGAAGTGAATCTGTACACATTAATCACAATTACTTTGTAAAGGCTATGGCATATACTTTAAACAAATAAACAATAGATCCTCTGTTCCAAGAAATATTTCCTCTAAGAAAAATTGATTTTGTAATTCAAACCAGAAATTTCTCTAAATATTCAGTCTATATTGGTTCATTTTGTATGCCATTTTATCTGGGCAATTTCTGTTGACATTTTTCGTGTTTGTAACTTCATAGGCTGTGGTCATTTGTTACCTCGGCATCACCCATCTGCACATACATTTGTCATTCTTCTGTTGAATTTGGCTCTAGTTGGGCAACAGGAAGTTGGAGCTAGTGGAATAATGCTGTTATATGAAGGATATCATTAGAGGACAAAATTATACTTCAAAGACCAAGCACATATGGTTTTGACTTTTATAAAGATGGCAGGTGGACATGAAGAAAAGGTTGATTTCAAATTTATTTCCATGATAGGAGGAACTTCTTAAAAGTCTGAAGAAGATTAATTTCCAATTTGGAATTCCTAATAACTGAAACATGATCAGGGTTTTACAACTTCCTGAGGTAAATTTTCTGGGTGACCACGCCATCTTCATGTAAACCAAAGGAACTCAGAATGATAGGATACTGACAAATGTTGACAAGAGAAGCTTTAGAAAGCCAACACATGCAGAATGCAATCTATTTGCAAAGTTTTAAGTAGAGGATTTATAACATTACACAACTGAAAAATAAGGAGCTAAAAGTTAATTTAATTTAAGAAATGTGATTCAAATACAATCAAGCATGGTTTCAAAAATCAGTTTTTATTTTATTAAAATATTTTTTAAATGTTTATTTATTTTTGAGAGAAAGAGAGAGACAGAGCATGAACGGAGAAGGGCAGAAAGAGAGGGAGACACAGAATCCAAAGCGGGCTCCGGGCTCCGAGTTGTCAGCACAGAGGCTGATGTAGGGCTTGAACCCACAAACCACAAGATCATGACCTGAGCAGAAGTCGAAAGCCCAACTGCCTGAGCCACCCAGGTGCCCCAACCAGTTTTTATTTTAAAAGACCAATCTAATATGTACCTAATTTAATTGTGAGTGCTGTTCAGCATATGAGGGCTTTCTTGTGCCCTAGAATGCTAAAGCTTCTTTAATGATGATAATAGTTGGGTTTTTTTTTAAAGCAATTGTTTTTCTTCTGTATTTATGATGCCTGTAATCAAAGAAGAGGTAAAGATTGGACAGCCATAAATGAGAATTTGACTTTTAGCAATTGTCCTACAGCCATTTTCATATCCAGTATTTGCATATACTTCAGCAATATTTATGACAGCAAAAATATGAGAAATCACCTAAATGTCAATTTATAAGGGACAAATTAGGTCAGTCATGTTACAAATAAATACTGCAATACTGTAATCCTTTCCACATGATAACACAGAACTACATAAAATGCCATGGAATAATCTTCATGATGCAATGATAATATATAAAAAGCAGCTCAGAACAGTATGAAGACTATATTAGAATTTATGTACAAAACATGTATAATATACACATTATATATATATATATATATATATATAATTTTAGAAATAAAACCACGGATTCAAAATTTTAAAATAAGGCATTGTCTTCCCTATTAATACTCTACATGCAAGGAGAAGAGATTACACAGTCCCCAAGGGAATCACTCCACTCCCTCAGCTCCTGAGTCCCTTAAAATTGGAAATATCTTTTTACAATCTTGTATCACAGTCGTTTAGTAACTTGAATAAGCAATCAGAGGCATTTTAATGAAATTTTATTTATTTGGAATCAGGGCTTTCCTTTCTGAGCCCTGCCTTTCCTTTTTCTTTTTCTTCTTCTTTTTCTTTTTCCAGTTTTGGGGAGATAGGGGAGCTTTTGGGCAGGGGTCCCTTTTACACAGAGAAGTTCTGAAAGGAGGTAAACAGAGTAGATTTGTGGGCATTTCTGGTAAGGGCAGAGGGACTGGGATCTTCATTATTTTCATCTTTATGACAGGCAAGGGTCGTATACTTCATAGATCTTTTGTAGTTTTTAGTTTAATTCTCTAGTGTGGCTGATTCTCTCATATAATGATTTTCAGGAAAAGTTTTGAAACCCTTTTTGGAGTGTTGGATGAAGATTGATGATGAGTAGCAGATGATAGTATGTACCTTCTCTAAGTTAGAGAGAGGTCACTTTTTGGGGTGTGAAATGAGGAAAAAGTATCTTCTCAGTAGGCATTATCAACATAGTAAGAATCATAGAAATAATATTAATTAGCTCAGCTTTTAAGTCCTAGACTGAGAAACTCCTGGAAGCCAAAGTCCTTGGGAGTGGCCCCTGCTCTTGTGGACCTTCCCTCTAAAAGCTGTAAAAGAGATTCCAGATTCTCACACTGAAGATCCCAGAAAAATCCCCCCATGAGTCTGGTGGGGGGAAGGGAAGAGTAACAATTGTGAAACACAGTCAGGGCTTTTCTTTTAAAAAGACCTAGCCTTAAATACAGAGAACAAATTGCGTGTTGCTGGAAGGAACCTGGGGATGGGGGGGGGGGTGGAGGATGGGTTAAATGGGTGATGGGCTTTAAGGGGACCACTTGTTGGGATGAACACTGGGTGCTATATGTAAGTGATGAATCACTAAATCCTACTCTTGAAATCACGATTACATTATATGTTAACTAACTTGGATTTGGATTTAAATAAAATATAAAAACTAAAAAAAATTTTGAAAAAAAATAAAATTCCCAAGGCAGGGGGGAGAAAAAAAGAAAGAAAAAGCCTACAGTCCAGGAGAGAGGATATCACCAGAGATCCATACTGGATCTGGAAAGAGAATTCCTTCCCATTCAGCCCCCTCTAGCTTTCCCACTTTACCTAAGGGTGGTGACTGGAGGTTGAGTCAGAGCGGAAAGGGCTTCAAGGAAACAGACTGGGAACATTGAAATCAAGCAAGGCATAGAGGAAACTCTCTGTAGGAAAGTTAGAAATCCTTGGGAAGGCTGCAGCCCAGAGGCATGTGTCCATCAAAATCCGAAAATTAACGGAAAGATTAAGGCTGCTCCCCTTTCACCAAGCTACCACTATAACAATAGTGTATATAAAATATAACAATAGTAGTTACAGCTAAAATATCTGCCAGATACAGATAATCTCAGAAAAGAGTCGAATGGAAACCAGAAGTCAATAAGAGAGACAAATTAAGGACACACCAGGAATCTGAAACATCTGATAGCTGCAGTAATAAACATGGAATACAATTCAGCTCCTAACCCGATTAACATATTGTCTCACTAGAAGCCTATTTGCCTAGTGCCCATTGCCCAATACAGTATGTCTGGTTTTCAAAGCAAACACACAAACAAGCAAACAATGCAGGGAGCTACAAAGTATGCCAAAAGCATGAAAAAAAACAAAAAAAGGACAAAACACATTCTGGAAAGGCAAACATCAGAACCAGACTCAAGAACAGTACAGATGTCAGGGGCACCTGGATGGCTCAGTCGGTTAAGTGTCTGACTTAGGCTCAGGTCATGATCTCATGGTTCTTGGGTGTCAGCCCCACATCGGGTTCTGCAATGACAGTTCTAAGCCTGGAGCCTGCTTTGGATTCTGTGTCTCCCTCTCTCTCTGTCCCTCCCCTGCTTGTGCTCTGTCTGTCTGTCTCTCTCTCAAAAATAAATGAATTAAAAAAAAAATAAAATGAATGATACAGATGTCAGAATTATGAGACAGGGATTTAAAGTAACTGTAATATATTAAGAATTTTAAGTAACAAAGTAGACAGCATACAAGAATGTTTTTGATGGGATCATCAGTAGACTGGACACAGCTGAGGAAAGAATCAGTGAACATAAATATAACTAAGAACTCTGGGACAATTTCAAAAGACCTAAGTTGTGGGCAATTCGAGTACCCGTAGAAGAAAGAATGGAGCAAAATCTTGAAATGATAAAGGCTAAGAACTTTCCAAAACTAATGAAAAAATCCCCACTAACTTAGAATTCTACAGTGAAATTCGTTATCAAAAGTGAAAGAGAGGGAAGTACTTTTGCACACAAACAAAAATTGAGGGAATTCATTGCCAGAAGTCTATCACTATGAGAAATGTTAAAAGAAGTTTTTTAGGTAGAAGAAAAATGACACATCATATATCCAACCTACATAAAGGAAAAAGAGCATTGCAAAAAGAATAAATGAAGTAAAATAAAATATTTTACTCTTATTATTGTTAATTGATCTAAAATTTAGCCATTTGTTTAAAGTAATATGGTGCCAAGGTGATGATGGAGGGTTATAGCATATGCTTAAGTAAATGCATCATAGCAATGTGACAAAGGACGGGAGATAGGAATTGGGAATACTTGCCTATAAGGTACCTACATTACACATGAAGTGATATAGTGGTATTTGATGGTGAGCTTAGATTATTTATGTATTTATTTATTAAATGTTTATTTATTTTTGAGGGAGAGAGTGTGAGTGGGGAAGGGGGAGAGAGAGAGACATATAGGATCTGAAGCAGACTCTGTGCTGACAGCTTAGAGCCTGTCGTGGGGCTTGAACTCACTAACTGCAAGATCATTACCTGAGCCAAAGTTGGATGCTCAACCGACTCAACCACCCAAGTGTCCCTTAGATTATTTTAAGAGGTATAATATAAACCTGGGGCAAGAGCTAAAAAAATTTTTAAAGAAGTATAAATAATATGCTGAAAAAGGAAAGAAGAATCAAAAATTTCAGTTAAAACCAGAGAAGGTAGAAAAAGGAAAAAAGAAACAAAGGACAACTACAACAAACAGAATATAGTTATAAAGATTGTAGGGATTAATCCAACTAAATCAATAATTACTTTAAATATTAATCGTCTAAATACACAAAATAAATGACAAGATTGTTACCATGAATAATCAAGGAAAAAAAAAAAAAAGACCAGAGCACCTGGGTGGGTCAGTCGGTTAAGCATCTGATTTTGGATCAGGTCATGATCTCACGGTTCGTGGGTTCAAGCCTTATGTTGGACTCTTTGCTGACAGCTCAGAGCCTGGAGCCTGCTTTGGATTCTGTGTCTCCCTCACTCTCTCTGCCCCTCCCCCACTCACACTCTGTCTCTGTCTCTGTCTCTCAAATATAAACGTTAAAAAAATTTTAAAATAAAATAAAATAAATAAAAATTACTCAACTATAGAGATCCAACCATAGAAATGCCTTACGTTTAAAGAAAACGTTAAATATAAATAGTCAAGTTAAAAGGAAAGAAATAGAGAAAAACATACTAACACTAGTCAAAAGAAAACTGGAGTAACAATATCAATTTCAGACAAGCTACACTTCAGAAGGAGGATTGTTAGTGATAAAGAAGGGCATTACATAATGATTACAGGATTGATTTTGCAAGATTTTCCTAACCTTCTATGACATAGTAATAGAACCTAATATACATGGAGAAAAACCTATAAAACTTTCAGAAACAAACAAACAGGTAAAGCCATTACCATAGTTAGAGACTTTAATACTCCCTTTGCTGTAATTGATACATGAAGTCAGCAAAAATCAGCCAGAATACACATGACCTTGAGAGCACTAGCAACGAACTTGAACTAATTGATAGTAATCTATCAAAGAATGGTAGACTATGCATTCTTCTTGAGTTCACACAGAACATTCACAAAAGTAGAGTGAATTCTGTGTCATAAAACACTAACAAATTTTTAAAAATAAGAAAAATATATACAAATTATGTTTTCAGACCACACGGGAATTACTAGAAATCAATAATAGAAAGATAATTGGAAAAATCCCCAAATGGTTGAAAATTAAACAACACAATTTGACGTAGCACATGAGTCAAAGATGTCAGTTCTTTCCAATCCCAATCAAAATTTCAGGTAGGTATTTTATACATATTGAGAAACCAATTCTAAATTTTCTATAAGAAGGGGTGCCTAGGTGGCTCAGTCAGTTGAGCATCTGACTTTGGCTCAGGTCATGATTTCATGGCTGGTGAGTTCGAACCCCATGTCAGGCTCTGTGCTGACAGCTCAGAGCCTGGAGCCTGCTTCAGAGTCTGTGTCTCCCTCTCTCTCTACCTCTTGCCTGCTTATTTGCTCTCTCTCTCTCTTTCTCTCAAAAATAAATAAACATTAAAAAACAAAAAATAATAAAATTTCTGTAAAAAGACAAAGGACATAAAATTGCCAACTAAAGTAGAACAAAGTTAGATGTATAGTATGCAAATTCAAGAATTAGTATAAAATTATACTAGTCAAGAGCCGTTGTAGTGGAGAAAGAATGGGTATACAGATATATGGAATAAAATAATGATTTCAGGAATAGATAAATATAGTCTACTGATTTTTGACAAAGACATTTGAGTGGAGAATAATCTTTCCAACAAATGGTGCTAGTGAAGTTAGATGTTCATATACAAAAAATGACCTAAGCACAGAACTTAACACTCTACACAGACATTAGTTCAAAATAGAATTTACAACTCTGTGTAAAATGTAAAACTACTAAACTCCTAGAAGATATAGGGAAAAAAGTCTGCATAATCTTCAGTTTGGTGAAACTTTCAGATATAACACCAAAACCATAGTCCATGAGGGATGCCTGGGTGGCTCAGCTGGGTAAGCATCTGACTATGGCTCAGGTCATGCTCTCATGGCTGGTGAGTTCAAGCCCCGTGTTGGGTTCTGTGCTGACAGGTCAGAACCTGGATCCTGCCTTAGATTCTGTCTCCCTCTCTCTCTGCTCCTCCCCAGCTAGCGCTCTGTTTCTCTCTCTCAAAACTGAATAAAAATGTTAAAAAAAAGTTAAAAACTTTTTCTCTGCAAAATAAATGTTAAGAGAATGAAATACAAGTTATGGATTCAGAGAAAATATTTGCAAATTATGCTTCAAATAAAGAACTTGTGTCCACAATGTAAAAAGAACACTTAAAACTTAATAAAAAACCAAGTAACTCTGTTAAAAATATGCGAAAGAGGGACACCTGGGTGGCTCAGTCAGTTAGGTGTCCGACTTTGGCTCTGGTCGTGATCTCATGGTTCGTGAGTTTGAACCCCGTGTTGGGCTCTGTGCTGGCAGCCTGGAGCCTGCTTCTGTTTCTCCTCTGCCTCTCCCCTGCTCACGCTCTGTCTCTTTCTCTCTCAAAATAAATAAACATTAAAATGTTTTTTTTTTAATGTGTGAAAGATCTGAACAGACGCTTCAATAAAGAAGATAAAAAGATGGCAGATAAGCATGTATAAGAATATTCTCAATATCATTTGTCATTAGACAAATGCCAAGTAAAACAGTGAGATGCTACTGGATTCCTACTAGAATGGCTACATTGATTTTTTTAAATTGGTAATACCAACTGCTGGTGAGTATTCAGAACAACAGCAGCTCTCATTCAGTGCTTGTTAAGAGTGCAAAATGGGGGGCGCCTGGGTGGCGCAGTCGGTTGAGCGTCCGACTTCAGCCAGGCCACGATCTCGCGGTCAGTGAGTTCGAGCCCCGCGTCAGGCTCTGGGCTGATGGCTCAGAGCCTGGAGCCTGTTTCCAATTCTGTGTCTCCCTCTCTCTCTGCCCCTCCCCCATTCATGCTCTGTCTCTCTCTGTCCCAAAAATAAATAAACGTTGAAAAAAAATTAAAAAAAAAAGAATGCAAAATGGTATAGCTACTTTGTAAGATATTTTTGTAATTTCTTACAAAACTGAAATTAGTTTTACCAGATAATCTAGCAACCATGCTCCTAGGTGCGTATCCAACTGATCTTATGATCATGCAAATACCTTCATGCGAATGCTTACAGCAGTTTTATTTATAATTGTCAAATGCTGGAAGTAACCAAGGTGTCCTTCAGTAGGCAAGTGGATACGCAAACTGTAGTGCATTCATACAATGGAATAATATTGAGTAATAAAAAGGAATGAACTATCAACCACACAAACACATGAATGATTCTTAAATATATATTGCTATATGATATTGCACAAATGAAAGAAGCCAGCTACATAGTATATGATTCCATTTATATGACATTCTGGAAAATATGAAAGTATAGAAATGGTGAACAGGTCAGTGATTGCAAAGGTTTGGGTTGTTGAATAGGTAAAGCAAAGGGGATTTTCAGGGTGGTGAATTTATTCTGTATGACATTGTAATAGGTACATGGTGCCATGTGTTTGTTAAAATTCATAGAACTTTACAGTACAAACAGTAAACCTCTATGTATGCCAATTAAATAAGTATATTTAGGTAATCAGATCTTAGGATTGAAGGCAGACTGTGACAAAGGTATCTAAGTGTATTATCAATGAATGAAATAAGCTCCCTGGAGATTGTGGGGAGAAAATGTGCTAGGCGACGTAATTTTGAAAATGAGTGGAGACTAAGACCAAAAGGCAAAAGGGACTGTACTTAAAAAATTAAAAGAAATAAAAAGGACACTCGGTAAAAACAAAGGAAATTTGAATGAAGTGTAAACTTTGGTTAATAATAATGTGTCAATACGGCTCATTAGTTATGACAGATAACTAATATAAGATGTCAACAATGGGGAAACTGGATGTGGCACATATGGGAATTCTCTGTATTATCTTCACAATGTTTCTGAGAAGCTAAAACTCATGCTAGAAAAAGTAGGTTGTATAAAAAAGTGTTTTGAGGGGTGCCTGGGTGGCTCAGTCGGATAAGCGTCCGACTTTGGCTCAGGTCATGATCTCACAGTCTGTGAGTTTGGCCCCGCGACGGGCTCTGTGCTGACAGCTCAGAGCCTGGAGCTTGTTTCAGATTCTGTGTCTCCCTCTCTCTCTGGCCCTCCCCCTTTCACGCTCTGTCTCTCTGTCTCAAAAATAAATAAACGTTAAATTTTTTTTTAAAAAGTGTTTTGCTGTAGAACTAAATATTTGTAAAGTTTGTAATGAAGTGAACAGAAATAAAGAACAAAGGATAGTATGCAGGTCTGAAGAGAGGGGTATAATGCACATTTGATCTATTAGTTTCTTTTCTAGTCTTTTTTTTTTTTTTAGTTGCTCCATGCAAAAAAAAAAAAAAAAAAAAAAAAGCACTGGCTCTGAACTGTGATTCATAATAATCTTAAAGTATTCTAAAAATTAGCTATTAGAAGTAAGTGATATGTAAAAATACTAATATATCGCAACCACTTGGGATTTCGAGTAAAGATGTAAAGATTCTTTAACATTAGAAAATAGATTGATGTAATTCACTACATCAAGAGAAAAAAGGAGAAAATTATACAATCACCTCTGAGTAGGTCTAAGAAAATAATTTGATAGAATTGAAAACTTTTCAATAATAACTTTTAGCGTGCTAGGAACAGCAGGTAACTGCTTTAAACTGATCAATGTATTCACAAATTTTATAGTTAGCATCATAGTTAATGGTGAATTATTGAAAGATTTCTACTCAAGATTGAACTGGATATTGTATTCAGCAAAATAAAGATAAAGGAAATGTCTCATTACACACAGAAATTAAATCCAGATGGATCAAAAACCTAAGGCACAAAGCAAAACAATAAAGGAAGTAAACAGAAGGGAATATTTTAATGAAATTGAAGCAAAGTTTGTCTAAGCAGGAAACTAACACAAAATTAACCATAAGGAAAATGTTAATAGGTTGAACTATGTTAAAATTGAGATTTTGGTTTATTGAATAGTACCATTAAGAAAGTGAAAAGGTAAGCCCACAAGTGAGAACAGATATTAATATAATTTATGCCCAATAAGAGACCGATAAACGGAGCTCCTAAAGAAATCCTACAAACCGGTAAGAAAAAAAAAATCATACTACACAAGAGAAAAGTGGGCAAATGACTTGAACAGCACATCACCAAAATAGATATCCGTTCGGTAAAGCACAATGTGATACCACTACAGGTATACCCTAGAATTGCTAAGATAAAAACTATAAACAATATCACATTTTGGTAGGGATATGGAACAACAACAACAACAACAAACTCATACAATTTTGGTAAAAGCATACATTTGATCTACACTAGAAAACTAGTTGATAGTGTCTATAAAATTGCAATTCCACTCATGTTTACCAAAAGACATATATAAGAATGCACAGCAAAGATGGCAGCGTAGGAGGATGCTGGGCTCACCGCATGTCCTGCTGATCACTTAGATTCCACCTACACCTGCCTGAATAACCCAGAAAAACGCCAGAGGATTAGCAGAACGGAGTTGCCGGAGCCAAGCGCAGACGAGAGGCCCACGGAAGAGGGTAGGAAGGGCGGCGAGGCGGTGCGCGCTCCATGGACTGGAGGGAGGGAGCCGGGGCGGAGGCGCGGCTCGCCGGCCAAGCAGAGCCCCCGAGTCTGGCTGGCAAAAGCGGAGGGGCCGGGCGGACTGTGTTCCGACAGCAAGCGCGACTTAACGTCTGGGAGGACATAAGTTAGCAGCTCTGCTCAGAAAGCGGGAAGGCTGGAGGACAAAGGGAGGGAGAGCTGCTGAGCCCCCGGACCACAGAGCTCAGTTTGGCGGGGAACAAAGGCACTCACCAGCGCCATCTCCCCCGCCCATCCCCCAGCCAAAATCCCAAAGGGAACCAGTTCCTGCCAGGGAACTTGCTCGCTCCGTGCAAACACCCACCTCTGCGCTTCTGTGGAGCCAAACCTCCAGCAGCGGATCTGACTCCCTCCCGCTGCCACAGGGCCCCTCCTGAAGTGGATCACCTAAGGAGAAGCGATCTAAGCCTGCCCCTCCTGCCCCCGTACACCTTGCCTACCCATCCCAACTAATACGCCAGATCCCCAGCATCACAAGCCTGGCAGTGTGCAAGTAGCCCAGACAGGCCACGCCACCCCACAGTGAATCCCGCCCCTAGGAGAGGGGAAGAGAAGGCACACACCAGTCTGACTGTGGCCCCAGCGGTGGGCTGGGGGCAGACATCAGGTCTGACTGCGGCCCCGCCCACCAACTCCAGTTATACACCACAGCACAGGGGAAGTGCCCTGCAGGTCCTCACCACGCCAGGGACTAGCCAAAATGACCAAGCGGAAGAATTCCCCTCAGAAGAATCTCCAGGAAATAACAACAGCTAATGAGCTGATCAAAAAGTATTTAAATAATATAACAGAAAGTGAATTTAGAATAATAGTCATAAAATTAATCGCTGGGCTTGAAAACAGTATAGAGGACAGCAGAGAATCTCTTGCTACAGAGATCAAGGGACTAAGGAACAGTCACGAGGAGCTGAAAAACACTTTAAATGAAATGCAAAACAAAATGGAAACAACCACGGCTCGGATTGAAGAGGCAGAGGAGAGAATAGGTGAACTAGAAGATAAAGTTATGGAAAAAGAGGAAGCTGAGAAGAGAGATAAAAAAAATCCAGG
This sequence comes from Prionailurus viverrinus, assembly GCF_022837055.1. Lineage (NCBI taxonomy): Eukaryota > Metazoa > Chordata > Mammalia > Carnivora > Felidae > Prionailurus > Prionailurus viverrinus. Next base: position 112,701,490 of record NC_062564.1, on the reverse strand, counting down.
AGTATGAGGGGAAAATTAGAGAACTAAGTGATACACTAAAAAGAAATAATATACGCATAATTGGCATCCCAGAGGAGGAAGAGAGAGGGAAAGGTGCTGAAGGGGTACTTGAAGAAATAATAGCTGAGAACTTCCCTGAACTGGGGAAGGAAAAAGGCATTGAAATCCAAGAGGCACAGAGAACTCCCTTCAGACGTAACTTGAATCGATCTTCTGCACAACATATCATAGTGAAACTGGCAAAATACAAGGATAAAGAGAAAATTCTAAAAGCAGCAAGGGGTAAACGTGCCCTCACATATAAAGGGAGACCTATAAGACTCGTGACTGATCTCTCTTTTGAAACTTGGCAGGCCAGGGGCGCCTGGGTGGCGCAGTCTGTTAAGCGTCCGACTTCAGCCAGGTACGATCTCGCGGTCCGTGAGTTCGAGCCCCGCGTCAGGCTCTGGGCTGATGGCTCAGAGCCTGGAGCCTGTTTCCGATTCTGTGTCTCCCTCTCTCTCTGCCCCTCCTCCGTTCATGCTCTGTCTGTCTCTGTCCCAAAAATAAATAAAAAACGTTAAAAAAAAAAAAGAAACTTGGCAGGCCAGAAAGAATTGGCACGAGATTTTCAGGGTGCTAGACAGAAAAAATATGCAGCCGAGAATCCTTTATCCAGCAAGTCTGTCATTTAGAATAGAAGGAGAGATAAAGGTCTTCCCAAACAAACAAAAACTGAAGGAATTTGTCACCACTAAACCAGCCTTACAAGAGATCCTAAGGGGGACCCTGTGAGACAAAGTCCCAGAGGCATCACTACAAGCATAAAACATACAGACATCACAATGACTCTAAACCCGTATCTTTCTATAATAACACTGAATGTAAATGGATTAAATGCGCCAACCAAAAGACATAGGGTATCAGAATGGATAAAAAAACAAGACCCATCTATTTGCTGTCTACAAGAGACTCATTTTAGACCTGAGGGCACCTTTAGATTGAGAGTGAGGGGATGGAGAACTATTTATCATGCGACTGGAAGCCAAAAGAAAGCTGGAGTAGCCATACTTATATCAGACAAACTAGACTTTAAATTAAAGGCTGTAACAAGAGATGAAGAAGGACATTATATAATAGTTACAGGGTCTATCCATCAGGAAGAGCTAACAATTATAAATGTCTATACGCCAAATACCGGAGCCCCCAAATATATAAAACAATTACTCATAAACACAAGCAACCTTATTGATAAGAATGTGGTAATTGCAGGGGACTTTAACACCCCACTTACAGAAATGGATAGATCATCTAGACACACGGTCAATAAAGAAACAAGGGCCCTGAATGAGACATTGGATCAGATGGACTTGACAGATATGTTTAGAACTCTGCATCCCAAAGCAACAGAATATACTTTCTTCTCGAGTGCACATGGAACATTCTCCAAGATAGATCATATACTGGGCCACAAAACAGCCCTTCATAAGTTTACAAGAATTGAAATTATACCATGCATACTTTCAGACCACAATGCTATGAAGCTTGAAATCAACCACAGAAAAAAGTCTGGAAAACCTCCAAAAGCATGGAGGTTAAAGAACACCCTACTAACGAATGAGTGGGTCAACCAGGCAATTACAGAAGAAATTAAAAAAATATATGGAAACAAACGAAAATGAAAATACAACAATCCAAACGCTTTGGGACGCAGTGAAGGCAGTCCTGAGAGGAAAATACATTGCAATCCAGGCCTATCTCAAGAAACAAGAAAAATCCCAAATACAAAATCTAACAGCACACCCAAAGGAACTAGAAGCAGAACAGCAAAGGCAGCCTAAGCCCAGCAGAAGAAGAGAAATAATAAAGATCAGGGCAGAAATAAACAATATAGAATCTAAAAAAACTGTAGAGCAGATCAACGAAACCAAGAGTTGGTTTTTTGAAAAAATAAACAAAATTGACAAACCTCTAGCCAGGCTTCTCAAAAAGAAAAGGGAGATGACCCAAATAGATAAAATCATGAATGAAAATGGAATTATTACAACCAATCCCTCAGAGATACAAACAATTATCAGGGAATACTATGAAAAATTATATGCCAACAAATTGGACAACCTGGAAGAAATGGACAAATTCCTGAACACCCACACTCTTCCAAAACTCAATCAGGAGGAAATAGAAAGCTTGAACAGACCCATAACCAGCGAATAAATTGAATTGGTTATCAAAAATCTCCCAACAAATAAGAGTCCAGGACCAGATGGCTTCCCAGGGGAGTTGTACCAGACGTTTAAAGCAGAGATAATACCTATCCTTCTCAAGCTATTCCAAAAAATAGAAAGGGAAGGAAAACTTCCAGACTCATTCTATGAAGCCAGTATTACTTTGATTCCTAAACCAGACAGAGACCCAGTAAAAAAAGAGAACTACAGGCTAATATCCCTGATGAATATGGATGCAAAAATTCTCAATAAGGTACTAGCAAATCGAATTCAACGGCATATAAAAAGAATTATTCACCATGATCAAGTGGGATTCATTCCTGGGATGCAGGGCTGGTTCAAAATTCGCAAATCAATCAACGTGATACATCACATTAACAAAAAAAAAGAGAAGAACCATATGATCCTGTCAATCGATGCAGAAAAGGCCTTCGACAAAATCCAGCACCCTTTCTTAATAAAAACCCTTGAGAAAGTCGGGATAGAAGGAACATACTTAAAGATCATAAAAGCCATGTATGAAAAGCCCACAGCTAACATCATCCTCAACAGGGAAAAACTGAGAGCTTTTTCCCTGAGATCAGGAACACGACAGGGATGCCCACTCTCACTGCTGTTGTTTAACATAGTGCTGGAAGTTCTAGCATCAGCAATCAGACAACAAAAGGAAATCAAAGGCATCAAAATTGGCAAAGATGAAGTCAAGCTTTCGCTTTTTGCAGATGACATGATATTATACATGGAAAATCCGATAGACTCCACCAAAAGTCTGCTAGAACTGATACAGGAATTCAGCAAAGTTGCAGGATACAAAATCAATGTACAGAAATCAGTTGCATTCTTATACACTAACAATGAAGCAACAGAAAGACAAATAAAGAAACTGATCCCATTCACAATTGCACCAAGAAGCATAAAATACCTAGGAATAAATCTAACCAAAGATGTAAAGGATCTGTATGCTGAAAACTATAGAAAGCTTATGAAGGTAATTGAAGAAGATTTAAAGAAATGGAAAGACATTTCCTGCTCATGGATTGGAAGAATAAATATTGTCAAAATGTCAATACTACCCAAAGCTATCTACACATTCAATGCAATCCCAATCAAAATTGCACCAGCATTCTTCTCGAAACTAGAACAAGCAATCCTAAAATTCATATGGAACCACAGAAGGCCCCGAATAGCCAAAGGAATTTTGAAGAAGAAGACCAAAGCAGGAGGCATCACAATCCCAGACTTTAGCCTCTACTACAAAGCTGTCATCATCAAGACAGCATGGTATTGGCACAAAAACAGACACATAGACCAACAATAGAATAGAAACTCCAGAACTAGACCCACAAACGTATGGCCAACTAATCTTTGACAAAGCAGGAAAGAACATCCAATGGAAAAAAGACAGCCTCTTTAACAAATGGTGCTGGGAGAACTGGACAGCAACATGCAGAAGGTTGAAACTAGACCACTTTCTCACACCATTCACAAAAATAAACTCAAAATGGATAAAGGACCTGAATGTGAGGCAGGAAACCATCAAAACCTTAGAGGAGAAAGCAGGAAAAGACCTCTCTGACCTCAGCCGCAGCAATCTCTTACTCGACACATCCCCAAAGGCAAGGGAATTAAAAGCAAAAGTGAATTACTGGGACCTTATGAAGATAAAAAGCTTCTGCACAGCAAAGGAAACAACCAACAAATTAAAAGGCAACCAACGGAATGGGAAAAGATATTCGCAAATGACATATCGGACAAAGGGCTAGTATCCAAAATCTATAAAGAGCTCACCAAAGTCCACACCTGAAAAACAAATAACCCAGTGAAGAAATGGGCAGAAAACATGAATAGACACTTCTCTAAAGAAGACATCCAGATGGCCAACAGGCACATGAAAAGATGTTCAGCGTCGCTCCTTATCAGGGAAATACAAATCAAAACCACACTCAGGTATTACCTCACGCCAGTCAGAGTGGCCAAAATGAACAAATCAGGAGACTATAGATGCTGGAGAGGGTGTAGAGAAACGGGAACTCTCTTGCACTGTTGGTGGGAATGCAAATTGGTGCAGCCGCTCTGGAAAGCAGTGTGGACGTTCCTCAGAAAATTAAAAATAGACCTACCCTATGACCCAGCAATAGCACTGCTAAGAATTTATCCAAGGGATACAGGAGTACTGATGCATAGGGCCACTTGTACCCCAATGTTCATAGCAGCACTCTCAACAATAGCCAAATTATGGAAAGAGCCTAAATGTCCATCAACTGATGAATGGATAAAGAAATTGTGGTTTATATACACAATGGAATTCTACGTGGCAATGAGAAAAAATGAAATATGGCCTTTTGTAGCAACGTGGATGGAACTGGAGAGTGTGATGCTAAGTGAAATAAGCCATACAGAGAAAGACAGATACCATATGGTTTCACTCTTATGTGGATCCTGAGAAACTTAATAGGAACCCATGGGGGAGGGGAAGGAAAAAAAAAAAGAGGTTAGAGTGCAAGAGAGCCAAAGCATAAGAGACTGTTAAAAACTGAGAACCAACTGAGGGTTGATGGGGGGTGGGAGGGAGGAGAGGGTGGGTGATGGGTATTGAGGAGGGCACCTTTTGGGATGAGCACTGGGTGTTGTATGGAAACCAATTTGTCAATAAATTTCATATAAAAAAATAAAATAAATGATAACTTAAAAAAAAAGAATGCACAGCATTAACCATTGAAAGAAAACAACTCAAATACCTGCTAATAGAATTGCACATTCATACAATGGAATTTTATGTCTCAATAAAAAAGAACCACATAGTGCTACATGTAGCCATATGGATGAATTACACAAATACAATGTTGAATGAATAAAGCAGACACAAAATAATACATATCATGTAATTCCATTTGTAAGAGTTCAAAAACATGTAAAAGTAGAATGTTAGTTAGATGTCATATTTGCGGCGACATTTTAGGGAGAATTGGCTGGGAAGGGATGTGGGGAGAATTTTTTGATGCCTCTAATATTCTATTTTTTTAACCTTATTGACTATTAATGAATGTCTTCTTTGTGAATATTCATGAATGTATACAGTTAAGATTTGTCTTTCTGTACATAAGCTACATTTCAATAAAAATTTTAACCAAAGTATTCAAAGCCATTAACTGAGTATTAGGCCAGGTAGAAATACTTGCTAACACTTGGCTCCAATTTATAAAATTTATCCTTATTTACATGCTAGAAAGCTGACCTCTAAACACATACCTTATAATTACTATTTTGGTTTCACCACTGTTAGTAATTTTGAATTTTTTACCCTTTACCAAAAGGTTTATAGCTCTTTGACACTTGACTCAAGTCTCCAAAGTTAATAGTTCTTGTTTTAATTCTGTGGTCTTATCACCATTATTCAGGTCCTTATCTTTCCAAAACTAAATAATAGGCATTTCTGATTTCTGAATTCATTTTAATTGGACACAGGATCCAGATTGATTTTCCTAAATATCTGTCCTAATTTGCCAACAATTTCTCCTAAATAAAAAACAAAACAACAACAAAAAAGGAAAACAAACAAACAAAAAAACCACAACAACCGTAGTTTTCAACTGCACCCAGATTTAAGTTCAAACTTTTTAGTCTTGCATTCAAGACTTTCTGTGATCTCACGGCATCTTATCTTTCCAGTCTGTAAGTGAACACACAATGCAGGTAATCTAGATTACTGCCTGTTTTCTAATAATAAATTGTGTCTTCTTTCTGTGGCATTGCAAATATCATTCTTCACCTACATGAGATATTCTTAACTTCCATCTCCACTGGTGAGTAAAAGTCACTTACATAAATATTTTCAGGACCTACAATGTTTGGCCAAAACACAAGGGTGAAGAAAATGAAAAACCTTGCTTCAAGAAGCTAAATAATTAGTACAGAAAGCCCAGAGATAACTGTGGGTTTGGCAAATCCTTAGTTTTTGAAGTTCTGTACAAGGCAAGCTGTATTCTTCAGTGTCACTGGTTGTGGTCTTTTGTTGTGTTCTCCTGTCTTATTAGCTTATCTTCATAAATATCCTTTAACAATCCTAATATAATTTTATTTTAGTCACTTTGGTCATTAATAGTTTTTGAATAGGAGAAATATTACAAGTGTTTTCAATTTACATGTTGTTTGTTTCGTTCCAAGTAGAGGACAACATCCTTTCAGAATTGTCACAAAGCATTGCTCCCCCTAAATCATGGCTAAAAATAGATTTTTTTTTTATTTTTTGAGGGTGTACAATATACCTCATTGATGGTACATGACAAAGTAATGCTCCCCAAGCCTCTCCTCTTCTTTAGGGGGTCTGGGATGGAAACTGTGTAGAGGTCAGGAGATTCTCAGTGTGTTGGGAGATGAGTTGGGGCAAGAACTCCCCAGGAGTTGAGGATCTCTCTTCTTCTTGCTCTCCCTAGGGCTGGTGGTCCTGGGGGCTCTTACTCCTTGGAGGCCACGTGGACCATGAGGTATACCTGGTTGCTGTAGCCAAGTTCATTCTCATGCCAGCAAATGAGCTTGACAAAGTGGTAGTGGAGAGAAATGCCAGTCCCAGCATCAAAGGTGGAACTGCGGGTGTCACTATTAAAGTCGCAGGAGACAACCTGGTCCTCGGTTTAGCCCAGCATACCCTTGAGGGAAGTCCTTCAATGCCTGCTACACCACTTTCTTGATGTCGTTGTATTTGGCAGCTTTCTCCAGGTGGCAGGTCAGATCCATGACTAACACTTTGGGGGTGGGGGCATGGAAGGCCATACCAGTGAGTTTCTCATTCAGTTCAGAGATGATTTGGGCAGCCCCTCAGCCACTCTAATCCTTTTTTGCTGTACTAAACTACTTGCTATACTCACACCCTAGAGATGTGCCTGTAGACACACTCTATAAATACTATAGTTTATTAAGTGTGCAATAGCTTTATGTCTGAAAATCCATGTACATCCCTCAACTAAAATATTGGTAAAAACTTCTAACCATCATCTGAGCTTTCAGTGAATCCTAATCTTTTTGCTGGTGGAGGGTCTTGCTTAGATGTTGATGGCTGATGACTGATCAGGGTGGTACTTGCTGAAGGTTCAGGTGGCTCTGGCAATTTCTTAAAATAAGGTAACAATGATGCTTGCAACCTTGATGGAATCTTCCTTTCACGAGTGATTTCTCTGTAGCATGTGATGCTATGTGATAGCATTTTATCCACAGTAGAACTTTTTTTCATAATTGGAGTCAATCCTCTCAAATCCTGCCACTACTTTATTAGTTAAATTTATATAATGTTCTAAGTCTTTTGTAATCATTTCAACAATCTTCGCAGCATCTCCACCAGGAGTAAATTCTTTATCAAGAAACCACTTTCTTTCCTCACCCATAAGAATCAACTACTCATCCACTCAAGTTTGATCGTGATATTGCAGCTGTTCAGTCACATCTTCAGACTCCATATTTAATTCTAGTTCTCTTGCTGTTCCCACCACATCTACAGTTACTTCTTCCACTGAAGTCTCGGACCCCTCAAAGTCATCCATGGGGCGTGTAATCAACTTCTTCCAGATTCGTGTTTATTTTGATATTTTCATCTTTCCCCATGAATCACAAATGTTCTTACTGGTGTCCACAATGGTGAATCCTTTCCAGAGAGTTTTTACTTTATTTGCCCAGATACATCAGAGGAATCATTATGTATGGCAGCTATAGCCTTATGAAATGTATTTCTTAAATCATCAAACTTAAAAGTCAAAATTACTCCTTTATCTATGGACTCTAGAAAGGATGCTGTGTTATCAAGCATGAAGACAACATTAATCTCATAGTCCATCTCCATCAGAGCTCTTGGCTAACCAGGTGCACCATAAATGAACAGTACCATTTTGAAAGGAATATTTATTTCTGAGCAGTAGTTCTCAACAGTGAGCTTAAAACACTTAGTAAGCCATGTTATAAACAGATGTGCTGTCACCCAGGCTTCCTTTTTCCATTTGTAGAGCACAGGCAGAGTAGATTTAGCATAATTCTTAAGGGTATTAGGATTTTTGGAATGCTAAATGAGCAATGGCTTCAACTTAAAGTCAACCAGCTGCATCAGCCCCTACTAAGAGAGTCAGCCAGTCCTCTGAAGCTTAGGAAGCCAAGCATTGACTTCTCTTTTCCAGCTTTGAAAGTCTTAGATGGCATTCTTTTCCAAAAAAGATAGAAGTCTGTATCATCTACATTGAAAATATATCACTCAGTGTAACCGATTTCATTAATGATCTTAGCCAGATCTTCTGGAGAACTTGCTGCAGCTTCTACATCAGCATTTGCTGCTTCACCTTGCACTTTTACGTTAAGGAGATGGTTTCTTGTCCTCAAACCCATGAACCAACCTCTCCTAACTTCAAAATTTTCATCTGTAACTTCCTCACCTCTCTCAGCCTTTATAAAATTGAAGAGAGGTAGGGCCTTGCTCTGGATTAGGCTTTGGTTTAAGAGAATGTTGTAGCTGGTGTGATATTCTATCCATACCACTGAAACTTTCTCCATATCAGCAATAAGTTTGTTTTGCTCTCTTATCATTTGTGTATTTACTAGAGTGGCACTTCTAATTTCTTCATGATCTTTTCCTTTGCATTCACAAAAGATCGATCATTTGGTACAAAAGGCCTAGTTTTCTTCCTATCTCAGCTTTTGATATGCCTTCCTCACTAAGTTTAAACATTTCTAGCTTTTGAGGTAAAGTGAGAGACATATGACTTTTCCTTCCACTTGAATATTTAGAGGTAATTGTAGGCTTATTAATTGGCCTCACAACACATACCACATTTATCAATTCAGTTTGCCATCTTATATGAATGTGGTTTGTGGTGCCCCAAAACAAGTACAATAGTAACATCAAAGATTACTGATCACAGATCACCATAACAAATATAATAATAATTTGAAGTTTGAAATATTGCTGGAACTATCAAAATATGACACTGAGGCATGAAGTGAGAAAATAAATACTGGAAAAATGGCATCAACAGACTTGCTCAACATGGGGTTACCAAAAACCTTCCGTTTGTAAAAAACACAGTATCTGCATAGCACAATACAGGGAAGCACAACAAAACAGGGAATGCCTGTATAGCCATCATTCTTTTTAACTACTTCCATTTTTTTTAGTTTGAAGTGTCTTGAAGAGGTGTGTGAATATTACTTTTTTTCTTTTTCGTTCTTTTTTTCTTTTTTCTTTTCGTTCTTTCTTTCTTTTTCTTTTAAATCCATGGGATCTGGTAGATCCTCAAGACATTGACTGATTCTTCTACTCAGGTCAAGGCCCCCTTCCCAGCACCCTCAGCTTGCCTCTCTAAAACCAATGATAGCAACAAACCAAGCTAAGCCAAATCCAACGAAAATAAGTCATATTAAATGCAAATGAAATTGAACTAAACTCAAACATAGCAAGTCTCATAGCCCTGAATTCCTCTGTTTACATTTGTGAACTGTTTATGGATATTAGTCCTACTCCTATAGGTCTGAATATATGAACTTTTGAATACCAATTTGAAAATTTTCTTTGGGAATTCTTTTCTGTATTTCTAGAAATAACCCTGGATGGCTCTCCAGAGTATCTCAAGAAAGGCTACCTAGGAATGGTGAATATATCAGTAGATATTTCTAGAGACTAACTCTAAATATCTATGTTAAAAAGCCTTAGAAATTTAATGTTAGAGAAAGTTCTGAAGGAGCTGTCTGTTTTCTTAGCAAAAGTTCTGAGACATTTTTAGAATACTAGACAAATATCCCTAATCCCTGGCAGGGTTGTTTTTCAATTTTTTTCTCAATTTTTTTTAAATTAAAAAAAATTTTTTTTAAGTAGAAATAAAAAAGGTGGAATAGATTGATTAGGTAAAAGTTGAAACTGAACATTTAGGGCATCTCAACCAGCACCAAATCAATTATATCACTTTTTTTTATCCTTCACCGAAAAACCATCTGGGGCTGTCATATAGACTCAGGCTTTAAGCACTGTCAAGAAGGAATTGTCCAGATTGTCAAGAACACATGCCTCATGCCATTTGTACAACACTTGTATAAAGAAGGCAACTTATACAACAATGGGTAAAATTATATACTGTTCAGGAAGTCCGTAATATGAATAGCTCTAGGATAATGTAAATGTTTATAAAGCACAGTCAGGAGTTAGAGATTTCACACCTTCTTCTACCAAACACCTAATTTATTTTTTCTTAAAAGTTTTTATATTACATTTTCAATATCAGAACATTTTCAAGCACGAGAGTATATTTTGCTCTTTTTCAGATTTCAATAATCTTACCTATGTTTCTGGTTGCTTTTCCACCCATCACAGATCTTTAGAAATGGAAAATCATTAGAGATGTTTTCTTTCTTTGTTACATAAGGGACACGGAGGGCAATGGAGGGACTCCACAATGGTTTTAGAGCACAGAAATTGTATTCTGGTTATTAGTTATTAGATTCTTCTAGCTCAATTTAACTCACATATTTTGAGCACTCTCAGAGTTTCATTCGTCTTACAAATCACTATAAAAGGGCTAAGCATGAAAATATAGCTTCAGGCTTCATAGAACTAACCAGTTAATCTGACATGATAGATGAATAAGCCTCCATGCATCCTAATTTTAAGGAAAGTTCTCAGAAATGGAAATGATTCTAGGGAAAAAATTAAGACTTTAATTTCAGCTTGTCTTTTTCCTATAATATGGACTCAAATGTTTGTACTCATTCATAAGATGTCTGTAATCATCTAAGGATGTTCATTAAATATCTATGATGTTAATTCTGTGTTTTTTATTCTCTAGCATATTGTTCCTCTACCCCAATATTTTTTTCGACATTCTCAGTCATTCTTGCTGGCACTGCATTTTTGGGACCTAATTATTTTCCTGACTCATTCTAGATTCCTTGAGACAATGAAAAGAGGGATACTCTATGTGTTAAGACAGTGTCTTCAAGGAATTAAATATACAATGGTCTGTTCTGAAAATGACCTGAGTTATGCATTAGGATAATTTTATTTTGTTCTCATCCTAATGCAACCTTACAAAACTAAAATACTTCATTTGAGAGAGAGACGATTGCAAGGGTGGACCTTTGACTTAGCTACTCACACATACTTGGCATTGTTACTCAGAAGACAGTGCAGTCGTTTGAATGGACATTTACCAGTCATCAACACACTTACAGAGGATAGGGTTTGGGAAGTTAGAGGAGATGACATCCAAATGCCATTTTAGTTCTGCTATGTGATGCCATGTGATTGTTATTACATAGATGGGCAAGCTTATAGGCACCCTGAAGAAATAACTAAAGCCATAACAAGCCCAAATCTGAAAAAGAGCCAGCAATGATTTTTGAGGTCTTTCACATTTAGAATTATGTGATGATTTATTTACCTCTTTTCATATATCATTTTAAATGTTCTTTATTGAGTCATAGAAAATGCCCTAATGAGCTGGTCCATATTTTCCTTTTGGGTGATTTCCTTCAGTAAAGGAAGAAGAGTTGGTATGAAATTAGAGTCCTTTGTTCTATGAAATATCATGTACTCAGTGATTATGATGCTCCAAACTTGGATCAACAAACATGTAATCGTGGACTTTGGAGAGATGCTGCTGTAAAAGCCAGCTAACTCCCTTTTCTTCTCATTGCAAAAGCTTGTTTGGAATTTGTTTGTTTGGAATCTCTTTTTGTTTTTCTGTAGTGCTTTTACAGTACCATTAAATCAGCCAGCAACTCTTTCTTTCTTTTCCTTTTTCTTTCTTTCTTTTTTTCTTTCTTTCTTTCTTTCTTTCTTTCTTTCTTTCTTTCTTTCTTCTCTCTCTCTCTAGCTAAATACTGTTGGAATTACTAAATCATTACAATGAAGGCAAGTATACTTAAAATTTCTCCATTTAAAATGTTTGGTTATAAGTAAGTGACAGAATAGTATATAAGATATATTAAAGAGCAAAAAAAAATATTTAGCAATATTAACTTTCATCTTAAACTTGTGATAAATGGGACACTTGGCATCCTTCAGAAGTCCTGCAGGCCTTTTTGACCACGGGGAGTTTGGGCTTCTCAGTCTGGCTAAGAAACATACAGCATTGCTGCTGAAGATTGGAAAAAGAGCTTGAGGTCAGAGGTCGACACAGTGAGGGAGTTTGCTCTTTAAGAGGTTATCTGTGGATCTGCAAAGCCAAAGTATAATTGGGTTTTGTGATGTGATTTTAGTGTGTAATTGTATATGATCTTAGATAGTTTCAAAGACAAGCTTGGAAGATTTTTCTAGCCTGTTTGTGATAGCAATTTTAGGGATTGTGTGCAATCTTGGATGGACAATTCAGAATGAACAAAAATAGCCATCAGACGTGATACAGCAAGTACTTGATTCATTCTAATCACAATCAGCACATTGATTTTAATGTACCATTTTCTTTCTTTTTAGGACATTACATTGGCTATGAAAATAGAGATATTTCGTTTTCATGACGGGTAGCAGTATAGCCAATTTTACATCATCATCCTAGTTCTCAGCGTTTCAGATTTTGAACTTTATACAGGCTTACTGAATCATTACAAGGAAAGAAAAAAGTTAGAGGCCTGCGATTGAATAGCTAGGATTTTTTGCCACTATATTTGTCAAGTTTCTGATTCCTGAATATTCTAAACATGGGAAATAAACATTTCCTCATTGTTTTAGTTGTTTAGGGCTGCCTTGATTAAGCTGTCACTGCTGTCAGTTATGTTCTTATAAGCCTGGTTGGATCTATTTCATGTTAGGAAAAAGCTCAGATAAATCCTGGAAAGCTTAATGTTTATCCAATGTGAAAATAATTACTCAAAAGTGTTATTCTTAATCCAGATAATTAGAGTGAGGAAGGCAAGATCAGTGTCATTGTGAATTATGCCCCGGCAATTGACTCTTGGTCCTTGTAAGTTTCAGGTGAAGATGTGAATGGATAAAGGTTAGATTAAACATAATCCAAAGTAGCTGCAACCTTAATCTGTTATGATACAAGGATGATCACTTAAAAAGAGCTGGATTGTGGGATTGTCTCTGGTTGGATAAGATGCCGCTCGACTGGGACTAGTCTTAAAACACGCTTAGCACCATGTCACTGCAGCTGTAAGCACTTGTGCACGACTGCACCCTGCCACAACTAACAGGCGCTCCCGGGCTCGAGCTGTACGTTGGCGTATCACACTTTCACAATATCTGGGCTTCACATTAACATGCCTTCCAATGGTCTGCATGGAAAAAATATTTCCTGTGACCTTTGTGGCATCTCTTCTTGGTTGTAATGAGCATGGATTTGAAATCCGCTAAAACTCTGGTACAAACTATGCAGCCATTTATTAACTTACACAATTACAGGGCATATTTGTAATTGACCTTGTTTTTGCTGTGTTTCAACACAGAAACTCTGTTGTCAGTATGATTCTTAAGGTAATTCGCAATGGTGGTAGAGCTAGTTATCTACCAAGTATTTTGAAAATAAAGTTAGGCTTTTCTAAATATTTCTGTGGAGTTAAATTTTTTTTCCCCCAAGTACTGGCAATGGGATCCAAAAGCCTTTAAAAGGCATGATGCAAAATCCAGGCAGTTTTTAATTGGAAGAAAAAAAAAATAAGTATTTGGAGTTTCATCTTTTTTTCCCCAATAAATCTTAGAAATTTAATGTACTTAATTTCTAAGTGGGTAAATTGGTTTGCTTTCAGTACAAAAAATGGAATAAAAAATATTATGTGAAACCTTATTGCGTAAATTAAATACATCTTATTTTATGACAAATGAATTTTAAACAGTGTCTGAACATTTAATGATTTGTAATAGTTGTTTATCTCTCTCCCCGGTAAAATTATGTTGGACCACATTTATTGCTGCTGAATAGTTAATAACTAATGCAATGTAAAAGCTAATAATGTAAAAAATTTAGAATATACAGCTTCACTTGGAATAAAGTTTTAAATGATTAGAATAAAGTGTATTTTAATAAATATCACTCTGCTATATCAATATATTTTAGCATTCATTAAAATCCGAATTTTCTCCATATGATGCATGTTGTCCTTTGATAAATATATAACAAAATGTGCTAAATATACCAGACATGTTTTCTAGTTACATTAATGACTTTCATATACATTTGTACAAAATTTGTTTTTCAAAGACTGTAAATATTTGTTGAACATTTACCGCCCACATTAAGGCACTTGCTCTATATTTCTCACAAATTATTTAATAATCTCACAAATTATTAAATCTATGCAACTAATGTTTTACCTAGGGCCTCTTATGGGTCAAACAGTGGTCAGGGATTATGATTATAGCACTGAACAAAACAAAGTCTCTTCCTTCATGAGGTTTACATCCTTGTGGGCAGAGAGAGAAAATAAGATAAAAAGTATAAATACCATATGTAAAAGAGTAGCAAATGAGAAAAAGAAAAAAAAAAGGATGGTTAAGGTTTTGAGAATGGGGCATGGTGATCCATCCATGTGGATGGAAATGTTAAGGATGACTTCACAGAGAAGGTGTCATTTGTATAAAGACCTGAAGGGTGTGAGAGAGGTCATGCGGGGCTCATGGCTAAGAGTGCATTAGCTTACAGATGATCACTCTTTCTTGGTAAATAGAACAATTACCGGGCACATTTTCACCCAGCATTCAAAACATAGTTACCATTTTAAAATTCACCGATGAGTGTGGTCAGAGTACCAGATTCTTCTATGTAGTTAAAAAAAAATGATTCAGGGGTGCCTGGGTGGTGCAGTCGGTTAAGCGTCCGACTTCAGCCAGGTCACCATCTCATGGTCCGTGAGTTCGAGCCCCGCGTCGGGCTCTGGGCTGATGGCTCGGAGCCTGGAGCCTGTTTCCGATTCTGTGACTCCCTCTCTCTCTGCCCCTCCCCCGTTCATGCTCTGTCTCTCTCTGTCCCAAAAATAAATAAACGTTGGAAAAAAAATTAAAAAAAAAAATGATTCAAATTGAACAATCTTAAATAGCTTGGGGCTCTAAAAATATTTGTAAACACATTTTGTGCTTGATTTTGGAAAAACACGAGTGTGTCTTTGTCTTCCAGGTAATGATGGAAAATCTATAGCTGTCAGTCATCAAGAAAGTGCACTTGTATCCTTGTATGAAAGAATAGAAAGAACAAGAAAGAAGAATGTCTCTTGGTGCTTATTCAATAGTGTATGAGTGCTACAGGCCTGAGGGGTTACATTGTCATTGTGTGTTCTACTTTCTATAGATATGTCTTAAACCAAGCCTTGTTTTGTGGGTGAGATGAAATAATATTCATATTGGCCTGGGGATGTGGACATCTTGCTCCCCTGACTTGCTATTTCATTGCAAATATCCTTAAGAGAGTTTACACTTTAATTACTTTGTTATTCATTTATATTTCAATGTAAGCCTATTTTCCAGATAATCACTGTGGAAAAGAATCTGCTAAGGAGGAAAAAAGAACAGACATGGAGTCAGTAAGTTCCTAGACCAAAAAAGGAAGGTAAGGGATAAACGGAAAGAAGAATACCTACAGAAGGAGGAGGTGGATGTTACTAAAGACAACATTTATCTCTTCACAGCTCTAGAACAAGAGCTTCTCGGACAAAATCTAGCCAGCAGACTTCGTCATAGAAAAGAGGGGAAAAGGCATAGTACAAAGTTAAAGTCATATGAGAATGAAGAGGTCCAGGAGAGAAGAGGGAGCCTTTGCCTGAGTTCAAACACAGTACCAGCAGAGCCTGAAGTATTCCCAGGCTAGCAGGTCACAGTAGCAAATGGCTTCAGACTGCTGAAGACAATCTCAAACTTATGAACAGTGTTTAAGTGGTCAGCAAGCTTCTATTTTCTTATAAGAAAAAAAAAGGTTAATAATGACTAGTTAGGTTCCTAACACAGCTGAACTACAATAGTCCTGAGCCCCAAACTCTGAGGTCTCTGTACTATAATCATTTATGAACCTGAGTTTCCATAAGCCCAGAACTCCATTGAACCCTCCATAGTTTTCCCTGTCTTTAAGCCTTGACTCTTTAACTTAGAGGCTTGAGGCTTTTTGAGAAAGAGGACTGCACAGAGCTGATGGCTGCTAGGAAAATCCCAAAGGAAAGCTGACTGGGAAGACTGGGTAATAGTCTCTGGCATGGTTCTTTGGAGGTGGAAATATGGTGGTGGGTGGAAAGTCTGGGTGCTAGGATCACCAGCAGCAGCTCTCACAGAGGTTGGCTAGTGAGAATCGTTTCACATGGGTGGAATGACAATAATACTATATATTGGATAGCAACCAATCCAATGTACTTAGGACAGAAATGGCCCTTGACTCCTGTACTGGCACCACGATCCCTTTCATTGTCCCATGGGACAGGGTGAAAGAGTTATCAGTCCGCTGGAATGGAATTAAAATGCAATGTTGTGATTTTTAATAATTCACTTAAAAATTATTTGTTCTCATGAAAGAGTTAAACCCTCCCTCTCTTGAAGAAGGAGAGAACATTGTCACTGAACCATATAATCATAGGCAATAGACATTCAGATGAGATAACCACCAAGGTTCAACCCAAACACAGCATGTTTGCCCTAGTGGAAGTCATGTAATTTAGTAGTACCTTTCACAAAGACAAAAGAAAGGCACCACATCATCACCTCAATTGATTCAATGTGTAAATAAATAAAGATTATTAATATATTAGAAATAGAAAGCAAAGCAACTTCATGAATAGAAAAATATCAATTGCATTTTGTACATTCTGAAGTGCATTTTACAATTGTTTGTATCTCAGGTATGATTAGATAAATCATTTTACTTGGTGACCTACTATTCCCAGTCCTTTTAAACTAAGAGACAAAGGACAAAAGTGGTCATTATTACTATTAATGATTTAACTTCTTCTGAAATATCAACAGGAAAATAACACAAGAACAGATATAAAAGCTATCACTACCAGGAAGAAGAAAAATCCATCATTACTAACAGAATCTATGATCATATTTCTAGAAGATTCAAGAGGATCAGCTGATTAACTATTAGAGTTAGTAAGGACATCCATTAATAGGCAGGATATAAAATAAATATGTAATATTAATCACCAATAACAGCTTTATTAGTTGCTCTCTAAGCAAAGAAATGATGCTCCTATTGAAATATAAAAAGATAGTTTTGACCATAGTTTTAAAAATTATTTATGTTAAAACACCACAAGCATAATAAAAGGACAAAAAGATAATTTTCAAAAACATTAGCAATATATATGACAGACTGGGAAATAGAATTCTTAAACACAAAGAACTCTTATAATTGAGAATAATGGTCTCTATTGGAAAATGGCAAAAATGTAAACAGATAAAACACAAATACATGACCAGCACTACTTTGTGAAAAAGAGAAAGCTCCTCATTAATCTTAAAATAAAAGTAACTATAGGGTACTAGTTCTGTGTTAGTTATCTACTCCTGTGAAATAAAATCCCCCCAAACTTAGTGGCTTAAACAACAAAACATTTATTACTTTATGTTTTCTGTGGGTGAGGAATCCAAGTATGGTGGCTCCGTTAGCTCAGAATCTCTTATGAGGTTGCAATGGAGGTGTCAGTTGAAAGGACAGGAGTCATCTTATAATTCACATAGGGGGATATCTGATCTTAATATCACTCATGTGGTTGTTGGCAGACCTCTGGTTCTCGCTGGTTAATGGCCAGAGATATTAGTTCCGTGCCATATGCATCTTTTCATAAGATGGCTCACAATTGGCAGCATTCAGCAGAACAAGAAATCTGAGAGAGGGAGAGGGAGGGGGCACAGAATGGGGAGGAGGAGGAAGCACATGGGAACCTAAGATGCAGCTATCTTCTTTCTATAACCTAATTTTGTAAGTGATATCTCATTGCTTCTTTTTTTTAGATTTTATGTATGTATGTATGTGTGTATGTATGCATTTATTTATTTATATCTATCTATCGATCTATTGATCTATTTTTTTAGAGACAGATAGAGTGAGCAGGGGAGAAGCAGAGAAAGGAAGAGAGAGAGAGAGAGAGAGAGACAGAGAATCCCAAGCAGGCTCCACACTGTCAGTGCAGAGCCTGACGTGGGGCTCAAACCCACCAACCATGAGATCATGACCTGGGCCAAAATCAAGAGTTGGATGCTTAATCAACTGGGCCATCCAGGAGCCCTTCTCATTACTTCTTTAATATTCTTTTGAATAGAAGTAAGTCAGGAATCTAGCCCAACTCAAGGGGAGGGAATCACACAAAGGATACTCGAGGGCTGGGATCACTGGGGGCTATTTTAGAATCTAATCATTTACATCTCCTGTTAAACAACAAAGATCAAAACTAAACACTTAAAAAAATCAACTGGTAAAAAATCTGGTGTTGTAAACGTTGAGGAGAAATACAGTATGGTAAGAGTTATACATTGATATAAACTTTCAAGAGAATATTTATCTAAGAAACAATAAAATGTTCATACTCTTGAGCCCATAATTACATTTGTAAAAATTTACCATAAAGGTAAAAGAAGAGACACACACACAGCCTTGTGCAAAGGAATGTTCATCAGAGCCTGATTTATAATAACAAAAAGT
This sequence comes from Prionailurus viverrinus, assembly GCF_022837055.1. Taxonomy (NCBI): domain Eukaryota; kingdom Metazoa; phylum Chordata; class Mammalia; order Carnivora; family Felidae; genus Prionailurus; species Prionailurus viverrinus. The sequence continues at coordinate 112,682,703 of NC_062564.1, read as the reverse complement.
AGTAAACTAACTTTTACAAATACAGGAAATACAAAATGATTTATAGTGCAATCTGGATGACAGAATATTTTAATCATTTTATTATGTTTCCAAAGTATATTTCACATTAGAAAAGGAATTAGCCTTAGAAAGAGAATGTTTTTAAACAAATATGCAAGCTATGGTGTAGTATGATGATTTTGATTTTAAATATATATATATATATATATATATATATACACACACACACACACATATATACATATAGGGAGAGAGAGAGAGAAAAAAGAGACAGACAGAGACAGAGAGAGACAGAGAAAGAGATACAGAGATATACATAAAATTATTATCACCATGTATCTTTGGTAAGAAGATTAGAAGATTGAAGAGTGAAACTTTTAAATATAGTGTTGGTTTGTAAAAATGTCTATGTGTACAAAAAGGAATTTTCCCAACATTTTCTTCTGCTCCTTCGTTTTCTCCTGCCAATGCAAAGTGGAGGGTTATGATTTAATGTAAAGACATGATTAGCTATGTTGGCAACAGTATGTCCAGTTGTTCTAATTGGTGGTATGCCACATGATGGACAGAACCAAAACTATGGTGTACCACAGAACTGGGAGCAGTTTCCATACCTCTAGGCCCGGTATTAGTCTTGGCTAAAATACTATGTGACGATACCAAATGCTATACTTTAAAAGTAATTTCATGTTGGCATACATTTAACATCATTTAATGCTTTTTAGCTAACGTTACTGTTTTAGTTATGCTTCTAATATAAAGTCTAGTATAAATCTGCTTTTAAAAGTCAAATCTCACCACCTTCCTCAGTTAGTATTTTCCAAACCACCATAGTATGTTTGAAATTAGAGTAGGTAAGCATTTGAAACAAAGAAACCAATCAGGAATGTGCTATTTTTTATTTTTATGGCTTTAGGTGTCCACTTAGAGATTTTACCTGTAATTGAATATAGGCCATCACGTCATCTCGTGGAAAATATTTCTTTAACATCAGCCTTTCCTGCTAGACTAGAGAACCATGAGGGCAGGGACATTATTTGTCCTACTCATCTATTTCCAACACCTCCTCTTGGAAGCCTGGAGCTTCTCAGGGACATAATATTTCTTTATCAGTTGAACAAGTGAATGAATAAATGAATGAATGAATAATAAAACTCTAGGTACTTGAGTTCATTTATAGTAATATGTCTGTTTTGTTTCTATCTTTCCAAGACAGGACAACTCAGAATCTACAATAATGGTCTTCTTGTTTTGATAGCATCCACATTTCCAAAGTCCCCTACCTTTCCACCACTCCCCCTACCAAAGTACCAAGAAAGGAAGATAATTGTCTAAATAACAAGCTGAAGAATAGCAAATTCTGGGGCGGGAGGTGGGTCGGGTCCTGATAGTTTTTTTTTAATCATGTAACACAAAATAACTGGTATATCTTCCTTTTTCAGTAATGTGGTTAAGTGGGTTGAGTTTTTGGTCATTAGGTTTCCATGCCCACCAACATAACATAGAAGACAGGACATAACATTGGAGTTCTGTGTGTGTGTGTGTGTGTGTGTGTGTGTGTGTGTGTTTATTTGAGTGTGGCAGGCAGAATGGTGACCCTCAAAGATGTCCATGGCCTAATTCCTAGAATTTGTGAATATGTCCACTCATATGGCATAAAGGACTGCAGATGTAATTAAAGATACAGACTTTGAGATAGGGAGATGTTCCTGGATGTCTGGTGGACCAATCTAATCACACCAATCCTTTAAAATTGAAGAAACTGTCTTGGTTGTAGTTATGAAGAGATGTGACAATGGAAGAAGGGGTCAGGGAGATGTGTCATTGCTGTCCTGGAAGATGGAAGAAGAAAGTTACAAGCCAATGAATGCAGGATGCCTCTAGAAGTTGGAAAGGGCCAAACAAACCCATTTTCCCCTAAAGCCTGCCAAAGGAACACAGGCCTGCCATCACCTTGATGTTAACCCTATGAGATCGTTTGGACTTCTGACCTACCGAAATGTAAGATAATAAATTGTGTTGTTTTCAGTCACTAAATTTGTAATAACTTGTTACAACAATAGGCAACAAATGCACTGATATTTTGGTTGAATTCATGTGAATTATTTGCCTATTTCTAAAATATATTTTAATAAAGACATGTATACAAAAATTGTATCGTTAGGTCAGCTTACTGTTTGGCCAAGTAAATTTAAGTACATGTGGATTTTACAAATTGCTCTATCGGTTCAAAGAAAACATAATCAGGTGGACCAGATGGAATTTTAATAGGTAGTGCTCTTTCCTGCTACTTTTTGGGGTATTTTATGGTAATCATTATGTGTAGTTAAATTAGGAGTGTATGTGGCTACAGACAAGTTTTCCTTTCTTATGGAGATGGAGAATGGCAGAAAGGATGTGGGGGTTGGAAGGTGACTTGGTATTTGTGGTTAGGTTGGTGAAATATTTTGTGGGCTTGTTGATTTTATATATGACTCTTTTAGTCATAATCTCTTGGCAATGTGACAACAGTACGCTCTATCTGGAGTTTTCCAATATTTGACTTATTAATATCGACATGGGAATAAAGAGATGAAAGCAAGAAATTCAGCTAAACAAATTATACAAGATCATGGTTAAAATTGAGTTAGAGGTTAAACTTTAGTTGCTTTCATATTTTAATTCTATTTACCCGTGAGGTAAAAAAAAAAGTTAAAAAGCAACTAATTTTTAATACAAATTCTTTACTTTCATAAAGGATTTCCGCTTAAGAAGTTTTATAAGATTCCAACCGTTTGCAGCAATGCAAATATCTTTATTTCTTCTTCCATTTGGCATATGTACTGGTTTCCCATTACTATTACAACAGATTACCACAAAATCAGTGGCTTAATGCAACACAGATTTATTTTCTCACAGTTCCGGAGGTCAGAAGTCCCAAATGAGTCTTAGGTGCTAAAGTCAAGGTATTGGCAGGGCTGGAGGCTCCGGGTGAGGAACTGTTGCATTGCTTCTTCCCCTTTCCCTTCGAACCCCTTCTCTCAGGCACATCAGGCCAAGGAAAAACACAAATGGAATCCACGTTCGAGTGCCTATCATATGCCAGACACTTCTGTTTTGTAAATCTTCTGGGTCAGTCTTATTACTTTCACTTTTACAGATACAGAAAACAAGACGAGGAAAATAACTAGTCTAGGATCACACAGATATTTTGGTAAGCCTAATTCTTGTTCACAAATATCCGCAGTCCAACTCCATCGGTTGGAGTTGCCGTATATTGTATTTCTTATGCCTTTACCTCGTATATCTGAGCCAATGCCATCGGTATATGTGCAATTAAAATTTAGAGTCTTTGGGGCTTTAGAAAGACCAAAAGCAAGGTGTTAAATGAGACGAGAGAATGTTTTGATTTATTGGATGCATAGTAAAAAATCGTTCCTGATTTATGTATACAATGTATTCCCATAGAGACCATTTTTAAAAAATTCAAATATAGAGTATGGTTTCAAGAAAAAAAAATAGTCCTACCTCAAACCTCTTATTTAATCTATACTTAATTTGAAAAATTATTTGAAATAACTGTTAAGCTAAAACATTTAAAATTTGTTTCAGTGTTGGTAAATATAATTTAATTCCATTGACAGAACAACAAAAGAAAGTACTAGAAGTATTGAGGCATTATATAAGATTGTGGGTTAAGAGTTGAGTACTACCATGCAATGACACACACAGACACATGTAGACAGACACTACCCCCCACACATATATAGAAACACATACAGACATATATGGACATATATGAGTAAATATATATATTTAACTTTATGCTTCTATTTTTAGTATCTTGCAACTTCACATTTGGCTTTTGTGTTTAACTGTTTAACATAATAACTATGTAATGCTTTGTTATTTAATTGATAAAAATGTATTTTGCCAGTGTTAAAAAAAACTTTCCGAGTCTAACATGTTATATGCTATTCAAATCATGCCCATAGAAATGTTCACTTATTAATACATCTGAAACATCTCTAGTAAGTAATAGTAAATAATATTGCCATATTTTATACTATTTCTAGACAGGACATAACATTTTTTCAGTATATTTCTGGCACTAGAAGCTTTTCAACCATCAGCTATTAAAATGTATAACTTCAGCACCTGGGTGGCTCAGTTGGTTAAGTGACTGACTTTTGATTTTGGCTTAGGTCATGATCTCACAGTTCGTGAGATCATGCCCCATGTTGGGCTCTGCACCTGCTTGGAATTCTCTCTCTCCCTCTCTCTCTGTCTCTCCCCTGCTCACACTGTCTTTCAATAAATAAATAAATAAATAAATAAACAAACAAACAAACTTTAATAAAGTGTATAATTTTGCGAAACTTCCACTTGTTATTTATTGGAACCCAAAGAATGAGTTCCAACAACTTAACTGATAATTACATCTTTAATAATAATCAGATTTATAAAGACTGTATAATCCCATATAGTTCTTTAAGAAGATATTACATTCTTTTAGTTGTAATCTTTAAAAGATTTTAAAAGATTTTAAGATATGTTAACTGATACTCATTTTGGCTTACAAATAAACTTTTCTGATCTTCTCACTAAAAACCATCTACGAATCCTACAACAGGTTATATATCCTATGTTAAAAAATATAATTCACTTGCGAACCTTAACTTTGCTTTATTTTAAGATTTTATTTCTAAGTAATCTCTATACCCCACATGGGGCTCAAATTTACATCCTCAAGATCAAGACCCATATGCTCTACCAGCTGAGCCAGTTAGGTGCCCCTTAACTTTACATATTTGAAAGATTTGCATTGTTTTATAATTTATGTGTTCTTTAAAAAGCAGATTATACTAAAAACTAATTTTCAAAATTAAAAAAAAAGTCTAACAAAAATCTTTTAGTGATCCACCCATCCTTTATATATTTGGAAAACAGCATTATTATGTGTGTGTGTGTGTGTGTGTGTGTGCATGTTTGTGTGTGTATGTGTGTATGCGCACATAAATGCCTATACGTGTACACACACAGACATTCAAATACATTTCTGTGATGCCTAATTTTATGTGTCAACTTGATTGAGACATGGAGTGCCCAGAGTAAACATGATTTCTGGGTGTGTCTGTGAGGGTGTTTCTAGATGAGATTAGTATTTGAGTTGGTAGACTGAGTCAAGCAAATTGCTTTTCTTAATGTGGGGGAGCATATCCAATCCTTTGAGGACCTGAATAGAACAAAAAGACAAAGGAAGCGGAAATCCACTCTCTGTGCCTAATTGTTGAGCTGAGAAATGAGTCTTTTCCTGGCCTTCAGGTCAAGGCTCATACCATTGGCCCTTCTGTTCTCAGTACTAGACTGCCACCTCTCCTGCTTATGCACAACAGATCATGGGGCTTCTTTGCCTCCATAATAGCATTAGCTCATTCTTTATAATAAATCTCTTTATATATAGAAATAAAAGAAGTAGACATAGACATAGACGTAGTTTGTTCCTTTGGTACAACCTTATGTAATTACAGAAGTTCTTTATGAAACACAGTGAGATATGAATAATCTGAATCATGATTTATAGTCAGTATAGATATCATCTTATTTTTTTAGTGGGACCTACTACCATATTTTTGATGATTCATTGTAGTATGAAGAAAAGGAAGGCAATATGTTTGTTATATGACCAAGAAAAGGGAAAAAGTGAGGTGAAAATAACAAGTGGAGCAAGTAGACAATACAAAGGAAGTAATGGGTTGCCTTTCTGCACAACTGTTTCAGGGAGAGAGGAAACTGATGAGTTTAGACCTGGCTCTAGATTGGCTCCAGGATTTGAAATTATAAAAGAGAAAGTTTCTGTAAACACAATTGTCTCAATAAGCATTTATGGCCATGACTTGACATCCTGTGAGCTAGGCCACATGTGCTTAAACTACTTCTTAAATGGTCATGGAAGGAAAAACTAATAACTTGGTTGTTAACAACCACTAAATTTAAATAGTCCCTGAAAAACATTGGTAACACAGTAAATTGGTATACTAGTTAGGAGTGCCCTGCCTTCCTGCCTAGGAACGTTAACTTAGTACAGGAGTTGGGACTGTAAATAAATATCCAATGTTTTTTATTATTATCTTACAAAATGAAGTCAAAGCTTCTTTTCATCCTTGGGAACTTAGAAACATCTCTTCAAATATGGTATCACTGGAGCTTTTAAGTACAGGTGAAGGTCTATTTAAACTACTTATGTTGTTAACTAAGCTCTTAATCTGTTCTCTGGATTAACTCTCCCTCCCCTTTATAAAGAACAATGGCCACACACATTCTACTCCTACGGAGAGAGCTGTGTATCACCAAATGTGTTTTTGTTCACCAAATGTCTTTTTGCTGATTGTTATTCTAATTCCATTATTTTAATTAAGCATGAAATAAACCAATACAATTTGAATAAATAAAGACATTTGCTTCTTTAAGAGTTAAGTTGAATTCTACCTGATACATAGGAATAATTGAATACATGTGCTTATCTATGTTCTTTCCTACAATCCCATGACAAAAAAAGACTAAAAGTTGCAAGCTCATAATGATAAACAGAATGTGAAAGGAGACAAAAACAAATAAGAAATAACATAGATGGACATGTGGTGACTAACTTACAAGGTCAGAGAAAGGTAAAAATCAAGCCATCATAAAAGGAAGCCAATAAGAAAGCAATTTGTAGCACAGAATTGTTCAAAAGGTCAAAATTTTAGATACCAGATAATTCTGGGAGCAAGGGTGAGGGGGTGGATTTAAGAACAGAACGACTGGTTGAAAGTCTATGTAAAGAAGGTTACAACTGAGGATCCTTTTCTTCATCCATCCTGCATCCAGACAGCTACCTTCTTCCTCAAAAGGTAAAAGACTGGAGGTTTGCAATATGGAGATAATGAACCTGACCTGTTCTGTACTCAGGGATGATAGACACTGCTGTGGGAAAGCTGAATGGAGTATTTAAGTGTACCTGCATTATGGTGATACCCCAGTCTCTTTCCCATTGGTGGGCTTACAGAATGTTTATATCCTCCAGAAAGGAGACTGATGATAACTTTTATAGAAACTGATAGCCATAAAAGAAATGATATACAAGGGTGCCTGGGTGACTCAGTAGGTTAAGCATCTGACTCCGGCTCAGGTCACGATCTCACGGCTGGTTAGTTTGAGCATCAGGCTCTGTGCTGACAGCTCGGAGCCTGGAGCCTGCTTCAGATTCTGTGTCTCCCTCCATCTCTGCCTCTCCCTCACTCACGTTCTATCTGTCTGTCTGTCTCTCTCTCTCAAAAATAAACATTAAAATAATTTTTAAAAATGATGTACACATTAAAACATTCAGGATTCTGCTGGGAAATGTCCAAGCATTCACTTAGTCCTCCTACAATAATATGCACTAGTTCACAAGATCTGTTCGTATTAATAAGGTTGTCAGCCTATAATGTGTGTGTGTGTGTGTGTGTGTGTGTGTGTTATTTTTAAGGAACTGTTAGTCAAGAGTTAGTCAAATATGAGGTCTTTTGGATTTACCCTAATTTTATACACCATTTCTTACAAGTTTCTAACTCACTTTTGGTCTTTCTGGCTTTTTTTTCTGTAATATTTCCTCTAATCTATTTCTCTACCAGTAGTTCCTTTAATTTTTGAAATTAAAACATTTTTACTGTTCCCTGAAAGTTGTTTTTTGTACAGCATTATTCTATTTTACAGATTTTATATCTTTTCACATGTCTCTGAATTTACTGATTACAAGGAAGCATTGAATTTAATGTCTCTATAACAATAAGAAAAAAAAAAAAAACACCCAAAACCAGGCACACACAGACATGCACATATACACACATGGACCCAAAACAAATTGAAAGTTGTGGACAGACTTAACACGAATCGCATTTGAAAATTACTATGGAATAGATATTAGTAAGCCTACTAAAGACCCAGTTAGGTTTTACATTTGGGTTGCTTTATAAGTTCATTTAAGTTTATGACATTTCAAAGAACCAAAATTAGAAATCACAGTATATGCATCATGAGTATGATCAGTGTTGGAAAAACTGTACAAAACTCTAATCGAGGAGCTTAAACAATGAAGTACAGACTTCATTAAGGGGAAGGAATATGCAACGTAAGGCCTTATGTTGAAAGAACTTGTTTTGGGGCGCCTGGGTGGCTCAGTCGGTTAAGCGTCCGACTTCGGCTCAGGTCATGATCTCGCCCTCTGTGAGCTCAAGTCCTGCGTCAGGCTCTGTGCTGACAGCTCAGAGCCTGGAACCTGCTTTGGATTCTGTGGCTCCCTCTCTCTCTGACCCTCCCCTGTTCATGCTCTGTCTCTCTGTCTCAAAAATAAATAAACATCAAAAAAAATTCTAAAGAAAGAACTTGTTTCACATTTGTATATTTCTCTTTTTTACTTTATAACTATTTTCCTCTGTTGCAGCAGTTTTGTGATTAACTGACCTACACCTGGCCTCCACAGGGCTGAATAAGAGGGTGTCTGCAGCAATCATAAAGAGCCAGGAGGCTCTTTAGAGAGGAGCAAAATAACAGCCTACCTCCATGTAAGTTTTGGAGAGCGGTTTTACTGTCTTCCCTTCCACTTTCCACCGTAGATTAGAAAACTCCTATTTCCAACCATAAGCTCCTCTGTATTTTAGTCTAAGAGGGATAGGAGAAAGTTGCCTTTCCTTCTCCTGGAGGAAGGGTCTTCTTCCAAACAAATCAGTCTGGCAGTGCCGCTGGCAGTTTTCTATCTCAGCTTCATTTGACAAGGATGCCGAATCCTTCCATATGGCGCTCTGCTGTATGTACAAAGGTTGGGGACAGCTAAGCTCTCAGCTACTTGGTTCCCTCCAGAAGCCACTCCCATTACCTGACAGAGAGCTCTTAGAGGACACAACATTTGTTTTCACTGCCTAAATCCCAAATTCTTCAAAAGCAAGTACCATGTGCCACACCATATTATTCTCCCCCCCCCTGTCCTTTCTATTCTTTTGTCTTTTTTACTTCTGTCTTTTGACAAAAACTGTGCTTCAGACTTATTAGGTGCTTTAATAAATTTGGGCCAAAGAGGAAGTTGCTAATAGCGTTGCCTTGAAATTTGAAACATGATTTTGTTCTTCCGATTACTCTGAAGGATCTTTCTCTTTCTAAAGTTTTGCTCTTGATGGAGTTGCTAAAATCTTCCATTCTAAAATTAAGGTTTTGTGTCCTTCAGAGATGTTTCAAGAACTGAATTTGAATAGAGAACAAAAAATAAAGTCCAGGACTGTGGTTATTCACCTATGTGCAGAGATAGTTGGTTTCTCCTTAAGTTGTGATGTGCTGTTCTCTCACAGCCGTGTATAGTGGATGACTTTACAACAGAATGTTTCCAATTCTTCTCTCCTGCCCTTTTAGGATGTACTGTAATTCATTTAACTTCAACCTATGCTATAATCACCAACTGCATTGTTTTTATTTTACTGCAAATTGTTCTTTTAAATCAATTAGTAATACAAACTACAAATATTTTATTTTACCTTCATTTATTCTTTCCCTAATGATTCTCCTTTTTTTTTTAAGTTTATATATTTATTTTGAGGTGGGGGGAGGCAGAGAGAGAGGGAGAGAGAGAATCCATGCTGTCCATGCTGTCAGCACAGAGCCTGACTTGGGATTTGATCCCACTAACCATGAGATCATAACCTGAGCTGAAATCAAGAATCAGATGCTTCACTGACTGAGCCACCCAGGTGCCCTGGCATTTTTCATTTCCATTTAGTGCTTTTGACTTCTATCATTTCCTTTTGTGTGCATGTGAGACTAAGAGACTACTATAAACAATTCTATGTCAACAAATTGGACAACCTAGAAGATATTGATAAATTCCTATGATAAATTCCTTCTATGGCTGAATCATAAGGAAATAGAAAGTCTGAAATTCATACAATTTATTTTAAAGTGTACAACCCAGTGGCATTAGAATATTTACAATGCTGTGCAACCACCAACTCTCTCCAGTTTCAAACTTTTTCATCACTCCAGAAAAAAAAAAAAACAACATATCAACGAAGCAATCACTCCCCATTTCTCCTTGCCCTCATCCCCTCATAGCCATTCATCTGCTTTCTTTCCCTATGAATTTGCCTATTCTAGATATACTCATATGAAAGGCATAATAGAATGTATGACTTTCGTGTATGGCTTCTTTTACTTAACATAATATTTTTCAGGCTCATCCAAGTTGTTGCATGTATCAGTTCTCCTTTTATGGCTGAATGATACTGCACTATATATATATATATATATATATATATATAATCACAATTTGTCTATCCATTCATCTGTTGACAGATATTTGGGGTTTTTCTACCTTTTGGCTATTGTTAATAGTGCTGCTATAAACATTCATGTACAAGTTTCTATGTGGGTATGTGTTTCATTTTTGGGGGAGGTTATATCTACTAGGGAAATTGCTAGGTCAAGTAGTCATTCTATGTTTAATATTTTGAGGCACTGTAAACTGTTTCTGCAGTGTCTGCATCATTTTACATTCTTACAAGCAATGTGTGAGGGTTCCTATTTCTCAACATTTATTATTTTCCTTTTTTTTATGAAAGCCATCCTAATGGATGTCAAGTGACAGCTCATTTTGGTTTTAATTTGCATTTCCTTAATGACCATGATGTTGCACATGTCTTCATGTGCTTGTTGGCCATTTGTACATTTTCTTTGTAGAAATGTGTGAGTCCTTTGCCCATTTTTAAATTAGGTTGTTGCTCTCTTTTGTTGTTGAGTTGGAAGAGTTCTTTATATATTTTGGATATTTAGTCTCTTAACAAATATATGATTTGAAAATATTTTCCCATTCGTAAATCGTATTTTTACATTGTTGATAAAGTCCTTTGATGAGCAAAAGTTTTTAATTTTAAGGAAATTAAATTTATCTTTTTTTTTCTTTTATTGCTTGAACTTTTGGTGTCAAATATAAGAAGCCATGGCCAAATTCCGAGTCACAAAGATTCTTTCCTATAGTTCTCATGTTCTCCTTACATTACCCATCTGTTCCTTCATGTCGTCTACTTTTTGAATTAGAGTCCTTAACATTTTAGTTACAGTTATTTTAAATTCCCTATCTAATAAATCCATATTAATGTTACACCTGAGTCTGGTTCTGATGCTCTCTTGATCTCTTCTTCTAATAGCTTTTTGGCATGGTTTGCGGCTTTCTGTTGAAAGCCAGATTTGTCTTATGGAGTAATAAGAACCAATGTCATAAGACATCAGTGTGAGGATTTATGTTCATTTGACTAGGAGTTAGGCTGTGTTTAATGTTTGCTATGTCATATGTTTATGTACCAGAAGTTTCAAATCCCTCTCATGCCCTTGCCAGTGTCTCCCTCATTGTCTTTGAGTTTCCCTGAGAATTCCTCCTTAGAGTCTGAGTCTTGCACCCTTTTCAGTTATACTTTACTGATATTACACTGGATCCCTGTTGGTGGTGGTAAAATGTGGTGGATGGGAAGCATTCTATAATCTTATGATTTCATCTCAGTCTTTTAGTGGGCCCATGTCTCTAGGTTATGACATTCACAAGTATTTCTTTATTTCCCACTCCCCACCTCTAGGTGAGACAGGAGGACTAAAGGGAGCTGGAGCGAGGAGAAATGCCCTTCCCTAGTTGAGATTAGACTCTGGCAAAGTCTTTAGCCCTAGAGAGTAGGCTTCTGTTATGCAGAACAGATGTATTGATATGATCATATGATTTTTCTTCTTTAGCTTGTTGATGTGATAGATTATATTCATTTTCAAGTGTTGAACGAGCCTTGCATACTGACATAAATCTCACTTGAATATAGTGTATAATTCTTTGTATACATCATTAGAGTAGTTGTTAATATTGTTGCATCTATGTTCATGAGTTATAGTGGTCTGTGGTTTTCTTTGCTTGTAATATCTTTTTCTGGGTTTGCTATTTGGTTAATTCTGGTCTCATAGAATGAGTTAGGAAGTATTCCCTCTGCTTCCTTGTGCTTTCTGTTTTGAAATAGTCATTTGTTATTTGGTTGGGTATTTTCCTTCTCTCAGGTCAGTTAGGCTCTGATGATTCTCCAACAGGTTTAGTTCTAGTTAACTAGTTTTACATAAGGGCAGGTCTTGTGAAAAAGAACAGAGTGCTCTGGCATATTTCAAAATGGTTCTTTACCCTTTCCCCCTTGCCAAAAGCATGAGGGGATTTTTCTCTGATAAGTATTCTGGGAACCTGATTGAGCTCCTCTAGGTAAATCTCATGATATTATGAGAGCCCCATTTCAAAACTGGGTATCCCTGAAGTTTTAAACTCTCATAGTTGTCTACATTAAGCTTCCAGCAGCTTTTCAATTACAGTTCAGGTTTTCCTATCCTGACATTGGTACCTATACCGGTTTCCACTTGCCAGTTTCTGCCTCAATAAGCCAAGACTCCTTTCAACTGACTGAGCCAAGCAGGTGCCCATTAAGACTCCTTGTATTGACTGGTCTGTTTCTCCAGTTTGGGAGGCAAGCACATTTTCCCCTGTGTTCTCCTCTCTCTTACAGATCTAAGAAGATGTTCATTTTCTAGTCTGTTCCATATTTTTGCTTGTTAGGGTGGAATGACAACTTCAAGCTCTTCACACAAGGTTCTGGAAATCAGAAGGCTCGACTACCTTTTTTAATCTTATTTTTTAGTATAATAAAATATTATGCAAGTTTTAATATGATAAAATATTATACAAGTTACACAAGATGTTTGGGGATTTTAATGTATTTAATTTTTATCAAGTATACAGTGGACTTTTAGATATTTAGAGCAGAATTCTTATAGCAACAATAGAAACCAAAAAAAATTACAAAATAATATGTAAAACAGTTTGAAATAAAATAAGTCAACATGGCTAAATTATCACTTAAGAAAGACAAAATATAACTATGGACAAATTGAAAATGGGAAGTTTGTCACCCATCCAACCGCTCTAAAAAAATATCTGAAGTATATTTTTCAGGAAAAAAAAAACATTTCTGAAAGAAGTACTGAAATGCAAAAAAAAATAACGAGGAAAGAAATTTGTAAACATGGGCAACGTTGAAAACCATTGACTATATAACACAATGATAATGAATATTGGGGGGAAGATAATGAAAGATGGCATTCACATAACGTAAAATAATATGTAAGGATATGGAGTATAATTGGTTTTCTAATGTTTTATGATCCTTGTATTATAAGTATGCATAATAAAAATTCAGGATAACCACTAGAGAATTAAAATAGTATATAATTTATAAATGAATTGGGGAATGGAATTCAAAAATTAATTCAAAGGAATGCAAAAAGGAAAAAAAAACATACAGAAACAGGATATTTAGAAAATATCCTAAATATACTAAAATAGAAGAAAAAATTCCATAAATACAAATAGACTAAATTCATTAATCAATAGAGATTAAATTAACATCAGGTAGTAGAAGAATACTTACAATACGAGACTATTTATATAAATGTTACAGATGGACAAAGAAGGTATTGCTCTGTAGAGATCATACAGCTCTAATAAAAAGAATAAAGTTTCTGAGTGATAAATGTTTAGTTTAGGATAGTGATTATATTAGGGGTACATGGAGTAGTTAATACATGGTAAACATTAGTTAATTCATCATGTCTTTCATAGATCTAACATTTGCTAACATTTTTGGTGACAACCCAGATTGGATTTTCATCTGCTTTTTAATAAAGATGTTAACTGCATTCAGTAATAGTACATGTAGTAATTTTGGCTCTCAGAAAACCCTCTATGCTTTGGAGTTTTTCAGTTGTATGTGTTTTAATTTTTTGGCCACCTGCTGCCTTGATGCTTGATGGAGTATCTTCAAATTATGGCATTGAAAGATGACAGGAGCAAAGAAACCAGTTTTTATAAGCAGTATCTTAGAAGTTGAACCACATCTTAGATCCTGAAAGATGAGGAATGGCCTCAGCTGTGGGAAAACTGGAATGTAGAAAAACATTTAAGCCAGTATCTGGTTACAAGAATTTTCTATCTTACTACTGCTCATTTTTAAAGGATGCCATTTTAGGGAGTGTGAAGAGCAGAATGGACTCCCTTCTTCTCTCAGCTTCCGACACTACAATCTGCACCATCTGTATTAAATGACTCTATTTGCCCAATGGAGCAATAGAGTTTGTTATATTAGCCTTCGTAAGATAAATGACTTGTTAGAATTCTCTACTTTAACTCACATGAAATTCCCACCATCCTGCCAATCCTTAGACTTGGTTTGAGTGTTGACAGAATGTTCACTACAATCACTGCAGAGTGACATATAACACCCAATCAACGGTTCTCTTCTCTTCACAATGTTTCTTTCTTCTGTAATATATTCTTCCACTTTTTGGTCACTGTTGAATAAATGTTCCAGTTATATTTTAAAAAGTGATGGAATTGTTTACAGAAGACTTTTTTCATTGTGATTTCAGCCATGACATTTGATTTACTTCATTACTCATGAGGCAGACACAAGGGGATATGATTGCAAATATTAAGAGTATTTGCTGCTGCAGTATCATAATAAGGTAAATTTTTAAAATTATGTTTTCCACTAAAAATGAGTGAATTGTGCTTGCAGAGAAACTAGAATATATAGAAAATAAAATACGAACCTAATCTCACCCTACACTAATTCCAATGATATTTCCTTCTGAAATTCTTTATTCAGCAGACATAAAAACAAATAAATACCTATATATAGAAATATTCACACATTTTATTCCTACCTATCTATGCATCTAATTCCGCACATATTCCATACTTGTTTTGGAATCTTCATTTTCTACTGAATATTTTGGGCACTTTGATAAAATCTTTGGCCGATTTATTACCTAAACAATGTAGAATGGTGTCGCTGTTGGGTCTATGAATGCAGACAAAAGCTGCTTCTAGAGTGCACATAGAGAAGAATTTAAAAATTTTATGTAAGATTAAAAAGAAAACATATTTACACCTATCTTTAGTTTTACTTTTAGTCTTAGGAGTTGGAATATAAAATTATAAGTCAATAGAGAGTATTTAATAATTCTCTTCAAATCGGAAGACAAACTTGTTTTTACTTAATATAATCGCTTTGAAATTATAAATTGTACATAAACTTGAAAGTAAGAACTTTATGGTTCAAATTTGAAATAAGATGGCTTTATTTTAATACTCTGATCCACAAGTGAGGATCTGCCAGTCTTAGTGGTAACATAACTTGACTTTTGACTTAGTTTTTATTTTGATTTTTTAATGATCTCTTTGTTAGATTTAGGCACACTTAAAATATTTCAGAAAAGCCTGTTTTATTAGTCATGTATACCCTGTCTTAACATTTTCGACATTCTTATTATTTAAGACAGGATTGATGTGACTCTTTTACAACATGTAAAATTCCGCATATATAATAATGCTACAGTGATTTAGGTTAGAAATATTTCACATTTTTCGGGACCTTGGCTCTGTAAAATTATATGGAAAAATACGTGATAGTATAAGCCTTTTTCCCTGAATAGGTGTGACTACAATTGATTGTCAAATTGAATCGAACCTCATTTTAAGAGCTATAGTTAATATTCAAGTAAAAGCTTAGTGGGATTTGAAGAATTTCTTATTCAAGTTTCCAACATTTCTTTTAAGAAAATAAGGATCTTGGGGCACCTGGGTGGCTCAGTCGGTTGAGCGTCCGACTTCGGCTCAGGTCATGATCTCACGGTTCATGGGTTCCAGTCCCACATCTCCATGCTGACAGCTAGGAGCTTGGAGCCTGCTTCCAATTCTGTGTCTCCCTCTCTCTTCTCCTCCCCTCCATGCACTCTGTCTCTCAAAAATAAAAATAAACATTAAAAAAATTAAAAAAAAAGAAAATAAGGATCTTGATAAGTCAACTGTGGAACAAAGAAATCCAGCAAGACAGAAATATAGTAATAATCCTTTTGGAGATTATTGAAAACTAATTTTAACATTTTTTACCCTTAATTTCTTGAAACTTTTGGAGTAAAAAAATTTTCTTTTTTTCTAATTTTGTATCTTTGAAGGTTATAAGTTAAAAATACACTAATTTCAACTATAGCAGGTAGCATTTTATGGCATACTATTTTCACACACATAAAGTTAGGAATTGATAAATCACAACTTTTGAAGAAGGCAAAAATTAGAGATGTTAGTTGAACAGGCCACTTAAAAATGAGCTTCTCAGGCAGTTGTCTGATTCCTATGGTTTTGTGAAAAATCTTTCTTTAAATTTGTAAGGGAGAAGGTACACCAAAAATAAATACTTTTTGGTGGATCACTCTCAGTAATAGAATTCTGAAACACAATCCCTAACACAATACTATACTACATTAAAGCAACTTATCTAAAGACATTTTGTAGAGTTTACATATTTAGAAGGATAGCAACTTAACCATTTGGGCCACTAAATGACCCTGATATCATTATATTTCAAATATTCATTATAATATAAGCCATTGGGAAGATGTTAATAAAATAGATAAAGTGTAGGGTTTCCTTGCTCATATTCAGTAGTAGCTTAAATTTTGCTTCATGAGCCAGAAGACACATAGGAAACGGCGTCCACCCTGGAGCAATGTCCGTAAAAGAACAGCATCCTGCAGGAGAACTGGTGTGAGAATAACTGATATCAGAGATATAGGGAGAGGCAGCTAGGGGACACAGTTGCTATGCTTCATACAGCACAGTACAGAAGGGCCTACTCTGGATGAAAGTCCCTTTATCTGCCAAGTGGGCTACTCTAAAAAGAATTTATTTATTTATTTATTTATTTATTTATTTATTTATTTAATTTATTTTTTGCCTCATGTCTTCCATTGGATGAAACTGTGGATGAACTGTGTCCTACTGTGAAATAGATGTGATTTAGAAGCAAACATTCTTGAATTCAAATCAGTGTTCTCATGATTAATAACCTATGCCCTTGGGCAAAAATCTTCCCTCATTTTCAGTTTCTCGACAACTTTTTATATGTTTCTTTTTCTTGTGATTGCAGTTTTCTCTTGTAAAGACTAAATTAGGTAATTTATGAAAACACAGTGGATAGCCCTAACAGATATCTACTCAATAGATAACCTTATTTCATATCAAAATTGGTATTACTCATATTACTTCTGAGTTTCTACTCATAGCTCAGGCAAAATAAGAATTATTTGTTTTCATGGTTTATTGGATCAGATCAGACAAATGTTTTCCCAGAGTCTGGAAGAGGTTTCCTTCAGTGGTCTAGAATTCAGTATCCTATCTATGTTAAATATGTCTAAATAGATTGCATTGTTCTGGTACCAGTGTCTTACTGACTGATAGAGCTAATGGTTGCTTGTGAGAATCCTAAACAAAACAAGCCATGACTTTTTATCAGCAAGGTATTCAGTCCTACAAGGTATTCAATACCTACAAGGTATTCAGTCCTACATAATGCAAGTTTTATGCTTAAAGTGTCTCTAGTAGAAACGTTTGCTTAATAGTAAAAATAAGGGTTCATGTTTATGCTGCTTTGTAGGTTACTTAATCTCACAACCCACTGATATAAGCATAATTAGGGTACTGGATATTATTATCCCCATTTGATAGATAATACAACTAGGTTGTATTATCAGAGGTTAATTAAAATATTTGTTTGCATAAACTGTAATTGGTGGAACTAGGATTCAAATGTAAACTTTTCCACCCCAAATACTCCATTATGCTTCACTTATTCATTATGCTATCACTTTTTGAGTGATCAGACAACTATTTGTTGAGAACCAGCTATGTCATCAATATTGTACTCTGTACCGGAAACACAAAAGTGAACAAAGTAGACCAATCCCTATAGTCACAGAACTTAGAGTCTTATAGCTCAAAGTAATAGACATATACTAGTTGCCTGAGACACACAGATTGTTCTATCAGACCTCAAATCCTTAACAATTCTTCAGGGAAAACAGAATTGCTAGATCTTTAACTTTATGTTTACATTTATTTATGTTTAAGTAGCCATATCTAATGTATTCTTGAGGCATGTTCAGTTTTCCTGTATAACGACTTTGAGAAGGTCCACTTCCCCACTGTTATAGTCATAGTATGATTCATATTTTCTTTAAGACCTTCTGTAGTAAGAGCTTTGAATTTTGCTTTCTATCAGTCATATCTGTCTGTGGACAATATGTATTTTCTAATCATTTCCAAGAGTGTATGCTTGGATCAAGAGTCTATGAATGTGATTTCCCCTTCCAGTGTGGTCATGTAAGTGCTTTGCAAATAACACCCATACACTCTGAACAAAATACAATAAAACGAAACCAAAACAAGAATAAGCACAAACAAACAAAAAAAATAGAAATAAAGCCAGAAGTCCCTAAAGAGTGGATGAAAATAGATACTTTCTGTAAGGGAATTGAAACTTGGAAGAAGGGACCAGCATGGGCTGAGTTTCCCATTTTTATGGTTTTTAGCTAGGCTATGATTGGTGTCAGTTAGCGTGACTAAAACTCGTAAAGAAACCTCACAGCTCTTGTGATGTAAAGAATAAGATGATAGTATTTGGAAAAAAAAATCACTAAAAAGTGAGAGTTGAATGCCTCACATTCTGTGTATAAACTCTCCCTGTCTCTCTGACTGACTCCAGAGCTCCCCTTGCACAGAACAGATTCCAAGGAGCCCAGCTAATGTTTGAACTGAAACAAGACTGGAGCTGCTGCCCTGAGATGCAGTTTGCAGTTGGAGTCCAACCAAATTAATTGCTTGCTGAGACCAAAACATCAGTATTTTTTGGAGGATTATAATAGATTCATGACATAACATTCACAATGTCTGGAATACAACCCCAAATTACTCAACCTATGAAAAATAACAGAAAAATACACATATAATCTACTATGAAAACAAACAAACAAACAAATCCTTGTGAGATCAGTGAGTTTTAATAATAGAATCTAGGTGGTGAGCAGATGAGTGCTTACTTTCTTTCACCTTTACTATATACTTGTAAATTTTTGTGTAAAAATATGGAAGAAAGAAGTTAATGATGATTAGAGCGTCCTTTTCCCACCATCCTTACATCTCAACTCCTTTACAATTCAAAGCTTCAGTTTCTAGGAGTACCTGATAGGCTTAGTCTTCCAACTCTTTCCTTTTTTTTTTTTAATTTTTTTAACGTTTATTTATTTTTGAGACAGAGAGAGACAGAGCGTGAACAGGGCAGGAGCAGAGAGAGAGGGATACACAGAATCTGAAACAGGCTCCAGGCTCTGAGCTGTCAGCACAGAGCCTGACGCGGGGCTCGAACTCACAGACCGTGAGATCATGATCTGAGCCGAAGTCGGATGCTTAACCGACCGAGCCACCCAGGCGCCCCATAGTCTTTCAACTCTTAATGTTAGGGTCCTGAGTTCAAACCTCACGTTAG
Organism: Prionailurus viverrinus; assembly: GCF_022837055.1. Lineage (NCBI taxonomy): Eukaryota > Metazoa > Chordata > Mammalia > Carnivora > Felidae > Prionailurus > Prionailurus viverrinus. The sequence goes on along the minus strand of NC_062564.1, from coordinate 112,663,267 downwards.
GTGTGGAGCCTACTTTAAAAAACAAAACAAAACAAAACAAAAGACTTCTGTTTCTTAACAGATTCTACTTTAATTCACTTTCTGGAGGTCACACTTTTTAATCTTCAGCACTTCATATAGTGCTTAGCATATGATAGGCATTCAGAAAAGAATATGTATGTGCTTATTTTACTTCAGTTAAAAAAGAGTAGTAAGTTTAAGGTCTTTTGTGTTTTTCTACAGAACACCAAATAGTTATTTTGGTTAGTATCTTGTAAGTAAATGTGCCACAGTGATTTTTTTTTTTCCTTCATGAGTGATTTGCAAACATGACCAGTGGCACCAAACACCCTAATTTTGTCCAGAACCTATGTGTAGATGCTTCATTCTTCTCTGGCTCAAACACCATTCCAATGGACTTAGAAGCAAAGATTTAACAGACATACTTTAGTTCCTTTTACTCTCTCTACATACTGTTACACAAACTAAAAGAGTAAAAGTGATTTACATTTAATTTTGTGTCAATAAATGCACATTTCCTTGTAAGTTCTGTGATGGTTGATTTTATATATCAACTTGACTGGGCCACTGAGTGAATGAATGCCCAGGTATTTAAACAAACATTATTTTGGGTATGTCTGTGAAGGTGATCCTGGTTGAAATTAACACTTGAATTAGTAGACTGAGCAAAGGGGACTGTCCTTCCCAATGTGAGTGGGTCTTACATAATCTGAAGCTGAGTAAAAGAGAATTCACCTCCTATGCCCATCTCTGAGCTGGGAGTTCAGTCTTCTGCCTTCAAATTTTGACTTGGATTGGAATTCATACTGGTGCTTCTGGTTCTCACGCTTTCAGACTAGGACAGGAGCTATACTGTTTGCTATCCTGGGTCTCCAGCTTGCCAATCACAGATCTTGAGATTTCTCACTCAGCCTCCATAACAATGTGAGTCAATTCTTTATAATATATGTCTATTTATGTGTGTATGTATTTACATATGTATACCTATCTACATCTGTATCTATATAACTATATCTTTATTGAATCTCTATCATCTCTATCCCTCTATCTCTATCTCTATGTATCTCTATCATCTCTATCTCTATCTATCTGCTATTGGTTCTGTTTCTCTGGGGAATCCAGACTAATGTAAGTTTGATCTTGTGTCAAGAGTAGTGCAACCTGAATTGATACAATTGATAAGATGTCACTTCAGAAATTTGCTTTCATGAAAGAATTAGTTTCATCTTATTGGAGATTTTAATATTCAACTAAATATAAAGGATTATTCTCTTATGTTTGGAACTCTAGTTTGTTTATATGGCATCAAGATTGCATGGAGCCCAATTTTCTGATTTCATCCTAAATTTCTTTGCAAAAGAGATATCTGGTAAATAAATTTTTGCCAAATAGGGGAATGTTTTATTAGTCTGAAAGAGAGGTGGCAATATTCCTTAGAGTTACATCCTTGTGATAAAATAAGACAAAAAAATAAGATAAAATATTTTACCTAAGGTAAAACCTATTTCCTCAAATTGTTAACTCTCATTATGTTAATAACTTATTCTGAATTCTTAAAATTTATAATATGAATTTTCTAAAGTCATCTCAGAATTTTGATGCTCTGTGATATTCAACTTCAGAACAATTTACCCAGGTAGTGATTCATTTCTTCTTTTGGCAGCTACATATGTCCTTTTTTCTTTGCCTGTACAAAAGTTGGCTTTGTCATATGTAAAAGGAAAACACAAAGATGACATTCAGTAACAAAAACATCTTCCCATGTCTTCAAACATCTTCATTAAAATATAACTTCTATGGCAAAGATTCAATTCACCCTTAAGATGAAAAAAATCAGGTGCGCCTGGGTGGCGCAGTCGGTTAAGCGTCCGACTTCAGCCAGGTCACGATCTCGCGGTCCGTGCGTTCGAGCCCTGCGTCAGGCTCTGGGCTGATGGCTCAGAGCCTGGAGCCTGTTTCCGATTCTGTGTCTCCCTCTCTCTCTGCCCCTCCCCTGTTCATGCTCTGTCTCTCTCTCTCCCAAAAAAATAAATTGTTGAAAAAAAAATTTTAAAGATGAAAAAAATCAGAAAACATTTGAAGTTGCTCAACAGCTACTCTCTCTTCTTGTCTGTGAAGTAACAACATGGAAGGTTGTATTTTGGTTTGTTAGAGAAATGAAGATAATTCTAGAAATGAAGGAACAAGTAAAAAGTACATTTTCTTAGTATTCTTAAAATTTAATACTAGAAATCTTTGTACATAAAAAAATAAAAAGTGAACTTTATATATTCTCCTATATGTGAGAAAAAAACCCACACCTTATCTCTAATAATAATAACAATAGTATTTAGTACTTAGAGTACTTAGTTTTGAAAAGATTTTGTTATGTAATCTGAGTTGATCCTTACAACAATTCAATTAAGAAGGTAATACAGATATAATTATCAGGACATTGACCATTAGAAAAATGATAAATAATAATAAATGACTTCTTATAAAGTTGAGTCTAGAATCAAAACCTAAACATATTATTGTTCCTAAATTTGATTTGTCCTTATCCAAAAACGTTTTTGAAGAAGGAGGAGGAGCTTATGAAAATTAAAAAAAACGTATTTGCACACTGAGACTAACAATGAAATTTAAATTGATTTTGTAATATTCTTAATTAACTAATTCAATGACTAATACTCTCAATGAAATTAGATAGTATGATCTTTGTCATCAAACTTTCAAAAGAGCAAATTCATTAGTAATTAAACTATGACACAAATTAATTTTAAATACCTATGTCCTGCCTAGAAAAACTATCTCACCAGTAGTAATTTAAATAAAATCCTTGGGAACCCTGGGTGGCTCAGTTGGTTAAGTGTCCAACTTCGGTTCAGGTCATGATCTCGTGGTTTGTGAGTTCGAGCCCCGCATCTGGCTCTGTGCTGACAGCTCGGAGCCTTCAGCCTGCTTTGGATTCTGTGTCTTCCCCTCTCTTTGCCCCTCCCATGCTCATGCTCTGTCTCTCTCTGTCTCTGAATAATAAATAAATGTTTAAAAAATTAAAAAATAAGAAAATCTTTTTTTTTTTTTTTTGCATTTTATAAATCCTTTCAGCAATAGAGTAACCTTGGCTTCTTATCCAATTTTGCAATGGACGACTTTCCTTGTTAGTAATTAGAACATCACTTCTGCCCAATAGGAGATTTTTCTCTGTGTCCCAAATATTGTTTGGGTCTGGTTTATGAATTAGTCTTTGCAGCCTTCATAAGCAGAACACTTTAGTCAGTTATCTAGCCTCAAAAGATGTCGTAAAATTTTACCAAATAGTATTTAAGTTTCACTTTTTAAAAAAATTTTTTAATGTTTACCTTTATTTTTGAGACAGAGACAGAGCATGAGCAGGGGAGAAGCAGAAAGAGAGGGAGACACAGAATCAGAAGCAGTCTCCAGGCTCTGAGCTGTCAGCACAGAGCCTGACGTGGGGCTCCAACTCATCAACCACGAGATCATGACCTGAGCCAAAGTTGGACGCTCAACTGACTGAGCCACCCAGGCACCCTTAAGTTACACTTTAATATTCTCAGTATTTATATTACTGATTGGAAGGCAGGATAGAGCATTATTTGAGAGTTTGCACCATATTTCCGTCAGAACTAGCTGGCAAAGACCTTCAGGGAGTCATTTAACAGTTTGCCTCTATCTCTGTTTTGTAAAAAGACAATGACTACCTCATTAGCTTATTATAAGAATTAAATGCTCTCTTCTAGGTAAAGCACTTAGACCAAAACCTGACTCATTGTAAACACCAAAGAAGTGTTAGTGTGTGTTGCTGTTGTTGATACATGTATAGCCTGACATTCAGCTTCTTGCCTCTTTCGCTGACCCCGCACACCTACTACCTGCAAAACAGCAACACCTTCGTGTGCTTAATTAATGAATCCCCAATGGAATCTTAGCAGAAGGTAGCCTTTTCTATAAAACAAGATTCAAACAAGTAAAAATAACTTATGAGGTATCCAACAAGTCTACCTAACTTAAAAAATTTTTCCCAACCCTTCACATGTGTATAAAGTAATTTATTTATAAGTATTTTAGAAAGTATTTCAAACATTTATTTCAATTCCTATATAAGAGATATAAGATATAGAAATATTTCTGAAAAGCAGTGGAAAATTGGAAGTGTTTAAATGGTCACTTTCAGAGAGGGATTGCTGAAAATACAAATGCAAGTTCCTTTCTGTATCTCCTCAGGGACGGAATAAACCTAGCTGGAGTTTCAACATGGTTTTCTTAGATGAAATCTATAATTACTGTACAGATTGAAATGTAGAATACCGGGGCGCCTGGGTGGTGCAGTCGGTTAAGCGTCCGGCTTCAGCCAGGTCACGATCTCGCGGTCCGTGAGTTCGAGCCCCGCGTCGGGCTCTGGGCTGATGGCCTGGAGCCTGGAGCCTGTTTCCGATTCTGTGTCTCCCTCTCTCTCTGCCCCTCCCCCGTTCATGCTCTGTCTCTCTCTGTCCCAAAAATAAATAAACGTTGAAATGTAGAATACCAAAACTTTTGGAAATGAAAGACATAGTAGTTAAAAGCCTTGACACTTTATTTTTTTTATTTTTATTTTTTTTTTTTTATTTTTTCAACGTTTATTTATTTTGGGGACAGAGAGAGACAGAGCATGAACGGGGGAGGGGCAGAGAGAGAGGGAGACACAGAATCGGAAACAGGCTCCAGGCTCCGAGCCATCAGCCCAGAGCCTGACGCGGGGCTCGAACTCACGGACCACGAGATCGTGACCTGGCTGAAGTCGGACGCTTAACCGACTGCGCCACCCAGGCGTCCCAAGCCTTGACACTTTAATTCAGCAAATGCTTTTAGGACTTTTCAGACACTATTGGTTTTTCATAGCGTGGTTATCACGCCTGAGTTCACTGTGGTGCTGACTCCCGATAGGTATGAGGGTCAGCTACCATAAGCTGCATTTTCTTTGCTCCTCGTTTTCCACAGCACCCTAAGAATTGGTGCTATTTTGCATACAGACTAATATAATTTACAGGATGACATAAGTTCTAGTCTAATTTAAGTAACTTTCTAGTTGGAGTAAGCCTGTCATCATTTTCAAATCACGATTTCTTTATTGATAAAATGGAGGTAACCTAGACTCCTTGCTCCCAGGATTTGGGTAAGAATGAAATTGTATGGCACGTGTGAATGTACTTGGTAAACAGTGCTGTTATTTTAACTGTCTTGATCCTATAGAATTATTAAGATGAAGAATTTATAGGGGCGTCTGGGTGGCTCAGTCGGTTTAGTGTCCGACTTTGGCTCAGGTCATGACCTCCTGGTTCATGAGTTTGAGTCTCACAGCCTGGCAGCGCAGAGTCCACTTGGGATTCTTTGTCCCTCCTCTTTCTGGCCCTCCCCTGTTTGCGCTCACCCCCAAATAAATAAACATTAAAAAGGAATTTATAGAGACTGTCCTCATTCTTTTTCTATTTGATCATATTGCCACGGTTTCCTTATAAAAATACTATAATTATTTCTAGAGAAATAATATTTAGGAGTTAAGTAATGGTAACTACTTACTGGTAACTACTGTATAGGACATTCTTCAACAGGGTGACAAAATGATTATGAGTTCAGACCTTGCTCACATCCAACCAGGTTTCCTAAAAGGGTTCAAGGGTCAGGGAGCAACTGTGCTGTCCCACTTTCTGGTTCCATGTTCCGCTGCTCTACCGCAGGTGCTCTGTGCTCTGGCTATCCCCAAATGAGTGAATTCCTGCTCATCCTTCAAAACTCAGTCCGTATTTACTTCATCCATCGAATCACTTCTGACTTTCCCCGGTAGTTAAGCACTTCTTTTCTGTTTATTTACCGTAAGTCTATCGTAGCTGGTACTTGTTGCTGTGTGGAGTTGTGGCTTTGGATTTTAGACTTTTACACTGAATTGTGAAGCTCCATATGTAAAGGTTAAGAGTTAGGGCTCTGGTGTCACAACGCATGGGTTAAAATCCGGGAGCTCTACCGCTAACTAATCATATGAACATGAACAAGTAATTACTCACCTGTAACTGAGGCTAATAATAATATGTCCTTTGTTAACTGGGATAGTTAATGGATTAAATAAGTAAAACTCTTAGAACGATGTCACAATACCTGGCACTTATTATGAACTCAGTTAAGGTTGGCTATTATGATATTATAATTATTCATTTATTTAACCTCTGCACAAACGTTGTGTCTAAGACAAAGTAGGCTTCTAATAACAAGCTGAGTGAATAAATAAGAGATGGCAATGTCTGCCTATATGAAAAAATCCACAGGTATCCCTTAATATATCATTGTATACTTGCAAAAATGGTAAAATATATATTAAGATGTAAAATTGTTAAATGCATGAAAAAATACGATTTTTGTGAAAAACGGAGGGACATGTTAAATAAGAAGAAATCAATTCTGCCTAAACTCATACATTTTTTGGTTTGGGTAATAAACAAGACAACCAAGTGGAATAGAAAGTAAAATTTATTTAGCCTTCCAAAGGACTTGAAGGTTCACAAGAAACACCAGAAAAACCAACAAACAAAAATAACCGAGCCATGACTTGCTCTGTCATTAAGGTAAGTATTTGCTCATGGAAACAATTTTTTTTCCTCCAATGTATTTATAATAATATTGCACTTTTTTCTCCCAAATCTCAAGTGTTTCTCTAACATATCCCAAAACATTTGTGATGTTTACATGGGAGAATAAACAGGTGACAAAAATCATTTGAAAACAGATGAGTGGGTGACTTTCACTACTAAATAGTATCACACAATTAAAATAGTATAGCCAAACGTAACTAATATTGATAAATTAGTGTTTCCATGCATCAAGGGAAACATGGATTATTAAATAAATGATCCTAGATTACTTAGCTAACTACATAGTTGGAAAAATAAAGATGTCTTATACTATATCCTAAAATAAATCACAGGCAGATAAAGGACTAAAATGTAAAGGAAGAAATAAAAGAACTAGAAAAAAAATAGAGATGACTTTGTATCTCATCAGAGCATGAAGAAGGTCTTCCTGGGCTCAAAAGTGAAAGGGAAAAAAAAAACAGTTTTTGAGATTAATGGTTTGAAACATGAAAATTAAAAACACCTCTAGTGAGGGGCACCTGGGTTAGTTCAGTCAGTTATGTGTCCAACTCTTGATTTCGGCCTGGGTCGTGATCTCATGTTGGTATGCACTGCTTGGGATTCTCACTCTCCTCTCTGTCTCTGCCCCTCCCCTACCGCATGCATGCACGTTCTTGTGGGCTCTCTCACTCACAATAAATAAACTTAAAAAAATATTAAAAACACCTATAATGATAATATGCCCAGTGATCCCAGTGATCAAGGAACTGACTTTGAGATAAGCATGTCTAGATTTGAAAAACAGCTCCACCATTTATTAGGTATGATCTTGGGCAAGGCATTGAACTTCCACATGCCTCAATTTTCTGATCTGTAAAATAGTCACAACAATAATAACAACAACAACATTTGCACAGTAACTACACAAAACAGTTTTTTTAAAATAAATGTTTATTTATTTTTGAGAAGGTACAAGTGGGGGAGGGGCAGAGTGAGGGGGGACAGAGGATCTGAAGCAGATTCTGCACTAACAGCAGCAAGCCTGATCTGGGGCTCAAATTTACCGACTGTGAGATTATGGCCTGAGCTGAAGTTGGGCACTCAACTGACTGAGCCACCCAGGTGTTCCCCACCTAAAAGTTTTTGTAAGAAACAAATAATATTAATGGAGCTCTTAAAGAGCCTAAACAATGAAAGCAGATGGAAAAAAAGGGGAGATATTTAGAATATATATGACATACAAAGATTTAACATCATTAATACAAAAAGATTTTTGTGCATTTACGTAAAAAGACCATGAACATGTAGTTCACACACTCGGCAATAGATACCAGAACCAGAGCTTGACATAGAGGTTTTCCAAATCATCTACAATAAAAAAGAATACTTTTTGTTTCAAGTAAAAAAAAAAAAAGAACTAGGAAATTATTTTATTTATTTCATTTACAGAAAAAGAAATGTCTCAAATGAATATGTTGACAAGTTTTTCAGGGTCTATTCTTTCTTTACTATCTAAATTAAAGGGTTGATCCCCTGTCTTGCATGCCTTCGGGAAATCAAATACTTCATAGTATTTCTGAAGACGCCTAGAATGTTCGTACATGTCCTGGTTTTTGTTTATTATCTTTCATCCTGAGACACTTTCCTGAAATATCTCTCACCACCTTGTAAGTGCTTGTTCTTTTCCTGTTTCAGTCAACCCTGAGAAGATGAAGAGATGGAAGGAGAGAGGGGAACAAAATTGCGATTATTAACTGACTAGTTTTTGATGAAGCTATTAGCATACTATCCTCATTAGCGTATAAAAACAGTCCCCCATGGGAAATACGCATTAGATGATGATAAAAATATTTCATTTCTTAAAATGTTCTATATTAAGTATATGTCATCAATGTGATTTACCTATGGGAATCTGAGGTGGAGTTTAGGGACATGTTTTAAAGGAAGACATGAAGAGATTAATCTACAATAATCCATACTAGTATTTCAAATAGATTGCTATCCCTTATTTGTCTGTGCTTCTGCCTTCTTCTTCTTCTCCTTTTTAATTTTTTTTTAAATTTTTTTTATTGCTGTCATCCCATGACCTTTAACTGGGAGACATATATAAAGATTGCATGCTAATGTTTCAACTGATTCCTTTCATTGTTATTGGTAAGTTTTATACATACGGTTCTTATTGTCCTGGTAGAAGGGAGAGGTAAAATCAATTTCCTCTTTAACATATTGATAAACAACTCCAGATATAAGAGGTAGGGAGGAGAAACTAGATTTACCTCTGTGTGACCTACATAGGAATGCTGGAAAAAATTAATTCCAGAATATTATGTCAACATTCCTTGAAGTTGTGGAGATGATTTACATAGTAGGTCTTCTCCATCCACCCAGCTACTTTCATCTTGATACTGTAAATTGCTTTCATTTTCCCCCTCCGATCTGTGTGCTTGAGGTATTGTTGTGATAAATTATGGAGGTACAGAACTGAAAATGGTGTGTAGATTGTCTAAGAAATTGAGTGCAGTCAGCCTTAAAAGTGGTGGATGATGTGCTAAAGCGGCTACCTCACCCTGGCCATGTCCCATATGTCGTCAATGAACAGCTGCTTTTAACTTTGCCTTTTGCCCAGAGCATGAGAGCTGCTGGATTTATTGAATTAATAACCACTCCATTATGTGTGTTTTGTTTTCCTGTGACCGTGAAATCTGGCTATAATGTTAGGAAAGTGTAAGACAGGTCTCCTTAACAAACAAGGCGGTATCTTTTTTTTTTTTTTTTTTTTTTTGGTCATTATTTAATACTTAATCTTTTGGGTAGAAAATAATAGGGAAATCCTTGCAAATCTGGAATAGAATGTTCCTAGCAATATTGAGTTAAAAAGGCATTTTATGGGTTACATAGATAGATAGAAACTGGCTTTCACTATGATTTGTAGTCTGAAGCATAGCTACCGACTGCAATGTGTTTGTGATTGAATCGAGTTTTTTTTGTAACCCGCATTTTCTTTCTTTTTTTTTTTTTTAAGACAGAATGTTATATATATTTTTTCCTTGATGAACATCTGAATAGTTTCTGCAGGAAATGAGGGCAAAATAGAACACTATCTTCCTTTTACAACCTAGGTCATTTCCTGAGGAGTTTTGAATTCAGCACGAAAGGCAGGATTTTAGCAGGGGAGGAATGCGGCACATGTGGAAAAGGTTGTCCTGGCGACCTTTGATTCTTTCGACCAAGAAGGTGCGAGATAAGTCTTCTATCAAGAAGTTTCAGTCAGGGCCATTTTGATTAATGGTGGATTTTTTTCTTCCTTCCTTTCTTCTTCTTCTTCATCTTTTTTTTTTTTTTAATCAGGTTAACCCACTATTGTTCATATTCTTTCCCTTCCACCACAATTTTATAGAAAAAAAAAAATACAGAAGGTAAATGGATACTCTTTTATCAGCTGTGCTTAGCTCCTGGTTACTTCTTTGTTTTCATTAGCAACTGGAAGAAATAGTTGTCTTTTGAAGACACAGAAAATAATAGTTTTGAAAGTTTTTTCTTAAAAAAAATGTTTGTTTCCTTGATTTGTTTCTTAGAAAGAAAAGTAATGAAGATAGTCAAGTTTGTTGCTAGAAAGGGCCTAAAAGAAGATCTATTTTTAAGCCTTCATTTTAATATGGGGAAACTGAGGCTCAGAAAAAAAAATTTAATTTGCTTAAAAATATACAACTGATTATAACACATTTGCACTGAATCTCAAGTCGGTGTTTTATCTACCACAAGACTAAGGAGAAGGGCCTGTATTTTTCTAAGAAATTGAATCTTCTCCCTATTTGTTTATTTTTTGGAGGGTTCCTGGGTGACTCCGTTGACTGAACATCCCACTCTTGATTTTGGCTCAGGTCATAGTCCCAGGGTTGTAGGATCCAGCCCCACACCAGACTCCCCGCTGAGCATGGAACCTGCTTGGAATTCTCTCTCTCCCTCTCTCTCTGCCGCTCCCTAACTCTCTGTCTCTCTGTCTCTCTTTCTCTCACAATATTTACTTATATTTTGGGAGAGAGTGAGAGAAAGCACAAACTGGGAAGAGGCAGATAGAAGGGGGGTGAGAGAGAGAGAATCCCAAGCAGGCTCCATGCTGTCAATGGTAGAGCCCGATGTGGGGCTCGAACTCACAAACCATGAGACAAAATCAAGAGTCAGATTTTGTCTGACTGAGCCACCTGGGTGCCCCCAAATAATTTTACTCTTATTGCAGACAAGTTGCCTGGTGAAAACAGAATAATGGGAACATTACCATCGACGGAGCTAAATATGGTTTTGTCTTCGACTCTTATCTAAGAGAACAAAAAAGAAAGGATCTAACTCATTGGCCCATGTATCAGAGATTCATTTCCTCACCGACCTCTTACATAACATAAGACAAATCCTTCTCCTGACACTTTGCAGCAAAAGGTAACACCTCCCCAAACAAAGCTTCTGCCTCTACACTGTGATGCACATTTTACATTAAAAACATCTCGAAGGACTATGCGGCATTGTAAAAATTAGTTGATTCATTTTAGAAAATAATATATTTTCTGCTCTATGAATAAGATGAAGCCTCAACTTTCAGACTCATTGCCATCTAACTGTGTCCCCATATAAATGAGAAGTAATGCTGACCATGAGCGTCCTTGTCATTGGGGGTGGCACTATAATTTCACACACATTTTGATATCTGACATCTAAGGACAATTTCTGAGGAGGCATTCCTTGCAGATGCAGCACTGGGATTTTTTTTACTAACACAGTACTGGTGGTCAGTAAGGAAATCTTGGATTGATATGATAACAAATTAAAAGAGACCAGCTCCCTGCTTCCTCGTACAGAACCTAATCCCTGCTACTACTGGGCACAGGAGGTGATGTGTTTGTAACAAGGAGAGCAAAGATTAGTATACCCCAAAATTACAGACCAGACGATCTGTCTATTAGAGAAATGTAAGAAAAAGTTTACTTCCTATTCAAACCGTCTGACCTCGGACCCTTGCTAAGCTTCACATGAAACATCTATATGGATGTTACTACCTTTAGAAACACCTATCATGCATCTTAGTAAGCTTTAAGTATTTTTTTACTTATTTAATTAAATTTGAAAATGAATCAATTACGTGTGCTTACTTAGGCAATTAGACTTACCCTTAACTCTGAGATTGTATTTTTATTTAGGTCTGGCATCAGATTAAATAGGATCCTGTGTCAAAGCCCTTGAGCCGCTTTTGTAGATGCACACAAAACTGGACGAAGAGCCTCTTTACGAGCAATAAACACTTTGTCAAGAGGAGGAGAAAGCGTTCCTCCAAAGGAGCTCCAATTCTACAGAAGCCGAATATTCAAATTTCATCTGGTAGATTTTTAATTGCGCTCTAAATAAGCAGGTTGTTGTTGCAGTGCAGACACGGTTGAAAAGCTCTCTATTCCTAAGTCAACAAACTGTTGGGGCAGGGGCATTCTGCAGCGGCTGAATTTCCTGGGTGGTCTTTAAGAATTGCCCCAGGAGGTAGGCACTGTCGTAGTCTAATCCGGATGTTACAGAGGTATGTAAAATGGCATGTCTTGCGAGTTTAGTTTATGTGTTGTCTCGTCCTTCATGTGGAAATAGACATTCTTTTAAGCTTTTTTGGAACCTCTGTGGAATGAATGGGCTAGGAAGGCTTGATTAATGTTAAATTTTCTTAGTAAAAGTGTTGAAATGAGACCTGGCGCTTAGGCTGAAATATGAACATACGTACAAGAGGATTGACAAACTTTTAGACTTAAAGCTCGGGTTTGAAATGTGCCTGTGGAATCTGCGCCTGACTTTTATTCTACCATAAAGTTGTGTTTGTTTCTGCATCACGCGATAGTTTGTACGTTTAAAATTAATTTTATATTTTTAAATGAGGGAGACGAGGAAAAAGCATTTGGTGCACGGTATGGTATCATCAATCACCTCGTGCCATCAGTTCAGCTATATACTAGATATATAAAAGAATAAGATAGTATTAATCTTTCCATGGGGTTGGAAAGAAATGTCTTGAGGAGATACCTCCGAGCCGGGGAGTTTGGGAGCCAAAGGAGAACGCTTCCTGGACGAGACACCCCAACAAGGGAACCGACAGCACCTAGAAATGCATATACTGATCTGCCACTCCAGCACCTGTCCTGCCAACAGCCCCGAAAGAACCTGCTTCGGTTAGTCCAGTAAATCAAAGTGGCATCTCCCTAAAGAGGTAACTGGAAGAGAAGCTGTCCAAACCATGCATTCCATTCCTTACTGGGCCACCTGGAATTTAAAGCTAAAACACTGGCTTTTACTTCAAATGCATAAGGAGTCTACCTCCCCAGCATGACCTTTCACTCAGTTTAGAGAATTAAATAGAGCTTACCAAAGGGTAACCTTCTCTCTTTTTTCATGCACCTGCACACATCCCAAATCAAGAGAGCTGAAACTAAATGATCCTTGAAAGCTGGGAAACAGCAATGACCTTTTTTTGAGTAAGTCTTCCTGGAAAACATCTGGGAGGAAAGGTCTTGATAATATTAGAATCAATGTCAAAAGAGCTGATAATTTGAGAAAACATTTAAAGATTCAGAATTTATTTCAAATGGAATCTCAAACTCCCAGGAAAGGAAGCACTTGCTGAAATGTAATGAAAAATGAAATGTATTTTTGCCTTGAGCTATAGGCTTGAGCGAAAAACCCACGCAAGGTAATTATTTGAGGGTTACTAAGATGAATATTCTAATCATTTCATTCCAATCAGTTATTTTCAGTAGGAAATCCTGTCAAAGTGTGCCACTTACAATTATTCAAAGAAGAAATCCAGTGTAAATGGTTTTAATCCTTTCTCTGCAAACGAATGTGGTGTGGATGTCCCGTGGATACGGACACTCAGTTATCTTTCTTGTTGACACATATAAGAAAATTCCGGCTGGGCACACATGATTTATTCTTTATATCTGGGGCTGTGCTGTAATCATTCACCCCGTTTTCAAGTCGAGTTTGGCAACTTTATCTCGCTTGCAGTTTGCATTTTTTTGAAAGTGAAAATATATTCTGCAGCTTTTGATGTGTTGATTGGTGGGAAGGTAAAGACAGCCGCACGCAGTCTCTGGAGACCGGCTCAGTGCTAAATGAAGACCTCTAGTGCTTTCTTGTTAGCCAAGATAGATCTACATCCCGATGAACCACAACTAGTCAATAGCAGAGGCTCCCGACGCATGTTCTCAGAAGCCACAAATCAGTTTTCCCTGGGACTTAGTTATCGGCATCTTGTGCCGTAGGCCATGCCCTGCTGCTGTTTGCACGACTGTAATTTTCCCCCCAGTGAAGGTTTTAAAGTCACAGGCTGAGACTGTAACCATGCTCTCTGGGCAACGAAGCTGTCACAGGCCTGCCAGATATCAATTGCCCATCAAATAAATTGCTGCTTTAATGTACTCAGCCTCTCACTATTAAGGAGGTTCAATGCTAGCAGGATTTCCCGCGGTTATGTTTTCCTCCTCCAAAATTTATTTCCAAATGTCTCCTTACCTATGACCAGCACTTATATTATACTGATGTATGTGCAGGAGTTGGTCCGCTACATTTTTAAGTCTCCATTATTTTTGTCTCAAGGATTGCAATAGCCCCCTTCTTGGTCTCAACAGAACTAGCATGTTGCCTACCTAATCCACTCATAACTTGTTTCCACAGGCCTCTTCCTAAAATACAAATCTAGTCACATTTCTCCTCTTTTAAGAATTTCCCACGGGCTCTCCACAGTTCTCAGTGGGCCTCAGGAAAATCCCCATTTGGTAGAGCCTAGGATACGCTCAGAGAGTGCCATTTTATTAAGGAGATTTGCTTTCTTTGGATACCAGACTAGACTGTCCCCTGAAAGTAGTTCAGTGCCTCACTTTTGTAAAATGATAGTTCGAATTTAGGCCCCAAAGCTATGTTGGAAGTACCTGTGTTAGTGGCTTATAGTGCTGCTTTTAAAAGGATTTGTGGGGAGGGCTCCTGGGTGGCTCAGTCGGTTAAGTGTCCGACTTTAGCTCAGGTCGTGAGCTTGTGAGTTCAAGGCTTGTGAGTTCAAGCCTTGCATTGGGCTCTGTGCTGACAGCATGGAGCCTGGAGCCTGCCTCGAATTCTGTGTCTCCCTGGCTCTCTCTGCCCCTCCCCCACCCATGCTCTGTCTCTCTGTCTCTCTTTCTCTCTCAAAACTAAATAAACATTAAAAACATTTTTAAAGGATTAGTGGGTTATTTGTGTAAGGGGGACTCCCATCTCTGGCCAGCAGGCCATCCCTGACGTGCTCTGGACAGGTAAACCCCTAAACACAAATTGTCCGTCTCAGCAAATAGCCGCTCTCCCCCTGTTAGCTGGGGCCTCGCCTTCTCAAAGACTCCCATTATGCACAATGCCCCCTAAGAAGATGCCGCTGTATTTGCACATCCTGGACCCTGAAGGGATCAATTCCCATCCTCCTCTGTTTTGATGTAGAGTGAGCTTCTCGGGACAACGCCTTCCTCCTCTGTCAATAGGAGCCATTCTCTGCCACCCTCAACTATAGTGTAAAAGCAGTACACCAGATTTTGAGAGCAGTATCAGTGCACGTGGCGACCTCCTCTCAAAGGACATCAAAGGTGTCCTCGCCCTCCTGGGGACACTCCGGCAGTACCGAGCTACTTATAGTTCCCCAAATGCCCTCCTCTTCAAGGCTGCGACTTGCCTACTATATGCATTGGTTGTCTTCGCCCGGATTCTTCTTCTTCATCTGCCTGCTGAACTCTTACTCATTCCCTAAGTCTCAGTTCAAACATCACCTCTTCTCTGACATTTACAAAGGTTAAAGGAAAAAAAAATATTCTTTCTTTCTTCCTTTGTCTCTCTCTCTCTCTCTTTTTTTTTTTTAAAGAGAGGCTTGAGACTGTTTGGGAGAGAAGGCAGCAGAGTGGGAGAGATTGATTGGCTGGGATAATTGATGGAGCCCAGTCCAGAAGGAGATGATAAAGGTAAGATCAAAAGCGCAGAAGGAAAGCATTGTGTGCCTGCTCTTACACACCCCCGTGGATTGTGACCATTTGTTTGCTTACAGCTCTCCTGCTCCAATGGAGTGGTGGCCCAAGTCATAATCCCCTCTTGCTCAGATCACTGTAATAACCCCCCGAAGTGGCCTGCTTATTTGTACCCTGGGTCCACTCTAGAATAATCTCAGCACAGCAACCAATGAATCTTAAAATGCGGTCAGATTCTGTCACTTCTCTGCTCAAAAGCTCTCCATCCCATTCCACGTAGACACCAGTAGGCCACAAGCCCCCCACATAATGCACCTTGTCCCATCCCCTTTAAGGAGCATATCGCCTTCTGATATAATGCTTGCATTACTTATTTATGTTGTTTATTCAAAACCTCACTCTAACTAACATGTGAGTGCCATAAAGAAAGTTTTGCCTGTTTACTTTTCTGCTGTGTCACCAGTAACTGGGACACCTGGTATGTCCTCAGTAAATATGTGTGGAATGAATGAGTGAATTTTCCCATGGATATAAAAACCGTATAGAAGTTGAAAAACTCATAGAATTTGTGTCATCCATGATTTTGACAAAAGTCTTGGATATCCTTAACAAAAGTCCCTTTCAGTAAAATTTCCCGACTACTAATTAAACTTAGTAAATTTGAAGTGCTCCATAATGAGCTTTCAAAAGAATAAGACTTCAAGGGTGTTATGCGCACATATCTCAAATATCTTTTTTTCTGAATATACTTACACAACTTCACAAAAAAGGAAAAAGAATATCCCGAGAAAATAAGCAAAGATAACGACATTCGTCGTTTGTGTTTGAATAGCTGAAATAAATGGAGACAACTTCATATCTCTCTGCATGTTTTCGTTTTGTTCGCTACTGTGTGTACAAACTACCGTTATCATTTTTATGCAGAAAGTTGCCCCCAGTTGATATGCAAATTGTTTTTGTCTTTCTAAGCTGTTGAAAAGTGTGTTTCTTAACTAAGCCTATGGCCAGAAATTCAGTTTATATCTCTCATGACACCTATGTGCCAAGAGAACATTTTCATGCCTGAAGACGGTTATACCTTCTGTGCCATGAAGAGCAGAATGATGGCTGTTTGGCCTTTGAACAACATATCGTCAAAGTCAAGTCACACATTTCTCAATGCCATTACGCAAACAGAGGCAGAATGAAAGCCAGAGGCTGTAAAAGTAATTCTTGGATGGCTTGAGGAGTGTATAAAATGTGCTCTATAATTTTCAGCCTCCTGCAGTGCAAGTGATTAGCTAAAGAAACACTTTGAACCTGTTAGTTGTACATCTTTTAAACCATTTTAAATTATGGAAAAGACAGTCCTCAAGAAATTAATTAAAGTTTTGGACAATAATGCAATCAGGGATATCTGTGTTTGCAGTCTTTTCTCTCTGCTTGCATACATCTTTCTCTGTCAAGTACATCAAACAGCTAATTAGCCCCATTTTAAGAGCTTCACTGCTCACATCACTTAAAAGGATCTCCAGGCTGCCTTCTTAGAGACTTCATACTTTCTTTGCATTGGTTTCTTGAATGCCTCCTAGACTTTGAAAGAATCTATTTCCTACATATCAGGGAAACTTTAAAAGTAGATGGGCTTTCTTTCCCACAAATCAGCTTTCTTTGTTTTCTCACTCATGATCAGCATTTTATAAATAATCTTGTAAAGGTTGATAAACCTATTTCACCTGGTATTTGCTTATTTTAAATACCCTTGGGTTTGCTGAAGACATCTGAAAAACATTAGAATGACTGCTTTTTATTAAGACATGTGGTACCAGAAAAAAAATTATCAGACTAAAGTGTTGCTTTCATTTAGCATAAAGCGTTACCATGACAAAAGTTCGGTGTTTCAAATACCCATTTTAGAAATAACTACAGGTCACATGATCCACAGATATCACATGTTAGCACATGTTAAAAGTTATAACCATAACTAGAGACAGAATTTCTGACTCACAGCTTCCATTAATCTGAACTATCACATGTCATCTCAAGTTGACTATAAAAATAACTCAAGACGCCAGAGTGCTTCAATTAACAGCTGAAATATTGTGATATTTTAACACAGGTGATATAAAGACTCAGAGCCACAAATAGATACATGGCTGTGAGTTATAGCTATTTCCTTGCAGGTTTATTGTTGAAGGCAGATGTAGAGAATGCCTTCCCCTATCATAAGCCAATCAAGCAGGGCAGGGTATGGCTGGGTGAGGGGGTGGGTAGAAGTGGATTACACTAAAACAGTTTCTTGATTATTTAAATATATGTATGTAAATATATGTATGAATATGACCTGGGGCAGGAGAGGTGACAGGCAAGCCAAGAACACCCAAGAGTACTTGAGATAAGGGCCCTATAGTATCTTGAGTAGAACAAGGTGTCCAGAGGAGCCAAAGAGACGTTTGTGAAATAACAACGGCAATAATATTAGACATCTATCATGAACTTGGTATGATTTAAGCATGATTTTAAATGTAAACACGTTAACTCATTGAATCTTCACAATTCTTTGAGACTGGTTCTTTTCTTTCTTTCTTTCTTTCTTTCTTTCTTTCTTTCTTTCTTTTTCTCAAATTTAAGAGAGAGAGAGAGAGAGAGAGCATGAGCAGGGAGAGGGGCAGAGAGGGAGAGAGAAAGATAATCCTTAAACAAGCTCCACACTCAGTGTGGAGCCTTATGGGGGGCTCGATCCCAGGTCCCTGGGATCATGAATGGAGCCAAAATCAAGAGTCGGATCCTCAAATCACTGAGCCACCCAGGTTCCCAAGGTTGGTTCCGTTCTTAAATATTATCACTAATTTGCCAATCTAGAAACTGAGCTATAGCGAGTTTAAGTAACTTGGTCAAGGTCACACATACACTAAATTGTGGATTTTGGATTTTACCCCAGGTAGATGGGTTTCAGAGTGTTGCAGTCCTATAATTTTGAAAAAAAAAATAAATAAAGGGCAGAAATGATGGAGAGAGGGTGATGGAGATGGAAATGGGAGGTGAAGGAGGAAGGAAGAGAGGAGGACCATATGCACTATATAGAGGCTAGAAAAGAAGCTATTTGTTTAGTGACACCTAATATTATAATTTTAATGGAGGGTCAGAATGTTTAAGGAGTAAAGGAAGGAATGGTGGGAAAAGATTTCCCTGAGGAGTGTGATATTTGACCTATGCTTTTGAAGTGAATCATGCTGGATTTAAGACTTTTTTGCCTTAAAATTTCATTAAAACTGAACCCCTAACTAGTATTAATGCTTACTAAAGTATATTTTCATACCAAGCAGAAAATGATTTCAACAAAAATAAATATTATGGTTTCAAAGGAGAGGGAATGAAAGCCAGGTTGATACATGAACTATCCAAATAAAGTGAAGAAAAATAAAAACACATGAACACTTAAATTTTTGCTCATATTTTACTAGGAGCCTGCTCATAAGTCCCTATATTTCAAAATTATGCTATCAAGGCTTTAAGGCTGGCCTCATGCAGGTAGGCCTAAGAAGGGCAATAAGCAAGAAGTAGTCTTCAATGCTTAGCAATAAAACAGAACAAAAAATATTTGTAGGGTGGTACTTGCTGAAACCGGACCTATTTTCATTGTGTTCTCTTTGGCAAACACCTTTGTGGGAAATCAGTTTCCACTTTATCTGGCTTCAGTGCCCTGAGTCAGTAGTGTCTGGGCCTTAGGATGCCTGAGCAACCCACAGCCATACAAAGGACTTAGGAGCGATTCTGGCTAGAGGTTACATGAATCCAGTTTGTACATCTCACTACCAAGTTCAGGGAGTCTGTCCCCTAGAAATTCAACGAACTCACACTTATTGAGTGCCTACCATTTGCCAGGCACTGTTCCAGATATTGAGTTGGGGTATTTGTTTAAGGTCACATAGCTAATGTGTGATCGTCAGGAAAAGCAAGATCTTTTGTCACTGCATCTAGTACACCGTCCACTGAATCATGCAGTTACAACCTTTTGAAGTTGTTTTCTCAACTTGGTTTTGAAAAAGTGGCTGATTATCTGGCTTTTCATGACTGTCCAATTTCTAGATGGTTGCTTCTTGCTGTTTATTTTTTGTGTAGAGCCAGCTTGGAGGCGTTTTGTTATTGGAGGAGCAGTTGACTGCTGAGAATTCGGATTTTGCCTTCCACCTCCTATCACACTGTTTAGGACTAAACAGTATTAAATGTGGCTTAAAACTGATGTCAGTACAACTCCTGTCAATAGGTTCTAATTGCAGCAACTAGAAACAGTCACTGACAGTAGATGGTTTCATTGACTGTAAGGTCTTTGCCGCCTCTGTATGCATTTAATACTATGTGTTTAGGGGCGCCTGGGTGGCGCAGTCGGTTAAGCGTCCGACTTCAGCCAGGTCACGATCTCGCGGTCCGGGAGTTCGAGCCCCGCGTCGGGCTCTGGGCTGATGGCTCAGAGCCTGGAGCCTGTTTCCGATTCTGTGTCTCCCTCTCTCTCTGCCCCTCCCCCGTTCATGCTCTGTCTCTCTCTGTCCCAAAAATTTAAAAACGTTGAAAAAAAAAATACTATGTGTTTAGTTTTTCAAGGAGTTTTCTATCTCTGAAAGAAGTTACCTAAGCATGATGTGATGTGATCTTTGGTACAACATTCCAATTGTAAGATAACTTGATTTAAAGCTTCCCTTCAACCTTCTAGACTCCTGTATTTTACAGGTTACTGGAGGGATCACATTGAATCCAGCTATGTCTGGCTCCAATGCTTCCCTCCCCCATCTTGATACTGAGATATAATATTTTTTTTTTTTTTGGCATTATTATTGAACCACCTACCCCTTCTTGTCTACTTTACCAGTAATAAAAATGTTCATGATATTCACCAAGGTTAACCTCTCTGGGTGTATTTTGGATCCCAGGTCTTTCATTTCTTCCGGTCTGGAGCTGCAGCTTCTATTATCAATGTAATAACAATTACTGCTAATCCATCTTAAGTATTAAATAGATTTTTAGATGGGCATCTGCATGGCTCAGTAGGTTAAATGTATGACTTTTGATTTCAACTCAGGTCATGATCTCACAGTTTGTGGGACTGAGCCCCACTTTGGGCTCTGCACTGACGGTGTGAATCTTGCTTAGAATTCCCTCTCTCTCTACCCATCCCCTGCTTACTCTCCCCTCTCTCTTTCTTTCTCTCAAAAGTAAACAAACTTAAAAAAACAAATAGCTTTTTAGATAGCTGAATTATTATGGTTACCTACTTGTTAGCTAATAGAGTAAATCAAGTAAGTACTTCATAATTCTTCCTGGAACATATATTAACACGTATCAGTTTTTCTATCTATCTATCTATCTATCTATCTATCATCTATCTATCATCTATCTATCTATCTATCTATCTACCTATCTATCTATCTCTATCTCTATTTTCTGCCCACCATTTTGGTATCCAATATCTTCTTGCTAAGTTTTTTTTTTTTTAATGTTTATTTTTGAAGGAGAGAGAAAGAGAGAGAGAGAGGCGGGGGGAGGGACAGAGATAGAGGGAGATGGAGAATCCAAAGCAGACTCTGTGTTATCAGTGTGTCATCATTGTGGTTTTACTTACCTAGTTTTTACTTATCTAATTTACTTATCTAGTAGATAAGATTTCAACCTCCAATGTCTAGGTACTATATATTTTGTCATATAGTGCTTGCTTAGGTAATGCTTATCGAATGGGTCAAATAAAAAAATAATTTCTGCACATTTTCTATTCTTAGAGTGTCTGCTGTCTTGCTTGACCTCTGCATTATTATACCAATTATTACCACTTCTGGACCTCTCTGGTCATTGCCACCTATCACTAGGTGATAGTGATGGCACCTATTGCCATTCTCAGTTTCTGACTTTAGTTCCAAGTTGCTGCCTTGTTCTTGTGGCATACGATCCACAAGCGTGGGTGCACCTATTTTCTACTTTCTTAGCATCAGACTCTTCTGAATAGCTCTACACTGCCTTGCCTACCAAACTCAAAGTTCCTATTCTGGTATATTAATATTACTTTTAATTAACATGTTTGACCAGTTCGGTGACCTAAAACTAGTCACTATTTTAAATACCTGCACTATAACAACAAAAACTGCTCATGTAATTCTAAAAAAAATGTTAGGGTCACACAAATTCTAATAAGCCTGATTAAGGTAATTTTGATGTAAATTTCATTAGCTCTGAACAATTATAAAGTCATATTTACCAGGCAACACGTGTGTAGTGGGAAATCCAAGAACTTCTGTGTTTATCGTAGGTTTTGTTATAGCAATTAAATGTTCTATTCTAAGATTCTGACAAATGAATTTGTTCTAAATGGTGCAAAAAAAAAAAAAAAAAAGAAAGAAAGAAAGAAAAGTGAATATATTCAACTGCATGTGTTTTCCCAGGCTTCTTTTGTCCCCATTCCTATGCTAAGTCTAAACTTGTGAATGATTTCTCACATCGTGTCTGCACATAAAAGAACCTTATGAACATATATAAAAATTATTCTGGAGTTAATGACATTCATCATAATTGTTTCGTGATTGCTTTTTGTAAACTTCTAACTGGAATTAGACGTTCTTTATAATAGTATGCACATGTAACATTTTAACCTAAAAGTTTAAAATGCCAGGTGGAAGAGTATATTCAATGAAGGGCATTGAAAAAAATGTCCTGATTACTGAGCTCAGTCTGTGGTATTTTCTTCTGCCAACAATGACAGCAACACTGAGTGTCATGAAATGAATAAGATTATAATTATTATCAAAATGAAATCCTAAAAAGATGGATATATTCATTTTAGTTTTCAAGATAAAGTACAGTAAGGAAGAATGATTAAAAGATAGAGATTTTGTCATTCCAAGGACAAATTCATCACATACGGCAAATATTACAGCAAAGGGGATTGACATCATGATAGGTTTGCCTCAAATCTATTATCTTTCAGTTAATGATACCTATCGTGCTGAAAATGTGAAACCCCAAAGTAACATATTAAGTTGTTCACTTGGTTTGTAACTGGAATTCTTTATTCTAAATTTGGAATGACAGTTATTATTTATTTTATTTCCAGCATTGATGAGGCTCCCAGAATAGCTGAAATAATTCTGAAAGAAGCACATACCCAGAATAATAATAGTAATGCGATCAGATGTCAAATAGTCTTTCTTCGGTCCTACTAAATCCTCAAAGTAAAAATTTATGTAATCGTTTCATTTCCAGCGTAGCTGAAGCACATTTATATTCAAGTTATCATGAGTTGTAGACTGCTCTGGAAATTTGTGTGAGGGCGGGTCTTGGTGACAAGAGTATGTAGGAACACATTCTCCTCTGCCAGTCCAATTCATGTCACATCAAAAACGTGAAAGAATTTGGGGTGCTTGAGTGGCTCAGTCAATTAATTAATCAAGTCTGACTCTTGATTTAGGCTCAGGTCATGATCTCACGATTTGTGGGTTTGAGCCCCATGTGGATTCTCTCTCTGTCCTTCCCTGCGGTCTCTCAAAATAAATAAATAAACTAAAAAAAAAAAAAAGAATGCAAAAGAATTTATAACCTACAAGTGTAACTATTGAGTTTATTAGTCACATACTTAAAACAAATATACCTCTAATTGGACATCAATAATTATCATAAGCTTGGAATGCTTGAATACCGACAGCTGCCAGGATAAAAGATAAAGTCAAATCTAGTTGCATAATCAGTGCATCATACATCAGTGTTTTCATTTCTAGATAAAACATATTTGGTGAAAAATAATATGCTGCTCCTGGTAGAATTGTTTGATTTCCATTGAAAAGCATTAATTTTTTCCCTTAAAAATAATATGTCCTAGTTATCTTTTCATCTCAGTTTTGATAGAGTGGCTCTTTTTTTTTAATTGATGCGCAATGATTTATTTAACCAATTTCCTATATTAAGTCTACTTAAACTGTTTCCATTCATTAGCCATAAGAAGTAATTTTAATGCTTTAAAGGATAACTTATACATACATATATTGTTTTTTCATGTGCAAGTGTATCTGTCCACACATTTATATACATGAGATAGCTGAATCAAAGAGTACATGCAATTGTTATTTTGGTGAATATTTCCCAGTTAACCTCCATGAGATTGGTTTTGTTTGTTTATGCCATTTCACACTCCTTCTAGAAATGTAGTGAGCCATGTCTGAGAATCTCATAAAAAATGTAGTAGTTTTAATCTGAATTTATTATTATTAATGAGGCTGAACCCCCTTTTTTATTCAAAAAATGTTTTTAATCTTTATTTATTTTTGAGAGAGAGAGAGACAGAGTGCAAGCAGGAGAGGAATGGAGACAGAAGGAGACACAGAATCTGAAGCAGGCTTCAGGCTTCGAGCTGTCAGCACAGAGCCTGACACGGGCTGGAACCCACAAACCATGAAATCATGACCTGAGCTGAAGCCAGACACTTAACCGACTGAGCCACCCAGGCGCCCCAGTTGAACCCCCTTTCATAGGTTTCAGAGGATTTCTGTTTCTTTTTTTTTCCTTTAAGATCTTATTTTTAAGTAATGTCTACACCTAGCACCAGGCTAAAACTTACAACCCCAACACCAAGAGTCTCATGCTCTACCGAATGGGTCAAATCTCCTTTCGTGTCTTGCCACACTTGATGACACATTTTGAATTTACCCTTTTGAAATTTTCTCTTTTTAAATTTTTTTAATGTTTATTTATTTTTGAGAGAGAGAGAGAGAGAGAGAGAGAGAGAGAGAGAGAGAAAGCCAGCTGGGGAGGGGCAGAGACAGGGGGAGACATAGAATCAGGAGCAAAGAGCACAGAATCAATGTTGTCAGCACAGAGCCCAATGTGAGGCTTGAACTCACAAACAGTGAGATCATGAAATGAGCCAAAGTCAGATGCTTAACTGACGGAGCCACCTAGGTGCCCTGAAATTTTCTAATTAAAGATTCCATGGCTAACTCTGCAGTTCTCCATTTGGACTTTCACTTCATGTTGGACTTCATGTTGATTTTGACAGCACTTCTCCATGCTGGCGATATGTCTCGGGGACCTTATATAATGCTTCCCCTCATAACGCTCTCTCCGCACAAATTCTTAACCATCTCAGCCACTCTGTTCTTGTGGTGCTGAGGGCATAGGTGAGAGAATAGAGAAAAGTTTCAAGGGAGGAGCGGTGAGACTGGTTGTTGTTCAGGAACATTTCTGATTTGATAAAAAAGAAGCTTCTTTCTTTAATCAGTAGACTAATAGGAAGGTCTCTTTGGGGTCTCAAGTTAAAGTATTCAATGGAAAGTGATCTGTCTGAGTAATAGGATCAGACACAAAGTTAGCAAATTCTCAGTGCTCTTCATAATGGTTTTGAGTATTAGCTTTGCTCAGTTATGATGAAACCTTTGAAATGATGATGCTATTTGATTCCTATTCAGGGATTTTAGTATCCATGTTAGTGTCTAAGGGCAAATATCTAGGTTTGAATTTGTTTCACTCCTTCCTGGTAGTGATCTTGGGGTGTTATTTCAATGATCTCAACTTTAGTTTCCTCAAGAAGTAAAATGGGGTTATTAATAATTTTAATCCTTAGGACTATTGAGTATTAAGTTAAATAATGCATATAAATTGTAAAGGATAACACCTGCCATATCCTAAACAAAGTAATAGATGATAAATAAATTGGTAATAACTAAATAATAGATAAAAAATAAGTAACATTTCTTATGAATAATCTTCTTTTAATATGAAATTTATTGTCAAATTGGTTTCCATACAACACCCAGTGCTCATCCCAACAGGTGCCCTTCTCAATGCCCATCACCCACTTTCCCCTCCCTCCCACCCCCTATCAACTCTCAGTTTATTCTCACTTTTTAAGAGTCTCTTATAGTTTGCCTCCATCCCTCTCTAACTTTTTTTTCCCTTCCCCTCCCCCACGGTCTTCTGTTAGGTTTCTTCGGATCCACATAAGAGTGAAAACAAATGGTACCTGTCTTTCTTTGTAAGACTTATTTCACTTACAATAACACTCTCCAGTTCCTTCCATGTTGCTACAAATGACCAGATTTCATTCTTTCTCATTGCCACGTAGTATTCCATTGTGTATATAAACCACAATTTCTTTATCCATTCATCAGTTGATGGACATTTAGGCTCTTTCCATAATTTGGCTATTGTTGAAAGTGCTGCTATAAACATTGGGGTACAAGTGCCCCCATGCATCAGCACTCCTGTATCCCTTGGGTAAATTCCTAGCAGGGTTATTGCTGGGTCATAGGGTAGATCTATTTTTAAATTTTTGAGGAAACTCCACACTGTTTTCCAGAGCGGCTGCTCCAGTTTGCATTCCCACCAACAGTGCAAGAGGGTTCCCATTTCTCCACATCCTCTCCAGCATCTAGTCTCCTGATTTGTTCATTTTAGCCACTCTGACCCACGTGAGGTGGTATCTGAGTGTGGTTTTGATTTGTATTTCCCTGATGAGGAGTGACGTTGAGCATCTTTTCATGTGCTTGTTGGCCATCTGGATGTCTTCTTTAGAGAAGTGTCTATTCATGCCTTCTGCCCATTGCTTCACTGGATTATTTGTTTTTCAGGTGTCAAGTCTGGTGAATTCTTTCTAGATTTTGGATACTAGTCCTTTGTCTGATACGTCATTTGAAAATAATCTTTTCCCATCCCGTTGGTTGCCTTTTAGTTTTGTTGATTGTTTCCTTTGCAGTGCAGAAGCTTTTTATCTTGATGAGGTCCCAATAGTTCATTTTTGCTTCTAATTCCCTTGCCTTTGGGGATGTGTCAAGTAAGAAATTGCCGCAGCTGAGGTCAGAGAGGTTTTTTCCTGCTTTCTCTTCTAAGGTTTTGAGGGTTTCCTGCCTCACATTCAGGCCCTTTATCCATTTTGAGTTTATTTTTTGAATGGTGTAAGAAAGTGGTCTAGTTTCATTCTTCTGCATGTTGCTGTCCAGTTCTCCCAGCACCATTTGTTAAAGAGACTGTCTTTTTTCCATTGGATATTCTTTCTTGCTTTGTCAAAGGTTAGTTTGCCATAATCTTAATAATATTAGATTTACTGATAACGGTAATAAACTAAGTCACTTTGAACAAAGTTAAAAAATTATTAAAAAAGTAGGATTCAGATGCTTTTCACATTGTTAACGTTCTGCATTCAGGTTGTTAAATCAAAGTTAATAGTAAAAAAATTAAGTTTATAGTATGATACTTAAAATTTAAAAAAAAATTACCATCCAACTTACTTTTATTATTGAGATAATGATATATATTCAAGAATTTAGTTAGTATTCATATAGACTGTTAAAAATTTCCAGTTGTTGGGGCGCCTGGGTGGCTCAGTCGGTTAAGCATCCGACTTTGGCTAAGGTCATGATTTCGCGGTCCGTGAGTTCGAGCCCCGCGTCCGCTCTGTGCTGACAGCTCAGAGCCTGGAGCCTGTTTCAGATTCTGTGTCTCCCTCTCTCTGACCCTCCCCCGTTCATGCTCTGTCTCTCTCTGTCTCAAAAATAAGTAAACGTTAAAAAAAAATGTAAAAAAATTTTCCAGTTGTTAATATATAGTAAGGGAATGTTGGTTCCTTGAAAATATATTTGTGGCACCACCTGATGACTTTTTAAGTTCCATTTATTTAAAAATTATAAATATAATTAATTGTTTTATTTTGATTCATAGAAATGCAGAAAGAAAATTTTCGTGAAACAAAATGTCACTTTTATATATGTATTATGTTCTAATCTGTTATATTCTCTTTCTTTTCAACCCATTTTATTTTATGCTTTTCAAATGAAGGTCATGTCTACTAAATTGTTGTCACAAACTACTAACAGTTTATGATCTTCAGTTTGAATAATACTGCCCTAAAGTGCAAACTAAAGAATGTGAAGTTGTACCATTTTTTAAAAGTTCCATCCTAAACTGAATTTGAAAGCTTGTGGCTTTCATAAAATTAAACAGGTTTCTCTAGTAAAAGAACTCTCAGGGTTTAGTACCTAGTTAAGAATTTCCAAGAAGAGGGTTGATACAAAATGCAGCATTTTCTAATTGTGTATGAGACTGTGCAACAGAATACCTCTTGCTCCTCCATTCTTCCTGCCTTCCTTCTTTCTGGTCTTCCTATTTTGTTTCTTCTTTCCTACCCCTCTTTATTACCAGGAACCACTTTTAGAGAGTGGTTTGCAGGAAATAGACTGCATATATTTTCACATGCCTCCCCCCCCCCCACACCCTCAGGTTTCTTTTGGCTCTAATATCTTACTGTTCGCATTTTTTATTTGCC
Source organism: Prionailurus viverrinus (assembly GCF_022837055.1). NCBI lineage: Eukaryota > Metazoa > Chordata > Mammalia > Carnivora > Felidae > Prionailurus > Prionailurus viverrinus. Next base: position 112,635,395 of record NC_062564.1, on the reverse strand, counting down.
CAAATCACATAGTTCTATGTGTGAACTTTGAATTTGTCCAACGAAATTGCTATAACTTTCTGGAAACATCAGCTCTGTCATTATTTTTTCTCATCAAACACACTTTTATTTTCTATTCCCTATGGTAGGATTGTCATAAATTGCCCATTCTGCATATGTTCACAGTATAAAATCACATCTCATAAGTCAAGATTTACTGTTAGAACCTTTAGTCTATTTAGATGCCAGCTATATTTACTGAGTCCTGTTGATAATATTCTATAGACCAGTTATGTTGTTTTAAATCAATAAGTCATTACTATTTAGTTGTACAGAAACAACAGAAATAAAAGATCAGAACTAACAATTTATTGAATGCTTACTATATACCAAAGTTCTTTTCTTTACAAATGTTACATCAGTTAATTCTGCTACATTAAAACACACACAGGGGCGCCTGGGTGGCTCAGTCTGTTGAGCTTCTGACTTTGGTTCAGATCATGATCTCGCAGTTCATGAGTTCGAGTCCCACGTCAGGCTCTTTGCTGACAGCTCAGAGCCTGCAACCTGCTTTGGATTCTTTGAATCCCTTGCTCTCCGTCCCTCCCCTGCTTGCGCTCTGTCTCTCTCTCTCTCTCTCTCTCAAAACTAAAGGAACATTAAAAAAATTAAAACACACATACACAGCTACTATAAAGCCTGGTGATTTAAAATCACATCGCATAGTTTATTACATCTCATAGTTTTACAGATTGGTTGGGCTTAACTGGACAATTCTATTGGTTTTACCTTTGGTCACTCATGTGACAGCAAGCATCGGATAGCTCATCTGTGGGTGGGACATCTCAAATGAACCCCCTGTATACCTGAGGCCTTGATGCTGCCTCTTGTCTGGGTCCCCTTATGCATGTGGTCTCATGATTGAAGGCCTCTGACACCAAGGCTTAAGAATTCTCAATTCTGCCACATTCTATTGTTCAAAGCAAGGAACAGCCCAGCGCAGAGGATCTGAAAACATATTGTGGCGATGTTTTCCAATACACCACAAGTGACTTCAAATAAAATCTTTACTGTAAGATTTTAAGTAAGATGGGTAGAAAGATAAAGACCTATTTTAAAGCAGAAACCTCAAAGGCAGTTGGAGAAAAAGCACCTATTTGATGCAAAATAACTGGTGGTTTATAAAGTACATAATATGGAATAAACAATTGACCATAGTCTCTGCCAGGCTTTACTTTTAATTCTGTCAACCTTAAGAAATTATTTGAGGGGAGCGAGTTTTGATGCATTTCTTCTTTTGTGGCAGTGAGTGCCATTTAGTAGAAAACACATAAGAATATGCACATGTCTCTCTGATGCCCAGCTGTGTGGTCCAAAGCTAGCATAACACAGAGTTTCTTCAGAAGGACTCAGGTAAAGATTCACTGAAATAACTTGGGACTAGTATCAGCATTCAATAAATAATAACCATTGCCCCCGTCCTTGGCTCTACAACAATGGACTTTGTAAAAATTTATTTAAACAAAACAAAACAAAACAAAACAAAACAAAACAAAACAAAACTCCAGACTTCATATTACTTTCTCCCTACACTCTTCTACTGCCTTAAAGTATAAGCAAAGTAAAGAAAGATATCGCATATATTTACATTTTTTCCCATGTTTTAAAATGTTATGGTAGATGAAATGGAAAGAGAAAAATATTTTTTATCTTTTATTTTCAAAATGAGCAGTGAAGCACCTCTTAAAAATCGACAACTCAAGTCACTTTTAAGTGTATGTGGATGCGTGTTGGGAGATGGTGATCATACTATTAAATTCTGAACGTTTTGGATAGAGATATTAAATTAAAAAAAAATCAAAACATATTTACGTTTGAGAGATAACAGCTACAACTGCAGCGCCTCTAGAGAAAGTCTAGAACGAATACCAGACTTGGGAATCTTTGGTCATCCTATCACACCACTAGTACTCCAGCTGAGAGATATAGAAAGAAAGATATGGGGACTTCAATTTGATATTTTCAAGCCAAAAACCAAAATAAAATATAAGACACCCAACTTGTGGTAAGGGAAAGAGAAAGGCTTCAGGTAGATCTCAAGGTGCCTCTCTGGTAGAAAACAGTTAAGATACTTGCCTGAACTACCTTCCAGGATGATGATTCAGGATTTTTGTTAAGGGATCCTTTTAAGTATGATGGTCTTGTCTTCCTAAATGTTTACACCTATCTTCTTTTGTTTGTTTGTTTGTTTACATCTATCTTCTGCCAGACCTTTGCTCTGTAGGAAAAAAACAATTGTTGCATGGAGGAAGGTGTACTACAAATGAAAATAAGGTCTCCAGTTGATGTTGGGGGATTCTAATAAATATTTCAATCAGTGTCAGGGAGAGAATCATCTTCCTGAATGATGTGAGAGAGGAGAGAGGATCAGTGACACTGGGCAGGGAAGAGGTCATTCTCACAGGGTCTTGGTGATAGCATCACCTCAGCGACTGCTGGATGCTGGACCTGAAACGGGGCCAGGCCACTAGGAGGCAGAGGGGGAATAACAATGAAAGACACCAGCCCAAGAGACTGTCAGAAGCCATAGGAAGGCTCTTGAGACCTCCCCCCCCCCCCCCCCCGCAAGTCTTAGGAAGGCCAGGCCTAGAAGAAAAAACTTCCTTGATCACTTTAATTTATGATGACCCCTACCCCACCCTCTCAAAGTCAAGATGGGTGAGTCAAGCCAGGATTACACTTAATTTTGTTATGTCTCAGGACATCTCTATAAAATATTTTTAACTGTCCAAAACAATTAAGCTCTTCTCATAACTGACATATGAAACAATTATTAGGGATTCAAAAGTGACCCTAATTCCAGGTAAGGCAATGAAGGTAATCTGAGTTTTAAAGATACAGACAAGAGCTATAGGATCTGTCACATAGCTGCTCCCTGGCCACAGCCACAAATACAAAATGCTACAGCCTCACCTTCAGTTTGTACTCTTGGCTATTACAGACATATGGCTTGCGTTATATTTAGATAAATGATACTGATGCCCTTTTATTCAATTTATTCCTTTTTAAATTTTTGCTTTTTAAACCCCTTTTGGAATAGATCTGTATGCAGTGTGTCCAGTAATACTGAGAGTCATACCTTCCGTGACTCTGTGCCATCGTGTGATGAAACGCTCTATTTATATTAAAATGAAGTGTTCCTAGGGGAGACATAGAGCAGAATGAAACAGCAAACAGCTTTAGAGACTGAATATGTGAAGTGACAGTGACCGCAGAATGGTAGCTGTTGGTACCAAGGGGCCCAGAGGACTGCAGAAAGACACAGTGTGAGCCACAGCGGCTTGAACGTGGCAGCTCTCATAGATTTAAGTACTGACAATACAGCAGCTTATCAAATAGTCCTTGTCTCGCACATCTTGACTTGGTGTGGCATCGTAATAAGTTGGTGGCTGAAGGACAGAGAATGTTTTTTTTTCTTTCTGTTAACCAAATGAAGTATTTTATCATCAGGTAATCATATTTCTTCATGTAATTAAACTCATAGCAATATTGCGATTGCAGAGATCTGTTTACTCTGGGTGGTAAGAAAGTAAGGTGTGAAAATAAATTTAGGTGAAATGGCACGCAGACTAGGAAAGAAAGAGGAGATTAAAAAATGTGAATTAAAGTAGTAAAGTTTTTCCCTTGAAGACTCGTTTTCATGGTAATGGAATAGACATGACTGGAGGAAGAGATCAAAGGATTTCCTTGGAATTGTTGAGACTCATCAACCATGTGTCCACAGACAGCAGTCAATGAACAGTGTGAAGAAAGACCTGGACTTTCCCTCTTGCTTTGTTACTCTTCAGGTGTATATAATCTTGTGAAAGTGATTTTACCTCTTTTGAGTGTAAATTTACTATATGTTAACTTCCGTATTCATTTAAGTGCTCTGTAAGTTTCCTTTCAGAACTAAGACCTGTTATTCTTAGTAGAATTACAGAAGTATTAGAAGAGCTCAAACTAATCATCGTCTAGGTGCTTTATTGTGATTACCTGGAAGTTAAGCATCATTATATAAGCTAAAAACAAGTGTCCAGTCTAGTGTTTCATGGCCTCAGTTGTCTATTTATTAAAAAGATTTTCTGAGAATTTTAGAACAGGTTATGGGTTCTCCATCAGTTAATCTTTGACTACAGAAGAATTGGTCTTTAATTCAGGTAGAAGTCCTTCCCTACAGCCCCCCTTTTTGGTAAGAGATGGAAAATCTTCTCTACCAGATCAACCTTTGGTTAAAATAGCTAAGTCCACATTTAACCATGAGTGCAAATAATCTGAATTCTGACTGCTTGCCAAAAAGTAATTTCAAATTCACTGTTTCCCAATATTTATCCAAAGACCTTCAGACAGAAACAATATATAGAAGGGTTTACTTAAAAGATGAAATCCATCCATTATTCCATAAACTTTAAAATCTGCCCCTGGATTTGTTCAAATCAGAGGATAGCTGCATACCTGGGTAGCCTTGTACTGTTGACTTTATAGAATTGCCCTTGCTAAATAGTTGTTTTAGAGGGATGCCAACAGCACTACGAAACTTGTCTTTGTGTCTACTCTAAAAGCACAGTTGAGGATATAAGCCAGTATATTACATGGTACTGGTTTTATGAGGACCATGGGGAAAAATTTCTGTCGGATATCAGTAACAGCAATAACTTTGCTTCTTCTAACAACTGTTCTGATTTTATCTTATATACCTTGTAAACTGTGTAACTGATCAGGATTCTGTTTTCTCACTGACTGTTAGAAAGCTTAGAGCCAGATTTGCAGCCTACCAGTAGCTAGTCTTTATGGTATGAATTTTTTTGAGGGGTCTCATTCCTGGCTCCATTTTATAACCCTATTGATATTTTTTCTTCCATTTATGTATAATGAATTTACTTCAAGTTATCCTTTTGTTTTATTTTACCTTTTAATCTGAAAAAGAGTATTTCTACAGCTAGGTGAGATCTATCTATCTATCTATCTACCTATCATCTTTGCTTATATATTGTTTATTTTCCTCCATGTTTCAAAAAAGACTTAAAAGAGTTTAATAAAATATATGCACTCATATTTAAAAACATGAACCAGTAAAATAGGGTGAAAATTGTGGTGTACTTATTTGATGCCAATTATTAGATCAGAATGATTCTTTAATTGGATTCTTTATAGACTCAGGGTGAGTAACTTTCTCCCATGCAGGAGCACTTTCAATTACACATGGATTAATTCATTGTCTGCTTTCTTATTATATTCCTTGAGCAGTTACTGACTACCATTAGAACTGGGGAAGTCACCTCCTACTGTTTTCTTCTGCACTTAATATTATACCCATACCTCTACCCCTTTCATAAACAAAGTATGGTGATAGAAACCTCCCAGCCCTCTTTTGAAAGATTTCTAACAACATTTTTTTTAATAAGATGTCATTATTCTACTTCTGGAAATGCTTATCCTATTTTAATAATTTTCTTCTTCTTCTTCTTCTTCTTCTTCTTCTTCTTCTTCTTCCTCTTCTGCTTCTTCTTCAGGTGGAAATGATATTATCAAAGTGGCATTTAGGGAGACAATATACAATAGTGAATCACAGGAAAAGAATAATTTTCTTGCTATGTGGCTTTGGAAAATTACTCATCTTCTCTGTGCCCAATTTCCTTATTTGTAAAATAGAAATATAGTTCCTATTTACAAGTTTAATGTAAGGATTAAATGAGTTAATAGATACAAAGTGCTTTCGCATAATCATCATTAGTAAAAGTTCCTCAAAAGTTAGGCACAAACTTGGAGATGTTTTATGAGTCAATTTTGCAGTAAAGCAACAGTATAAGGAGTTCACTTTTGCAATTAATTCCAAGGATGCCTGACATGATAAGAATGAAAGCATAGAAAGACACCATATATAAAAACTTCACTTATGAAGTTTGATCCAGAAAGACTTGTGCTTGAATCTTATCCTCACCATTTGCTATTCATATAATTCATCAATTATTTAACATCCCAGTTTCCTCAAAGGTAGAATAAAGGTAGTGCACACTTCTCAAGGTAAGGATGTGAAAGATATTTGCCAATTGTTTAAGACAGTCTCAAGATAGTAGCCCAAGAGAGAGAAGGTGGGGTTGCAAGTTCTCTTTAGATTTGGGCTCTGGGACACTCCCAGACTGAGGACTAGTCCTTGAGAGGGCTTGTTTGTCCGTTCTGGGGAGTGGAACTTGGCTCCATTCTCTGAGATATCTTTCCTTTTAGACAAGAAACTTTTGTGTTAGCAGCTGAGTGGCTCTCTGACTGCTTCCTACCCAAAGAAAGTTGGGGGCCAAGAGGTTTCTTTTTTTTTTTTTCCTATCCCATTTAATCCAAACTCAGCGTATTTTTCAATACCATTATATTAAAACTTTGTGGATTGTCTATGGATCTGATGGGGCTCCATTACGAGTTCTAACAGCTACATCCATAATTTTTTTTGAGAGAGGCCTGACTCTGTTCTGAGGTCAGCGTGGCAATGTCCTTCAGATACGTATCACTGAAAGGGTCTACCAGGTACCACCTGAAATTTTACAGAAGTTATAAAAAAGAGCAAACAGCCACACCCCATGGACTCTGGCCATAGGCCAGAAAGCTATGTGCGATCTTGTAGGTCTGACTGTAGGCAATTACAGACTGTATTTGGCAGCCCCCACAGAATAGAGATAACGCCCAACACTAGCCTTGGGGCACAGCGAGCACACTGCAGCTTCTGAAAGGAGCTGCAGTCAGGGAAGGACCCAGGACGCCTGGCTGCTCACACTCTCCACATATCTGCATCCTAGCCCAGATGCCTCTGTTTGGAGGGCTCCTTATCAGGAACTTCAGCCAAGTCCTTCCACAGGTATCTCTGGTGAGACCTTCTTGCAGGGTGAGAGAAGTATCTTGAAAATAATTTTCTCCATTCTAATTCGGTACTCAGTACTTGTCCACTTTCACCCTCAGGCTCATAAAAAGCAAGAACCTTTACTCTAGGCTCCCTGGGCAGTGAGATGATCTTTTACGGCTCCCTGATCCACCTGACCCTCAGCCAACACCACTCCATGGTAAAAATTGGCAATATTGGAAAATTGGAAGGTTAAGGTTTCTGGCACTTTATTCTATTTATTTGGACTCTTGTTTACACTACCCATAGTAAGTGATAGAAGTCTTGACTGCTACTTTAACTTTGGCTTGTTGTCTTAATTGATATTCTGGCAGATCAGCTCTCAACACTCACTTGATTTGATATTTGATCCCAAGTATTATTTTACCTTGAGGATTTTTACCAGCTGGGGAGATGGGAACTGAGAGAACTGAGAGACTTATTTTCAGCCTCAGAAGGTCCTTGGCCTTCTGTATTTTCCTTATTTTTAATTTTTCTAAAATTTTTTTTTGCACACTGAACAATTTTTCCTTTAGCTCATCTCTGTATTCTTATATCTTACCCTATACAGCTAAGACAAGCCAACTGGCACTTTCGACATTCTGTGCAAGGATATGCAGTCTTATGAAATGAAGAATGAACCAGAACCCATTAGGTGTATTTCCTGTCTTCCAAATTACCACAGGTGACAATTTTTGAATTGTACTCTACTATATAAACTCGTTACTCTTTCTCCATTTTCTCACCTCCACAGATTTCCTTCCATCTTTCCAACTGCCACTGTTGCCCACAAACTAACACCACATATTTAAGGATCTAAGGATCTATTAGGGTAACACCCCACTTTATTTCTTTTTTTACTTTTTTAAAGTTTTTATTTAAATTCCAGTTAGTTGGGGTTCCTGGATGGCTCAGTTAATTAAGACTCTGACTTCGGCTCTGGTCTGATCTCAGGTTCATGAGTTTGAGCCCTGCATCGGGCTCTCTGCTATCAGCACGGGACCTGGTTTGGATCCTCTCTCTCTGTCTCTCTCTCTCTCTCTCTCTCTCTATCTATCTCTGTCTCTCTCAAAACTAAATAAAATTAAAATAAATTCCAGTTCATTCACATATAGTACACCACACTTTCAGTAAAAATGTCTGTATCAGTTAACTATTGCTGTGTAATAAATTGTACCAAAATATAGTAACTTAAATAATGAAGATGCATTATTTCTCCGGAATCTGGGGGTTACTGAGTTGGTTCTCTGCTAGTTTCTGTTGTACTTACTCATGTGATTACATTTAGTTACTGGCTGCTTGTACAGAAAGATTTAAGATGGCTTCACTCATGTTTGACAGTTGGGTCTATCACATAAGATGCCTCAGTTCTTCTCCATATGGTGGTTCATCCTCTAGTAAGCTAGAATGACTTCCTCCCACAGCAGTTTCAGGGCAATTTCCAAGAAAAAGAAGGTGAAGTTTCAAGGCCTCTTGAGGTTTAGGCTCTGGAACTCAGACAAAGTTATTTCTGCTGCAGCCTGTTGAGAAGCAATTGATAAGCCCAACCCAGACGCAAGCATCCGGGAAATGAACTCCACCTCCTGTCAGGAGAAGCTGCAAAGGACCTGTGGACACATTTATTGTGCCATAAGAGTATCGTTCACTGAAATGAAAGGATTGTGTCCTGACCAGTGTGTGTCTTTAAAAAGTTGCCTCCCCTCTGGGGATAGCTGTTCCACAGAATGTTTCTGCAAGCTGTTTATCTTGGTTCAGTTCTCAAAATCTTGCTTCTACCACTACATGTCAAACCTCAGCTCTCACATTTCCCCGGCACTCCTTTTGATGTTTCTCTTCTCTAGGTAGTCTCCTCTCATAAGGGCCTGCCTATTCCCTTTCCTGGAGTATTATGGGTTAACCTGTGTCCTCCCAGCAAGATATGTGGAACTCTTACCCCTCAGCATCTAGGAACAGGACCTTATTTGGAAAGAGGGTCTTAATAGAGGTAATTAAGTTAAAATGAGGACATTAGGGTGAACCCTAATCTAAATAGGGCCTGTGTCCTTGTACAAGGGGAAATGTGGATATAGCTACACACAGAGGGAACATTTATCATGGTGTGAAAATACACAAGAAGAGCACCATGTGGGGTCCAAGAATTGGAGTGATGGCTCCACAGGCTATAGAATGACAAAGACCTGAGAAACCACCAGAGGCTAGAAGGGGCAAGGAAGAATTTCTCTACAGTTCTCAGAGGGAGCGTGACCCTGCCAACACCTTGTTATTGGACTTCTAGTCTCCAGAACTGTAAGGTAGTATGTTTCTGTGGTTTTAAGACACCCATTTAGTGGTGCTTGGTTATGGCAGCCCTAAGAAATTAATACAGAGAATTTCTTCACGGAATTCTGAATCTTCAGTTGCATGCACTGCTGTCCACGTACCAATTAGTTCCCATGTCAGTACAGTCTCCTGAAAGGCCGTTCTAAATATTACCATACACGTCTCTGGTTTGTCACAGTTGAGTAACTGCCTGGTGCTTAAACACTATGCCCTGGGAACTCACATTTGGTAATATTTTTAGTCCTTAGGGCCTAAATCTCAGAAGGAAGCAAAACTTTAATTTTAACAATGTGTATCTTTCATAATACTAGAAATGATAGTCCTTTTCAACAGGGACCTGAAGAAAGACCTATTAGGGAATATCAATATTTTAATATACAATGATTAGACCAATTCCATATAAAAAGGGTGACATAGAAGTTTGTTTTTAAGAAGTCATGAAAAGAACCACCAAGATCTAGAGAAATCAGAAGACAAATTTGACATGACTGGAAACTAATAAGTCATACAGAGAAAGACTGATACCATATGTTTTCACTCTTATGTGGACCCTGAGAAACTTGACAGAAGACCATGGGGGAGGGAAAGGGGGAAAAAAAGAGAGAGGAAGGGAGGCAAACCATAAGAGACTCTTAAAGACTGAGAATAAACTGAGGGTTGACGGGGGGGTGGGAGGGAGAGAAGGGTGGGTGATGGGCATTGAGGAGGGCACCTGTTGGGATGAGCACTGGGTGTTGTATGGAAACCAATTTGACAATAAATTTCATATTAAAAAAAAAACTAATATAAAAAAGACAAAATAACAAGGAAAATCCCATGTGGTTTCCAAAAGTTTTCTCTGCATATCACTTCATGTTTTAAATGGATTTTCCCCCAAATGCATGCTATCAAAGAGAAACAGATTATTGGTACTAATTCATAGAAATTTTGTGCCTCTACAAAAGTGAGAATGAATAAACTGAGGGGATTCACTGAGGTGAGAGGACCCAGGTAAAATTAATCGCTTCCATCATAGTATAAATAGAAAAGGACTCCATATAAGCAGCGAGACTTCTGAATGAGAAAAAAGTCATTTTATTAGAGCTGAAAACATATGATGGAAGAGTTAGTATGGCTTATCCTGGCCTAGATTAAGCCCAAAGCAAACCTTCCAACTGATGTTGAATTACAAGTTAAAAAATCTTCAGAAAGTTTTCTTTAAGTACATATCTTACAAAATTTGAGTTTTTTATGAAGAAAGTTACAAGCTGAGAAACTACTTTCCCACAATCTTATGAAGTGCAAACATTAAATTTAACATTTAGGGAAACCTGATGGTGTTCTAATGGAGATATGTTGCAAAGAAACTTATTTTATTTATATTTTTAGTTCTTTGACACAATGTATATAGTTAACATAAGCAAATATTAATATTACTGTGTTGTTTATGTGTGTTCCTTTCAGAGTGCTTTCATATTTTTGTACTAAGTCTACAGCTGTGTTTGTATAAAAATTTAGCAAATAAATTGTGGGTATGTTATTTGCTTATTATTACCTACCTTCATATCTAGAAATCCACTTTAAATCTTGTTTCTTAAGGAGTCTTATATTCCAGTTGTTTCACATTTGATAGTAACTCAAAATAATTTCAATTGTTTCTTTTGGATAAATGACTACACCTTCTTCCTTTCTCTCTTTGTATCCCCTACCTCCCTACACACACACACACACACACTCTCTCTCTCTCTCTCTCTCTCTCTCTCTCTCTTTATCTTATATTACGTAGAAATACAATGTACTATTACATTACATGCTGGGTTTTCCAGAGCTTTGTCATCAGGTTATGACATCATTACCTCACATTTAATTAACTAATTCATTAACTTGCACATTCGGAGGGTAAAAATTCAGACAGAGATTTTGAAATAACTATTATTCTTGTGGTTATCCAAAGCAGCTTCAAATAGGGACATTAGATTACTTGTCTTTCCATGTTCATCATCTTTCATTCAGTCCTCAATGCCTGAAGTCGTCACGTTCAACTGAGCATCTTTAAAGGGGCACATAGCTAATGGAAACACATAACTATTAGTTTAGAAAGAAGTAGCAGCAGCAGGCACTAGTCTCCCTATGCCTGGTCAGAGAGTAATAGCATTCTCTGTAACTCTGGTCTCCCCAGTGACCTTCAACTGGGGTAGAAAGAGGGGTGAAAGATGTCCTTTGAAACTGTGGCTTCCAGGAGGATAGGAAGAGCTGAGCAGTTTTTCCACCGTCTCTCCCTCCCTTTCACAGACAGTAAAATCTCCCCGCGGCTCAGAACAAGTAGTCTTCATGACTCGTGCTTTCTCTCTAGGTCTGAAAAGAATTTCCTAAAACTTGCTTTTGGGAATTTTGAGGCAATATGGAATGAGTATTCCGTAATTTAAAAGAGAGGGAGAGGGTAGATAGATAGCTGATGGATAGGCAGATACATCAGTAGGTATTTTAGCTGTAAAAACACAGGTAGTGGAACATTATAAAAATAAGACTTGGCTTTGAAATTTACTACTGCAAATGCCATTATAACAAAAAGTGTTCAGGAAAAGCTTCAAGTTTTAACCTTTGTTTTTTTTCCATCTACAGAGCAGTGAACAACATTCTCTTGGTAGCCTCGGAACTTGTATGAATAAAATAGTGGATCCAAGAAAATGACAATTGCTAGCCTCGTTCCCACTGACTCACTTGTGACCTCTGGGAACTCTCTTAACCTCATCTGTAAAATGGGGCTAATAACATTGACCTGGTTTATTGGCTGCTGGGAGGTCTGGCAGTGAATGTTTGAAGAGCACTTTGAAAATACCAATGAAAAATGAAAAAAAAAATAGGAAAGGTCATTTAGGTGACAGCAGAAATGCACACAGTATTGAGGCGAAGCAGGTTAAACAAATATGCAGCCGAGACTCTGGAGTGAGGGGTGGTTCCATGTGGTGGGCAATTCAGGCTCTTTCTCTTCGGGGGCAATTGCTTGTTTATGAAGCATTAGTTAAGACAACACCAGCAGGAAGAGGGTGGTTGAGTCCCAGGGAATAGTAATTTCATTAGTAATGTCTCTAAGCAAAAACTTAGTACTCTAAACATTTTTGTAAATGTAAAAATGTAAATAGAACATGTAAATGCAAAGATAACTAAAGTGAAAAGGCAAAAAATCTCAGAGACAAAAACAGTTGAATTTTTCCACATAAGTGCAAAAATACATAGGGTTGAAAGCCGCTTAGAAGTCAGAATGTTGAACATCATATGGGGTCACCAAGAAGGAGACAATGCAAGGAAAAATACACCTGGCCCAGAGTCCTTCCTCAAGTAAGGGATGTCTAATTAAGGTAAATGTATTGATCCAGGGCAGAGATTGGCAGGTAAACAGAAATACTTCCATTAGCATCTCCTTGTCAAAATAACTATAGTTTTGAACACCTATTACGTTTCAGACATATACTAAATACTTTAATAATTTCAATCAACCCTCTCAATAATGCTACAGGACTGGTGGTATTATCCTCACTTTACACACGAGGGAACTGAGGTTTAAATATCTTAACTTCCTCAGGGTGGCAAATCTAAGAGACGCAACAGGGATTTACACCAGTCTATCTGATCCTAAGCCCACCTTCTGTAATTATAAAGATGGATGTATACCCCAACTGATCAGCCAGGAACAAGGCAGGCATTCAGAGAGAATCAAGGCCCATATCAACCTTAATTGTGTAGGACTAGGTATCTCAGTAACACATTCATAAGACTTTGGCCTGTAACAGACAGTATATCATTTGCCTACTTAAAGTTACTTATCGAAGTGTGGTATACCTACATGAAAAGGTCTAACTCATGAATACAAAACACCTTGAATTTTCACAACTTGAATGTCCATGCAACCAGCACCCAGATCAAGAAACAAAACATCAGGGGCACCTGGGTGGCTCAGTCGGTTAAGCGTCCGATCGGCTCAGGTCATGATCTTGTGCTTCATGAGTTCCAGCCCCTCATCAGGCTCTGTGCTGACAGCTCGGAGCCTGAAGCCTGCTTTGGATTCTGGGTCTCCCTCTCCATCTTAACCCTCCCCCAGTCACGTTCTGTCTGTCTCTCTCAAAAATAAATAAACATTAAAAATAACTTAAAAATTAAAATTTGAAAAAATTTGAAAAAAAAAGAAACAAAATGTCACCAGCACCCAGAAGACTCCTTAACACCCCCTTGCAGTCACTATTCCCCCAAAGGTAATCTCTATCATGCCTTTGAACATTGTAGTTACTTTTCACTATTCTTGAATTTAATGTAAATGGAGTCATAATGTATGTATTCTTTCATAGCAGGTTTCTTACATTCACTTTTTACAAGTTTCAGCCAACTTATTGTGTGTAGTTGTTGTTACTCGTTCTCATTGCTGATAGTATCCCTTAATGTAACTATAGGACAGCATATTCACCCATTGTACTACTGACGGACATTTGGATGGTTTCCAGATTGGGTATATTATGAATAGTGTTACGATGAATACTTTATTCATGTATTTTGATAAATACATACATGCATTTCCATCCGGTAGATTTCTAAAGCAAAATTTGTGTACCATAAGGTGAGCATATGTTTAAAACTAACTGTAGAGTTTTATAAAGTGCTTGTACCAATTTATATTCCCACCTGCAATGCATGAGAGATCCATTTCCTCCACATTCCATCAACATTTGGTATTTTCCTTCTTTTTTCATATTGGTTTTGATTGTATATTTTCATTGCTATTATTCCCTATATTTGGGAAAAATATTGTTTTTAGAGAATTTTGTAGTAAAGATGACTTAATTATCTTATGTAGTGGAATTCCAATGTAATGGAACATGTAAACATGTAAAAATGTTTGCCCATCATTTTAGTAGGTATAAACTCCATAACTAGTTCTAGTGGGCCTCAAAGTCCCCATTGGAGTTGATGGAGAATTTTCTTTTCTTAAAAAAATAAATAGGGATGCCTGAGCCTGGGTGGCTCAGTCGGTTGAGTGTCTGACTTCAGCTCAGGTCATGATGTCGTAGCTCGTGGGTTCTAGTCCTGTGTCGGGCTCTGTGCTGACAGCTCATAGCCTGGATCCTGCTTCAGATTCTGTGTCTCCTTTTCTTCCTCTACCCTGCTCATGCTCTGTTTCTCTCTCACTCTCTCTCTCAAAAATAAGCATTAAACAATTAAAAAAAATAAAAATAATGTGCACTTCATGTTTGACCCGAGTCTTAATGGATTTTTAACCTATCTGTTTATTCTTTTCTTATAACACAGAAAGCAAGATACCACACAGAAGTCACTCTGTTTATGGCAGCAATATCAGGAGAGAGAAGAAAATGCATAATCTAAAGAGTGTCTCTGAAAGTGCTAGATTTCCTGATTGCCCAGAGGGTTTTTACTATGTTTCAGTTATATGTCTCCATTCAGTTTGGTGTGTCTGAAGAAGTAATGTGAGCTTTGATTTTGTAAGGTATTCCTGATGAAGTAAAATTGGAGAATGTGTGGCAGGTGTGAGGTCTCTGATCAACAGGGATTACACAGGGATGTGCAAGGAGCCTTGAACTATGAGTCCAGAGACTTGAGCTCCAATCTCAGTTCTACCATGGCTTTATAACCTTATCTGGTACCTTCATCTCTCAGGATCTGAGCTTCCTTGTAACCAACATCCAGATCAAGAAACAAAACATCACCAGCACCCAGAAGCCTCCTTAGCCTCCCTTGCAGTCACTATTGCCCCAAAGGTATTCCCTATCATGCCTTTGAACTTTGTAATTACACAGTTTCTAAGGCATGTTTCTGAAAGTAAGAAAATGTTAATCAGATTCCTGTATTCCACCCCAAAGTCGTGAATTAGATTTTCTAAGATGGTACTGTACAATTAGCTTTTAAAAGAAGTACACCAACGATTTTGCCCTTAAAGTTTGAGAACCACTGCTCTATGATGAGCAGTGCTTTCCAAACTTGCCTTGGCATAATACTGATCAGGACTCTTCATCAGAGATATAGATGCCCAAGCCTCCACAGTGGTCCTAGACATTCTGATTAGTAGGTCTAGAATGAGTCTTATGTGTCTGAACAAGCTCCCTTGAGGGTACAAATGCTCAAATAGATTCGGGCATCACTTCTCTTTTTCTATAGGCCAGTTGTTTCTCACCTGCTTTCCCAGGAGTTCCCTTAAGAACTGTAGGAGTGGGGATCCCTTGGAGGCTCAGCCAGTTGAGTGTTCGACTCCTGATTTCAGCTCAGGTCATGATCCCAGGGTCCTGAGATTGAGTCCTGTGTTTGTTTAGGATTCTCTCTTTCTCTCCCTTTGTCTCTCTTCCCCACTAGCATTCTCACTCTCTCTCTTGCTCTCTCTGTCTCTCTAAAACAAATAAAAACAACAAAACAATAAAACAATAAAAAAATATAGAACCGTAGGGCTAGAAAAGGGTAGGGTTGGAATATAGGGGTGGGGTAAAAGTATGCAGATAGTGGGTGAATACTTAAGCCCTTTAAATGTTTAAAGTCCTCGGATTTCATCCAGAGTTTATCTGCTTCCATGTAATTTATATATCATATTGTATTAGATAGATAGATAGATATAGATATATTAAGAAGTGTCCACTCTAAGTTTTATTTAAAAAAAAAAGAATTCTCCAGCTAAATTGTTTGAAAACCACTGTCTATTTAAAGATGTCTATTTTTAATCTGTTTAATGTTTATTTATATCTTGAGAGAACACAAGTGGGGGAGAACCAAAGAGAGGGGGACAAAAGAGCCAAAGCAGGCTCTGTGCTGACAGGCTGACAGGAACAAGCCCCACGTGGGGCTCAAACTCACCAACTGCAAGATCATGACCTAAGCTGAAGTCTGATGCTCAACTGACTGAGCCACCCAGGTGCCCCAAGATCTCTATTTTTAAAAACTAAACATTTGTGTCAACTTTCTTTTGACACACACGCACGCACACACGCGCGCGCGCACGCGCACACACACACACAGAAAAGTGCACAGAGGTGCCCAAATTAGTGAATTTTTACAATATGGAAAACATTCAGAACTTGACCAACTTCTCAAAAACCACAGTCATACCCTTTCCAGCCACTATCCTTACTCAAAAATGATTGCTATCCTTATTTCAAATACCGTAAATTACTTTTGCTTGTTTTTGAACTTAACACAGCAGAATCATTCAGTATCCACTCTCTTGTATCTGGCTTATTTTTTGCTTGGCATTACATTTGAAATTCATTCCTATTATTCTGTCATGTAAAGTACCTTCTCATTGCTTCATAATATTCTATTGTAGGACTATACCACAATTAATTTATCTATTCAATAGCTGATGGTTCTTTGGATAATTTTTAGATCTTTGATAGTGCACACAGTGTTCCTATAAACATTCTTTAACATGTCTTGTGGTGAACTTCTGTTTGCATTTTTGCTGGGTATATTAATTGGAAGGGAATTATAGGGCCCTAGAGTGTAGGGGATGTGGTCCGTTTTCATAGATGCTGCCAAATGGTTTTCCCTAGTGGGTATATCAGTTTGTATTTCTCCGGCAGGTGTGCAGAATTACAGTTGCTCCACACTCCTTAGCACCACTTGATAATTTCTGTCTTCTAGCTTTTGTCAATGGGTGGCTGAGTGTGGGGTTCTGTGGTCCTATATCATTATTCTTTCATTTTATATCTTTGTTGACCTTTTCTTGTGTTTTTTTTTGACCATTTGTATAGTTCTTTGGTGATGTGCCTATTTAAATCTTTTGCCTCTTTTACTTTTTAAAAAATTGATTCTTTCTCTAACACTCTCCCTTATGTAGATTCAAGTTTCTGACCTATATTATCTTCTTTCTCTCAGAAGAGCTTCTTTTAACATTTCTTGTAAGGCAGGTCTTCTGGCAATAAATTTCCTAAACTCTTGTTTGTTTGAGAAAGTCTTTACTTCTCCCGTACTTTTGAAAGATAATTTCACTGAGTACATAATTCCAGGCTGGTGGATTTTTTTTCTATCAGCATTTTAAATATTTTGCTTTACTTCCTTTGTGCTTGCATGGTTTCTAAAAAGACGTCCAATATAATTCTTATCCTTTTTCTTGTGTAAGTAATATCCCTCAACCCCCACCTCAGCTTCTCCCAATATTTTCTCTTTGTCTTTGATTTTTTGCAGTTTAAATGATTTGCCTAGGGATAGATGTTTTGGCATTTATCCTGCTTGGTATTTTCTGAGATAACTTGATCTGTCATTAATTTTGGAAAATTCTCAATCAATATTACCTGAAATATTTCTTCTCCTTCTTTCTTCTTCTTCTCATTGGGTGTAACTGTTTGTAACATCTTTGTAGCTGTTAAATAGTTCTTGGATATTATATATGTGAAATAGAATATTATATTCTTTCTCTTTGTTTTCAGTTTGGGAAGCTTCTATTCACGTTTCTTCAGACTTGCTGACTTTTTCTTTAGCTGTGTCCAGTCTACTAATGAGCTTTATCAAAGGCATCCTTTATGTTTATAATTGTGATTTTGATATCTAGCATTTCCTTTCGGTTCTTCCTTAGAGTTTCTATCTTCTGCCTACATTTCCCATCTGTTGTAGCTGTTTACTTTTTCCATTAGTGCTCTTAGCACCGAATTATTTTAAATTCCAAAATATCTGCCATACCTGAATCTAGATCTGATACTTGCTTTGTTTCTTCAATCTATGTCTTTGTCTTTTAGCATGACTTTATTGAAAACTGGACATGGTGTATCAGTAAAAAGGAACGGAGGTACATAGGCCTTTAATGTAAGATTTATGGTCATATGGCTAACAGTAGACTTTGTCCACTGTTTTCTGTAGTTACGGTGTCATGGGCTAAAATTGCCTCTAGTGTCCTTGTTTTTGTCTCCCCTGTTGTCTTTGGGTTTCCCTAGAGACTCCTTTGGGACTGAGATTTGCAGTTCTTTTAGCTGTAATCCTTGTGATTACACAGGAGCTCTATCAATATGGTGGTAAAGTATGGAATAGGGAAACGTTCTCTATGGTGCTATAGTTAGGTTTCAGTCTTCCAGTGAGCCTAAGCTGAGTTTATCTCTTCTTCCACATTGAAGGCTAAAAGGGGTTGGATTTGAGTATCTTCCTTTTCCAAGTCAGTTAGGCTTTGGTAAAACTTCAATTGGTTAGGCTCTGGTAAAATAGTTTACGTTAAGGGCAGGCCTTGTTAAGAACAGAAAGTTCTGGGCATATTTCAGAATGGTCACTATTCCTCTTCTGCTGCCAGAGCAAGAGGGGATTTTCCACGGATTTCTAGACTGTAAGGATTTGTAATAACATTATGTAATAACTTTAATAACATAAAGTCCTAAATTTATAGTTTGATAAAGCAGAAATAACTTTGTAACTATTACATATTTTTTTAAATTTATTTTTGATAATAATTCTCTTGACTATTAGGTAGAAGGAGAGTCTGTATTTTATTTAAATCCATGACTTTTCTGAAAGAGAGGAAAACAAAAGTTATAAACTGACACTTTGATGGGAGAAACAAAGATGCTCTAAATAGCTTAAGCATCTAGATATCATTTAAATGGTATTCATGATTCGTTTTTGGATAACAAAAGGAAATTTTAAGTACTCTTTCTTCCATTTAAAAAATAGAACTATTTTGAGGTGATGGAGATTGATATGTTAGTTTTAGAAATTTTAAGCATTATTCTTCCAAGTCTCTATCTGTAAAATTATAAAATAGAGAGAGATCAACTTTAATTAAGCTCTTGTCTATATAATTCCCTTACAGATAAAAAAAAAATCACAGGAGTTTTTAGTTGTTGGTTGTTGAATACATTATGTAAAATAGAGGCCTTTGCTTTTTTTAATTAGATTATTTTATGATGTTACACAATTTGGAATTAGTGAAGACCAAGATTTATTTAAATTATAACTTAGGGAAATCAGTTCTCTGTGTAAGCACTAAAAAAAAGGAGCTAATAATAAGGTAGAAATCTGTTTAAAGGTAAATGTTAAAGAAAACACATGCGCTTTAAGGCAATACTGAATCCAATTATAATCTGACAGCTATTTCATGGGGAGAGCAATGCATTAAAATATTTGGATCTCCAAACACAAAATGTGCAATACTACAGTAAAACTACTTTTGAGTAGCTAATAAAAATATGCAGCTGTTTAAATAACAGGACTTTCAGGGTCCAGCCTTATGTGTTTAACTTTTTTTTTTCTCTTAGTATTGTCTTTGAAGCAATTCGATTACTATTCCAATTAGTTCCCTAGTATAATTTATTATTTTTCCCACAAAGATAAGTAAGTCTCAGGTAGCTAAATGCCTATGATATTGCTTCTTATTAAAATAACAAGATGACAAGTGCTAATTTTTTTTCCAAATGATGCATCAATGAGGCATGCAATATGTGTTCAGCTGTTCAGAGAATAAAACAACTACAACCAAGATATGGCAAATTAAAAGACCGTGGCAGCCCCGCGGGGGGTTGGAGGGAGGAGGGATGTTCTGCTACTGAGGATTTCCACTCTAGTTTAATTCATTTTCACCAGGAGTGGTGTCTGCAGCAGCAGAATGGTATCTGACCTCCAGAAATTGCAAGTCGTACTTCCACAGTCACCCACTTTGCATCTGTCACTTAAGCCCCTCGCTTTACTACTATGAGATGCACAGAACTGTGAGCAAAGGGAACTTCTTCTTTCAAAGCACCATGGAAATCTTCCGTATCTTGCTCTGGTAAACATGCATTTTGCCTTTGCTCTTGCCACCATATTTACTAGAGTTTTCTGATGTCTCAGATTTTTCTCTCTTAATTTTGAAAAGTTAATTAAAAGAAGCAGAGGAATGAGATGGAGAGTTTCTAACAACAAGTCAAATTCATTTGAACAGTAAAAATAATTGCTGTAAGAAATTAAGGTGCAAGCGCATGCCTGCTGTAATTGGTGCATACTTATTAGGAGCTCTTCGTTTGCAACCTCTCTCGGTGTTTGGGGCCCATGATAATGTGGATACTTAAGGGAAACGTATGATGAGAGATGGTGTAGTTCATTCAGTAAACATTTCTTAGTGTTTGATGTGACTGAACTGAGCGTCACATATGATTTTACACTTTTATCCTTTCAGACAACTGACAGGTCTCTAATCTCTATCTTAGAACCTTCACTCAGCTTGAACTTTGGCTCATAAAGGTCATTTTTGAACCACTTGGGACAAAGAGCTGCGTCCATGAAATCCCATAGAGTCGATAGATGCAATAATAGCTTTAGGCACATTTTCTTAAGACCCAAGGGGAAAGACAATTTCAATAAATGTAAAACTATGCCATCTACAATCCACACAATATCTTAGAAAATCTCATAGGAATAAATCTTCTCTTTTCCTTCAGGCAAGGACCTCCTTAACAGTAACAATGCAAGACACTATTAAGGGCATAAGGTACTAACTATGGCAACAACAATAAAAAAATCCACACACAATCTATTTGACTGAAAGCCTCAAACACAAAAAGAACATTCATTCATTTGATAGATCTGTCTTGCCTCACAATTGCTTGTGAAGCATGTTCTGAATATTTAGCCCTTAAGTTGTTAAATAGACTATGAATGTAAGCAAGTTAATAATGTGGAAATGACTTAAGTGTATCATTCGATTATGGAATGTTTTAAATGTAGTTCCTCTTTTATTTTCTTTTTACCTTTTAGTCTCCAGCTCTCAAAGAAAAAAAAAAATCCTCACAGGTTAGATATGTCAGGATAATTAACAGAAGGTTCCTTAGCAGCAGATGTCTGAGATAAGTAGGAAAGGGCATTCTCTTCCCTTGACATGCCATCAAAGGGAAAAACAACGAATATTTAAATGAAAGAAGTGAAAACTATGTGGGTTCATGTTTTAATATTTGAATAATTAACTGATTTTTAAATCATGACTTAAGCTATAGGAAAATTAAGAGATCCCATGACCATATTAATCTTAATTGTTTCTTGCCTGCCACAAATTATAGTATTGTCTTTGATTTTTTTTTCCCTCAATATATTTCATGATGCAAAGGAATGCTTCTTGAAAGTAAAGTATCCCCTCCAGCGAAATATTTCACTCGATTTGCCTCAGAGAATTCCGCTGGCAGGAAAAAAATAAAAGGTGGTTAGGAAAAACTTAGAATTCAACAGCTAAAAAGTATTTTTTAGCTGATTTTTTTAAAAAATTGTTCAACAATTCAAAATAAAGGATTTCCAAAACTCAAATTTTTATTTTAGTATTATACTTAAGCTTTACCTTAATATTTTATATTTTGTGCCTTTTTTCTCTTGTGCATTTATTTTAAATAGTAATGTGAGTGCAATCAACTGCAAAGCCCATCCTCTGAAATAATCTCCATGGAGAATTATATTAGGAAGGGTTTTCTTGTTTACTTTTAAAAGGTCTCCTGAATATAGCTGGTGCCAATAGAGAAATTCTCCTAAAGGTAGTATAGGGATTTTAATCTGCCCCTAACCAGAAAGTGATGGAGGCCAATGCAAATAGCACTCATCTGATTCTGTAAAACTCATAATATGAAATAATGAAGCATCTGGTTGACAGCAAAAGGTCAAGGAAGAAACATTTTGAAATGGAAAGTGTATCAGTCCCTCTGGCAAAGACTTAGAGGTTGGCAAAGACTCTTGTTGCTTCAGGAAGCTCTTGTGTCTCATATTCGGACTAAGAATATATATTCTTCCGTGTGTACTGTGTTGCATTCATTCGATGCAGAATTACTTCTTAGTACCAGTAGAAGAGCACGAGCATGGTCCACCTTTTCCCCTCAGAAGTAGTTTAGGGCGGTGGTTCTCAAACTTTGTTGCTCATTAGAATCACCAGGGGGCGCCTGGGTGGCTCAGTTGGTTTAGCAACCAACTTCAGCTCAGGGCATGATCTCCTTATTCATGAGTTCAAACCCCGCATGGGGCTCTGTGATGACAGCTCAGGGCCTGGAGCCTGCTTCAGATTCTGTGTGTGTGTGTGTGTGTGTGTGTGTGTGTGTGTGCGCGCGCGCGCGCGTGTGTGTGTGTGTCTGCCCCTCCCCTGCTCATGCTCTCACGCTCTCTCTCTCTCTCTCTCTCATCAACAAATAAACATTAAAAAAATTAAGAAACGCCAGGAGAGCTATCAAAACCTGCCATGTTAATTAAGTCAGAGACCCTGGCCCCAGTTGTGGCTGAGGTTCCGCGGGTGCTTGCAGTGTGCAGCCAAATTTGAGAACCAAAGATTTAGGGCCTTTATAAGGTGCAAATAGATGGCAAATGTGTGTGCACTTGCAAAAGTAAGGCGTTCGTACTCCTGTATTGGTTTTAAAACGGATATAGGGAATGATGTAGAACCAGCGGCAAAGCCTTGAGTAAAATAATGCGGTGACAGGGAACTTATTAGGATACACATTGGGATTAGATGTGCCAAAGGGTTTCTCTTTCAGAGTATATGGCCTAATTTCTTATGATAGGGATTTGGATATCAATGAGATTCATGTAATTGAAGTTTCCTGAATATTCACTTTTGGGGAGATTATCTCCATTTTGGCAAGTGAAAATGTTTCTGGATCCTGGGAAAAGCAAATTTAAATGATACAGAATCTAATTTCTCAGTATGCTGCCACTGATTTGGGAGTTCTAGCTTTACAAAGAATACCACCTGGCAAAGGGCAAGGATATCACTGATGAGTCTAGCGTTTTAAAATCAGTCTGTCCCCCAGCCCCCCGACCAAAAAAAAATTTAAAGGAAAAATGAAATCAGCCTGCCCACTTGTGAGTTCAAGTATATGAACTTTTTTTCCCTCTTGTTTTTCTAGAAGTTTTCAACTCCTAGTACTTTGGTCACGTAAAAACTCTCACACCTTTATCAGACATGAGCTTCAAATGAGTGACTCATTGGTTGGCTTTTACCTCTCATCTTAAAATTTAAAGGAAACCAATTTTAGAGTTCAGTGGTCACATATAAACTATACAAAAGAATGGTAGGGTGATGGTTTTAATAATAGTGGGCATGCTGTCTTTCATGGTTGCTTTACAATACTTTAACTCCAAACTACTACCTTATTGATTTTCTTAAGCAGAAATTTCCCATTAGCTTCATCTAAATCTATATTCTGATGCTGTTTTATTTATTTGAAATAAATTACATTTCACTTAAAACAAGTAAATTTCGTTAAGTGCCAACTATGCCTCATTAAACCTGTTAATAAAAACAAAGAAGAGGGGCGCCTGGGTGGCGCAGTCGGTTAAGCGTCCGACTTCAGCCAGGTCACGATCTCGTGGTCCGGGAGTTCGAGCCCCGCGTCAGGCTCTGGGCTGATGGCTCAGAGCCTGGAGCCTGCTTCCGATTCTGTGTCTCCCTTTCTCTCTGCCCCTCCTCCGTTCATGCTCTGTCTCTCTCTGTCCCAAAAATAAATAAATGTTGAAAAAAAATTAAAAAAATAAAAAAACAAAGAAGAAACAAAAACAATTTGTATGATATAGTGAAGAGTCATTTAAATAATAAAATTATTGTTGTACCCTGCATTCTAGCCATATTATTTGAGAAGCATGGCCAGCAGTTCATTTCTTTGGGCCTTGGTCTCTTCATGAAAGATGTTTATCTGCCTTTATTCCACCCTTTGAAATCCTGTGCTTTCTTAAAGGACCACTTAATATCTCACAGTTTAACCAAATAGAGCTCGGTAAGTTCCATAAAAGAAAAGAAACTTGTTTATTGATAATCAATGATCCTCAAGGAATAGAGGTTGAAGAAGTAGGAGATAGTGCATACATGAATGTTTATATTTGGAATATATTTTCCAACGTTAAGAAGAAAAATAACAAGTTTGATGTAGAATTTTTATGCTGTCCAAGAGGTAATGACTTAAATAAAGCATTTATGAACCACTGTTCAATAATATTTGCTGTATGAATAAACATACATCACAGTAGTATCTCATTTGACTGATGTCATTTGGAATGCATTTCCTAGATGCCTGAAATTTGCCTCTATAATCTTGTCATTATAAAAAATAGTATTATTAATGGGTAACACCCAAAGTTTGTTTACTTTCTCCTAGAAAAATTTAGTTTTGTTCTTTAGTGACTATGAAGCAGATGCTGACACATTAAAGCAAAAGTGGAGAAAAGCAAATATAGGAACAGAAGAAGTATGAGTAATGGGTGAGGAAAAAAAACCCCAAAAAACAATAATAAGAAATAAAGGGATGGACACAAGTTTGGATATTCTGCATGTATTACTCCAAACATAGATTATTCCCAATATTATTCAGGAGTGGTGGGTAATAAGTATAATAATAGTATCAAAGTCCATAATAATCCAGGTCTATATCCTGTTAAGGGTAAATATTCTTCACATATTAATGCTATCTTAGTGCATTGCGAACTCCAGCATAGTACAATGAAAATACTAAAGAAAGCACTGAAAACTACAGAGTGCCATGCAGATTATATAGGACGAGTGTTATTTTCATAATAATATCTGCCAAAGTTATTTCTATTTTGAAAAATATAGTTTATTAAAATCATAAAATATATTCTATATTTTAATATTTTGTTAGAAATAATTACCATTTTAACTAAGAGTATCTGTGTTCAGATATTAATCAGTGAGTTTGAACCACTTTTCTCTTGGACACTTTTTCTCTAAGAAATCATATAAATGAAGTTTGGTATAAGCAAAAGTCAGCAATGTTTCAGAAACCATACACTAAGCCAGCATTTTCTAGTTTTCTCTACTACTTAAAAAGTAGAGAGAGACCCACAAGGACTACTAGAATAGGAAGGGATAGGACCAGACATATAGACTCAGCACAACTTCTCATGAAGCCAGGAGTATCTTGTCAAATTTGGGGGCACAGTACTCCTGAACTAAATCTAGTAGAATAATGGCAGTTTTCACATTTTCCGTAAGTAGATCTACATAATATTTTAGAATTATCTGCAATTCTTGTGATCTATTCTCTCTTTTAGTGGGGGTAATTCATAGCTGCTCATTTGGAGGAAGCAGAACAGAATTGGATGTCAGAAAACTAGCATTTTAGATCCATACTTACCACAATATAGTTGTATCATAGTTCAGTCATTTAATAAGAGATACCATTTATGCACCAAAAGTATTTGTTTAAAATGGGACAATACAGGGGTAGAACCTTTGGAAAATATAAATTCCCAAAGTCAAGATTGAAAGTGATAAGTAATATAATGAGTATATAACCAAATACATTCATGTTTTTCTCAAGACTTTGTTCCTGGAGCTATTTAAGGTTCATTAGAGTTTAAAAATATCTGAAATGGAAGAGGGTGTTGAAAATTAAGCACTAGTGGGAGCTCAAAAAAAACATTTATTCAGATGAAGCAGGAGATTAAAGATATTCATTCATTCATTCATTCAGCCGTGATTATTGAATAGAACTGCACTAGGCACTGTATTGGGACTTGGGATTAAATAGTGAGTCAAGGGGCACCTGGGTGGCTCAGTCGGTTAAGCATCCGACTTCATCTCAGGTCACGATCTCGCGGTCCTTGAGTTCGAGCCCCGCGTCGGGCTCTAGGCTGATGGCTCAGAGCCTGGAGCCTGCTTCCGATTCTGTGTCTCCCTCTCTCTCTGCCCCTCCCCCGTTCATGCTCTGTCTCTCTCTGTCTCAAAAATAAATAAACGTTAAAAAATATTTAAAAAAATAAAATAAATAGTCAAAATAGTTAAAATCTCTGTTCGTAGGTAGCATACATTCTAGTTAGAGACAAAAACATTAATCAAACACTCACACAAGTCTAACATTGCAACATGGAAAGCACTTTAAAAAGAGTGATATTATATCACATGGGGATTTAATTTTTTCAGGGAAGCCAAGGAAACCTTTTCTTAAGAAAGGGACACTTGAGTTGAGACCTGAAGGTTAAATAGGAGTTAGCTGGGTTAGAGTGAGGGAAATAGTGTGCCAATCTGAGAAAACAGTACAGATAAAAGCACCTGACAGAAACCATGGTGCAAATACAAAATAATGAGCAAGAATCTAATAGGATTGGAGCAGGAAGAAGGATGGGAACAGTTCAAGGTAAGACTAGAGTAGGACAGTAACCCGGGTCATGCAAGTCCTTATAGATCATTCCCAGTTGAGGAATTATTGGAGAATTTTAAGCAGGAAGGTGATATAAGTTGATTTGCTTCTAGAATAGAGTGCTCTGGCTATTTTGTGGAGAATAGGTGCATAGGATACCAAACAGACACAAATACACAAATTAGCATAGAAAAACAAATTAGTAGGATATAATAGAACAGGAAAGAGAAGATGATATCTTGGCCTAAGAAGGTGGTGGGGTAACGGAAATATTCAAGAAATATTTAGTAGGTAAAATTAATGAGAGAGTGTATTCATGGGTTTTTACGAGGTTGAAGGAGAGGGAGACTCAGAAATGAGTCCTAGTTTTTAACTGATATAACAGAATGGATCATGAGGCCATTCATTGATTAGAGAAATGAGGCAACAGAAAAGTAATGAATTTAGTCTTGGTTATGTTGAATTTGTGATGCTTTTGAGATCATCAAGAAATGTTAAACAGTTAGAAAACCTCATGAGCCAGAAATGCAGAGGAAATGCCTCACCTGGAGTTAAATTTGATGGACCATCTCTATTATAGTTGAATGACACCATCTGGGAAAAAAGTGTAGAATGAGAGGTAGAGGTGGGTTAGAATCAAGGCTTAAAGAATAAAAAAAAATTTTGATGTTTACTCATTTTTGAGAGACAGAGCATGAGTGGGGAAGGGGCAGAGAGAGGAAGACACAGAATCTGAAGCAGGCTCCAGGCTCTGAGCTCTCAGCACAGAGCCTGATGCGGGGTTCAAACTCATGAACTGCGAGATCATGATCGGAGCCAAGGCTCAAAGAATTGAACATGAAATAGTCAAGTAGAGGAGGATGGGTCCAGCAAGGAGAAGAATAGCCAGATGGGTAAAACACATGAATTATACAGGTATCCCTTTTCTTATCAAAAGCTCATGTTAGGCCATGTTCCTTTTTACAAAAGGCTTACATTCATACCTGTTTTCACCAACTGAAAGAAACCCAAAGAGGATTTTGGCTCTTATTAAAAAAAAGGTGGAAAGCAAAACTAGCATTTAGAATTTGTGTTGCAGCAAGCTATTGCTGAGGCAGTACACACCCCAAGTAGGGAGAGTGTCCCTGCCAAACTTCTTCCCTAGGAACCGCACTTGGCATCAAGCCACCACAGCTTTGAAGGGTGTCTGTGATTATCTGTGCTTTATCTACATTTCTTTTGTGCATTTGTTGGCAAGATGTGTCCTAAGGTATCAGAAAAACATAGTGACGTTGTTTTTTGGGTCTGGGAATGTTCAAAAACTTTCCATATATACAGAATTGTTGAATCACTGTATGGTGCACCTGAGACTAACGTAACACTGCATGTTAACAATACTGGAATTAAAAGAAAAACATAATTAAAAATGTCCACATAAACTAGTGATAGTTGCTTCTTCCCTTTCCATCATTTCCACTCAGAAGAGGTTTCACGGGAATGCTGTACTTTCAGAGAGTAGAGGAAATCTGTATCCCAAAAGCCATGGGAATAGCATAATTTAGGGAGGACATGGCCAACCACGTAGAATAGTGTTATTGAAGTGTGAAGAGCACTGAAAAGAATACGGAGGGCACTTTGTGTCTTTTATAAAATGGTTAGAAGCCACAATGAAAGAGGCTTAGAATGGAAATGTAGGTTCAAAACAAGAAACTGTGAGTAGAGCAAATTCTTTCTGGAAAGAGAAAAAGGGATAAGATTATAAGGAACAACATATATGTGGACAAAAAGAAAGAATTATAATTTCTTTTTAATTTCTTTGGTTTAATTTCCCAACCCTCCCCCATTAAATTTTTTTCCATATTTATTTATTTATTTTGAGAGCAAGAGACAGAGCATGAGCAGGGGAGGCACAGACAAGGAAAGAGAGAATCCCAAGCAGGCTCTGCACTGTCAGCCTAGAGCCTGATGCAAGGCTCAACCCCACAAACTATGAGATCACGACCTGAGCAGAAATCAAGAGTCGGGCGCTTAATTGACAGAGCCACCCAGGCGCCCCAACCCCCTCATTTTTAAAAATTTTTCTAAAAGCATTGATGTGAAAGTTCTGAGAGTCAGGTTGCTCTTTTTTTACAAATTGGCAGGGAAGGAAAGTGAAGTAAAGATTTCAAAGTTTCACAATACCATTGGAGAACACTTGCAATTATTAAGATTATTTTAGTTTCAAAAAATAAACCTATCTTACATTTAGCATGGCCAAGTTTACTGGACAACTGATGATTGACACCTTTAAACTGGATCCTTTAAAAGATGGAATTCATTTTCATAGAAATATACTTACAGGGTACTGTATACTTCCCTGACTTCTTAAATGTAACGTACTGGCCATAATTTTCACTCTACTTTATGACTTGAAATTATTTCTACCACCAACCATTCAGTGTGTTTACAATATAGTAGTTTCCTGAGGGTTTGTGGTAATTTGTTGGCCTTTATGTTATATAGCTCCATTTAGTTTTTTATTTTAACTTTGTAGGTCTTCTTTTACAAGTTTGCCTTTTTCCTGTTGCTATAAAGAATCAGTTTTCACTATAATAAGGAAGTGATCCTTTTAATTTCTTTCATGTAAGATATTACGGTTTTCTGAAGGTTAAAATGATATGTGATATAGAGGTAAATAAGGTCAGAGAGAGAGAGAGAGAGAGAGAAAGAGAGAGACTGAGGTTTCTCTTGATGAGTAGTATTCATGTGTGTTGGCTCATGAGACAAATATTTTTAATTTTACTTCCTTTAGAGGCCTTTATTGCTCTCTGGTAGCTCTGTGTTCTGCTTGAAAACATGGGCATGTTTTTTGGGGACACAAACACTTTGTGTTTTCAGTGATTATTACAATATCTGGCATGTTAAAGGGGTTGTTATTGCTTTGCTTTGGTTAGGTAAGGTATTCATTGTTTTCTTGTATCTATAGAACTAAAGCACAAACCTTATTTGTTTTCACTGTAAAATTGTTCCAATAACATTTAACTAGATAGCATCAGGAGATTTCTTGCCTCATTTATCCGAGTGCATAGTTGCTCAGGCTTCAGGAGAATGAGAGAATGTAAACGTCATGAGGGCAGGGATTTTTGGTTTTGTGGGTTTTATTTACTTTTGTTGTTGCTGCTGCTGTATTACAGTGTATCTTTACCAGTTGGCCTTTTTGCTACAGAATTTATGGGGAACAGTGTAGGTATTGGAGAGGTGATCAGAACGCTCATTTACTTTTCCTCCTAAGTTTACTGTGAGGACGAAAGGAAATAATGTGCATAGAGTGTCTAGGGCTTAACTTAGTGAACCCTGTACAAATGTTGAGTATCATTTCTATTATGTCATTGAGTCTATACTTGTATCACTTTCTAAATGTATTTGATAAAAATTAACGTCACGGATGAAAAAGAACAAATCTGGACTTGTCACAAGATTTCAACTTTGTTATTTTATTGTTATTTTATTTTATATGTACCAAGGAGTTCAGTTAAGGGAATTGAGAAAAGGGAGTCATCTTGAAGACCTGGGTATCACAAATGAAGAGAGTAAGATAAAGAACAAATGATGGGTGTGTTAATGGCACAGGAAAGAGAGTTTTGGATTCATGGAACTCTGATTTTTCTAAACAGATGTCCTCATCATGGAAGTTATTGTAGTCTCCACTTAACCAGATGGGATACCAAACTCCCTGTTGTGTTCAGAACTGGCAGGGCTCATTAAGTTGGCTTTAAATTGGGTATTAAGGGAGGATCTTTTGCTTAGCCCAAATAATCTCAACATGCACAATGAAGAGAATAGGGAGTTCTACAAGCTAAGATGAAATATAAGATAAATGATAAGTAATATTAACATACTGGACTTAATTGTCTATAAGTAACTACAAAGTAAATGGGAAATTAAAAAGATTAACTGGAAATGTTTCTAAATGATGGAGACTATGACCTGTTGAGTATAATAAAAATAGAAAGGGAACACTTCCTTAATTGGAATGTCAAAACTGATAGGTGAAATATACTCTATAGAGAAGACTAAGAAGGGATTGAACTTGAGGAATAAGCAGTGTATCTAAGATCCAAAAAATAGGGGGGGAAAGGGGGGAAAAGCGGCTTGCCATTTAATAATGGTAATATTGGGAAACATCTTTTGATTTAAAGATACAAAAGAAGAAAATAAAAGACTGTAGTAGGTACATAATAAAACATAGGTGGTAGCAATCTCAACCCTTTCGTCTTTAAAAATTCTGGACTGGGGATTATTTTGAACTCTAAAATAAACAGTCACTATATATTGAGATATCAAATGAATAATATTTATGTATATTGATTCACGTAATATTCAACAAACATGAGTTGATAGGCTTAGAGCAATGAAATATTAATGGAGGTGGTATTAGTAAAAATTAAAAAAAAAAATTTTATGATTTGGAAATAATAGAATCCATAAAGATACTAACTTGTTTTACTAAACAAGACTTATTTTACTTTACTGGAGTTATTTTACTAAACAGGTTTTGCAGGGGTGTCTGCAGGACCACTAACAAATTTAATGGAAAAAAAAAGGTGATTCGATATTACCTACATGATATCTAATTAAAAGGAGTAAACTAAATTGATTAGCCAAGCTTTAAACTCTAGAGACTATGAGAGGCAGCAGATCCATTAATATTTATGATTGATACAGAATATCAAATATTAATAATAGCTACTTTAATATATTAGTTTTGAGCACAGATTTTAAGTCTCTTTATTTACAGTTGTGTAACCTTGAACAACAGATTATTAATTCCCCTATACCTCATTTTTCCATTCCATACAATGAGAATATTACCTGAATTTTTTTATAGATAAAATAATGCTTTTATAGCTTTAGCTTAGTGTTTGGGAACTAAATATATGATAGCTAAAAAATGAAGTTTAATTTTATAAAATTAGTCAAACCAAATCTTACCATAAAAATGTGAAATTAGGAAAGAAAGATCTTCACATACTTGCATCTTCACATACTATATTAATCTTTGCCAATATCAACTAATTAATGAAGCTAATCTTTGGGAAAACAGACTAACACTACTACCAAAGAAAAGAAGGAAGTAAAACTCAAGAAAGTTAAATCACTTGCCCCAAATCACATAATGAGTGAGAATTGTTCTGCAACAATGTGTGGAAGCTTCCAAAGCATTAGTTTTGTGAATTTCTATATCATTAGAGGAGCTCTATAAGTAGTCTTAAAAAAATATATCTAATAGTTGAGAGCAAAGGACTTATATATACCCTTAAAGAAGTGGGAAATATATTTTAAACATTTAAAAATATGTTTCTTAAACTCACAGATTGAAATGAAGAATTTTAATTTACTTTAGCTTTAAGACAAGGGTCTTTATTTACAATAGTTATGGCAATGGATATACAAAGCATCTTCTTGTTTTAATTGTGGGGGAAGGATGCCTTAGGAATACAATCAAAACATTCAGTTCACAGCAGAAGTAATAAGATCATAGCTTCTGGCTTTGATCAAAGATAAGCCCCAACAACTTACTTCTAAACTCTTTTTCTATATTCATGCTGCAATTTACTGAGTGCCTGTAATGAACCAAGCACCATACTAGCTTTTGGACACATAATAATGATCCCAAACAGATCAGTTCTTCCTGGATTATATAGATTCCTCCCACTTCCAGACAGTTCTAAAATTACTCTAAGTATGGCTTTATCAAAATTCCTTCCTGCTTTCCTTCCTTTGAGTCTAACTACCCCTTATTCACATCCCCTGTGTAGACACAAATATAAAAGTTTCCTTGCAAAACCCTAGCCACGAAATAGTCGAATTTTATCATTTCTTCAAATGTACCTTAATTATTCTAACTCCTTAGCTTGACACACAGTTTTTTTTTTTCTATAAACTTGCCCATTCCCTCTCTAAACTAATATTCTCTTCCCTACATGCCTCCTGTGTTCTAATTACAGAGTTTTCACAACTCTGTTGACATGGGATGTAAATGGCACATGACTTTAAGCTTTTACCCGCAATTCCTCTGTCTGGATAGAGCCACCGTTTCTTTTTAACATGACATTCTCATACTCATGATTACATCATCTCTAACTCTCACAATGTGACAAGTTTTTTCCTACTGTCCATGACACATTTCAAAAATATTTGCAGAGTCATCTTAAATTTGAGATTAAAGATCAACTAGCCTGCCAACCTTAATAATTCCCAGACTTGTCTAAATTACAATAATTTTATGAGAACTAAGCATCTTATCACTAGTGTCTTCCTGTCACTTTCATTGTATTCCTTTTTTAAACATTTTTTATAAGAAAGTATAAGTAATTTGAAATTAAAGAGTCAAATAATTAACAAAACTGTTGAACAGACAAAGATGATAAGACTACCCAAATGGAATGGTTGATTGGCCTGCTGTGCCACTGATGGCCTTGGCATAAATGAATCATTCGCATAATTAAAAGGCATTCTTTTCCTCTAATATAATGATATCCCATATCTTTTTTTAATTTTTTTAATTTTTTTAAAAATTTACATCCATATTAGTTAGCATATAGTGCAACAATGATTTCAAAAGTAGATTCCTTAGTGCCCCTTACCCATTTAGCCCATCCCCACTCCCACAGCCCCTCCAGTAACCCTCAGTTTGTTCTCCATATTTATGAGTCTCTTCCGTTTTGTCCCCCTCCCTGTTTTTATATTATTTTTGTTTCCCTTCCTTTATGTTCATCTGTTTTGTTGTCAGAGTAAAATAAGCAAAGAGTCAAATTATCTTAAAAATGAGGGAAACTTGAGGACAACCTTAATTGATAAAAATAGCCTTCATTTATATCGTGTAATAATTTTGCTAAGGACTTTGTATTGTCTCCAGAGTCCATCCAACAGTTCTATGAGGTAGTAGTCAGTAAAGATACACTTTACAGAGGAGTAAGCTGATGGTGCCCTCCGTCACACAGCTATTTAGTGGCACAGCTAAGATGCAAGTCCTGATCTTTTGGTTCCTAGACAATTCACAGTCCCAATTATTCCCTTCCTATGTGGTATTGATGATTCCCTCTTTTGGGTCTAGTCCGTCCATTATCCTAGTTACCATATAGTTTGTGTTTGGATGGCCACAAGACATACTATAGACCTCTTCCAGGGTAGTCCTGAATCTAAAGGTATTTGATAACCCCAAAACCTTGCCAAATTTATGTACCTACAACTCCACAGTGATTGTTGAATATATAAATGAATAGACGAATGAATTAAAGAACTAGAAATAAGTATATGATAAGAAATATTGTGCATATAACCACAGGGTTGTTCTTTTTCATCACTTCATAGATATTTTGTAAAGAGATAATTTAGGATACTTTTCTATTATCTTTCTGTAGGTGATATAAACCTAGTGCTGCTTATTATTTTTTATTTAAAAATTTTTAAATGTTTTATTTATTTTTGAGAGAGAGACAGAGTGCAAGTAGGGGAGGGGCAGAGAGGAGAGGGGGACACAGAATCCAAAGCAAGCTCCAGGCTCTGAACTGTCAGCACAGAGCCCAACGCGGGGCTTGAACTCACAAGCCTTGAGGCCATGACCTGAGCCGAAGTCTGCTGCTTAATTGACTGAGCCCCCCAGGCACCCTGCTAGTGCTGCAGTTTCAAGTGAAATTTAAACAAGGCAGCATATGCTCTCCTTCGCTTCAAAAGCAGTAACTTACAGAAATGAATGGGACAATGAGGGGACATGCTTAGATTGTCAGACTAAAAAGCTCCCCCTTACCTCAGTGTTCTCTCTCTTGCTGATGAATATTTTGAGGAAAGCAAAGATTTTCTCCTTCCAACTGTTGGTTTCAAAGGGCTTAAAATACCATTTCCATATCCTACTTCTAAACTACTCTGTACATCTCACTATTGAATTTTCAAGGCCCTGTTAGAACCCATGTGTATTTAGCATCTGTAATCTCATCATGAAATATTGAATTCTGTATATTTACCTCCCAATATGTAATGTACTTGTATTAGTATCACAATAAATCCTTTCAAGGCTAGAGGATTTCCTCCTTTTCCTGCCATTTAGGAAAACATTACTCAAGTTAGTTTTTCATCCTTTTCATACTCTCCATGGGTTTAAAACCGTAAGTGAAATTTATAATTATATGTATGGAAACATCTTTAATTTTAATAATTGCAATTACCTTTTTCTTATTCCCTTCTGCCTTTCTTGAGAATCGGTAGCAATCAGATCCATGAGTTGTTTTAGACCTCTGGTTTTTAAAATGTTACCTATGTTCATTTTGAGGCATGAAGAGATCTATCGGTACCATGACCTATTTAGTTTTGCTCTAGGAATCACGGTAAGATCTTTGGTATGAAAAATACAAACCAGGGTCATGGTTTGTTGTTGTTGTTATTGCTTTATTTTGTTTGTTTAAGCAAGTTCCAGCCATATATATTTATACATATATTTACTATATTATCCATACATATATTTACTATATATGTAAGTATGTACCATATAGTACTATAAAGTAAATATGTATATATAGTACTTTTTATGTTTCTTACTGTAACAACTTTGGTGACAGATAATAGCTAGGTTTATTGTGACGATCACTTAGTAATGTATATAAGTGTTGAGTCACTATGTTGTATAACGGAAACTAAATAATACTATAGGTCAACTACACTTCAATAAAATTATAAAAAGACTGTAGAACACCTAAAGGAAATCTTTCTTACTTGCGGATTATTGTTAACATGGTGCCTATTGTCTCTTGTGGTCACATTGCTGCCATAAAGTTGTACTAGAAGAAGCATGACTTTGGATTCTTGTTCTTTCTCATGTGAGTCAGTCATCTGATTCTTGTAATCATTTTTGGAAGCTATGGTCAGGCACAACATAAGGATTGCCATTATTATCAATTTTATTAACATTCTGTTTACGTTCCAGACAATGCTAGATATAATTCTCTCTATCCCCTTCAAATAATAAATAGTATCTTATGTAGCATTCTTGTCATAGGTAAAAACACACAGATCAAAAGAATATAAAGAAATTCCAGAAATAGATGTAAAAATACAAACAATTTTGGAAGTTGATGAAGACAGCATTTCAAAACATTGAAAAGATTTATTAATA
Source organism: Prionailurus viverrinus (assembly GCF_022837055.1). Taxonomy (NCBI): domain Eukaryota; kingdom Metazoa; phylum Chordata; class Mammalia; order Carnivora; family Felidae; genus Prionailurus; species Prionailurus viverrinus. The sequence continues at coordinate 112,600,024 of NC_062564.1, read as the reverse complement.
AATGATATTGAGACAGCAGGCTAACTATTGCTTAAAAATAAAGTTACAGCCATAATTGTCATAAAATACCAAAGTTAATATTAACTGGATTAAGATTTAAATGCATAGAATGAAATCATAAAATACAGGAAGAAAACATAGTTTCTCCATTGCATTAAAGGAAAGATGTCTAAGTATGTATGAAATTAGTCATAAGGAAAAACATTGATAAATTTGCTTAAATAAAATTTATCTGTTAAGTTTAGAGAAAAATACTATGAACTATGAATTAATAACACATATAATAAAACAGGTTAATATTCTTAGTCTTTGAGTGCTTTTACAAAAGTAATGAATATCTTAGAAAAATAAGCAAAACAAACAAACCAAACAACAACAACAACTCCACGGAGGAATATGATAAAGAAAAACATATGTAAGCCAAAAATTTAAGAAGTTAAACTATATTAGTATTCAAAGAAATGCAAATAGAAGTTATCACCAAGACATCATTTTTATGTATTAAATTAGGAATAGGATATTCATAAGAAAAAACCCTTAATCTCCAATTAAATTTTTGTATGTGTTAGGTAGAGATCAAGGTTTTCTTTTTTTCTTATGAATATCCTATTGCTTCAGCGTCATTTATTGAAAAAAAATCCTTTCTCTTTGAATGGTGTTGATGCCTTTGCCACAAATCAAGAGAAATACATATATATTTCTCTACAGTTTGATTCTTTGTCCTATTATTTTGGTCTATATATAGTTTTATGCCAATATCACACTTCCATAATTACTATGGGTCTATCATGATTATTGAAATGTTACAGTGTTTTTAAAGATTGTCTTGTCTAGTCTAAGTTCTTAGTATTTCCAAATAGATTTTAAAATCAACTTATCTATTTTAAGAAAAATTCCTGTTGTGATTTTGATTTCTATTTTATTGACCCTAAATCAATACATCTAGATCAATTATAAAAAAAATTGATACATTAATAATATTGGATCTTCTAATCCATTAAAATGTTATAATTCTCCATTTATTTAAATCATCTTTAATTTTGCTTTTTTCTTAGTTTTTAGTGTAAAGGTTTCCACATTTGTCTTTAAATATATTCCTAGTGATTTGACATTTTTGAGATTTTTGTAATTGGTATTGTCTTTTACATTTCAGTTTCAAATTCTTTGTTTTGCTTATAAAAATTCTATTAATTTTTCTATCTGACCTATATCTAGAGATCTTGCTAAGAGCCGTATATTACTTTAATATGTTTATAAATTTTTCAAATATTATTGCTATATACATATATAATTTTCCTTGAAAATAATAACTTCTGCCATCAAAAGATATCACTAAAAATGAACAGGCAAGCTACAAACTGGAAAGAGATCTATCTATCTATCATCTATCTATCTATCTATCTATAGAGAAAGTTAGGTATGTATATATCTGACAAAAGCTTTGTACTCAACATTGTATAAAGAACTCTTACAAGTCAATAAGAGAAAGACAACCTAATTAAAGTGGGAAAAGATCAAATAAGTTATTTATAAAAGGATTACAAAATGGCTAAAAAACATTTTTGAAGTGGTTAATATTTTAAAATTTCATCGGAGAAATGCAAGTTAAAACCACAATGAGATATGTGCCCATAAAAATGGCTAAAGTTAAAAAGACTGATGAAATCTTTTGTCCATGAAGATGTGGAACAGCTAGAATTCTCAAATTTTGCTGAAAAGAGTATAAATTCTTTTAAGCATTTGGAAAACCTGTTAGTTATCTACCAAAGCTAATATAGGCCCACCCTAATGAAAAAACAATTCCACTCATAGATTTTTTTTTTTAATGAGGGCATAGGTCCACCAAATGAGATATACATGACTTAACAGCAGTTTTATCCATAATATCCCAAAATAAGAACAATCGGAATGCGCAAACACATGAAAAGATATGAACCATAGAGGTATGATTATATAGTGGAATAATACATTACAATAAAAAAGAGGAAACTGCTGTTGCACAGCAGGATGAATCCCAAAAACATTGTGGAAAGCAAAAGATGGCAGATACAAAAAAGCATATATTATGAGATTCCATTTATTTCAAGTTGAAGAGAAGCAAACAAAACAAAACTAGCTTTACAGTTTTCGAAGTAGAAGAGAATTTGCCTTTGAGTTAGGTATTAACTGGAAAGAGGTAAGAGGTATCCCGGTGTGTTGGAGGTATTCTGTATATTAATTGGGATCGTGGTTACACTGATGTATACATATGTAATAATCCACAAAGCTGTACAATTAAGATCTTGCAATTTACATTGTATATATTGCACCTCCATGTAGAAAATGGACAATATGGAAATGGGAATCTTATATAATGCAGGTAGAAATGGAATAGTTATAATCTCCCTGAGAGCAATTTCAAATATGATACAAAGGTTTATTTCTTTTAATGCCTGTACTCTCTGACCCAGAAAGTCTTGCTTCTAATAACTGCTTCTAAGGAAAGAAATTGCAAGTGACAAAAATGCATATATAAGGTGACAATAAATCCTTAAACTGTACCCTCCCTGCAGACTTAACACAAGTGGCTCATCTCCCCACCTGTAAAATGTTGGGCCACCGACAGCATGTTCTAAGATAGTGATGAAAGCAAGACAAGAAAACTCTAAACATCTAAGATTTGGGGATTGGACTGGATAATCATGTTCTAACTATAAAATAGAGCACTATCCAGGCATTTAAGATTATCACAGAAATAAAATGCAAAAAACACTAGTATTTTTTTGCAGAGCTTACTTATTAGGTGCCATGCATTTGTACTATGTGCCTAGTATGGATTATTCCAATGGATGTGTTGGATGGTTAAAATCGTTTTTTTCTTTTTTTAACAGATGCAAAACTTATTAACTTGCTCAATGATACACAGCTTCTGTCAAAGTTAATAATAGAACCCACATTTGTCTGAATCCAGAGGTGAAGATTTTAATCGGTGTGATATAGTTTGGGCATGGAATGATGCTCATAATCTGTTGCTAAATGAAGAAGTACGTAGCCAAACTTTATGAATCATAGCATAATTTCATTTGCATGAAAATGCAAACATATGCACACATGTGTGTGTGTAAAATAAAACCCTGAGATAAAGCTCCTGTGACTGGCAGGTGATTACCAGATCCTTTGCTCTCCCGTTCAGGTATCTAGCTGTGCAGGTTCACTCTAGTCTTTGTCTTAATCTACAAGAAAATCTACCCATATTTTATATAATGAAATTTACACCACATTTATGTATTACAGGGTTTTATTGTATATACATCATGTACAAATAAATCTATTTGGTAAACCATATGCCACGCTGCTGACTCTGCTTCTTTCTTGGTGTTGAGGTTATGGATTATTTCAAATATATATATATATATATATATATATACACATATATATATATACACACACACACACACACACATATGTTTTGTTGATTTGATTTTCTATCTTTTCAAAATTGGTTGTACAATATTAATGCAATTAACAACAACAACAACGAGTCTCACAGGAAAAGTGATAATGTGTTTTAATACAAGAGTAGCCTGCTTTTCAGTTGTTGCCCTACCATCACCTAATTGAATAACTTTGGCTTTACGGTTAACAGTAAATGCTAAAGTTTATTGAGAGTGTAATTTGTGCCAAGTGTCTGATAGATGTCTCTTATGAGTGTATTAGCCCAGCGAATCTGTACAACCCCCACAGAAGGTAAGTACTATTACTATCCCTAGTGCTTCAGAAAACTGAAGCACAGAGAGGTTAAATAAATTGCCCAAGACTACACAGTATGATTCCAGCTCAAATTTAACATGAGAAGCTCATCTCCTCAACTATAAAATGCTAGGCGACCTATGCAATAATTATTCTGTGATCTTTAACCCAATGTTTGCCAAAAGCCTATGTTTTGTGTAACCAATCAATAAATTTTTTCAGTGCCTACTGTGTGCCAAGCTCAGTACTATCTTTTTTCTTTCTTTTTCTTGATTCTAATTTCATAAACCATTTAAACTGAATGACAGGTGTGCCTTATATATGGGATCAAAGACATATCGATCTGTGCATATGCTGGGCTTGAACCCAAACAAAGCATTTTGATTATTTAACAAATTCTAACTCGAAAAGAGGGGCTGATAGTTATTTTTGATCCTTTACTAGTACATATTCAATTGTTAAGTTAGTAGTTTCCTGTAATTGTCTTTAGTTGCTAGCTTCTTTCAGAATAGGAGTCAAGCATAAAATCACACAAAGCTTTTGTTTTGCAAAGCTTTTTCACAAATCACCCTCGTTTCATGCCTTAATTAATCAGTGTTCATGGGGGAACAAGAGGTTATTTGTTTTTCAGCTTCTGCAGATATACTAATAGCATAGCAGGAGAATTCTGAAATAACATGGGTTCTTTTTCATATTTGAAGTCGTTTCCCATGGATTCTTATATAATTATCTAGAAAATGTGAACCATTGTTTCTATTGGAATTTTCTCTCACACTGACAGAACTCCCAAGATCAGAAAAATCTCCCCGTTACTAGGTCTTTTGAGCATACTATTATTCCAATATGTTAAATTGAACATATCATTATATTTAGAAATCCCTACCATAGTCCCTGACCCTGATAACTACAGAAAAATGTAAGCATTTGTTTTTTTCAATTAAATCATTTTCCAAAACATGTAATAAAGCATTTCTCATTGACTGAAATAAAAATGGTGTACGATTTTCCAATTGAGTAGAATAGGTGAACAGGATGTTGGGATCCAATAAGGTTTAGCTAGCAAGACTAAAGAGATACATTATTTGATTTCTTTATATGTTATCATTAGCCCCGTAAAATTAATTTATTGAGCAGAATCTCAAATCAAGATTTTACAACATCACTCTGGCACATTGCACGCTGAGAGTTTATGCTTAAAGGATATTTTCATACTTTCATTCATTATCCAGAACTTAAAAAAAAAAAAAAGGACTGTAGGCTGTGGGGATTGTGACCATTTTAGGATTGAGGCTCTTGTTTTCTCTACTGGAAGGCAATTTTTGTTGCAACAAGTTCCCTGGGTCAAAATAACTGCTATGGCTATGAAATTGTCTTAGAACAGAAAATCTAGGACAGGCGTGAGAAAGTAAATATGACCCACAGATTTTCATATTTTGGATTCTGGTTTTTGCTTCTAGCTTTTGAGAACAAGTCTGTTTAGAAATGTACGATTATTTACATAATTACAGATCAAACCAGTTACTACCTTGTCAGGCTAAAGGTCATGTCTAGCATAAGCAAGTAGCTCAGATGCCGCTCTGCTGTTAATACCTGTTCACTCTAGGGCTGCCGCCCTATTCCCAGGGCTGATTGCCCTCTGTCCTGTGGCTTCAAGTAATGTAAATTGTATCTTGTCCCTGGGTAATCGAGATCAGTGTTGTCTTGTCTGTCCACTCCCTGCCGATGCCCTCTCTGTGCTGCGATAATGGTTTTGGTGGGCAATCAAGGAGGATGCCTTCTTGACTCATCTCTCATAATAGATTGTCCTCCTCAGGCAAAATTGAATAACCCCCGACATGGCCTGGAGGCAAGCAATGAGAATTCAATAAGTCTGCAGGGTCAATGTCCTGTCATTTTTGGCAAGCAAGTAATTATTCTGCACTAACATTCAGTAATAGGAGGAGGAAACTGCCGTGGACACCTTCATCCCGATGCCCAGAAAAGTCACCTTAACAGGATTTTTCCTCTAATCAGCAATAATTCCTTCTCCTCTTCTGATGTGATTTGGTCTACTTTTTCATGTGAGTCGCATGTGTGGATTCTCTAGACTTTCTTTCTTTTTTTTTTTTTTCAAACCTGCAGTGTCTGTGGGAAAGTTTAACAACTTCACTGCCTGTTGTTTAATATTTTCCACTTTTATGGGTTGCAGTTGTGCTGTCTATTTGCTTTTACTGATTTGTGAAAGATTTATTATAAACCAAATACAGCTGTTCTCCTCTTTCATAAAGTCAAACTATTTTGGCAAACCTGTTTTCTACTATGAAAATACATTGAAAATTATTTCCCTTACCATCTTTCCTACCATAAGCATTCAGTTATGCTTAGTAGCTGAGGGTAGGTGCCAAGCGGTTGTGGACTCACTTAAGGAATACAGAATGCATCTGCTTCAAAAATAAACAGGCAGAAGAGAAGAAATGACTTTTTTGGGGGGGGGCCTTCTGGTGGGATTCAAGGTTATTATGTACAGATCCCAAGAGGACAGAATTTTAATATCCCCAAAAAAGGGCATCTGTAAATTCAAGCCACTTGAATGTTCTGCCTTTGCGCTTACATTTATAAATCGTACACATTTTATTTAACTATGTAAACTTTACCTGAAACCAATATTTTTATTAACCTTTTAATATTCTTAAGATATTGCTGCCGTTACTCTATTCCGCATATATACACGTAGAGAAATATTCTTATGTGTATATTTAAAGAGAACATATTCACTTCAATTAATCAGCTTCCACTGTGCAGATTTAGATCTCTGACTTATGACATTTATTTAAGGAAATGACGAATTACCGGTTTTGAGGAAAGCAAATTTTAGCACCATTTTAGTTATTTCTATTGCCACCTCTTAAAAAGCTATCTTTTTAAATAGAAAAAGGAAAACCCAAACAATTAGAAAACAAAAATGATTTGTAAACCAAGTCTAGGTCACTTTGCTCTCCATTTCTCTCTCTCTGAGCAGAAACTATTGCTTTATTCATTGAAAGGAACCTTTATCTTCTCTCTCCTGAGATCAGTGCACAGCCAGTAATGAAGAGGCTCGTACAAGAGCAGAATAAGCACTTTCCATGACTGATTGACGATTGATTATTGCCGGGATGTTTCCCCACGGTCACTCATCACTATGCTTTTTTGACAACCAAGCTCTATTCCGACATGAAAAAGGTGTTTTGATCTGCATCAATTTGGCTTGTTAACTGTGACAAAACTCAAACTGATACTGATCATGTTCAGTTGTCGATGTTGATTTGGATCCTGGATGTGGAAGAGGTTCATAAGAATATGTACTCTATTTAGCATACTATAATACTGGGATATTTAATGGCTACTCCTCTTGAAATCCTCTCTATTATCCTCAAGCATTTAATATTTTGTTCACTATAGTGAGCTTGGCACTATTTTATCTTATCATTGTTCCCTTCAATGTATTTTAAGTCTGCTTCTGAATTTTTGGCCATCTTTCATAGTGCCATAATCAAACTTTGCACCATTGACATTGGACTGTAGGGATGCTTTTCATGCACACTACTGAAAAAGAGAATGTATTTAGAATTATCATTTTGCATTGAGCAAAGTATGTATGTTATAGAAATAACACATAGCGAAGACAGTAAATTTGAAAGGTTATATCAAGGAAGACAATAGGGCAGTCCTGGCTCTTTTTTTTTTCCTCCCAAGTATTTTGGGTTTAAAAGAATAAAATGCATTCTTGGCAATTAGTTACCGTCAACAAATTTTGAAACTGAGATTTATTTAAAATTAACATATTGTAAGCAATTGTCAAAATAATGTTTGCTATTAGAAAGCTTTAAAAGACTTGTATTTTAATATGGTTAATTTTTGTTACTTTTGTTTTATACTGAGAAATTATAGCTAAGACTTACTGAAAATTTTGTATTTCAAATAGAATTCTGTTTCAAACTGAAAATTGGTAAAATAACGTTTCTTCTTTTTGCATTCCCTTCTTCCCTTTCCTCCTAGAACTTTTAAGACCCGTACTTACAAATCACAGAGCAAGTACAAAATTTCCAGTGAGCAATTTTAATTGTGTTTATTGATGCAATCCTTGAAAACGGCCATGCTATTTTAGATACTATTGTGTTAAAGTCAGAATGAATTTGTCTAGTGAGAACTACAGCATATCATTTTGGAGCATGCATCATTAATTCTCTTCGCTCCTTCCCCATAGCTAGTACTTTTCATTTCTCAACTCAAATTATCAATCATTGTGTTGTATTTGTGAAACTACATTTAATTTCTTTTTCTTCAGTTTGTCATACTGAGCTACTGCAGGAATCACTCTTTGAATCCAAATGATTATACAAAACTCTTTTCTGATGTCTTGGCTGCTTTATCCCTGAGTTTCTGAGATCGTAACATTTATAAATTAAAAGTAGCATTCAAATATCTCTCTACCATTCAAGAAAAAAAAAACTGGATGAAAGTAGATTTTTCTCTAGTGTCTGAGAAGTTGCCTAATTAAGAAGTCTCCTCACTCCTATCTTTTTACAGGTGCTGTGCTCCTGGGTCAGTGAAACCTGTGAGCCGAACACTGTTCTGAATTCATCACTGGGGTGGGTCTCAGGAAATGCCTATGCACTACTATTCCAGGTTTTGAGATGACTTGTCCTCTCATGAGTTTCTGCCTGATTTGTTTTTTCTTGGTGTGCTTTCACACAGTGCCCGCAGTGACGTGGGATGTATGTACGTCCAACGTTTGCTGGGATTCTGGCTGCCCGCTGGCGAAGGCCCTGGTAGCAGCTGCCTGCCAGGCTCCAGCCCCACCTTTGGTTCTAATGTCTCTGTGAACTTCAAGGAGGAAAAAGCCAGGAAGACTTGACATGGGGAGAAAGGAGACAGAATATGGAAGTGTAAAAAAAAAAAACAAAAAAAAAAACCAAAAAAAAAAAACAACTTACACTTCAGAGAGCCTGGGTGGCTCAGTAGGTTGAGCAACCAATTTCGGCTCAGGTCATGATCTCGTGGTCCATGAGTTCGAGCCCCACATCGGACTCTGTGCTGACAGCTCAGAGCCTGGAGCCCCTTCCTCTCTCTCTGACCCTCCCCCGTTCATGCTCTGTCTCTGTCTCAAAAAATCAAATACACGTTAAAAAAAATTAAAAGTAACTTACATTTTGATTTCCTCAATCTGCTTCGTCCTTCCTCAAAATCCTTTCCAGGAATTGCATGCCAACTAGACAGTGAGGTTGATCATGGTCATGTCATGACGCTTCTGAATCTTTCTCCTGAACTTCTGTTTGTTGTTTTGGGGTTTTTGCTTGTTTGTTTGTTTTATACCCTTTTATTTCACTCTTCAAGCTTATTTTATATAAAGGCTCAAAAAGTATGGCAGAGCTGTTCATGAGAAACACACATGAGGCAAAGAAGGTCCGGAAATCTCAAAGGCCTTTTAGGATATTTTAGCAGAGATGGAGGCCATCACTGTACAGTGGAAAAAAAGAGAGAGGGGTCGAGAATTCAGAATCTCCAGCCAGATGCCCTGGGATCATATCCTGACTCTATCACTTATTTGCTGTGTTTTCATGGGTGCTTCACATAACATCTTTATGCCTCAATGTATTCACCTGTAAAATGGGGATACGTAGATATCTCCATTAGATGTAGACATGTCACCTTATACAGCTGTTGTATTAAAAAAGTTGAAACACGGGGCGCCTGGGTGGCGCAGTCGGTTAAGCGTCCGACTTCAGCCAGGTCACGATCTCTCGGTCCGTGAGTTCGAGCCCCGCGTCAGGCTCTGGGCTGATGGCGCCGAGCCTGGAGCCTGTTTCCGATTCTGTGTCTCCCTCTCTCTCTGCCCCTCCCCCATTCATGCTCTGTCTCTCTCTGTCCCAAAAATAAACGTTGAAAAAAAAAATTAAAAAAAAAAAAAAAAGTTGAAACAGTTGACACCGTTAGAATCATGGCAGCTGCCTAAATCATAAGGTCTTACCTGTATTATTATTTGCGTAGAGGTTGACACCTTACAAAATGTTTTCTCAAATATTAATATTTGAATCTTATACGAAGTCAATAAATCCATTTAAGATGAAGGAACTAAGAAAGTAAGTGATGACCAAAGGTACATGATAAGCAAAAAAGGACTTGATCTAGGTTTTTCATTTATAAGTCTAAGTTTTTTCCCTTGAATGATCTTTGTCTATCTTTGAAGACCGATTATCATTTGCTATCATTCTTTCATGAAATGAAAGAAATGAAAAGCTAGAGTGCAGTGGAGTGGACAATGCTAAAGAAGGACAAAGAGCATATAAATGTAACCCTCAGAAGGTTGATAAAAGTTGATAGAAGAAAAAACATGAGCTCTACAGTTTCAGAATAGACTCACTTACTTTTTCATTTATTGAGGAAAAATGTATTAAGCATGCGTTATTGTTAGGCATGGTAGATACAAAAACAGGTATTTTACTGTAAATTGAATTCAAAGATTTCAGTGCAAGAGAGACACAAGTAAAATAATTATTGTAGCATAGCATAGTGAAGTATACATGAACATTCTAAAAGTACAAAGTAGGGGCACCTGACTCAGACTGGAGGATGTGAGAAAATCAGGGAAAATCATCTAGGGATTTGGAGCAAAGATGCTAATAACCTAATTCATAGTTTAAAAAGATCACTGTGATTGTTGTAATAAAACTGTGTCATGGGGAACAAGACTGAAAGCAGAGAGACCATGCTGGAAGCTATTGTAATAGTTCAGGCAAGATATGTAATGATCCTGGTAGAACATAGAATTTTCTTTTCCAAGACATGGAAGCTTGATTTTATTTATAGATGGAAGAGGAGATATAGCAAAGAAAGAAGGATCGATTTAAGACACAATTGACCATAAGAGACTCTTAAAAACTGAGAATAAACTGAAGGTTGATGGGGGGTGGGGGGTGGGCATTGAGGAGGGCACCTGCTGGGATGAGCACTGGGTGTTGTATGGAAACCAATTTGACAATAAATTTCAAATTAAAAAATTAAATTAAATTAAATTAAAAAAAAGACAGAATGAGATGGAGGAAAATCCTATACTAAGTGAACAAATGTCTTCTCAAGTGGACAAATTAAAACTTCAGTCACGGAAACAAGTTCTCTGATGAGAAAGAAGGAAAAGGTAAATAAAAATGCTGAGGACACAGAGAAGAACGATCTCATAAAGCCCATGTTTTGCTAACTCATAAAACCTAAACATGGAGGTCATGTCTTGAACTCATGATGGCCAATCAGTATATTGCATTTGCAAACATTAAGGTTCATACATGAGAACACAGCTCTTTAATAATGTTTGGGTAGTGGTAACAGGCAACTTTGGCAAACGGTGACTCATAGCAGCTAAAACCATTGGGATGACTAACACTGTTACGCAGAGCCTAAAATGGAAATGTCATAGAGCAGCGTCCTGCCAGATACTCAAAAGGACAAAAACAAACAAGCAGAAACAGCTATTGAAATCTCAATTATACAACTACATAGACTATTTCTTTCCTTCTTTTTTTTTAATGTTTATTATTTTTGATAAAGAGACAGAGAGCAAGCAGGGGAGGGCAGAGAGAGAGGGAGACATAGAATCGGAAGCAGGCTTCAGGCTCCGAGCTGTCAGCACAGAGCCTGATGGGGGGCTCAAACCCACAGACCGCGAGACCATGACCTGAGCCAAAGTCGGCTTCCTAACCAACTGAGCCACCAGGCACACCTATTTCTTTCTTTATATATATATATATGTATACACACACACACACACACACACACACATATATATATACATATATACGTATATGTGTATATATGTGTGTATATATATATATAATGCCCATTATATAATGTATATATATAATACCTTATATATATATGTGTGTACATATATTATATACACATATGCAGGTATACATATACATATGTATGTATATATAATATATGCAAAAGATACACAAGCAGTTAGTCAAAATATGGTCCTAATTGGACAGAAGACCAGAAAATATATGAATTTACTATGGATACTCTATGATTAAGGCAGTATACTTGGGAGGAAAAAAATAATTATATGTTAATATAATTTTCTTATTGGTTGAGATGTTTCTCTTATTTTCAGAAAAAAAAATAAATGTTTCTGCTTTAAATTTTTTGATGATCACTCCCATTAAAATCTGGATTTTTATTGGTCTGGTTTTTTTGTGTGTGTGTGTTTTTTTAATTTTTTTTTCAACGTTTATTTATTTTTGGGACAGAGAGAGACAGAGCATGAACGGGGGAGGGGCAGAGAGAGAGGGAGACACAGAATAGGAAACAGGTTCCAGGCTCTGAGCCATCAGCCCAGAGCCCGACGTGGGGCTCAAACTCACGGACCTCGAGATCGTGACCTGGCTGAAGTCGGACGCTTAACCGACTGCGCCACCCAGGCGCCCCTGGTCTGTTTTTTTTTTTTTATTAATGCCCTATCTATCTATCTATCTATCACCTGTTTCCTTAAATAGAAAAAAATCTATATTTTTTGAGGAATATAAAATTGAAGACATTTAGTTTGGAAAAAGAAGTTAGAACTTTAGGAGCTATAAAGCAAGTCATTTATGGGCACAAATTGACAGAGTGCTGGGTGGGATTATCAGCACTTAGAGATAAAACACATTAGGAAACTGTTTTATCAGATTATCAGTGTATGACTGCCTACAATTCCTCATCATAAAATTCACTCAGGGAATGGTAGTTTTTCTCCTGTTTTGTTCTCACTAGGCTTTGGAACCTAGGCTCATCAGTGCTTCCATATTTTGGCTAACAGACATTGATTGACTTGTGTTAATGTTGCCTTGAAAGCAAAACACTTAGAATTTTTCCTTTAATGTGCAGAGTTAGCTTTACATAGAAGGTAGTGGCATCTGGCTATATATATATAGAGAGAGACAGATACCTATACCTTCATCCTTTCTCTATGTAGCAAACCTTGCTCGCTGGGCAGATGCAAGAGTATAGCACCAGAAAGAGCCAGAGATTAAGCTAGGCTGTTATTTTCTATTACATCATCTATGGCTTTCTGTGTGCAGGAAGGGAGTTTCTTTTACTCTCTAAATTGACATGTATGGCTAATTTTTTGAATGCCAGAGAACAGTATAAGGTGGCCATATACTTTTCTTACTTGTTTGGTATGTTTCAATAATGGATTCCTGGATAGATAACTAGACAGAAGGGGCATTTTTCCCATTCCATGCTCAGAAAGTACAGTCTAACTCTGGAAATAGCAGTCAAGATGAAGAACACTTTGCTATGAAAACATATGCATCAAGATTGTTGAAAAAATGCATTTATTTTTTCATGTCTGGGAAAGGTCATGAGTCACATGTACATATGGCTAATTAAGATTCTTCATTCCATGACAGAGTGAATACCTCTGAGCATACTAGATTTAAGACAGATGAAACAAAGCTATTTTAATGATATTATCTTTCTATGAAGACAACATATTGTTTTATTTCAAGCAAAGTGCCAGATCTATAGTGCCTCTCCTCTAAGACTTCTCATTTGTATTTTCTACAGAGAGAGGTAAGAAGCTAGCTTCTTTGAATGAACTGCACAAGAAAAGGAGGAAGCAAGAATTGTAGAGGCAACAATACATTCCAATGTCTAGGGCTGTATTCCCCCTTGTACATACATTGTAATTATATACTGACCTTTGAGATCAGTGGCTGGTTGCTTATGGGATAATATGATTAAAGTATACGTAACAAGTATGTTAAATTATTTTTAATGCAATTCTAGTGGAGGAGATCTGTGTAATTGTTAATTCCATTTCATTCTAGAGGCATCTGAGATAACGTCCCTTGGGTCCAAGCTTATAAACTAGACTGAGGCTCTATCCGCACAGAGGCCACTTTGAATTTTGTTGGTTTTGCTTTCCTGACGACTGGTTTGCATGAAGAAAGAAACCTGTGGCTAGTTAGACAATGCAAAGGAAACACATTTGCCTTCTGAGGGATAATTTGTGGCATACACATAATTCTTACATAAAATGTTATTTATTGTCATGTTTGGAGTAAACCTTATTCTTACTCGTTCCTCCCTGAAACATAAATATTAGAGCATATTATTGTTTTTAATTTAGTGTGACTTACCTTGTTATTTTTATTTTGAAGGTAAATGGGGGAAATTCTAAATGCCTTAGAAGTGTTTCCAGGGGACCAAAATTTTTTGGCTGCAGATCCTTTGTAGATCATAGAACTTTATCTGCTGATAGACCTAAAGAAAACTGGCTAGGAGGAGGCTGTTGATGATGGTAGCTTGAATCTCAGAGGCACATCTCAGAAGGGATTGGAAAACTTATGGGGCCCAGAGAGAAATTGTTCATTTTAGAGGTGATTGTATAAATGTGAGAAAAACAATGCTGGAGATAAAGATGATGGGGATTAAAGCAGTAGCTGTTCTGTTGTCGAGGGTGGGGTGCCATGGCAGAGATAATAAACAGAAGAGATGCTTATGGTCATACAAAGCTTAATGATTCACTCAAACAAAGTTACATTCTTATTTCTCAATGTTATAATAATTTATAAGCCTTGATATATTAAAATGAAGTTGACTTTTGTATACCCGAGGCATACTATAAATAATAGCTGATGATGATGATTATATTTACTATTGATGGTTTCTGTTTCATCCACCACCTGGTTATTACAACAGGTTGCCAATATAAGTTGAAAATGAAATATAGTTTCATTTCCTTCCATGTCTAGCACTGACTTAAAATAGTTGTCAGGTAACTATAATTTTTTTTTTTTTTTTTTTTTTGGTTTTTAGGTTTTTCCAGTCATTTAGTCACCATGATGTTCTGGAAGCATATTCCCCTTGTTTTTAATTCTGTCTTCTGTAATCGCTGGGACAAGTGTCAGTGATCTACTAAAGAGGTGCCTTGGTAAGGAAACTGGCCTTTTATCCCAAATTTCAGACATTTTCTTAAAGAAAGAAGCCATAGAGCTCTAAGTGGAAAGTCAAGTGTTTTTAGATCACACAAAATAAAGGATTTTTTTTTTTTTTGCACTCCTTCTCAAATCCATTAGGAGCGATGTAGAATGCCGTTTCAAGTGAGTACTCTGTAGGCTGACTGGTTTGGTTCCTGACTCTGACATATACCAGCTATGTCATCTTTGCAATTGCTTTCCTTACCAAAACTCAGTTTCCTCATCTGTAACATGTGAGTAATATCAGTGCCTACCTCAAAGAGTTTGAAGGATTCCATCAATTAATTGAGATAAAGCACTCTGTTTAGCCTCTAGCTCTAAGATAACTTATATTAAGTTCTATGAAGGCCGACTTTTATGTTTAGTTCATCACCAGATTCGCAGCCCTTGGAACAGTGATTGGCACATAGTAGGCAGCTGATAGTCCTTGGCCAAGTGAATAAATAAATTTCAAGAGGCAATGATCCACATTTGCTGATTTTGGAATATTGGAGCTGGCATATTATTAGGCTCCAATCTTTAGTAAGAGTTTAAGATTAATCCTTTGATCCCCCACTAAGGAGAAAGATTGGGACAAATTCAAGGAAATGTTTCAGACAAGAACTAGGAATGGGAATATTTAGTGGGACAATAAAATAGACAAAAGTTTTTCTTTCTGTGTTGAGTGTTCTTCTAGCATCGTTTTCTCTTCTGATTATCTTCCTTTTTGGAATTTCTTTTTCTAGGGGATATCTGGAAGCCTTGCTGAGTATTACTTTTCTCTTTTGAAATTTATGTTCTATGTAGCAAGGGCAGGGGAAGGGACCATGGATTTGTACTAAGTATCTAGCTATCCCCCTTGCTTGCTTCACAACATCTACTGGAATACATTCCCCCCCCCCCCTTTCATTATGAAAGGATATTTGCTTCAAGAAAAATGCACACCGTTTAAGTGTCCAGGGCTGTCAATGCAATAATAGACTTTGATATGTAATACAGCTTTCTCCATTTACTGGAAACTGTCTTCACTCTAACATTTATTTTACTGAATCTCCTATATATATACCGAGGAGCTAATGCTACAGTGGAAACTTCAAGAAACTTGAAATGGCCACAAGAAGCTTACAATTTGTGGCTATTCATCTTTAAGATCTGATGAGAAATTGACTTGCTTTACCTGGAAACTCTCAAAGCTAAAGTAACCATCCCCCTCAGATTTATTGCTTAACAGAACTCTCTGTTGCAGATGATGTACATGATGGTCATAAAGGTTGGTTGATATGATATTTCATAAGCTGAGAGGAATCCCTAAGTTTTCTTAACGGAAGGGGCATAATGGTCATGGCTTTTCAAATGAACCACCACAAAAGTTATGCTATTTTTTGAATAAGTTGTTGTGCTCATATAAACTTTTACAGCATTTTAATGTGAGCCACTTATGTTGTTTGGTATGTTTCTATCCTCAGTAAACACATTGAAAATATACTACGCACTCAATAGCCATTCATTTCTTTAACCAATACCTAATTATTGAGCACCTATCTATTTGTTGTCAGATACTATGTCAAAGCAGGGTATATTGCTGAGAAAGACATCAGAGACTCTGCCCTCATTGAATTATAAAGCAGAAGTAGACATAAACTTAAAATCACATAATTAATATACTAAAATGTTGATAAGTACTATTCAGGAGCTATAGGTTTCTATAAGTTTAATTTGATTAAATCATGCTTTGAACTTTTCCTTTTAATCCAATTTGTGGATGTATACTTATGTTATGATTAACATGAAAACAAAATAATTTCTACATTGGCCAAATAAAAGAATTTTAATATTCTTCTAAATACAGCGATTTCCTTACTTTTACTATGATATTGCTAACATAATTGTCAATGGAACTCAGCTGAGTGGATAAGTGATCCCAAACTGCTAGTTGAAACAGACCTTTAAAAAATAAGGTTTGGGAAAAGAGCCCAGTGGATTTGGCTATGTAAACACACAGAAGGGTTGAAAGAGCCACATCAAATAGACTCTGAGGCCGCCAAGCCGCTGAAGACTTCACCAAGTCAGTGGTGGGTCAAATGGAAGGATTTGCATTCTCATTACTCCTGTGTTGGGTCCGTTGCCATCTTTATATCTGCAGTCCCTCTCTCGCGGTCCTTCTTTGTCTCTGTCTCTCTGTCTCTTCTCCCTCCCTCCCTCCTACTGTAAACATTTTAAAAAGAAGGAAAAAAAGAATAGTTATCGACAGCTCTAAAAAACACACCTCTAATGGCTAACATAAAACACAAGCGAAGTTTTTATCTGAACCCTGAATTGTGGAAGTACCCTGAAGGGAAGGAGGGACAAGGGTCTTCTCTGCATTGCCTTCAGTCCGTGAGGCTAAACTGTTCACAAATATCACTGACTCAGGGCCTGGCCAGAAGAAGCTGCAGAAACGAGGGGGAAGAAACCTGATTGCTTTTGACAGACGCAAAACAGGCAAACTCTCCCTTGTGCTTTTTCCTGAGTCATGCCTCTTTTGGATAATACACTTTGGGAGAGATGTGATGTGATTTGATATGATAGATAGATACATAGATGCATAGATAGGTGGATAGATAGATAGATACATACATACATACATAGACAAATAGGATAGGATAGGATAGGATTAAAAGAGAAATCCTTTTTTCCCTCTTCTGTTAAGACATATAGGTTATGCTGAGACACATCTTTGCGTCCTGAGCTATGGCAGAGCTAGACTGCTGAAGGAGATAGAAGTTGCAAATTTGTAATGAGAATTCTGACTCTGTCATTTATTCACTCTTCCAAATAAAGAGGGTAAAGTTTGGAGTCAAGTGGGCATGCGTTTAAACCCTGTAAAAGTTTCAGCTTTTGTGTCTGTAAAATAGTGATCATGCTATTCGCTCTAATTCTACATAGATTTATTGTTATTAAGTACCTCCATATATCGAGAAAACTTCAGAACAATGGGAAAATAGCAGTGAACAAAACAGACTAAGTTCTAACTTCAAGAAGCTTACCTTCTACCTATTGTTATTGGAACTAAAGGAATACATTCTTTTCTATAAAAAGTTTGCAATAGATACTTTTTTGCCCCCTATGTACAACATATAACTAGGAACTTTTATCAGTCTAGAGATATTTTTTATTTGAAATTTTATTCTTATCAGATGGCTTTGATACTCTTTCTCTTAGTTCCATAAGTATAGGCATTTGATCTGCCTAATGAGCTTCAACAGTCATCTGCACAATTAAAAAGCCTTTATTACATTGTCTATATCCTACTTTATATAGGATATACAGTTGGTCTAGATGTTCCAAAATTCATCTACATATTTAGAATTATCTCTTATAATTCCAGAGTGTGAGTCTTTGACCCCATACACATGTCCATTCTCAGCTTATTCCAAGCTGTGCACATATCCACATTGTTTCACCAATAGGAATATCTGTCTCATACCCATAGACTATTCAAATGCTACCCATGCATCAATATCTCGTGCAAGTCCCGTATCCATCATGAAATTTTACCCAACTGATCCAGCGTGCTTTGAATGTCTTCTTTTATTGCTTACAGCTATAATCACCATATTTCCTGAATCATACCCATGCTATAAATGGCTGTTTGTTCTCTAATTAAAGACTGCTGTAAATTGCAATATGTTTTTTCCAGCACTGCTTCTGTCTACTGGGTTAGACCGTATAAGCTCCAGATAAGCACTTAATACTGAACGAGTAGATGATTCAATCAAACAATCAGACTGCATTTTGACTATTCTCTTGTAGAGATGGTTCATATGTCGTTAACTTTTTTGGCAATTAATGTGATGGAAGAGCTATGGGTGTGGGAGAGTAATTTCAGGCTCTCTTTCAATCCCAGCACATACCAAGGTGTATATTACTTGATCCAGGAATTGGGTCTCACAGTGATGTGTACTAGAAAAGGAGCCATCTGGGTGTATCAGGGGGAATGAAAAAAATATTCATGTAAGGATTGCTTCCACATTCTCCTTTTGGTGAGTAATGGAGAGATGAAAACTCGTGGTATAGCGAAAAAAATAAAACTATTAAGCATCGTCCTCAGATGGGATCCTGGCAACCAGTCGGAGTTATTATGTTTTCTTGAAAGCTAAAATCGCTTATTATATCACATTCTAAAAAAATAAATGGCCTCTGATGAGTAATGTAATGATATAGTATATAGTAATTTATAGTAAATATATATGTATATATAGTAATGTATATATAGTAATATATAGTAATGTAATGCAATAGTATAGATTAAATCCTCTCAGTCTATTTTGATAAATAATAATAAAAGAAGAATGACAATTACTCAGTGAAAGATGGAATAACAAACTGCCCCCCCACCCGCTTTCCTGCTGTCTCTTTTCAGCTATGTCCTTATGTTTCTTCAAGATCCAGCACTGACCTGCATTCCGAGTGAAATCAATGTAACTAGTAAAGTGTAAAATGCTGGGCCATTATAGTGATGATCTTTGTTCTGCCATTGCTGACATCCAAATTTACTGATATTGATATAATAAGCCATTTTGTGTTTTCATTTGTATAAACCAAATGTGTGGCTTAGCTTATTGATTTTGTAATCAAGATATAGTTTACTGAAGTGTTTATAAAATGAACTTGTAAACACACATTCTTTACTCATTCATTAATCCAACAGGCATCTCTTATGTAGCCTGCCCTTTGCTGATTTCTATAGAAAATTTAATCTGGAGGGACTAGTAGATGTGAAAATGGCATATGAGTGAAGTTGGCTATTGAGGCAATTCATTAAAGAAGTTAGAAGAAGACTATATGGGAAAGAAAGAAAAAGAGAAACTAAAAATATGATAGTTTTTCTTAAATAAGGTGGGAATAAATAGTGGAAAACTAAAATAAAGAAGATATTGGAGAAAAATATACAAATTTATGGGTTAGGAAACGGAATAAGAACAGATTCTTCACATCCTTTGACATAAGTACCTAACTTAACGCTCAAATAATTTTGTTATAAGTTAGTATTATTCTCATTTTATAAATTAGGATATTCAAATTCAGTTAAGGTTAAGGTATTTTCCCAAGTTGTATGCTTAAATATTCACGAGAAGCAGGACTACATCTCAGTTTTGTTTATCTATAGGTTTTTCCATGTCCTCAGGGATGAAGTTGAGGACACAGGTGAACGAGTCGTTTGTTTGTTTATTGTTTTTATGTTTATTTAGTTTTGATAGAGAGACAGAGACAGAGCATGAGCAGGGGAGGGGCAGAGAGAGAGGGAGACACAGAATTCAAAGCAGGCTCCAGGCTCTGAGCTGTCAGCACAGAGCATAACAAGGGGCTCAAACTTGCCAACCGCGAGATCATGACCTGAGCCTAAGTCGGACACTTAATGGAGTGAGCCACCTAGGTGCCCCAAGAGAGTTGCTTTTAAAGAGAGAAGCCACCTCTTTTTCTAAAGGAGGATAGGAAGACATTTCCTGTGTGACAAAATGCAGGGAGTTAAGGATGTGTAGATACTGGAGCAGTGTGGGACTGCTCTAGGGTATTATGGGGAGCTAGAAGATCTAGAATGTCTGGTGCAGATAAGGAGTTCCAAAAAGAAGAGTAAAAAACTTTTTGAGCAATTAGAGACACGTTGTACTTAAAAACTGTAACTACATCATGGATAGGTCAAGTTTGCTAATGATATGCCTTTATTTGGGAATGCTTTATAGTATTCTAACATGCACATATACATATCGATGGACTGTGGCTAAACCCACTCTTCGAACTGCCCAGTCGAGTTTAAATTCTTTAGCTTCCCTGATTTTATTTTCCATTATAAAAGCAAAATGAAATTTGTAGACCAGTTATTATCATCCCCATTTTATAGTAGAGAAAACTGAAGTCTTAATATATTAAGTAATTATAATCACATCTCTCTCTCAGTCTTGTTGTCCTAGAAGATGCATTTTTATCTCTTATACAAGAATAGTTCCTCCAACCACATAATGGACCCTATGACATCTGGCATTCTCCAAGACTTTTTCCTTCAGTCCCCTGCACCCCAGCTTTTCCTTTGACCCTGGTCCTTTTCATCAGTTTAGAAACATGATCAGTCTTACCTCTTATATATTAAAGAAAAATGCCTTTCTTCCATCTGTTGTTTCCATTTCAAGTTCTAAGTCTCTCCGTCTGTTAATGGGTATCCGAAGAATGGTTAAGAATGTCTGACTTATTAACTGGATCTCAGGCACATTACTTAATCTTTAAAGGCTTCAGTTTTATCACTTTAAAGCGAGGATAACAATACTTTTTAAAATAGATTTTAATGATTAATGGCTTATTTACTGCAGAGCACTTGGCACAGAGCCTGACACATGGCAAGCACTCAAAAGACTAAATAATTATAATAATAATTACTATTACACTAATGGCAGATAAGCTTCTTGGAAATGCAATCTATACCTGTCCTCTCCAATTCTTTATCTCCTGTTTACCCTTTAATTTAATGAACTTAACCTAAAGACCACACTAAAATTCTTCTTGCTAAGGTTGCCAGTGTCTTTCAAGTTAAAATAGTTCACTGGACCTTTTTATATTCTCCTTCTTGATCTTTCTACAGCATGGAGACCAATGAATGATTCTTCTTTTGAAAAACTCTTTTACAATGGTTTCTGTAATGCTGTGTTTTTTGTGTGTATGTGTGTGTGTGTTTTAATCTTCCTATTTCTCCAGTCATGCAACAGCCCTGTTGTTGAGTCCTCTTTCTTCTGCTTTCTCCCTAAGAGTTTAAATGCCCTGGAACTATCTTCTTGAACCTTTGCTTTCCTAGCCTTGTATGTATGTTCTCTTCATGTAAAAGTGGAACTGTAAACTTCCTGTGCACGGATGACTTCCGAGTTTTTGCTACATGCATTCTATGCCCCATTACCCATGCAACTTCTCCACTTGAATGCCCTATCATTGTCTGAAATAGACTATGTCCATAATTAATAAAAATACTCCCTTTTCTCACTTTGAAACATTCTCTTTTACTTGCATTTCTTTACCTTTTGAGAAACCAAGACCGAAACCTGGATATAACCGCAGACACTGCTCTGATACCCCAGACTGTACCTTCCATATAACCCCCTCTTAATCCACTCCTTCCTTTCCATCCTACCCAAGTACAGAGCCTCTGGGCTCTTCCATTAGCCTTGCACAGTGTCTTTCTGCTTCCAGGATCACCATCTTTCAGTTTACCCTCTACACTGCTTGCAGAGTGATCTTTTTACTAACGCCTTAAAATGATTTTCATATCACAGAGAAAATAAAAAACAAATCAAAGCAAAACAAAACTGAAAGTACTAAGCCTCACCTAGAGGCCTTTGATTCTCTATACTCCACCTGCAACCCTCCCCTGATCTACTTTCCAGTTCTGTCTTTTCATTTTTGCCACAGTTTTCTCCTGTCAGAGCACTGCTAGCCTCTTTCCTTTCTATCTAGCTCTCTCCTGCTATTTCTCATACTTAACTCACAATTTTCCTTCTCTATAACTCTCTCTATAACAAATGGAAATTATATATATATATATATACATATATATATAAAACAACCAGTATATTTTTGTTAAAAACAGAAGAAAAGTCTAAGTGTCAAAAAGGAAAGACACTAAAATTAATTCTGTTTTCCTCTGGGTGCCTGGAAGTGAAAGGGTGTGGGGGTGGAGTGGCCTTAAAATAGCCACTTTGAATAATTTGTATAATTTTACCTTTTGGTGGTTTTTTTTTGTTTGTTTTTTCTTGAATAGAAAAATAAACACATTTTTTTAAAAAAAATTTCCTTCCCTAGAAAGCCTCTAGTATCCTACCAATATTGCAATACAATGTAGACGTCTCTCTTCTTTACTCAAATAACACCTTGGGCAGGTAGCCATTGCAAAATTAAATTATTTTCTAATTGAAATACCCATCTTCATTCTCACATTAGAGTACATAAATCTTGAGAAAAATATCTTTAGAACCCCAGCAATTAGCTTAGGACCTGGCACCCTGCAGCCATGCAATATGTGTTTGGAAAGAGGATGATTCACAAGCTTTCCTATTGTATCATATTGCCCCTCCACTCTCTCTCTCTTATACATACATATATACATAATATGTATATTACATATATATATATTCATATATATATATACATATTAGAAATGTTTTAGTGTTATGTGCATACTAAATAGTTCTAAAGGGTGCTCCCACATTGACTCGAGAGTCCTGTGCTATGTTACTATTAAACTACTTATGTTACCTTATTTATATTAATTGAGCCTCACTTTCCTTATCTGTCAAATAAGAAGATTGATCATCCACTTTTTAGTTACTTGGTAAACTGTAAAGTTTTATGTTTCTAACAGCACTTTATTGTTTAATTAACACCTTTTTAAGTAATTCTAAATACATACAGATATCTGAAATAATAGGAGAATGTGTGTTCTTTGAGGTAGATTGCTGTATTTTCCCATTTATTTTGTTTACCTTTCCTTTTCCATTTACTGACACATTAATGCCATTTTCCAATAAGAGTATAGCACCTTATTTATATATGATAGCAACATCATAAATTGCTTGATCTATTGAAAACAATAAACTAAACATGTTACAGAAGAAACTGGCGCTTTTCATTGGTATTACCTCCTTCAAGATGACAGGCGATCTCGGGAGGCCAGAGAATTCTTAGTTGTATGAGTTTGTGACTAATAGGTGGTTTGATGTGACAAGAGCTGGCTGTCTTGGGAAATTGAACTATCTTTATGCTCAATACCCTTTGTGTCTCATTCTTTGTAGGTTATTGTGGGAGGCCTGTGGGGACCTCTTTTACAGTTTGCATTCACAGACAACATGAGATCAGCAAGAACTCTACTTTTACTGTCATTATTGATCTGCTGCCATTCTATTCAGTAGCTAATTTGCTTGTTAGCAGTTATTTTAAAAGCTATATGTTTTTTAGCATGATCTATGTTACGTGCCAAATTTTATTTTATTTTTTGCTGAATTAAAGAAAAATAGAATAAAAAAAAGACTGTACTTTATGCTAAATACTTATGACTGGTGGTTTGGGGATAATTGTTTTGAAATCACAAGTGTATTATTGTGAATTTGAAATCTTCAATATGCAACATATAAGTTCAAACAAAATAAAGGAAAATAGTATATTCATAGGAAAATATCATTTGTAAAGCATCCTTTGGTCTGTAAAATGTATATACAAATAGTAAGAAAGGTGATGTATTAGGAATTCATGAACACTGCTCCTAAAGTTGGGATTTATTTGAAGTCGAACACTCAATAAATGTGTGGGTTGATTGATTCTCTGTTCTGAAGGTGACCATAATACACCCTTATTTTTCATACCAATTGTTGAAGGGGGAAAAAAAGCCTCTTTCTGCTTCTCTGGAAAAAGAGATATGCTTCCACTTTCTGAAGCCAATTTCTGACACATATATTCATCTGGAATGACTTCCTAGTAAGCTGAGTGTTCATATGTGTGTGTTCCCCCCTGAAAACAATACCTAAGTAGGGAAAATCCATAGCTCCTGGAAAAGCTAATAAAACACAAGGGGGAAAAAAAGCCAACAGGCTAGCATAATATGTTATTTCCTGTCATTTAAATATACCAAACTATTAAAATATATTTGGGATTACTTTAATCGTGTAGCTAACATAAAAATGTATATGTGCATGTATACGTACACGTATGGTTTATATCTCTCTCTCTGTCTTTACCTCTGTCTCTAATCTATATATCTATCTATCTTGTTGCTAAAAATGAAGGAACTGAAACGCCAAATACAATTACCTGAGCTGGTGTTAATGCTGCCCTCTGCTGGTGGGGCAGGGATAGGTAGCGTTATCTTGCTTAGAACTATAAAGGCTTGGATTTTTATCCCAAGGCAATGAAAGGAACAATGTGTAGAGCCGTCACAGCGTTACAAAAGGTAACTGAAACAACAGCCTAAAATTTGGACCATCGCGTACTCACAAAGACACTGAAATGGAAGGCTAGTAAAAAAGATCTGACTACCAGAGAGGAAAATCATAACAGATTTACAGTGGCAAGAAAAAATTCCGCCATGAGAATTCAGCCGCTCACTCACATATTCTGAACTAAGAAACAAATAGCAACAATAATAACAACAAAAATGGTCTTCAGATAGAGATGCCTGGCAGAAGCTAATGTAAAATTGTCTTGGAGTTAACCTGCACAGTTTAGGATATAAGAAATTATCTGAAGAAAATGGAGACAATATGAAAACAAGATTTGGTTGGAGAGAGGAAAAGAACTTCTAGAGTAAAAAAGTTACTCAATGAAATAGAAATACCAATAGAGTGTATAAAAAGAGATTAGAATCATCTGCAGAATGAATTATGAAAGTGAATGAGTGATTTGAGGAAATCTCTGACATTGTAGCATAGACAGATAAAGGAATGGAAAATATGAAAGAGGGTAAGAGGAGAAAACCATAAAAAAGGGTAAAAATAGATACTACTTGAATAGCTAGTATCAGAGAAGAAAGACAAGTCGTAGTGAAAGGGAGAGACAATATTTGAAAATGACTGATAAGTTTTCCAAATTTATTAACAAAATACTATAATATATTAGTATGTAAAATGGGTGAGTTATTGTGGATACAACACACTGAGATCCTTGTGTTAATTCAAAGATTAACAGCACTGATAAAAGTTAGGCTTTGCTAAGTGAAGCATTGATATCAAAAATATAGGAAAAATTTCTAAAAATAAAAATACAAGTAGAGTGAATAAAAGAGTATCAGGATAATTAATTAATATAGAAGATAAGCATGAAACATAAAAAAATATTTGTGAATGAAATGCTTAATAACTAGAAAGCACACAATCATATGTTGGGATTCATTAAAAATTTATGAATAATCATAATAATTATGAACCAAATAAATATTTTAAGGTGATTCTTAGAGATGAAAGGACAAATATTAGATGCAGTTTTGTGAGTTATATGATATAAAGTGCTGATGGTAAGGGGAATGAAAAATACAGTAGACAAATGATAACCAACAGAAAGCTGATACAGTGAGATTAATATCATTCTACTGTGAAGAGGAATTTTCCCTTTTCCCCACTTATTTGTTTGTGAGCAGCAAAACCTTTAAAGTTCCTAGAAATGAACCTTACATATATATATATATATATATGTACATTATACATGCACATACATGTGTGTGTTTATAAAATATTTTCTGTAAAATATTTACTATAAGATTATAAAACTTTGTCTTAAGATATTAAATGATACCTTTTTATTCCATAAACAAAACTCAATTGTCAACTCTAAGAAACTTAGAGATTTAAATATAAAAAGCAAAATTTGGAAGCTATTGGCAAAAACTATAGGTAACATCTTTATCAACTTACTATAAACCTATAGTAAGGTAAAATGATATTGGCATAGAATGGACAAAAACTTAAGGGAAGAGAGTCTTGAAACTAACTCATGTATATGTCAACATAGTGTGGTAGAAGGCACATTAAGAATAAGTGGAGAATAGGGGCACCTGGGTGGCTCAGTTGGTTGAATGTCCGACCCTTGGTTTCATGATCTCAGGTCACAGTCTCATGGTTTCATGGTTTCCAGCCCCACATTGGGCTCAGTGCTGGCAGCATGGAGCCTGCTTGGGATTCTCTTTCTTTCCCTCTCACTGCCCCTCCCCCACTCACACTGTCTCTGTTTCTCATAAAATAAATAAACTTTAAAAAACCAGTGGAGAGGGGCGCCTGGGTGGCGCAGTCGGTTAAGCGTCTGACTTCAGCCAGGTCACGATCTCGTGGTCCGTGAGTTCGAGCCCCGCGTCAGGCTCTGGGCTGATGGCTCAGAGCCTGGAGCCTGTTTCTGATTCTGTGTCTCCCTCTCTCTCTGCTCCTCCTCCGTTCATGCTCTGTCTCTCTCTGTCCCAAAAATAAATAAACGTTGAAAAAAAGATTAAAAAAAAAAAAACCAGTGGAGAATGGACTAAAAAATTATATTTCAATTATTTAATTACATGATAATAGATAAAATTAGTTACCTACATCATATGCCATTCAAAACATTAATTTCAAATGCATAAAATATCTAAAGCAAAAGCAAAATTTAGAAGTGTTAGAAGAATCAGACAAACATGATAAAGGCTTCAGAGTAGGGAACAATTTCTTTCAAAAAGACATAAAATTACAAACAATGAAAGAAAAGATTAATGTAATTTGCCACTTTAAAACATTTAAAGAGGGGCGCCTGGGTGGCTCAGTCGGTTAAGAGTCTGACTTCAGCTCAGGTCATGATCTCGCAGTTTGTGAGTTCAAGCCCCGCCTCGGGCTCTGTGCTGACAGCTCAGAGCATGGAGCCTGTTTCAGATTCTGTGTCTCCCTCTCTCTCTCTGACTCTCCCCCATTCATGCTCTGTCTCTCTCTGTCTCAAAAATAAATAAACGTTAAAAAATTTTAAAAAAATTAAAGAACAGGTGACATAAAGTGAAAGTTTGTAGATGGAAAGTGAAAATTGCAACCCATAAAAATTATAAAGAATTTGTGTTCTGAATAGCCAGAGAACTACAAATTGTTAAGGAAGAGTTGAACAACTCATAGAAAATATGAGAATATGAACATGAAATTCAGACATGAAGAAACCAAATGGACAATAGGATACAAAAGTATATTCAATCTTAATTGTAACCAAATCAATTAATATGAAAACAATAACAACATAAAGTTTCATACCTCTCAGATCAAAAATACTAAGTCTGCTAATGCTGAGGGTTGGTACAGGGAGGAAATGTGGACTCATACAACTTAAATTATTGCAATTTAGATAGTAATAAAGCAACCTCTTCGCAGTCAAGAAAATAAATCTTGCTCAAACTGTGTGTGTGTGTAGAATAAAAGTATTTTCAGGTGCACATTTTGTGATATGTTAAATAATGTATACAAATTAAAATGCATGCTTAGTAAAGAGCTGCCACTCTGATCATTTTAGGTTTTTTTTAATGTTTATTTTTGAGAGAGAGAGAGAGAGAGAGCGCGCGCGCGCGTGCACGCACGCGCGCGCACACACACACACACACACGTGGGGGAGGGGCACAGAGAGGGGGACAGAGGATCTGAAATAGGCTCTGTGCTGACAGCAGTGAGCTCCATGTGGGGCTCGAGCTCACAAACAGAAATATCATGGATCATTTTAAAAGGTGGCATGCTCCTCTTAAAGAAATGCTTCAAATAAATACCCACAATTGCTGGAAAGAAACATTTGCACAATGGGGTTCTGGTTTTAGAATAGAATCTATCTAAAACAACTACATTGAATCAGTCCTAATTACAAATATTAGTGAATTTCTATGAGTATCTGAGTAGTTTCTGAAAAGTTCTTTTATGAAGCCTTTTGTGGGGACACGTGGTGACTCAGTCGGTTCAACATCTGACTCTTGATTTTGGCTCAGGTCATGATCCCAGGGTTGTAGGATCAAGCCTGGGGTTGGTCTCTGTGCTGAGCATGGAGCTGGCTTGAGATTCTCTGTCTCTCCCTCTGTTCCTCTGAACTGCTTGTGCTCGCTCTCTCTCTCTCTCTCTCTCTCTCTCTCTCTGAAATGGAAAGGAAAGGAAAGGAAAGGAAAGGAAAGGAGAAAGAAAGAAAGAAAGAAAGAAAGAAAGAAAGAGAAAGAAAGAAAGAAATGGAAAGAAAGAAAGAAAGAAATGGAAAGAAAGAAAGAAGGAAAGAAATTTTTTCTCCCTGTCTGGGCTTTCAAATATGTCTAACTCAATGTTTAGAAGAATAAAAAGGAACATAAATTTCACTTATGTTTCACTATTAATTCTTTAAACTTTCCTATTATTTTTCATTAATTTCTCTTTTAACCTAGGGAGGAACTAATTAAAAAAAAAACTAGGAGTTTTAGTGAAACCTAAGGTAAAATTGAGTGAACAATGTAAAAAAATGCTAAGTTATATTAAATATTTAGAGTCTAGATTAATTTTTAAATTTCCCCAGGTAGGACTTAAAATACCTCAATATTTTGACAGTGGGTCCATTTCTGGGTCAGTTTAAAAGAGCGGTGACCTTACTGGAAATTGTATTTGAGAGTCTGCTACCTTCAGATACTATGAAGCATTTTACACTAGGTTTCTCATATTCCTGGAAGTTCAGAAAGACTTTGAGATACTATAAGGACATAGATAGTATTTACGGAGTCGATATTTAAAAATCTTTCCCTTCCATATTCATTTTTGTTTCTAAAACTATTCTGTTGCAGAACAAACATGGAATTGAAGCAACTTTCAGGTTCTCCTTTCTTATATATATTTTTAGTTACCCCAATCACACTATAAAGAAAGACATACTTCCCACCCATCCTGAATCTCAAGAAGGTACATTGGCAAGAATTTGTTTCTTTGGTAAGAAGAAACAAATCAGTCTTTAGGTACCTGGCAGAGCCTTCTTTATTCAAGGCGTGAACAAAGCACAGTAAAACTTAAATTATCTTTCTGTATCTTGTTGCACGTGCTTGTTAAATTGTGGCATTAGAAACAAGAATATCTGGGTTCACCTTGGGAAATGCTGAACTAAATATTTTGTACAGTAGTAATAGTCTCACCTCTTCCATCCTTCAATGTGATAGAAGAATGCAGATTTCCTGAGGCTGAAGACAAAAAATATTGCCTGTCATATCTGTCTACCTACATCTGTCTGTTTATATCTGTTTATCTATCATCTATCTATCATATTTCTATTTATCATCTATATATCATCTATCTTTATCTATCATCATATATCTTGTTTCACTTTTATAGATGCAGATACTGAGAAATACATACTCAGATATATGTACTGAGAAATCTAGTGCACATAAATAAGTAAATAGCATAATTGCAATTAATAGGGTCTTTAATAACATGATGAATAGCTGTGATGTTAGCTTGAATCTCTGTCTTATTTCAATCTCAGGAGAAATTGTGATACTTTACCAAATTGATAAAGAATAAATTAAAAAAAAAAGAACCAAGGCTAAGAACAATAAGGACACAATTCCTACACAATATACTTTAAAAAGCCACATAGACATATTTAATAATTTATTTTTTTAATGTTTTTATTAATTTTGAGACAGAAAGAGTTAGAGCATGACCAGGGGAGGAGCAGAGAGAGGGGGAGACACAGAATCCAAAGTAGGCTCCAGCCTCTGAGCTGTCAGCACCGAGCCCAACGTGGGGCTCAAACTCACTAGCCATGAGATCATGACCTGGGCTGAAGTCAGATGCTTAACCGACTTAGCCACCCAGGTGCCCCGACATATTTGATAATTTAAATGAAATGGCCAAATTTTTCAAAAAATACAAATTACTAAATAACTTTAG
Source organism: Prionailurus viverrinus (assembly GCF_022837055.1). Classification (NCBI taxonomy): domain Eukaryota; kingdom Metazoa; phylum Chordata; class Mammalia; order Carnivora; family Felidae; genus Prionailurus; species Prionailurus viverrinus. The sequence continues at coordinate 112,569,951 of NC_062564.1, read as the reverse complement.
AAAAGCAGACAGTATAAACATTTATGACTCTATTAGTAAAAGTAATTAAAAGACTTCCATTCGTAGTTCATTAAGAATATTCAAATCATGAATTAATGTTGAACTTTATTAATGCTTTCTCTGCTTTTTCCTATCATGTAATTATGTTTATTTTTTCTCCCTCTTAATGTGGTTTTCAGAACTGTGATGGGTCTGACATTTTATCCTACCTGAAAGAAAACAAGTTAGGCTGCCACAGCTTTCTGGATGCTGGTGGAAAATGTGTATGTATGTGTATGTACACATATATTATATGTATACGTATATGTCTCTCTGTCTTTAATTTTTTTTTTCAACGTTTATTTATTTTTGGGACAGAGAGAGACAGAGCGTGAACAGGGGAGGGGCAGAGAGAGAGGGAGACACAGAATCTGAAACAGGCTCCAGGCTCTGAGCCATCAGCCCAGAGCCCGACGCGGGGCTTGAACTCACGAACCGTGAGATCGTGACCTGGCTGAAGTCGGACGCTTAACCGACTGCGCCACTCAGGCGCCCCACTCTGTCTTTAATTTTTAGCCCAAAGTAAAAGTCTAAAATTTAATACTGTTGCTACTTGCTTCCTGAAAAATATAAGAACTTCAGAATGCTTAAATTCTAATTATCTTCTGTCTTTTATGCTACTGTTGACCAGTATTTGACTTTCATCTGGTTTTGGTGCTACCCAAATTTATAATTTTTGTTATACGTTTATGTTATATTTAACCTCTTCGTTACTAATTTCACTTTGTGTCTTGTTTCTTGCATCATAGCCCTCACTTTTGGATCCAATCATGGCTTCCTAAAATACTTCCTTTTGTTAAAGGTACTCAATTTTCTTTCTCAGAAAATCTCTCTCTCTCTCTCTCTCTCTCTCTCTCTCTCTCTCTTTTTCTCAAAAGTGATGATTTTACTGGTTATAAAATGTCTAAGTTAACAAGTATTTTTCCTCGGCATTTTGAAAGTAGGTATTTTCTGCCAGTCTCATTGTAGTGTTTGGTACTCTTTTTCTCTCAGGATGCTTTTAAGATCTTCTCTTTGCAAAGACACAGAGAGGTGCTCTGCCATTTTGCTCTAATGTGACAGGTATTAATATCTGTATTTTGCAGCATGAGTACCTAAATATTAATCAAGTCACCTATTATAACTTTTGATCTTTTCTCTCTCACTTTTTCTGTTTTTCTTTCTGGTATTCTTATTAGACAAGTTGTGGACTTACCATTCTTTCTCTTATAGCGTTCAATTACTCCTTCCGATTTTCCAACTAATCGTCTCTTCACGCTACATTCTGGGTATATTCTTCAGATACATCTTCTACTTCACCAATGCTAGCTTCAACTATGTCTAATATGCTATTTAACCAAGGCATTTATGTGTTAATTTTAAAAACAAACTAATTTAATTTTTTGAAATTTTATTGGTTTATTTCCCCCTTTGCCTATACTTTTCAAAAACTATGCTTATGATTTTGATCATTTTAAATATATTTACTGGAAAGCAGTTATTAGATTATTATATAATCAGAATTTCTTGGTCTTCTAAATACCTACATATTGTGTTTTTTAGCCCTTGCTCATAGTGGAAGCAAAAAAGAAAAATTTCCTTTGTGTACCATAAAGAATAAGTTTTATTTATTAGAATATTTAATCCTACTTAATCTATACCTTTGTTGTGAGATAGCTGTAAAATTTTAAATAATTTATCTGTACAGATAATTTCTTGTTATTTTCTATTTAAATGATTATGGTCACATATAGATTTACTTTCTTTACTACTCTCCACTTTAGAAAGAGATCTTGACTATATATTCATTTTTAATACATTTATGGAAATAGGGAAAGAGACAGAGAGCTACATTATTGAATTAATTTTTTTTTCATGTAACAATGTATCTTGGGTAGCTATTCTGATCTGCACTTGGAAGTCTATTCCATACTTTTAAACAATTGTGTTTTATTTACTGGACTATGCTATTATTATGTATTTAATTGTTAATACAAAATTTGTTCCTATATATGACTTATACATAATTTTTTTATGTGTTCACACATGAGAGTTTGTATTAGGTACATTTCTGAAAGAGAAATTACTGAGTTTTAAGGGTATGTACATTTTACATTTGATAATGTAATATGATAATTTGATAATTTGAAATTTGATAATATGAAATTATTCCAAATTTTGAATATAGAAAAAGAATGAGGGACTGTAGATGGCTGCCCTGAAGAAGTAGCACTAATACAACAATTGAAAATAAGAGAGGGGCGCCTGGGTGGCTCAGTTGGTTGAGTATCTGACTTCGGCTCAGGTCATGATCTCACCACCTGTGAGTTTGAGCCCTGCGTTGGGCTCTGTGCTGACAGCTCAGAGCCTGGAGCCTGCTTCAGGTTCTGTGTCTCTGTCTCTCTGCCCCTCCTTCTGCTCGCGCTCTGTCTCTCTGTCTCTCTCTCTCTCTGCCCCTCCCCTGCTCTCTTTCTCTCTAATAAGTAAACATTAAAAAAATAATTAAAAAAAAAAGAAAAGAAAAGAAAAGAGGAGAGCTTTCACTTAGACATAGCGTGCTTGATCCTGCTCTTATGCAGGGAGCTTTACCTGTGCACCAAGCCGGGGAGCAAATTTTCAAATTATTGCGAAGAGTTTTGGTGTTGTATGACAAAATAAAGTGGTGTCCAGTTGTTTATTGCAGAATGTCCTCTCCAGGATTTTAGCTGAAGTAGTCACAGTTCAGATAACTTCTTCAGCTTGTCCTGAGGACTTTCCTTCCAGCTGGGTGCTGCATTTTTATGGTTGCTACTGGCAATTAAAAATCATCTTTGGTTTTAGAACTTCCCTACTAAATATCACATTCCCAAGTTTTTCTGTTTTTCCCTCTCCTGTCTTGGATTAAATAGAGTTAGATATGTTTTAAATATATTTCTTCTTTTATAGAATATATCTTTGATTACATAACATTATGATATTCTTGTTTAAAATGTATACATTGTAATATTTAACTCAATTTTTCTTGCTTTTATATCTCTTAATTTTATATATTTTTTCTGTATTTTTTCCTTTCTCCCTTAAATGTCCATCTAATTGATCAAAGGCATCTTCAGCCAATGATGGAGGAGAAAAGGGCAGGGTAGAGTTTTTAATCTGCTACTTGGTGACTTAAAGACTCAGTTTCATGGAGCTGACATTTTCTCCCTCTCTTATATAGTCTTAGATAATCATGCAAGTCTGATTAAACTAAGTGACAGAGATACCTTTCTCTTCTCATCAGATGAGAAAAGCAACTGTTAAGTATAATGGTGTCCTTAATGTTAAATTTTTTGAAGGTATTTCTTGTCTTCCACATTATCTGTCTGGGAAAAGGCTACCAGTGCCCATGAGGGACAAAAAGGACTGGTCTAGACTCACTGGATGGGGGATGTTATTATAGCCATATTAAGTGATATCCTTGGAAAGATGACAGTTGGGATACTTACAATATTCCACGTTGGATCATGCCAGGCAAGAAGGTGTCAGAAGGAAACATTAATATTATCTGACCCCTTTGCCTAGCATAATGGTGTACTACCTCTCTATCATGAAAGTTTCAGCATTCCCCTGCTCACTTCTAAGAATGTCTTTTGGCATTTATTTATTTATTAAATTAAGTTAAAAAATAATTTAATTTTTAGAGGTGATAGTTTTGTATCTCCTTGAATAACAATAGATAAATTTGAGATGGTTCGGGGAAAAGGGTTAGAAAACACTTCGTCCTAAACTTTTAATATATTTATTGTACTTTTGATTGGTTTACAAAAAACATTCATATTTAAAACCCAGCATTGGTAGGCACTTTTGGTTTCAATTTGTATTTCTCTAATAACTAATGATATTAACTATTTTATGTAGTTTCTTTCTTTTTCCTTAATAAACCCATGTTTATTATGTTTTCTTATTGTTTTCCTTCCTGCCCCATTTTACTGACTGTATTACCAGTTATTATAAAAGGATATAATTACCAGTTATTATGAAAGGATATAACTCAGAAACAGCCATATGGAAAGAGATGCATAGAGCAAAGTTTATGGGAAGGGTACAGAGCTTCCATGATGTCTGGGTGCTCCACTTCCCCCCATTTTCACATGTTGGCCAACCCAGAAGTTCATCAACTCTTGCTATTCAAGAGTTTTTATAGCACTTAATCTGTAGCTGCCCTTCATTGCCCCTTCCTGGAGGTCAGGGGGGTGGGTCTGAAAGTTCCAATACTCTAATCACTTGGTCTTTCTGGTGACCAGCTCCATCTCAAGGGTATCTGGAGACCCCATGTTAAGTCATCTCATTAGTATAAACTCAAGTGTGCTCAAAAGGATTTCTAATGCATGACAAAAGATATCCTATCACTCAGGAATTTCCAAGGGTCTTTCGAACTCTGTGCCAGAAACTTGAGACAAAGCCCATGTACATTTATTACACCATACTAGCAATGCAGCTACCTCTTACCTATCACATGAAGCTATTACTTTTTTATTTTATTTTTTTATTTTTTAAAACTTACATCCAAATTAGTTAGCATATAGTGCAACAATGATTTCAGGAGTAGATTCCTTAGTGTCCCTTACCCATGTAGCCCATCCCCCCTCCCACAACCCCTCCAGTTACCCTCAATTTGTTCTCCGTATTTTTGAGTCTCTTCTGTTTTGTCCCCCTCCCTGTTTTTATATTATTTTTGCTTCCCTTCCCTTATGTTCATCTGTTTTGTCTCTCAAAGTCCTCATATGAGTGAAGTCATATGATTTTTGTCTTTCTGTGACTGATTAATTTCACTTAGCATAATACCCTCCAGTTCCATCCACATAGTTGCAAATGGCAAGATTTCATTCTTTTTTGATTGCTGAGTAATACTCCATTGTATATATATGCCACATCTTCTTTATGCATTCATCCATCAATGGACATTTGGGCTCTTTCCATATGTTGGCTATTGTTGAAAGTGCTGCTATAAACATGGGGGTGAACGTGTCCCTTCAAAACAGCATACCTGAATCCCGTGGGTAAATGCCTAGTAGTGCAATTGCTGGGTCATAGGGTAGTTCTATTTTTAGTTTTTTGAGGAACCTCCATACTGTTTTCCAAAGTGGCTGCAGCAGCTTGCATTCCCATATTTTATGTAGTTTCTTGTCATTTATACATTATCTTTGGTGATGAGTCTATTCAAATCTTTTGCTCCCACTCCCCCCCCCCCTTTTTATTATGTTGTTTGTTTTCTTAGTATTGAGTTTATAGGATATTTATATTCTGGAGATAAGTCTTTATTCAATTTTGTAAATATTTTCTCCCAGCCTGTACCTTGTCTTTTCATTTGTTTCATGGTGTTTTTTTTCAAAAAATAGACATTCTACGTTTTGATGCCAACTTTGTCAATTTGTTCTCTTAGTGTAGTACCTAAGAAATTTTGTCTAAGTCAATGTAATAAAGACTTAATTATGTATATATTTTAGACATTTTAAAGAATTAAGTCTCAGTCTTACAGTTAGATCTATGATACCTTTGGAGATAGTAAGAACAACGTTCTTTATAGTTATCTTAGTTGTCATCATTTCCCATGATGTGATTTTGTGTGTGTAGATACAGGTGTCCATCTAGTATACTGTCTTTCTGCTTGAATAACTCCTTTAATTTTCCTTATAAAGCATTAAGTCTGAAGGTAATAAGCTTATCCATCATTTGTATGTTTGAATAAGTCTTTATTTTGCTTTTGTTTTTAAAGGGCATTTTTGCTGTGTAAAGAATTCTAGGTTGATAGTTTTGCTTTTTTCTTCCATTACTTTAAAGATTTTGCTCCATGACTTGTAGTGTGCACTCTTACAAATGAGAAATGTCCAGTCATCCTTATCTTCTTTCCCTTGTACACAATGTCACTTTTTTCTTTGGTTGTACAAGGTGCTTTTATCTTCTTTTATGTTTTTGCATATATTTAAATAGAATAATGTAGCACAGATATTTGGTTTTGTTCTTCTAATAAAGTCTTTGAATTGTTCAAGGTTGGGAAGTTTTGAAAAATTTATCTCTCTATCTATCTATCTATACATATATATGTGTGTATATATATATATATATATATATATATATTCCTCATGGAATGGGAATCATGTCAAATTCATAGAATGTTATTTGATCCATTGTATTTTTGAAGGGCATACAAATAAACTAATGTGTGTAAATTCAATGAGGTGGAAACAAATGTATAGTACGTAAATCACCTTTAAAATGTGTTTCTTTTTTTTTATTTTTTTTTCTTTTTTTTTTTAATTTTTTTTTCAACGTTTATTTATTTTGGGGACAGAGAAAGACAGAGCATGAATGGGGGAGGGACAGAGAGAGGGAGACACAGAATCGGAAACAGGCTCCAGGCTCTGAGCCATCAGCCCAGAGCCTGACACGGGGCTCAAACTCACAGACCGTGAGAACGTGACCTGGCTGAAGTCGGACGCTTAACCGACTGCGCCACCCAGGCACCCCTAAAATGTGTTTCTTTGATTAGGAATCATATTTGCTTGTTTTTTGTACTTCCATGAAAAATCATAGAATGAACTTTGTTCATTTAGTAAAATGTGTCTAGGTGAAAGAAATTGTACTTGAATGTCTTTGGATTTTGCTTTCAGTGGAAGGGTGAAAAGAGTCTGAACAAATTTCCCCTTGTCAAGCTCCACAAGTTGCGCTCAAAGAGATTCAGCTGCAAATGCAGACAATCCCTCTTCTTGCTTTGCTAGCAGGTCAAGCCCCTGAATTTATCAGTGAGTTGAAGAATCCCATCTTCAGGCCGATCTATCAGTTAGGACTAGGTCCATCTGCATGTCATAGTAACAATGGCTTAAACAAGAGGAAAATTTATTTCTTGCTCACATAAGATTCCAGAGCTGGACAGTACAAGGGTGTTATTGCGGCCCCATTCCACAAAGTCTATTAAAATCGGGTTCCTTTCAATTCACTGTTCTGTCATCGTAGAATGTGAATGTTGCCATCCTGGTCCAAGAAGGTGGCTAGAGTTTTAGCCACCCTTATCAGGAGGTCAAGTATAGAAATGAAGAAAAAGAGTAAAGGGCATGTGTTGGAAGATATCTGAAAGGGGAATTCAGAAGCTGACATCATTACTTAACCTACTATTTCACTGACCAAAGTTCCATCACAAGGTGGCACTTAACTGAAAGGGAGATTGCAAATGGGAGACATTTTGTGGATAGTCATATATCCAGCTATGGTAAAAGAAGGGAATGGGGACTAGGAAAACTTAACAGTCTCTGCTTTAATGAGATAGGCGTTGTTATATCATCCTCTCTAATATTAGATCTGCCTTAATTTTCACAACACTTACCTCCTCTGATATGATTCTTATTTTACTAATAATTTATTTTATCATTATTTATTCTGGTCAGAATGTGCACATTATGAGGGCAGGGATTTTTGTTTGCCCTAATGAAGGGGATGAGAACAGAATCTGGCATGTGATGGATGCTTAATCAATATATGACTGAAGAAGACAATAAAGTAAACATGGAGCCCTTTAACCAGTCTTTCTCATTGTAATTAGGTAAAAAACATTAATCGCCTCAGAAAAGGCAGACCCATTTAACTTGACAGGACATAGCGTAAGGAGGTGTATCATAAAAGAGATCAATGCAGACAGGGAAAAGTTAGGAGAGATCCGAATGCAGTGGGAGTTAAAATGAGTCTTGAAGGAATTTAAATTGTGAGGAAGAGAAAAGTCCTCCCTCACAGAATAGTATCAAGGAAAGCCTAAGTATGGTAAATTTCTTTTCTCCAGGAAGATGCAGTTGAAAGCAAAGTTGGTTAGATGGGTCTATCTTAGAAGTCAGGAAGGAGAAAAACTTGAATTAACACTGCCTCACATCTGAAAACTTTTCCCTTGGCAAAGCCCTTTAGATTTGCTTGATCATTTTCTTTTCATAATAAGTTGATTTAGAAGGTGGTGTTACCACCAATAATACACAACTGTTAAAAACGTAAATAAGATAAATTACTTACTTTTGGTCACATAGTTTATTCATTAATTACTTCATATTAATTCACTGGGGTCCAGAAAAGACCCCAAACACTAATCTGTTGTCTTTAACTTGTGCTCTTTTGTTCAGATACCAGTGCTAAGACAAAAGGCAAACTATACACAAAGAACCTCCAGTTGAAGTGGAATATATCATAATCATTTAATACTATGTATTTGATATCAATTTTTATATCTGAACAGTGAGAGTAACATGTTTTATACTGACACGGAGGTATATGTAGGAATAAATAAGACCCAACCTCACATTTTATATTTTCTGAATTTTACAGTGAAGAAAATAAATCAATTGCTTACATTTAACTCATAGACCTGAAGCTGCAATGCAAATTAGAATAACATTTGTAATTGTATACTTTATAGGGTTTCAAACGTCCTCTTATAAAGAAAACTATATTAAATAAAGATAATGTTTGCTCTTCATCTATCCTCAATTAATACTTTTCCTTTGGGATAGTGTTTCTGCTAACTTTTTTTTTCCTTTCACTGAGTGGCCAATATAGGGGAAGAAAAAAGAAATTAAGACTCTTAGTCTTAAGTGTCAAGAAATCAATATGAAGATATCTTTGGGCAGATTAATGTGAAATGAATTAAAACTGAAGCCTTCATGATATGAATGTGCACGTGCATGTATTCCACACAATTCAGAGTAGACATAACTGAAATATGAATAACATTTCTTGTTGTTTCTATTGAGTCATTGATCGATTGAAGTGGTAAAGAATATTAAAATCACTAGCAAAACTTAGCTGAACAAGTGTTTTACACGTTTAGTAAAAGACATATTATTAATCTCATCACACAGAAGCTATCACTGTTACAACTAACCCTGGAGCTGTAAAATGAGCTGTAAAATAGATTTGATTTTAGAATATTACAACTTCTGTCATTATAGCTAAGCTTAACTATATAGCCTCATAAAGGTCTATTGCTTTTAGTGATATAGCAATGTCGCAGACAGGAAACTGCTTGGTAATTATAACTGACTTACTGGAAATAAAACTGCACAAAAAGGGCACCTTTGAGTAATTATCAGTAATAGAAAGACAAGTGATTTGAGCAAGGTAATAGAGAATAACGATTTCATAGTGATAGATGATAGAAAGGGTTAAGTCCTACATAAGTTAGAGGCTTTAATGGTGGAATTGTTATAATTTATTTTGGTCCAATTGAGTGCTCATCTGGAGCCTTACCTGAGCTGAGAGACTTTTCTCTGGTGCTCTCTATAGATAAAATATTCTGCCTTGATACTATAATGTGCAAACTTGAAGTCTGCATTGCATTGTAGCTCTTTGAAATTTAGGTCTCCCTTGTTGGCTTTTATTTCATTTGCTGAAGGGTGAATATATATATATGGATTCAGCTCTGATGATAATCAAACCTTTCTTTTCTGGTAGCATTTTCCTCTGTTAAAGCTTTGCTTATAGTATTTAAGTGTTGGGTGATGTACTAGCCCCTTTTGGCTATTATATACCATACAAAGCATCATGGATTGACTTTACTAGGTGCATTTTCATAACTGAATCAGGAATAATATCTCTATACTTGGCCTTCAGCATGCTTCTTAGATTCTCTATCTATAAAACAGTGTCTTAAAAGTCCATTTTTTTTTTTTTTGGCAAAAGTCCAGGTGTGGCATCCTTTATTGGTCCCTTTGGCATGGACAATCTGGAAAATGATTTTTATTGTTTTGGGAAGTGATTTATGCTTCAACATGACAATTCTCATAGCAACTCAACTCACATATTGGCATCCCATATTCTTCCCTCAAATACAGAAAAGATTTTCCTTGGGGACACACAGAATTGGGGAGGTGGTGTGGTATAATCTAAAGCTTGCTGAGAGATCTGCTTATGCAAATAATAAAAATATGTCACATGTATTCTCATTAAGGTGCTCATATGCTATTTATATTCTTTGCACATGGAAATGAGAAATTACACTGTAGTATATATTATTGGAAATATTTCATTTCAAAACAAGAGATGCAGTTAAAATGATGCTTGGGGAGAAATTACAGCTTTCAATGAATATATAGGACAAGAAGAATGGTTGAAAGTCATCGATCTAAGCTATAATCTGAAGAAGTAAGAAAAATTTAGCAAATTCATTTCAAACAAAGTAGTAAGAGAAGATAAAGTATGGGCAGAATCAATGAAATAGAAAGCAAATGTATAACAGAAAGATATTTTAAAAGCCAAGAATTAATAGTAAATCTGATCGACTATCAGCAACACTAATCAAGAGAACAAAGAAAATAAAAATTATTCATATCAGAAATGAAATTCTACAAATAAGACAAAATGAGAGATCAAAGTGAAAACTTTCTGCTAATATACTTGACACATTAAGAAAAAAATAAGTTATTTAAAAATCTTTCTTAAAAATGAATGGCAAACTTATTTAATCCCTTTCAGAGACTATGTGTTTAAAAAAGGACACTTCTCAACTCGTGAAACTAGCAATGGTCTTCATACTGAGAAAACTGTTACAAAAAAGAAAACTATAAGCTAAAATCTCATTATTCCTCATGATCATAGATGCAAAAATTTTATCTCAATAATAGCATATGGAATACAGCTATATAGAACTGACAACTGGAGAGTATTCCCAGCATGTAACTTGATCTAATATTAAAAAATATAAATCACATCTATTTATACTTATAAAATATATAAGCTAAAATATAAATCACAAACAAAATACTGGAAAATAAATTTATAATCTCAATAGATACAGAAAAGACATAAAGTCAATGCTTAAGGAGACAAAAACTCGCCATAATCTAACAATAGAAGGGGATTTTTTAAACTGATAAAAAATATTAATAAAATATCATCACACTTAAAGTTAAATTATAGTATTCACTTAATGATGAAATATTGAATATTTTCTCCCTGAATTGATGATGCACATATGAAGGTCCCCTATTACCATTCTATTCAACATTGTACTAGAAGATCTAGTCAGTTCCATAAAGCACATAAAAGAAATAAAACTCTCAGAAGACTTGATGTTTAAAACAAAGGAAATTATTATTATTTTTATATGGCTTGATTATATAGGTAGACAATGTTAAAATAATTTGCTGGTAATCTATTAGATTTAATAAGTGGTTTAAGCAAAGTCACTGTAAACAAAGCCAATTTAAATTATCAGTGATATTTCTGTACAATAGTGTAAAACAATTGAGAAATAAAATGTAAAATTGTCACAATAACTTAAAAACGCTTACAAATCGCTTGTGAGAGTTTCGATAGTTACAACTATTTCAGAGCACTAATAATATCTACTAAAGTTAAACATAATCTTGTTTCATGATCTGGTAGTTCCACACCTACATATAAGCCCAAAAGAAATTAGTGCATATGTCCACCAAAACAAGAACCTTATATTCATACTAGCTTTATTCATAATAGCTCAAAAATGGAAATAGCCCCAAAATTCCATCAACTATAGAATAGTCATTGGAATACTACTTAGGAAATTGTTAGCAAACCAAAGTATTTCCACATTCAGCAACATAATCTCAAAGATACGGAGATGATCAAAATAAGGCAAGAACCCAAGAGTACATACTCTGGTTTAATTCATTGAAGTTTAGGAAGCAGCAAAACTAATCTATGGTGAATACAAATAGTGATTATCTCTGGGGATACATGCTATTGATCTTGAGGAGGCATGAAGGAAACTCCTTACAACTGTTCTGTATGTATCTTGGTATGGAAGCTGGTTGTATAATATACTTATAAAATTTTATTTACTTATGCACACTTATAATTTATACAGTTTATTGTATATATGGAACACTGAAATAAATCAATTTTTAAAAGTAACTCACAATAAAGATAACAACAATAAACACAATGTATGTGTTGAATGATCCACAAGGCTCAATATCAAATTATATGTGCACAAATTTATAGAAATACCAAAGTAAGTTTGTAGAAACTCACATGTTTATTACAGAAACTAAAATTCCCCTTTTTAGCACTGTAAATTATGGGGTAATGCCAGAAGCATTGTGTTGAAATTATGTCAAGAAACAAATAAAGGTATATGTTTATCAGCTAATAAATATAGGATAACATCAAATTCTCACCAATGCAATACTGCTAGAACCAGAAACAGGAAGAGACTTAAGTCTCTTAAGTCTTAAGATAAAAATTGGTAAGGTAATAAAATATAAGAAACTATTTTTCTTATAAGAAAGTAATTATATAAATACATAAACACTTTAAAATATTTATTAGATCAAACATAATATGAAGAAAACATAAGATTAATTTGAAATCACCTCCCAATTATGAGAATAATCTGAAAAAAAGGAATATATAAGACTGTGAGAGCACTATGATCTTTTTCCTGAAAGATATAAAAATATGAGTTGATTTGATGCAAAGATTTGTTATATTCCTGAATAGAAAGAATTAGTTAAGATGTTCTTTAAATTTTTTGAGATTTTACTTTTTTTTCTGATTATGACTACATAGAAATATTTCATAGAAATATTTAAAAGCTAATAAAAATAACAACTTATGTCATTTTAAAGTATGCATTTGTTATGTTTTTTCATTATGTTCATACCTTAGTCCATAGATTTTATTTCATAAGATTTAGATCATAAGGCCTTATGAAATATAATTATATTCTACTTCTTTCACATAATATAAACTATCTTTCATATCAGTAAATGTTCAGAGAACATTTTTATTGACAAAAATTACATTTAGTGGATCATTCATAACTCAATGATTTTGTTAATTTGTACATTATATTAGGAAAGGTCTTTATGAATAGAAGTATGGGAAGAAAGGAAAATATATCCATTCTTCTCATAATTGATTCTTAGATTTAACATAATCCCAACCAAAATCCCAGAAAAATCAGGAGAAGTTAATAATATTTACAGACTCAGGTAAAAAATGAAAAAAAAGGGGCGGTTCAGTTGGTTAAGTGTCCAACTTGGCTCAGCTCATGATTTCTTGGTTCTTGAGTTCGAGACCCACGTCCGGCTTTGTGCTGACAGCTCAGAACCTACAGCCTGCTTCGGATTCTCTGTCTCCCTGTCTCTCTGCCCCTCCCCCACTCAGGCTCTGTCTCTTTCTGTGTCTCAAAAACAAATAAATGTTAAAAAAATGTAATAAAAAAAGAAAATGATGGAAATAAAAGAAGAATAATGGAAAAGGATTTGCCCTATTGGGTCAAGAATTACTGAAAAGACATGTTTTTAACTCAAAGAAGAAATGCATAAGTTCCATATACAGATAAATAGCTAGAAATATAGAATGATATTTCTGTCCAAAATTTTTTTAAAAAATTTTTACAAAACTATAAGTTTCTGTAAGTAGGGAAAATATTTACAATGTAAGAACACATAAATGTGTAGATATGTGTAGAAATAAATATTTATAAAAAGACCCCTAACAAGCACATTAACAACAACCAAAAACACCTCTACTGAAAAATGACAAGATGTGAAGTCACTCTTAAAAGAGAAGATCAAGATGGTGATAAAGACATTAAAGAATCATGAAAGAACAAGTCCAAATGACCAGAAATATTTGGAAAATATTCAAAATTTGCAGAAATGCGGGAAAGACAATTTAAGGACAAGGTTGTACTTTACACTCATCGGTGTGGAAAAATATATATAACTACTGTTGGTGGAATGCTCACTTGTCCTGCCTTGAAATTGTTAATAAGTTTAAATTCTTAAAAGTGCTCCAAGCCCTTGGTGAATTCTTCACTTCTTTGCTATACATGGGGAATTTCCTTCTTATCAATTAGCAATGGAGAATAATACTTACCAACAGATAACAAGACAATATCCTTTAAAATTTCCAAAGAAAATGCACTTGAAATGTGTTTCAATGTGCCTTTATGGAGCCAATGAACTTAACGTTCTTGTTCTTTCTTGTCTTATTTCTATCTATCATCTATCTATCTATCTATCTATCATCTATCTATTATCTATCTATCTATCTACCTACCTACCTATCTATCATCTATCTATCAGCAAAAGATGAAGCAAAGATAATAGCTCAAAGATTGGGGCACCTGGGTGGCTCAGTCAATTAAGCATCTGGTCTTGATTTTGGCTCAGTTATTGGTCTTGTAGTCCTGTGGCTGGTGGGATTGAGTCCCTGTCTGGCTCTGCACTGGTGGCAGGGAGCCCACTTGGAACTTTCTGTCTCTCAACTTCTCTCTTTGCCCTTTCCTTGTCATGCTCTCTCTCTCTCTCTCTTTCTCTCAATCAGTAAGTAAACATTTTTTTAAAAAAATAACTCAAAGTTTATCCTCACTTTGTTTATTAGGCCATGTATATGACATCATCAGCTTCTATTCATTCTATGGCCTAATAAAAAAGTAGAGATAATCTTTGATTTCTCATCCTTGCTTTACCTTTTGCTGTTCATACCACTTTTAGCAAAAGCCTCCACTTAGCAGAATAAAGGCTTGGGACATTGGGCATGTTGGATTAAGAGGGCAGGGTTGGGGTGGGGAGTAGAGAATTGGGGTGAATTCACACCAAAGTTCACTAACAGTTTTCTTTGAGTAGTAACGTCACTAGTGATTTTAACTTCATCCTTTTTGGGCAAAGATTGTTCATTAATGATCTTATCACACAGCAAAAATAAGAGATATTTTCAATAATAATACCAGCAATGAGAAAGACATGTCCTAAAGACCTAATGTAGGGATGGGGAATCGTTTGAAAAAAAAATGGCTCTAAATGTTCTAGTTGTTAATAAGGAAAAAGAAGTCTGGTCAACAGGCCTAAATTTACTCTTTTCTCCTCTTTTTTTTTATCACTAAGACATGCTGACAAGAGAAATCGCATTGTCCCCTTAAGTAATTTTCGCTGACGTACATTTGTTCTTTGGTGCCCTGGATAGAACAGGGCAGTTTAGCAGTACACAGCTTGAAGCTGAAGAAAACATGGGGGATCCCAAATGAAAATTATTCTCTTAGTTGTTTAATTCCCGACATAGTTATCGGCTTAATCATACATTCCTCTTTGTTTTGAATAGAGGGAGTGATGTTAATGATTTCAGTGTGTGTTCGGTTGTGTTCATGGTTCGGAACCTGTCACGTTGCTAACAATACAATTTCGGACATTAGTACTGAGTCTCATTTTCGAGTTGGCGTCATAGAGATAATTTTAATTTCTGTGAAATGTGGGCAATTTTGCAATGAGTAGGCATGAGATTTTTCATTATTGCACTCTTTTTTCACAGTTTTGTGTCACTTTAATGTCTTTGTCTTAGTACCATATGAGGAGCCTCACTGCAGAGATGAAGAGAAAACTCCGAGGTACATGGCTTTGGCAGTAATTAAATGGCAGCACATTTCAAAGCTATGGATATTTAATGTCACCCAAGTATCAGTTTCACATTTGGTTCAATACCGTGTGTGGGAATTAAATGCAGAACAGTGTGTTATCACTGCTTAATCATGTAAATGGTATTCACATGTTAGGCCTCTGTTCTTAATTGAATTTTTGCTTCTTTATTTAGAAACAAAGATTTCTTGATAAGGTTAAATCGGTTTTAAGCAGAAGCATACTCTTAAGAAATTAATTTTCATATTTCCTTACTGGTACTCGGTCGTAAGTGAATGTCACAGCGTGTAGTGACACTGCTGCACATTTTATCTTTGTTCTGGAGGGTACAGTGCGAAGCCGATGAGCAATGCAGGTGCTAGAAAAATATCTATGGCAACAGTGTACTTTCATCTTGATTTTTTGATCACAAAATGCTCTATGAACCCTTAAAATTAATACAAACGAACACTTAAGAGACTCCTCAGGCATTAACTTCAGATGTATGTCCCCTATCTAAGTTACAGAGGGACATTTAGAGATTCAAACCTTTTAGGCAGCAATAGATTTAGTTCGTCTGCATCTAAGAGAAATTCCTTCTCACTTACTAAAATTATCTACTACAGAACTTACTTTAAGGCCAATGGTGACAAACATTCTGTTCTTGAAATAGCTGGTTTTGTTTCTGAACCGACCACATCAGTGAATTATGAAGACTCTCTCAGTTAGGCTTCTGAAACTCTTTTAAGGCATATGAAATTTTTAGGGGTATGCTAGTCCATTGATGGTTGTTTACATATGCATAGCATGTATATAAAAGTGGTTTTGGATTTCAATTTAGTTTATTTGTAACAAAATAAAACACTTAAAACCATTGGAATAGTTTTAGTTCCTAAATTAAAGGTGCTCTTTTCATTGAGATCATTACTGTTCGTTGATTTATCATAGCAGTAAACCTTTGTTGATAATAAAGTATTCATTTAAACCTAAGAAAGTCGCAATGAAATTTAGAAAGTTCTTTGTCACATTTTCATCTCATTGAACGAGTAAACAGAAAGAATTTATCATCCACCAAAGCCAATTTGCATTGTAATAATATAGTCCTTAACCCACACCAAGAGATGTGGGAGTGAAATATTGAGAATGACTGGCTGAATATTTTACAGGAGTCCAGGATTTTAAGGATTTCTGAATTCAAATCCCAAGTCTTATAACTGATCATGTAGTTATTAGCTAAACATTACTTCCGCTCAGTGTAAAAGAGAAAGCTGAAAAATACTAAGTATAGAATTAAGTGGATAGTATCAAACCTATTTTGAGATAAATCTACTTGATAGGTATCTAAAAAAAACATAACCCATTTAGGAGCTACTTCTTTTAATAGATTCATTTGGATAAATACATGTATCATCCAAGATTTCTTATCCAGAAGTCATTCTCATCCACTGCACCTTTGATCTATATTAATTTCTTGCTTATAGATCTGCTTCCTGTGCTGGACTGAGAGCTTTTTGTAGGCAGCGACTTTCTCAAACAGTCTTGGACAGTAAGCCTTATTTTATAGTACTTCATAATAATAAGTGCTCAATAACTGCTCCTTGGCTCCAAAACAAAATGGCTTGACCATTCTTCAATGACTTTAAACCCCTAGGCACAGGAATTTTAAAGTCCCTTTACAGCTTCAGGACCTTTCCAAGAAACAATCACAGGAGCAATAACAACCAAACCAAATGAAACCAGACCATCTGTATTCTATTACCCTTTATTCTCAGAAAAGTGGCTGCCTCATATGTCCATAATAAAAAGGGAGGGGGCTTGGCTGGTTCTTTAGAGAATTATAAATTTCTACTTCTAGGTAACCTGAAGGAGATGTTGGAAGAAAGATTAGATGTGGGTATTTTTTTTTAAGCCACGTTAAATTTAAAGGAATTTGGAGATATTCAGGAGGAGGCATCAAGTTCGACAACAAATCTGGTACACAGAAGAACTGGACTGGACATTTAGATTTGATTATTCTGTGAGCTTTAAACATGCTTTATTTGTACTCTTATAAATGTGATGTGTTTTAGTAGGTGGGTCTTGCCTAGAATATGCAATTATTATCACTACTATATTTCTATGCTTCATTCCAGGATAGAAATATTGATAATACAGCCATTTCTCCAGGGATGAACATAGTATTTAAGGAATACATACCTAAATCTAGTCATTTGAGCTAGTCATTTCTTATGAATTCCTATTACTTATTATACTGAACATCATAATTGTTTCTTAGATGAAACCTCATATAAAGTTGAAGTCCTTAAAAGTACAAGTGCATAACTCTTCACCAAAGAAAGAAAGCACTGTTAGACCAAATCCATGTGCCCTCTAGTTTTAGAGATAGAGCAGTTATTATCTATGCACAGAAAGGGCAACAAAGTAGGAAAAGCACCTCCTGAAAAGCCCAGCAGAATCCCTGCAAATACAGGCAAAAAAAAGCAGATCTTTACCAAACCTTGGTGCTCCTATTACTTGAATTTAAAACCTGCCACCCACATGTTCCTCCTTTTTTTTTTATTAAGTTTTTAATTTTAATTCCAGAATGGTTAAAATACGGTGTTATATTAGTTTCAGATATACAATATAGTAATTCAACAACCCTATACATTACTCACTGATCATCATGGTAAGTGCACTCCTCAATCCCTGTCACCTATTTCACCTATTCCTCCATCCACCTCCCCTCTGGTAACCATCAGTTTGGTCTTTGTAGTTAAGAGTCTGTTTGGGGCACCTAGTGGGTTTGGTCAGTTGAGCATCTGACTTCGGCGCAAGTCATCATCTTGCGGCTTGTGAGTTCCAGCCCCGTGTCAGGCTCTCTGCTGTCAACACGGAGCCTACTTGGGATCATCTGTCCCCCTCTCTCTCTGGACCCTTCCTCTCTCTCTCAGAAATAAATGAACATTTAAAAAGAGTCTATTTCTTAGTCTCTTTCTCTCTCCCTATCTTTTGCTCATTGTCTTGTTTCTTAATTCCGCATGTGAGTGAAATCATACGGTATTTGTCTTTCTCTGATTGACTTATTTTGCTTAGCATTATACTCTCTAGCTCCATCCGTGTTGCTGCAAATGGCAAGATTTCATTCCTTTTTGTGGCTGAATAATATTCTTTTGTATGTATGTACCATATCTTCTTTATCCATTCATCTATTGATGGGCACTTGGGCTGCTTCCATAATTTGATGATTGTAAATAATGCTGCTATAAACAGGGTTGCATACAGCCCTTTGAATTAGTGTTTTGTATTTTTGGGGTAAATGCTCAGAAGTGCAAATACCCTGGATTGTAGGGCAGTTCTATTTTTAACTTTTTGAGAAATCTCCATACTGTTTTCCAGAGTGGCTGTACCAGTTTGCATTCCCAAAAACAGTAGTACCCAAGGGTTCCTTTATCTCCATCCACATCTTTGCCAACACTTGTTTCTTTCATTTTTTTTTATTTTAACCATTCTGACAGGTGTGAGGTGATATCTTATTGTGGTTTTGATTTGCATTTTCCTGATGATGAGTGATGATCATTTTTTCATGTGTCTGTTGTCCATCTGAATGCCTTCTTTGGAGAAATGTCTTTTCATGTCTTCTGCCCATTTTTAATTGGATTATTTGTTTTTTGGGTGTCAAATTTTATAAGTCCTTCATATATTTTGGATACTAACCCTTTATCAGATATGTCATTTGCAAATATCTTCTCCCATTCTGTAGGTTGTGCTTTTGTTTTGTTGGTAGTTTCCTTTGCTGCCACACATTGCTCTTAAAGTCCTGACTTTATCATTTTAGGCACCTCCACATCCGAACATGTGAGAGTGTGGTTAAAATGCTATGACCTTCCCTTCCAATAGTCAGTATGGTAGAGTTGTTACTTTAAAATGTATTGAGGCAAGAACACCTGGGTGGCTCAGTCAGTTAAGTGTCTGACTTCGGCTCAGGTCATGATCTCACGGTTTGTGGGTTCGAGCCTCATGTTGGGCTCTGTTCTGACAGCTCAGAGCCTGGAGCCTGCTTCGGATTCTGTGTCTCCCTCTCTCTCTGCCCCTCCCTTGCTTGCATTCTGTCTGTCTCTCTCTGTCTCAAAAATAAACACTAAAATTGTTTTAATGTATTGATGCAGAAGAGAATATGTGCATACACATGCACAATGTATGTTCGTTCAAAAAGTTGCTTTACACAGCAATAGGAGAGGATTAGTAGTTCAATAGTTCAGGAAAAGGGCTACCGGATCCTTTGTATTCATTTCAATGGTTTAAAGTGTAAAAAGTCACCTGACTTTAAGAAGTTTTCTGTAAAGGAAATGATGAGCTTTAAAATTGGAAAAGCCATTACCTTTGTTACAGGCATTAGGTCAAAAGAAATGGAGTTATGTGTCCCCTCAGAAGTATGTAATGATTCATACTTAAGTTATTTTTTTAATGTTTATTTATTTTTGAGAGAGAGAGAGGGAGAAAGACAGAGTGTGATCTGGGGAGGTACAGAGAGAGAGGGAGACACAGAAATCTGAAGCAGGCTCCAGGCTCTGAGCTGTCAGCACAGAACCTGATGAGGGGTTTGAACTCATGAACCATGAGATCATGACCTGAGCCAAAGTTGGATGCTTAACCAACTGAACCACCCAGATGTCCCTCATTTGTTAAGTTATGAACAATACTGTTAAACATGGGTCAACAGTATAACTTGGCTTGTCACTTAATAATTGCAAATATTTTTATTTATTTATTTAGTTAGTTAGTTAGTTAGTTATGATTCCTTAATTCTAGAAATAAGCTGAGACACTAGGCTTGTCATATATAAGCCTCACATGAGAACAAGTTGATCTATCTCTTTAAAATTTTAGGATATTTTTATTTTGGGGGGATAATAATACCTTGCAGGTTTATTATGAAAATTAAATAAGCAAATACAACATAGAGTCTGAGATATAATCTGCTAAAACTGGTAGTTCTTATGCTGATGATAAAGACAACAATTACATTCAGTAACAAATTATTATACCCTGCTTTCATAAAAATCAATTTTTGCTCAGTCCTTCCAAATATATATATATATATATATATATATATATATGTATATATATATATAACTATTAAGATAATCCTTATACAAACTAAAGACAGTGTCTCATTCGATGGCACTTGTGTAATTATGCAATTGTATTTGATGAGTCGAGAACTTTTATAGAAACTATGGTGCTGGAAAAGATTTTGTAATCCTTGGGTTAGGAATTAATGATTAATAAAATCATTGTGAACAGTTGATCATAGGGGAAATTTCTTACTTTAGTCTATTATAAAAGGGAAAAGGAAAACAAATAAAACTTTAGGTACACAGATTCATATGACATTTACAGAAGAAATGGGGACAAGCCCTGGCCACAAAGCCAGAAATAGACAGTAGGTTAGGTCTGCTGGAACTGAACAAATATTCCTTTTCCACTGCTCTCAAAACAAGGAAAAGGTTCCTGTCAGGAAACTAGCACTCTATTACTGACCAGGTGGACCTTGTCCTTATAAACAAAAGTTATTATAGAATCTTGCAGTCAGTGGGAGCTTATATCTAAATAGATCTCTGACCTACCGAGGAGACTAACTGGCATACCAAACAACACTGAGAGGAAAGAATTTCAAAATGTTCATATCACAAAGAATCCTGAACCTTCTACATGTCTCCATGTAATTATGTCAAAACGATATAATGACTACTTCATAATCAAGGACTTATTTCAATCTTTACCAAAAGCCTTCTGTATTCAGTGGGAATAGATAGAGCCCCTGTAATCTAGAATCTCATAGATTTATACCAGGGAGCTGATGGAGAATTAGGCAGAAAATTGATGGCGAATTCTGACCTCTCATTCCCCAATATGAATACCAGGGAAGGCATCACACAGTTAATTACTGGGAGATTCAGACCTAGTTCTCCAATATATGAATTCCATGAACACCAAGAATGTCCCCAAAATATTTTCAGCCCTATATATGAATGTTACTACATTTGGGTCAAAAGTACTCTTGGGCCATTGCTTGCTCTGTTTTAGGTCTAAAATAATGTCAATTATAATTTTTTAAAAGTTAAACTGAAAATAAAAGCAAACAAATCCCCAAGAAAAGTAAGGAAAGAAGTCTTGAGCAGCAATTTTCTCCCAGCTGCCCACAGAGTTTGGTGGTGTTCACAGGCAAACAATTCCACCCCCGAGTGGAGATTCCTGAGCTTGTTCTCACCTGCTGGTCATCTGGAACTCTCCCTTTCCCCACAACAGATGTGGAGAAATGCACATACTGTGCTATTATAATTACTACTGCTTTGTAATTCACAAGTGTCTAGTATATGCTAATTAAGACAGCTAATTAAGACTCAATTTTTGAAGAAAAAATATCGAATTGCTATATTACATAGGTAAGAAAACTCAACAAATTCTGACAGACATGTCACCCACCTTTCTTCTGCTGTTTTAATGGCAAACCAAGACTACGCAAATCATTTTCAGAAATGAATCACCCATTTCTCTAGAGACCCACTTCTCTAGAGCTAGTGACTTTAGTCAAATATGAGCATACTAATTTCCTAATTTTTATCGTTTCATTTATTATGAGCTTATAGTGGAAGTGAAGGTAAGGCTCTTAAAATATTTGTAAAAGCTGATAGAATGTTATGTTATTTTATGTTTCCTCCTAAATGTTATTGTTAACCATTTAGCTGCAATTTCATACTAATGAATACTATGTATCCACAATGACTCAATTTACTTACCAAGTCAATATAATCTTCTAAAAATGTTTACTTTCATTTTTTGCTGTCTACCTATTTCAATTTTTTATGTATTACCCTAATGTAGATAGATGAATAATATGAAGTTTTTCTAAGTATGTAAAGGAATTTATGCCAGTGCTAGCAATGATATCTGTGGAACAAAATAGTGGTATGGATTTAGCAGTGAGGGGCAAGTATGGAAAAATTATGAGCAGATTTTTGTAGCTGTGAAGTCCAACAAGGAGTATACACATATTCTAGCATCCATATTTTAATGGCTATGGACTTTTGAAATCCACTACATTTACCACATGTGAAAATCAGGTTAGTTTTAACCATGGATATGCATGAGTGGAAGAGAGAGGAAGAGAGGGAAAGATGGTTAGGAAAATATAAAATCAGGTTATCAGTGGAAAGATTTTATATCTTCCTTTCAAAAATGAGAAAGATAAGGCAATTTGTGACATTAAACTGAATATGGGAAATAATCCAAGGGTCTGTCAATGGATGAATAGATAACATGGAGTCTACATGTATGTACACACACACACACACACACACACACACATACACACACACACTGGAATATTATTCAGCCATGAGAAAAAAGGAAACCCTGCATCAGTAACATGGATGTACCTTGAGAGCATTAAGTGCTAAATGAAATAAGTTAGAAAAAGACTAATGTTTTATAATATTACTTGTATGTGGAATCTAAAAAAGAAGAACTCAGAGAAACAGCCTAGAGTGGTGGTTACCAGTGGTTAGGAGGTGGGGAGATAGGGAGATGTTGGTCAGAGAATGTAAAATTCCAGTTTCTTCACACTATGGTGATGTGCTTGGCCTGTGTTATGGTTGGTCATTTGTTAAATATTTATAGTAGCATGCCTGACTATAGAGATCTTTTTTCATGTGTGCTTTGGTTAAATCACATTTATTTCTCATCATTATACTTGAATCTTGTGTAAACTTATTAATTATTATGTACACTTATTAATTAAACAATATGAGTATCATTGACTAAGTACAACACAATTATTGCTGAGCCAAATACCTCTTAATCATACAACTTATGATTATTATTGCAAATATTAAAATGATAAATTTCATTCTCTAGCTTTTTTGAATGCTTTTGATGTGTTATTTTAAGCACTATCCATCTATCTATCTATATAATTTTATCTTCAAGCAACCCTATGAATAAGGTGTGATGATTATTCTCATTTCACAGATGAGAATAAAAGAAACACAGACATGGTAGGCACCATCTTGGAGTTCACACAACTATAATTAGTCATTGAGCCAGGTTTTAAACCCAGCTACTTTCACTCTTATTCCAATACTATATAGCCATTGTGTAAAATTATCCCTCATTTGGCTATAATTTCATTTTATGGTTTTATAGCTAGAATTTGGCAAATCAAATTAATTACCTTGGGAATAATTCTTCTCCATTTCCTGCTCATTAAAACCATCAAAAAGGCCAAATGATTGGTTCTGCTTCTCCCCTCCTCATTTATGCAGGACCTGTAAATTATTTCCACTTCCATGTTTCCTTTTATCTCTATGTGATACATAAAATATTTGGGCAAATAGAGTAATGTGTCCCTGTGTAGGCCTATTTGAATTGATCTCAAACTTAACAAATTGCAAGATGCATGTAAAAATGTGTCCAGAAATAAGAATTATGATTTAACATTGTGTCACCCAAGTAACCAAGAACAGAACTCAGGTAGACAAGTCCATGACTTTTTCAAGAGTATGAAAGACCTTACTTTACATATAATCATACATTCAGCCATGACTCAACAAATGAAAGTGGCCTACCAAGTGTTTCAAATAACTCACTAGCCCTATATTTGTACACATCATCTTCTCTCCTATAAGTTTTCTTTTCTCAGTATTCCTTAACCAAGAGAATGGCCTTGTGCCAAAAGTATAGCAGCATTTTTGACATCCTTCCCCTTTACTACATACCACAGAAAATTAAGAATAAATTATTGGCCTTGGCCTCATCTTAACAGAAGGCTCACACCTGGTCAGCCTGTTTAAATTTCAGCACAGAAAAAATATTTATCGTACACGGAAATCTTCTTGGGTTCTTCCCAATAAGAAGAAAGTGATTGTGATTATCTGTGATGATAGAAGTCAAATTGAGAATGAAATGTTTTAGTTTATAAAATAAATGGTTACTTGCCTTGAAGATTTCCATAGTTATACATTACCGTTTTTTCATTTATGTGTGTGTATTTATGTTTGTAAATATTTCCCTAATCAAAGTTGGAAAAAATGGCCGCAAATTATTTAAAAGTTGCTGGAGAGTCATTGAGGGAAATAATGGAATATGAGAAGAACCTTGCAAAATCCAAACAAATTACAATGGTACAAAATATAGACCTGCAAAATATGTTCACATAAACTTTTTTGAATACAGTTTAAAAAGTCACATTGATTCTAGTACAAATTTATTTGAATTTTCTGGTGCTGTCAGTCAGCCTTGAAAGAAAAATATATTACCAATGTAATAGATACCTCCATTTGTCCACAGACCATAAGGACCATTTGAGTTTACCTCAAAGTGGCCTGTAACAAAAGTTAATAATGCCAGTGTTCATAAAAAGAAGCAAATAAATAAAGCTTAAACAGAAGTTTCAAATAAATGCTTAAAAGTACCTGCATATATTGTCTGTTTCATGGCTTATATCTAGAAATTGTATAAGATTCTATTTAAGTCATTCCATTTTTTAAATATACTTTCCACAGCTTCCTTTTTCTCCTCTCTCTCTTTTTCCTCTTGTATTTTCTTCTCTCCCTTTCTTTTCTTTTCCAGAAAATTAGTGCTGGAATGATTATGATACAGGAGACTTCCTGGGCCTATCATCATTAGCATGTCAAGGGGCAGAAAGAAAAAGAAAAAGGGAAAATTTCAATTTCAAACACCAATGTACATTGAACACATTTTGGTTATGAAACCTCAGGCTGGAAAACAGAAATCTTTGTTACACAGTATGGGATGAGTTTATTATACCATTTCTTGTGAGCCTGTTCCCAGGAGAATGACAACGATATACCCTCAACTGTAAAGTACTCAGGAAAAAACTACTGCGCCGGGAACACTGGCTGCTAATGCTTTGTTAACACAGGCAAGTGACCATCTCCACTGTCGTTTATCCTGCCTCATCTCAGCCAGTTCCATAATTTGGAGTCTTCCATTTGCAACACTCCATATTAGGCAGAGCTCTTTGGATGAAAGAGACAACTCTAACTCTCTTAGAGATATAAGGGAATTTATTGGCAGGACATTATGTAGTCTCATATAATTATTGATGATACAGGGGGATAGCTGAGAGATTTAGCGGACATTGGGACTTTCTCTCTTTTTATTCCTCCTTTTCTTCCTGGGTTACCAATTTTTTTTCATACCATAGACTAGATTCCTCCAAAGAGGATAGAACAATGCCATCAACCAATCTGGACCTATTTGGGAATTTTGTCTACTTGAGAAGGCCTGAATCTTTCCTTTGATAGTTCCAGTTCAAACATTGTATTTTGTCTAACTTGAGTCAGCAGACTATCGCATGGCCAATCAATTGCAGCAAATAGGTTAGAATTACAAAACACATAAAGAGTCTCAGGATCCCCTGTCTATGACTCTGCACCACTGCAAAGAAAGATAAATTGTTGGGGGTTGGCTGAGATACTACTCTATTGGGACTCTGTTGTGTTCCTTGTCCTTGGTTTCTTAATTATGATTCAATTCTTAGTTTATTGGACTATGTGACAGTTAACGTGAGTGTTGGTGCATTTTGTGAATTTTTGAATATTTTTAAATATCTTCCAATTACCCTGTGCAAAATGTTTTGCTTGCTAGTCTGAAAGTCCTATTAAGTTTACACCACAGGAATTCTATTTCTCAGACAAGATTTAAACCGAGCCTTTTCTCATTCCCACCTTTTCTTGCAGAAATTGAGATTTCTTACATGTTGTATCTTTTCTACTTTTTAGAGCCGATATAAGAATTTTCTCTGAAAATAAATCTTCTGGTCCATTCAATAGAAATACACATCAATGGGGTGATAAAACAAGTATTTAAAACATCTAATATGTTCGATGACTTTGATATGAATACAATATGGTAATGGGATTTTGGTATTCTTTCCTAAATTAAAAACTTTAATTGGGCTTTTTACTGATTTACATTTATATTAAAATACTTATGTATGGTCTTACCAATACTATTTTGATTTATAATTTCTGACGTTTATTTTTGCTCTGTATTTCCTCTTTATCTTCTTTGTTTTGATCCATGAATTCCATTTATTCTATGGAATTTGATTCTATTTCACAACAGTTATCTGGGAGCTATTTATTCTTTTTTTTTTCTCTGCGTATTTTTTTAAGTTACAAAATGTGTGTGTGTGTGTTATTCAAAAAGAATAATGCTATGAAATTCTATAAATGCTATAAAATCAGAACTTGGCATAATCAGGAGTAATAAGTCACTTGCAGTCAAAGTTATCATCAAAGTTATTTGGGTAAAAGTGACAGAAACATAAACAAGCCTGACTAAGCAAACAAAACACACAAACAAACAAACAAAAACAAACAATCTCATCAACCTAATTTGTTCACATTACTAAACTTTGTGAAAAGTTGAAAAAACTAGGTTAGAAATAGTTGTAACCAAGACCCAGACCCTGTGAGAATCCTTTTTTGTTTGTTTGTTTCTTCTCCTTTCTAAACCCTGGCTTATTTTGTTCATGCTAGCTCTTCCTGTATGTTTGCAACTGAGATTTTTAAGTAGCTATGATTCTAATCCATATGGTGTCTTGCCTATTAAAAAAGAATCCTATCCATCAGATTTAGAAAAAAAAAATACTAGGGGATTATTTTGATTGGCCCAGACTAGGTCATGCACCATCCCAGTGACTAGGGGCATTAGTTCACTAGGATTGCAAAACTGCACCATAAATTACAGAAAGAACATTTACACAAAACAAGAAGAGGGCTATTCCACATAGAAAAGATGATAAATGCCCACAAGCTTTCCCACAATTACATAGCTGATAGCCATAGAATATGATTTGGACATGGTAATTATGACTATAAATTCTATAATCTTTCAAAAACAAGTTGGCCACCCTCAAAATTCTGAACCTTGCATATGCATTTTGCTGCATAAATAGTTTATGTGCTC
Organism: Prionailurus viverrinus; assembly: GCF_022837055.1. Taxonomy (NCBI): domain Eukaryota; kingdom Metazoa; phylum Chordata; class Mammalia; order Carnivora; family Felidae; genus Prionailurus; species Prionailurus viverrinus. Next base: position 112,542,584 of record NC_062564.1, on the reverse strand, counting down.
ATTTTTTACAACATCTGGACTTTAAACTGCTTGAGGGCCAGATATACGCTTAATTTTTCTTAAAACTCTCCTACCACATAGCAAAATAATTTGTGCTGAAATTCTGTGCACATACTTGGAATTAACTAATAGCTCAATTGTAAAATGTTTACTTCAGTGTATCTAACAATTTTCCTATTTTTCATATGCAAATGCAAAAACCTTTTTTAAGTACAGTAAGAGTAAAAATAATAGAAGAGAGAGAAAGATACAAAATAAAAGACTGGGCAATGAGTTGTAGGAAGCAGTAAATGGAGCCACTGATACTCATCACTATATAAAAAGCATGGAGATCCCTGGAAAATAATTGAACTGAGAGTCCTGGTTATTAATAAGTATAGCTATTAAACTTAAGGGAAAAAGACCATCATCACAAGTATATCGCACTCCTTACCAGCAGTGACTTAACTTTCTAGCCATTACTATAGGTTTTAATTTGTAAGTTTATTTTAGAATGAGGTGTGCAATTAGTGTAAATGACTGATTATTTTGACCAAGTGGTTTTGTGTGCTGGCCAAATTATTATGAGACTAGGTGCTATTGTATTTGTTTGCTTATTGTATAGACTCTGATTCATGCTCAATAATTATTTGGATGCAAAATACATAGAGAATAAAAATTTGCTAACTTCTTAAAATATTTTCTCATAAAGACACCTAAAAATCACTAAGATGATTGTTCGAACATCTACTTTTCAAAAACAATTTAACGTATCTTTGATTACATGCTTATTAAACACAGTAGGACAATTTTTTTTCTACGAATAGAGACTCCAATTACATTTGTGAAATCTTAGAAATAAAGGAAACCCCCCCCAAGCAATCCTGCTGTACAGTGGGGGGAATTTTCCTATTCATATATTTTGATATGGAATGATTGTACTTGAAAATCTCTATTCAGTTCCCATAGAATAAATCCCACAAAATAATATTTCTAGGCATATTATCTCAGTTTGCGTAATTCCCCAAAACAATGATATCATTTATTTGTGATGGTTTTTATTTCAGTTGTACCTTCATGTAGGATTGACCAGATTGGCGGTTGTTGTTAAACCCTTTCTGAAGATATCATGGCACTGCCTGTGAAGATTTACTTTGTGAAAGGCTTTGAACTCTTAGCACCGGTACTGGAAGCTTTACACAGCACACACGAGGGGGGATTTCTTGTTATGCCAATTGCAAGCTTTACCACAGCTGTGACACAAAATCTGGAAGTTTGTGTTGGAAAGGCAGCAACAGGCACAGATGTTGGGAAATGATACCAAGCATTTTTCAGTCACCTTATGGAGACGACAACACACACCCATAGACACACACACACACACACACACACACACACACGCTCACACTCAAATGAGCTTACAGAAGAGTCTGAGTTTCTTCCAATGATCCTGGTCCCATGGGGGTTGGTTACTTAAGAATTAAAGGAATCTTTATCATTACTGGACTCCTTCCTGCCTTCACAAAGACTGATGATTTGGAAAATCCAAATTGCTTGCTTTGTATCTTCCAAGTCTACAGCTGAGGTTGGGCAGGTTTTCAAGATGAGCTACTTGAACAAATAGAACTGCAGGCACAGATCCAACATTTCCCAGGGTGCACTGCAGTCTATTTAACAGAGCAAGCTCCTTAGCATACAGAGAATGGCAGGGCATCTTATTTACCTTCACTTTGGATTGTATGTTTAATGCACCCAGAATAGACAAAAGACAAGATGACTGCTAGGATCTGATTCACATTAATTTGTAGCAGATGGGAAAACCCGTGTTTTTCCAAGATGTTTGTGGTAAAGTAACCCGTACTGGAGAAGAAAAAAGAAATATGGCATTCAGCTGTTTGCTATGTTGAACATTTATATTAATGTATTTTAGAAGCAATTATTCTATTAAGTGATTTTAATATAGAGGGTGTATGGGATTAGCATGGTGTTACATTAGGCTGGCATAAATTACAGCTGTGCAAAACTAGCAAAAATGTGATGTAATTGGCAAAATGTCTTTTCTCCCCTTTGAATGAGGTTTTGAAACCTACCACATTTTCAGGGAATTCGTGTTGGCTCCAAATGGCCTAGGAAATATACATTTTAGAAATGTTCATGTTGAAATGTTAGTGCTTATGAAATTGGAGCATCTTCCTCCAGGGCCTCTCTGATGTCTTTCTACTATTTTTTTCTAACTCAGCTTTCGGTCATGTTACTTGCTTGGCTCAAGAATCTGTGGGGCATCTGGTTGGCATTGTCCTAATTACACATACACTGTAGATGTATGAGTTAGTAGCATTTTCTACCAAACCTGACTACATAGGCATAACATCAAGTCAGTATGCAAAAAGATATCCTAATTCTCCACTTTATTCACCAAACACATATGAAGCTGTTAGTTGAAAAAAAGGCTATGCCCATTAAGAGATTTTTAGCAACATAGACACTGAATTTATTTAGGTATCCATACTACATATGGAAGGAATTTTAATATAAATTATTTACTTATAAAGAGTCATCTCTTAGCTAGGTATTTATTCATAAACATTCGTATCATGACTGTGTTATTAAAACTTTCTTGTTTGATAATTTTCACTCCATTTTTTGAATAAGAGTAAAACAAATTCTCATGTTCTTTATATCAAACCAAAAGCCATCATTGAAACATTATTAAGTTTCAAAGTGGACCATTTGTTTTCAGAATTCACAGACTCTCCTTAGTTGAAAAAACAAAACACCTCATCTACCTTAAGGGTAATTTAGTTCATTTTAAAATTAAAAAAAGGCTTTTAATACATACTACTTAAAACATTATTTCTTAGGAACTTAAGCAGTTTCCTCTTGGATTAACTAATACCAATTTGCAAGTAATAGAAAGCGCGCAAAAGACCTGTGGCAACCATAATGAGTAATTTATATATCGAACATCTCATTTATCTTTAGAAAACCCTGATGATGTGGAATATTCTGTTTTCCATTCCTTCATAAACGTCTACAGGTATGATTCACAGTGTTCAATAACTTGGTATCCTGAAAGGTGCTGGTCTCATTTCCTTGAACTTTAAATGCTGCAGAACTTAGTCTTTTGACCACTTCTCTATTTAAAACCACTGCGTTTAGAATCCTATAACTTCTTTTGAAACTGTGTGACCCTATTGATTAATCTCTTATTCTAGAAACATGTCTAAGCTTCAGTAACATCTACTCAATTGATAGGGTACTCTCCTATTTTTATTTGTCCCTTCTCAGTTTACTTTCCAGATTTCTCTTTTCTCTTCTTTGATTCACTCATAAGAAATTCTCCTCAATGTCTTGCCATTTTTTTTGTCTTCTCCTTAGAGTATCTTATTTATTACCAAGGCTTCAGTTGTCTTCTATATGCTGAAGATTCTTAATTCCATTACTGATTAGTCATTATCTTTAGCCTATGCTATTGTAACAAACTGTATCTGATTGATCCAAAGTTACCCTTGTTCTGATATAAGTAATTCAGCATCTATGATAAAAGTAATTTTTCAAAAATAAATTCTGAGCATGTTAGTTCATGCTTAAAATCCTTAAGTGGGTTCCCATTGATCTTAGAGAAAAATCTAAATTCTCTAACTAGCCCCTGGGAACCTCACTGCCTTAATCCCTTAATTCAATCCCTCCTGAAACATATACTATAGATATGGTCTCTGGACATATGTATATGCTGTTTCTTCTCATGGAAGCACACAATTTCACTTCTTCTCCTGGTTAACTCCAGAGTCTTTCTCAGATTTCAGCTTAAATTTCAATTTAAGAACAAGATTTCCCTGATCCGACCCTTTATTAAGACCGTATCACACTTTATTTTTCATTTAAATATCTATATTTCTTCCCTCAATAGTCCTTAAAATCAAGAATTATATTATTAGAACCTACCATAATGGCTCATTCAGTACATATGCAATTAATATTTGCTAGCAAACAAAGGTGCAAGAAATTGCCTCTGCATATTAGGATTTCAGATTGATGGGAGAGATCGACAAGAAAACAATTAGAAAGAGTATAAAGAAGGAATAAAGTCTCAAGAACAACACCAGAGAGCATATTTCAAGTCAATGTAGAGAACTAGATTTTGACATAGGATTCCCTCTCAGGGCCTCTATGGTCTCAATGAAGTACAAGGCAAGTAAGAGGAGTACAAGAGGCTTAATAAGTTGGGAGAGAAGAAAACTGTAATTAATAGTATTCACTATATGAGGAAAAGTGACTTTTCTGGAGAAACATAACTAAGTTTGTGGACTTCTGGGCAATGTTGAGAGCCGATGTGAGGCTACTGATAATAAACTTAAAACCTTTAGACTTGAGTGTGTTTTGTCTCCAGCCATAATTAGCTATTTGGGTGTAGGTGATTAAAAGGTAGATAGTTGAATGAGTACAGAATACATTTTGAAAATACATTGCAATAAATCCTCTGCCTAGAGGCAAGAAAAGGCCAAAAACAATTCAAATTGCCAGTATCGAAGATTTCCAAAACTCCTTTGGGCCTTTGGGGAGTTTTCGTTTGTTTGTTTGTTTTTTAGTAAAGAATGGTTTGAAGAAAACCTACAATGGGACAGTTAGAGAAATGCACATGTATCCACATATACCCACATCCAGGCATGTGAAAGAGCATGGCATGTTCAAGGATCTGTATGGAAGAAATTTAGGATGCCTGGAGACAGGCATTTTTCATAAAGTGATGGAAAGATTAGAGTACAGTGGCCAGATCCTAAAAGTCCTTTAAGAATGTGTTAAGGAGATTGGATTGATCCTGAAGATATGAGGTGCTATTAAAGGATTTTAAATACAAGAATGACACTTAGAATTCCTCTGGCAATAGGGTATAAAATGAATGTGAATATAGGAGACGGTAAAATTGCACAATTGCAGTTATGCAATTAGGAGATAACGAGGGAGGGAATGAATTAAGGTAGTGATGACCAGATGACGATAATGATCATGATGATGAAGAAGAAGAATGATGATGAAAATGAATTAGATTATTTTGAAAGATTTCCAGAGAGCAAATAATTTTATACAACCCCACACGTCTTGGGTGGTAAAAGCAAAACTAACACTCAGAGCTGGATCCAAGACCAGTTCTCTTCACACTATGTTAACAGGAAGTTCCCCAAAGTTGGAGAGTCTAACTTACTCATTCTTTTTTGGTAATTTTTATTAATAGATTTTATTTTTAATTTTTTCTAATGTTTATTTACTTTTGAGAGAGAGAGAGAGAGAGAGAGAGAGAATGAGCGGGGGAGGGGCAGAGAGAGGGAGATATAGAATCCATAGCAGGCTCCAGGCTCTGAGCTGTTAGCAGAGTCTGATGAGGGGCTCTAACTCAAGGACCGCGAGATCATGACATGAGCCAAAGTCAGATGCTTAACCAACTGCTACCTAGGCACTCCTAGATCTTATTTTTTATAGCATTTTTAGGTTCATGGTGAAACTGTGCAAAAAGTAAGAGATTTCCCATACGCCCCCTACTCCTACTCATGCATAGTCTCCCTCATCATCAATATCCCTCACCAAAGTAGAACATTTGTTTGATGAACCTACGGTGACATGTCATTATCACCCAAAGTCCTTAGTTTACTTTAGCGCACATTCTATGGGTTTGGACAAATGTATCGAACATTTATACTCATTATACTATACTCTGCATACTTACGCAGAGTAGTTTCACCACCCTAAAAATCCTCTGTGTTCAACCAGTTCACCACTCCTTCCACCCCCCCCCCCCCAAACCCTGGCAACCACTGATATTTTTACCCTGGCCATTCTAGTTTTGTCTTTTCTAGAATGTCATGTTGTTTGAATCATGTAGTATTTAGTCTTTTTAGATTGTCTTCTTTCACCTAGTAATGTGCATTTCACGTTTCTTCATGTCTTGCCATTGCTTGATAGCTCCTTTCTGTTTAGTGCTGAATAGCATTCCATGGTCTGGATGTACCAAAGATTATTTATCCATTCATCTGCTGAAGGATATCTTGGTTGCTTCCTAATTTTGACAATTCTGAATAAAGCTTCTATTTACACTTGCATACAGGTTTTTGTGTAGACACGTTTTCAATACCTTGAAGTAAATACCAAGGAATATGATTGCTGGATCACCTGGTAAGAGTATGTTTAGTTTGGGAGTACCCGGGTGACTCAGTTTGTTCAGTGACTGACTGACTTTTGTTTTCCGCTCAAGTCATGATCTCACAGTGGTAAGATTGAGCCCTGAGTCAGGCTCTGCCCTGGGCATGAAACCTGATTAAGATTCTTTCTCTCCCTCTCTTTCTGCCCTTCCCCCACTTGCACTGTCTGTCAAATATATATATATATATATATATATATATATATATATATATGTTTAGTTTTGTTAGAAATTTCTAAACAATTTTCCAAAATGGCTATGCCATTTTGCATTTCCCAACAGCAATGAATGAGAGTTCCTGTTTCTCCACATCGTCACCAGAATTTGCTGTTGCCAGTGTTTTGGATTTTGGTTGTTTTAATAGGAATGTACTGGTGTCATGCTAGTATAATTTCCATTTCCCTAATGACATATGATATGGATTATCTTTTCATGTGGCTATTTGCCATCTTTATATCTTCTTTCATGAGGTGTCTATTTAAGCTCTTTGGTCCATTTTTAAATTGGGTTGTTTTTCTTTTTTACATGCTACTGAATTTTAAGACTACTTTGTGTATTTAGGATAATGATCTTTTATCAGATGTCTCTTTTGCAAATATGTCCTCCTGGTCTAAGGCTTGTCTTCTCATTCTGTTGACATTTTCTTCTGCAGCCTTACTCACCTGTTATGCTCAGTTTCTAGCCCAGGTGTCAATGTGGGAGGAATGAATGCCAAGGAGTTGAATCACCCAATGTTGTTCTGGGCAGAAGTCATAGAAATGGTTCATGTATCTTTTAGCAGATACTATTTATGGTGAAGGAAGGAAGAGAAAGACAAATCTGAAATTTGGGTCCATCACATAGAGATTGTGGAAAAGAATTTCAGGAATATTTGATGTGACTTTAAAATAACACCCAATGTACTTCATTATTCCACTACATTTTGTCTATTTTCCCTACCAAAGCCATCTTATCATCCCCACCCTTTCCAGACTAATTAAATCATTTTGAACAGCACAGGTGTTTGTTGACAGGCTAATCTGCAAAATTTCTCAGCTCCCTTTTTTATTTTCTCAGGAATGCAGTATGCATCATCTGTCTGCAAACTGAATACTCTTGGTGGCATGACCTGTAATCTCTGTACCTTAAGTGATAATAAATGTGACACACAGTACACGTGCAATGCTATGTGAAATAGCAAGCAGAATAGGGCTATTTATTGTCATGTACCCACACTTTCACTTTGTAGCCTAGGGAAATTCCAAAAGCTTAGACGTGTGAGAAAATTAGATGTTCTCTTCCTATTTTCTCAGCACTTAAAAGTGTGCAAAAATAAAACAAAATAAAATTTCGAACTAAGACGAGGAGGGATATGATTGAGAAAAAGGATATGAAACCATCCGAATGGCTGTGCCATTATGGATGTTACAACTGAGTTTCAAGGGACTTAATGACGACACAACTTGAGTCACAAGCCCCCTTGCACAAACATCATATACATCATAGAAGTTATGGTTTTAAAGCCCACAGTCCAATTGTGTTATGTCTGAATGTTTATGTCTCCTCCCAAAATTTATGGGTTGAAATTCTAACCTCCAAAAGTGATGGTATTAGTAGTTGTGGTCTTTGGGAGGTGATTAGGTTATGGGGTTGTTACTCTCATGAATGTGATCAGTGTTCTTACAAAAGAGATTCCACAGAGACCCCTAGCTTTTTCTACCACAGGAAAATACAACCAGAAGTCTACCACCTGGAAGAGGGCCCTCACCCAACCGTGTTGGCACCTGGCTCTCGAACTTCCAGACTCCAGATCTACGAGAAAGAAATTTATTGTTTGTAAGCTAGTCGATCTGTGGCATTTTGATATGGCAGCCCGAACTGACAAAGACAAATGGGTATTGTTACATATTATAATAATTTCATTTTTGGGTCAGAATTTAAAATGCTGTTTTACTCTGTCATATTTTTTGTCGAGAAAAACCATTGGTAGGCTAAATGACTTCATAAAGCCAACCGGGTAGGTTTATAATGTATAATACATAGTGACAATATTAATAATGACTGCTAGTAAAAGAGTGATTAATATGTACTAAGCACTGATTTATCTGGCTTTTAATAAATTAACTCATTTAATCTTTAAATTCTATAAAAAAGGAAATATTAACTTTATTTAGCAAGGGCAAGCAAGGCTGGATATTAATTAAATTAATTAACGAAAGTTCTTGGGACAGCTGGGTGCCTCAGTCAGTTAAGCGTCAGACTTCAGCTCAGGTCATGATCTCAGGGGTCATGAGTTCGAGCCCTGCATGGGGCTTTCTGCTGTCAGTGCCTAGCCTGCTTCGGATCCTCTCTCTCTCTCTCTCTCTCTCTCTCTGCTCCTCCCCACACCTCCCTCAAAATGAATAAGTAAACATTTAAAAAAATAAAATCCAAGTTCTTAAAATGTATGCTCTACTTCCCCTTTGTATAAAACTCAGGTCCTTTGCCATCAGTCAGCTATTAGATAGGGCTAGATGTCCTCATCTCTCATTGTAATACATCTGCTAAGTTGTCTTACCATCCTGCATTGCATCTCAGACAAGTATGTATCAGGAGAATGTACTTCTTAATAGCATTCAGCTATTTATTTATTCATTCAATGAATATATATTGAATATATATTTTCCAGGTACTGTCCTGTCCCAAGGGCTGGGAATAAGACCATATAAAATGTGTATATCTCCTTTGAATGAACTAGGAATACTTTTCTAGCAAAAGTATGATTATTATCCTCATGAAATATAAAATTAATTTTTTTAATGTTTGTTTATTTTTGAGAGACAGAGAGAGACAGAGTGTGAGCGGGGAGAGGGACAGAGAGAGAGGGAAAGACACAGAATCTGAAGAAGATCCAGGCTCTGAGCTGTCAGCACAGAGTCAGACGCGGGGCTGGAACTCACAAGCTGTGAGATCGTGACCTGAGCCAAAGTTGGACACTCAACCGACTGAACCACCCAGGCGCCCCTGAAATATAAAATTAAAACAACTACATGTGAACAGAGGGAAAACTTTAACTAAGAATGTTTAGATGTTCTGTAATTTTCTTATTAGCATTTGCCACTCATTCATTTATTTACTCATCTGCTATAGATTACTACCAATCAAGACTAATATATGCATAAAAAATAATTGAGAAATTCTAATACATATTTATTTAAGTTGAAATAAGACTTCTATTATTCAATTTATATTCAGTTCAAATCAAGAACTATCAGTGTTCTGTTACAGCCTAATTTTGTAATTACTAACCTTGCATAATTCAAGTCTAAAAGAGCAATTTATATTTATATTTTGGATACATTTTGAAGATATCTGGTAATAAAGATATGATGTTTACAGCTACCATATTAAGAGTCTTTGCTATGTAGCAAAGATTCTAATTTCTATTTCATGATTAGATCCTTTATTATTCATAAAAACTATGAAATAGATATTCAATTGCCATTTATGTACTGAAAATTCCCAATCCCATATTTTTACTTTATTTGAGATGAGAAAACATAAACTGTAATAATAATTGGTAAGTATCAGAGCCAGGATTTGAATACAAGCCTTTTTGCTTCCAATTCTAAACACCTCCCATAACATGAAACTATTTTCTCTATGATCTGTTATTCAGGCAGATAAAGTATCTAAAGCATGCTTTATACAATATCCTTCTGAACACATAATCTCGGAAATTAGTTGTATTCAATTTGACTGACTGCCATCATTGGCCAGAGGAAGAAAACTAATGTTACATATGAAGCTTTACTGAGAGGGATATGAGGGAAGAAAGCATTTGATAAAGGTCCATTCAAATATCTCACTTTTGAGTAACAAAACATCATAAATGATATTTTAAATATCACACATTTTATTATGTTGTTCATAGTATTCACACTAAAAACAAGATTCTTGGAAATACAGAAAGTTAAACAAGCATAATATTTGTGAGGGAAGGGGGAGAATTCCAATGATGTGACCACTAATAAATCCGGGAAGAATTCTGTGAGAGCAGATTTTTTTTCATCTTTCTGAAATATTACTATAATCTGTATGTGCAAGCCTTCAGATTGCTAATAAAACTCTACCTCCTTATTCTATTTTAGAAACATGAGACTGAAATGGAATTCTGCATGAGATTAATAGAAAAAAAAAGATAATGAAAATGTGACTTCCATACAAAAGTCTTCTCAGCTAGAAAGAAATAGAGGTTGGCTTTGTAGAGCGGCAGCTTGGTACCTTTGAAAAGTTCTATTCTTTCAACTAAGAAGTAGTTATATATTAATGAGGGAGGGAAATGTTTCTATGAAAAGAATGTACAATAGGTAAGTCATTTTGAAGCAGAGTTTTCTTATAGAATAATCCACAACATTACGAAGAAGGTAGAGGGACAATAATATTTATTAATTTGAATATGAATAAAACTTGAGTTACACAAAATAATTTCTTAAAAGTAAATTTTTAAAGTAATTAAGCCATCAATAGCAGGGAACCCTGACAGGTTTTAGGCAACATAAGCTAAACAGTACAATATAGAGTTTATAAATTTAAACAAGCCAAACTAAGGAAAGCAAGACCAAAACTGTCATAACGGGAAGTGTAATCTGTTAAATGACTCATTTGAAAATCTAACTAACATTGAAAAATTAGACATTTATCAGATGTTACTAGATCCTCAAAAGCATGAAAAACTATACTGGTTTCTATGGTATTTAAGAAGTCAAGGGGCGCCTGGGTGGCTCAGTCGGTTGAGCATCCGGCTTCAGCTCAGGTCATGAACTCATGGTTTGTGGGTTTGAGCCCCGTGTCGGGCTCTGTGCTGACAGCTTAGAGTCGGACCCTGTTTCAGATTCTGTGTCTTCCTCTCTCTCTGCTCCTCCCCCGCTCGTACTCTGTCTCTCTATCAAAAATAAAATAAACATTAAAAAAATTTTTTAAATCAAAATATTTTCTCAACTTTATACCTTTATTAGTTATATTCTGAAAAACAAAAAATATGAAAAAGGACCCAGATATCTATCATAGTCTCCATCACTCTGAAACTATAAAAGCAAACCAGTTCACCCATACAACCAACTAAAAGTACTTACAATAATTTATGATCATGGAAATACCTACGTGATTCTAAATGTGCATCACCCAATATCTTGAATGCACTCAAATGTAATTTTTCAACTGTTAAATCTTTTTTTAATTGCCTTAATTATTCAACATTTCTTCTATTTTTCAGAGAAGATGCATTTAAAAAATCTCAGATTTCAAAGCAAATTCACATTTGAGCTATTTGTGATTTCTTAAATACCTTAATTGGTTTTGAAATATACAAAATACATATATTTCTACATCAAGATATAACTCTAAATTTTTCCTTGTGCATATATTCTAGGCCAACTTAGTGTCTGGGCAAACATAGAATTTTAATCTTCATTAATTTACTCAGAATATGCATAAAGGATAAAAGTTGGTTCTTTTTTCCACTGACAAATCAGTTAAAGTAGCAAAATAACCAGTAAGAAAAGCTCTATCTCCCAATATTCCTTAAGGACACTATGATCCTTTAAAGCAATCCCTTCCATTCAGCACCTAATAATAGGGAAAATTACAGAAAATTACAGCTACAAGTAAACTTGAAAGCCAGTTTATCTAGACTTAATATATTCTTAGAAAATTGTTCCTAAATACTATAACATCAATAGTTACATATCCTTACCATTTTAAGTACCATAAAATGTGAGCATTGCTTCAGTAAAGATGATAGAAAACTGCCTAAATGTTCAACTACGAGGAGTTTTAAAAATTAGTGTTACCCAGGATGTGTTTCAACCAAATACTAACTCTATGGGACATTTAAAGAATTTACACAACACAAAGAGTCTTTGAGCAAATAAGTTCGAAAAAACCTGTGTTAGCCAAATTTTTAAAATTTCTTCATGCGTTACTACATGCATGAGCTAATTTGTACATTGTGAACTTTAATAAAGGGATATTCTATGGGGTTTTTTTCCAAATGCATTTAACCACAGAATATATCTAGAACACCTTGTGGGCTAATGGTTTTGCAGGATATAGTTTGAGATAATTGAATTTAATAACCTATGCTACATAGAAATAATAAAACATTAAGCAGTCATTACAAGGACACAAACTATTTACAGGAAAACTTCATGAGGTAAGCAGATTATAATTTAGAGTAATATTTATTTATATTTATTTACTATATAATATATATTCATTTTATCTTAAACATATAGTTATGAAGAGCAATTTGAACTTCCTAAAGTAGCACTAATACCCTTTTTAATAAAAATATTTATTATACTGATCTTAAAAACCTTCATAAAGTTTGCACTAGATTCAATGTTCAAACAGTAAGCAAAGGAAAAATTGAAATCCACATTCTCTCCATAAAACAGTTCCTTGTACATGGACTTCTCCAGTTAAATTTTCACTCCTTTGCCACAATATATTAGGGATCATGTTTTTCTTTATCCATTTTGCCTTTGAAAGAAAAACCAAATTCCCTAAAGCAAATTCTCTCCAATTTTTGGAATGATACTGTCTTACATTACTGGGGACAGATTTTAATACTGCATGTTTATCATGTTACATTTTATTTGCTCCCACAAAGAAAATTAAATCCGGAAATAATTTGAAATCACATGTCAGAAGGAAGCTATTAACTAGGTTTGATTTCCAAGTTGAAAAAGCATCCAGAAGTCTTGTAAAACAAGTGGTCTTATCACTAAATGTGAGCAGTACACATCCCAAATGTACCTTTCTTTTTCTCTTTTTTGATACAAGTGGGTATGAGCAGACATCTCAGTTTGTTGGCAAAGCCCTATTATACAGATTTTTCTGGTGTTATTGTTACTAGTATCCTTTTTCACTCTCACAAGTGTCTCAGCTTGGTTGATAAAGTATATGGTCATCTGAGTTCAGTAGCAAGAGCCGGTGTTCCCATGATTTACCCATCTCATGTGCAAAAAATATTCCATGGGCTTTAGCGTCTGATCAAATGTGCTTAGGAGCGGACTTTCAGAATTTGTTATTATTTGTTACATGACTTACGATCTCAACTTATGGATCCAATGGTTCAGTCAGGTAACCTAATCCTAAAATTACAGAAACAGAAACTATTTAAAAATTCCTGGTTTGCTTACTCTACTACCCCTGTTTTATATATAGAGAGAGAGAAATGTATTCCTCCACTAACCTTCCACTTTTCCCTTTGAGGTGCTCCTCCACTTAGTGTATTTGGGTTGCTTTGTTTCTTCACTTGTTTTGATTTGTTTTATTTTGCCTCAGGGACAACTAACATAATGACTTTAATGCTTTTAAGATTTGGAAATTTAAGAGTGACTTTGAGGTTATTTCGGCTTTCTACTCTGCCATTTCTCCCGGAGGGAATAAATCCCAAATGGCCAATGAAATTAAATGAGGTCAGAAAAGGGGAGGATAAAGAGAATATATTGGATGAAAAAACAACATTTAAAAATTATTTTTCTATCCCACATTTTTTTATTAAATATATTTTTACTAGGCATAACAAATGAGTAGGGATGGACATTGAAAACAAGAAAGCACAAAATAAATTTTGCTTAAAGAAAAAAAAAATTCCTTGTCATAAAAATAGTTTGGTGGAGGGGCGCCTGGGTGGCCCAGACAGTTGAGCGTCTGACTTCGGCTCAGGTCATGATCTCGTGGTTGACAAGTTCGAACCCCACATGGGGCTCTGTGTTGACAGCTCAGAGCCTGGAGCCTGCTTCAGATTCTGTGTTTCTCTCTCTCTGCCCCTCCCTTGCTCATGCTCTGTCTCTGTCTCAAAAATAAAGTAAACATTAAAAAAATAAAAAAAAATAATTTGTTGGTAATGAAACTTTGTTTTAATTGAAAAAGGATTTGGGGCACCTGGGTTGCTCAGTTGGTTAAGCATCTGACTTCTGCTCAGGTCATGATCTCACAGTTCATTGGTTCAAGCCCCGTGTTGGACTCTGTGCTGACAGCTCAGAGCCTGGAGCCTGCTTCAGATTCTATGTCTCCCTCTTTCTCTGCCCCTCCCCTGCTAGCGCTCTGTCTCTCTCACTCAAAAATAAATAAGCATTTAAAAAAAAGGCATTGTTATACTTTGTCATTAAGTGCAGTTATAATAAATATTGAAGATCGTTATGAAATATAATTTTTCTCTTCATGATTGTGCTAGTTAAGATCCTTTGGCTACAAGAAACAAAGAATCCTTGCAAAGCTTTATTAAAAAATTAATCTTACTATTAATTCACGCCCCAAAGATAGAAAATCAACTCCCTCTCCCAACCCCCATATTCTGTTCTAGATATTTCAAATTTTGACTAAGATGGACCATCATGTAGCTGTCTAACTATTCTTATTTGGATTTCTTATGGAATTAATTTTAATTCATTATGCTTTGGTAGATTGAAGACCATTATTAGAAAAAGATCTATAAAATCTTGCAATGTACAGTTACTTTTAAAGAAATGGTATTCACCTTGAAACCTCTACTTTGCTCAGTGATATATTTATGGCTTCAGCCCAATAAGGTACTTTTTACATCAGTTTTCCTATTTTAATCCTATTAACATTGACTTTGAGACAATTTTTAGTTTTTTGTTTTGTTCTATAGAATGCTTACAGGCAGACATATAGAAATGCATAAGTATGTTTTTTATAATAACCTTATTTTGCTTAATTTTTCTACCTTTGTTTTTCTTTCTTCCTAGTGTTTGTTTTTTTTATATTATTATGCTATATATTCTTTAAAATGCCGCAAATAGTTTTTAAAACAAAGTAGATTATAAATAATGCAATACCTTATGCTTTAAAATACATGTATTTAAAATTATAGAATACAATGCTTATTATTTTTTCTAAATAACTGCATTTTTATATGATAAAATTATATGCATATATTTCAGAAAAGTAAAGGAGAAAATAGTGTGTTGATTGTGATATTTGTTCAACTTTCATATCAATTTATTTCATATTTACTTTCTCAAACCCTTAGCCATTATTTATATTAGATATATTATTTACATTATATACTATATAACATATAGTATATTATTTATATCACATATTATTTATATTATATATATTATGTAGTCATTATATACATTGCATATAATTTATCTTTAAATTTTTTAAATAATTTATCTTTAAAATATTTTAATAATAAAATATTAAAATATTTTATTATTTTAATAATAAAATATTAAAATATTTTAATTATTTTTTAAGTAAAGGAATAATATTACAGTTTTATAGAATTGATTTAGTCACTGTCTTAGTTACATATCCTCGGGAGAAAACATTGATGGCAAAAAGATTGGTTTTAATCTTATAGATTGTAAAATAGCACTCCACATTGAGGCATATCCAACAGCTGTCTTATGCCAGGAAAGCCCAGCCATTACAACCTCTGCCAGCTGTAGGGTAACAAGGGAGAAAAATATGTGTAAGAGTAAACATATATATTTCATGTCTACATATCTTACGCATCTGGGTTTTTAAAGTGAAGTCGTTGCTACTATTTCCAGCACTAGAATAACTAGCAGCACGACTTACATTGAGGTCATTTTAATAATCCTGACTTCTGCTCTACCATTTAAAATACTTTCCTTGTTACCCCCTTATCTCAGATGGGCTCTTGAAAGAAGACTCTCTAGAGAGGCCAAGAATTTAATAAACAAAAAATTGAATGCTCAATAATTCTAAACAAGTGGGCAACTCATGATGATGAACACAATGGCAAGTGCCTACACCATTCACTCTGACAGATAGTTTGTAAGCATAAATGAGCAAGGGAATAATGCTTGGATACTCCTGATCTTTCTATAGAAGTTATTATAACTTGCTTGGGTCACTGCTTAGTGGAACAATAATAATAAAAAGTAGATCTTAACTGTTCCTCTGGTAGATAACATTGGTCACACTTTGATGCTTACCTTACAAATCTGCCCTAGACAATGTAACTTGAAAAACAAGGTTTTTTTGGTTTGTTTGTATTTGATATTTAAATTTATTTTATTTTAATATAATTTATTGTCAAGTTGGCTAACATAGTGTCTATACAGTGTGCTCTTGGTTTTGAGGGTAGATTCCCATGATTCATCACTTACATATAACACCCGGTGCTCATCCCAACAAGTGCCTTCCTCAATGCCCATCCATCACCCATTTTCCCCTCTCCCTTGCCCCCCCATCAACCCTCAGGTTTTTTTTTTCTGTATTTAAGAGAAAGACAAATTTTATTTAAAAATGAATTCTCAGGGGCGCCTGGGTGGCTCAGTCGGTTGAGTGGCCGACTTCGTCTCAGGTCATGATCTCGCGGTCCGTGAGTTCGAGCCCCGCGTCGGGCTCTGTGCTGACAGCACAGAGCCTGGAGCCTGCTTCAGATTCTGTGTGTCCCTCTCTCTCTGACCCTCCCCCGTTCATGCTCTGTCTCTCTCTGTCTCAAAAATAAATAAACGTTAAAAAAAATAAAAAAAATGAATTCTCAGTAAGTGATGTTTCTTGTAGGAACATCTGAAAGTTTAGACTTCTTTATGTATGGCAAGAGACTATGTAAATTTGGTAATAGCCACAAAAAGATTTTTGACAATCAACTCTTTAGTCCAATACATCTTACTGAATTATGATCACTGTCAATGATATCATCTTAAAAAATCAAGACATGGTAATACATGCACAAATACACATTTAAATCACCATCAGTAATCTATACTAACTACCTCCTGGCACTGCTAAATGTTAAAAAATAGTTCAGTGAGGATTATGTTATCATCTCCATTTTATATATAAAGAAAATTGACTTCAGTAAGGGTAAGTAGCTCCAAATTCCAAATCTGAAAAATAGCGAAGTTGCTCAGAAAACAAATGTTAGACATGGAGAAAGTCTAGAAAATATTGTATGCTAAAAACAAAAACAGAAACAGAACAACTAAAAGAAAATGATGTATGAGCAAAATGGATATATCAATAAAGGGATCAAAACCCTGAAAAGAAGCCAAAAAAATTCTGGACAGCTATATGCAAAACAAAAAAACTGTATCACTTTTCACACCATATACAAAAATAAACTAAAAATTGACTAAAGACCTAAACCTGAGACCTGAAATCATATACTCTTAGATTAGAGCATTGGCAGTAATTTCTTTGACATCAGCCATAATAACATTTTTCTAGATATGTTGCCTAAGGCAAAAGAAACAAAAACAAAAACAAACTACTGAGATTGCATTAAGATAAAAACCTTTTGTACAGCAAAAAAAAAACCATTAACAATACAAAAAGACAATCTACTGAATGGGAGAAGAAATTTGCAAATGGCATATCCAGTAAACAGTTCATATCCAAACTATATAAAGAACTACAACTCAACACCAAAAAGATTCCCAAATAATCCAATTTAAAAATGGGAAGAGATTCTGAATAGATATTTTTCCAAAGAAGGCGTACAAATAGCCAACAGACACAAGATGCTCAACATCACTAATCATAAAGGAAATGCGAATTAAAACCATAAAGAGATACCATGTTACGTCTGTCAAAATGGCTAGAATCAAAAGACAAGGAAGAAAAAAGCATTGACTGGAATGTGGAGAAAAAAGAACCTTTATACACTGTTGGTGGAAATGTAAATTGCTATAGTCATTGTAGATAACAGTATGGAGTTTCCTCAAAATTTTAAAATAGGAATTGTCATATGATAAAATAATTCCACTACTGAGTGTTTACTCAAAGAAAACAAAACATAATTTGAAAAGATAAATGTGCCTCTATGTTTACTGCAGCATTATTTACAATAGCCAAGATATGGAAGCCATTCAAATGTACATCAATAGAAGAATGGATAAAGAGGATATGGCATACACACACACACACACACACACACACACACACACACTGGAATATTACTCAGCAATAAAAAAGAATGAGATATTGCTATTTCAACAACATGGGTGGATCTAGAGGGTATTACGCTAAGTGAAATAATTTAGACTAAGAAAGACAAATAACATATTATTTCACTCACATGCAGAATCCAAAAAGCAAAACAAATGAATAAACAAACAAACAAGGAGCAGAATCAGACCCATCAATACAAAGAACAAACTGATGGTTGTCAGAGGGAAGGGGATGTGGGAATAGGAAAAATGGGTGAAGGGGAGTGGAAGATACAGAATTCTAGTTATGGAATGAATAGGCCACAGGGATAAAAGGTACAGCATAGGAAATATAGTCACATTATAATAGTGTTGCATGGTGAGAGATGCATGGCATAATGTACAGGTTGTTGAATAACTATACTGTACATCTGAGACTAATGTAACATTGTGTACCAGCTATACTCAAATAATTCTTGGTTTGTAATATATTTTTTCCTACATAGTTTTGTATGTTATTTTAGTTAGGTTAATTGATAAATTCAATCAGAGTGTAATAAGATGTAAAATGGTAACCACAAAGAAAACAGCTATAGAATATATACAAAAGGAAATGAAAAGGAAATTAAAACATTAAACTACAGAAATCAACTAAACACAAAAGTAAATAGTAATGCAGAAAATGAGGAAAAAAATATAAACCATATAGAAAACACATAGCAAAAGATAATGTAAGACATTACATATTAATACAGACTCAATAAGGCAAGAAGATATAATAATAATAAACATTTACACTCAAACCCTCAAAATATATGAAGCAAAAATTGACATATATAAAGATAGAAATAGACAATTCTTTAATAGTTGGAGACTTCTATACCCCACTTTTAATAATGGGTAGAAGGTAAGTAATAAAATAGAGTTCTTGAATGACACAATAAGCCAACTAGATTTAACAGACAAATACAGAACACTCTACCTAAGCAACAGAATACACATGCTTTTCAAGTGAAAATGGAACATTCTCCAGGATAAACCATATATTGGGCCACAAATGAAGTCTCATAAATTAAAAAAAAAAAATGAACATCATACAAAGCATTTCTCTTGTCACAACAGGATAATTTTAGAAATCCATAACAAGCAAATCTGGATAATCCACAAATTTGAAATATCAAAAAACACACTCTTTAAGAAGTAGATCAGGGGAGCCTGGGTGGCGCAGTCGGTTAAGCGTCCGACTTCAGCCAGGTCACGATCTCGCGGTCCGGGAGTTCGAGCCCCGCGTCGGGCTCTGGGCTGATGGCTCGGAGCCTGGAGCCTGTTTCCGATTCTGTGTCTCCCTCTCTCTCTGCCCCTCCCCCGTTCATGCTCTGTCTCTCTCTGTCCCAAAAATAAATAAAGGTTGAAAAAAAAAATTTAAAAAAAAAAAAAAAAGAAGTAGATCAAGGAAGAAACAATAAGGGAAGTTAGAAAATACTTAAAGACTAAAGAAAACTAACACACAACATAACACAACTAATGGGTCACTGTCAAAGCAGGTGTAGGGAGAAATTTATGGCTATAAATGCCTATATTTTTTTTAATTTTTTTTTACATTTATTTACTTTTTGAGAGACCAAGAGAGACAGAGCATGAGCAGGGGAGGGGCAGAGAGAGAAGGAGACACAGAATCCGAAGCAGGCTTCAGGCTCCGAGCTGTCAGCACAGAGCACGACGCGGGGCTCGAACTCACAAACCGTGAGATCTTGACCTGAGCCAAAGTTGGATGCTTAACCGACTGAGCCACCCAGGCGCCCCAATAAATGCCTATATTAAAAAAGAAGAACGATCACAAATCAATACCCTAAATTTGCAACTTTAAGAACTAGAAAAAGAACAAACTAAATGCAAAGGTAGCAAAAGGAAGGAAATAATAAACATTAGAGCAGAAATAAATAAAATAGAAAAGAAAAATAGAGAAAATCAGTAAAACCAAGTTAGTTCTTCAAGAAGATCAACAAATTGACAAAATTTTAGCTAGATTGACTAAGAAAAAAAGGAAAAGACTCAAATCACTAAAACCTGAAGTAAAAGTGGAGACATTACCACGAATTCTACAGAAATAAAAAGACTATAAGAGAATATAATAAATAATTACACACCAAAAAATTGGATAACCTAGATGAAATGGACAAATTCCTAACAACCCAAAACCTACCAAGACTAATTCATGAGAAAATAGAAAACCTAAATAGACTTATAACTAGTAAGGAGATTAAATTGGTAATCCAAAATCTTCTGGCAAAGAAAAGCTCTGGACCTGATCCTTTACCAATAAATTTTACCAAACATTTAAAGAAAAACTAATACCAATCCTTCTCAAACTTTTCCAAAACATTGAAGAGTAGGAAACTCTTCCTAACACTTTCTCTGAGGCCAACTTTACTCTGATACCAAAGCCAGGCAAAGACACTACAAGAAAAGAAAACTAAAGTTTAATATCCCTGATGCATATTGTTGCAAAAATTCTCAACAAAATACTGGCAAACCAAATTCAGCAGCATATTAAGAGGATTTTGCACCATGACCAAGTGGGATTTATTCCTGCAATGCAAGGATAGTTCAACACACAAAAAGTGATCAATGTAATACACCACATTAACAGAATGAAAAAAAAATGATCATCTCAGTCAATGCAGAATAAGTGTTTGGCAAAATTGAACACCTTTCCTGATAAATACTTAACAAAGAGTAGAAGGAAACTATCTCAACATAATAAAAGCTATATATAAAAACTATAGCAAACATACTCAATGATGAAAACTTGAAAGCCTTCCCTGTAAGGTGAGGAAACAAGTCAAGGATGTTTACTTTCACTACTTTTATTCAACATGGAACTAGAAGATCTAGCCAGAGGACTTAGGAAGGAAAAAAAAGGCATCTAAATTGGAAAGGAAGAAGTAAAATTATCTGTTCACAGTTAATATGATCTTATATGTAGAAAATCCTAAAGATTTTACATAGAATTGGTAGAACTAATAAGCGAATACAACAACGTAGCTGGATACAAGTTCAACACATAAAAATAGGTTGCAATAACAATATACAATCTCAAAAAGAAATTTTAAAAAGTTCATATTCAGTAGCATCAAAAAATACTTAGAGAGTTAACCAAGAAGGTGAAATACTTATAAAATAAAAGCTGTAAAACATTACTTAAAGAAATTTAAAAAGATAAATAAATGGAAAGACATCCCATGTTAATGAACTGGAAGACTTAATATTGTATAATGTCAATAATCAATACCCAAAGTGAATCCACAGGTTTGATGCAATCCCAATCAAAATCCCAATGATGTTTTTGGCAGAAACTCCATTCTAAAAGTGATATGGAATCTTAAAGGACTCCAAATAGACAAAATAATTTTGAAAAGAAAAATAAAACTATTGGGATCATAGTCTTCTTTGCAAAACTTACTAAACAGTTAAAGTAATCAAAACAGTGTCTTTCTGGCATAAAAGCTGAAATGTAAATCAATGGAATAGAATAAAAAGCCCAGAAATAAACCTTCACAAACATGGCCAAATGATTTTCAACAAAGCGCCAAAATAATTCAATGGGGCAGGAACTTTTGTTTTCTTCAATAAACAGTACAGGGGAAATTGGATATCTATTGTGAAAGAATGAAACTGGACCTTACTTAACACCTATACAAAAATTAACTCAAACTGGATCAAAGATCTAACTGTAGGATCTAAATGTGTAAAACTCTAAGAAGAATACTTAGGTAAAAACTTCATGGCATTGGGTTTGGCAAATATTACTTGCATATGATACAAAATATGCAGGCAACAAAAGAAAAATAGACAAATTGGATT
The DNA here is from genome assembly GCF_022837055.1 of Prionailurus viverrinus. NCBI lineage: Eukaryota > Metazoa > Chordata > Mammalia > Carnivora > Felidae > Prionailurus > Prionailurus viverrinus. The sequence continues at coordinate 112,520,645 of NC_062564.1, read as the reverse complement.
TCATGAAAATTTTTAAATATTACATCAGAAGATATTATCCGTAGAGTAAAAAGGCAACCTATGGAAGGGAGCAATATTTGCAAATCGCATATTGATAAGGAATTAGTAGCCCAAATATATAGAGAACTCCTAAAACTCAACAACAACAATAACAAATTTGATTTAAAAATGGCCAAAGGACTTGTATAGACATTACTCCAAAGAAGACAATGCCCAATAACTACATAAAAATATGCTCAACACTACTTATGAGAAAAATGCAAATCAAAAACTACAATAAGATATCCCTTCATACCCATTAGGATAATTACTATCAGAGAACAAACAAAACAAAACAAAACAAACAAACAAACAAAAAATACCCAGAAAGTAATGTGTCTCTGAGAACATGGAAAAATTGGAATTTTTTGTTTATTGTCAATGGGAATGTAAAATGGTGCAGCTTCTACAGGGAATGGTATAGTGCTTTCTCAAAAATTTAAAATAAAAATAACCCACAATCCAGCAATTCCACTTCTGGGTATATGCCAAAAGAAGTGAAAATGGGGTCTCAAAGAGATTATTTATACACTCATGTACTTAGCAGCATTACTAACAAGAGCAAAAAAAGTCACAGCAATCCACTTCTATTGGTAGAAGACTGGATGAGAAAAACATGGTGTATATACACATATATTAGAATATTGTTCAGCTTTAAAAAGGGGAAAAAATGGGGTGCCTGGATGGCTCGGTCGGTTAAGTGTCCAACTTCTGCTCAGGTCATGATCTCATGGTCGGTGAGTTCGAGCCCCGCGTCGGGCTCTGTGCTGACAGCTCAGAGCCTGGAGCCTGTTTCAGATTCTGTGCCTCCCTCTCTCTCTGCCCCTCCCCTGTTCATGCTCTGTCTCTCTCTGTCTCAAAAATAAATAAAACGTTTAAAAAAAAAAGCGAAAAAAATTCTGACACACGCTAAAACATGGATGAACCTTGAGGACATTATGCTAAGTGAAATAAGTTAATCACAACAAAACAAATATTGTATGATTCCACTTACATGAGGTACATGAGTACTCAAAATCGTAGAGACAGAAAGTAAAATGGTGGTTGCCACAGGCTGGGGAGTGGAGAAAACGAGTTTGTGTTTAACAGACAAATAGTCTCAGTTTTGCAAAATCAAAAGAGTTCTGGCGGCGGATGGTGGTGATGATTGTACAACAATATGAATGTACTTAATACCACTGAACTATACACGTAAACATGTTTGAAATGGTAAATTTGATGTGCATTTTACCACAATAAAAAACACACACACACACATTGAAAAAATGGCAAAGACGCATTGGAACCCAAGTTCCTGGCTCCTAGTAGGTAGTTGGTTCTCTTTTGCCCACTTATACTACTGTATTGTAATGCCATATGTTGCAGGTTTCAGCCTCCCTTTCTCTGTCAGATTCTTCCTGTCACTCATAGGCATGTTTACATCTCTCTCATCCTCCAAAAGAAAATAACAAAAAGCCTTTTATTACCCTGGTTATGCTATTCGTCCCTAACTTGCCTTCTTGATTCCTAGACAGGTAGCTTAAGCATCACTACATGCTGAACTGCCCACCTTACTCTCTGTGCTACTCTACTCTATGACCAGGTTCACACCTCTCTTGTGGTTCTGATATGTTGCTAAAATGGTTTGTTTTCATATCTGGTTCTGACACAACGTGACCACCAACAGAGCAAGTGTTTCATGACATTTCTCTCTGTGCCTTCGGTCCACGTTCTGGTCCCCAAATCAACACTTTAAAAAATGAATAAAATATATATTAATACAAATATGATTTACATACAAAAATGTGATAATTTGGATTTAGTAATTTAGAATTTCTGTTAATCCATCGTAAGGGTTCTATAAGACCTATTTGCATTCTATACAAAACTTCTAGCTGTGGAAGGCAGCTTCTCTTCCGCATTTGACCTCCTTTCCCATCTAGAATATTTCTCTCCTTCAAGTATTCACAGACTGGGAGAGAGCATGGCGATCAAAAGTGTATCGAAATCAATGGATTTATAATATGTAAAGACTCTATGGCAAAATAGAACATTCACCATATTCCAGATGGGTTGTGGTTTTCTCTTCTGAGTTGATATGTAAGCAATTCCCACAAGTTTAAGGGGAAATTATACATCAAAAGCTATGTCTCTAGTGCTAATTTCTCCCTACCCCAAGCATTTTTAATAGGGGAAATATCACTGTTAATTTGTGAAAAAAAAATTTGAGAGGCAAAAATATCTTACAAACCTAAACAGATAGACAGTGTAGTTGTGTTATTAACATGTCAGGCAGAGGGATATTTGGGGGAAAAAATGTCTAGAAAGACCCATTAAAAGGCATTAATAAAAACAGGTTTGCGAAACACTGTTATACTTTAAATTTCTGGTGACACCATTTTTTCTATGCTGTGCAGATTTATCACCATCATCAGACAAGACTCTTTGTAATATAAAATCAGAAAATCAGAAAGTCATCAGATACAAACTCTATAATTGAGGGACTCACAGGTATGATCACTCCAAGTTACACCCATATATTTAAAGTGTAAAACAACCCCTTCCAGATATCTTTGTTACAGTTTGTCTTTATTGCAAAGGAAAAAAAAAATTAAAAGAAAAATACATTTAAAAAATAAAAAAGATCCTGTCTTGCTTTTGCAGTCATATGCACCCCTCTTCCCCATCAGTCTCAGGTCCTCCCAAGGACAGTCATCTTTATACCTTTGGAAGAATAGCTATTTTCCCCTGTTGAATGTCAAGGTGCAAGTTCCTTGGCTTCCAGCCAGTGTTTATAGTGTCTTGGGCCACATCACACAATTATCTGGCCTGCCTTCCCTTGAACAGGAAAGCTGTTTGTGATTATCTCACATTGGAAGATAAGGAAAAGATAGCAAGTGTCTGTTTTATATGAACCCAAACTGCTTCACTTAATAACAACAACAACAAAAAGTTTAACATGTTGTATTAATCAGCAAGATGTTTTAATTTTTGCTATTACTAAACCTTTGCTTCCCTAGGCAAGATAAAACAGTGGAGCCAATCACAATAAGATTCCTACTTCTAATTCATGTGTCTGATGTGTAAATAAGTCACCAGCATGGAGTTTCTGCATTTGAGATACAACCCTGGGGGAAGAAGTTTTGAGGACCAGGACCTGCCTCTAAACCACTGGAGCAAAGAGCAAGCAGAGGGTACAAAGGGCACCATAGGGGACCAACACATTCCTAGTCCAGTTGGAACCGGTTTAAAGGCTTCTCTTAGACCCAGCCGGATTCTTCAGATTTTCTCCTGGCAAGAACCTTGGCAAAGCAATAAAGCGATTGGCCAATCAGTCTCATATGACTTTGCATCTCCTGTCTTCACTATGTTGTTCCTGAAGGAATATACCTGGACTATGATCTTATTCTGCCTTAGCAAAAGGGATAGGAGCTTGAGCTGAATGGATTTCTGCCCATTATTCTTTTTTGTTCACTGCATCTGATAAATATATTACTTTTTCTTTATTTCCATTCCTCACTGAAAGGCACATATAATCTTTTTTTTTTTTTTTTAATGTGGGTCAAATAGAAATGTTCTTAATTCCTCTGGCTTACCCAGAGTCTCTCTGTATAACACCTCTCCTTTTCTCTTTCCCTACCTGGGGAGTCTAAGAATTATAGAAATTTAGGGCTAACAGTGCATATAAGATCATCTGGATTCCCCAGGGCAAGAACTTTCCTTCCAATCCAAACTCTTCATTTTATAAATAAGCTTAGAAAGATTATTTTCTTAAAGATTCTACAGTTCATTTCTGACAGGTGCTAAATCAGAACCTAAGTCTACTGATTCTCTGCCCAGCACTTTGTCCACTATGAAGATCCTGCCTGCCACCCCCATTTATTAACTCTCGTCCACCTTCACTCCAATGTTCCATACCCGTTTCTTCCTTGACGTTGCTCCAATCTGGCCTTTTCTCCATTTTGTATATCAACATCATTATTCTCAAAAAGCACTGTAACACTGCTAAATTATCCATCAGGCATCTCTGGCCCTGTCACTTAACTGAAGCTCCCCCCTTTTTTCCCTATCTCTCTATATGACGCTCTTAACAATATCACCCTTGCCCATACTTCCAAATTGTTCCTACAAAAATATTAATGCACATGAATTGCAAATTCAGTGTTTCCTGAGTAATCAGTTTCTTTATTGAACTTTGATTTGGATTTCTGACTGTCTTTAGATACCACTACCTGAAGGTCCTACGAGCATTCACAATCCACTGTCTAAAAATGAACTCATTATCGTAACTATTCTCTCTGGCCAATTGCCTTCTCCACTAGTGTTCTTTGTGTATTGTTAAGACAATAACATTTTCCAAGTCTCCTAGACAAGAAACTGAATATCTATTCAGTTATTAAATATTTTGATTTTTCCCCTCTTCCTTTTCTTATATATCCTATATGCAAATGATCAGCAAGCCCTAGAAACTATACTTCTTAAATATCTCTCAAATGTGTCCCCTCTGGTCTAATTTCATTGTCCTTGACCAAGTTTAGGTCCTCATTGTCTTTCTTCTGGACCCTGAAGATGGCATTCCAAAGTCTCCCATCAACCCTTTTTAATCCAGTGCTGCCAGAATTATTTTCCTAAGTCATATGTTTAATTATATGAGCCCTAAATATTAAAAATCGCCTACATATGTATATGGAATACTACATGATTTTGTCCAATACTCCCAATACTACATATTTTGTCCATTCAGTGGCCCCAATATGTATTCCTACATATTTTGTCTTCCTTTTATATCTTGATTTAAAGAGGGTTTAAGTTACCTCACAGAAACATGTAAAAATGAAACATTAAAAAATAATTTGAAGGGAAAGAAAACTAATATGAAGCCAGGAATGAAGATCAATCCTTTGAACCCTGTGTTTGCTACCGACAAATTTGGCTCTAAGTTTTGAACAGGTGAAACAAAGAGGGAAATATGACCTTCAATAACTGTTTCTATAAATGTTTGCTTCTTCTGCTTAATTGTAAGTTCCTTGTGGGAAGTTATATATGCTTTTGTTTGTGTAATTTTTGTATTCACCAGCATTTAGTGTAGTGCTTTGTTGACATGGGCAGAAACACAGCCTCTCGTTGAAATAAATAGTTCTGTCTTTTAATATCTTGAAACTCATATTACCATTTCTTTTTGGTAATTAGTAAGTGCTAAATATGCTATGTAAAAAATATACAAAGAGTTGATGTCCCTAATTTACTACCTGCCCCTAAACACACACATACCACACACAACCACAGTTCAAAACATTGATAAGAAATCGTTTTTTCCCTTGACTTGCCTCACCCTGCTTTATACATTAACTGTTCTTTCTATAAATGATTTTACCAGGTAACACAGTCTTTCCTTAGAGCTACATGATTTATTGAGAAACATGGTCAAGGTTTCTAATCAGGTAAGTGCATCGTGGACATGAGGTAACTATATACGTTCTACACAGAGCTTATGCACATATTCTTGTAACTATTGCTGTCCAATTAGGGTATGTATGTTTCAGAGTGAAATGGGAAGGATACATCTGATATTCATTTGGAAAATAAAGAGAAGCTGTTATTAGAGATTATAGTTTGTCTTCCTAAAACTTATAATCTTTCCGAACTGATTCTAGTGGTAGGAGTAAAGTGGCATTTTTCCTGCTATTTTGAATAAAGGAGCTGTAAGCATCTTTGTTATGTTCTTCAATTTGTATAACTCTTTGTATCTGTTGTGAAAATTGATGTGGATAGCTAGGCAAGACGGCATGTCATGTGTTTTTGTTGATGGGTCTGGAAAGGGAAGAAACAAACTTTCTTGTGCTGGCGAATTGATTGTAGCCATATGATTTTTTTCAACATTAATGTGATCAACAGAGAAGAAACATCATTAGTTTTATAAAGAAGATATTCCGTTAAAAAACCACGAGAGCGGGTATCCGCTGCGTGTAGCATCAGGTACTAATCACAGACACATACTTCACAGGTTCTGGTGTTTTTGTTTGAAAAGTCTGCTGCCACAGCATCGTACAATCACCGCCTCGACGTATTGTTGACAAGAACTGCCAAGCACCTCGACTTCATTTCTCACACAAGACAGCAGCAGAGAGTTGGAAATGATCTCCAGCATGACACGGCTTGTACTTTTTCAGCTGGAGCACAGATACTCTTCCATTTGTACCCTCTTAGCTAACTCACAGATTTTTTGCAACATTCCTTTAGTTGTAGGAAATGCAAATAAAATAAGAAATGTGTGACTGTGACACCATTTTAAACACATGTCATCCATTCCATACTAAAACATAACTTTGGTTAGCGTTTGGGTATCTCTTTCTCTTGTAATATTTTAGTACATAAAATACGAGAGGATTTGCACAAACAAGACAAAAGATCATTTTGTGTGTTTTTCAGGTAGGCTCGATTTTGATGGTGAAAAAAGAAATGGGTTTTGCTAAATATGTACTATGTGATTTATTTATGAATCTATAACTCCAAATGATTTTCTAGTAGTGTTGGGTTTATTCAACTTATCCTGATCCTAAAGGGAAAGTGAGTCTTCTCCAGTCTCAAACCTTCTTTTTTATCTCCCAGAGCCAAGATTATTCTTTCTAGTAGAATTGTTCTTCCCTATGTAGTAAATAGCCTACGCACATTCTTGGAAGTGAGACAGCCAAGTATCCTCATTGGCAAGGAGACTCCAGGGCTATGTAACTCAGAGGTTTTTATCCCTAAAACCCAAGGCACTATAAGATATGCAATCTGTGCCATTTGTTCCCAAATATCAATTGTTGATTTCATTTGTTGACTACCTCTACATTTTAAACAGCCAAAAATGAAATATTCCAATACAAACAGCTGTTGTGGTATATTTATAATGGCTTTCCTGTTTTTGTCTTTAAATTATATTTTTAATATTTATTTATTTTTGAGAAAGAGAGAGAGCGAGCGAGAGAGAGAGACAAAGCAAGAGCCAGGGAGGGACAGAGAGGGGAGATACAGAGTCCATAGCAGGCTCCAGGCTCTGAGCTGTCAGCACAGAGCCGGATGTGGGGCTCGAACTCACAGGCCACAGGTCATGACCTAAACCGAAGTCAGACGTTCTAACTGCTATAACTGACTGAGTCACCCAGGAACCCCTGTTTTTGACTTTTAAATGAGGCATAACATATAACATAGCCTTCTAGTCACAACTTCTTTCTGATATCAAGTAGTATGCAACTATTACGAACTATTTCAGGTTAGATACATGCACTAAATAATTACCACCCAAATCTAAAAACTCAGTCCTAGTGAGTAGAAAGAAATATGCAAGCGCCAGGTCTCTAGATATGATCCATAATGTGGACAAAATTAAAAAGTTTCAGCCCAGGGGGTTGTTTCTCATACTTCTTAAAAGTAAGAGGAAGGAAGTATAAGACTGGCCAAGTGGATGGGTATAAATAACATCAATTTCTGAAATTACCAGTGAACACTCATAATAATCTAAGCAGAGTTCAACAGCACGATGCTATATAACAGGACTGGAAAACACAACTGATATCATCCTATTTTGTGTTCTTTTAATTTGTAGGAATGAGTGGGTTTTAAAAATGAATTTAGGAAGAAAATTCAGATAATTATGTATTTGAAACCAACCTTGTCACACAAAGATTTTTTCCTCCTCCTCTATTAAAGGCCAATCATGGACCATGTCCCACATAGACAATGTTTTTCCAAATTAATGGCTTACATTTCCACATGATATAAAATGTGTACGTATGTATGTTTGTGAAAGAATGTTTCAGAAGTTGATGTTTTCTTTTGATGAATAGCTTTCTATATTGTACTTTCTTCCTGATATATCCTCTTTATTTTTAGCTTAGACTATAAAAATATTCTTCAAAAATTGATGTTCACAATATGCATTAGAGTCTTAGAATATTACTTCAATTTCCATCCTATGTTGGTTATACAAATATACGGATGAGCTGGCCTTGAAGCCGCCCACATCCTGGTACATACTAAACACAAATCAAGCCTATATTATGAAACAGGAATCAAATCCACATCCTCTGTGCCACACATTGAAATTCTTGCCTTTTTTAGCCAGTATATATGTCAGCTCTTTCTTTTTTTTTCCTTTTTGTGAACTTGCAGCCTCAGATGTTAGTTAAGTTTTAGTATTCTTCAAAAGCATTTATTTGAAAAACATGTGAATGGAAAATGAACATGCTAAACTAATTAGGATATGCAAATGTGGTTCAGCGGGACTGCTTTTTAAGTGAATCATACTCATTTGAATACACAAATAAAAGAAAATTTGTTTCAGTAACAATCTGGAAGTTAGTTCATGTGGAACAAATAAGGGCTTAAATTATAAGGATTAACTTTTCAGAATCTACTTTGCAGTTCACCTTTTTAATAGAAGGAAATGTAGACTCGAGCCAGAGGCCCCCACTGGCATTCAGGGAAGTTTGGTGAGCCACAGAATACTTACCAAGTTCTTGTCCTCATTTAAAGTGAATGAAGAAGCTGAGGAAAGGGACTTCTGGTGGTTTACTTATTTCTTTCAAGGCAATTTAAGGGCAAGCAGGTGCAAATCTAAAAAACTTTTCTTGTAAAAAAATATTTTCAATCATGGAATGGAAAATATTTGGCATGTTCTTTCTAATACTCTGTTCTTGATGCAGAAAGAACTATAAATGATATTAAAAGAGAGAAATAAAATTAAAAGAATGGGGCGAATGACATTTAAAAAGATAAAAAAAGAACCTCAAGGTAAAATAACGTATGAAAGAAATGTATTTTGAGGATATTTGGACTAGGAATATGTCCTCAAAAGGTCATATTTATATTTAATATTTATATTTAATATTTTGGATTCACTTTACATGGATAGGAAGGATAGGGATTTATTAAGTCATGGTTACATCAAAGAATAAACCATAATGACTAAAAATGTTATTCTATCTCACTTTACTACTTAGGTGCCTTTTTTGTAAGGGTACTCTAGCTTTATGTGTGGTAACTTACAAACTTATTTAATTAAAACATTGCATTCTTCCTATGACATAATTCAATGCTTTATATTAGATCACCTACCCTTAGAATCCTTAATAATGTTTCATTTGTTCCTTAAACTACAAATATTTGTTCAGCTCAAACTACATGCCATTCAGTATCAAGGTGGCTTGCGCTATACAAAGGTGACTATGACGTAGGCATGACCTACACTTAGCTGGCAATCTTGTAGAGGAGACCATGTTTAAAATATTCATTCTCCAAGATAAACATGCCCAGCTATAATGTTCTAGGTGTCTATCTACAGGAGGTGATTTGCCTGGGGACTATTTTTTAACTGGAGGGGGAGTGAAAAAAAAAAACAAAACCAAAAACAAAAGCAAAAACAAAACAAAACAAACAACAACAAAAACATCCATACCCAAATGCCTGGGGGACAGAGGAAAATAAAGCAAAAGAAGATAGCTTACATGTTGATTGATCACCTGTTAATACCCAGGGCTGATTTTGAGTCCCTGTGTAGATGAAGAATACAGGAAGGAATTAAAGGAAATATTTCCAGGAGAGACTTAGGAAGTTTGGGACAAAGTAATATTGCTTTAGAGCATAGACATAAATATGTGATGCAAAGTTAGGGAAAGTCAGTTTATTGTGATAATTTCCCTTTACCTTGGAATACTACATGATTTTGTCCATTCAGTGGCCCCAAAGGGGATAGGCTACATATAGGGGGGATATCCTAGGCATGCCTTTTTCTGAGATTAGTTACAATAGACTGTTACCAAGCTGACACAGCAAATCTGCTGCAGAAACTTAGTGGCAAAACAGGATAACGTAAAGGTGTAAGTGTGCTACAGAACACACAGAGGCCTTGCCATTAATTCTCAGAGATAACTGGAGACTGTGTGGGATGGGAGTGACTTGAAGCCCTAAAGTCATGCACTGGGGCTTTATGAATCAATGAAATATAGGTATGGGTGTTGAAGTTAATTTCAAACTTAGTTCTCTAACTTGATCATAAACTATAATGCGATAAGGGCAGATTAGTGGTGTAAACTGTGAGTTGTCTAATCTCAACAAACTAGTGTTTCTAGAATGTAGGCTCATTTGCAGAATGAGGGCTTAAACTAGGTAGCGTTCAGTACCTAGTGGCTCTAAACTTAGTACATGAGAGAATAATTAATTACAAAATCATATTCACTGAGTGATATTTAGGTTTAATGAATTTTGACTTCTAGACAAAAGAGAAAGGTAATAGATGAAGAGAGACAGTTATGTTCAGGTAATCGCCAATAGTCTCATTTGCTGAATTTCAGAACATAGGCCACAATAAAGATAAGTTGGTGATGAAAAAGTAGGCTAAAATTAGATCAAATATTTGGTTGACTACCTTCCCAAGTACATAAAAATTGATACCACAGTGGGGGATTTAAAAGGTCCTCGACTTGGCAAATGAAAAAAATATGTATTTTAGGGAGAATATCCTACTCTTAACGGAAGTTTGAAGTTTTCAGAAGACATATTAGAGGCCAGAAAAAAATTAGGCATCTATTGCAATAATACAGATATTGAACATTAAGGAAATGATCAAATTTCAGAAATGGAAGTTTGTAGTACTTGCATAAGTGTGGGAGGTAGAGGAAGATTAGTAGGTGGGGATGACTATGAAGTCATCTGGGGGACTGTAATTCACTCTTATGAGTTTGTCAATTTGGTTAGTATGGAGAAAAGGAAGTAGCATTTTGGAGGAGGCCTAGCTAAAACACCATCCTGATTTTGTGATGTCAAGCGATCATCTAACTGACGAATATTGGGAGTATGAGAATTGCCAAATCTTTGAGTCTCTATAGACCAATTGGCATGATTTCCATCATATTCTCAAGTTTTTGGATGGAGGTAGACACAGACAAAAAAGCAAAGCCAGCTAAAGTTGCTGCTTATTACTGGATCAGGTTAGGCTCAAGCCCTCATGTGAAAAATTGCTATAGGAAATGCATGAACCAATGGGATTCTCTAGGTTTGTCTAGATTAATCAGAAGCCTAAACTGCTTGCATGATTATGCTTTTATTTGGAGTCATATTCAAGGGTCTCATACTGGGAACCTGTCCTGAGTGGGAATTATCCCTGATCTTGTCTCATCATAGTTTCACACATAGTTTCACACACATAGTTTCAAAGAGAGAATTAGAATAGAATATTAAAAAAAAAAAAACAGACCCAAAGGAGTGAATAAAGACACATTGATAAATGTCTGCAAGAGCTTTTCAACATTTCTTGTCTTATTAGAAACAAGTTCCAATACCAACACTGTGGCTTAATAGTTGCTTGATTTTCATCCTTCTTCAGATCAGTATTCCTTCTCTTTAGGTATCATGAGGGGTTTGCCTTTAAGAACCAAGGATCTCAGTCAGATCCTGTACTGAGTTAGAAGTTCTGGTATCTGAGCTAAAACTATAATGTGCTGCCCTGCCCTCAGGCACCCATGAAGGGGAAAGCCAAAGGGACAAGTATATCCTATAGTCTTTGGAAAGTTTTGGATTTCAAGCTTCCAAGTTCAAGGTGATGAACCCAAGGAGTAGAGTGGGTCTCAAAAGAGGACACAAGCCAGAGAGCTGTAATTAAGTCAGAAGTGCAAAAAAACATAACAAAACAAACACACAAAAAACCCCAAATCAAACCAAGCTACAAGAAACAAAAAACAAAAACAAAAAAAACAAAACAACAAAAAGAAGAAGAAGAAGAAGAAGAAGAAAGAGGAGGAGAAGGAGGAGGAAAGGGGGAGGAGCAGGAGGAAGAGGAAGAGGAGGAGGAGAGGGGGAGGAGGAGGAGGAGAGGGAGAGGAGGAGGAGGAGGAAGAGGAGGAGGAAGAGAAGGAGGAGGAGGAGGAGGAGGAGGAGAGAGAGAAAGTGAGTGTCCAGGCAATGACTCTAAGAGAAGATACAGTGTTTGCAGCTCATTTTCATCAACACTCAGAGAAAAGACCTTGGTGCTAAATGAGCTTAAATGTAGAAAATTAAGGCAAAAACTTAGAAAATAGAGAGATCATTGATCTCATGGTGGTGTTTTGGGAGATCACTCTACATTTGCTATCTTTCCATGGTATTCATGGAGAAATTCTAACACTGAAATACAAATATGCATAAGGAATAAAACAGTAGAATTTAAACTAGAGATATAAATTTAGCAATTATTCAAATATAGATGATAAAGACACAGGAAAGAATGATGTTAAGTAGAAAGAGGAAAAACTATATGATATTTTATTTGTCTCTAATAGGATATGGATTCCATATTATATTTTAATCATTTGAGTACGTCTTAAAAAATCCTTAATCCGTGGTTTAAGGATTAGCGTAGAGATACAGCCTTTTGCACACTGACAATCCTATGGTGATGAATATATAATCCTAACCATAAAATCACAGATGCTTAAGTAATAGGAATGGGGAAAGGATGCATGCCAAATCTTAAACCTTACTTATATATTTTGGTGCTAAGCGAGTCTTTAGAGTTTCTTTTAATGTATCAATGCACATTCTATGATCAGAATAAAACAACACTCTGCTTCTACTGTGTACCAGACCAATAGATGAACTCAAGATGTATTCCCGCGTGGTAAACTCATGGGATTTTCAAAGCACCGTAAAAGCTTTTTATTGTACACTCCAATGCTGTCATCCGCAGTTAGCTAACAAATATGATAGGTTTTTAATATAATCCACCCCGTCCTTGCCAGTGCTCCTTGTATGTTACGTCACCTTTCTGTGGGCCAAGAGTTTGTTTTCCCCAGATGGCCTTCATGAAGCTGCTGACAGCCCTTCTGACTGAGAAACTGTAGAACAGCAATCTTCCAATTCATTTAGTAGTACTGACAAAGAGAGAGCTGTTGATATCCCGATGCAAAAGCACTCTATCAGGCATTACATAGTGTCTGTGTTCTCAGCATGTTTGGGGCGTGATAAGTCATAGCACATGCTTTTTGACATCTTTCTGCATTTCACTGCAGTGTAGAGTTTCCTGCAGTTGAAATTAGGGTGACAGAATGTAAAAAGCCAAGTGTGACATCATCAGCAACTGGTAGCAGTCACTGTATCATAAATAATACTTTGCAGACGTGTCAAAAAAATTAAGTTGTGAAAAGTTCACTACAGTTCCTTTGAAGAAAATTTGAAATCGATGGTTTCACTCATTTCCACACACGGTTTTCTCCAAGTAATGACAACATACAGGAATATCTGCAATGTTTTGTATTGATAAGCCAGAGGTCGAGTCAGTGGAAGAACTGGAGTTTTTGTTTGTTTGTTTGTTGTTGTGTTGTTGTTGTTGTTTTTAGCAAATTGAGAAAAGTTTGTTGTTGTTGTTCTTTAAGAAATAGCTTTTCTCTTTAAAGGGAGATCATGTATCAGTGACTGTAGGTCCCACAAAGCAATGGGTGGCACTGCACAGGAGGTGGCTCTACTGTGGATGGAATGTCTCCTGATTATGATTACGCCTCGGTATTAATAAGGACGGCAGCTGCAGCAATCTGTTCGATTTTATGCAAATTAGCCCTGGCCCTCTGGCTTCTGGCCAGTGGCCAAGGCAGCCTTTGGCTGGGCCAAGTTTGGATGTATGCTGTATTCTACTGCTGCGAAGGTTTATTTAATTATCTGTATTTATTTAAAGCAGGCCAGCACAAAGCAATTCTGCATCTTGGTCAACTTTGTGATGGCTGAATTGCATGGGTTTTCCCACCCACCCACAAGCGAGTTTGAATCATCTACTCTGTGAATCCTTGAATACGTACGTCCCTGAAGAATAAGGAGTGACTTTTCGTTGCTTTCTTTGGTAATAAAGAGCTCAAAGTGGTGTTTCTCCACACTATACCACTGAAGACCTGTGGAATCAAATAACACAGGTATCTTTTAACTGATAGTGTAAATCTTCACTAACTGGAACTTAATGGGGGGAAATGATCTGAATTAGAGACTTTAATTTATATCTATACAATTTTGAAAGAAATGGAAATTTTTAAAACAAATGGGCGAAGCGGTCAAAGGTACAAATTCCCAGGTATAAGATAAACATGTTTTAAGGATGCCATTTACAGAATGTATACTAAATTTTTTTTCAACGTTTTTTATTTATTTTTGGGACAGAGAGAGACAGAGCATGAACGGGGGAGGGGCAGAGAGAGAGGGAGACACAGAATCAGAAACAGGCTCCAGGCTCCGAGCCATCAGCCCAGAGCCTGACGCGGGGCTCGAACTCACGGCCGCGAGATCGTGACCTGGCTGAAGTCGGACGCTCAACCGACTGCGCCACCCAGGCGTCCCAGACTGTATACTATAATTAATAATACTACTATAAAGCTGCTATGAGAGTAGTGCTTAAAAATTCTCATCACAAGAGGGGTACCTGGGTGGCTCAGTCAGTTGTGTGTGTCATGGAATCAAGCGGGTTATGATCCCAGGGTCATGTGATTGAGCCCCATGTCAGGCTCTGCGCTCAACATGGAGACTGAGATTCTCTCTCCCTCTGTCCCTCCCCCACTGCTCTAAAAAATAATAATTCTCATCATAAGAAAAAAGTTTGGTAACTATGTACGGTGATGAATGTTAACTAGACTTGTGGTGATCATTTCACAATATATACATATCATTCTGTTTACATTGAAACTAATATAGTGTTATGTCTCAACTACATCTCAATAAAAATATTTTAAAAGAAATGAATACCTATTATTTCCAAGTATATATACTTACCAACCGAAAATGATCTATCCTACTATGGTCAAACATACATTATATTATGCCTGTTTTCATGCATCCATATAATGATTTGTATTTATTATCTTTCTGTTATATCCCTTCTATATAAAATGTTAAAAATAACTTATTGCCATCTTGTGTGGATTAATTTTTCCCTTTACAGACTCACTTACAGTAAAATTAATTGGCATAGCAAACTGATTTCTTAGCGAAGAGTATATGAGAGAACCTGAGCCCAGCTCATGTCTTACATCAGACATCAATGTCTTACTCAAACATCAGAATTAACGAGGTTATAGCAAAATTGAAAAATGCAGTTACTGACCACCTACAATTCACCAATTTCATATGCGGTGAAGTAATATGAGACACGGCTCAGCACCCATTTCTGAATTTGCTTTACACATTTTATTGTCATTATACTTGTGACCCTATTCAGTTTTCATAAATACTATCAATTAAATATTTCATAGGGCACTTGGGTTACAAGAATCCTATATCCTATTTTATCAGCTAAGACATCTGCAATCGTATTAAAAGCCACAAGAACTGTAGGGACAGCACCCACCATTTTCAGCTACTTGTACTAAGATTTCAACATTAGATTGTCCCTTCTTCCTGTTAATCTGGGCTCTTATGGGCCTTCTTTTATTTTAAGCACAGATTCAGCTGACAGCCAGCACTTGTTCTGGTTTTGAATCAAACGCTGGCAGTGATCCCAGAATAGGAACCAGTTGTTTCTTTTACACACTCTCTCATTGTCCCCCACCGTCGTGACTGCTTTCAAAGCAATGTGCCATAACCAAACTTACACTTGCTTTAATGAGAATTAAAGTGCATGAATCAAAGCAATGCCTCCCATGAGGCCACTATCTCTGGGGTAAATTAAGACAGTTGATATGCAATGTGGTAAAAGAAAAGGCGAAAAAAAAAGTGTACAAAGACATCTCCTTTTTCGAACTGAAGCATAGAAATTATGTCTTTATAAACAAGTTTTCCTTGAATTATCCACCACCCCCTTACTTTAGCTATTAGAAGCCTCAACTAAGAATTGTCCTAATTTTTCTCACTGGAACTGGTAGCAGCTCATCTACTTTTGCCTTTAAACATCCTACTACTCCCATTTTTCTGATAATGACCAATCCCTTACTTTCAATTTCCCATCCTCTTTATTGCTAAAACGTATTTTCAGCACATTATCTCTATTATGGTAAAGTGCACTGTAATCTGGGTTTGTTCTGGGCCCCGTTTAATGAAACTGCTCTCTAAAGGTTTGAGAGAATATTGCCATTTATGTTCTTCCTCGGCAAGCATTCAGAGGACAATGTAACAGCGGGACCCTATGAACATCTGAATTTATACCACGATGCTAAGATAGTAACCATTATTTTAAGCAAGAAGATTTTAAGTATCTGATCCTTTTATAGTGAAAAATATCATCACCTAATTTAGTCTTTGAAAAAGTCTGATTTTAGAATATGTTTATTCATAAGACAAAAAAGTAAATAACATAAATGTGTGATAAAAGAAGATGGGCTAAATAATTCATGGCACATTTAATATATGGTCATATAGAAATAAAACTAGAGACATGGAAAAGCTAGTATTTTATAAATTGAAAATAGGTTATATTAGTTTCTATTTTACACACACGACTGAGAGATACACATTTATGTAGCAGGGTTGCCTATTTAAACTCTGCTGCACAGATGGAAAATAAATATAGCTTCTTTATTCTATTACTGATCTGATTTCTTCACCATTTCCCATGTGTCTAGTTTGGAAGGGATAGATAATAGATGGGGATAAACTAACTGGCAAGCAGCAGTCAGGTTCTTCCAGTTTAATAGTCCACTCAAAAGATCCAGTATCTTTTGGGGAAATGCACAGTTTTGGGAATTTCCCTCTGTGCCTTCCCATGCCCATGTCCCCTGATTCTCTCTAGATGAAGCCAAGTGGATGGAAGATTTATATGACTTTCTGGCTACTGAGGAGAAATGTTCCCTTTCCCCACAATGGCCTTTTATCTGTGCAAATTTCTGCAGCTCATTCCTCCCTGCCCTTGTTCTGATGTTCATTAAGGACAGACTAATCCCATATACTCTCTTGAGATTTCATGCCAGTACCAACTATTTATGTTCCTGGCCTTGGCTCCTCACATCTAGTTTCAAAGTCCCTGATCACTATGGCTTCCTCTTTGTCTGTGCACTTTGCTTCTGCTGGTCCCTGGGCCAACCTTAGCATTATGTGTTCCTTCAAGAAAGCTCAATGGGATTTCTGGACCCCAGCTAGCCTTCCAAAGGCCATGGGGAAGCCATAAGTCCTGTGTCAAGCTCATCTCCCACTGTCAATGTCATGTTACTGGTCACGTACCTTGTTTGTCATGGTACCAAACTGGAGTTGGGCTTCTTCTAGCAGCGTGCATCACCCTAGGGAGGTGGACACTGGCTCAGATGTTCCCAAGATCACCCCATAACAATTTGGATGGTTCAGTGGCATCCACCTGTAAGGTTAGTCCAAATTGAGATGGGAATAAGATGCTAGCACCTGACTAAAAGCTCTTGACTCTTTATTTCTTCTTTCTGTATTACTTTAAGCCAGAAAAGGTGTGATTAACAGTTATCCGTCCTTTCTAAAAGGGACATTTCCTCTTCCCTGGGGACCTCAAACTCAGTTTTCCCTTAATGGTGGAAAGACCATATTTCCTTTATAGATAGGTGTTACTCTTATTATCAATGTAGTAAGACAATGAGGAACTACAGATTCCTAAAAACAAAAACATATAGCTTACATGATAAAAATCATTAGCCATGTTACATAGAGGCATATTTACATGTGCATTTATATACATATGTATAGACATACATATATACATATAACATGGTATATTATGAAGCATAAAGTGTAAATGTTTATATTTTATATTTATATACATTTTATATTATAGAACATACTGAACTGTGGTCATTATTTAATCTGAATGATAATTATAAGTGATTTTCATCTTCTTCCTCCTGCGGTTTTTTTTTTGTTTTTTTTTTTTTGTTTTTTTTAATTTTTTTCAACATTTATTTATTTATTTTTTTGGGGGGGGGACAGAGAGAGACAGAACATGAACGGGGGAGGGGCAGAGAGAGAGGGAGACACAGAATCGGAAACAGGCTCCAGGCTCTGAGCCATCAGCCCAGAGCCTGACGCGGGGCTCGAACTCATGGACCGCGAGATCGTGACCTGGCTGCAGTCGGACGCTTAACCGACTGCGCCACCCAGGCGCCCCCCTCCTGCGTTTTAAAATGTATTTTAAGTTTTCTAAAGTTAGTACATATTACTTTGTAATAGAAATAACCAAACAAGAAAATGCATATTTTCAAAAACATCAGTACATCAGTCTCAGAACTGGGTCCCACTTGAGTAGCATTTTCCATAATATTTGAAATTGTTCTAGTAAAACATCAGTTGAAGAATCACCTTAAAAGTCTAATTTAAAAATTACCAAGGGTTTAAATATTTAAGCAATTCCTCAGAACTTACAGCAGCCCCCTCTTGTCTGCAGCTTAGCTTTCCACGGTTTCATGGTTTCACTTACCCAAGGTCAACTGCAGTGGGGAAGCAGGCGATCCTCCTCCTGACATATCATCAGAAGGTCAATAGTAGCCTAACGCTATGTTACAACGCCTGTCATTCACCTCACTTCATCATCATGTAGGCATTTTACCGACTTACATCATCACAGGAAGAAAGGTGAGTGTAGTACAATAAGATATTTTGAGAAAGACCATAGTCACATAAATTTTATTACAGTATACTAAGTATTCTATTGTGTTATTAGTTATCACTGTTAATCTCTAATTTATAAATTAAAATGTATCATAGGTACATATGTTTGCATGGGGAAAACATATTATGTGTAGGGTTTGGTTCTATTCGTGACTTCAGGCATCCACTAGTGGTCTTGGAATGTATCCCCATGGTAAATGGGGGACTACTCTATATGCTGAGACGGTTATAATATTTTACATTTTGCATTTTACATTCAGCAGAGGTAGCCCTGGTTGTCCATGAGAGAACTGAAGTTCTGGAATAGTTACCTATAGATGATTCTAAGAGGTCCCTGTCTCAATTCCTTCTGGCAGTGGTCTACAGGGATTATTAGAATCACATGGGCGTGGCCTTAATGGGCAATTGTCAGGAATGTTAAGTGGCGTCTAGCAAAGCTACCAACAGCTTATCTGCATATGGAGTCCTGGATGTGTTCATCTTCTCCAGTCTGAAAATCACAACACATCTTGTCATCTTCCTCCCCTGCACGTGTGCGTACGTACACACGCACATGCGCACACACACGCCCCTAATTAGATCAAGACCTCTAAGCACTCCAGTCCTGAAACCAAATAGCCCCAATGTAAAAGATTCCCCATCTCTTCCTTTCAGATTGATAGCTACTTACGTAAATGATCTTGTAAACCACCAAAACCAAACTTAAGCTATGTATAAATTGTACATAGAAAATAATTATTTAACATCTCTCAGAATTTGAAACTATGCAGGTTAACATGCATATTAAAACTTAAGTTTGAGGGCGCCTGAGCAGCTCAGTCAATTAAGCGTTAGACTCTTGTTTTTGGCTCACGTCGTGATCTCGTGGTTGTGAGACTGAGTATTGTGTCAGGCTTTGCACAGACAGCGTGGTGCCTGCTTGGGATCCTCTCTCTACCTCTTTCTCTGCCCCTCCCTGGCTCACTTTCTTTCTCAAAATAAATAAATGAACATTAAAAAATATAAAACTTAAGTTTGGCTTGTTATATTTAATCATTATTTATTTTTAATAGAGCTGAAGCTAATTCCAAACTAACTTAAGAGCTTAGTCTTATGAAAGGTCTCTGAAGTCAGGCTGAAAGCTACGTTTATAACTATTAAATAACAGTATCAAGCTATGTTGAAAATAAAGAATATTTTTATTCTCTGATCTCAGCAAACATTAAAATATAGGGTGCTTTGCCCTGTAGACATCAAGAAGAATATTACACTATTCGTTTTTGATTAAAAATTCTAGTTTTTGAAAACACATTATTTTTAGCAACTATTTGAAAATTCACTTTACAGAATATTTTCAGAACCAGTGGAGAACCACCTTTGTGAGATAGTATCAAGAGGGGTAAGCAAAAATTAATGTAGCTTGTAGAAAAGGAAAGCTTGATCTTAAAAAGTTTTCTCGTTTAGGTTAGTGTACATCAATGATTATCTGTCATTTGATGTGTGGTGTTAAGTACACAGATATTAATCTGAATCCAGTACCTAAACTATTATTTGGACAAGATTTTTGTTCTTTAGTAAGCAATCTCGAAAATAAGTCTATTATTCCTGGGTGGTCACTGTAGAGAAAGCTTCAAGCATACAAAATATAAAAAGCATGCATGAAATATGCCAGTATATTAAATTAACATCTTGCAAAAGCCCCTCTCCAAAATCCAGATGCTTATATTGCTTTTGACAGACTGTAGGCGGTAACGTTTTAACTTTAAAGAAGGGGCTTTCTGTTTCTGTTTTCAAGTTAAAAATAATGAAAGGAAAACACACTGAAATTCCCACATTATTAAATAAAACATTTAAGTGGCCAAGGGCCAATCATTGTCACGCCATGAACAAATGCCTTACGGTAATATGTTCCATAACTGTTTGCTAAAAACTACCAATTTTAACACATTTGCACATGATTAGACACCATAAAAAGTTGCTTATTGAAGCCAGTGTCATAACACTGTTACTCATGCCTAAGGGGAGGGAAGCTTCAATGCAAACCTGAACAAGAAAGGTGGTGTGAAATAAGTTCCACGTTGTGAAAACAGATCCTAAGTAGATTTGCCAAATAGCTGACTCCATTCAATGGTCAGAAGTTCATAACATTGGTATCACGAGACTGTGCAGGGCTAAGAAAATGTTAACTGAAGAGTTTCCTAAACAATTAAAGTATGCAAAGGTGGATGATTAAAATTAATTTTTTTTGAAAAATCTCTTTGACCCTAGAAATCTTCTCATGCAGAAAATAAATGCTTTATGGAAAGGGAGAATTTGGGTTAGCTTTATTTGGGTAAGCTCTTCTAAAAATAAAAAATATTTAAAAAGCTAAAGAAATCCTCTATCATATCTAACAATTAGTTTGAGACAAAACAAAGCAGGTAGAATTTTTCAAGCTTTAATATAATGAGAAGCTATGACTTCAGAAAAGCCAATATAAAAATGGAAAAGTGAAAAACTAATCTAGACGTCCTCAGTGTTCCTTGGCTCTCAAACTGCATAACTTATGATCTCTGTCTTCATCATCATGTGGTGGTGTCCTACGTGCCTTTGTTTTCACGTGGCTTTTATAAGGACACTAGTCACATTGGAGTAGGGGTTTACCCTCTAGTATGACATCGTCCTAACTAACTACATCTGCAACATCCCTTTTTCCAAATATGGTCTGATTCCAAGGTATCTGGGTTGAGGACTTCGACCTATTTTTTCTAGGGAGACACAATTCAACCCATAACAGTATTAGTGGAGTCAGACATTTACAACAATTAATGATAAATACTAAACTGACAGAATGGTTCCTTTATAAGGGAGAAATACTCATTAAATTAATTCAGAACTTGTATTAATTCATAGGGTATTAACATTATAAAGTAATTGAGCATAAATTTGCAAAATTACATCCCTGACTGAGGAAAACACAACTTAGCTTTGGGTGGCAGATCTTTTAAAATCTTTATTATTTAATTTAGATTCCTGAGAAGAATTTCTTTTAAAAAAGTGCTTATTTATTTATTTTGAGAGAGAGAGAGCAGGAGAGGCACAGACAGGAGACAGAGCATCTCAAGCAGGCTCCACACTGGCAGCACCAAAGTGGGACTCGAACCCACGAACCGTGATTTCATGACCTGACCAGAAACCAAGAGTCAGACACTTAACAGACTGAGCCACCCAGGCACCCACCCCTACTGAGAAGAATTTCTAAATGTAACTGATCTCTTGAATTTCTCTAGCAGGTGATTTCCAGATACTTAAAGCAATAAATTTCTAAAAGATGGGTGTCTCACAAAATTGTGGCCATACAAGCTGTACATTTAAAAATGGCATTAACCTTAAAGTATAGTCCCCATTCTGGACTGATTAAGTAAATTATACAACTGCTACGTTGGTCTTTCTGCTTGTAAAATAGACTCTAAAACTGACTTCATTTAGTTAAGGTAAATCTGAAGTAAGATAATCTATACAAAAATACTATAAGTGGCATGACTGAATTTCATAAATTATTATTAGTACAATTCTGTTCATTTATCACAATAGCTTCAAGATGTATCCTATTAGCTGTGCGAAGAGGAAGACCCACAAGACTGCAATATGGTATTCACAGCTCCCATCTCATGGTCTTCTCACTCCTCTTAAATACTATGACAATGGTTTCAGCAATTGGAACCCTATTTAGAAAGAGTGAATGTTCTCTCTCTATCCTTCATTTTCTTTTCAGGTACAATCACCATAGCTTTAAAAGTAGACCTTTTAGGGAAAAAAAAGAAATTAAGAGTTATTATAAAACACATTAGATCAGAAAGCCCCCATTGAGTGTTGGAGTAACTTCTTACTTATGGGCTTTTGCTTCTTTCAGAACTTTGGGTTTCGAGGCACTTTAGACTTGCTGTTTTTGCTTGCTGGGCACTGGGAAAGAGACACAAAGGTAAGTCCACAAATAGGTGAAGCAGAATGCTGAGGCCAGAGCTATTTTTTTTTCTTTTAGTGCATATGGGGTTATGGGTTGGCCAGGGAGACTCTGTTTTAGGCTGTGGATGGCAGGGTGGTGTATATATATAACTATATAACTATATATATAACTATATATATAACTATATATATATATATATATATATAATAAATCAAGTATGATTTAATCCCAGCAAAATGCACATATATTAAGTATTTACTTCTTGGACTTTTCATAAATATATACATTCATAAGATTTTCATCACTCCACTTAGTACCATCCAGAGCTTTCTAGCTAATTCTCACACACTGATTAGATATCACTCAGATTTCTATCATCATCACTTAGTTATGCCTCTTCTAGAACTGCGTATGATGAAACTATGTGACACGATTTTTGTGCCTGGCTTCTTTTGCTTAACATGTGAGATTCGCTATATTTTTGCAGTAACCAATGGTATGTTCCTCCTTATTGTTGAGTATATTGTATCATATGGACATAGCACAATTGGTTAATCCATTCCTTTATTTATAGGCATTTGTGTTTTCAGTTTTTAATTTTCAGTTTTTAAAACTGATAACACTGTTGTTAACATTCATACAGAAGTGGTTTTTCTTTGTTGTTTTTTTGTTTTGTTTTGTTTTTTTTACGAACCATAGTTCTCATTTCTTTAGAGTAGCCACATAATAGCGAAATAGTCATTGGGTATATGTTTAGTTTCGTAAAGAACTGTCATATCTGTTTCTAAAGTGCTAGTACTATTTTACATTCCTTTCACAAAATTTTAGTATTCCAGTTTCTCCCCAACCTGCTAAAGATCTGATGTTGTCGTCTTTGTAGTATACTCCTTCTCATTGTGATTTTAATTTGCATTTTCTTATGTTTATTTATTCATTTTGACAGAGAAAGAGAGAGAGAGAGAGAGAGAGAGCCAGGGATGGGCAGAAAGAGAGGGAGAGAAATCTCAAGCAGGATCCATACTGTCAGCAGATAGCCCAGTGCAGGGCTTGAACTCACCAACTGTGAGATCATGACCTGAGCTGAAACCAAATGGGACACTTAATCAATCGAGCCACCCAGGCACCCTAATTTGCATTTTCTTGATGGTCACTGATGTGGAGGATGGTTTCATGTGCTTATTGGCCATTTCTTTACCTCTTGAGAATGTCTTTTACTAATATTAATTGGATTTTTAAACTTTTTTGAATTGTAGGAGCTCTCTATAAATTCTGGGTGGAAATATTTTGTTAAATATAAGTGTTGAGATCTTTTCCCCAAATCTTTTTTTTTAATATGAAATTTGTTGTCAAATTGGTTTTCATACAACACCCAGTGCTCATCCCAACAGGTGCCCTCCTCAATGCCCATCACCCACTTTCCCCTCCCTCCCACCCACCCGCCATCAACTCTCAGTTTATTCTCAGTTTTTAAGAGTCTCTTATGGTTTGCCTACTTCCCTCTCTAACTTTTTTTTCTTTCCCCTCCCCCATGGTCTTCTGTTAAGGTTCTCAGGATCCACGTAAGAGTGAAACCATATGGTATCTGTCTTTCTCTGTAGGACTTATTTCACTTAGCATAACACTCTCCAGTTCCATCCATGTTGCTACAAAAGGCCAGATTTCATTCTTTCTCATTGCCAAGTAGTATTCCATTGTATATATAAACCACAACTTCTTTATCCATTCATCAATTGATAGACATTTAGGCTCTTTCCATAATTGACTATTGTTGAAAATGCTGCTATAAACATTGGGGTACAAGTGCCCCTATGCATCAGCACTCCTGTATCCCTTGGGTAAATTCTTAGCAGTGCTATTGCTGGGTCACAGGGTAGATCTATTTTTAGTTGTTTTAGGAACCTCCACACTGTTTTCCAGAGCGGCTGCTCCAGTTTGCATTCCCACCAACAGTGCAAGAGGGTTCCCATTTCTCCACATCCTCTCCAGCATCTAGTCTCCTGATTTGTTCATTTTAGCCACTCTGACTGGCATGAGGTGATATCTCAGTGTGGTTTTGATTTGTATTTCCCTGATGAGGAGTGACGTTGAGCATCTTTTCATGTGCCTGTTGGCCATCTGGATGTCTTCTTTAGAGAAGTGTTTATTCATGCCTTCTGCCCATTGCTTCACTGGATTATTTGTTTTTCAGGTGTCGAGTCTGGTAAGTTCTTTATAGATTTTGGTACTAGCCCTTTATCCGATATGCCATTTGTAAATATCTTTTCCCATTCTTTCAGTTGCCTTTTAATTTTGTTGATTGTTTCCTTTGCAGTGCAGAAGCTTTTTATCTTGATGAGGTCCCAATAGTTCATTTTTGCTTTTAATTCCCTTGCCTTTGGAGTTATGTCAAATAAGAAATTTCTGTGGCTGAGGTCAGAGAGGTTTCTTCCTGCTTTCTCCTCTAGGGTTTTAATGGTTTCCTGTCTCACATTCAGGTCCTTTATCCATTTTGAGTTTATTTTTGTGAGTGGTGTAAGAAAGTGGTCTAGTTTCATTCTTCTGCATGTTGCTCTCCAGTTCTCCCAGCACCATTTGTTAAAGAGACTATCTTTTTTCCATTGGATATCCATTCCTGCTTTGTCAAAGATTAATTAGTTGGCCATACTTTTGTGGGTCCAATTCTGGGGTCTCTATTCTATTCCATTGGTCTATGTGTCTGTTTTTGTGCCAATACCATGCCCATGCTGTCTTGATGATTACAGCTTTGTAGTAGAGGCTAAAGTCTGGGATTGTGATGCCTCCCGCTTTGGTCTTCATCTTCAATACTACTTTGGCTATTCGTCTTTTCCCCAAATCTTTGGCTTACCATTTTATTTCTTTAGGTGAATATATGTTTAGAAAAGCATAGGTTTTTAATTTCAATAATTGTAATTTACACATTTGTTTTAATGATTAGTGCTTTTATGTATTAAGAAAATTTACTGTCCGAAATTTCATAAAATATTCTTCCCTGTTTGTTTTTCTGTAAGATTTAATAGTTTAGCTTTTATGTTTATGCTTGTGATCTATCTCAAAGTTTCTTTAATGAGGTGTGAGGCAATAATTGTGGTTCCTTTTTTTCTATAGGAATATTCAATGCTTTTAACACCATTTGTTGAAAAGAATATCTTTTCCCACTGGGATTATTTTGGGTAAAATTCAATTGACCATATGTATGTGGATCTATGTCTAGACTCTTTATTATGTTCCATGGATTTGTTTGTCTCTCCTTAGACCAATACCACACACTCTGGTTTATTGTGGCTTTAAAACCTTCTAAATAGTATAATTCTACAAATTTTGTTCTTTTTCAAAATTTGAAATATTTATGTTCTTTTGCATTTCCATATAAACCTTAACAAAATTATCATTTTTGGCCAGGAGGAAAAAAAAACTGCTGCTATATTGATGGAAATAATGTTAAATTCATAGCATTTTAGCAATATTGAGCATTGTGATTAATCAGCATGTTATTTTAATGTTTTTGCTTTCTCTCTAGGATTTTGTATTTACAGTACAGAGGTCTTACACATTTGTCTTTGTTATATCCCTAAATATTTTATATTTTAATGCTGTTTTACATTTTTAAAAATTCCATTTTCCGTTTTTTTGTTGTTAGTATATGGAGATATTTCTACATAACTAGTTGGTAATATTTCAAATTCACATACATTTTGGACCCGTTTGCTTTAGGCCTCTTAAAGCATCAATCAGCTCTAGTAGGTTTCTCAGATACCTCTAGATACAGTGTTTTCTATATAATCAATCATGCTGTGTAAAAATAAAAACAGGTTTCTTCTTCCTTTTCTAATTTTTATATATTTTTTTACATATATAGCACTGGTTAGTATCTCTAATGTAATGTGCAATAGAAGTGGTAAGAGTAGATATCCTTTCTTTCTTCCTGATCAATATTATATCATAAGTATAATATTAGCTGTAGGTTTTTTGTAGATGAACTTTATTACATTGAAGAAGTTCCTTTCCATAGCTATCTCATTGAGCATTTTTAATATAAGTGGGCATTTAAATTTTTTCTAGATGCTTTTCTGCATCTATTGGAATTATTCTATGATTTTCCTTCTTTATTAAGGTAATGGTCTACACTGGTTAATATCTGAATGTTGAACATTGCATTCCTGGAATAAGTCTAACTTGGTCGTGATGCATTCTTATTTCCAAATGTTACTTCATTTTACTTGTTAGTATGTTTTTAGTATTTTTACATCTTCGTGTGTGAGTGGTACTGACATGTAATTTTCTTTTCTTTTATTGTTCTTGCAAATTTTGGGACCCATTTTTATGCTGTTTTCATAAAACGAATTAGGGATTGTTCCCTCCAATATTTTCTGAAAAAGTTTGGAAATAGTGGTATTATTTCTTGCTTACGTGTCTGATGTAATTTGCTAATAAAGTTATCCAGGAATGGGGCTTTCCTAGTGGGAGTACTAGTTTTGTAGGGCTGTGGAAACAATGTACCACAACCTGGGAAGCTTAAAGCAACAGAAATGTGTTGTCCCACACTTCTGGAAGTTAGAAGTCTAAGATCTAGATGTTGGCAGAGTCTGTTCCCTCCACAGCCCATAGGAGGGGATCCTTCCTTGTCTCTTTCAATTTCTTGTAGCCCCAGACATTCCTTGGCAGACATAACTCCAGTCTCTGCCTCCCTCTTTCCATGGCAGGCTTCTTAGATGTCCTTTTCTTCGTGTCCAAATCTTCCTTTTCTTATAAGAACACAAGTCATATTGGACTAAGGGCCCATCCTATTACAGTATCTCCTCATCTTAACTAGTTACATCTGTAATGACCCTATTTCTAAATGAGGTCACATTCTAGGGGTTAGGATCTCAATATATCTTTTTTGGGGGAAAGCAACTCACGTCATAAGAGTGGATATTTTAAAAATTGTATCAACGGAATTTTTCTTTTGTATTTAGGTATAATTAATATACAATTAAACACACAGGTCATAATTATTCAGTAAAATAAGTCTCAACAATTGTATACATTTGTGCATTTATCATACAAAACAAGACAGTCCATTTCTATCACCCTAAAAAGTTACTTTGTGTTGCTATCTGTCCATCCTCTTCATCTCTATATGTTAGCATTTACCATTATTATATTTAATATAAATGGAAAGGCATAACATGTATTATTATGGTATGGCTTCTTTCAGTAAGCATATTATTAATATATGTTAATGATTACATCAGTAGTTCTTGTGTTGTTTTTAGTAGTTAAGTAATATTCCATTGCATAAACATACTACATTCTCCTTTCCCCCTATTATTCTGTTAATAGAGGTTTGACTCTTTGCAAGTTTGGATAATTATGACTAATGCTACCATAATGTTGTTAAATAGTTTTTCTTCACTTTTGATATTAATTAATGCTAGTTAATATTTTTATTCAAATTTTTTTCTGCTTGTTCTAACAATCATTAAGACACAGAAATGAAAATCTCTTTTTTGTGTATTTCTTTAGTTCTTTTTTTTAAGTTTATTTATTTAAGCAGTGTCTATACCCAACTTGGGGCTCGAACTCATGACTCTGAGAAAAAGACCCACATGCTCTACCAACTGAACCACCCTCGTGCCCCTATGTTGTCTTTAGTTCTTTTAACTTTTGTTTTATGTACTCTGAAGCATTGTGATTTGGTGTATGCACATTTAGGAGCCTTAGTGAAGAACAGATTATTTGATAATTATAAAATCATCTTTTCTGATAACATATCTTTTTTTGAAGATTACTTTGTCTAATATAAATATAGGTAATTCATCTTTCATAAGTTTATTTATTTCCAGGGCATATCTTTTACATCATCTTAATTTATGTCTCAGTATCCATGAATTTAAAATCTCTCCTGAAGCCTATCTTTGCATTGGCTTTCTATTTGCCCTTTTCACTTTTTTTTTTTTTTTTTTGCTTTGTTCTTCCTTCCTATGCTCTTTTGGATTGAGCAAGCATTATTTTATTATTCCATTTAAATTACTCTATTACCTTTATAACTATATCTCTGTAATATTTTTAGTGATTTTTTTTCTTTTAATTATACTTTGAACCCTAACTTATCACGGTGTTGTGATATAAAAATATTACAGCAACCAAATGTTTCATATAAGAAACTTACAACAGTGTGGTATTTTCCTATCACAGCCTTTCATTCTTTATGTTGTTGTAATTTATTTTGTTTCTCTACATGTTGTGTACTTCATGTGCTTTGTTATTCATTTACTTTATATAAGGCAATTGAGTTCTCAAAAGAAAACTAAGAAAGAAATATTAATTACTATTTGGTGATCTTCCTTTTTTATAAATTCAGTTTTCCATCTGGTGTCATTTTCTTCCATCTGAAGGACATCCTTTGGTATTTTGTTTTCTTTTTGTAATGTGCATATGCTGCTGGCAATTACCCTCAGCTTTCATTGATCGGAAATTATGTTTTATTTCACATTCATTTTTTGAAGGCTATTTTTTGTCATAGTAAATAATCCTATGCTGATAGGTTCTATTTTCTTCTGCATTTTAAATGTGTCGTGCCACTTTCTTATGCTCTGCATTATTTCTGATGAGAGGCCCGCAATAGTTCTATTCTTGGTTTCCCTTGATTTTATTTGTCCTTTTCTTCTGTTGCTCTTATGATTTATTTCTTCATCTTTTACTTTTAGCAATTTGATCATAGTGCATGGAGCTGTGGTTTTCTTTATATTTGTTTTACTATGAATTGTTTAGCTCCTTGGTTCTTTGGGATGGTGTTTTTATTAAATGTGAAACATTTTGGCCAATACTTATTAAAATGTATTTCTTAGGTCATTATTTCTCTTCCCCCATTCTGGGACACTAATCATACAAATGTATAATTATACAATTATGTAAATATATAATATTACCTCACAAGTCATTGATTGAGACTCAGTTTCAATAATCTTTATTTCTCTGTGTTTCCATTTGTATGATTTTTAAAAATCTGTTCTCAAGTTTATTGATTCTTCTATTCTTTCCAATCTACTGTTAATCTCATACAATAACTTTTATTTCATATGATGTGTTTTTCAGATTGGTAAGTCCCATTTGGTTGTTTTTTGTATTTTCCAACTGTAGCCTGACAACCCTCATATTTTTACCAATTTTACTCATTCTTTTCTCCAAGTTTTATGAAATATGTATCATAAATATTTAAAAAATTTTATCTGTCAATTCCAACATTCAGAATGTTTATGGATCTGTTTTCTAGTAACTGATTTTTTTTCTTGACTATGCTTCACATATTTGTTTCATTGCAAATCTAGCAATTTTTTAATAATATACAGGACCTCATGGGTGATACCTTGTAGAAATTCTTGATTATGTTCTTGTTCTCTGAAGAATTTTGTTCTAAAAGGCATTAAATTACTGGCACATAGCCTTGAACTTGTACATACTTGGTTTTATGCTTTATTAAATTGGGTCCTTGGTTTTGATCATCATCCAAGAGAAAATCCCCTACCTCTGGGATGTAGCTTTTATTTCTAGAGTATGGCCCTTCCAAGTTTTCAACAGAAAACACAGTATGCTTACCAAACTTCTATAATTTGTCAGGATTCAGACTTCAAATTCTGTCGCATCTATAGTGGGCAGTTGTTAAAAAATTTGGTGAGTTCCTTTGGACTACTTGGATTATTGCCCAGGCATGCATAATTTAGGGGCAAATCATGGATTCCAGGGCACTTATACACACATTTTGGGGCTTTCTCCTCTGTAACTGCCTCATATCCAAAATTTCCTTCCTTAATTTCTAACTGCTTTTGCAGTTGCGAATATCTCCTCTCACTTCTATGGCCAATAAAACTGTGGTTTTCTGTTTTAGTTCTAGCTGTTTCAGCCATGTGTGTTGTGAAGTACACTCACAGGAAAATCCGTGTCTATCCTGTCTCATCTATTGTGGTTTTCTTCTTCTAAAAGTTAAACAGAATACAGTTTCTGTCAGGTTTTGATACCTTGAAAGAGTTGTTTACATGTTTTGCCCAGTTTATAATTATGATTTGTGGGAGGATTAGTCCAATTAAAGTATTTTCACCATTACCAGAAACAACCTCTGGGCCAGTGATTTAGAGATGTGCTCCTCTGAATCATAAAGATTCAAAGAGGATATGTCACTGGTAAGACAGTGTTTTACCATCTCCATTTATATTCGTGTATATTTAATCCATTTTGCATATTGAGCTTTCTCTTAATATTTTATTTGAAGAAAATATTCTATTTGGAAGTCATATTTTTTTTTATTTTTTATTTTTCATTTTTTATTTTTGGGACAGAGACAGAGCATGAACGGGGGAGGGGCAGAGAGAGAGGGAGACACAGAATCGGAAGCAGGCTCCAGTCTCTGAGCCATCAGCCCAGAGCCCGACGCGGGGCTCAAACTCACGAACCGTGAGATCCTGACCTGAGCCGAAGTCGGATGCTCAACCGACTGAGCCACCCAGGCGCCCCTGGAAGTCATATTTTTAGTCTTAGGATCAGTTCCCAGTTTGGGAAACAAAACTATTTTTAAAAATCTGATTTTTCTAGTTGAGTATATTTACAAAGATGATGACAGAGCCTGTGGGAATATTGCTGTACTCTTGGGTTATTCAGAAATATTGCTGATCCATGGTTGGTTCTAAATGCTTGAGCCTTTTTAGAACATCCTGGAGTTATCAAGGCCAATGTCAATGATGCATGATGGGTCACAATGTACTTCAGACTGTGGAAGGACTCCATGAGCCACTTTAAATTCGCAGTATATGAACTCTAAAACATCAGATGTTTATATAAGAACTTTTTTAATTTTTATTTTCTGTAATGATGTTATTTGTAATTTTTCTTAATAATGGTCAATCTTTTTCTTTTGATTTAAAAATTCAGGGGTGCCTGGGTGGCTCAGTTGGTTTACTGTCCAACTTCAATTCAAGTCATGATCTCACAGTTCATGACTTCAAGCCCCACGTTGGGCTCTGTGCTGACAGCTCAGAGCCTGGAGCCTGCTTCAGATTCTGTGTCTCTCTCTCTCTCTGCCCCTCCCCCACTTGCGCTCTTTCTCTCTCTGTCTCTCACTCTCTCAAAAATAAATAAACATAAAAAATTTGAATTCAATACTGGCTGTTGATTAACCATAACAAAATGCTTATCTGATCATACGAAAATTGACCTCTAACTAGAGCTACTTGTCACAAGTTTTTTACAAATTTTAGAAATGATACATAAAATGTAGAATATAAAAGAGTTAACTGATATGCATAGTGTATCAGGGCCACAACTCAGTTTTACATATAGGCATACAGAAAAAAAATATTGAAGGACTCCTTCATTTCCTACTAGTCCTAAAATAATATTGGACTTGGTCAGGAAAAATATAAATATAGAATGCAATGAAAGTATTTGCTTATTCATTTATAACCATGACTATGAGCTGCATTGCATAACTTGTTTATATGTGCACAAGTACATGATATTTTGTACAGTCATCTCATACCATCAGCAAAAGTCAGTGCAATGAAATAACATCCTATAATTGAGGTGGAGGCTGAGGGAAGAAGAAAACCCTCATGTAGAAATGCAGTGTCTTTTCTGTAATGTCTCTACTATAAAACTAACCAATTTGCTATTAATTTTGCATGCATTTCTAATATTTCTAATGTTTATGGTCATTCAACAAACATTGAGGCAATAAGTTCACAGACACTGTGGGGAAAAAACAAACAAACAAAAAAAGAATAAGAAACAATCCTAAGCTTGTGGAGTTGACATTGTCTTGATGAGAGGTACTATAATAGAACCTGATGAATGTTATCATATGCTTATGCGTCATGTTGCGGCAGCATTAGGTCTGCATAGATAATATACTTTAAAATAATTTTGTTGTGTATTATTTTCAACATGAAGAAAATTATGAAGAACTACATATTTCCGACACACTTTACCTATGATTTTTCTATTAAAAATTCCTAATATTTTGAGTTAAACATTTTAACAAATCAAATGTTACAATAAACTTGAACTCCCTTTTGTACTCCCTTTTCTCCCTTTTCCTGAAGATAATTAGTATAAGAAAATTGTAGTAATTTTTTCCATGATTTTGAAAGCTTGACTACACATGTTTATATCTAGAAACAACATGTACCATTGCCCAGCTTTTCAAAAAACTTCCACAACTTCTTTTATCACTCAACATTATCCTTGGGAGATTAATCTATTTGATACACAGACTCTATGTCATTGATTTGCATTGCTGAAGAAGCATTCAGTTGTGTGAATACACCACTATTTATTAGTCAGGTTTCCAGTTGACAAATGTTTAGCTGCTTTCAGTTTTGTTTCGTTTTGTTTTTCAGTTTATTTATTTCTTTTGAGAGAGGGAGAGAGAGAAAGAGAGCTCACAAGAGGGGGAGGGGCAGAGAGAAGGAGAGACAGAATTCCAAGCAGGCGCCTCTGGGCCATCACCATCAGTGCACAGCCAGATGTGGGGCTCAAACTCATGAATTCATTTAAGGGATGCAAGTTCTCAGCTTTCCCAGATATTGCAAAACTAGTCTCTACATTTGTGGTAACAGTTTTAACTCCCACTGAGTATGAAACTATGTTTTTTCCTACATTTTTAAAAAGTGTATTTATTTATTTTGAGAGAATGAGCAAGGGGTAGAGAGAGAATCCCAAGCAGGCTCCACACTGTCAGTGCAGAGCCCAGTGTGGGATTTGAATCTACACACTATGAGCTCATGACCTGTGCTGAAATCCAGAGTCAGATGTTTGACTGAGCCACCCAGGCACTCCTGTTTTTTTCTACTTTTTAACAGTATTTGGTATTGTTAGACTTTTAAAACTATTGGGATCCCACTGCTTAATCTGAATTTCCTATTTAGTAATGAGGTTGGTTGATATATTTATTAATCATTTAGGATTCTTCTGCTGTCAATTGCTGGTTTATATTCCTTGTCCATTTTCAAATAAATTACGTGTGCCTTTCTTTTTGATTTGTCTGACTAGGTTGTTTTCATACTTCTCTGAAGTCTCTCTCAATATCGGGAGTTAACAATTGATAGCACATGTAGAGAAAATTGTGCTCAAAACATTTTACTGTGAAACAAGAGTAGGTTGTCAAAATTCCACCTATACTTCACCAATTTAAGGTGAAATTGCACACACACACACACACACACATACACACACCTGACCTCACATCTTAGAAAGTAGGCATCACTACAGAAAGATGAAATTAGTGCATTTATACAAGCTATAATCCACAGCAGATCTGGAGAGGAAGCGAATACATCTGGATTTTCCATGTGAAAGAAGCAGATTCATCTTGGACAATACCAGAGACAAGAGACTTCAGGTGATGGCTCTGTAGCCCGAGGGTACACAAACCCAGACAGGAATTTGAAATAGTCACTTTTGTCTTCATTGTCCCTCCATCTCTTTCTTGCTCTTCTGCAGTTTGACGTCTTCTGGCACCTCATCTTTTCTGCTTTGCACAGGCTCAGCTTTTTGGGTTTTGTCCCAGTGCCCCATGCCAGTGATCACTAAGTTATAGTGTTATTAGATAGATATCCAGGGGGGAAAAATGTGATTCATACTAATGTGAGAATTACTGGTTACACTCCAAAACTGGTGATATTTTATAAAATGATGCCAATAACTTATTGGTAAAATTTAAAAGAAAGACAGGATGTGTATTAAATAAAATAGTGGCAGGCACTAAGCTAGTGTGGTGTGTTTTAATTTTCAGTCCCCAGAGTACTTGTGAAAGAGATATAAATATACATAACCTTTCCACAACGTAGAAGTAAATGCAGGGCATACATGGTAGGAGATTGGCAGTAGGACTGTGTCTTCTGACCATCCATTATATAACTAGGATGGACTATGCAAAGACCTCTCTCTTACCCTAATGCATATTTGTGCCACAGCAAAGTAAACTGGCCTAGTTTAGGGGTTTTAGAAAAGCCTTACTGAAACTAAGGTCTGAGTCAAGATACAAATGATGAGTAGAGATTAATAAATGGAGAGCACTTTAGGGAGATAGGAAGAAGGACATCTTTCCAGGGATGAAAATAGCATGTACAAAGGCCCTGAATCCATGGAATTTGGTATATTCAAGAAGCTGAATGAAGACCCATGTGTTACAGCCACCAGGAACAAAAGGAGATTTGGTAAAAAGTGCTATTGGAGGAATAGGCAGGGGCAAATCACCCAGGGCCCTGCAGGTTATATTAAGAATCTTGGCCTTTATCATAAGATCAAAAGGAAGACATTTAAAGGTTTTAATGAAAGAAGTAGCATAAAGTTAAACTTGGAAAAGATCGTGTCAGCCACATTGTAGAGAATAAGTTTAAGAGATTTTGATGAACCGGGATTGTTCTAGGATTTGGATGAACAAGGATGAGCCAGGGTGAATCAGGACCACTTGTACCAAGGTGGAAAGAGCAGCAATAGAGAGAAGGTCAAAAACTCAGGAGATATTCTAAGGGTAATATCAATAGCATTTGATGATAAACTTAGCATAGAAAATTATTTAAGAAAATATGAAGCTAACAAAAATAACCTTCAAATTTCCAGCTTATAAAACTGAATTGATGGAGGTGCCTCTAACTGTGAGGGAAATACTAGAAAATGACCAGGTTTAGAGGAGACACCTACAAATCGTATGAACATGTTGAATTTGACTTTACTTGGAAAACACTAACTTTTGTTCTGGAACTCAAAAGAGTCCTATTTAAAGATTCTAAATGTCTTATAGTTTTCCCTCCTCTACTCATCAAAATTTTATAGAGAAAAGGAAGGCATAAATAAAAATATCTATGGGGTATGCCCATTAAGTAATTCATGTTAAATCTTGTACTAATTAAATCTGGAAAAGCATAAAAGTTGAGTAACATAGATTTTTTAAATGCTGTGCTTTGCCTATATTAAAAAAAATCCTAGTAAGTAAATGTGGTCTCCAAAAAGACTCCAAAGTGAATCTTCTAGCCAGTACCAGTCTGAACCAGCTGTCAAGTCAGAAACAAATGTGACCTGTTGTCATTATGTTATGTGTTTCACCTAGAAAATAATTTAACAAGAGTAAATTTGCTGCCAGACCACACTTAATGCATTCCTAATGTGCAGCAAAACTATGCATCTTCAGCAGTGCTAAAATTCCTATTTAGCACAATCTGAAAGAACTTCTCAAATGTAGACAAGTATAAAAAATGAGCATATGGAGAAAAATAAGACAGTGCATGAGAATTCATCATTATAAGAGCTATTCAGTTTATTCTTTTAATAATATACAAGAGGCTAAATGCACTCTGTAACCAGAGTACTAAAACACTGTGTCTGAGCCAAGGGCCCCATCAGTGATATAAATTTTGAGAAGGTAATCTGATTTGGAGAATTTAACCCATATAAATTAACAACAACAAAAATACACTCTTGCTATAAATATTCTTGTGCATATATTCCTAGAATACATGTATAAATACACATAGATCTACATGTACACACACATACATATATAGGAATATATGCACAAGAATGTTTATAGCAACATTGTAAGCACAAAAACTTGGCAGCAACATAAATTATCATCAATAAGAAAGTGGTTGCATGAATTATGATCAAGCTAGGCAGGTAAGTATTTGCCACAATGAAGCATGTCTCTGTGTACTTACCTGGAGAGATGACAATAAAATAATGTAAATTAAGTGAAAGGAAAGTGGTTTATATAATACAAACTCATTTTGGTAAATAAACAACATATGTATATACTCATAAATGTTTAATATAAATGTAAAAGTGTTCAAAGATAGCTATTTTACTAAATGAGTTGGGCTTGGTAAGATTCAAGCATGAAAAAACTTGATTCTTTCT
Source organism: Prionailurus viverrinus (assembly GCF_022837055.1). Classification (NCBI taxonomy): domain Eukaryota; kingdom Metazoa; phylum Chordata; class Mammalia; order Carnivora; family Felidae; genus Prionailurus; species Prionailurus viverrinus. Next base: position 112,484,269 of record NC_062564.1, on the reverse strand, counting down.
TGCCATTCCCTGTTGAAGTCATTATGCTGACATTTTCTTTCCCAGAACTCTGAGGAATTTCAAGCAAGTCTCATAGCTCTTACAATCCCTCTAATATAATTTTTAGAAGTCCTCTGTCAATGGACTACTCATAAGTCAAAGGGGAAAAAACAAAACCAACAGAAAAGCAATAGAAATGGCAAAGTTCTTTCTAAACATACACTCTACCAAAGAGTATATCAAAATAGTCAATAAATATATCTAGTGATATTGAACATATCTGTACCCCATGATCCAACTATTCTTAGGTTTATACCCATCTGAAATGTGTACATATGTTCACCTAAGGACATATACTCAAATGTTCATAGCAGCGCTCTCTGCTCTAGCCAAAAGTTGGAAACTACCCAAATACCCATCAACAGCAAAATCGGCTTTTTTTTAAGTTAACTGGAACATGGTTTATGAAGAGACAACTTTTGCAGACAAGCCAGAGAGACTTTTTCAAATAAAGGTTGCGTTCATTTCCTTCTTTACCTCTATGACATTTGGTCATGTTGTTACTATCCCGTGCATCCCTCACTGTCGCTCCAGCCAGACAGATACCTATATAAACTTTAAAACTAACTAGGGGCGCCTGGGTGGCTCAGTTAATTAAGCATCCTACTTTGGCTCAGGTCATAAGTTCAAGTCCCACATCAAGCTCTATGCTGACAGGTTAGAGCCTACAGCCTGCTTCAGATTCTGTGTCTCTTGTCTCTCTGCTCCTCCCTCACTTGTGCTCTGTCTCTGTCTGTCTCAAAAATAAATAAGCACTAAGGAAAAAAAAATTAAACTAACTAAAATATTATCGACCCACTAAATATTTTCTGATGCAGCAAAAATCTTCTCATTACCTGAATTCCCATTATATTTCAATGGTTCCAGTCTTTAGGAAATTGAGATTCAAAGGGGCCAAAAAAATAGCACTCTTTGTTCCCTGTCTGAGTTACAAATCAATCCAAGGATAGAACAATAGCATAGTCATTGCTGATAATGGCTAGAATGGAAAGTGAGTCCTTAGCAGTAATGGGCTTTCTAATACTGAACTCCAGAATTATATTTATTTACCAACTCAGTTACAGATAGTATTGAAAAAAGCAGGTCTCTGAAGAACATGTATTTTCTTCATGTTCCTTGGAAGCAACTGGTTTGAAGAAAAGGGAGAGACTGAGATATCATGCCCAATTCCTTTCTTAAACTGACAAACTTAATAACTTATTCGTTCTCCCTGGAGAGGAGAACAGAGTGAAATAATAATTAGCAGGGTTGAGGGAAAATCCTATGTCCTAGAAATCAGAGTTGTGGGAAATAAACATTTTCCTAGCAGTAATTTATCATATTTTAAGTGTAGAACTATCAGCTATCTACCTTAACTCTAGATTATAACTGTAGAGTAAGGAATGAGTCTACTTATGTTTTTGGTACTCTCAGTATCATAGTAGGGCTTTGCTGTTAGTAGACAATAGCTAATATATTTAATTATATATAATTGTCTGTATTCTACATTGGGAATATGGAAATCACAATTGGGAAACAATCAAAATTTAAAGAAATCATTAATAAAAATTTGGAGCTGGTCACAAAGATTTTTACATTAAAAATGTTTACTGAAAGATTACCAAACTTAAAAACAAATTTGGGAGCAACCATGAATGATACATCTACCTCATCTAGCATTTTTAAAAACTTATGAAAACATTGAAAAAAAGGTGGGAAAGGTAAACTGGAAGCCAGGGGTGTTAGAGGCGGTCAGCTGAAGTAATTCAGAGCAGTCTCCAGTTTACAGCTTTTGAGGGGGAGGAGCTAAGATGGCGGAACAGCATGGAAGTATTTTTGTGTGTCTCATGTCCATAAAATACAGCTAGACCAACATTAAACCATCCTGCACACCTAGAAAACTGACCTGAGGATTAACACAACAGTCTTCACAACCTGAACTACAGAATTCAGCAGGTATGTGGTGTGGAGGGTGGCGGGGAGGAGAGTACAGAAAAAGCAACCCCCCCCAAAGCAGCTGGAGAGAAAGTGGAAAATTGGAAACAGCCGCAGGGACTGAACTAAAAAGGGAGAAAGGAGAAAGGAGAGGGTTTAAATTCCATTAAGACTATAAATAGGAGGAGTGCAGAGTCTGAAACTCCACAGCTCCGATACCTGGCAGTACTCTGGTGGGAAAGGCAAATCCCCAGTAGCAGAGTGGGTTCTGGGAGGTTCGCAGGCCACACAAGGAGAAGCGGTTCCACTGTTGGAAGTATATTTGGTAGAGGCTGGGAGGCCACCTTATCCCAGCAGCCCCCAGAGAACAGCCACATTTGCTAGTGCAACAACGTTGTTAAGGGTGAAGGTTGGTGCCAGATGTGTGTTGTGGTTTTCCATAATCCATGAGGTGCTGCTGCTACACTATCTTACCAACTTTTTCTGGGGCAGGCTGGAACCTGGCCACAGGCTCTGGGCATCAGCAACAGCATGGTCCCACAAATGTTCCTGGGTGTGACTGGCACCTGGCCATTGCTTGGTGAGACCCTCTGCAGAGGGGCAGAACTGATCAAAGCTGCAGTCCCTCAGAAGTAAGGGGTGGGGAAAAAAGAGGCACATCTGAGACAAAACTCTGGAAGGAGGTGCTGCCTGGGGCTTGGTCATGGACTGTGTAAAAGCGGGGAGTGGACAGAAGCTGAAGAGAAAGAACAGGTGTGCAATTGCTGATCTGGTTGAACAGAGTTCTGATACTAGAGACTGGATAGCTGGGTGATGCCATTTTCACCGCTCCTGTGCATGCGCATAAGCACCTACAAGCGCCACAACAATCCACCCCAGTAAGCTAAGCAGCACCATCTAGTGGAGAATGGAGCCGTTACACTAAGCCCCACCCAAATGGGCCAATCTGGCTCTTCAAGAACACAGTCTCACCACCTGCTTAGTTTATGGACTATAAAGCACTTCATAGTTTGACTTCAGTTGTATTTCAGCCTGTTAGCTGGTCCATCTATTCAATTTCTTTCTTTTTTTTTTATTTTTCCCTTTTTTGTTTCTTTTCTTTTTCTTGAATACAGAAAGAGGATTAATTTTTGTTTTCAGTTTTATTAAAAACATTTATCTTTAATTTATTCTACTATATTTTTTACTTTTGTGTAATTTTTTCAAATTCTATTTTACTTCCATCATTTCATTTTAGTCTACTTCAGTGTATTCATTTTTTCAAATTTTCAAACAATTTCCTTTTCCCCTCCTTTTTCCCTTTTTTTCTCTAATCTATCAAGCTACTTTCAACTCCCATACCAAAACACACCTAGGATCTAGCATCATTTATTCCATTTTCTGTGTGTGTGTTTGTTTTTAATTTTTAATTTTAATATTTTTTAATTTTAATATTTTTAATTTAATTTTTTCTGCCTCATTAATTTCCTTTCTTCCTTCAAAATGACAAAATGAAAGAATTCAAGGAAAGAGCAAGAATAAATGACAGACAGGGACGTAACCAACACAAATACAAGCAAGATGTCTGAACCAGAATTTAGGATCACAATAATAAGAATACTAGCTGGAGTCAAAAATAGATAAGAATCTCTTTATGCAGAGATAAAATAAGTAAAAGCTAGTCAGGATGAATTAAAAAATACTATCACTAAGCTACAATCTCGAATGGATGCTGCAGTGGCAAGGATGGATGAGGCAGAACAGAGAATCAGTGATATAGAGGACTTATGGAGAATAATGAAGCAGAAAAAAAGGAGATTAAGACAAAAGAGCATGATTTAGGAATTAGAGAAATCAGTGGCTCATTAAAAAGGAACAACATCAGAATCATAGGGGTCCCAGAAGAGGAAGAGAGAGAAATAGGGGTAGAAGGGTTATGAGAGCAAATCATAGCGGAAAACTTTCCTAACCTGGGGAAAAACACAGACATCAAAATCCAGGAAGCACAGAGGACCCTCATTAGATTCGACAAAAACTGACCATCAACAAGGCAGATCATAGTCAAATTCACAAAATAGTCAAAGAGAGAATCATGAAAGCAGCAAGGGAAAAAAAGTCCTTAACTTACAAGGAAAGACAGATCAGGTTTGCAGCAGACCTATCCACAGAAACTTGGCAGGCCAGAAAGGAGTGGCAGGATATATTCAATGTGCCGAATCAGACAAATATGCAGCCAAGAATTCTTTATCCAGCAAGGCTGTCATTCAAAATAGAAGGAGAGATAAAAAGTTTCCCAGACAAACAAAAATTAAAGGAGTTTGTGACCACTAAACCAGCCCTGCAAGAAATTTTAAGGGGGACTCTCTGAGGGGAGAAAAGATGAATAAATAAATAAATAGGTAAATAAATAAATACCAAAGCAACAAAGACTAGAAAGGACCATAGAACACCACCAGAAACTCCAACTCTACAAGCAACATAATGGCAATAAATTCATATCTTTCAGTATTCACTCTAATTGTCAATGGACTAAAACCTCCAATCAAAAGACATAGGGTAACAGAATGGATGAGGAAACAAGATCCATCTATATGTTATTTACAAGAGACCCACTTTAGACCTAAACACCTTCAGATTGTAAATAAGGGGATGGAAAACCATCTATCATGTTAATGGTCGCCAAAAAATAGAGTAGCCATACTTATAACAGACCATCTAAATTTTAAAATAAAGACAATAACAAGAGATGAAGAAGGGCATTATATCATAACTAAGGGGTTTATCCACCATGAAGACCTACCAATTGTAAAGGTTTATGCTCCAAATGTGGTACACCCAAATCTATAAATAAATTAATCACAAACATAAAGAAATTCATTGATAATAATGCACTAATAGTAGAGGTTTTCAACACCCCACTTATAGCAATGGACAAATCATCTAAACAGAAAATCAACAAGGAAACAATGGCTTTGAATGACACACTGGACCTGATAAAATTAACAGATATATACAGAACATTTCATCCTAAAGCAGTGGAATATACATTCTTCTCCAGTGCACATGGAACATTCTCCAGAATAGACCACATATTGGGACACAAATCAGCCCTCAGCAAATGCAAAAAGATCAAGATCATACTGTGCATATTTTCAGACCACAATGCTATGAAACTCAAAATCAACCACAAGAAAAAAATTTGGAAAGGTAACAAATACTTGGAGACTGAGGAACATCATACTAAAGAATGAATGGGCTAATCAAGAAGCTAAAGAGGAAATTAAAAAGTATTTGGAAACCAATGAACATGATAACACCACAACCCAAAACATCTGGGGCACAGCAAAGGCGGTCATAAGAGGAAAATATATAGTAATCCAGGCCTTCCTAAAGAAGGAAGAAAGATCTCAGATACATAACTTAACCTTATGCCTTAAAGAGCTGAAAAAAGAACAGCAAATAAAACCCAAAAACAGCAGAAGACAGGAAATAATAAAGATGAGAGCAGAAATTAATGCTATCAAAAAACAAAACAAAACAAAACAAAAAACATAGAACACATCAATGAAACCAGAAGCTGGGTCTTTGAAAGAATTAACAAAATTGATAAACCACTAGCCAGTTTTATCAAAAAGAAAAAGGAAAGGACCCAAATAAGTAAAATCAAGAATGGAAGAAAAGAGATCACAGCCAACACAGAAGAAATAAAAACAATAAGAGAACATTATGAGCAATTATATGCCAATAAAATGGGCAATCTGGAAGAAATGGACAAATTCCTAGAAACATATACATTACCAAAACTGAAACAGGAAGAAATAGAAAATTTGAACAGACCCATAACCAGTAAAGAAATTGAATTAGTAATCAAAAACCTTCCCTAAAACAAGAGTCCAGGGCCAGATGGCTTTCCAAGGGAATTCTACCAAACATTTAAGGAAGAATTAAAACCTATTCTCTTGAAGCTGTTCCAAAAAATAGAAATGGAAGGAAAACTTCCAAACTCTATGAAGCCAGAATTACCTAGATTCCAAAACCAGACAGAGACCCCACTAAAAAGGAGAACCATAAAACAATTTCCCTGATGAACATGGATGCAAAAATCCTCAAGATATTAGCCAACTGGCTCCAACAATACGTTAAAAAAAATTATTCACCATGACCAGGTGAAATTTATACCTGGGATGCAGGGCTGGTTCAATATCCATAAAACAATCAACGTTATTCATCACATCAATAAAAGGACAAGAACCATATGATCCTCTCAATAGATGCAGAGAAAGCATTTGACAAAATACAGCATCCTTTCTTGATAAAAACCATTAAGAAAGTAGGGATAGAAGGAGCATACCTCAAGATCATAAAAGCCATATATGAATGACCCAGCACTAATATCATCCTCAATGGGGAAAAACTGAGAGCTTTCCCCCTAAGGTCAGGAACAAGACAGGAATGTCCACTCTTGCCACTGTTATTCAACATGGTATTGGAAGTCTTAGCCTCTGCAATCAGACAACACAAAGAAATAAAAGCATCCAAATCAGCCAGAAGGAGGTCAAACTTTCACTCTTTGTAGATGACATGATACTCTAAATGGAAAACCCAAAAGATTCCACCAAAAAACTACTAGAACTGATTCATGAATTCAGCAAAGTTGCAGGATATAAAATCAATGCACAGAAATCAGTTGCATTCCTATACACCAACAATGAAGCAACAGAAAGAGAAATCAAGGAATCGATCCCATTTACAATTGCACCAAAACCCACAAAATACTTAGGAATAAATCTAACCAAAGAGGTGAAAAATCTATACCCTGAAAACTATAGAAAGCTTATGAAAGAAATTGAAGAAAACCCAAAAATATGGAAAAAGATTCCATGTTCCTGGATAGGAAGAACAAATAATGTTAAAATGTCAATACTACCCAAAGCAATCTACATATTCAATGCAATCCCTATCAAAATAACACCAGCATTCTTCACAGAGTTAGAACAAATAATCCTAAAATTTTTATGGAACCAGAAAAGACCCCAAATAGCCAAAGCAATCTTGAAAAAGAAAACCAAAGCAAGAGGCATCACAATCCCGGACTTCAAGCTATACTACAAAGCTGTAATCATCAAGACAGTATGGCACTTGCACAAGAACAGACACTCAGATCAATGGAACAGAATAGAGAACCCAGAAATGGACCCACAAATGTACTGCCAACTAATCTTTAACAAAGCAGGAAAGAATATCCAATGGAATAAAGACCTCTTCAGCAAGTGGTGCTAGGAAAACTGGAAAGAAACATGCAGAAGAATGAACCTGGACCACTTTCTTACACCATACACAAAAATAAACTCAAAGTGGATGAAAGACCTCAGTGTAAGACAGGAAGCCATCAAAATCCTTGAGGGAAAGCAGGCAAAAACCTCTTTGATCTTGCCCGCAGCAATTTCTTACTCAACACATCTCCGGAGGCAAGGGAAACAAAAGCAAAAATGAACTGTTGGGACATCATTAAAATAAAAAGCTTCTGCACAGTGAAGGAAACAGTCAGCAAAACTAAAAGGCAACCAACAGAATGGGAGAAGATATTTGCAAATGACATATCAGATAAAGGGTTAGTGTCCAAAATCTAAAAGAACTTATTAAACTCAGCACCCAAAAAACAAATAATCCAGTGAAGAAATAGGCAAAAGACATGAATAGACACTTCTCCAAAGAAGACATCCAGATGGCCAACCAACACATGAAAAAATGCTCAACATCACTCATCATCAGGGAAATACAAATCAAAACCACAATGAGATACGACCTTACACCTGTCAGAATGGCTAACATTAACAACTCAGGCAACAACAGATGTTGGCGAGGATGCAGAGAAAGAGGATCTCTTTTTTATTGTTGGTGGGAATGCATGCTGGAGCAGCCACTCTGGAAAACAGTATGGAGGTTCCTCAAAAAATTAAAAATAGAACTACCCTATGACCCAGCAATTGCACTACTAGGTATTTATCCAAGGGATACAGGTATGCTGTTTCGAAGGGATACATGCACCCCAATGTTTAGAGCAGCATTATCAACAATAGCCAAAGTATGGAAAGAGCCCAAATGTCCATCGATGGATGAATGGATAAAGAAGATGTGATATATATATATATATATATATATATATAATCTATATAATATAATCTATATAATATAATAATATTATACATTAATATATTATTAAATATATTATAAATATAAATAAATATTAATATATTAATATTGAATATATATTATATTATAATAATCTATATAATAATATCATATAATATATATAATAATATAATCTGTATATATAGATTATATATATATATGATAATATATATATAATGGAGTATTACCCGGCAATGAAAAAGAATGAAATCTTGCCATTTGCAACTATGTGAATGGAACTAGAGGATATTATGCTAAGTGAAAATAGTCAGTCAGAGAAAGACAAATATCATATGACTTCACTTATGAGGACTTTAAGAGACAAAACAGATGAACGTAAAGGAAGGGAAGCAAAAATAATATAAAAACAGGGAGGGGGACAAAACATAAGAGACTCTTAAATATGAAGAACAAACAGAGGGTTACTGGAGGGGTTGTGGGAGGGGGATGAGCTAAATTGGTGAGGGGCATTAAGGAATCTCCTCCTGAAATCATTGCTGTACTATATGCTAACTAATTTGGATATAAATTAAAAAAATAAAATTAAAAAAAATAAAATTAAAAAAAAGGAGAGAGAAGGAAAAAATATGAAAACATCAAATACTTTAAAAAAATTAAGAAAGTAGAATTTTTCAACAATGGATTATTATTATTAACAACATGGATTCTATTTAAAATGGATTTATCCTGGAACTTGTTAACATTTTATAAAAATGAATCATCATGGTCTGCCTTTTAAAATTTTTATTATAGGGGCACCTGAGTGGCTCAGTTGGTTAAACATCGAACTTTGGCTCAGGTCATGATCTCACACTTCGTGAGTTTGAGCCCTACATTGGGTTCTGTGCTGACAGCTTACAGCCTGGAGCCTGCTTCTTATTCTGTGTCTCCCTCTCACCCTCCTTCCCTCACTTACTCTTTCTCTCTCTCTCAAAATAAATAAATAAACATTGGAAAAATGATTTTAATGTGAAATGTTTATTATATTTTTAAATTTGTAATAATAGTTTCAAAATAATTATAATAGCTACCAAAGGGGTTGCATCATAAGTTATTAAAACACTTTCCTATTGCTGAACATTTAAATTATATTCAAACCTTATTTTAGGGACTACTTCAATCACAACATCTTTTAATTTTGGAGAATTTTATCCTAAATATAATTTTTTTATTAGTGGGTTTAGTTGGTCAAAAAGAGTGAAAAAGCATTCCTTTATCTTGTTTGAGCCACTGGTAAATGTGGTCTCTGATGAAGTAGTCGATCAAATAACCTAGCAGGGACAATATTCTAATATCAACCGATCCACCAAGATTGTGAGTTAAGAGGGTTTAATCTTTCTTTATTCTGGCTCAGAATATCTGGATTTTAAGAGCAGACAGCATTGCCCTTGCATTAAGTCATGAATACTGTCTCACTTCAGTAATTAGTTTATCTAGCCCAATATATCAATCAAAATTCTAAAACCAATTCAATATTAAATCTCCCCCCTTCCCCAACTCTAGGGCTGCTCCAATCTAGAAATCTGAAGTGGACCAGGGTGGTGGTTGCAATTTCTTCTCTGTTCCCTGTTTTATTTTTCCTCCTTCCCCATTGCTCTGTTAGTTGTTTCTGACCCCTCCAAGGTGAAAGTTTGGGAAGGAATTGTGCTAGGTAAAGAGGTAAGCTGTTGATCAACCAGGTACTATTTCCATGGGCTTTGTTCTCTTTATACATGGCCAATATTTACAGCTAACTCATTGTCTTGAGGTGTAATTTCCTGGGCCCGTGATAGGAAGTGTCACTGGGTATTTCTCTCATGCAGATCTCTTGATTCTGAAAGATTAATTTGCATTCCTTTTTATTTTTATTTATTTAGTGAATTAGTATTCCTAATGGTCACTTGTGACTCCTCCCTCAGATCTCAGTAAACTGGTCATTACATGGATCTTCCTGCTTCTGGGATTCTACTGTCCTTCTAGGGTCCACATCAGTTCCAAGAAAAACATTCACACAGCCTTTCCCTTGACAAAGCCTTAGAGAAGAGGACACTCTTAATATAGCTCCCTATATCCTATAAACACACTGGCTGTTTCATCTTTCTCTGGAGTAAGTCTGGTCCCAGACCCCCAGGCTTTCCAGTAGCAGAGAATACATCTCAACCTCTTTGAGTCTTCCCAAGGACGAGGCCCTCATTTGGCTTGAGGTGTTTCAGATGGGATACCCTACCTCTCCCCATTTTGAAACATTTATTTTAAAAATTTTATACTAGAAATTTGTGTTACTTTGATATCTGGTATCTTATTGCACATCAGTCCAAACTGGGGGAGAAATAGTTCTGTACTATGTTATATTCTCTGTTAGAGTTTCCAAATTCATGAGGATTTTGGTGGGAGTGTGTATTTCATTGGCCGTTATATACAATCACAGACATTCACACAGTAACTTCTGTGTGCCAAGAGCTATGTATAGGCAGTAACAAGGATACCAACGTGATTAACATTGGACCCCTATCTCATTGTTACATTTCATAATTAAGGCAAAACAAATATCAGAATAATAATTTAGCTTTGAAATAATGTTCCAGCACTATTTATCAGGAACTTTTTAAAATTTTAACATATTTAACAATAACTTCTATCAGGAAAACATAGCAAAGAAGCACCAGCATAATTTTGTTCTTTTTCTGCTTCGTTGAATACCTACTATCATGTCCTGATCCTCATTTTCTAGGGTTAATGACCAAAGAAAATAAGCTTCCTTTATAAACTCTCTATGAAATTCTCTTTTTACTTTCTATGAACTTGGACTCAGTATTGTTTTAAATACGGAAAAAATGGTTGGCATTTTTAAACATGTTTCAGAGGTTTCAAATAACCCAGCTTATACCACATAAGATATCTTATCAGAATCCCCTGAGGACTTTCTGGAACATGGAACAACATGCTTCCAGAATATTCTATGGAGTCGCATAAAAAAATTAGGGATATTTGCATTATAGTAAAACTGACTAATTCTTTCAGTTCTGTGACTTTGGCTAGTTTACTAAATTTCCTCAATTTCAGCATTCTCATCCTTAAAAAGATGATGTTGCAGCCTGGTTTAGGAAACTGTTTAATGGATGCAGAGATAACACAGGCACGATGCTCAGCATCAAATAGTACTTCTGATAGTGTTACTCTGTTAAAATATTCTTTTCCAAATAACTAAAGTTTGTTTCTAGTTGAAAAACCCTTGAAGTCCTAAAAATTGCTTTGGTTTTGTGATTGTATTTTAAAATACTAAGCAAAGTAATCGGTAGATACCTAAATGTTTCACAAGCGCTGGAATATTAAGGCCTGGTCCACCTGGCAGGAAGCAGGTGGCACAGAGAGAACCGTTCTCTTCTTCAACACTTTAATGAATTTAGTGTAAATAATAAGAGCATCACTTGGAGTTGACCATTTTATCAGGATCTGCACTATATCAGAAGAAATAAATGTATAACTTAAATTGGAAAAAGATTCACTCTCAAATGATTCAGAAAAGCACACCTCTTTTTTTTTTTTTCTTTTTGACAAGTTGATGGTCGGGGGTGGGGGGTAGGTGGAAAATGGCCCTACTTAAGAAAAGTAAGCAAAGTATTGGCAGGCAGTGACTTTAAATTGCACATTAAACTAATCCAGGGCTATGCCTTAATAAAGGCTAGGGCTGGGAATTCTTATGGATTTTCTAGCTCATTGCTGGGACAACATCGAAAGGCAATAAATGTTCTATTACTTACACAAGCTTCTAGTTTTCAGAAAATTAGTCACCAGTGACCTTTTACCCTTTGTCTTGCTCTCCTTCTCAGTAACTGTACCTGATCTGAATCAAATGCAGACCAATCTACAGAGAAGTTCCTTTGCTAACCTGCCACAAATCTGAATAATTGGGCTTTGGCATAAGCAATAAAATTGATCTGTTAAGAAAAATTATAATTCTATGCATTTATTTTTCTTGAAACAAAAAGCTACAATCCCAAATTATTTGTTTCAGTGAAATAAGTTAAGTCACATTTCAAACTAGTAAAATTCAGTCCAAATGAGTTGAATATGAAATTAAGCTAAAAGTTCTTGATTTTTATACACTTAGCCAGTAATATAAAATTTTTGCAATTTTTTGTTAACGTGTGCCTAGCAGGACTATGGGTATATGAGCAGTGGTGTGGGGGAATCGTGAGGTGTAGGAGGCTAGAGTCTCAGCGTTGATAATGGAGGGGACAGAAAAGGAGAGAAGTTATATGATTTGGGGACACCAGTCCTTATATTGAATTATATTGATTAGTTTTCCAGTTAGCAGGGAGACCTCCTTCTGACCCTATTTTCAGGGTCAGTAGATCATAATGCAATCTCACGAAGAGACTACTATCCCTCCCCATATTGCTTTCTGAGGAAAGTATGGACCTGAAAATCGCCCTTTTAAAGCTTTCTCTTTTTTCCTCCTTCTGCTGGACTCCACCTAATAAATGCATATATAAATTGCATATACAGTGTAATAACATATGGTGCAATGGACACAAGATAAGATATAAAAAATGGTTCCAACCTTTGGCAAAAAAGCTATTTTAGAAATTGAATTTTGTGAACAGCATTCCATCTGAATCAGGAAAATAAAATGATAATATCTGACAAACAGGTGGGTCTGCTATAAGATCTGGTCCCCTTATCAGAGAAACCATAAATTTATGTTAAAGTATGGTTGAAACAAACAGCAAACACTAACTGTTAAAGACATACAGGAGATATTTTTATTTATTCATGCACATTTACCAAAACATGAATGATTAAATCAAATGTGAATGATTAAATGGCAGACCGAATAATTTTATGTTTCTATGAATATTTATGAGCTTAAAAAGTGCCTGAGGTTTCTTTAAGATGATGGTGTAATTTCCAGACTTTCTATGTCTTATAACATTTTATTCACATGAAACAGCCTTGAAAGTTTGTAGTTTAACAAGCCACTTACTGTAATTCACAAGAAACTAACAAATAGACATTTTGACCTCATGTGGACCACGTAAATTCACATCTTTCACATTACAACTAAATGTACTGACATTGGACTATCATACTAACAATCAGTAGTATGTCATTTGGCATACAATTATACTTATGAGGTAGGGCCTGTTAATGCTTGTGATATCTTCACATCTTATTTGACTAAAGGAAACTGTCCCATCTTTTTTTTTTTTAATTTTTTTTTTCAACGTTTATTTATTTTTGGGACAGAGAGAGACAGAGCATGAACGGGGGAGGGGCAGAGAGAGAGGGAGACACAGAATCAGAAACAGGCTCCAGGCTCTGAGCCATCAGCCCAGAGCCTGACGCGGGGCTCGAACTCACGGACCGCAAGATCGTGACCTGGCTGAAGTCGGACGCTTAACCGACTGGGCCACCTAGGCGCCCCAAAACTGTCCCATCTTTAACACTGGCTTGTCCATAATGTGGTAACCCAACCTTCTGGCTCTGTGCTGAATTAGTGGCTAACTCTCAACCCCACTTTCTCTCCCTCAGTCTCTATATGCACACTTACTATTTTTTTGTTAATTTAATTTTCTCTCTCTTTGAGAAATCCTGGGCTACTAACATGACTCCATGAATTAATTCATCACTCCATGAATCAAACCTTCAGGTGACTCCCTAGACTTGACAGATCATATCATCTTGAAGATGCGATGGAACAAACTTATTTTTATTAATATGGGTTAGCCTATAATGTAGGAATATTAATAAAGTATATGAGGTGAAGATGTTATTGGAGGGATAATTAGTGGTGTTGCTAGAACATTAAAAGCACAATATTACTAAATAATTCCCAGCAATGAATAAGCAAGATTTAACCAATTATAACCAAGTCCTTAAAAAATATATCAGAGCATACCTATTTTCCATGCAAATGTTTGTTCCCATTGTCTCAATCTGCCAAAAACATCAAGGAACTGAGAGAATGATTTGTTTATTTTTTTAAACGTCTTTCATGTCACTTCTCCTGGTACTTTTACAACCAGAGTGCCCACATATTTCCATCAACACATTTTTTTGCCCATCAAACATGCTAATGGACCTAGATTCCCTAGGTATGCAGATGAAAGTAGCCCATGGACTGTGACTTTTATCATTCGTTTCTTGAGCATATCATGCTCAGTAGCGCAAATGTGAACCCCCACCCAGGGAACTGGTCTTACTGCTGTTGATAGCTATGTGCCCATAAAAAATAGGTTGAAACTAACCCAAGAGTTGGTTGGGATTTTTGTGGAGAATAAAGGGAGAGTTATGGAGACAGAAATAGATCTTGGCAGAAGCCCCATTGAAACTCTAGAGTGTCTTATTTTATTTATATTACTTCGGTTATAGGTAAGTTATTAAAGAGATTGTAGCCCAGGTAGTGAATTTGCAGATATAATTTAAATCTGAGTTTGCTATTTATATTTTGGGCCATGTATAGACATTCGTTTGGGGGCAGAAAATTACATGCCTGCCATCCATCCATGATATTATATTAATTATAACATGGTCCATGCAATCTGATAGGATTCATTTTCTGTTTTTACATATTTTATTTGTAATTTAATCATAATAGGAATAAACAGAAATAATCCTGGCTAACTGTCCCAAACCGGTTATTGTTTACTCTGCCTAATGGTGATTTATACTCTCCTTAATCAATAAATCAATGAACAATATCTCCTTACTTTGGATGAGTAAATTAAAAAATTGTCACCTGTTAGATAATTTATTTTATTAATGAAGAAAAGTAAGAAGAAAAATTCCCCACATTTTTGATGTTTTTGACCAATATTCTGATGAAATTAACTTATAATTATCATCAGATGCTTTTAGAGCTAACAGGCAAGCATCTCAATATTGTCAGTCCTCTACTGAACTTTAATCCCCTGTATAGGTTGACTGGAATGGCTGCTGTGGGTATGGCAGAAATCATTTTTGTTTTGTATATACATCACACCTTGAAATGAAAGAATTAACTAGTCAATTTTTTACAAAGAGCACTAAGAGATTTTATAGATAATATCTATTAGCTTGAACATGAAAAATCCTGTACACTCTCACCTATAATTAACTTTTACCAAACTAGAATATTAAAAAATAATAATAGAGATGCCTGGGTGGCTCAGTCGGTTAAGCGTACAACTTCAGCTCAGGTCATGATCTCACATTTGGTGAGTTCAAGCCCCTTATTGGGCTCTGTGCTGGCAGCACAGCTGTCTCCCTCTGTCTCCCTCTCTCTCTGACCCTCCCCACTCACGTGAGCACTCTCCCTTTCTGTCTCAGAAATAAACTTTTGAAATAATAGTACAGTAAAACCTTGGTTTGCAAGCATAATTCATTCAGGCAACATGCTTGTAATCCAAAGCACTTGTACATCAAAACCAATTTCCCCCTAAGAAATAATGGAAACTCAGATGATTTATCCCATAACCCAAAAATATTCATATATAAATGATTATAATAACGAAATATGATACAAAATAATAAAGAAAATACAAAATGTAAAGAAAAATACGGAAATTAATCTGCACTTACATTTGAAAACCTTCATGGCTGGTGTGAGGGAGACAAGAGAGAGGAGGGTCATTGTATAGGACGACTTTCACTATCACTAATGGATGTTGACTACAGTAGAGTAGTAATAAACTCTTGTTATATACTGTATTTAATGTAACGGGCAATAAGGCAGCAGAGGAAATGGTCTATATCTGCAGGCAGACTGACCTAGAATGAAGCAAAGCGTTCCTAAGCTTCCTCTTGTATGGAGAAGCAAAGGACTGTCCAGAAGTGTTTTAAAGTGACAAAAAATACACTAGTGCCAGTTGTGGGCACTTTCCAATGTTCTGAAAACACGGATTTCTGCCAAACGCCGTGGCCTGAGACCAAGCATCTGAACATGAGAGTCAATCACGCACAATCCTGCAGAGACAGATTGAGAGAGAGAGACAGAGAAGACCCATTGGCTTAGTTGTGATGATGCGACATTCAGCATCCCACACTATTCATATTGGAAGACATTGCTCATTTATCAAGTTAAAATTTATTAGAAATGTTTCCTCACCTTGCTCGTCTTGCAACACTCATAGAACAAGTTACTCACAATCCAAGGTTTTGTTGGAATTATGATAAAATCCAGAAAAAACAATTCGAATAGATTGAAAAAAATGGTATTTGATTGATTTTATCTAATCGTCAGTTACTTCTTAAGCAGCTGTGTGTTTGATGCCATATAAAATGAGAACAGCAGAGGTGAAGGAGCAAAAAATGATACGCCTGCCTGACATATAAATGGACAAGAATGCATTATGTTTAGGAACAATTAAAATTTTCTGTGGAATGGTGAAAAATTCCTTCATTCTTATTTTCATAAAGCCAGGTTTCCCCAAGCATCTGTCCAGTTCTGCTGCCAGAAACAGACAATTCTAACTATTGGACGTGAAAAACAATGTAGCACAGGAAATGGGTGCTCCTACAATGCTAGAGGAGTAGAATTTTGACAGGGCCTCCACGAAAGACTCTTGGAACACCATCGCCACGCTTGCCTGCCAGGGATCCACACCCTACACTCTTCAGGAGCGTGGGGGTGTGGGGAGGCTTCAGGGAACTACTGAGTCTAAGAGGGCTGTGTCCACAGCTGCTCTCCAAGGCTTGGGAGGTCCCTGATGGACCTGCTACCAATGCCTCTTTACACCCACAGAGCTAATGACTAGACACTCAAATGCTTGGGCACCTAATGTCTCCAAAACCATGCCTGTTCTCAGTACCCCCAGGTGAAGTAATAAAAATAGAGTCTTTCGGGGCACCTGGGTGGCTCAGTCAGTTAAGTGTCAGACTTCTGCCCAGGTCATGGTCTCACAGTCCGTGAGTTCAAGCCCCACATTGGGCTCTGTGCTGATAGTTAAGAGCCTGGAGCCTGCTTTGGAGTCTGTGTCTCCCTCTCTCCCTGCTCCCCCCCTGCTCATTCTCTGTCTCTCTCTCAAAAAAAAAAAATATATATATATATATATATATATACACATGTATATACGTGTGTGTGTGTGTGTATATATATATATATATATATATGGCCTTTCAATTCTGTCTTCAAAGTCTCACGCAAGTTCCAGGTTCAACTTGGTAGGATCTAATTTGCATCCTGAGCTTTACCTCTAATTAAATCTCGTAAGTAAAATTTTCAGCCTTCTAGGCCTTGAAATCTGGAAAAAAAAGGCAAGGGATGGCTGCTGCATGCCAGCACACCACACCTGACACAAACTGTGCCAATACTAAAATTTTCTATATTTTCTTCAAAATCTTTTAATTAAGATAGAAAAATACTCAATGTATGAGTATCCATGAGAAATAAATTTCTCTCAAACTTTGTGTTTCCTTCACAGGGAATTACCGCCCTTGGACTTTCTTCTGGGCCGTATACACATTTACCTCTTCCTGAAGTACCTAACAACCACCAGGCTTTGTTTCTTGCAGGATACTATGGACACCCACTAGGGGACTTGTGCCCACCTACATCACAACACTTTACATTCTGAATAAATTGGCTTTTGACTTGCATATTTCCTTGACATGACTATAAGCTCATTGAGAGCACAAAATGAGCTTTGTATTCAGAGTGACTAATTTATTGCCTGCTATGTATTGTGCATAAATGAATGAGTGAGTTCTTTTAAACATGACAATTTATTTTATTTTGTGTAAATATTTTTTTATTACTACACCATTCATGTATGTATTTATCCTGTAAGAACTGATTAACAATCTGCTATGTGTAATGCGTGGCATATTGTGTGTGGTCCTTGACATGCTCTAACTGTAAATTTAAGCCTATCTCTACCCCTGATTTTTAAACGGTATAAAAGAGCATTTATTTCCGTGAACTTTATATATTTTAACTTTCCCAGGATGCTTGCTATATAACAAATTCTTTAAAAACAATCTCTTCATTTGTTTGCAATATTTCAGCCTTTGTGAGAGAAAAGAACCAGCAAAAGGTATTTCAATGAAAAAGTCTAACACGGAGAAAATATAAAACATGTTTGAGTTCTAGTTCTGTTATTGATTTGTTGTGTGACCTTCAACAAATCACTTTACATAACCATATCGCTACTTCTCCCTTTTCCAAATAAGCCTATTTTAGTCCCCACCACTTACCTAATATAAAACTCACACTCCTTGAAATCTTAATAGAAAGGATAAAGAGAATAATAGACAGAAATTTTCTCTGAACTCATTAGAAAAATTGGCTGTATAAATCTAAGAGAGCATTATAATTACACAGGACACAATACGGCGTAGTGTTTAAGGAAGCCTCTTCAGACAGACAGACATGGACTCAGGATTCTGCTTTGCCACAGATTAACTAGAGACTTGAGTCCATGTGCTTGACCTCTCAGTACCTTAACTGTCTCATATTTAGAAATACTAAATACGAAAAAATAATTTCTATCCCTACATTATTTTAAGTTCTAAATATATAATTTTATGCTTCATTTTGGTTGACTGCAAAAGCTGCATAAGTGTATGCACAAATAATGCACAAAACAGACTCACAGTTGCCTCAGGTTGAAATATTAACTCATCATAGTGTGTAGCATTTGGATTCATAGAATCATGTGGTATTTTATGAAATATTTATTTTAGGCAAAATTAATTGAAGGCTTGGATTCCCTCATCAGGATATTATCACATCTTTTGTTTTTCCTAAGAAAGCAGTATTGTTCTTTTGTCTAGATTCCCTTTAGTACTATGAAAGTTTTTCACACTTCATTCCTATAGCAACTTATAATGTCGCAATAAGGTATGCATATGCCCTCCAAAAAACACGTGGCATGTAAGCACTATCTATATGATAGACTTGGACTTAGATGCAGAGGCTTTAAATAAAACTAGTGAATTAAATTTTATCATGTATCACCAATGTATTTGAAAATAGCCAGGTGTAGTGGAACCTTACACAGAAAACCAGAAGTAGAAATACAAGGTAGTTTAAAGTTGACATTTTTGAGAGGAAAATGAAAATAATTTATCCTAAGATTGTTTCTCTATCATATTAGACATATTTATGAGTCTTGTTTTATGGATATTTGTCTCTGCTCATTTCTTTTAGAATATTTTACATGTGTAGGACTTGCATGATAAATTTAAGAACTCAAATTGGCATGATAGAGAAAGGTACTTGTCTATGATATAGTAGCCTTTAAAGTTGAGCCTGTTTTATATCATATGTGTGTGTGTGTGTGTGTGTGTGTGTGTGTGTGTGTGTGTATGTTTGTGGAGTCAGAGCTGTATATTAATAAAAGGCAAACACAGACTTGCTCAAGAAAATAACTGTATGGATACATGTTTAATGGTTAAAACAGAGAAGAATGATCATAACTGCTTGTTTTTAGCCCCCCCAAAAATAAGTACAGAAATAACTACAAAAACCGAGTAAATGCTTACAAACTTTCATGGCAATTAAACAGAGTAATTTTATGCCAATTAAATCTAATCATTAAAGATGTGACTTGTATTGTGTTCATTTTGAGTTTTCTTTTCTTTTTCTGTCAATTTTCTAGTAATGAGCTTTGATAGATTGCATTTTACAACAGTATGGTCTGCTATGTAACGGAATAAAAACATACAAACAAACATACATACATACATACATACATGCATGCGTGCATAAATGCCTGGACCTTCCTTTCTAGACAGTGTGAAAACTGCTGCTCTAATTTATTCTTTTAAATGGTCCTATTACACACATAGAACAGATGCTACTATCTTCACTTACATATAGAAGATATATATCTCAGAGGGATTATGTAACGTCGTTAAGGTCACAGAGCAAGTAAGGGTTGAAATCAAACTCCAGGTTTTATTACTTTACATCTTAAGCTTTTTGCCTTCTATCCCACACTTTCAGAGAAAGTGGTACTTCATGCCAAAAATCTATTTACCTAGATAGACTAATCTTGATAAATTAATTGCCAGAGTGAGGAGAAATATCAAGTAGTTAGAAGATAACATCATGTATCATCCATCTGTCTATCATTATCATCTATCTGGTGACAGACCCCAATGTTAAAAGAACATTTAAAAATTGTCTAAGTAGGGGCACCTGGGTGGCTCAGTCAGTTAATTGTCCGACTCTTGATCTCATAGTTGCTGAGTTCAAGTCCCACTTCAAGCCCCATGCCCAGCTCTATGCTGATAATTCAGAGTCTGCTTGGGATTCTCTCTCTTTATCTCTCTCTGGCCCTCCCCTGCTCATGTACATGCATGCATTCCCTCTCTCTCTCAAAAACAGCTCAAAAATAAAAAAAAAAATACTTAAAAATCGTACAAGTATATGAGAGAAGGGAACAAAAGTCAAAGTCAAAACACTTTATGGGCACATAAGAAAAAAAGAGGTGAAATATATATATGTATATATAAGTGAAATATATAATACATAAAAACATATTATAGAATATATTATATATTATAAATCTATATTATATATTGATCATTATTATTATTAATATTAATTAATATATTATTATCGATATAATTAATATATAACGAGAGAGTACAAGAAGAAACATAAAATTGATATGTTCAAATGTTGCTCCTTTTTTGAATGGCCACCAACTGAAAGCTGGTATGACAATGAAGTAAAAGCCAAGTTTTAAGCCTCCTGAATTGGGCTGCCCAATCGAGGTCAGTGTTTCAATCCTACCCCAGTAATATAACAGAATACCTAGCTGATAACCCGTTGTTGTGTGGAGTAGCCTTACATTTTTTTATTTGAGAAGAATTGTAAAGTTTAGGGACATTTTGGGGTAAAGCATTTCTTCTTAGGTGGTGTATCTCCTTTGGTCTGTCAGCTAACTTAGATGACCCTCCACTGAAGACTTTATTGCCGCCTATGTCACCTTGGGAACTTTGTCCACAGTCTAAGACAGACTTTTTCCACTATCTGAGAAAACTGGACCAAACTATCAGGATCCAGAACATGGACATCATTGATTAATGTTTGCAAAATGCTTTCAATGCTGATACTGGGTAGGATTGTTGTGAAAAAAAAAAACAAATAAAATTATTTAAAAAAAAACAAAAGAATAAAGTAGAAAGAAAACAGAAACAATCTAATACTGGAAAAGGGTTTAGAGCTTTAACCAGGCACTTCCTCATTCTCATTACAGCGATATTATAGGTAACTGAACATTGGACATTGCCATTCTGAAGGCACTTTGGACTAATTCTCAATAATTTGGGGAGAAGGCTGCATGATATTTGTTGTAGACAGTAATGGTGTTCTACTAAGTGATAAGTCCTGTTTTCACAGACTTGGAAAATAAATTTAAATTTAGTTTTCATTCCTTGCATGTCAAATTTCCTGTCCGGAGGAGGACTTCGGACCAACCCATGACTACTCTGGGACTAAACAAGGCACTACAATTACCTAGTGAAAGCTACCTTACATTTCTGACATGTGGACCCTAGAATTTGAAATGATTTTCTAGCTGGTGTCTTTTCATTAGTCTGATTTTAACAACACTAGTGTAGAGCATATACCAACTCAAACAGCTATTACATGTTTTTCATTTGACATCATCTGAAAACATACTAGTTTGACCTAATGAAGTGACTAAATTAAAACTTTAATTGACCATGCGAAAAATTATTAATGCAGAATATGAAGTTTTTTTATCATTTTAATTGAATTGCTTATTTTTTAAGAAAATGGAATTAATTATTCCTTAAAACAAGCACTATTAACTGTTAGGTATACAATTGCATCATTACCTTGCCTACAAGTGTTTAAAACTAAGAATCATTCAAATAATTATATTTCTTTCATTTGTAGGACATTTATGACTTAAACACAGTACTTAAAGATCGTGTTAATGCTGCCTTCACCCCAACGACCCTAGCCTATAGTAAATTCTGTCTTGATATTAGTTTCCATAAGTCAAGAGACATTTTCCACATGTCATGAAGCATATCCAATGGAAGTTCAGAGCCATGGTATTCATGCTTTATCATCGTTCTGGCTGAAACAAAAGCCTGTCTCAGTGATAACACCCATCTGAGAAATTATACAAAATTATACAAAGTACAAAAGCATTTTTGGTACGCTATTGTTCTCTCCTTGGGTCATCTGCTTCCTTAGACTGAAATCATTTCCCAGGTTTTGCTCAAATTATAATGAAAGAACAGCTCCCAAAATAAAACTGTCTGAATGACTCTTATTTAGTGTTATCAAAGAAAAATTATCTGTCCTAGAGCCGTATAGTGAAATGTAGCATCCAAAATCAGTATCAGGAAGTAAGCAGAGGTATTAGAATTTGCTAAGGACCCCAGAAGTGCATTATTGCCAATAAACTTAAAAAGCAGCAGAGAAAGAAAAAAGGATGAAGAAATGCCAAAATTAGAAAATTGCTTCAAAATACAAGGAAAACACATTGTAAAAAGACTATATAAAAGCATAGCAATGAAGGCAAAAGTGAAATTAATTTATCTAAGGCTACAGTAATTGGAATAGAATTCAAATGTGTAATTATATACTTTAAACTGGCATTCATATATTCATAATTTGGAGGGGCAGATCCTTTTAATCATTCATTTTAAAGACTTATATCTTAATTATTGGCAAAGGGGACAGATTTACATTGTCAAAGAATTCAATAGACATGAATTTAGTGTCTGCCAAAAAAATACTCAACGATGGTATTCGTGTTATTTTTTACAAACTTGAGCTCATTAGATCGGTTGAATAGTGGAACTCAAAATAAGGTTAAAATAGTTAAAATAATTTAAGGTTAGGACTCAAAATGGGAAGAGTTAAAATAATTAATCAGATCATACAGTTTAATAATTGTTTTCCAAGGAAATAAAACCATATGACTAATCACAGAATGCACAACTTATGGAAGAAATGCCTTCTGTTTGACAATGGCTAAAAACAATTATATTCAGGATATTTAAGCTAAAATTGTAGGGTAATTTTTTTTTACAATGTGTGAATGCCAGGAGTAATATGCAGCATAATATGATGATTTCTTAAAGGGGGCCTCTTAAACATAACTCTTTATATCATAACGCATTAGCAAAAGAGCTTTTCCTTTTCTGCTTTTTACTGTTCCTGCTGTAGCTTAATCACGAACAAAATTCAGATAATGGAAATTGTTCTTGCCCATGGGGTTGTAAGCTAAGTAAAATAGATGGTAAGAAATTTATCCCTTGAGTCCTCTAGATTAGAAGTGCAAATTTGATTAGCAAAACATATACCTGACAATAAGTATGTTAGGCTACTCTGACTCAAACTAAATATTATCCTCAGGGACTAGCTGAGGGTTGGGCATTGGTTGAGGCTCAAAGATTATAAATTATAAATGGAAAGACTTGAATGAAACAGCTATTATATATATATATATATATATATATATATATATATATAATTGTAACTAGTGAAGGTTTTTAAACAGCCTCTCAGCAACTGTTTTTAGGACATAGGACTCTGAATGTTGCCAAAATTTTTTTTTAAAAACTATCCTATCTTTTTCAACAAAGGTCAAGACTTGGAATAAAAGAATAACAAAAAAAATTGAGAGTTCTCAAAAACATTTTTTAAAATTCAACAGACTAGTAAAAATGCTATTATGTAATTCATGAATTTTTACCTCTGATGCATCTAAAGCATTAAAAACATTATTGTACTTCCCCAAACATATGACTTGTGATTTTTGGTGAGTAGCAAAACCAAGATATAAGGTATTTTCTAGGTTTTGGCTTAACGGTGCAAAACATTTAACAAATTCAGCCAGCATTCAGAACAACATATATTCTATCTCAGATATTCATGAACTAATGCAAAATAAGTGTTTTGCCTACCACAACCAATACCTTAATTGGTCACTTGTCTTTCATCAGCACTAAAGTTTTAGTGTTTCATTGATGCCAATTATCAAGATTATCGGGCAGCTTTTAAGACACATAGTGACAGCCAGGGATTATTTAAGGTATTTAAAAAATGCATTCAAAATGAACATCTATGATGATTAATATCTTTTTGTCCTAACTTTCTAAATCCACAGGGCAGTGTCTCCCTAAGAAACCCACCTATATACTTCAAAAATCAATTAAAAAAAAAACCCTCTGCAAAAATCAGCTTTCTACTAGTGAGAAAGTCCTTTAACACCACGTGTTTCATTTTTAGAATTTGTGCAAATGTGTACATGAAAACATATATAAAACCACCTATGCTGAAGCATTTAACCCTAGATATGTAATGTTTCATTTCTAAATAAGTGATTTAGAAGAAGAGACAAATGTTCTTACATTTCATATTGGGAATGTTTTTCTACCTTGAATAGAGAAAATCTTATTCAAAAGAAATCACAAAATGAGGGGGAATTAAAACAAATCAAGGTTGCTATTGATGGGAGGAACAAGATATAGAGAAGAGAGACAAAGAAAAACTCTGCATCGCTGAACCAACTTATGATTAACTATATGTGGATTGTCTCACACAGAAAGTAAAGCCAAACCTCTGGGAGAAGTAGGGAAGAGCATGGAAGGCATCTTAACAAGGGCAGGTAAGTGAATACTTATCACTGCCCCTGAGTTAAAAACATGCATTAAGGTGGCAGACAACCTAAGTGGCATAGCAACAGATATATGTTGACTGATATGGAACTGTGCTGTCTTTCTAAAATACTCTGTGTACATTACAATGTAAATCCTGGTGAGGGTTATTAATCTCAGTGACCACTAATTACTTGGATTCCCTGCCAGAAGGGACATAGGAATAATCTTCAAGGACTATGAAGCAACGGGAAAAAATGTGAAGAGATTGGGAGTTCTGTGAAGAGCTTGAATGTTCTAAGTTATTTTTCTAATGAAAATGTTATAACTTTGTGCAGAGAATCAGGGATAAGTAATAAAAACGACCAGTTACTTAATGGTATAAAGAACCGATTTGTTATTTAGTTATGCTTCATAATACCAGTATGTCGACCTTTTGATTGGAGGTGGAGTGCATCTCACAATGATTGTGATATGTGTGCCTGCTGTATGGTTTATCCATTTATTGCCTCTCTGCCCCAAATTCATTTATTCATTTTGACTTCTTTGTGAGAATGGATCTGAATCCTGGAAGTACTTTTTCTTTTGTCATCTGACACTGAACATTTGTCAATACAGCATGCTGGAGAGTCATTGCAGGAGGTGAATTGTTGCTTTCTAGTCAATTTGTTCTCTCTGCAGGGTCCATGCTTAGTTTCTTCAGTACCAATCTCACGCAGCAGTCCCAGTTTCTCAGTGTCTGGATTCTGCTGTGCATGCTAACCAGCAGTGCCCAGCAGCTAGTAGCTACCCCTGGAATTCCCTCTTCACCCTGGATGGCTTTGTAGCTGAGGTATCATCTCTCCTGGAGAAAGTTAAAGTTATTTCTGCCTACTATCAAAGTGGTGAATCCTCTCACATCAATGTTGGCTTCCAGTGGTGTTATACGGTTGTATGGAGGCATTCACATACAACCTCTTGCACTACTCTGGAGAAACCAGCCCCAAAGTAAAGTTCATGCTGCCTACTATGCTGTGAGTAATAAAGTTCTTCGTCTCTGACCCACGGATCTTGTGTCTTCTGCCAGCGTCTATGAAATAGCAATAGTCTAGCTTGTAAGCTTCTAAGTAAGGGAAAATCATACTCCCGGCATAGTTCTTCACATTATAATTTACTAGTCTGCTCTGTCTGACCTGCTTTTAAACCCTGGATTTTAATCAAGGTAAACTCTTAGTTTTAATTCTAGATCTTATAGTTTTCAATTCAAGGATGTCTGGTCTATTATTGTGTTCACATACTTTGATTTCCTAATGAAAGTTTTCCTGCTTTCATATATTTTTTTTCTATATTTTCTCATATTTCATCTAACCTGAAGACCTAGGTCGTGTGGGCCAACTTCTAGTATTCACTTGCTCTCTTTGATTATTGATCATATTGTCTTTCCACTTTGCATGTCTTCTTATTTTTGATCATGTTAGACATTTTGTATAAAAAATCTGGGCTGCAGATGATATTATTTTCCACAAAAATAGGTGATCTTTTCAGTGAGAGAGGGTGTAATTCTGATCACTGTAACATATTCAGGGGTTAAACTGGGTTGTGGCTAGGTTTAATTTCAGTAGAATTCAGTTTACTTCTGGTTATCCCCTATTCTTTAGGTCTGATCCACATGTGGTTTTAATTGGGAGCCTGGCATTGGTCTTTATTCTTAGCTCTGAAAAAGTCAAGAGAACTCTTTTTACATAGAATTTGACTTTATCTCTGTGCTTCCACAGCCAGTGAATGTTTTCAAAAAAGAGAGTTTTTATAAATTATCTGTATTTCACTATTTTAGGTAGTGGGGCCACTAACCCACCACAACTATTCTGCATTCTTCTCAGAAGTGGAAGCTTTCATGTATATTCTCAAAAACTTTAAATAACTTAGCCCCATTCCAAACTATTCAATCAGAATCTCTGGGGGGAGGGTTCAAGTTTTAGAATTTGTCTAAACTCTATAGGTTTTTCTAATACACACGGAGAAATAAAAATTTATGTCTTAGGAAACAGAGATATGGATCCTATGAATTAAATTATCTTTGTCTCAATGAAATTAGAACTCCTTAGAATACAACAATGTCAGTTTCTTGCTAAAATAAACTCTAAAATTAAACTTTAAATAAATGATTTGTACATGCCTTAAAAATGATGATTACTGAGATTTTATGTGAATTTGCTAACGGAGAGAAAAATGTCAAACCAACAACAATCCTATGTTTAATAGTTTTATGAGATAGGTTAAGGAAAATATAAAAAATGTATAATAATTTGAAAGAAGTTTTTGGTAGAACCTCACGACATCCTTGTAGGTAACATGTAAAAACACCCCTTTCTGGACCAGTATAGTACATAATTACGAGACACTTGAGTGTCTCGGTTCCCTGGTGTAAGAAATGTTGTATCAAAGCAGAAGGATATTTCCATGGTGTTATCCTGTTTTAGTTTTCACTTTTATGAGGTATAAATGAAGGCAAGAAAAACATTTTGGTCATTTGTATAGACTTGTCAAGGTCAGTAGATAGTTTCATGTATTGTTGGATAACTCAATGAAGACTTGTTAAAAATGTGACATTCTATAATGATTAGCCAAAAAAATAAAAAAAAACCCTAGATGGTAATTTTTAAATTGTATAGAATATTTTTTATTTAACTGCAAAGTATCTTAGTAGAATAGAAGAAAAGTGGCTTTGATATTTTTGTCAAATGATGTGAAGATAATAATGACCCTAAGTTTAGGATGACTTGACAGTTTGGAGAAGATATTCACACACACACACGCACACACACACCAAAACAAAAACAAAAACAAAAACCTAAGACAATTACAGAATAAATTGATAGAAGCGGAATATCCAGAACAAATCGCAGTAGAAATATTTTGCTTAGTTTAGGTATCTTGTTATACAAATTTTTTTTTTACAAGCACTTGTGTCTTTTTTTCCCCCTTGTTTTTATTTAAATTCCAGTTAGTTAACATACAGGGTAATATTAGTTTCAGGTATAGAATTTAGTGATCCATCACTTACATGCAACACTTAGTGCTCATCACAAGTGCCCTCCTTAATACTCATCACCTTTTTAGCTTAAGGCATGAAACCCGTATCATATTTGGTAGATCTTTCTCCCATCCTATACTATACAACAGAAAAATACAAGTTGAAGAGTTGTTTTTTGGTGAAGACACTCACAATTATAGATAGAGCATCTTTAACTCTTAGTTCTGCTGTGTCACAGGTTCTAAACTGCCCCCGTGGGGTGCCTGGGTGACTCAGTCATTTAAGTCATTTAATCAACTCATCATTTCAGCTCAGGTCATGATCTCACAGTCGTGGGATCAAGCCTAGCATCAGGCTCTGCACTGATGGCGGAAAGCCTGCTTGAGGTTTTCTCTCTCTCACTCTCTCTCTCTCTCTGCCCCTCCTTCACCCTCTCTTTCTCTCTCTCAAGATAAATTAATATTTAAAAAAAAATAAACTGCCCCTGCATTTTCAGTTAGAACAGTAGAAGTCTCCAAGATATTTTTAGTCTACAGTTAATAAAGTCCTCCTGTCCAGAAATAATGCCCAAAACTTGGAACACTTCAATGTATTAATTATTTGATATAAATCTCAGTGAAATCTAAAATTCCCCCAAGGCTCTAGGTTCTACAAAATCGACCAGAACATTCTATTTTCACTCCAAGAAGGCAATTAATAGCTGTAAAAAAAACATTGCTAACAATGTGAAAAGAGAAAAACAGGTGAACAGGTCCTTTTTTTTTTTTTTTTTTTTGGAATGAGTGAAAAAAGGCTATTTATTTACTTATTTATCTCTAGTTGCTACACAATGTTTCATTAGTTTCAGGTGTACAACTAGTGATCCAACTATATGTTATGCTTACCACAAGTGTAGCTATCATCTATCACCATACAATGCTAATATAATAACATTGACTATATCCTCTATTCTGTACCTTTTATTCCCATGATTAATTCATTCCATAACTGGAAGCCTGTATCTCCCACTTCTCATCACCCGTTTTGCTCATACCCCAAACTCTTCCCCTCAGGCAACCATCTGTTTGTTGAACAGGTACTCATTTAGAAAATTACTATTGGAGTATGATCTCCTCATGTATATATAGTTAAAATCAAGCTCCTCTAATAAAGAAAATAGTTTACACAATACTTTTTGAAAAGCTATTTGTATTCCTGTTGTGGTCTTCCCTGTTACTTCTCCACTCAGATAAATCTAGCTTAAGTGAATGCATGTTTCTTCACCCTGACAAGAATAGATGCATATGAGATAAATACAGGAAGACCTCTTGTTATCTGTGTCTTTAAATGTATCCTTCAGAAGCCAATAGCCTATCATGATAGAAATGTTAATACATTTCCATTTGCTTTTTTTAAACTTTCTTTTCAGTCCAGAGTTGGAGTTACTGATCATGATATAAGGGGTTATGGAAATGAATAAATATTTCCTGACTACTAGGAATTGTGCTAGGCACCATATATGCATTATGTACAAAAACTTAGCTCAACATGCAGAATAGGTATCACTTGTATCACATTCTTATAGATGAATAAACTGAGACAGAAGGAAGTTAAGTGGCTGAACCAAATTCTAAACATCGATGTCTTTGTCCCTAAATCCATGCCAATTCCACACCATTATCCCACTTTCTGACTATTTTGATTCATGATTATGCTTGCTGAAAAAAAAAAAGAAAAGACAAGAAAAAAAAAGATGGTTAAAAGCTTATGGTATATGTCTTGTTATCATATTAAAGCTTTTGTGCTGAACTTGTCATTCTTTAGGGGTTCAGACACAGCAAATAGAATAGATGTCATCAAGCATAGCGTGTGTGATGTAAGCATAATTTTCCCCAGCCGTGGTATCATGTAAAGTCACTGAGTGGCCCTCCTCCGAGGCGGGAGCACATTCCAAGATGTATATCTTTTTGTTTTTTTGTAACCCTTTGGCAAGAACTTGGCTACACTTTCTCCATCTGAGCATATAATATGTGGGATTTTTTTTTAGGGAGCAGAGGTGGGTATTTTGCTTCTTCTGATGGGTTATGCCCCCAAGCAATTGTCATTCTTTCCCCAATTCTCCTAATAGTGACTTTCAAAAACATAAAAAATATTAATTTTTAAGGCTGCCATTTGCTCCACATTGCCTTTGGCATAGAAGGCAATAGGGAATATACATAAAAAAGCACCTAAGTGCATGTCCAAGTTGGAAACAATCCGGACCCATTAAGGAAAATTGAAGTGATTTAATGGAGCACAGATCAACACCTAAAGAACACACAACATGAGTGAAAGATTGAGGATTATATCATAAAAAATGGGAGAGGTAAACTAACAGTTTTCAGAAAAAGATCCTAGGGCAACCTTAAGAAGTGATCAAAGGCAAGCACTGCTAATGGCTTTAAAGCTTTGAGTAAATTAATGAGAATGACCTAGGTTAGCCCATAAATTAGTTAAGTCAACTATCAATGTTATTTATGGGAGTAACACATTGCCAGAAAAGAAAATTTAGGTATTGATGTATAGCCTCATTTCTGGGTGTTCACAATGGATATGAGTTTTAAATATCTTCTTGATACAGTTCACCTTTATAAACTGTTATACATTTTGTAATCACCCATTCTCTTTGAAAGGTTTTTTTTTTAGCACAATATTCTATTTCAGGCATCCTCCTATATAATGCACATTTAGTTTTCTTTTAAGCTATATATATACACGTTATGGCATGATCCAGATAGATGAATTATAGTAAACATTTCCAAAGTGTTATTAGTACTCTTTCTGATTAATTTCTGGACCTTTCTTATAAGGTAATTCCTAACTAGTTCCAATCCATTATAGAGCAAAGCACAACAAAATAAATATATATCTCAGTAAATTTATAAGTAAAAATAAATTTATATGTGTCTTTCATTTTAGAGTGATATTTTAGACATCACTTATTATGTAGTCTTCTTTAATATCAGTTGTCATTTGTGGCTACAAATTAGGTTTTGGATAATTTGAGAAAACTAAGCAGTACTATCCTTTTTCAATAGTTCCAAGCATTCATTTCTCCAGAAATTCAAAGCATAAGTAAAGGCAATAAATTCATTCATTCACAGAGTGTAAACCAATATTCCCAATGGAAGAATTAATTTAGGATATCTCTGCTGGACCTGCCGATAGTGATACGGCCCCAAAATGTAATGTACTGTCTCTGTTGATTTTCTTATATTATTAAAATCCACTTACTTTTTTATTATTTGTCCTATGGAAATACATTCTTTGTTTATATTACCACTACAATTAATAAGCAGTAGCTTAATGATACTTCCTTATACTTGAAACACCGAATTCCTTTAATTTCTATTTCTTCTTTATCTTTGGGTTCATACAGTAGTTCATGGATTTATTTAAAAAGACAACATTGAGTGCTGGGTGTAAAACAGGCATACTGTGAACACTTCCTATTACCAACCTTCTCAAGGTAATAAATGTGTATATACCCATATTATTTTATTTAGACTAACCAAATTAATTCAAGTCGATCAATGGAAGTCCATGAAGTATTGAAATGAGGCCAAATGTAAATTCCTGATTAAACTTGCAAAAGGCAGGTTGCCTTAAAATACTGTAGAATTCAGGCATGCAGAAATTTAATTGAAACTTGGCAGAATTATAGCTATCCTCCAGTTATGACACAAGTATTATCAGATTGAACACTAACACGAAATTAAGTGTGGAGAATCTTGGTGAAAATATTCAGTGCAAATAAATATTTGGTGAACTAAAACATACTCTATTTTTTTTATCTACAAATAATCTAAACCAGCACTTCTTTGGTTATACATTACACACCAGAAAGTCACCCAAAGCAAAAGAAATGAGAAGATAATGGAATAAAGGAACACGAATCCTTTCAAAAATACACTGATGTAAAGCAGCTATGTATGAAACTAACCTTTGAGTATCAATCATCTTCAGTGTGTGGCTTCAGGTTTCGGATTCCATTAATTTGAATGAGCATCAGTCGGCTGAACAGAGAAAGCATTTACAATGGAGGAAGGTGCTTTTTCAAAATCAGGATATAAACCCTCTTTTGACAATCTGAAGTGTAATTTTCTCAGAGATAATCCATTTCAAACCAACAGTGACTACTCATTTTAATTAGTTGCAGGCAGTTTTGTAAATTAAATTCCCGTTTCTAAAGTCAAATTCCAAAAAGAGAATGCTTTCATTTTGTTAATTGCTAAGTGAGTTTTCAGGATAGGGTAAAATGAAGGAAGGGGTTCCTAACCAGCAGGCAGTTCTTAAATGGCATTACCCCTGTGTCTACTGAGCGGTCTCTTAGTAGGGCTAGAATGTTAGCATGTTGAATGTACATATTTGGGGTTGTCTTCCAAATAAACCATACTAGTAGATCCACTTCAAATTAAAGCCAATCTTCCCCCCCCCTTCAGTCATATGCCTTCATGATTCTGACTTGAATTAAACATATGTGAAATTATTTGAATTAAACGTATGATCTAATACCCTAATACACGATTTGATGCCATGAAGTACAGCATGCTAATCCCTTTTGTGATATTCACTCCCTTAGTGGCCTAAGGCAAAGATCTTTGTCTAGGTTTCAAAGACGTATGAAAGTGCATGTAAACGTACAAATCACACACACCCTCACAAGCCCCTCTATCTCAATCAAAGGAAAAAACTTTCTTGAGATTCATTTCACGTTTGAATGAAAACTTAGAACTGGTTTCTCTGTGCAAGTAAAATTCTTAAAGGCTTCTTCCTACCTGAGAGTCTGTGATCCTTCGAAGTGGCTTCAGGCGGTTCAAGGAAGGATTTTCAAGGAGAGACTGACCCCTGGAGGCAGAAGAAGCTCCCTTTTGGCCAGACCTTGCTTTTGTAATTCTCAGAAATATTAAGTACAAGAGTGACAAGAAGATAATGGCATCTGTGGCAAATTCCATATAGGTATCTTGCCTGCCTCCCTAACTTCTCTCTCCACACTCTCTAACTGATTTGTAGAGGAGCTAATAGAATCACAAACTGTAGAATATAAAGAGTTTGCACCATGCACTACTGGAACATAAACACCATGAGGGTAGAGCTTTGTTTTACTGTATTTACAGCCTCCTCTCTTAACAAATGCCTGATACATACTTAGCACTAAATAAAAGGTTGTAGAAAGATTAAATGAACAAACGAGTAAATCTAGAACGATTCCTTTATTTTACAAAGATTGAATTGCACAAGCTCCATACTCAGCAGAAGACACGAATGTGGGTTGAACATCCATCAGAAACCATGTGGGAGACCATTCAGCCTGAGATGAGCGTCAGAAGGAGCCCTGTGAGACAGATAGTTGTCACAGTTATTTTTATGCCAGCCCTGAACACTGACCCCTATGTGTCCATCTTGGGAATAACTTCGATAGTTCATTTCAGAAAGAATCCATAAACTTCACTAGCTTCATATGAACAAAGAAATGAAAAGGGTACAGGGAGAGCTGCTTGCTCCGTGTGACTCATAAGCTTTAGGCCAAAATACAAAGTCATGAGGAAAACACTTCAGTTTCTCCAAGATTCTTGCCCCCACTCTCCAGATGATGCAAATTAATCTAAGACATTGAGCATTGCTAACTGACATTAGCCCTGGTGAGGTAG
Organism: Prionailurus viverrinus; assembly: GCF_022837055.1. Taxonomy (NCBI): domain Eukaryota; kingdom Metazoa; phylum Chordata; class Mammalia; order Carnivora; family Felidae; genus Prionailurus; species Prionailurus viverrinus. Next base: position 112,450,909 of record NC_062564.1, on the reverse strand, counting down.
CCTTGAAACATTTGATCAGGTACTTAAATCTTAATGTTGGTAAATGAATCATGTAAGCGAGACTTTGGTTGGGGGAAGAATATGAAGCTGTTGTAGTTTGAGGATTAAACACTCATCAAGACACTAGCCAAGAGAAGGCCGGATTTTTTTTTTCCTAATGATTCAACATATGATATTTCCAAAAGAATGTAGAATTGGAAAAATCGAATACTTGTTGAAAATGCTTACCTTACTTTATATTTTAATATCATTTTCAATTACGCTGAGGTTAAGGATCTATATTTTTCTTTGCTGCTTAAGGTCTCTCATGGGCTTTTGGCCACTGAGTGCTCAAGTGTGCAGTGTATAACATAAGAATAAAAACCAAAAGGAACTGGTGCAATAAGAAGACAGCCTTCATAAACCCCATTATTTTATTAGGGTCAATTATGCTTTCTCTCCATTTAAACTGTGCTCCTGGGAGCAGCCTTTAAATTGAGAAAAACACAGCTGCAAATATAAGCTAACGTTCTCATCTTTCTTGCCCCACAAATATGGATATCTTTTTATATACTTCTAAATTCTTGCTTCAAACCCTTAAGTTCTTCTCAAATTTCCCCAACTCTTAGTTTCTCTGTCACATAATCTAGAATTAGTCTACACTGGCGGTCACATTTATTTCTTCTCTCTTTTGAAGAGCAGTTTATTTTCTGGTTACAGAAGTAATTCTGTGCCTCTATGTATATAAAACAAAGACAATCGTAAAGAAGAAAACAATTTATAATCCCACTACCAAACATAAGCCACTACTAACATTTTATTTCTTTTTGAGTTTAACAATTGAACCTATACCGTGTTCATTTTCATGTCTTGATTTTCTCATGTAATATAGTATTCTGATTAAAATTTTGTTTGAATATTTTCTTGTTATGATTATTTTACTTGTTTTGTTTTCCCAACTTTTTAAATCTTTAAAAAGTCTTTTAGTAGTTCTACTAGTGAGAGTTTAATTCAAAAATATGTATTTAAAACTTAATATTTGCCAAAATCAGGAATGACTATTATTATCTGAGAAAACATTAGCCTAATTTAATCCTTCCCCTTTTGTCACCATCTCTACTCACCTTCCAGGCTTACTTACTATGAAGGTGATTAGGAATAAGTTCATTGTTATTAACATTTTATTTTCCCTTACTCATTTTCTATTTTTAAGTATATATTTTTTAAAATTTCAAAAGCATTGAAGACTAAATTTCAAGTGAACATTTTGACTTAATTCCATATGACTAATTTAATTTCCACACTAAAACTTTTATTAAACATTTACTCCCCTTCAGCCATTAATTTTTAGGTCCTTAATGACTGAAAGTGCCTTTAAGTTTTTCTCCTGCCTCATCGCTGATAAGTTCGTGATTAAGATGGATTAATTTTGAGTTTAACCCATCAACCTACAGAATTCAGTTGTAACTAAAGAAAGTCATCTTCAGTGATGTAGGAGATACTTCTTGTTCCTGGTATTTTGTTGTATCTGTTTCCTCAACATCTTTCCTTAAAAAAAAAAAAAAAAAACCTTATTGTGGTAAGAACACTTAACATTAGATGTACCCTCTTAATAAATTTTAAGTGTACAATACATTATTGTTGACTCTAGGTGCAATGTATACAGCAGATCTCTAGGGCTTGTTCATCTTGATTAACTGACACTTCCTGCCATTTGTTTAGTAACTCCCCATCCTCCCAAGCCCACCCCCAGCCTCCTGCAGCCGCCATTCCACTCTTAAATTTTATGACTTTGTTGTTGATTTTTTTTTTCTTCCCCAGGTATAAGTCAAATGCAACAGAGCAAAAATCAGTTTCCACTTATTTTTCTTTGAGGTCTTTACACCTCAGGAGAATACATACCCCACTAAGATTGGGCTAAGACTCTCAATCAGTAGAAATTTTGATTTATATAGAACATAGAGATGTCCTCTTCCTCTTCTCATACTTGTCAAACTACTTCTTCTTCCATGATCCATTTTTTCAGTAGCTCAGCATTAAAAAAAAAAGACAAAATATTAGAAAAATATGATTTCAAGGATCAAAAGAAAGTCAGCCAAGCCTTGAAAAAGCAGAAAACTTGTTTTTTTAGTGCTTCCAATAATAATTTTATATTGCTATTAAAATTTTAGTTTCCATGTATTTCTACTTAATTTCGGTAAATTTTTTGTATATCATCAATTTTTTTTTAATTTTTATTTATTTATTTTTTTTTCTGAAATTTATTGACAAATTGGTTTCCATACAACACCCAGTGCTCATCAATTTTTTTTAAATCTTGCCAACTTTGTCTTTAATTTTTTCTTTCCATTTCAAAGAACCATAGATTCTTGTTTTACATCAAGGATGACAAATTATTTTATAAAATGTTCTACAATTCCTGTGTCATTTTATTTTGTGAGGTCTATTCCTCTTCTGAGTCTTATAACTTGGTAATGTCTTATTCTTTTTTTTTTTTTTAGTGTTTTATTTATTTTGGGAGAGAGAGTGTGTGTGTGTGAGAGGGGGAGGGGCAGAGAGAGAGGGGACAGAGGATCTGAAGTGGGCTCTGTGCTGACAGCAGAAAGCTCAATGCAGGGCTCCAATTCAGGAACCAAATTCGGATGCTTAACTGACTTAGCCACCCAGGCACCCCACTAATGTCTTATTCTAGTGATGGTACGTGTTTAAAATTTCTCTTTTTAAAATCAATTATTTTTTTATTTTAGAGAGAGAGAGAGAGAAAGAGAGAGAGAGCTCAAGTGGGGGAAAGGGGCAGAAGGAGAGAGAGAGAGATAGAGAATCCCAAGCAGGCTCCATGCCCAGCACAGAGCCTAATGGGGGGGGGGGCCCTCGATCCCATGACCCTGGATCCTGAGCTGAGCCAAAATGAAGAGTTGGCCACTGAACCAATTGAGCCACCCATGTGCCCCTAAAGTTTTTCTTTATAATGTGGACCCAAATTATTTCTTTTTTCTTATTCTAACACCAGGAGAACTCTCATTAAAGAATAAGCTCAATCCTCAAAAAATGCCAAATCCAAATACACATAAATGTGTCAGTCAGTAGAGTGTGAGGATTTAATTGCATCCATTCTCTCTGCACATGCTTAATCTTTTTAGATCTACAGCTGGAAGTGAAGTGGGACATATAACTCTTATTCTAAATCTGGCCTTGGTAGGCATGCACCTTATGAAGTTATGATGTCATGGAGGTGAGACATTCTCCCACCCTACTTCCTAGAAATTAGGTTAATAAATCCCCAGTATTCCAGCTTACTTTCTGCCTATAGAACATTTACTCACAGAGAATACACTAACAAAGAGATGTGGGGTTGAAAAATAAGGGAAGGGAAGAATGGAGGCACCATGCAGTAGAAGATGCCTCTGAACTTCTCAAATTAATTCAGAACTTGTTTTCTGCAAATAGGAAATGAGTAGCAGCAAATAAACATTTCCATTCACTTTCAGGTAAGGAGGCCTGTTTTTATCTTGTAGTGCATGATGATTGGTATTTTTCAATCCAGCTCCATTAATCTTGCTGCTAATGGAAATTCTTCCCAAATTCTGGTACTAGACTAATATTCGGTGCTAATTTTTACTGTCATTCTGAGATCACTACTCTTGGTGCTTCTTAAACACTATACTAGGAAATTGAAATGATTAAATAAGGGGCTACTGACCATCCCATATTAGAATCTACTCTGTAATTAGTTTTTGTTAGGTATATCTTAAATCAATTGGATGTTTCTTTTTAATCTGCTGAATTGTGGCCATGAAAATGATCTCAATTCAATTTAATTCAATATTGTTTATTTGGTAATTACTGTATTTCTATTACTGGAGACAGAATCACAAACTGGCATAAGTGAAAAAGGAAACATATTCCTCGTATAACAGAAAAGTTTGTAAATAAAATTGTTTTCATGTTTTAATAGTTCATGTATATGTTTACTTCTTGAGCTTTTTTTTTTAATTTCCCAATGTCTCATATCTACTTTTTAAAATTGATTCATTTAAAAAGCAAAGTTTGACTATGAGTGGTATCCACATTGTCTAAACTTAAGTTCTTTTAGTACCTCAACCACAGCAGAAAAAGTTTTTACATCTTGTATTATTGGCTATTTTGGATCATGTGTCCATCTTTGAAACAATCCCTGTGGTCAAGATGATGTGGAAACTTAATTGACCAAGTCTGGTTCAATAAGGCATCTGGACTGGAGACTAAGCACTGAGCCAGCCCCTCCCAAAACACAGGGACTTTTGGGCATGGAGATAATTTTGGAAAGGAAAATGGAAGTAATATTTCTCAGCCAACACAATTTTCCAAATGCTTGTGGGCTTTTTCTAGCTTTTCATTAATCTAATCCCATAAATTAGTAACTAAAGACAGCGATCTTGCAGTATCATAATCCTTGAATGTAGATTTCAGAAGCGTCAATTTCTGAGGGTCCAAGGCCCAAGTGCTTTCTACTTGCCGTAGACTGGAATGATGTACACCATAGCATGAGATGTGCTGGTACAAATTGCCCCTTTAAACCAGGCTGCATTTCAATTTATAACTCTTTACAATGCTCGTGATTGTTTCCTTTGGCTGGAAGGAGAAATAAATAGCAGAGAGAGCTTGGGAGACTTTCTCCAGGTTCCAGTATAATCCTACATTTGCACTCCCATATTTTTGCATTTGTTGAAACTGACATTAGCCTCAGACATATATTTCAATTTTTTCAATCATCTAAGGATTAATATTATCAGACTGTAAGCCATGTAGATTTACTTGTTCACAGATAGAAGGGGTCATTGAAATTTCTCAACCAGGTCCCGAAACTCCAACCTTGGTTGTCTTATTATCTGTGTTCTAAGATAAAGGGATTAACATTTAACAGATGTTTTGCTACCATATAACCAGAACTGTAGACTTCCCAGCCTAGAACAGAGAGATCATCATTGCCCTCCTACACATAACAACTTAGTCTCTTCCACACTACATACCTTGTCGTTTTATTATCCCATGAACTGAGAGTAAGGGAGAATTGGTTTCACCCAAAAAACTTGTAATACTGTTACTTGAAAATGATGACTACGTTCTGGACAGACAAAAATGATTAATTGGATTCCTAGTTGTTTCAAAAGTGGGTTTAGCAGACATAAAAGACTATTAACAATAGAGAACAAGCAGAGGGTTGTTGTGGGTGGGGGAAGGGCTCGATGGGGGATGGATCATAAGGAGGGAACTTGTGATGAGCACTGGATATTGTATCTAAATGACGAATCACTGAATTCTACTCCTGAAACCAATATTGCACTGTATGTTAACTAACTAGAATTTAAATAAAACTTTGAAAAAAAAAAGAGTCAGTTTAGAAGAGAGAACAGGGTCAGGATTTCCAGGAAAAGAGATAGTTGCCTATTCTAAATCTACTAATAAAACATCTTTCTAGCACTTCTGTAGACTGAGAATGAAAACAGATTACAAAGCGTAAGGAACAAAATGCAAAAGCCAGGGCAGAAGACAGAGAAAACATGTTATCTCAGACACTTAAAATTGCACATGCCAGCTTTGGAGGTGTGCAAGCAAACATGCGTGACTTGAGAGAGGCAGGCTCAGAAAAGAAAATGAATATGTAAGTTTGGTTACAAATGTAATATTGAGAGGTAGAAGAATTAGACATACAGCTGGAAAAGTAGGTAGTCATCATACTGTGAGGGACTTTTGATTCTCCAGTGAGGATATTTTATTTGGTGAAAAAGTGAAAATCTTTGAAAATTTGTGAGCGGGAAACTTAATATGATCAGAATTGCACTTAGAAGATTCTAGTAATGGCATGTGAAACAGATTGAAGCTGGAGGAAATGGAGGTTAAAAACTCATAAGCACACAGTTGTGTTTAAGTGACAAATAATGGGAAACATACTTATAGTGATGAGAAAAAAAGATAAAAGGAAAAATGCAGGATAGATTTGAATTTCTGGGTTTAGTGTACTTTCCCTGTTATCTAGTCTCCCCTCCCTCCTTCCTTCCTTCCTTGCTTCCTTCCTTCCTTCTTGTGTCCTTTTTTCTACTCTGTATTTTAATTCTTTTAACTAAATTTAATTGATGAAAATTTCATTTTTTTAATGGTTATTTATTTTGAGGGAGAGAGCACAAACGGGGGTGAGGCAGAGAGAGAGAGGAGAGAGAGAATCCCAAGCAGACTCTGTGTTGTCAGCACGGACTCTGACATGGGGCTCAATCTCATGAACTGTGAGATGGTGAACTGAGCTGAAATCAAGAGATTTAATGTTTAACCAACTGCGCCACCCAGGCACCCCCAAATGTCACGTTAATCAAAGTAAATGAGGTTGGTGGGATTTGTTCAAAAGGTCTCCCAATTCTCAGAAACATTATTAAAGAATTCTCTAGGGCCACACCGAGTATTCAATATTGAGCAGGTGAGTTTAGTTCTTTCTTTGCCATAAAAAAAGGAAGCTGGTATATGGGGTCATCCTTCAACATTTTAGAACTTGAAAATGTTTTATGTACCTGAATAGCTTTTAGTATACAATAAGACTCTGGATCACTGGACAAAATACATCAAATTTATGTCTGCTGTCAGGTATGTGTTCTTTAGGTTTACCTTTTATTTTGAATATTAATCATTTTATATGTTCCAGGAACTGTGTTAACTACTTAATTTCAATAATTTTTATGTAGAATTTAAAATATATGCAGTAGTAGACACAATGACAAAAAAGGAACCCCTATATACCCATCACCTGGCTTTAACAATATTCTAGCAAATATATCTTTCTTTTCAAACAGAGCTAAATTCCTACCTTTTTTCGCTTCCCTGATTTTTAAAAGATCAGATTTTTTTTTGGTTTTTCCTTAAAGAGGATAAATAAAAATACATGTAACTTTCTCCTCTAGGTTATATTTGAAAACTTCCTCCAAGAGGGAACATTAAGATAGTAGTCTATCTTATTTAGCGGTGAAAACAAACTATTAGTTTCTTCTAAATATTTATGTATTTTTTTATAGTTTTACTAGTGTAAAAGCAGACTGGAATTTCTCCTGGTATTCACCCGCTGTGATGTTAACTATTATAGTACTTATGTGAATCAGGCAGTTTTGTCTTTTTAGAGAGTGGATAATTGTGCCATGAGCAAATTATTTGGACAAATGCCAAATGGAATTATCCAGTAAATTATAATCAATAGGTGCTTATTTAATAAATTATTTGTCCAGAGAGTAGAGCCCCATGTGAACCAATAGTCAAGGATTCTGTGTGACCTCCCTTTATGCCGTGACTTGCTTTGTGAATTGGAAAAATCAGTTAACCTCTCAGTGCTTCAGTTCACTCATCTATGAACTGAGAAGAGTAACACTTGCCATCTAACTCACCAGTATTTTGTGAAGGTTAATGAGCTTCAGAGTTTATAAAGTGCCTTTTCTTCTTGGCTTGAAAGCCTCTTGAAGAGTACTAAATATCACTGCTATTTTTTTTTCTTATAGATCCAGTAAATTATCCTTTGAAAGACCCATTATATTACAAAATATGTGATAAGATACTTCTAGTAGCATTATCCCACATCTATCATGAGAGGTAAGAATAGTTTCAGCATCACTGCTGTTGAACTGGATTCACATAATTCATATTATTAGGGTCTGAAACATTTGTGGACCAATGACACATACCTGTTAGGCAGAGTTTTTCTAACTTCAACTTAAAATATTTTAGTTCTTAACAATTTTGTCAAAGGGTTATTATATCTTGATATAATTTTATGAATTGAATATCAAAAAGAAAAAAATTTATCCAGTGAACACATGTACCTGTTGTTCATTGCCACAGTGAACAAATAATATTAAGGTCATGACTGAAATCCACAAAAGTGAGATAATTTGCTAGAAGTGGAAAATCTGTACTGTCACTGTGCATTTTATGAAACAGTTTTGCCAAAGCTCTGTTTGAGATAAATAAGAATAACACAAATTTGTAGGATCCTGGACTCCAGATGCAATGCTGCAAATCCTATGTTTAGTGGATTTTAGTTAATTTTGTACTATTTTATGTATTAAACATTTTAGTGAGAAAAAAACATAAGTTTCATACTGTTAAAGAATGTATCTTGGAATTTTAGAAAAGATGGCAATGCTAAACTATCTTTTAACATTTCTTAAATTATAGGTCATCATTTGACTTGAAATGTTAACTCCTATTGTACTTTATATTAGGGTAATATGTGTATGTAAAAAAATCCCATACATTTTTCTTACTTTATTTAAGAAGGATAATAAAGGAAAACTAAAAGGGAAAATACAAAATACATACATTTTGCTCTTTTTATTTCTCTTTCAGTAGGGGAAAGAAACCATACAAAAAGCCTAGAGGAATTCTTCAATTATAACTGTATTTTTTCTTGAATATGGAAATCAGAGAAACTACATATTACATTTTAAGTTCTGGATAAACATAAGTATAAATCAACATCATTTGAGAGTTTACAGAAAAAAAAATCCAAAATAATGTTAGAAGTTTTGGGACCTCACCCATCTCAAGACTGTTGCTAGTGGGGAATTCATTTTTTTGGCCTCCGAAAATGATGTGATATATGAAGATAAAATTGAGAAATTTTAAATATTATCATCAATATATTCAAAATGTCATTCTTTCCTCTTTCCCAGAAATACAAGCCATTTTCCTAGCTGGCAGTCAGCCTACAGACCCAAGTCTGCATGGACATATATACACTTAACCTGAGCAGCCATATACATTGTCTCGCTCCTGCAAGAAAAGGTGTGAGCAGTTGGTCCCCTAAAACATATTCAGGGGATGCCTGTGTGGCTCCGTTAAGCATCTAACTTTGGCTCAAGTCATGATCTCACAGTTCATGATCTCAAGCTCCACATAGGGCTCTGCACTGACAGCTCAGAGCCTGGAGCCTGCTTCGGATTCTGTCTCTCTCTCTCTTTCTCTCTCTCTGTCTCTACCCCTCCCCTGTTTGTACTCCCTCTCTTAAAAACGAATACATAAACTTAAAAAAAACATATTCAGGTATTATAACTGTGACCAGATTGCCTGACAGCCAAATAGTTTATATAGTCATCCTTAATTTAGAGTAGTTCTTTTCAGAAATGCAGAATTAATGTTTAATACTCTTTCTCTTTTTAGAGAAATTTAATACAGTGCTTCCCATGTGCCAGTTCTCAGACAACCAGGGCTGGTTTTGAGCAAGTCCGTATAGTTCAGGACAAAATGAGAAACTGAAGGCAAGGTTTTTATGTATGTGAAGACAAAGTTGTCAACAGTCCTATATTGTAAACATAAAACTTTTAGTCTAAGAATCCGCCCTTCTTAATTTTTTGTCATAAAGTGGCTCTCTTCTATCAAATAGTGGTAATGTAGGATAGGCTTTTTAAAAAGAAGGTCCTTACAGGGTGCCTGGTTGGCTCAGTCAGTTAAACATCTGGCTTCAGCTCAGGTCATGATCTTGCAGTTTGTGAGTTCGAACCCCATGTCAGACTGTATTGACAGCTCAGAGACTGGAGCCTGCTTCGGATTCTGTGTCTCCCTCTCTTTCTCTGCCCCATCCCCTTCCTCTCTCTCTCTCTCTCTCTCAAAAATAAACATTAAAATAAAAAAAATGTCCTTGGAAAAATAACAAGTTAGAAACATTGTTCCTGGTCCCCCCTTAGTCTCACTTTTTAGAAAACGTACTGACTTCTGGAATCAAAAGTCTAAGACTGTTTAGTCTTATTTTTATTGTTTATTATTTTGAGAGAGAGAGAGAGAGAGAGTGAGCAGGAGAGGCAGAGAGAGAGAGAATTCCAAGCAGGCTCCACACTGAACCCAATGCAGGGCTCAAACTCACGAATCCATGAGATCATGACCTGAGCCAAAATCAAGAGTCAGATGCTTAACCAACTGAGCTACCCAGGCACCCTTAAGACTTTTGTTTTCTTTTGTGTTTTTTGTTAAGTTTATTTATTTATTTTAAGAGAAATAGAGATCGTGCAAGTGGGGGAGGGGCAGAGAGAGAGAGAGGAGAGAGAGAGAATCCCACACAGGCTCCACACTGTCAGCACAGAGCCAGAAGCATGGCTCAAACTCCTGAAAAGGTGAGATCATGACCTGAGGGGAATCCAAGAGTGGGACCCTTAACTGACTCAGCCACCCTGGCACCCCAAGACATTTTTGGTTTTAAATGTCACTATAATTCTTTCAGACAACCAAAGAAAGCAATAACTTAGAAAAATGTTATCATTATCTAGAACATATTAATATCAAAAATATTAAAATTATATATATATATGTACATATACATATGTAAATAATCTGTAATATTCCTAAGAAGATTTAAAAATGTTCAGATTTGTTAGGTGATATGTAAACTCGGTGCCTCTTTTGTTTTTAAATAAATTACAATTGTTTTTAATCATATGTAATCTATGATTGCTAAGACAAGATTTCTTTGAAAATATGTCATATAAAAAAGATTCTTTGAAGAAAAATATGAATGCTATATTGTAAATTGATCAGAAATTATTTCCAAGAAGGCAGACCAACTCAGACAGTCCATTCATGTCATCTGACCACTGTCACTGAGGAGCCCAAATCAAAGACCCTGGAATAGTTGACAAGAGTATTTGACAAATATCTAGATGCTCAATTTGGAATGAGTCATTTCAGAATGAAGCTTACCAGTTTTTATGACAACTCCATTTTGGTAAAGGAAGAGAAATTCTGGATTCTGGATACTTTCTACATGCTTAACAAAGATGTGCTGGAATTTGGACAACTCTAATTTTGTTGTGCATCCTGAATACAAGGTTGTTTTTTCTTTTTTTTCCATATTTCTTTTAGTTAGGAAGTGCCCATGTATCACATGAAATGTGGTATAGCATTCTGGCTATTTTCCTATGAAAAATAACCCACTGCAAAGTCATCACAACTTTCTGGCTAGTTACTGCGTTGACCAACATCTGCCCAGAGGAATTGCTAATGTCCACCACAAAGTAAACAAAGCAGAATCCTTGCTGATCACTGATTGACAGTTCTATGAGGCCATATGTTTTGAAATTTGCATTAAGTTTAGGGGTTTGTTTTCTCCCTATACATGAAAAAACTTTGTTACATTGTGGAATCTTTGCTGGGACTAACTTTATCTGCATATTTTTGGTCTTTAGAGACCAAAAGTTAGCGCTGGAAAATTCCTGGACAGTGGTTTTAGAGGTACATGGCTATAAAAGAGAAGTATTTCCTTCTTTTTACTGCTTGACTTAGCAAAATAAACTGCTTTTAGTTTTAGAAAATGCAGGCAAGAATTCAATTCAATTATTTTTACTTTAAACAATTTAATCTTTTGCCTTTTCATAACCTTTTACTATTATCTTTTAATAAAGAGAATAGGCTACATAATGGTACTTTTGGCATTGCAAAGAGGTTTTGAAAATATCATTTTCAACCCAATATATATTGCACGCTAAGTACATGGACAGGAAGTTTGGTTTGGAGAATAATTATATCAGGCTACCAATCAGAATATTTGGTCTTCATTCTTTTGCTGACTTCATTGTTTTTCCAAGTTTATTGTGCTACCCATGGTTTCTCACCTATGAAAAAGGGGTTCTTAGAAATAAAACAGGGAGAGAGAGAAATGGAGACACTTTAGAATTTTATTTACGTAACAGTAGACTTCCCATTTTCCCTAGAATTTAATGATGTACAAATTCATTGGGAGGTCTGATCTCAAAATAATAATCAAATATGAGAGAAATCGCCATATTAAATAAATCTGTGCTTATGTAATATTTTTATGATAAAATTGAAAAAATATTAACCTATGAGAAAATATTTCTTTCATCTAGAGAGTTCACTGTATATTTTTCTTTTTGTCAGTTTAATTTTAACTTGCATATTTAGTGTTGGAGGAAAAATATTTTTTGGTGAGAAATAAATCAATTCCATCAAGGCGTTGGCATTACATACTTAACAAATGGTCTGATTTCCATAGGCAAAAGTACCGTCATTTAGCTATCTTGTCTTCTAAAGTAATTCTGACTCAGATGACTCAGTTTCCTTGAAGGAGGGACTAATGCGGCCATATCTACCTCCTGTAGCCTATTTGACTCATTTAGCTTTGCCACTGCATTTTCGTGGGTATCTTTTTCTAGTTTGACTCTATTGACAAGGCAGCAAAGAAACATATTTCCAATGTTAAGTCTCAAGGAAGAGACTTTCTCTCTCTCTTCCCCCAAAAATACCAGTACGAAAAAAAAAATCCCAACAGTATGATATTGCCCAAGGATATGTAAAATTCTACTCAGTGCAAGACCTAGAATGTTCTGGAAGTTCCAGGAGTTATACTTTGTATGTCAGAGTCTCAAGTACACCTGAGGATACTCCATCACCCAGACACATGTTCAAGGAAAAGAAGCAATTTACAGGAGACTGGAAGGTTCTCAGAACATTTCATTCTTTGTTTTCTTTTGGAAATCTAAGGCTACAAAGTTGAAGTTTGATGATATGTATTGGTCTGTTCTTCCTAGTATATTACTTTGCTAGGGCTGCCACAACAAAGTACCCCAAACTGGGGGGCTTAAACAACAGAAATGTATCATCCCACACTTCTGGGGGAAGAAGTCTGAGCTCAAGGTGTCAGCAAGGTTGTTCGTTCTGGGGCTGTGAGGAAGGACCTGTTCCAGGCCTCTCTTCTAGCTTCTGGTGGTTGGCTGGCAATCTCTGGTACTCCTTGGGTTGTAGAGGCATCACCTTGACCTCTGCTTTTATGCCTACATGGTATTCTCCTTGTGTGCATATCTGTGTCCAAATTTCTCCTTTCTATAAGGACACAGTCATATTGGATTAGAGCGCACCCTAATGACTCATTTTAACTCGGTCAGTTGCAAAAACCCTATTTTGAAGATGATATTCACAAGAACTAGGGGTTATGACTTTAACATCCTTTGAGGGGATCACAATTCAACTCATAATATCGTGTCTCTCCAATTTGGCCTTTGCATTTCAATCCTATTAACTCTAAGAAGATGACACAGAATACAGTATTGGAAGTTTTCTATAAGGATTACATCATATAACAAAATAACAGAAGAGATAAAGGCTAGAGAAAGCATTGAAATAGAATCAACTTACCTGATTTTAAATATTTGGATATTTACCTTCTTTTATTTGTTTACTTATTTTTTTAATGTTTGTTTATTTTTGAGAGAAGGAGAGAGAGAGAGAGAGAGAGAGAGAAAGAGAGAGAGACAGAGTGTGAGCAGGGGAGGGGCAGGGAGAGAGGGAGACAAAGAACAGCCTCCAGGCTCTGAGCTGTCAGCACAGAGCCTGATGCAGGACTTGAGCCCATGAAGCAGGAGATCATGACCTGAGCTGAAGTCGGATGCTTAACCGACTGAGCCACCCAGAGACCCCATACATTCTTTTAGATTAAATAAATACCTTCGGAATATGTCTCTACTATTATTATTCATTTATTACCCTTCTCACCTAACGAATCTTTCTATTAATGCACAATTCAAATTTTAAAAAGCTAAATTTTTGCAAAATTTTGGTGTTTTCTCAATCTGATCCGTATTAATAATCGAAGACAGCTTATTCAACGGGTATTTTTTTTCTCTACTAATCTTATGTGTACATTCACAACGACAAATGCAGAGTAGAGAAATATCTCAATTAAATAACACATCGGATATTTATTTCATAGATAAACAGGCCATGACTATACTGAATCCACTGGTTTTCTTTCCATTCACTCTTTGCCATATTAACCGATTTCTCCACTATTGATTGAATCAGCTGTGCAGACAATCCGATTTTGTTGTTAAGACAGCTGAAAACAGCAGATTGACTCCTTTTGATCTGTTTCATATAAACACAATTATTGTCAAAGTGTTCTCAAATCCTCCATCTGACTGCAGAACAGATGGATTTTTTTTTCAAATTTTACTAACAGCAAAAAATAAACTGGACTCTAGAATTGATTTGCCTAATAATAATAAAATTTTGACTTGGCAGTTTTAGGAATTAAATCTAAGAGCCAGAAAAACCTCAAGATAGTCTAACTTGACTGTGTCTGGAACTAAATTGATCTGGGATTAATGAGATAAAGTTTAGGAGATATTTTTTGTTTTTGTTTTAAGAAGCAGCAACACTGGCCTTGGCATAAAGCAATATTAGGGAAATTTAAATCTCTGACATTCCAATGAGCCATGTGTTCCTTCTAATTTTTAGTATACCAAAGTGGTGAACAGGGTGTTCTTGTTCTATTGTGTTTACATTTATTCGGTTAAAGTATATCTCTGAGTGAAGACCAATGATAGTACTGGGTACTTAGCACCTTTCTTTGCTCTCCAAGTGCCCTGCAAATATCATCTCATTACTCTTCAAAACTATCCAGGCAAGAAATCATACACCTTGTCTCAAAGACAACTCTTGAAAACAAGACTTTATATCCTCCCATAAGAGTGTTCACTATATATGTACTTAAAATTCTTCCTCCAGTTTTTATTTTGGAAATTTAGTCAGTGAGTGGGCAATTAAAAAACAAAAAAAATCTAAACAAGCCAGAAAGCAACGGAATGCCAAGAAGGTATTTGTGGACTACTCTCCAACATGTTTGTTTTAGAAATTAACACTAAACCTTCAAATAACAATGGCTCGGTGTGATTTTCCATGAAGCAACATAAAGCTTTAAGTGTTTAACCATACTAAGGATTCCTTTTCTATTTACATAATGATATATCATGTTTATCTTATTAGCCCTGTAAAAATTTTAGTAGCCATCCATTAGAGCTCAGATAAAAGGATACTTCATCTCAGAATCACTAATCTATGTTAATACCTTTTTGGTCAAGTTCCTATAACAGCTCTTAGGACTTCAACCCCAATAGGTCAGAGAAAGAAGATGGGAAAATCCTTAATAAAATGTTGTTAGAAGCTACAGGTGGGAAATAAAGAAGCTCTTGTGACCTATAATCTTATTCTCTCATAAAGTCACCAAAAGAGCACAGCAGTTTCTGCAGTTGAAATTAGACAACACACTAGTGGCTTTTCAATCTCAACTTTTACAGTTCGATGTTATCATTTTCGGTGAAGAACAAATGAAGGATACGGCAGCTCTGCCCAAGATGTTCTCTCTGGGTTTAATCAGCCCACTCAACCACATG
This sequence comes from Prionailurus viverrinus, assembly GCF_022837055.1. Taxonomy (NCBI): domain Eukaryota; kingdom Metazoa; phylum Chordata; class Mammalia; order Carnivora; family Felidae; genus Prionailurus; species Prionailurus viverrinus. The sequence continues at coordinate 112,435,742 of NC_062564.1, read as the reverse complement.
AGTGACTCTGCCTTAACAGTATTTTATTCCCATTTATAAACACTGAGGGCGTTTTGCTGGTTTCTTCATAAACAAACATCAGATTCTCAACATGATCTATTTGAGTTTTATCACTTTTATGCCAAATTTACCTGAAGAAAATTATTTCCTGTTAAATATTTAGTACGAAACCAGATCAATCTTATAATAGGAGTTGTCATGAGATCATAAAAACCTACCCTAGGCATCAGCCTAGGTAGAGCGCTGAGTTCTTCCAATAAGTCGTCCCACCATATTGGCACTCTGTAAAACAAAAGCAAAAGCAGAACAAACAAAACAAGGTAAACCCTCCCTGCCCCCACACACAAAACACACACACACACACACACACACACACACACACACACCTAGCAAAGGGCTATAGGCAAGTGCGTGACCAAATGAGAGTAGTTTGATGATCATGCTCCTTCAGTGGGTGCCCTTGCCAAAAGGGTAGCAGGCTTTGACTTTGCCCTGTCATTATCACCACTGGCAATGGTGGAAAACTCTTACATTTCTACCACATATAACTGGACCTTGAGAGATAACTGGCTTGTTACTTTATTTTGCTTAGAAGAGTATGTGACTTGCATTTTCTTTGGCCCCAAAGAGAAAAAGAATACTTCCTGAAAGATCACTATTGATAGTTTTTCTTCCTTTCATAAAACTCATGTATTATGTGTTTTTCCTCTTTGATTTAGGAAGAATATTTAGCAAAACATAAAATACTAGGGTTGAAAAGAAAAGAAAAGAAAAAAAGTTCCTGAGGGAATATCTAAGAAAGAGTAGATAGCAATCGTCTATGTTTTGTTTTTCTCCCCATTTCTAAAAAGCATGTTATTACATCACATCAAAACTATTTTTTAAATGATTTGTTAATACTAAAATGCCTTTTTAAAAAATTTATTCAAACTATCACCTCTAAAATTACTGTCATGAATGAGATACAATGAGTTACTTGTGTTCTGGATAACACAGGCTTTTTTTATACAGATTTACTATTTTTACCTAAAAGTCCATTATGCCATGAAAAGAGAATATTGTTATTGGAAGAAGACAAAATTTTGTAGATTTAATTTGCTATCAATCATTTGCATAATACTAAGGTTTGGATTTAACATAGGCTCGAGATTTGTCATCTGCAATTTCCATGCATTTACCATGTATAGGACAACTTGTTTAACAATAGTTGACTCTGTGAGCAGTTTACTTGACAAATTATGGCAAATATTTGCTTTCTGAAATCTTGAGAATGAGTTGAGTATCATCGTACTTCCTGTTGGCGAAAAAATAAAATAAAATAAATAAATAGGGGTCTAAGGAAGTGCTATCATTAATTTGTCAGAAAAGCAAGTTGTCATTTCTGAAAATTTAATGTCATTGAAGCTCTATTTCCAATAGCAAAGGAGCACTATTGCTAATAGACTTCAGAGCTTGAAATAAATAAATCTTTGGAATCCTGTTGCATCTCTTGGGGTGTGACATTTGACAGTCTTTTATAGCACAGAACGAAACAAGTTTGTGAGCTGGAATTCAATTGTGGCGTATTGATTCCTTGCATCAGTCATTATTCCCTGCTGATTGACAGCTGAAAATTGGTTACGTTAAGTATTTCATATGTTATATTGGCTGACATTTGCTTGCCTGCTCCTGTGTCAATATTGTTGTAAAGATCTCCAGCTTTATGAGATAGCAATAGACACTGACTGTGGCTTTTGTGTGATGTTCCAGTGTTTTTCCTGACATAATTTAAGACATATTAAAAACCAGCAGCATCTTCCCTCTTGAGAAGCTTAATGCCAATATTATTGTCTTCCAGGGGAAGATCATGTATGCTCATAATCGGGTGCTAATTTCCACCCGTACGCTCATGTTTAGGCATTAGGCACTATAACTGTAAAATTGAGCCTTCTTGATTGATTCATGTCAAGCCTCATCTCGGCTCCTGCAGGGGAAGTCATCCAGCTGACCCTTTTTACACTAAAAGAAGAGATTTGTGTTCCTTTCTTTCACCTGGAACCATCAAATTGACTGAATAATCTGTAATACATTAGTGCTGACATTTGTTAGGGGAGAATTAAACAAGACACAGTAATCATCCCCTAGAATAAAAATTGTGTTTGATTTCCAGCAGAGTTCTATTAAAGCGATGACAGACTCAGTCTCTTCCAAGGTGGAAAATCGTGAATATTCTCTGCATTAATGAATCAAGTTAACACATTAATCGCTTATAAGCCCTTCTTCTCCGGTGTGAGTGTTACAGGATAGGAAGGCCCTGGTGTATGGTGAGTAGGTGTTTGTAATCAAAGTGAGATTCTGGTGGGAAAAAAATTTTTTTTAATTCTTATTGTCTTTTTCTTTTTGGTAGTCTGAGATGTAAAAAGTTGTATTGTTCTCTGAAACATACAAAATTCATCCCAAAATGGCCTATTATCTCCTCTTCAACTCACTTGAGAAATATCACAAAAAGATGGAGTGAGTTAAGTACCCAAGGACTAAATGTGATTCCTGGTTTTCCTTATGTTGCTTAAGTTCACAGTGTCTTCGAATTTAGATCAAGAAATGTCCTTCCATCTCACTCTTCCTGTTCTAAAGCGCATAGGAATCACTGTCACTGAGCTTCATTTGAAGCTGTTCCTGAACAACTGGATTTCATATTCATTGGTCTTCATTCACAGCACCTGCTCATCAACCACGACTGTGAGCATGAAGCAGAATCATATTACACTCCTGAGAGCTCACATGTGTGTGCTCTGTAAAAACCAGTGTTTTATATCTAACTTGTGTAGGACTAATTTTCAAGATGATTCGTTCATAAGTGATTATGTGAATGTGTTTTCCATTATGAGTTCACACTTCTCAGAAGTACCACTTAAAAACAGACCTTTTCCACTTTTGACTATATTTGTTGAAGCGGTTGTCAAGTTTGTTAATTGGGGTCATTTCAAAGTGCTAACACGCCTGTACTCCAGATACTCCATGCCACGTGTAGCAATTTTGGGAAGAGAACTGAGCAGCTTTCGCAAAGAAAACAGCACCTAGAAAACAGAATTCTCCTCTTCCTTCAATGATGGTAAAGGACTCTAGAAACTTGTTAAACTTAAATGGACAATCCATAAACTGGTAGGAATTTCTACAAAAAATAAACTTAGTTTACAGGGATAAAAGAAATTGGTTTCACTTCATTTAATTTGGGAGATTTAGAAGTTTGTTATCTGGCAGATGGAATATATCTAAGAACCTTCAGGAACAAATATAAAATGTACAGCCTATGCCAAGCACCTTGCTAGGCAACAAATCTACTAAGATAAAGACGTGAGGCTTGCTTTCATGGAGTCCACAGTCTTCTGGGGGAGAGAGAGAGAGAGAGAGAGAGAGAGAGAGATGCTCACAAAAAATGGTTAAGTGCTAAAAGAAAACTCTGTACAAAATGTTATTTTAATACATGGTTGATGACCTCACTAGTCTGAACTCCAATTTTGTAAATAAAAGCACATGCATTCGTATTTTAGTATCATTTTTGCACCTTACAGAGGAAAACTATGGTGTAAAAGAGAATGATATATAATTTATGGAATCATAATCAAACATTTGACAGTTTAGCCGGTGTGCATGAACCAATTTGTTGACAAAGGCTCCTGCTGGAAATGGAGAACACCCCCTCCACATTACAAGTTTCCATAAAGGCACTTTTGAGGGAAATATGGGCAGTTCCCCAGTCACCAATTATCCTTTCACCTTGCAAAACACGGTGAAGAGCTTCAAAGGCCATACATGTTCATGTTTTCACAGAAACTACAAACTATATCATGATCAAGATAATCTATCCTCAGTCACTGAAGAACAACACAAAAGAACACTACACATGGGACAAGAAGCCAGATCCTTCTAACCTAAAATTCCTGACCCAGAAAAGAAGTTTGGACTACATAATTTCTGATAGGATTCCTAAGCTAAAATCCAATAATTTCATGTATCATGTTTAAAATGATAAAAATAAATCTAAATGGAAAAGAAAGGTATAATGTAGTTAAAAACATTTTGCAATAAGGAAATTTGTGATTTAATACTATATGAGTAATTAGAACATAGGTAACTGTAATCTGTCAAACACTGTCAAAAGTCTGAAACACAAAAGTAAGACCAAATCTCTGTCATGTGTGTTTGTATGAGCAACAGGCAGAGAGCAGGAAAAGAAACCAAATTACACAACCTGATAAAACCCTATTAAAAAAGCACATAGAGGGGCACCTGGGTGGCTCAGTTGGTAAGCGTCCGACTCTTGATATCGTCGGCTCAGGTCGTGATCTCACAGTTCGCGGGTTTGAACCCTACATCGAGCTCTGTGCTGACAGCTTGGAGCCTGTTTGGGATTCTCTCTCTCCTTCTCTCTCTGCCCCTCCACTGCTTGCACTCCCTCTCTTTCTCAAAATAAATAAACATAAAAAGAACAAAAGCATGTACAGATTGCTATGGCAGCTCAGCAGGGGTAATAATCAACCACATGGGTGACAAGAAAGGGGAGAGCCAGAGGTGACATTTTAGTTGGGTGGAAATTAAACAACGTGTGGGACTCCCAACATGGCCAAAGTAGGAACGAATGGGTATTCTAAGAAGATAGTTGTAATTGGCCAATATCCCTTTGCTGAGAAAATAATCTTTCTAAATAATTTAAGTAAAAAGGAAGTTAAAATAGGGACTTATTTAACTTCTAAATTTATAGGACTGAAGAAAGACTGAACTGAGCTTTCAGCAATGACTTCTAGAATCATACCAGAGCCAGGCCACAAAGGAACTGCTATTTATTTTTTTATTTCTATAGTCAGGAACTACTTGGTCAAGAATGCATTGTCACTGCCCCTATTAAGGAAAAAAATTCACAAGCTACCAGACCAGGAAACCACTGTTGGCATGTAAACTCCAAAAGGGCAGGGATATGGTGAGCCCTGCCCACTGTTATATCCCATGGACCTGGAAGAGTGTCTGGCATGTGATAGGTGTTCAAGAAGTAAATATTAAATGAATCGAATAAGTAGACTTGCCATGCCTAATATGTTTCATTCCAGCCAGTGAACTTCCAGAAGCCTGCTTCTCAATACCCACCACTTGAAGAGACACTAGGAGATCACCAATGCTGAAAGGACAAAATGTCTTCCCAATACTGCTTGTTAGTCAAGACAGTTGATATTTCAGAAGCATGGCCCCTGCCTTACCTTGGCTTTCAATCTCAAGTGACTACATCAAGTCGCATCTAGGACCTCCCGTAAAAGCAGCCTGGTGACTTTTAGCTCTTTAGCTCTTCAACATAGAACAGCGTGACAAGAGAGGTGAACAGTCCATCACCTGGGCTCCTCACATCCATGCTTATCATACATAAACTTAATAGCAATAAGGAGAATAACAGCATTCCCCCATCTATCATACACCCAAAATGAATAGAAACGTAAATGTTCCACTCCCTATTAGAAAGTGGACGAGAGACAGTAAAGTATCCCCTGGAATGATAAGTCACTCTGAGACCAAAAAATGAAGCAAACCACTCTATACCATTTACACGAAGTTTCATTCAGGGTAATTTACTGATGGGTGGGAGAGGATCTGGCAGACAAATGATCCTGACTCTATGCAGCTATTCTCAACAGCTACTCTTCCCCCAGTCTGGACCTCAACTCACAGCTTTTATAGAGAAAGGGGCATTATGGTAAGGTGGTTATCTAAAGTAGCACCATCTGTGTGCCAGTCATGTCTCCCAGTTACCTAAACAGGAGGCTTCTGTGTGCCACCTGAGGGAAGATGGAAGCAAACTCCCGAGGGAGGTCATTGCATGAGCGTGAACAAAATAGAGGGTCAAAGATGGAGTCCATGCTGTAGCACTTCTACACCCCCTCTCCAAAGGCGGATACAGTTTTATCCATCACCGTATTTATCTCTGTTAATTTCATTTCTTTTTCTAGTTGAATTTGAATCCTGTCTTATATTGCAAACCAGGTACTAAATAAAGAATTTAACAACTGCAATCATTCACTATATAAAAGAGGGTGGGAAAAGAAGAGTAAGTGGGATTCAAAAACTCAGTCACTGTAAAAAAATGGGCTCAGGTGAAAGTAATGAACTGACCCTAGTGAGCCTGTACCACAAGTTGGCCAGGGGTCAAGCTGTGTAAACCGACTATACTCTGGCCCCACTCTGGTTAGGAACCACCTGGCAGTGGATGTCTACTCTGCCTTCACTATCAGTGGTGAGAATTTGTGTCCTGCCCCAACTGTTACTTTTGGGACTTCAGCAGTGGTTTCTGTCATCCTGATGTAGGGAAACAGGACCAGGGAAACACCAGGGATAGAGGGCCTCATCCCAACCCCAAGCTTCCTGAGATACGGCTGTTTGATGCTTCTTCACGAGGCCTCCCCTTTCTACCCCTTGTATCTCACCCTGCCACACACACACGGAAGAACTTCCACGCCATTTGAAGACAGGGATGGGTGGAAAATGAAAGCCAAAAGTTCACGTCACTATGTCTGAAATCCTTTTATCACAGGTACATTTTTCACGCGTACATTTCTTTTTCCATATAAATGCAGACACCATGCATAGTAACGATCGTCCTTCTTTCTACAAGTGACAATGAACTCAGAGCTGGAACATGGTAAGTTTCATCCTTCAATAGACACTGCATGTTCCCTTTGCTCCCAGCCATGACACACAGATGATTACTGTCATTTTATAAGGAAGAGTAACACAAACTTTAATGCCTGATGAATCCGCCTCCCTGGGTTGATATGTAGTATTCCCTGGGAAATGTTAACACAAGATGGTCTCCCAGAGGCCTTTGCAATGCAGACATTTTCTTCCTTGCCTGTGATGTGTAGCAAAAATCTGATTAAGAATGTCCTCAGACTGTTCTTGTTACTAGTCTCCCACCTGACCATCCGGCCAAACTATTATCCAGTGAAGAGTCCCTTCTCTGGCCATTTCTCCTTTTAGAAATCTGTTTCTAAAGGTTCTGCTGATGGGAAGATTTGCCCCCTTAAGATCCATTTCTGAATATGGCTATAATGCTGGACTCATCCACCTCTGGCTGGGGAAGCATATATTTCACAATGATCTATAAACCAGTAGACTGAGTTTATCGGAATCCTCTATGAGGCCATAGGTAAAAGTGGAGGAAAGGAAAAGTCAGCAAGAGTAGGTACAATGTGACTAAAAGACACCTTTTCAAGCAATGAATTTGTGATTTTAGAAAGTGCTCAAGTTTGATCTCATTTGAACAATGTCAACCGCGGCATACTTCCAACTCCATGGCTCTCCAGTGAATGAGAAGCAGCCAGGATCCATGGTGTCTCTTGGTGTCTCCTAGCCAGGTGTTCAATACCTTCCTGAGGCAGGCCAGCAGAATAGTCATTATCACAGAAAGCTTTATTCCAAACTCTAAGAGGCCTGGTCTGTGATCTTGCTATTTGGCAACTCTTCACACATTTTTCTAATCTTCAAGCACCATTGTATCAGGTGGAAAAGTGCTTTCACCGCAGCCCAGACAAGCTCAAGAGTCTTCTCTTTCTCTGAGACCCACAAAAGTTGCCAGCATTAAGAGGTATTAAGTAAATGAGTTTTAAAAATACAAGTATGATTTAAATTGCCTCTAAATCTAAAGAAGCCCAATAGGTATGCTTTGTTTCTCTTTTTTATTTTTATTCATTTATTTTGAGAGAGCATGCAAGTGGGGGAGGGGCAGAGAGAGAGAGAGAGAGAAAGAAAATCTCAAGCAGGCTCCACACCCAGAATGGAGCCTGACGCAAGGCTTGATCCCACAACCGTGAGATCATGAGTCAGATGCTCAACCAACTGAGCCACCCAGGCATCCCCATTACGCCTCGTTTCTTAATGTTAGTTGATGTAAAGTCTTACTAGTGTTCTTTAATGCTTGAGAAGACTACCTTACATGGTGCACACTCTTGGATCTTCACAAGCTTCACCAATTTTTATGGCATGCCATTCTCACCTCTTTGCACGCAAGTGTCTTACCTACACATTGATCATAATTATGTCCTGCCCACCAGCTTCTAGCAGCACACAGACCTCCATGAATTGGGCAAGCACGATACCCTATATGATGGGCAGATGATCAGGGTCCCTGTAGAATAAATTATGATGAAGAACCAGAATGTGACATACTCGAGTAATGCGGTTATACTATGGTCACTGAGAGATGAAAACAAATTGCTTCTGGAATTCTCTACCTCTTGGGATAGAGGAACTGCATTTTCCAGCTAAGTTGCTGGCCTGGTGTTAGAAGTTGGGTTAATGTTCTTCAATAAAGAGACAACTTCCGGAGCAACTACTGATATTGGAGTTAACAAATGACTAAATTTGTAATAATCCACCAATTAGCAGAGGGAAGAAAATTATCTAATGACCTGATAGAATATGTAGGCCTGGGTAAGAACTAAAGAAACAGTGATATGTAGGAGTGGGAGAGGGACTTTGAGAGCTGACCCTCTGCTTCTGCCTCGCCCTTAAAATGTTCTATCTCAGATGCAATCTCATCTAAATTAGAAACTGATATTGAAGGTCTGGAAAGAGATTTCTGAATAATTGGCATTTGTTATTGTGTGAGGTATTTATAAGGTATTCACACAAAGCATGTCCAGCACTGTAGCATGGGTTGCAGTATAAGATATTCGGGGTTGGGGCGCCTGGGTGGCGCAGTCGGTTAAGCGTCCGACTTCAGCCAGGTCACGATCTCGCGGTCCGTGAGTTCGAGCCCCGCGTCAGGCTCTGGGCTGATGGCTCAGAGCCTGGAGCTTGTTTCCGATTGTGTGTCTCCCTCTCTCTCTGCCCCTCCCCCATTCATGCTCTGTCTCTCTCTGTCCCAAAAATAAATAAATGTTGAAAAAAAAAAAAGATATTCGGGATTATTTGAATCCCTGTAAAGTCCCTCTTCCAATTTGGGGGTCAAAGTATTTCCCAATAAATGCTCTAAAATGTACAAGGGTCTGGACAGGTTCAGGGCATAACCTATGTTGTAATTCAGCAATTCAGAGTCAGACTGGACAATCTATTTAGGCTATTTTAACTAGAGGTGATAAGTAATTATTCTTTTAGGGCATCCAAAGGTGATCATGGTCTTCAGATGTCATCTCAGTCTGAGAATTTACAAGCCTGAATTTGAATTTCTTGTTTAAACCTACCTGAATGTTTAGAAGCAGCTAAATTTCTTGTTTATGCTTCCAAGATCACTGGTACCCTAAACCATTTTTGCATTCCCCATTTTTTCCCATAATGGTCCAATGAAGCAGTCGTGTGGGGTGTCAACGCCTTACCTTCGTGTGCACGTTTTCCAATCTGTCTCAGAGGATAATCTTAGTAATCACTTTATCTCTGTATGACATAGATAACCAGACTCTCGTCTTTTAATTAATGAGATTCAAACTCAACCTGCCATTGTTTTCAGTGTTTTATTTTAAAATTTTTCTTTCATTGAAAACATGTGTCTATTTTCAGCAAAAGAACAAATACACTAAATAACTTTAGACATTGGTGGGGTTTTTTAGTTATTATTATCTTTTACTTGATGACATATTTGTTTGCCAAAGGGAGTTTATATTTGTGGTCACGAGGTCTGATCAATTAAATTACACTCCTTACTGAGGGCCTTATAAAAAGATTTCCTCAACATTCAGTGAGATGAAGAAAAGGAGCACAATTGGCAAAGAGATAAATTACATCGTTAAGGTCTTACTTTCATGGATAGCTTCTCATTCTACTTTTGTAGAGATGCTACTCCTCAAAGTAATCTTAGATCCCATATTGTCTAAACCTTTTGTTTACAGCAAAAGAAGCTACGGCTGCACCCCATCCCAATTAAACACTTCATTACATACTGTCTTATTTTCTAATTGCCTCTTGCACGTATTCCATTTCTAACAAGACTGTAAGCTCTTTGATAACAGAGATAATTATCTTCTGTGTTTTTTTTATCTCCCTCACAGCTCTTAATACTTGTTGATTAAATGATTGATTTAATCAAGGATACTCTCTGTTTTATCCCTTATGCTTCCAAGATCACTGGTCGGGTCACAGATTGAAGCACTCATGGCAGAGGATATTGTTAGTATATAAAGAATTCTAGGTCCTCTGGATATAGCGTACTTGGTTAATAAGGTAACTAAATAATGGGAAATGACTTCAGTAATTAATGGAATAAAAATCAAGAGGAAGGATTACAAAAAGAATTTGTAAATTCGAACATGTATTAGTTTTCCAAGACAGTGATCATGATACAAATGGGCTTTAATTTACTATAAAATTGCTAGAAAGTTATAAAATCCACTGTCCGCTTATTATCTAAAGAGACGATGTATGTGTCTATGTACATGTATATACAGCAACATATATAAGAAGTCCAGACTTCTTTGCATACTTTCTGCCAAGTACTGCACATAGGAAATCAATAGCTTAAGATTGGTCAGGGTACACATATATGCCTTAAGTATTTGACAAAAAGTTCATAGAAGTATAAAACGATAACCTCTTCCAAATTGTGAGATTTTGTATTTTACAAATGAAAACAGTGAAGCATAGTGTATCCAAATACTTTGATGCTTTGTCCAAGTACACACATTTATTAAATAAATTTAGAATCAGACTAATTGGTCATTTTAATGCTTTTCCTATTCATTATGAAGGCCATGCAGCTGTCATGTGTTTGAAGATGTTTTTAATAAACACTGAACCAAATTTAAAATAGTCACCCTCTATTCAATTATTGTTAATTACATAAATGTTAATTTCATTTGTCACTTTGTGAGTTGCTTGAAGACAGAGATTCCGCCTTATTCTTTTTAACTTATTGTGATGGTTATAAAGAATTACACATAGCAATTGGCCATTAAACATTTGTTAGGGAAAAAAATATCTGATGTGTTTATGTTAGCAGAATTTCACCCTCCTCACTATAAACTTGTGCCATATAGCCACTGTAGTACTTAATTAAGGCTCTAAGTAAATGGGACAGTTTTACACGTGTATCCTTTTCCTGGGGTAAAAGAAAAGGCAGAAATAGCACACAATTTCTATACAATGTATTTTATAGACTCATTCTAATTTTTCTCAAAAAACTTTTCTAAATTTTTAGACAACATTACAGCTAATTAGACACTTACCTGCTATTTATTATTTTTGTATATTACTTTTGGGTCAATTTTTTGGGGGGGGGGGTCATATTTAAATGCTAGAGAATTAGATGTCTATGTGTTGGTAATAAACTTTTAGAACAACGGGATCTTTTGTACAAGCAATATATATTATTTTTAAATACTTGTTTTTGAAAAACAGCACATAATTTTCCAATTTAATGTTTGATGTGTAGATTTTGGGAAGATGGTGGAGGTGACAGCAGTATAGTTTTTGGATCTTTCTGACTCTCACATAAAAACAAATATTAAACATAGAGCAAAGACAATAATACTTGGACAACATTTACAAAAAAACTGGGTGATGAGGTCGATCCCTCAAAACACAAAATAGAAGGGAGAAGGAAAGAATCATCAATAGTTGCGAAGTCTGTTTGTTAGCAGCATCTGTGAAGGAGAAAGAAGGAAGCAAGAAGGCGTCTGGAAGACCTGGAACAAGAGAACCCCCAAATATCCAACAATTAATAAATGGAAATAAATGGAAAGCATGGTGGACCAATAAAACTGAAACTGGGTGGGTTTTGCCTATTCTAGTCCACGTAATTGAAAGGGGTCCAGTCTTGGGGCGCCTGGGTGGCTCAGTCGGTTAAGCGTCCGACTTTGGCTCAGGTCATGATCTCACCCTCCCTGAGTTCAAGCCCCACGTTGGGCTCTGTGCTGAGAGCTCAGAGCCTGGAGCCTGTTTCGGATTCTGTGTCTCCCTTTCTCTCTGACCCTCCCCCATTCACACTCTGTCTCTCTCTGTCTCAAAAATAAATAAACATTAAAAAAAATTAAAAAAAAAAAAAAGAAAGTGGTCCAGTCTGAAAGGAGCTGTAGGGGTTTGCCCTATAAACTTTTGAAACTAACTAACCAAACCTCCCTTACAAGAGAGGACATCAGCATTTCAGAGAAAGTGCTGTGAGTGGAACCAAAATCGAGCAAAAAGGACAGTAAAAGAAAAGGGAAAGAGAAGATAAGGAAAAAAAAAAAAGTAAAGTAAGGAAACAGACCTAGGATATCTCAAAAATAAACTGCCAAATATTTAAAACTGCCTGAGAATATCAGAAGAGGGGGCTCAGCAGAGTTAGAAAAGCCTTGTGAGCCTGTCAGGAAAACTAAATTAATGCAAAAAGGAAAAACAGGAGAGTATTGAAGTCAAATCCTACACAAAGACATTATTTTTTTTTTAACGTTTATTTATTTTTGAGACAGAAAGAGACAGAACATGAACGGGGGAGGGTCAGAGAGAGAGGGAGACACAGAATCTGAAACAGGCTCCAGGCTCTGAGCTGTCAGCACAGAGCCTGACGCAGGGCTTGAACTCACGAACCGCAAGATCACCACCGAGCCGATGTCGGACGCCCAACGGACCGAGCCACCCTGGCGCCCCTAAAGACATTATTTTTAAAATGAGAATAAGGAGCAGAGTAACAGTCCAACAGTAAATGTAAGTGAACCATAGAGATGTTCATTTTTAAGAAGGTCAGAATTGCAATGTACTATTTCAAAGGAAGCTGAAAGACATTGTTTTGGCTATCTATTGTTGGGTAACAAACGATCTCAAAACAGGGGCTTAAAACAATCATTTTACCTTGCCCAAAATTTCATGGATCAGGAACTTGACCAAAGCTAGTGAGGACAGTTTGTATCTTATCCACGTAGCATCGGCTATAGCAACTGGTGTTGGAGGATGAAATTTCAAAGTAGCTTCTTCATGCATATGCACGTGTGGTGTCACTGTAGACATACTGTATTGGTCAAAGCAGTCACCTGCCGGCCCAGAGTAAAGGGGAGGAAAAATCGACCCTACAATCATTCTTAGCACCAATGGGAAAGTGTCAAAAGTTACAGTGTAGTCATCTTTAATGCATCACAGACATTAAGAATATAATACAAACTAATAAAAGTAAAAGAAAATCCAACATAAAAATCAGTGGACTCCCTGCAAAAGAACAACACAAAAAGCAAGAAAACAAAATATATTAAAAGAAATTATAATTCAAGAAAAATGTGCTAAAATTATATTTTAAATGGGACTGCTATTGAAAAAGCATACCTTTTGCCTAAGAATATAGACACAGACAGAATGGTCAACAAGTCATATTCTAGGAAACTTACTGGACATTAAAGGGAAAAAATATTAGGTATGAGGACAAAAAGAACATATGGTTAAAAAGGAAAGAATTAAAATATCATCAGACTTTTTTTAACAAAGATTATTTTCTTAGAGCAGTTTTAACTTCACAGCAAAATTGAGAGAAAGATGCAGAGATTTCCCATATACTTCCTGCACCCCCACATGCATAGCCTCCCACATTGTCAATGCCCTTCACCAAAGTGATACATTGATTACACTTGATGAACCTACATTAAAACATCATAATCTTTCAAGTCCATAGTTTATCTTAGGGTTCATTCTTGGTGCTGTATGTTCTATGGGTTTGAACAAATATATAATGACACATATCCATCATTATAGTATCATATAGAATAGTTTCACTGCCCTAAAAACCCAAGGTACTCCACTTATTCATCACAATCCCCTCAAAAATCCTTGGCAGCCATTGGCTTTTTTACTGTCTCCATAGTTTTATCTTTTTCAGAATGTTATTTAGTTGGAATCTTATATAACCCTTCTAGATTGGCTTCTTATACTTAATAATATGATTTTCCTCTGTCTTTTCATAACTTTATAGTTCATTTGGTTTTAGTGCTAAATAATATTTTATTGTCTTGATGTACCATAGTTTATCCATTCACCTAATGAAGGGCATCTTGGTTTCTTCCAAGTTTGGGCAATTGTTAATAAAGCTGTTATAATCATCTGTGTGCATGTTTTTGTGTGAACATAAGTTTTAAATTCCTCTGGATGTAAACCAAGTAATGTGATTTTTGGATTATATATATATATATATATATATATGGTAAGGGTATGTTAATTTTGTAAAAAATTTCTAAATAGTATTCCAAAATGGCAGTACTATTTTGCATTCCCACCAGCAATGAATAGAATTCCTTTTGTGCCATATCCTATCAGTATTTGATATTGTCAGTGTTCTATATTTTGGTCATTCTAATAAATATGCAGTGGTATGTCATGTGCATTGTCATCTTCACTTGCATTTCCCTAATGGCATACAATGTAGAGCATTATCACACATTTTTAATAACAATGCTTTATGCCTGAAGAAAATAGAGTGATATATTAAAGATGCTCAAGGAAAGATAATGTGAGTCAAATATTTTATAGCCACCAAAAATGTCCTTTGGTTCAGAAGGTGTAGATAAACTACTATTAATATGTAAGATTTCATAGAATGATGTTCCCATGAGGTCTCATTCAGGAATCTACTAAACACAGTGGTGCAGACAACCAAAATGTCCAGATAGACATAGAGCTAAGTACTGATAGTGAGCCTTGATTTGTGTTAACGAACACTACACAAGAAGTAAAAGGCAGGAAATAATACAATATAATGGGTATAATCCAATAATGCAATTGCAAACAAACATAAAAAATAATGAGGTAGAATATTTCATACCACTCCCTTTTGCCTGCCTAGTGGCTGTGGAGAGATCTGCAGCTAACCTAACTACAGAGAACAAACTGAGGGTTGCTGGAGGGGAAGTGGGAGGCTAAATGGAGAGCACTTGTGATGAGCACTGGGTGTGGTATGTATGAGATAAATCACTAAATCCTATAGGTGAAACTAATATTACCCTGTATGTTAACTAACTGGAAATTAAATAAACACTTGAGACAAACAAATAAATAAATAGGTAGAAAAGGAATAGCATATGTCAAATTTTAACTGTTAATCGTAGTCATAACTTGTGCTGGTATTGATATCATTATTCTGAAATTATTGTATGTGAATAATTATAAGACATTCTAATAATAGAAATCAGGACAGTAGCTGCTTTTGGAGGAAGAGAAGAGGCTACAATTGGAATGGGGCTCAGCTAGGGCAATCTTTAATAATTCATATTCTTTTCTAGAACTTTATCCTAAGAAACACTTTAAGAAGATCATCAGATAAGTGTACAAAGATATACACTATATCACTAGTCACCATATCAATAATTATAAACAACGAAAATTGTTAATTGTTAGTTGGTTTAATAAGTGATAATTCATCAATACAATAAAATGTTATAACATTAATTATAAGCAAAAGGTCCATAGTATATTATTATTTTTTTAAGTTACAGATTTTTGTTTGATATCTTTAGACATGAATAAATACAACATCATGTATTTTCTTTGAGTGATAAAACATAAAAATTCTACATTTTCGGGTGCCTAGGTGGTTCAGTAGATTGAGTATCCATCTCTTGAGTTCAGCTCAGGTCATGATCCCAGGGTTTGTGAGATCAAGCCCATGTTGGGCTTTGTGATGACAGCATGAGCCCACTTGGAATTCTCTCTCTCTCTCCCCCTTTCTCTACCCCTCCTGCACTCTGCTCTCTGTCTCTTTCTCTCAAAATAAGTACATAAACATTTTTTTAAATCTACATTTTCAAAGGAAATTCTAAACTTGTGTATTATTCTAAATTATATTTTCTTACCACTTTATTCCATGTCATTTCATTCCATAAGAATTTTGAGTGGTTATTACACTAAAATCTAGACTAATACCACGCTAAAAAATATAACAAGAGATACGACCTGTTTTAATAGATTGAATTTAAACAATTCTAGCCAAATTATCAAATACTATGACCAAATATAAACAAGCTGCTAAAGGAGAACAAAAGGGAGATATTTGGGATATGTGAGCCTTGATAAAATTTTATTGCACGAAGATTACTTCACATGGGACTTGAAAGATGAAAGAAATTTGAAAAGATGGATGAAGGGTATAAGGGAAATCTAATAAACAAAAAGCTGCCTGGGCAGAGGCATAGAAACATTGGACCATCTGGGAGGTTTAGCAGAGTAGATGGATCTCCAGTACGACTGGAGATTTAGAAGGAAGATGGAAAAATGCAGGGTTGGACCAGAATGTTGTGATCAAGAACACTATGTTGCAAGTTTTGTCTTCTAAAAATATGTGATGAAATAAACATAACATAAAATTTACAACTTAACCATTTTTAAGTGTCCAGTTCAGTGACATTAAGTACATCCACATTGTTCTGCAACCATTACTGCCATCCATCTCCAGAACTTCTTCTTTCTTCTAAACTGAAACTCTGCACCCATGAAACAGTAACTCTCCAATCTTCCTCTAATCCCTGACAGCCAGAACTCTACTTTCTGTCTAATTTGGCTACTCTACGTACTTCATATAAGAATAATCATATAATATTTGTCTTTTGTGACTGGCTTGTTTTAATTAACATAAGGTCTTCAAGGCTTTTCCATGTCATAGTGTTTGTCAGAACTTCCTCTCTTTTTTTAGGGTGGAGTGATAGTCCATGGTGTGTGTATACCACATTTTGCTAATCGATTTCATCGGTGCACGGACACTTGAGTTGCTTTTACCTTTTGTCTCTAGTGAGTAATGCTGCTAGGGGCATGGTTGTACAAATAGTGTTTGAGTCCCTAATTTCAATTTTTTGAGGATACACCCAGAACTAGAATTGCTGGGTCTTCTGGTCATTCTGTGTTGAAGATGTTGAAGGTTTGGTCTTTCTTTTGGAAGAATATCTAGATGGCAAATACTTCTGAATAAAAAATTGGAATGGTTGTGTCTGTTCTAGAAAGATTACTGCAACTGCATGAAGGAGTGAGATAGAGGATGGTTGGAGGCAGACAACCTTCTAGAAGATCTCTGAATAAGAGAGGCTGAAAGCAAGAGAAGCAAAGACCCAGAAGTCCTGGAAGAGATTAAAAACAAAAAAAAAATCAACAATATCTTGATGATCAACTGGATGTGGGGTTAAAGATGAGAGAGGAGTTGACAGGCTGCTAAGATCTCTCCTTCCTAAAGTCAGGAGGATGAAGTCAAATTCTAACAGACAGTATTGTTACTTAAGTCATTGTATAATTATTCAAAAATTTAATTCGACAAATTAGACAGGTTCTGAAAATGTTTTCAATTCATTGGTAATGCTGTTTTCCCCATATTTAAAATGAGGTTGTTTTGCCAACATTCTACTTAGCGAATACTGATCTGAATTGGTTTTACTATTACTATTGGCAATTCCATTGAAAGTAGAATGCTTCAGGATAATGAAACATCTGCTTTTAAAATATCTAAATTTTAATCTCAGTATCTGTACACCATAGGATGAAGAGAAAACTCAATTTCTTATTGTTTCTATGGGCACAAATTTCTTGATATTGAATATTTCTCATTAATAAATATAGAATCCGTAATTTTGGACACAAGAACCTAGGACAATGACTGAAAATGCCTATCTAGTGATGCCTGGGTGTCTCAGTCAGTTAAGCATCCTACTTCGGCTCAGGTCATGATCTCACAGTTCATGAGTTCAAGCCCCGCATCAGGCTCTGTGCTAACAGCTCAGAGCCTGGAGCCTGCTTTGGATGCTGTGTCTCCCTCTTTCTTTGCTCCTCCCTTCCTTGCACTCTGTCTCTCTCTCGGTCTCAAAAATAAATAAACATTAAAAAAAAAAGAAAATGCATATCTAGTAATAAACATTGTCTGACATATGGAACTCTTACATAAGCCAAAATGTGGGTAATCTAAAATGAAAGTTAATAAAAATTTGACTATATATTGATATTTAAGTGTAAATCTCACAGATATTTGTGGAATTGTTAACATACTGAAAAGAGAACAGGTAAGTCCAATATGAAACTAAATTAGAGTTCAACTAGAAACATGTTCAAATTTCCATCCCAACCCCTTGCTACGTATCATACACCACTCTCCAAAAAGTTTATGCACTATGGTGTTACAGTTTATTAACAGGCCATTGTTGCTGCCATGATTCTCTTATCTTTTTTTTCCTTTTTATTTTTATTCTACTATAAAATAGGTTGCTATCTATAATAATGAAGTTTCAAAAAGTTTGAAAGCATATAGTTCCAAATTCTCAATAAAATCAAATATCAAAAATAGTAAAATTGTTAATTTAACTATTTAATTAAAATGTTAGTTTATAATTAATATTTTTTAAATTTTATTTGTTTTTGAGAGAGAGAGAGACAGAGACAGAGCGTGAGCAGGGGAGGGGCAGAGACAGAGGAAGACACAGAATCTGAAGCAGGCTCCAGACTCTGAGCTGTCAGCACAGAGCCCAATGTGGGGCTCGAACTCATGAACCATGAGATCATGACCTAAGCTGAAGTCAAACACTTAACTGAGTGAGCCACCCAGGCACTCCTATAATTGTTTTTGAACAATGCCATTCATGTCTCCTATCCTTACTGTAATTGGTTTAGAAGCATATCACAAGATTAGCATTTACTGCTCCAATTTCCAAAGAGAGGGGATAATTTAACATTAATAATCAGGAAAGATCTACAATAGATGAGAAAACAATGGGTTTATAAGATCTTAGAGAAATAAGCAATGATCCCTGAGAACCAGTATTGGTTCACTAAAGCCGGGTATAACAAACTAATATTATGTCATTTCCTGGAAGAGATATAAGACAAGAAGATCAGAGGATGACATAGATAAGTATATCTTAATTTCAACAAAAAATGAATAGGGCCATTCACAGTACACATGTAAACAGGGTACCAAATGTATGCAAGGATAGTGATGCTTATAGATGAGTTCATCTGTGGCAAATATTCAAATTTATGCAGTGTTTATTCAGGTCAATCTGAGATGGTGTCTGAGAACAGAATTGTTTTTTCCCTTCTGTGCTATTCAGTTTTTCTATTTCCATTAATATTCTCTATCAACACATAGAAGTTGTTTTCAAATTTTCAGAAGGCACAATTGAGAGGTTAATATTTATGACTCAAAATATGCAACAAGCAAAAATCATGAGGCAAAATAATAGAGATGAAATTTAATCCAGGTAAACTCAATTGTCTCCTTTTTGCCATATTACCTTAGACACACTCAAGTTTCACAGTTGATGAAATAAAAAAGAAGAAGGCACCTTTGACCTTACAGTTCTTTGTATTCAGCAGTGACTTATTTGGAAAGACCTGGAAGGTTTTATAATGGCAAGTTGAATAGTTCAATGTAAGTCAATAGCGTAATGTGGCTGCCAAAAATACTAATTTAATCTTAAATTGAATTAACAGAAGTAGAGAGAGCTGAGCAATAAATTGGAACTAATTCCCCTGTATCTTGCACTGGTCAGACCACATGTGGAGTCCAAGGCTATGGGGAAGAACATTATGAAACATTGAGAAAAAAAAAGAAACTTACCAAATTATCAATATCTGAAAGGATTTTATACCAAAAATTATAGAAGAAAACTAAACTGTTTATTTTGTAGAAATATTTTGTAGGAAAACATGATAATTGTTTTCAAATATGTGAGAGTCTAACATGGATGAGAAATTAGAGTTGCTTTAAGTAATTCCAAGGTCAGAGCCAAAATCAATGGATTGAATTGCAGAAAGACTGGCTATCTGATCCTCGGCAAATTGGTCTCTGACGCCCTCATGGCCTTTATTTTCACAGTTATAAAACATGTAGTTGATCTCAATGTGTATGAATAGCACAGTAGAAAAATGTGCAGCCTACAGACTGTTTGAATTTCTATGACTCTATGATTATAAGTATTTTCGACCCATTAAAACTGCATGTTATCTTGTGAGGTGGTAAGTTCCTTGACATTGGAAATGTTAGCCCAGTAATCATTATAGGGAGCTTATATTTGGTGGATGTTCAGACCAGACTGCCTCCGAGATATTCTCTGGGTCTAAACTATGACAGTGAAAAAGGTTTCTGCTTGTATGAAATGATGAGGTGCCTGGGAAGGTGCTCATGAATATGTGCCACACTGACATGATGTGTGCTGAGCATGGTCCGAACCAAAGGTAGATAGCATTGGTATCCCTGAGTCTCCATTGTGCTTACAACAGTTGTCCAATTTGTGTTAGGAAAGTCATAAAAAATTGTTACCTGCTTTTGAAAGAAATTAATGGCGGAAGTTGGAAGAAGAGAAGGTGCCAATCAGTGTTTTGGTTTTGTTCTGTTTTTGGACCTATGTTTTTACAGAAGTTAATGAGTAGCTTCCAGGATGGATAATATGTTTTCAGGCCATTTGTACATGTGCTGAAGACCAATCCGGAACAGAGATTTCCCATTATGTTACTGAATAGAAAGGCAGTTTAAGGTAATGGTAAAAGGGTGGTTGCTGGAGCCAGGATTTCAAATTATGGCTTTATAAGTTATGAACTGGGTGAATATGGTTTTACCTCAATTTCTTCCTGGAAAATGTGGATAACATTAGTGCATATAGGCTGTTAAGAAGATAACACTAGCTAGTACATTAAAAGCACCTAGAATAGTGACAAATAGATAATAAGAGGTCAAAATCAATTAATATCAATATTATTGGGAATAACTGTATCCATTATAATTTTATAACATATACTATAATTTTAAGAACTTGATTTTTGTTAAAATTTTTAAGTTAGAATTTTAAGTTGTGTTCATATTTACTGATGCAAATAATTAGCTTCTCTGAGCCTTGGTTTTTCTTTTCTGCAAAATAAGAAATAATGATATCAGGTTCAAGTTGCAAGAGGATAAAACTTATAATGAATGTAAAGTTCCCAGCACCATATCTTACGTGCCCAAGACACATAGCTGTCTACTCAATTATCTGTAGTGTGAAATTGTCTCCGGGAGGCAGCTATCAGCCAGGGACTTTAATTTAGAGATGCCTTGCATCCAGTGAGATCTTGGCACTAGATCTTGCAACAGAATCAGAACGGAATGTGAGCTTTTAAGACTAGTGTCCTTCCTCACACTCTCTCTCCCTTTCCCTGACTAGGTGCCAAGCACGAAGAGATCCTTGCCTAGAATATTATTGAAGCTATAAGTTATTAGGAATTTGAAAGCCTGGATAACTGCAAGTAAAAAAGCCACTCACTAAGCAGGTACATCTGCATTGAACTGTAATGTAGGAAAAAAATAACTTCCTATCGTGTTATGCCCCTGAAATCTTGAACTTCATTTGTTATAGCAGCAGAAAGTACTCTTGTTAATACTCCTCAATGATAGTAAGTGTTCAACACATTATAACATTTATTTTAATCAGTATGTCTGATAGAATGAAGATATTAGGTTTCTAGTGAGTAGTAGACTTTATTTTTTTAGCTCATGTCAGTGAAAGGATGACAGAGAGAAATAATAATGAGAAGATGTGATTTATGATCTACATTCTGTTCTAATATTAAAGCTAATAATATTAAAATGTATTTGTTTTTACTATTTATATTTTAACTTTGTTGAAAAAACTAATAATAAATCGATTCACATCTCTACTTTGTTTAATGTCTTCTAGATGTACTTTCCAAAGTCAAGGCGTAGTAACTTCTCAAATGATCAATTTCCTTTCTTTATTTCATACAATATCCTATATAATACATATCCTATATAATACAAATGTAGGGCAAATAAATGAGTGTTTTGGTTTAAGTACCTATTTTTTCTTTATGATTAAAACCATTAAAATAATGCATAAAATATATTTATAAACTACAATTGGAAGAGGGGGAATTCTTTGTAAGCTGAGTGACATAAACTTAAAGCTCATAAAAAGAAAACTACGTATATGTAAACTGTATAAAACTAACAGTTCTAGAAAGCAACACAAGAAGAAAATACAAATGAATTCAGATTGTTTGTAGAAAGGCTTGAATAAAGGAATCACATCAGAGTCTAGAATATGCATCAAACTAAAATTTTAAGCTAGGCAATAAGCCATACCTTGTGCCCCCCAAAAGCATTTTTGAGAGACATGTTTCTTAATCAGAAAACCAGTATATTCACCATAGATGTGACCACATATGTCAAAGCCTATCTTCTGTGACTGAAGTTACTCACAGTAATGCTGAGGCTAATTCATCTTAATTAAGCAAAGTAACATATCTTAGAATATAAGATTTTAATGGATTAAAATATTAGTAAATTCAGTTAATCAGATATTTATTACATTTATTTAACAAGTTAATAATCAGTTAAAGAAGTCATGAACTAGGGGATATACACTGAATTCCTAATTGTGTAAACATGTCTCATTAAATACTGAATTATATGACCCAAATCTAAATCATTTAATTGCCATTGGATGACTAACATATTACAGGTTTCTACACATTTTCACAACTAATTAAGGGTCATATAAGATACATTAACATGTTAGCCATGATAACAACCCATGATTGGGTTGTTTTGCTGTCTCTCTTCCTTTTTTGAATTTTTAAAATTTGTTTTCATGAAATTTGCAGATAAAACACTGAGCAAGATCAAGCAACAACTTGATCTATTGGAAGACAATTGGCCCTCCCTTTTGTTAGTCACAATATGTAGACTAAGAATGAATTATTAATATGATTCTGGTAACTATAAAAAAACATAGTGTGAAGATACTAATCTTGCATAGAAATATATTATAAAATTAATGCTTTGAATCCATGTTAAAATTGATAATAGTAGTATCTCTGTTAATCCTTTTTAAAAACCACTTACCCTTTCACTTACTACTTATATTTGTCACCATATATTATACACTGCAGCAAATTTTTGAAATTAGCATTATTGTATGTGTTTGTTGATGAACATCCAGTCTTTTATCACCAAAGACTGGACTCAAAATTATAACTTAACCTCTTCACTGAGAATTGGTATTTGACAAAGCATTTTCCTTTTGTACCTTACAAGAAAACTTTTCCTGGAAACCTGAAATAAAAATAAACATGCACTCTTGCATAAAGTTGCATGTATCCTAGAGACAATTTGTTATCTTATTAAAGAGCACAAATATACATTTTTTGGCCTTAAATTCAAAACACTTTTGCTATAAGATCTAGCTTTTTAAATAATTCATTTTAGCCAAGCAACTTAGAAATCCCTTCCTGATGTGTTGGTACTATTTGATAATGACAAAAGACATTCTATTTATATGCAATGTGATTCCTAAGCATAGAATGCTGAGAATTGATATTGATCAGAGATGATGAAGAAATAGAGCAGACTCAGGTCTTACCCTTTCAGATTTAAATTTTTACCAAGTTAACCTGTGTAGTAAGTAGATGTAAAAGAGAAAGCTCTCCTAATATCAGAGTGGAAGAAAGGCTCTTCCGTGTAATAGGTGTACATTTGTTGAGTGAATAAATCCATCAGCTAGGAAGCACAATTGTTCAGAAAGTAACCCAGTAAGCAACGCTCCAAGAAAAATAAGAAAGAATGATGATAAAATAGACAAAGTGGACTTTTCTAGGTAACTTTTATTAATCTTTATGGAAATCTTAACATGTAAATGGTGGATGCATTTATTCCTTAATTTCTCTTTTGTTTTTGTGGTTTGACACAGAGGGCTTGGAACCATTCATATAATTTCAACAAATGAATCTACAGCGTGGTATTTTCTTCATCAGCTCACAAAGCAAAGCATGTCATTTGACGTTTCATTCTTACTCCTGAGAAAAGCCCAGAAAATTGACACAACTGCGGGGTGCTGATCACACTTTGTTCTTACAAGAAGAGAAATATGCTATTTGTTTTTACGTTTTCTCAGTTGTCTTGGGAGCAAAACTGCCTCCAGCTACATATGGGCTTAGTCTCCGACGTCCATCTTATGGGTGTCACCTGCTAAGGTGAGGAGTCTGGAATAGCCCAGACACATTATGTATGGGTGGCCTTTTGTTTACGGCAGACAAAGCCAAAATCCTCGGGATTACTTGAAGATATCATATAACACACAAGATGGAGTTACTATTATTCTCCTCTAAGACATATAGTGTTTCCCCTGGGCAGAGAAAAGAACGCACAGCCAATCATATGAAGACAGAACCCATTAAAGATTTATGCAAGCCTGAATTACTTGGCTTTAAACTATTTTCTTCTCCCCTACTTTTTTTTCCCTCTTTTTCTCTTTAATAAGAGGGACATTTCTTCCCGAACAGCAAAGCTGATGTAGATAGTATCACTGGTAATCCTTGGCTTAAGCACAGAGCTTCTAAATGGCTTGAATTAGGCTGGAAGATAGGGCTGTTTGATTTCCCTTCCTTTTTGTTTCTGTTTTCAAGGCTCTGTCACCAAATGTCCCACTAAACTAGCATTTATGTGGGCTTGGGGCCTCTGTGTGGAAGTTTCCTTTTAAGCATAGTCAATGAAACAGCTTTGAAGCTGTTGAACTGTGTAAATGTTATATTAACATTTTCTCTCGCAATTATAGACATTTACATGGTCTTGTTGAAATAGCGCTTTCAGAGGGAGGAAAAAAATACCAGAAGTGAAGGTACACAATGAAATGAAAAAGCAGCAGTGTGCTCTATTTATTTAGTTTCTGAAATAAATCATTTCGACTTTTAATTTACACTTCTCTAAGATGGTGGTTAAGAATAGACAAACAAAGGATACTGTGAGAAATAATTTCATTTTGTTCCTTTGTTACATTAGATCATTTAATTTCCACTTGGTTTGCATATGGAGATTTGGCCAATGCACCCTGTTCTTTAAATTTGCTAACTAATAACAAGGACTCAGGAAGCTCATTCTAAAGACCTAAGACTCATGGGTGATGATTCGAAAATTATGAGACTACAAGTAGTTGTCCAGTTATAAGAAGAAAGGCAAATAGAGTAAATTAGACATTAATCCGAAGCATTCCCAACTATCCATGTCCCTATTTAACAGAAACCATAATGTGCTTTCAAATTGAAAAGATTTGAATCATTCCAATAACTACCACATCTGTGATCTTTTCACTGCACGCAGTCTGATGCACAGGTTAGAAAAAGGAAGACATAATCACTTAGACTCTAAGGAAATATTTTAATAGTCTAATTTTGGTACCTTTGTGCATACAGAGCAATCATTTACGGATGCACAGGATCGGGAAAATTCAAAGTAAAATTATCTCTTTTCACATTGATTCTACCAAATTCATTTTCTATGAAGATCAATAATTTTAATATCAACATGATATCACAGGTTTCTTTGCTATTGATAGACTTGTTTTAGTGTGTGTGTGTGTGTGTGTGTGTGTGTGTGTATTTATTTATTTATTTATTTATTTATTTCTTGTCTTTGTGACAAATCAAAGCAAAGAGCATGTCCGAGATGGAACCGTTGCTCAGCAACTGAGCTCTCCACTGGTCTGACCGTTGCTTTCTCTCCAGCAGGGCAGATATGCAAGATGGACAGATGCACCGATCCTCAACACAGTATCAGATTGTGTTATACGTATTTCAGATTGTGATAGCAATAATCTTGTAGCAGTCTCTGTCTACACATCATTGAACTTTTATAGTCAAACTTTAAAAAGTACACCATTTCATAAGGGTTTTCCATAGTTTAGTTATCTAATTGATTTTCAGTTTTTAAAATTACGTTCTAGAGAATCTAAATTGATTGGTCTTTATGTGATCTCTAAATACAGCTATGATTATGTTAAAATCTACATGAAAATATTGCTTTCGTCATACATTTTTCACATTGGCCTACTTGAGAATCCATGTGCTAGTTCCTATCAGGGTAACAGGCCTCCTCTCCACCAAGAAATGATTTTAATTGGATTAAAAACTCAGTGTTCAGAGATTATATGAAAAAAATTGAATCACAATTTTAGGGCAAAAGATATTCTTGAAATCTAATTCATTTAATATCAGATAAAAAAATGAGGAAGTGTAAATGAATGCTTGTAAAAAGAAGAGTCATACTGGAATCATATATGTTAAAGATATTGAACATATAAAATATTCTTTTTGATGTGCATCTTAAAAGAAAATTTCAGGCTAAGCACATTTTTTATTTAAACTTATTTCATAAAAGAGTAATATAAATTCCACTAATTGATGAATTATAATTTAATGTCTTATATCAACATATTTTTAAAATGTTCATATTCTTTTAAAAAAGAAGAATTGAGTGACTCAACTTCTTTTAATCTAATAAATTCATTTAATTCAGTTCTGATTTTCTCAGAATTTCCCTCTAGTTGACAGCTGACAACTTCCCAGGAAAAGCATTGCTTTGACCCCCAAAATAATTAATCTGTCTGAAGGTACATTAGATCCTTTCTTTTTTTCTTTTCCTTTTTTTTTTCATCGATACCTTCTTTTAAAATAAAAAGTCAAGAGACATTAGCAGGACCCAAATTCTTATTTATTTGCAAGAGTGGTTCCAAAGTTTCAGATTACTTTTTCTTTTAAAGGTATTGTGCCACTTAATATAAACTTAGATACCTTTCAAATACCTGAAATCGCCTAAAAAAGCAAACTCAAGAAACTAAAGGAAAAGTTGAGAGTATAAAACATGCTTAGGACATGGAATGGTGTTTTACTGAGGGACAATTCATAAAGTGAAAAAGATGAGAACTGCAGTGAAAATGTTTTCCAAGTTGCTGAACCATGAATAATTTGAGAAAAGACCAAAATTTAAGGATCAGTTTCCTTTGATCAATACAACTAATCTGAGAACACTGATCAGCTGAACATAAACAAACAACAGAAAGCAAAAACTTCTGCCAAGAATCCAAAAGAAATTCACAAATGCATCTGAATATAAAATCATTTTTATACATGTGAGACCCTTCTATGTTTCCCTTCAGAGTTCATTGATTGACATTTTATATTCAATCATAATAAGCTTTGTGGTATCAGTTGCAAGAAACAAAAAGAGTAAAGAAGCTGCCCCTCATTTATCCATACTAAACATCAACCAATAGCTTAATACCAGAAGATAAAAATTAAATAATAATTGATAGATAAATAACTAAATTAATTAATTAATCAAAGTCAGTATACTAATTGATTAAACCAGACTGGTAACTATAAAGATAGTGAAGAGTAGTTGGATTCTGGATATTTAGAAAGTTGAGCCTTTGGGATTTCTTGACAAATTGGATCTGTGGCATGAGGGAAAAATAGAATCAGGCATGACTTCCCCAATTCTTTTGTCATGACCCTGGAAGGATAAAGTTAGAACCAACTAACATCAGGAGGGAAAAATTGTATGAGGCCACCAAAGAGAGATTTTGACAGAAGAGAGAGAGGGTCAAATTACAGGAGCCCCAAATTACAAAATATTCATTTGTTCTTAAAACCATGATTTTGTCTGGATCATCAAGTATTAAATAATATTTTGTTATATTTGGTTTTTCATGATGTATGCCCTTACATGAATGTAACTAGTTTTGGGAGAGGGATAAAGATATATAGTGTTAAATAAGCCTATATCCAAGAATAAGGGCTGTGCAAAACAGACACACTTGCCCTTCCCTCAGTCAGTTATATCTGTCCTGTGTCTCTTCCAGTATGAGTGTATCATGATATGCTTTCGAGGTTTTGTTTTGTTTTTGCTTTTGTTTTGTTTTGTATAACATGAACCTTAAATATTGCCCAAGTACCCAAAAGCCACTTCAAATTGACTGACATTATAAAGGGATAATAAATTACTCTCCTGTAGGAATTCATATTTGGCCATGTATACTGTACTTTATCTTCAATTTAATGGGCTTTCAAGAATAATTTCGATTGTATTCATTTTTGCCTTATAAAAATTTACCTTAAAAACGGGTCCAATGTAAAATAAGACCCCGTGGTACACATTTATAAAAGCAAGGAAGCATGTTCACATTTAAAATTTTTTAAGATATTTATTTTTGAAGGAGAGTGAGACAGAGTGTGAGCGGAGGAGGGGCAGAGAGAGGGAGACACAGAATCTGAAGCAACTCCAGGCTCTGAGCTGTCAGCACAGAGCCCGATGCAGAGCTTGAACCCACGAACCATGAGATCATGACCTGAGCCGAGGTCAGAGGCTTAACTGACAGAGCCACCCAGGTGCCCCTAAATAAAATTATATAAATAAAATAAAATCAACATTTTGTTATTACAATGAGAAAAACCTCAGCTGTTCTGAATTTAAATGAGTTAATTCCTGAATTTCAAATTACGTAGTTTTACCTACATGTTTGTCATTATGATAAAAATGTATACGCTTTGTAACCTTTAGAATATGAGTCATAAGTAGGTAGGATGATGCTATCAGAATTCTATTTTTCATTCATCAATATTTATTCAATATTGCGGTTTCTTTTTCCTAAAGTTTTAATTTTTTTAATGTTTATTTATATATTTTTTGAGAAGGGGGAGGGGCAGAGAGAGAAAGAGAGAGGCAGAGAGAGAATCTCAAGCAGGCTCTACACTCTGCATAGAGCCCAATGCGGGGCTCAAACTCATGAACTGTGAGATTGAGACCTGAGTGGAAATCAAGAGTCAGATGCTTAACTGACTGAGCCACCCAGGCACTCCCCTCAAGTTTCATTTTCTAATTTCTCCTGTGGCTACAAATTTGTGGAAGTGTTTTCTGCCATTTCTTTTTCTCTCTTTCTTACTCTATTGACCTGTTTTTTAAATTTAATTCCAGAGTAATTAACATACACTATGATATTCATTTCAGGTGTACCATATAGTGATTCAACAGTTCTATACATTACTCAGTGCTCATCAAGAGAAGTGCACTCCTTAATCCCCATCATCTATTTTACTTCATGGCCCTACCCACCTCCCCTCTGGCAACCATCAGTTTGTCCTCTATAGTTAAGAGTCTGTTTTTTGGTTTGTCCCCCTCTCTCTGTTTCTTTTGTTTGTTTGTTTCTTAAATTGCGCATATGGACAAAATCATGGTATTTGTCTTTCTCTGATAGGCTTATTTTACTTAGCATTGTACTCTTTAGATCCATTCATATTGTTGCAAATGGCAAGATTTCATTCATTTTTTATGTCTGAATAATATTCCATTATTTTTTAATGTTGTCTAAATTTTATTTTTGAGAAAGAGAGACACAGAGTGTTAGTGGGGGAAGGGCAGAGAGAGAGGGAGACACAGAATCTGAAGTGGGCTCCAGGCTCTGAACTGTCAGCACAGAGCCTGATGCGAGGCTCAAACCAACGAACCATGAGATCATGATTAGAGCTAAAGTCAGACACTTAACCATCTGAGCCACCCAGAGGCCCCTAATATTCCATTATATGTCTATATAATATTATATATAATATATACACACAAATATATACACATACATGTTTATATATATATATATATTTGATATGTATATATCATATCTTCTTTATTCATCATGGACACTTAAGTTGCTTCCATAATTTGGCTATTATACATAATGCTGTAATAAACATAGAGGTAAATGTATCCCTTTGAATTAGTATTTTTGTCTTCTTTGAGTAAATATCCAGTAGAAAATTACCAGATTGTAAGGTAATTCTATTTTTAATTTTTGAAGAATCTCCATACTATCTTCCACAGTAGGTGCACCAGTTTGCATTCCCACCAACAGTGCATGAGGGTTCCTATTTCTTCACATCCTTTCCAACACTTGTTGTTTCTTGTGATTTTTAATTTAGCCACTCTGACAGGTGTGAGGTGATATTTTATTGTAGCTTTTATTTGTATTTCCCTGATGATGAGTTGAGCATCCTTTCATGTTTCTATTGGCTATCTGGATGTCTTTGAGAAATGCCCATTCATGTCTTCTGCCCATTTTTAAATTAGATTATTATTTTTTGGTGTTGTTTTATCAGTTCTTTATATATATATATATATATATATATATATATATATATATATAGGATATGTCATCTGAAAATATCTCTCCCATTCAGTAGGTTGTCTTTTAGCTTTGTTTGTTGTTTCCTTTGCTATGCAGAAGCTTTTTTATATAATCTCAATAGTTTATGTTTGCTTTTGTTTCCCTATGTCTGTCCCACAAGAGACATATCTAAAAAGATGCTGTGTGGCAGATATCAGAGAAATTACTGCCTGTGCTCTCTTCTAGGAATTTTTGGTCTCAGTTCTCACATTTAGGTCCTTAATCCATTTTGATATTATTTTTGTGTATGGTGTAAGAAAGTGGTCCAGTGGTCCAGTTGCCCACCACCATTTATTGAAGAGACTGTCTTTTTCCCATTGCATATCTTGCTTCCTTTGCCAAAGATTAATGGACCATGTAATTGTGAGTTTATTTCTGAGATTTTTATTCTGTTCCATTGATCTATGTGTCTATTTTTGTGACAGTACCATACTGTTTTGATTATTTATTTACAGCTTTGAAATATAACTTGTAGTCTGGAATTGTAATACTTCCAGGTTCGTTTGTTCTTTTTCAAGATTGCTTTGACTATTCGGGGCCTTTTGTGATTCCATACAAAATTTAGGATTGCTTGTTTTAGTTCTGTGCAAAATGCTGTTAGTATTTTGATAGAAAGTGCATTAAATCTGTAGATTGCTTTGGGTAGTATAGACATTTTAACAATATTTGTTCTTCCAATCCATGAGCATGGACTGTCTTTCAGTTTCTTTGTGTTTTCTAATCTATCATTATTTTTGTCAGTCATCCTTCTCTTTAGTCCAATATTGTGTGATCTCAAGTTTTCTTAAATTATTTTAAAAATTAAGTAGACAGTTATATACAGATAAGAAAAAGAAGGAAAAACAGATATATTATTACTATAATGTGGAAGTTGGGCTAATATAACATCAGCCTCATAATGACAATTTATTTCATAAAATTTTTGAAGGATATAATTCCATGTAAACCAATTCAAACAAAATTTATTGAGAACAGATTATGGCCAAGGAAATTACTAGCTTCTGCAAAAAGACACACAAAAAATTTGAAAAAGACATTTATCTTGTCCTCTTAAGGTTCAAGATCCAAGACAGAAATGTATGAGACATGACTGAATTACAAGGCAAAGAAAAACTAAACAAGAAAAATACTAAGAAAGGGATTGAAGATAATGAAGGCATTAGTCTGTGAATATGTATGTGGTATGCTATGTTTACAAATAACAGATGCAGGCAGTAACATATAATGTTTTTCCAAAAGCCAAACAGAGAAGGAAAACATTTGCAAACTATCTTTAAGTAACTAAAATACTTTCCTTTATGCTTTTTTTCTACAATGAAATCTATAGTGGGGAAGTTAAGATAAGTACTCCAATGTGTATTGAGAAAGGAGGTGCTTCTACTAAACAGTCCTCCTACCCTCTGCCACCAATTCATAATCTTTTCTGGAAACACTTTCAACTACTATTGTTCCCCCAAATTACACAATTTCATATTTCCATGATTTTTGTATGCTGATTTATTTGCCTAGAATGTTCTTCCCATCTTCCTCCGCAGTAATCTGCTTTCCTTTTTTGTTTTTACCCTGTCCAGCATCCATTCCTGTTTAAAAAGAAACTTTCATTTTCCTTTGGGAAAAATGCCTCCCTCTTTTCATCCATGTGGCTTAGCTGTGGTTAATCTAGTCCTCCAAATATGCCCCACTCAAATGCTAAGTGTGAGTGTGTGCTCCAAGCTTTATATCCCTTTCCCCTGGTGAGTGGGTGAGAAATGGATATTCATTGAATTCATATCAATAAGCATCAAGCCCAGGGATTTTGTTCAATGGTTCAGAAGAAAACAGTCTTCTCTCTGAGGTTGGTGATCAGCTAGAATGGGAGGCTGAGCTGCTGGTGTCCCTCTTGTTCCACAGGAGAGAGCTGGCCTAAAAATTAAGCCAATAAGAAAGAAAGAAAGAAAGAAAGAAAGAAGAAAAGAAAAGAAAAAAAGGGAAAACTAAGGGAAAGAAGACAAATGTACGGGAAGGACAGGTTCTTGATATATTATTTAGATGAGAGTGAGTTTTACCCTTGGCTTTATCATTCGTGCAAGCCAACATGGTCCACTTCTTACTTAACCAGGTTTGCTTTGAGTTTCTGCCACTTGTAACCAATTCATCGGTCTGTTCAGACTTTAAATCTCATCATGAGCACAGGGTTTACTCCTCAATTTAGTTTAGGAGCCTGTACCCATACAGAACCCTCAGGTAGCTTTATTCTTTTGCTTATCAAATAACTCTGCCATTATCACTGATGTAATTCTTTGTCTTGCCAGCTATGTTGTAAGCTCCATGAGGGTGGGGAAGCAGTCTTATTGGACTGTGTTTTCTTTATCCTAGAATACATCTTAGGAAATCTATAAATATTGATTGTGGGGTGCCTGGGTGGCTCAGTCAGTTGGGTGTTCCTTCAGCTCAGGTCATGATCTCACAGTCTGTGAGTTCAAGTCCCATGTCAGGCTCTGTGCTGACAGCTCAGAGCCTGGAGCCTACTTCAGATTCTGTCTCCCTCTCTCTCTACCCCTCCCCCACACACTCTGTCTTCTCTCTCAAAATAAAATAAAATAAAATAAAATAAAAAACATTAAATTTTTTTTAAAAATTTAAAAAATATTGGTTGAGTAAATGAATAAAATGGAGTAATGGAAAGAGATATCAAAAATATTTTGGGTATGAGGTATTTAAGCAGAAATCCAACATGTGATCTTGAGAAGTATGTGGAGTTTTAGTAAGTTGGCGGGATGTGTAGTATAATAGCTAAGAAAGATAGTTAAGCCTGTAGAGTTCATTATCAGGGATAGTTTCATGGAAGCTATTGAGTAAAAAGTTAAAACTGGTCAGCTAGGGGACTCAGTTGGTTTAGTGTCCCAATGTGACTCAGCTCATGATCTCATGGTTTATGGGTTCAAACCCCATGTGGGGCTCTGCTCTGACAGCTCGGAGCTTGGAGCCTGCTTCAGATTCTATGTATCTCTCTCTCTGCCCCTTCCCCACTTGTGCTCTCTCTCTCTCCCTGCGAAATAAATAATTGTTTAAAAAAATGGTCAGCTAAAAGAATATCAGCATTTAGAGAATACAAAGAAATAGTGTAATTTTTAAAAGACAAGTATTAATGAAAAAATCATGCATATAACAGTTTTGTAACTCCTCAACTTACAAAATTAAACTTTTATTTATAATCACTTTGTAATTGATACTCAGATTGGGGGGATGGGGTCTTGTGGCCACATGAACTCTTCTTTTCCTTTTTTGCTATTTCAATCACTCAGGATTGCTTTCCTTCATTCTTCCTTAATTTCTCATTTTTCCTGAAATAGTACTTAAGGGCCTCCAGTCCCAAGTTCATACCTGTCTGGGTTGATTTCTTCTGTGGCAGAATTTGTGATCAAACAAACAAGCAAAACAAAATATCAACTCTCAGGCAATTTCTCTCTCCATTTTCATCCTCAGTGTCCTGACATTAATGAATGAGCATGTGCTCAACTGTTCATGAGCTACTCATATTTTCTTTCCTGTAAAACCCTCAATCATTTATTTTGCCTCTTTTTCTAATTGTTTTTATTTGACATTCTAATCGATTTACAACATTCTTTAAGTTTGCAAGATACTAATCCTGATTGGATTTGAGTGTTGCAAATATCTTCTCTCAATTTGTGATTTGTAGATCAGCCCCCTCCTCTGACTACCACCACTGCTCTCTTTATGTAACTTTTACTGAAGAGAAGTTCTTAAATTTCATGATGTTGAATTTATCATTCTTTTATGGTTTATTATTTTTTGTGTCTTGTTTAAAAAGTCCTCTATTCTCAGGGTGCCTGGGTGGCTCAGTCAGTTGGGCGACCGACTTCGGCTCAGGTCATGATCTCGCAGTCTGTGAGTTCAAGCCCCACATCGGGCTCTGTGCTGACAGCTCAGAGCCTGGAGCCTGTTTCAGATTCTGTGTCTCCCTCTCTCTCTGACCCTCCCTTGTTCATGCTCTGTCTCAAAAATAAATAAACGTAAAAAAAAAATTTTAAAAGTCCTCTAATCTCAAGATTACAAAAATATTTTCCTCTGTTGTTTTTGTTTTTGTTTTTAAGTTATATGGCTTAGTTTTTCATCTGGCATTGATCTATGTATACGGTATTGAGTACAGTCCTTTTTTTCATAAAAATAAAGCCTATGTATGGCTAATCAACTGTTACGTCATTATTTATTTAAATGTCTTCCTTTCTCCAGTATTTTACAATGCCAGTCCTAGTATTTATCATGTAGTAAGTTTTCTATCTAATTTTCTTTATATATTTGTTTTTCCAGGCACCAATATTCTATTCCTTTGTTACTGGAGCTTTATAAAAATTTTTGATATTTGCTAAGGCAGTTTCTATCCCACCCAAACTTATTCTCCAGCAGCACCTTGTCTATTATTCTTCCTTTATTTTTTCATGTAAATGAAGGACTTGACTTGCCAATTCTATAAACAAATATAGAAATAATTAAATAAACCTACTGAGGTTGTTTTACTTATTGAACTTATGCTGTAACTTAGGAAAGACATGATAATTGCAACACTGAGACTGACAGTTTAAGAACATGGAATCTCTACTCATTCACTTAGATGTCATGACTTTCAATAAGCTTTTATGACTTTTTCCAAAAGGTTTCCAGGGGCACCTGGGTGGCTCAGTTGGTTAAGTGCCAAGTCTTGATTTCAGTTCAGGTCATGATCTCAAGGTCAATCATGAGATTGAGCCCTCTTCAGGCTCTGTGCTCACAGCATGGGGGCTCCTTAAGATTCTCTCTCTCTCTCTCTCTCTCTCTCTGCCCCCTCCCTGATCATGTGCGTGAATGCTATCTCTCTCAAAATAAATAAATAGACCTTTTTTGTAAAGGCTTCCATATTTTATTAGATTTTTTTCTTAAGTATTCTATTCTTTTTGGTGTCATTATCAACAGTATTTTAATATTTTATAATCCCTTGTGGTTTCTTCATTAAGATGGCTTTTTGTATATTGCTTTTTAATTGATATTCTTTGAGTTTTTAATATAGACAGTTTTGTTTTTGCCTATACAGTTTTTAACTCTTTTTTTTTGCCTTCTTAAAATAGACGTTTATTAAAATACTGAATTGAAGGGCCAATAGCAGTCATTCTTGTCTTGTTGCCCTATTAAAAGGAAAATATTCTATCTTTGTAATTGATCTTTCTGCTTGTTACAGATTTTCTTTTGTAGATCCTATTTCTGAGGGTCAGAACATTTCCTTGTGTTGCTTGTTGCTAAGTTTCTTTTTTTAATAATAGATGTTTGGGGTGCCTAGGTGGCTCACTCGATTAAGCATTTGACTTGATTTTGGCTCAGGTCATGATCTCATGATCGTGAGATTGAGCCCTGGGTAAAGCCCCATGTTGGGCTCATAGTGGGTGTGAAGCCTGCTTAAGATTCTCTCCCTCTCTCCCGCTCTGTCCCTTCCCCACTCTCTTTCTCTCTCTCAAAAAAAAAAAAACCCAAAAAACAAAAAACAAAAAAACTGTTTAATCATAGATGTTCAGTTTTATCAAACCACCGATCTTCATTGAGAAAATGAGATTTTTTTAATTTTAAACTGTTGTCATGGTGCATTATGTTAGGAAACTTTTCTGTTGTTAAACTACACTTGTATCACTAGGGTAACTCCACCTTGGTTATGGTGTATTGTAATTTTTATACAATGCTTGACTCTGGATTTTTATTTGGAATTTTTATCATCTATTTCCAAGTGACTATAGTCTCTAATTTTTCTTGTTTGTAACCCTTGTAGTATCAGGGTCAGGATAAATTTATAAAAAGATTATGCGGTGTTTCCATGATTTCTTTAATCTGTAATATTTTGTGTGAAAATAACTGTATTTGATTATTGATTATTTGGTAGATTTTATTGGTGAATTCATCTGGATTTGTGTGTTTTTTATGGGAATGTTTTTACTATTGATGATTTTAATCAGCGGTTATTGGATTACACAGGCTTTCTATTTCTTCTTAAGTGAGTTTTGATAAATTATATTTTTTCTAGAAATTTAATGATTTTATTTTACATTTTATTTTCACAAAGCTATTCTAATCATCATCATCATCTCAGATTCTATGTGATAAAATAATACAATGCTTATACAACATTTACTAAATACTGTGTTGTTGTTTACCATATATTTCCTGTTTAATCCAGATGCCATTCATTGAGATCAATCTTATTATTGTCCCTTCTTGCTACCGGCAATGAAACTGAAAAAAATTATTTAACTTGACCATGATCACACATGGATAAGTTGTGGAGCTTGTAAATAAACATACCCAATCTGGTTATGAAATTTGGATTTGTAACCATATAAACTACATTGGCTTTTACTCACTACATCCACAGATACGGTCATGTCCTCTTTTCCTTTCCTAACATAATTTATTTGTACATTTATCCTTTATGTCTTGATCAATCTTACCGGAAATTTGTCCATATTATTAGTTTTTTTTAGCGTCTATATTTGCTTTTCTGCATCCTTTTCATTGTATATTAGCTTCAATTAATTTGCTTCACTTGTTTTATCTTTATAATTTACTTCTTCCTCTCCCAATTGATATAGATTTTACATTTTTTTTATTTTTTTAAATTTTTTTCAACGTTTTTTATTTATTTTTGGGACAGAGAGAGACAGAGCATGAACGGGGGAGGGGCAGAGAGAGAGGGAGACACAGAATCGAAAACAGGCTCCAGGCTCTGAGCCATCAGCCCAGAGCCCGACGCGGGGCTCGAACTACATTTTTAATTCAGGAGTTGGACAGTGGAAGGGGATGAAGAGTCTTTCCATCTAATTTCAAAAATACAAGCTCACTATAGATATGGAAAGTCCAATTGGTCTTAATTTTGCTCTACACCATGGTTTCTTAATGCTGCCACTATTGACATTTTGCCTCAGATAATTGTTGAAGAATGTCTCTGCAGTGCAGGATGTTCAGCAACATTTCTAGTCTCTGCTCACTAGATGCCACCCCCCAAGTTGTGACGGTGTCTCCAAACATTGCCAAATGTGAAGATGGAGGGGTGCAGCAAAATTGCCCTTAGTTGAGAACTGTTGCACAGAAAAAATATAAAAATTACCGATTTTGTAGAGTGGAATATCTACTCAATGTGAACATGTAGAATCATCCCTAAATACAAGATCTTTTGGTTTAAAGTAGCAATTCTCAACTAGCCATTTCAGAGAAAAATAAGGAATGGTTGTATCAAATAAAGAGTGAGTGCTCATTTTAAACAAAAAGTACCAAAAATATTTTAAATGACTTCTAAATTTAAAAGTTACTGATGTTGTCATTAAACTTTATACCTAAATGTTTTAAGGCTGATCTAGAAAACAGGAAATAAGGTATAGCAAGGTAGTTACACCTTTTTTTTTCCCTGGTATGCTTCTGTCACTACAAAAACTATAGTAGTTCATGGGATTTTTGTATACAAATAGTTAAATATTCTTCTTTCCATTTTAGAGTACTCTAATACTGGCACAGAAAGGTGATTTTGAGAATATGCATCACACATTTATCAACCACACAGAACAGTAAAGTGGAAAAGATATTCAGCAACTTGGTTCTGAAAACTGTTCCATTAATTTCACAAGTTGAGCAGGAAAGAAACTAGTGCACTCCAGCAAAGGGAACTGCTAAAGAAAATATAGTTTATTGGATTGTATACTCTCCTCTGAATCACAATTTTAGTTCCCATATACAATGCTAGGACATACATCCTAGTGTTTCATGGCCCATTCTTTTTTTCTAATAAATACAAGACTAAAGTCTTGCCTCCCTAAAAAACATTGGATGATTTTATGGCATTTTTCTCAACTCTGAGTGTTTTACACCTTAGTAAATGTTACCTTCACTTTAAGAAGGCCATGAAATAACAGTAACATGCACTAGCAAGAAGAGGTTCAGTATAAATAATGGCTACTGTGAATCACGGTGAATTCCTTAGACAAATGCAGTGATTTACTCTGAAAAACTGTTAACTGGATATGAGCTAATAAATTGGCTACTTCCCATTGGCTTTGAGAGATGAAGGGCTAAAAATGGTGTCTAAATGACATATTCTTCACAAATGAATTGTTGGTATTTCTGAAACCCTTAAAATGCTTAAAGAAAATACTTCTCTTACAAAACTTACACATTTCTCTAAAATCTTAGACTCAAACCAATTTGGAAGAATTTATACACACAAACACACACACACACACACAAGATGCCATCTTACAAAGGAACTAAAGTCCTTTATTGAGCAGTAGAAATTACATTAGAACATACGTTCTTATGTTCTCACTACTTGTCTACCTCACCATGTCTTTCTTTGCAGTATTCATTCGCTTAGCAAAAGTTTTGCAGAAATACAAGAAAAGTATACATTTCATTATCATTTCTCTCCATGTTATCTCACATTCCTTTTTAGCATTGACTGAAATTAGAATATAGTTTATCATATTATATGCCCAGATTTGTAAAGGCAAACCGAAAATATATTCAGTATAAGCCACACGTTTACTACGATTAAGAAGTAATTAATGAATAGCCCACAGTTTTCTAAAAGATTGAGCCCCCTAAATCTGTTTAAAAATTTGACAACTTCTCACATGTAAGGGTTTTTTTTTCAACCAGCTTTTAAGTTCACTAATATATATCTCCAATGGACCTTCTGAATCTTCCCTCTTAATGTTCACTTGAGACATCCTCGTAAAAGCAAAGAGCTCTCTACTTCTGGTATAGTCCCCTTGCCTTTGTTTAGCCATTTCTGCCAACTGAGATGTATTTTCCCTATGTCTGAATTTCTAACTTCTACTCATCATTCAAGGCTAAACTCAAATACTATCTCAGTCTTAATGCTTTTCCTAATCCTTCTACATAGAAAAAAATCCCTTTGCTCATCTGAACTCTGATAATACTTTATATGCCATCTCATTTTGCATAGTTATTTACAGATGTTTTTCCTCACTTGCAAGATTGTGAAGTGTTGAAGGATAGGGGCTATGTTTAATTAAATTTTCTATCATCTGAAGGGCTACTGGTAAGTCTATAATAAATACTCATTTTTGATGGAATAAGAACAGAGAGATAGATACATAAACAGTTTACCTTAATGATAACGTGACACAAAACAAAACTCCAAGAGAGATGCAAAAGAGCTACTAACCCCACAGTTTATTGCAACAGGAATTTTTTAGATTCTGAGCAGCAATAATTCCACATTCAGTAATTTGCAAGACATGTGAATTTGCAATCATAGCCGTTGACTGAAGCTCACAAACAAAATTATGAGTTTTGCGGTTAGGAGATACTCTTTTTTTATTTTT
The DNA here is from genome assembly GCF_022837055.1 of Prionailurus viverrinus. NCBI lineage: Eukaryota > Metazoa > Chordata > Mammalia > Carnivora > Felidae > Prionailurus > Prionailurus viverrinus. The sequence goes on along the minus strand of NC_062564.1, from coordinate 112,396,471 downwards.
TCCCAACAGGGAGTGCACTCTCACCAGCTGTTCCGCCTGATCCTGCCACCATTTCTGCCAAAAACAACATCTTCCACTAGTCCTCTGCCTCTCAGCTGCACCACTCCAAAACAATGTTTGCTCCTCATTAAAAATCTGCAAAACCAACTGAGAGTCAACCCACCACACAGGCAGCCCAAACCAAACTGGGGAGGAGAGACGGGAAATCTGATCTGGGTTCCTCACACCACTGAGAGGGTATGCTACTATATTCCACACAAGCTGCTAGCAATGGAGAAGCCCTGCGGGGAGCCCTTTGGGGAGGCCCTGATGGCAATCGAACCCTGTGGTCATGAGGGCACGTGCTGCTGTTACAAGGTCGCTGCAAAGCAAATAAACCACAAAATTAATCAGTTGCAGCTTGTGGAGACCATGCTACTGGAGAGGCACTTGTGCCACCTCGCCCATGTAAATTGGACCCATGGTTCTGGTCCATCTCCAAGAAATAAGAAAGATTTTTATAACCAGATGGGGCTCTAAACAAAGAAAACTGGCCATGGATGCTGGGTTATTGGCCTTCATGGTGGTCTGCTGTGACATGGAAAGACCCAGGACATGAAGTTAAAGCAATTCAGATTGTCTGAGAAGCGAAGATGTTTTCATATTATTAGAACCCTGGGCAAACTCACCAAATTTTGTGATTCTGTATCTCTTCCACCTATACCCTGGGGATCTGGTTATTACTGAGGTCCTTGCACACTCTGAGCTAGCTGCTATTGAAAAAGAGAGGTCTCAGCAATTTCAAGGTGCCTTGTGATTCTAAAACTTCTCTGCCTAAAGGATACATTTCCCTAACAATATATATTTCTTTAACCATATCATTCACCATATGATTCACCATATGATATGTCTCGTCACCCTATGATATGTCTCGTCACCATATCATTCGGGCAACGCTCAGAAATTACCAGGCCCTTCAAGGTTCAAACACTGCAGGTGTAATTACTTCTTGGCATGAACACGATGGATCTGAACTTCTTCATTAAAAATACAAGGGAATAAACAAGACATTTTCTTTTCTACAAAATCTTTTGACTATGGGAAATTTACACACATTTGCAAAAACCTTCCCTGCGGTAAAATGGCAAAGATGAGAAATTCAACTGCAGACGTTTATTTTTTGAGATTAGGAGTTACACTGAAGGAAACAAAAGCCTGACTAAGGCCGAGAAAAAATGAAATCTTTTGTTATAACAGCCATCTAAACATTTGTATTATATGTCAGATTGGAAATGTATCTTGGCCTCATACACCTGAGTCTGGTTCATGCACAAGGTTCTCAGGGACAATTAAGAGCCATCCAAAGGATGCTCAGACTGTTAAGCATGAGGATCATTTTATCTGGCTGATCAACAGGCTCTACATGTGCCATTAACCAGCAGGGTAAGAATAAAATGGGAAATAAGGACACACTATACATGTCTGGTCATTCTGGACCGTTAGCTCCCAGGACATGCTCAGGACTGCTAAACTGTCATTTTAGGACAACACCTTCCTTCTGCACTATAATGAGTCTGGAAAGAACACTACTTACCAGAGTAAAAAGTAAGAAAATAGAAGTTGTAGGTTTCAAATGAATATATCTCCAGAAATACAGAAGAGAAACAGGGCAAATATAAGTGGAAGGAAATATAACTCATATATGACATATTCTCACAGGAGCTGAAAGTAATGTCATCTGATGGTAACTTTATTTTAAGAACATGCAGAGCATGGAAAGCTTTAATATACATAAAAATAAGTTGAAACCAGCAGGTATCTAACCATTTGATTAAAAATACTGAAAATGGAGACTTAAGGAAGCTAAAAGGGTTTTATTCATTTGTATACCTTACCTATTTATAATTTTAAAAACATATCTTCAGATGGTAATTTCTGAGATGAGCAACTTGCAAATACTATTAGCTTATTTCTGTGGCTATATGTCTATAGTATTATTAAATGATATTTACTATATAAGTAATATTTTTAAAATATAAGTAAAATGTGTATTTTTCCTTCATAATATAGCTACAACTGTAGACGATTATGATTGCCCTTCATGAGACTTGTCTTTTACCTTTGAATACTACACACATACATGCACAATATAAAATACATATGAACAGAATTATTTAAATTACACAATATTAATTGTCATATTAGAGAAAATAATTTGAATTTGAATTAATTATACTTGTGTTAAAGTATGAATTTTATATACAGCATATATTAACATTTTAAGTAAAATATTGTCACATATGTTATATAATAACTTATATAACAATCATAACCATCAATGTACTTATGCTATCCTGACAAAATAGAACAATGCAAATATTCCCTAGTAATCATGCTAACTTGGTTAAAAAGAACTGTTCTCAGATGTTGTTTTTAGAGAAATCGCAAGGTTTTTTCACCAATGACCAACTGTTTTAACAAGATTTAGAAAAACTTTCAAGTGTTTTCTTTCACAAAGAGATTCTGTATTCTAGAAGATAAACTAAATAATAACATAGTCATTAATATGAAGAATTAATATTTTGGTTCAGTATTTTGCAACAACGCAAAATGAAACACTATTTTGTAATGAAGGGAAAATTTAAAAAAAAACATTAGGAGTACAATCTGTATTTACAACGATATTATAGTCATGTCACTGCTAAACATGATAACATAATTTTAAATTCAATGGAGTTAAATTTTCTTATTAATTAAAAAGGCCTTAAGAATCTTTTAAAACCAATGAGAAAAAAGGGAGTCACTGCCTCTCTCAAATGAAAATGAATTATGTAAACATAGATTACATAGTGTGGGGGGAAATATAGGAAGGCCATCTCTGCCTTTTCTCAGCTTGCCGGGTCTGCATCTTCTCTATCATCAGCTATATACACAAAGCACCTTACAAATCATCATAAGATAACAGAAAAAATGTCATTTATAATTCATAGTTAGGTGTTTCACTTTTTATCTGATATCAACCTTTCTCAGACATATATATGTATACACATGCATATATACAGGCATATACACTGCAAATATATATTATGTGTATACATAACATGTGACATAGAGCTAGTTGTATTTCACCAAGCTAATATTAATGCACATTGCTATATGTGTACATATGCACATTGTACATTGTGCATATTCCCAATATGCGTGTGTGTGTATGTGTCAGTGCGTGTGTGTGTGTGTGCATGCCTGTGGGGAGAGTAGCAGGTGAGAGCATAGCTTTTGATTTGATCTGCATAGTGAAAGGCTTTTGTTGGAAAATTTTTGCATGTAAAATCACACCTATCATCTTAGTCTGATGCTAGGTGTCATGAATAACAAAAATAAGATTTTTGGCTAGCTGTTCAAATCCTATATTCATATACACATGCACACATACACACACACACACACACACACACACACACACACACACACATGCATTTGCTAATTTAAGGAAGAAAGAAGTTAAAATGAGTCTGAACTAGTTCCACCATCTGCAAGTCACTAGTGAGGAACAGAATGTTTTCATCAGTCATTATGGGTCAGATCTCAATGATTAAAAACCCCAGAGCTTCTCAAGGGTATAATTTCCTCGTTCTCCACCTGCACACTTCCCAGTAGACCTCATCACCCTTGACTCTAACCAAATTCTGGAAAGGCAAGTTAATTCCAATTGAGAAGTAGAGTTCAACAACACAAACAATACAATACAAAAAGGAAATTAGTTATGTTGATAACCATATAAAATTAGTACAAGGTTTTGATAAAAATATTAGCAGGGAATGTTTTCTTGACTTTGTCTTATATCATCTATTATTACCTGATGGCAAAAAAATTAATGTTACAGTAAAAGAAATAGAAATGTGTTCTTGAGGTTTTACATCAAATATCATCAGTAGACCAATGGCCACATTCCAGTGGCCTGAAATCTCAGTTTGACTTTTGAATACTTTGGAGTCCATAAACCCCCAAATGATTTGGACAAATCACACATCCCTAGTTATTTAAACCCTTGTGCATTTCAAAGGAGGTTTAATCTATATGATCTGATTCATTTACACTTTACTTATCAAAATGGTGTCCGTAGAAGCCATTTGATATTACAAAAGACTTCTTTATAAAAATACTTGAATCTGTACTTTTCGGAAAGAATGCCATTTCAAGATTAAGCAGCTCCCCTACGTCTCTAAATTTTTACAGTTAGTTAAAAATTAGAATCTTTCTAGTTTCTAAAGGTACTGAGTTTTCATTGAAGCATTCTATCTTTCTCAATCACAGCTGATCCCAGAGCTTTCTTCCTCAGTGCTTGCAATTCCAAGATGCCTCCATAATTACAAACAGTTCACTGCAGTTGTTCTGAGATAAAACAGCCCTCTCTGATTAAGGAACTTACAAAACAATGGGTTGAAACAATCTTCTTGGGCTTGATTTCCTCTTCAGTAAATGGTGCTAACATTAGAAATAAATGGAATAAAATGTAGTCATGCTGGAAATTTTCAAAACAAATATGGAAAAAGAACTACAACTTTTGCTGAAAACCAGTCCAGAAACAGACACCAGCAATGGATTTCTATTCAAGATTCTATTGTAGGGCTTTATTTTGTTGGCATTGTTTAATTAGAATTTGGTATTATTGTCTACTCTATGTACATTCATAACATGAAATGACAAACATAAATCTGTAGTTTTTTTATATATTTAAATTTTTTTAATGTTTATTTATTTTTGAGAAAGACAGAGACAGAGCATGAACGGGGGAAGGGCAGAGAGAGAGGGAGACACAGAATCTGAAGCAGTGTCCAGGCTCTGAGATTGTCAGCACAGAGCCCCACTCAGGGCTTGAGTTCACAGACGAGATCATGACCTGGGCCGAAGTTGGACGGCCAACCGACTGAGCCACCCAGGCGCCCCTGTAGTTTTTTTTGAAAAACTTAATTTAAAACAGGATCTGGGCTCCTGGGTGGTTCAATCCTTTGAGCATCTGACTTCGGCTCAGGTCATGATCTCACCTTGGTGAATTCAAGCCCCATATCAGGTGATGCAGAGCCCGCTTGAGATTCTCTCTCTCTCTCTCTCTCTCTCTGCACCTTCCCCACTAGCACTCACTCTCTCAAAGTAAAGAAATAACCTTAAAAAATAAGAAAAAAATGAAGTTTTTTTAAAAAAGGAACAGGATCTGATTGCAAAATAATATTTATTTTGTTTAAAAAAATTTTTTAATTGTTTATTTTTGAGAGAGAGAGACAGAGCACAAGTGGGGCGAAGGGCAGGGAGAGAGGGAGACACAGAATCTGAAGCAGGCTCCAGGCTCTGAGCTGTCAGCACAGAGCCTGACGCGGGGCTTGAACTCTGGTACAACGAGATCATGACCTGAGCTAAAGTCGATCGCCTAACTGACTGAGCCACCCAGGCGCCCCAAAAATAATATTTATTTGATGATCATTTGGGAGTGCTGCTTTTTACATAAATGAAGTTATATAATATTCTGGAAGAAATAAGTCATTGCAGGGAGCATTTGTGGCATAAAACGAATGGAATTCAGAAGAGAAATATTCTGGAGTTTTTGTTACAATTAGACAAGATTCTAAATCTTGGCTAGTTGAGAACTTAATGATTAGTCTTTCTATGTCTTGATACAACTAAGGTGACATTAATATGTAAGAAATGACATAAAATTTCACAGCTAACAATCATTGTGCCAGAAAAAGTATAGTGGGGATAGTAAGACAGTAAAATGGTGCCAGACTACTTGGGTTTGAATCCTAGCTCTGCCATTTAATTTGGTGGATGACTTTGAGCAAGCCATTTAAACTCTTTGAGCATCTGTTTCCATATCTATAAAAATAAAGATAACAATATTTATGTCTTAGGACTGTTGTGAGAACTGCATGAGTCTGTGAAGTACTTAGAACTCCAGCAATATAAATGTTAGCTCTTTTAATATTTACTAAAAAGATTACTTTGACATTTGAGACTTTTCTTTCCCTGTGCCTTCTTTTTTTCCCCCCCTTCTGTGCATTCTTGTGTGCATATCCCCATAGTAATACGGAATGGATTTTTTTTCCTTCAAAAAATATACTGTTTGCTTACTGCTCGTTAATAATTTGAGTTTTATCATCTAAAATTGAATATAAAAAATAACAAATAAATAAAGCCAGTTTTATGGCATCATCTATCTAAGTCTTGTTACATTGGCTGTGGAATCTCTAATTCCATCACTGGCCACATATCTCCACTTTAAATCGTGATTTCCATTTTTTTTCTTTTGAGGTGTTCAGCAGGTACCTCCAGGATTGCATAATCCCAGAACACCTCATTTTCATCTTTTCCAGTTTTGATCCACCATACAGTCATCAGAGTTCTCTTCATGTTGACGTGACTCTTTTCGTCCTTCGGGCTTCTTGATTTTTTCCCTTTGTTTCTTCCAAAATATCTTTGTATTTCTCTTATTCCTCTGTGGTCTAGACATTCTCTTTTCCTGGATTAAATAAATATCCTCTTAATTCTCTCCCTGCCATCCAATTCTCTCTTTCAAATTACTCTGCCTACCAACACCAGGTTCACCTCCTTCTAACACCGTCTTCCTTATGCTACCACAACTCTCTCTTGGCTGCAATATCAGGCCCAAAATCTTTTGACTGATTTTTCAGTCTGCATCTTCCGACTCCAATGGACTCAGTCTCTTTCTGCCTTTTGCATTTAAGGAGGATTCTTCTGACAGTGGAACCCATCCTGACCATTCCTTATACCTATTTCTGTTTGTTTGATCTTCTCCTATCATGAATCCTTCTCCTCTTCTTCCACACATTTGTATCTTAAATATTTGTTAAGTCATAATGTCAAGTTATACTCTCTCCAGAAATTGTTTTTGTCTATTCTTTTTTTAAAAAAAATTTTAAATGTTTATTTATTTCTGAGACAGAGAGAGACAGAGCATGAGTGGGGGAGGAGCAGAAAGAGGGGAGACACAGAATCTGAAACAGGCTCCAGGCTCTGAGCTGTCAGCACAGAGCCCCACGCGGGGCTCGAACTCACAAACCGTGAGATCATGACCTGAGCCGAAGTTGGTCGCTCAACCGACTGAGCCACCCAGGAGCCCCTGTTTTTGTCTATTCTGACAGCACTGATCATTCCCTTATAGGAGTTATGATGGTACATAGCATAAGTACCTAAGAATTCAACATTTCACTTTGTGTTATTATTTCATCCACAAATACCAAGCTGATTACATACCTGTTGACATCTGAGACAATCTATATATATTGTCCATTAAAGCTCTAGGCAGGTTAATATACAAGCAAAAAGGCTTTGTTATAGAATTAATTGATTAGTAATTAAAATGTTGCAGAATTTTAGAAATAAGTTTATAAATGCTAGCTCTTAAATTTCACACGTGTGAACTAAAATCAGTAAACTACCCTCTACAGTTCCTTTACTCAGTCTTATTAAGTCCCTCTCATCTACCCACGACTGTTTTCTATTTCTTTTTAAGTTTTTCTTTATTTTATTTCTTTATTTATTTTGAGACACAGAGACAGAGAGACAGAGAGACAGAGAGTGAGTGCAAGTGGGGAAGGGGCAGAGAGAGAGAAAAATCCCAAGCAGGCTCTGCACTGTCAAAGCAGAGCCCGATGCAGGGCTCAACCCCACGAACCGTGAGATCATCATCTGAGCTGAAGTCGGACACACAGGCACCCCTGAAACATTTTTAATCTTGTTATCTGAAAAGAGCGATAGAGTGGGTATAGTGGAAAATTTTTGCAGAACATTTTTATAATTAGCCGACGTTTTATTATTTGTGTACTTACATCAACTGCCTCAATTCTCCACTCTAACCTACATCCGTACTCTTTGCTCCGTGGCTTTTCAGATTCTCCCCCTGATGGACAGAATATATTTTCCTGCTTCTTGGCTTCAGGTTGGGCTTCGAGACTTGCTTGCTTTGGCCAATGGAATAAGACAGAGTTGAACACATGCCAGCTGTGCATGCAGGCCTCGAGAGCCCTCACATGCTTCATGTCTCTTTCTGAGACCTCTGCCATCAACTTACAAAGAATATGCTGGGGCCAGTTTGATGGTTCCAGAAGTAGCATGAGAAACACATGGAGCCTATCCAAACTGTTCACAGCAAGACCAGTCTAGACCATTTGAGCTCCAGCTGACCCCCAGAGCACTTGAGAAAGGCCAGCTGAGATGATCAGAAACACCTAGCTGGGCCAGGTTTCAGTCAGCTGACTGCCAACTGTCTGGATAAGCACCTCAATAAATGTTGAATATTGTAGATAGCTGAGATTTTGTGATATTTGCTGCACAGCATGATATGGTCAATAAATACTGTTTTGTTGGAAATTACAAGCGGAGTATGGATGTAGACCAAACTTTTTCATTGGTTAGAGCTAAGTGAAATCACAATCTGATGCTTTAGGATGGTGGATCAGATTGGTCACCAGTGTAAAACTGGAAACTTTTTCTGAATCTGTTTGTGTGTATGTTTTATTTTGTTTATGTTTGTTTTATTTGGAGGAGAAAAAGATAAATTAGATAAGACTGCATTGAGATAAAGATGGATGGAAGTGACAGGCATTATTTTCAGTGTCATCTGTCTTCCTATGTAGCCTTTAGCTTCTTGTCTTTACTTGTCTAAACTACTATGTCTGTGAGGAAAGGGAACACATTTTCATTGTTTACTATTGCATCTCCAACACTATGTATAGTTTTGGTCACATACACAGCTACCAATAAGCATTTTTTAATATGAAGTAACATTGATTTTTATTTTAAAAATGCTTACTCTCGTTTGCCCTTTGCTAATAAATATTCTCTGATTTTAAATATTTTAATTTCAGCGATTTACAAAAATCGCTTTTTTTTTTGTTTCTAAAGTGGTTGTCTTGTATGATTATTATAAGTGTAAATAGACTGAGGGTAGAAAGTTCCAACATCTAGACAATGAGACAACGAAAAAGTAAAAGCCTCTCTTATACTTTTAGACTTTTCCCTAGACAAAACCATGTTCAATCATTTCTATTTTTTTCTTCTTTGATGGTTATTTAAGTAACTGAAAAAGTATGCTATAGTTTAATTTCAAAAAATATCAATTTAAATATTTACAAGTTTCACCTTCATAGAAAAATGAATTTTAATTACTTAACCACTGCATCCCTTCTCCTAAAAAATGTAGAAAGATAATTATTACCTTAAATAATGTATTCAAACCTCTAATTTGTAATTTATCTTCTCAGATAATATTTATCGACTCTCTAGTATGTAAGATGTAAATGTTAGGTTGCAGCAGGTCTAGAAGGTAAAAGTTTCATTGATATTAAAGCAGAAAATCAGAGATTCTGAAATAAAGGCCCTCAGAAGAAAGTGGATTTCAATTAGCAACTGGTGTAATTAAGGAGTTGTGTGTTCACAATGATAAGGTATAACTAAGTGCTGCCAGTTACAAACAAGATAAGAGAATAACAATTAAAATTACCAGGGGCAAAAAACTGTATAATAACATCAAGGGCCAAATGTAAGCTGAACTAAGATGTCATATGACTTAGCAATCAATTATTACAGTTTCTATTTAATAAGCCTACTCAAATAAACTTAGTTTGACATAAATAACATTTTTTTACTATTATATTTTAAACCCTTTATTTTTAATTATCAGAACCATAGATTTTTTTTTTGTTGTTTTTAGTGAAATTCCAGTTAACTTACTGTGTAATATTAGTTTCAGGTGTACAATATAGCGATTCGAAACTTCCCTACAACACCAGGTGCTCATCACAAGTGTACCCCTTAATCCCTATCATCCATTTCACCCATCCTCACACCCATACTTCCCCTCTGGTAACTGTCAGTTCTCTATATTTAAGAGTCTAGGGGCAGCTGGGTGGCTCAGTAGGTTAAGTGTCCGACTTCCGCTAGGGTCATGATCTCGCAGTTTGTTGGTTCGAGCCCCGCGCTATACTCTGTGTTGTCTGTTCAGAGCCTGGAGCCTGCTTCGGATTCTGTGTCTCTCTCTCTCTGTCCCTCCCCCACTCATGCTCTGTCTCTCAAAAAATTAATAAACGTTAAAAAAATTATAGTTAAGAGTCTCTTACAGAATCAAAGATTTTTGAGGTAACAAAAGTGACTCTAGTTTCAACAAAAGATATAATTACAATAAAAGATAATGCTATGACAGAAAGAGAAGGAAGTAAAAAGGAAAGGTACAGGAGGGCCTATGATAAAAATAATTATTTTAGTAAAGAGAAGTTCTAGAAGAGGGTATTAAAATAAAATTAATGTAATAACTATGCTGTAATACTTCTGAATAAAGTTTCATCAAACATTATTTAATTTGATTAGCAACAGTTGACTTCCAAATTTTGAAATTATTTCCAATTATGAAAATTGCATATCCAGAAGAATTTTCATAGTTTTATGCTATTGTGAAGCAAATGAATTTTTCCAGGGAAATTGGATTCCTTATGTTACTTTAGGAATTCCAACTTAAGGAGACCCTACATGTCACAAAACCAATACTACTGGTATTATTCATACATCCATTCTATATTTATTCAAATATATGTGTGCACTTATTCAAGTATATGTGTAAATATTACCACATAGTCTCAATTCAACAAAATATGGCAGAGAATAAACAACTACAATTTGAAACAAATTAAGGTATTTCCACTCAACCATTATGTTAAAAATAAATTAGCTAAGATCTCATTTTCAACTGTATAATTAGAAAATTTTAATAATTTCCAATAACTGATATTTGGTAGCTGGTATTACAAATGAGATGAGTGTGAATAATCAAAGATTTCATAAAACTATCATCGTGCACTGATGTTCACATTTGTCCTGAGTATCATGAGATTGGACGGCTGGGACCACCCAACTACATATTACATGCATGCAATTTGTGAGACAGGAACAGGTGCCTGCAGACCTGATACGGTTTCAGTGTATTCCAAACTTTGTAAACTTTTTTTGTAAAAACTGAATTTTTTAGTAGTACCATTTTCAAGAGCATACATTCCTTTCGTGAAGATTGAAGTTCGGAAATTAGTACATGTCATGAGTCAATCCCATAAAAATTAGTTCTAAATTTGTATCTTAAACAGCACAGTATACTGGAGAGTATAATAGCTGATGTGAGAGCCCTAGATTTCTGCACTTTATGATTTGTAGACTTCAGTAATCTTATCTCCAAAACAAACCATCGATTAGATAGTCTCTAAGATCTCTTGAAAAATCAAACACCGCATTGTTTTTAAAGAATGGGAAGGCAGATCAAGGGTGTCATCTGGTCTTACTTCTCTTTGAAGGTCCAAGGAAGATAATTCCTTCCTTAATATTTTCTTTATTCCCTTTGACCTTAAAGGAATTAAAAAGTAACTTCTCTCAAAAAAAAATCTGAACACTTTAATATTAAATGAATTTCAGACATTATTTCAAAAAATAAATCATATGGAGTAATAACAGTTAAGAAACTATAATTTTAGGAAATTATTCCGTAAGATACAGATTTTATATATTCTACTTTGCTTTGTAGCAATCATTCACAAATTTATAGTTTCTTTTTGTTTTTAAGGGTCCTGTTCACTTTAATATTGGCTTGATCATATTTATGAGTATTTATCATCATTCTTTTAGGCAAGTATCTCTCAAGCAATGTAAATTCAAATAGAGAACTGATAAAAATCAAATAATGCTTTATGAAAAAAATCTCCCCTTGTTGCAATTTAAAGAACAAAATCTCAAAAGATGAAATGATTTTCAGGCACACAGCATGTATCTAGAATTGTTTTCTTCATATCCTAACATCAGTACATGTAATGTTAGAAGACCCATTGAAATTCCATGGTCCGAGAAACTGTTTTCAGGAATCCTTCAATAATCTTTTCCTGTTCATGCTGGAAAACAAATGACATATGTCTTTAAAAAGCCCAAACTTTTAGAGCTCCAATGCAATAGAAATTTTTGTAGAATTTTTTTTCAGTTGTAAATATTCTATCTTATATGTATTGACTATTGCAATAAGAATAGATTTGAAATATGAAGAAAGTCCATTGGATTTTTTTTAATGAAAGCTTCATTGTGAGATATAATTCATACGCCATAAAATTCACTGTTTTAAAGTATACAATTTGGTGGTCTGACTGGATTTTAACAGTTTCTGATAAACTACAATATTGCACCCAGACTTTAAAATGCTGCAAGTATAAACAAAAACAAAAGGGAAAATAGAAGTCTGGATGATAAATATGTGCAGTAAGGAGATTCTTAGATATTGATAAATTATATATTCTTCAGAAAGTGGGCTGCTTGAGATAAAGGAGTTAAATATCTCAACGCAATAAAGAAAATGAAGAAGATACTCATGACATAATAGTAGAGACAAAGAAAAATCCCAATTTTATAAATTGTTTTTAAAAATCTGAAACACGTTTTTAATAACAAGATCTATTTCTAAGCTCTGAAAATATAAATTGTTTTATATTTTTCTTTCTTCCTCCTAAATTTTCTATATTAATCTAGTTTGTTTTAGTAATGAAGAAAAACCATTTAAAATGCACACAGATATTTTCGGTTTCATAAGAGAACAAAACAAAGCAAACAAAATAGTTGCTTGGCTTTCTTTTTTCCTTCTCCTCTTGAGAGCTAAATTTTTCCAAAAAGGAGTTACATCTCACAATAAGATTTTGTTTTGCTCTGAAAGGTACCGTGGCTACTGTTGCTTTTGTTAAGAAATCCAGGGGCGCCTGGTGGCTCAGTTGGTCAAGCGTCCGACTTCAGCTCAGGTCACAATCTCACAGTTCATGAGTTCTAGCCCTGCATTGAGCTTTGTGCTGACATATCAGAGCCTGGAGCCTGCTTTGGATTCTGTGTCCCCCTCTCTCTCTGCCCCTCTCCCACTCATGCTCTGTCTCTCTCAAAAATAAATAAATGTTAAAAAAAATGTTTTTAGAAAGAAATCCAAAGGACACAGACTTCACAATCCGAGGACACTTTCTGTTAGCACATTTATCTCCCAATTGTTCTTCCAGTGACTCAGCTCTTGGTTCTAATCATTTTATGATCATCCTCTGAACAAGCCAAATAAATTCCTTAATGTAAATGCTTGTTCAGGAAGCCCTCCCAACTACCCTCTCCAATTTATTCAGGTTCTATCCTCACTTTAGCCTCAATATCAGATCTCATCTCTTCCCTCCCTCTCTGAGTACACCCATATAACATCCTTTCTTTTCTGAACCTCCGTAGCATTTATTTCTGTAACTCTTATGTTGACACTAAATTGTGTATAACTTTGCACTTTTGTAGTGTCTGTGTTTAGTGTGTATGTTATTTCTTCCACTAGACAGTTACAAGGCTTGAACTCATCTTTTTAATTACTAAAAGGTGTATGTCAATATAGAAATATCTAATAAGGACTTGTTGATTTAACTAGTGAATACATAAAAGAAAGCATGAATTGATAACTTTTAGAAGTATCATAATTGGTATTCAGGGAGACAAGAGAAAGTCATACTAGGAAAGGAAAGAACCAAGGGGCCAGGAGACTTGTTTCAAGAGACTAGTCAAGCCTTGGACAATCAAATGGTTCCACTGGACAAACAAACAACCAAACAACAAACTAACAATAACACATATCTGACCGTGAGAAGTAGATGTAAGAAAAACATTGTCAGTGAAAGTCCAAGGTCTGAATTTCAAATCAATTATTGTTTCCTTGAAATGGGTAGGAGTTGGGGGGACCAGGAGAGGGGGCAGGGACAGTTAGTACTATTAACCAGAGTTGAAGCAGAGCTTAGCTCCAGGCTGTCCTTCAAGTCAAAAGTAAGATAATCAATTAGCAAACATCATTTAAACCATTAATAAAGGTGCTACAAGAAGGCTGTGACAGTGAAGGAGGTTTGATAGCAATGGTCAGGTCCCTAGTCACTGGGATATAAGGGGCCAGAGTGGAAGACTCTACCATGGAGAATGCAGACATGCTACAGAAATCCAATTATGGGGGCTGTCGCAGCAAGTCGAAACTACCAAGCAAGAAAGCCAATAGTCTCCCAAACTAGAGACCAGATTTAGTCTAAAGGTCAGGTTGAAGATCAACCTGCAGTTGGGGAACAAGTAGAGCTGGTTGCCAGAACAGGAATACACAAGTATGAAACCTATTCGAGGAACCCTCCATCTGCCAAATTTTAAATGGACACATCTATCTTGTTTCTGAATTCTGCAGTGAATATGTCTCTCTCTTTTGCTCTCTCTTGTCTTGCTCCCTGATATCTGAATCTTGATTAGAATGATGCAGTGACAGAAACAGTTGGAATGGAGAGACGTATAATGAAAGATTTTACTATCTAGTCTTTCCCTAGATCCTCGTTTTTTTCCACATACCTGTTCTTCCTAAGATAGACTATTTGTTATCGATGATTCCGTAAGCTATTCACATCCTTTTTGTATGTGTGAGCTGAGAGTATCTCATTTTATTTTATTATTATTTTTGAATTTCTATTTTTATTTTGGCTATGATTGACATAAAATGTTACATTAGTTTCATGTGTACAGCATAGTGGCTCAACAATTCTACATGTTACGGGATGGTCACCCAAAGTGTACCTACCCTCTGTAACCATGCAACACTATTACAATATCATTGACTATATTCCTTATGTTGTGGCTTTTATTCTCATGACTTATTTATTCCACAATTGGAAGTCCATATCTCCCACTGCCCTTCACCCATTTTGCCCATCCTCCCACCCTCCCTTCCCTCTGGCAACCATCATTTTGTTCCCTGTTATTTATAGGTCTGATTCAGCTTTTTGTTGTTTATTCATTTGTTTTTAGATTCCACGTCTAAAATGTGAAATCATATGGCATTTGTCTTTCTCAGTCCAACTTATTTCACTTAGCATAGCACCCTCTAGATCCATCCATATTGTCACAAAATTTGGCAAAATTTCACTCTTTTTTCTATGGCTGCATAATATTCTGGTGTGTGTGTATGTGTGCGTGTGACATCTTATTTGTCCATTCATCTATTCATATCCTTTCAATGTATTCCTTTTTGTAAAAGTAACTAGAATTGGATAGATTTGAACCACTATCACTAACTCTTGTGTGGTCTTTTAAAAATTTTTTTTAATTTTATTTTTTGAGAGAGAGAGGAAGAAAGAGAGAGCATGAGCGGTGGTGGGGGGGGGGGGCAGAGAGAGAGGAAGACACAGGATCTGAAGCAGACTCCAGGCTCTGAGCTGTCAACACAGAGCCCAATGAGGGGCTTGAACCCATGAGCTGTGAGACCATGACCTGAGCCAAAGTTGGACACTTAACCAACTGAGCCACCCAGACGCCCCAACTCTTGTGCAGCCTTAATACACAGTGTCAAATAATGCCCATTAATATCAGTGTTTAGACTTGTGTGCACTAAAGTATGTATGTCTAAAAAACATCATTAATTTTGTCAAATACAATTTATGATTATGTATACAAGGAAAGCAGCAAACACTATGTACCAATTATTCTTTTTTTTAAATGTTTATGTTGAGAGAGAGAGAGAGACAGAGAAAGTGTAAGCAGGGAGAGGGACAAAAGGAGAGAAAAAGAAAATCCCAAGCATGCTCCATAAAGTAAGCACAGACCCTGACATGGGGCTTGAATACACAAACTATAAGATCATGACCTGACCCAAAACCAAGAGCCAGTCACTAAACCTAGTGAGCCACCCAGGCGCCCTTGTGTAGCAATTATTCTTTAAACAACACTATATTTTTTCATCCTTTTTTTATGTCTGAAAAAAAGTACTTGCTACATAGTGAGACTTTGATAAATGTTTATTGAATGAGTATGTTTCTTCAGGAATACTTCAGTTTTCCACTGAATCCAATAATGATTTATATCTCTGAGAATGTGAGTAACACAGATGGCTTTTACTTTAAAAAGCACCACCCATCCACTGAAGTGTTAAGGATATTATAATCAAAGCAAATTTTAACAATTTTTTTAAAAATTCTTTTTAATAATGCATATTTTTGTATAGAGATATACAGCCTTCCAGTTATGGAATGACTAAGTCATAAGAATGAAATGTAATGCATAGGGAACATAGTAAAGGTTAACCATTTTTTCCAAAGGAAATTTATAAGTGCTGAAAATAATTTAAACACTAATTATTAAACAGATTAGATCGCCAATTAGAAAGGTTAACCCCAAAGTGTGTGTGTGTGTGTGTGTGTGTGTGTGTACATCCACAGAAGTGGTATATATATGCCAGAAGTGTGCACCCCAGTGTGCAAGATCCATGTCACTTGTGTATATATATATATGTATGCTCACCTGAAAAGTGCTAGAAAGTATCAGCGATATGGGTCTTACACCCTGGGGAGCACACTTCCTGCAAACACACTCCTGCCTTCAGTTCCTCAGTTTCAGAACGGGGAACCGCTATTGGCGCCACTCTGATGATATTAATTGCCATGCCCAGGGAAAAAGGCAATTTAGCAGATAACTGGGTCCCAAGCCATACAGGGCCTTAGAGATTAAAATGATCACCTTGAATTGCACTCAGAAGCTAAAAGGCAATCAGCACAGATGGCAGAGCACAGGTGTAACATGCTTCATGTAACCAATCTAGTTAAGCAAGCAGACCACAGCATTTTCAGGGTCTGAAGCTTCCGAGTGGTCTCTTAAGTGGTGTTCCACACAAAGCTTGGAGCTTGAATTGAATACAAATTTTTCACGTGTTTGAGGATTTCTCCTGGAAGAAATGATTTTTAAAGAGAAAACAAATGAAAAGCCCTATGAAATAGGCTCCAGAGAATTTGCTAAAATCAAAGGGTACCAATAAAATAAAATGTGCTATTAAAATGGTGAGTAAGAGAGTTTTAAAATGTTATGTCCAACACATCTGTAAGTTCTTATAATGTTCACACTCCCTTCCCAAACTGGAAAACCACTGGAGACATTAAGCGTGCTGGCTATGTCCACCTGGAGTTCATCCCCATGTTTTAATGTAGGAAATACTATTTACTATCACAATTGAAGTCAGAGCTAAACAAACTCATTTAATAATGGAAGCATGTGGAAAGGCTTCCACAGGGCATAGGGTCCTTCTAATATCCAGGGGTCAGTGTAAGAAGCACATTGGATAAACACAAGAGAATGGCTCGTGGTTTAAGTATCCGGTTCGACATTTTGAGACTCCTTTGGACATTTGGTTTAAATCCCCTTGTGGTTAACACAGTCTTTCAGTAGTAGATAAACTCAATTTGTGCAAGGAACTGTGCTTTTCCTTTTATGATCTGCTGTTATCTGCCTCTCTGTTCTGCTTTGGTGGTACAAGAAGGTCCCATACGTATCTGTATCTGCAGGTTAATAACAGCAGTAGGAGGAGATGCCAGGGTCCTTACCCATCTACCTTCAATTTGAAACTCTTAAAAAAGAGAAAGTGTGCCAAGGGGCAGTTCTATCTCTAGAAGATAGAAGTAAAACGTTTTATCTTAAATGCTCAAAACCATCAACACAAGTGATCTTAATGAACTATGACAAATTTCACAAGTGCTGCTTAATTTTAAAGGCATATAGATGTTAAAGAGAAACTCCTGAACATTTCTATAAAATTTAATATAGAATTAATGAAAGCAAGGGCAGGCAATAGCAAAGTATCCAGTATTAAAAGGAACTCCATACAGTCATTAGTTGATGAAAAGGCTCATCAAAAGTTGCAAAATACAGGAGAAAGATACAAAAAAAAACAGGCTAACAAAGTGCTAGAAGAGAGTATGTTCATCTTTGCCAAGAAAAGTGTTTAAAGGGGCACTTGGTGGCTCAGTGAGTTAAGCGTTCGACTTCGGCTCAGGTCATCATCTCACGGTTTGTGAGTTCAAGTCCAGCGTCGGGCTCAGTGCTGACAGCTCAGAGCCTGGAGCCTGCTTCAGATTCTGTGTCTCCCTCTCTCTCTGCCCCTCCCCTGCTCACATTCTGTCTCTCTCTCTCTCAAAAATAAATAAACATTAAAAAATTTTAAAGAAAAGTGTTTAGTTATTAACACTCCTGAAAGAAGTTGTCATGAAACATTAGATATACAGTCACAAAGGTGAGCCAAATTATCATCACACTAGATACTTTCCAAGTTATTTAGAAATAACTAAGGAAGGGTAATTTTTTTGCATCACCTTTCTCAGCATTGTTCTTCATTGTTTTCAACTTTTACAACTTGATTAATTGAACCTAATTATTAGAATCTTGAAGTATAGTTTAAATCAAAACAATGTCATCTAATGCTTGTTCACTTTCTTTCATTGCACTATTAAATTGGTCTTTGATTTCTTACCAGCTTTAGAGCCAAGTGTACTCTTTCCTTAACTTATATTTATCTAGAAGATTTATGTATTTGTCCAGAAGACTTGAACTATTTTTTAATGCTTTCTCAACAAATGCTTGAAGTTAGAAAATAAATTCACATAGGCTTTGTCTCATTAATAAAAGCCAGTGGAAATAAATGAAAACATTACAGTCTCTCACTGTTTGAATAATCTTTAGTGAGGAAAAAATCTTATATACACTAAGAAACTACATTTTTAGTGGGATACATAGTTTTATAGTATTTGTAGCTACTCAGTCACTTGATGCCAATTTTTATTAATGTAATCTTATATGGGTTTAATACACTAAAGTTGATAAGAGTGTAAGTATTCTAACACACTGATTCTCAGTATATTAACTTCTTAAAACTTCCTAGTCACACTTTTGCTCATTTTTCTTGAGAGTTTCAGGAAGATCAAGCCCATTCACCTCTTCCTTATCTTCCCGTATCTAGGATAAATAGGTGCTATAAGAAAGTCTAGAGCAGTACTGTCCAATAGTACTTGATGAAATGCCGAAAACATTCTATAATTTGTGCCATTCAAAATGGCAGCCATAAGTCACGTGTGGCTATCAAGCACTTGAAATACGGCTAGTGGCACTGAGGAACTGAGTTTTATCTAATTTCAGTTTGTTTCAATTTTTAAAGTCTCATCAGACTCACAGCTTGTTTATGTAAATAACTTTTTATTAAAACACATGTATTCTTCCTTGTTTACATACCGTTTATGGCTGCATTTTTGCAGTGCATTTAGCTGTGCCAAACCACAGAGTTAAAAAAATTTCTACAGAAATTTATGACCCATAAAGTAATATATATATATATATATATATATATATATATATATATATATTAGCTAGACCTTTACAGAAAAAGTTTTCTGATATTGCTCTAGAGGATTCCTCTTGGTTTTGGACTTGACAGAGGTTTCTTGATACCTGATTGAGTTTTACGAGCTTTCTGAAATGGTGGAGAGCCTCTAGCACAATCTTACCTGACTTCATAGTTTAATTACCATTGCCAAGATTTCTTGATGTCCCATAGATTCTGTAGAAATATGTTCCAGGCCTATTTTATTCTTATAACCTTGATTCACAACAGCCCTGAGGTTTTCCAGAGGGAAAGGTAAAGACTTGGGTAATTAGAGAGCACTGACTTAGAAAATAATAGACATCTATTCATTTATGCATCTCTATTGAGCACATACGAGGTGATATATAACTATTTGCTGAATGAATAAATGAATGAATGAATGATATACATGGATGAATCAAAGAAGTGAATCTCCGTACACTCAAAAATATTAGCAGGTCTATACTTATCGTTTATTCTACTACTAAAATATTTTAATAGTTATATTTACTACTGAGAGGAAAGAAATCATGACAAGGCTTATGTGTAACCACTGCATTGTCAAAACTAGATTCAAATTATTTTCTTCTTTAAAATAATTTGTAATCAGGTGACTGGGTGGCTCAGTCAGTTAAAAGTCTAAGTCTTGGTTTGAGCTCAGGTCATGATCTCACTATTTCATGGGTTTGAGCCCCCCATTGGATTCTGTGCTGGCAGCATGGAGCCTGCTTGAGATTTTCTCCCTTCCACTGCCCCTCCCCCACTCATGCTGTCTCTATCTCTCTCAAAATGGATAAATAAACTTTAAAATAATAATTTGTAATCAGAAAATTTAAAACTCTAGGGGTGCATAGCTGGCTCAGTCAGCTGAAAATCTGACTCGATTTACGATCGGGTCATGATCTCATGGTCCTTGAGTTTGAGCCCCACATCAGGCTCTGCAATGATAGCACAGAGCCTGCTTGGGATTCTCTCTCTCTCTCTCTCTCTCTCTCTCTCTCAAAATAAATAAATAAACTTTAAAAAAAAGTATTAAAAAAAGAGAATGTAAAACTCTCGAAAAAGTTTATAGAGCTAACATCTATAATCAATGTTCTACATGAAGTAATTATTTTCCTGGTTAAACACATTTGGGCAACAGGTGCCCAAAAGTTTTCTTTTTCTCTGTTGAATTTTGATTGGTTTATCCTCCCCTGATTCATACACAACCATTTCATACAATTTACCATCTTTGTTCCTTCCAGAAGTTAGTAAATAATATACTTGAAATATGATTTGAAATCATATACAGGATTTTCTTTTTTAAATGACACTTAATTTTTAAAAAAAGAGGCACTGACAGCTTTGGTAATAATCAATTTTCTTCCTATATATGCATTTTCAAATCCCAACTGTAGGATTCATTGGTTAAAAATGCAAACCAAATGTTCTACTTGGCAAAAAGTTTCTGTCAGTCAAGCTTTTGGTCATCATCACCTGATAACCAGAAAATATATTTTAGATGGGCTTTTACTCTTGTTTCCCTGCACAATGTAACTGTTCTGTGCTTTTGAGACTTGACTTATTCTCTCAACGTATTGACAAGACTCCCCCTTTCTTCACCCGGGAAATTTTTATGCATCCCTTAAAATTGAAGTAGGCATCATTTTCTTTAAGAAATCTGAGACCAGACTGCACCTTCTAGGTCCATCCACAGCACCCAGCACATCTGTCAATCACTAAACTTCTTTACTGCATTGGAATCTCTTCCTGTGTCTCTCTCCAACTAGATTTCAAGCTTCTCAGAAGCTCCTCAAAAGCAAAGATTTAATTCTAGTGGGTACATATTCAATATTAAACAGCATCTGTTCAACAGAGAGGCAAAAATTTGTTAAAAATCACTGATGATGTAAATCGGTTTTCAGTAGGCAGATCTCCAAACTTGTCTTCGTGATAACTGGAACTCATGTCAATGGTAATAGACAGGCAGGTGTGATATATTTCTGAAACTGAAATTTTTAGTTAATTTTTGAAAAGAGGCCCTAAAGTCATGATCTAATGTTTTAAACCACATGTTTCCTGCCTCCTTGTACTTCTTAAGATGTATTACTTAGAAAACTTTGGAAACTGAGTTTGCTAACTTGATAAATTAGACTGCAAACTTACTTGACATAGTTTGGGTATATTTAAATTTGATTCCCAATTTTTGAACTTTATGCAACATTTGTCTAATGACTATTTCTTCTTTTAATATTTCCTTTCTCTTTATTTTTGCCACTATCTTTTTACACTTATTTTCTCTAAAACATTTTTTCATCCTTTTCAATTAATTCTGTCCTTAGACATGTTTTCTGATAGCTCTGTAAATTTCCTAAAAATATAATGTCCTATGTAGTTTCTCAAGTTCAGTCCCAATCACATTTATAATTGTTTCCAAGGCATCTCCACTGGGCTCTCCTGCCAATATCTAAAAAGCAGCGTCTACCTCCCCCCCAGCCATACTCTAAAGTGCCTCTGTTCCTAAATTCCATTTTTATGTTAATTGTACAACTTAAGTTTGAGATTTTAAATATTCACTGGTGTGTGTTTTCTCTCTCTCTCTCTCTCTGTCTCTCTCTCTCACTCATAGAACACACACATGACTAAACTTACTGAGCATTTAATATGCATTAGGCAACGCGTTAATAGGTTTACATGTATGGTTTTAAGTATTACAACAGTCCCATATAATAAGTAATCATACTGTCTTCATCTTACACATAAGATAATTAAGGTTTGCCAAGGTCACACCGCAGAGAAACTACCCAGTATTTTGTACTTCCAACATTTATAGGTCATATCCCTGACTATTCAGAGGTGGTGAGAGATGACCCCACTTCTCTTACACTCACCAACTCATGACAGAATGGTGAGGGGGTGAATGGTAACACAGGAAGGAGCAATGCAATTATAAGCTATAGGGTGTTAACTTTTTAGTGGAGGGCAAGGCGGAACCTAAAAAAGGCTAAGCATTCAGGAGGCTGGCTGGTTACTTTTCTTTGGTGCAAGCCTTGGAGAGAAGCTGAGAGGGCCAGAATACTAGGGCAGCTTGTGTCTTGACTGCTTCCTTTAGGTGGTGAGGCCTTTTGGCTCATCCTCGGGTAGAGAAAACCAGAGACATCCCTCAGCCCTCTCGGGCCACCAGGACTCCATATCAGGGCCCAGGTGTGTTCTGGTAGGTCTTCCTTTACATCATGGAGATACTGATAAGCTGCCTTGTCTTCATCAATGCGGGGGGCCATAGAATGACCACCATTCCAATCATCCCCTCAAGTGACTGTTTTTTATTCAGCTGACTGGCATTCCACCCTTCTTTTTTAATTTTTTTTATTTCATTGTATTTTGTTTTTAATTCAATCCTAAGTGGGCTTCAGCCTCAGCACAGAGCCCAATGTGGAGCTCCAACCCATGAACCATGAGATCACGACCTGAGCAGAAGTTGGACGCTTAACCGACTGAGTTCTGCAGGTGCCCTTCCATCCTTCCTTTTATGGTGGAAGGCAGTTGCTGCATTTTACTTTCTTTTTCCTTACACATACTTACACACATTGTAAGGCGAAAGGCACACGAGCGGCATGTCCGGCTGACAATTTTTTTGCTGGGATATAAACAAAAGAAAGAAAGACCTATGACAGAGGCTCTTGAGAGATAGCTCTACCAGGCATGCACATCGCTTTGATTTAACTCCATACTTCCAGTTGCTAATCATCAAATATGCTCAAGTGAGAATCTATCTCCAGACATCATCTCATAATTTCCATGTGTAAAATACCTTTCCTACCCACATATATCTAGACAAATTCTATTATTTAAGATTCATCTCAAAAATCATGTCTTCTTATGAACCTTACTCTACTTTTCTTTGACAGCATTTGAGTAGCTGTTGCATAACTCAGTTTTTTCTGTCTTTATTCACAGCTTTTTTGTATTCATGTCTAGTCTCCCCTAATGAGTCACATGTCCCCTGAGGAAATTTCATATCGTGCAAAAGTTCTAAGGAAACCCCCCCGATTAAATTCCATGAAATCACAGCATTGAAGTAATACACAACTGTTACCTTTCTGAAGTAGAATACTACAGTGCCATAGTTTGCATTTGATTAAAGTAGCACTTTGGATGTTCTGTGGAAGGAATTTTCCCATTCCGAAAATACTTTTTTTTTCTTTTTACTATTTCAACCTTGCTTTCTTTCCCATACACTGTTCTTACCTGTTTCCCATTGCCCATCCCCTTTTTCTCAAACCCAGGACCTATGGTGTAGAATTTAATGATTAGAGATAAATTGCAATATGGTTTTTGGAGGCACACACTATAGAACCAGAAAGATAAACTTATTAGCCATTCCATCATCCAAACAAGAAAATGAAATGCTTTTGCTTCAATCTAAACATTCAGTCATCACGAATAGAAAGTGTTACCTTATAAAAATAGTGAAAGACAAAAGTCATCCCCTACTTTCAGAGTTCTTATGGATTCCCTTTGGAAATATGTATTGAGTGCCTCAAACGTATCTTAGATGAATTTAAAGCTAGAGCAGTCTTGCACAGGTCTGATGGCAAGGATAACAGATTCTACTGAATGTGTTGTCAAGCAGTTTTCTATATAATATAGGAGGACGCATCACAATTGTCAAGTAACTTTGAAATTTGCCTCTTATGGCCTGTCATCTATAAGGAATAGCCTTGGGAATTGATTTTAAAAAATAATTCTAATAAAAAATCATTGAAATTTTCTAACAGAAGAATTCCAGGCTGGTTGGGAACTCTAGGCACATTGACAGTATAAATAAACCACAGTGGTAACATAAGAAAAATGGAAATTCATATTCAACTACGAACAGACATTTGTAATTTGAATTTTAAATTTGTATTTTCTTTATGCATATTAGATACAAGAGTTGGATTCAGACAGTCATGGGTTTAAATTCTGACTCAGCCAATTCTTTGTCATACAATGTTAGACAATTTGTTTGAATTCCTAAGCTTCAATTTCCTTCTCTGTAAAATAAAGATAATAGCCAATATTAGAAAGGAATATGATAACGTACATAAAATGCTTACTGCAGTATCTGGTACTAACCATTCCCTCATAAATAGAGATATTAATCACCTTTTCACTCTTGTCCAATTTTTTTTTAATACTGCAAATCATTTAGTTGCAAATTCTCTTGGAATATTTGTGGTATATATTACTTTTGTGAAGTAATGTGTAATCCTTTAAAATAGAATTTACCATATAATTTCAAAGGGTTATTATTCCACTGCTTTGCAAAATATTAAACCCAATTCAGATATGGTCAGCTTTCTGATTGCTTAGTGAATACAGTTATTGCTAGGATAGTATGATAACAATTTTATCGGAAGGTAAATAAAATAATATTAGCTTAAACAACGTATCTTGTTAGAAAAGACAAGAGCTTAGTCTTTCTAGTTAGAAAGTTAAAACAGAATATACACAAAAAGCAAAACAATTAAACTTAAAATCGACTTGGCTAAAGGGATACATGGACAGGCACACTGAGACAAATTTAAGTAAAGTTTTCTGTTAGGAATAAGTTTCATGTGAAATTTTGATAACTAATTGGAAAGAACAGGTGAGAAAATGAAAATGAGTAAAAAGACCATGTGGGATATCTTGTCAAGATTTTTTCCAGAGAAGAATGTCAACATTTGTTGACAGCCTGAGCTAAGAGCAAACTTATCCCTCCTGGTATGTACTTTTATTTTTGGAAGTTGTGTTAAACAATGTGGATCAAATCAGAATTTAAGAATTTCAAAGAGAAGATGTTCCTGATATTCCTGTTTTTTCCAGCTTTTCATGATGGTACACTTCTACAAAGGTGTGATGAAAACAAACCAAAGGGGTAAATGCATGAATCAGATATTCATAAATTTTAGTAAGTAGCCTAGTATGACAAAAATACCATACAGGACTTCATGCTTTTATCAAAAAATTGTAGATTAATTCAAGAGAGAGGAGGAAGGAAAGAAAGGAGGGAGAGGAGGAGGAAAAGAGAGAGAATAGCTGATAAATGACTAGATGGAGAGTGTTTGCTATCATCCATAAATTAAATACCTAAACTTTATACAAGCATTTTAGTTGTATTTCTGAAAGAAATAAGTTTACCTAAGACTTATTTGAAAAACTTTTGATTGCTTTTCTAATAGAAGAGCATATCTTGGGCCATTATTTACATAAAAATGTATTGCTAAGTTGAATAAAAAATGTCAGAGATTTTTATATAAAATGTTAACAAAGAGAGTGTGTATTTCAAGCAGAAACAACTTTTGTTAAATTCTGTGTTGGTCCAAGAAATAAGCAAACAAAAATTATTGGGACTAAGGACATTAAAGGAAACATTTTCCTTTCCTTTTACATTTTGAGAAAAAAAGCGAAAATAATTTGTGTGAAAGTGAACAGATAATTCATTCAGTGAAAATATGGGAATAAAGGCAACATGTATGTAAACTAACCAGATGTTTATGATTAGTTCCTAGTTAACATCACCCAGCTGGCTAAGGATGATTTTTATGGAGGAGGAGCATTGTAGAATGCCACATGTTTATATAAATCATGAGTACAGCAGTCATGATCCTGGGGCAAAAGAGCTACACATCCCATTTTGGGTAACCTCTTCAAATCACACCATATAACATAAGAACAGCCATTACTCCCCGACACAGTATCTGTTTCTAGTTTCCTCCAACATTTTGATGGGTGTCATTAGGTGTCAGCCTGCACTCTGTTTTCTTATATTGTAACACATTGTATGGGTTTTGTACCAGGTGAAGTCCATTATAGCATTTATATCACTAGGTTGGGAAAACATATATGACATTATATTAAATATTTTCTTTGGAAATAGGTTGTTGACTTATTATTTATATATCTGTATCAATGTTTATATTTCAATTTTAATTAAAAAGTCAATCTTAACTAAATGTGATTTAATTAGAGCTTTGCTTTTTATTCCATTCAAAAGTTAAATATGTATATTAGCACACCAAATATATAAATTTAAATATATATGAAAGAAAGAAAGAAAGAAAGAAAGAAAGAAAGAAAGAAAGAAAAGGGAAAGAAAGAAAGAAAGAAAGAAAAGAAAAGGAAAGAGAAAAAGAAAAAGAAAAAAAGAGGGAAAGAAAGAAAAGGAAGGAAGGAAGGAAGGGAGGTAAAGGGGGAGGAAGGAGGAAGAGAGGAGCAAAACAAGAAACAAAGGAAAAACATGACCATTTTTAATAGAAAAACAATAAAGGTCCATTCAAATTATGGTTTAACTAATGGCAATCGTCGTAAGTTTTCCCTCAATATTTTATCCCAAATCTTTCACTATGTTGCTGAAAATTCTTTAAAATCGCTTTAATGACTGTAAAATACTTCATTTCATAAACTAGATAAAAACTAAAAAAAATCTGAATAAAATATACATTTTAGTTACTGGTGTACTAATTGTGACAAATGTACCATGGTAATGTAAGATATTAGCATGAAGGAAAATAGTACAGATTATACTGGGTTGCTGTACTATTTTTGTAACTTTTCAAAGATAAATTTCCAACTAAAACAATTCTAAAGTAAAAAAGTTCATCAAAAAATTACTTAGCAATTCTCAAAAGTAAATCAATCAATCAATAAATAAAATGAAACTTACTTCACAGTTTTTTTTTAAATTTTAATTCCAGTGTAATTAACATATAGTGTTATATAAGTTTCCGGTATACAATATAGTGATTCATCAATTCTGTATATTACTCAATTCTTAAAATTAGACATTTAATATTTTTTTCTAAATCATCATTATGAACATAAAACATATTTTAGTATTTACTATCATTTCCTATTGAACTGTTTCTTGATGTGTAGTTACTATCTCAAGGTATGAATATTATGAGTGTATGCACAGATTTTTGAAGAAAAGTTGCATGTATTTACATTCTACCCAACAGTGTATACGAATTCCTTTCATACTGTATTTCCCCCAGCCATTTATTAAGAAAATTTATGAACATATAACAAAGTTAAAAGAATTTTACAGTGAACACCAGGTAGCCACCACCTAGATTCTGCCATTTTACTTTATGTGTTATAGCTATCCCTCCACCAATCTATTAATCCATTTTATTTGAATGCATTTCAAATAAATTACAGACTTCTGTTCATTTGTCAAAAAATACTTCGGCATGCACATCTTTACTCAGAGTTTAATGTTGCTTAAAATATTTTCATGTGAAATTTACAATGAAATCCACAAAACTTACTTATATACACTTGACAAATGTATATACTTGGGCAACTAAATCCCCTCTCAAGATATATATTGTTATCACTCTCAAAATTCCCTTGTATCTCTTCCCAGCCAATCCTCACTCTTAGTTCAAGCTTCACTGTAAGGCAACTACTATTCTAATTTTTATACCATAGATGAGCTTTACTTGTTCTAGATCTTAATATAAATGAATTAACACAATATGTTCTCTTTTGTATAAAACTTCTTACACTCTGCACAATATTTTGGAGCTGCATAATATTTAGACCTTGATCTGTGACATCAGTTTGTTTCTTTTTAATGGTAAGTAATATTTCATCACATGAATATACCACAGTGTGTTTTTCCATTTTCTCATTGAACAATTAGGCTATTTCCATTTTGGACCATTACAAATAATTTTTCCAGTTTAAACTATTTACATTATTTAAAACTATTTTGTGAATATAGATTTATAATTATTTTGTGCATGTAGGTTTTATCTCTTGGGGTAAAATTTCTGGGTCATAAGATAGATGTAAATATAGATTTACAACTGATAACTACAGCTTTATCTAATATGGTTGTATCATTTTACATTCACACCAACAGTATATACAACTTTTAGTTGTTCTTCATTTTCACAAATAATACTACAGATTTTGAAATATATAGCCATTCTGGTTGGACATGCAATCATATCTCATTGTGGTACTGTTTTGTATTTTCCTGATGACTAAAAACATCAAACATATTTTTATATCCTTTGTGACTATTAATAAATCTATTTTGTAAATGCCTCTTCAGATATTTTGTCCATGCCCATTCACATGTTTTGTCTATGTTTAATTGGGTTATTTGACATTTTTTATTTTTGAATATGAGGAGCTCCTTATGTCTTGGATACGAGTCCTTTGTCATATATATATATATATATATATATATATATATATATATATGTATATATATATATATAGAGAGAGAGAGAGAGAGAGAATATTTTCTCTCCTTCTGAAGCTAGTCTATTCACTTTCTTAATGGTAACTATTGATGAGCAAAGTGTTCAATTTTAGTGAAGACTAAATGATCATTTTTTTTTTATATTTACCACTTTCTTGACCTCAGAAAACTTTGCCTAACAACAGGTAACCATAATATTCTCCTGTATTTTCCTCCAAAATTTCACACTTTGAGCCTTTACATTTAGAACTATAATCATTCACAGATTTATCTTTGAGTATGTTATAAAGTAAGGATTGAGAGAGTTTTTCTATATAGATATACTTCTACCCTCTTTATTTTCTTTTGCTATTATTTTTCTATCTACTACAGGCCATTTGTACTTTTTTAATTTACTAATAAACAAATGTAGAGCATTATGTTTTCCTTTTAGAACTATTTAGCTGTACAAATTTTGAAATGTTGAATTTTTATTATTCACTTTATAGTATTTTTGAACTTGTGATTTTTTTTTGATCCTTGGATGATTTGGAAGTTTTTTGTTTGATTTCCAAATATTTAGTGTTTTCTAGATATATTATTATTGATTTGTAATCTTATTCCACTCTGGTTAGATATTATACCTTTTATGATTTTATTATAAAATTTTTTTGAGATTAGCTTTATGGCCCAATGTATGCTCTACCTTGCTAAATATTTCAAATACAATTTAAAAGAGTATGTATTCTAAATACAGTGATCTATAAATAAAAATAGATCTAGGTGATTGAGATTTTTCTGATCTTCCATGTCTTTGCTGAATTACTTCTTACTGGTCTCAATTTCTCAGAGAAAAGTGTCAAAAAAAATCTACAACTCTGATTGTAGAATTGTCTATTTCTCCTTTGTTTCTGTTGATTTTTCATTCACATATTTTAAGGCTCTATTATTTGGTGCATATATATTTGTAATTATTGTGTCTAACTAATGAATTAAAATTATTATTATGAAATATCCCTATTTAACTCTGGCAATTCTTTTATTTTGAAGTCTATTTTATCTTATATTGATATAGCCTCTCCAGCCTTCTTAGCGTACTATTTGTATATCTTTTTCTATCAGTTTTATTCAGGTATATTTGTGTTTTTATATTTGAAGTTCATCTCTGTAGACAGTCTAGAGTTAGGGCTTGTTTTTTTGAAATTGTGGCTATTGTTGTTGTTTTAATCCACTCTAACAAACAATCTTTGTATTTTATTGGATTACTTATTCCATTAATATTTAGTATAATTATTGACATAGTGGAATTTAGGGTTACCATTGTTTTGGATTTTTTTTTTCTTTTTTTTTCTGTTTATTATCTCTGGGTGGGTTTTTGTTCTTTTGTTTCTCCTTTCAACCTTTTATTATTTTTTTGAGCACTTAAATATATTTCATGGGGCGCCTGAGTGGCACAGTCGGTTAAGCGTCCGACTTCAGCTCAGGTCACGATCTTGCAGTCCGTGAGTTCGAGCCCCACGTCAGGCTCTGGGCTGATGGCTCAGAGCCTGGAGCCTGCTTCCGATTCTGTGTCTCCTTCTCTCTCTGCCCCTCCCCCCTTCATGCTCTGTCTCTCTCTGTCTCAAAAATAAATAAACGTTAAAAAAAATTTTTTTAAATATATTTCAGATTTTTATTCTAATTTAACTTTAGGCTTTTAAACTACCTGTATGCATGAATTTTGTTGTAGTCTTATTATTGTTGATCCAGGGGTTTTAATGTGCATTCTTAATTTTTCATACTCTACTTAAAATGGATATTATACTGTTTATGTAAAATGTAGAAAACTGCAATCATTTAAACCCATTTACCTACCATTATTTTTGTTATGTTTCTCATATATGTATATATGTGGAGATTATAAATCCCACAAATTAGTTAATTTTTTGTTTCAAATAGTCCCTTGGATTTTAATAAAATTAAGAGGAAAATAGTATTTTATATATTCCTAGATATTTACTATATTTGATATATTTTGTTTCCTCTTGAAGATCTATAATTTTATAGGAATTTTATTTTTTTTTTAATTTTTTTTCAACGTTTATTTATTTTTGGGACAGAGAGAGACAGAGCATGAACGGGGGAGGGGCAGAGAGAGAGAGGGAGACACAGAATCGGAAACAGGCTCCAGGCTCTGAGCCATCAGCCCAGAGCCTGATGCGGGGCTCGAACTCACGGACCGCAAGATCATGACCTGGCTGAAGTCGGAAGCTTAACCGACTGCGCCACCCAGGCGCCCCAATATAATTTTATAGGAATTTTAAAGTTTTAGATTTTATTATATTGTATTCATCTTGGCATAAAAAAATAAAAAAATCATCTCTAAATACTAATAATTTTTTTCTTCCTTTGAAAATTTTTACTTCTCATATCTGTTTTACCTTTATTGAGAAGACTGGAATTTCAAGTAAAAATAGTATTATCAGTCATGTTTGTTTAGTTTTTTATACTGTTTCAGTTAACCTATTGTTATATAACAAATTATCTCCAAGATGTGTTAGCTTGAAATAACGATATATAAATGTTCACAATTCTTGGATTCAACTGGGCAACTTTCCCTTGGAGTCTTCTGGGGTTCGGGATGGCCACAATCTCAAAAATTACCTCAGTCAGATGGCTGACAGATGCTTAAGAAATCAGCTGGAGCTATTGGCTGAAGGTCTTAGTTCGTGATTTTACTTCCTTCACATGACTCCTTGGTCTTTCTCAAAACACGGTAGCTTGGAATCAAGCTGAAACTGATTCTGAGACAGAAAACTGCCAGTCTTCTTAAATTCTGGGCTCAGAAATCCCATATTATCACTGATTGCAGCCAATGCCAACCACAAAATTAGCTGAACCTCAAGGGAAAGAGAATTGAGCTTTGACTTTTGTGAAGACTAACTTGTATGTCAGTAATGGGGAAGGAATTTGGAGACCACCTGCCACACCCTCTTAATCTTATGCCACTAATCAAGATGCTGATATAGAAGAGCCTTTTATTCCCAGTGCTTTAAAGACGTACTCTATAGGGGCGCCTGGGTGGCGCAGTCGGTTAAGCGTCCGACTTCAGCCAGGTCACGATCTCGCGGTCCCTGAGTTCGAGCCCTGCGTCGGGCTCTGGGCTGATGGCTCAAAGCCTAGAGCCTGTTTCCGATTCTGTGTCTCCCTCTCTCTCTGCCCCTCCCCTGTTCATGCTCTGTCTCTCTCTGTCCCAAAAGTAAATAAACGTTGAAAAAAAAATTAAATAAATAAAGAAGTACTCTATGAATTTTATCACATATTGTTATAAAGTCAATTTCCAATTATACATCCTGGTAGATTTCATAGTATTAAAACAGCTTTGAGTTGCGGCAAGATGGCGGCTTAGGAGGACGCTGGGCTCACCGCACGTCCTGCTGATCACTTAGATTCCATCTACACCTGCCTAAATAACCCAGAAAACCGCCAGAGGATTAGCAGAACAGAGTTGCCGGAGCCAAACGCAGACGAGAGGCCCACGGAAGAGGGTAGGAAGGGCGGCGAGGCGGTGCGCGCTCCACGGACTGGCGGGAGGGAGCCGGGGCGGAGGGGCGGCTCGCCGGCCAAGCAGAGCCCCCGAGTCGGGCTTGCAAAAGCGGAGGGGCCGGGCGGACTGTGTTCCGACAGCAAGCGCGACTTAGCGTCTGGGAGGTCAGAAATTAACAGCTCTGCTCGGAAAGCGGGAAGGCTGGAGGACAAAGGGAGGGAGAGCTGCTGAGCCCCCTGACAACAGAGCTCAGTTTGGTGGGGAACAAAGGCGCTCGCCAGCGCCATTTCCCCCGCCCATCCCCCAGCCGAAATCCCAAAGGGAACCGGTTCCTGCCAGGGAACTTGCTCGCTCCGCGCAAACACCCAACTCTGCGCTTCTGCGGAGCCAAACCTCCGGCAGCGGATCTGACTCCCTCCCGCTGCCACAGGGCCCCTCCTGAAGTGGATCACCTAAGGAGAAGCGATCTAAGCCTGCCCCTCCTGCCCCCGAGCACCTTGCCTACCCACCCCAGCTAATACGCCAGATCCCCAGCATCACAAGCCTGGCAGGGTGCAAGTAGCCCAGACGAGCCACACCACCCCACAGTGAATCCCGCCCCTAGGAGAGGGGAAGAGAAGGCACACACCAGTCTGACTGTGGCCCCAGCGGTGGGCTGGGGGCAGACATCAGGTCTGACTGCGGCCCCGCCCACCAACTCCAGGTATACACCACAGCACAGGGGAAGTGCCCTGCAGGTCCTCACCACGCCAGGGACTATCCAAAATGACCAAGCGGAAGAACTCCCCTCAGAAGAATCTCCAGGAAATAACAACAGCTAATGAGCTGATCAAAAAGGATTTAAATAATATAACAGAAAGTGAATTTAGAATAATAGTCATAAAATTAATCGCTGGGCTTGAAAACAGTATACAGGACAGCAGAGAATCTCTTGCTACAGAGATCAAGGGACTAAGGAACAGTCACGAGGAGCTGAAAAACGCTTTAAACGAAATGCATAACAAAATGGAAACCACCACAGCTCGGCTTGAAGAGGCAGAGGAGAGAATAGGTGAACTAGAAGATAAAGTTATGGAAAAAGAGGAAGCTGAGAAAAAGAGAGATAAAAAAATCCAGGAGTATGAGGGGAAAATTAGAGAATTAAGTGATACACTAAAAAGAAATAATATACGCATAATTGGTATCCCAGAGGAGGAAGAGAGAGGGAAAGGTGCTGAAGGGGTACTTGAAGAAATCATAGCTGAGAACTTCCCTGAACTGGGGAAGGAAAAAGGCATTGAAATCCAAGAGGCACAGAGAACTCCCTTCAGACGTAACTTGAATCGATCTTCTGCACGACATATCATAGTGAAACTGGCAAAATACAAGGATAAAGAGAAAATTCTGAAAGCAGCAAGGGGTAAACGTGCCCTCACATATAAAGGGAGACCTATAAGACTCGTGACTGATCTCTCTTTTGAAACTTGGCAGGCCAGAAAGAATTGGCACGAGATTTTCAGGGTGCTAGACAGAAAAAATATGCAGCCAAGAATCCTTTATCCAGCAAGTCTGTCATTTAGAATAGAAGGAGAGATAAAGGTCTTCCCAAACAAACAAAAACTGAAGGAATTTGTCACCACTAAACCAGCCCTACAAGAGATCCTAAGGGGGACCCTGTGAGACAAAGTCCCAGAGACATCACTATAAGCATAAAACATACAGACATCACAATGACTCTAAACCCGTATCTTTCTATAATAACACTGAATGTAAATGGATTAAATGCGCCAACCAAAAGACATAGGGTATCAGAATGGATAAAAAAACAAGACCCATCTATTTGCTGTCTACAAGAGACTCATTTTAGACCTGAGGACACCTTTAGATTGAGAGTGAGGGGATGGAGAACTATTTATCATGCGACTGGAAGCCAAAAGAAAGCTGGAGTAGCCATACTTATATCAGACAAACTAGACTTTAAATTAAAGGCTGTAACAAGAGATGAAGAAGGACATTATATAATAGTTACAGGGTCTATCCATCAGGAAGAGCTAACAATTATCAATGTCTATGCACCGAATACCGGAGCCCCCAAATATATAAAACAATTACTCATAAACATAAGCAACCTTATTGATAAGAATGTGGTAATTGCAGGGGACTTTAATACACCACTTACAGAAATGGATAGATCAACTAGACACACGGTCAATAAAGAAACAAGGGCCCTGAATGAGACATTGGATCAGATGGACTTGACAGATATATTTAGAACTCTGCATCCCAAAGCAACAGAATATACTTTCTTCTCGAGTGCACATGGAACATTCTCCAAGATAGATCATATACTGGGTCACAAAACAGCCCTTCATAAGTTTACAAGAATTGAAATTATACCATGCTTACTTTCAGACCACAATGCCATGAAGCTTGAAATCAACCACAGGAAAAAGTCTGGAAAACCTCCAAAAGCATGGAGGTTAAAGAACACCCTACTAACGAATGAGTGGGTCAACCAGGCAATTAGAGAAGAAATTAAAAAATATATGGAAACAAACGAAAATGAAAATACAACAATCCAAACGCTTTGGGACGCAGCAAAGGCAGTCCTGAGAGGAAAATACATTGCAATCCAGGCCTATCGCAAGAAACAAGAAAAATCCCAAATACAAAATCTAACAGCACACCTAAAGGAACTAGAAGCAGAAGAGCAAAGGCAGCCTAAGCCCAGCAGAAGAAGAGAAATAATAAAGATCAGAGCAGAAATAAACAATATAGAAACTAAAAAAACTGTAGAGCAGATCAACGAAACCAAGAGTTGGTTTTTTGAAAAAATAAACAAAATTGACAAACCTCTAGCCAGGCTTCTCAAAAAGAAAAGGGAGATGACCCAAATAGATAAATCATGAATGAAAATGGAACTATTACAACCAATCCCTCAGAGATACAAACAATTATCAGGGAATACTATGAAAACTTATATGCCAACAAATTGGACAACCTGGAAGAAATGGACGAATTCCTGAACACCCACACGCTTCCAAAACTCAATCAGGAGGAAATAGAAAGCTTGAACAGACCCATAACCAGCGAAGAAATTGAATCGGTTATCAAAAATCTCCCAACAAATAAGAGTCCAGGACCAGATGGCTTCCCAGGGGAGTTCTACCAGACGTTTAAAGCAGAGATAATACCTATCCTTCTCAAGCTATTCCAAGAAATAGAAAGGGAAGGAAAACTTCCAGACTCATTCTATGAAGCCAGTATTACTTTGATTCCTAAACCAGACAGAGACCCAGTAAAAAAAGAGAACTACAGGCCAATATCCCTGATGAATATGGATGCAAAAATTCTCAATAAGATACTAGCAAATCGAATTCAACGGCATATAAAAAGAATTATTCACCATGATCAAGTGGGATTCATTCCTGGGATGCAGGGCTGGTTCAACATTCGCAAATCAATCAACGTGATACATCACATTAACAAAAAAAGAGAGAAGAACCATATGATCCTGTCAATCGATGCAGAAAAGGCCTTCGACAAAATCCAGCACCCTTTCTTAATAAAAACCCTTGAGAAAGTCGGGATAGAAGGAACATACTTAAAGATCATAAAAGCCATTTATGAAAAGCCCACAGCTAACATCATCCTCAACGGGGAAAAACTGAAAGCTTTTTCCCTGAGATCAGGAACACGACAAGGATGCCCACTCTCACCGCTGCTGTTTAACATAGTGCTGGAAGTTCTAGCATCAGCAATCAGACAACAAAAGGAAATCAAAGGCATCAAAATTGGCAAAGATGAAGTCAAGCTTTCGCTTTTTGCAGATGACATGATATTATACATGGAAAATCCGATAGACTCCACCAAAAGTCTGCTAGAACTGATACAGGAATTCAGCAAAGTTGCAGGCTACAAAATCAATATACAGAAATCAGTTGCATTCTTATACACTAACAATGAAGCAACAGAAAGACAAATAAAGAAACTGATCCCATTCACAATTGCACCAAGAAGCATAAAATACCTAGGAATAAATCTAACCAAAGATGTAAAGGATCTGTATGCTGAAAACTATAGAAAGCTTCTGAAGGAAATTGAAGAAGATTTAAAGAAATGGAAAGACATTCCCTGCTCATGGATTGGAAAAATAAATATTGTCAAAATGTCAATACTACCCAAAGCTATCTACACATTCAATGCAATCCCAATCAAAATTGCACCAGCATTCTTCTCGAAACTAGAACAAGCAATCCTAAAATTCATATGGAACCACAAAAGGCCCCGAATAGCCAAAGGAATTTTGAAGAAGAAGACCAAAGCAGGAGGCATCACAATCCCAGACTTTAGCCTCTACTACAAAGCTGTCATCATCAAGACAGCATGGTATTGGCACCAAAACAGACACATAGACCAATGGAATAGAATAGAAACCCCAGAACTAGACCCGCAAACGTATGGCCAACTCATCTTTGACAAAGCAGGAAAGAACATCCAATGGAAAAAAGACAGCCTCTTTAACAAATGGTGCTGGGAGAACTGGACAGCAACATGCAGAAGGTTGAAACTAGACCACTTTCTCACACCATTCACAAAAATAAACTCAAAATGGATAAAGGACCTAAATGTGAGACAGGAAACCATCAAAACCTTAGAGGAGAAAGCAGGAAAAGACCTCTCTGACCTCAGCCGTAGCAATCTCTTACTCGACACATCCCCAAAGGCAAGGGAATTAAAAGCAAAAGTGAATTACTGGGACCTTATGAAGATAAAAAGCTTCTGCACAGCAAAGGAAACAACCAACAAAACTAAAAGGCAACCAACGGAATGGGAAAAGATATTTGCAAATGACATATCGGACAAAGGGCTAGTATCCAAAATCTATAAAGAGCTCACCAAACTCCACACCCGAAAAACAAATAACCCAGTGAAGAAATGGGCAGAAAACATGAATAGACACTTCTCTAAAGAAGACATCCGGATGGCCAACAGACACATGAAAAGATGTTCAGCGTCGCTCCTTATCAGGGAAATACAAATCAAAACCACACTCAGGTATCACCTCACGCCAGTCAGAGTGGCCAAAATGAACAAATCAGGAGACTATAGATGCTGGAGAGGATGTGGAGAAACGGGAACCCTCTTGCACTGTTGGTGGGAATGCAAATTGGTGCAGCCGCTCTGGAAAGCAGTGTGGAGGTTCCTCAGAAAATTAAAAATAGACCTACCCTATGACCCAGCAATAGCACTGCTAGGAATTTATCCAAGGGATACAGGAGCACTGATGCATAGGGCCACTTGTACCCCAATGTTCATAGCAGCACTCTCAACAATAGCCAAATTATGGAAAGAGCCTAAATGTCCATCAACTGATGAATGGATAAAGAAATTGTGGTTTATATACACAATGGAATATTACATGGCAATGAGAAAAAATGAAATATGGCCTTTTGTAGCAACGTGGATGGAACTGGAGAGTGTGATGCTAAGTGAAATAAGCCATACAGAGAAAGACAGATACCATATGGTCTCACTCTTATGTGGATCCTGAGAAACTTAACAGGAACCCATGGGGGAGGGGAAGGAAAAAAAAAAAAAAGAGGTTAGAAAGGGAGAGAGCCAAAGCATAAGAGACTGTTAAAAACTGAGAACAAACTGAGGGTTGATGGGGGGTGGGAGGGAGGAGAGGGTGGGTGATGGGTATTGAGGAGGGCACCTTTTGGGATGAGCACTGGGTGTTGTATGGAAACCAATTTGTCAATAAATTTCAGGAAAAAAAAAAAAAAACAGCTTTGGATTCTTTAAGGGTGAGTCATAACAAATATTCAAGGGGCTTATAAATTGTTACCAAAAAACATATAACGGGACAAATTTTACCCAATACTTGTAAAATCATAATGTTAATTTAGGATATCTTGTTTTATATGGTTGAAATGCCCTATTATTAAAACAAAAACCAAATAATCAAACACAAAAATTAAGGCAAAAGATCTGATCAATTTGATTAGAACCAATTAAGATTTCTCCTCAAAAAGAAACGACAAAAAACTGACATACAAATAACAGGTTGGGGGAGAAACAATGTGCAATATTTAATACCAACAAAAATCTCTTACCTAAAATTCACAAGTTAACAGGAATAACATAGTAGTCCTATTGGTAAAATGGAAAGGAAGTAAATGGTTAATCTCCAGAAAAAATGAAAAGTCTGAAAGCCCTGACAAAAATACAAGTAGTAACGTAGGTTGGTGCCATAATTCTGAAGTGCAATGTAGATGGTAGAGCTTAGCCAAGTTTAATAATTCAAAGATTATTAATCCAAAGATTAATCCAAATCCTGCTCCTGGGATAATTTCCTAAAGAAACTATCACACAAGTTGGTAACGGAGATATTTGTGAAGGTGTTTCTGATAGCAAGATTACTGTAGCAGGGAGATCGACGCAAGGTACATGCCCACGTGGAGGTATGTATAAACATAATTTGGTGAATCACTGTGTTTTGTAGCAATTAGATACAGTGGATGAATTATATATTAAGCAACATCAAAAGATCTATAGTGCATATCATTTATGCACCTTAAGGTATATGCAAGAAAATAATAGTGTATTAATAAAAACACTCTTCAAATGTAATAGAATGTTGCTGAGAGAAGAGTAAAGAATAAGGATAATGGGGGATAAAAATATATAAGTAAAAGGAGAAAGAAACGTTCACAAAAATGAAATTATTATGTGCCATGTATTGCAGAGTGTAACTTGTTTCTTACTTTCCCTTTTCATTCTATGGATTAAAACAAACAAAAACAAACAAACAAACACGAGGATACAGTTAGAAATTTACATGCATTAATTCCCAAAAGAGAAAAAAAGTAAAATTTAGCACATGTTTGACAGATTAGCATTTGTTTGCTGCATAAATAATGTCGATTATTTAAATCTTGCTCTTTTGTAATGATTTCGCTTAAGCAAAAAGTAGTCAAATTATTCTGTTCCTTAAAAAGCACACTTAGTAGGGATACTAAAACAATACAAAATGTCAAATCATGTTATTATACTGTCATATCATAAAGCGTATGCAGATTGCTAGCAAACTAGAGTGAATTCAGCCATACTTAGACTTAATCATTATCATTATCCTCTTTATTGAAAAGGACACTGAGGAAAATTTTAGAAATATTACTTTCCAAATATGCTCTTCTTTTCTACTCAAGGATTTTGTAACTCTAAAAGAAAGGGTTACATAAAATGTTCTTAAATTATCCGGAAAGAATATTCTATGAAAGAGCAAAATAGAATAAGTGTTAGTATATCATTTCTTCTCTATCTGAATCTCAATCATTTTGGATTGTTCTTGTTTTGACATAACTTACTGGGAGTTTACACTTACAATATTACTGAGTAGGGCATTTCCAATCAACATATGTAAATTTCAAAGATATTCGCACAGTTAGCTTTTCTTGTCTTTCACTAGTATAAGAACATAGTTCTGAAATTAGTAGTCTCTTATAATTATGACTCTGAAATACATAGTCTAGTTGAATCATTAACAATGTCTATTTCCTTTGTGTAAGAATACTAATTTTGCCAAAAGTTACAACAAAGGAGGAATTTCCAAGCATATTCATATTCTGAGAACTAACATCTTTTGTGTTTCTCAGGTCTTAAGGAGAGGAAATACTACTATGAGCACTAATCTTAAAGAAATAAAATTTTGAATCACAAAATACTCAAATTTTATTCTTTAAAAAAATCACCTTTTATTAGATTTCTAATCTTTCACAGTTGGCATAGGATTTTCATGGTGCATGTTAGTTATTTATCCTGACAAAACAGAACATATATGTAAAAATATGTCAGCAAACATTTCCTTCTAGTTTGTCAATTTGAATTATATAAGCATTTTCCCAGAATATAAGCAATGTTTGTATTTGGTGGGGGACAGAGGGTGATCTTCTAGAGGGGATTTAAAAACATGTTGTTTTTTCAGTGTCAGGGTTACATATCTGTTCTGGGAGAGTATTACTTAGAGGTTTTGAGTATTAAATGGTGAAATGTCATCCTATTCTCTGCCTTATATAAGGAATAGACTTGGTAATGGTGACAGCAGTAGACAGAAAAACCAGATAGAAGAATAATTGGTTTGGATTTCTTTTTTGAGAAATAACCCTAAACTTCTGATGCAAAGAAAGTAGCTGAATTCTCAGTAATGGCCTAAAAGAATTGATTGATTTATACATGGTGCTTCCCAAAAGCAGGTCTGAATAGTAATCTCATGACTATACCAGTATGTATGTAATGGTTACAAATACTCTCTTTGGAGAAATGTGTTGAGGGGATGGGGCCAAGAACTTTTAAATACATATGATAATTTGGGGACTTCGAGACAGAGAAAGCACAAAATGGCTTTTCAAGAGTCATTATAAAGGGAATGTAGCAAGAATATGCAGAAAAATATAATGTGAGAATAGCATGAGGAAGAAAATGAGACAGAATGTCTCGTCACTGGCATCCAGATCAGTGTTGTGAAATGCAAGGGAAGCCTAATTCCTAATTGGAGCAGTTTCACATATTTTTCCCAGGAAGGAAACCTAACATCCCTATATGGAGTAACTAAGATTTGAAATGTCTCATTATGTTTCTTTTTAGCGGTCTCCAGCATTTGAAAGAAGGAAAGAAGGAAAGAAGGAAAGAAGGAAACAGTTAAGCAAAATCAGAGATGTGGTTCTCCCACTAAAAATGAGCTCTTGGAAAATATCAGTAACTCATGAGATTAGTGCCAATGCACTAGTTTAAATTAATTTTTGCCAATGCGCTCTGCCATTACTGTTGTCTTGCTTCCTTTTCTACTGTATCAGCCCCATTCTCATTCCATTGCATAACCTCAGACACATCCTTAAAACCTAATTATACAGTGTAATCCAAACCAGACCCCAGGAATCAATAATGACCACTTGTCACTTTTCTAAAGAAAGAACCAAAGGGCTAATTTTACATTAAGTACTGCCCTGTTTTTCCCCCTTGAATTTCAGAAAAGAGAATTCTCTCTACTGGGAGAGAAGCAAAATTATACGTACAGCCTTGACTTAAAATTGAAGCTTTTTCTATCAAACTCTAATTTTCTAAGTGTGCGTACATTTTCTATATTGTGATAAATTAAAGGGATTGAGTTGGTTAAAAAATATGCTTTGACACTTTCAGAATTAGAATATAAATTGTCAAAATCTATTACCTTGCAATCATTCCTCATATTAACAAAAATATTAATCTCTTGAGGTATAAACCTATTCCTGATTATCATACAAATAGCAGATAAATATAATTTACTTCTATCAAAAAGTGGCAAGGTAGCTAGGTAGTGATTATAAGCACAATAAAAATACAACCCTCACTTTGTATGGTTCCAAAATGCATGGATTTCAGTTACCACGGTTTAGTTAACTAACACCAGTTCTGCTACAACACAGTTCAAATTTCAATTACCACAGTGTATTAACTATAACTGTAAAAAGCATAAACTTCACTGCTAGCTCTTTAGTTCACAAGTTACTATGGAATAACAGACGCCCATCATGATCAGTGACCAAGCATGTCACTCCTTTTAATGTCTGCCAGGGTTTGGCCACTGCATGTCTGTTAATCAGTTCATACTCAGCAAATTGTGTGGCTATGTTGCCTCCTTGTCTTAAGGAGAAACTCAGGTGCCATTTTACAAAAAAAAAAAAAAAAATTAAAAGAGGGAATTGGTTAATTAAGATGGAAATAGCAAAGAAACAAAAAATGATAAAGCTGGAAGTGAAATTTGAATTAAATACAAACTGAGGTATAGAAGAAATAGCGGGAGTGTGGATGTTAGCATTGCTGCCATTTAGGAGCCCCTAGATGTGCAGCCAGCAGAATGTAGTGAAGGCAAATGTATTAGCATAAACCAGAAAAGTGGTTGTGGGAATGTAAACTGGTGCAGCCATTGTGTGAAACAGTATGGAACTTCCTTTAAAAATTGAAAATAGAGGGAAATCTGGGTGGTGCAGTCAGTTAAGCATCTGACTTTGACTCAGGTTATGATCTCGCAGTTCATGGGTTTGGAGGCCTGCCTTGGGCTCTGTGCTGATAACTCAGAGCCTGGAGCCTGATTCACATTCTCTCTCTCTGTCTCTCTGTCTCTCTCTCTCTTCCTCTCTCTCTCTCTCTCTCTTCCTCTCTCTCTCTCTTCCTCTCTCTCTCTCTCTCTCTGCCTCTCCCCTGCCCAAGCTCTGTCTTTCTCAAAAATAAATAAACATAAAAAATTATAACTAGAATCACCATATGATCCAGGAATGCCACTACTAGGTATTTATTCAAAGAGTACAAAAACACTAATTTGAAAATATATATGCACACCTATGTTTATTGCAACATTACTTACAATAGTCAAGATATGGAAGTATCCATCGATAAATGAATAGGTAAAGATGATAGAATGAATATTACTCAGTCATAAAAAAGAAGGAAATCTTGCCATCTGCAACAACACAGATGGATCTAGAGGGTATAATGTTAGGTCTAATAACTCAGTCAGAGTCAAATACTATTTGATTTCACTCATATATGGAATTTAAGAAACAAAATAAAAAAAATGGAAACGAACGAAAAACAGACTCTTATTTATAGAGAACAAACTGGTGGTTACCAGTCAGGAAGTGGGTGGGGGAATGGTAAAAATAGATGAAGGGGATTAATAGTACACTTACCAGGATGGGCACTGGGTAATGCATAGAATTGTTCAATCACTATAGGGGTACCTGGGTGTCTCAGTCAGTTAAGCATCCGACTTCAGCTCAGGTCATGATCTCATGGTTTGTGAGTTCGAGTCCAGCGTCAGGCTCTGTGCTGACAGCTCAGAGCCTGGAGCCTGTTTCAGATTCTGTGTCTCCCTCTCTCTGACCCTCCCCCATTCATGCTCTGTCTCTCTCTCTGTCTCAAGAAAATAAATGTTAAAAAAAATTTTTTAAATAAACAACAACAAAAAGAATTGTTGAATCATTATATTGTATACCTGAAACTAATATAATACTGTATGTGAATTATACTAGAATTTAAAAGAAAAAAAAAGGAAGGGGGAGAGAGGGGAAGAGAAAAAAAGATTAAGAAAAGAAAAAAAAGCAAAGGTGAGAAAAGAGAAGAAAAGATGAGAAAAGAGAAGGGAAGGGAAGCAAAAGAAAGGGGTTGTGATGAAAAGAATAACAACCTCCCTGAGGAAGTGTTGCTGGCAAACAATATTCATATTAATGGAGCTCTCAGAGATATTCTATGGCACTAAAAGGATGAAGAATAAAATGTTGGAGGCTGATCCAAACTTAGAAAGAAATATAACAGTTTACCAAGGTATAGAACATAATTGTAATGTGAGAGCCAAATATTGCTTTTCTATGTAACATCTCAGTTTTAGAGAGCAGCCACATGCTTTGATCCTCATTATCAGAAGTATTATGTATGCTGAACATTATACCTGGGTAAGAGAACGGTCTAAAACAAAGAAAACGTTTTAATTGATTATGCAATAAAAAACATTATCAGGATTAGAATCTCTTATTTTTTGTATGTGATCCTGTACTTTTTATTTCATTATGTCAGATTTATAATTATCACATTTTTGATATAAAAGAACTCTTTTATATCAAACATTTGTCTAAAAGTAGTTCATTTTATTTGTCATACACTTATTTACAAATTCCTATTATGTTTCAATCACTCTAACAGATTCTGAAAACACAAAAATTGAATAAAGTTCCTGTCATATGAATATAATCAATGAGATAAATCTCATAATAGAAATTTATACAAATTCCCATGAAAGTAGACAGGAGGAAAGTTCTCACTGAGTTGAGGAGAGTTCTGAAAGTTCTTTTTGTGATTATATAAATTTTGTTTAGATAAGCAAAGTAAATTTACCCATGTATTGGAGATTATTCTGTGAACAGCATTGTAGCAATTTTCCTTCTAAAAAAGTAGAAACATAGGAGCACCTGGGTGGCTCAGTGGGCTAAGCGTCTGACTCGGTTTTGGCTTGAGTCAAGATGTCCTGGGTCATGAGTTCCAGCCCCACATCAGTCTCTGCGCTAACAGTGCATAACCTGATCAGGATTCTCTCTCTCTCTCTCTCTCTCTCTCTGCCCCTCCCCTGCTCACTCTTTCTCTCTCTCTCTCAAAAGAAATGAATAAACTTTATGAATGAATCACTAAATAAAAATAAAACAAAAAAGTAGAAGGATGGAAAGCTTAGTGAGAAAGTTTGATGGAACATGAGAAGTGAATGAAGATACTACAGATCACATATTGCTTTGAGAACAATTTCCTCCTACGAATAAACCCCCAAAACAAAAATAGAGAATCAGACTTCCCATTGGTCACCAGTCTGTACATTATAGAATTTTCACCATTGCAGAAGATTGCACCAAGTCTGTGCTGGGGTCATTGGAGGATGGCAATTGGGTTAGGCATTATATTTGCAACTTTTGTAGCAGTGTTTGTGTGTGTGTGTTTATCTCTAATTTTAGACAGGATTAATTGACTCCTTATAATGGTAGTTGACGTTTCAAAAGTTTTACTCTATCATACTTCTTTTCCTTTTTTTTTCTATTTTGCCAGTATGCTTATTTCATAATTTTGGTTTCAATTTTGAAATATTACTATTGTCTACTTCTAAGCCAAGTAACATGCCATGAATTATATTTTCTTTCTCCCACAATTATTTTTCTGTTTATTTTTTGTTCATTCACTTGGTTTTCTAGTACAGATACCCACTTTCCCCATATATTTCAAAAACCCATCATATTCCTTGCAATAATTTCTCCAATGCTCAGTTGCTTCAGGCAATGCACCAATTTGTTTGTTTTTAACCTCGAGATCCCCACCCCAACCACTCTTCCTGCTCCTGTCTAGATGGTTTTCTCTCCAGGTCCACTGTGGCTTCTGTGAG
Organism: Prionailurus viverrinus; assembly: GCF_022837055.1. Taxonomy (NCBI): domain Eukaryota; kingdom Metazoa; phylum Chordata; class Mammalia; order Carnivora; family Felidae; genus Prionailurus; species Prionailurus viverrinus. Next base: position 112,351,584 of record NC_062564.1, on the reverse strand, counting down.
TGATCCCTCAATCATCCTCCTGATTCCAGGATTTTTTGGCCTCCTTTTTCTTCACTCTGTCCTTCTTTACCAGAGCTCCTGTTACTTAGATGTGGTGCCCATATGGATTGACCCTCAGAATTGGCTTTAACAGCTTGTTCCCTAATTTGGAGGAAGGTAAGCTTAATTTTCTTTTCTTATAGCTTCGTGGGTTTTTTTTTCTTACCATTAGTACAATTTCCTCTCTTATCTGATTGATTATTTAACAATTTATTTTCTTTTGTATTATCCTTGATCTAACGTCTCTGTTTCAGTTTCTCTCCATTTGGTTTGGTCTCTTTGTTCTGAAGATTTTCCTTAAGTATCTCAAGATTTTGGCTCTCCATTTACAACTGAGTGAAGACCACTGAACTATAGGGGAACTAAGGAGGTTGTTCCATACCCTTTTCTGTGTAATGTTAGTGGTTACATTGGACTTTGCCTAATGTCTCTGAGGCACCCCTTTGCTTTAGAGAAGGATATTCTAATTTCCTACCTCATGAAATACACATTCCTGAATGCTGTTCTGGGAACAAGGCAGGGAGAGATCAGAATGGAGATTCTGATCAGTCAGCATTCAGGTTTTCATCTAATCCCCTGGTGTCAGCTCTGTGCCTCACCCTTGCTTTCAGTTATACCTGTGTCCCCAATGTTTCAGAGAATGGCTTGTGTGTGCGTGTGTGTGAGTAGGTCAATATGGATGGGTAGCAGCTTGCCTGAGCAGGGTGGAGAATGGGAACTTGAAGGCCAAGTATGCTGTCTATGGACTTTAACATGATTGCCTATTTGTAGTTACAGACTTTAGCTTTCTACAGACAGAAAGGAACTGCCTTTGTTCTTGTGAGTCAATTGCAACTCTTGAATCATCTTTGCATGTTCCTAATATTTCTTCAAATTTAGGCTATATTCTATTGCTCTGTTGTTATTAATGGATAATACATTTTTTTTTTCTAATTTGTTGGGTTTGGGTGGTGTTTTAGAAGGGAGAAAAGATAAATACATATGTTCAATCCACTATGATTATGGAGAAATATCCCTCAATATATTTGGTAGGGGAGAAATCAAGAAGTCACATTCCAACAGAGTAAAAATATCTCCATCCTCAGGCCTGAGATGAGTTGAGAAAATTAGGTCTAAGAATTAAATATGGGTACATTATGTTACAAATTGGCCAGTACAAAATCTGGGGCTCTGTATTCACCCTTGACTTCGTTTCTCCTGTAATTTTGACTATGGACTGAATTGGCCTCACGTTAAATTCAGGAAAAGTGAGAATGTCTTGAACACTAGCTTATTTCAGAGAAGAAAACGGGGCGCCTGGGTGGTTCACTGGTTAAGTGTCTGACTTTGGCTCAGGTCATGATCTTGAGGTTGACAGGTTCAAACCCTGCATCAGACCCTCTGCCCCTCTCTCTGCCCCTCCCCCACTTGTTTGTGCTCTCTCTCTCTCTCTGTCAAAAATTAATAAACATTTAAAAATATATGTTTATATAATTAAATATGTTATTGTGCTATAATATATAATATATATAATTTATATATAACATATATAGTTTTATATAATTATATATTTATATAATTATAATCATATATAATTGATATATAATTATATATTTTAACATTTTATGTATATGCATGTAAAAAATAGACTTTTATTTAATACAATGTTATATCTGTACATTGATAGTTATTTTCAAAATTGTAATTGAAGTATTTTGCTATTCAGATTTTAGAACCCAGATGAATCTCTGTAAGTTTCAAGAGTTTATAAATCTTAATTTTTAGAATTAATAAAAGTCAGTTTCATATGCTTTGATGCTTCTGAATGACATAAGCAATTTGCCATTGATACCAAATAATAAATCTGAATATATTGGTCATAATTATAGGAATCGTGTGTATCTGTCGGAGACATAAGGATGACACCAGGCATAAGTAGAAGATTTATTTTTATTGAAGTAAAATAGTATTTTATGCCCATTTTGCAGCTGAGGTAACTGATCTCATGATATAGTTTCTGTCATTACCAATGCAGGAACCTGTCTCCTGCTCCCCTAAACCAGCGCTCTTAAGTTTCCAAGGGAAACCCTATTATCGGTAGAACTAGAAGTACTCGCAACTAAAATGAGTGCACGTTAGACAGGATTGTCAGAATCCCTTAGGGCAAAAAAGCCTGGACCACTGATTGCTCAGTGACTGAGTCAGCCTTTGGACATTCCCTGCCCAGGTTAAAACTTCTCCCAGTTAATTACTCCTCCCGTACATCTCTGCACACTGCCTCCCAAGAGCCCAGCCAGCATGAGAACTGTCTTCCCTTTCCTTTCTAACGTGTAACTCATACAGTCATAGTCAATGTGTGATATTTCAATTGCTAGTTTTCAAAGATGTGGGCAAATATCAACTGGTTTGGAATTGAGATACCATGATCATTTCATCTTTGATTTAAAGCACACTTTAACCTCAGGTGCCGTGAGGCAAAAGGTTAATGCATCGACCTGCTGCTGCGTGTAGCCCCCTTGCCATAACGGTCTTGTTTTTTGCCCCAGCTTGGTACCTATTTCAATATACTTTGCAGCTAGTAGGTAAATATGACATTCAGGTTTTATTCTCAAGAGCACTGAAAGCTACTGAGATAGTACTATCTCAAATAATAGATGTTAGGAATATTCTCCTGTTAGAGGCTTATCTTTTAAAAATTCTTATGTTTTTTCCTTCTGTGATAAAATCAGAGAATGTTGCTTTTGGTATAGCTAGGTAGGTACAAACAAATTATGTACCAATTATGTTTAAACTTCCCTTTTATAAAATTACTTAAATATTTACATCCTTTGGAAAACTTCATGTTATAATAGGAATAAGTAAGTGTGCATCTGGGGATGGTAGGAAAATAACAGAAATAAAATAACTACAGGATGGAAATTATACAGGTAGCCTTTCCGTGATTTTAGCATACGATTGTGTAACGTGCTTTCACACGTCCATTTAACATAATTACATATTGTTCATCTTAATTGCCTTGTGCTTTTGTTCTCATACATTTTTTTGTTGTATTTTTCTTATTCATAGGCCTGTCCTTAATATATTAATTCGGAAATATAAGCGTTGTTATAATCAGGAATATTCCCATACCTGGAAACCAAAATAGGAAGAAAATACTAATTAACACAAGACCAATGGAATTTCTGGTGAAATGACATGAAACAAAAGCAAATAGTGTGACTTCATTTGCTAATTGACTACTTAAATCCATACTCATGGGAGGGGTTCACCAAAGTATGTAGTTAAAATGGCAGGTGATATTGCTGACACAATAACACCAGTGCCATCATTCTTTCAGGTTGATGGGAAAACTAGGGGCTATGTTTCCTTCCCAGGGTGTGGCAAACTGTGAAGCTTAAGCTGATTAAAAAAGAAAAAAGCATCTCTCTTAAATCCTGGGATCTTGTCTTCAACAATCACGAGGCTAATATTTCTCCCCAGTGAGACAAACTCAGAGTGAGAAATAAGTGATTTTTAACACTGTTCTTGCCTTCTGACTTTATATTGTGTCTGCTATTGATTGTTGCTCTTTATTGTTAGACTTGAAAATTCCACATCGTCTTCGTTTTCCTTTTTTATTCTTTTTAAAATCGGTACATAGGTAGTGAATGATCCAAACCTTATAGCTATTCACTCATTCTTTTTCCTTTTAGTTTCAGCATTGAGAGGAAATTGAGAGCCCAGAACATCTTACACTCCATATGTTCCTTGAGCATGATGCAGATTCATCCTTTAGTATTCTCAGAATGAGGCTAGCTACCTGCAACAATATTCACTGTGGTACATGATACTTAAGTTGTAAATTGCCCACTTAAGTGTCTGTAAACTTTTAAAAATATTGAAATGTCATCTAGCTATGTGCCAAAAACAAAGGAAAAATAAAAGAGAACAATTCAGAAAGAAAAAGAAAATTACTTTCACGTGGTATGAATTTTGATGACACAAATAGATGAAAGTAAGGGGTACAAATGGAGAGAGAGAGAGGCGGGAGGAATCTACGGTTATACAAGGTGAAAATATTTATTCATATCACCATTTATGCATGTCCCACCTTGTTTCCCAAATCATTGCAGATAGATATATTCAAATATGGATATGAAAAAGTTTATCCCCAAGCAGGTTTTGCTTTATTTTTCCTTATCACTGCATGGGATCAGCCATGAGTCACCAGCCAATATGTTCAATATCAATGGCAGGATATGTTTCACAAATGTCCTAAATCTCGCACCAAACACCATTACTGAACAGGAAATGAATGCTTTGGTTGAGCAGGTCCAGAGGAAAATAGTATAAATTATACACTTGCACATCAATTAAGAGCAGTTAGAGGTTATTTGTGTAAATGACTTCCATACTGAGAGGTTCTGAATGATGGGGGTTGTTTGGATTTATCAATGATTCTCAATCACCTGCCCCTTAATTACAGACTGCTCTCCAAACCTATAGTTAGGAGTATTAAAGTGAACATTCCTGTCATTTGAATCATTGCATGGAATTGTATGGGTCACCAGGTTAAAAGAGAATTCATTATGCAGACTTCAGGGACTAATGTCAGTGATCACTTTCTCTATTTACTACTATTGTATTGAGGAAGTTAAAATATACCTGCATAACACTATTGGATGGCTGAAGTTCATTTAAAATAAGTACTCCTAAAATGGGTGATGGGCATTGAGGAAGGCACTTGTTGAGATAAGCACTGGGTATTGTATGTAAATGATGAATCGTGGGAATCTACCCCCAAAACCAGGAGCATACTGTACACGCTGTAGGTTAGCTAACTTGACAATTATATTTGAAAAATAAAAAAAAATAAAAATAAAAAAATTAATAAAATAAAATAAAATAAAATAGTACTCCTCTATAATGGTAAAAAGTGAAACTGACCTGATTACTCCTTGCCTTTCCTGGATCACCTTACTGCAATAATACTGTAGTGTATAATCACATGGGCATCACATCTGGAATAAAACTACGGTATTTATTGTGTTAACTTTTGAAAAATTTTATTAATCCAAGGACATAGACATAAAACAGTTCTTACTTTTCAAGAGTTCGAAACATAAAATGTATCACACTGCTTAGAAAAACTTTTGCCCAGGATTTCCAGGACTTATCATGAGAGCTATAGCAAGAGAAAATATGTAATAGTGAGTTCATATAGGAATGTGAAACGATTTGAAAAACTTGTCTCGATTTGTAGGAAAATCCAGATAGTGTATAGAATGCAAACCAAAACATCCCCACCTTCTTCTCCATCCTGTACCTATCTCCACCCAAAAGACATTGAAAACTGTGCATCTTGCTTTTGAAAAAAAATAAAAATTAGCCAAATCACACACACACACACACACACACACACACATATATATATATATAAAATACTTGCAACTTGGTTATGTGGCATCTTTAACTTAATAATCATATTTTTTTCATTCTTATGATTCTGTCTCTTACGCTAATGAAATCAGAGTGTGCTATAAATAAACCTCTCATCAACAAAATTTAAAGACAGAGTGAATAAATGTATCCAGGCTCATGTCTTTCTCTGCCTTACCACTACCACAAATGCTTGAGATTTCTATTCACAAACACAGGGAGATTAAAATCACAGTATGTCATACATGTACTTTATGAAAATACCAAAATTGATTCTATTCAACAGTTATGTAATTCTATGGATATACTGTGGATAATCATTGTTTTAAAATTTGTTTCCAATTACCAAGAAATCTCATAGAACTTGTGCTCCAGAGGACATACCAGGAGCATGATACAGGACAGTATTGAGAGAGAAGATTTCATGATAAGAAGTAAAGAAAACTCTATGTGGAAAAAGCAGACATTTTCCCTGGTAGGAGGGGAAAAACAAGATAACACTGCCACTGCATTCAGCAGTAAGCTCATCTCAAGGAAATCTTTTAGGAGTTTATTATACCTTAATTTCAAATTCTATTTCTGAAAATTTAGAACCACTAACTGCAATGGGATGGCTAATTGACTCCTAAAGTTTTGTTTACTTCCTTTCTTCATGGCTTATTTGGAAAGAAGAGAAACTTAGATAAGATCTAGGCTTTCTAAAAACCATGCCAAGGAAAACAACTATTCGAGTAAAATATACCATTAGGAAGGACAAAGAAAAATGGTAGTTCCTGGATATTTTGTAAAGTTTTTTCTTACGTTTTAACAGAGAGGGAGAAAATACGTCATGAAACCTTAATAAATATTGTACATCATATATTTTCCCCTTCAAGATTGAAAATCTACTAGATTTCCTCCATTAAATATTTTCACCCACCTGACATATTTATACATCCAATTCAACAGTATCTTTTTGAGCACAGGAGAAATTTCCTATTGGACACTTTGGTGATAGAAAAGTGAACAGTTTTCAAAAAGATTATCTCTTGGGTGTTCCCAATTCTTAGTGAACTAGCTTCTTGAACTTCTTTTATAGTTACATGACTTTTAAGTTATAAACATTATAAAGCATACTTCCAAATATGTAATAACTTCAGCACCAGAATGCAATAATATATATGATAAGTAAAATACACTTTTTATAATTTATTATTTAACTTTTTTAGAGATGTATCTAGTAAGTATAGTTAGTGTCTATTAATATCTTATTCATAGATTCATAGATTCATAGATTCTTAGGTCCAGCTTCAAACTTTTTGAAATTTTCTTCAGATATAAAATATCCTTAGATATGGTTCAAAGTTATGCCCAAGTTGGTTTACAATTTGTAATTAAATATTGGTTTTATCAGACATGCATATTTTATGTATGGAAACCATAAACCTTTTTTATGAATTCTGAATATGGTCACAATGTAGAATTACAAATGTAGTACTCAGAAAAGGTATATACAGGGGTGCCTGGTGGTTCAGTTGGGTGGGGGTCCAACTTCAGCTCAGGTCATTATCTCACATTGAGAGTTCGAACTCTGCGTTGGGTTCTGTGCTGACCGCTCAGAACCTGGAGCCTGCTTCAGATTCTGTGTTTCTCTCTCTCTCTCTGCCCCTCCCCGACTCAAGGTCTGTCTCTCTCTGTCTCTCAAAAATGAATGAACATTAAAAAAAAAGGTATACACAGTATTTTGATGTCAATTTGGATCTATAATCAAAGAAAGATAAATTTCAAGTTTTCTATTCTATATTATAAAAATTTCAATTTAAAACTATACGTGTTTTTCTATGTAAATAAACTCTTACAGAAAATATTCAATATTGCTAGATTTCAAACTAAAATATACACTTTTATGAGTAAAAAACTATCCATTTCAAATTAGCTACTGAACTATAAGGTTATATTCAGGAAAATATGAGCAAGAATATTTCTACCTCTTTTGGTTATAGCTAAATGTTTTCAAAATGCCTCTCAGTCTTGAGTTAAAACATTATGCCAAGTGAGAGCATAATTTTTTTTAATTTAAATTTAACTCTTAAAATTAAACAAACTGGGAATCTTTGGGAAGATGTATTTAATATCTTGAAGGCACATTGTTTTTAAATAAACAGGATAAAAGGTATATTCTCTAAAAGTTTTTTACTATTGTAATAATTCTGTTCACTTGGGGGTTGGAATTCTCCTCTGACTCTACATTGACTCCACCCATCTGTAAAACTGGATCCAATTTCTAAACCATAACTCTAAACTGTTTTTTACTGTTGATCTTGGCACCCCAGCAATTCCACCACACCACTCTTAACATCCATTCCTTCTGCCATCATAAATACTCGTAGATTTTTCCCCCCTATGATGGAGATCAAAATAATAGGATTCAATTTAATGTCCTATGGCATTAAGATATTTTAAATATTTATCGTGGAAAGTAGCACTGTATATCCTCTTTTGAATTAGAAACATTGGATCCAGCATAGAGTGTGGTATTAAGAGAGAGAGACAGAGAGAGACTGAGACATATCGATATGATAATAAGTATTAACTATAGTTTGTGACATCCTGATTTATCTGGAGTCTTGCAAGTATATCTCTGTGGTTGCCAAGGAGAGTTCAGGTGAAAACACAGACAGCTTGAGTCCACAATCCATTTTAAGGATTATAGGACTTATTAGTACATTTAATAAAGGAGAGAAGTATTAGGCATGTATGAACACATAAAAATTGATTAAAGTATCTCCAATCACCAGTTTAAGCCAAAAAAAAAAAAAGAAGATGAAGAAAATGAAGAACTTTACAAAGAAACTCTGACTTCAATGTTGAACTATAAATATTTTGGTTTAGTCTCTGTCGTAAGTGAAGAGAACTAACCAAAAAGCAAACTCTCTTTTATAATCATGTATGCAAAACCTGCCAGTAGAGAAATAGGTTTTCCAGAGCCTTAATATTAAAGAGAAATGACCTCAAAGTTTTTTAATTCCAGAAGTTCAAAATTTCTCCAAATGATCAACATAAAAATAGGGCAAAATTAAGAAAGCCTATTTCTTTACAGTATAGTTCATTAATGTTATTAGTATCTGTTCTATCTCAATTAATGATGTGCTTTGTTGAAAAAAATAAGAGCAAAAACATGCTTCTTATTCTCAGGAATTTAATATTCATTTGGGTAAGTAATTCATGTGCCTACAAAGAAACTTAAGATTCAACTAAAAGAAATATAAATATGTAGAATATTTATGCAGAATATTTACATAGAATAAATATGTTCTTCCTATCTAGTGAAGAACAAATTTGTAAATTATCTTAAGATTTCCATACTAGTTTGAGACTGACTTTTGTCAGTAGGTATGTTTTTAAAATACCTGTATAAATTCAATTTATCTAAACTGAATAACATTTTAAAAGCAGGAGATGAGATTAGCATTTAAAAATATTCAGTTCAGGGGCACCTGGATGGCTCAGTAGGTTAAGAATTCGACTTAAGCTTAGGTCATGGCCTTGTGGTTTGTGGGTGATCTCATGGTTTGTGGTTTTGAGCCCCACATCAGGCTTTGTTCTGACAGCTCAGAGCCTGGAGCCTGCTTCAGAAACTGTCTCCGTCTCTCTGCCCCTCCCCCACTCATGGTCTGTCTCTCTCTGTCTCTCAAAAAACATAAATAAAAAATGTTTAAAAAAAATTAAAGAAAAATTTGTTCACAGTTCATTCTTTCTAAAATGTAAAAATTCCTTTACAAAGGAAATTATCTGATTCTTAAATGTGGATGTTTTATCTGAATTATCTGATTCTTAAATGTGGATGTTTAATTAGTGTATTAATACATATTTAATTAAAAATAAAGAGCTTAGGGGGACCTGGGTGGCTCAGTCGGTTAAGCATCCGACTTTGGCTCAGGTCAGGTCATGATCTCGAGGTCCGTGAGTTCGAGCCCCTCATCGGGCTCTGTGCTGACACCTCAGAGCCTGGAGCTTGTTTCAGATTCTGTATCTCCCTCTTTCTCTGACCCTCCCCCGTTCATGCTCTGTCTCTCTTTGTCTCAAAAATAAATAAACGGTTTAAAAAAAAGTAAAGAGCTTATATATTTAATCAAGATGTGCTTGAAAAATAAAACAATTTTATCACAATTTTAAAGTATGATTATATTTTTTTCATTTGATCTATAAAGAATATGTAATAAATTGTTGAAAAGGAAATCATCAATTCAATAACATGACTTTGACTTTGAACGCTTCAAAGGCCTGGGGTGCCTGGGTAAGTCAGTCGGTTAAGCTTCTGATTTGGCTCAGGTCATGATCTCTTGGTTTGTGGGTTTGAGTCCCGCATCAGGCTCTGGCTGACAGCCCAGAGCCCAGAGCCTCCTTTGGATTCTGTGTCTCACCCTCCTTCTGTCTCTCCCTAGCTCACACTCGGTTTCTCTCTCTCTCTCTCTCTCTCTCTCTCTCTCAAAAATAAGCATTAAAAAAATGTTTTTAAAGGCCTTATAATGTTTTCTTTAATCTGTATCTTTAGTTTTGTCACAAAACATAGGCCAGTTTTCATTTGTAAATATAATTATCACCATTACATGCTCCTAAATAATAATAAATAATTATAATAATTTATAATAATTATAATATTTATTGTGATATCTAATTGTTGTGGATTGTGGACTATTTATTAAATAATATAGTACTTACAATTGTTCTAATGCCTACTCTGGGTTATTGGTCATAAAATTTATTACATTTCAAATTCACCAAGGATTCAAAGTTTTTTGTCACAAAGATAGATGGAACATGAAGCCTAATCAAGGCCCAATAGATTAACTCTAGAATATCTGTTTTTACTGTTGGCAAGTTTGAACCAAATGAGAGGGAACATATAATACTTCATTTTCCTATCTAGATAATGCCAGCTTCCCTACATACATTCCAACTGGTTTCCAGAATTGATTTGGTAATTATATCCATAGTTCTCCATCCTCTACTACTAACATATATTGGTATAGATGGGTCAAAATCCAAACCTAAACTTCCCTGGGGGAAGGATATGACTTAGCTCTATAAGTCCAGTTTGGGGGTGGGAGATCATCTAAAACAGCAATTCTCAAAATCTAATATGCATGTTAATTATCTGGATAACTTGCAGAAATGCAAATTCTGATTTATTAGCTCTAACATGGGACTTGAGATTTTGCACTCTTAATAAGCTCACAGGAACACAGATGCTAAATATTCTATTGATGGGTTGTATGCATAATCATTTTATTTTATAAATGAAAAAAACTGAGAAAATTAAGTCCTGAATCAGCTGTTTCAGAGATGGGCTTGGTACTTAGCTGAATAGAAGTCCAACGTAACCAAAAAATTATGCCCTGTAGTTATTCTTACTGGAAGATCTTAAAGAACAGTAATCATGTGTTGAACATAATTTCATCAGCCATAGTACCTACTTCAGGGTTTTATCTATAGTGAGGTTTATCAAACAAATATTCCCTGAAGGAATTAAACATCAGAAACTTTGCGTTTGTTTTCATCTCATTAAGTAGCTACAATCCAGCTTTAATCCTTGCCCAAGCAGCTTCTCTTCCAGTGTTCTTCATATTAGTAACAACACCTTATCCACACAGCTGCACATGACAGAAACTTGGAAGTCATCCATGACATGGCCCTGTCCCCAGACATCGAATATGTGGAAAATACTTATTGATTCCAGAAGAAAGAGATATCTTAAATTTGTTCACATCTGTCCATTATCATTGCCACCCTGACAGTCCAAGACTTTACCCTCTGTCTACTAAACAATCAAAGCCTTCTTCATTGTTCTTCAAACTATCAAACTTTCCTTCATTTTTTCCTTAAAACTGAAAAAAACCCAACTGTTTGCTCAATTCGGTTTTTGATTTCTCCCCATCAATCCTCCTCATATCACCTAAATAGATGTTCTTAAGATACCAACGAGATCTTGTTAAAACCCTTGCTTAAAGCTTTTCAAAACCGTTCCATTGGACCTAAGCTAAAGTCCAAAACACTAATGGGGCCCAGAATCCTATCAATTATCTAGCATCTGCACACCTCTTTAGCCTCATGCTGTGCTACTCTCCCCCAACTCAACACGCTGACTCAGGTCTTTTTTGGAACCTCAGTGTTACATGCCCTTCCCTCTGTCTGGAAAACACATTCACCTATTTTTCACAATGCAACTGGTACTTGTCCTTCAGTTTAAATGTGACATGCTCAAAAAGGCCTTCTCTGTTACCCCATCCTGCAGAGGTCATCTGTTCTAATAATCCCACATGCTTTTTATCACTCATTATAAGCAATGTATTATATATGTATTTGTGTGATTATTGGCTTAATTTCTGTACCTCCTACTAAGCTTCAGTATCCATAAGGACAAGAAATGCGTTTTGGCCACCCTTTATTCTCAGTCTTCTATTCTAGTTCATTAAAAATGCTCAATATATATACTAAGCAAGTGAAATGACCTGTCCAAGTCAGGCAGCTTAGAACTGTCCAGAACCATTGAAGATGAAGATCTCCCACCCTTTAATCTTTTATGATTATGTGAATGGCCAATCAGAAGATGAGGAAAGTCAAAGGTGAAGAAGAAGAGGAAGGAAAGAGGTTTCTTTATTACCTCATTCTACATAGCCAGGCACACATGGACACACACCACCATCACGACCAGCAACAACAACAACCTTCACTGTAGTCATAACTCTGGGTGCTCTATCTAAAGAAAAGCATCTAACTCTCTGGGATTCATTTTCCTCATCCATCAAATAAGGATTGTATGAATTTATACTCTAACATTTGAAGATTTCTAAGACTATAGGTTGACCAAGTACACAACTCTTTTCCAAATTCAACATTGATTTTACTTCTAGGACAGCATTTTGTCTTAAGTCTTAAAATGGTTCCACTCGTCAGAACCACACGTTTAAGTGGAAATAACTATGAAGTACCATGGCCATCAGCAGCAAACATTTCGTGAATTTTTTAAGTGACATCAGAGATAAGAAAGTGTTGTACACAAGCATAGGCCTAGAGATAAATGTCCTCTTCTGACTTGTCTGCTACTTGGCAGTTTGAGCTATGTCCTTCTTGGAACTCTCTCCTTCCTTGGCCACCATGTCTCTGCTTGTTCTTCTACCTATGCAACCATTACTTCCTGAAGTTATTTTATGCCAATTAATAAAGGTACAATGTTGCTTTTAGAAATCATGAGTAGTATATGGAATGAATTATATTCATAAATAGTTATCAATAAATTAGCTTATTGGGTGCCTGGGTGGCGCAGTCGGTTAAGCGTCCGACTTCAGCCAGGTCACGATCTCGCGGTCAGTGAGTTCGAGCCCCGCGTCAGGCTCTGGGCTGATGGCTCGGAACCTGGAGCCTGTTTCCAATTCTGTGTCTCCCTCTCTCTCTGCCCCTCCCCCGTTCATGCTCTGTCTCTGTCCCCCAAAAAACAAATAAACGTTGAAAAAAATAATAAATAAATTAGCTTATTAACTACTAAATTAAGTTCTGCTTAGCAGGAAAAGAATTTGGCTCATCTTAAATGTGGAATGGTCATCTGAAATTTTTGCGTAAATGCTGCATCACCTAATTTGAGTCCTTAAATGACGTGTTACTTTTTATGTACATGTGAAAAGTGAATAATCACATATTCTATGTCCTTGCCTAGAGATCTGGTATCTACACACACCTGATTACGCTATCATTAGGCCTTTGAGTCAGATTTAGAGAGAGGGGAATGTCACTGAATTCAAACCTGAGAGAGGCAAAAGGTGGAGTTTTAAATACAATCAAGAATGGTCTAGTGAGGGAACAAATACTGCATATAGCATCAACTTCTCAGTTTCATTCTTGTCAATCTCTCAGAAGACCTGCACTATCATAAAAGAAATGTGTCCTTGTCCGAATATGTGTCTGAAAGTATTCCATGGTATTGAGATTATGGCACCTTAATAGCTTCTTTTCAAGGTCAGTTAAAATTATCCAGTTAATCTCCTTGCAATATGTCTCATGAAACCAGCTAGTGGGTGGCATTTTCACTGTCCTGTGCTCACATTTAGTGGCTGTGTGACTCTATTTTCTGATTGTACGTTAATAGAACATAACATCCTCCTTGCGTATGGAAATTATTGTGACTCAATGTCACTATATGCCTGGAATTTTGGAGCTTAGCTGGCTAGCTACATACTCTAAAATTAGACTACCAAAGTTCATATTTTAGATTTATTTCTTATTGATCAAATAAACTTGGGTAAGTTTCTTAACCTTTTTGAATATCTACATAGGGTTATTATAATAATTTTTTATTACTTATTCTCAAGTTAGCTAACATATAGTGTAGTCTTGGCTTCAGGAGTAGATTCCCATGATTCATCACTTACATACGACACCCAGTGCTCATCCCAACAAGTGCCCTCCTCAATGTCTCAATGGCATTTTCCCTGCCTCCCAATCCCCCACCCCCATCAACCCTCAGTTCTCTGTATTTAAGTCTCTTATGGTTTGCCTCTCTCTCTATTTTTAACTTATTTTTCCTTCCCTTTCCTTACAGTCATATGTTAAGTTTCTCAAATTCTGCATATGAATGAAATCATATGATATCTATCTTTCTCTGACTGACTTATTTTGCTTAACATTATACCCTCCAGTTCCACCACATTGCTGCAAATGACAAGATTTCATTCTTTTTTATCACCGAGTAGTATTCTATTGTATATATATATACCACTTCTTCTTTATCCGTTCATCAGGGGATGCACATTTGGGCTCTTTCTATAATTTGACTATTATTGATAGTACTGCTGTAAACACTGGGGTGCATATGCCCCTTCAAATCAGCACTCCTGTATCCTTTGGATAAATTCCTAGTAGTGCAACTGCTGGGTTATAGGAAAATTTTATTTTTAATTTGTTTGAGGAACCTGAACACTATTTTCCAGAGTGGCTATACCAGTTTGCATTCCCACAAACAGTGCAAGAGGGTTCCCCTTTCTCCATATCGTCGCCAACATCTGTTGTTAATTTTAGCCACTCTGACTGGTGTGAGGCCGTATCCCAATGTGGTTTTGATTTGTATTTCCCTGATGATGAGTGATGTTGAGCATCTTTTCATGTGCCATTGAAGAAGACACAAAACATGGAAAAACATTCCATGCTCATGGATTGGAAGAACAATACTGTTAAAGTTCCGATAATACGCAAAGCAGTCTACATATTCCATGCAATTCCAATCAAAATAGCACCAGTATTCTTCAAGAAGCTAGAACAAACAATCTTAAAATTTTTATGGAACCACAAAAGACCCTGGATAGCCAAAATAATGTTGAAAAAGAAAACCAAAGCTGGAGGCATCATAACCCTGGACTTCAGCCTGTATCACAAAGCTGTAATCATCAAGATAGTATGGGACTGGCACAAAAACAGACACATAGACCAATGGAATAGAATAGAGAACCCAGAATTGGATCCACAAATATATGGCCAACTAATCTTTGACAAAGCAGGAAAGAGTATCCAATGGGAAAAAGACAGTCTCTTTAGCAAATGGTGCTGGGAGAACTGGACAGCAACATGCAGAAGAATGAAACTGAACCACTTTCTTACACCATCCAGAAAAATAAATTCAAAATGGATGAAAGACTTAAATGTGAGACAGGAAACCATCAAAATCCTACAGGAGAAAACAGGCAATAACCTCTTTGACCTCGGCCGCAGCAACTTCTTACTTATCTCCAAAAGCAAGGGAAATAAAAGCAAAAATGAACTATTGGGACCTTATCAAGATGAAAAGCTTCTGCACAGCAAAGGAAACAATCAACAAAGCTAAAAGGTTGGAATGGGAGAAGATATTTGCAAATCACATATCAGATAAAGAGTTAGTATCAAAAAGCTATAAAGAACTTACTAAACCCAACACCCGAAAAACAAAATAATCCAGTGAAGAGATGGGCAGAAAACATGAATAGACACTTTTCCAAAGAAGACATCCAGATACTGTAATAACTTAAAAACTGAATACAAACAAAGCACATCAGTTGAAAACATGGTGTGTGTTCAATAAAAAGTATTATTCCCCTTTTAAAAATACCTATATACTGGGGCGCCTGGGTGGCGCAGTCGGTTAAGCGTCCGACTTCAGCCAGGTCATGATCTCGCGGTCCGTGAGTTCGAGCCCCGCGTCAGGCTCTGGGCTGATGGCTCGGAGCCTGGAGCCTGTTTCCGACTCTGTGCCTCCCTCTCTCTCTGCCCCTCCCCCATTCATGCTCTGTCTCTCTCTGTCCCAAAAATTAAAAAAAAAAACAAAAACCTATATACTGTATATTTATATACTGTATCTCTTACAATTTTCAGAAACTGCAATAAAATGTTCTATGTCATGACCTCACACTCTATAATTTTAGAAGTTCACATGTGTAAAGATTGAAATTAGGTGTCTAATGTTTATAAGATTGATCAAATCACCTTAAAATTTCACAAGAAATATTTCACAGATGGTTGCAAACAACACTTCCCTTTGAAAAAATGAAATATTTTCTGTCTTTTTTTTCTAGATATCCAGAATGATGGATGTAGGTCCAAAGTGATGTGACATTATTTTTCAAGTCACAACCTGGGTTCAAAATCTGCTCTCCCTCTTCGGAGTAGCAGAGAAGAGAAGCGCTTACACAAAATAAAAATGAGATTTGAATACAGAAATAAGGACAACTTATGGCAGGACAGACATCAATAATTTAATATTACTTTAAATTTTAACTATTTTAACATATCCATAAACCTGAAATCAGATTTGATCTGTTACAGATTTGAGTTCAAAATTACTTGAGAAATTTTTAAAAAGTGCTAGCACTTGAGATACCAAGAATAAGAAGTAAGTAAATCCTTATAGAAAAGTATCAGGACTATTAATAATTTTATTATTCTTAAAATGAAAAACCTAATTAATTGCTGTCCTGTGTTCCTCGTTGTACTTTTTCTGCAGAACGAGCCCTTTTTAGCTGACCTTTCAAATGGGCACACTGAGATTTCTTGAACTAAATAACTAGAACACCAGCATCGGCACTTAACATTTCAGGAACTTCTCCTTCGAAAGATTTCTTTTACTTATTAGGTCCTTTCACTATTTATTTTTGGTAATAAAAGTTAGATAATACCATCATATAGAGTAAATATTGGCTATTTTTCCTGTCACATTATAAGGCTAGATATATCGTACCTTTTTGATTCATGCTGCAGGGATCCACGAGGTCTTTGCCATTTAAGAAAACATGCAAGCAACTTCTAAGTAAAAGCAATTATCTTTACAAGTACAGGGCACTTGAATCACAAGCGAAAGCTATTGTTCTTAGTACTTGAGAGGTAAATATTAAATTCTATAATTCCATAATATATATTTTGTATCCAAAGGAGCAAGGTATAATGGTAAGAATAACAGCAAATAATTTGTTGAACATTCACTACATATTAGGCACGGTATTCATATAACGCTCATGTCCACACCATGAGGGAATACAATTATCTCCGTTATACATTGACAAGTAATTAGCCCAACATGCCAGCTAGTGAATGAAGGAGCAAGATAAACCCAGATTATAACATCCTTAAGCATTAGGAGTTAATTTACACTATGTCAGAAGCAATTATTGCATCTGTGATAGTACTCTGTAATCTACAGCCCCATGATTGGTTGGTTACACACTCTACTGGGGTTGGAGGTGAAAAAGAAGCTCCAGAGTAGAATAGGTCTGAGGTGGGCCATATATAAGTGAGTAGTATCTCCTGTGTCGTTATGGTTTTCTCTTTCCCTCCCTTTATTCTTTTTTGAGTAATTTCCTCTTTTAATACTACCCTGAGACTCATGCAATAAAAGGAACTCATACTGCCTTCCTCTTGAAAACAGACCAGGACACATTTCTTTCTCCCTCATTCTCCACCACTGCTGTTTGTATTTAATTTGGAAGTTTAGGTAAACTCTGCTCCAGAATTTAGATTAGTTTTCCTTCTTTCAATTGTTGCTTTCTCTTCCTTGTCCTTCTTGAACCCAATCAAAACTAACGGCATTAATCCCTTTAATGCCAAAATTAGACAGGTTGGGGAAATGTGACAAGCTGGCATTTCTGTCTAGAACTTGAGCTAAAGTGACAAGAGTGAGCTTATAACTCACAGGTGGTCTAGTAAACTTTACCTGGAAATTGCACAGAAGTTGGTATCAACACCCATTCAGAAGTTAAGAGTTTTTTGTCTGATTTGCTCTACACACACATCCCCTAAAGATCATTTTGGAAGTGGTTAAACAGGGCAGAATATGGGTCAAGATCTCACGGGTAGGCTTGGGCTATCCAGTGTCTGCCTCTCCTTTTCACCATATAGTCACCATAAATGGCAATAATGCCTATATATAATATTTTCTTGGAATAGCTTAATGTATGATTCCACTTTGATATTTTCTGACCACAGCTATAGATTGAAGTAGTAGAATACCACAATTTGTTTTATTGCTAAATGTCTCAAGACTCGGGGTGCCTGGGTGGCACAGTCGGTTGAGCATCCGACTTCAGCTCAGGTCATGATCTCACAGGCTGTGAGTTCGAGCCCCACATTGGGCTCTGTGCTGACCACTCAGATCCTGGAGCCTGCTTCGGATTCTGTGTCCCTCTCTCGCTCTGCTCCTCTCCCGCTCATGCTTTGTCTCTCTCTCTCTCTCAAGAATGAATAAAACATTTAAAAAAATTTTTTAAATAAAAATTAATGTCTCAAGACTCAAATATGGATTCTATTCTCACTTACTCTATGTCCATGTATGCCACAATTATTTTCAGGGTTTTTTTTCTGCTCTAGAATGCAAGGTCTACAAAGACAACTTCTATGTTCAATCACACTCTGAAAGGCAGCTACTGGGTGTTTGAAAACGTATATTATTTTCATTATTTTCATTAAGTTTATAATTTTAACAGTAAAGCAAAATATATATACATTATTTAAAATGTTAAATAGCACAATACTAGCTATCAATACAAAAAAATATTTATAT
This sequence comes from Prionailurus viverrinus, assembly GCF_022837055.1. Classification (NCBI taxonomy): domain Eukaryota; kingdom Metazoa; phylum Chordata; class Mammalia; order Carnivora; family Felidae; genus Prionailurus; species Prionailurus viverrinus. The sequence continues at coordinate 112,333,097 of NC_062564.1, read as the reverse complement.
TAGTAGACAATGAGCAATCAAATGCATGCTGAGAACCTAGAGTCTGCCAGAGAACACACTGCAACGGAAACTTATAGATGAGACTTGGTCTTGGCTTGGGACGAATAGGAAGATTTAATGACAGTCACTGAGAAATAAAAGGCATGCTAATTAAGAACATAGGCATAATCATCCATTGTTAATTCTAGAATACTAAAAGTCAATTGTTCCTAATTGGGTTTACTTTGTAAACATTCAAGTTCTAACATGCCTCAGGACCTTTGCAATTATTCTGACAGCAATCCTCTTCAGATTTTCCCAGGTTGATTCCTTCTCAGTCTTTCTGCCTTAGCTTATTATTTATTCCTCCCAGCTGTCACTCTCTATCAAATGAATATATTTTTTTCATGGCATATATGAATGTCTAAAATGCTTATTTGTTTTCTTTTCTGTCTTTCACTCCTACTGGGAGCTTTGATTTCTTGATGTATCCCCAGGGACTTGATCAAGTAGTAAATACAGATGATCTGTGACTTATGATTGTTTGACTTATGATTTTCTGACTTCACAATGGTGTAAAAACAGTATGCATTCAGTAGAAATTGTACTTCAAATTTTGAAATTCCATTCTTTCCCAGGCTAGTGATACATGTTCTAACACTCTTCTGTGATGCTGGGCAGTGGCAGTGAGCCACAGCTCCCAGTCAACCACACAAAACAGGGTAAAAAAGTGACACACTTGCAACCATTCTGCACCCATACAATCATCCTGTTTTTTCCCTTTTAGTAGAATGTTCAATAAATTACATGAGATAGTCAACATTTTATTACAAAACAGGATTTGTCTTAGATGATCTTGCCCAACTGCAGGCTAATGAAAGTGTTCTAAGCACATTTAAGGTAGGCTAGGCTAAGCTATGGCATTCTACCAATGAGGTGTATTAAATGTAGTTTTACTTACAATATTTTCAATTTATGATGGGTGTATCAGCCCCCGTCCCTGTGTCGATCGATTGAGGAAAATATGTGCTCAGGATTTATGAGATGAACGAATGAGTCACAATGGCTGTTACATTACATCCCATGTTGGGAAGGAAGAAGTGTTCAAAGGGGAGGGGAGGTAGGAAGTGAGCAACCCTTGCAGAACTAGCAAAGTATTTGACTCACTAGATATTCACAGACTGTCAATCTAACTGGTACTCAGTAAATGTTTGCTGAACCCAGCTGAATTAAAGAAATTTCAGATGATTCTGGATAGTACAGAGAACTCTACTAGAGGAATAATGCAGAAAAACAGAAGCTGGAATCAAATTCAAAGCAATCTTAAATATGAAGCAAAGAAGTTTGTAATAAACCAATGATAATCGGGAATAATAAAAGGTTTTGTATCAGCAGGTAATTAAGGAAAAAGTAATTTTAAGAATTAAAGAATGTTGGAAATTTGAGTCATGTGGTATGGCCCAGCATGAAGAGAAAAAAAGCCAAGGTCAGTAAGGGACATATTGCAATAAACCAAACATATCATGACAGATTCCTGCTCTAGAATGATGAGGGAATCAGTGCCTACAGAAGAATTGTCAGGACTTTTTACCTTGTTCACTGTGGGAAACAGAGAAGATTATGAAATGGCACAGGGTTTGAGCTTGGATAATAGAGAACTGGATTTACACAATACAGAAAATCAAATAAGGTTTTGAGAGAAAACAATGATATGAAGGTAGAAATTAACTGTTAGGCAAGTAGAGATTCAGAACTGAAAATATGAGCTCTGAGGTTACAGTCAGAGACACAGAATAGCATTTTCCAAAATATGTTCCATGGGATGTTATAAGGTATTAAATAAGATATTAAAATAAAAGAAAAAGTAGTCATGGCTAAATAAGTATAAATTTGAGAAGCATTGAATCAAAATAATCCTTTACTGCAGAACATCTGAGTCTTTAACATCCTATGTGCCTTACAAATCTCAATACAGTGGTTTTATATCCATAAAGTTCTCCAAATTTGTTCAAGCACCATTTGTTTATTATGAAACATCTACCAGGATTTCTAATCCATAGGAAAATAAAAGTGAAGAAGACATAGATCATTGTTTAGTTTGCTAGGTAGGGCTGCCAAAACAAAATACCACAGACTGGGTGACTGGCTTAAACAGAAATTTATTTTTTCACAGTTCTTAAGACCGGAAGTTCATGATCAATGTGTCAGCATATTTGGTGTCTTTTGGTGCCTCTTTCTTTGGCTTGCTAATAAGGATGCAGATGAGCCTTGTAGAGAGCTGCCTTCACTATGTGCCCTCATGTGGTCTCTTCTCTATATGTGTACATCCCCTGGGTCATTTTGTGAGTCCACATTTCTTCTTTTTTATGGATACCAGATTGGATTAGGGCTATCCTAAGGACCTCATCTTAACTTCATCACCTCTTTGAAAGCCCTATCTCCAATCAGTCACATTCTGAGGTACTGGTGCTTAGAGCTTCAACATATGAATTTTAGAGGACACAGAGTAGCACATAACAAGCATCAATACAATGAGCATGGTGGAAGACTCAAAAAAAAAAAAAAGATTAAAGCCATAAGAAAGCGGGTCCACAGACTGACATGGGGAAGACTCACAATAAAAATAGAGCAAAAGGAGCCATGGAGATGCTAAAGAAGAAAGGACAGAAAGGTAGATGGACTGTCAGGATATTAAAGCATCAGAGTGATTAGGGGCTCTTTGGTGGCTCAGTTGGGTGAGCATCTGACTTCAGCTCAGGTCATGATCTCACAGTTCATGGGTTTGAGCCCCACCTTGAGTTTTGTGTTGACAATGAAGAACCTGCTTCAGAATATCTGTCTCCCCACCCCTACCACTACTCTGCTCTTGCTGTCTCTCTCTCTCAAAAGTAAATAAACATGGCGCGGGGTGGGGGGCAGTTTAAAGCATTCAGAGTGCTTAAGTTTCTCTAGAAATGCTAATGTATCCAAAAGTTGCAGAGAGCAAAGAGAGTATTTAGAAGAGGTAACTTAATTAGGCAATGCAGGAGTGTTGGTGGCCTTTGGGATCCAGAGGAAGTAGTTTGAGATACAAGAGATTATAATGACAATGATAACAAATGATAATATATTTAATTGCGAGAAACTAAATGCCATGCTTGAGAAATCTAACGTTGAAGAAATAGCCTATAGGATGGAATTATTACTTAGATTGAATCATAAAATTGTCATTTTTGTAGGTCAAAAGACAGTTAATTATCAGTAATTTCATATGATCCAACCTAAAAAATTATGTTTATTTTTAAGGAAAATCTGACATAAGTAAAACAAGAGTAAGAAATATTGATAAAAGTGATACTGGAAAAGCTAGGAGTAAACAGTTGAAAAGCTTGAGGAGAAACTGGGAAAATATTGGCTGAAAAAAACTGAAGAAGAATCTTTTACAAAGAAAAATTTTTTTAAGAAGAAAGTTTGAAAAATGGTGATGGACTAAGCATGAGAAGACAGGTTCAATTTTTGAACTGCCAATAGGAAATTTAAAATGAAGTCCCAATGTCTACACATTTCATAAGTGTTTGATAAATCTCTGCAAATGTTTTAGACTCTAATTATTATCTAATATTTTATCATTTTGAAAGGTGCTATTTAATTTAATGGCATCATCTAGTAGAATATGACCTATAGTTTAAGATTAAAGGTATAAGATTTCAATTCTATCACTTTTTCTTATAAAGGCAGTAATGATATTATAATAATACAAATACAAGGCATTGTTCAACATCCCACATAATGCAAATCTCATGCAATTAGCCAATGAACATTTTCCTATCTGCTTGTACATCTCAGCAGGATCCCACAGTTCTTACAGTAATTGTGAGCTCAACTAGTATACAGAAAAACAATCTGAAAAAAAGGCTGCTCCAATCGATATAATAGAAAGATAAAACAAATAACTGGGCTATTATCTAAATTATCTGCTATCAGTCACTGCATAGACATAAAACCACTGACACAGCAAATAAAGAGTAGCTGCACACAGTTTGAAGTGAAAAGGCATAGATTTTTACCATCTTCTCCACAATAGGGAGAGGAAACACTGATATTTATAATGCATTTTCACCACTTTTTTTAATCAAACTGGGTGAGTAATACAAAGCATGGTCACAGGAATAAAAATAGTTTGTCCTGGGGCACCTGGGTGGCTCAGTCAGTTAAGTGGCCGACTTGGGCTCAGGTCATGATCTCTCAGTCCGTGGGTTTGAGCCCCGCGTCGGGCTCTGTGCTGACAGCTTAGAGCCTGGAGCCTGCTTCTGATTCTGTGTCTCCCTCTCTCTGACCCTCCCCTGTTCATGCTCTGTCTCTCCCTGTCTCAAAAATAAATAAAACGTTAAAAAATTAAAAAAAAATAGTTTGTCCTTGGGGAGCCTGGGTGGCTCAGTCAGTTGAGAGTCCGACTTAGGCTCTGGTCATGATCTCACAATCATGAGTTTGAGCCCCATGTTGGACTCTGCGCTGATAGCTCAGAGGGTGGAGCCTGCTTCAGATTCTGTGTCTCCCTCTCTGCCCCTCCCCCCCCCTCTCTCTCTCTCCAAATAAATAAACATAATAATAATTTTTAAAAAATTAATTATATATCCTTGAGCATAATGAAATTGGACAGTTTTGGAAGGAGAATAATATTTTAAGTTAAAGGTAAAAAATATATTATTGACTCTAATAGAAAATGTATATAAACTAATGACAAAAACTTTAAAATATTTATATGCACCCAATTGCATCTGGCTGTGCCTCCAGAACCCACCTTTGTAGAGAATAGGACAGATTTTTCACATATTTGTTCTCTGTCACTGAGCATGCTTTCTTGGAACAATTTGAGAACTGACAAGTGAAAAAAATAGAAGAGTTATTGCCTATCTAAACATTCAACTTACTGTCAAGGAGTGATACTGGCATTAAATGAAAGGCTGCTCTTCATGTACAAGAGAAGTATGTCATTTAAAAAGGTTGTTCATATGAACGGATTACTTTGGTTGCTTTACCTAACACAAAACTTGGGTAGCCAGACATGCATGGACATGGGTTTCATAGAATGAGCATTAGTATTTGCAAAAGGAGCTTCTCAACAAGATACATAGTTGATAAAACCCAGTTTTCCAGAAAAAAATTAATTATACTACTTGACATTAAAGTTTACAATTAGTTAAAGCTGGAGAACCAAATTTATAAGTAGGTAAAATGGCAGGCAGGATAGCCATCTAGATAACCCAGTCTAGAGTTTATGTAGCAGAACCAATAATTTAAACTTGTCAGTGAAAAATAACAAATTTTGTTTTCTTAATCTCCCCCCTTAACAAATGTTTTGTCCTTTTACATTTCCACGGTGACTTTCCTCCAAGATATTAACAGAATATCCTAAATGTAAATTATTTTAATATTTTTCAAAAAGGTCATGCAAGTGGAAGGGTACCAGGAACCACCTCAGTTTAAAGATGGAGAAATTACACTCAGATGATTAAAAATTAAAATTAGATTCCTCTATCCCAAGTAAATTAAATTCCCAGAAATTAGAAACTGAACTATGTTCTCCTATGTATTTACCTGATGAGTACATTTTGGAAAGAAAATATGTTAGAAACTTCTGATTTAGTAGAAGATAGAATAGATGTGTCCAGCAGCATAAGTTGGATGCTCAACAAACTTATTTCCCTTTCTTCACAGGGGCACAGCCAGACTACATTTTTGAACCTCTCTTAAGCTTAGTCATAGCCATGTGTACAAATGCGACACGTAACTTCTTAGTCCGCAGTTATCTCCACCCTAGATGTAGGAAAGAACATAGACTCTTTTCTCCTAACGTGCAGAGGATCCAGTAGGCTGTCAAGGCCCTGGTTGGTGGTAGAGCATCACACTGAAAGGGAGCTGGATTCCCAAATGACCCCATGGTGAAAAGTACCCCATTGCACTGGACCACCACCCCCATTAGATTGTGATGAATTTCCTTGTGTGAAAGGTAGGAATGAATTGCATTTTAAGCCTGTGAGAATTGAAGTTCATTTATTATTATATTCAGACCGCTCCACAGAACAAAATGTGTTTGTCTACCACTGCCTCCAGAAAACACATCGAGGTAATAGTAAATGAAAAAGAAAAGATGCAAACCAAAAGAACAGAGAAAACAAGAGAGGTGATTGATCATAAGCAGATAATTGCTCAACTCATTTTGAAGCTGGAAAATGGAGGAAGGAGAGGTAACTTACATGACAGAAGAGATGGAACTGAAAGTTAAATGGATGGGAATAATAAAGAGAAGTTGAGCCCATCTGCCTTGAACTCATAAAATCTTATTTCTTGCCAGAACTAAATAACATAAAAGGAAAGGGTTAGGCTTGGATTCAAAAGATAGGTTGGTTGAACGTTTTAATTGGGAGGGGTTAGATCACAGATCTCTTTCTCCCACCATTATTAATACTTCCAAATCTTGTGAAATTCCATAACTTCACTTGATAAAAAACAAAAACAGAAACAAAAACGGAACTAGAGACATACCAGGGACAGTGGAAGAGGGAAGTCAGGTGACAGAATAAAAACGAGGATTAAATAAAATCTGCACATGAGTAGTGAGGCCTCTCAGTCACCTTACTGCATGCTGCTCCCAGAGCACTGATACCTAGGTATATACTTCTACTACAAGAGAGTGGTGGGGGTTCTTCATTAGAGAAACCAAATGAGAAAAGACCTACATAGGGATTAATATTTGTCACCTTTCTGTGAAAATGCTAGAAATTTCCTCTAGAATGCCTCTAGAATTCTATTACCACCACCGCACAAATGCGCAAATTATTTTCATGATTTTTTTTAGGTCACATTCTTGAAGGTAAAGGATTACCAAGGCTTTGAGAAAAATCTTCAAACAGAGAGACTAAAACAAATAAAAAAGGAAATAATTTAGATGAAATAAAGATAACTCAGGTAGCATACAAAATTTATCATCAGCATTATTAATACCATCAAATAAAAAAGATACTTAATCTATGATCCAGAAGTAGAATGCTATGAACAAAATTAATCAGAGAACAAAATGAGCTCCTACATATTAAAAATGTAAGTTTTAAATGATAAGGTGAATCTGAAAAAATCTAGGAAGTTTAAATAACAAAAAGATGGATAACTAAAGTGGAAACATACAAGAATTAGATCAAGTTAAAAAAGCAGTATACAACCAATATAAATTTCAGAAACTAAAAAAAGAGAAAATCTGGGGCACCTGGGTGACTTAGCTGGTTAAGCATCTGACTTCAGTCCAGGTCATGATCTCATGGTTCATGATTTCAAACCCGGCATTGGGTTCTCTGCTGTCAGCACAGAGCCCACTTAGAATCCTCTGTTCCCCTCTCTCTCTCTGCCTCTACCCAGCTTGCACATGTACACACATTCTCCCAAAAATAAGCTTAAAAAAAAAAGAACAATGAAATGCAAAATTTTCTAAACAAATCCAAAAGAAAAGAGATAAAACTGAAAATCACTGGTTTCCAGATTAGATATTCCTATTGAGTGTTTCAAATTCCAAAGGGAAAAATATGATTTTTTAAACCTAGAATTTTATACTGATTATGTTGATTAGGCACATCAGTCCATCAGCTGAACCCAATCTAGTACCAGCTCTGTGAATGAGGAAACTCCTAATGATTGTAGCTCAGCCATTTGACTGTTTCATGGCCCCTTAAGCCTTTGCAGCTCAGATATGAGACATTGTGGAGCTAAGATATGCCATCCTCACTGTGTCTGCCTAAATTCCTGATCCACAAAATTAGTGAACATAATAAAATAGTTGTTACATTATGCCACTAAAGTTCAGTGTAATGTCTTATAGAGCAAATACATAACTAGAATATCAGCTAGACCTTCAACTGAATCCCAAAATTTTCAGACATGCAACAATTCAGAATATGTATCTCCCAAAAATCATTTCTCAGGGAACTAGTATATGGCATACTTTAGCCATATGATGGGTCAACCAAAACAAAAGAAACATCCAATCCAGAAAACAGGGAATCAAGCCCTGGAAAGAGGGAAGGGAGTCTGGGGATTATAAACTCTGCAGCAAAACTCCAGAGAAAACTATCAAGTTTAGCAAGAGATGGAGGGCGTTGGAAGGAGAGTACCTTTGGGGGGGGGAGGGTGCAGAATACTGATTTTAAAAAGAATTTGAGCACTTTGAATAATTATTATTAAGTAGTATTTGCAAGATCCATTGGAGCTTTTGGAAACAAATGGTTGGTTAGCACATATGAAACTGAACAAATTAAGTGCTCCTGGGTAGCTCAGTCAGTTAAACATCTGACTCTTGATTTTGGCCTACATTATTATCTCAGTCATGAGGTCTAGCCCTGCTTCAATCTCTGTGATGAGCATGGAGCCTGCTTGGGATTCTCTCTCTCCCTCTCCTTCAGCCCCTCCCCTACCTGTGCACATGTACTCTCTCTCTCTCTCAAATAAAAAAAAAAATTAAGTAAACAAGATACTGCTTAGCCTCGAGAGCAATAAAAATGTTAGAGAAAGGTGTAAAATATAAAAAGGGCTAAGTCTTTGGGCTCCCGGGTGGCTCAGTTGGTTAAGCGTCTGACTTTGGCTGAGGTCACAATCTCACGGTTTGTGAGTTCAAGCCCCACACCAGGCTCTGTGCTGACAGCTCAGAGTCTGCTTCAGATTCTGTGTCTCCCTCTCTCTCTGCCCCTCCCCTGCTTGCACTCTGTTTCTCTCTCTCCCCCTCAAAAATAAAATAAAACATTAAAAAAAATTAAAAAGAGCTAAGTTTTCAACTGTTAAAACATAAAATAAATACTTAACATCTAAAATTGATTTAATAATTAACAGATAATAATATTATATAGACAACTGGATACAAGAGCAAGAAGAAGTAAATTTGAGAATTTAGACTATTTGGCTATGGGAGAAGAAGAAGACAGAAGGTATGGAGCAAGAGTTTGTTCTATTTGTAATAAAATCTTCTTGTACTCTTTTTAGCTCTTCTTGGATAAGGATAATGATTACTTTCCAAAGGTGTAGAATATGGACAGAAATCCTCATCAAGCCAAATGAGTATGGTAAATAGAGAGTTTTCCTATCAAGCAGACATGATTTGCATTCACTTCTACTTATCATATTAGGTAAATTATTTATTTAGCCTTCTTTAGCCTCAGTTTCCATGTGGGAAAAATGAGGATAAGTTCTTTATCATCAAGTGCTGTTGTCAGAAATGTTTAAAAAAACTATAACAACACAAAATTTAGCAGAGCAAATTTTAAAGATCCTACTGTCTTTATTGAATGATTCATGAATCAAGCATCATCTCATCTAGCAGATAAAAAGAAGCTCCAAGGACCTATATGAAATGAAAGACTTTTATGGGTAGAAGGGAACAGAAACGAGGAAGCTATATTAGGCAAACAGTAGGTTGTTTGCAGCAAGGTCACTTCTTGTGGGGAATGGCAGGAGTCTATCAGTCAGGTTACATCACTAGTACTGACCAGGAGATTCCTGATTGACTGGTTTAAGATTCCATTTCTGGGAGAGGCCAAAACTGTAATTCAGTTCAGTCTGTTTAGTGACATGAGGCTTAGCGTAAGCGACTCCATTTTGGGCCTGTTGTCTGTCTTATTTTTAATGGAAATAAATGATACAATTGTAAAGTAACTAAAGCATAGCAGAATTTTAATATATGTGAGCTCACATCCTTCCTTTTGTATTTGCAGTTATCTGAATAAATACATAAATATCTTGTACTCTTTAAGAATGCTCATCAAAATTAACTTAAATGTACAATATAAATACCTGAGATCCACAGGCCAAAGTTAAAATGTATGCAATTCAACAATCTGGTATTATATTCATCTAGTGAAGGTGAAGATCTAATACTTTAGGTGAGACCTTGACATTCACTAAATCTAGTGCATTGTATGGAGTGGTGGGAAATGAAAAATTTTACTTTTTGGTCTCAAAACTTCCACTGAACAAGTGGTCCAAATCACTTAATTTTCTCAGGATTCAGATGTTCTCCCCATATTGAATGAAAAAGGAAAGATGGCTCTGGTTATCTAGTTGGAGACGTAAAAATGAATTATTATCTGTGTAACATACATTGGCTTCTTGGCAGAGATTGTTGCAATACAAACAAAAAAATTCTAATTTAATGGAAGACATTGTGTTCTATGCACTGTATACATAGACCAACCCAGCTCTTCCTTCCCAGAGGAGACCTTTTACCTCTCCTTTTGTGAGCATTAATGTGGTCTGGGATTAAGTAAGCACTAGAAAAATGACTTTTTCTTCTCAAATACACTAGTTTTATCATAAACTGGAGTGCAAGTTATTATAGTTTGTTCCTCTCTAAGAAACTATCCCTGGATAACTAATGTGTGGCAACACAATAATTAGATTCCAGGATCCCTCAATTTAGAGTATCAGTATTTCTTAAACTTTAAAGTGCACAGGAATCACCTGGGGGAATTTGTCACCAGCAGATTCTGGCTATGCTGGCCTGGGATATGGCCTGAAAGTTTGAATACCTAACCAGCTTCCAGGAGATGTCAATTTGGTTGGTCCTCAAACCACATTTTCAGTAGCAAGGATTAAAAGACAGTGCCACCATGCGAATGTGGTGTGGGCCATATAAATAAATATTACTCATTATGCTAAACATTAACCACTTTTCAATTTCTATGTTGAGATTTACAACCATGGACCCCTGATTTGAAGAAAGCCAGTGCTTTCTGGACTAAAGTAACAGATTGAAAATGCATCATCTGCTCTGGTTATTCAATGCCTTGCTGAGTTCAATCAGGATTTCTTCATCCTCCATTACCCCCATTAGTCCTGTTGGGTTAGTGCTCAATCTTGATCTGTATCTTAGTCAAGACAATTGTTGCTGATTAACTATAATTACTAGTAATGGGTCCACCTTTCTTTCGGAGACTAATGCCCTCAGTTCATCCCTGCATTGTTCTGCCATAAAAGGTCCCAATCTGCTAGTCATTTACTTACTTATTCTTTAAACCAACAACAAGTTGCTTCATGTGTGGGCTTTTAAATACTGTCCACTAGGTCTAAATACCATGAGTATACCTTTTACTTTACCTTTTCTTTTCTCCTTCCCCCACCATTTTCTTTTTTAGAAACAGGAGAATGTTCATTTTAGAACAGGAGAATGACAAGTCCTAAAAAAAAAAAAAAAAGTAGACATGCTTACAAAAAAATTCTAGAAGCAACAAAAACAAAAATTTAAAGGTACATTAAAACATTACTTAATATCCAGAAAGATTGCAAAGTTTTGCACATCGTTAAAAATGGTAAACATAAGTAAATTAGAACAATTTGCTAATTTTACTAATTTGATGACCTGCAGATTTGATTCTTTATTTTTTAATTTTTTTGATGTTTGCTTATGTAATAAATTTAATGCACAAACCCCTACATGTACATTGTATTTTGTTACTTTTTGTAAGAAATTTTAAATAATAAGCAGACAACGTGTGTCTAAAATCCTCTAGTTTTAATCATTTTCTGACTGTACCTTTTATTGAAACACTAGGCATGGATAAGCCATTAAGTCAGTTAAGTCTCCAACTCTTGATTTCAGCTCAGGTCATGATCTCATGGTTCGGTTTGTGAGATCAAACCCGGCACTGAGCTCTGTGCTGACTGTGTGAAGACTGCTCAGGATTCTCTCTCCCCCTCTCTCTCTGTCCCTCCCCTTCCCTCATGTGCATGTGCATGTTGGCTCTCTCTCTGAAAAATAAATAAACTTAAAAAAAGAGCTTATAGAAGAATATGTGGCATACAGTACTCAATAAATGTCTGCTGAATAATCAATTCATATAAGCATACATTATTTTTTTCTTAAAGTTACCAGAGACTGTTATGTATAAAGAACTAAATACTCACCATCTCCTTCCTAAGTACTAATGGCATATTTATTACATTTCTACACTACCAAGATATCACCTTACCTTACTGGCATGCCTTTCTCTTCCACCATCCATTTAATGCAGTATATGAGTAAATATTATTTCTGATATTATGTGCATCAGCAAACGTTATGAGTAACTAATATAAAGGTTTGTGCAAAGTGTTTACCGATATGTGGTATCAGGAACCAGTCAAATTATAGAATTTTGTCATTTCTATTTGTTATGCTCTGGAGTCTCCTTGGCAGAGTAGTAATAATTCTGGCTTAGGAGTTAGAAGACCTGATTTGCAGTCTCTACAGCTTAGTAAGTGTGAGACCTTGTGAGGAACTTATCCTCTCTCTGCATCAGTTTATCTATAAAACTGTCCTTCCTAACATTACAAAGAATTTGCATGGACTAGTGTCATGTCTTCTTAATCTCTTTACATCATGCCAAGAATACAGCAGAACCCCAAGGAATATGTTTACTGAAAGGATAAATGAAAAACTTGAAGATTAGTAAAGTATGACTATTTGCAGCAGTGTTGGGGAGACATGACAAGGGGTTGAGATGATAGAGGAGAGAGACATGTACATCAATAATAAGAAGAGCAGATAATTAATTCAAATAATAGAAAAACATACAAAGCCACATGAAATAGAGCATGGAATGCCTTAAGGACTATAGATACATGTGGTTAGTTGAAATGTCTGATCTGAAAGAGGCAGGTTGGTTTCAGATTTTTAAAGACCTTGAATAATACACTACAGTGCTTGGGATTCTCCCTGTATGTTGATGGAAAGTCAGTAATAGAATTCAAACAGAACAGCATGTACAAATATGAGCTTTAAGGGGATTTGTACATTGGGGAGAATATAGGAGAAAACAGAAGCTAGAAAAAAAAGGGGAAGAATGAAAATTTCTTAGTGGTTTATTATGAGTGTACTATCTCATGATAATTACTAAATTATTTTAATATAATTAGAATTATATGAGGAAATATATATATATATATATATATATACATGAAGCCTATACTCAGTAAATGTCTGCTGAATAATTAATTCATACACACACACACACACACACACACACACACACATACACATGTATATTTTATTTGACAAGGCATCACAGCCATTGAGAGGCAGAACTGGGCATTGAACACAGTCAGGGGACTCCAGGGTCAGCACTTGCCCACACAGCTTATCACCTACCTCCAGCTATCAGGTATTTGCATTAATCTCTAGATTAAATAAAAATGAAATGGTTGAACTGAGGCAGTGGCCACAGAAATAAACAGGAAAAAGAGATTCAGGGAGCATATAGGAAGTAAACTAATTGGACTTGGTGACTAGTTAGACATGGTGGTTAGAGAAAGGAGAAATTGAGGGTGTTTTTCTCTCAAATTTGGGATGATTTGAAAATGCCCCAAAAAGGATATAGCTGGAAATTTTGAAAAACAATACTAGAAAAAGAAAATAAAACCTTTTTCCAGGCATTCATATATAGAACACTATTGTAGTTTTTTTTTTTTTATTTCTATCCACTGAATAACAAAATAAGGGGGAGTGTGGGTGGCTTAATTGGTTAAGTGTCCAACTCTAGATTTCAGGTCGGGTCATGATCTCATGGTTCATGAGTTTGAGCCCCACTCTGGGCTCTGTATTGGCAGTGTGAAGCCTGGTTAAGATTCTCTCTCTCTTCCTTTCTCTGCCTCTCCCCCACTTGCTCTTTCAAAAAGTAAATAAAAATAAACTTAAAAAAAAAAAAGAAAGAAGGTTGGTACTTCCACAATTGATTTGTGGTATACATGAGAGCAAGTTCAAATGTCCACTATATGTGTTTAATGATTACATTAATAATTGCTATGGACTGAATGTCTGTGTCTCCCCAAAATTCATATGTTGAAGTCCTAATCCCCAATGTGACTGTATTTGGATATGGGGGTCTGTGAGGAAGTAATTAAGGTTAAAAAGGTTCACAGAGTGGAGCCCTGATCCAAGAGAGCTAGTGCTCTTATATAAGGAGGATGAAACACCAGGACTCTTCCTCGCCTTCTCTCTGCCACCTGAGGACACAGTGAGAAGGCAGCTGTTTGCACACCAGGAAGAGAGACCTCATGAGAAACCAGCTATGTTGGCATCTTGCTCTCAGACTTCCAGCCTCCGGAAGTGTGAGAAAATAAATTTCTGTTATTTAAGCACCCCCCCCCCCAGTCCATGGCATCTTGTCTTATCAACCTCAGTTGATGTTTTATTAATTAATTTGACTGATATTTATTGAGTTCCTTCTATGTGAAGAGCAGTATGATAGATGTTGTGAAGTTGAATGAGATATTATCTCTGCCTTTAAGAAATTTACAAAGTAGCAGAAGAAATTAGAAACGTTAGAAAGACCCTCAGCTCCCAAATCTAGAAAATAGGAATCGTAAACAAATATCAGTGATGTCATTAACTGGTCAAATGTTCTGGGAGGCATTCTGGACCTTGTGCAAATTTTTTGTCATCAAGCAATCACTGTATTGCAATCCTATGTTTGAGCACTTGTTCCATATTTAAGGAATTTCAAAAGCTAGGCAATAAATTCCATTTTTGCCTTTGAAGTTTAAAAGAAACAGTTATGACAAATGTATACATAGGTCATGGTATATCAATGGATTTATACAAATGATATTTACACAAAGGTGAACTTGCAGAATTAAGAAGTTACTTTGGATAGCAAACAAGGAGTTCTGAAGGAGACATCTTTTGAATTGGGTCTTGAATGAATAATTTAGCAGTAAGTTACCCAGTATGGTAACTTCATGTAAAAGGTTATTTTAAAAAAAAGATATACTAAGCCACCAAATATAAAAGAAAAGATGATTCTGAAACACTTCACCATTAGCGGAAATGGATATGATGCAGAGAAAAGAAAAGAATTTAGGAGATCGCATTTCTGAGGTTGTTTAAAGTTACCTACCAGTTGACAACTAAGTTAAAACTCAAAATATTTTCCCACTGGAATTTGGCCAACTAACAATTCAGAGAAGCCAACAATTTGTTTTAGTATTGGTTTGAAACTACAAGAAAATATGAATAATAGTCATCATATCAGCCTATCAAACACACAGCAGATTTTATTCTAATCACTTGCTTCATTGTCTATAAGCCTTCTAGACCTCGTTGATAAGCTCTAAGCAAAAGGGCTTTGTTTTCCTTGTTTACCAATGCATAGTATATAATCAGGAATGAATACAATTAGGAATGAACATATTTTAGTTGAACAAATAAATTAATAAATCTAAACTTATTTCACTCTAAAATGCAAGGTCAGAATTTAATAATAGAAATTAATTGGCCTTGCCACTTTCCCTAAGGATATAATCGTATTTCAACATGAATTAATATAAAAATTACCTAACATTATTAACCATTAAAACTGTTCACATGTACTTGATTTGGTATGATGTAAGTGTACCTGCAATTACTTAAATTCCTTTTATAGAGTTGCAAATAACACAGAGAATCATTAAGGACAAGAAACCACATTTCATGACATGGTAAAGAAGGGCTAGTCAAATGCTGCAATGATGGAAAGGGCATTCAGTAGTAGTTCAAAGGTATATAAAATATAGAGTAGATGGGTGCCCGGGTGGCTTAACAAAGTTAAGTGACCAACTTTTGATTTTGGCTCAGGTTATGATCAGGAGATCAAGCCCCGCTTCGGGCTCTGTACTGACAGCAAAGAACTTGCTTGGGATTCTCTCTGTCCTCTCTCTCTGCCTCTCCTCCTGCTCTCTCTCTCTCTCTGTCTCTCTCTCTCTCAAAATAAATAAATACACACACACACACACACATATATATATATGTATGTGTGTGTGTGTGTGTGTGTGTGTGTGTGTATACAAGAGAGAGAGAGAAAGGCAGTGAACATAGTTTTATTTAATAAATTCTACAGGAATATTTAGGATAGTATAATATGTAGGGATTGTAGTAATGATAGTTTGCTTAATTTTCAAGGATGTACAAATTATTAAAGTAATATTTAAATATTGCTGACATTTGCCTAGGGAGGTAGAAGTCACTCTACTAGACACGAAGCATTTTTATATCATTTTTATTTTTTAATGAGTAGGACAACAAAAGGTATTATCAGTCAAGTCAATCAGCTTGATGTTGAGATCTGAAAAGATACTGGAACAAGCTAACCAAATTAAAAGCTATGTTTAAAGGATGATAAATATATATGATAAAGTGACAATACACACAACCAGTTATGTTAGCTCAATTTAATTTATATCTGTGTAGGAGTACAGGGTATAAAGTTATAGAGCAACAGTATTTGTAATACCATTCAAGTCAGCATTAGAAATATTTCTGACTTTACCCTGAATGTCTCTTGCTATTTATTTTAAAACAAACTAACAAAAATTGCTGTAATGTCATTTTCAAACAGTAGTCATCAGTTGCTAGTTGCCAATATAAGAGAAAAAAGGGACAATGCAGGAAAATATTACATAGATCTGAGATTATGTCTAGAAGTAGTCTCTTGGTGTTTTAGTAAGATGACTGGGAAATGGAGTCTAAGCCTGAATATTTTTGCTCATGATACAACAGTGAAGTGTGGCTGGTTTTATAGAAAATATGTAAGAAATTTAAGCAATCCTTATCTGTCTTTTACATAGTCAGAGTGGGGAGGAAAATAGTCCAGTCATCAGAAATATATACAAAGAAAGTTGCTGAGCAAATTATCTGCATGTGTATCTATGATAGCAAAGTGAAGACATAAAAGTACCTGAGGTATATTGAAACACTGTCAGAGGAGGGGGCACTCTTCATGCTTGTTAAATTTCCTAAAGAAAAAAAAATCACATGGTCTATTAGAGAATTGGAATCTGTAAGGATCTGGTCCAGACAACTGAAGACAGCTCTGCTATTCACCTAGAGGATGCAGGTAAGACTGATTCAAAAGGAAAGTAATATGTTTTAATATGTCAGTTATGTAAGTTGCCTGCTGGCAAATACACCCAGCTGGCATTTGGGAATATGATTCTAGCTTCAATGGGTGAAGTCAGAATGAGATATATGCATTTGGGAGTCATACAAATATAAATGGATGGAAGTTGAAACCACAGTCAGGGATAAGCATATCTAAGTAGGACAGGTAGATGAGAAATGAAACAGTGGACCAAACCCTAGATAATTCTAACATTTAATGGGCAGTCAGAAGATGAGGGTAATATTGCTCCCACCTATGTCTTAGTCCTATACTTACTAAGCCATGATATAGTGAGAAATCCTTCTCATTTCCTCCATTTAAGTCATTGATGTGCCATCTCTAATTTTTGTGTTCTTCCCTCTATATAACCCCCTGGTCAAATCCTATCAACCTCTCTTTAGAAATATTTAGGCTCAACCTTTCTTTTATATTTCAACACAATATCCAAGGCCAAGGACTTCATTACTGCACAAACTCCTATCTAATAATGTCGATAAAGATCCAGTAGCTTTGTCCAGTTCAGCCTGGACAACACACTTACTATTTCAAATCCCTTTCTACCAGACTTCAGTGTGCAGCAATGAAAGTTCCTTTTAACATTGATTTCTGATGTTCATATCCTCAGGCAGAGGTACCTGAAGCCTGAAAATGAACTCAGACATTTCAAAGGCCAGGAACTTGGTCTTCTACAATCATTTTCACTGTTGCTATTTCCTACCATCAGAATGGGGGCCAAAATATGCTTCACTTCCACCAGGCTTCTTTTCTTGGTAGTTTCATCTCCACAAATTATAATCTAACTCATCTTTGAAGGCCTGCTTTTTCAGGTAAAGACATTCAAATCTAAATCATCCTTCAGGGTTCTAATTCCTCTATAAAGTCTCCCTAATACAGATATATCATTCTCTCTAATATCTGAACACCTGCAAAAATTATTATTATAATTAAATTTTCTTCTGGTGTAGGTTTCAAAGTTCCATAATTCTTATACGTAACACTGTGACTTCTTCCACTAAGTTTCTCAAGACTAGGGACTGTGCCTAATGCTTTCTTGTTTTCAACAGTACAGAGTACAGTTAGATAAACTGCAAACTAAATATGTACTTCTTTAAGTTGCAAAAGCAAGCACAAACCTAGTCCTCATTGTCTACTTCTTTGCTTTCAATAAAATGACACCAAAATAAGTGATAAATATTTATGTAAAGAATTGAAGATTGTTAAAGAGAGCCTATAAGAATTTTAGTACCAGTACAGAAAAAAAGAGCCCCTGATTAGTCTGCCCCAATTGATGACCTAAGAGAAGACAACTCATTAAATGAATGAGGATAGGAAAGAAGGCACAGAGGCATGATCAAGAATGAATAATTAGGGGCGCCTGGGTGGCGCAGTCGGTTAAGCATCCGACTTCAGCCAGGTCACGATCTCGCGGTCCGGGAGTTCGAGCCCCGCGTCAGGCTCTGGGCTGATGGCTCAGAGCCTGGAGCCTGCTTCCAATTCTGTGTCTCCCTCTCTCTCTGCCCCTCCCCCGTTCATGCTCTGTCTCTCTCTGTCCCAAAAATAAATAAACGTTGAAAAAAAAATTAAAAAAAAAAAGAATGAATAATTAGAACCTAAGAAGTCCTAGGGCACCTGTCTGGCTTCAGTCAATGAAGTGTGAGACTCTTGATCCTGGGGTTATTGGTTTGAGCCCTATGTTGGGTGTAGAGATTACTTAAAAATAAAAAATCTTTAAAAAAAGAACTTAAGAAATATTGCCCTCACAAACACAATTTACAAATTGTGCACTAGTCCTTATTCAATACGCTATTAATCTTATATAAAATAAGATACCAGGCATAACACTTCATTGAAATATTTCCTCCAATAAAAGAAGTCAAAAGTTTCATGAACAGAAATAAAGGAGGTAATTTAACAAGCAAAATGAAAATATTAAATATGCACACAAAGTAAATGTATTAAATGTATATCAATAAGATTAATCATAACAGTTGTTTCTATGGGTTTGTACCAGACATAATTCCCTACTTCTCCTCCATCTGGTATTGGAGGTTTCATGGTAGGAATGGGATTTTAAGAACTTATTGCCCTACTCATTCTGCTTGTATATCATCTTCTCTGTTGCTTCAATTTCATCCATAATCACAGTTTGTGTATCGTTCCTCTCCTGCTCAACATTCATTTTGGTTTCTTCCACATTTAGAATTAAATTAAAAGTATTGGGGGGGGGGGTCCCAAGTGATCTGGCTTCTAGTTACTTCTCCATTTATCTCCACCATTTTCCCTTCACCCAATGCACTTCAGCCAAGTTGGCCTCCTTGTTCTTCCTTAAACAGTCAAGTGTGCTACTGCCTTAGATACTTTATACTTATTTTACCTCTGTGTGAAATGCTCTTCATGGCTTCTATACGTCTCCATTTAATATTATAACTCAACATTCTGTACTAGCAGCCCTACCTTTTCCTAATGATCCTGTTTAATTACTCTGCCAGAATAGTGACTTCTTTCCTTGTCTGCTCATTTCTTGGTACCAGATGTCTAAAGTTACTGGTGATAGCTATAAAACTATGGTCTAAGTTAAATGAGACCCTTACTGTATCCCCAGGTGGAAAACTCCCCTCTCTGAGAATCAAGAGCTCTAGGCCTGCAAACTCTAAACTTTCAGAACAGAGACTATAAATTCATCAAGTACATGCCTATTGTCTTAGTCCCTGGACCCACACATTTATCCAGCAGGGACACAGTACTATATAAATGCTACGGATCTAGAGTGTATACCATATCCTATAGGATGGTGTCCCAATCTGGCAATTCAGCTGTGCTTTAGGAAGCCATCCCACCTCTCTATAAAGCCAACAGCATTTGAATATGACTCAAACTCACATGTCCCAAACTCACATTTCCATCATCTTTATTGAAATTTGTTTTTTATCATCTGAGGTGGTAATACATCAAGTCTTAAGTTAGAAGGTCAAACAATATATACATCTCTCACTAATGCTGCTGGCCAAAACTTTATCATCATGAGAAACCGTCATATAACAAGAACTGTGTCAGTTTCGGTCAAGTTGAGTTATTACCCCTTCCAAAGCAAAAGAGGCCCAATGTCCATCAACTTGCCACAAGTGGCAGGTTGGCTTTTTTTGTGGGTGGTGGGGGGGTGGGGGAGATAATACCATATCATAGCCACAGTATTAATATCTACTGTTGACAGGTTAGATATTGGCATTAGAAATAGCTGGATCTGTCTTAGTGCCAGCCCATAATGTAGTGTGCATATATCATCTCCCTCCGTGCCACCATTAGTACCTCATTCATGTACCCATATTTCAACACTTGGGAGAAATTCACTAATAAAAACTTGCTGGATCATTCTTTCTACTTGGTTGTTTAGTGTCTTTTATATGGTGGTAACCTCTGGTGGGTAATACAGAAACCTTCAGATAGATAGATAGATAGATGATAGATAGATAGATAGATGATTCCATAGACCCTTGAACAGAATATTTTACTCTTTTCCCTTCCAGACTTACCAGTCAGCCAAGCTACTTACTACTGCCTATAAATCCATGTATATTTTTACCTCAGGGTCATTTCCCTACCAAATAGATCCCCAAAATTCCAATGACTGGAAAAAGCTCCTCTCACTGCACTCCCTTTGACAAATGCCTCTGAGTGGGCTTGCATTGCACCATTAATTCATGGACATACGAAGTCTAGTCAATTGTGAAGTATGCTCAGCTATTTTCCACTGTCATTTGCCATGATCCCCGTTGATAAAGTGGTACCAAATTGATAAATTAGAGATATCACAGAGATCACCATCCTGTTTAAGTTTGATATTCTTTAATTTCTGAGGTAATTAACTTCCCGTACCCACAGTATGTAGTATTGTTTTGATTTACGGACTTGGATGAGTAGTTTTGTTTTCCACTTGGCTTTCACCTCTACAACACCTCTTGCTGGGCCCATATTTATAAGAAGCTTTCCTTCAGTCAGTGGGTTCTGGGTCAAGTAGAGAAACCTATCAAGGGACTTTTTGTTGAGGTGACTGCCATCAGGCTTTTGATCAGCCTCCATTCTCTATTTCTTTTGAGTGAATAAATTAAGCCAATCCATATTTTGGCTGTCCATTTATCTTGCCTCTAGTAACACTGTGTTCTATTAACCATTTCTCTGGCTACCACACCGGTCTTACTATTCATTGACATAGTAGCACTCATCCTTTTTCTGACGATTAAGTACCACCACCTCATCCACTGTCATGGATTCCAAGATTTCAGGATATCATTATTCCCATTACCATCAAGACACTCAATTCCATAATAGTATCTCCTATCATCCCTGGCTACAGAGTACAGAAATTACTGAGTTTATCATTGCGGTTGGTGCTGCTCTTATCAGTATATTCCTTATCACTTATGGAAGAAACTGTTTTCTGGGCTATTTTGTGCAACATATCCAACCAGCTAGCGGAGAGTTCCAGCCTTACATGGTAGACCCACTCTACCATACTCACTCTACGAGTCCATTGATCCTTCATCACCTGCTAAAGTTGTATCAACATTTATGCTTCAATTTGTCCCCAACTCCCAAGTTTCCAAGAGCCATCTTAGCTACTTGTTGACACCATACTCAAGGCTCATGCCTAGGTGCTAAATTCTGTTCCATAGGAAAGTATTTGCATATTGATCAGTTCTCCCCTATTCAACTTTATACCTCTGCCCCCTTGATTCAGCACCCTCAGGATCAAGTCTCATGCATACCCCCTAGATTCCTACTAATACATGTTAGGCATACATTGAACTCCCTTGGCAACTGTCTCACTCCTCCCTTAATAGGTTCAACAGCACAGCCCCTGCTGAGGTAAGCTGGGGTTGGATTCCTGTTGTTTCCTTGGTTGCCAGGAAGGGAAGGCCAAGTATTGTCTTATAAGGACCTGTCTCATTTGAGGCCTCTTCACTGGTCTTCAAACAAGGGTTCCTTACAGAAGGGCCACTTTTGCAAGGCCCAGCAGAGTTAGGGGGGATTTCCCCACATCTGCCCAGAATCCCTTGTTCAGTCTCAGGATTCCATTTTCTCCTTCTTAGAGCCCTGCCCTTGGTATAGTAGACATGCTGGGACTAAGCATCTGAAGGTCTATTACCCATACAAACTAAATCCTGAGCCTGGTCCTTCATTCTCTGTGCTTTTAGCTACAAGAGATAAAAATTTCCTTCAATACTGTCAAGGAGGTCCTCTGGCTTTCACAAATTGGTGATTAATCAGCCCAAGCCTGTCATTATCCCCTCAGTGCTCTGCAACGATGCTGTAGTTCCATATTCTTAACAGTAATTATCATTTGTCTCATACCTCACCAGCTAGTGCAACATCCTCCTCAGTATTTCATCTTGGTTCACTACCAATGGGGAAATAAAGTACAAAATGCTGTAAACAATGGAAATTTTAACCAATCCTGCAACCCTTGGAACTGGGGTGAACCTTCAGAGTTATCCCAACTTGAAGCAAGCAGACTTTTTCAACCTTATATCAGACTATGAGGGCACAGTCTGAACCATGGGAGGGGTATAACTTTGTGAGAGGTGCTACCCTGTGACCTTTGGCAATCCCTGGCAAGGGGGTAAACTCAGTGACAGTCAGCAGTAGGTATTCCCACTAGCAGAGGGGATTTGGGGAGAGCACAAATATACTATTAGTATAGCTGAAAACAAATTAATTTAATCGAAAATAAAAAACCAGAAATGACCATGTTTTGTAAGAGCTGGAGATGAAAAAGTGATTTGAAAATGGTGATTATTCAATTTCTTGTTTATTACAATGTAGAAGTAAAACAATTCATATCCAATACTGTATAGTGTTACTGAGTATTATACAAAAACATATTATTTAAATTAAGTATTTATTAAGTGATAAATAATTTTGGTAACTGGTCTATTAAATATTTTATATTATGTAGAATACTGATATATAAGGAGTTGAGTATTCCAGGCTTTTAGTGCCTTGATATTTCCCACTTGAAACATGACATATAGGTTCCCACTTTTCTCAACACACTTCAGGGTTTGTGTATCTGTATTCTCCAAAAAGACAAATTCTATTAGTTATTAATACATGATAACAGTTCATAAAATTAGAACTCATTATCAACAAATGAAAATTGTGGGGCACCTGGGTGGTTCAGTCAGTTGAGCATTCAACTTGGGCTCAGGTCATGATCTCACGGTTTGTGGGTTTGAGCCTCCATTGGCCTTGCTGCTGTCAGAGCAGAGCCCACTTCTGATCCTCTGTCCCTACCCCATTCATGAGCTCTCTCTCTCTCTCTCTCAAAAAAAAAAATATTAAAAAAAATGAGAGTTCTGACTGTAGAATAAATAAATAAGTAAGAATAGATAACTTCTAAAGCATGAAACCTTTCAAGGGAGAGAAATTTCAACTTCTGGTTAATTTTGAAGCATCAGTGAAAGACTACTATATAACCAATTTTGTGCTATATTCTAAGTATGCAAGAATAAATAAGCCAGAAGCTCCATCCTCAAGGACCTTTCCATCCAATATGTGCGGGAGAACACAGTAAGGTAAACAAGTAATTGTAATTTAATTTGTGAGATAAAATAATAGCAGACCTATTAATAACTGTGGTGCAAATTAGAAAATAATCAACTATGGTTGATGAGAGAGAAGGAAATCCCTATTTGGGGACTGGAGGTTTGAGATGAGTTTGCAATGTATGTGTGTGGGAAGCAAGGGGGTCTGTGCATATGAAAAAGAGAATTCTAATAAAAATGAGACCCATTTAAAGTTACCAGATGAGTAATAACAAAAAATAAATATCTTGGAGAATAGTGTAAGAAGAGATTGAATAGGTGAATAATATGGGCATGGAATGAATTAGACCTAATTAGGAGTTTTTACTCTATACTCTCAAGTATCCAGTGACTACATTTATTAAAGCAATTACAAACTTCTACAGCAATTTTCTTGCATTAGACTATATTTTTGAGGCCAGGGGTTGTGTCTTGGTCGCCTCTGTATCTTCCAACACTGTGCCTGATTCTTAGTTGAGTGGATATTTTGAATTTCATATAGACAAAATTCAATGAATGAATGAATGAATGAGTGACAAAATGAATGAATAATGATAATAGTAATATAATAGCAGTTAACATTTGGAAGCATTTAGTACCATGCATTGGGTAAATCTTATTTAATTTTCACAACAATTCTATTACTTAGATACTAGTATTACCCATGGTTTATTTACAGAGGAGGAAATAGAGATCCAGAGAAAGGTAATAATATATCCAAGGTCACAGTTGCCCCTTCACAGAAGCCAGAAAATATGTGGGCATGTGAAAAGGTAGGAGAGATGGCATAGGGCGTAGAAGGATTCAGAAAATGTATTTGAGGCTGAAGAGGAACTTTGGCAGTATTCCCTAAGTGGCTAGAACTGTGGCTGGGTGGCTAGCCTGCTCTCTCTCCTGTGGCTTCTACAGGTTATCAGGCTTCTGGCTGGAGTGCCAAGTTGTTAGAAGTTTGCCAATGTCACCCTGTCCTGATCTCCCCATTCTCTTCTGTTTCACCCACCCAAATCAGTCAAAATCTTTCCCACCTTTCCTTTTTCACTCCTACTAGAAAAAAAAAAAAGATGGAGAGAAAAGAAAGGGAGGCAGGAGAAAAGGATAATAGGAAGAATAGAAGAAAGAAGCATTTGACCTCAGACTGCTGCTGTTGGGGGACTAAGACACCTCATTCTTCCACATGGACCCTCTGCTGATGTGCTCCCACCTCTCTCACCATCTTTACTTTGGTGACCTTACTCATGAGAACTTCTATATTAGATTTCTGTAAATTCTAAGCATTTTCTGGAATTTTTTACTGCACTACTTCTGCATGGTTTCCTCACTTGTTTAGTCTAGAAAACTGTATCTATGTCTATTGATACATTGCCCCATTTCAGAAGATTTTATTTATACATAGAACCCACCAGCTTGTGAATCCATCACTCCTATTCCTAGTCCTACTAGGAATGAACGTGTACTGTCTCAGAGTCTAGAATGTCATTTCAATTTCTGTGTTTCCATCCTTAGCCAAAGGAGGGAAAGTTTGAGAGTGAGAATGGGTTACAGCAAAATTGGAATGATGATCTGCTTGATCTTGAGTCTCTATCTGGTAAAAGCCAGAATTTGAGGGAAAAGGGATGATTCATGTTAATGATGATTCCTTTAGTTCACCAGTTTCCTTTCTTCTTGACCTTCCCTCAGGAACCTATGTAGTGCCTACAAATTCCTCCCTTGATGTCAGCCCAATAAGAACAGGGATAAAACAGCCTTTATCTGGCAAGCAGAAAACATCTACCACATTTTCCTGGCAATAATCCAACACAAATCCAAGCCTCAAAGTTGTCCAGACTATACTAAACAGTCTTTGGGGAACAGCATCAGAAGGTTTGGGATTTCTTTCCATTTTCTCTTTTGTGTTGCAGAACAAAAGCTATTAAGTGGCAAACAGGTGATATTTTCAATAACCATTACTTAATGCCCTAGAATACTCCAGCACAGGAGTGAAAGACCAGAATGCTTAACAATAAAACTCAAGGTCACCTCAGGTCTCATTCTTCAAGTCGCAGCTTAAATGTCAATTATTTAGGGAAACATTTCCTGACTCTTCAGTCTTTGTACACTCTCACAGTGCCCTGTGCTTTGCCCCCATAATAGTTACCATAACTGTAATTATTATTTCTACAATTATGTTAATGCTTTCCCCACTAATTCCTGAACTAATAAAGCTGACCTGACAATATTTGATACCATAGGCTGCATTCTTATGTCCATATTCCCAATGCCCCTTACCATGCTCTATCTTCCTTTTTTTCTCTTAGTTCTTACCACCTAATATCATTTTATATAATTTACTTATTAATCCTGTTTATTACTTATTGTTTGTCTTCCACAATTAGAATGAATACTCTACAAAGTCAGTAACCTTTTGTATTTTGTTCATTGCTATATCCTAAGTTCCTCGAAGACTGTATATATAGAATGAGTGATAAATATTTATTGAGTGGATAAATGGGGAGGGGAAAGATTTCTCTGGTATACTTCACATCCTTAATACCTGGTTGATTGTCTTCCCAGGATTTCACACTCAATGCCTACTAATTTGAACATTAATGAAGACAGGGGATGAGCATGAATGAATAAATAAAGGATGCAAATAGCTTTGAAATGTTATTTTAACTATCTATAACTAAATCCTTCAAACTAGTTATCTTCCCATAAAACAGTTAGTTTTACTGTTTATTCCTTAAAAACAGTTAGTTTTTACTGTTTATTCCATACTGGTGAAAATAGCTCACCATACAAGATATGAAAATTATGCAGGCTCTACCTAATCCACGGAATTCTCTTCTAGTTTTTGTGAATATGTATGTTTCTGTATGCATGTGTGTACTTCAAGTAGTGACATTTTTCCTGTGCCACAGACAAGTTGGACAACTAGGGAACACAAAAAACATAGATAATATAAGATATATATGAATATAAATATATAATATCTATAGATAATATAGATATATAAGAATAATTTTTTTTGCCTTATTTCCATCCTTGTTTTTATTTCACCCCTTCATTTAGATGAAAATTTCTGAAGATCCATGTCATGTAAAAAAGGACATCACATAAAATTTATTCCAATATCATATATGTATAGACATGAGTATATATTTTGGGGACAGCATATATTTATATGGACATATAATTCCACACAGAAATATTAAATACTTTCAATATTGAAATATTTAATGATTTGAATTTTTCTCAGTTGAGAAGTAATTTCCCATGAGAAAATTCCTAAAATACGTTTTCTTTAATAATATATTTTGGAAGATCTTATCCAATATGTAATAATATTCACTTTAGTTGAATCCTTCTATTTCTCTTTTGCTTTTATTTAATTTCATAGCCAAAATGTGTACTTTTAAAAAAGCTTATTGAGAAATAATTGACAAATATATATATTTAAAGTGTACAACGTGGTGAATATATATAAATATATATATGTATATTTTTAATGTAATGATAACCACAATGAAAATAACACATCCATCCCCTTAGTTAACATAATTAACTCTTTTGTGTGTGTGTTTGTGTGTGTGTGTGTGTGTGTGTGTGTGGTAAGAATGCTTAAGATCTGTTCTTACAACTTTCAAACCATATTATTAGCTATTATTATCGTGCTATACATGAGATACTCAGAATTTATTCTTCCTATAAATGAAAATTTGTACCCTTTTACCTACATTATCCAATTCTCCCCCCCCCAACACCTGACAAATACCATTCTATTCTGTTTTTATGAAACTGGCATATTTTTTTAGATTTTTAGATTTCACACATAAATTATAGCATGCAGCATTTGTCCTTCTCTTCCTCAGTTGGTGAAAATGATACAGCCACTATGGAAAACAGTATGGTGGTTCTTCAAAAAAAAAAAAAGAAAAATTTAAATTGAACTACCATATGATATAGCAATCCCACTCCAGGTATATATCTGAAGGAATTGAAATTAGTAGATTTCAATGGATACTTTTTTTAAGAATTAAGAATTAATAGTTTGGCAGATAGTTTTAGAATAAAGTTGTAGTCCTAGATATCACATGGACCTCTAACATCCTCTGAGGCCACCAGGACATTTCATGTTGCATAATATTACCAAATGGCTGTGAAATCAAATAGGCAGTTTCTGAGATATGTCTAAGGTCAACAACAGATTGCAAACATAAAATCATCTCTTAAGATCATCTATTACTAATAAAGAGAATTAAGAACACACATTATGTCTTCATTGGTCATGTGCATTTCCAGAGCAAGTCTTTGTGTTTGTGTTTCTAGGTTTCAACTGAGACAGGATCTATAAGCAGTTGAACAAATGGGTGGTTGACTGGACCCCTTGTTAAATGATCTTATAACTAGCAATTTATAACTTGTAACTTCAGTTACAAGTAACTGAAGAAGCAATACCATCAGGCTGATTTTGTATTTGTCAAATAACAGTTTAAAGCCCAGATTATGATAGTTACATCCATTTTTCGTCAGATCTTTCCACCTTTAATTTTTTTAATTTGGTATATAAATGTTTTTACTTAGTTATTTCACTAGCATAATATACTTTGGCCCAACCATGTTGTCACAAATATTAAAATTTTCTTCTTTCTCATGGCTGAATAATATTCCATTGTATATATACCACATCTTTATCCATTCATTTAGAGACTGATTATTTAACTACTATGAATAATGGTGCAGTGAACAGGGAGTATATATATCCCCTTGAGATAACGGCTTCATTTCTTTTGTACATATACCCAGAAGTGAGATTGCCTGATAACATGGTAGTTCTATTTTTAATTTTTTGAGGAACCTCCATACTGTTTTCTATGGTGACTGAATCAATTTACCTACAGTGCACAAGAGTCCCACCTACAGTGCACAAGAGTTCCATTTTCTTCACATCCTTGCCAACAATTGCTGTCTATTATCTCTGACAGGTGTAAAGTGGTACCTTGTGGTTTTAATTTTCATTTCCCTCATGATTACTAATGTTGAACATCTCTTCATGTTCCTGTTAGCCATGTGTACGTCTATGCCCTCTGCTCATTGTTACATATTTTTAAAAAAATTTTTAGCCATACTTACAGCTAATATTTTTTTCAAATTTTTATTTAAATTCTAGTTAGTTAACATATAGTATAATATTGCTTTCAGGAGTAGAATTTAGTGATTCACCACTCACATACAGCACCTGGTGCTCAACACAAGTGCCCTCCTTAATACCTATCACACATTTAGTCCATTCCCACCCCCCACTGACCTCCCCTCCAGCAATCCTCAGTTTGTTCTCTATCATAGAGTCTCTTATGGTTTCTTTCCCTCTCAGTCTCTCTTTTTCCCCCTTCTCATATGTTCATCTGTTTTGTTTCTTAAATTCCACGTCTGAGTAAAACTATATGGTACTTGTCTTTCTCCACCTGATGTGTTTCACTTACAATAATACATAATACATTCAAGCTCCATCCATGTAGTTGCAAATGGCAAGATTTCATTCCTTTTGATGGCTGACTAATATTCCATTTTTTAATATATACCACATCTTCTTTATCCATTCATCAGTCGATGTACATATGGACTCTTTCCATACATGTACCCTTTTGAATCTGTATTTTTATATCCTTTGGGTAAATACCTAGTAATGCAATTGCTGAATCATAGGGTAGTTCTATTTTTAACTCTTTGAGGAAACTCCATACTGTTTTCTAGAGTGGCTGAACTAGTTTGGAGTCCCACCAACAGTGCAAGATAGTTCCCCTTTGTCTGAATCCTTGCCAATAGTTGTTTCTTTTAGCCATTCTGACTAAATGTCAGGTGTGAGGTGTGAGGTGTGAGGTTACATCTCATAGTAGTTTTGATTTTTATTCCCTGATGATGAGTGATGTTGAGCATCTTTTCATGTGTCTGTTAGCCACATAAGTATCTTCTTTGGAAAAATGACTGTTCATGTCTTCTGCTCATTTCTTAACTGGATTATTTGGGGGTTTTTTTGTTGAATTTGTTTACAGTTTATAGATTTTGGATAGGAACTCTTTATCAGATATGTCATTTGCAATTATCTTCTCCCATTCAGTAGGCTGCCTTTTGGGTTTCATTGGTTGTTTCCTTCACTGTGCAGAAGTTTTTATATTGAGAAGTCCCAATAGTATATTTTTGTTTTTGTTTCCCTTGCTTCCAGTGAAGTGTCCAGACAGAAGTTGCTATGGCCTAGGTCAAAGAGGTTGCTACCTATGTTCTCCTGTAGGATTTTGATGGTTTTCTGTCTCACATTTAGGTCTTTCATCTATTTTGAATTTATTTTTGTGTGTGGTATAAGAAAATGGTCCAGTTTCATTCTCCTGCATGTTGCTTTGCAGTTTTCCCAGCAACATTTGTTAAAAAAGACTGTCTTGTTTCCATTGGATATTTTTTCCTGCTTTGTTGAAGATTAGTTGACCATATATTTGTGGGTAAATTTCCGGGTTTTCTATTTTGTTGCATTGATCTATGTGTCTGTTTCTGTGTCAGTACCATACTGTCTTGATGACTACAACTGCTCATTTTTAAATCAGATTATTTTTCTTTCATGTTTTGTTTTGTATTTTGTATAAGTTTCTTATATATTTTTGATATTAATGCTTGATCAGATATGTGATTTACAAATATTTGGTTTCATTGCATAGGTTGCCTTTTCATTTTGTTGATTATTTCTTTTGCTACGCAGAAGCTTTGTTATAATCCATTTGTTTATGTTTGCTTTTGATGTAATCCCACATGTCTATTTTTCCCTTAAATTTGTTAGTATGTTTCATATATTTAGGTGTTGGGTGTGTGTGTGTGTGTGTGTGTGTGTGTGTGTATAATATTATAATTGTATAAAAATATAAATGTGTATTATATATATTATTTACAATTGTATCTTCTTGATGAATTGACTGCTTTATCATTTTACAATGATCTTCTCTGTCTCTTGTTACAGTGTTTAGCTTAAAGTCTATTTTGTCTGATATAATTATAGCTACAACTGCTCTCTTTTAGTCTTCACTTGCATAGAATGCCTTTTTCCATTCTTTTTCTTTGAGCCTATGAGTGTTTTAAAGGCAGACTTAAGCTTCTTTAAGGCAGCATAAAGTTGGAGCCTGTTTTTACATCCATCCAGCCAATCTGTCTTTTGCTTGGAGAATTTAATCCATTTACATTTAAAGTAATTATTGATAGGTATGACTTTACTAATGCCATCTTACTGTTTTTTAGCTGTTTTGTGACTCATTTTTTTCCTCTTTTACCACTTTACTTTAAACATTGATGATTTTCCATAGTGTTATGCTTTGATTCCCTTCTCTTTTTTCTTTCATGAATATAGTGTAGCCTTTTGCATTGTGGTTACCATGACACTTACATGAAACATAGATATTACAGTCTATTTTACGTTGATAAAATCTTAGCTTCAATTGCATACAAAACGTCACTTTTTAAATTTTTTTTTTTTCAACGTTTATTTATTTTTGGGACAGAGAGAGACAGAGCATGAACGGGGGAGGGGCAGAGAGAGAGGGAGACGCAGAATCGGAAACAGGCTCCAGGCTCTGAGCCATCAGCCCAGAGCCTGACGCGGGGCTCGAACTCATGGACCGCGAGATCGTGACCTGGCTGAAGTCGGACGCTTAACCGACTGCGCCACCCAGGCGCCCAAAACGTCACTTTTTTATTCTCCCTTTTTCATGTTTTTGATGTCAAAATTTATCCTTTTGATATTCTGTATTTATCTACAAATTATTGTAGCTATGGTTATTTAAAATTTTTTTTTACATTTATTTATTTTTGAGAGACAGAGAAACAGAGCACATGTGGGGAGGGGCAGAGAGAGAAGGAGATAGAATCCAAAGCAGCCTCCAGGCTCTGAGCTGTCAGCACAGAGTCCCACGCGGGGCTTGAATCCACAAACTGTGAGATCACAACATGAACCGAAGTCTGACACTTAACCAACTGAGCCACCCAGGTGCCCAAGCTATGGTTATTTTTAATACTCTCATCCTTTAACCTTCCTTCTAGAGTTCTGTGATTGACACACCACCATATTATAGTATTAGAACATTCTGAATTTGACTATATTTACCTTTATCAGGGTGCTGTATATTGTCATATGTTTTTATGATAGATAGCACCTTTTCATTTCAGCTTGAAGAACTATTGGCAATTTCTTATAAGGCAGATCTTTTGTTTCTCTGGGCATCTTTATTTCTCCTTCATTTTGATGAATAACTTTGCTTGATAGAATATTTGTGGTGGTAGTTTTTGTTAGTTTGTTGTTTGTTTTTTGTTTTCTTTTGGCACTTTGAACATATCATCTCACTTTATTCCAGCCTATGAAGTTTCTGCTGACAAATCTGCTGATAACCTCTGCTTGTAAATTACAAACTTTTTTTTTCTTTTTCTGTTTTTCACATTCTCTCTTTGTCTTTAATATATGACAGTTTTATTGTAATGTGTTTTGGAGAGGATCTCTTTAAGAAGAGTTTGTTTGGGGGGCGCCTGGGTGGCTCAGTCGGTTAAGTGTCCGACTTCAGCCAGGTCACCATCTCGCGGTCCGTGAGTTCGAGCCCCGCGTCGGGCTCTGGGCTGATGGCTCGGAGCCTGGAGCCTGTTTCCGATTCTGTCTCCCTCTCTCTCTGCCCCTCCCCCATTCATGCTCTGTCTCTCTCTGTCCCAAAAATAAATAAACGTTGAAAAAAAAAAAAATTTAAAAAAAAAAAAAAAAAAAGAAGAGTTTGTTTGGTTATCTATGAACTTCATGAAGTTGGATATTCAAAACACTCTCGAGACCTAGGTATTTCTAAGCTATTATTTTTTTAAATAATTTTTCTGCCCTCGTCTCTCTCTCTTCTCCTTCTGAACTCCAATAATTTGCAAACAGTTTCTTTTGTGGTTATTATATAGATCACAAAGGCATTCTTCACTCTTTTTCACTCTTTTTCTTTGTTCTCTTCTGACTGGATAATTTCAAAATTCCTGTCTTCTAAGACATTTTTTTTCTTCTGCTTGATCCATTCTACTAATGATGCTTTCTATTGCATTTTCTATTTCACTCATTGTATTCTTCATATCCCGCATTTCTGCTTGATTATTTTTTTAATTTGCATTTCTTTGTTAAACCTCTTATTTTGTTTGTGTATTATTTCCCTGATTTTTATTGAATTGGCTTTTTGTATTCTCTGTTTTTAATCTTTTTTTTTAATTTTAGCTTTACTGAGGTACAATTGACATATAAAATTATAAGTTTTTTTTTTAAGTTTAATTGTAATTGTGGTGATTTAATATACATTGTGACTGGGTGGCTCAGTCAGTTAAGCACTTGATTCTTGATTTCATCTCAGGTCATGATCTCAGGTGTGTGGGACTGAGCCCCATGATGGGCTCTGCACTGAGCATGGAGCCTGATTAAGATTCTCTCTCTCTCTCTCTCTCTCTCTCTCTCTCAGTCCTCTCACTCCACTTTCTCTCTCTAAACATATATACACACACTTTGTGAATGGATTCCCCCATCTATTTAATTATCACATCAATCACCTTACATATTTATCTCTTTTTTTCATGATATTTTGGTATTTTCTTGTAGCTCATTGAGTGTCTATGTAATGCTATTTTGAATTTCTTTAACAGGTAAATCACAGGTCTCCATGTCTTTGGGATTGGTTACTGAAAAATTATTGTGATCTTTTGGTAGTGTTATGTTTCCTTGATTTTTTCATGTTCTTTGAAGGTTTGTGTTGCTGTCTTTGTATTTGAAATAGTATTCACTTCCTCTAGTCATCACCAACTGTTCTCTCCAATGCATCCAAACTCATTTTTTTTTTAATTTGCTTTAACAGTGCACTGGAATTTCTCTGGTGGAAATATGGATTTCCACAAAGGCTCTCTCATCCATGGGTAATTACCTAAGACAGTCTTTTCTAGTGGCTTCTGGACCACAGCCCAGAGAAGCTGAATCCAGTTCAGGGGCTACTGTAGGGCCCACAAATGGGACCAAGGTCTGCATGCTCTTTATCCAATAAACAGGTAACAATATGCCACCAGGTTGTTTGGTATATGTTGCTGGACCCCACAGCTCCAAAAAGGCACTTTTGTCTATAAACAAATGCCAAATTATTATTGTTGAGAAAGGGAACAGAAAGAAGCAACATCTTATTCAGCCATGATCCTGCCTATTTTATTTATATAATGGTTGCTTAACAATATTGCATTTTGTTATGAATAGCCAAGGGCAAGTTGGCCTTGAAGAACTATATGCTATGCAGTTTCTTTATGCCATGGTAAATAATTTTGAACATTTTCATAATTTTCTAGTTGATTAGGAAATATTTATAGTCTTCTATGCTAAAATCTTACCATATTTTTAAAGGCTTTGATGATTATAATTTAGATTTTTTTTTGAGGAAAAAAAAATCTTTTGAGTCTTCATTTTCTCCTGTTTGAAAGTTTCATGCCTTTGAAGTTTCTGCTTCTCAGGAGAAATTTATTTTTCCAGTACAGAATTTTCAAAGTTATGTTTTTCAATATTGTTATATCATGAATAAATCAAAGCTTATAAACAGACAGATAAAAGAAACATAGGTTTTCTCAACCACCCTCTTCTTCTCTTTCTCTAAACATAGCCTTTCTCTTTTCAAGCAAGGTTTATCTATATGAAGAAAATGTGACTAAAACCCCCAGCCCTCCTGCTATGATCACTATACATCTGCTTTAACCCCGGCTTAAATGAAGCAAATACTCTAATGACTTTAATATGCTTGGCGACAGTGGTAAGAATATATTAAATACCATATACTTACAGGAACTAAATTTAGCTTCTGCCTATATATTTAAAAGGAGAAATTCAACTAAATTTACTAACCTCCTCTTACAAATAGCCATTTTAGATAATGCAGAAAAGGAAGAAGAGAAATAAATATTTTTCTGTCACTGGATCTATGCTAGCAAAAAAATATAATACAGACAAATTGAGTCAAAACAGTAAGCATTAGTTTTCAAAATATGTTTCTGTTCTAATTATTTAGATATTTCTAGTAATAACATGTTAAGGTTGAAGTATCCATATAACCCCTTTGACTCTTCCTGTGTGGACACAAAGAAAACCAATCAAAATCCTGAAACACTACAATCAAAATTATAATATTGAACAGGAAATCAGAGATTAATTATTCAAAATAGTTGAAATAGACTTTCTACATATTGATGAAAATGAATACAATTCCTTTCCATTAATTGTGTAAAACTTAATCCAATTCATCTGTTATTAAACACACTAATTTTATGTAGTATTTTTTAGATGTTAGCCATACTTAGCCTTTCAGACCTCTGTGACAAATAACTTTCTGATCCCTTGCTTCCTCTAGCTTTGTTGCTAAATTTTATGCAGTTATATCTGATTACCTGATTTTCAAAATATTTTTATTGACTGTTTATTTCTAAATCTCCAATTTACATATATCTTATCCATGTTGGCTAACATTTGCAAAAATAAAGCTTACTTTCTTTATCAATTGGAGCTGTTTGTAAAGAATAAATTTTTAAAAAGTAGTATTTTCAGATTTGCCTTGCTTTCTACAATCTTGCTTATATGGCTACTACCTTGAAATATGGGCTGTTCTGCATGCTCTAAGTACAGAACGTTTGGGGGGAAACAAACAGTTTGGACACCTAATTATGTATTTTTGTCTTTAGTTATTTTACTTTGAATTAATGCTTCATTTGAGGGATATATACAGGTTTTTACAGTGAAACATCTCTATCTAACTACTGCCTACAATTACTGTGCATTACTTCAGCACTGTCAAATGAGAGCCAGTAATTAGATCTGCCAAAACAAACCAAGGTTTTATAGCCACTGGGAAATTAATTACTACATAAAGAAATGAAACTAATCACATTCCCAGATTATTCCAAAATGGTCATTTTATAATACTGCCTTCTAGGTGATCATTTTGATTAAGAGCACCACTTCACCTAAAATTTCTGCCTCCTGAAAACCAAAAGACATTAGTATAAAACTAATTTCATTCTACTTTAGACCATTCCTATTATCTCTACCCCTTGCACCATTTTTTCAGCTGTAATACTAGGAAGTCCTTTTCTTAATTTTCCTACCTCTTTTTAGCCAGGAATCAGTCCCTACCCAGTTATCCAGAGGAAAGATGACTGGCCATTTAATAAGGAATTACTGCCATCTTGTGGCTATTATAATTGAAGGCAAATAATCCTAACGAACCACTGAGCAAGAAAAAAAGACTCGGGTGATAATAATGCTCTCTGTCTTTTATCCATTTACTTCCAATATACATCATTAAAGAGGCACCATAATGCACATTGTTTTTCAGTGAAAATATGTACACTAGTATTATAACATTCAAAAAGATCTCTTTCCACACTTGGTCAAAATGTAAATGTGAAGTGATCTAAAATAAAATCTTGAGTCTGCACAGAATAGAAAATTATGTAGGCAACTAAACAGAAGCATTAATAATTTCTATTATCTACTGCCTACGTCAGTAATTTATCTTCATTGTTTTTAATGTTAAGAATTTGTAAAAGGTCATAATTCAGTAG
The DNA here is from genome assembly GCF_022837055.1 of Prionailurus viverrinus. Taxonomy (NCBI): domain Eukaryota; kingdom Metazoa; phylum Chordata; class Mammalia; order Carnivora; family Felidae; genus Prionailurus; species Prionailurus viverrinus. Next base: position 112,297,027 of record NC_062564.1, on the reverse strand, counting down.
GTTCAAATATTCCTAACTCTGAAGTGACGTGTTTGCCACACATCTCAATAGCCCATGTCAGCACCGGAAATTGGCCAAAACCTACTAATAACCAGAAACAGATTTGAAATGAATGCTTCTCTCAGATCTGTATGGCACATGTTGTCTTCAGTATTCTGTCTCTTGACATGTGACAAATTTGCAAATTCTGCATTTTTAAGATTCACATGATACAGCCAGTAAAACACTGGCAGTGAGATAGAATGAGCACATCTAAGAACACTTTGTTCTGAAACTATAAAGCAAAAATTCGACCCTGTCTCTCTATCAAGATATGTGACATGCCATATAAAGTTAGATTTTGGGGCAGAAATCCCAAGGAGTATTTATCTGCATGTATTTGATTGCGGGAAACACCTTACTAAAAACTTGTTTTTCAACTAAGTAGAGGTTCAAAAGGATCATTTTCTCCCCCATTAGATTTGTATTGATTCTAAAGTGTAAAACCTTAAATACTCCGTAGAAAACACTCCACCTGGTGGTAGAAGAAAAAGGGTAGCCACTTTTTGCAAAAGACCCTCAGAAAAAGAGATGGAATCAATCAACAGAATACACATCTAGTTAGAAACCGTGTAAGATACTCCACTGCAGTTGGTGAGCATCTTAAAAGCAAAATCCAGACAGACTCTGTCTCTCTATAAATCTTTCCACCCCTTTCCATTACTAGTTAGGTATTGTTGGCTCTAAGCCATCTGATTTTACTATGATTTATTAACTGCTATGCATTATATATGAGATTCAGGTTTGCTGAAGAGTTACCCTTATGGTCATTGTTGCATACAAATCAGCTACTGTTAGAGAGGTTTATTGCATGATTTTATGCCGCCAGCACTTTTGTTAGTCAGTAGTATAATAAGTAACTGGAAAAGAGAACCCTTCCTTTTATATTTTTCCATATATGTTTCTAGCGCATGCAGTGCATGTTAAGAACAATAGTCCTTTGTTCTAGTCTGTTTATAAACAGAAGAAAAAGCATCCAGAACAATAGATGAGAAGAAATAAAAACCTGTTGTCTAAATCAGAGGGATTGGTATTCTCCAAATCATTGTTACAGCATTGAGTCATTTTCTCTGGTAAGACCAACTGAAACGTGAGAAAGAGCAATAATGTGAGCAAAACCAATTTACTCTTGGTAGGAAATTGGAAAAACGGTAGCAGAGGTCTAAGCAGATCTGTCTCTTAAATGAGCTACCACAAAACAGTGCTTCCACACTCTTTTTACATCTAGACATTTGATTAACTAAGTAATTCAACTCAAATTTCTAGTCCAGCTCTCAGCACAGTGACTTGAAAGCTTGCCTTTAGCACCTTTCTTACACGTTTGCTCCCAGCTGGCATAAACAATCGAGACAAAAGCAGCACATTACCCAAATGGCCTTGGTTTACCTACAACAATCACAAAAGAGAGAGAGAGAGAGAGAGAGAGAGAGAATGGATATTGTCTTAATATCCAACAGAAAGGGAAGAGGTGTGACTGATCATATATTTTTTTTTAAAGTGGACGAGAGAGAGAGATGCTTTCCTTCCTATCTGAAATCCTGCCATGTTTCTTTAACCGCAAGCATTGCGGTCCACTTCAGCGTGGCATATGTTATGAAGTGTTTCTGAAGAAAGGTGTCATTGTTCAGTAACAGCACTATGTCCAAGAAGAATAAGGCAAATATTCTGCAGCTTTAGCTTTGGCATGACTGACTGCTCCAGGTATACTAGAATCATATCCACTGAGACATATGTAAAAAGGTTTTAGAATCTCATGTATGTGGATTATTAAAGGTATATATGCCTTTTAATTCTTGTTTAAGCCATCTGTGAGTGCACTTTCTAGTTTTTTAAATAGCTTGATTTCCTCTTAATTAATTGAGTAATAATAATTATAAGATAGGTTCAACTGGAGTCACATTTAAGAAAATCTGGATGAAAAAGTTTAGTTCAATAAAAAAAGCTTAGTTTTATTGGATGCCCACTATGTGTCTACTGATAACTTTTAAGCATAGCAGTGATAAATGGATAGTTAGTTGATATTAGAGATTCTTGATCTTTACAAGTCTTTGATTTTTATAGACATTTTAAAAATATTTATTTATTTATTTATTTATTTTGGGGAGAACGCAAGTTGGGGAGGGGCACAGAAACACAGGCAGACAGAGGATCCAAAGCAGGCTCTGCACTGACAGCCTGACACAGTGAGCCTGATGTGGGGCTCGAACTCACAAGCCAGGAGATCATAACCTGAGCTGAAGTCGGATGCTCAACCGACTGAGCCACCCAGATGCCCCAATGTTATAGACATTTTTAATGTATATTGAGTATTTTCTCACAAAAACTGCCAAAGAGGGGTCTAAAAGGAAGATGAGGCATTTGAGGAAGACAGGTAAAACGATCCAAGAGAATGAGCTGTGCTCATAAATGGAGAAATTTGGTAAGTGTCAATTATGGGTTCTACTCACCATACGATCCCTAGTCTATGAATTCATAAATGGCCTTTAAACTCTCAAGACTATTCCAGTTTCTAGGATCAGTGGTTTGAGAAATGCCCTAAATACATGATCAGAATTTTAGGTCGTAATCCCACCCTCAATTTTCTTTTAATTTTCCTCCTCAAAGGGTATATGATTCAGAAACATGGAAAATTCAACTCGCGAAAGGAAACTATTAACTTGTAAATAGCACAGTTATTAAATGCTTTGTTTTCCTTTGGGGATGGGGGTGGGGGTGGGAATACTGAAACCACAAAATTTTCCGTCTCTTAAAGATCTTCAAAGTGGATAACCGAACCATCTCAAAACCTAGCCCCAAACTACTCTCACATGCACTTGGAATATATTTTTTCCTCTTTTCTAAGATCAGCGTACACTCTGCCTATTTTCCAGGTGACTAACATGAATTTTAATGAACTACACAACCAGAGAGTGAAGATAATGGGTCTGCAATGTTTATTTCAGCTTCTTTCTTCCAATAACACTGTTTAAACTGATAAACATCATTTGGCCTTGGCAATCTAGACCCTCAGGTCTGCAGACAAACCCTAATTAAGCTAAGTGGTACCTTTTCCGAGGACATCTGCTCCCAAAAGTTTCAAATATCCATAACAAAGCATGATTTTTCAGCCTCCAGAAACATTATGATTAATATAGAAGTATTCTTTTTCCAAAAGGGTAGAGTTACGAATTGAGATAGTGCTTTCATTTTCTTAGAGCTGCAAAACCTTGACTTACTCCACTTTTTGTTTGTTTGTTTGTTTCTTTGGGTATTGGGACTCTCTCACCAGTTTCACAAATTTAACAATTAAGACAATGTAAACAAACAGCAAAGCATTACAATGCAGTAGAGGCGGGAAGAAAATCTAAGATGGTTTTTTGTTGTTCTTCCTCTCAGTCTTTGCAGATTTATAAAGTAGTTTCTTTAAGAGGGTGTCTCTATGAGGCAAAGTAAAATTAACACTATTCCAGTTCATGTGAATGAGTAAGTGGTATAAAATGACACACAGGTAAAAAAAAAAAAAAAAAAAAAAAAAACAAAACACTGACACACAAATAACAATTTTTACATTGCTTAAAATTATAAATTTTTATAAGTTTTTGTAAGTTTTATAGGTTTGCTGAGTTTGTGTGATGAGTTGGACCAAGATAATAATTAATATAAGTATTTCTTATGTTTCTAGACATACAAAAAGTTTTTGATTTATTTTATGTTTTATATTTTTGGTAATGAGAAATAAATAAATGAACGGTTGTTTAATTCTATTAAATATATACAAATACAAACCTCTTTACTTTCTGGTAATCAGAGACTTGGGGGGGACAAACTTTTTTGAAATACTCATTTGGGTAGGAGTGAATTTTTGGTTGTGTGAAAGTTAAAGGGTGTCTCGCTCGGCAACGCTGAACTGGCACAAAAGCCGAATATTTATTTGGTTCAACCAATGTTCAATTGTGAGCTTTAGTGATTACAGTACTTGAATGGTATACAATAGGAGAACAGGTACTCCCAATTGGGGCGGTGGGAGAGTGCTGCACAAGTCTTAGAAGATTCATGACAGAATTTGATCTTTGTTTTCAAAAACTGATTGGATTTAGGTTACACAGATCTGCCCCCTCATCCCTTGAGCTACCAGTAAGAATAAGGAACTGCATCCCGCACGCTATATAGCATAATTCGATTTAATGCATTTCATATATGTCATGCCACATTATAATGCAGCTTACACATATTCAAAACAATTGCTATGCATACTCTTTAAGCTCCAGCTTTTGTCACATTGTGCATTATTTACAATCACTTGTAAATCCGGCAAAACACACAGGCAGAAAAATCAGAGCAGGAGGTAGAGCTTGTTTTAATGTGATTATATTGGCATCTGATATGATGGTGCTTTGGACCATATTGACATGAGTGAGGATTCTATGTAGCAACTGTTCAATACCATCCGTTGGACTTCTCTGATAGACCACTTAACTATCTCAGCTTTTCCAGTGATCATCTCATTTATCTAGGATTATTGCACTGAATTTACTGTTTGGTTTTCTTCCAGAACTGAAATGTCAAGTCCAGTGTCATGTATGCAGTAGCTTTGTGCTGTGAGAGCTTCACAGATCCCCCAAAAGCTGCTAGCAGTTGATCTTTGGATAGAGCTAGAAATAAATAAATCCTCTTTAGCAGATCAATATTCATCCCATTTAATGCTTGATGTGAAACTTGTGGATTTGTGGTGGTAATGCTGATGTACAGCTAATCGTTGAAAATGGGCATTAGGGCTTTTATAGCATGGCAACATATTGTCAGGCAAGAAGGGAAAGAAGTGAGCGCAGCCTGGAAAAAACATGGTGAGTGTGTATAAATTTGCTGTACACTTGGAATTCACTTGCAGCGCTTTACTATGTAATACTAGAAACCAATATTATGGACAACAAATGTATCTGCTCTGTAAAAACACCACCACCAACAACAACAAATTCCTAGGACCTTCCTTTGGTTTGTCACTCTTTATGGTACCATCTATAAAAATGAAGTAGCTAAACTTGTTTAGAGACTCTGGGGCTAAAGAAATTGATATTGAAATATTTTCCCGGTGGTGATTGATATAATTATCATTCATTATAATGTGCAAAACAGTTTAGCATAAAAGCCAGACACATTGAAGAGCTGTGGCGTTTTGGTGCTAGAAATTCACACTGAAAGTGGAGACCCTCAAAGAAAGGAGGATAGTGTCCTGAACAATTAAATCCGACTGAGAAAAAAGAGAGCAAGATCTGAAACATGGTTAATGTCAATAGTTAAGGTATTTTTTCTAGTCAATGGTGTGAAAGTCATGTATCAGAACTTTCTTAGACTGCAAGGGTTAAATTGATCCCTTTTGATTTAACAGTCTTAGTTTTTGCTGTAAATAGATGATAATTCATGCTGTCATGGTGTTCGGAAAAGCAAGGTGGTGCCGGGCATTCTTCGCATGCAATAGCTTGCAGCCCAACCGCATAATCTGTAATATAGACATTTGTGGTTGCCGATGGTATATATATTTTCAACCATATTTCTCCATTATTAATTTAATATAACGCAAGCAAAATGTGCACATGATCTCTGTGTGAAAACCTTGACTTGTCAATGTTCTTACAGACTCAGCCTGCCCCGTTGAATTTTAGCAAGCATCTAAACTTATTTGTACAAAGGGATGCCTTTGTGAATACAGCATGAGAAATATGTGCTTACTGTAAGTATTGAAACTAGAGAACTGGTATTGATTTGTTTTCCCAGGAGAAATGATATTCTTTCTCAAATAGTAAGTTTTCATTTAGGTTTACTGAGAAATGAAACATTATAATCTTTACATGGTGGGAGAGGTCATTAAGCTTAAAACATGCAGAGTAACATCTGCTGGCTCCAGATAGTCACTGGAGTATTCAAAAGTGTCAATTTCTCTTGTGCAAGTCCCAAACTTTACCACCGATAAATGATTTTCCCCCTGCCCACCGATAAGGATCTCGGGCACTCATACTTCCTTTGGTTGGCAAAGGAAGACAGGATAAGGGCAGGTCATGGTCACAGGATTGTGTTTATCTGGTGAAGAGTAAATCAGTAAACAGGGGAGGAAAGGTATGTTTATGCTTGAGGCCATGAAGATTGGGAAATAGTAATGTGCAAGGCCAAAGATGACAATTGAGAAAGTGTGTAGGTGTACCTTCAATAGCATATGCTTGTGAATTCATGCACACACATGCAGAAATATGTTCAGTTAACCTGGACATACAAAGGCACACTAATATATGAATAAATCAACACCTGCAGACACATTCCATCTACATTGTGTTATGTGTGTATGCGGGTATCGTATGTGTGCATGTACTACCTATGCATGCATTGGAATATCATAATCATATCCTAGAGCTTGAAATGGCTAATGTATTTGAAAGTAACTTTCCTGAAAATGAAAATTTTAAAGCTGATATGAATTCACAGATAACGGAGTAACAAAAGGTTAGTCACAAAAACTAAGCTGTCTTTTCTCTCTCTCTAAATGTTGAGGTTGATATCAAGGAAGATAAATAGCCCTTTGCTCTGCAGAGCAAACCTTTCACTGCAAGAATGCTGGACTAGTAGATTACTATAACAATTCTTTTTCTTTTTTCCATTTCCCGTAATAGTTACATTCTTTCATTTGAATTCAGGACAGTACAATCTATGCAGCTTTTTAAGAATGAAAAGAGAATGTACCCCCATGTACAAAGTGGAACAACTCACTTCGTATTCTCTCCCTCAGTTACCATCCTTATTTAGAGAGAAAAAAACTTTGAAAAATAAAGGTCTGATTTTATGAGATTTACCATTGTGTGTGTCAGGGGTGGGGGGTGGGTGAGTGGGTGCTGACTACTCCAAAACACAGAACCTGAGAGACAAACTATGCATTTTTGCCTCTTAATTTTGTCTTTACATCTACCATTTCTCTATCCATTCATTTCTTCAACAAATAATGATTGATCACATTTTGTGTGTTCAGCCAAGATGCAGCCATTCGTCTCCAAGATGTTACACTCTTCTTTTCTTTTTTTTTTCTCCTTAGTCCCTGAAACATCGGTATCTATTCATATATACTTTTTCGATGTCCATACTTGTCATCAACTATACCAAATTATTTATAAAGCAAGGTCAAATATAAATAATACAAAGATGATTGGGTTGGTGTCTGGATGGACCATAACTGAAAGGCATTCTAAAAACATGTTTATAGATAGATAGCTAGCCGGTGGATAGTATGAGGAATCCTATGTGATTATGTGTTCCTGGCTGTACTCATAAAACACAGAGCTATGCTATTCTCATAGAACAGAGTCTATCAGTTGAGCAAGAGATTACATTCTTCTATGGGAAACAAAACCACCCAGGCCAAACTGTTCACCAAAAGAATTCCTACACAACAGGCTCAGCTTTCTAAGATAGGAAAAGTAAGACTTAAATTTCCACTACAAAAGATTTAGGTACCTCCTAAATTTAGCTAAAGTGGAAAATTCAAGGAAAAACTCAATGACTCACAAACTTGTGTTAGAGACGGGTCATCTCACAAGGAGACAAACATGTGTAGAACAAATTTCTTTTATGCAAAATACTTGTGTTTAATACAGAACTGAAAACCATGCTATAGTAAGGAGGTAAGTTCTACATTCTATCTCTCTGGGATGATAGTCTTCAAGGGCAACATATGGTCCTAAAGAATGTATGGGCTGATGCTATCTTCCAGAGGATTTAAAATTATAAATGGTGGAGTTACATAATCCTTAAATGTTTTTTAGCCTAACTTTAAAAAAAGTCTTATGCCAGCAGTGAGATCATGGTGGTTTACGTGAAAATTAGGAATATTAACAGTTAGACTAGATGGGCCCATTGTCTAGAAGGTTTTCCTATTGTGAAATGACTTCCATGGACTAATGTTCACAAGAGAAACCTGGACCTGTGAGTCACTGCCAGACTGATGCTCTATCAGTGCATTCCATCTGTGCAAATATAGTCTGTGATATTTTAACTAAAATTTGCTGGAAAAACTATTTAAATGTGGAAGCTTATCACTTTACCTCCCTTCCACTAATCCCTGTTAAAATATTATAAATAACACAGAGCTTAGAGTTGCAAAACAGAGACCCAACAAGACTTAATCCAAAATCTTTTTGTAAAAGATTCAAATAAAACCTTACATGAGATAAACTAAACCAACCCACTTTGATCCATATGAATTATCTGTAGTCCTAATTCCTCCAATCTTAGAAGAGAGAGAGAGAAAGAGAGAAGAACCCTCATAGTTGAAGCAGATTATTTTGTAGACTTTCCTAAAATAAAATCCTTTAAGATTTCTTAATATTTTTGTAGGTAATTCTTCTTAGAAGAAGAAAGTGTCTGATTTGCTCTACTGTTACTGTTACAAACCTTCAGTGCCTTCTTATTTCTGGAATACACAGGGGTTCCTTGAAACACTCCCTGAAAAGACCTGGAACTTCCTTTTTCTTCCCCCCCCCCCCCACCAAGACAATAAATGAATAGGATTTCATGCAGAGACAATGTTAGAGAGACAGGGACACACTTTGAAGTTAACTAATTTGACAAGAAGTTTGGGGATTCTTAAAAAATAATGAAAAGGATCTTTGCTGAATTTTTATTTTGTTTCTGTTCTGCCTTTAGTTCACACAGGCGGGTTCAGGCAGGAAGCACAGCCTGAACAACTCAGCCAGATCTGGAGGGATTAGTTACAGCAAAGAAGGCTGTTGTGTGAATCTGAGTCATTTTTTTTTTTATGGTAGCAATTCTAAAGAAAAAAACAATTCATGCATACGTAAGCGTGCCAAATCCCACCTTTATAAAAAGTATATCTGGTCAAACATTTTAATATAAAAATCTCCTAAAAATCCCCTAATTGGAATGATTTTTTTCTATGATACTGTTTTATTGGACTCTACTAAAGACGTGTTTTCTTATTTCTGAATATAATGTGATTTTAGTCATAATTTTCAATATTTGGTTTGGCCTGGGCTTTGTGCTTCCTCAAAGCGGCATCGTCGATTGCTTTTAGAGACAAGTAATTGGTAAGGCCAGAAGATAGAGTCAAACAAGCAGAATGAGAAAGACTTCCAGTCAACTTTAAGAACAATAAGGGGGATGTTAAAGGTAAGATGGTGATCCAAATTTTCCACAATGCTTTAGGACTAAACTACAGGTGAATAAAAAAATAATTTTCTATTTCCAGAAATATAATTTCCTAGATAAATTTATGCCAAATCGGAAGAATAAAATCCACTCCTTGAAATATATCACAAGCAAAGATCTACTGTAAAATATTATTAAGGATTTGTTTCTGCTACACCTAAAATTGCATCTCTCATTAAAGTTTAGATTTCACCTTCTGCTCTCCAACCAATGCCCCAGACCTGGAACAATCATGAGACAAATGGACTAACTTAACTAAAATATTAACTCCTCAAACTGTAAGCTGTACCTCCTGTTGCATTGTGTTCTCATACGGTTTGTTTGGAAACCTTCTCTGACTATGGAGTAAGAGATTTACAGGCTTGTAAAATTAAAACAAAAAATATTTTAATGAAAATGGTTTTGCAATTTTCCCCAAATTTTGGTTCCAGAACCACTGGATGAATAGAGTAGCGCCAGTGGTGCAAGGAATGCCTCTACTCAAGATGACAACTTTATGTAGCCAGACAGCATTACACATGTTATTCCAAATCCCACAAGAGAAATTTTGAAAAAACTCCATTGGCTTTCTCCCACAAGAACCCTACTGTTGGTAACGTTTGGAATAGCCCACCAGACCTGACAGATCTGTTTCTTATTATATTGTGTAAGATCATTTCTCTTTTCTGCCTCATCATTTATCCATTTAACTAATGTATCGTAGATAACGATTATTTATTGTTAACAATCAGAAGACACACTTGGCCAATTAGTAGAAAGAGGTCCATTATTATTGCGACATTAAAGCATGAATATTCCATTTATTGAGATTCATTATTAAAAAGGAGCTAATGGATTTTGACATTCCAAGAGTTTCCATAATTTTGTTGGCTTATGTTTAGCTTGAGGTATAAAAAGCAAACACAATTTCATTTATCAATACGTAAAGCTGAGACAAATCCTGGTAGAAAAGTAAAGAATTAGAATACTTATTTGAAATTAAAATCTATGTTATTCCACTAATTTGTTAATGGCTTTTATACAAAAATTAAACAGCATTCAGTATGTAGCAAGATATATTACCAGCTAAGAAAGACTTCTTTGGCAATTACCCCACTGTTTAGTTTTTAAATTTATTTTGAAATAAACAATTATCAACACAATTACCTCAATATGTATCCTTTCTGCATTTGCAGAAACACATAATCTCATTTGTTTTAATTGTATTAGATAAGTGGACAAGCTAAAAGTTTGCCAAAACCTATTTTCTGGCTTTATTTAAGATGAAAAAAGGAAAATACAAATCAAAAAAACAATAATGAAAAATAACTTGGGTCAAAAGTAGTTGTAAAGTCAAGTAGGTAGTGTCTCTTTCCTCTCTACCTCTATTCCCCACCCAGCACACACACACACATTTATTCACTGACAGAGACATTAATCCAGGTATTTTGATTCTCTGATTCATCACAAGTAAAATTCAATATCTATGTGCCATTCTCTCCTCCTACTGTATAATATGCAGGTACCATTTGAATTTATTTGCCTACCTAGCCACCTTAGAAGAAATAACATTTTCAGCATTTATTTACAGAGGTATTTAACTAAGCCTTACACAACTTGCTTGCTATTTTTTCTTGTAATCCTGTAGATAGTGAAGTTCAATAGCTCTGCAACTACAACATTTTGCAATAATGTTTAAAATATAATTGCACAAAATTTGTGAGGTTGTGGGTCAATGAATTGACATCTTTCTGTTCTCTGGTCTGAAAGGACAGCAGAGGGAGCCCCTGCATGATTTAAGGAGACTAAAGGCAGGCAGGAAAAGAAAGAAGTTGGAAGTTACCTGCGGGTGCCCTCTGCTGGAGTCACTGATAAAAGTTCAGATTTCAAAAAGAATTTGCAAGCACTGAATTCCAAACTTGATCTTAGCATGCATTACCAGTCATCACACAGGGTGTAGCAGGATTTCCAAAATATAATCTAATTTTAATTCATTTCAATTAAAAAATTAAATACATGCTTTACATTTTTTCCATGAGTTTTGAAGTCAATAAGTCAAATTTTGGTGGAAAATCTCACTACTCTGAAATTTGTATCATCACTGAAGTGTTACGGTAGTTTCTCCATAACTATACGACTCCTACATATTCCAGAATCTTAATATGAAATATATAAAACTATTATATTCATATTCCTACAACGCAGGAATATCATTTTAATGTAAAATAGTTTTCTAGTAGGTGAAAGAGTCTGTTTAAAGGGCTTTGGGATCAGAGCTTGTACCAACTGAATGATGTGGCAGCTTTCCTTGTGATAGTTTATCAATAATTCCAGTAACTGAAAACCATTTCAATGTCTGCTTGCTTTTCAACTCGTTTGAAGAACCCTTCAGAAAAAGATATCTTTTAATTCAGATTAATTGGCAATACAATTACTTTCAATTTTATGGGAAATATGTGTTAATTATAAATAAAATATTATTCATTATAATTTCTCCTGAGAAACAATAAATCTCTAGAAATTCCTAGAGGTATTTTTGTTAGAGGTAAATAAGGTTGGAAAATATTTCCTCCATTAATATTTTGCCACTGTTTTATGACTGTTGAAAAGGTCCATCTATAGTAAATAAAGCAGATATTTGACAGCAAAGAGTTTGATTGTTTTTGCTTCCAGTTTAGACTGAATACACTAGTCATTTTTTTTTAGTCTATATTTAAGACATTACTTTTAAATTACCCCTAAAAGATACTTAGATTAGTGAGGTGTAATGGTGAAATATAAATGTTCTATGTGTGCACTTAGTACTAACTTGCAAAAATTTTACTTTTTATTCAGGGAAAAGGAGGATAGTAATGTTTTCCACAGCAAAAAGAAAAAAAATGATTATTAAACATAAGTGAAAATAAGCAACTTTTTGCCTGTTCTGTAACATGAACTTCCACTTGACCAAGCCCAGCATGAATGATACAATATAAAAGGAAAGTATCTTGAGTTGTTTCCTTGCATTTGGGCTTATATAGACCATTAAAAATACTGAGCATTAACTTAACTTTGAAATGAGGCCTATATGTCAGTGTTGGGAGATGAGAGTTGGGGAGAGAAGAGGTAAGCATGGGCTGAAGATGAACAAGTGTTATTAGTTTTTATATGTTCACATTGTCCTTCTTTTGGTGTCCAATTTCATATATATATTTACTTATTTTGAAGCCAGTGAAATTTTAAAGAATAAAGGCAACTAAAGGACGGCAGCTAGGAACTGCCCAATTTTACCTTGAAACCTAGATCTACATTGTTTTTAAAAGCTTTCAATAATCCAAGCAGAGTAAGGCTGAAACTCTAAATGTTCAGAAAAGTTTAACTTTATAAATATTTATACACACTTCTAGAATGCAGAATAGGAATTAAACTATATGTACTTTCGATTCAGAATAAACATTCATCTGTTCATCAGACAAATATTCAATGGCTCTCATGAGTTAGACCCAGCCCCAGGTCCTGGTGAGGAAGCAATACACTGCCCTCATTAAACTGACATTTTCATTTCACAATAGACAACACTGTTATGTCATTTATCATATTCTACAAATATTCATAGAGCTAAAGCACAGTTAATCTATCCAAGGCAGAAAAAGAGTTTATGGAAAGTGTTGAAATGGTTTGTTGTGAATAATACACTGTTAAAAGTTTATAGGTTTTTAATCTCACCCTTTTATTTTCTTACTGTCAAAGATTTCTGAAGATTTCCTGCATTTTTCTTTTTAGCTTCTCAGTTTGGGCCTGATGCATTGATCATGTTTTCAAAAAACAACGTTCTTGCTCATTTTTAGAGTCATGTAAGGGAGGGCTTACTAACTTCAAATACTAAAGGGACCATGATTGTAACAAATATTAGATAATATAAGTGAACGCTAGGAAGGTCAAACTCAATCTGAAGGAGTTCAGTATTCTTTCAATTCCCATCACAATCTCTATCTCTATCCAAAAATGGTGCCTGGCAAAAATATAACACCTTTTTTCACTGAATTAAGCCAATAGGGATTTTGCCAACGATTTCAGGCTTTTCCATCACCCTCTACTTTCCCAGCCCTATTTCTCCATAATCTCCTCCATGCTGTCTACATGGGGGACATTTTAACAACATTGTTTCTTGTGTATTACTGATTCTCAACTTTTCTCCTAATTTTGTCTGTAAATTGTTTTCTGGCAAAAATTATCTTTCCTCAATTTTGTTGTGAACTTGAATCTTCAAGAACTAATTGAAATGGCATTTCTTTTTTGAACCAACCTCTGATTTCCTTCACAACTAGAAGCTTCCGTGTGCTTTCTCTAAATTCGTATAATATTTTTTCTAAACTTCTTTCTGAGCTTAGTATACTTACCATATTTAATTTTTTTCCAGTACAAATCTTAGGTATTCTAATACTAAACTCTGAGAATCAGTGAATCTCTGGGTGTAATAAATATGAGTGCTGAACATAATGAAGTTTTTTGAAAACACACATATATATACAAATAATTATAATTCATAACCTGATTATTTGTATTCAAAGCACTTCTTAGTGAGATTATCCCCTGAGGTCTAATGTGCCTTTAAGAAACAAATGGTATCCCATGCTTCAGGTTATTTTGGCCTCCAAGATGCTGTACAAAGTTAGTTTATCAAATGATGAATTATGATATTTAGACTTAACATTGGAATTAAAATTGGAAAGTATTTTTATTGCAAATCATTTTTTTAAGGAGTGACAATTTTCAAGATTATGTTTTGCATTGAAAAGATGTGTCTTAGGAAATTTGAAGAAAAGTGTTATACTATTGTTTAAATTATGTAAAAAAGATATATTTTCACATCCAATAAAGCTTTCTCAACTGAAAAATAATAGATAAAAAATGAAGATAGATAGATAGATCGATCTTAGAAGAGTAAAATATAAAGAAATTTTGCTAATAAAAGTTTTTCTGTAAGTAATTTTTATGTACTAAAGCCCTGTTGGCCAGGTGTTTATGTCCTACATACATTTAAAAAGAAGACTCAGAGAGTGATTATTTGTCACACATTTTGAATTAACATTACACAGAGATGCAATTATGATATTCATTAAAATATAATATTCATTATCCATTTCTTTTTTTAAATTTTTTAACGTTTATTAATTTTTGAGACAGAGAGAGATAAAGCATGAATGGGGTAGGGTCAGAGAGAGAGAGAGAGGGACACATAGAATCTGAAACAGGCTCCAGGCTCTGAGCTGTCAGCACAGAGCCCAACACGGGGCTCGAACTCACAGACCGCGAGATCATGACCTGAGCTGAAGTCGGACGCTTAACCGACTGAGCCACCCAGGCGCCCCTCATTATCCATTTCTAAATGTCATTATGGACATTTAGAAATATCTCTTTGGCAGAAACAAATACAGCCCTTTTGCTTTTTTCTAGCTAGACCACATTTCCAAGGCTCCTTTTCATGTTTGGTGGGACATGACCAAGCTTTGACTAATGGCCAGTGAAGCCTCACGCAAGCAATTTTTCATGTTCTATTTTCTTGGAGATGACTCCAGGGCCTTTGGGGTTAGTAGAGTCACACTATGGTAAGAGCCTAGATCCCTGAATCATCACCTGGAGGAGAGCCACAAAACAACAACAACAACAAAACAAACAAAAACAACTTCCTGATTGAGAACATTCATGGTGGACTGTTATAGGAGAGAAAAATATGCTTTATTATGTGAAGCCACTAAAATGTTGGCATCGTATGTTAGAGCAAATGGCCAACTCTAACATAGACACATCAGCAAGTCAGACTAGCTTTCTTGTGACCTGCAGACATAGTCCACATAGAAGTGTGCATAAAAGGGTTACATTTCTAAATTTAGATTAGGCCAACCAAAAGGCAGTAAACCTTAGAGCATGATGAACTCATTATTTTGCATGAGATCCAGTTCAGTAAGAATGGAAATGTTTACAAGCTAGATTTTTTTCACACAAACAAAATTGTATTCGCTGAATTGTGTGTGGGAGGAAGGTCTTATCTTTAAAAGCTACCTTACATTTATTGGAAAAATGTCACTGACAAAACAGAAACTTAACCCTAAAATCTTAGTGTCTGGAATTATTGGACTAATAACAGTGTGGAAATAGCTCTTATCTTTCATTTTAATATCTGTTAGCAAGTTAGAGTTTGCAAAGAGAATTCACATGTATTATCTCATTTTATCAACGGAGAAAAATTTCAAGGTAGAAACTATTGTTAGCTCCATTTTGCCATGGGGAAACCAAAAGGTAAAATGATACTGGCAGGTTAATACAGCCGGCAGTGCCGGTAGCCACAGAGCTGGGCAAAAATTAACCCGTTGCAAACAATGCTACAATTTCTGACTACTTTGTGCCAGGAACTCTCCTAGTGCCAGGCATTACTGTGCAAATACAAAGATGAATAAGAGGTAGTCCCACCTGAACTACCCTGTCCCAAGAATATGCCATCTCTTCTTTATTTGAGCTAAGCAAGGTAAAGCACGTGGCATAGCTAAGTAGAATCCTTTATACCATTTTCCAGGAAGGGCCCTTTCTCTTTTCAGAAACTTTGGGAGAGTCCCAGTAACCAGAGTCTCTAGACTGGGGAAATTCTCAATACCCTTTTCCTCACGTGCCCTCATCTGCTGGTCTCCCCGGCGAGTAAGTTCTATCCCATCCGTCTCCCGATCACCAGCTTTCTGGCAGAAACCCTTGCTCTAGCTTACCTCCTTGGAGAGCATTAAATCTGAAAAGGTTTTTTGCTGCGCCTGAAGTGATTATCCAAAAGCCTGCTCCACTTGTTCTTTCTACAGTGTTTGAGCTGAAAAAGACCTTGGGGAAATTGAGTACTACACTGGCTATCGATGGATGGCCCTAGTTCTTTGAGTTGTTTTTAGTGCCTTATGGAAGCATACCTCAGACCAGCCTGATCCAACTGGGTGAACCACATATTACACAGAATATCCTGTTTGTGTTTTACACACAAGGATTATTTAGTAGGCAAAGAGTCAAATCATTATAATCCTAAGGAATTTGGTAGGCTTAATAACTAGTATGTTAGTCATGTGTTACATGCTCTTAAGTGTGTTATCTCATGTAGTCCTCACAACAAGCCAATGAGATGAATACTACGAGTAATCCTGAAAGTTTAGGCTTAGAGAAGTAGGAAAACTGACCAAGGTCACATAGCTGGTCAGTGAAAGGAGGGACACTGGAAGCCTCTTCTTTTCTGATGCCAAAGCCCTTTCTTTTAACTGGTCTTGACTTGTTATATGTCTCTTCTTTGAAACAAAGGCACTCCATCAAAAGAAATCTTAAGGTTGAATTTAGGGGAAAAAATGAGTGGGAGGCTATAAAAGAGTTCCTTACATTTAATACAATCCTTGCATTATGCACAGCCATCTGTCTGCATGTCTTCCTGAGAGCAAATGGTATGATCTCGTATTTGTAATCCACCATTATTTTATACTATTTGATGCAAACTACTTACATTTTTCTTATTCAGGAAGGTAAGAATACAGAGAGACACATCTGTGCCTGTTTGGCCACTTAGGCCTGTGCTTTTTGAAATTTATATGAAAAATGCAGATTATGTTACAATATTTTTCAAACTTCATGGTCCATACTCTTTTATAAATTGTAGGGCAGGAGTTTAGTCTTACTGTTACACCCTTCTTATTATTTTTAGCTCTTTCTAGTATTTAAGATACTAATTGATTAAGGATTCATACAAAAATCTAAGAAATTACACAATAATTATCCTTATAACCAACTTTAATTGAGGATTTATATTTCTTGCAGATATATAAAGTAGGTGCAGATTAGACTCAGTCATTCTGACACTAGGTCTTGCCTTGTAAGCCTCCCACATCTAAACATCACTATTGCAAGGAACAAGAAAAAAAATTTGTTTGATAGAAATGCCCATTAAAGTTCCCCTGTTAGAAAATACTCAATTCGGTGTCTAGAATTTATTATTATAGAAAAAGTTCTATCCTTTGAAAGGAGTATTGCTTTGTGCAACAAAAAGAACCATCTCATGAATGAATCTGCTATTAAGCATAGCGAAGTGGCATCGAGGTCACATGTGTATAACAAAATATAACAGGTATTAGACAAGTTAATGGGAAAAACTTAAACAGAGTCACCATAGGGGCGCCTGGGTGGCTCAGTCAGTTAAGCATCTGACTTCGGCTCTGGTCATGATCTCACAGTTTGTGAGTTCAAGCCCTGCATCGGGCTCTGTGCTGACAGCTTAGAGCCTGAATCCCACTTCAGATTCTGTGTTTCCCTCTCTCTCTGCTCCTCCCCTGCTCATGCTCTGTCTCTCTCTCTCCTTCAAAAATAAATAAAAACATTAAAAAAATTAATTAAAAAAAGTCACCATAAATTAAGCAAAAAAAAAAAAAAAAAAAAGAGAGAGAGAGAGAGAGAGGGAGAGAGGGAGGGAGGTAGTTGCTGAGTTGAAGTATTTATCTTCATCCAATCTAACATCATCCAAAGGAAATTGAAGTGGACTTTTAAGAGCTGACTTGATTGAATTACTTCCTTAGTGCTGAGCACTGTTTTGAATGCTTTACTTGTATTAATTTGTAATTCCAAACCATGCTAAAGGTTATTATCCCCCTTTTCCAAATAATACAACTGAGATACAAAAGTTTTTAATAAAATGTCCAAGTTCCATAGCCTAAACCAGGATTAAACCCCAGGTTTGATGCCAGAGTACCCATTCTTATCATTATGATTTTGTTACCATAATTACTACTCAGAAGTGTTTATTATTGAAGTTTTCTATCTTAAAAGTTCTGCTAAATTTTAAAACGCAGTAATATATTTGAAAAGTTAAATTATGATGTAGCATTCCACATATATTATGTCTCCAAAAAGCATCCGTACTGACTCTACTGCGGTTGTAAGTCAAATGACTTTCTATCTGACAACATCATAAACTCCATCTGGAATCTGAAAATAAAGCTGCTCTTTGCCTCTTGCATCGTCATTAGTCATATAGATTTTTTGGTTGGAACTTGGCAGTAGGACAAGGTGGAAAACTCCACGGTCTACTTGGGAGAGACATCCCTTTAGGGGAAAGACCTGGATGACCGTACTCATGTTAACTCTTCCCAAAAATATTTTTAATTTTAGGTAACATTTCTGCTTTGAGATCTTTCCCCCAGGCTAGTGCCAAGTGGAAGGACCACTAATATCTATGCAAATGACCTCTCCCATACCATGCACTTCTACTTCCAGCTCACTTCTTCAGGTTCCATCTAGTTTCTGACTATACAGATTTGAATCCTGACTATCCCCCTTACTGGCTCTGTGAACATAAAGCAAAGTAGTTAATCTTTCTCAATAACAAACTCCTCATCTATAAAATAAAGGTATCAATAGTACATACATGATAGGATTATTATAATGGTCAAGTGAGGTAAGGCATGTAAGATGCTTAGAACAGTTTCCAGAATTTAGCAAGTACTCAATAAATATTAAATACATGCTTTTTGGAATTAAAAGAGCCAAGATTTGGAGTTGAATAATAAACCCCTGTAGATTAATACTAAGTTGTTCAAAGCACTTTTCAAATATCTGGAATATGTTCTTGTTCTATGCGTTAGTGAAGAAAGTAAGATTCAGAGCAATAAATTGTCAGGACATTGTCCTTTAGGCACTATGAATATAGATTCCCATAAACTACTAAGGACTGGTACAGACCAACTGTGGGTTGTTTCCAAAGTATGATTTTTTTCTTCCTTTTATAAAAAGATAAATGTCATATCACAAGTTGTCCATGCCTGGAAGACAATTTGATTGTTCTCCTCACTCAGGTAATATTATTTTCTGTAGAGATGGTTCCTCCTCTTTATTGGAAGGGAGGAAAAATGGATTTGGATCTACAAAAATAAATCCTAGTCAGGAGTATCATTTATCTGTAGAAAAAAAAATATTTATAGAAGCTTGGGCTTCAGTCTTAAGAGAGAAACTGCTCCTAGTTACAGTCAGGGAACAGATGAATGCAGTATCTGTCTTTGGCTAACCAAAAGCATAGTCTTCTCAGATTCTTCAATGTAAATTGTGTTATAGGTTCAAATAATCTGGTGGCAATGCAAAGAACATTGCCTATGGAGCCCTATAGCTAGAAGTTCACATCTTGAATCCACCACTTACTAGGTAGCTATGTATCTTTGGGCAAATTATTTAACTTCCTTAAACTGTTAATTTCTTTTTCAATAACCCATACCTGATAGGAAGATTAAATGTGAGCATGTTTCTAAAGCACTTATTACACAGCTCAGGAGATAGTAGCTATTGGAATCTGAGTTGATTTGAGCATTAAATAGCAGGTTGAAGCAGGGGCCTTTAAACATCCCAAATATGAGATTCTTTAAGTCTATGAATCTTCAAATCCTGACATACAGCTTTTTCTCTAAACACAAAATGTATGCCTACCTTGTGTAATTCAAGGGATCAAAATCCATCCCCTTCACATGATAAATAGAATCATCCAGCTGTGGTCAGTAAATTATGAAAAATCACTTAGTATTTTCTGCTGAAAGAGGTAAAGAGGTTATCCCAGATTTCATATCTGCCAAATATTATGTTCATCACCTTATTAAATCTATTCCTTCTAATACATTCATGCAAGTGAAACACTGAAGCATATTTCATTACCAGAGTAAAATTCAGCAGCATAGCAACAAAACAACACTCTTTATGGAAATACATTTTCTAACATAATGAAATTAATCCAAGGACTTTTGTATATCATGGAAAATATACATACATGGGTTAATACAGCCTCCCTGGTTAATAACTCTAATGAACCAGAATAGGAAGGAGGCGAAGAGGAAGGAAAGATACTCTGTCAGGATGAAGAGAAAATTTCCTGAGATTCTTCTTATAATTCTTAAATACCTAATAGCTAGTGGTGTTATATCTTTGATTCAAAATCCTTTATGAAGTTTAATTAGACATAAAAAGCCATAGAGCATTCTATAGTTTATGAGAATGAAATGTAGACATTTTCTCTTTACTTTGTTTACTCTGGAGCTTGGAAAATCATTTCAAACCCATAGAGCAAAACAGAAAGATGGGATTTGCTATCCAGGACAACTATTCACCACTTATCTACTTCTTCTTCAATTGTTTCCTAATAATAGTTAATGCTTAATGTACTACTGCTGACATTGTGGAACATTATATATAATTTTCCCGATGCCTTTGTTGACAAGATTAGCAATAAGTTAATAGCAATTTGATGCTCCTCACATGAGCTTTAAAATATTATTAATTCTCAATAGACATAATAATTTTAAACTTTCCATTTTGATCAGCGTCGCATCATAAGCATTATGAAAAAGTAAGAGGAAATGAAGAGGGGAAGGGGTGAGAAGGGATATAAACAGAAGAGAAAGGAAAGAGAAAGAAAACATCAATATAGATCTGAAGAAACTTATTAAAAGTATATTAGAAAATATTTCATTATAAATTTTCTTATTTTGTTTCTCTTATCTTAAAATATTTATTTTGACTCATTATTAAGACCAATTCATTTCCACTTTCAAAAACCATTTTATTCATTGTAAGGCTAATATATAAGGATGCATTGCCCCTCTTCTTCTGTTCCTTACTTTTATTAATCTTTCCTTTTCTTTCACTTTGTTCTCCCTTAAAGTAGTCATAAGAGTAACTATGTATCTACAGACAAAAAAACAAAAAACAAAAAAAACAAAACCAAAAACTAATATTCAAGACATGGATTCTGGTTGTGTGAATGGAGGGAGCCCTTGTAAACAACATTTTCCTTCTTTGCAAATAATGGCTTCCAGAAACAGTTACGTCTTGGCCACAAGAAAAGATTCTCAGAAGTTGATTGATCTAAAATTCCTTTTAAGAATATAAAGGACTTTATAAATTCAAGAAGTGTATTACAAAAATATCCCAGCAAAAACAATTCACCAATGACATAAGCGAAGATCTTGACTTCCCTGATTTTCATTTAGGTTCCTAATGTTTGAGTCCATTGAGGCTATATACAAAGCCTCCTCTTCTGGAAGATATCACAGGGTTTTAAAAATATGGCTACAAAGAGCAAAAGAAGATTTGAGTCTCTAGAGAGAAGATCTCCAGATTGAATGCTGTATAGAAAACAATTTATTCACCTTATGAAGATGAAAGGAGGAAAAGACTGAAGGGTCATAAAACTTGTCCATTTTGGAGGGCCTCAAGAGGCTGTCTTATTGGGCTTGGTAGTTGGAAAAGTATCTGTAATCTCAAAGAAAACCCTAAATAGTGTCCACGGAAAATGTTTAAATGGATTTTTAAAACTCTACTGGTTTTTATTATATCTCTATTTCTTTACTTGCAAATAATCAATTCAGAATTATGCTGTTACTATTTTTATCAATTTATTCTGTGTTAAAATAACCCAAAAATCTTAATAATTAATTAAAATATAATCACAATGTACTCTAAATTCCTATACCATTTTGTAAAACAAGATGTCTTTTGTATTTGAGATATTTGAGCTTAATTAATTTTAAACCCCTACAGTTCTTTTTTAGAAAACCTCTCTCAGTGAGTAGGGCTGATAAACTAATAGGCAACTCTTTGGCCATCAGGTATATATAACTTGTGAGATAATGAAATGAAACTATATCATAAAGATTTAAATGCAAAAGAGAATGACATGGTAACTATAAGGGCGAAAAAAACAAGAAGAATAAAAGATAGTGATCAAAGACGAGAAATGGGGAAATAGTTGATAAAGACCTGAGGAAAGAAAAAAAGCAGAGACTGACCAAGAAATAACCCAGGTGAGTGATTGCCTCTGCCCACAGGTATATGTCCTCACAGAATTGAAGCTTTTCTGCAATGAGCAATTTTGACCTCCCTGCATGTAACTGAACACTCTCCTTGCTGAAATCTACTTCACCTGAGAAAAGGGTGACTGGGACATGATCTGAGAACCCCTGTATACTTTTGACCATTCCCAGGTCTCAAGGTCAACATATGTGGGATGGATGAATGCACTACACTGGTCAAATTTTGTGACTTTTGGGAACTTAACACTTAAAAAAACAAGTTGTACACTGTATGGCTTTGGAGGGTTATCCATAGCCCACTGGGCAAAGACCATGCCCATTTAGCAACTGTGAAAGATATATATTTACATAAATCTGTATATGGTAATGTTTCATTGATATTCAGAATTATAATCAGAACCAGTGTAACTCTTGCCAGTCAACTTCAGAAGCTATGGGATAGGAATGCAGTAGGGAGGGTGTTAGGGGTGGGGTGGGAGACACTAAACATTATTTTCCAAAGTATATCTTGTGGAACACAAAACTAAATAGATAGACACTCTCTCTCCTTGCAAAATATTTCTTTGATCGAATAAGTTTAGGAAACACTTTATATACATATATATATGTATATACATATATATGTATATACATATACATACAAATATATACATATATAAAACACTTCTGTTTCATATATATGTGTATATATGTATATATATGTGTGTATATATGTATATATATGTGTGTATATATATACATATATATATATATGTAACTTAATTGGAGTTAAGTTGGAGATTAAAAATATCATTGGAGATTAAAAATTTATGTTAGTATAAGTTAGTAAGTATATACACACCAATATACATAGTAAAGTCTCTGAAAACTCCCCAAAGTATAACATTTCCCAAGTATTTCTATCCACTGATTTCATTGGCATATTTGGAAACACTGCTGTTAAACAATGCAGTTTGATGCATGGGAGCCATCTAGACTTTATGTAAACAAAATGCAAGAAAGGGTACAAACTTTCAGCTATAAGATGAATAACGTCTGAGATCTAATGTAAAACATGTTGACTGTAGTTGATAAGACTGTAATGTATGATTGAAATTTTCTAAGAAAATAGAATTGATGTTTTCTCTCTCTCTCTCTCTCTCTCTCTCTCTCTCACACACACACACACACACACACACACACAAACACACACACAAGATAAATATGTGAGGTGATGGATGTGTTAACTAGTTAAGTGGAAGATTCTTTCACAACATATGTCAAATCACCACCATGTACATTTTAAATGTCTTATGATTTTATTGTCCAATTATACTTCAATAAAGCTGGGGGTAAATGCAGGACAAAATGGAGTACATAGGTAAGAAAACACCTTACTAGAGGATAGCTTTTCATATATTTCAGCCCTAATAACACAGATATAAAAAACGCCTGAAAAATTGTGCACACACACTACAAATTTTTGCCTTGCCTTCTGTGTCTCCTGAGTAGTACTAGATCCTAGCTGTGCATTAGAATTGCCTGATGATCTTTTTGTACACAGAGTGTGACTTAATTGATTTGGGCTGAAACCTGAGCATAAGCATTTATGGAAATTTCTCATGTGACTCCAGTGCTGTCAGGGTGAGAGTCACAAATGTAAAAAAAAAAAAAAAATGTGGAATCCATTTTGAGACCAATGAAAATGTTTAGCTTGTAACTAGAGACTTTTGATCAGCCCAGCAGGCTGTGGCATGGCCTTGTGTAAGAGACATTTGTAATTGATGCTGGCCTGGAAATCCTCTCATTCAATGCTAGCTCACCATCAGCTTTATTCTCTTCCCTCCAATTCTCTTTTGTTTTGGCTTAATAAGTTAGCCCTCTCAGTATGCTCTCTCCTTCAGTTTCTTCCCCCACTACTGCCCTCTACTGTCCTACATATAGAAGGGAGTTTTAATGTTGCCCTCCTCTCCGGGCTCTGCGGAATAACTCATAGATGAAAACAGCTTTGGTGGCCATGCAGCTGTCAATAATTGGATTTGGTATCCATAACCATCTAAATGCATACAGGCCAATGTAAGCCACTTCTTTCTTAGCTAAGGTAGGAGGCCAAGAATAGGAGCAATTATCATATAGAAAATCTGTATGCACCAGGAACAAGTGGCCCCTCCCTCTATCAGAGCATATACTACCTTTTACGGGCAATTTCCTTTCCTACTAATTGAACATCCATGCGATGCACAATAGCACAGTCTTCTGTCTTTATGTACACACGTTATTTGTCTTAAATATACATATAAAGTTTGCATCAGCATCCAGCTTTTTTTTTTCCATTATCGTTGTCAAAGGGTAGCTTACGTTTTCTCCATGCAACAATTGTACTTAATGAAATTGTGGATTGGAGGGTCAACTCCCAACAACAGGAAATGTGAAACTGGTGTTTATCTCTTTTTGTTTCTTGGAGGGCAGGGGCAGGGTGGGGATACTAGGATACTAGCTGGGCAGGGAGTGTGCACTACTCGTATGGGAAGGAATCTTTAGAAGATAGTTTTTTACTTCACCCAAATAGTTCTGTAAACATGAAACCCCCAGAATTAAAAACAAAAAAAGCTAATATCTTTTAAATGTATATGTGAGAAAGAGGAACCAAAGGGAAATGAAGAAGGGGAGACAGAAGGGGGGTGGAGTCTGAAAGAGGAAAAGGGAGCTCCAGAGAAGGACAGCACTTAAAATGCTGATGGCCCATTGCCTTTACCCAAAATTCTGTTAGTAACTTCACAAGTGCTCCTTTCTTATTCTTCAAGCCTAGACACTAACAATTTTGCTCAAATCCCCATGAAGTGATTTATTTAAAAGTGCATCTTTCCAGAAAATCCACAAAATGGAGTCAAATGGTCTCATCCCTACTCCCACCATCAATTTTGTTATCTATACCAGCAAGGGAGTGATGTTTATGCTTTTCTTTTTTTTTCTTTCTGTCTCAGCTATGTAAAGAAGAAATCTGTTTTCTATCAAACGCTCATTGAATTTTTTGAAAATATCATAGTATAAAACATCAAAATATATAAACTGAGATAGCTTTTTTAAATGAGAAAATCATCTCCATCTAGGAAAATTAATCATTTGCCCAGACTGAACTGTACCCCTAAATCTAAAAAGTTGAAAGTATGTACAGGCATACCTTGGAGATATTGGGAGTACAGTTCCAAACCACAGCAATAAAGTGACTATCTCAATAAAGGAGGTCAAATGAATTTTTTGGTTTCCCAGTGCATGCATATAAAAATTATGTGTACAGTATACTGCATTCGATAAAGTGTGCAATAGCATTATGTCTAAAAAAATGTGTACACCTTAATTTAAAAATTCTTTATTGCTAAAAAATGCTGACCATTACTAAGCATTCAGTGAGTTTTAATCACTGATCACAGACAACCAGGACAAATATAATAGTGATGAAAATTTTGAAATACAGTGAGAATTACCAAAATTTGACACAAAGACACAAAGTGAGAAAATCTGTTATAAAAATGGCACCAGGTTGCTACAAACCTTTAATCTGTAAACAACAAAAAACAAACAGACACAGTATCTGCCAAGTGCAACAAAGCAAAGCACAACACAATGAGGTATGCCCATAATCTGTTTTTACATCTCAGAAGAACTAACAGAACTAACATATTTCAGAGAAGGATCTCTGAGTCTCTCAAATTTCTGCATAAACAAAAAGACTTCATAATGGTCATCTACACCACTTTCATGTGTTGAAAGAACATTTTCCCGTTCCATAAATTTACTCCATGTTGCTGCATACCATGTATTTGATCATTCTTCTATCATTTGGTACTGTGTTAAATTAGCATACAAAAACACTTTCTACATCTAAGGAAATTCTACGGAACATCCTACCATGACAAATCAAATGAGAAGGGGTTCCATAACCAAGCCTCTCTTGTTCCTGGGAGACTTGGATTGGAATCAATCCTCGGTGAGAGAGATCCTGGGAAAAGCTGAGGAAGGTAACCAACTCCTTAGGAAGCACTCCCAACCTCAGCAAAGGACATGAATTAGTTGTTTTTGCTCCTTCTAAGACTTGGACAATTTAAGTACCTATTTTGCTGAACTGCTGAAATGTAGTAAGCTAACACAAGGGAATGATTATAATGCCTTTTGGAGCAGAAAATGGCCTTTGAAAGAATACCACAGGAGACCACGCCCAAATGGAGACCTGGCCATTATTTTCTTTCTCACCATATCCTCACCTAGAACTCCTCTGTGTGTCAAACAGACCCTATCTTCTTATACTTTCTCAAAAGAAATAATAAGCATAATATATCCTCCTTTTGTTTTCTCCCCTTCCTTCTAACTGGCCTTAACCAGGCTGTAAGGAATTCTGTAACTCAGTAGCCTCTCATCCATCACTTCTGCTCCATTTGAAAAGCATGGCTATGAGGGAAATGGAATAAACCACATTCCATTTCCCTATTTTTCATTGCCCAGAAACAATGATGACAGCATATCAAATGAAACTCGTAGGACACAATCTCTTACTTGAATCAAGTCCAGGTGTCCAGGTATCACCACATCAGCCCGTCACCAGCCTGGTTCCTGTTGATAGTTCATTCTCCATCACCAGAGAGGGCAATGGACCTGCTGACAACATAGCATCCCCCGAAATATGGAGGCTGAAGTCATGCTTACTGGCCAGACCACATGAGGCTAACTTATGGAGGCTCAAAACCAGAAACATCAGGAAATATTAACCCATTAAAGACTCTTCGACAGGGAAGTCGCGGGATGGAACTTGATTTTGACTGAATAACCTGGGAGTCATATGTAAATTATGACAATATAGAGATTGGTATAAGAGACAAGGAAAAAGGAATTTGTAGTATTGTAGGCATAAATGAAAATATACAATGGAGAAAGGAGAAGAAAGGGTGAATTAGGATGACCTTTATGAGACATGTACTTTGAAAAATTAGGATCTGACTGGATCTAAATAATAAAAGACGTAAATACTCCTAAATTGACAGTAAGAAAGAAAACCTTCAGTATTGAGATAATTTTGTTGCTAGAAAGAGAGACGTTTGAAAGGATAGTCAGGTTAGCTAGAAGCTAGCTAGAAAGGATAGCAAGAAGGTAACTTTGGTTTTAGACATGCTGTTAAAAATAAGGGCAAGATACAAGAAAATAAATACAACAGGTGCCTGGTGATTCTGAAATGACAATTTGGTGGGAAGACAGAACTAGAGCTGGGCATGGAGAAGACAAAATGTAGAGGTGATACATGAAGCTGTGAGTGGGTGAGATGTCCCAAGAGTAAGTATGGAGGGAGTCTCAAAAGGTAGGGATGAGGAAGAGGCAGGTGGGACTTTGGATGCAATGAAAGATGACAGTGCAGAATTTGGCATATCAGAAGAGAGACTAACAGGAAAAGTAGCATGGGGTGTGGGAAGAGCAGCAGTGTCATAGTTACAGAACGAAGATTTTGGTTCTGGGTCTGCTATTACTAATTTTTACAAACCTTTTCTGAATAGAATTCTTTGTATGCAAAATAAGGGATTAAGATAAGATCAGCATTTCTTACAAGTTGTTCCACATAAGATTTTTAAGTCCTAAACAAAGCAAACAGTGTCCAGTGTTCAAATACACCTGGGAAATGTTTATTTAAAACACTGTTAAACAGATTTTATTTTTTGCAGGATTTATCATAATTTTTATAATATTGATGTGTATCATGAATCTCCAAGAGAGGAGATACAGTTCGCAATGTGTCCTAAGTTATATGACAAAAGAATTTGGGGTGTGCATGTGCGTGTGTGTGTGTGTGTGTGTGTGTGTGTGTGTGTGTGATCTCAAAAGATAGCGTCCCACAGAACTGTGGAAAATAGTACTCTGGAAGTTTTCTAATGACCCTCCCAGCTCCAGAATTTTATGAATCTATCAGACACATAATCTGATTCTTGAAAAATGTACCCATTTTAATAAAGACACAGAAATTTCATCATTAAATGTGCTTAACTTAAAGTTAAGAAATGTGTGTTTATTATTTCAAACTCTGTTTCTGATTCATATTTATCACTAGTATTCTGCACTGTCAAACATGACACATTAATACAGTTCTCCAAGAAAATTATGTTCTTATAAATGGATAGCTTATTTCTGTCAAATACAAGGTTTTTATTATGTGAAATAAAAGATGTGTTAACCAAACTTATAGTGGCAGTTATTTTATGATGTATATCTATACCCATTCATCATGTTGTATACATGGTGCTATGTGTCAATTATATCTCAGTAGACCCGAGGAAGAAAAAAATTTTGTGCATGGATAAAGAATCTACTAGATTCAAATGGAATCTACTGGAATCTACTGGAAATCAAAAGATTTCCCTTCAAAACTAAAGGGTCCTAAGAACTATTAGTTATAGAGTAATTAAAATTAAGAGAAAAAACCCAATATATACAGAGTTCATGATTTATCTCTGATAATATTGAAGAAACAAACCCACTCACCAGAACGTATAGTTTTTTCACCTCGCCTGCTGCTGTTTTTACTGATTCATGACCAATGTTCAATGATGCTGTCACTCATGGATGGAACTGAAGATCTTCTTGATTTTACCCTGGCCTCTCTGCAGATAACCCCAACTCTCTGACAACTTGGCCTTTGTGATAGTCTCATTGAACTGTTCTCTTCCAACCTTCATTCAGAGATTTATTCACTTGGTGATTTATTTTTATTTTATTTTATTTTATTTTGTTTTGTTTTATTTTATTTTATTTTATTTTATTTTATTTTATTTTATTTGAGAGAGAGAAAGAGTCTTAAGCAGGCTCCACACCCAGCGTGGAGCCCAACACAAGGCTCAATCCCACAATTTTGGGATCATGACCCAAGCTGAAGTCAAGAGTCGAACACTCAACTGACTGAGCCACCCAGATGCCCCTCCCTTGATGATTTTTAAAACAAATTTTATGTGCCTTGCAAAATGATAAAAAAAAATTAGATCAAATGTTAACCATAAAACTATTGATATTTCCTATTTGTACCACTTATTCTATTATGAACATGCATTTATTTTATAATCAGAAATCTTTTAAAGTTTTGTTACATGGTTTTCTAGTACTCACAAGATTACTACAAACAGTTGAAGGTTTGAAGGTAGGAAGAGAAATTTAGAGGCAGTCACTGGGCTGTTACAATGAAGTGACAATTGACAGGCTAACACCAAGAAAGGTGACAGAAAAAGGCACACATGGGGATGTGTTACCACATGGGAATGGATGTTCTTTCACTTGACTACACTGGTAGTCAAGAAATGGTTAAATATAGTCTTAGAGTCTTATATAGTCTTATAACTTTTATGCTAGTCAGTATGGAAATGCATAATATATTTTATAAAAATTTAATCCAGAATGATAGAAATGGTATGGCACACAAAAGGGTAAGCTTCGGTGACTAACACAATGTCAGTTCATAAAACTTCTCTTCCTTTGCTGTTGGGTAAAGAGATGTAAATATAGTTTCACATATATATGTACTAAACCGCATTACATATGGTAAGATATTTTCTACTGTTTAGTTTTTATCAAAGTGTCATTGTTAAAGTTTGTTAACTTTAATTTGCTTAAGTGAAAATCAGCAAAGACGCTTTTAATTATTTGACTGCACAAATTCCAAACAGTGAAAATGGCACCCTTGGCCATCATGGTACCGAGGTCATGACAGCAAGGTAGGCTACCTGGCTAAGGATGCCTCCCTGTCTGAGGCATCCCCTTCTTGTAATATTTCCCAAGCTTTTCTAACAAAGACATGGAAAATAGTAGATGTATTTTATGGAAAATCTTATTTTTCTTAATTTTAAACTTACACTATTTTTATCACTTTAAACTTCAAATGAAACCCTGACTTTTCAAAAGATTATAATGATTTGCAGCTTTTCTCATTTGTATTAGAAAACCTGAATCAATTGTCAGTTTAAAATTAGCTCTATATGGGGCGCCTGGGTGGCGCAGTCGGTTAAGCGTCTGACTTCAGCTCAGGTCACAATCTCGCGGTCCGTGAGTTCGAGCCCCGCGTCAGGCTCTGGGCTGATGGCTCAGAGCCTGGAGCCTGCTTCCGATTCTGTGTCTCCCTCTCTCTCTGCCCCTCCCCCGTTCATGCTCTGTCTCTCTCTGTCTCAAAAATAAATAAAACCTTAAAAAAAAATTAAAATTAGCTCTATAAATTTTATTTCAGTAAATAACCCATATACCAGTTTTTCCTGACCAATACAACACATATTTTCCCTTCCACAATGAGCACATGACAGAAAACATTGTCAATTTCTGTGTTGGCCCTTTTAAAAGACAGCTTATTTAAGGGCAGTGTATTTTTGAAATTAGGTAGACCAGTACCATCAACTAATGTGACTCTATGCTCAATTACTCCATCTCTGGAAATATGAACCAGAAACATTAAATCCCATGCACATTTTCATTCCCTGTGTGGTCACAGTATCTGTGGACATCTTTAGTCTCAGTATAGTAGCTGTATCATCCATACAAATGCTGGTGTAGAAGTACCCTCATTTCAACACTTCAGAAACTAAAGCAAAATTGGAGACACAGTTTTAAACAAAACTCGAACTATCCTTCTCTCCAGTTTAATTCATCCTCAGAACACAAAATGCTCCTATCAGCTTTTTCCCTAATAGGAAAAAGTTTACGATAGATAAAGTGATAAATGACAATTGTTACTTATAGATTTCTTGGTAGGTGGCCGTGCCTCTCCCTAATTTCTCTAAGATAACATGATTCTAAGTGTGTTTTCTTATGGCAAAATGCCAACTTGAACCACATTTGTCTCTTTGTCTTTTTTGGATAGGAGGTATATGCTAAACAATGAAAACTTTCATATATAAACTATTTACCTCTGCAAGAAAGCCAAGCAAACACGCTTTAACAACAAGACCACATAATCATTAGCAGTGTTTTTGTTAGAAGAGAAAAAAAGAAAACCTTGAAAGTTGGTCAAGAGGGTTTATAATTTGAAGTTACACCTGGCATCCTTGGAGTTACAAAGGAGAGATAGCAAAATGTTATTTAAGAAAAGTACACTAAAAGATCTTAAGGTTCATGTAATGCTTAAAATCCAAAAGTAATTACCTCTTATCCAAACCAAGAAACAAAAACACTATACGTGTAGAAGCTTTTAATGCAGCAGCATCTTCCCAGTTTTCTGAAATTTGTGACAAGCTTTGTCTTCCATTTTCTTCCTACAAACATTTTAAACCCATCACAATCTTTCTTTTGCCCTGTCATCCTCCATGAGCTGTGCTTTTAGTGCTTAAATAAGTATTCCACTTTGCTATCTAGAAATGGGCTTTTGAGCATGAATGACCTACTCTACTGGTAGATTAAGTTCAACATCTCATTTAGAGGAAAATTACACAGCAATCAAGAATTTAACTCAGTGGAAATTGCTTTTAATGTGCACTCTCTTTTTCAAAATGGCACATATAATCCTCATAGTAAATAGATTACATAAAAAGAAAAATATTGTTTCTGAAATCTTTTTCTTTGGACACAGCAAGGAAATGTTTGTACATTCCCATAGTATGCTCAACTTTCTTCTAACTTTTGATATTCTGAAATTTAATTTTTGTTAGAGAAAGAAGAATATCCTATCACTAAAATCAAAAGTTATTTTATATTTATTTAACTACACTTTACTTAAAGAAAAGGACCAAATATCTGTCTTTCCAAAGCAAAGCACAAAAAGCACATATTTCCTATAGATTAAAGTCATCATGCATGGTTGTCTACCCAGTGGACCACGATTAAGTCATACAGGTCTATGACAGTAAATGACTTCATTGATTCATATCATCTTCACAAGGCACATGAGGAAACTTTCCATTGAGGTGGTTGAGTAGGGCTTATATAGGTCATCTGAATAGTTTTCTTGCTCTTTGACCTACCCGTTCTATTGCCCCAAATCATTCTTGATTATTATACCCTTATCCCATTATCCCTTCAAATCCCACCATCAGTCACATATTCTAATATTTAAATTTAATCTCTCTTTGAGCTGCATTTTCAGTCCTGCAATATACCCAGTCTCAGCTCTCCAATATTTTCCTGTATAATGCAATCAATTGATACATAGAAAGTGGTAGAACTAAGCCAGAAACAGAGACGATGCTAATGTAATATGGTGGTGCAGAGTTTTAATTCAAGTCAGACTACCCAGTTTTGCACCTCAGTTTCATTACTTGCTATCTCTGAGTCCCTGGAAATAGCACCTATTTCATGACATTAATCTGTGGATAAAATGAACAATCCATGAAAAAATGCTTGACATTGTGCCTGACAGAGCCCAATAATGCTGTAATTACAAATAAAAGGAAAGTTGTCATGTGATAGTAAGGACGGAGCTAATAATAATTCCAAATTTCTACTGGGTGAATATTTTTATTTCCTATATCCTGAAGAAGATATCTGAGCTGGTTCTTCTATGGGTTTCTTTTAATTCAATTCAACAATAATATAATAATTGAGCACTTACTGTTTGCATGGTGATAGGTGCTAGTTACTAAAAGGAGAGGGAGAAAGGGGAAAAAGACAAGAACTAATATATATTAAATGTTAAATAGGTATTAGGCATTATACTCAGTATTTTCTTTTATCTTTTTTTTCAAGTTTTTATTCAAATTTTAGCTAACATATAGTGTAATATTAGTTTCAGGTGTAGAATTTAGTGATTCATCACTTACATATAACACCCAGTGCTCACCCCTAGTGCTCTCCTTAATACCCATCTTCCCATCCCCCTCCTCTCCGGCAACACTCAGTATTTTAAACATTATGTCTTCGCCAGGTAGATTGAAAAGTCACCAGACTTGCCAAGTGGTAAAGCTCAGATTTGAATTCAAGTTCTTCAGACTTCGGCCTGTGTTTTTTAGTGAGAAAAGCAAACAAAGAAGCAACTAGCCATAAGGCAATATAGAGTTTATGAAGTAGTATGGGAGATTAAGGAGAGAGTGATGAATTTCAACTTGGCAGAACTCAATTAGGCCAAATAGAAGAGGTGGCACTGAATTTATTAAAATATAAATAAAAATAGCAGTAATTATTAATAAAATATTCAGGATGTATTAAATAATTATTCTGTGCACCATTCTAATATTTTATCTGTGTAACTGATCGATAAAAATGAGAGAATATATTTTGGCAGAAAGATCAAACTCTACCCAGAGTTGAGATAGGAGATAGAAGGAGCTTCATGGTCCTGCATATCCAGTGATTTTGTGCACAGGGAAATGAAGGTGATAAAACTAGAAATGCAGGTTCTGAAGAACCCTCTGGCTGTCATACTAAGAAATTTAGACTTTATCCTATAGTACAAAAAGAGAATCAGGATAGAGTCAGCAAAGGAGTTATATAATCAGATCTGAATTATTAGAAAAATAATTGTTAGAAAGGTAGCAAATGGATTGGAGTTGGTGGATCCTGAATAAATAGAAATAAAAATGAATTAAACACAATACAGTGATAGTACTCAAATAGTTCAAATAAGAAAGGGAAGAAGTTTGAACTGCCAAACTGAGGAGTATGAATGGATACAGGTGTGGTAGGTAGAAGAGGTGAAGTAGGTAGAAGAGGTAGAAACGGAATTGACAGAATTTGGTGGATAAATGGGTATCAGTAGTAATGATAAGAGAGAGGTCATCAAAATATTCAGGTCATACTGCCAGTAAATATTTAGAAATGTATCTGTAGTTCCAGAGGAGAAACAGAGCCAGAAACAATGATAGATGATAGAGAGATGATAGATCATTGACAGATGGCTAGAGTTCATAATACTTCCATCATATATTTACGATGTCTGTTGTAAGAGGAAAGTACTCTACATTTCTCCTATATGAAAATAGGTGAAAGTTCAAGCCACAAGAATAAATGATGGAAAAAATATCCCTCATGGGGATGGAATATGAAGTAACAAGAGAAAGTTCAAAATGAACTCTTCCTCTGGGAAGTTGGTCCCACATAAGGGAAAAACACAAGAAAAAGAAGTACTACAGGAGATAAGGATATTAAAACAGAGGAGTCAAGAACAGGGGAGGAGACACAGCAAGAAAGAAAGTCACAGGGTTCCCCGAGGAGAGTGACTTCAAGAAAGCAAACATCCATCAATGCCAAACGCTTGCAGAGATTAATCGGGATAATGATCAAGAAGAGCCCATTGATCAGACAGTTAGAAAATCTCTGCTGCTTTACTAGTCTTTTGGACACAATGGGGTGAGGATAAATGGTAGGTGAAATAGTGCAGGCAAAAATTATAAACTTTTATGAGAAAGTTGGCAGTGAAGAAGAATATTGGATTACTTTGAGCAAAAGAGGATTTTTCTTTTTTCAAAGATGATGATAGATTTTTTTTAATTTATAAGAGAAAAGAAGCAAATGGAAGAGAAATATATTTTAAGGTATCCTAGATAGGGAGTGACAGATAGAGAAAGATTGGGGAGGAAATGAAAAGGGTCTTGATCAGGAGCTCTGGAAGAGAAATAAATGCTCCTTTACTGGAGACAGAAGAGAAAGAAGGGCAAGCACAGAGTTTTGTTTTGTTTTTTTTTCTCTGTTGCCATTGTTGCTTTTTTAAAAGTTTATTACTTATTTTTTAGAAATTTTTTTAACGTTTTATTTATTTTTAAGACAGGGAGAGACAGGGGAGGGTCAGAGAGAGGGAGACACAGAATCTGGAACAGGCTCCAGGCTCTGAGCTGTCAGCACAGAGCCCGACGCAGGGCTCGAACTCACGGACCTCGAGATCATGACCTGAGCCAAAGTCGGAGGCTTAACCGACTGAGCCACCCAGGCGCCCCATAAGTTTATTACTTATTTTGAGAGAGACAGAGACAGCATGAGTGTGGTAGGGGCAGAGAGAGAGAGGGAGACAGAGAAGCCAAACCAGGCTTCACACCGTCAGCGCAGAGCCCGGCATGGGGCTGGAATTCACAAAACCCTGAGATCTTGATCTGAGTTGAAACCAAGAGTCAGAAGCTTAACAGACTGAGCCACTCCATTTTTTTTTTGTGGGTTCTTTCCTTTTCTTTTCTTTTTTCTTTTTTTTTTTTAAGCAATAGGAGATCGAAGTTGGGGGGTTTTAACAAGGTGTGTGTGTGTGTGTGTGTGTGTGTGTGTGTGTGTGTGTGTTTAGTAGAAGTTTAGTCATTTTGCTTTTATGGCAAAGACTGAGATGAGGTCATTTGTTAAAGAGAGAAGGAAAATCAAGTTGTGGCAGAGGTTTAAAGAAGGGAATAAGGTTTGAAATTTCTCCTTTGAGAGACAGAGAAATGAGTTGACTAGAGATAAGTGAGAGGATTGCTGAACAGTCCTAAGGCTCAATTTTAAATTCTGGCATTCCAACCAGCAGAGGTGAATATTTTTCTCCGTCAATACCCTCTAATACTGGAGGAAGAGGAGGATTCAACTGACTCGGCGCTGGCCATTGCTTCACCCCTAGGGTGGAACGGCAAAAGGACAAAAGAATTAAGAATGGTTTTTAAGACAGTTCTTAAAATAGTTGAGCCTGGAATCTAAGTTGAGTATACAAGTCAGAGACCAGAAAGAGAGAAGGTGGACAACAGTGATGATGGTGGTGGTGATGGCAAATACTGTGCTGCTCTGTGTGCGTGGCACTAGTCTACATACGTTACATATATTAACCTTTTTAATCTATGCGAGGTCATGTCATGCATGCAAAAAATAGGTTTATTTCCTAACCAGCTGTACACCCAACCTCACACTCCCACTTTTAATGTGTTTTATTTGTAAATGCATTTGTATATAACACATCATTTCCAGGACACATGGGCAATTTGTTTCCACTTTTCTAATTCACATTCTAGATGGCTTTGGCTCAACACTGGAATATTTAGCTCATTTTCCAAACATCACATTAATGCATGATTTAGGAAGTAAACAAGAGTTGAAAACAAAATCCTCTTGGATATTCTGTTGTTTTAAAATCTGAAGGGTTCAGTAATCCTTTAAATCTGTAATCACTAAAAAGACAGCCATTGTCACTAAATCACATGTAACTCTACAGAAACCACATAATGCAAAGTTCTCCAAAGAATAATTATCATTAAATGCGACTATGAAACAATAATAGTATGTTACAAGGCCACTTACACACGCATGCTATTTTATTTGACATTATTGAAGTCTTTATTCTCTTGCATAGAGTTGAGGTTATAGCAAATCCAATCACGGTAATAAAATTACCAGAGGTGAAAAATCAGTTCTCTAGCATTTGGGAAAAAAATGCAAATATTCAGCAAGAGGCATAAACAAGGAGAATATTTGAATTAAAGTTGGCCTACTAGGCCACATCTATCATGAAAAATTTTAAACCCTGAAATAATCTCTAATAAATATCTCTTAACATATGACTTATTAGAATCACAAAACTATATGTAATGTCTATATGTTAGATTATATCATTAACATTAATAAACGTAGTACATTTTTTCAAACTTTTATACCTCATTATAATCATCACAAAGAAATTTTACTTAGAACAGTATATTGAGGAAAATTTATAAAATTTGATTATCTACAATAATTCTTTTATAGTGATCTTTTCTTCTTTCTTTAAGCATTACATTTTTTAAAATTTAAATTCTAGGAAATGTTCCTGCTTTTATTATTATGTTAAGATATCCTCCTCCCCCATTAGTAGCATTTCCTATTCCATCTCTCCTTTTTGAGACTTTTTAAATCTTGATTCTATCTGTAGCATCTTAAGTTTCTTCTATTTTTGTATGTGAAGATATTTAGAAGACCAATCTTTTAATTTTCAATAACTGAGTTTTTTGGGTAAGGTTAAATGCATACTCTTCCTTGTGATGACATCTGATCTTTAAGGAATAATGTTACAGATAGTTTCCAATGTATTAGGTTACTAACTATTAATTGCACTCTAATTTTTGCAGAATTGTTCTCTCCTCTTTAAAAACTGGGAAACTAGAATGAGCACAGGAGATTAAATGACATTCAGGGTCACAAAGTAGAAGGTTGAGTACTGGGACCAAGATCTCCCAATATCAGAATCTTACCCCAGAGTAAAGCACAGAGAGAAGTCTGTACCCCAAGCCTCCTATCTTCACCCCCCAAGCCTTCAGTCTCCTGAAGGTTAATTTTTTAATCGATATAGGAAGGCATTTGTAAATTGTCAGGAGCTTGAATAGTTGAATAGTCGCTGTACAAAAAAAAAATCTGTGTGTAAACATCTCTGAAACAGGCAAATGATAAATAACCCAATGGGCGTTTTTTTTTTATCTTCCCAGCTTCAGCCTTCTGCTAGCTTATAAATTTTTAGAGGAGAGCTATAATGGTATTGAATTGATGACAGCAACAGACAAGAATTTAGAGACAGGAAGATTCCTTCAGACAGACATTCCCCAGACAAACTGATAGCACTTAAGAGTTTAAGTGACACCTCTTTTCTAAAATCCCTAGAACAAAAACGAAAAAGAGCCATCGGATCTCATGGCATCAGGTGTGAATTGAAACACAATTCATCCATTGGATTACATCATATCACCCTATAAGCCTCTATGTTAACAAATCATATAGAATATGGTTCCACTTCTTTTCCTCAAAAAAGTAATTAGGCAAAATCTTCTCTTTTCATTTACCTTTGGTTGAAAAACAGCTGGCAGCCAAAAGGAATTTCCTGTTGCATGTTCAACATAAGAGTCTGTATTTTCATGTCAGTTAAAATATGTTTTTTCTTCTGAAGATAACTTGGACAGATATATACATATTTAATTAAAATGTTAATAAATCAGTATCATTACCGGAAAAGTCATATAAAATTATAGGTGTCTTTGTATGTTCTTTTTTAATGTTTATTTATTTATTATTTGAGAGAGAGAGGGAGAGAGAGAGAGAGAGAGAGAGAGAGAGAGAGAGAATGACGGGGGGAGGGGCAGAGAGAAGGAGAGACAGAATCCCAAGCAGATTCCATGCTGTCAGTGCAGAGCCTGATTTGGGGCTCAAGTTCATGAACTGTGAGATCATGACCTTATCCGATATCAGGAGTCAGACACTTAACCAACAGAGCCACCCAAGCACCCATCTTTGTATGTAGTAGTAGTTTTCTAATCTATACTATATTGGTTTTTAAGGAATGAAGATGCAACTGTATGCTATGTCGAAAAGCATCCATGACCAGAAAACATGTGGCCTGAGTTTGAATTCCAGATCTGTCATAAACCATGTTTAAGAACTTGCTCAAGTTGTTTTTGCGCTTACAGCCATGGTTTCCTCATTTTTAACATTGACAAAAAAAGGTAGGTGATGGTTTTTTAGGTTCTTTTGAATCCTGTATCGTATGCACAGAGATAACATATTTCTAAATACTAATATATTAGTACTTTAGCTATGGAAGGGGGAATTGCCTCAGCAGTCAGCTGGCCTCGTAGATTGCCGGACTTTCTATAAAAGCACCTTTGGCCAAATGGGAGTTTTATCTAAAAACGATACGGTCTTCCTCCTCATTCAAAAGATTCACAGGACTTCTGGAACCTCTTCAAAACAAGTCTTACCAAACCCATTTTGATAGTTATTTCTACACCAATCAGAAACATACGGAGTGAATCTTCCTAAGTTTTAAAAATTGAATGAAAATAACCCAATAAAATGAATTTTGAGTTTCTCCAAAGCTAAAAAATTAAATTATGTATGACACTGTGGACAAGAGGACACTGAGCTCTTCCCACTTTAATGCTGTATTCCTGTTCGTTCAGATGACTTCTTTACTACCAATTACATGATTATATGTTATTTCTTCTTCTCAAAGTATGATTAGGAGATTAAGGATTCACCAATTAGGGTCTTTCTTTCTTTCTTTCTTTCTCTCTTTCTTTCTTCCTTTTCTTTCTTTCTATTGGTTGGTGTTCAAGGAAAATCAGACTCAAACTATGAGCTCCACATGTCTAGAGAGAGCAGTTATAATCTGCATTCCTTAAGTCCAATGACCTCCCTAACATTTGTCAGTAGCCTTGTAAATATGCACCCATATCCAAAGAAGGGCAGGCTCAAGGAGTATGGATGAATGAGATCTATCACTATCAAAAAATGAATGACTCCAAGTATCCCTTCCCAAAAGAGATTGGGATCTGAAGGATGGTGGGATACAGTGATGCAGTGTTAAATACCGAATCATTCAATATGGTAGCTGCCAGCCACATACAGTTATGTAATTTTAATTTAAATTAAATTTAATTTAAGAATCAATTAAACAGTTGCAAGAACCACATCTCAAGTGCTCAATAGCCACATCTGTCAAATGACTACTGTACTGAACAGTGCAGACATGAAACTTTTCCATCATCACGGAAAGCTTCATTGGCTAGTGCTGGCTCAGTATAATTCCTAGCATATAATAGGCACCCAAAGAAATTAAAGAAAAAACTTATAGGGGCACCTGGGTGGCTAATTTGGTTAAGCATCAGATTCTTGTTTTCAGCTTAGGTCATGATCTCACAGTTCGTGAGATTGAGCCCCACATCAAGCTCTTTGGTGACAACATGGAGCCTGCTTTGGATTCTCTCTCTCCCTCTCTCTCTGTCCCTCTCCCACTCGTCCTCTCACTTTTAAAATAAATAAATAAACTTAAAAAATAATTAAGAAAAAGAAAAAAGATAAACTAATAAAGACATTTGAGTAGCTAAGATTAATTGTGTAAAGTCTGCTTTCAAAGGACATACATTTCTTTTTTTTGCTTTTTTACATGTTCAAGGCTTTCCTCCATCATTCCTCAACCTTTTGGGATATCTTAATGTATACAATATGCCGGAAAGATCACTACACTGATCAGGTAATATAATTGAGGTGGGTTCTAGCGTTAATAATAAAACATCAATTCAGCTACAGTTTCTCTCAATTACCATTAATATCACCATGTATTTGCATAAATTTAATTAAATGGAACCATTTAGCACACAAACATTTGCATTTTTATTTCAGATTCACAGAATTCTGAGAACTAAAGATTTTCATCTCTTTTTACAGATAGGGAAACATGTTGATAGCATCAAATGGTTTTTTAAGATTATACAGCTATATTAAAATTTAGAGGAAGTGATTGCTTGCAGTTACACAATGAATAGCAGAATATGTCAGAGCTAAAGCCTCTTTCTTCTGATTTAAAGTTCAGAGCCCTTGACACTAAACTATGCAACTTCTCAGCAGATCAATCCAAATACAGTGTATGTCGTTAGATGAAGAAATATCTTTACAGTTTCTATATCATATATTAGTATAAACAAAGACATGAATAATGAGCTCATTAGAAAAAATATAGATGCCTACATGCTGATCTTGTAGTTTCATCTAAAATTCAGGTTTGAACAATGGAGTACTACATGGCAATGAGAAAGAATGAAATATGGCCCTTTCTAGCATCATGGATGGAACTGGAGAGTGTGATGCTAAGTGAAATAAGCCATACAGAGAAAGACAGATACCATATATTTTCACTCTTATGTGGATCCTGAGAAACTTAACAGAAACCCATGGGGGAGGGGAAAGAAAAAAAAAGAGGTTAGAGTGGAAGAGAGCCAAAGCATAAGAGACTCTTAAAAACTGAGAAAAAACTGAGGGTTGATGGGGGGTGGGAGGGAGGGGAGGGTGGGTGATGGGTATTGAGGAGGACACCTTTTGGGGTGAGCACTGGCTGTTGTATGGAAACCAATTTGACAATAAACTTCATATATTGAAAATAAAAATAAAAATAAAATAAAATTCAGGTTTGAAGTAATGGTCTGTAAATCTGACACTACCCGTTAGTCACATGGCCCGATGCTGGGGAGCATATTCAAATTGTGGTCCATCTGGACAGCTGCACACTTCACATCTCCAGCAGATTTCACTCACATCAACTACAGAGTGCATTGATTTCTGAAGTAGGGCAACATCATATATAGCCCTTCACCTTGAGCAAGCCCAACCTTGACATTTGGTATCACATCCTTTGCATACCAAATGGAACTAAATCTATTGAGCTATGTTGAAGCATTTTAGGAATAGTGGTACAAATACACAGGGATACCACATCATTTTCAATGATTTTTGACACTTTATTATTTAGCAGACACTTTTTGGGTGCATACAGGTAGAGAGAGAGAGCTAGGTTTGAAATTTTGTACTTTTACAAGAGGAGCAATACAGTACTGTACTCACTAGCACAGGTTCTGAGGTAAAACTGTGTGGGTTTAAATTACAAGCTATGTAATCTTGAACAAGTTACTTAATTTCTCTGGGCCTCAGTTTTCTCATCTGTAAAATTGGGATAATAATATCACTTTTCTCTAGATTTAAACACATTAACACAAGTTAATTAAGAATAATGCCTAGCACTTAAAAGGGCCTGATAAATGTGTTTTGTTGTTGCTGCTGTAGTTGTGATGTTGATAAGAATAATGATTTGATATCACCTACTGTGATAGTTTCCAAAAACAGCCCCCAACGATCAACAAGCCTCCAATATTTATGCCTTTGTGTAATCTGCTTCCACATTGAATACCGGGCTGACCTTGTGGCTGGCTT
The DNA here is from genome assembly GCF_022837055.1 of Prionailurus viverrinus. Classification (NCBI taxonomy): domain Eukaryota; kingdom Metazoa; phylum Chordata; class Mammalia; order Carnivora; family Felidae; genus Prionailurus; species Prionailurus viverrinus. The sequence goes on along the minus strand of NC_062564.1, from coordinate 112,255,403 downwards.
CAACCAACAGAATGTGGTAGAAGTGACACTATTCTAGTTTTGGAACTAAGCCTTAAAAATACTGAATAGCTTCTTCTAACACACTTTTGTGACCTATTGAGCCACTGTGCAAGAAGTTCAGCTAACCTGATAGAGAGAGACCATGTAGAAAAACCCTGAGGAAAGGCCACAAAGAGGAACAAGGCCTCAGAGAATACATAAAGAAGTAAAGCAGTCTTAGAGGCACCTGGGCGGCTCAGTTGGTTGAGTGACTCCTGAAATCCAACTCTCGACTTTGGCTCAGGTCATGATCTCAGAGTCATGGGATTGGGCCCCACATGGGATTCTCTCTCTCTCTCTCTGTCTCTCTGTCTCTCTCCCTCTGCTCCTTACCCCCACTGCTGCTCTCTATCTCTCAAAAGAAAAAGAAAAAAGAAACAGAAAGGCATCTATTCATCATACCATCCCAGCTGAACCCAACTTTCCAGTCATCCCACCCAAGGCACTAATCCTGGCCACCATTTGACCACAGCCACAAGAGTTACCTCAAGTGAGACCAGTGGAAGAATCATGCAGCTGAGCCTTATTTAATCAACAGAAACATAATAAATAATTAAATGTTGCTATTTTGAGCCACATGGTGGCGAGGTAGTTTGTTATATATCAACAAATAGGGGAGCTTGGGTGGCTCAGTTGGTTGAGTGGTCCACTCTTTTTTTTTTTTTTTTTTTTTTTATAAAATTTTTTTTTTCAACGTTTATTTATTTTTGGGACAGAGAGAGACAGAGCATGAACGGGGGAGGGGCAGAGAGAGAGGGAGACACAGAATCGGAAACAGGCTCCAGGCTCTGAGCCATCAGCCCAGAGCCTGACATGGGGCTCGAACTCACGATGAGTGGTCCACTCTTGATTTCAGCTCAGGTCATGATCTCAGAGTTGTAAAACTGAGCCCCTGTGTCAGGCTCCCCTCTGGGCATGGAGCCTGCAGATCCTCTCTCTCCCTCTCCCCCTCTCACTCTGAAAAAATAAATTAATTAATGAAATCTTTATAAAAAAACAAATAAGTAATAACCAAACACCTAGTATTAGTTATAAAGCTACATATTAATTTTCAAAATTATTGTAATCATGGATGCTATGTAAGGCTCTCTATCCATTGCCTTCTACTTGTGATAGCAAGTTTTTGTTTTTGTTTTATCTATCACATTTACCTCATATCTAATTTCTCCTAACACAGCCTCTTTACTATGCCTAAGCCAATCTACTTGACCTATCCTTCATATAACCTCTTTGTTCCATTTTTGCGTCTTGTATCTGGAGCATTTTTCACCACCTGTGATATCCTTCTCTTTCTTAGAGGCCAATCTATTTTCATTTTCTGTTTCCTGGAAGCCTTCTTTAACTCTACTTCTATTCTTCATTGGCTCACAAATTCACATTATGTACCACATAAATGCACTGATACGCATTTATAGCATATGGTTTATTTAGGACAAAGTCTCATGTGTGCTTCAATCTGATTTCCTCCTTGAAGAACAGCAGTCTATTTGTTTTCTACCCTTGTGCAGTGTTTAGTTTATTACCCTGCTCCACATATAGTTGTCTCCCCAAGACAGACTAATATTACCAAGTTCTAGAAAGAGCTAACTATAATACTGATGTTAGTTCATTAATTTATAATAAGAATAGTAATTTCCAAGGTAACCACACACTAGAAAATGGTTTCCTCACATTATAATATTTTTAACCTATGGGTAATTGACATGAGAATCAAAGCTTTCTTGATGAGGATGGAATGTTACTTCTATTTGAACACGTAATGGGGCCTATCTAAGAGAGTCTTATGTATCCGAATGTACAATAAGGTTATACCTATGTTTAACTGAGCAAATCCTCAGATCAGAAATACTTTCATCTAGACTGTATTGAATAAACCCTCCTGAACTGAATTTTCATTCATTCAAAAATATTTACTAAGCATCAACGATATGTCAGCCATTAGGGATAAAGCAATGCCTAAAGAAACAAAAATCGTCATCCTACTGGAAGTGACATACTAGGAGAAGTTTCTGGCTTACTTCTAAACCCCTTAAACTAAATTCTTAAAAAAACCAAACAATGTTTATATATATATATACACACACACATATATGTGTGTGTGTGTGTGTATATATATATATATATACACACATATGTATATGTATACACACACACACACACACACACACACACACACATATATATATATAGTTTTCTCTATATTAGAAAATATACATTTTACCTGGAATTTTGAACCTGTAATATCATCAAAATAAACAAATACCCCGTTGAGTTTGAGACCAAGAACTGCAGTTTGTCAAATGTGTGAACAGTTAAACCACACCCCCAGTGTATGACTTGTAAAGCATTAAATCCTGTATGAACATAAAAATCATTGTAGCCCTCAAAAATGTTTAGATTTTTTAAACAAATCCAAAGCAAGTGTCTCCTGCGGTCTGTGTTCTCTGATATACGTTTTAAACTAATGATTATTTCTTTAAAAATTGCCAAAAGATCTAGAAAGTGAAGGGAAATTTTTATCTGGTACAATCTAATGCTATCCCACATCTTGTCAGTATCTGCTGCATCATCCCTAACAGGAAACAAACATGCTTTGCATTTTACTAACCTCATGAGGTATCCAAGGAATCATTTATATGGTAGGATTTCAAAACTATTTAAGTGGGTTTGATAGAACTCCTTCCCTCTCCACTTCCTACTCTTCAAAAGCATAAGTAATTCAGCCTTCAGTAATACAGCCTGAATGGCCTAAAAATGTCTATAAACACATTTTCTTTGCTTATCTAGAGTTCCCCTCTGTTGGTTGGGATCAATGTTTAGATTATTTCCAGAGAGGGGGACAGCACCTTGTCAATGCCTGTAAAATGTCAAGGGGTCATCTGAGCTCCGAATCCACCATTGGAGCCTGGCAGGAATGCATTTATGTTTAACAGGCTGCAGTTTTAGCGGGTGAAAAATTAGCATGTCAACGGATAGCCATTTAAGGAAGGTTAGTGTAAAGTTACTGCACCATTAGGCCTATTGGAGTGGAACTATCAGCACTTCAAGGAAGCTCCTGAGCATTAATGGAAAAAAGAAATGATGACAACAAGGCACACAGTAAAAACACAACCCGTGGTAATAGCTGTGCTAATAATAAAACAGTGCTTATAGAAGTCAAAGGTCTACAAACTTGAATTACTAGATGCGATTCCTAAAAAGATTCCTTGTTATAACTTTATACTGTTTTTCCCTCATAAAAGTACCTCTGTAATAGAGGCACTTTATCGGCACGTTTTTATTAGCATCTCACGTTTTCTATTTTGTAAAAGTATGAGACACACTGCAGCCACTTTTATTGTTGTCTCATTTAGATTCTTTCTGCTTATCAATGCAAACAGGCGACACAAATTTCTTTCACGAAAGTTTTTACTACAAGTGTTAACTATGGAAGAATCCTAGCATTTTTGATCAAATTCACCAGCCCAATCAAAGGGAAGGTTTTGTGTGACTCAGTAATATAGTAGAAAGAGCATAAAGTCAGGCATTTACTAGCTGTTTCTCATTGGATAGACACTTAACTTCTGTTTCCTCATTTACTAAAGTAAGTGTAATAATACCAGTTCAAAAGGTTGTTATCAGATGGTATGAGTGTGAACTGCCTCTAATGCTGCCAAATCCATAAAGATTGGTTACATATTCATTAGAACTAAGGAAAGAACAAGTCATACGAGAAAGAGTGAAGCTGAAGAAACTCCTAAGCACCCAAAATACTTATTAGCAATCATTCCCATCACACAACTCAACCAAGTTTCCTCAGAGAACTAAAAGGGTCATCATTCCACACTGTATCTTTTTAGGTAAGTGCATTAGTTTCAGGGGGCTAAAAATAGCTTAATTTAGCAACTCAAAAGCAAAGGAACAAGGATTTTCATAAGGTAATATGTAAATATGGACTTAAGCCAGGAGCTCCCTAGGCCCTCAGGGCTGGCTGGCTCTTGCTGTCTCAAATGAGCCATCCTTGGACAGCCAGTAGCTGTGGAATATGACAGTACAGCTTGGGATTGAGCCTTGTGTGGAAGTTCCTGATCATCAGGTTTGCACAGCCGAAGCAGTGTTGACAGAGTTTGTGAACTGTAAAGAAACTGTAAGACAAGGCTAACACGCCCTCTGGTTTGGCTTGAGAGCAGTTCTTTGCACAATCAAGGCTGTGGGTTAAATGGTTTTCAAAGGGCAGAAAGCTGAATGAATTTTATGTTCCTTTCTTTTCTATTATCTTCCTAATATATCATCTAAATCCCTACTGTTATAGTTCCTTCCTCATCACTTCGATGGAAAAAGAACAATTCAGAATCAGGTGAATTATTCCTCAGAAAGCCTGACCTATGCAAAATCTAGTAGGAGGATTAGCACGGGCTTCTTGCCTGCTAAGCTTTTATTTATGCACGGTTCATAAAGGCAAGCGGCTGATTCCCATTTAGCTTGTTATCCACTCTAATGCCATTATTTTTCTGCTACTGTTGCTTCACTCTGAAAGGTTCAGTCTGTGTCCTTAGGATAGTTTTCTCTTCACAGGTGAATTGTTCTTTATTGTCTCTATCAGACATCATTCAACTTTCAAAGGCATTTTGAAATTCAATGCTCTTTTCCAGGATCTTACTTTCTAGATGCGGTCAAGATGCCTGTGAATATCTAAATAATTGACAAAATTGTCATCAATATATACTGAATAAATATTATAAAATGATTACAATATTGTACAGATCACAGTGGATAATATAAAAAAGCATAATGCATTGTCCCCGTTCAAAGAGATCTGAACTGCCTGGGAAGGCCTGACATCCAGAAAAAACAACCAGAAGTGCAAAGCAGTGCATGGACTTCGGGAGAAGAGAGCACAGTGAGAAGCAGAGGCCAGGTGGTTAACAAACAGCCCTGATGAAAGGTTAGGATGTTGGTGAACAAAAAGGGGGATTCCAATGACACGACACGGGACACATTTTAGCAAAGGAATAGAGGTTTTCTGGAGCCCATTTGGATCATGAGAGCACCAGCATGTCTCAAGTCAAGAATTCACCCAGAAGCTTAGAAAGAGAAAACCTAGGGAGATGGACTTACACCAAATTATAGAGAACACCCCACATTAGGTCAGACTGTCAAAATTATTCAACAGGGTAGCATATGGTATGGTGGTTAAAGTACAATCTGAAAAGCGGAGTCCAAATACAGGCTTTGCTACTAACTGGCTGTGCGTCCTTAGGGAGGTTACTTCTATTTATTTCTCCAGGTGCACAGCGAGGATCCTAGTAGTTCCCACTTCCGAAGTATGTGTGGGTACATAAGTTGATACATGTAAAGTGATTGCTAATACAGACATGGTCCAGGCACCGTGGTGGCACTGGGGGTATAGGTGAACAAAACATACTTGATCCTTGTCATCAGGAGTTTATGGTAAGAAAAGTAGGTTGATTGGGTTGGATGAAAGGCAATAATTTTTTTGTTCTTCCTTTTAAAGAGACATATCATGATGAAAACTAACTTAGAGGTAAACTTGTAGTGGAAGATTTACACAGGGTAACAACAGCTACAGAGAGAAGCCAGTTATTATCTTTATAGGAAAAACAGAATACCTTTCTAGTTAAAAGTTATGAAAGATCAAAACCGTGGGTTAAAAGGTATGCCATTCATTTGCATGTTTGGCTGAGCTCTGAAGTGGCAAAATAGAAACATCATAGTTATAAGGGCACATATTCCTTTTGCAGGATTTACTGTAGATTGCACAATTATTAGTTATAGTCACTAAAGAAATGAGAAAGCAATTATTGACTCATGCCTCAGTCCTGAGATTTAACAAGAGATTATAACTACTGGGCAACAAACTAGCTTTCTTAAGACCAAGGAAGGGGCACCTGGGTGGCTCAGTCAGTTGAGCTTCCAACTTCAGCTCAGGTCACAAACTTGCAGTCTGGTCCCTGAGTTAGAGCCCTGCGTCGGGCTCTGTGCGGCAGCTCAGAGCCTGGAGCCTGCTTGGGATTCTGTGTCTCCCTCTCTCTCTGCCCTTCCGCTGCTCGTGCTCTGTGTCTCTCTGTCTCTCTCTGTCACTCAAAAATAATAAACATTAAAAAAAAAAAAACAAGGAAAACCCAGGTACTCAAGATCATCTCTATGAGCTAATAATTAAGAAACAAGACCAAACTAATGGGAAGAACATTGAGTTGAAGCCCAGTAGATGCAGTTTGAGTCTTATCGTTGCCATTGTAACCTTGAAAAAAAATGATCTTTTCTGAGTTTCAGACTCTTCAACACAAAGATATGAAACCAGAATCCTCCTAGCTCCCAAATTCTAGGATTTTATGACATAGTTCAGAGTTGGTAATTCCAAACAATCCATTCTTGTAGATTACACTGTTGTGTAATTAGTGTAATTTTCAGTCTTTTAATTAGGGAAGGTTTGAACTTAATAACATAGAAGATATATATGTTACACACAGTATTTTTTTTCCAGTGAAGTGTGGAAGCCAGCTATCGTTGGCCAATTGTTAAATTTTTAGGAATATTAAAAGCCACTTGACAACAGGTTGTTAAGTTGGGATTAATCACGACTGGGGACATTTATACCTTGGAAATTTGTGAATAATGCAAATATGTTTTTTTTTCTAGAAAGGCAGTTACTAAACACCTACGGGCACATTAAGTGAGGTAACTAAATCAATATTGTTAAACAACAAATGTCTTCTGTTTTTGTAGTTTTTGAATTAGGATTGGCTCCATGCTAAAAATGGTAGGAATTGTTTCAAAAAGTAATTCAGAACAAATTAAGTACATTAAAAACAAAGTGCAGCGAGATGTTACAAATAATAAGAGAAAACTACTCTTCCGTTTCATCTTTTTTCTATTATCTCAAGATAATTTTGATTTGTATAAATGAAAGCTACTGAGAAGATATGGACCTTAATTCTATATCCCACTTGGAAATTAGAATCAAGACTGCTAACTATTAATAGAATGACTTGTTCTCAGCAGGATGTCCCGGGAAGTGGATTAGCTTTGCATTAAACATCACCAGGGATAAACAAGAAAAACTCACCCTAGAAGCACTGCCAGTGGCTTAACATCAACCCACAGAAAGAGCTCAAGGCAAGCATTACTCCTAATAAATATCCTGATATTGAATCTAAGGGACTCTAAATTTGGTTTGCAAGATTGCCAACACATGTTACAATGCTTCCTGGGGCCCAGCACCACCACAGAATCATTGTAAAGAGAGCCAACAGTAGTGGGTGAGAGAAAAGCTTTAAATCTGGATTTAATTTCTCAGAAATGAAATAAATGTGTCTTTTTAAGTCTTTCCGCGTGCCTATTGACAAAAAAAGAAACACTGCAGATTTACAGGGCTAGAAGACTAAAGTTCCAGGAGTCTTTGTTTAAGAAGAGGGAAATGTTCGAAGTCAATTCATAATAAAATCCTGCCAGAACACTCCAGATGATAATTAGAATTTGCATTAAAAAGAGCAACCAAGGATAATAATCTTAGGAAGATCTTACCTCTGGATTCTTTTATTTTTCTCACCACTTTTTATCAAAATGTATTGTGCACAACAGTGAGAATAACAACAAAAATAACTGACATGATTACTGTTCGGCATCTTGTCTGATGTTAGGAAGTGCAAGCGATCTTAGATTGTGAGCGTATATCCAGATGTGAGTGCAAGTTTTAGAGGAAATGTTTAAAGGAAAAATCGCTTAAGGACCTAGAATAGAAATCAAGGCATATATCCTAAAACTTCATTCTACTAGGATGTGAACTTTATATTCTCCAGTCATATTCAACACAGGACTCAGTTTTAATTTCCTTTCTAGGGGTAAGACCCATAAAATGAGCTGATCATTTCTTTATGGGCTCAAATGAACAACTATTAGTACTATTCATAATAACAAAACATTTTGAAGTGTATGGTTTGGAAGTCATGAGAATTTACCAACTAGTCTTGTAAGTGTTCTTAGGAAACAAAAGGATAAAAAGATTTTTCCTCAATGGACAAGAATAAAAAAGAATTAGTGAAATCTTTAGCTTGAAAAGTAATGTCAATGTCATATGCCTCAGCCATAAATCTGCTTTCTGCTTCTAATACCTATGTGTGTTGAACCCAGAAGTAAACATTTACTGAGATAAGTTGATGAAAAGGACAGAAAATAGTCTTAAAAACAAAGAAGTCACCATACTAAGTTTTTTAAGTGTAACCTTACCCACTTGTTCGCGTTGACTTTATTATTAATAATATTAAAACAATGCAGTGATGTACCTTTAATAGAAAAATGAGCGAAGTTTCTCTCATACTGATGCAAAATTACCAAAAAAACGTGAAATCCCCTCTAACTCTCATGAAATAAGAATTACTCGTTGTGTGTAGTGATTTTCACTTGTGTTAGACTAGTTGTATCTGTTAGTTGGGGTCAAAAAAAAAAAAAAGAACGAACCATATTGTAAAGTAAAAATGTTCACTTTGAAATTTCCATGCAAATTCGGCAATGAAAAAAAAACCTGTAAACAATTTATGTCTAATGTAGAGGATTCCTGCTGTGCTACAAAACAAAAAGTAACCACACCAAATACATTATAGACATCACCCTAACCAAGCCTGACAGTGCTCGGATCAGGAATCAGACATAATCTTATTATTTGGCTGTAGTTTGGACAGCTTCTAGGCACGACTTTAAAAACAGAATTCAAAAGATTACTTTCTAAAATGGCATTTTCCCATTCAAGCTTCTGTTTCCAATTTGTATTCTCTCTCACACTCCATTCCTCTCCTCGCTCCCCTTCTTTGCTCATCCTCTTCTTCCTACCTTGGTCACCTCTTTGCCTTCCGTCCTGGCTTCTTGGCCAGCTATTTGTGAAGGGGCAACACACTTCCTTGGGATTTCCTGTTTGCAGATTATGAACTAAATACAAACTGTCTCAACATTAGGTTAACTACGAAAGGCTAGGTTAGCAAATGATTCTCACGTGTAAAGGCATTGTGTAGGGAAACGCTGGTGTGGGGCCAGGTTTTTCTTAAATGAATTTACCAAAGGCCATTATCAAGGAACTACATCTTTGGAAACACTTATACAAAACATGGTGATAGTGGGAACCAGATGCTTTAGTTTCTATTACAACACTTTTGAGAGGTGGGTCTTTATTTTTTTTTCCTGGTATAAAGAGCAAGTTTCCACACTTTATCATAGATATATTGCAGTAAACTGTATCAAAGTTTGCCTGCACTAATCTGTGGCTGTTATTAATATCAATGAGAAGAGTTATAAATTCCACCCTGACATGGTTTCATTGGTGTGAACCCCCAGATCTTCTCTAATCCCAAGATTAGATACTGAAGTGCTGCTTCAGTTGTACAATATTATCACATCCTATCACTTGGCCCCATTTCAAACTGGAGCATTTATTGACAATACTTTCCAAGCTGTTGCTAAGTTGTAAGCACTCCACCTTATCTGTGGCTCCTTTTACAGCCTTAACAAGCAAGCCTCTCTCAGAGGAAGTGTCCTGCTAATTATACCACCAGATACAAACAGCTTATTTTCATTCCCTTTAATACAATAGGTCCTTGATAGTCATAAACATTTCTTTATTCCCTGTTACTTTTTAGAGTGGAAGGATCAGTCTCTTTTGATTTATTTGCGGGGTGGGGTGGGGGAGGGATTGGGGGAACGGATGCTAATTTCATATTCTTGTCTTTCTCATCAGATTTCTTATTGACCTGAAAACCATGTGAGGATATGAGGAAATACTGGCTAATACTCACATGTTTCTTTTTTCTGTAAAAGATTACTTATGTGCATCTTTTAATATGAATGGGGAATTAAGTACCTTCGGTAATTAAATAGAAGCCAGTGTCCTTACTATAGCAGATATTGAAGGCAGCAGAAATACCTAGATAGATCTGATGGGAAAATATATCCTGTCAGCTGAAACAAGACTTTCCAAGCTTTCTGGATCATCTGGAGTTTTATAAATATGCAATTACATACATACACATCACTGGGTAATGTTTAATCTGCTTGGCATATCCATATCTCTCCACTTGTATTTCTAAATGGAGAGAAAGCATGAAGCATCTCAAACTCAAAAGGAGCAAAAGTGAACTGCTGATCATCCCAACAAATCCACTCTTTTGGCAATATTCCCCAGAATAGTTTCCAATAACTCCATCGTTCTGGTTGTTCAGGGCACAATTCCAGCATCTTCACTGATTGTTTTAAATTTTATATATTATTTTTTGAGAGAGTGCAAGTGAGCACGGGGGAGGCAGAGAGAGAGAGAGGGAGAGAGAAGATCCCAAGCAGGCTCCACACTGTTGGTGCAGAGCCCAATGTGGGGTTCAGACTCACAAACCATGAGATCATAACCTGAGCCAGAATCAAGAGCCAGGCACTTAACTTACTGAACCATGCAGGCACCCCATCATTGATTTTTTTTAACACTATATCCAATCTTGAACAGATCCAGTGGGCTTTACAATCAAACTCAACCACTCCTCACCTCTATGTCTGTGGTATAAGACTACACAGTCTTCCTGTACATGTTCTGATGTGAATTTTTGCAGTAGTGTCTTACTTTGTCTTTTGCCTTTCATTCTCTTCACAACTCTTTTAAATCTTTTCTTAACAGAGCAGGTAGAAAAATTCTTTTTAAAAACACTTCAGGTTACAGGAATCTTATACCCAAAAAAATTTCCAATGGTGTTTTTTCCCAGCAAAGAAAAAAATGGAATTTTAATGGTCAACAAGGGTCTACAAAAGCTGGCCATCATCTCCTACTACTCTCCATATTTCCCACTTCACTTCAGTGACAGATCACTTTGCTCTTTCTCCAACACAATGGCCAGGATCCCCTTCAAGTCATGTACACTCCTGCTTCCTGGTATCTGAATGTCTACATGGGGCACCCCTTTGCCTCTTTTAGGTCTCTATGCAAATGTTACCTCCTGGGTGATGGCTTCTCTGTCTGCTCACTTAATTTGCTAAGCCCTACATCCCTTTTTCCCCACTTTCGTTTTTGTTCTAAGAACATTTCACAATTTATTATACATTTTATTGTATACCATTGCCCATCTACCCTCACTAGAAGGTGAGTTCCACGACAGTAGGCATCTAAGTCTGTTTTACTTGTTTATTTATTCTTAGTTCTTAGAAAGTTCCTGGGAACATAAAGGCACCCAATACATATTTGTGGAAAATCTACATGTCTCTGTATCTATCACATGCATTGAGGGTGTCATCTGTTCATTTTTGTTGGCATGCATAATAAATAAATTGGAAAAATAATATAATGAGCTAAAAAGCTAACTCTGAATCAATTCATCTTTATAATGGTAAGTAGTAAGAGAAGTTACTACCTTAGTAGTCATTAATAAAAATAGTAGTTAGTTTCTACTTTGTCCAGAAGGATTTTATGCAACTTGAAAATACTAAAACTATTTATATTTATATTTAAATACTATACTACAAATAAAAGTAAATGAGAAAGTGTGCACAAAGAAGAAATATTGTAAAGATAACTAAGATTTAAAAAAAATAACTAAGATGAAACCAGGAGTAAGATTAGTATATGCAGGAATACCTCACTTTATTAAGTTTCCTTCACCTTACAGAATTCAGCAGATACTGCATTTTCTACAAACTGAAGATTTGTGACAACCCTTTGTTGAGCAAGGCTAGAGTCACCATTCCTCCAACAGCATTTTTGCTCACATTGTGTCTCTGTTCACGTTTTGGCAATTCTTGCAATACTTTAAGCTTTTTCATTATTATTATATTTGTTCTGGTGAACTTTGATCAGTGATTAAAACTCACTGAAAGCTCAAATAATGGTCAACATTTTTAGCAATAAAATATTGTGTTGATGTTTATTTTATTTTTGAGAGAGAGAGAATGCAAGCAGGGGAGGGGCAAAAGGCGTGGGGGACAGAGGATCCAGAGTAGGCTCTGTACTGACAGCAGAGAACCCAATGCAGGGCTCGAACCCAAGAACTAGGAGATCATGATCTGAGCCAAAGTCAGATGCTTAACCAACTGAGCCACCCAGGTGCTCCTGAAAATAAAACATTTTTAATTAAGGTATGTACACTGTTCTTTTAGGCATAAAGCTGTTGCATACTTAATAGACTATGGTGTAGTGTAAACCTAACTTTTATGTGCATTGAAAAGCAAAAGAATTCATTTGACTCGCTTTATTGTGAAATTCGCTTCATTGCAGTGGTCTGGATCTGAACCTGCAATAACTCCCAAGTTATGCCTATAAAATGCCTAGTGGGGAATAACCAACAAACTTAGCACTGGGTTTGTCAATAGTCATTTCAAAGTGGGATCTTAATCAATTCCATGATTCAGTTGCCATAAAGTTAAAAAAAAAGAGATGTTTGTCAGAAACCCAACTCTCAAAAGTATAGAGATTTGAATATATAGATTTGAATATATATATATATATACATATATATATATATATATATATATATATCTCCTACATCTTCATTAAAAAGACACTGTGTAATGAAGTAAGCCAAGTTCCCAAAAACATCCTTAGAAGAAATAAAACCATGAGTGTAAAATAACAGGCCAAAGGCATAAAAGATAAGGGCATTTTAATGAAACTGATTTTTACCACCTAACTAGCATATGGAGTGCCAAGGAATGTTCAACATTAGTTGAATACAGTTTTCAAAAGTCAAATGAGTTCTTACCTCTCCATTAGTTCTATGGTAGTATAATCACTGTGTGGTCTTCTATGGTCAAGTCAACACAGCATCAATTTATTCTAAAATAGAATGCATTAAAACTGTATTCCTCAATTAATTGCATAATTTGGGCCTGAATTATCTGATATTTGAATAATATAACCTTATAACAACTAACTATAAATTGAAAGAAGAAAAACCATTATAATATAAATGAAAAAACTGATTCTACTTTGATAAAATACAGTATAGCAATGAAAGGCATTATTTTCATTTGGTTTTGTATCTTCATCCAAATGTGCATGTTTGGATTCCTTCCTGAAGGTGTATGAAGACACTTGCTACATTTTATGAAGGACCAAATGAAAGAGGACAAATAAATATAAGTGTGCAGCATCTAAGGGTTTCTGAATGAGGCTAATTTAATGATTTAAATGTAAATATGTACTTATATCCTCCTTAAAAAGCATATTTACTGAAAAGAAACAATGAGCTTCACTACTTATAGTTTATGATATAATGTCCTCTCTGTTTTAGCCATGTCTAAATCTGTAATTTCATTAAAGCCATGTTAGTCTAATATTATGTTCTTCCATAAGATACATAGAATTAAAAACTTCAGAATGGACTAATATGAAAATAGGATCAATGGTCAGAAGCTTAGTTTTATAATACTGTCTATAACTTTGTGTTGGGTTTTCTGCTTCACACAATGCAAATATGAAGCAGGTGACTGAGAAAGAATGTAAAAATTATTCTAAAGCTAAGTTGGCATGCCTTTACCACACTTGCTTCCAAGACTCCTTAACAATAGTAGTAACATAGAACCCAAAGAATAACCAACACTGTCATTCAGTCTGTTGCCACAGTTGTTTGCTACTAATAACCTGGCCTAACTCCTTGTCTCATTTTTCCACTGTTGTATGTGTTTTAAATATTTTGAATATGAACCCTAAATCAAATTTATGGTCAGCAGATATGAGATAAGATATTAACACATGTCTGTGAAATGAAAAGTATTTGAAATTGTGTTGAAGGACAAAACAGACTAGAGGAAACTTTAGCCCATACCACTTGAACCAGGGGCTTGCACTGGAAGTATGTTATTCTTTCAAAAAGGATCTTGGAAAGGCTCAGAACTCCATCTTGGCAATAAAAAAAAGAAAAAGAAAGAAAAAAAAGAAACATGTGTATGGACTAGAGTAGACCCTGGGGCCTAAATGAAGGTGCATTTATGAAATAATTGTATCAGTTGCTTTCTTTGTACCCACTCCTGCCCATGCAATTTTTATGGTCAGACAAAAACTAGGGGTATTCTCAGATGAAAAACTGAACCCTCAGCCTGAGGGTATCAAAGTGTGGATGTTGGTGCCTCAAGAAAATCTGGATAATTCTGCTTTTTTATAGGATCCTCAGTCAACTATTCTGCTCTCCTTCCCTATACCACAAAGTAGTTTGTCAGCAAGCCAATTCCACCCATGTACCCAGAATTTCCCAGTTAAACCTCTCATTTTTGAGACAGTCCACTGGGAACATACCTACCTGGACAGAAGAGAGAAAGCACACAATCTGTCTAAAATAAACACCTCTTCTTTCATTTTCAAACATGAGTGGGCAACCAAGAACCTCAAGATCGCTGGGCAAAATCTATTTGAAAATCTACAGTTGATAGAAGACTGTACAGATTCCTGCCTTAAACTAAGCCATTGAGCTCCTTTCCTGGGTATGGGGCCAAGAAAGTTGATTTGGTCTATCTACAGTAATTTAAGACTGAGAGTTGCAAAATCCATAGCTTTTGTATCTATATTATTTTGCTACATGATGAAAACAAATCTATGGTAAGAAGGAAGAATATGGGCACCCAAAGAAAAGAAGAAAGACCAAAAATTTTATTAGCAACCAGATCATATTGTTATAGTTATTTCAAAAGCTCAAATAATATCCATGCTTGACCAGAAGTTTGGCACTCTCATGTAATTCTACTAAGTTCCTTTTTACTTTAAAGTTAATTTGAAGTGATTCCTAACAAATATGTTGTCTTTATACATTATCAAAGAAGACATTATAATATTTTTGTAATAATGCACTAATTCTTCTGGGCATCAGGCATAAACATTAGATGGGACAAGTCATAAAACCAACCTGAATTTATTCTTTAACTTGTATTTTCCCCTTCACACTATTAAGATAGTATATCCACATCCCAAAAGCACTGCTGATTTCAAAGATGCCTTTGGGATTGAGATTTGAGACTGTCTTTTCAACATTTTTTTCTATGTCCTTTACAAGTTGCAGATTCAGTTTGGGTTTTTGTTTTTCCTGTATTTCAGATTCATGTACATAATATCAAACTTCTTCTGATACATTTATGGGTTTTCGACTTCATCTTGCTCACCTTTATATTTCATGTATATTACTTTCTCTCTAGTTTCCTTAAGATTTTGGTTTTACTCATCCTGCATATGTTGGTACCTCAAACTTTTAATTCGTGCAATTAACTTTTGAATCACACATAGTTTGGTCATTCTGTGTCTAATATATTATTAATTCTGCAGTAACGTTGCTTTGTCCTCAGTTTGTTTTCTCAATATTAAGTAGCCCTTTCTACCCTCTATCTTTGCCTTTGCCCCATTCATGCTCACTCTCTCAAAATAAATGTAAACTTAAAAAAAATACTCCTTTCTACACTATCTGGATATTAACATCTCAACTCTGATCTCTTTTTTAAGTCATGTTCATAATGTGTGTTTTATGCTATAAAAGTCTTAGTTTATTTGGGATCGTTGTCACAGCATAATCTATCTAATTTAAACAAATATGAACTCTTTGTTACTTTATAGTTACATTTAAATAAAGGTGTAATATGGATTCAAAAGAAATAATTATGTTATGACTAAAGACAAAAATAATTTATAAGATAATTGTCAAAATAATCATTGTTATTGTGCTACTCCTAGCCAATGACAAAGGATTTTAGGGGAATTAAAGCAGGCATGTTCCTGTGAAATTCAGGATGCTTGAACATCTTTGGCTCAAGGACTCATTGGCCTGGTCAATTTAAGACTCTTCCTACCCAATCAGTCTCCCTTTCCTCTCTCCAATCACAGGTATCAGACTTGCATCTCTCCCTTTGGATGGGCAGTGGGGGAAGGATGAGACTGAAACCCTAAAAACTTGAGTATTTATGAAAATAACAACAACACTTATCCAAAAACTATTTCCTACTGAGTCTTTATGCTGGAAGATAACGTACCTGGCATAGTTAATTTTTTCTCTACCATGCCATTTTATAGGTTTGAATATTTTATGAGAATATGAGCAAATTGCATGAACTTTCACCTGTGGCTAAAAGTAAAATAAGAATAGATAATATTAAATATAAATGATATATAATTTTAAGTACTATATCTATATTGATTTATTTAAAATTGAGAAAGCTTTGACATATTAAAACTACTTTCCCTACTTTATATATGAAAAGAATGAAGCACAGAAAAGTGAAGGAATTTTTTTTTTCAAGGCCACACAGCTAGGAAGCAACAGAGCTGGGATTTAAACTCAGATATCCTAGCTCCCCAGATAAGTTGTCATTATGGCCTACTGCGTCTTCATATGCTTAATGACCTAGAGAGATCTGCAATCTCCTTGTTGATGTACAACTAAGTACAGGCTATTTTCCCTTGTATTTAAGCGTCAACAAATTGTTCCAGAACTACTATTCCTGCTTTATTTCTTATTACTCTACTTCATGAGCTTTAATTGAAATCAAGGGAAATTGGATATTCTCTGTTTCTGATACCTAAATCTCTTTTCCCATATATTCATGATATCATCTGTGTTCTGGCTTCCCCAAGAAGTACCTAAAGCACATGTATAAGCATTTTATCACACAATAGTTGTTTATTGAACACCTATTTTATTCCAAGTACTTGGTAGAGGCAAGTTCTTCATCCTCAGTGGAGCTTATATTCTAGTGTCAAAGACTACATGGTTATATAAGATAAATACAGATCTCAGACAATGGCAAAAATATAAATATAGAAGAGTAAGAGAGAGTAACTGGAAAAGAGACTTGTCTGGCCAGATGGTATCTTTGCTGAAATCTCAAGGATGGGAAGAGACCATCCATGCAAACGGCCCAGGTGAGGGCATTCTAAGAGAAAGGCCATTAAAAGGTCTTAAGCGGGACAATGATTGGTTGAGCTCTGGAAATGGGATGATGTTAGTATGGATGGGTGGTGGCCATGATGGCAAGAACTATAGAAACTCAGTCAGTGATTAGATGGGTGATGCTGGCACAGAGGGTGGAGGAAAACAAAGGATAAAAAGGGTATCTCCTAAATTTGGGACTTGAGCAATTAGAAAAATGCTGGTCCTACTTATCATGATGTGAAAAGCTGAATACATGGAAGAAAACTCCAAGACTTCCATCTTAGACATAAATAAAAAATTCCTGACCAACATCTAGTTGAAAATATAGGTGAGATATAGAAGTAGGTAAGATACAGACATATGGAGACATAATCGAGCCCACAAAGTGTTTCTGAGTCCTTCCACCATCAACAAGATGTGGTATTTGGATTCTCTGAGCTCCCACCAACTTTGGCTTCTCTTTTGCCATTTATCACATGAAAGCTTCTGAAAAATATTCTGGCATGCATGGGAATTTCTGTTTGATTATGTTTAAAATATGCAGACAAAAATACTGAAGCTTTTCCTGCCTAAATCTCACAAGTTAACTTCCATCTATAAGCACTCAGGAGATGTGAGTTGTCCTTAGTCATTTATTTGTTATATCCTCCTACTAGATAAATCTCATTGTTTTCCATATTTATATTTCTTGAAGCTCCAAAGACAATGATTTATTTGTACAGAAATTTTGCTTAATAATATCATTATTGATGTAAACGAATATCTGCCAAATTTTTTAAAAATAGTTTTGCTTATTTTTTCTTATAGGGTACTTATCTTTAGATAAACATCAATCATTAATGTTACTCCAGGGAAAAATGACTGACTAATAAGTTCTGAAGAGATAATGTACTGTGGGAAGAAAAACTTAATGCCATCCCTGCTGAAGAATAAACAGAACCAAAACTTCTTTGTGAAATCATTTGATAATTTATAAGCATCTGTAAGGACATCAAAACAAGGAGCAAATATTATCAGAAAATTTTGCAAATTCATAAGTAGGCTTAAATTACTGTATGATACAATTCACTTGATAGTTTAAAAACATTTTGTATTTTTGCAGACATATCTTGGGAAATTTCCCATATTAAATCCATATATTTCATCTCAGCTAAATAGTAACATTTACTGAAATATTTTATCATCCTATTTATAATTATGTAAATAAATAAAACCATTGTTTTCCTTTCTCTGTTGTTGCTTTTCATTTCTTTGCTATGTTTTCTTCCTTTCTCTCTTTCTATTCCTTTTATTTTTATTTCTTTTAACGTTTATTTATTTTTGAGAGAGAGAGAGGGAGAGACAGATTGCGAGCAGGAGAGGGGCAGGGAGAGAGGGAGACACAGAATATGAAGCAGGCTCCAGGTTCTGAGATGTCAGCACAGAGCCCTACATGGGGCTCAAACTCCCAAACTGAGATCATGACCTGAGCCGAAGTTGGATGCCTAACCAGTTGAGCCACCCAGGCACCCCTCTATTGCTTTTTGAAGTGAAATTTTGTTCGAAGTCATTTTAGAAATTGTGCTGTTTTTAGGATTAATTATATAATACAGTGCTGATATTAAACTTCATTTTAAAAACTCTGCCAAAGTGTCTCTCTGTATTTTAAATTATCACCCAAGCTCAAGGTTGAGAGAATGGAAGGGTGATAGAAGTAATCTACTTACCCTTTAAGTTTATTACTTTAAAAATGACTAGGGTTTGACTTCACATGATGTTATGTTATTATAGCATATGACTCCTAAGAAAGATTATAGTTTTGACATACTACGGAGGGCTGCTTAAGCGCAATGCAGTACTACTGCTTTCTATCAGTACTATCGAGCATATATACGATCAGTACCTATGGTGTGCCAAACAGCTGTACTTGGTCTCATTGGAATATTTTGTTGAACCGTTGTTACGGAACTATTAGGGCTAAAGATACTTTTCAATGTGAATTGATAAAATAGAAACATATTTGTGGTCATTATGACCTCTCCAGAAAGAATACCTTTACTTATATGAACACATATCCCTCTTTCCAATTTAATCCCTTAAATCAAGAGTCTAAATTTCAGCATCTATCAGTACTCTTTCTTCACCCAGCTAGGTGCACTAATATATGTGAGGTGCTCCTTTGAATATAATAATGTTATATGCCCATTGTGTTCTCAGTCCGTTACACAGGGTCCAGCCGGATATTTCCTCTCACAATTACTTAAATTCACTCCTCTTGGGAGACGTGAGAAGTCTAAATCGAGTTATTACTCAGTTCTTGAGAATAACATTGATGATGCCTTTCATCTATTACTGAGTAAAAATCACAATACTACATATATAAGATAATACACATGTATTCTCAACCATTCTGTAAATTAGATACTATTATATCTGTTTTGGAAGTAAGAGTACTGAAGTTCAGTACTCTGGGCCAAACCTGCCTCCCTCAAGTGAAGCAACTGAGAAGTGGTAAAGCCAAGAATCCTACCCAGGGTTTTAACAGCGCATATTGTCAACATGAAATACCCTAACGTTCAGTCCAAGCTCAGTTTATAATGTTGACCAAGAGAGTCAGAAGATGCATATCAAAAATTTAAAACTTAGCGGTTTCAGGGATTTGCATGATTAATGACATTTCAAGTGCCTTAACAGAAGTACCAAAAGTTTGGTTTCTTTTTGTAAGTTTGCAAAAAGATAAAGTGAATTTTGGAGTACAAGAAGTATTTTAAAGGAATCAAAGAGTGCTCTGAAATAATATTTCCAGTGTTTCAAACTCAAAACATTTTTTTCACTGCACCTAACAACAAGAACAAAGTATTTCAGGAATTTGCATTTTGAGAAAGGACTCATATACTTATGGATATTTTCATGGAAGTACAAATATAGCACAGATCACGTGATAAAAACTAACCTCACAGCTAGGGCCAAAGCTTCCCGAAGTAATAAAGTTTTCATTTATGGAGGAGGACTGATTTTCTTCCCAACTGTATCACACTACTTTCTCAGTACAAATAGTGCCCAAGTTATGTTGTACTCACTCCTACTTACTTTTCATAACATCCCTTGAAAGTCTCAAGAATGTGCAAGAACAGATACCTTATTTAGAAAAGGCAAAACCATAAGCAGAACTAGTGATTTTCTCTCAGTATGTGTGGAGTTTTCTTAGTTACTCAGTTCTTTATTACCAGCATAGGCTTCTTCCCTTTATGTATTTTATATACATTTTTAGTGTATCTCAGAAAGCAAATAAAAATATGAGATTGGAGCGGCAAAAGTTGTAGAAACTATTTGCAGAGTTAAAGACACATAATATTAAAGATAAGAGGAAGAGGAAGGATTGAAAATCCCTTCTCATTTCAATTAGTACTTTCTACTGTGAACAGTGCTGTGAGCAATAAAGGAAAAGAGAAGAATGTGTGGCTGAGTCTGCTTCGGTAACATCTTTGATGATAACTAAACATCAATCCAGTGTGACTAAGCAGACTGGCAGTCTTGAGTCTGTAAATAGAAGATAAAACTTAAAAATATGTCTCTTGGTTGGAATCTGATTCAGGAAGAATCAATGCAGCATGAGGATTTAAAAGATAAGATGTAAGAACAAACTCTTTTTCTTGTAAAAGATGAATTCAGCAATTTTAGGAATGTGCTGGCCTCCAAAAGTGTTAAAGTGCTGAGGTTGCCTGAGCTGGGACTTGGTCAGCCAAATATGTTATAAACGTTAGGCATTTCCTGAATATTTATACATAATATGGTCATACATGCATGCATACTTTATATATCCATGCATATATGAGTATTGAAATAATAACAATGCTTGTTTCAAGTTAAGGTACCAATACTTGCTGCATATTCATATAAAAATATGTAAAAAAATATATTATATCCTCATATATATTATATATATGTATTCTATATTAAATATATTCTATATTCTATATATTCTATATTCTATATATTCTATCCTGATACTTACATATGTGTATGTGTACATAAATGCATGTATGTATATATGTATGTGCACATATATATGTATATATGAATACGTATATATATGTATATGCACAACACACAGTGAGAATGATGTATTTACCATAACCCTTTATGTAACTCAAGTTCTTATGTATATGACAACTCCTTGTGACACACACATTGTGTCACCAGTCAGCATTCTCAGAATGAATGTCATTTGGAGATTCTTCCATAACTCTCCTTGTTCCTATGCTTATATGGTTTTTCATATAACTATGAGTTTGGTTTTAAACTTTATCATAGTCATATAATCCATCTCTCTGGGAAAATAATTCTTTCACAAAGGTGGCTAACCCATTAATTTGAAGAATATATTTTAAGAATATTCACATGGTGGGGCTCCTGAGTGGGTCAGTTAGACGTCCAACTTCAGCTCAGGTCATGATCTCGTGGTTTGTGGGTTTGAGCCCTGTGTTGGGCTATGTGCTGACAGCTCAGAGCCTGGAGCCTGCTTCAGATTCTGTGTCTCCCTCTCTCTCTGCCCCCTCCTGCTTTTACTCTCTCTCTCTCTCTCTCTCTCTCTCTCTCTCAAAAATAAATAAACATTTAAAAAAAAATTTTAAAAACAATATTCATGGGGCACCTGGGTGGCTCAGTCAGTTAGTCATCGACTTCAGCTCAGATCATGATCTCACAGTTTGTGAGTTCAAGCCTTGGCTCAGGCTCCGTGCTGACAGCTCAGAGCCTGGAGCCTGTTTCATATTCTGTGTCTCCCTCTCTCTCTGCCCCTCCCCTGCTCATGCTCTGTCTCTCTCTCTCTCTGTCTCTCTCTCTCTCTGTCTCTCTCTCTCTCTCAAAAATAAATAGACATTAAAACCAAAAAAGAATATTCATGCAGCAATGACTGAACTGGAAAAAAAAAGTGGCTTATAGAAATAAGATGCCTATTGAGCTATATCTTCTGAATTTTCTTGTGTCTCAAACCCTTCTGGTTTTACATGGGCATCAGACTAGCCATTGTGAAGTGTGATTTCATTTATAGTCATATCACAGAATAAGATTACTTTCGTTGACTGTGAGATTAGAGCCTTCCCCATAAATGTGTATTTTATAGCTACTGTTAGGTGTAAGCAATCATAGCTTAAAACTGGAAGCAAACACACAGAAATCATCCAGTTGATTCAGGCTAGAGGCTCTTAGGTAAGTCACTCTTCATTTGCCCAAGTCAAGATAAGCAGTGTTAACATTCTCATTATTCATCAATAAAACAAGAAGGATGAAAAGAATGGGAGAGCACTAAATGTGATAAATGCCAAATAAAATGTTTGGAAAAAGTGAATGTAGAAGTCAGGTAGAGATTAAAATACAACATATCTTTGGGTCACTCAGTTAAAAGGGTGAGTACATTCATCAGAGAATTGTATAGTGTTTGGCCAACATGTTAATTATAGACCTAAGGGAATCCTGACACAGGTAATATAAACACGCAGTTCTTATCATATATCATCACTAAGTGTTATAAACTATCCCCAGGAAAACCATGGGTTTTTATTTCCAGCATAAAAAAATGGGTGAAATTTGGGGTCATGGTACCAGCCTGATGCGGAGAATTTTTAACCTAGTGATACTCATGTCAAGCTCAACTTATAGTAAATATTGAGATGAAAAGCTAAATCAAGAAAATATATCTTTATCCTTATGCTGCACTACCTAGGGAAAAAATACTGTTGGTATCTCTTCTACACAACAAAGCAGGGCATTATATCAAGAATATGATGTTAGTTATTTTGGAATATAGCTAACAAAATATATTGCATTGTTTTAGATGAAGGAAAACATGAATATAGTGGGGACATGTATGGATGTGCAATATGTGACACATTTAACTTGGTGAATATCAATAAAAGACATAATGGTTTCAATACTACAGACTCATCAACAAAAATCTGTACTATAGGTGGGCAATCCACCATTTTTGCTTGCACACTGCAAAATAATCCAACCTCAGAAGAACTGAGAAGAAGAAGGAAAACAACCAGAAGGTTCTTTCTTGGCATACTTGACAAGGCAAGAAGAAAGAAGTTACTAAAACTTTAATTAAGTTAAAGTAGCACAGCATGGACATTAACTATCAGAAAGTATTAGTAACCAACAATTCATTCCATGCATAGCAAACTGTGAGTATCATGTAGACCATGATAAAACAAAACAGAACTCTACACATATATAAAAAACAGAAAGAATGGTCACCCAGTTGAATATTACAAATGAAATTTAGATTTAAAAATAATCTCAGTCATAAGTCTAATTTTACATTTTTATCTAACAATGAAGAGACAAGCATTTCAATTTTAGATCTAAAATCTGTATCTTTAAAATGATAGCACTGCATAGAGGCAGGTTTGCTGCAAAGTACTTGAAACTTTAGCATCCCTCACTTTTATAAGTTCCTTCCAGGTCCACGAAGATTATGTGGTTTTGCAAAATATTCTAAAGTTGAATATTTTAGCCAAAATTTGCTCAGAAATCTGTCTCCTTCTACTCCAACTTTTTCCCCATTTCCATCCGATCACCTTGGGTGACAATAGAGTAGCCAAGGATATTTTTGAGATCCAGCTAAGGGGAAATTTATCTGGAAAAAACATTTAATTTAGATTTACTGGAGTATAGTTTGGGGATTTTCAGTGATTTCTATGTATAGTTAACTTATTGCTAGCCATAAATGGCTCCCACAAGTCTTACTACCAACCATTGAAAGAGCCAGAGGTGGTAGTATGATATGAATACATCTTTTAACACCTAGGACTGGAAGTTTGTGGGTAGCAGAACAGGGAGAGAAGAAGGAAAGAGAAAGAAAGAAAGAAAGAAAGAAAGAAAGAAAGAAAGAAAGAAAGAGGGAAAGGAAGAAAGAAGAAAGAAAGAAGAAAGAAACAGAGGAAGGACAGAAGGAAGGAAGGAAGGAAGGAAGGAAGGAAGGAAGGAAGGAAGGAAGGAAACAGAAAGAAATGAATGAATGAATGACTGGAGCCAGAAACTAACCTTTGGATATTTTCCCAGTCACCAAACATGTAAAGTTATAAGTGAAGAATTTGCTTCTCATCAATGCCTAGACAAAATATAAGTTCTCCCTTATCAGGAAAGAAATATATTGAATAATACAGTATATAAACCATAAATGCAACAGATATTTTATTTATTTATGGGAATTGCATTAGGATTTTATAAAAAAAAAATCCTGTGTTTGTAGAACACAAGGCCAGAAGTGTTGCTGCAACTAATATGTTTGTGAGTGAAATCACTCACTTTCTGCATGCCAACATATTGGGTCATGTCTAAGTGTATCTGACTCATCATGGCCAATGAAGTCTGAAGGTTACAGATGAAAAAGCATCCAAAATTGCTACATATGCAACAAGCCAATATGAAGAAACAAGTGTTCAGTGGCAAAATTCCTCATATATTCATCAATCAAGCAATGCACATATCAGTGTTGGGTTATATTATATGTAGCTCGAGACTCATGATTTTGACACAATCAAAGGGTAATTTTTTTAGTCATCCTTAAATTTATTTATGAAAACAACCATGAAAATTCTGATTAAAATTAGTAGAATATGAACCAAAATGATAAAATTAGCAAAGGAAGCAATAGAATTTATTCTGACATTGAGAAGTAAATTATGACAAAATTTATGCCACACTAAAAGCAGTTATTCATTGAAAGGAAGACACAGATTTTGAAAAGAAGT
Source organism: Prionailurus viverrinus (assembly GCF_022837055.1). Lineage (NCBI taxonomy): Eukaryota > Metazoa > Chordata > Mammalia > Carnivora > Felidae > Prionailurus > Prionailurus viverrinus. The sequence continues at coordinate 112,230,760 of NC_062564.1, read as the reverse complement.
AATGACTATAGTCTTAGATTATTTGAAAATCCAATTAATAAAGTAGACTAATTCTTATAAATACATTGGTAAAGACAATTTTTGCTAATTTGACACAAAATATTGACATATACAAAATAACACAAAACTCACAATAATTCTTTACTACAAGGACATAGTAGAGAAAAAAATTGGTTAATGCAGAGTATTTAAGATTACTTATTGCATAAGTAATCTTTAAATACCATGAAATATTATAGTCCATACATGAAAGACAGTGGATACTTTTCCCAAATTTGAGAATAAGCCTAAAAATCTACTTGACATTGCTAAATTGATCTGTGAAGCTAAGTTTTCAGATCCAGCAATAAAAAATGATCCCAGAAATTTCCATCAGCTTTCCAGAAGATGGATTGAATTATTGTTCTATGTAAAGAAATTAAAGAATTGTTGTCATATGAATAGGCAAAGAGTATGTGGTGTACTTCCTGCAACAAAATTAAGGATAAAAATATCATAGAAATATATCAGATAGCTAACTATAAGGATTTTCAAATATTACATTTGCTTGCTTTTTAAATTGTTTACTTCTATTTCTTTCCTTAATTATTCACACCTGAATCTGTTTGTATTTTTAGTGTTGCATTATTTTTCAACAGGAAGGCCCCTGAAATTGCATAATTTAGATTTCATATGTCATAAAACCTAGATTCATACCCAGAGTTCCTGGATTTGATATTATAAGAGGTGGATTCAGTTCTCAATTCACTAATTTCCAGGAGAGGTGATACTATGCTACTACTTAGGATAAGAATATTGTTATTACAGGCTGCTATAAAAACTAAATATATATTATCATGCACTATTTTATATATATATATATATATATATATATATATATATATAATCATGTACTGTAATATATAAAGCTCCATAAGGTAAAGATGTTACTTTTACTATCATGCAACTGAATTCCCTTTTACAATGATGATTGTTCTTGTTTGCATAGGACATGAAACTTCACCTATATGAAGGGACAATCCAGAAAAATTCACCAAAACCACACGATTTAACTTAAGTGCACGGAAGACTTTCTCAACAGTGAAAATTTTTAAATGTGGTCATGAGCTACTATGGGAAATTACACAATCTCTTGAAATTAAATCTCTTTGAAGACCCAAAGTAAATGGTTCAAATCTTCATGATCTAAAAGAGCCTGAAATTTCCCTTAAAAAGAAGAGAATTTATTTTAAGAACCTTTGTGTATTTTTTTCTTACTATTTTATTTACTACAAAATACAAGTCTATTTGGAGAAATTATAGAATAATAGAAGACAAAATCACTATCATTTATAATCTGGTGATTTAAACTTATAAGAAGTTATATAATACACATATATAGTAATAACTTATATTAAGACACATACACATTAATAACTCTTCAAATGTAAGTCAAAAATCAAGTCATGATCTGACCATGAAAAATCCCACTCCTACATACCTTCTCATTACACCCAGTGCCCTGTGTCATATCTGTATCTCAATTTCTCATTTTTTGCCTAATTCATGCTTCATTGTTGTCTAATTCTATTCCTTTATCCTACTATCTTAATTTAATCTCCATTGTCAACATATTTTAGTTTTTGCCTTTAGGTCATATGTTATGAAACTCTCTCCTTATGTGTATTTCCTAAGTTGTGGAAGATCCGATAGCCTCCACCAATATGTGATAATTTATTTTATATTTATACCTGTCATATAAGCTGTCAATTATTTTATATCATCTTAAATATGCATATTCATTTTCCAGCTAGACCATAAACTTACTTCAGATAAAGGGTATATAAAACAATATTGGATTCAACTTCAATAAATACTGAAATCTAAATTCACAATGGCCATAACAAGAAGTTTGTTCCTCACACATATGCATTCTGGGGGATTTGGGGACTGGTATAATGACTCTACCCCACAAAGTCCTCAGGGACCCAGCTTCTGAAGCTGCTACATTACCCAGTTACAAGGGGTACAATTCATAGGGGCTACAATGTGCATTGGAGCCGATTGGAGTTGTGCAACAATGTAACCCTCTGGGGTTTCTCCAGTCACTGCTCTAACACTCTTCAAGTGGCTTCGTGCTTATGATCCAAGATGACCTATACCCATGCTTCAGGGCAGCAAAATGAGAGAAGAGAGGAAGACGACTATGTTCATATATCAAAAAGATGCCCCCAAATCCACCATAGAAGATTTTAGCTTGCAGGTCATTGGCTAGAGTGTATGACCTCCACATGCCCACACTGATCTGGAAGGGGAGCTAGGAACTACATCCTCCATTCTGGAAAGCACTGGCCACTACAGGGAGAGAGAAATGGGAGCAAATAGAAAATAAAAATAAGGTGAAGCTGTCATTGTGAGGAAGAAAACAAAGGAAAAGAGATTTCAAAACTGGGAAAGTTTTGTCTTATTTTGCTTAGATTATACATCAGTATAAAGGCTTATTGGAAACTAAAGTCTTATGTGAGATATATAAGTATACATGTACTCGTATATCTCTTCATAAGGATAAAAAACATTTAAAGCCATTCCTAATTGTTTGATAATGTAAAATTGCATTTGCAAAGTAGACTATGAAGATTCTGAGGGCAAATGCACTTTTTGTTTTTTAAGTTTCCACTATGTCAATAATAGTCTGTTGTGGCCTAAGTACTCAGTACATGCCAGGTAATATTTGTAAACCAAAGACTTCTGAATATATCACGATTAATGTGTTTCTACATTATGTAAACTGTGCAAATTTCTCTTGGAAGGTGCTGGTAAGAAGGATAAGAAACAGTAAAGATTGAAAAGATGAGACTATAAATCGTTTTCAATGAAAGAGATGATTCCAAAAAGTGCTAGAGTATCTCAGACTTTATATCTTCCAGCTGGTGTGCAAAGCCCTTTCTTCAAGGTCTTCACTAGAACTGGCATAAACATTACCTTACTGGAATGACATACACAACAAGACATAAAACAAGGTGTGTCCAAAGACATTTTGAAGTTAACCTTGAACCAGAGTATAAAATAGTCCATGCAAGTTTAAATAATTCAGGGGAAAGAAGAAAGAAAAAATATGAATAAAACTTTCATTGACATAAAGCATTCTATCCTTTCTACTCTGTTGGTCTCTTCACTTCTCTAAGAAGGAGGCTAAATCTGAAATTAGAGTTGGAAAGGAATTTCAGTGACCGTTTGCCAGCAAGTGGCCCAATGTGCACCTGTGAGACACCTTTACTGGGGTTGCAGACCCAAGCGGGACATGTTCACTGCAGTTTAGAACAGATGGAGCCAGTACAGCAAAGAGTAACTTCTTTTATAAGCTCAATGAATCTAAACCTGTCTGATGTTTTCCAAGGGTAATTTGGAATAGATTCAGATAGTTCCAAACCACAGTATTTGGGCTTTAGCATGATCTTGTCTGGTAATGATTTAAATTTGATAACAAGCCAGAGTTCCAACTTTTTATCCCCTCTTCCCCCAAATTGATGTAGCAAACTATGAATTTATCATGCACCAAAATCATTTTTATATTGGTGTCCTACCATTCTACAGATAGATCATATTTTCAATAAAAAGAAAAACTAATTTCATGTTCATATTTTCCATTTGTAGAACCCATAACAAATATTTAACTTTCTGATGGTTAACTTTCTACAAGCTTGTTTCAGTTAGTAGAAAGAAATGTGACTCTATCTGTGGCTCACAAAAGCCCCATGCATGGCACAACACAATTTTGAAAAGATACAGATGGAAAGAGTTTATTCTCAGTGTGAAAAGCTATAATTTATTCTTGGGTAAATAAATAAATTAAAGACGATTCACATTTGGATTTGACCAGAAACAAATGTGAAGGGACTCCTCCAGTATACAATAGTAGCATTAGCATCCTTTTATATAAACAAGACATGAGCCAGCCATAGGCATTGGTATTTGGTGAATAATAAACAGTGGAGGGGCCTGATCACTACTATTAGCCATTGGGAGTCTGTGACAATCTAGTAAATGTACCAGAGCCATGTGCATGGCTCTGGTAAAATAGTTAATATGACATTCACATTGATAGAAATAGAGAATGACAGACTTTTTACTTTAAATGTCATCATGTTATGTGAAAAAGAGAAGAAAGGATTGGTGAATATAAGTCTTTCCAACTTTATTATGAACAATCCTATTTCTCCAATCCTTTCACCAAATTTTCACATAACATGGCTTCAAATCCCCTCAAAGTCTTGGTCATTTCTGCAAAAATGCCAGTCTATGTCTCCCTTAAAGTATAATGCCCCAAGCTGAGTATTACAAGTTGAGCATAATCTGACCATTGCAGAATAGTTGACCTAATACCAGCCTTTTTGGAGATTTTACTTTTTTTATCAATGAAGCTACTTCAGTAGCTATTTGCAAAACACTAACAATAGCTATAACAATAACAATAACAATAGTAACGATGATAACAATAAATAAAAGAAAGAAAAACACACAACCACACAAACTTACCAGACCATGAGCTCCACCTGAGATAGTAACGACCAATTCCACTACTTCCCCAGCATCCACATTCTGCCTGGCAGATAGTCAGTGCTTAATAAACATTGGCTATTGAACCCTACTAAGGGATAATGAATTGGGACCAAACTCATCAGAACTATCCAGATAAAAGCATAAGAAAATCAGAATTAGAAGTGATCTGTAGAGAAATAGGCTTTCCAAGATAGTGGAAAGCTGAAGGCTGAGAAATTATTCAAAACACCTATGCATAGAATCTTACATCTTCTCAAAGGGTCTTGTGGACTTGCTAACACTGAGCCTGGTGCAAGATCCAGGAAAATCCAATGTTTGTAAACATTCTCTGAAATAGACACACTTGGTTTGTTAGTGTAAGGCACTCCAAAAGGTGAGTATAAAGAGATGAGAAGTGAGTACCTCAGATCTGGAATTTGTAAGTCCCTGTCATTATGCTCTGAATCAAGGGAAGCTCAGGTAAGATTTATCCCATGAATTCCAACTCTGTGTAAACTTATTATTCCCAATAAGAATTTGCATCTTTATCTGATTAAGTCAAGAGCTTCATCTACCCTTATACCCTGTGTGCATGTGTGTGCACACGTGTGCATGTCAATAGTCTCTTCATAAACACCTGACACCACCAAAACTCTTGTGGCTATAGATTTAAAACCAATTATATTAATAGGCATAAACATCTCCTGTGAATACACTGAAGAGTCAATATAATTAAAAAATAAAAGTTATCATATTTTGTCTTCAAAGACCATTTAATGAGATATGGATAGAAAAAATGCTTAAATATAAATAATGAAGAATTAACTGTTCATCTGAGGCAAGAATAAGGTTTGTAGTTGTGGTAACAAAATGCCATCAAAGACCAAAATGTCTTTTGATATCTATAAAAACCAAGTTCTAACAATTGTCAAGATAGATAGATGGATAGATATATAATAGATAGATAAATAGATGGCAGATAGATGATAGATAGATAGATAGATAGATAGATAGATAGATAGATAGAGGCACATAAGCATTCCAAACTACATAAAGTTAAGTACACAAGGTTTAGGACCCCGTATACAAGTAGAGACAGGTTTTCATGAGTAAGAATGAAATCCAACACTGCAGATCTTGTGCAAGAAGTCAGACCTTAGAAGCCAGAGTATATACACATATACCAGAACTAAAAGGAGCTGTCTCATCCAAGAAAAGAGAACTAGAGTTAGTGAACTTGAAAAAACAAATCTGCACATTGGACTGGAAATGCAACACAGGTGTAGGCCACAGACTCTGAGCCATGTGTTGACAAAGAATATCCACCCCTTCCCAAATTGTGGAACTCGGATTCACAGAGATTTTTAAGGTACAGAAGCCTGTATTAAGAAGCAAATAAGAGAACTGGTCAAGAACCAGTTAATCCTGTTGAGCTATGACAGAAATAATCTTGGAAGGGGGTGGAAAGAGGTTGCTGCCTCCACAATCTAGGTCATACACAGGACTTTCACAGGTTGACAATTTTCACTACAGAATATACAATTTTATTTTTCAGGTTTGTTCTTAAAAGTAATTCATTATTTATTTTTATTATATTTTTATTTCAGTATGGTCAGCAGAAAAAAAAGAGTTTACAACTAAAATGTTTAACAAGAAGGGAAAACATATCATGAAGGAGTCAATAGATTAAAAGAGAAGAAATCTCATATTCAAAATAGGGCAATCTGAAAACGACTTTTATATAAATATTATTAAAATGCTTAAGTGAATAAACAAAGTAATAAAATCTGTGGGAAAATTGAGATGTTGATTAAATTTAGACATTGTTCAGTTAAATGTATAAGTAGATAAAGAATATATAGATGGAGGCTGTTTAAGGTTCAAAATCATTAACAGGGTGGAGGAGATCAATTTACAAAAAGAAAGAGAGGTAAAAACAAGAAAATAAAAAAAAAACAGCAATCAATAAAAATCCAGGAAAAACAGAGTCCAAGATGACAAAATTATAATCAGCCTCATTAGCCATTACAATCAATGAAACTAAATTAAGCTTACTTGTTGAAGTAGAGATTCTGAGATTGGATTACCTGCAATATCACTATATTCACCAAAGACAAGATTAAAACATAATAACACACTCAGGAAACAATAGATGTTGGTAAGGATGAGGATAAAGGGGAACATTTTTGCACTTTGGTGGGAAGGCAAACTGGTGCAGCCACTCTGGAAAACAGTACAGAGGTTCCTCAAAATATTAATAGAGCTACCTGCAACCTAACAATCACATGACCAGGTATCTTTCCAAAGGATACAAATATGCTGATTGGAAGGGGCACATGCACCCCAATGTTTATAGCAGCGCTATCAACAAGAGCCAAATCACAGAAGGAGCCCAAATGTCAAATGACTCATGAATGGATAAAGAAGACAGACACACACACACACACACACACACACACACACACATATATATATATATATATATGTATATATATATATATGTGTGTGTGTGTGTGTGTGTGTGTGTATATATAATAGAATATTATTTGGCAATCAAAAAGAATGAAATCTTCCCATTTGCAACAACGTGGATGGAACTAGAATGTATTATGGTAAGCAAAATAAGTCTATCAGAGAAAGATAAATATCATATGACTTCACTCGTGTGGAATTTAAGAAACAAAACAGATGAACACAGGGGAAGGGAAGAGAAAAGATAAAAACAGAGAGGGAGGCAAACCATATGAGGCTCTTAAATACAGAGAACAAACTGAGGGATGCTGGACGGCAGATTGGTTGGGGATGGGCTAAATGGGTGATGGGCATTAAGGAGGGCACTTGTTGGGATGAGCACTAGGTGTTATATGCAAGTGATGAATCACTAAACTAACTCCTGAAACTATTATTACACTATATGCTAACTAACTTGTATTTAAAAAATAATAATAATAAAGTTCATATCATGGTTAAAAAATAATAATAAAAATAAATAAATGCTAAAAAACCACAGTAACACAGAAATGTTAACATAAAATTGTGGGAGGAAACACAGGAAAATATTAATTAAAATAATGCTTTGATGAGGTATTAATAAAAGATTAATACAGAGAAAATGTGACCTTATTAATTAATAAAAGCAAAAATGGTCTAAGAGGATGTAACAACCATCAATATAAATGTATCTAAAAATACAGCTCTGAAATTAATAGACAAAACACATAGAATATTAGTAAGGATGCAGATGTAAACAATACAATCAACAATCTTGATCTAATACATGAAGAACCATGCACCCAGCAGTTAGAGAATACACATTCTTTTAAGCATATGAGTTATTTCAGAAACTGATCATGTAGCAGCCAAAAAAAAGGAAGCTTCAATTAATTCTAAATATTAATAGAAAAATTCTATCGATTAAAATGCTTGCAGTCCTTTTAAGGGAGGCTATTGAGGGTTTTTAGCAGAGGAGTGATTTGATCTTTCTTAAGTTTTAAGGATCCTTGTGGTTGCTGTATTGAAAATAAATTATAGGATCAAAGAAGGTTTAAGACAAAAGTAAAGAAACCAGATTTCTTGATGAATGGAAGGTTAAAGAAACCAGAAGCAAAATTAGTGCAAAAAAAGAAGTGCAAAATCATAAATGAAATATTTACTTCATGGAAATTACATAGAAATATCCATCACATAGAAATACAAGATCTACGTAGAAGAAAATGATAGTCCTGCTATAGAGTTAATGTGTGAGTCACAATGCAATATAGACTGGTTTTCTAAAAATTTCTTTAGCCTTAAAAATAACACATTTAGGGGTACGTGGGTGGCTCAGTTGGTTAAGCGTACGACTTCAGCTCAGGTCATGATCTCACAGTCTGTGAGTTCGAGCCCTGCGTCAGGCTCTGTGTTGACAGCTCAGAGCCTGGAGCCTGCTTCAGATTCTGTGTATCCCTCTCCCTGTGCCCCTTCCCCACTCATGCTCTGTCTCTCTCTGTCTCAAAAATAAATAAAAACATTTTAAAAAATTTTTAAAAAATAACACATTTAAGAGAGTTGGAATAAAGTCAAAGAACCACACCACTGTGGCAGTCCTGATGGGTCAAACTGTCTGGTAGTTTCTCTCACCGTCTTTGAAATTGATTACTATATGATACTGGCTCCTTGGGGTCTTGGATATCACAATGGCTTCAAAAGAAAAAAAAAAATGACTCACTGTTTACTTACCAACATGAGTTAATTTATCAAAAAGAACATCACTTAACAGGGTAATTTATCATCTTTTACCCCACATAATGCTCATATTCCAAGTTCTGCAAAGAAAACACTAAAATCTACCATCTTTGAGATAAACAATTAAATAAATAAGGAAGTGGCCAAAGGAGATTCAGCAAAAGAAAAAAAAAAATCTTTGCTTGACTACCGGCTTCATATGAAAGACTGGAACAAGATTTTCTTAAATTTGGCTACTTGAAGAGCCTGCACCTATTTTACTGCATTTTTCGAATTCTGAAATCTCTTATCTTACTTTTTTTCCTTGTGAGAAGCTTAGTGTTGGCTGAGCTCAATGTCACTTAGACTAAATTTATGGCACATTTTTTTATTGTAAATCAGTTAAGACCCTTTCTTAATCACCTTTATTATTTGCTTCTCCTTTTTCCATAAGAGCACGTACACACCCATTCACACAATACAATTTTTTTTAATATTCTGATTTTAAAAGTTCTTTTTCCCCTACTATCTACATAAAGTTTCCCTGTTACTCAATAAGGCTTCTATGCTTACTCTTTTAATATTTCACAGTTTCCTTATGGAACCTTACGAAGGAAAACACAGCTACTTCATTATATAGTCATTTCATATACTTTGGGATTGTGTTCATCTTTCTCTCAACTATCCTATGCCATAGCATCATGATGATTAAAACACCACCATCAAACTAAGAATTATATATGCTCTTTAAACTATCTCATGTTATCAACTGGAAAATACACTGTAGGAAAAAATGTGACCATTAAAACTGTTTGTTGAATAACATAACTATAAAAAGAAAAGGATTAAGTTTGAAGCTGATAGTTACAGAGAGTGAAAGAAATGTTTGGATGTTGTTTGGGATTATTCATTTCAACAAAGTCTGTCATGCTCAATAAGTTCCAAATGATAGTGTGGGAACATGTGAAATTGAAATTAGACTGTTGGAGAAATCTGAGAGCAGATACAGAAAATCAAAACATGCCATGCACAGCACCCAGCTATGCCTTAGACTATCATTTTCACTATCAGCCACTTAATAGCTTCTTCTCAGATTATGTACTCCTAATATGTGTTTTTTTCCTAGAAATTACTAAGCTATCTAATAAACTTAATCAATTATTTTAAGTCAATGTGTTTAGAACTTAAGTATTTATATAAAGCATTACATTTATGGGGTGCCTAGGTGGCTCAGTCAATTAAGTGTCTGACTCTTAATTTCAGCTCAAGTCATAATCTCATGATTCCTGACATCCAGCCCTGAGTCAGGCTACACGCTGTTCTCCCTCCCTCTATGACCCTCTCCCACTTGTTCTCTCTCTCTCTCTCTCTCTCTCTCTCTCTCTCTCTCTCAAAATAAATAAATAAACATTTTTTAAAAAGCATTAGATTTATGAAAAAGATATCTAAAGCTTCAAAATAACTTAAATAACAATATGTCATTGTCAGTTGAATTTCACATAGAGAAGAGAGTTTTTATTTATCTATCTATATATTTATTTATTTATTTTATATGAAATTTATTGTCAAATTGGTTTCCATACAACACCCAGTGCTCATCCCAACAGGTGCCCTCCTCAATGCCCATCACCCATTTTCCCCTCCCCACCACCCCCATCAACCTTCAGTTTATTCTCAGTATTTAAGAGTGAGAAGAGAATTTTTAAAAGGAATAATGATTAAATGTGATTAACATTTTATCATTCATTTATATGTTTATATACCAAGAGGAATACCTAAATTATATTTAAATAGATGTATATGTATTCATATATTCAACAATCATTTAAGGCTTTATCAAGTACAAAGTACTAGGGATTGTGTAGCAATAGCAAGGTAAATAAATTGCCATCTCTTCCCTCAAAAACTGTACAACCAATAGGAGAGCTGTACATACAAGTAAAACTTGTAACATGAAGGCTGTTAAACCTGCCACAGGTGAGACTGACACTGTGTTATTAGGGTTAATTTTTTCATTCAGTTTTTCAAGAAGCAATAAAGGGATTCCTCATAAGTACCTGACACTCTTCTGGAGATAGTGGATAGAGAGAACAAGACCAACAATAAGAAAATTAGTAACTTCACATGATTATCATAAATGCATGCAATCAATAATTGAAAAGAGGATTCTAGTAAGAGATAGGACTAGAAGGTAGCTTGGTGTCCTATGATGGAGAGCTATTCATCACCTGCTTTGAGAAGAAAAATTGTTTTGGTTTACATTTCATAGGGACTAGCCATTCAAAGCCTTTTCCCTCTGTGAAATCCCATCTGCTGCATTGTTATCATACAGACTGTAATGCTTCTCTCACCATACATCATGCAATTATTTTACACCAAGGACTATAGCTATAGCTATATATGATCCTTTCTAGTTTCATCTTTTTCTGATCCCTCATAAAATACTGCTGTTCAAATATGCCCAAATATCAAGATTCCACAACTCTTGATATTATGGGAAAAGTCCATTTTTCTCTGACCAGAGCATGTGCGTGTGCCATGTTCACATTTATTTCACTTAAAACAAATAACCTTAAAAAACAGAGTACTGTTCAGCTGGAACATTCTCAGGTAGATGGCTAACTACTAGCTTCTCTGGCAGTAGTTCTGTCCTGAGGCAGACATATCTATAAGGTTCTCACAAAGAATCTTGCCTCCCAGGACTCATGAAAAGGCAATGAAAATCATGGCTGTTATTTCTGCACAAATAACTCACATAAAGGAAATGCCAGGGCACCCTCTATTATTAGAATAACTCCACATTCCAAAAAAGTTGCATTTACTGCTGTTTTAACTCTCTCACTGCAATATATGCCTTGCTACTGCAATTCCAGACACAACCCCCATATCTATATGGCATTTAAAGCTTTGCTCAATTATTCTTCCCCACTAGTTAATAAAGAAAATAATGGTAATTATTATCTCCATTTTCTCCAAAAGAGTAAACCAAAACTTAGGCAGGATAACATAAAGAATTGCAGATGAAGAACTCTAAACTAGGTCTTTGATTCTTAGTCCAATGTTCCTTCCATAATATCATAAAGCCTTTATAGTGATAAACTTGAAATCCTGGAAGGATAATTCCTTGCACTTGAATGCAAACTATAGATGTGCTGAGAAATGAGGCAATTTTTCCATACAGATTAAAATGCTAAAATATAGAGACAAAGATTTATGAACTGTGATGTTAATGCCAAATCCTCTAATGCACACTCCTGAACACTCGGTGTTTATTTTACATGTAAAAGGAAACTCAGGATGACATTCAACACTATTTCCTTCATTGATAAAATTTCACAAACCCAATTCTTTATTTTTTAAGATTTTACAATATTGATTAATAGTCTTAAATTAAAACCTGTTGTTATATATCACATAGCATTTGTATTCTTTATCTCATTTGATCTATACAAAAACTCTGAGTATTAGAAAATATGGCATAGGATGATGAAGTGAAAGGTCACTAGACCAGCATTATTTTCACTACACTTTGCACTGTATGGGGTTTTCTGGTAGTGTTGGGACCAGGACTTTATCACAACTCATGCAGACAATTTGATCTACTTTGAAAAAGGTAAGGTCAAAGAGTAACTATTGGTAGAGTGAAGTAATACCAACAGATTCTGAAAGTAAAATAAATGTCCTTGATTTTTGAAACTCCTTGATTTGGTTATGCTCCCATATCAAATGCTTCAATAATATCTAAATCCATTTCTATCACTAAAGTACTGGTCTTGAGGAAGGCACTAGTTTTGATTCACCTGTGTATTTCTAGGACCAGCTTAAAGTCTGGAAATTATAGGTACTCCATAAATTCTTGGTAGATGAATGAATAAATTAACTGTATAATGTTTTAATTTTTTTAATTTTTAAATAATGAGGGACTCCTGGGTGGCTCAGTCAGTTAAGCATCTGACCCTTTCAGGTCATGATCTCATGGTTTGTGAGCTTGGGTCCCACACCGGACTCTCGGCTGTCAGTGCAGGGCCCACTTCCAATCCTCTGTCCCCCTCTTTCTCTGTCCCTCTCCCACTCGTGTGCTTGCTCTTTCTCTCTCTCTCTTTCAAAAGTAAATAAAAATTTTTAAAAAAATTAATAATGAAAAATTTTCATTTGGAGACATTAATCAACCTGACCAAAATAATCATGAGACTAAATTTAGCTGCCTAAGGATAGACATACTACATCTTACCCATTCTTAACCTTCATGTTTTCAAAATAATCTAAATAAAGATTAGTTTTACAGTGTTTATAGTGATTTTTAGATATGCTTTTTATTATAAGTCATTAAAAGATCCCTGAATTCCTGCATGCCATTGAGACCATACTGATTCCTTAAGGAAAAGAAATTAGGATTTACTTGATTGTATAAGAGAAAAATAAATGAAAAATGACAGATTTTTAGTTGGAGTGGAAGAAGAAAGAGCATATGACCACAGCTTTTTAATTTACTCTTTACTCTTACACTGTTAGTGAAAATGCAAACTGGTGTAGCCACTCTGGAAAACAGTAGTGAGGTTGCTTAAAAAGTTAAAAATAGAACTACTCTATGATCCCGAAATTACTCTACTAGGTATTTACCCAAAGTCTACAAAAATACTGATTTGAAGGGATACATGCATCTTGATGTTTATAGCAGCATTATCAACAATAGCCAAATTATAGAAAGAGCCCAAATGTCCACTAACTAATGAACGAATAAAGAAGATGTGGTATATATATACAATGGAATATTACTCAGCAAACAAAAAGAATGAAATGCTGTCATTTGCAATGACATGGATGGGGCTAGAGAGTTTAATGCTTAGTGAAATAAGTCAGAGAAAGACAAATACCATATGATTTCACTCATCTGTGGAATTTAAGAAATGAAACAGGGGTGCCTGGTTGGCTCAGTCAGTTGAGTGTCTGACCCTTGATTTTGGCTCAGGTCATGATTCCAGGGTCGTGGGATCAAGGCCCACATTAGGCTCTACGCTGACTGTGGAGCCTGGTTAAGATTCTCTCTCTCTCTCTCTCTCTCTCTCTCTCTCTCTCTCTCCCTCTCTCCCTCTGCCACTTTTCCCTGCTTGTGTGCTCTCTCACTTGCTCTCTTAAAAAAGATAATAGTTAAGTAAAAAAAAAAACAGATGAACATAAATATAAGGGGAAAAAAAGAGAGAGGCAAACCCTGGAATAGACTCTTAAATATAGAGAACAAACTGAGAGTTACTGAAGGGGAAGTGGGCCAGGGAAATGGGCTGAATGGGTGATAGGTATTAAGGAGGGCACTTGTTGGGATGAGCACTGGATGTTATATGTAAGTGATGAATCACTAAATTCTACTCCTGAAACTAAAATTACACTATAAGTTAACTAACTAGAATTTAAATAAAAACTTGAAACTAAAAAAAAAAAAAAATTACTCTTCCCTTGCATAAACTGCCAGACCTCCCTTCCCTCACAATTACTAAGTGACTTTTCAACTTCAAACACTATTAAGATAGCCAGTGAGGAGATCTAGATCTACTCATTTGGCTCTAAAAATAGCTTTACAGGATGAATGTGAAAGAAAAAGAAATTCGATATGTAACTGATACTATTTGGCTTTAAGTTAAGTTACATTATGTGTTAAAACTCACTTTTAAAGCTCAAAGAATGAATGAACCTGGGCTTTGACTCCCAGGGCTTTCTTCCTAATTCATCACTGACAGTGGAGCCAGTGTAAGAACAATGTGACCGTAACAGTTACCAATGACTGAACTAGGTTTTGAACAATTGCTGGAAGTCTAGGGCAAGATTCTCTCAGAATAACAATCGCATTAAAATATCTGCACCAACTTTCCCAATCTTCTGCCCAAACTCCTTCAGTTACTGAGAGAAGATCTGTACGGTTCTTTGAAGGACCTAGGAAGAGTTGCTCATCAGCTTGTGGATAGTCTAGTCACGCAGGGAGTGCTACAACCAGGACACTTTTAGCACACTAGCAAAACCCAATGCACATCCATCACCACATCTGAGTGGGATTGGCAAGGATAGCACCATTCTACTTGGGCAGCTGACTAGTTTTATGGAATCCGTATGGTAGGGAGTGTGATCTTTAGAGAGAATACACATGTGATTTTGCTAAAAACCAGGATAATATTAGTCACATAAGCTCCATCACTGGTTTTCTACAGAATCCAAAGACTTAAAGAAAATATTTAAAGAATAATGATGCTACCACTGACCTGTAGTTGCTGAATGTTTTATGTACTGTTTCTAATGATAATAATTGAATGTGAAGTGTATTTTTTATACATTTTCATAGAAAAAGATCTTCCAAGTTAAAAGTTGAAAGAAAAAGATGTGAATCTCTGTGAGAGGTATTAATTCCACTGATAATTAGATGAAGAAAGAAGGCAGACCAGAACAAATGTTTTGAATGATTTAACACATCAAAGAAAATAATAATCTAAATTACCTAATTCTGGAATTGTTTCTTTTAGTATATGTGAGAGTAGTAATCAAGAAGATTATAAAAACAATTTAGGAAAAGAAACAGTTTTCAAAGTTTAAGACAAAATTCTAATTATGTCAGTTATCTTGACATACAAATTTATAGGTGAGTTAGTAGGACACAGTGTATATCATGAGTGAGATATGACATCACAATCACCTACTGTGATTTACATCATATTAAGAGTTTAACATTTCAATGAAACCATGGTCAAAAAAACATAGATGCTAAGAGATGTAGGCACTCAAATATAGCCAATAACCATCAAATATAACCAATAGAGAATCAACCAGCAAGCCATCAATATATTTGACTAACTGCCTGCTTCTCTCTTCAAATGCTAATCTACTTGAGAACCACCCTTTCCCTCAGATGCTGGAAAGCCAGTTAATGTATAGCTATAATTTAGCATTTCCACATGTTCCCAAGGTCTCGTGTTTCCTCTTTTGAATAGAAACACAGATAGACAGACTGGCAGACTGGCAGTCACACCCTTTCCACAGTTTTGGAAAGAAATTTAGAACAGTGGTTACCAAATGAAACTCAGTAAGTTGCTTCAGTGTTTAATGAAACACTGAAAAAAGAAAAAGAAAAAAAGGACAACATAGTGAATTTTAAATAAAATGTAATCTCTGTTTTGGTAATTTGTGCTTTTTCTTTGTTAAAATACCCTTTGAATAATCAAGAGATGTTATAAAGAATGATAGCTGCTTAATTTTTTTCCTTTATCTTGATAAAATAAAAATCTTAAAACTATTCTGCCTGATCCCCCAGCTTTACCTTATTCTTACTAGTTTCTCTAAGCGAAAGTATTAAAACAACTAGTTCAGCATTTCACATGGAAATAAATGTGTTACTCATTGAAAAATGTAGTTAATTCATATCATTATTCTAGTACACATAGCTTTTTCTGTACATAATCCATATACTCTTCTAGTACTGTAAAAGCCCTAAATTGTGTTTTTGTGAAATGGTTTCTGACTGTGTATCCACATGTGTTTTTGCCTGTCTCTTTCTATTTCCCTTTTTCTTCTATTTCCTCTCTCCTGCATCTGACTTCTCCAAGCATCTGCCATGTTTTCATAGACTATTATTAAACAATTGTCCAAACTTCTGAATCTGGGCTTTTCTTGCTTTGAACAGCTAAACATCCTGATGAGAAAAGAAGGCACACATATTTTAAATCAAATGCACTCTAAATAAAGTTCTGGATCCCTTATTAGTAATTAGAGCTGGAGTCTGAGTTTGAATTGAGACAATGAAGTACATGCAGCAAAAGTGAAAGTGAGTTACCACCTCCATAAATCAGTGTTTCCAAAGATTTGAGACCACCATTCATAGTGAGAAATTCATTTCATATGAGGACCCAGAAAGCACATTAACGTAGACATAACTAAACATCCACAATTGAAGTTAAAGTCTCATGAAACAAAACTTATCCTCCTTTAGTGCAATGCACTCTCATGTTTTTTATTCTATCATTTTTTTAAGCTGACCACATTGCCACATTGATTTCATGACCCACTAACCTGTCATGGCTCATAGTTTGAAAATTATTGCCACAAAGCACACATCATAAGGTTGCTATTAAATTTCATAGGAACATAAAGTTTAAAACAATTAATTTCCTTTAAATCAATATAAAACTAGCAACCTAGCTGTACCAAATAATTTTCAAGTGTGCGGCCTTTGAATCTGAAGGAAAGAAACATATTTTTATCTCACCTGTCTCAATTTCCATTTCATCCACTCTGATTGGCTCTATCTCAACAATCCTTGGTTCTTCTCCAAATAATTTTTTTTTAATTAGCAGAAGCAGAGAGGAGGAAGGATAAATAAAAATGTTTTATTTTTAAAAGTAAACTTTGAGGATCCCATTTTTAGCATTGTTAAGCAATATATTGGCTTAAGATTCTGAATTATATGTATAAAGCTCTGAACACATGTCCTTTAAGAAATTACTAAAGAAATGGAAGTTATTTTAGGTTTCCTATTTCAACTTTATACAATAAATTCTCTGCAGGTTTTCTGATTCCTTTTCAAATAAATAAAGGTAGGTAATATTCTAAGTCGTTATGCATACATGGATGTATAGGTGTGCATGTATTCATGGACACTCAGACCCTTACTAAGGCAGAGAGACCAGTCTTTGGAATCTAAAGATAAGTAGTACTTCAAGTTCTGCTTCCAACTTTTCCACCACTGTGTAATTTTTAGAATTTCTTCTAAAATTTCCTCCTCTGCAAATGGAGTAATAATCACACCTGCCTCACAAGCTATTGTCAGGAACAAATTACATAAAGTAAGCAAAAAGCAAAGTGCTATTAAATTTTTCATTTTATAATAAATTTAGGTAATAATCTGTTTAGGTTGATTCCATGCTTGGAGGGGAAAACAAACTAGAATTAGCTTCATAGACTATTTGAATTGATTTCTATGCATGATTCTAATCTGATAATTCATTTAATGCATGTAAGTAGACAATATGATTCTAATCTGATAATTCATTTAATGCATGTAACCAACAGTTTATAGTATACACCCAGGCAATGAGATTAAATTGTATTACTATATTGAAATACATGGCAGTTTATGATAAAGTCCCAAACACTGTCTTCAATAGGACTCAAATCTATCATCATAAATGAAAATTCAGCATTCCCCAAAATCAAACTAACTCTTATTAAGTAGCATTTCATTAAATTTCCAGGAATATAAAAACCACTGATTTCAACAGAAGGTAAGCACTAGCATTTGAAAAGGTGAGAGGATTCTATATACATTCAACAGTGCCAATTAAATTGAGACTAACAGATAATGACTTCTTATTTATTATTGGCTGGAAAGTATTTAAGCAAAACAGTTAAAACACCAGCCAGACCAAGAAATTCCAGAGGGCCTATGATTCAAAAAACAATGTTGAACAGGAACATTCAGAATTTGCTTCTTCTAAATCTCAAGTATTTGACAATATTTATCAAAGAATGAATCCTCACTAAATACTGATTTAATTTTCAAAACTGACAAGAAGAAATTTTCAGGTAAAAGTGTAAAGTATTACATAAATTATAATATGCAATATTTGACCTTCATAGTATAGATCAGTATTTTCTGCAATAGAGGGTAACCCATCCCTCTCCCCCACCCACAATACAACACATCGGAGTGTGAAAAGAAAATATTATAAAAGTTCTACTTCCAGGGCACCTGAGTGGCTCAGTCGCTTAAGCATCTGACTTCAGCTGGCGTCATGATATCATAGTTCACGGGTTTGAGTCCTGCATCAGGCTTTATGCTGATAGTTCGGAGCCTGGAGCTTTGGATTCTATGTCTCACTCTATCTCTGTCCCTCCCCTTCTTGTGCTCTGTCTCTCTCTCTCAAAAATAAATAAACACTTAAAAAATTTAAATGAAGAAAGTCTATTTCCACTTTTGGCTAACTTTTTATGACATACATTAATATAATAATACTTGTATATAGTTCAAAAATGAGTAAATGTACCTGTAATGATGGCGTATCATGAGAATGTTTTACTTAAAGGTACACATCACCAAAATTAACTGGAAACTATTGAACTAACTTACTCTGCCAATATCTCTGATGAACACAGATGCAAAAATCTTCAACACAATATTACCAAACCAAATTCAACAATACATTTAAAAAAATCACACAACATGATCAGGTGGGATTTATTGCAGGATTGCAAGGCTGGCTCAACACCTACAAACCAGTCAGTATGGTATGTCACATTAACCAAATGAAGGGTAGAGAGAGGGGCCAAGATGGTGCAACAGCATGGAAGTTGTTTTTGTTTTTTTTTTTTTGCATCTCTCATCCCTGCGATACAGTCAGATCAACACTAAACCATCCTGCACACCTAGAAAACTGATTTCAGTATTAACACAACAATCTGCACAACCTGAACCAGCAGGTATGTGGTGCAGAGAGGTGAACTGAGGGAGAGAGAAGCTACAGAGGGCAGGGAACTGTTTTTGCTTGTGGAGAGAGGATGGAGATGGGGGGCGAGGGGGGGTGGAGAGTACAAAAGCAGCTGGAGAGAAAAGAGAGTATGCAAGGGACTGAACAAAAAAGGGATAAAGAAGAAAGGAGAGGGTTTAAATTCCATTAAGACTCTATAAACAGGAGGAGTGCACAATTGGAAACTCTGCAGCTTGATACCTGGAGGTGCTCTGGTGGGAAGGGTGAATTCCCAGTAGCAGAGAGTGAGGTCAGAGGGGTCCTTGGGCCACAGGGAGCCAAGCAGTTCCCCTGCCGGGAGGACATTTGGTAGAGGCTGTGCAGTCATCCCATGGCCAAAGGTCCCAGCAGACCCTGGAAAAAAACCACATTCACTGGTGTTGGAACAAGGACGTTAAGGGGAAAGCCTGGTACTAGATGTTTGCTGTGATTTTCCATAATCCCTGAAATGCTGCTGCTACATGATTGCATGAACTTTTTCTGGGGCAGGCTGGTACCCAGCCACAGGCTCTGGGCATTGGCAGCAGCACAGTCCCATGAATGTTCCTGGGTGCTGCTGGCACCTGGCCATTGCTACGTAGGACCCTCCCCTAGAAGATCTGAGCAAGTCAAAGCTGCAGTCCCTCAGAAGTGAGGGGATGGGAAACAGCCCCATCTGAGATATAAGTAAGGAGGGAGGTGCCGCCTGGCAACTTGATGGCTTGATCATTTACAGTGTAAAAGTCGGGAGTGGATAGAAGCCAGAGATAAAGGAGGGGTGTCCAATAGCTGGTCAGGGAAAGCCGAGTTCCGATACTAGAGATTGTGTAGCTGGGTGAAGCCATTTTCACTCCTCCCATGCATACACATACACACCTACGTGTGCCACTACAATCCACCCCAGTAAGCTAAGCAGTGCAATCTAGAGGAGAATGGAGCCATTACACTAAGCCCCACCCAACCGGGCCAACCTTGCTCCTCAGGAATACCACCAGTCTCTCTGCCTGCTTAGGTTACAGACTATAAAGTGCTTCATAGTTTGACTTCCAGGGGAAACTGATGTAATTTCCATTGTATTTCCGTCTGTTTGCTGGCCCATCTATTCAATGTTTTTTAATTTTCTTTTCCTTTTCTTGGATACAGAAAGAAAAAAAATGTTTATTTTCCATTTTTATTAAAAATATTTTTCTCTAATTTTGATCTACTATATTTTTACATTTTTTGTAAATTTTTCAACTTCTAGTTTACTTCCACCATTTCATTTTATTCTATTTCATTGAATTCAGTTTTTCAAATTTTCAAACATTTTCCATTTTTTTTATTCTTTTCCTATCTTTCCCTTTTTACTCTAATATATCAAGCTCCTTTCAACAACCAGACCAAAACACACCTAGGATCTAACATCCTTTATTTGATTTTTTGTGTGTTGTTTTTAATTTTTTAATTTTAATTTTTTTGACCTTATTAATTCCTTTTCTTCCTTCAAAATGATGAAATTAAGGAATTCACCCCAAAAGAAAGAACAGGAAGAAATGACAGCCAGAGACTTAATCAACACAGATATAAGCAAGATGTCTGAACCAGAATTTATTCATGATATTAAGAATACTAGCTGGGGCTGAAAACAGATTACACTTTCTGTGGAGACAAAAGCTAGTTAGGATGAAATAAAAAATGTTGTAACTGAGCTGCAATCTCAAGTGGATGCCACAGCATCAAGAATGGATGACACAGAGCAGTGAATCAGCCATATAGAGGACAAACTTATGGAGAACAACGAAGCAGAAAAAAAAAGAAGGAGAGTAAGGCAAAAGAGCATGATTGAAGAATTAGAGAAATCAGTGACTCATTAAAAAGGAACAGCATCAGAATCATAAGGGTCCCAGAAGATGAAGAGCAAGAGAAAGGGATAAAAGGGTTATGAGAGCAAATCATAATGGAAAACTTTCCTAACCTGGGGAAAGACAAAGACATCAAATCCAGGAAGCACAGAGAATTCCCATTAGAGTCAACAAAAACCGACTATCAACAAGGCATATCATAGTCAAATTCACAAAATATTTAGGTAAGGAAAGAATCATGAAAGCAGCGAGGGAAAAAAAGTCCTTCACCTACAAGAGAAGACAGATCAGGTTTGCAGCAGACCTATCCACAGAAACTTGGCAGGCCAGAAAGGAGTGGCAGGATATATTCAATGTGCTGAATCTGAAAAATATGCAGCCAAGAATTCTTTATCCAGCAAGGCTATCATTCAAAATAGAAAGATATATTAAAAGTTTCCCAGACAAACAAAAACTAAGGAGTTCGTGACCACTAAACCATCCCTGCAAGATTTTTTAAGGGGGACTTTCTGAGGCGAGAAAATATGAAAAAAAAAAAGACCAAAAGCAACAAAGACTAGAAAGGACCAGAGAACACCACCAGAAACTCCAACTCTACAAGAAACATAATGGCAATAAATTCATATCTTTCAGTACTCACTCTAAATGTCAATGGACTAAACGCTCCAATCAAAAGACATAGGGTAACAGAATGGATAAGAAACAAGATCCATCTATATGCTGTTCACAAGAGACCCACTTTAGACCTAAAGACACCTTCAGATTGAAAGTAAGGGGATGGAAAACCATCTATCATGCTAATGTCAACAAAAGAAAGCCAGAGTAGCCATACAATATAGACTTTAAAATAAAGACTGTAACAAGAGATGACGAAGGGAATTATGTCATAATTAAGGGGTCTATCCACCAAGATCTAGCAATTGTAAACATTTATGCTCCAAATGTGAGACACCCAAATATATAAATTAATTAATCACAAACAAAGAAATTCATTGATAATAATACCATTATAGTAGGGGACTTCAACACCCCACTTACAACAACGGACAGATCATCTAAACAGAAAATCAACAAGGAAACAATGGCTTTGAATGACACATTGAACCGGATGGTCTTAACAGATATATTCAGAACATTTCATCCTAAAGTAGCTGAATACATATTATTCTCCAGTGCACATGGAATGTTCTCCAGGATAGATAACATACTGGGACATAAATCAGCCCTCAACAAGTACAAAAAGATCGAGATCATACCATGCATATTTTCAGACCACAACGCTATGAAACTCAAAATCAACCACAAGAAAAAATTTGGAAATAGAACAGATACTTGGAGACCAGAGACCATCCTACTAAAGAATGAATGGGCTAGGCAAGAGGTTAAAGAGGAAATTAAAAAGTACATAAAAGCCAATGAAAGTGATAACACCACAGCCCAAAACCTGTGGGACACAACAAAGGTAGTCATAAGAGGGAAGTATATAGCAATCCAGGCCTTCCTACAGAAGGAAGAAAAGTCTCAGATACACAATCTAATCTTACACCTTAAGGAGCTGGAAAAAGAACAGCAAATAAAACCCAAAACCAGCAGAACACAGGAAATAAAGATTAGAAAAGAAATCAATGCTATTGAAACCAAAAACACAATAGAACAGATCAATGAAACCAGAAGCTGGTTCTTTGAAAGAATTGACAAAATTGATAAACCCCTAGCCAATTCGATCAAAAAGAAAAGACATAAATAAATAAAATCAAGGATGAAAGAGGAAAGATCACAAAAAATACAGCAGAAATACAAACCATAAGAAGAGACTATTACAAGCAATTATACGCCAATAAAATGGGCAAACTGGAAGAAATGCACAAATTCCTAGAAACATATAAACTACAAAAATTGAAACAGGAAGAAATAGAAAATATGAACAGACCCATAACCCATAAAGAAATTTAATTAGTAATCAACAATCTCCCAAAAAACAAGAGTCCAGGGCCAGATGGCTTTCCAGGAGAATTCTACCAAACATTTAAAGAACAGTTAACACTCATTCTCTTGAAGTTGTCCCAAAAAATAGAAATGGAATGTCCCCCCAAAAAATAGAAACTTCAAACTCTTTCTATAAAGCCAACATTACCTTGATTCCAAAACCAAAGACCCCACTAAAAAGGAGAACTATAAACCAATTTCCCTGATGAACATGTATGCAAAAATCCTCAACAAGATACTAGCCAACCGGATCCAACAATACATTAAAAAAATTATTCACCACGACCAAGTGGGATTTATACCTGGGATGCAGGGCTGGTTCAATATCTGCAAAACAATCAATATGATCCATCACATCAGTAAAAGAAAGGACAATAACCACATGATCCTCTCAATAGATGCAGAGAAAGCAGTTGACAAAATACAGCATCCTTTCTTGATAAAAACCCTTAAGAAAGTAGGGATAGAAAGATTATATCTCGAGATCAAAAAGCCATATATGAAAGACCCACTGCTAATATCATCCTCATGGAGAAAAACAGAGCTTTTCTCCTAAAGTCAGGAACAAGACAGGGATGTCCACTCTTGTCACTGTTATTCAACACACTATTGGAAGCCTTAGCCTCAGCAATCAGAGTACACAAAGAAATAAAAGGCATCCAAATTGGCCAGGAGGAGGTTAAAATTTCACTCTTTGCAGATGACATGATAGTCTATATGGAAAACCCAAAAGATTCCACCAATAAACTGCTAGAACTGATCCAGGCATTCAGAAAAGTCGTAGGATATAAAATCAGTGCACAGAAATCAGTTGCATTCCTATACACCAAAAATGAAGCAACAGAAAGAGAAATCAATGAATCTATTGATTCCAATTATAACTGCACCAAAACCCATAAAACACCTAGGAATAAATCTAACTAAAGAGGTGAAAAATTTATACACTGAAAACTATAGAAAGCTTATGAAAGAAATTGAAGAAGACACAAAAAAATGGAAAAATATTCCATGATCCTGGATAGGAAGAACAAATATTGTTAAAATGTCAACACTACCCAAAGCAATCTGCATATTCAATGCAATACCCATCCCATCATTCTTCACAGAGCTAGAACAAATAATCCTAAAATTTGTATGGCACCAGAAAGGACCCCGAATAGCCATAGCAATCTTGGAAAAGAAAACTAACGGGGGAGGCATCACAATCCCAGACTTCAAACTGTATTACAAAGCTGTAATCATCAAGACAGTATGGTACTGGCACAAGAACAGACACTCAGATCAATGGAACAGAATAAAGAATCCACAAATGGACCCACAAACGTATGGGCAACTAATCTTTGACAAAGCAGGAAAGAATATCCAATGGAATAAAGACAGTCTCTTCAGCAAGTGGTGCTGGGAAAACTGGACAGCAACATGCAGAAGAATGAACCTGGACCACTTTCTTACACCATACACAAAAATAAACCCAAAATGCATGACAGACCTAAATGTAAAACAGGAAGCCATCAAACTCCTTGAGTAGAAAGCAGGCGAAAAACTCTTTGACCTCAGCCACAGCAACTTCTTACTCAACACGTCTCCAGAGGCAAGGAAAACCCAAGCAAAAATGAACTATTGGGACCTCATCAAAATAAAAACCTTCTGCAGAGTGAAAGAAACGATTAGCAAAACTAAAAGGCTACTGATAGAATGGGAGAAGATATTTGCAAATGACATATCAGATAAAGGGTTAGTATCCAAAATCTATAGAGAAATTATCAAACTCAACACGCAAAAATACAATCTAGTGAAGACATGGGCAAAAGAAAGGAATAGACACTTCTCTAAAGAAGACATCCAGATGGCCAACTGACACAGGAAAAAATGCTCAACATCACTCATCATGAGGGAAATACAAATCAAAACCACAATGAGATACAACCTCACACCTGTCAGAATGGCTAACATTAACACCTCAGGCAACAACAGATGTTGGTGAGGATGCAGAGAAAGAGGATCTCTTTTGCATTTTTGGTGGGAATGCAAACTGGTGCAGCTACTCTGGAAAACAGTATGGAGGTTCCTCAAGAAATTAAAAATAGAACTACACTATGACACAGCAATTGCTATATCCAAGGGATATAGGTATGCTGTTTGAAGGGGCACCTGCACCCCAATGTTTATAGCAGCACTATCGACAATAGCCAAAATATGGAAAGAGCCTAACTGTCCATTGACAGATGAATGGATAAAGAAGATGTGATACACACACACACACACACACACACACACACACATATACAATGGAGTATTACTCAGCAATCAAAAAGAATGAAATCTTGCTATTTGCAACTACATGGATGGAACTAGAGGGTATTATGTTAAGCGGAATTAGTCTGAAAAAGACAAATATCATATGACTTGACTCATATGAGGACTTTAAGATACAACACAGATGGGACATAAGGGAAAGGAAGCAAAAATAATATAAAAACAGGGATGGGGACAAAACATAAGAGACTTTTAAATATAAAGGACAAACAGAGGGTTGCTGGAGGGGTTGTGGGAGGGGGAATGTGTTAAATGGGTAAGGGGCATTAAGGAATCTACTCCTGAAATCATTGTTGCACCATATGCTAACTAACTTGGATGTAAATTTAAAATATAAATAAATTATTAGTAATAAAAAATGGATAAAAATCATTTGACCATCTTAAAAATGCATAAAAAGCATTTGCCAAGGGGTGCTTGGGTAGCTCAGTCAGTTGAAAGTCCGAATCTTGATTTTGGCTCAGTCATAATCTCATTGTTATGGAATCAAGCCCCATGTCAGGCTCTGCAATAAACGTGGAGCCTGCCTGGGGTTCTCTCTCTCCCTCTCTTTCTGCCCCTCCCCTGCTCATGCTCTTTCTGTCTCTCTGTCTCTCAAAAACAAATATATATATATATATATATTTTTAAAAGCATTTGACAAAGTTTAACATCCAATTATGATTTTAAAAAAACTCTCCACAAAGTGGGTAGGAAGAGAATGTACCTGAACATAATAAATGCCATATATGAAAAGGCCACAACTAATATCACACTCAATAGTGAAAAAGTGTTTCTTCCAAGACCAAGATAAAAACTAGGATGCTCACTCTCACCACTTTTAGTCAACATAATTAAAAGTTGAAGGATACAAAATCAATACACACAAAAATAACAAACTATCAGAGAAGTTAAGAAGAAAAATCTCATTAACAATTGAATCAAAAAGAATAAATCACCTAAGAATGAATTTAACCAAGGAGGTAAAAGACCTGCATACTGAAAGCTATAAAGCATTAAGGAAAAAAAATTGAATGGAATAGAATAGAAAGCCCAGAAATAGGCCCACAAATATTTAGTCAATAAATATACAACAAAGAAGTCAAGAATATGCAATAGGGAAAGGACTGTCTCTTCAGTAAATCATGATGAAAAAACTGGCAATCCTCATGCAAAAGAGTGTAACTGGACCACTATCTAATAGTATTTACAAAAATTAACAGATTAAAAAATGAATTAAAGACTTGAACACAAAACCTGAAACCATAAAACTCCTAGAAGAAAACATAGGTGGTAAGCAACTTGACATAGGTCTTGGTGATGAATTTTTTAAATCTGATGCCAAAAGTAAAGGCAACCAAAGTTCAAATAAATATGAGAGGCTACATCAAACTAAAATCTGCACAGAAAATGAAGCCATTAATAAAATTAAAACCATTAATAAACAGTCATGTTGCACATGAAAAGATGTTCAACATCTTTAACCATCAGAAAATGCAAATCATGTGTGAGATATCTCCTCACACATGTTATAATGGCTATAATCAAAGTCAGGAAATAATAAGTGTTAGCAAGGATGTAAAGAAAAGGGAACTCTTGTGCATGGCTGATGGGAATGAAAATTGGGCAGCCACTATGGAAAACAGTGAAGACTTTCTTCAAAAAATTAAAAGTAGGTCTTACCACATGATCCAGAAATTCCAATTCTGGGTATTTATCAGAAGGAAATTAAAACACTAACTCAAAAAATGTATGTAACTGCATGTTTATGGCAACATTATTTCCAATAGTCAAAATATGGAAACAACCTGCATGCCTATCAATGAATGGATAAAGAAATTGTGGTACACACACACACACACACACACACACACACACACACACAGAGGGGGGGGGGATATTATTCAGCAGTAAAAAATAATGAAATATTACCATTTGCAATAACATGGATAGACCTCGAGGGCATTGTGCTAAGTGAAATAAGTCAGACAGGGAAAGACAAATACTGTATGATCTCTCTCACATATGTAATTTGAGGTGGGAGGGAAACAAGATCATAGATATAGAGAACAGACTGGTGGTTGCCATAGGTGAGGATTGGGAGGTGGGAGAAATGGGTGAAGGAGGTCAAAGGTAAAAAAAAAAAAATAAAAATTAAAGATAAAAAATACAAATAAAAATAAATTACTCTGGTTTGGTACTTAAGTATAATTATAATAATTTAAACATTTCAGATAATAAGCTGTGCTAAATATCTTACAGAAAATGTCTGGTTTCTCCAACATTCAACTGTGGCATCTAAAAATTGTTGCCCCCTATAAGTAAGCCAGGCTCCTTAAGAAGTGGCTGGGTAGCAAGTATACAGGATGAGTCTTGTACACAAGTAAGAAAGCTGTCAGAACCCATTGAGGGTATGTCCAAAAGACTCAGAATCCAAGAGAGATTTCTTGGGACAGTAAAACAGGCTTGGGACAATACAGGTATCCATGTGGATAATAACTGTAACAGACTGCATGTTTAAATTCACATGTATTGGTCACTTTTTGAGGATGCTAGGAAACTGACTCATTTTGAAACCTGCTAAATTTAAAAAAATGATGTATTTATCCTATCTTTCATTTTAAAAAGTACATAAAGCATTTGTAGGTGAAATAAAAGATAGGGGACGTTGTGGACTTGAAGTAAAAAACAGCAGCTTTTCCTAACCAATGTCATAACTTGTAATCTTGTCCTCAGTATAGAAATACTCAACTGAAAGAAATATAGCATTATTTTTCCCAAGGAGTTTAGATTTTGATGCCCTGACTGGTTGATTTTGTAAAGACGAATGATTCTGCTACCTAATTTAAAACCTCTTGGAATCTATAGCTCAAATCAATCCTTTATAGATGGTTAAAGTGAAGAAGTTTTAATAAAATTGTCTTTCTTTTCAATGGTTAATCCTTAAGACCTGAAAAATCCTGTTGAGCTGATACTGTGTCTTTCTTTCTTCTTCTTCTTTTTTTTTTCTGCCAGTAGAAATGAGGCCAAATAAAATATCCTATTCCACAGTTCCCTTCAAGGATATGAATGAGGCTGAAAGTGTCCTGGCTTTGCCTTCTAAGCTAGATAAAATCCCTATAGCCATTTGCTTATCTCAGAGGGATGGGAGAGCTCCTTTAAATTATATTTTATGTGGTATGCCCCATATTTTAAGAACTCTCTGGGCAACAGTAAAAAATCTCATTCCTTAAAGTGGTGCATTGAAAATACTTGCCCATTTCCCCTTTTGTGTGCTTTTCCATACACGCAACATGTATTTCTCCTGCCACTGTCTGTGAGCCCTTAGAGATGAAGACACGATGTTTTAGTCACAGGACAACAGAATCAGGGAAATGAGTTATAAATGGTAACACCATATTGATTTTTTTAAAAAAATCACTCTTTCCTTTTTCATTTTCCATACTGCTCACTCTATATACCACTTAAGAGAAAAATAATCTCAGTCACTTAAAATTGGGTGCACTAATTTCATATTTTAATTCTTCTATTTAGCAGTTACTTCTGTTTATGACTTAAAACCTCTGAGGCTCAATTGTCTTATCTGTTCACAGGGAATCATCATCACCATCATCACCTGTATCAAACTGCAAAACTGAAACTGGGAAACGTAAATATAAATTTGCTTGTACAACAAATATGGAGTATGAACTGTCAGCAGAATCATCATGAAAGCTCATATGAGGAATAAAAAAGTACGAGCTCTTATATATTCCACAATATTTATGTGCCACAATATTTATCCACTTAAGCACCTTACATATATTACCATATTGGATTGTCACCAAAACAGTGAGATATGTGTTGGTATCCTCACTTTACTAATCAGGAAACTGAGGCAGAGAAACTAAGTAACTTGAAAGGCATATATGGAATGAGTAGCCCAGGATTCAATGTGAATCTAGATCTACCTCACTCCACAATCAGACTCTCAACTCTTACATTATACTGCACTTCTGCACAACCAGGAGGTGGGGGGATGAGAGAAAGAGAGAGAGAGAGAGGGAGCAAAAAATAAATTAAAAATAGCAAATGACATTTTTTTAAAATTGTAAGCAACAGATATGCTGAGACAAATGGTACATCAATACATGAAAAAATTATATACATAAAGCTTCCTTCATAAAGTATTGCTTAATTTTGCTAAGCAGATAATTTTGTAATAAATTGAACTGTATCCATCATGTGTGATTCCTTAATAATATCTTTTACTCGATTAAAGTAAAGATACTATTTTCTTGCCTGCTCTGCAGGGATTATTTCAAGTGCCTTAAAATCCCTATATCCCTGAAAGCCTTTTTGATACAGACACAGTTAATCCTCTTATAGTCAACCTAACCTGAATTTAGAAAAAACGATTTTCAGAGTTTCTCCAAAAATACCATAGGAAGCTTATAATCCTCCATCAGCATCATCAAAGCACAGAGATATTGGCTGCACACGCACACAATGGAAGGGCCAGGCTTTGCCCTTCCAGCTCTCTGCTTCCCTGTCCACTTTGATCTTCCACTGCCCTTTCTCCTATGCTTTTTTTTTTTAATTTGGACACTTCCCCCAACAACAATCATCGAATTATTTGTGAAGCTCATCTCATATTTGGACTTTTAGCTCAACTCCTCTATTTCTGCTCCTGGCAAAACAAATTTTTAACAGGGCACAGTTATCTAAATATCACTTCACCGTTAAACACATGATCCATTTCAAGTATACTCTTGACAAAGCGGAGAATTGAGATATCATCCTGTGAGTTTAATAATCCTAAGGCTTACTTGACATACCTGAAACATAAGTTAATGTTTCTTATGTTAGTTTCTTTCTTCTTCTCCAGTACACCAGAGCACTGTCCTCCAAGAGGGAAGAAGAGGAAAACATTGCTTTCTTTGGAGCGGTAGCTTGAGGCCAGGGATATGCACCTACAATACTCTATCCAAATTCCAGAGGCAGGCCAGTTCGTGCTCCGTGTTGTTAGGAAACTCTCCTAGCCTACGTTTCTCTGGCATGATAGGCTTATCCCCAGGTGACTGTTGGAGAGCATTCACCTGAAACTGACTGAGCCCACAGTGTAAACGGATTCACTTCATCTGAGGATTAGTAAAAATAAGTCCATTTTTCCAGATCCAGCTGAAATCCCATCTATAAAGCCTTCTTTAATCACTAAAATCCACAGCAATCCTATGGAACTTATTGTCTGTATAATTCATAAAGAACCCAAAAATGTTTTTAGAATTGGTATTTAACACTTTCTTGGTTATAGAGCAGTTTCCTCTTGTTGGCATTTAGTAAAGAATTGAGTAAAGCAAAACACCTTAATATCTACAAATGTATAATGAGTCAATAAAAATTAATGTCTGTTAAAATGAGCCTGGTCACCAAGACAAGGTGGTCTTTATCTTAATAATGAAGAAAAGAATAAGGTGTATTTTCAAAGGATTTCCACAGAAATAAATAAAGCATTTTAAAATTAGAGATCTTAACAAATTGCAGGTAACTGACACTCTCTGATGATGATAGAGATGTTGTAGCAAATAACAATAGCAGGGAACATACATAATGTGTTTTCCCCTTGCCAGGCAGGGGGTTAAGTGCTTTATACTCAGCCTTTCCCAAAACACAAAAATAAATACACTAGTGTAATTTACATATTATGGATGTGAAAACAAGTAAATTTCTAAAAATTTCAAGTAAGTGTTGGAGTCAGGATTTGGAACCCAGGTAGTTTGACAACAGAACCTATGATCTTGCATCTGTAGCTAAAAGTAACAACGTTGGCTTCATAGCAATTATATTATTGAGTGGACAATAGAACTACAGAATTTCATAAGAAATAATGCAATCTGTCCTACTGACAGATTAGTGTATTCCAAAGTAACCCTACATTTATTTTTTAATGTTTATGTATTTGTTTTGATTGAGAAAGAGAGTGCTAGTGTGGGAGAGGGGCAGAGAGAGAGGGGGAAAGAATCCCAAGCAGGCTCCATGCTCAGTACAGAGCCCAATGTGGCGCTTGATCCTCCAAATGTGACATCATGACCTGAGCTGAAATCAAGAGTCAGATGCTTTACCGACTGAGCCACCAAGCATCCCCAAAAGTAACCCTACATTTAAAACATTGCCTTATAAAGACATGTAAAAACATGTAGGTAAAATGTGTATTTGAGGGTTTCAGATTAGTAGTAACTATGTTGTTTTTCCTGAAGAAGTATAAATAATGGATAAATGTAAAGAGATCCTAATGAATTATCTTATTACAATTAAAAAATAATAAATGTGTTCATGAAAGCTGAGAAAACAAGCCTGAACACCATTGAGTACATTCTCTGTGGCACGTAAATTCCCAAGAACTGACAGAATGAGTGGAAGGAGCAGTTATGGGAACCTGGAGACAGAGATGGGTCTGGCAAAGTCCACCTGAAAAGGTCATGCAGTCAGCGCACCATGATCCCGTGGGGAGGAAGTAAAGAGGATAAATAATCTGACTCACTCTCCTCTTGCCATCTGGTCTCTTGCTATGACTGCCTTGGTCTAATCCAACCAAAACCCAGAGGCAAGGGAAACCATTAATGCAGCCCATTCCAGGCCCACCACGTAGGTTGAGAGCAGAGTGAAGGCCCAAAGTGCACCTGAGAAGTCAGCAGAAGGAAGGTAGCCAGCAGAAGCATCATCTATGGGTGTCTTCTCTTCTTCTAGAGCCTTCTTCTTCATAGAGTTAAAAATATGTAATTATATCTGTACCATTCTAGAATATCCTCCTTCATATTAAAAGCATACTAAATCTAAAGCAAAGTCATTAAAACATGCATAATAAAAAGCTTTTGCCTTAAGAAACAATTTCATCCTTGCTTCTTTTATCCATTATTTCTTCATACCTTTATTGAGCAATTCCTGTCTGCCAGGTATGGTGCTGGGCATCAGAGATGACAAGAGAAGTAAGTAATACATGGTCTTTGGAGAAAATAACTACTAAATCACTATGGGGACTTGTTAAGTGGGTTCAGTAGTAGTATTGGAGGCCCATTGCCTGATTCACTGAACTCCTGAAGAATACTTGTCTTGTTAGTTTTGAATCTTATAAACAATGAACACAATGCTTAGATAGTGGCATTTGTGGTAAATAACAATGTATACTTGTTCTATGTAGTCATATTATTAAAACTTGGTGCCCAGGATTCTAAAGGCCTGGCCTGTGATTTTCTCACTATTTTGACACTTTTATCAAGATGATTTTGCAGGAGGGTTTCATTGTCCCTGCCTTCAGTTTGTATTTCTAGAGCTCCCAACAGGGTTTCCTGATCTTTGTAAATTCTTTGATTGAATGCAGCATAGGAAATGTACAATGGTTATATAAGAGGAACATGGCTCTTTTATAATACAGAACGATTAGTCTCGGGAATTGAGCTCCTGAGACTTACTGGCTTAATGCATCTCTGTTTTTCTGGACCAGAAGTAAATGTACAAACTTACAAAAGAATGGGCTTAATGAAAAGCAACAAACAAATCCTCATCTACCTGCCTTAGGGGAGAAGGAATACAGAGAGACAGAGTCTCCTTAGGTTGCCTGAAATCATCTTAGGCATTATTAAGGATTTCTAGAAAAGAATCTCCTATTCATGCGGCTAGTGATATTTTACAATTCAGCAGTGCCCTATGTATAATAAAGCTAAATCAAGCCAAGGTCAGAAAGTTGCTGGGTAAAATGACTCGGCAGGGCATTCAGAAGAAATATGGAAACAATTTTTCTTTCCAGTGAAAATGAAATGGAAAGAACAGTTATCTTGAGATCAGACCAACCTGTATTCTAATTCAAACTCTTCTACTTTGTTCTTTAGGCAAGTTCGTTAAGTTATGTCAGCTTCAGATCCCTTCTTTATAAAGGAGAGATGGGTTCTAATGAGACCTGAGTAAAAATTATGTTTGTAAAGAATGCATTATGTGCCTTACATGAGGGAGCTTCTCTGTATTGTTATGATTGTTTTTATTCCATGGTGCCCTAAAGAAAAAAGATGCTGCATTAGCAATAAAGGCATCTACAGTAAGATAACTGCAATGCAGCCCAGTGTGCTGAGAGGGAGAGAAGCAAATAGTACATGTAATTTTTGTACAATTCATAAGAAGTCAGATTGTTATTTATTTTCATTCCTCTCATGTATAAAATGTAAATGCTCATCAGAATAGAGCCTGAGGAATAATAAGTGACTAGTGGCCTACAGAGCTCTTAGGGATACTCTCCAATCTCATTGTAGAAACTTCTCATTTACAGATGAAAAAGCTGAGGCCAAAGAGAGTCAGACCCTGCTTCCCACAACTACAGTGTCCCAGCCCTATTCCATCCTAGAAACATACGTGATCATACACTCACCTCACATGGGGCCAAAGGGCTTTCTCTGGAGTAGGCTCCAGACTTTTCATATTTTTATTTCCAGTCAGTGAAAAACATTTGGGCAGGCACCACTAACACGAGTGCATTTGTTTATTTTTAAAGTATACTCCTTGAAAATGGAGCCCTCATGTACTGCTGGTGGGAATGCAAAATGGTTTAGTCACTATGGAAAATAATTTGGCCATTCCTCAAAAAGTTCAACACAGTTACCATATGATCCCCCAATTCTACTCCTAGATATATGCCCCCAAAGAATTAAAAACAGAGCAGTGCTGGGGAGCCTGGGTGGCTCAGTCAGTTAAGTGTCCAACCCTATTTTGGCTTGGATCATGATCTCACAGTCTGTGAGTTTGAGTCCTGTGTTGGGCTCTGTGCTGATGGGATTCTTTCTCTCCCCCTCCTCCCCTGTCCCTCCCCCACTTGTGTGCACACATGTTCTCTCTCTCTCTCTCTCTCTCTCTCTCTCTCTCTCTCTCAAAATAAATAAACTTGAAAAACAAACAAACAAAATACTTTCTCCAAAACCACAAGCTTATTTTAAGTGGACTTAATCTTTTAAACACTGTTTAAACCATTTAAACTTCATCTTGTATATTATTTACGTAATACCTATTAGGTAGCATGGTATCATCATCCACTTGGTATCATACACCAAAAAAAAAAAAAAAAAAAAATCAGGAAACCTGGAGTGCTTTTCAATTTAAAAAAAAAAAAAGGTGTATAACTCATCTTTGGCAATTCATGAGATAGCCAAAGAATTTCTGTGTGGTAAAAAGATTTTCTTGGTCATTCCACACAATACTAAAGATGCTGGCATTTAAAAGTCTTGGTTTTATCGTTACAAAATCAATGACACCTTGTAACACCACAATGCTTCACCATAAGCTGAACATGAACAAATACGCGAGCATGCTATCGTCAAAACACCTACACTTCCTTAACTTCGAGAAGCATTATCTGAAGATCAGACACAGGGAGACTGGAAGGCTCAGAAGACATACTAAATACTCTCAACTTTCATTCTTTTCCCATTTAGATGAACATCAACATAAGTGGAATTTATAATCTTGCCCTCTCCCACCTGGTGGATCATGGTTCACAATCACAGAAGATGCAAACCCACTTGAGAGAATAGTCTTCTACTGGACTAGTCGGGTGAAGAGAAATCTGTGCTTTTACCTACCACACTGTTGTAAGAGTGAACTGGCTCTACCAAACAACTGATTTTGATAAAAATAATTATATTCTAAATAAAATGTATACCCTATAGCTATGGCCCAGAAGACAAAAATACTTGACAAAAATGTTGTTTCAATTAAGTGGTTTTAGGAATCATTTTTATGTTAAACATTTTTTTTTCCATTCATAATAGAAATGTTTCTTATTTTAAAGAGTACAGTGATGACAGGTATCGTGAAATAAGATTTACTTTCGTAGGCAAATAGCTTACAAAATCACATAATAAAAGACAAAACAGTCCAGCTTTCTAAGCATCTAACAGAACATTTTTTTCTAAAAGTGCATTATTCTAATGTGACATTTTGTGATTTCTGAAATTTTATTCAAATATATTAAGATGTTAATAATAAAACAAAATCATGTGTAGTTATAGATATCATGTTCTATGAAAAAAATTAAGTTATTTTTTAAAAACTCAACATGAAATAGTCCTTGTCCTGTACCAGCTCATGTGTGTTTATGTTGCCCCTCAACCATCTAAGAGCTCTTGAGCAGAACAACAACTGAGGGGAGAACTTAGACCTTCGTGAAACTTCATGTCACTGAGAATGTCACAAATCATGCCCATGTTGATGTCCAACATCTGGTCAAACACTTATTATGAGGCCCTGCTCCTTATTAATTCTCCTATTGTTCTCTCCTTTAATTACTTACATATTTTGTTATGAGGAACAAGATGGAGAACAGAAATTGTGTATTCCATTCCTCAAATAAATACCAACTTCTAAAATATTCTTGCCATAGAAATTTTTCAAATATTCTATCCTTCCATTAAATTGGCTCTATGTCTACCCCCAAATAAGATCTCATCTTATCTTTAAAATCTAGTCTTTCTCTCTGTTCTTTTTTACCTGAAATATCTCCATTAGATAAAGTATTTCACCATGTATGCCTGTATATGATGATATATTCATATTCTATAGATTTATATTATTCTGGTAGTGATACCTTCCAAAAGGAAACAATAAATCAATCTCTTCAAATTGACAGTGATCACAGGAAATCTTTTGTCACCAGAAAGATGGAGTCAGTCCTAAGTAGATACAAACATTAACTAAATTATTTCTAACTTTTACTAACTTTGCTTTCTTTTTCCCCAAGTTTCTCCTGACTGATGACTCTACAAATTAATCTCACTCCCTCTTGGTGTCACTTAAAGTGCTTTCTCCGGATAGTAACATTTTAGTCCTTCACCTAAGAACTAATGGAGTAATAAATTTATAAATATCTCCTCTACAAGAAAATGAATGGTTTTAATGCACTGTAGCTCAGTTGATCTAGACACAACCATATCTGACAGTGTTAGTGACATAATAACTGTGAAATCACACAATCCCATGCCCCAAAGGCAAATGGCTCTTCATGTCCTCTGATCCTGTTGTTTCCTTAGTCACATATCTTATCATGGAATGTGTGAAGACATAGAAGCAAAAAATAGCATGACCACGTGTGAGCTTAGAATTTCAAGATTTCTGCCCCCCACCTCCATACATCTGAAAAAGTCATTCTTCATTTCACTTATCTGTACTTTAGTATTCTCTATAGCACTTATCACCACCTGGCATGACTGTTATTTATTATTTATATTCATTAATATTTATTTATTCATATAAACTTCAAGAGAGTGGAGACTTTGTCTATATTGTTTGCAATTCTATCTCCAATTCCAAAAATAGTTCCTGGCAGATAGACAACATTCAATTAATAATCATTGCCTGAATTTATTAATAGTTTAACACTGGAAATTAAATTATTTTCTTCTCTCTATTTAATACAACATAGAAAAGTTTTTTTTATATTACTGAACTTTTGCTTATTCTTCCAGCAGTATTTTTCTAATTAAATTATTTCCCTTTCATTTTTTTATTGAAAGTCAACGCACACAAGATTTTATAAATTGCTACATTTGTACTTCTTTCACATAAGTTGGTTCTCTATTATTTTTTAACCATAATATAATTTATAATGCTTTTAGAGAGGAGACTAAAATTCAAACTAACTCAGGTTTCCTCCTTACTATGCCATACATATGGCGCTTATCAATAACACCTTTACGGAGACATATTAAGTACTGCACTTTACAGTCCAGCCCAATCTCATAAAAAACGATTTTAAGACTCATTCTGTCTTTTAGATTTCTGGAGATTTAGCTTAATAGAGATAAGTGCTAGGAAATTTTATTTTTATTCTAGATCTATCAGTCAATTGTCAATATCTCCAAAGCTTATTTCTGATACAAAAATAAATAAACAAATTAAGATTTCATTTTTCTAATACATTCTATCTTTTTCAGATGAGTTGCATAAGGTACAGGCCCATGACCCTGACTTTTCTAAACTATAGCTTCTCCTTAAACTTTAATCAAGGTAAGAGAATAAACTGGTAAGCAGTTGGGCTTTGAAATTATATTATGATATTTTGAATCTTGACTCCTTTGCTTACTACAATGGCAACCTTGGGGAAGTTATTTAATTCTCCAACAGTCAGTTTCCTCCCTTATAAAATGGCAATATGGTTGTACCTATCTCATGAAAACATTGTCAAAAGTAAATGAGATAGCCCCTGTGAAGTATTTAACATAATGCTTGGCCAAAAGATTGCTTAAAACATGTTAGATGTTCATATCAACATCATCCCAAATGTATGGAAGTTTCTTCTTGAACGCCTAATGTAATTTTTGAATGTGTATCTCAATGTATTTCCATATCTATCAACTATTGAAATTCTCTGTGTATTTCTGTTTTTCCTATATTACCATCACATGTCCATCTTGGGGCACCTGGTGCCTCAATCAGTTAAGCATCTGACTCTTGGTTTTAGCTCATGATCTCACAGTTCGTGGGGTTGAGCTCCATATTGGGTTCCACGCTGGTATTGTGGAGCCTGCTTGTAGTTCTCTCTCCTTCTCTCTCTGTCCCTCCCCCACTCATTCTCTCTCTCTCTCTCTCTCTCTCTCTCTCTCTCTCTCTCTCTCAAAATAACAAATAAACTTTAAAAAAAAAGAAATGCCCATCTTTATCTTCTCCGAAGTACCTAGAATCGTGTCTCGAACATGGCAGGAATTTAATATTTTTAAATTGAATTAAACTAAAGCACTACACGTCTCATCATATGTCTACATTAGATTCCTTTAAAATGAAAAGTAATTTTATTTGCCTTTTGCAAATAAATCAAATTACATTAAAACTTTTTAAATATAGTTTTCATAAAACATGAATGGCAAATGAATTCAACAATTATTGATTGCTCTTATATTCATCATTTCAAAAGTAGGTGTTATTATGTGTTTATTTTGTTTTCAAATGTGTTGCATCTGAGATCCATGGAAGAGTGATCTAGAATCAGAGATTCTGTGCTTACCCATGGAATTGCAAATCTAATACTCAATATTTCAGAACACAAAAATTTTCCAATAGATTGAAACAGTAGAACCAAGACCTTTTTGAATCATTACAACTTCCTATTATTTTCTCTTTTTCAAGTTCTACTTTCTGCATTGATCTAATAGGTAATAACAATTTTTATTTCACAGGAACAACTGGGACCCAAAGAAAATAACAAATATGTTTAGGATTATTCAAAATGCAGGAAAAAAAACTGGTTTTCAATCTGTCTACTTTGGAGTACCTCCTAATAATTATAACTGAACTAGCAACAAAAATGTAGCTAAATGGATTTTTAAATATGTATTTATTATAACATATAATTATTATAATAATTTTGATACAGATTTTTCCCAAAATTTCCTATTCAATAGACAAAAGGACATCCTAGCCAGTACAGAATTTTTTTTAATTTTTTTAATGTTTATTCACTTTTGAAAGAGAGAGACAGCACAAGCAGGGGTAGAGCAGAGAGAGAGAGAGATGGAGCATAGAATCTGAAGCAGGCTCCAGGCTCTGAGCTGTCAGCACAGAGCCTGACACGGGGCTCGAACCCAGGGTCAAGATCATGACCTGAGCCGAAGTCAGAGGCTTACCCGACTGAGCCACCCAGGCGCCCTATAGCCAGTATAGAAATTTTAAGTGTTATCATGGCTAATAGTAATAATGATGCTACAGTTATAGGCAGGGCTGACTGGACAGAAAATATTGATATTTTCCTAATCACAATTACAAAGTTGACACATAAGCATGATGTACGTATGATTGATTGAAAATATAAACCTCTGGCTGTCACCTGGAAGTCTTGTTCTGCTAATAGCAGAGCATCTGATAAAACCCTGCCTTGTCTTTCCTTGCTTTGACTTGCTGATAATTTCATTTTTAAGAAGCTAAGAAAGCAAGAGTGGAGAAATGGTATTTTGAACTTAATTTAATAAATCCTACCACCTAGGGTGATATTTACACTATTTCATAAGCAGCACTGAATAGGTACCAACCAGTCAGGTCCCATTGGCCCCCCATGCTTCAGCAGTTACTCCGTGAGCTGGACAGTGGATGCCCTGGATCCGAAGAGAGATCTGAGCATCCAGTGAACTGGAGGGACACTTGGGTGTCTCAGGGAAGTGGTATTTATCACTCAGGATTGCAACATTCTAACATTATACCCATGTTGTTATATATCCGCTGCATATCAGCTTTGTTGATAACTCTCTCTCTTATCCCTTGAAACTCTTGAATTCATCCCTACTCTGTAACCCATAAACATATCTCTGTTTCTGAGCCTCATTGCCAGCTAACTTAAACCACAAGTCTCACCCTGTTTATCCCCTCAAAAAGCATTCCAACTATTTTCCAGGTTCCAGAGTCCCTATTTTCTAACTTATCTTGGCTTCTGCTGGCAGATTAAACTTCCAATTGTGATACTCTCCAAGTCAAAATCTTCAATGTTTCTCCATTAGCAACACAAACCTCCCAAAATTCTTAGTTTAAACTCTAGGACATCACATTCATCTGATTCTAACACATAACTTTGCAAACTGTTTTCTTCTTTCCAATTACCCCACAATCCAGCCCAAATGACAAATTGTTTTTCTCTAAATAGAGGACAC
The DNA here is from genome assembly GCF_022837055.1 of Prionailurus viverrinus. Classification (NCBI taxonomy): domain Eukaryota; kingdom Metazoa; phylum Chordata; class Mammalia; order Carnivora; family Felidae; genus Prionailurus; species Prionailurus viverrinus. The sequence continues at coordinate 112,190,791 of NC_062564.1, read as the reverse complement.
ATTTTCATACTCCTATTATTTTCTTTTGCTATTACTTTGAACTAGAATGCAGTTTCTTTCTTCTTTGTCCAACCTCTTCAAAGCTCACCTCAAACATGATGTTCATCATAGTCTTCAGTGATCTCTCTGCTGATCACAAGTTTTATAATGCTTTATATGTGCTGATGATGAAAGCAACCATCATTTTGTGCAATTTATCAGATTTATTTTTGCATATACCTAATCTCTTTTTGTAGGCTATGAGTTTTTTTTTTTAGTATGATATACATAGTTGATTCATTTTTGTGTCCTCATAGCTCTTAGCACATACCATACCCACAGTAGCCACCCAATAGATATGTGATATTTGAAGAAATAAGTATAATAAAGAACAAGAGAATAAAGTGAAACCGGCAATAGGGTTTGCAAAGAGGGATTCTCATCTCAGAATTTGCCTAACTCAAAAAAATAAATACTAGCTATAGTAAATAATGTGCCCTGGTCTGTAACATGACATATTCTTACATAAACTGAAAGGCAGATAAAACTAGAAATTCTAAAACAGTAATTGATCAATGGGGATGGAAATCCACAAAAATTATATATGGGATAAAAGTAAACTTTACACCAGAGACAGCTGAAGAAACTGGTCTGCATTCACAGGAGTTATTGTGAACAGAAGATGGAAGGGGACTATTCTGAATAAAAAGTCTTGTATATCAAAGAAGAAAACAGCTAGAACACACACAGAACTGAGTCTTCTGGAAAATATCCAGGACAACAAAATAACTGTGGAATGGGGAGTAGGGAGTTCTATGTTTGTTTGTTGTTAGGTTGCTTTTGTGTGGTTTGGTTAATCGATTGGGTATAATTTGCTGCATTTCAACTAAGAAAAGAAAAAGCATATAGGTAGGAAGAAAGGGGCCTACTGCATAGGGAAGGTAGTGAGATAGATAGATAGATAGATAGATAGATAGATAGATGATAGATAGATAGATGATAGATATCAAGTTGCTAAGAAAATACAAAATGTTTAGATTAAAATAGAATAAAATCCCAGTGAAATCATGAAGAAAACATCAGACAAACTCGCACTGAAAGATATTCTACAAAATATCTGACCAGTCAGTACTCTTCAGGTATATGAGGATCATGAAAAATAAGAATGAGAAGCTGCCCCAGATGAGAGGAGACTAAGGAGACATAAGGACTAAATGCAGTGTGGTATTCTGGAGTGGATCCTAGAACAGAAAGAGGAAAATGGAAAACTAGTTGAAACTCAAATAAAGTGGTCTAGTGTCTGTCAGCTCTCCATGAAATTTCTATGCCCCACTGGCTATGTGGGAATTTTCCTACTATTCTTGAGCCAGGGGAACTGGAAGAAAGTTAAGACATTTGGCCTCCTCCATGCCACGATTAAGTGAAATGGAATGAACACAGAAACACAACAAACTCCTTTGGACTTTTCTGGCTAACATCTGTCTGGGCTTGCTATCTTTCAAGTGACTTTAATATCACTGGAAACGGGAGCAAACACACCTTCAGGGTTTCATAGGCACATCTATTTTCTAAGTCTGGCTCCTCCTGCCTTTAACATTATTTTGAGTTTCCATTCCCATATTCAAATACTAATGACATTACAGTTTTCATGTATCTGACCATTTATTCGCTTATTTAACAAGTTTTTATTTTTTCAATTCATTTATTTACTTTGAAAGAGCGAGAGAGCATGCAGGGGAGGGGCAGAAAGAGAGAGTGAGAGAGAGAATCCCAAGCAAGCTTTGCACACAGCGCTCAAACTAATGACCTGTGAGATCATGACCTGAGCCAAAATCGAGTTGGACCCTTAACAGACTGAACCATCCAAGCGCCCCTTATTTAATAAGTTTTTATTGAGTGTTTACTATGTGCCAATGTACCAGCACTTTTCTGAAAGCTGGGGATTCAAAAAGACCAATAAAGCTTCCTTATTTTCATGCAGTTTATATGCAATGTTTACTGAATGCCTGCTTTCTGCCAAGGTGTATAATATATACTTTATTAGATTGTGTAACTATACAATTAAAGCTAAGACTACTAATTTATGTATTGATATGAACATGGAGGGAAGATTTTATATAAGATTCCAATAGGTTGAAACATTTGGACCATACTACTGAGATTAATTTTAAAGTCCTAAGGCCACCTGGGAGGCTCAGTCGGTTAAGCATCCTACTTCAGCTGAGGTCATGATCTCACGGTTGAGCCCCATGTTGGGCTCTGTACTGACAGCTCAGAGCCTGGTGCCTGCTTCAGATTCTGTGTCTCCCTCTCTTTCTCCCCCTACCCCGCTCATGCTCTGTCTCTCTCTCTCTCAAAAATAAGTAATTAAAAAAAAAATAAATAAGTAAACAGCACCAGATCTTAATATATGAAAAGAAAAAAATCTTAAGCCTTCTTTGACAATTCTATACTTGACTATATATGAGTCAACTAAGAAATGTACAATTTAGAGTTCATTAGATAAAGTATTTATTGCAAGAGTAATAAACTATATTATTCTATAAATGCTAAGAAACATACAAAAATGTTTAGATTACAATAGATTGACTCTGAATGCCACAGAGGAATGATTGAATAAAATAGGAATTTTCTGAAATTGAAGACATCCTTAGAGAAACAGTGATAGGTCTTGAAGAATTGCCTTGTCAAAGAAGAACAATACATTGTTTGCACAATACCATGACACCAACCTAGAACAATCAGGCCACAGTTATATAGCCACAGATGTCAAATCAATACTAGTTAAAAGTGGATAAGAATAAAGCTTTTTAGAAAATCAAAGACCTTCCCCAAGTGATAATGAGACTGTCATGATGAAAATGTCAGAGATTTGTAATAGAATTGTTGTGGGTCAGATCATAAGACCTTTATAGTTTCTCTAAATTTCAGAATTCTATAGTACTAAGAAAATACAGATGTATCTATATTAATGTGCCGTGAGTTTTCATCTTTTGCTGCTTCTTATATTTGCCCCAGATAAGCTCCCCATTATTGATTTGATTAGTCTACCTGATTTGTTGCCCTTGGCAATAATTCGAGTGAAATCCCTTAACTATATTCCTACACCTGCTCCAAGAACCAATAGCAGATGACCTCCAACTACATTTAAGAAAACAAATGATATTAAATCGGGGTTTTAGTGAATTTTGGACCCCTGACCTATCTCCTTTAAGTCTTGACGTGGATATTTGACAATCACGATTTGTAAATCTTCTAAAGAAAGGTGAAAATCAGAGAAGCAAAAATTCCTAAAGTTCTGATGTTTCACAGATTAGTAGCCTGCCATTAGGAAAGTGTGGGGCATTGGGTGAGTGAGCTGGAGCCATAAACATTATCAGGTAAAAGTGAGGTTTCCTGGGGCTGCAGAAAGAAATGAGCTCGTTACTACTTCTGGTATTAATCATAATAAGTGTTTTATCTAAGCCTGTCATGTTTGGTTTCTCCATGTAATTTACCTCTCAGGCACACTGTTCACAATATCAGTTGCTCTTATCTTTTAACTTATAGTCTTCAAGTACCTAAATGTATTTCCCCCAAAGTTCCCACAGTTAACATGACAAAAGTCAACATCAGTGCTATTTTAGGACAACGCTACTCCTGCGTTGTAAAAGACAGTTGCTCACGCCGGGTTCCTCCTATCATCTGTTGAAAAGTACAACAGGAGCACTGATTCTTTGCCTAATTGCAGTTTTACTGTCGGATTTGCAAGAGTTTAAACAGGGATCCCAAGCGCTTTACAATTTTTATTTATTTTTATTTTTGCCAGAGAAATAAAATAGAGATGTGCTTATCCAATATCATCTTCATTTTTTTATGAACCAACATTAAGTCCACAAGAGGCTTTGGAGGGATCACATTATGAAGCTCACCTCCTAAGGATCATAGAACTCTCTGAGGAGCAATCCAACCAACCAAATCATCAGACAACAAAAAATCCAAACCAACAACCGGGAGAAGTCAGACTTTTTGCTAAAAATGTTGGGGCAAAAACCTGGTAGATAGAACTTATAAACCCAGTCCACAGTTCACACTGAGGAAAGATGTCAACCTCAGAGAAAGATATGACTTGAAGATTAGACAGCTAATAATATTCCACTCTGCGCGACCCTATTTCATTGTAGTCCTCTTATGATCTGTTAATAATCCTTTATAATTAAGCTTCCAGCATAATATTAAAATGTAATCCACATGAACACCAATCGCAGTGTATTTCAAAGGCTGAAGTGGTTACGGCTTCCAGCCATGCATGACAATTACTGTGCAGCTTTAATTTCATAATTTTTAAATGCTTTGCCCCAAGATTTAAAGAAAAAATTATGATTCATTTCTATCCATAAGTGCAGTGAAATAGCTCTCATTTAGACTCAAATCGTTAAAAGTATGTCCAAAGTATAGGCCTTAAGAATTTGCATTCTTCTCATTAGAACTAAAACCCCTGTTACATCCCCACAGAAGCAAGGTCATCTTGTGAGGAGTATCTGATGAGATGTTTACAGTAACTAAAGCTGGCAGTAACAGAAACTGCAAAAGGGTGTCATGGAACAACACACACGTTCTACATTATATGCATGGAGATTGGAGTAAATGGTACCGCCCATAGTCAACTCTAGCACATGTAACATTTTCTATTTCTTCTAGTTCAGTGCGTTGTCTTCATTCATCCTGAAAAACTCCCCTTTTGTCCAATAGCTACTTAATAATTTGAGCCAAATAATAACTATTTGAAGTAACATATCCAAATCACATCTAGTTTAACTGAGGTAGTTTTATATTCCAGTACAGCTGGATCATAAACATAATCTACATGGTAAATCCACTTCAGAACAGAATTATTCTTAAGATGTTGTAAATATTGATCCCAGGGATAAAATTTTCTTCTAAAAAATGATTAAAAAATTTTTTGGGGGCGCCTGGGTGGCGCAGTTGGTTAAGCGTCCGACTTCAGCCAGGTCACGATCTCGCGGTCTGGGAGTTCGAGCCCCACGTCAGGCTCTGGGCTGATGGCTCAGAGCCTGGAGCCTGTTTCCGATTCTGTGTCTCCCTTTCTCTCTGCCCCTCCCCCGTTCATGCTCTGTCTCTCTCTGTCCCAAAAATAAATAAATGTTGAAAAAAAATTAAAAAAAAAATCTTTTGAATCTGAGAGATTCAACAAATCTTTTCTGATTCCGACCCTCATAAAAACAAGGAGGTTGAAATGATGTTAACAACTTTCAAATTTAAAATGTTGGTTTTGACTGTAATAAAGAACAAAATGTGAAAATTATTGCCTGATCTTTTAAAAGATTTGACTAGATTTGTAATTTACAGATAACAAAATGGTATCAGCATAGGTTTGTTCTGAGTTGAATGTTACTGCAGATTAGGAAAATAACATGCTGTCCGATAGGAAATAATGACTTGCAATCATTATAAATATATCTAGACTCATAAAGTGCTCTGGAAAAAAAATACTGCTCCTCAAATAGCTGTTTGGTGAGATTACTATTAGACATCTGACTAAATTTATTTTTTATTCATTTTTTGCACTTTGATTCTTTTATGGAACATTATATCATAAACTTTATACATAATGTTCACAATTATGATTTTAATAACTTGTTAAAAATTCCATCAATTTCAAAATGATTATCTGAGCACCTATCTACATTTCAAAAAAAATTCATTGAAATGACAATACCAATCCTGAAAAGGATAAGATATGGAATCGAAGCCCCATAGTACTAACACAGGACAATGCAAAGAGAAGATAATTGTGCAGCCTGCCTTATTAGAAATGGGTAAAATTAGTGAGAATGCTATGTAAAGAGACATTTGACCAAATTTAAACATTTCTCCTGAGGGGGGAATGTTTTCCTTAATTTGTTTATGTATTTTTAAACAAAAGCAAGGCCTAAGGGAATGATTTACAAGGGTCATCTAAGCCATTTTAAAATACTTTATCCTCGGGGCGCCTGGGTGGCGCAGTCGGTTAAGCGTCCGACTTCAGCCAGGTCACGATCTCGCGGTCCGGGAGATCGAGCCCCGCGTCAGGCTCTGGGCTGATGGCTCACAGCCTGGAGCCTGTTTCCGATTCTGTGTCTCCCTCTCTCTCTGCCCCTCCCCCGTTCATGCTCTGTCTCTCTCTGTCCCAAAAATAAATAAACGTTGAAAAAAAAAAAATAATAAAAAAAATAAAATACTTTATCCTCAAGGTCAATGATACTAAAGCCCTTTCAAAAATTTCCTGGAGACATTTCATTAGAGCACTCCAATTGTTATAGAAGTTTTATATAATCCTAAGAATTGAGAAAAGTAGGCCAAGAGATTTTAAAAGTCATCTTTTATTTAATGCCAGCTGTATAGCAGACACTGCAGCATATGGTGATGGAAGTAAAAAGACAATAAAACATAGGGTCTGACTTCAGAGAGCTTTTAATCTGGGAGTGAGGTTTGGGGAGGGGAGTAGGAGGAGGAGGAGGAGAGGAATGGGAAGCACACTAGGCAGAGGTGAACTAAAATACACAAGCCACAGAACTCAGCTACAAAAGCCTTTGAGAAGACAGGCAGGAAATACAAATTCAGAAGCTACCTAAGAGACATGAGGGAGTGGCAAGAACTCTAAATAACTGTAGAGTGCATCCCCCATACAGAGGCATGCAAAGTAAATTATTTTTATTTATTTTTTTAAATGCTTATTTATTTGAGAGAGAGAGACATAGTGTGAGCAGGGGAGGGGCAGAGAGAGAGGGAGACAGAATCCCAAGCAGGTTTCACAGCGTCAGGGCTGAGCCTGATGTGGGGCTCAAACCCACGAACCACGAGATCATGACCTGAGCCAAAATCAAGAGTCGGGTGCTTCACCAACTGAGACACCCAGGTGCCCCTAAACTATTTTTAAAACCTTGTGCTAACAAATCAAAATAGTCTATCAGCCCAATTCCATATGCAATTTACAATCCTTGTTTTAACTATAAAACAGACTAAACTGTGGTGTGACACACGGTACAAGTAAAATTACTGAGAGCCTAAAGAGCATAGTGAGTAAATTCAGGTAAGGAATTGGAAAAGTCTCCAGAAAGACGGTAAGATTTAACCAAGTCTTGACAAGTAAGGGAAATTCAACACATGGTAGGTGGAGGCAATATGATGTAGTCACTAAGAACCTGGGATTTGGTGCTATGCTGCCCGGCCTCAAAGGTTAGCTCTGCCACTCACCAGTTCTGTGATCCTGGCTGGTGACTTAACCACTATCAGACTCAAGTTTCTTCTTATGTAACATGGGCACTCACCTCAGCGGATGGTTTTAAAGATGAAATAAGACACAAGTAAATTGTTAGTTTAGCTATTACATTTACATACATAGCTATGCATATTAGCCCTTTTCATTGATCATTCCTAAAATTTAGCAAATCTTAATGTGAAAATCGATCCCAGATTTCACCATTTCTCACCATTTTGTGGTGCAGCTGTCATGAGCACGTTGAACTCTTAGAATTGGAGGCAGAATAATCAATGAAATGGAGCACTGTAATCAACAAAATAGTAAACGCAAAGAAGTGTTACTCCATATTTCACACCTCTTGAGAATGGCTATTTTAGAAATTGCAAGACAAATCTTATCAGGTTCGATGCTGGAATCATTAGCTGAAAATCCAGTGAATCAAAAATAAATGGTGCGGTGCTGACCGGCACAAAACAATTACGCCAAGCGCTTGCTCATTTCCTCTCATTTGGCTTTAATGATGATTTAACTTTGTGACTCTATTCCATCTTTCAAACTCAGAACAAGGGGTCACAAAGACATTTTTATGGAAAGGAAGTTTTGTTTTTTCTCTCTGGAGATTTATACTGAAAGGACAAAATACTGAATAAGCAAATAGAAAAACATTAAAAAACAAAAATAAAGCACTTCTCTGTGTTTATTTCATGCCTAATTTCCCACAACACCCTCTAAATGGTTTCGCACACTCCTCAGTGCACACTTCTGAGAATGATTCTCAAGGCCTTTCTTAATCTGACCTCTCAGCAATTCTCAACAGCACACTTTGCTCCCAGCAGGCCAATAGGATCCCTCTGCCTTGCAAATGTCTTCAATAGCTCCAGGCCAGTTCACAGTCAACCTCCTGCCACTTACCCTATTCTAAACAAATTCTTTCCTTCTCTGATGCACCAATTCTGTTCTTGATTTGCTTTCCTCAACTGTTACACTTCAAAATAGACTATCCTTCTGTCAAATTCTTATTTAATTATAGTCTATTTGGTTAAAAAAAATTTTTTTTGTAATGTTTATTTTTGAGGGGGGTGGGGCAAAGAGAGAAGGAGACACAGCATCTGAAGCAGGCTCCAGGCTCTGATCTGTCAGCACAGAGCCCCACATGGGGCTCAAACCCACCAGCCATGAGATCACGACCTGAGCCCAAGTCAGATGCTTAACCAACTGAGCCACCTAGGCACCCCTATTTATAGTCTATTTGTTTATATGAGTCCTATTTGTTTCACCTATAGTCATTCAAATCTATGATGATTGCAGTTACTTCTAAAATTTGCCAGTCCTATGCTTACTCTTTTTCCTCAAAATAAAAGTTTGAGAGTTATTACATTCCATTTATTTCTAGGTGTTTCTATATTTTTAAAGTATTCGATTTGGCATGATTTTTTATGTTAACTGGCTTAGACCATTTTTTTTTTCTAAACGGCCAGTTAATACTATTTATCAAATAAACCTTCCCTTCACAATTCCGTTCTGTTTTCTTGAACCCAGTCAGCCAATTTCAAGGAATTCTAGTGCATTGCCCTGCCTATTCTCAACACCACTACTGAAATGTTTAAATTATTCATCTGTGTTTTATCATCACATTTTTTTCTGAATATACATTCATATGATTATTATTCTAGGTAAGTTTTCAAACTATTTTGTTTCACAAAACAAACCATAGGTTTTCATAAGAATTACCCTTAATATACCTATTAATTTGGCCACAAGCATATTACAATTATATTTTGTATGGAACATCACATTTAGAAGCATGTTAATCTTTTCATTCATACACATTTAACATTATTTTCTAAACTCCCCTACATTATCTTTAAGGTATGAACAAACTGAATTACTCCCCATTCTCTGAACAGACCTGATACATGTCTACTTTTCCAAATCTACTCACTTTCTTCTTCCCATTATACTTGTCCTCAATATATCTCTTATGATTGCAGGGCACTTTCCAAAGAAACCCATCTCAAATGCCACTGTCTCCACAGATCGTACAGTGGGAAAAAATCTTTTGGTTTTCTAAACTCCTTTGAAAGGGGGGGTAGGGGTGGTGGTAATTTTGTGGATACGTTTTGCCACATCAAAAATGTTGATCTGCTATTACCCTAAAGACAGCTTTCCCCCTTTTTCTTTGGTCTCCAATATGTATGTAGCCATTTCTGGTTTCATTTGGCACCAGCTTGTATGCATGACTCTACACTTCTTAACATTTCCCAAAAAGTTCATTTGACAAATTAATTGATGAGAAACAAAGATTTTTTTTTTTACAAAAAATTTTATAATTTGTAGGATAGGTGTTTTACATTACAGATTCTCAGAAAACAATGTAAGAATCACTTTAAATCCCTGTTAACTATATCCTGTCTTCCCCAAGTCTCTGTCTCCACTGGTCTGACCTAGGAATTCTTATCTTCTAACACTCAGCCATCCACAGTGGTCACTGTATTGGCCAAATGTCCCTCCACTAAGCAGAGAGCTGCTTCCTCTTTATGAAGTCTGGACCCCAGCTGATAGTAGTACTTTGGAATCTCAGCCTCTGTCCAGATGTGAGTTCATCAAATTATCACCAAAAACATCATTGGGAGGCATGGGTGGCAGGAGTCCCCTCATAATTTGAAGTTTTATACCAGCTGCTAAGAAAACAAAAATTTCTCCCTATTTGTAAAACTTTGGATTGCAAGTAACTTGTTCTGTGAGTGTTCCACAAGACAAGCAAACATTTCTAATAACTTTTAACTTAATAAACAAACGATGTCTTGCAATACGAGTAGTACATTATGCCAAATATCAGATGATCACCACTGAGCCAGTGGTTCTTCTCTTGCTGTGGGATTGTGTGTGACTGTCTCCCAGTCTCGGATGCTCAGTCTCAGACCTCAGTGTTTGGCAGAAATCAGTGATTTTTCTGAATGTTGGAAGGTGCCCACAACTGGCACTAGTGTATTTTTTGTCACTTCAAAGCACCTATGGACAGTCCTTTGCTTTTCCATACAAGAGGAAGCTTAGGAATGCTTTGCTTCATTCTAGGTCAGGCTGCCTGCAGATATAGACCCTTTCCTCTGCTGCCTTATTGCCAGTTACATTAAATACAGTAGATGACAAGATTTTATCAATACTGTACTATAGTCAACATCCATGCAAGTAACAGCAAGAGGTTATGGAAGACATCTCATCCACAGCGGAAGAGAAGAAAATGGCGGAAGAATCCTTCACTTCAAGTGAGATTGGGGAGATGTGTAAAATGTGGGAAACTGCAAAATTTTGTAGAAAAACACCACCCGAATAAGGCTGTAGCAGTGCAAGCAATTAATCTGTTTAACGCCACTATGTCACGTTTTGGTGAAATCCTCAAAAGGAGGCAAAGCAAGTGTCACTGAGTAGGTTCCTGTTAAAATGGCAGGAAAAGAAAAAGATACACCACGCCAATAGATAGCAGTGATTTTCTGAGTGATGGTGAAAGCCGTCCTACACAATAACCCTCCTCTCTCTCATCTCCTTCACACCAGCCATGAAGGTTTTCAAAGGTAAGCACAGGTTAATTTGTTTCTTTTTCTTCATATTTTGTAGTTTCTTTATTATTTTATATTATATTACAGTATTGTAATCATTTTTATATGAATATTTTTAGGTTGTAGAATGAATCATCTAAGTTTCCATTATTTGTTATGGGGAAATTCACTTTGATATACAAGTGCTTTGGATTGCAACCATGTTTCTGGAATAAATTATGCTCGGAAACCAAGGTTTTACTGTATTTACCTAATTATGACCATGTACAGACAAATTCTGTAAGTGCAAAATCATTGTCCTATCAATATTTAAATACTCCCAAAGTACTAGGTGTGTGACCCACAATACATTGCTTTTTGCAGATGAATGCTTTTGGAAGAACAAATAAGTTGTGTGATAAGCTATATTCATTAAAATGAGGAGACTAATTTTCACCACTACATAAACTTGTTTCCTTCCCATGTTCCTGCCTAGGTTCACAATATTTCATTCTGTTAGTGGAAAGTTATTTTGTTTCTTAAAAACAAACAAGTTTCAAGTTGCTTTTTTTTGTTTCTTTGTTTTACTTTTTCTCTCATTTACTCTGAAGCATCCTCTCTCAAATTCCCATAGGATATTAAAAAAAGACAAACAGAAAATATAAAATTTGTACTACCACCTAAATCTAATACAATAGGACATCGAGTGAGATTTTATGATTGTCTTAGAATTTGCAGTTGAGACATAAAGATGAATTTTACCTTAATAACATGAAGCAAACTTACTGTTCTGAGATAAGGTAAGAAAAGTATTACAAAATAGCCATAAGTGTCATAAATTATTATTTTGGGAAACTTTATTATATCTTTTTAAATATGTGACAAATACACAAATAATATATAAGGGCAGGGAAAATTAAGATACTATGATAAGGTTATATTATAACTGTGTAACCTATAGAGGCCCAAAATTAATTTATCTTCAAGTATTCATTGGATATTTTCAAAATATTATAATACACACACACACACACACACACACACACATATATATATATATACACATACATGCATATATATATATATACACATATATATAAATTAAGCCATAAGAAAATCTCAATAAATCCCTAACTTCAGAAATTGCATAAGTCCCATCCATATCTGTATCTGACAATACTACAAAAATGGAATATACAAATTTTAAGTGAAAAAGTACCCTATTGGAATTTCATAAAGCGTATTTAAATCATTATTGAGTTAAATAATGAATTTTAAAAGCCATACTAAACAATTTAGGAAATGATAAAATTGAGAACACTACATTTCAATACTTGGAAGACACAGCCAAATCTTAATGAAGACAAATATATAGCCTTATAGGTAATCATTAAAAATAAAAATAAATGAAGCAAGCACTTAAATTAAAACATTATAATTATTGGGGTGCCTAGGTAGTTCAGTCAGTTAAGCATCTGACCCTTGATTTTGGCTCAGGTTATGATCTCATGATTCGTAAGATGAAGTCACATGTCAGGCTCTGTCCTGACAGTGCAGAACCTTCTTGGGATTCTCTCTTTCCCTATTTCTTTGCCCCCCCGCCCCCACTTCTCTCTCTCTCTCTCTCTCAAAATAAATAAACATTTTTAAAAATTGTAATTATTACATAAGCATTAATAATATCAATAGAAGCTTCTGTTTTAAGCAACCACCTGCTAGTATAGTCTATTAAACACTTTGGAATAGTTTTTTACTTTTAACTTTCACTTTATGAGGTAGATACCATTGTTTGAATTTTGCACATGGGAAACTGAGGCTCAGAGAGTTTAAGACACTTGTGCAAAATCATACAGCTAACAAGTGCCAAATTTAGACTCATAGTAGAATGCATGAGATCCTAATCAGAAGGAATAAAATATTAAAAATAACAGATTAGTGAATTTCAAGCCAAAGTGGGATTAGCAATACACTAATTAAGACTTATATATTAACAATAAGACAGACAGACTTATGGTAAATAAAATGAAGAAAAAGACTGTATCAAAACAACCACATATGAGAATGAGAAAGATGCCTAACGAAGAAATGAGATTTAAAAGATTTTTAGGCAATATTCTGTATACTCTAGTACTAATCAATTTGAAATTTTATACCACTTTAAAATATATATACACCTCAAAAGTACATTTTTAAAATACAGAACCCAAAGAGAGAAATAAAATGGAAAAAATTGAAAGTAGATTAGAGTCTATGTCCTCGAACAGTTTCAGACCAAAATAACTACTGAGGAATTACTTTGATCTCATAAGAATGAGATAATGCCAATGTTATGTAGTATTATCTAACATAGAAAAAAAAATAGTTTCAAATGCTCTTTTTGATGTTACTCTAATCCTCACACCAAAACCTGACCAAGGGAGCTATCTACAAACCGCTAAAACTCTGACTTACTTAAAGAGATATATGCAGAAATACTAAGCAAATAAAAGAGTATCCCTAGATTAATGGCATGGGAGAGTGAAAATAAAAAGGATTTTCAAAGATCTAGCAAATAATACTAACAACAATAATTTAAGGAAGAATATTATGTTTGTCTAAGAGGGTCATTTTAAGATGAAAGTAATGCAATCCTTCCTAAATAAAAACATAAACTTCCAATAATTAATAATAATTTCAAGATACATAATTCAAACATTCCAAGTCTTTTGGAAATTTTTAGATATATAATTGTACTAGAAGAATTTAATTTACTACTCAATCTCTGTCACATTAAATAAATGAAGAGGGAAGAAGATATAGAATATCTGAATAATGTAAGATTAATATATTGGATTCAATCTATAATAGAGAACATAGCTTATTTTCTAAGTATTCATGAAATATTTATTAAAAACAATTGTATATTATGTCACAAAGAAAACTGCAAGAGAATCCAAAAAAGCAAAATTTTGACAGGTCATATTCTCTGATCATAATACAATAAAATTAGGAATCAAAAACATGCAACAACTAAAACATAAATTGGGGAAATACTTGAACTATATAGTGAAACTATATTAACTATCTAAATATATATTATATATTTATTTTATGTATAAGTGGAAAATATTTATTATAAAAAGTTCTCACAAATAAATAAAATTCACAACTCAGTGGAAACATATGCAATAGCAAATAAATAGAGAAGTCAAAAAGTTGTTCACTGTGTTAGCCAAACAAGTGCAAATTAAAATAATAAGATATAGGGGCACCTGGGTGGCTCAGTCGGTTAAGCATCTGACTCTTGATTTCAGCTCAGGTCATAATCTCACGGTTCATGGGATCTAGCCCCATGCTGACAGTGCAGACCCTGCCTGGGATTCTCTCTCCCTCTCTCTCTGTTCTTCCTCTACTCTAAATAAATAAATAAATAAATAAACAAACAAACAAACAAACATTAAAAAATAATAACATATATCTCTTTTTTGTCTGCCAGATTAAAAAGCAATAAAAAATGAAAATAATTAGTGCAATGGAATATGAATGCTAATAATCATACACAAAGGATGTTCAAGTATAAATCAATACATTCTTCTTAGAAGGTCATATGCACTACTTATAATGACATTAAAAAAAAAAAACAGGTACAATGTAACCTATTCATTTCAACCCTAAGAATTTATCCTAAGGAAATGTGTGAAACAGTGTAAATATATTACACATATGAACGATCCATATAGTGAAAACTTGGAAACAATCTCATCTTTCAAAGGGGATATGCCTAAATATCTATTGGAACATTTATATTAAAGAATAACTCCTAGGTAACAAAAGTAATAATATTAGGATAAATTTTGAAAGTGTGATATGTGTAAGCACTGTATCATCTCATTAAAAAAAGAAAGCCAAACTAAATATATATCACACTGCTGGGGGCTGGTGAAGGATGTATAAATCTGTTCACTAAAAGTTCCCATTAGTTTCATTGGTTCTGCTTAACTTAGATTTTTTTCTTTCTTCTGTTTTTAATTTATGATTCTTTTTATAATTTTTAATATAAACTTAGAATTCATTTGGTAAACAGATTTATGTGTGGTCACTGAATACTGTGTGCTCCAAGTATTAGACAAATTTTTGTTCTAAAAGCCCTAAACCACAAAAACTTGAATTAAGTTTTTGAGGTATTTTCTCCCAAATTAAAATCAGTCATTTGTTATTCAGACCATTCTAGGGTCATTCTATTATCCTTTAGCTGAAATAGGAGTCAAAATTCTGGCAGAGACTGGTCTCCTTACATTGGTTCTTATAAGTGAGTATAGTTCCTGTTTTCTAAAAAAATAAAATAAAATAAAATAAAATAAAATAACTGACTTAAAAATACAAAGCTCAAATTTTATTTTCATCCATCGATTGGAACATTCTTTTTATTCAGGTGAATTGTACAGTCTAATTTACTTTTGGGGCTATGATCATTTCCAATTTTAGCAGATAGTAAGACTGAGTTAAAGACTTGTTTAAGTGTGATCAG
This sequence comes from Prionailurus viverrinus, assembly GCF_022837055.1. NCBI lineage: Eukaryota > Metazoa > Chordata > Mammalia > Carnivora > Felidae > Prionailurus > Prionailurus viverrinus. Next base: position 112,175,526 of record NC_062564.1, on the reverse strand, counting down.
TCTTCTTGTTTTACTGCCATTTAGACCCAGATTTCAAAGGTCAGTGAATTAGGCCAGTATTGTTTAGTTTATGTTCCAACTACAAACATACCATAATGTGCAGAGCTGATAAGAAGCATGATCAATAACCAGATAGCGTCTTACAACTGGTACTTTAGAAAATAAAGATGGTTAAAAATGACATAACATTTTTAGCATTTGTTTACAATATATTGATCAATTGTATAGCAGTCAATGTACTCTAAACAGCATGACTGCTCAAGCTGAAGTTGCCTTTTTTCATACAAATCAGATACAAACCCATGAAGCTGCTATGAAACTTGTTTTTCAGTGTGCCTATTGATTTTTTTATATTTCTATTTAATATATATACTATTTATCTATAATAATTTAATATATATGGCTTTAATGATGCATCCTGGCACTTCTCTTTACTATCCTGAAAATAGTGTGTTCTTCACCGAGTAAATAAGTCAAATACAAACAAAAAGTAGGTCAACTTAAGCTCTGAAAAATCTCGGGTCAAAGTAGTATATGAGGGTTTTTAAATCAATTTACTCAGTATCCCAAAGGATCAGAGCTCTTGTCTAAAGCTCTAAGCTCGGGGAAAAAAAGTCTGATGTAGAGATTCTAAATATTCCATCTAATATGAACCTTAAACAACTCAATATTTTCATTAACAAAATATGGACCTGTGATTACTGACTACAGAATTCTAACACCGAAAGTTTAAATGAGGTTTGAGTGCATTTGTACTCAGGAATAATTGCTAAACCGCCTCAAGCTGATTTTGTATGTCAGTCTCCATCTTAAGCACTACAGATATTTTATTTCAAGTAATCTGAACAGCAGCATTACAGAATGGCTATTCCCCATTTCAGAGAAGAGAATGAAGCCTGGAGAATAAATACATCCCTGCCTACTGGGTTAGAGGCTGGTGCAACTGAGTCTCAACCCTTAGCCAGTCCAGCTCTATCATTCATGATCTTAGCCTCTGAACCTGGGTATAACTATTCAGAGATTATTGTATCTCACATGTATATGTTAAAGTATGTGCCTTTAAAATTTCTATGGACACATATTGTTAAATGTCTTAAATGTGGCAGAAGGATCCTGTTACTGAGTAACACCCTTTTCCAAAAGTTCTGTGATTGTTTCAGTCCATAAAGGGGAATATCCATGTAAAGGAGTTGCCACAGATTTCTTTCTTTTTTCTCTCTCTCTCTTTTATTCTCTACTTCCCCTTCTCTTCTCAACTCATTTATGTATGTTCCTGAAGCTCTTCTCTCAATAAGTTCACTCTTCTTCTCTCGTATGCCACTTTTTCCTCCCCTCAGAGCTGCATCCCAGATCTACTGGCTTTCCTAATCCCACCCTGTCACTCAAGTCCTTATTTCTGGCCTTTGGCTCCTAGCAAGTGACTCAATTATCATCCTTTGATAATCCTAACATTATCACCCTAGTGTGTCTTATCACAGAACTTAGAGTCAGTGCTGTAATAAACTTGTCTTTTAAGAACATTTTTAATGGTGACCAATATAATCTTCTGGGAGACTTTGAAGATTTTTCACTCCAGTAACCAATGTTTTTTAATTTCATCTTGTATTTCTGATTTCAGATTTTATATTTCCAAAGTTTAGTTGAATAACTGCCTAGTCTCAATAAGAACAAAAAAAAGAATAGGGTCTGCTTTAAAAAAAGCTTTATCTTACAGGATGTGTTTAACAATTAATCCCTGTTCTCACCTTAACTATGAAAGTCAGCTGCTTTGTGATAAATTACTGTCTGACACCCTAGCAAACTTTATCACCAATAAAACAAATAGGAATTTAAAGGTGTAAAAGAAAAGTAAGAATATGGACCATGAAAAAAGAGAGGTGAAAAAAATGCTAACCAAAACAAATCAAAAAAGTTTGAAGAAAATTAAAATTCCATTTTCAAATAAATACAAGGATTTGTATTTGTATTTGTCTTTCTGTTGAACAGAAAAAAAGAAAAGATAGGTTTTTAAAAAGCAATGGCGTATTCAAAAAACAAAATGTGTGTTTTCTTTCTTACTGCATAGTTTTAACATATAATTGTTATCACGAAAATACATCCATCATCGTGAGGATTAAATAGGAATAAAATATTAATTTCAAAACTGGTTAGGTCAGAAATCAACAAGTGAGTGGTGTATGTGTGTGTATATATGTGTACAAGTGCACTCAATTCATTGAACCATATCTGGGTGTTTTGCATAACGAAACTTCCTCATCTGTCATCTTCTGCTCTGTGGGAGGGAGTGGATGGGAATGGGGCAAACCTTGTCCTTCTTGCTCTTAAAGAAAAGCCTGTGATTAAATAGAGGAAAACTAAAGATTCTCATTAGAATCACAGTGATTCCCACCTCTTTGTGGTAGAGTTCTGCTGCTCTTCCCAGGGACTGGGCTATGCTTTCCTCTTCCCTGTTAACCTGGATATCTTGCCTTCCCAATACTGAAAGAGCTGAGTGAAGTTTCATTATATTTCTCAGAAGGCTAAACTTGGTGGAACTTGAAAGCGTGCCTTGGAGCGCCATGTTCATGGAAGTTGGGTTTTTGTTTGTTCGTTTGTTTGTTTTTTCTGCTGTGGATTGTTGTTGATGCTGCAGGAGCAGATGAACTGATGTGCCTTGAATTCAAACAAGGAGAAGGTGGTGTGTTCTTTTTGAATAAAGAGTGAGTATTTTCAAAAGGCTTTTTACTTCAATGTGTTCCATTTTTATTCTCGATCAATTCGATGTGGGTCATTTAAATGTCATGCAACATTAATTTGTATTTACTCATTTGAAAACTTTGTCTGGTTATTTGCTCATATTGGAATCATTTGAGACCGATCTGTAAACAACATTCAAATTCACTGTCATGCAACAAGAATTAACGTGTGTGCATATACATGTATTGGGGGAGTCGGGGGATAAAGAGAAGGTAAATTATGGCAAACATTTTAGAAATTAGCAAAGCATGAGTCTTTATGATTACCAAATTGGGTGGGTTGTTTTTTTTTTCTTCCTCTTCTTTTTGACCCCTCAATCAATTTTGACCTTATCCTGACAATTAGGAAGTATTTATAAGCAATGATGTGGTTTAGGGAAGTGATGTATATATTTCACAGACTACTTCAGAAGATTAAGACCTTCCAGGGTATCTGATACATCTGCTTCCTCAGGGCCCACACTTTGGAGGAACTGCCATATGATTTTACGTAAGGGATGCTCATAACCCGAGTTCTTAAAGCTGTGTATGAAACAGATTTTAAAGGATCCAGGACTGATTAAAACAGTTAGCCTGTCCGCATCCTCCCTATTTACTGTGGATTACAGGAAGGGAAGTTGGGGTTAAATCAGCAGGTCTTCCTGCTTCCCCAGAGGTTAACCTGGCAGCCGGTTTGGCACCCACAGGAGGGCTGACAGGTAGCAGGATTTGTCTAAGCAGGCTGCCTGAGAGCCAACAAGGAAAACTGAATGCTCTGGATTAGTTCTGGATTATGTTGTCAGAGTGAAGGCTGATGGACAAACTGCAGAGGAATAAAATGCAATCTGTTTGGGGAAAGAGGCAGCGTGCATAGCTTTCATTTTTCAAGAAATGACAAGAAAAATCATTAATAATTTGTAAATCCATGTCCATTAACTTTTCTCTTTGTTATCCCAAGACAGCCTTTTTAACATGAGTTTGCCACTGTCCTATATCTCTTCTGTCTAGTGACAGATGGCAAGATAGATATGAAATTGGATTCATAAAATAATACCCCCACCTCCAAGAAAGACAGAGCCTTCATTCTCCTAACACTGCTTTGTCTCTCCACCCTACACTCCTCCACCAGGCTCCCAGGATGAAAGGAAACTTGGACATTGATAGCCAAATGACATGGGTTTGCTTTCTTCCCTCTGTAACAAATTTTTAAGACAATGGTATTACTTAATGAAATTTAAAGCCAAAAGGAAGTAAATAATCATGATCGTATTAACACATTTGTTATGATGACAAAATGCAGTATAAGAGGTTTTTTTTTTTTCACAAATGGACTTGAGCATCAGTTCCAGAACCATCTGAGAGAGTTAAAAGATATAAATATTTGTACTTATATCAAACCAAACTTTGGTCTCTATAAAAGGGGTTTACATTTTTCCCATATAGGAGTTACCAGAATTCTTAAAGAATACTTGTGAAATAGTTGTAATGATACAATTTCCACTTACAAACAAATCTAGCATTCTAAAATAACTTAGGCTTTGTTTTTTTCTTACAAGTTTCATTATCCACTTTGGAATTCTTAAAGTGAATTTCTTAAAGTGAAAATTATCATATCCAAAAACAATCTTTCTGCTTAGACTCAGTTAAAACTAAGAAATATTTGTAGCTGTTTCCAAAATACCAAAAATTAGGATGTTCAGATATTTGGGTTTATAGATGAATTATCATTGTGGCCTCATTATCATTTCAAAAATAGTTATGTCATCTACAGGAGCTAACACTCCTAGACCTGATAGTAACACGGCAGGACTCATTGATGCTTTCCTCTTTGATTTCAAGAACACACTCTCTCTTTTCCTAAGGAGAAGAGCTTGTTTTCTTCTCTACGGGAAACAGTATAAATAAAATCCCAGTTCCTCAGGATAAACTCAGGCTGTGTACTTTTGCATATATTATTACCAAAAGAAGGAATACACAGCCCCAAATTAACACTATTATCTGAGGAGAATTCCATCTGGAGTTTCCATTGCTCTGACATCTTGCTGCATCTGGCCAACAACAGGCAGTCAATAAATATTTGATGAATACATAAATAAGCCAATAAAAATGTATTTAATGCAAAAATTATTGAATTCACTTTGGCCCACAAGAAGTGAAAAATACCTGTTAGAAATTTTATTTTGCATAATATTGTTCTAGCAAATAATATTAATACATGAAGCATAAAATAAAAATGAATAAAAAACATAGACTTGAACTAGGTATTTCACATGATAATAACTAAAAGCTCTTTGTTGGCCTGCAACCATGATTTTTTAAAATTAGAATCAATTAAACCAGTCTTTATGTATAAACACACTTTCAGACTTGTGTTTACTTATCAGTCAGTTCAACTGCAGGCCATCATTATGCAATGTATTACTCCAAAAAAAAAAAATCACTGATAAAATTATTCTCATTTTAAAAATGAACATCAAACTACTAACACATCTAGTATTTTATTATCAGTTATTAACCATCAGAAACAATTTTGATTTCTTGATTTTTAATGGAAAATCCTCTTTATTCACTATTCTGTAGTAATATAAACATCTGCATAAATAAATATCAGGATTTTCTTTTTCCCCACAACTGTCCTCAAGATAAGTTTGGTTTTACTGTAAAATAGTGCTGCCTGATTATTTTCATAATGTAGCATACAAAAGAAATGATAATATTTCTTTGGGCCCTGGTTTAACAGAGAAAGCTCCCTTTGGTTAAGAGTCCACCCTGCTTCCTCAATGTCTCCCTGAAGACATCAATCTGTCTTCACACCTTTAAACCATGGGCCAATAGGCCTCTGTGCCACAGCACCTTGGGTAGAAAGTCCCAAAGTACTGGATTTTTTACAATCTCAAGACAAGTATGTCATGAATTTAGTTATGAAAGTAGAGAGACCTTGGTCTTCCTGTTTCTGAAAAAATATAAAAAATAAGCAATCATAGAAGCTAAAACATATTTCTTCATTTTAAATAGCAAAATAGTAATAAAAATAACTCCATGAATAATAAAACTGCTTGGAAAACATTTTGAAATATAAAAGAAGCTTATGAAAAACATCATCCTCAAAGGATGTTTATAGAATAAGAGAACTTTATTTAACTGCCATTCATATTATGTACATAGACGAGTCAGTGTAAAAACAAACAAATGGGCTATGATTTGGAGTTATATAAAAACTCCAAATATTTACAATTTTAAATATGTTAAAAGATTGGCAGAGGAAGAAGTTTTACAGCTTTATGTGGGTGGCAGTTATTAAGTCATTCCTATGAAGCCACCTACAACATAGAATGAACCCCAGCTCTCTAGGCTTCCCCATTTTGTCAAAGGTGAGAAGGCCTCCAAATATTTCAGGCCAATGAATAGTTGTCTTATCCATGACTATGGTAACCTATATGATATCGGCTTGGGTGAATAATAAGAATTCAATGGAAAAAGATGAAACAGTGGGAAGAGGAACCCAAATCAAGACACATTTAAAGAGTCTCTGGGGGCGCCTGGGTGGCTCAGTAGGGTAAGCATCTGACTTCGGCTCAGGACATGATCTCATGATCTTGCGGTTTGTGAGTTCCAGCTCTGTGTCAGGCTCTGTGCTGACAGCTCAGAGCCTGGAGCCTGCTTTGGACTCTGTCTCTCTCTCTCTCTCTCTTCCTCTCCCCCTCTCACAATCTGTCTCTCTCTTTCTCTCAAAAATAAATAAACATTAAAAAAATTTTACATAAAATAAAATAAAAATGAAGAGTCTTTGAACTCCTTAAGCCAGATCACCATTTCCTAGTGGAGCAAAGACTTTGTATTATGTCATTACTCTTTTTTTTTTTTTTTTTTTTTTTAATGATAGTCACTTCCCTAAAATCCTATAAAACTCATGTTATGGTATTTTTCCTCAACTGATTAGTTTTATACTTTGTTGTAGATGATCCTACTGCTTCGTATCTTTGCAAACCTTGTTGTTTTATATCCTTTTAAACCTAAATAAGAATATCAAATTGTAGACATGTTTAAGTGGTTGTGAATTTTCTAGCATAAAATAAAATCTCACTACAAATCAAAACAATTTAACAATCACATCATATATGTCTTTTTTACGTCCAGTGTCCACCCCAGTAATATAAAGATGAAAAATAATTATTTGGTTCAGAAATTTTAAGTGTATAGATGTTACCTCAATAAAAGAAGTTTCAGGGCACCTGGGTGGCTCAGTGGGTTAAGCATCAGACCTGACTTTAGTTCAGGTCATGATCTCATGGTTCATGAGCTAGAGCCTCAAGTCAGGCTGTGCGCTGACAGCACAGAGTCTGCTTGGGATTCTCTCTCTCTCTCTCTCTCTCTCTCTCTCTCTCAATCTGCCCTTCCCCCACTTGTGGGCACACATGCGCTCCCTCTGTCTCTCTCTCTCTCTCAAAATAAATAAATAAACTTTTAAAAAAAAGAAGTGTCATTATGTGGTTAAAAATAAAATCACAGGGGCACCTGGGTGGCTCAGTTGGTTAAGCATCCAACTCTTGATTTCATCTCAGGTCATGATCTGAAGTTTCCTGAGGTCAAGTCCCATGTTGGTCTCTGTGCAGACAGTGGAGCCTACTTGGGATTCTCTCTCCCCCTCTCTCTGCCCCTCTTCTGCTCACATGCTTCCATGCATGCAGGCTCTCTCTCTCACTCTCCCAAAATAAACATTTAAAAACTAAAATTAAAAATAAAAAGAAAATCACATTTCAGAGAACTGAAAAATTAAATAAAGTGAAAACTACTCTTTTCTAAAGTTTAGATGAGAAAGGGAGATGAAAAAATGGATAATAACTGTAGAGACTCAGTATTAAAAGATATTTATTAGAACGAGAGAGATTTGAGCATTCCTATAGGCTTATGAGCAGGATCCTTTAGACAGACTGAGTTTGAAGTTGGGTTTAGCCCTATAAAAATGGAATAAAATCCAGCAAAATGGGGGCATAACAGAATCAAAGGATAGAATGGATAGATACATCTCTGAGTTTAGGAAAAAGACTTTTTAAGTTTGTCTAGACATAAGCAGCTTATAGGTAGAAGGACAAGTTATCATGAGAGTTTGCAACATAGTTGTGATAAGCACAATTTTCTAGTAAATGAAGAGGTCATTGCTGACAGGAGGAAAGGGTTAAACATGTCACATGAGAAACATGACGAAAGATTTAATCATCAAAGAGACTGGGTGAAGTGCTAAAACAGGGGGCATGTTACAACTGGTCAAATTAGGGACTATAGTTTTATAATGGTTCATGTTCAAGAGAGACTCAGGGATTGGACATAAGCCAGATGGATCAGGAAAATGGGTACCATTAACACAAATAATAGGAACTTTTAAAATTTAGGTAGCATGTGAGATGGCCCAAAGGGTTGGAAGGCTAAGGACAAAATATTGGGGAATGTTGGCAATGAAGGAATAGACAAGCACAGTTTTTTAACTTTCAAAGTAGTTATAGAATGAAGTCTAAATGAATGTATCCAGGGGCGCCTGGGTGGCGCAGTCAGTTAAGCGTCCGACTTCAGCCAGGTCACGATCTTGCGGTCCGTGAGTTCGAGCCCCGCGTCAGGCTCTGGGCTGATGGCTCGGAGCCTGGAGCCTGTTTCCGATTCTGTGTCTCCCTCTCTCTCTGCCCCTCCCCCGTTCATGCTCTGTCTCTCTCTGTCCCAAAAATAAATAAATGTTGAAAAAAAAATTTTTTAAATAAATAAAAAAAAAATAAATGAATGTATCCAGAAATACCTTTCAAATGTTCGCAATAGAGATTTTAAAACAATTACATAGAAGAATCTGAGTGACCTCAAAATCATTTTCTGTCCAATTCTACAATTAAACCTAGGCAGTCCCTGAGTTAACTTTTAAGGGAATATGACTGCACGAAAAAGTTGCCATCAGGACATAGGTGAAATTTTCTTTGACCAGAAGGTGTTTTCAGAGCTTTCATGGGAACTTCACCAAAAATAGAATGTAAACACCCAACATCTAAATTCACCCTTACACCCACCTTTGAAAAAACCTCATGATTCTATCAAGGAAGAATAAGATGACTCTGAAAATCTCCAGAAAGTATGGGCACCTGAGGCACACTCAAGTGTAGGCGACAGCTCTGTTCATTGACAATAGTAAATGAGCAGGAAGTCAGCAGGCTTACCATACAACATTTCTTTTAGCTTCTCAAACTCTATAAACTGGAACACCCCAAAAGTATTGCCTCATATAATCATAACAATTCCAAAGGAAGAAAAATATTAGTAAGTTCTCCTTTTTTAAGTTTAATCATTTATTTTGAGAGAAAGAGAGAAAATTAGAGAGAGAGAGAGAGAAAGAGAATCCCAAGCAAGCTCCACACTATAAGCCAGAGCCGGATGTGGGGCTCAAACTAACAAACCATGAGATCGTGACCTGAGCTGAAGATGGATACACTCAACTAAGCCAACCAGGTGCCCCAGATCTTTCAACAATAATAACACAACCATGAAATTCTGACCATCTCTAATATGCAAAACTAAACCTGCAAATCAAGGATGCAGTTCAATTTGAGAAATATTTACAAGAAAACACACTCTGCTTTAGACACTGACGAAAGTGGTGGGAGGTATACAAAGTTAAAAAAAAAAAAAGAATGTATACTCTAACCACAATAAACCCAGGTGCTAATGTACAACAAAAGGCAATAGCAATAAATATCTCAGAGAGAGAATCATACAAGAAGAGGACCCACTTAGAAAAAGATATGCACACACTGTGAGGAAATGCTATTTTCCTTCTTGTGAATATTGCCAAAAGAGACTTGGCAGAGCAATACAGTAACAGGTGTAGGAAGCTGGAGTAATGCAATGCCTGCAGACGAACTGGTAGGTGAATTTTACCATCCTTGCAAAGTCATGTTATCAAAGCTATATTTTCAAAGACCCAAGTAAAGAACTGTGTGTATGTGTGCTTGTGCTTGTGTGTGTGTGTGTGTGCGCACGTGTGAGTGTGTGTGTAAGAGAGAGAGAGAGAGAGAGAGAGAGAGAGAGAGAGAGAGAAGGACCCCTTAGTAATGTAGCTCTCAATGGACCTTAGGGATGAGCACCATCATCATCGGAAACCATTGCAGCAATAGGTAGTACAGAGACCAGTTAAACAATCATTATTTTTCCCACCTCTCTTTCTCTATCAACATCCCATCTTAACACAGATATGTGTGCAAATATGTGCACTCTATCAACTTATTCTGCTTTACCTTTCTTCATAGCACTTGTTAGTACATGAAATTACCCATTAGGTAAGAGATCTTATCTGTCTTACTTACTACTGGACCCTCAGAACCGAAAACAGGAGTGGCACATTGAATTGGGTGGATGAATGAATGAAAACATCTAGGCCAGTTCTCCACAGACAGGATATACAAATATTGTGAACTTCAATTACTAAACTGCTGCCCTTGATTTTCTTTTGTTCATAACTTTGTTTCCTTTTTGTTCCCACTTCTTCTTACAAACAGGTTTTAGAACTTACATAACCAGAAGGAAACAAATGACAAATCATAATTCAGCCCTGGAGACATAACTTGACAGTCACATGCAGACACGTAACAAGTAGCTGTTTATGTGGGTTTTTAAAATTTTTAAATGTTTATTTATTTTTGAGAGGGGGGAGGGGGGAGGGGCAGAGAGAGGGAGATACAGAATCTGAATTGCATACACTCACATTGTTGTGCAACCATCACCATTACCTATCTCCAGAATTATTTATCATCCTAAACTGAATCTCTGGACTCATTACATAATAACTCCCCAACTTCCCCTCCCCTAGACCTTAGTAACCACTCTTTCAAATTCACTATGAATTTGACAGTTCTAGGTATCATATAAATGGAATCACACAATATGTGTTGTGTCTGGTTTATTATACTTAGCATAACGTGTTTGAGGTGTATTCATGTTGTAGCATATATCAGAATTTCATTCCTTTTTAAGGCTAAATAATAGTCTATTGTTCATATGTACTACATTTTGTTTGTGTGATGATGGGCATTTGGCTTGATCCCACCCTTTGACTATTGTGAATAATGCCACTAAGAACATTTGTATACAAGTATCTGCTTGAGTTCTTGCTTCCAATTCTTTTGGGTATACACTTAGAAGTGGATTAAAGAGTGTATACCTGTAAATGGCCTTGTGTTTTATGCAAATGAACTGGTAAAACACTGAAGGTCTTTGTGGGGAGAGAAATAACCTGGCTTATGTTTTACCATTATTATCCTCATTACAATTTTCAGCCCTTAGAGAATTTATAAATCGAATGAAAAAAAAATTTAAATAATGGTGAATAACTTGTAAGTGTATAAAGCAACATATCCCCTAGTGAGAAATCATAAGGCATCAGGGAGTCTGTAAATGCAGAAATAATGCAATGAATGATGAGATCTTTGTAGATGATGGTAAATTGATGAGAACACTCTGGAACCCACTTTTAAGGCCCCTGGAGCTGTGGTAGTAAGAAGATATTTGAACCATACTTTGACTCAAAGGGAGGACAAAAAAAGTGGAATTGACAAAATCTGCTGAAAAAGATCTAAGACCTGAAGTACCAGTGTAAGCCATTCAAATTTGGCATACAAATGTCATCATTACTTTCAATATTAAAAGTAATAACTATCACTTGAAAATAATTCAAATTAGAGATTAAATTCAATTAGAGATTAGAAAAATGCCCCCATAACCCCACTCCTCAAAAATAACCAAGGTTAATTATGATTCTGTTGATAAATCATAGAATTGATAGTTGAAGTCGAGAGAATAAAAAGGCTAACCAAAAGAGAGATGAAAATAAATCTGAAACAGAATAAGCAGGGAAATTTTTTTTAATAAAAAAGGATACAGGAAAGGAAAGGAAAGGAAAGGAAAGGAAAGGAAAGGAAAGGAAAGGAAAGGAAAGGAAGTAGAAAGAATCATCCAAATATGAAAAGAATTGGGATAATGACACACCAAGAAACTGAAGAAAAAGATTTTTGAGGAAATACAAGTTTAGAATCTCAAATTCACAAGCAGGTCAAGGAGAATGTGGACAGAAAAAGCCAATTTGCCTTAGCACATATATGACATATATGCACACATATGTGTAGCACATATGTGCTATATATGTATACATATACATATATGTATAGGATATATGTATACATATATACATACATGTGCATATATACACATACATACATACATACATACATATATGTAGCACATATACGTGTGTGTATATGTATACATATATACATATATATGTATATATATAACCAGTACAAATGTCCTGAAACATTTATCCAATCACTTCTGCTACACTGAATAGTATTAATAGTACATAGACACAAGTTCTATCAGAAAAAACAGAAATGTTCTGTTCTTTTCCTTGGCACACTCTAGCAATTTCATGCTTTGTACAAAAGTAGAACTTTTTGTACAAGCACAAATTACAACTTGGTGCTTGCCTACCCTTTATTTACTATAAGCTCTAATCATTTTGTGGAAATGATTACACACAACTGGCTGAAAGATTACAATCTCTTATACCCATTAATTTTTGTTTTTTGGCCTGCTGAAAGGCCAGAATAGCTAAAAGTCTTTTTATCTATAAAAACATCTGAAGTATAAGCTGCCATATATGCCACATTCAATGGGTTGAAACAAAATAGCAATTTCTTCTGTTATTTTTTCTTTTCATTTTGAGTTTCTATATTTGAAATACAATGAGGACTGGTTCAATGTGCTGAATAGTTACAGAGATAAAATGGCAGAGACTCCAAAAAGGTTTTGAGTTACTCATGAATAAAAACACTACACAACAAGGAAAGGAAATGAGTAATGATGCAGAAAGAATAGCAGGCAAGAAATTGCTGAAAGAGTAGTCTCTGCAGCCCTCCATTCACAGGAAATCAGAACCCCGGGTGAAAATATTTTTGAAGTATTTTTATGTACATATAGACACATATGTTGAACCAATATAAGCCATTAAATACTGCCTAATATAGATCGGCCTAACTGATGATGGGAATTTTCCACTTTTAAAAAACAGTAAAGAATGAGTGCATGAGTTGGCTCATATATCTTATTGCTTTTCATGGCCCAAATTCACATATTGCTTTCCACAGAAAACTCATCAAATGCATCAAGATATGTATTTTTTAAAGTTTATTTCTTTATTTTGAGAGGGTGGGGGGCAGAGAGAGAGGGTGGGGGGCAGAGAGAGGGAGGCAGTGCAGAGCCCAAAGTGGGGCTTGAACTCACAAACTATGGATCATGACCTGACCCAAATTTGGACGCTTAACTGACTGAGCCACCGCGGTGCCCCAGGATATGTTTTTCCTTTTAAATTTTACTTCTTCTAAGAAATATTGACAATGGATTTCTTAGCTTGGTCAAAGTTCTCCTCTGGAAGTCACTTCTGTATGCAGAATCCACAGTGTGTTACAGAACTTGGAAAAAATAATAATGCATGTGTGCTCCACATGAAGATTTTTGATTACTGAAGGAAGCTCCAATGGTAGAAAGATTAGAGACTGGTTCACAATGTATATCATAAAACCTTGACTTAAAACCCTTCAAAGCCCTTGGGGTGCCTGGGTGACTCAGTCGTTTAAGCATCCGACTTCGGCCCAGGTTATGATCTCACAGTTCATGGGTTTGAGCCCTGTGCTGGGTTCTGTGCTGACAGCTCAGAGCCTGGAGCCTGCTTCGGATTCTGTGTCTCCCTCTCTCTCTGCTCCTCCCCCACTTGTGCTCTGTCTCTCTCTCTCAAAAATAAATAAACATAAAAAAAAGACCTTCGAAGCCCCTTGTGAGCATCATTATCATAATATCTCCACATAAGGCTGGCCCCGCCTGAGATAGTCTTCTTTCACATACTTACACATATGGAGTTTTTATCAATTTATAAGTGCAAAGAATGGTGTTTTTTCTATCCCTCTTCCATGCAAATACTTGCTGTACTTTACAGCTAAGGAAAATCAGGATCTACATAACTAGAAACTCTATTAAAGGAAGATATGATCCATTCAAGAATGTAAGGCTCAGTAGCCAGTTTTTATTTTATTCCACTTGATAATTACAGGTTACACTAACACTGCTTCTCCTTCTCTCACAATTGATTTTTTATTTAAAAAAATCATTTTAATCATCTACATATTTCATTTGTTATGCAACCTCATCCGTTACGGCCAAGAGTAACTGAGGGTTAACTATAGATTGGAATTTTATGTATCATACAGTAAGCCCAATCAGAAAAAGGAGTCAGGCACAATTATCTCTAGCCACTCTAACATATCAATAAGAATTCTTTAATAATTATCAGAAAAGTATAACCAAAATCACAAAGAAAGAGAATTAAACAATAGGGAAATTTTTTCTACCTTCAAGACTTTACATTTAAAAGCAAAATGTCTGACACTTGCAAGCAATTATACAATGTTTATACATGGCATTTTTTGTGCTTAAAATAAAAATCTTGTAAGTAACTCCAGACAACCCATTTTACTAGTAAATTAAAACATTTATTTGACAAGCAGAAGCTGACACTTCTAGAATATCTCTTGAATATGTTTTCCCATTGCACCGTTCTGAAACAGGGAGGCAGCTCAGCTAGCTGAGAAAACAGCATCATGGGGCCTTTTGTGCACCAACCATTATAGGTCATCTAAACACTGCTCAAGTAGCAGCTCAGAAATGCCCCAACTGAAGAGGCCTTGGGAGGTTAATTCTGTCATTACTGCGTTGACATGAGGCATGTTGCAGCCTTCAGCGCAAAATGTTACTCGTAATCTTTTAATCCCAAATTAGGTCAATATTTTATCAAGTTAATCTAGCATGAAGATTAATTGCATTAGTTACACACACATATACGCATGCAGGTTATTTGTTTTAGAGATACTTTTAATCAAAGAGCAAACCCTTGGTTACAATAAGCGATTTTCAAAAATCATCCTTTCTCCAACAGTATTTATCTTTATAAAAGAGACATTTGTTCCTTTTATTGATTTTTAGTCAAGACTGATTTAAGAGAAAAGATAATGGTCTTATAATTACTAAAACAATGACCACTTAGAAAAGCTGTTTATGAAGAAATAATGACTTCTGATTGAAATGTTTTTAATAAAGTATCTCATTATTAGCCTCTTATTTCAATGTAATTCTAGTTGCTTTCTTAAAATGTGTGATTAGTCCTACAAGGAAAGTCAATAGTTTTCTTTGTGTTTGCACCTTTGTATCTCCAGGCATGTCAAAAAATATAACAAAGAATATGAACTAGAGTGGTTTACTAGAAAATTATTATCATACATTGTTGTTTTGTTGTTTTAGTTATGAAAATTGGGATCAAGCATATCTTTTCTTTTCTCTTCTTTTGTTTCCTTTCTTTTTTCTTTTCATCCAAGGAGTGGAGTTTTAAGGGGTAGGTAGGAAGATAGAAACATATTGATCTAAGTGACATAAATCTGCTAACAGAAGTCAGTAGAGTAGACAAATGCCTTTCTCCCTGAGTTTCTCAGATAAGAACTATCTCGTAGTTTAAAATTCCCAGGCGTCATTCTGGGTAGTATTACAGGCCCCTTCGATGGCAGGAGAAGAGTTCATGCCCTGTTTCATCAAATATCCAATGACATTTTCCAAGGGTCATGCTAATTATAGAAATTTCACAGCCAATATTTGAGAATATTGCATCTCAAAAATGTAAGCTTTTGTCCTCAAATATTGCTTTTCTGGTATTCTTTGTTAGTGAAGCATGATAGGTAAAAGGATCCAGAAATATTTTCATATGACTAGACTTTTTAATTAATTAACAGATTAATATCAAATCTTTCATGTGAAAAATAAGTCAACAGCAATCTCAGTGTCAGACACTTTCTAAGAAGAGATTGTTTGACTGAATTTGGAAGTAAAGCTCACAATCCTAAATGTCAACCCTACAGTTATGAAGTTCAAACAAGCTGCGCTGAAGAAACCTGTCAAATAGTTCTCTATTTTTTTCTACTTGCTATAATATGATATTCTTCTCATAATAAATATTAAGAAAAATCTACATTCAACTTGCCAAAATCAGCCAAGTGTATGGTAAAATAAAAAGGAATGTTTTCAGGAAAACTATTAAAAAAATCCCAAATGAAACCATAAAAAAAAATTTTAAGTCCAAGATTCAATCTTTGTTTCTTTTGTATTTTGTTCTCAAATTCTAAAAAAACTCACATGTCCCTTGTGTCAGTTCAAACAATGAAGAAGTTTAAAGAAAAGTTAAGCCTCTTCTTCCTTCCCTTGAATCTCACCCACCAGAATACTCAATATTAAAAATTTAGTATATTTTGTCATTTCTTTTTAAGTTAATTTAATTATACCTTATAAGTATATACACACTCATTTACAGTCCTCTTTTAATTTCTAATTTTAAAATGTACAGATATAAAAACAGATGATCTTTTTAAAGTTTTTAAATATATACATTGTTTTTATCACACTATTCTATATTTTTAAAATTAATAACTTCTTTTTTTTTTAATTTTTTTTTTCAACATTTATTTATTTTTGGGACAGAGAGAGACAGAGCATGAATGGGGGAGGGGCAGAGAGAGAGGGAGACACAGAATCGGAAACAGGCTCCAGGCTCTGAGCCATCAGCCCAGAGCCTGACGCGGGGCTCGAACTCACGGGCCGCGAGATAGTGACCTGGCTGAAGTCGGACGCTTAACCGACTGCGCCACCCAGGCGCCCCTAAAATTAATAACTTCTTATAAACTACTTTCCTCATCAATACATACAGATCTAACACATTCAGAATATTCCCAGCCCTGAGAAAATGCTAATTTCTATTAAATTAATCACTATTTCCAACTGGGAATTTATATGTACTTGTCACATATCAGGTTTGTGTGGTATTTAATAAAAGGTATAAGATAGAGTTCCTGACAATAGACTTTATTTACAAGAGGGAAAAAGACAAAATAGAAACAACATCATCATCAATGGTGCAGTTTGGTGGTTCACGAGTTGGTCAGATCTTGTCAGGAGCTACAACTCCACCATCTAACAACGGGATAACCTCTGGAAAATTTTTTATCCTGTCTATGCCTCAGTTTCCTTATCTGAAAAGCAGGAATAATGGGGCACCTGGGTGGCTCAGTCAGTTATGCGTATGACTTTGTCTCAGGTCATGATCTTGCGGTTCGTGAGTTTGAGTGTCACATCGGGCTCTGTGCTGACAGCTCAGAGCCTGGAGCTTGCTTTGGATTCTGTGTCTCCCTTTCCCTCTCTCTGCCCCTCCCCTACTCATGCTCTGTCTCTCTCTCTCTTTCAAAAATGAAAAGGAAATTTAAAGCAGAAATAATAACAGGACCTTGTTGAATGAATAAATAAGATAAGGAAAAAGAAAACAATGTAGTACCTAATACTTGATAAGTGTTTGATAAATTTCAGCTAATATTATTGTCATCATTATTTAGATGATCCACAAGAAAGAGATAAAGGTGAGAGTTCCACAAGTGTGAATTAGAGTATAAACTGAAGACATCAGCAGGAAGTTTCACAAAGAAGAACCATGAGGTCGATCCATCTGGGCACATGTGAGTAGTATTTCAGAAGATTAACTTCTCATTGTCCACAAGTTTTGTAATCATTGTAACTAGACAGGGCTGAAATCAGTGGGTCACTCGGGTAAGAAAAGGAGGCAAAGGGTGGAGGCAGAGACATACAGGTCAGGTTTTGTATAGACTCACCCATATGACTAGATTTTTTACCACAGATATATGGGATTTTAAAGTTGGAGGGAGCTTTATGACTCCACTAACTTTATTTTGCCTAGAAGGGAGTGAGGACCAGTAGAAGGACATATCCAAAGGCACCCAGCCAGCAGTGGTCAAGCCAGGACCCTAGAGGAGGCCTCCTGTCTCCTGGCTTATCTCTGTCTGCTCTGTTCTGTCTGCCATATCAAGGGACTAATGTGACAACAGCAACATTTTAGGAAGATTGATTTAGCAGTTGAATGTAGGCTGAGTCAAAGGAGGAGAGCCCAAGGAGAGGGGGTGAGGAAAAAGACTATGGTGGTAAACCAATCATGAGCTAATCAGGCCTCAGTGAGGAACGTGGGAATAAGATAGAAAAGGAAAGCACAAATTCAAAATGATGCCAAAATCATGAGATAGAAAAGTTGGCCACTCTTCAGTATGGTTCAATCTTCTATAACTGAACATCTCTTTCTATAACTTCTTAACACAGAGTAAGCAATGGCATCAGGAAGTTAAGCAAAGCTTTCTATGACACTTCTGCTTTTCCACACTTATCCACACCCCCTCAACTCATCACCACCTCTCACACCACAGGTGTAGACTGGTTCATCCCACTCCATCTAACATCTCCATCTCTACATGGCATCTATATAAATGTGATGCTGAAAAATGTGGGATAATTGGAAAACTTTCATTTTTACAGAATTTCATTCCAATTCTCCCCTCACTGAACAGGCATGTCAGTTACATGTATATTCATAACTAGGAAGATGTCCTAGAAAAATTATTATTTTTCCCCCACAGAAAGAGAAGTGAAATTTTAACAGCTGACTCAAAATCATGGAATGAGGTTGCAAAGCACAACTATTGATTCCAGATTAATAAATGTATTAAAAGGAATTTACAGGAAGTTGACATGGTTCATAATCAAGACAGTTCAAGAATCAAGCTCTGTGGTAAGCAAAATTCTAAAACCCGCCCTCAAGATTCTGCTTTCTCTGGTATAGACAAACCTTCTCCCAATTATTGAACACTAATCTAGGCACTGCTATGATGAGATTTTGAAAATGTAATTAAGGTCCCACTTCAACTGATCTTAAACAGGGAAATTATGTGGGTGAACCTATCTTAATCACATGAGCCTCTTTTTTAATCTTCATTTATTTTTGAGAGAGAGAGAGAAAGAGAGAGTGTGAGCAGGGGAGGAACAGAGAGGGAGACACAGAATCTGAAGCAGGCTCCAGGCTCCAAGCTGTCAGCACAGAGCCCAACAAGGGGCTCGAGTTCATGACCTGAGCCGAAGTCAGACACTTAACTGACTAAGCCACCCAGGAGCCCCACATGAGCCTTTTAAAAGCAGAAAGCTTTCTCCAGCTGGTTGCAGAAGAGGAGGTCAGAGATTCAAAACACAAGAAGGATCCAATGTACCATTGCTGGCTGGAAGATGAAGAGACCACCTGGTGGGGAATGAGGATAGCCTCTTGGAGCTGACAGCAGGACTCAGTTGACAGACAAGAAGGAAATAGGGACTTCAGTCCTACAAATGTGAGAAACCGAATTATTCTCACAGCCCCTGAGCTTCAAAGATGCCCTGAGGCCCAGATGAGAACCACAGCCCCAGCCAACACTGGATTTTGTCCTGGGGAGATGCTGAGCAAAGAATACAACCATCCCACGCCCAGATATCCAGCCTACATAACTGTGAGCTAATAAGTGGGTGTGGTTTTAAGTTTCCTAAGTTGTTGATATTGTGCAACACAGCAATAGAATTCTAATACAGGTTCCAATCATTTACTTTTAAGCTTTTCCAGGGACCTGACATCACATTAAATAGGTAACCAGCCCCAAGAATACCTACTTCCTATTTTGAACAACAAATAATTTGAAACACTGCACTTGAGAAATTCATTTTATTCAGAAGCATACATCATTATTCTTAGTGTTTTACAGAGCTAAATTCATCAAGAGACTAGGGGAAATTAGAGATTCTAAATTTTAGAAGCTCAATAATTAATGAAGCAAAGACCTTTGTTAATCTGTTGTTAAAGAGACTATTTAGAGACAATCTATTGTTAAAGAAAATATTAGAGACAGAATACAGGAAAATAATATGGAGAATATACTGAAATAGATTTGTAGTTCTTATGTATGAGGAATATCATCTGTCAGGAATATACATATAAATACATAAAGGCATGTATCTCAATTATTTGGCCAACTTGAGCTTAAAGAGACCCCCCCCAATATGGCTACTCTGCTGTTGAGAGGCTACTTACTCTACCTGACATGTGGAGATACTTACTACTTTGTTTGAAAACTGCATATGCTGTTCACACGAGGCCAATGATTTTGCTGCTGAAATTAACCCTGACAATTTCCCCATCCCATACTATCCAATATTTTGTGGGCTGCCTCAGGAGACACTGAGCACCTGATGATTACTAGTACTCATGTAGGAAAATACCCTTCAGTGATATTGCTGAGTGGGACCAAACCTGCTGGTGAGCTATCACAAGATGCTCATTTGCAAATTAGCATAAGGAAAAAGGTCTTTCATAAAGATAAACTACTTAAAATTAAAGATATATTCTAGGTATTAGTCTACTCATAGGAGAACTTAGTAACATGTCTGTTAAATCTGAAATAAAAAGAACATGTTTTCCCCCTCTCCAAGATCACTTGATGCAATCATTAGCAAAAAAAAATTATATATAAAAATATATAAATATATTTTATATTATATTTCATATAATATATAATTATATATAATATAAAATATATAATATAACAATATATATTATATATTATATATTTATATAATATATATTAATATAATATATTTTATAATATATAAGAAATATAAGGGGCGCCTGGGTGGCGCAGTCGGTTAAGCGTCCGACTTCAGCCAGGTCACGATCTCGCGGTCCGTGAGTTCGAGCCCCGCATCGGGCTCTGGGCTGATGGCTCAGAGCCTGGAGCCTGCTTCCGATTCTGTGTCTCCCTCTCTCTCTGCCCCTCCCCCATTCATGCTCTGTCTCTCTCTGTCCCAAAAATAAATAAACGTTGAAAAAAAAAATTTAAAAAAAAAAAAGAAATATAAATATATTTATATATAAATATATACATAAATATATAAATATATATAAATATATAATAATATATATATAAAACCTTAACTTCCTCTCTTAAAAGACTTTAATAGCCATTTTTATTATTTACCAACTAACATTAAAACTGCAACATTAAAACTTGATTGTACTATATATCAGTCCTCACAAGTAATTATTATAAAAGTAAAATTATTTCACCTGTATTGGCCACAAAAATTCTACAGCTGGACTGTGTGTTTTTCTGAGAAATTAAAAAACAATTTTCCATTTGTTCTCCACAATTATTATTAGTAAAATCTGTGCCAAGAACATAAACCATCTCCATGTATCAGTCCTATGAAAGACCAGATATAGAAAGAAATATACCATAATTTAATTTTCACAACTTTGTAAGGGTACAATAAGTTGAATTAAAATAGAACTGGCTTTCTCCTAAATTCTATAAAACTTTAGAAACTGTACATATATTTACAAATACTTGAATTTTGTTATTTTTGTTTTATTTACTTAAGACACTTGATTTGTTTTAGATAGCTATCAGACTTTGCTATTGCCAAAAAGATCTTGGGGATTAAATCTTAAAATTATTTTCACGACTAATAAAGTCTGTAGAAATTTGACATACTTTTTTGGTGATCCTGTTAGAGAAACCAAATATTATAATGAAGGAGTATTCTTACTACAACTTTTGGCTTATCATAGCAAAAAATATGTTGCTTACATTTATTTTGTGATGAAAATTGGGGGCAGGGGGAGGCTGTGACCTAAAATAACTTCTGTTCTGTCCCTATTTTCTTTATTCCATTTGCTTTAACTTTTTTTTCCCAATAAAACTGAAATAACAATTTTTAAAATGCTTCAACACTGTACTTGATAGACAAAGATAAGAATAGAATTAGGATAGAACCAGTGGTAGCATGCCAACAACAATTTTCATGGATCAAACTTCTAAAGTATTATTGTCCACAGTGATTGCTTAGTTGACTGTGTGTTTCTGGGACAATGCATCTTGTCTGAGACATGTGTACAGAATCTCTTCTCTGAGCAGGGCATATATCATACAAGTTAATCATTCCTCTACAATGCCATGTTCTATCTGTTAATTTAAACGTACCCACTTCCCCTTAGCAAGTTTTCTGAAGTGCTTAATTATTTTAGCAAGTAAATGAGGTTTCTTGAAAGTGTTTAGGAGCATTAAATTACAAAGTAATCAGCTAGAAGAGGCCAGAGCCCTCAGCATCCATAATTCGATTTAACTGTATAGGGTTTAGCTTAGTCTAATTAGTGTATAAATACCCAAGTGAGAAACTCAAGGCCATAATCCTATTTCTTTTTTATTTTTACCATGGTATATTTACATATCTAGTAAAAAAAATCAATTTTGAATAAATACACAATTCTGATGCATTTTTCCTCTAACATTTTATTTTGAAAAATTCAGACCTATAGAAAAGTTTCAAGGGTCGTAAATAAGCACACATGTACCTTTACCTAGATTTATCAGTGACTAACATTTTGTCACATTTGCATGCTCCCTTCCATGTGCACATAGCTGTATAATATACACACGCATACATGTGCATATATGCATACACATATGTGTATATATATGTAGGTGACTCATTTAAGAGTTAGATGTACATTCATAATCATTCCTAAGGTTAGGTTTTATCAAGTGGGATGAATAAAATAACATTTTTTACAGAAGTAAAAATACTTAATACACATTGTCTTAATACTTAAACACATTTTCTCATGAGAATTTAACAAAGTTAATTCAGTACATTTATAAATGAAAGGAAATTTTAGGTCATCTTTTCCCCAATTACCACAGAGTTAAATCACATTTTATTATTTCACCTAAACTAATGTCAATAATTGGCCTCCTGGCTGCCACTCTTGTCTCCCCTCCAGCTACACCTCCATCCCAATTCTGTTCTCCACTCAGCAGCCAAGGATCCTGTAAAATCAGAATCAGATCATGCTATGATCCCCTCAGAGCCCTCTGTGATTTCCTCTCTTACTCAGAGTTAAGCCTGATCTGAAATAACCTACAGGAACCTTCACCAACTCCGTACACCCATTTGACCTCATCTCCTGATGTTCCTAAAGGACCAGGAAAGCCCCTCGTTTCAGGCTCTCAGCTCTTGGTATTACCTCTGCTTGAAACATCCTTTCCACCCTCAAGACCCTCAAGGCTTATTACTTCTGCCTTTTTATGTATTGTATTTTTTTATGAGAGAGAGAGAGAGAGAGAGAGAACGAGAGAGAGAGAGAGAGAGAGAGAGAGAGAGAGAGAGAGAACACACACGAATGGGGAAGGGGCAGAGAGAGAAGGGGAGAGAGAATCTTAAGAAGACTCCATCCATGCCCAGCACAGAGTTTGGGGGAACTCAATCTTGCAACTGTGAGAACATGACCTGAGCCAAAATCAAGAGTTGGATGCTTAACCAACTGAGACAACCAGGCACCCCAACTTCTGCCTTTTTAGATCTTGACTTATATATTACCTTCACATGGAGTCTCTTCCCAGACAACCTTTTTAAAACTGTAAAACAAAAACAAAAACACACACCCTAGGGGTGCCCGGATGGTTCAGTTGGTTGAGCATCTGACTCTTGATCTCACAGTTTGTGGGATCGAGTCCCACATCAGGCTCTGTGCTAACAGCACAGACTCTGCTTGGGATTCTCTCTCCCTCTCTCTCTGCCCCTCCCTGGCTGTCTCTCTGTCTCTTTCTCTCCCTCTCTCTCAAAATAAATAAATAAACATTGGAAAAAAAAAACAACAACGTATATGCAAGTACTCCCTATCCCCTTCTGTGTTTAAGCTTTACAATAAGTACTTACTGAAATATAATATGTCCTATTTTTTCTTTATTTCCCATATGTAAGCTTCAAAAGGACAGGGATATTTGTTGTCTTTGCTGCTGTATTACCAGTCCCATATGGTCCATGGCACACAAGGAGGTACAGATATCTCTCCAGGTATTTTTTGTTGTTAATGAAGGATACAAATACATATGGAACAAACAATAAAATAATATATACTTCAATATATTTGCATATATGATTTAGTTTCTTTAAGACAGCTATTAACAATATTAATACTTCAATTTTATAAGTATGTTGTGCATTTTAAGTGCCTTCCACATATGTTAGTTTATTGACTGTATTAGTTATCTACACAACAAACAAATTATCTCAAACCTTAGCTACAAATAAGAAATATTTACCATCTCTGTCTCTGTAATGAGGACTGTTTGCAGCTTAGCTGGTGCTCTGGTTCCACATCTCTCCCGAGGTCACAGTCAAGCAAGCTATCAGCTAGGTCCCCAGTTATCTCAGGTTTGTCAGGGATGAACACCCATTTTCAGATCCGTTCATGTTGTTCACCACACGTGCCACTCCATAAGCTGCCTGAGCGCGTTCTTACGACATGGCAGCTGGTACTCTGAGAAAGAGAGCTAGAAAGGACTTCCAAGACAGAAGCCACCACCTTTCATGACCTAATCTGAGAAGTAATGTCTCAGTCCAAGGTGAGGGGATTATATGGGGTATAAATACCGGAGACAGGGATCACTGGGGCTATCTTAGAAGCTGCCTAAATTTTTGACCATATTATATATATAGAAGTTTAAATCTAGAGTTGTCAACTTTTCCCAATTTACACAGTTAAAGTGATGCAGAGTAATTCTGATTCCTTGCTCAACATCTCTGAGGATCACTGATAAATTTAAATATAATAATTATTTTCAAAAAGTCAAGAGATGCATTTTTTATTTGCTATGTGCCAGCAATTTAAATTGCTTGGCATAACATCATCATGTTTAATCTATAAAACAAGCCTATAAGGTACGTATGCTTGTTACACACATTTTACAGACGAGATAAATGATAGAGAATTGAAAGAATTTCCACAGGGTCATACAGCTAAAAAAGTGTCAAGGTTGGCGCTCCGACTCAGCATTCTGAATTGAGAGCATGGCTTCATAACCAGTACTCTATACCACACGCCTATTAGATATGCAAAAACTAAAGCACTTGGCTGTCTTTAACTCATCCAAACTCATTTTGCAACTCTTGTCTTTTTGAACTTAAAACAAGAGAGGTGTAGTGTTATTTTAAAATTTGTCTGGTGAGGAGACTTTTACACAACGGGCAAAAATACCTCAGATTAAATGCCTATCCATTGTGTGTACTGACCTGCAATGAGAAGATAATCAGACAAGCATGTGTTCGCGGTCAGATCTGGTCTAGATAGAATGTCTAATTGCTGACTCTGATGTTCTCAGGTGAATATTGCTTCCCTCTTTCAAAGGAATAAGAAAATCACACGCACAGAATGCCATGTCGTGCATGGGAAATACCTCTCCTCCTCTCTTTTTTCTTTCCAGGTTATAAAAGTTCTCCTTCTAAACAGCAATAAGTCACTTCAGAGAATGCATTTTCTAAAGGATGATTGCCCTTCTTGAGTAGTGACACACTTAAAGCAGGCATGCAGTAATCCTCAGAAATGTACCGCCTGGAGTGTCTTATTGCTTAATTAGAGCTGGCACTGGGCCATTGCTTCTCAGTCTTGAACCAGTGCAAGAGCCCTGGAAGGAGGCACGGGTATTAGAAGTGCTATTTCAGGGGGATATAAAGTAATGGCACAGTGCCAGTCTGTAAAAAACAAAGCCAAACACTCCTGCTACTGCAGTAAAATGTCAAAATGCCCAGCTTTACTGTAGTCAGAGATTAAATCCACCATTGTGCCCATGGTCAGGGTTTAAATATGATCTCTGTTGTTCTAAAAGACTTTACAATCCTTACTTACAATGAACATATGGCAATAAACATAACTTCCCCCAAAAGCATGCATTGAACAGAGGGAAGAAGCCATCATTATAATTATATAAATATATGCTCTTACTTCCTTCAATAGCCAAGAATCTTTTTTGTTTTGTTTTGTTTTGTTTTTTGGTAGTACTACATTTTATCAAAGAGTAAATGGATAGATAGTTCATATAAACTGAATGATAAAATTAGGTAACTTTAGCTTATGCCCCCACCAGCTTCCACATCTACTCAAAGGCTTCGGAAGAAGTTTTATAAGCATCAGCAGTACTTGACAATGTATAGCAAATTTTACATTTTTATACTCCCTACACTAGTAACTTCCTATTTCAGTATTGAGACAGTTTAGCTAGGGGTCACATCACCTTATTAACCAGTTCCTTTGTTCTTACCTCAATAGTTGGTTCTTTCTTTGCCTTCTCTATGTTTTAAAGAAGTGGAATTTCTTCCTGATAATCTCAACGCCTTTGGAACTGAATTACTTGCTCCTGACCCTGTCTTTCCATGAATTGGTCCTAAACAATTACTTTTTATCCTAATTGATGCTGGCTGACTACCTATCTGAGAACTCATTATTACCTATCTTGAATTTTCTTGAATAGACGTCCTCATACCAAATTTAATTATTTTCCTAATGGTACCTGTATCTCTCCTCTTCCTTTCTCTTATTGATAGTCTTTAATTTTTACATGACCAGTTAAAGATTCTTAGACTAACAGGGGAAGCCTGAAAATGATTAACATTTTTCCAATCTCATATTCATATTCCTGCAATTTCATCCGATGTGTCTGGGTTCTTAACCCCAGCCTTCTCTTGGCTAGTCCTTGCTATCACCATCCAAGGCAAAGTCATGACCAGTAGATAGGCAACGACAAGATACTCTGATGATCTGAAGAGATGATAGTATCAGGTAGAAAGTACCAGAGAAACAAAAACTCTAAAGTTACCCAATACTTAATAAAAGTCCACTGTAAAAACACAGAAACACAGAAAACACAGAAACAGAGTCAAAGACACTCAGTGTAAATTGTACCCTAATCCCTGACACAGAAGACTGTAACTGCCTTTAGGTTTTAGACCAGAGAAGGACTATAGGCAGGAGAAGACCAAAATGGGAAACTGTGTTTTATAGACTGCTACAAAGTTAGATTAAACAAAACCTCCTTGCTGATGTTATAAAAAAAAAAAGGAGAAGAATAACAGAAGAAGAAGAAGAAGAAGAAGAAGAAGAAGAAGAAGAAAGAAGAAAGAAGAAAGAAGAAAGAAGTTAACCCAATCCTAAATTGCCAGAAGTCAAAGCAGTTGGGGCTTCAAATATATGTTAACTGTTTACTTTTTATGAGGGCAAAATAAATTGCTTTACTTAACAATCTCAAGCTGAAGTACATGAGGAAAAGTACAGGCCAATCCCAGAGCATTGACAAAGAGGAAAGGAAGCTCCTCAATTTTAACTCCTCTTCAC
The DNA here is from genome assembly GCF_022837055.1 of Prionailurus viverrinus. Lineage (NCBI taxonomy): Eukaryota > Metazoa > Chordata > Mammalia > Carnivora > Felidae > Prionailurus > Prionailurus viverrinus. The sequence goes on along the minus strand of NC_062564.1, from coordinate 112,148,616 downwards.
CAAATGATTCCAAGTTGTCCACTGACAGAATAGTCCATAAGAACAAATCTTTGTTTTTATGATGAAAGTCAGTGGAAAAATGCATACATTTACTCTTTATAAATAATCTTGCATAATCATTGGACACCTATATTCTTCTTTTAAGGTCAGAGCTCTGTGTAAACCAACAATTTATTGAGTCCCCGGCATGTTCTCATGGACGATAAACCAACTTTTCCTACCAGTAGCAATGTACCTAGAGGCCAAAAATCTGAAAGAAATTATTACTGAAAGTCAGGACCAGATATATAACTTGTGGGACCCAGGGAAGAATGAAAATCCTAGGTACTGCCTCCAAAAATCATTAAGAATTGCAAGGCAACAACAGCAGGGCATAAATCAGATAGAAGGTCCCACTAAGAGTGATGTCCTATGGAATTGTATAAGTGTCATGTCCATGAAGCTGGCCTTGCTGAAAGTCTAAAACACAGTATGTGAAATACAATTAAACATATATACTCAAAGGCAGTTACATAGGTAGTTGTTCATGTATCGGGGTAGCCTGTCAATTCAGTCCCTCCCAGTCAGTTTAGCACAGCAAACAAAAATATCTTCACTTCCACTGCATCAACCAAAAAACTAATATAATAACAGGAAAATTCACTCTTAGATAACTGGTGTTCATGCTCCACTGGCAAGGCTCATGAATGTTCTAAAACTAAAATAGAAAAAATGCAATGTAATTATGTATATGTTTTTGTCTGTTAAATAGGAAGAGTTTTTAGTGTGTAAAAGCTTTTAAAAGGGGAAACATGGTAAGTAAAGTAAAAAATGGGTGTATGGGGGGAGAAGTCCATCTAGGTATTAAAAGAAGAAATCTGACAGAGGTTGGCATCCAAGTTCCAGCAGAGTCTTTTATGGCATCATGTTTTGAAATTTAACTTGGAGTTTAGAAATCAGCATTCAGTAATACTACAAACCTCCACAGCCATTTCTGTTTTTCTTTAAACAGTGTATATTTCCCCACCGTACTGATCTGGGAAAACAATTGACATCAGTCTTGACAGTGTTAAAGTGGCAGGTTACAAAGAGTCTCCTGGTGGAGGAAGTAAAGAGCAGATGATGCCATAGGCTGAGTTACCTCATTACTAATATATGCCCAACAAGGATTGGAGTTAGATTTATGTGCTGAGAAATCAAGTAATCATTGATGTTCCAGGCAAGCATCTCCAAAGCTTGGATTTTGCTGGATCATATCAAATGAGGGAGAAGAAACAGATGTATCTTCCCAACTGGAGGAAAAAAAGACAGGGTTATGGCTCAGAATGAAACTATGTGTGATGCATATGTGCTTGATTATACCACGATGCCTTTCCTTTTTACATATATCTAGAATATGCAATTTATTTCAATGTTTATGTATTTCTTGATACTCTATCAGCTTGGGAAAAATGACTGTTCCTATAAATGTCATCATGGAACAGAATTATAACTTGTTTGTTTAGATAACTTTTGTTTATCTCTTTGAGTTATTCCAATACTGACAGAGACTCATACCACTCTCCTACCTCTATCCAAACATGTAGGCAGGAAAGACACTTAGGAAAGTATATTTTTTCTTGTTTAAGTAGCACAAGATTCTATTTTTTTCCTTTTGGCATCTTTTTTTACAATCTCCTAACTCTGTAATCGCTTCGTATTTTGAAAGTATTTAAAAGCCTCAAAAAGCCAATGTTTTCTCACTGTATGGGGTATGTAGGTGTATCATACTGTAAGTGAGAAGCACTAATTTTGCTCCTTATTTTTAGGTATAAGTTCAGGGTTTATCACTGCCTCACTGAATGAAAATTTTTACCTTTAAAAACAGAGCCAAAGACACTCAGTGTAAATTGTATCCTAATCCCTGACACGGAAGACTGTGTCTGTCTTTAGGTTTCAGACCAAAGGAGAACTACATGAACGTTTCTTCCCCCCGACTCAGCAATCTTTGGTTGAAACGTCCCTCTATACATGTTTTTTAACCACACAGTCTACAAGTTTGGAAGAAACCCTATGCATACCTAGGAATTCAGAGTAAAATTTTAAAATCCTTTTCTATAATTCTATAAATCTCATCTGCTCTTACTCCTACTAATCCCATAGCCTAAGTATACACAGAAAAAGTCCTTTCATCTTTCTTTCCTGCCTTCCCTTCCTTTTCTTCTAATTATTATTAAGTTCTTATGCATACAAGCATCTCTAGATACCACATGACTTTCTAGGACCATTCTGGCTTATGCCCTGGTATCTAGGAACACACTGATGAGATAAACAGGAGACTGGACATTATTTGCACTTTCCCTTGATTGATGGGGGTTATTGGGTTGCTTACACGCTCTATTTATTCAGCATCCAAAAAGTCAGCCACTATTAAATGACATATTTAAGTAGATATCAATGAAATAAGCTGAATTCACACAGCCATAAATTTCAGTTGTCAACTCCAACTCCCTTCCACCTTAGATCTCTTGAGTGGTTTATAAACAACTATTTTGTCCAGGCAGTAATATGTCAGTGCATGTTCTGTGTTACATTACTACTTCAAGATGAAAATGAGTATAGGATTTTTGTTTACAGTAAGCTATAAATTAATGTTTTTTTTCTTAAGTTTGTGGGAAAAAAAAGTCTCAATGCTCTGATGTATTTTTCTTTTACACACTCAGTTAAAAAAATGATTGTCTGTTGACTTTGTTTTGGTAGTGACACTATATCTATATCCTCACTCCATTTCTCCAGCCATATTAACAGTTTATGAGATACTTTATACAAAAGAACATAAATGAAGTACATTTAATTCTTTCTGTTTTCCTTCTTTTATATGTGTTACTGATTTCTGGATTCCACTTGAAGCCACAGAAACAAATGTGTTGAAATATATTCAGGTTTTTCTTTAATTTTCATTTTTTTAATGTTTATTTTTGTGTGAGAGAGAGAAAGAGTGTGAGTGGGGGAGGGGCATAGAGAGAGGGAGACACAGAATCCAAGCAGGCTGTGCTGACAGCACAGAGCCCAAAGTGGTGCTCAAACCCACAAACCCCAAGATCATGACCTAGGCCAAAGTCGGACACTTAACCGACTGACTGAACCACCCAGGTGCCACTCAGTTCTTTTTTTTTTTTCTTAAAAAAAGAGTATTTTCGTCAATCTTTACTTTTCCTTTATTGACATGAATTTAGAAAATCTTGCTATTTGCAAAATTGTGACTTTAAACATTCAAGAAATTTAAGTGAGTGTTTTCTAATTATCCCTAGAGGTCTCAGTTATCATATAACATTTTATCTACTTCACACTTCATGACATAATGGGAATTAGCATTAGCATTCATTATGTACATATTGTCAATTTGAGATACTTGCCCTTAGTAAAAATACGAATGGGCTACCCAATTTAAAGGGCCTAGTGAAAAATAAAAATTCAGGCCTCTTATGCAAAAAGTATTAAGAATTTCTAGATGGTTACAGTAGAGCATTAAAAGGCCTAGATTCAGAGCCCTTCTAAGTATGGAACCCTATGCAGCTGTACAAATCAGATGCCCATGGAGGCAGCCAGGAATGGTGGCATATTTCAACTACTTCTAAATTCCATGCCCCATCATCACACTTCCTACAAATAACTTGTATAGGAGATGTGCAAACCTCAAAAAGTTTGAAGATTTTATTTCTATTTCCACGTATCAAGTGGATACATGTTTTCACAGATTACTTTGTCTAGGAAATGGATTTTCTACATTCATGAGCTTTTGAGTTTCATCCAAATTGATAAAAATCTTAATCTTCTAAGATGGAAGAATTACAGTATCCCATGTGACCATACGGGGAATGAGGGAAAGTATGGCCTTCAGATTTAGTATTTACTCATTTCATTTGAAATACCTCCTCCTAAATTTCCATGAATTGATTTCGTGAAATACAAATATTTTGTTGAGAAGACACAAATAGGATTTGTAAAATAAATAACCTCGATGTTCACTAACAAGCCAGGCAGTCATGCATTTAGTCATCTAGTCTGGTAGACATCATTTTTATTCCCCAGGTGTCACACCCTCATAAAAAAGATGGTCCCAAAACGAAAGGGGAGATAGTCTGTAAGGCAAATGCTGCCATCTAGAGAGAGAGAGAAAAGAACATACTGACAGTGGTAATTTTCCAAATATAATTCAAACAAAGTTGAAAAGCCTCAGATAGAGAATACGGAAATTTTCCAGGAGATAATCCCTTAGAAGAAATCAGCAGTTTGTAAAAAGGAGCCACTAAGAATCCATAAAACTTGAGATGACAGGTTATTCTGTTAATAATTTTGTATAACAGAACCTATCAAGTGTTGTGGGTTTTTTTTTTTCATTTTAAGCATGAAACTTCAAACATTATTTACCAAGGCTGTTTAAAATAACTACCTGAGAGCTAATTGTTTAGAGCTAATCATTGTTTAGAGCTAATTGTCTAAAAAGTAAATGAGTATATAGCTTTGTTTCTAATTTATCTTGTTAAAACAAATTTAAAAAATCACAAGAGGGTTGGATTTTCTGTAGTATGTTAGTTTACCGTGTTTCATGATGAATACAAAGACACTCTGTCTATTCTGTGAGTGGCTTTAAAGAAACACAAATTGTAAAACTGAAGTAGATAAATAAAGCAATAGCTAAAAATGCCTGGAAATCCAAGGAGAGATCTAGTTTGTCTCTATGTATCACATGTACAGACATTTTAACAATTCATCTTCTTTATTTTTTAAGTTTTTTTAATGTTTATTTATTTTTGAGAAAGAGAGGCAGAGAGGGAGCTGGGGAGGGGTAGAGAGAGAGGGAGACGGGCAGGCTCTGTGCTGTCAGTGAAGAGCCCTATAAGGGGCTCAAACCCACCAACTGCAAGATCATGACTTGAGCCAAAGTCAGCCGCTCAATCAACTGAGCCAACCCAAAGGATTCACCTTCTAAGAATGAGTAGTGAATACTGAGACAGTAATATTCAAATCAATTCACTTAGACACACCCCAAAACATTTCTAACGACTCTTACTTGAATATACATTGTCTAGATTACCGGAAAACAATCAAATTCTCATTTAAGAAACATCCTAAATCATTTTAAAACCTAAGCAGTATGAACTGAAGTAGGCTCTACAGTTCTCTTATTCAACTGCTCAGTATTTGGCTCTGTGAGAAGTTTTAAAATGTAGTATTGGGTTGTATTTTTCAAACTTTTCTAAGCTATATATTTACCTAATATATATTTGGATAAATGATTTGTCAAACGATACCAACGATACTTATATAAGTATATTTAAGTATGTAACATATATACATGTTATTATACATATACTAGATAATATTTAAAATTATAAAAATAAACAAATTGAGATCTGTCATTTAAGTTTGTTTAAATAGAAGGTTCATGCTTCTGCTTATTGAACAATAAGAATAGTTAAAATTAATTGAGCCATGTTATAATCATTATTCATTCATTCAGCAAATACATATTAAGTACCTGTGATATCCCAGGCACTGTTACAAGTGCTAGGAATACTACAAAGAACAAATATATGTACACAACTCCATGAAAGCCTCATAATATTCCATAAGCAATAACTGTTTCCTATTTTACGGACTCTTGCCCAAGATCTTACTGCTTTCAAGTGAAGGAGTGGATTTGAATTCAGATTCTGCTTACTTATAAATCAGATTGTTTTATGACACATTGTGTAGCCTCCCATATAGTTACCCTTCCTGCTCTATGGAAGTTTTAAGAAGAAGAGTTTTGATTTGTAATAACTTAAGAAGCTGTGATAGGTGAATCTCAATGTGGTTCCTGCAAGGTTTATTATAATTTGGTCAAAACAGTTAAATCCTTCACAAGTAATATCTCCAGTCATTAGGGAAATGCAAATCAGAACCATGATGCACTATTACTTCACACCCATTAGGATGGCTAGTATGAAACAAAACAAAACAAACAAAACAAAACAAAACAAAACAAAACAAAACAAAACAGGAAACAAGTATTGATGAGAGAGAGTAGAGAAATTGGAACCCTGGTGCATTGCCAGTAGGAATGTAAAATGGTTCAGCTTCTGTGGAAAACAGTTTAGTGATTTCTCAGAAAGTTAAACATAGAAATACTATATGATCCAGCAATTCAACTCCTAGGTGTATACCCAAAAGAAATGAAAGCAGGAACTCAAATAGATACTTTTACTCCAATGTTCATAGCATTATTCACAATAGTCACAAGTGGAAACAACTCAAGTATCCTTCAAAAGATGAAGGGAGAAAATATGGTATATACATACAATAGAATATTATTCACCTGGCATATACCTAAAACAGAATAGTATTCACCCTTAAAAAGGAATGAAATTCTGATATATGCTACAACATGGATGAACCTTGAAAACATTATGCTAACTGAAACAAGCCAGACACAAAAGGAAAAATACTGTTATGATTCCACAAAAATTTCCATAAAAATTTTATGATTCCATAAAAATTTATGAGATTTTTAAAATAGGCAAATTCATACAGACAAAACATAAAATAAAGGTTACTGGGATCTAAGGAAAGGGAAGAGCTGTAGAAGTTTACTCTTTAAACAGTTTCTGTTTGAGGTAATGAAAAAGTTCTAGAAGTAATGGTGATGGTTATGCAACAATGTAAAAGCACTCAACCCTACCTACGTGTACACTTAAAAACAGTTTAAAATGGTAACTTTTATGTTATGTATATTTATCACAATTTAAAAAAGAAATCCCGGGGCGCCTGGGTGGCTCAGTCGGTTAAGCGTCCAACTTCAGCTCGGGTCATTATCTCACAGTCGGTGAGTTCAAGCCCCGAGTCAGGCTGTGTGCTGACAGCTTGGGGCCTGGAGCCTGCTTCAGATTCTTTGTCTCCCTCTCTCTCTGCTCCTCCCCACTCGTGTGTACTTGCTCTCTCTCTCTCTCTCTCTCTCTCTCAAAAGCAAATAAACTTAAAAAAAAATTTTTTTTAAATCCTTCACAGGTAGTAATGGAGTTCAGGCATTGGGCACCAGAAAGGGCAGGCAAATGATGAAAAAGGAGAGATGAGAATGTGACAGTTCCACTATTTTTAAATAAAGAAGAAAATAAATCTTTGCCTATTTCAAAATTTAACTAAGATATTTCCCTAAATACATAGTGTAGAATTAAGTTTGTTATCCCTAGTATAATTTATCATCCATAGATGTTAGAAAAAATATATCCACATTTGGCAGCGAAAGACAAGATCAAACAATGCATTTGGTGTGATGGTTTTTATTAGGATATTATTCTTTGAGTTATTTATTTGAAGGTAACAACAGTTAACTTTCTTAAAAGATCACCATGTGGGAAATAAGATTTCCCTAAAAACAAGCACTGAGGGCTTTTTTTTATCTTGTTTTCTCAATCTCACATTGAGATACAGATTCTCTCTCACTCGTGTGTGTGTGTGTGTGTGTGTGTGTGTGTGTGTATTCTAAAAATCACAGACCTGAGAAGAATTCATGTATTCTCATTTTCATCTGAGGAATTTAACACTGAGATCCATGTGTACCAAGCAATTTCTTCCAAAAATAATTTTATGCTGAGGATGTTTCATAATTTGAGGTGGAATGCATTGGTATTCCCAATGAAAATAACTATGAAAAGGCAAAAGATTATGAAGTATTCACATTTGAGTCTTCCAATATTGTATATCCTGCCCCCCCCAAAATTGTATAACCATGTCGCGCTCAATAAAAAACTATTAAATCAACATCTTTATATCCGGCACTTAACTGACTGCCATACATGCCTACTGTTAACATCTACAGTAGGTACGATGGTTTTATACAAATCCAAGGAAGATTGACATTGATTAAATGTTAATATCCTCATATACAATTCACCACTAATTTTATATTTTCTTTTTCAACATTTTTTCTGTTAGCTGTTTTTGTTAACTATTAATATGTTAACACATATTAATGTAGGTTCAGAGTCTTAAAGCCTAAAATAAATTTTGCCAAATTAACATAAACTTAAATTTCAGTGTAATTGGGAGGGATCTCAATTGTTACACATCTTTAAATTTCACCAGAATTAATATTGTATGTCATTATTTTTAATGTAAGTCTGAAGGGCTAAAGAAAATTATGAAGGCAGACAGATTTTTATGAACTTATATATAAATATAAAGCATCTACTAACCCTTAATTTATGCTCAGAATACCTCTAATGCAGAAGGGTTAAATGATTAAGAACATATACTAAAGTAGTGTTAAGAATAACACTATTCTTAAAGTATTAAGAATAATACTAAAATAGTATTTCCTGGATTCAAATCTTGACTCTGGTATTCATTAATTTATTTATTAACTGGACAAGCTACTTTTTCTTGCCTCAGTTTTCTCATCTGTAACATGGGAATAATATACGGTTTTCATAACATCACTGTAAAGTAAATAAAAAACTTAAAGCAGCATTTGTCACATAATTATTACATATTATTAGTCTTCTGTTCAAAATTAAGGCAATTGAAGCTAAAAACCAGGTACTTTAGTCACCAAAATCATAGTAAGACATGAGGCCAGATCCTAATTTCTCACTAAATCATGATATTTTGGGGTGCCTGGGTGGGTGAGTCAGTTCAGCGTATGATTTTGGCTCAGGTCATGATCTCATGATGGGTTCGAGCCGCACGTCAGTCTCTGTACTAACAGCTCAGAGCTGGGAGCCTACTTCAGATTCTGCATCTCCCTCTCTCTCTGCCTCTCCCCCACTGGCGCGCGCGCGCGCGCGAGCGCGCACGCGCGCGCGCTCTCTCTCTCTCTCTCTCAGAAATAAACAAACATTTTCTAAAAAATTAGAACATGAGGCGGTCGGCGGCAAGATGGCGGCTTAGGAGGACGCTGGGCTCACCGCACGTCCTGCTGATCACTTAGATTCCATCTACATCTGCCTAAATAACCCAGAAAACCGCCAGAGGATTAGCTGAACGGAGTCGCCAGAGCCAAACACAGACGAGAGGCCCACGGAAGAGGGTAGGAAGGGCGGCGAGGCGGTGCACGCTCCACGGACTGGCGGGAGGGAGCCGGGGCGGAGGGGCGGCTCGCCGGCCAAGCACAGCCACCGAGTCTGGCTTGCAAAAGTGGAGGGGCCTGACGGACTGTGTTCCCACAACAAGCGCGACTTAGCGTCTGGGAGGTCATAAGTTAACAGCTCTGCTCGGAAAGCGGGAAGGCTGGAGGACAAAGGGAGGGAGAGCTGCTGAGCCCCCTGACGACAGAGCTCAGTTTGGTGGGGAACAAAGGCGCTCGCCAGCGCCATCTCCCCCGCCCATCCCCCAGCCGAAATCCCAAAGAGAACCTGTTCCTGCCGGGGAACTTGCTCGCTCCGCGCAAACACCCAACTCTGCGCTTCTGCGGAGCCAAACCTCCGGCAGCGGATCTGACTCCCTCCCGCTGCCACAGGGCCCCTCCTGAAGTGGATCACCTAAGGAGAAGCGATCTAAGCCTGCCCCTCCTGCCCCCGAGCACCTTGCCTACCCACCCCAGCTAATACGCCAGATCCCCAGCATCACAAGCCTGGCACGGTGCAAGTAGCCCAGACGAGCCACACCACCCCACAGTGAATCCCGCCCCTAGGAGAGGGGAAGAGAAGGCACACACCAGTCTGACCCTGGCCCCAGCGGTGGGCTGGGGACAGACATCAGGTCTGACTGCGGCCCCGCCCACCAACTCCAGTTATACACCACAGCACAGGGGAAGTGCCCTGCAGGTCCTCACCACGCCAGGGACTATCCAAAATGACCAAGCGGAAGAACTCCCCTCAGAAGAATCTCCAGGAAATAACAACAGCTAATGAGCTGATCAAAAAGGATTTAAATAATATAACAGAAAGTGAATTTAGAATAATAGTCATAAAATTAATCGCTGGGCTTGAAAACAGTATACAGGACAGCAGAGAATCTCTTGCTACAGAGATCAAGGGACTAAGGAACAGTCACGAGGAGCTGAAAAACGCTTTAAACGAAATGCATAACAAAATGGAAACCACCACAGCTCGGCTTGAAGAGGCAGAGGAGAGAATAGGTGAACTAGAAGATAAAGTTATGGAAAAAGAGGAAGCTGAGAAAAAGAGAGATAAAAAAATCCAGGAGTATGAGGGGAAAATTAGAGAATTAAGTGATACACTAAAAAGAAATAATATACGCATAATTGGTATCCCAGAGGAGGAAGAGAGAGGGAAAGGTGCTGAAGGGGTACTTGAAGAAATCATAGCTGAGAACTTCCCTGAACTGGGGAAGGAAAAAGGCATTGAAATCCAAGAGGCACAGAGAACTCCCTTCAGACGTAACTTGAATCGATCTTCTGCACGACATATCATAGTGAAACTGGCAAAATACAAGGATAAAGAGAAAATTCTGAAAGCAGCAAGGGGTAAACGTGCCCTCACATATAAAGGGAGACCTATAAGACTCGTGACTGATCTCTCTTTTGAAACTTGGCAGGCCAGAAAGAATTGGCACGAGATTTTCAGGGTGCTAGACAGAAAAAATATGCAGCCAAGAATCCTTTATCCAGCAAGTCTGTCATTTAGAATAGAAGGAGAGATAAAGGTCTTCCCAAACAAACAAAAACTGAAGGAATTTGTCACCACTAAACCAGCCCTACAAGAGATCCTAAGGGGGACCCTGTGAGACAAAGTCCCAGAGACATCACTACAAGCATAAAACATACAGACATCACAATGACTCTAAACCCGTATCTTTCTATAATAACACTGAATGTAAATGGATTAAATGCACCAACCAAAAGACATAGGGTATCAGAATGGATAAAAAAACAAGACCCATCTATTTGCTGTCTACAAGAGACTCATTTTAGACCTGAGGACACCTTTAGATAGAGAGTGAGGGGATGGAGAACTATTTATCATGCGACTGGAAGCCAAAAGAAAGCTGGAGTAGCCATACTTATATCAGACAAACTAGACTTTAAATTAAAGGCTGTAACAAGAGATGAAGAAGGACATTATATAATAGTTACAGGGTCTATCCATCAGGAAGAGCTAACAATTATAAATGTCTATGCACCGAATACCGGAGCCCCCAAATATATAAAACAATTACTCATAAACATAAGCAACCTTATTGATAAGAATGTGGTAATTGCAGGGGACTTTAATACACCACTTACAGAAATGGATAGATCATCTAGACACACGGTCAATAAAGAAACAAGGGCCCTGAATGAGACATTGGATCAGATGGACTTGACAGATATATTTAGAACTCTGCATCCCAAAGCAACAGAATATACTTTCTTCTCGAGTGCACATGGAACATTCTCCAAGATAGATCATATACTGGGTCACAAAACAGCCCTTCATAAGTTTACAAGAATTGAAATTATACCATGCTTACTTTCAGACCACAATGCTATGAAGCTTGAAATCAACCACAGAAAAAAGTCTGGAAAACCTCCAAAAGCATGGAGGTTAAAGAACACCCTACTAACGAATGAGTGGGTCAACCAGGCAATTAGAGAAGAAATTAAAAAATATATGGAAACAAATGAAAATGAAAATACAACAATCCAAACGCTTTGGGACGCAGCAAAGGCAGTCCTGAGAGGAAAATACATTGCCATCCAGGCCTATCTCAAGAAACAAGAAAAATCCCAAATACAAAATCTAACAGCACACCTAAAGGAACTAGAAGCAGAACAGCAAAGGCAGCCTAAGCCCAGCAGAAGAAGAGAAATAATAAAGATCAGGGCAGAAATAAACAATATAGAAACTAAAAAAACTGTAGAGCAGATCAACGAAACCAAGAGTTGGTTTTTTGAAAAAATAAACAAAATTGACAAACCTCTAGCCAGGCTTCTCAAAAAGAAAAGGGAGATGACCCAAATAGATAAAATCATGAATGAAAATGGAATTATTACAACCAATCCCTCAGAGATACAAACAATTATCAGGGAATACTATGAAAAATTATATGCCAACAAACTGGACAACCTGGAAGAAATGGACAAATTCCTGAACAACCACACTCTTCCAAAACTCAATCAGGAGGAAATAGAAAGCTTGAACAGACCCATAACCAGCGAAGAAATTGAATCGGTTATCAAAAATCTCCCAACAAATAAGAGTCCAGGACCAGATGGCTTCCCAGGGGAGTTCTACCAGACGTTTAAAGCAGAGATAATACCTATCCTTCTCAAGCTATTCCAAGAAATAGAAAGGGAAGGAAAACTTCCAGACTCATTCTATGAAGCCAGTATTACTTTGATTCCTAAACCAGACAGAGACCCAGTAAAAAAAGAGAACTACAGGCCAATATCCCTGATGAATATGGATGCAAAAATTCTCAATAAGGTACTAGCAAATCGAATTCAACGGCATATAAAAAGAATTATTCACCATGATCAAGTGGGATTCATTCCTGGGATGCAGGGCTGGTTCAACATTCGCAAATCAATCAACGTGATACATCACATTAACAAAAAAAAAGAGAAGAACCATATGATCCTGTCAATCGATGCAGAAAAGGCCTTCGACAAAATCCAGCACCCTTTCTTAATAAAAACCCTTGAGAAAGTCGGGATAGAAGGAACATACTTAAAGATCATAAAAGCCATTTATGAAAAGCCCACAGCTAACATCATCCTCAACGGGGAAAAACTGAGAGCTTTTTCCCTGAGATCAGGAACACGACAAGGATGCCCACTCTCACCGCTGCTGTTTAACATAGTGCTGGAAGTTCTAGCATCAGCAATCAGACAACAAAAGGAAATCAAAGGCATCAAAATTGGCAAAGATGAAGTCAAGCTTTCGCTTTTTGCAGATGACATGATATTATACATGGAAAATCCAATAGACTCCACCAAAAGTCTGCTAGAACTGATACAGGAATTCAGCAAAGTTGCAGGATACAAAATCAATGTACAGAAATCAGTTGCATTCTTATACACTAACAATGAAGCAACAGAAAGACAAATAAAGAAACTGATCCCATTCACAATTGCACCAAGAAGCATAAAATACCTAGGAATAAATCTAACCAAAGATGTAAAGGATCTGTATGCTGAAAATTATAGAAAGCTTATGAAGGAAATTGAAGAAGATTTAAAGAAATGGAAAGACATTCCCTGCTCATGGATTGGAAAAATAAATATTGTCAAAATGTCAATACTACCCAAAGCTATCTACACATTCAATGCAATCCCAATCAAAATTGCACCAGCATTCTTCTCGAAACTAGAAGAAGCAATCCTAAAATTCATATGGAACCACAAAAGGCCCCGAATAGCCAAAGGAATTTTGAAGAAGAAGACCAAAGCAGGAGGCATCACAATCCCAGACTTTAGCCTCTACTACAAAGCTGTCATCATCAAGACAGCATGGTATTGGCACCAAAACAGACACATAGACCAATGGAATAGAATAGAAACCCCAGAACTAGACCCACAAACGTATGGCCAACTCATCTTTGACAAAGCAGGAAAGAACATCCAATGGAAAAAAGACAGCCTCTTTAACAAATGGTGCTGGGAGAACTGGACAGCAACATGCAGAAGGTTGAAACTAGACCACTTTCTCACACCATTCACAAAAATAAACTCAAAATGGATAAAGGACCTAAATGTGAGACAGGAAACCATCAAAACCTTAGAGGAGAAAGCAGGAAAAGACCTCTCTGACCTCAGCCGTAGCAATCTCTTACTCGACACATCCCCAAAGGCAAGGGAATTAAAAGCAAAAGTGAATTACTGGGACCTTATGAAGATAAAAAGCTTCTGCACAGCCAAGGAAACAACCAACAAAACTAAAAGGCAAGCAACGGAATGGGAAAAGATATTCGCAAATGACATATCGGACAAAGGGCTAGTATCCAAAATCTATAAAGAGCTCACCAAACTCCACACCCGAAAAACAAATAACCCAGTGAAGAAATGGGCAGAAAACATGAATAGACACTTCTCTAAAGAAGACATCCGGATGGCCAACAGGCACATGAAAAGATGTTCAGCGTCGCTCCTTATCAGGGAAATACAAATCAAAACCACACTCAGGTATCACCTCACGCCAGTCAGAGTGGCCAAAATGAACAAATCCGGAGACTATAGATGCTGGAGAGGATGTGGAGAAACGGGAACCCTCTTGCACTGTTGGTGGGAATGCAAATTGGTGCAGCCGCTCTGGAAAGCAGTGTGGAGGTTCCTCAGAAAATTAAAAATAGACCTACCCTATGACCCAGCAATAGCACTGCTAGGAATTTATCCAAGGGATACAGGAGCACTGATGCATAGGGCCACGTGTACCCCAATGTTCATAGCAGCACTCTCAACAATAGCCAAATTATGGAAAGAGCCTAAATGTCCATCAACTGATGAATGGATAAAGAAATTGTGGTTTATATACACAATGGAATATTACGTGGCAATGAGAAAAAATGAAATATGGCCTTTCGTAGCAACGTGGATGGAACTGGAGAGTGTGATGCTAAGTGAAATAAGCCATACAGAGAAAGACAGATACCATATGGTTTCACTCTTATGTGGATCCTGAGAAACTTCACAGGAACACATGGGGGAGGGGAAGGAAAAAAAAAAAAAAGAGGTTAGAATGGGAGAGAGCCAAAGCATAAGAGACTTAAAAACTGAGAACTGAGGGTTGATGGGGGGTGGGAGGGAGGAGAGGGTGGGTGATGGGTATTGAGGAGGGCACCTTTTGGGATGAGCACTGGGTGTTGTATGGAAACCAATTTGTCAATAAATTTCATAAAAAAAAAAAATAAAAAAATAAAAAAATAAAAAAATAAAAAAAAAATAAAAAAAATTAGAACATGATATTTTGGAAGAATAAAAGGAAAATATCTATAGGACATTCTATCACTAGAAGATTATGATTATTAAAATCACATCAATGGCATTTGGGCAGGAAACTTAAAAATTATAATACTTGTTGCTTCTATATAGCATTATAATAACAAAATTTTGTTGAGGAAAAAGATTAATAAAACCTCAAAGTCAAGCATCTTTCTTCATGCAGATAACCAAAGCACATAAGAATATTTTTTGGCAATTCACACATTATAAAGTTTTTCCTTTGCAACATTCTTTGTAATAACTCAGAAGCTTTAACCAAAAGCCAATTTTAAATGGTAAATAACAACCATTTGGTAAGTATTGTTGGTAAGTATTAGAATAAAATCTTAGGAACAATCTCCTCAGTTCTAAGGTATTCAGGTTTTGATGTTAGCAAATATCCCATGCCCTTTCATGGATTTTACAGAGGTTAGCATAAATCAAATACATTTTAAACCTTCACTAGTTATTCTGTATAAAAAAAAGTTTCACCTAAATATTACTGATTAGAATGAAAAGTACTGGGAAAACTTAGGGTGAAAGTTTAAAGAAAGTTAACAAGAACCTACTACCATATACAGGATGACCAATCTTTCCCAAAGCAAAGCAAAACTATCCTTGCTCAGGGTTATTTCATGAAGTTCTTTTCTTAGGTAATTGACCAATGTTTTGTTTTGCTTGCTTTTGCACTATGTGAGTTTAATGTTTATTTTCTATCTATCATGATTTTCCCCTCCTCCCAAACGATAAACTCTGCATTCTACAAATAGTATCAGCTACAAAAAATTAACCAAGCTAACTTTTATTAGCTTGTTTTCTTTGACTACAAACATGATGAGATGAGATGCACCCCTGACCCCCATGACCATCAAGTCAAGTCACATGACTGGAGTTACTGGCATCTGTGGAAAGATCTGTTGTCAAAGAATTGTTTAAAAACTAAATGAGGAAATGTCTCTCACCTATTGTGATAGAATTCTGAGTTATTCTATTGTTTAGATTCTAGGCTAACATTTAGTATCTAATTTTTTTTAGCGCTTTGTTAAGGTGAATTTTATAGTCATCTAGAATTTAGAACTATTTTATAAGTTGTAATAAGGTTTTAGTTTTCCTTTTTTCCTTGTAGTTTACATGTTTACCAAAGCTCCTTTGAAAGAAAAATTAATGAGCTTCTCTATATTCAAATAAAAAAAATTGACATCTGGGTTGGAGGTTTGAAAGGAGGGACGGAAGAAAGCAGATACAATATCCGAACTCCAAAAAAACATCTAAACTGAGATAGAAAGTAGCAGCAGGAAATCAATACCAGGTTTTGAAAAAAAATGCTAATATAATGAAGCAAACATTGAGCCAGATGCTACATATGAAGGAGCCTCTCTGCTAAGAAGTGCTAGACATTTATAATATTCAAGTGGCCCAATCAGAATTGTTGCCCTTCCCAAAGTTCCATACTGAAACTCACAGCAACTGACTTATTCTCAGGATTTGACTGAAGAAAATTTTAGATCTGAAAAAAAACACCGTATTACTGTTTTGTGTCTGTCAAAAGGTATGAAATTTCTTCTAATCAATAGCAAGCCAAGTTTGTCATTTTCCTATTGCTATCTTTTGCTCACGTACAAAAACTTGTGTTTTTCTAAAGCCTGCAATAAGACTTTATTTCCATATGCTTTCAAGTCAAAAACTTAGTCATAACAGTTGGAAATGTGAGTGACATTAGCATTTATCTACCCGAGCTCTACAGAGACAAGACTAAATCAATTCTGGGATACAGTCATTCAGACTAAAGGAAAATGTCAAAATTCACCTTACATACCTATGAATCAACTTATTTTCTATAGTCATAATTGGCTCCTGAGAATATCTGACAAAAGTACTATAACTTTGGAGGAGAGAAACTGACTAACCTTTTGGGAACCCCATTGTTGGAACTGAATGTGATAATGTGGATTACAATGCTTCATAGAAAGTTTGCCAGTCTAACTAGAGAGTAACCCAGTAATTTCAACAGCATTGTTAAATCATTAGCAAATTCCTTTAGTGAACTTTGTGACATGAACTCTAAGAGCAGCCTCCTAAGAATTCACACGCATGCAAAGCACATGTATCCTTATATTCCTTCAACCAAGCTTATTAAGCTCTACAATCATATGTTTTCAAATATACTATATAAACCCCTGGAGCGCCAACGCCAAGGCCATATGTGGTATTTTATCTATATTCTATCCTTGTCTTGCCCCTTTGCTAGCATTTCATTGAGTGCAATACACAGTTCAGCACTCAGAGTCAAATAATTGTTGACTAACAAGGCATACACATCCCCCTGTATAGACTCTATGGTATCACAAAATGCAGACATTTCAAATATTAAAAAAAATGTAGATCAACTTATGACAACAGAGAACCAGGCGGGGGAAAGTCAAACAAATTTCATGACCTTTCACTTAGTTTTTCTGATATTGAATGTGCAAAATGAACTATTTCAAGAAGAATCTACATTGAGCACAAACTTTTCTAACCACGGAAATGAGGGAAACTTTCGGTTCATGGAAGGAACTAAAGATAGATTACCAAAGACAACCAATGTCCTTTTTTCACCACTTCATCAAACATAACACTTAAAATTACTTAGAAGGCATTGTGGTAATATGTTGTCCAAAATGTTGCCGGTTAGAAACCCCACATTTTATCATCTGACAGTCCTGTGTCTTCCCCAGCCCTCCTTCATCACTAAAAAATACTTCTATAGTTTGATGCATTTTTCCAGAGAGCAATGAATAGGTTAGATCAGCAACTGACTTTATCCACTGACATACAGACTGACTGATGGAAACTTCTAACAGCCTTAAGACTTTAAGCCTTGGTACAAGAGTTTACATCAGACCCTTCACAGAGGAGGAAAGCCATTTAATCCTAGAAACTTGCTAAACTTCCTACAAGACAAACCAGAGATTTTTGTGTATTTTATTAATTCCAAAAAAGCAGCAAAATAATACTTTTATACCTTTGTGTGTTCATATTTCTTTTTTTCCTGTGTATTTGTGTATCAGAAAAGACAAGTGCTTAAGGTTGAGCTTCAGATGGCAACCCCAGTTTCATTCTGTACCATGCATCATTCATCC
Organism: Prionailurus viverrinus; assembly: GCF_022837055.1. Lineage (NCBI taxonomy): Eukaryota > Metazoa > Chordata > Mammalia > Carnivora > Felidae > Prionailurus > Prionailurus viverrinus. The sequence goes on along the minus strand of NC_062564.1, from coordinate 112,130,634 downwards.
TATTAAGTGCTGCTGCTTGCTTGGGTCCCTAAGAATAATTGCTACCACTTCATTCTGCAATGGCATGCAGATTTAAAAAAGAAGAAGAAGAAGAAGAAAAAGAGAGAGAGAGAGAGAGAGAGAGAGAGAGAGAGAGAATGCCACGGGACCCTGTGCTTATCCCCCTAAAAGCAAATTCAAAGGTTTCATAATTTAAATGGAAAATGACTAGAGGGCGTATTTGCCCACATGCTTTTTATTAAATTATTGAAAGCTTTTTCATCTCTCTGCATTTTTTAATTCTCAACTCTAATGTATATTTTCTATGTATTTGTACTGAATGAGAAAAAACTCCCAAAAGATTGCATACCAAAGAGCAGAGCCTCCTGCTCCCTGAAATTGATGTATGTTTATGAGGAAATCCAGCATGCGATTTTCAAAACCTGCAGGTTCATTGTAAGTTAAACCATGTGGCCTCTGCTCAAATCACCCCTTCCTTTCAAAATCACTCATAAGAATTCCCAGTTGCCTTCTTCCCTTGAATCTTTCTGCACTAATCTACTCCCACCAAGCTCCAGCTCTGTGCCAGCGGAGCCACTGGGGGTGATGGTCCACCAGCCGTCTGGGTGACTCCTTTCATAGCTGAGGAAGCATGCCCTCACAAACAACGAGCTTTGTTTGTCTTTTACTCTTTTATTTTGGATAAGAATTTGTTAAATAAAGAAGGGAAGTTTCTTCAAGAAGATGTACAGAGCATATTTTCAGTGTGCATCAAAATGACCTGGAGGGCTTGATAAAAATATAGTTTCCTGGCTTCCTTCTAGAAATAACTGAATCAGAACACTGATGGGTATGTAGGAATTTGTATTTTAAATTTGAGAACTTCTTTTGAGGCACCAATAATATGTTTATGTCATTACAAAAGTGAAATACACTTGAAAGAACACGAGTCTTTTCATAACAAAACACAAATATTTTGAAAGGGTGTATTACTGAATAAATTAGAAGCGAGAATGTTCAGCCTCAAGCAGAAGTTGAAATCTTAAGAGCTATATACTATGTGTCATCAGTAAATTAAAAAGGGAAAAAATAAAATTTAATAAAAAAAAGGAGCTTTTGTTTCATCACCTGATTTTGTCACGGAAATTTGTGTAAAGTCTGAGAGTCATACATCATCTTTGGAAATGACCTATGATCTTAATTCTCAGACAAAAGAACTAAAAGTACAATTTAGGTGAAGAATTTGCTGTCCATTTTTAAATCTTTTGTTGGCTCATTTTCACTCAGCCTAGGCCTCATTCACCTCGGGATTTGCACGGAATCCTGCTGGAGGGCCTCCTCAGAGTTGTTAAGTGACAATCTAAAAGCCGATTTAGGATTAGCCAGTTAAACCAGGTGAGCGGAGAGTTTCACTTTGATGAGGCAAGAAAGCAGTGCGGCCAGGAAGTCTGGACTGCGAGGCCAGAAGGGCTTTATCAACCCTGAGAGGAGCGTGTTCAGGGAGTCTGAGTTCACACTCAGCGCGGGGATTAACTTCGGCTCAGGCAACACCTGGCTAGCACCCGCTGCCCGCTGTCCTGAGGGCCTAGAAGCCAGTACACCACAAGTATAAACATGGCACAACTCTTTCGTGTGTTAATTAGCACTCTCTAGGGAGCTTGCTATTAAGTAGTGAGACAGTCACTTTAAAACAACGTTAAAGAAATGCCTGCGTCCACAAGAGTCATAGCAGGTCTCAGGATGGCTTCCAATGTGTAGAACCAGCCAGGGAGTGATATTTCTTAAAAGCCAGAATTATTCGATGTGTTCATCCGGAGACTGCAGTGTTTTCCATTGTAGAAAAAGAGAAGGAACACTTATGATACATTTCTTAATATTTTTATAGTAAGTGCTATTTCCCTGAGCCAAAGACAGCCTTTTCAATCTGCACCTATCCCTTCAGTGACTTAAACTGTCACTATGTCACATGACTACAACCAAAGAGTCTTTCCATGTCCTTGGAATTCTTGACAGTGCAAGGGCGTGGTTCAAAGAAATCTGTTTATTCAGGAAACTGGAAAGCAAGGGATTTTCCTTCAAGGGCACATCAAGGAGATGTGGTTTTTTGAGAGGAAATGCTGTGAGAAATTATCACATTCATTTACATTTCTGTAGATAATACAAACCTCAGAAGAAAAAAAAAAGAGGTACACATGAAAGAGCATAGATAAAGTCAAGTTGGCAGGAAAAGCCAAGACTGAAAAAGTGTAATGGCGGAACAGATGACTGTTGGCTGAAGTAATAAGGCTCTAGAATGTAGATTCTCCCCACTCCACAGTGTGGTTCAGGGGTCAGCAGCATCAGCATCACTTGTGAGCTCGTGAGAGATGTGGCACCTGAGGACTTTCTTGAAACCTACTGCATCAGACTCTACTTTAACTAGATCTCCACATGGTTCAAACCTTAAGGTTTGAGGTGCACTGTTCTAGAAAACTATAGCAAGAGAGCATGACAAATAGAGATATGAACCTTGAGCATCAGAAACCACTCCAGATTTTGTTTGTAGATGAAAGAAGGTAAAAGAAGAGCTTGAGCAGGGTAGTTACTTTAGAAAGAGTAACATAGTACTGTGCATTAGAATTTGGAAATATACACAAACATATCTATATCTATCTATACTTATAGAGATATAGATATATAACATAGAAACAATTAGAATCCTAATGAGGTATTTCACTTGACAGCCATGTAGGATAAATGATTTAAGAGATATTTAAATGTATTATATGTTAGCCTATATTTACTTTTATACTAATTCCTATCAAGACTCTTTGGTCCTAGTTTCCAGGAGTGTCATTACCAGGTGACATATTATCAAATAGCAATTCAACAGAGGCTAACTCCACAGATAAGGTCACAAAACACATGTCAACCCACACCACCTTTGCAAAGGAACTAATGCAAAATTGTGATCGCACCATGAAAAACAAGAGGGAAAGTAGAAAGATGGAAGAGTTGGAGAGAAATTTGTGTGAGAGACAGGGAGAGAAGACCGAGAAACATACAGGTGTCCCCTGCTATCCAAATTCAAGAATTTAATGAATTCAGATAGCAGGAAATGTGTGTATTGTTAGAGAACACTGGGCAAGAGAGCGTGATGGAGGAAATATAACCAGTACCATTCAGTTAGAAGTTCATTGGTAGAGAAATGATAGAACATCAAGAAAAAATGTATCCCAGCCATACATCTATTAATGAATCATGATGATTTACAGTTATGGCAGTGACATGATCCACGACTCAAGTATGAAGTTGTGAGCTTCTTATCTGTAGCTTCTTTCCTCTGTGCCTTTAATGTTTTTCCCATGGGTAAGTCATCCCTTATTTAGAGGTAAGTATAGCAGAACTTACTGCAATTGTTGATAGAGTTGGTATAGAAAACCATCTACTGAGGACTGTTATCTAGGGTAATTATACCTCACTCAGACCCTGACTGGAACAATTTTCCTTCAATTTATGTGCCACACTAATTCCTTCAACCTGATTTACTCACATGCAATGTTGGTAGTGCTGTAGACAATGACAACAGCTAATATAACTTGAAGCAAATATCCAGTGGACAACCATCTCCCTAAATCTGCTTTCACAGTTCCACAAGCTTCCCTTTAACAGTCAATGTTGTAGAGCCTCCTGCAGACCCATTTCTTTGGTGATGGTATAGTACAAGAGGCAGTTTAGGAGGCCAAGATAAGAATCTGTATTGTCTAGGCAAGCTACTTAACACCTCTTTGGGCCCCAGTTCCCTCTTTTGTAATATGGGGAACATATTAATTCCTACTTCATAGTGTTGTTTTGAGGATTAAATGATATATGTGTAAGTGTGTGTGTGTGTGTGCATGTGTGTGTGTGTGTGCATGCAACACAGCACTTGACACATAGTGCCTTGGAAATAGTAGCTGTTATTATTCTCAAGTGCCAGCTCCCCAAATGTTACTGACACAACCTGTTGTTGACTTTATTGCTTACCTCAGTAAGGAAAAAGAAAACCTTTGTAGAGCTTTGACAGTGCCATAAAGGGGGAAGGAGGCAAAGTCAAAATTAGTTGGGAATTGGAAGCTTGGTTTATGTGAATCTTCTAGTTAAAGAGTTTGCTTATCATTAGGTGAAGATTAGGATACAATTGCCCATCCGTAAGTGTGTTTTGATGCTTTCCATTGATGATTTGGTGAGTCTTTCAGGAAGTTCCTGTAGTGAACAATAAAGCCATCTGCCTGGGCAAGAGTCTCATGAAATAGTCAAGTTAATGTAGACAGTAAATTGGTTGGTTTTTGCTGTTGTTATTGTTTCAGGTTTGTTTTTGTGTGTGTGCGAGGGGGGAGGGCAGGAGGATATAGTAGGGGTGCTAAGTAGTTTCACTCCTCAGTGTATGTAGTAAGTAGTTTATATGCTTATTATTATTGTTTATTTTTCTTGTTCGTTTTATTATTGTTAAGTTTCTCAGAATAGGTGCAACTTTGCTAACTACCATATTAACTAGAGTAGTAAGATATTCTATTTTTCCCATAATCACCCAGGAAACATCAGGACTTTGAGAAATCAGGCAAAGGGAGAGAAGTTCCTGGGAAGTCAGATCTGAGTAAAGAAGAAATATATAGAGGACTCTAAGGTGAGTTGGGGAAAGAGTGGAGTAAACAGAATGAACAAGTGAGATGATATCAGAAACACGTTGTCTATAGCACATTTTTTTCCCCTGATGTCGGCCTGCTACTTTCTAACATTAATCATTTACATTGGGTTTGATTCTTAGAAAGCAACAAGAATCAACCACTGTATTTGCTTTGCTTTGTTTTTCTCTTTGAAGCCATCAAGGTATCTGAAAGATCCTTTGAGGAAGGCATTGCACACAGCATTATTAGAAGTAAGAATAATATTTGTAGGGGCACCTGGGTGGCTCAGTCGGTTAAGCATCCAACTTTAGCTCAGGCCATGAATTCATAGTTCATGGGTTCTAGCCCCACATTGGGTTCTGTGCTGACAGCTCAGAGCCTGGAGCCTGCTTTGGATTCTGTATCTCCCTGTCTCTCTGCCCCTCCCCTGCTCATGCGTTCTCTCTCTCTCAAAAATAAATAAACATTAAAAAAAATTTTTTAAAGAAGTAAGAATGACATTTGTAATATATACACGTAGATACAGTAAAAGGAGGTGATGTGAGCATGAGTAAATGGCAATGGCTTTAAACTGGGTATACATGTCTTCACATTCTGTTTCTGCCACATACTAGCTATGTGACCTTTGACATGTTATGTAACCTCCCTAAAACTTACTTATCTATAAACTAAGACCACAACATCTGCTTGTAAGAATGTTATAAAGAAATCATTATTACCACATAATTCCCAATAAATTATATTTACATTAGAAAGTGAAGATATGCTTTGTATTTTGTAGGTTATATCTATATATGTACTGTTGATATATGAATAGAGTACTATATAGTAGTGAGTTTTATACTATATAAGTACAAATTAGTAATGGAAATATAGGTCATTTCTGCTTTAAATAAAACTAAAATCTTATTAATTATAGACACACACACTCCAAATCACAGAATTTAGTTTTAATTGCCAATCATAACTAAGTATAGTACCTAAAATTTCATCCACCTAACAAGTAATCTTATTCTTATTTACACTCAAGGCACTCAATTTTTATGCCAGTTATTGTCATTAATTTCTACAGATATGGATATTTGCTCTTGAACTTTTCCCATTTTCATATCATTTTAAATTCTAAACTATCAAATAAACATCTGGGGTTATCCCAAAACTCGTTTAAATCATTTTTTAAACTAAGTTTTAAAGAAAACTTGTTTGGGCTTATAATCCCTTTTTTTAATATATATACCAAACAAACACCAAATCCACATGCTTGACTAAAAGAATTGATTGATAAAATAGGTTTCAAATGATCTAATAATAAAATAATTAAAAGGCAAACTGCCACTCTTCCGCAAAGAGGTTTGTAAGAAAAAGAGATGAGAGATTCACATCATAACAAACGACATTTTTAACATGTATAATACATTTCATTTTAATACTATGTTGAAACTAAATAGCAATAGTGCCCTTTCTCTTCCTCTTCCTACTCACGGTGCCAAAAGAGCCCATACATCCAGGTAGCCTTCAGATATAGTGTCAGAGAGCCCCCATATCTATCACTCCCTGATGATGAATGAGGTTCTTCTTCTAAACAAATAAGCACTCCAGAGGGTTACCCTTGACAGGGCTGTTAATCCAGAGAGCTTGCCTTATCACTGCAGAACTCAAGGGCTGAAGTTTTACAGGATCCCTGCACTGCCTGGCTCTCCAGCAGTTGTCTGGAAGCTGCATGGCGCATGGCCACCCTTTTCGGAGAACAGCCAGGCTCTGCCCTTCTCTTCAACGTTCTATTTCCAGATCTGGTCTTCAGCTAACTTGGGGTGTTTTCTCTTAGCAAATTGAAATCATTTATATTATACATGCAGCAATCAGTATGCTACATTAATACAGCATTCATTTTGTCTCCAGAAAAACAATAAGCTGACATAAATTCTCACGCATGCAAAGCAAATTAAAAGACAGGGAGGTTAAATGACTGGTCTTGGTCTTACAAAAGCAGAACTAGAAACACCACCTTGGATTCCAATATATGAAACACGGAGACAATCTTTATCTCTTATCAGCAATGTATAAATTTCTTACCAAAACTCTCTGGCTCTTGACTTTGCTTCCATTGACATCTAGACTAAAGGTCAGCATTTCTTTTACATTCCAGAAGTTATTAGGAATCAACTTATATTCCTGTTAAGAATTGATGAGTTGGCTTTATTTCAATAAGGTTCAACAAATCTCTTAGCAGCATCTCTAAAAATATGTGTCCAAATGATGATTAAGCAGTCAGGAAAAGGACTTCTCAAGCTAACATACACTCTCCTGATATTTTAAAAGTATTAACATATATTTTTCCAATGAAAGTAAAAAGTTAAAAATCAGTTTTTTGCCTCTGTAAATGATTAGCAGGCACTTCAGACCTCCTTCTAACCTCTTCTATTCTTCCAATCCCACAACGTAGCACCGCAGGAGATATGGAGAAATAAAGAATGCATATTTTTTATCCCAGTCACAAGCCTTATGTCTTAAAAGGTTTAGGAAAGGCATGTGACATGGCCTGTTTGAAAAGCAGAGCATAATGTGTTTTCAGTTTATAAATTATAAAATATTCAAAAGCACAGACTAACACCAAGGAATTGGTTACTGCTAGATATCTGGAACTGTTTTTTTCTTTCTTTCTCTTATCTCCTTGCTTTTTCTTTTTTCCTATTAAGAACAAAAGGCAAATAAAATGCAAATGAAATGCCTTAGGCCTGAGAAGATAAGAAGGAAAACATCTGTGCCAAAAAGAGAAAGAATATGGGGGGTCTCTTTGAATGCTTATCAAACAAATTGTTTAATCTTGGGATTTTTTTTTTGATTGACCAGTTCCTAGGATGTTATTTTCTAATTTCCATGTTGGTTGAATATTAAATTTTACAATCCTATGGTTAAGCAAAATAGGCATACTATTTTATATTTTGTTTTCAACTTCCTGCACAAAAAGCCTAAAAAAATATATCACTCTTTAGTGCAGAAAGTTTGCTACATTATTTCAACTCAGAATTGCTGCCTAGCAGATATTACACAAAATAGGATTCAACTCTCAACATCCTATTAGATTATGTCATTGCCTTTATTAAGAAGGAAAAGCTGGAATATGCTCTATCCTAGTGATAAGACTGAGCTTTCTAAATAACTCAGAATCTGTGTGGGTAGCAATTTAAGCCTTAAATTGGGATCTTACAGGCCTTTCTGAAGACTCATTATAAAGGAAAGATTAAGTGGGTCCTATTAAAATGGCTCAAGAAGATTCCACACTTAGGAGAGCCCAGTGTTTTCATGTTTCACATAAATCCATATACATACATATCAGACCTAACTGAAAAGTCTAAAATCTCAGAAGGGTCAATTCTTGTATAATGTTCACAGATAGGGTTTTTAGATTCACATAAAGCCCTTTCATTCAAATTCCATCACTAGTTTCTAAAATTATTTGTATTTATTATGAACTAATAAAAGCAAAAACATTATTTAGGGTCTCAACCTAACTAAATCTTACTAAAATATTACAAGCAGCAAGTTAAGTGTAAGCCCAACCTTTCCCAACTCCTTACTCCTTTAACACTTTATTTTGGGGCTATGTCATACTTTCCTTAGGCCATCTTCAATCTTTATGGCAAGAAAAAATGTTTCCCCTAAGTTGTAAAACTATACAAGTATGTAGTTATGATAGTTGCATTTATCAAAAAAATCTGTTAAATATCTTTTTGACCTAACTTGAGACTCAATTCAAAACATCGCCATGATGTATCTATCATTTTAGTACTTCATATATTTCATGGAGATTTCAACAAATAGATGAAAATGTATTATTTCTAATGTCAAGTATATAGAAACCATATTATAACACAATAGCTATTAAAAGGAGAAAGTACTTAATTTCTAGGTAGACTTTAATCAATGCCCCCTGTATCAAGATGGACAGTATTGCTATAAGATAAATGGATAAGTGTACCCAAACTAAATACACAATGGAGACTCTTAAAAGAGATTAGATAAATGAGAAACAATTCAAAAGAAAAGTTAAAAATGAATTAGAGTGTATTTATCCAGTTTCAAATGCTGTGGCTCCAGAAGATTATGATACGAAGTTGACTATCATTTTAAAAAAGAAAAGAAGAAGAAAAAATTATTTTCAGAAATAGATGATTTTAAAATTGAAATAGGAAGGATGAAAAATAGCTGAACATATTTTTTTTATAAGTAATGGAAAAGATTTTTCCTGAAACAAACCAGAGTCATTTAGAGCTATAAGTTTAGAGCCTTCAAGTTTTATAATGGAAATAAAATGGTATTTTATAAGAAACTTATCTTTGCTCTTAAATATCTTTCTATAGTCTTAGCTCAAGTCTGTTGGATAAATTAAATTTTATGAGAAAATCTTACTTGTTCCTTAGAAGAACTGCTATGTCTGTGTTAAGTGAGTTTATAGTCCCTTATCTTAGAAGAAATAAGTGATTGAATAGTTGTATTCCAACCAATGATATTAAGCAGAGACATTAACAAAAGAGAAAGAGAAAGGGCTGTGTTTGACATGATTGGGTAGAGGAGAATCTTTTAGGCCTTTCATAGGATGTATTCCTCTCCAATAATCAGGCAGATGTACATCTCAATTGCTCTTTATTTTTACATATCTATTGACTAGGACATTCTATGAAGGAACAAACACAATAGCATCCATGAGAGAGCTATCAAGTGTGATGTAACTGCCCGATAGAGAGATTCTGTCCTTGTTTTCTTCCCTCTGTTATCTCACTAGACAAATCTCTCCAGCCTTTAATTGCAGCCTTGACTGTGCAATAATTAACAGTTTGGGTTGGGGGAAGGGAAGGTCTTTTTAAAAAACTATGTAACAGATTAGCCGTTTTGGCCATATACCTCCACTTAGTATGGAATTGATTTGTAAAATAGAAATTGCTTGGCAACTGTCATTTAATGTTCTGCTTGGACACTGCCGGAAAGCATTTGGATTGATTGAATGCTCTTTAAGATGAATGTATAAAGTTGATTTAATTGATAGCAGAGTTTTTCTTCCCATTTATCAATAGATACGATCTGTGTAGCTGCATTGTGTGTTATCTTCTTTTTGAAAAAGATCAACAAAAGGGAAAGAGATTCTCCCTTTGTAGTCACCCCAAAATAAACATTAACTCCTGCATCAGGGACAGGAGGAGGATGAAGCTAGGCTCCCAGAGCAGTTTGTAATGTACGTGAAATGGATGGAGGCTGCTCCTGAGAAGCTCAGATTAGAGAATTCCCTTTAATAATGAAGTCAAATAAACCCCAGGTGAGATAATTCACTGGGCTTTCATCAGTTACACTCATATCTCATTTTATCACAGGACCAAGTAAATGAATTGAACAAAAAAGTTCTCCAGAATAAAATGAGAAACTGACTTCACATTATAGCAACAGGACTCACTGTTAGGCCTAACTTAAACGCTCACAAACGGAAACTGGCTCAATATTACAAAATATTTTAGCAAGAGTAAAGTAAAAACTAATGCTCTTCTCAATGAACACTTTGTAATGGTATGATGATAATATTACAGAACGTTTATTTCAAATGAAGACTTGAAATAGTGGAGACATTTCCATAAAGAGATATTATGAAGTTATGGGCCTTCATATGTCTGAAATCTTTAGGCTTGACCCAGTTTGTTTTTATATTGTGAAATAAAATTGTGTTTTTTAAAATCATATGTAGCTTTTATCACTAAACATTCCTAACTATGTATGTATGGATGTATGAGAGAGAGAGAGAGAGAGAGAGAGAGAGAGAGAGAGAGAGAATGTGTGTGTGTGTGTGTGTGTGTGTGTGTGTGTGTGTGTGTGTGTGAGTTCAAGTCTAGAGAATATAATATAGAGTTTTTACTCAGGAACACAATCTAAGAATTTTTTTTCATTTTTTTCATTCTATCATAAACATGAGTTGTGATGTGAAAGTCTTTCAGATACGTCAGCTTTTTATCAAATGTAGCCTTGCTTAAATGAACCGCCTAAGCCTAGAGGAAGTAAAGGTGGGTCAGATGTTAGGTATGAAAATAGGTAAGAGATCTCCTTGCTGACCATCGTGATGAACATTTAAACCACTTTAGTTTCAAGGACCAGGTGAATCTATGGTTTCAGAATTGAAAAGTAAAATATCATGTACTAAAACATAAGAAATACAGGTCCAAAACCTATTAGGCAGGCTCAGGAATGACTACAAAACTTGTGGGACCCAGTGGAAAATGAAAATGTAGGAAAATAGCAGAGCATTAAATGAGTGGAGAGACCTGTGTGGCTGCCTGGATGACACTATACATCCATGAAGCCAGCTCTGGGTGTGTGCTGCAACGTGTAAGGAAAGAATAGCTTCATGCGTTTTCAGTAACTTCTCCATGCTTCAAATTATTCTCCATCAAATAGTCTCAAAGCACAGATCTCTACATGTGCATTGATCGGATATGCATTCAGAGACCTTTTACCTGGCCTCTGTTTGTGTGGCTTCATATCTTTATGACATGGAATGAACAGCTTGGCGCCACGTTGCTGTTATCCATTAACCATTCCTGTTTTCCTAATCATCTTTGACTCCATCTTTCTCTGTCCTATCTGTTATTGTCTTCGGAAAAGAGATGTGAGGTTTCCTTTGCCTGTTCTGGTTTACATGACATGATTTGTGTATCTGCCTACAAGACTTTCTCAAATGAACCCTGTGCATTATCTTCTTCCCCCAGCCCCTCCTTCTCCGAAGAAAGAAGAAAAAGGTCATACATCTGTAAAATGACAGCACTTATGAAAAATGAGAGTTTGGCCCACATGGCTCTCATCAGACACAGACTCATCTGCTGTGCCACAGACACTGCTCATTTCCTTCAGAATCAGACTACAGTTAAAAACAGGAAACACCTAATAAATTGCTGGGTCTATCAAATTAACAAAGCATAAAGAAACCTTCTAGGTAATCAATGAGTATTGCTTGCTTGAAGAAATCCAAGTGTCAAACATAAGGAACCTAGAAATGTGACCATACTTGTCTCTATAAAAGTACTTTAAGATGTCAACCTTAATTTAAATTTAGAAATAAAGAAACCTACTCAGTGAAAGTGTAGAAAAATTGGACTTTTCATCTAATTTTTAGCCACAGATGGACTTAAAGTATTTCAAAAGCAATTAGAACTTTTATCACATATTCATTGTGCTAGGATTTTTAAGCAAACACATTTTATTTGAAAAAAAAAAGTTAAGTATACAACAATCATATAAGTGATAGAATTCTCCAAGCAATCTCTGTGTGAAATTAATCAATTCCATTTTCTTAATGGGAAAAAATATCACTATTATGAAAAGATTTCACCATACCAATATCTAATTGCTAAAAGCTGCTTGTTTTCATATATTTTTGCCTAGGGTGAAATCAGTAATAAACCATGAAACAAGGGTATACTTTCTTGAGCTATATTTTGGATAATAAAAATACAAGTAAATTTAGATCTGGAAAAAAAAAAAAGATATGCTGTGCAATTGTAACCCTTCTCAATCCTGCTCCTAAAAAATACTTTCTTCATGAGAAAATAGAGGATAAAAGCCCGAAAAAATTTCACCCTCATTCCCTTCAAACCTTTTGAAAGTCTAATCTCTCTAATGCTTATGTGCTCTGGGTTTCATTGCTATCCTTAAAACAAGTTTCTAGGAAAATATCAAGGAAATAAAATCTTTTGAAAGTTGATAAGAATATCCCTTAAGTTCCTAAGGAAAACAACATTTATTTCCAGAAGGAATTCAACTCCTCTGTCCTCAGAAGTCACACAAATGTTTCTAGTACCACTCAAAGACATTTTACTATTCAAATCAAGAGTCTTTGCCACTGAGAGTATTATTTGTCCTGTGTATGAGTGACCCCTTCAGGTGCCGTATTGAAAAGACTATTTTATACACAGAATATTTAAGGTCCTCCTGACATAATGCATGCATGCTAAGAATTTTCAACAGACCAATTTGTTCAAAAGTTCTCTGAGAATGATAATTGCAACTTTAAACAATCTAAGAAAAAAAAAGATGTTTCTTTTAACAATGCATTTTATGCAGTAGTCATACATATTAACCAAGAAACAAATTTTGAAAACTGCATACAAGAAACTATGCTAGAAATAAGATAACCATACTAGTCAGAATACAGTGTCAGGTTCTATTTCTAAAAATCCATGTTCTACTTTTCAAGGATACCAGATTTTTTATAAAATCATGTATCTGGATCTGTTCAGAAAATAATATATGATTGCTACAACAATAAAAGATACAATAACACAAAATTCCTGTCCTTTGAAAGTTTGTAATTGAACTGAAAACTGAATGAAAGACAATAATTTAATAATTAAGCTAGAATTGTTCAGGAAAACATTGTAATTTCATCATCTTCACTGTCTCAGATAAAATGTCTAAAGCTACCTGAGCAGTAGGCTGGCATGAAAAAACAAATATCCAGAACTGCAATAATTCTGAGTCTGTGAAAAGTGAAATGACTCTGGAGTGGAACCCAAGCAGAATTACCAACACTGTAAACCAAATGCCTAAGAGGGGGATTCATGACCTGGAATTCATTCAAATTGACAATATACAAAGTACATTCTAGAAGGTAAGGTAATAATGACATGAATCTGGGAAGCTATAATCCCTATCTGTAGGCAAGTAGTATCTTGACATGAGGTAGAAGGAGAAAATAGAATGAGGCAATGCCTCAGCCAGCATGGGTGGATGTTAAATATAGAATTCAAGTTCTTAGAAATAAAGGCTTAGTGAGGATAGGGCCCAAATCAGCCTGATATTCAGGACGAGATTTCATTTTCAGTTGTACTTGGATTATAAACTAGTAATCACGGGATCCACATGAAGTTAGTTGGAAAAAAGGCAAGCTAGTGCAATCAGGGCTCATCTACTGAACATCAGATTTGAAGTTGAGAGCGACAGATCGATTCCTAATCCCTTCCTCATCACAAGACTTGTGGGTCCTTAATAAGCAGTCAAAATTGACTTTCATTGCCTCAGCAACTGTGCCAAATATTGGACAAACTGGCCAAGCAGGAACAGACTCAATAGAAGAGATTTGATGAGAGCCACTGAGCAAGGGTGAGATTTTGAAAAGGGAGCAGAGGAATGTCAAGTTTATTTGTAGGGGTGGAGTTAATACTACTGTATTTAGGAAGTGAAACCTGTTTATTGGACATTCTGCCAAATATTAATATCAATAATCAATACTTTTATATATGAATGGCATAAAAATTATTACCACATAAAATGACATGGAAACGATAAAGATTCCTGAATGATATCTGAATGAGTTTTTAAAATTAAATTCTACATTAAAAATATAGTTTTTATGTTAAACAGAGTTAAGAATTATGTAACAGAGATTACATAAACTCTTAAGTGGATCACAAATCTATTCAATTAAATTTAGGGCATCTTATAGCTTTGTGTACAAGGCTTTGTGCTGTTGTTAACACTTTAAACTTAAATTTGCTAAACATACAAATTTTGAAGCTAAGCAGATTGTTATACACTTAATGTATAAGATTAAAAATCATCTTGATAGAGTGTTTGGGTAGCTCAGTCGTTAAGCATCTGACTTCGGCTCAGGTCATGATCTCATGGTCCTTGAGTTCAAGTCCCACATCAGGTGAGCTCAAGCCCCGCTTTGGGTGAACATGAGCCCCACTCCAGGTGAACCCCACGTCTCTCTCTCTCTTTCTGCTCTCCCCACCCCGGGATTCTTTCTCTCTCTCTGTGCCTCACTCACTTGCACCCTCTCTCTCTCTCTCAGAAAAAACATGATTTTGATAAGCATAAAAATGTGCCTAACCACAAATATAAAATTGGACAGCATTAGATATAATGTATTGCCTCAATGTTAAAAAATATTTCAGGGGGCGCCTGGGTGGCGCAGTCGGTTAAGCGTCCGACTTCAGCCAGGTCACGATCTCGCGGTCCGTGAGTTCGAGCCCCGCGTCAGGCTCTGGGCTGATGGCTCAGAGCCTGGAGCCTGTTTCCGATTCTGTGTCTCCCTCTCTCTCTGCCCCTCCCCCGTTCATCCTCTGTCTCTCTCTGTCCCAAAAATAAATAAAAACATTGAAAAAAAATTTAAAAAAAAATAAAATAAAATAAAAAATAAAAAAATATTTCAGTATTCTTAGATGAAAATCTCAAAACTGTACAGATTTAATTCTACTATATTTATTTGTATATTTAATATAATTTAAATAAAAATATAATTTATGACAAAGGTGATGGAATATGACAGAGTTACAGATTTTGTGAATGAATAAATACATAATTTACATTTTTTAAAAAAGAATGGTACTGGGAAATTTGTTCTATCAGCTAGAGAAACATACTATAAAGCTACAGTAAGCAAGTTGATATAGTCATGTGTGTGCATACACTCTTGTTTTGGGATAAATTCTTAGAAATTGGAAGAATCTATTATTTGACTCTGCTCAGTAGCTAAACTCTCTTTATGAAGCAGGGTTTATCTATTAACTATTCTTTGCAATCATATGTTCCCAATAATATGATAATGCATTACCTAGATTAGTAAAACTCCATAAGAAATCTACTGGATATTGACCTTTTTGAGTCATTCATTCTGCTACCACAAACTAATTCTCCATGAGCCTTAAGAAACTATTCAAGGCAATGTTTTCAACTCAAACAATTGACTTTGCAAGCTCACATTCCCTTCCTTTCTTCCTTTTTTTCTCCATGAATTTTTCAAGAAAAATAAAAATCTTTTTCAGAAAAAATCTTTTTCATCCCTGACCTAGAACATGCTGAGTTCCTCCCACCACTGCCATGAACTCCAGGAGACAGAAAATAAACTGTAGCTCAAAGACAGTCATTATTTCCAGGGTAAAAAGAATGTGTTCCTCAGACAGCATGTGTCATCACAGCAAACTTTCCCATGGTCCAGCCTCTGCCTAGATCTGGAAGATAACAGGAAGCACAGAGAAAACCTCAAAGACAGAGCTCTGAACACTTGCAAGAGGAGAAACAGCTCCAGATCTGTCTCCAAGCCTTATGTAAGAAAACAAACCTTCCAATGCAGTCAGTGGAGAAGCCACACTGCCAACTCCATCTGACCAAGTGGTCCACCCATTTTTAGTGAGGAAGGACCATCTCATCAAAAACTTGTGAGTTGTTTGTATTTTTGAGCTATATAATCATAATAAATTGTTACTTAACAGTGTAAAGTTCTCACTCCATTGTACCTGTTCAGTTATTCTAACTAATTATTTTTATGAGCAATAATAAATTCCCAGGTAAAAATAACTCCAATGAATATATTGAATCTGATGGACATTATATTATTAAAATTAAGACTATATATTTTTTTTAAAAACAGCAGAGCAGAGGTGCCTGGGTGGCCCAGTGTGCTGAGCATCCGACTCTTGATTTTGGCTCAGGTCATGATCTCACAGATCCTTGGATTGAGCCCTGCTTCGTGTCAAGCTCTGTACTGACAGTGTGGAACCTGCTTGGGATTCTCTCTCTCTCTCTCTCTGCTGATCCCCCATTCATGCACATGTTCTCTCTCTCTCTCTCTCAAAATAAATAAGTAAACATTTTTTAAAAACTGCAGAACAGGAGGCACGTGCATGGCACAGGTTATTAAGCATTCAACTCCTGATTTAGACTCAGGTCATGAGCTCTTGTTTTTGTGAGTTCAAGCCCTGTGTCGGGCTCTGTATACTCACCTCAAAGAGCCTGCCTGGGATTCTCTCTCTCCGTCTCCCACTGCCCTTGCCCTGCTCACGCTCTCTGTCTCTCTTAAAATAAATAAATAAACAAACAAACAAATAAATAAATAAACTAAAAAAACAAAACAAGAAAAAAACAAAAAAACAAACAAAAAAACTGCAGAACAAACATGACCACTTACAGGATGTGTCTTAAGGAAAATTATTTCCATCAGTTTATGTCATATATTACATAAAAATGCTCTATAATGCACTAATCTTGTCATAGGTTCTCTGTAGTCTGAATAAGTTTTTAAATTGGTGCTCAGTGTTTACCAGGCCAATGTGATAACACCAATATCCATTAAGGTACGGAACTTAGGTAACTTTAGATTCTTTAGGTGCATGAATGTGGGCATATGTGCACATGCACACAGGCAAATAGACACATGCACTCAAGACAGATAAGTAGAAGTACCGGGTAAAACTTGAAAAACCATGTTAATAATTTAGTGCAATCCATTACTACTTTTGGGCAAAGCAAGCCAACACATATACTGATGTATTGTTATAGAATAAAAACATCTCATTTTTCATTGTAAGTCTAGAGAAGTATCAGTTTGAAGGAGTAAATCACTTGATTTCTAAAGCATCCCAAAGAAATACAGATTTATTTCTCTGGGTACACAGAAGAGCAATACTAAAATGTGTTCAGTTAGGAATTCCTAGGGGTCTAGCTTAAATGAACCAAAGATTATGACTTACTGTGAACATATGAATTGCTTGCCTCATATGGTTATATACTAAGTTGTTGAAAGTGGGACTCTTGAGTAGCAAGAAAACTAGTAGCATTATTAAGCATTAACCATAAGTCTGTGCAGGCACTGTTCAAGTGCTTTACCCCACATTTACAATCAGTCCTTACAATGATCCTCCACAACTGAGAAAAACATAAAGTAACTTGCCCAATATTACATAGATAGCATTAAGAAAAGCTGGCATTGAATCTCAACTCACTGAGAATTGAATTGTTATGCCTGGTCTCAGAGTTTAAGTTCATTAACCATTACATTATGTGGGCTCATAAAAATATCAAATATCTAACCCAAAGAATTTTATAAATTCTTAATTTTTAAATAGACCTTATATCTTAAATAATGAATAAATTTAGATTTAGCTCTTGTCTCAAATCAATAGGTCCACAATATTTTTAGCTATATTTTATTGTTCATTGTGGAAAGGAGATTATCATTGAATTGACAATTTTCCCAAACAACTCATCTACAATTGTGGGAAATGGTAGATTAAAAATAACAAAATGTCTCTGTGTGCGTATATACACATACATACCTGTACCTACATCTATCTATAAAGATAGAGTTAAAAATATCTGTAAATATTTTTCTCTGCTACAAATAAAACAAGAAGGGGGTAAGGTATACTTGGAAGCTATTGAAAAGGAAATCCCAAGCCCACAAACCAAATGTAGCACAGAGAAATATGAAACTACACACCCTAATCGGAACCCTCATCCCATTGGAATGCAGGGCATTTTTCATCAGTTATTATTGGGAGGATTCCCTTACTCCATTCAAGTATTACAATGGTACAGAGGTCCCATGCCATGTCAGTAAATCATGAAGGTTCCTCTGCTTTTTTCTCTGAACAAGTGGGTGCAAAAATGTCCCTTGTCCAAGCTTAGATGGGGCCACGTCAGCCTGCTGCTCTTGTGCCACAGGTAACACAACAGAGTCTTGGCTGAGGCTGGAAACCAGAGGCTGAGGACATGCTTTTAGGGCCCATCTTGCCAGCACTGCCCTCTAAGGACTTTCCATCTCCCAGTTAGGGACCAAAAGTCTGCCAGACCCACCCCAGCCTCAAAGAATGTCCTCATTTTCATTTCTCCCTCTTCAAAGAGTTCAAACTTCTATAAAACAAAATCCAAAAACAGGTTATTTGTGAATAACTTCCACTTTTGTCCTCTAAACAAACATTTCAAGGACACTAGAGTCTGGCTACAAGGAATAATAGGGAAAAAAATAAATTGACTAATATCCTAATATCTTACCTTGAACATAAATATGCAAAAGTATCATTTATACTTTATATATATACATAAAGTATATATATACATATATATTTATATACATGTATATATCTATTATGTGTATATAAAATGTATATTATATGTATATAATATTTATATAACTCTTTCTCTAACTTTTTCCATTTCTCTCATGTTTTCATCTTTCCTCTCTTTCCAGAACCCATATCCCTCACTGGAAATAGCACTGTGTTGAATATGGCACTAGCTTAGATTAAACTGTCAGGAGAATCTGTAAAAGTATTTGGCAGTAACTAATTCTAAGTCTCTTAAGTTTTAGAGTCTGTCTGTGTGTGTAGTACTTTTTTATTTTTTTTATTCTCAAGAAGATTTGGCAATAGATATCTCAATGGTCTGGAGGATATTCTGGTCAAATCACCCTATCCACCACCCCCCTCCCCACCCAAGTGGTGTTTATAATTTAGATGATAAAATAACCACTTAAATTTGTGAAAACTAGTACCCTGGGTTTTTCAAATTTTCTTCAGACACAGCCACTTTACCTTTTTCAAGTTTCCAAGCCCCTCAACTGTGTAACTCATTGAAGTTTTAGAATGTTACAAAGTGAAGTTGCATTTAACAGATGTTACTTTCAAGGAGCTTCAGAATGTTA
Organism: Prionailurus viverrinus; assembly: GCF_022837055.1. Taxonomy (NCBI): domain Eukaryota; kingdom Metazoa; phylum Chordata; class Mammalia; order Carnivora; family Felidae; genus Prionailurus; species Prionailurus viverrinus. The sequence continues at coordinate 112,111,551 of NC_062564.1, read as the reverse complement.
TAAATTATTGTAAATTAATTTGCTCATTTCAGAGTTTGGCAAAGCAGCTCTCAGGCCCTTTCCTGGTCTGTGCCAGAGAAAAGGAAGAGTGAAAAAGCAGTAGGTTGGGGTCCCAGGAAAAACAGTGTCTCCTGTGCTTTAGTAAGTGACTATGTCACATAAAACTTATGTTGGCTGTTAAGTGGCCAAGCCAGCTGCATCCCATGTGCCACCAATGCTCTGGCCTCTTATTTCTCCCATTTAGTTATTGTGTCCATAAATTCAATGGGCCACCTGTGCAATGTGCTCATCCAGAAGAGCCCCAGAGGAAGCATTAACGTATCAAGGCTCATAAAGCACAAATCCTTAAATGTAAAAACCGACACTTTCATCCTCTCTAGGCTACATCTATATAGATTTCTTTTTAATGAAAAAGAAAAAAAGATTTATTTTTCTGCTTACAGTAAAATGCCTATGAATGACATTATATAAATAATGATATATATATATATATATATATATATATATAAATTTCTACTATACTAAAGCTACTGAAGTTTATTCTCCTCTGAAACTACATGTCAGTCCATGGTTAGAACAGCCACCACTATCAGTAACTCCTCATTCAATCTAATCCTGAAAATACTCCATGCCAAGTATCTCACAAGCATGAATTCATAGGGCCAAAACAAAGTGCAAACTTTAAAAGTACCTGAAAACATTTTTTGTCCTCTCCACTCTGACAATGTTAACCAAACACTTGAACGTACTTAGCAATGTGTTGAACATCCCCCATCAGTGTTTCACCTGGGGGGTTGTAATTATTTCTTTATCTCATCTCCTTCCTTCATACAGGAAACTTCTAGCAACAGTCCTTCACAGTGGTTGGACAGAAGGTGCATGGATCATTTCTAGAGACCTCTTTATATATATACATTAACCTTTCCAGCACTTCCTACTCCATCCTAAAGACTGACAAAACACAGGAAGGTAGGGAGAAGAGAATGAAGAGAGAGGTCATGTGTATTTTTACAAAGTTCCCCACTATAGGGAGGAGATACACTGCATTTATAATTATGTGCATATCAGTACCTGGAACATCACAAGAGATTAATAGACTCTGAATGAATGAGTGAGTGAAACAAGGTAACCTGCAGTTCAAATAATTCAGTACTAATAATTTTGACTCAAATCATTCACCAAAACCATTTTGGAAAAAAAAATGATTTTTTTCCAAAAAATCATTGCTGGTGTTTAGGAGAAGAAGAGGCAGTATTGATTCATAAGGGTAAGGCTGGTGTAACATATAAAAGACAAAGAGAAGCTATATGGCTTAATGACTGTTAGGCCTCAGGTTGCTGCATTAGAATCAGAACATTTACCTTTGAATATATGCTGAAAAGCTGAACCCAACCTGCCACACATTTCCATGGTCTCTCTACTGATAAAGCATTGGAAATTATCACCAAAACATAACTATTTAAGAGGAGGCAATAATACATATTTTACGACACCTCTTGAGTGATCAGGACCAAGTGAGCAGGAAGTGCGGGAAAGAACTAGACCAGGTATTTAGTCACTTAGGTTAGTTCAACCTCAGAACAGGTAGAAAAGAATTGGTCTTACCCAAAGAGAGGTCTTACCCAAAGAGACGCTTGTCTCCTCGGAGATGACCTCTAGGAGGAGTGTCTTTTTTAACCTGGGGGCTTCAGACCACACAGAATGTTCTAACCATGTCACTTATGAAGGAGGTTTTGGGCCACACAGTATCCACTCTACCTCAGCTGAGTCTGGAGACTAAAGGTATCAGCTCTACCTCCAGAGAAGCTAGAGACTAAAGAAAGATCAGACACTTAGGGGGCACTCAGGTGGCTCAGTCAGTTAGGCATCTGACTTCGGCTTAGGTCATGATCTCATGGTTACTGAGATTTTAGCCCCTGTTGAGCTCTGCCTTGACAGCTCAGAGCCTGGAACCTGCTTCAGATTCTTTGTCTACCTCTCTCTCTGCCCTTTCCCAGCTTGCACTCTCTCTGTCTCAAAAATAATAAATAAATAAATAAATAAATAAATAAATAAATAAATAAATGTTAAATTTAAAAAAAAAGATCAGACACTTGGGCAATCAACTCATAATCAAACCCTACCTGAATTTCCCCAGTTAGTAGTACTCCGTGTGTATCATCACTTATCGTCACCAGAAAAGTAACACTGTCCATGACTCCATGGGGTAAGGATAATTGGAAGCTCCTTTTTGGGAATTTTCTTGGATTCCCCGTGAATCTCTCCCCCTTGGCTGATTTAAACAAAAAAAAAATGTTTTTTGAAGTTTATTTATTTTGAAAGAGAGAGCAAGCAGGGGGAGGGACAGAGAGAGAAGGGGAGAGAGAATCACAAGCAGGCTCTGTACTGTCAGCACAGAGCCTGATGCCAGGCTTGAACTCACAAACCTTGATCCAAGCGGAAACCAAGAGTCGGACACTGAGCCAACCAGGCACCCCTCCCCTTGGCTGACATTTTAAAATCTGTATCCTTACCCTGTAAGAAACTGTGACTGTGAGTATAACAGCTTTCAGTGAGTTTGATGAATCCTTCTAGTGAACTAGCAAAACTGAGGATGATCTTTGTAACCCCAATTTCTGCAGTTGTAAGAAGCGAGTGGTGTTGTAAACTGTTCTTTAACTTTGTACAGAGCTCTCTGATTTTTTTTTTCTTTAAGAGTTACAGATTCTCAGGCCACTACAACATAGGAATTAAATAAGCAACAGAATTGTCCAAAATTTGAAGGTTCCTGTGTATCCTATCCTGGGCTACAAAGACTGCATGGTGTTCCATAAATCCTAATGTACTATCAGCAGAATCTCCAGTGGGAAAGCAAAACATGGCTTCACAACTTTAGAAAAACCATCCCTCTAAACTGGTTTTAATTTATTTGAAAGCTCATGGAGTAATTTTCTGATTTCTTGATAAAGAGTAGATGCACTACTTTGTTTTTTTAATTCTTTCTTAATCCACTGTAGGGAATCATAGTTGTGCATTACTTTAATATTTAAATAAATAGTAACAGATTTGACTATCATAATCATAATCAAAATATATGTATACACAAATAGTATTCACTCTGTGTAGGGAATATTGAGTGCTTTAGATAAATTAACTCTTAACCCCCACAATCATCAACTCATATCATTATTGATGTTCAGCCACTGATAAATTTTTTTCTATTAAAAAGAAAAATAAAGTCCTCCAATCAACCAAATAGCCATAATTCAACTAAACTTAGTTGACTGCTTGAAATAATTCAGGGGCATCTGAAAAGGCTACTTTGGGGCGCCTGGGTGGCGCAGTCGGTTAAGCGTCCTACTTCAGCCAGGTCACGATCTCCCGGTCCGTGAGTTCGAGCCCCGCGTCAGGCTCTAGGCTGATGGCTCAGAGCCTGGAGCCTGTTTCCGATTCTGTGTCTCCCTCTCTCTCTGCCCCTCCCCCGTTCATGCTCTGTCTCTCTCTGTCCCAAAAATAAATAAACGTTGAAAAGGCCACTTTGTTTTAGTTAGGTGGACTTGTAGCCCATTTTAGTTCAGATCTACCTGATGGATTTTTAGTGCTAATCTTCTAGAAAGAGTATCATAGGATCTGTTTTTTTCTTGAAAATACGGTTGCTTATCCAGGCTACAAACAAGGACTAACAGAAAATCCAAGAGGTAGAGCTGGGATGTTGGGAAGTAGAAGTGGCAATGATCTTTAAAATGCTGTTGAGCACACCTGGGTGGCTCAGTCAGTTGAACGTCTGACTTCAGCTCAGTTCATGATCGCATGGTTTGTGAATGCAAGCTCCGCATGGGGCTCCCTGGTGTCAGCACAGAGCCCACTATGGATCCTCTGTCCCCCTGTGTCTCTGCCCCTCTCCCACACATGAGCATGCACACGCGCGCTCTCTCTCTCAAAAATGAATAAACATTTATAATAAATAAATAAATAAATAAATAAATAAATAAATAAATAAATAAAATGCTGTTGAGAATTGTTTTGTAGAACAGGAAAAGGATGTTCAGAGATGGAAATTTTTCCTTATCTTGTCTAATATATAATTTTCTGTTGCATTCTAGACCCTTATGACATCTGGTTTTCACAAATATTTCATATGTGTGCAAAAAATTTGCTTCTCTCATTGTGATTATATGAAATGCTGCTACATTTTTTTTTCTGGAGCATGCATTCTTTTATTTATTGCCATATAACAAACCACCTCAAATACTCATATTCTCATGAATCTGCAATGGAGTCAGAGCCCAGTGGGAACAGCTCATTTTTAATCCACTTATCATCACATGGGGTGGCTTGAAGGCTGAGGGCCAGAAATCATCTAAAGATTCATTCACATGTTTGGGGGTTGATGTCGGCTGCTGGTTGAGAGCTCATCTGGAGCTGTGGCTTGCACACCTAGATGTGGCTTTTAATGAGGATGCTTGGCTTCTTCCTAACATGAGGTTTAGGTTCCAAGGGTAAAAGTTCCAAAGAAGAGAGAGCCAGGAGGAAGCTTTACTGTTCTTATGACCTCACTTCCAAAGTCATGCACCATGAACTCTATCACTCAACTGTGGAGGGTCTGGCACAAAATGCTACCTAGTTTCAAAATAAGGGGGAACAGACCTTACTTCTTGATGCAGCCTTGCAAAGTTCTAGAAGAGCACGTGGGACCAGCAATAATGCTTGTGCCATTTTTGGATAACACCATCTACCACAGCAACTCCCTATGAGAAAAGAAAACTAATGACATTTTTTCATCTTTCCATAAGGACAAAAAGAAACACTGACACTATACTTTCATTCTATCTCATATAGAATCTAGCATGGATGCACATCAAGAACTTCAAGTTAAAGTTGACAAGATTTTATGTTCTTCGTATTAAGTGCTATACTTTTCTCTGTTCTCCTATTGGCCCATTGGTAGTCAACTGATCTGGGTAATTCTCAGAGCCTGAATAAGAACAGAAATCTTGTAAATGTTTCAGTCTTGAAAGAATCAGGCCAGTAAATAAAGAATGGTTTTTTTTCCCCATTCTAGCTCATGCTAACCTTTTGTGAAATAACATTTCATGGAATAATTACACATGTATAAATGCCATAAGAAAAAAGTAAGATATTCCACATGATATATTACTAAAAATGGTTCTTTTTTGGGTTAGGAGAGAAGCCTTTTAGAAGTATTCAAAAGAGATTTCTGATAGACACAAGACATCAGACTAAGTGGATTACTGGCAATATCTAACTTGCCAGTTCCAATATTCCTAACCCATTTTCCTTAGTCAAGTGTGCCAGGAGCACAGCTTCCAAAGCCACAGCTTGCTTAAATAGCAGCTTAATTCAACTGATAACACACAGTTTTTCCCTAAAGATAATTTTTTAAAACTGTTTTAGTAACTGACTCTGGCTTCAGATCAAGTATTCACTGTTGTCAATAAAATGCAAGATTATCTCATGTGGTTTTTACAGTTTTTATCCATAAGCCAGGCATCCCTTTGACTAATTTCTAGACTTCTCTAATTTAAGAAAAAAAAAAACTCAATAATTGAACATTCTACCAATATGGAGTGGGGCTTACAGTCTTGGACACCAGTAAATCTCTCTGCTCAAACTATTTATTTATTTATTTATTTATTTATTTATTTATTTGCCAGTTATATGAGAAACACAAAGCAGAATCAAAACTATTAAAGATTAAATAAATCTTAGAGTTTTCAACTTTTTTACAATTGTTTCCACAACTCAGGATCCTAAATTATAGGATATGGAAGGAAGGTAGGAACAGGTAGAAAAAGATAGAAGGAAACATACTAAGGAGGAGATAAATTTTGAGTGTGATTTACTCCATTGAAATGCTTTGTAAATATAAAGTCACAGTAGAAGCAATTTACTTGGAGTAAGTTATCATAATTTTTAAAATACAAGGATTTTGAAAATTAGCAAAGTTATCTATGAAATAATCACTGCACTTCAAGGACAAAATGGAAGAAGATATAGTATAGATTTTTTTTAACTGAGACATGTTATAGTTTTTTTAAATAAAATTTTGTCAGAGATATAAATAAATACTTTATACATTTACTAGTAAACTTTCCCATCATTTACAGCCAAGAAGCATGGCTCATGGTGTCCTTTGTGTCCTATGGTGGAAAGTGAATGAGATTTTAAGTCAGAGGGTCCAAGTTGCTACTCAGTTTTGAAAATTCATGTCACTCCCTTAAGCCCTAGTATCTTCACCTATCAAGTAAGACATAACAAAAATTAAATCATACTTTTATTTTATGAATTAAACAAAAATATGTGGGTGGAAATTATTTAAAAATTAAAAAGTACTATATAAATTATATCATAATCACTATCATTTGCATTTTGAATACCACACTGTAAAAACTGAATAATAAGAAATTGTTCTTCTTTTCCAGATATTGTGCATTTTTTTTTGAAATTAGGTTTGAAGTTACAAATTGGGAAATAGGAGAGAATCACCTGTTAAAAATGCTAACCAAAACCCAGTTTTGAAGCATTTTATGACTTATCCTTAACATTTACTATAATTAGTCCTCTGCTTCCACTACAAAACAACATTTTTGAGAAACTTGAGAAACTTGGGAATTTCACATTTTAATATATATTGAATATATATATATAATATATTTTATACTAAATAATTTTTTACAAGGAGAGAAACTTGATTATCTTTCTCTTTAGTGTTTAAGGTTTTCTTTCCTTAAGAGAAATCAAAAGAAAGAAGAGCTGGGGAAACTTGGTGATAAATAGAATTTGTTAGGATTGTTTTTGAAGTGACATCAGCACAAAGAGTAAAGCACAATCAGTTTTTCCAAACAAATGTTGTATGTCATAAATTAAACCACCTCATTTAACTATTCTGTACTGTGTCTTATTGCCCAGGTGAGTTCACACTTTCAGTATAGAGACATAAATTCCCCTTGCGTCCTATCATCACTGCAACGAGAAAATCTTGGACGTGGTAATAAATATGGCCAATGTGGCAGGCATCTCACTAGAGAACTAGCATCCCCTCTCTGGTGTCTCCAGGATTGTGACTTGATTCCCTGGATTTGACAGGAATTACAGTTATACTAAGATTCATATTTCCTCCCTGCCCACTGATGGGAAGTAAAATAATCTTGCCCCTTTAAGCCAGTTACTCCTAGAGTCCAGGCAGCATTCACCATCATGAAGTTGTTTGGCAAGAGCCTGGGTCTGTTCCCTAACCCCCAGTTACCACAACTTGACAAGTGTGGGTAGAAAGCATGGCGTGGAAAGAATGATAAGATTTGGGGCACAGAGAATATGATTCAAATCCAAATTCTGCCACTTAGATTTGAGTGAGCTTGAGCATATCAATCGACTTCCCTAAACTTTAAAAACAAAATCAGTGCCCTATCACCTAATACCAAAGTGAAAACCCCAAGTTCATTTTTGTCAAGCTCTAGGGTACCTCAGCATCATCTGGAGGGCTTGTTGACACACAGATAGGTGGGCCCCACTCTGAGAGTTCCTGATTCAGTGGGTCATGGGTGGGGCCTGGGAATTTGCATTTTGATAAGTCCTGGACCAAGTGCCACACATGGAGGACTACTGCTCTAAAATCCTGGACAAATATAAGTGAATAACACTCATATAGTAGTAGGTGCCAAAGTAGCTGTTCAATAGTCTGTAGGAGAAACAAGTCTTCTGAAATAAAAGGCAACCCATTGCATAAGGCTGCAGCAAGGCAGAACATAGCATGCCACCACAGTAAGCAGAAACTTCTTGGATTACAGTGAGATGACCACACAAGCCACGTACATGTCATGGTGAGATTCGTTCCAACCAGACACTGCTATGCTCAACAATCTGAGAGGAGAGTGCCTCGGACACCCAATTCTTTTGAAAAGTCTCAAAAGGCTGTCTTTCTCATAGAGATCAATTCCTCTGTTTGGAAATTTGACTTTATTCTTGTTTCTGCTTTTTAAATCCTACTAACCAACTTATTTCTTCAGCGAAGTTTTGACCGACAATCAGGACTCAGTGCTTAATAGAAATATTTGGTAAATAGAGGTACACTTTACACAAAACAAATGGAAGCACGTCAAGCTTGGGTAGTGGTGGCAAATGGTAATCCCATTCCCTCCCATCTAGTTTACTGCTATTACGTATAAAAATACAAAAATTATAGTCTTGAGACTGCTCTTTGGACAAAAACCAAACATTTAATTTAAAACTTTCAAGGACTCTGTGGAAATGTATTTTTCTGTGAAACTAACTTCTTTTAAAGAAAGCCAGAAAATACAGTGCTTTAGAAAATAGAATTATTAGTTACATAATTTACACACACAGTGTTCCAAGGTAACATTGAAGTTACAAATTTCTTCAAGTGCCCCTTCAAAATAACACATGTTGTATTTAAAAATGGATCTTGGACAAAGAAGTTTGGTGAAAATGACCTACTTATGACTGTGTCTCCTGTCTTTTTAAAATACCTCAGGGCTCAAGTCTGCATCAAGAAGAATTATTTTACTCTGCTCAATTTTACCCCAAATTATTACCTGCAACATGAAAATTGTAAGGCATTTTATTAACAGAGTGGAATTACTTTTTCTCCATTGAGACTCAGTACTACTATATTGGGGACCTGGGTGGCTCAGTCAGTTGAGCTTCCAACTCTTGATTTCAGCTCAGGTCATGATCTCACAGTTTGTGAATTCAAGCCCCTCATCGGGCTCCATATTGAGTGTGGAGCCTACTTGGGATTCTCTCTCCCTCTCTCTGCCCCTCCCTGTTCTCTCTCTCTCTCTCTCTCTCAAATTAATAAAATCAAAATAAATTTAAAAAAGACTCTGTACTATATTAATATATTTGTACTGCAGATCTACTTGTAAAAGCCAAGCAGTTAAAACTTGCCCTAGGCAGAACCCGGTAACAGCTCCTGAGTCAGCTTTCTTATTAATCTTCTGGCTTATTAGAAAAAAATGCAATAGGAGATTTGTGGATAGTAAAGTATAAATCGATAGTATTGAGAACTAAATAGCATTTCTTCTGACATCACCAATGAACATGATGGAAAATGAGTGATATTATATCACTGTGCTGACAATATGGATGCACATAAGCTTGCTCAAATAAATTGGTCTTAAATTGCAGGCTAAATTCATTAAGGCTTTTCCCAACAAACTCTTCAATAGCTCTGTCAAAAGCTTCCTAGTAAACAAACCTAGAGAAGAGTCCTTATTTACCTTTGTTTAATATCTTACTGGAAAATTGATATTGACCATTGACATAATTAAGGACAACAAATGGACTTGAGAACTAGCCCTTCCATGGGGAAGGGGGACAGAGGCACTGTGAATAGTTCTGGCTTACAGACTTAAATTCTCCTTTCCAAAAGCCACACAATACTCCCTTCTATCTAATATGATTACAGTTTGTGCTATATGTAGTATTTAATAAGTTTAAACTTTATATTACAAGCAGCTATCCTACTGAATTCCAAACTTTAACATGCGCCCATGCTTATTTGCTCAAACGCAGAAATGATGTACAATTCCAGTGAAAAGTACATGTTGTGGTTCCAACTGTATGCATTCTGGACATTCCATTCAACTTATCCCACACCCAGGTAAAATAAGCAACTTGTCACTCTGATGAAGTCTCAAATAAACTATTTGATAATTAAAAATGACCTAACATGATGTGATAAGAAAAATACATCTCAGGAAGTATGTAACAAGTTTGCTCAGGACAAAGGGATCAAAGCAGCTGAAATAGACTTAGTTCAATAAAAAACAGAGAGCTCTGTGCCCTAAAGGTCCATGGCAAGTGAGAAAAGGCAAGTTCCCTGGCCTTCTTCCATTCCATTTTCTCAGGTTCTGAAAGAAACATGCTTAAAACCGCTTAACTCTATTATTTACTAGAACAGGTAGCCTGGTAAGGAGCAGGTGTATCCTAGTCAGATTATCTACACTCTCTAATTGAGGCCTAAATTTTGAGTTATTTTTGCATGGGGGGAGGTCATACAGTGATGCCATGTACTATTAGCTTCCATAAACAACAAAATGTCAGATGGTTCGAGCCTTCTTCTCACACTAAGGTAGAAAAATGGCTTTAAGCCCGATTCTTCCTTCATGAACAGTGAAGTCATTCTAAATGATAATGTATGTATTTTTTTCTATTTTATTTCCAAAATATAGGAGCAACAAATGTCCACAGAGAATAAACATTCCAAGAATCACTAAACTCAAATCAGTGAGATACAAACCTTTTGACACATTACTATACATCAGTCTTGCAAACTCTCAAGCTCTTGGATAGTTAATCTTGAATTTATCTTCATTTAAGTTTTCAACTAGCCCATTGCACTGAATGTTATTATTCTATGAACAAGAGCCACAAGCAAAACAAAACACAGCAACATCATATATGTATACCATATTAAAAACATATGTAATTATATGAAATTATATATAAGTAAATCCATACACCCACACACATGTGGTTTTCCAAATACTATGAAATCGCACTCATTTGTTTTATTGATGTAATCAATAATTGTTGAGGATCTGTTAAAGTCAGGCACTAATACTGGATAAAGATAAATTAGACATGTCAACCTCACACGTTATTCAGAGAGAGAGATTTGGAAAAAAAGTTAGAAAGTAAACTTCATTCATAAACAAATAAGTACAATGCCATGTGAAAAGTGCCATGTTAGGGATTTTTATTTTCATTTTAGTACAGACCCTAAACAAGAGACGGGTCAGTTGAATTTCCCTAAAATCTCTTTGTCTAAGTCTTTCTCCTCTGTGTCCAGGAGTTTCTTCATAACTCATTAACTTGTAACACCATCCCCATCTACCACACCAACCCATACACTCCAAGTGTTAAATACAAAAATTCATCAAAACTTAGCTGCTCTGCAAACCCCCATTCTTGGTAGCAGTTCATTATTATTGTCAAATGATTTCAAAACTGCACCCTGCCATAAACACATCCACTATCAGCAAGGAAAATCAGTTCTGCTGCTTCTCTGGGCACATCAAGGCACATATAAACATTTTAAGTGGGCCACACAGTGACGTTGGCTTTGGAAGTCTAGGACTCAAAAGAACAAAAGCAGTGGCACAAATGCTTGAGAAGTTTCCTTTTAGACACAGATTTAATACGCACTCACTAAGCACCTGTGGGACAGACTCCAGGCTCCAGGGTGGGTACTGAGGATTCAGAAAGAAAGGAGACCTGGTGGATGGAGGACAGGATCAAGTAATCTAACAATTGATATTAAAACAAAGAAACTGAATTAAGACATCTTGTATTTGTAGCAGAATAGTTACCAGCCAATCTGACTACACAATATATTTCTATAAAACTTTGCTCCCTTATTAGCTACCGATTTAAAATATCAAAGGTATTTTTAACTTCTAAAAATTAACTATCAATTTAGTTACCAAATTACCAATTTTAAATATTGAAGATGTATTTAAATTGTGGGTGGGAGTAAAGATGTTCCCTGACTAATTAGGCCAAATTTTTCTCTTTTTAGGAAAGTCAGTAACGTATAGAAAATCTTAGAATGTTAACACATCAGGGTGCCTGGGTGGCTCAGTCAGTTGAGTGCCTGACTCTTGGTTTCGGCTCAGGTCATGATCCTTCTCAATTTGTATGTGGATTTGAGCCCCGCATCAGGGCAGATGGGTGGGAGGCACAGAGAGCACGGAGCCTGCTTGGTATTCTCTCTCCCCCCTCTCTGCCCCTCCCTTGCACTCTCTCTCTCTCTCTCTGTCTCTCAAATAAATTAATAAAACTTAAAAAGAAAAAAAGGAATTTTAACACACAACAAAGGAAATGCTTTCCAGCACTGTTTGTGCAGAATTCTCTTTGCACTGACACATTAGCTCCAATTTTGGTCTATATACACTTACACACAATCTCTCTGTCCATGAGATACTTTGATTCCACAGTTGCACTTACTGAAATAGTCCCTTTTTCATCTGAACTTGAATGCATTTACCATTTATAATAAATTTACACATTACTGTGCTTCAGAAGTAAGTCTCTAACAATTACTCAGTATAGTTCTTAGGTTGAAATTTAATTCATTATGAACGGAGTAATTTTGAAATTCTGCATAGCCTGTTACTTACAGAAAGAAAACATCATATCCAACCCCGAACTGCCATTAGTTTACATCAAGTGTCTTTTATTTAACACAGGGGAGGGGAGAGATTAGTTTAATTTTTTGGCATTTGTGACTTTTGTTCATGCTACGGAACTTGTGGAAGGCGTGATCATTTCCCTATTTCTAAAGCCCATGCTCTCTTTTGGTCTGGTCATTTGGAAACATCTCCTGGCCAAGAAATGAGGGGAGCTCTTTGCTGTAAGGGATAAGAGAAAAATAACGTTTTTCCCCCCACAAATCCTGACTGTAAACACAGCCTGCCCCTCCATGACCCTGGATGCTGCCAGTTACACACACACACACACAGAGCATGGGAATCCTCTTTCCTGTGGCCCTCACCTGCCACTTCCATCATGCTGCAGCCACAGCTCGGAGCAGGCAGTAAATCTGTCAGCAGGGCCTAGCACCAAATGGCACTGGGTTCCTATCTAGCCTTTTAAGACAAGCCTCCGAACACTTTCCTCCCTGTAGATTGACATAAATGCTTCACTCAGAGAAAGACTGATACCAAAATCGTTACTCAAGTTGCTTTTTCTCTTAAAAAATTTTATCAATACAAACTGATAAGAACACATTTCAAAGAATCATCTAAATGCATCCATACTTGAAAAATCAAGAACACTCATTCTGTTTTGGTTTGCCCGTAAATACTGCCTAGTGCCTGAAGAGCTGAAGATAAACTGAGGGATATGTTCAGAGTAGATCACTTGGCAGTCAGGTTTGAAGACTGTGCTTCTGAAGCGCCATCAACTACTCCAAGTGAAAGGCCTGTGTTTATTCCCCTTTAACTTGGAACACCACATTTGCAGCTTCTCTTTCTCCCATTAGTTCCAGTTCAGTGCTATTATCAATGATGTATTGAAATAGAAAGAGGGTCACAAAGTAATCTGAGAAGGGGAAAAAAAACCAAGACTGGGCATTCTAAATATTATAGCCATTTGGAAAGGATGATTAACACAGAAACCCTCAAGCCTTGCAACCAATTATAAACTGCTCTCCCCCAAATTTATTCATTTCTGATATTTTAGGTATATACTTCATATTTAAAATAAGTTTGATGGTTTGTTTTCTCCATATGTATGCATGTAGGTACATATACATATATGTATGTATATATGTACATATGCACAAACACACAGTCACATTTATATTAAAAGTTGCTCCCATGCTATATGAGACAAACAAAAGTCTGGAGTTGGACCTGGATTAAATTCTATTTTGGGCACTTATACCTAGGTTTATGAGGATTAAAGGACATATATAAGTACCTAGAATGTGACATGTAATAAAAAAAATATGTGTTAGTACTTACTTCTTCCTCAGTAGCCATAAAATAAATATTAGGGTTAAAAAAACATTTAAATTATTTTTACAGGATCAATGTAAATTTGTCATTTTTAAACCCCCTAAGAACTGTGACTTGATTTTTTATTATTTTAGTACTGTTTCTTTTTATTTTTTTCCCTCTATGGACTGACATCATTTTATTTCATGAAAGGATAGACTTTTCAATGAATGGTTTGGGGAAAATAAGACAATCACATGCAAAAGAATGAAGTTGAACCTTTATCTTACATCATATACAAAAATAGACTCAAAATGGGTCAAAGATCTAAATGCAAAACCTAAACCCATAAAACCCTTGGAACAAAATGGGGAAAGCTTCATGACACTGGATTTGGAAAATATTTCTTGGGTATGATACCAAGCATAAACAACAAAATAAATAAATAAATAAACTGGACTTTACCAAAATCAAAAACTATCTTCATCAAATGACATTTTCAACAAAACAAAAAGGCAACACACTGAATGGAAAAGAAATATTTGCAAATCATATCTGGCAAAGGGTTAAAACTCAGACTTTATAATGAACTCCTTTAACTCACCACCAACAAAAAACAGACAATTCAATTAAAAAACAAAGGGTTTGAACAGACATTTCTCCAAAGAAGGTATACAAATGATAAAAAACCACATGAAAAAATGCTCAACATCACTACACATTAGGAAAATGCAAAATCAAAACCACAATGATACCACTTCACTCATTAAGATGGTAATTATCAAAAAAGCAAGCAAACAAACAAAAACCAATTGTTGGCAAGGAAGTGGAGAAATGTGCACTGCTGGTGGGAATGGAAAATGGCGCAGCTGCTATGGAAAACAGTATGGTGGTTCCTCAAAAAATTAAAAATAGAATAACCACATGATCCAGCAATTCTATTTCTGGGCATTTTCCCAAAAGAACTGAGAGCAGCTACTTGACACGTCTCCTGAGGCAAGGAAAGCAAAAGCAAAAATAAGCTGTTGGGACAACATCAAAACAAAAAGCTTCTGCACAACAACGGAAATAATCAACATAACTAAAGTGCAGCTTACAGAATGGGAGAAGATATTTGCAAATGACATCTCTGATAAAGGATTAGTATCCAAAATATATAAAGAACTTATACAACTCAGCACCCAAAACCCAAACCCAAATAATCCAATTAAAATGGAAAGAAGACATGAACAGACATTTCTCCAAAGAAGACATCCAGATGGCCAATAGACACATGAAAAGATGTACATCATCACTTATCATCAAGGAAATGCAAATCAAAACTACAATGAGATATCACTTTACACATGTCAGAATGGTTACAATTGGCAACAGAAGAAACAACAGGTGTTCACGAGGATGTGGAGGAAAAGGAACCCTCATGCACTATTGGTGGGAATGCAAACAGATGCAGCCACAATGGAAAGCAGTATGAAATTTCCTCAAAAAGTTAAAAATAGAACAACCTTACCATCCAGGAATCACACTACTGGGAATTTACTCAAAAAATACAAAAGCACTAATTCAAAGGTATATGTGCATTCCTATATTTATAGCAGAATTATTTACAAAGCCAAGATATGGAAGCAGCCCAAGTGCCTAGCAATAGATGAATGGAGAAAGATGTGGTCATATATATAATGGAATATTATTCAGCCATAAAAAATAATAAACTCTTGCCATTTGCAACAACCCATGGATGGACCTAGAAAGTATAATGCTAAGTGAAATAAGTCAGTCAGAGAAATACAAATACCATATGATTTCACTCATATTTGGAACTTAAGAAAACAAACAAATAAGCAAAGGGAAAGAGAGAGAGAGAGAGAGATCAAGAAACAGACTCTTCATTATAGAGAACAAACTGATGGTTACCAGAGGGAAGAGGGATGGGGCAAGGGTGAAATAGGTGATGGGGATTAAGGAATACACTTATAATGATGAACACAGGGTGATGTACCATGATATTGTACACCTGAAACTAACATAACACTGTATATTATCTAAATGGAATTAAAATTTAAAAAGAAAGAAAGAAAGAAAGAAAGAAAGAAAGAAAGAAAGAAAGAAGAAAGAAAGCATCTACTTGAACAGGTATTTGTACACCCATGTTGTAACATCATTATTTACAATAGCTGAAAGGTGGAAGGAACCTAAATGTCAATTGATAGGTGAATGGATAAACAAAATGTGGTATAGATAATGCAATGAAATATTATGCAGATTTAAAAAGGAAGGAAATTCTGACACATGTTACAAAATGGATAGACCTTGAAGACACTATACTTGAAGCCAGTCACAAAAGGACACATTTCCTATGACATCACACAGATGAAGTACCTAGAGCTATCAAAATGTATAGAGACAGAAAGAATGGTGACCACCAGGGGTTGGGAGAAGAGAAGCGAGGAGTTACTGTTTAATGGGTAAGGAGTTTCATTTAGGGAAAATGAAGAAAGCTCTGGAGATGGATGGGGTGATGGGGCGCAACAATATGAATGTACTTAATGCCACTGAACTCTACACTTAAATATGGCTAAAATGGTAACTTTCATGCTATGTATATTTTACCACAATAAACAAAATCAGTTACAAAAATCTAGCTTATTCTTCCCAGAAGATAGTTTTAATCAATATACAGGAACTTGATCAGAAAATCCATTCACACCTGTAGGGTAGCACTCCACTTTTAAAAGCTGGTCCCAGTACACTAACAAATTTCCCAATGTGTGTTACTAATAGCAACTTTAAATATAAAAAGAGTCCTTTCTGGCTTGAAATTCTTTGAGTAGCCTATTTTAATGTGGCAATTACTTAAGCGTTAGAAACAACCGGGGTGCCTAGGTGGCTCAGTTGGTTAAGTGTCTGACTTTGGCTAAGGTCATGATCTCGTGGTTCGTGAGTTCAAGCCTCACATCGGATTCTGTGCTGACAGCTCAGAGCCTGGAGGCTTCTTCGGAGTCTGTGTGTCCCTCTCTTTGCCCCTCCCCTACTCATGCTCTGTCTCTCTCTGACTCTCAAAAATAAAAACATTTAAAAAAATTGTTTTTAAAGAGTCAGAAAGAACTAATTCACATTCTAGCTCTACTACTTAGGTATAAAAAACTAAGCAAGTACTTAATCTCTTAGTTTCTTCATCTATACAACTTTAACCTTTTAAGACTGCTAAAAAGATTACTGTCAGATAAAAAATTAAATTAAATTAAAAAAATAAAAAAGAAAGATAATATATATACATATTTACATCAACACCCCAAATCAAATAATCCAATTAAAAAATGGGCAGAAGATAAACAGACATCTGTCCAAAGAAGATATACAGATGGCCAACAGACACATGAAAAGATGTTCATCATCCCTTATCTTCAGGGAAATGAAAATCAAAACTACAATGAGATATCACCTCAGTACCCGTCAGATGGCTACGATCAATAACATAAGAAACAACAGATGTTTATGTATGTATGCATACATGTGTATAATATATATATATATTTACAAATGCATATATATTATTATTAAATATTAGCACAATCTAAATATCACACAACAGATATACAGCAACTTACACTATCATTATACTCAAACTGCCTTCCCACACCTTCAGCATAAATATGTCAACACATTATTTCGGTTAAAGACTGTTATTCACTAAATACTACTATGTCTGAAATGTCATCTAACTCTTATGAGCAGTTCTCTCTTGCAAGTGTTCAAAGACAAAGGTATAGGTGAGTCAAGTAACCAGTTCAAATTTGTGTCTGTCAGCATTTTGGAAGAGGCAGCTTTTTGCATGGGTTTCCAGACCTAAGACATTTGTTTATTTGTACCATAGATAAAAGTTTATTTTTTTACTTCACATTTTACTATTTTGTCTTAGAAAAGAAATTTGTGCTAAGCATGTAATGAAACAAGCTAAAATGCATGAAGAAGGACTTAATGATATCCCTCCCTCTTTTTCCATCCCCCAGCTCGGATAAACAATGTGAGCATTTTTCTCCTTGATCATACACAAATATACAAGCATACATGTACATAGAATTCTAAAGATTATTTTTTTTTACAAAATGGACTTGTACCAAATACATTGCATCACTCACTTAACATATTATAAACATTCTTCCAGTTCATAAATATGAATCTAGCTCATTTTATTTTTTTTTAATGCTTATTTATGTTTGAGAGAGAGAGAGAGACAGAGACAGAGCACAATCAGGGAAGGGGCAGAGAGAGAGAGAGACACAGAATCTGAAGCGGGCTCCAGGCTCTGAGCTGTCAGCACAGAGCCCGATGCAGCACTTGAACTCATGAACTGCAAGATCATGACCTGAGCTGAAGTTGGCCACTTGACCGACTGAGCCACCCAAGCACACCAGAATCTAACTCATTTTAAATTATAGAATTATATTCTCTAGTATGATATACTACAACTGATTCAGCTTGGGCATTCATGAGTTCGTTTGTATTTTATTTGCTTGTCTATGTGTTTGTAAACCATTACAAAAAAATTCTGTGATAAATCATCTTATATAAATATCTATCCATAATAGAGCTTCTATTTCTTATTAAAAGATAGATATTCAAAGAGCCAATGAATGTATTTACTTTTAATTTTGAAATTGATTATTTAATATGCATTGATCTACTCTCTATTCTATTTGCCTGATCTAGTTGTCTTTTTCTAGGGTGGTAACTAACATAATACTTTATCGCTTATGGTAGAGATGACAATTGCTAATGAATATTTGTGTTTTCTTCCTCTTCCTATGTACACCACTAACATCTATTTCTCAGGGTGCTGGGGTGGCTCAGTCAGTTAAGCATCCCACTCTGGATTTCAGTTCAGGGTATGATCTCACAGTTCGGGATTTGAGCCCCTGCATCAGCCTCTGCGCTGACAGACAAAGCCTGCTTGGGATTCTCTGTCTCCCTCTCTCTCTGCCTCTCCCCTGCTCATGCTCTCTCTCTGTCTCTGTCTCTCTCTCTCTCTCTGTCTCATAAATAAATAAACAAACAAACAAACAAATAAATAAATAATAAAATACATTTCTCATTCCTCTTCCATTCAGGTAAGGCCACGTGATTAGTGACTACTCCTCAAGGAAGTTTAGGGTGAGACTTCATCTTCTTGCCAATCACTGGATGAACAAAGATTTTCAGAAGGGAGGAAAAGCCACAAGACAGAAGGACTACAGGTGTGCTGGTTTATCACTGTCTTGCCTCTCAGCACCAAATCTACCCCTGTTTGCCCTGCTTTGTCACACTGAAGTCAGATCCTATAAACAAACACTCCTCCTTTGCCAGGTGGCACAAGGCTAAGCTTGTCAGCAGAAGGTGTTAGAGGGACGCTCTAAGAGGAATGGGCTTCTTATCCTGATTCTGAGGTGTTTTTTCCTATTGATTCTTGAAGCCCATGGCAACAGTGTGCCGGATACTTGGTGGCACTCAGCCACCCAGCAAGTTTCCCCGGAGCACAGGCAGGCAGCTTCTTACAGAGCCTCACCAGCATAGTGAGCCTGCTTGCCAGCCTCAGCCTGTGGCACTACAGCAAACCTTCTCGCTTTCCAACTGACCACAGCCACATCCTTTCCAAGGAGCTCTGACTCTCAGCTTTTGGGGGCTGCAGGAGAGGCGCTTCCAAGTCTGTCCCTCTTTTGAGTACTCTGCTTCAGCCCTAGAGGTAGAAACTGCTTCTCATATCTGCTATTTCTCTATTCTTTACAGTGTTCTCTCTGTACCTTAGTAGTTAATCCCCCTAGTTCATAAATCTCTAACTTAAAATTTCCCTGCTCAAATTACTGCTGTAGTTTCTGTCTCCTGACTGATACAGCATATCCCTGACTGACTGGTGAAAAAGAGCCTCTCACCTCCACCACCTGTTACAGCAATATGAAATAATTGTGTTGGCCACTAAACCTTGAGGGTTGCTGGTCATAGCACTTGCACTACCTTGTATAAGCAACTGAATTACAGAATTATTGTAGCAGTTAATATCTGGTAAATCAAGCACTCTAGGCCCTTTTTCAAACTGGCATAGCTATTCCCAGACAACAATACTTCGATATGAAATTTGACTTCACTTATCTCATTCTAGTCAATGAAACTTTCACTCTACTGGAATTATGACTTGAATAATATTTTTATGGAACTTATATTTTTATAGTATTAACTCTTTCCCCTAGGAAACATATTATGATTCTGTAGTTGTTTAGACTTTATATAATATCCTCCAATAATATAAAACCTTTTTCTATACAGGAATACCTTGCTTATTATATTTCTTTTATCATTACTTCAAATAAGATATATCTGTTCCAATTTTTAAATTATTCTTTCTAATTCAAAGCATTTATATAGATTTTCATATATTGATTTTTTCTAGCCAAATTACACTCTACAAATTCTATCTATAGCTACCCTGCCTGTGGACTATTACAAATAATGCTTCTTTGAATATTCTTGTACATCTCTTTGGACTTGGCATATGCATTCAACTTTAACGAACACCTACCTAAGGAGTGGAATTGTTGGCCATTGAGACCTACTGAGCCAGGATCTAGTTAGTGCAGTTTCATGAACAAGACTTTGGTATACTTTGAAAATTTTGAATTAATTTTTTTTTACATTTACAAGTGCATGTCTCAGAGAAATATAACTGATCTAGTAAAATCATATGCTATAGAAGCAGTGTATACAATTGTTGCTGAATAGTTCCCAATATTTAGGCAGAAATGTCACTAGACTTGAAAAGGCAATTAACCAGGTATCACAGTTTGATAGGCCCAAATTATAGAAGACACTGACAATCAGGTATGATGTTTGCATTAGACGCTGGGTAATGGACACTGAACAGTGCAGTGACCTGGTCTAAGTAATACTTTAGGGAGACACTCTGGCAGAATGGATGGCATTGAATGAAGTATGATTCAAGGTAGTGAGCTATTTAGAAACTGCTTGAAAGTAATCTCTTTTTGGAGACTTCAGAAAATGGGGGAGATACTGGGAAAGCTTCAGACATTTGCACCAAAATGAATCCAAAAACTTGTCTTCCTTTGTAGTAATTTCATCATATTTAAATGCAAGAAGAATGTAAACATCAAAATTTTCCACAGGTTAAATATACCTCACAATTTCCAGCCCAAATTTTAAGTTTGGTTCCAACTCTGTGTGAATATGTAAGAACAAATTGATTGAGTTAAAAAAGAAAAAAAAATGCTTTACAGTGATGAAAATTACCAGCAGCCTTAGGAGAAAAGAGGTCTACCCTTCAACAGCACAGCAGACATGAACAGAATTGTTGTAATGATTTTAGTCATGCTAATAAAGTCACTGAATTTCTACTTTATGAAGGAGTTTCTCAAATTACTGAAAACCTTGCTTTGCATATTTTTGCCTTTAGAAGCCCAAGAGGTACAAGTGGAGAATAATTAATACCTTCCTGCAGAGACAAGAACAGACTCCTCAAGAGAATCAAATGAAAAGCAGGAACAGGGAGCATTCAGCACAACGTGCCCTGGAGAATCTGCCTGCCAGTGTGATGCCTGCTCATCCACCACTTATATCCACATCCTCTTTGAAACAGAAACTTTAAAAAAAATCACTTTTTGCACAGCCAGGAAAAGGAAGATTTGAAAACAGTACTGTCATCAGAGAAGGTAATATCCCATTAGCACAATTTCTCCTACTGTTTTTGTCAGTTTCCACACACAGAGACATCATGCAGAAATACACACCCCTGCATGTGGTGCTGTAGTAAGGGCCTGTGTTTCGATGTGTCATTCCTCACCAACACCCAGATAGCCTTAGAGATCCCAGAAACTGTTCCAGAATTTCAAGGCATCAAGTTAGCACCCCCAAAAGGTTATCTCACAGTTAGGTTTTGGGTATGCTAAACTCAGGGTCAAATGGCCCCAGTCGGAGCTGTGTCAGTCCTGTTAGGTAGTTGAAGAGACAAACATAATAGCCACGAGACTCCTTGGAGTTCTTTCAGTCAAAAATCACTCAGACATGATGTTTATTTATAGGAACATTTTTGGCTGGACTAAGGGAAGATGGATGAACCAAAACCTAGTTGGACTTGTCATTAATGGTCCAAATCAATCATTACAAAAGGCCACTGCACTACCTCAAAAAGAGGACCACAAACAAAAGAATTACAGAAAGATGAGTGATGACTACTTTGCTGATGTTTCTTTAATTATAAATAATTTTTAATATATTCCAATAGCGATAGGCAGATTATTGACTTATTTGTATTAATGATGCATTAATAATAGCATAGCAACATTGAATCCATTAACTTTATAGGAAAATTAGACAACTTTAAGCCTATCAAAAGGTAGTATACAAACAAATGTATTCTGTTCCATGTGGTAATGTAAGAGATCAATAAACAGGAAGTTTATTTTCCATATTTTCCATAACACTACTTTCAAAGCAGAGGACTTGTACCTTTGTGAATTGTATTTAACACATAGAAACTAGACCATGAATTTAAGGTAAGGTGGAGCTATGAGACATTCTTCAAGAGACACATCTACAGTTCAGAACAGCCTCAACTCAGAACTGCCCTTCATTTATACTCCTTAGTAAGTAAGTAAAAGAAGCTTCACGAATGTAGAATTAGTAGTTATCAGCTCTGTATTACTTGGTTTCCTGGCCTTTGAGGCCCACTAGCAACTGGCATTAGGAAAGACCACAGCCTAAGCAATGACTAAAATGCCACTGTGTACACACTCCCCTCTCACACTAAGTAGAAGAGCTATTCACAATTCTATTGAACACATGTAAGGAATGGAATGTAGGCCAAAGAGAGTGATGGATTATTTACCTTTGGGAAAACTCCAACACTCAGAGTATAAATATAACCCTCTTCTGTAGAACATGGCAACTTTCAACAACGCAGGTGAGCAGTCAACAGGGCCTAATTGTTTTCTAGACTTTTAACTCCAATATATTACAACCCAAGATACTGAAATAACTTGCAAATAAGATTGTAATATGCTTATCACTGAACACTAGAGATTGAGAGATGTCTCAATTTACAAAAAACAAACAAACAAAAATAAGAAGAAAATACGAACCATGAATTGAAACTTGCAAGCTTTGTATTGATCTTAGTTAAGTGTGTAGAACAGGCCACCAGTGGGTGGTTTGTGAGCACTATAAAGGAGGTGGTCACAAGAAGCCAAGTGGATTCAACAAAACTAATGCATTTTGTCCCGTTTCTTTTGTGTTTAGGGTTATAAGCAGTTCCTTTTCTTTGGGAAAAGCATCCCCATAAAAATCAGAGGCTAATGCTAATTTAAGTAAAGAAAACTAAAGGTGATGGTTCTTTGACAGATAATCGATGTTTGGAATTGTAAGAGTATATTGGATGCTAGTTCATTCAGATACAGGACATAAGTCCACCTTGTGCTATAGGCAAAACAAACAAAAAGAATGAAATCTGATTAAAGATAGTATTTGTTACAGTGGTATTTACAAATTTGATTTTTCCAAGTCTCAAACCATATCATTATTATTTATAACATTAATTATAAATTTGATTTTTCATAGCATCAAAATTATTAGATCTGAAATTTTCTTGAGTTAATTTTATTATTCAAGCATCAGTCTTCAAATTTAGAAAATGTTCTGTCTTCATTTGCAGATGAGGCAAACAAGACACATGCATTTTAAATGTAAATCAATAAATAAAAGCTGTAACTTAAAATCCAGTTCTCCTAAAGATCTATGTATTACACTCTTTATTCAATATCTGAACATGAGACTTTAATTCTATTTTCATTTATTTCTATTTTCATTAAGCTTTCTCGTGCACTAACTGCAACTGTTTTCCCCCCTTACTGAGCTACCTAAGATGGTTACAAAAGGAAAAAAAAAATAATGCATAACTTGCAAATTTAAAATTCTAGGTAAGGATTGCAAATGATAATGATCAGAGGGGAAAAAAGGAAGTGTTAGTACTTTTATATCAATTGCAGACATAAATATTTAAGATCTTTAAAATGTCTATAAATTCTTATGCAGTGAATATCACAGATTTGATCTAAGTGTTTTGAAATGAAGAAATAATATATCTAACATGCCCCTATCTCCATCCATTAGTCATTCTCTATTCCCTTGCTATGATGTTTCCTCTCCTCAGCATTTGTGATTTTCTAAAATTATACTATGTGTACTTTTATTTATTATCCATCTTCCCATTTGAATACAACTTTGTCTGGTTTGTTCACATCCAACATCTAGGTGGTGTCTGAAACACAGTAAGATTTCAATAAATATTTGCTAAAAGAATCGATTAATTTAAAATATCAAAAAACTATATATATCAAAACATGGCACATATAATATGTGATGCATAGAGTTGTTAGATGAACTACATTAATTTAACACAGGTACCTATTTGCTAGAATCCTAACTAAATATCTCTTCAGCATTTCCATTTTTTTCTGAGAAGAATGAGCAAGTCACCTTTCTCTGATTTGCAAGCTCTCTGTTTTCTAGAATACCAATAGAGAACGTTAAACCTCAAAGTGATAAAATGATGGACTAGAAAATATCTGAATATATCCACTGTTCTCATGATAATCCTAGAAAAACATGCATTTTGTTAATAAGTAAACTTGGAAGCAGATATTTATTTAAATATACTTCCTAATTATCTCAATGAGGTCCATATATTAAATAATAGGACGGTGGGGCTAATTTCAAAATAATAGGGATCTTTGCCTTCTAGCATGTCTAGACCTATAAAACGAAGTATGATTTGGTGTGAAAACCGGAGCGAATGTAGAGATTTGATGGAAAGAAAACAAATGCAAGTACAAAGACTAAATTGAAGTTCAGTATATTATTGATACAAGAGTAGAATTTAACTAAAAAATAAAATAAAACCTTAGTAACTTCATCAAATGCTTCCACAGAAGCAAAATGCTCACCTTAGTGTCTGTCTAGTCACTGTATATACCATTATCATTTACAATTGGATCCACATTAAACATTAAGTCAAAATCATTTTCTGAAAATTAGTTCCAGATTATGGCAGATGTTTTGGGTTTCATATTTTAAAAATAAACTACAAAATACAATAGTAGCCATCTGTTTCAGAATTTTCTGTTTATTGTTTTCTATGGCGTAACAGGCAAAAATAGAAACAAATAAAAGAAAACAGCTGTCATGGAAAACTTTGAAAGGCCAAAAAACTGTGCTGTTAAATCAGTAATGAAATGAACGAATTGGTCATTTTGAATAACGAGATTTGTGTTAAAATAACGGCTTTGAATTTTTTATTAAGTTGTCCAGTTACGTTGGCAATACTTTGTCTTAAGCCATTAATAGCTGAAGAATATTATAAAATCACAAAATTTATATAAACTCAATACAGCTTCCCACTGACATATATATATAAATATATTTATATATATATAAATATATATATATATATAATGTACTGACATATATAATAAAGATTTTATTTAAAATGGCAGTGAGTTGGTGGCTCTATGAATTGGCCTCTCACAACTTTATATTTGAAATGTGTTCATATTGCCAGAACTGATATTGCTGGCATTTCGGAGTAATTTCTATAAACAATAAGACTGATCTGACTGGATGGAGAAAAAACTATTTTCCTACCCCAAAGAACACTGGAAGAAAATCTTTTTTCTTCCACTGTCTTTCTACAGAATTCAGAACTCTAAGGAATGTACCTTTGTCTTCAGACCATTCCTACCTCCACTCCTGTCACATAAAACCTGCTCTTTAAGGCTCATGCAATTTTATTATACTCTCCACTCCATTCTTGTTAGTGTCATCAAAATGAAGTGAAGGTCCTTATCATCCGACCGAGTTTTCTCTCCATGTTAAATCCTATCATCTTCCTGAAGAACTTTGCTGTTCCAACAAACCCAGTCCTTCAGTTTCCTGGCTTACAGGTTCCATGTAACCTTCTCTTCCACTTCCAACTTGGATACCCACACCAGATTGGCACCCAGCCCTATCACAATCCATGATTGCTTCATCTCCAAAAACATTGAGTCATAGCCACTTTCTCACCACAACTGCTTCTCTTTCCACCTCACTTATTCAGCCTTTGCCTTCATTAGACCACCAACTCAGTAATGCCTCTATCACAGCTCTTCCAATACAGAAGTAATCTCCTTTCTTCATTTTCCCATCATCGAGGTATAGCACGCCTCGCAAAATCCAATCATCATGAACACCTGAAACCTAAGATCTAGATTCCAAAAGTAAAACCAAATGACACATATAACAAAAAAGTTACATTGATGGAAAGAGGAGAAAAAAAAAATAAAAGGCAAACCTTGATCCTACTCAGCTTTATATTCTGCCCCTCCTAACTGAGCATCTTCAAGATCCATCCCAATACATTTTTTTGTTTGCTTGTTTTCATTCTGATTCCCGCTAGTAAATATGAGCCATCGCCTACATATATGTCTCCTGAAGAGGTAGTAGTTCCATAGAAAGACCATGTTGAGGCCTGGCTCCATCAGCTTATAAATAAATAAATAAATAAATAAATAAATAAATAAATAAATAAATTGTATATATGTATGTAGTGAAAGATCCTGAGGAGAATAAACATCTTTTTCAAGAAATATATTTCAGATAAGGTTTTTGCCTCCATGCAGCAGGACACTACTGTCCTCTAACAAGGGGGAGGTGAGTTAGCCAGACTGGGGGATTCACAGGAATCTGTGGGTTTGTGGTTCTCAAGAGCATCTACCCAAATGTCCCCATTCCACAATTTTGTCTTTACCAGGGGATACTAGCTGGGACTATGAATCCAGTCTCTTGTAACTCTGCCAGTCTCACAATCAAACTTCAGGCCTAATTTTCAGCACAGGTGGCTCTCTGGTTGCAGGAGATGAGGCTCTCTTTAAATGCTACTCTGTAAGCTCTTTAGTCTTCATGATGTACCTTGGTAGTTGGCTGCCCTGAACCTGTCATTCTTGTCTAGTGAAACTTCTGTAGCAGTTAACAACTGCAAATCATCTCCACTATTGTTATAAGAAACACTGACCCCCTCATATCTTTAACTGCTAAAGCAATCACATAAACCAGTGCCTCCTTTTTCTTCTGTGTTCCATCCTTGTTTCCTAACTACTACAATGTGAAAATTCAGTCACATAGTAAGATACAAAGTGAATATATCAATACATTGTGTATGTAAAAATAATAATCAGTCAGAAGATATAATCAGAAAAATATTGCATTTACAATATTTTTTTAAAGCTTAGCAAATAAATTACGATTAGGCTCAGCTATATGCAACATAAAACTCAGTGTCTTAGACACACAAGTGGTTATTGTTTCATGTGCAAAGTCCAGTGGTCAGGGGTCCAAGACTAGAACAGCTGTTCCACAGATCACTAAGAGTCCTGGGCTCCTTCCTGGTTTCTGCTCTAACCATAGTGTCCCATTCTCACCACAAGAAAGAGAAAGGAGAACATACCTTCCCACTTAAAAAACACTCCTCAAAATTGCATATACCACTTCCACTTACATCCCTTTGTCCAAAACTTGGTCAGTGGCCAGGCTTACCTGCAATGGAGGCTGTGAAATGAGGCAGACATGTGCCAGCTAAAATTCAGGGCTTCCACTGCAGGGAAACAAGAGGAGAAATAATATTAGGGGACAATTAGCAGTCTCTATTACACATAGGAATGTTTAAGAAGAAAAATGTAAGATCTAGAAAGAAATACTTTTAAATTGCCTGAGAGATACATAGGATCTGAACAAATGAAAAAGCACGTCATGTTCTTGGGTAAACAACAGGAAAATTTGCCTTGATAATCCACAAATAAGTTGTAATAGCCATGAATTTTAATGCCTCAAACACTATAATGAAAACGTGTATGAAATAAGACTGTTAAATATATGAGTAAATGACAGAAACACAGTTATAGTAAAAAAACAACCTTTGGCAGATCAAATAAATTAAAATAAGGTCACAATTATTTTTAACACTAGACTAAATGATATCCAGATGTCAGCTAAGGTCATCTTTCTGTCAAAAATAAAATTGGTAAACACCCCCATTACACATCAGGCAAAAGTTCCTCCCCACCACTTCTGGGAATTCCCATGTCTTCCCTTCTCAAAATTCCCTCCAGCCTTGTTCTTGCCCTCTCAACCTCATTAGATTCTTGCCTTCTGTTTCATTCTACTTTATTCACTGTGCATTGGCCCAGACATGGTATATAGACCCTTTTCTTCATTTATCTAACAACAGCTCACACAGGCCTTTTTGTATGTATGGTCAATGTAAGTGAAAGTTTGGGGCAGTAAAGTAGAATTACAACCCTGATGAGCAGACTATTTATACTAGACAGCCTGTTCTTAAAAGTCATTAGAATTTGGCTATCCCACCACTGTGAATTTCACCCACTTTTCTAGTAAATCTAGCTTCTTCCCTTGTCACATAGCTCTGCTTCCCCCAGGAAAAGTGCCCAAACATTTCCCTGTTGCTCTGTTTTCAGGTCTACTTCATTTTGCCTTATCTCAGAAAATAACACACACACACTCTCTCTTTCTCTCTCTCTCTCTTAAAGATAGCTCCAACAATTAGCTCAGGTAGAACGTATCAGAAGGGTTACAATATCAACGTAATGTCCATCATGCTCTATAAAGTAATACCTAATAAATAATGATGCACTGCAGCCAGCTTGTACTGGCTCACAAGGGACATTTATGTGAGGGGTGCCTGGGTGGCTCAGTTGGTTAAGTGTCCAACTTCGGCTCAGGTCATGATCTCAATTCCTGAGTTTGAGCCCCCCTTCGGGCTCTGTGCTGTCGGCTCAGAGCCTGGAGCCTGCTTCGGATTCTGTGCCTCCCTCTCTCTCTCTCTCTCTCTGTCCCTTCCCCACTCATGTTCTGTCTCTTTCTCTCTCTCAAAAATAAATATTCAAAAAAAATTTTTTAAAGACAATTATGTGGATTTCTTTCCTACTCCCCATTTACTGACTTCATATCCAGAGGTCGAAATCCACATAGTGTAAGTATTTACACCTTGGAAGTTGGAAAACACTACAAATATCATTGTTTTTGTTTCAGTTTGGGTTTTTTTCCTGTGATTTTCTGTTTTGTTTTGTTCTGTTCTTGATTTTTTGTTTGCTTATTTCGAGGTCACATTTATCAGCACAACATAGCATGTACTCTAGAAAGCTCTGTATTTAATGCGTAAACAAAGATTTTTTTTACTCCCTCCCAAAAGAACCAGCTTAACCCTCCAGGGCAGAAATAAGAGCAGGGCAAGAACACTAAACAACAAGATGATTCCACTGCTTGGATTCGACACAGACCACAGGAATACAATATTCTGCCTTATTCTAGTGCATGATTTTCTCCATGCAACAATATTGAGTGGAACTGTTCAGGCAACATGGATATGCAACTGTATAATCTATTAATTTGTTACGTATACTAACCTTACTAGAGTTCAAATTTGAGGACAAAGAGAAGCTATTATATCACATCATAAAGAGAGGCTCTGGGCATCAGTATCTCCCACAAGATCTAATGAAAAACAGAAAAATCAGCCTACTATCCTCATCCAGGTCCCATCCCCACCACACCATACCCCAACCACCTATATAAGGAGTTGACTTGAGAGAAAGAAGGAAAGACTGTTGAAGTCATTGGGCTTTTGGTATATGTAGTATTCATGGGAAAATGCACTTCCACAGCACTCAAGTCAAGATGCCAGGAGGGGATTCTCTCAGAAACTGTTGAATAGAAATATTTAGTCCCTCCAGAATGAGCAAGTTGGCCTTGCATTGGGGGAATGACTATCTGCCAAGACTTGATGACTTGCCCCTACAAATTAAAGAGAGATGATAACAATAGAATAGAAAAGACATCATTTGCTCTTCTAAGGGTGTATGAATTCTTATAGATCCAAGGGACACCAGAAAAGGAACTAATCTTGAGATCTTTTAGCCAGTACCTCATCCAAGAAGGCTGCCCTCCAGGTTAAGGGACTACAGCATGGAGAGTCTATAATGTATACCACTGTGGATGGGAACTGGGTAGAAGAAATTAGAAGTGTGTATGCAAGAGAAGATGCCCCATGCCAGAGAAATGAACTACAGGAAGATCTCATAGGATGGTGTAAAGAACTCACACGTGCGCCTCCACTGAGAGAGTGCCTTTCACACGGAAAGGCCACCATCACCAGCCTGTCAGGATTAACCTGAGGAGCAGCATAAACCAGCACAAGCCAACAAAGAGGGAAGCACAACTCTACCTGGTTAAAACAGATAACTTTTCAGTCCATTTTTCCACTTGTCTAGATGAGAGGGTGAAATAAGGGGGTACAAGAACCGCTCGTGTTAATCTCCCACTTAAAGACCCATGAATCATGACTTTAAGAAGTGATGTGGTGAAGCAAAATTTTAGATCAAGTATGAAGGGATTTTTAAACTTGATTGGGTTGAGTTTTTAAATCGGAGAGTGTCCAAAGGTTATGGAATGTGTCTATGATACTCTTAAAGAATGGAGTGAAGAATTTGATAAATGCTGAAAGCCCTGATTAGAGAAAAATAAAATTTCATGTTTGTACTCCATCCAGTTGAGATCCACCTCTTAATAAACAGTGCTTATTTGGATTTACACAAAACAAAAACAAACCCAAACCTTCCTCCTTTATTGCCTTTTTCCTCTCTCCTCACAAATCCCTTTCAATGTTCCCTCACTGTGACAGAACCTCTGTTAGTTTATTCCAGTTCATGCCACTCTTCTGGATGCTGATAGTGGCCTCTCTGAATGAAAGGCATTGAAAAGAGTTGATCTCTCCTGGACCTTCTTCATGTGTGAGTTCTCCACCCTATCCTGTGACTGTTCTCTGGCCCAGGTGATCAAGTCTGTACTTCCTGGTCCCTTCCCTGCCATGTATTCATATTATGGTAAATGGCTTGGTGTCCTAGGTCATCTCATCTGGAACCAAAGGAATTTTTTCCCTTTATTTAGCAATTTATTTACTTGTAAAGTAGTATTTAAACCTAAATACATATTGGCACAAACTTCTCATCATTTTACTTCTCAACAAAGACAAGATATCTAATTTCTCCCTCCATTCCCCTAAGTGCCAGCCCCAAGCCTCACCACTATTTGTCTGTGCAGTAATTTAGCTTTTCAAAAATCCAAAGATTAGATCATATGCTCTGATAAGCAAATGACCCAATAGTTTGAGTTTAACATAGAAGAATTCATAGAAGCCTTGAAAGTTCAAGCTTTCCTTTCTCCTCCCATCACAATCTGTTTTCCCAATAAAATATATACCTCATTCTTGCCTCCTCTCACTCAGAAGGTAAAGGCTATTACAATTGTTTTATTTTGTTTTGGTTTGTTTTGAAAAAAGTTCCCCCTCCCAACATAATCAGGCATACTGGAGTATGTGAATGTAAAGACAAGAAGCCAAATTCATTCTATAAACATACTTGAACTGAGGAATTGCATCAGTAAAATATATTTTTTTAATATTTGACTTTGTGTCTCTAGGCCAGGCATGTGCTCTCCCCACCAACCTCATTGAAACCACTTCCTAATGAATTACACTTGGCCTTTGGGCACATTCACATCACTCACTTTATTTCTAAAGGTGTTTGGATTGATCTGAAACAAACGTGGAATATCTGGGTGGATCGATGGATGTTTCCCACTAACTGTGAATGTGCCTTCTTTTCAAGCATCCATAAAACATTTGTAAATATTGTTTCAAGAATGGGCAAATAAATCAGCAGAATATTAGAGACTATCTTAAAACCAATAAAATAAAAAAGATCATAATAGATAGAAAAGAAGCATTGTAAACCAATGTATATAGATGAATCACTGAAAAGTTTTGGGGAAATTATACTTTTGAGGAACATATTAAGTTGGATCACAATTTTAAACTATCATTCATTAAAATAAATTTTATTTTAAAATAAAAGCAGAAAACAGATGGGAATAATGATGAACTGATCTTGTAGTGAATAAGCACTTTCTAAATATAGAAATAAATAGATTAGGAAGTGCTGGTTAAGTTTATCTAGATAAAATTTGAGGCTCTCTGAAGAGCAGAATCTTATAAAATTGTAAGACAATTCAAACTGAGAATATTATTTATATCAATAATGGCAAACACATTTAATAGTACTTAAAAAACTCACTCAATACATTAAAAACTCACTCAAACTCATAATAATGAACAAATACTATGAATATAAAAATTAGAGAAGGTAGCATATAAGTGACAAATAAAATATGAAATAAAATATGAAATATAAAATAAAATATAAAAACTTTTATATTTAGATTTAGCTAGCTGGACTCAGAGAAATCCCCATTAAAACAGAAAGAACCATTGTTTATGTTGTCTAAGTTGTCCTGTTTTAAAGATAATAGTGCTGCCATGAGTGTGGTGAGAAGGACTTCACACACATACTTATAGGGAAGGATAAACTGGTATAAACTCTCTGGAAAATAGTTCAACAACACATACAAATATTAACAAATATATTACTGTTTAACCTGAAGGAAATAGTCACAGGTTAGAATCAAGATTTATTTTGAAAGAAGTTCATGACAGGTTATCCATAAAAGCAAGTATTGGAAACTACCTAATTTCTGATAACAGAAAAATAATTAAATAACTTTTAATAATATTAAATGACATGGTAAATGCTTTAAATATAATATTAGGTGCAAAAGTACATATATCAACTTATAAAATTCTAAATCACAAAAAAACACAAAGGAAACAAAACATCAATATTAATTATATTGAGATTGTATAATTATAAAGTTTTATTTTCTTCTAAAAGCTATTCGGTATTTTTCTGAATTTGGTAAGTGTAGATTATGAACATTTTATAAAGTGTTTTATAAAGCATTGAGTATATTTTTCAACAATCTGGAAATCTAATGAAAATACAGCTTTATATCACAGTGGGTTTGGGGCTGCTGTCGCACCACAAGAGTTCAAATCCAAAGCATCTATTACAAGCCTAAGAGTTAGAGACAGTAGAGGGACAAGGAATTTTCTTGCCCTTAAAAAGTGTCCAGTTATGGGGCGCCTGGGTGGCTCAGTCGGTTAAGCGGCCGACTTCACCTCAGGTCGTGATCTCGCAGTCTGTGAGTTCGAGCCCCGCGTCGGGCTCTGTGCTGACAGCTCAGAACCTGGAGCCTGTTTCAGATTCTGTGTCTCCGTCTCTCTGACCCTCCCCCGTTCATGCTCTGTCTCTTTCTGTCTCAAACATAAATAAATGTTAAAAAAAAATTAAATAAAAAGTGTCCAGTCTAATGAAGGAACAGACAAGACAGTCAACTACTAGAACACAATATGCTAAGTGCTATAACTGAGGCATTCACAGCAGCCAGTGCAAGTACAGTTGAAAAACAGCGAATTCAGCCTAGAGGAGGGTGTTGGAAAAACCTCCACAAAGAACGTGCCCTTTGATCTGAATCGTTCTTCTTCCTCATTCTTTTCTTCTTACAGTAGTTTAGAGATCAAGGAGACATAGTAAAAACATAGAGCCTTCAGACTGCCAACAAGGTCTCATTATGAGGGATTCTTAAAATCAACTGGAGAAAGGGTTATTTATTCTTACTATCTTGAATCTGAAAAACCTAAGGCCTCTTTCTAATAAATTGAGGAGGAAAATATCCCCCAATGGAATCAGAAATTGGTGACCTTGAGTACTTTGCTGCATGTCAGACGTGGGACTGAGATCCTAGGAGCAGGATGTGGCAAAGAGAGATACTCCTCTTCAAGAAGGGACAGGCTTCCTGGCTGCAAGCTATGGAATGTAAGACTGACAGCCTCCAGCCATTAACTATACCAGGGGCTATCCCAGCTTTCCAGCTGAGGTCACTCTTATCTGAGGACAGAGGAAGACAATCTAACCAATGCCTGACCCAAATAGGGATATAGGAAGCTGGCCATTTTCATCCAATATGGGATCCTCTAAGGGCACTTGCTGCTCCAGACCTGTCTGTTGAGCTTCATCAGGTCAGCATCACAGTTGGATAGCTTCCCCTTGTCCATTTCTGCCTCTTTCCTTCTTTCCTTCCCCTTTGGCACTCCTACTTGGTCTCCATATCTGCTTCCCCGAGAATCCAATATCACAAGGTAGGTGAGTCAAGAAGGCCCAGGGAAGTGTGGGCAAAGAAGAAAAAAGGAACAGAACCAGAAGGAAAAATGAATTTGGTCTCCATGACACTAACTGGGCCAATAGCAATGTAGTTTTCTTTCTGGTAATGTCCTCTAGGCTGTTGTGGATATTAAAAAGCACACAAGGAGCACAGTGAGATGCAGCATGTACACCAATTAGGAGGAATTAGAACATTAGGAAACCGCTGTCAGTTGGTTGGCTTGGGTGAATAAAAAAGAAAACAATTGAGACATTGAAACATGGCAAGAATTAACTCTGGAAAGTTGGAAGGTAGGCCATGGAGAATACTAATGTACTTTATGTAAAATAAATGAACATCTTTCCTTTCAGCTTTCTTAAATATATTGTTTTTGACTTCCATTATTTTTGTGGTCTTATGAGAAGACAATGGAATTATAACATGAAAACTCAAAGTGAAATTTATTGATTTTGATATCATAGTTACAGTGAATATTGGAAATAAGATAAAATGTTAGAGAAGTATGAACCTTCTCAGGACTTCTAGATATCTACTTACCCTTATGTCTGCCATGTTTCATAGGCACACAATTAGAATATTAGCTCCGGTAATCACAAAAAAAAGGTGGCAATATGAGCACATATAAGATTTAGTTTAGATAGGTACTTGAAGGTTTTTATCACCAGTGTGCTTTCAGACAATAACAGTTTCTCTGTGATGTGGTCTCTTCCAGATCAAAGTTTCCAAATGTCTTTACAAAAGCTATATGTAACCACCTATCCAGAGAGCTCTTCTTTTCTGTGACATAAATTTGCCTTTCAGACGTGTCACAATCACTTAACCATGACTCACAACCACTTTGTATGGACAGCTACATCAAATTGACTATGGTTTACAAGGCCTTGGAACTAGGCTAGTTCCTCATGGCCTTTCCTTCACTGTTATGTATCACAAAATGACAAGATAGTAAGTACATAAATTCATTTTGTTTCAGGTGTTACAAAGAACAGAAGAGCTAAAAGAGTCCGCAAGGTATTCTCCTAAATGGGTATTTTCCAGTGATATCCCACGGTCCTCACTGGTTGACACTGCTCAATAAAACATTCCTAATACAAATGTCTGTGTCCATGGTAATGACTCAAATGAGCTTAAGCTGAGAATTGCTTGAAAGCAGGGGGTTTGTCTTATTCTCTGTGTCTGTAGTGCCTAGTGCAACCAGTAGAAAGCAATTTCTGATTTTTGTTTTAGCTCTGAAAAATCAGAAATCTCTCTGAAACTATATCAACATGCATTGTCCCAATGACTATGCTCATGAGCTAGCAATGGGACTGAAAAGGAAAAAAAAAAAAAAAGAGCTGCATAAAGTTCATTATAATTAAATGTCCCAAAAGAATCCATCCTCAGGGGCTTTCTCTCATCCAGTCATTCATGGTTAGCCCCTGCAAAGCCTGACAGGTGATTGGCCCAGCAAGAACTTCTTATGTGTTGATGGTTATCATTTGTAAATACACTGCACTTCCTTAGAATTTCTAAGGAATAATTAATGAAATGAAAGTTTTGCAGTTGTGTGTTTATTACCAAATAGGTTGAAACTGTCAGCCTTGATTTATTTTCTACTAAAGTCATTTTAGGGGCACCTGGGTGGCCCGGTTGGTTGAGCGTCCGATTTCAGCTCAGGTCATGATCTCGCAGTCTGTGAGTTCGGGCCCCGCGTCGGGCTGTGTGCTGACAGCTCAGAGCCTGGAGCCTATTTCAGATTCTGTGTCTCCCTCTCTCTCTGACCCTCCCCCGTTCATGCTCTGTCTCTCTCTGTCTCAAAAATAAATAAATGTTTAAAAAAATTTTTTAAGTCATTTTATAGCATTTTTCTGCCTTGATCGGGATTATCTTCAGTTCAATCAATGTAAATGACAAAATAAATCAAAGAAAAACAACATAGATAAGCTTAAGTTACCAAAGAAAATAAAAATTGAAAACGTGAGTGCCAGTTGAGTTGCTTTCCTTTTCTGTTTCTCCACCTACTCTTCTCCTTTCTGCAAGGACTTCTATGAATGATACTGAACAGATTCTTGCACTAATGCCTTGACTCTTGCTCCTTAAGAGCATGAACAAGGGGCGCCTGGGTGGCGCAGTCGGTTAAGCGTCCGACTTCAGCCAGGTCACGATCTCGCGGTCCGTGAGTTCGAGCCCCGCATCGGGCTCTGGGCTGATGGCTCAGAGCCTGGAGCCTGTTTCCGATTCTGTGTCTCCCTCTCTCTCTGCCCCTCCCCCGTTCATGTTCTGTCTCTCTCTGTCCCAAAAATAAATAAATGTTGGGAAAAAAAAATTAAAAAAAAAAAAAAGAGCATGAGCAAGAATTACAGTTGTACAGATTTTGTAAAGGTTTTATCTGAGAGCTTAGCTAGAGATTCAAAACAAAAAACAACAATGTTTTTTAGAAATATAAATATAGAATCACCTTACAGAAGTAGAATACTCCTTCATTAACCACATGACAGCTGGCCATAAATATGCATGCTACTATGGACCAAAATTCAGAATAAAAATTTATAGACCGTCTCCAACTTCCAATGGTTTGACTTATTATTTTCTGAATGTGGCATGGTATGAAAGCTCTATGTATATAGTAGAAACCATAATTCAATTTCTGAATTTTAACCTTTTCCTGAGATAATGACATACAATACAGTACTTTCAAGTGACGTTGAGCAGAAGCAGCAAGCCGAAGCTCCCATCAGCCACGTAATCACAAGGGTAAACAACTGATACACTTAAAACCACTCTGCACCCATACAACCATTCTGCTTTTCATTTTCAGCACAGTATTCAATAAATTATGAGATATTCAACACTTTATTATAAAATAGGCTTTGTGTTAGATGGTTTTGCCCAACTGTAAGCTAATGTGTTATGAGCATGTTTAAGGTAGTTTCGGCGAAGCTGTAATGCCGTAATGTTTAGTAGATTAAGTGTATTAAATGCGTTTTCAGGTTATGATTTTTTAAAATGTATATTTATTTTTGAGAAAGAGAAAGTGCAGGACAGTGGCAGGTGGAGAGTGAAACAGAGGATCCCAAGAGGGCTCTGCGCTGACAGCAGAGAGCCCCATGTGCAGTTCAAACTCTTGAGCAGTGAGATCATGACCTGAGCCAAAGTTGGATGCCTAACCTACTGAACCACTCAGGTGCCCCCAGATTATGATATTTTCAACTTCAATGGGTTTATGGAGACATAACCTTATCAAATGTCAGGAAGATCTGTAGTTATATCTGAAGCAAGGAGGCTAACAAGCAAAGCTTTATTTGAGAAATCCTCTTGTTAACTCATCAAAGTTTAATGAAAATTGTGAAATTAGCTACTGTTCCCTTTGACATTTTTCCCAATTCAGCAAGAATCATTTCCCTTTGATCTATCCGTTGCTCCCTTTAAAACAAATTATGGCATTTTCTATTACTCAAATAGTATATCTCCTGTAGACAACATTTAACACGGGAAAATGCTATTTACCTCTGGTATCAGTTAATTATATTATATTGATGATACATTTATATAACTCCTTCCCCAGAATATAAATTCTTCTAGCCAGAAACAGAAACTTTGAGACTACAGTGACATAAAGAGTGAAGAGCATTATATTAGAGGCACAGCATTCTCTCAATGTAATAAATGATTTAGGTAAGGATTATTAAAAAGAGCTAAAAGCATTGGGTGACATGTAGTTGTATTATTTGTGAACAAATAATAATTTACAAAACAAAACCACAAATTCACAACCAGAGCTATTTACTTGTATTTTTGTTATTTTCTCCTAATTTTTTAAAATATTATTCTTTCTGTATCATTTTTCTAAGTTGGAAAATAATTCTAGAAAATTTTGATAAAAAAATTCTAACATTCAAAAAGCCCAGATGAATCAAACTAATAAATCTTAACTGGTAGAAATGAAGACATTATAAGAAGATATTACATAAAGCCGGACAACTTAATGTCATGGCTAAAATTGTGATGCTCACTAATCCTCTTCCTTGTAATTTTAATCTTCCACTATTTAGAAAGCAAGATCTTGGGGCACCTGGGTGGCTCAGTTGGTTAAGCATCCGACTTCCGCCCAGGTCACAATGTCTCAGTTTAGAGTTCGAGCCCAGCATCAGGTTCTGTGCTGACAGCTCAGAGCCTGAAGCCTGCTTCAGATTTTGTGTCTCCCTCTCTCTCTGCCCCTCCCCCGCTCTCTCTCTTTCTCTCTCTCTCTCTCTCTCTCTCTCAAATAAACATTAAAAAATTTTTAAAGAAAGCAATATCTTCATTATAAGAGGAAAGAGATAAAATATGCAAATAAAGTAAGCAAAGAAGAGCCATGTAATATTAA
Organism: Prionailurus viverrinus; assembly: GCF_022837055.1. Taxonomy (NCBI): domain Eukaryota; kingdom Metazoa; phylum Chordata; class Mammalia; order Carnivora; family Felidae; genus Prionailurus; species Prionailurus viverrinus. The sequence continues at coordinate 112,073,541 of NC_062564.1, read as the reverse complement.
ATGAAAATTGGTAATATCAGTATGAGCTCAAGATTTTTTATATTTGTTCTCTAGCTCTGTTCACTGGATGGATATAGAAACAATGACATCTCTTAAATAATGAGCACATTTTGTGACCAGATCTTGTATTCTAAACACCATTCTCCACTGAAAGAAAATAAAGAAATTTGGAGAAATGCTTATTCAGGCAATAAACTGGGAAAAATATAAAGTTAATCTAAGAAATCATGTTGAACTAGAAATAAATAAAAGTGCTCAAAGACTAGTGAGGTTGTGTTAGTTATCCACTGCTATAAGTTACTCCCACACTTAGGATGTAAAAACAATAAATATTTATTATCTCACAGTTCTGTGATTCCAAAACATGAGGACAGCTTAGCTGGGTCCTCTGGCTTAAGGTCTCTCAAAAGGCTGCAATGAAGTTTTCAGCCAGGCTGCAGTCCCCCTAGGCTCATATGAAAGAAGAGCTACTTTTAAACTCATTCATGTGGCTGTTGACAATATGCGTCTTCATTGCCTGTTATACTGAAAGCTTAAGTTTCTTGCTGGCTGTTGATCAGAAGGCATTCTCAATTTCTAGCCATGTGGGCTTCCTCATAGGGAAGCTGACAACATTGTGTCTGGCTTCCATTAGCATAAGCAAACAAGAAAGAGAGGATAAGCAAGACAGAAGCCACAGGCTTTTCATAACCTAATCTTAGACATGACATACCATCACTTTTGCCCTTCCTGTCTGTTAGAAGTCAATCACTAGGTCCAGCCCATATTGAAGGGGAAGGATTATATAAGGGCATGAATATTTAGGCAGGGACCATTGGGAGACATTCTAGTGGCTACCTATCACATAGATCATATCTGCAAAGGAACAAACTTGAATGAGTTCAAATTGAATAGGCTATTTAGGAAAATTTGATCATCAATAAAAATAACAATGATAATTGATTATGATACAATGAATTTTTAAAAAGTCTATAGTTATTAGAAAAGGTAAAGGACAGAAAAGAATTTTAAAGTGAGGGAAGTGTATTATTTGAACTCAGATTGTCATTTTAAACAGGAAATCTAGACTTTTTTTTTTGAAAAGTCACATTATCTTCAACAATTCTATATTGTACCCAGTTTCCATGGAAAGGTTACATGTATTTGATCCAATAAAAATTTTGGTCTATGTCTTTAAAAAAAAAAAAAGAAGAAAGGAAAAGAAAAGGCGATGAGTGGAGAGGAAGAACAGTCTTACTTATAAAAGAATGCCAAGTAACAAATATGGAAGAAATTAGACATTTAGAAAATCATCATTTTATGTTCCCTCAATGTAATAAATGATTTAGGCAAGGATTAATAAAAAAAGCTAAAAGCATTGGGTAACATGTAGTTATATAACAAGTGAGTTACATAGTGCCAAAATATCATCTAATATATTAAATGTTAATTTAAAAGATCAAAAGTACACTTTTTTCAATACTAATTCTGGTGGTCTGCACCTCACCCAATCACTAATAGTGAGACAACTTTGTTATATGCCTCCTGATACAATGTTATACAAACAATGGATCACCTATGAAATATTCCTGCCATGAAGTTTTGAACTTAATATAGTCAACCTTTTTGACCACAAATCCAAATTACAGGAAAAACAAGGGGTAGAGGCTCCAATTAAATGACACCATGAGGAAGCAATCGGAAAAATCTAGAATGTATGACATCTAAGAGAAAATTACCCTGAACTCAAAAGTCACTCTCATGGGGTAAAAATAACAGAGGAGCCCTGTCCTAGTAAGACTAAATAGACATAAAAACTAAATGCAATGTGTGAACCCTGACTGGATTGTACATAGGAAAAAAATATATTGCTTAAGTCTCTGGGGGATGCCATCCATACAGGTCACAGACACACAGTAGTAGTATATACAATGGGGTTTATTGAGTGAAAGGTTTAAAGCAGAAACAGAAGAGAGTTTGTAGTCCCCATAATTTTTATAATCTCACAGTTTTGGTTGGGCATAGATAAGTGTCTGGCCAATGTGAAGTAGAGAGGAGTCTTTCTTTATCGATTAAGATCTACATATTTATATAGCATAGGTGAGGCATAAGTGATCTGTGCAACAGACCTGGAAGCCTCTAGGATCAGGAAGTAGACTCATTAGAAAAATGGAGGCTCCAAAGGCCAGTGTCTGGTATCAGCCTCATCTTCCATGGAACTAACTTAAACTGAGACTTGCGGAGGAATTCTCATTAGGAGATCATTGGAAAAATTTTTACATAAGCTTGATATAAATAAAATTGCTGAATTGATGTAAAATTTCTTAAGTGCGATAACAGTTTTATAGTTATATATAAGAAAGTTCTTTGTTCTTAGAAAGTGCATGCTGAAGTATCCAGAGGTAAAATATCATGATGTCTACAACTGATTTATAAATAGTAGGTGTATGGAGAGAGAGAGAGAGAGAGAGAGAGAGAGAGAGAGAGAGAGAGAGAGAGAGAGAGAGAGAAATAGAGACAGAGAAAAAGAAAGAAAACTAAAATGTGGCAAAATGTTAGCAATTGCATAATCCAGGCAAAGGATATGTGCTGGTGTTTATACTGCTCTGAAGTTTTGAAAATTTCAAAATGAAAAGTTGAGGGGAAAGGAGAATTATCTTCTTTTATTTTTTAAGTTTTTTATTTAATTATAGTTGACACACGGTGTTAAATTAATTTCAGGTGTACAACATAGTGACTCAACTTCTCTATACATCATGCTATACTCACAAGTGTAGTTACTCTCTGTCACCATACATTGCTATTATAATATCATTAACTATATTCCAGATTCTGTGCCTTTATACCCATGGCTTACTTATTTCATATCTGGAAGGCTGTATCTCACACTCCCCTTCAACCATTTTTCCCATCTCCCCACTTCCCATCCCTCTGGCAATAATCAGTTTTTTCTCTGTATTCATAGATCTGATTCTGATTTTGATTTTTTTTTTTTTTTAGATTCCATATATGAGTAAAATCGTATGGTATTTGTCTTTCTCAGTCTGACTTATTTCACTTAGTATAATACCCTCTAGGTATCTTGTTACAAATGGCAAGATCTCATCCTTTTTTATGGTTGTGTAAAGATCCATTGTGTGTGTGTGTGTGTGTGTGTGTGTGTGTGTGTGTGTGTGTGTGTTACCCCACATCTTCCTTATCCATTTGTCTATTGAGAGACATTTAGGTTACTTTCACATCTTGGCTATTGAAAATAATGATGCAATAAACACAGGGTGCATATATCTTTTTGAATTAGTGTTTTTGTTTTCTTTGGGTAAAAACACAGTAGTAGAATTATTGGATCATATGGTAATTCTATTTTTAATTTTTTGAGAAACCTAAGTGAGAATTGTCTTAACTTTTAAGTAAATTAGAAGTAAATTTACAAACAATATAAAAACATGCTCTTCTAATTTAAAAAGTCAGTAATCTAGACTCAGGCTAGACTGTTGGCTCCAAATAACTTCTGGAAGCCAGACTAAATTATTCAAGACAAGTTTGTACCTAGAACAATGAAATGAGGACAAGTAATATGCCCATGGGAAAATTTTATCTAGGTCATTTTGAATCTCTTCTTGTTATTTATAATTTAAAATTTATTTATTATACATAGTTTGTATATTAGCTACTTGATACAATAGGCTATGACATTAGGACAGAAAATTTTGGAGCAAAATCCACTATCATTAAAAATATTCCTCTTAACTATAATAATGTTTATTCCTCTAATACAGTATCCCTTTCCTTCTACTTATTGCTAATATATCACTTGTTAAACTAAGGCTTTTTGTTGAATAACATAAAATACTGGTCAAATAAACAAATTAAGGGAATAAAAGAATAGTCTTTTACTTGCTGCTATTCTCTGGCTTTCTATAAATATTTTTTCAGTACCTGCAATTAAAGCAGATATTATTGTCCTACTTAACTTCTCTACAATCACCTCCTTCTCCCTATTATCCAATAAACACCTGCTCAATTAAATATTTGAGCTACTTATGAAATAGAAACCACATTTCCCCCTCATTCTTTTTCTGATATTTATATGTGTTTTCCATTTACCTTTAAATCCTAAGATAGTACTCAACACCAAAACTGGAAGAAGAGACCCATTAGAATCAAATCTAGTTATACATTTGAAGTTTGCTAAGATAGTATTAATTAGACACTGGAATAAGACACCTACATTTATTTCTTCACTGTGAGAAATTTAATAAATCTAAAAGTCTAAGTTTTAGAAAAGGAGAACTAGTTAAACTGTTAATCACCATAGCCTTCAGAGAATAGCAGTGCAAATTTCTCTACATAAGTTGATACAAGATTAAAATATGGATTTGTTTTAGACTATTTTGACATATCATTCTAAAATTAAGAAAACATAAATTATGTAAATTAACATATATAACAGTTTAAATTAAATGGTACAAAAATAAACAGAAAACTTAGAGTGACATCATCAAGATGGTAACATAAGTCATTCCTGACTTGATTCCCCCTCACAAAAACAACTAACATCTACTGAAGAGCAAGACACTGAGAGAATCCTAGAAGATGGGGATGGGTCTGAGGTACCTCCCCCACACCAGAGACCAAGACAGACTGCATTAGAAGGGTAAGAGAAGCAGCTACATGTTGACCACATGGCCCCATCCCCAGGACAGCACAGCACCACATGGAGAGGTCTCCCCTGATCCTTCAGTTCCTCCAGCTACTGAGGGTAGCTCCTGTCCTCCAGACAAGATAATCAGCATCATGGGTCACTTTGTGGGAGGCTCCACTCTGATCTTGCACTATGGGGACTGTAGGGAAATCTGTAGGACCCCGCCACTGGGAATCTGACTGTGACAGAGAAGGGAGGAGGGGCTTGCAAAAACAAGCAATGGATCTTGGCAGACCAAGTTCGTATCTGCAATGCCCTTGTAATCCCAATCAGCAGCTTTGTTCATCTGCAAAATCAAGCTGGGGATACTCTAACCAGGGAACTCATTGGGGTATGGATCTACGTAACAGATCCTCAAGTGGGTTTTGACAGCCCTAGAGTCCATTTGGCCCACACCCAGGCAAGGTGCTGAGTCACAGCCTCACATGCTGTGGAAAGTGCCCCCATCAGACCAAGAGGGCTAGTGACAACTCCTAATAGCTATGCAGCCCAGTGATACTCAAGCTGAGAGGCAAATAAGCAGAGCTGATTACCCTCAGAGCAAAGCCAATACTGGGTATGGAAGCTTCCCATACTATGCACAGGCAGAGGGATTAGTTCACAGCCAAGGCTGAGGGTAGCTCCTGGTTCCTCCCAAATAGAGAGCTTGTAGCCTGGACTAGCCCTGCAGCTCCCATACAGAGCTGAGATATTGTCACACCAGTAGCCTGAAGTGGCCCTCATGGGAGGTGAGACATTGTTCCACCTCCTTGGAGGGTGCCTTCTAGCCTCATCTAAACAGAAGGGCTAGTGACAATACCTCAAAGCTATTCAGCCCAGCAGCAGTGAAGCCAAAAGGATAGACAGAGCCAACAGTTTGCAGAGCAAAGCCAGTGACCTTCTTCAAGGGAACTTGGGAACTTCAAGGGAGCCCAGGGAACTTGGGATGCAGGATGGCTTTAGTTAAGACAACAAACAAAGAGCTTTTCCAAATTTTTAGAGATGCTTCTGCTGTACCCGGGGGACGGGGGGTGGGGGGAATCTAATTTGTAGCACCACTCATTGCTAAGTACAGCCTTCAGCTTGTCCCACAAAGCAACCCAACCAGAGCACACGGGAAGAGATGTAGCCAATTAAGCAGCCCTAGGTACAGTGGCACTTGAACAAAGAACACAGCACATGGCTTCCCCAGTCTGTAGAGCAAAACTAGTGGCTTCATGTGACCAGAGAATTCAGTGCACACTCAGGCCTGATTTGGGCCCCCAATTAACTGTACAGGCCCTAGACCCTGTACTAGTGCTCTCCCCAGGCAGAGAAGATAATTCATATCCTCATATATTACTGAATATGGTGCCTGGACCTAACCATCTAGTACGCTTGACCAAAGAATTCAGACAACTATGGAGCTGATCCTATAGCCTCACTTGGTAGGGAGCAAAGTTAGCAATCCTATCCAGCGGCCAGTAACACACATTCCATCCCTGTCCTCAGAGCATGAACAGTTGCCTCACTGTTCATAGAGGCCATAATAAGAGGCCCTATTACCAGCAGACACATTGAAAAACCTAAACTGAGAAAATTGATGAAGAACTGTCTCTGCCAAAGTAACCTATAAAGTCTAGGGGAAAAAAGCTCTATTACTGAAATGTGCAGAGAGCAATGTAAGGAATCAAGGAAAAATTAGGTAAATATGAAACCACCAAAGGAAATTAACCAAACTCCAATAACTGACCATAAAAAAAATAGACATCTAATAAACAGTCAGACAAAGAATTCAGAATAATTATCTTAGGAAAGCTTAGCAAACTACAACAAAGCACAGAAAACTAAACAGTATTTAAAAAAAAAACAATGCATAAAAAATAAGAAGTTTGACAAGAAAGTAGCAATCATCAAAAACAAAACAAAACAAAACCCAGAAATCTTAGAGTTGAAAAATACAATAACTGAACTGAAGAATTCAATAACTTCAAAAGCAGGCCAACCATGCAGAAGGAAGAATCAGCAACCCGGAAGATAGGATATAGGGAATTAGTTAGATGAGGGGGGAAAAAAAGCATGAAAACATGTGAAGAATGTGTATGGGAATTATAAGACACAATGAAAAGAAACAACATTTGCATTATGGGAATTCTAGAGAAAAAGAAAAAGGGAAAGATATAGAAAGTATATTGAAATCAAATAATAGCTGAAACTTCTCAGACTTGAAGAGAGATGAGCATCCAGCTCCATGAAGCCCAAAGGATACCAAATAGCTTGAACCTACAAAGGGCCACACCAAGACACATTATAATTAAATCATGTAAAGTCAAAGACAAAACATTTTAAGAGCAGTAATATAAAAGAGAATTTACATACAAGGGAACCCCACAAGACTATAGGTTGATTTCTCAACAGAAACTTTTCAAGCCAAAAGAGAAAGAAATATATTTAAAATTTGAAAGAAAATAGCTGTCAACCAAGAATTCTATACCCAGCAAAGTGGTCCTTCAGAAACAAAGGAGGGATAAAGACCTCCCCAAACAAACAAATGCTAAGGACATTCATTACCACTAGATCTGCCTTACAAGATATGCTAAAGGAGTTCTATAAATGGAAGTAAAATAACATTAACTAACATCATGAAAGCACAAAAAGGTAGTAAAAATCTCACTGGTAATTGTAAACATATATCATAGTTAGATTCTGCAATATGGTAATAGAGGTGCAAAACTCACATACAACTCTAGTTTAAAAGTTAAAAAAAAAATGAACACAGAGGAGTGCCTAGATGGCTCAATCAATTGAGTGTCTGACTTCTGCTCAGGTCATATCTCATGGTTCATGAGTTCAAGCCCAACATTGGGCTTTGCACTGACAGACTGGAGACTTCTTTGGATTTGTCTCCCTCTCTCTCTGCCCCTCCCATGTTCATGCTCTCTCTCTGTCTCAAAAATAAAATAAATATTAAAAAAAAAATTAAATGAGCACCACAAAAATAACCATAAATACAATAATTGGTTACTAGGGTCGCAATAAATTTTTAAAAATGTGAATCATAACAGCAATAACCTAAATTGTGAGAGGGAGAAGTAAAAGTGTAAAGTATAATAACTTTATTGCAAGTTGAATTGTTATTGGTTTAGAATAGAGTGTCATTTTCTTAACACCTAAGACTTAACACTTTCTTAACATTTTTTCTTTCTCTTTTTTTTTATAATTAATTGTCAAATTAGCTAACATACAGTGTAGTCTTGGCTTCAGGAGTAGATTCCCATGATTCATCACTTGCATACAATACGCAGTGTTCATCCCAACAAGGGCCCTCCTCCTCAACCTCCCACCCCATCAACCCTCAGTTTGTTCTCTGTATTTAAGAGACTCATAATTTGCCTCCTTCTCTGTTTGTAACTTATTTTTCCTTCCCTTCCCCTATGGTTTTCTATTAAGTTTCTCAAGTTACACATATGAGTGAAAACATATGATACCAGTCTTTCTCTGACTGACTTATTTCATTTAGGATAATACACTCCAGTACCATCCACGTTATTGCAAATGGCAAGATCTCATTCTTTCTCGTCACTGAGTATATATACACCACATCTTCTTTATCCATTCATCAGTTGGTGGACATTTGGGCTCTTTCCATAATTTGGCTATTGTTGACAGCACTGCTATAAACATTGGGGTATATATGCTCCTATGAATCAGCACTCCTGTATCCTTTGAATAAATTCCTAGTAGTGCTATTAGTGTGTCATAGTGTAATTCTATTTTTAATTTTTTGAGGAACCTGCACACTGTTTTCCAGAGCGGCTGCACCAGTTTGCATTCCTACCAACAGTGCCAGAAGGTTCCCCTTTCTCCACATCCTCACCATCATCTGTTGTTAAGGTGGCATCTCAATATGATTTTGATTTGTATTTCCCTAATGATGAGTGATGTTGAGCATCTTTTCATGTCTGTTGGCCATCTGGATGTCTTCTTTTGAATTTCTTTACTGGATTATTTGTTTTTCGGGTGTTGAGTTTGGAAGTTTTTTATAGATTTTTGATAGTAACCCTTTATCCAATATGTCATTTGCAAATATCTTCTCCCATTCCATCAGTTGCCTTTTAGTTTTGTTGATTGTTTCCTTTGCTATGGGGAAGCTGTTTATCTGGATGAGGTCCCAATAGTTCATTTTTGTTTTTATTTCCCTTGCTTTCAGAAGCATGTCAAGTAAGAGTTGTTGTGGGCAAGGTTAAAGAGATTGCTGCCTGTTTTTTCCTATAGGATTTTAATGGTTGCCTGACTCACATTTAGGTCTTTCATCCATCTTGAATTTATTTTTGTGGATGGTGTAAGAAAGTGGTCCAGTTTCATTCTCCTGCATGTTGCTGTTCAGTTCTCCCAGCAACATTTGCTAAAGAAACTGTCTTTTTTCCATTGGATACTCTCTCCTGCTTTGTCAAAGATTAGCTTGCTATATATTTGTGAGTCCATTTCTGGGTTCTCTATTCTATTCCATTGTCTTTGTGTCTGTTTTTGTGCCAATACCATATTGCCTTGATGATTACAGCTTTGTAATACAGGCTAAAGTCCAGGATTGTGATGTCTCCAGCACTGGTTTTCTTCTTCAACATTACATTGGCTATCCAGGTCTTTTGCAGTTCCATACAAATTTTAGGATCATTTGTTCTAGCTCTGTGAAGAATGCTGATATTATTTTTATTGGGATTGCATTGAATGTGTATATTGCTTTGGGTAGTATTGAAATTTTAACAATATTTGTTCTTCTAGTCCTTGAGCATGGAATGTTTTTCCATTTTTCTGTGTCTTCTTCAATTTCTTTCATAAGCTTTCTATAGTTTTCAGCATACAGATCTTTTACTTCTTTGGTTAGGTTTATTCCTTTGGTTAGGTATTTAATGGTTCTTGGTGCAAATGTAAATGGGATTGATTCCTAGATATCTCTTTCTGTTGCTTCATTATTATTGTATAGAAATGCAACCGATTTCCATTCATTGATTTTATATCCTGAGACTTTGTTGAATTCATGTATCAGTTCTAGCAGCATTTTGGTGAAGTCTTTTGGGTTTTTCATGTAGAGTATCGTGTCATCTGTGAAAAGTGAAAGTTTGACTTCTTTGCCAATGTGGATGCCTTTTACTTCATTTTGTTGTCTGATTGTGAAGCTAGGACTCTCAACACTGTGTTAAACAACAGTGGTGAGAGTAGACATCCCTATTGTGTTCCTGATCTCAGGGGGAAAGCTCTCAGTTTTTCCCCATTGAGGAAGATGTTAGCTGTGGGCCTTTCATAAATGGCTTTTATGATGTTAAGGTATGTTCCTTATATCCTAACTTTCTTGAGGGTTTTTATTAAGAAAGGATGCTGTAATTTGTCAAGTGCCTTTTCTGAATCTATTGAGAGGATCATATGGTTCTTATCCTTTCTTCTATTAATGTGATGTATCATGTTGATTGATTTGCAAATATTGAACCTGTCCTGTATCCCAGGAATGAATCCCACTTGATCATGGTGAATAATTCTTTTAATGTACTGTTGAATTCAATTTGATAAGTATCTTGTTGAGAATTTTTGCATCCATGTTCATCAGGGATATTTGCCTATATTTCTCCTTTTTAGTGGGATCTTTGGTTTGGGAAGGTAATACTGGCTTCATAGAATGAGTCTGGACACTTTCCTTCCATTTCTATTTTTTGGAGCAGCTTGAGAAGAATAGGTATCAACTCTGCTTTAAATGTCTGGTAGAATTCCCCTAGGAAGACTTCTAGCTTAGGACTCTTATTTCTTGGGAGATTTTTGATAACTGATTCAATTTGTTCACTTGTCATGGGTCTGTTCAAATTTTCTATTTCTTCCCTTTCGAGTTTTGGTAGTGTGTGGGTATCTAGGAATTTGTCCACCTACAAGTACTACTATATTTAAAAGGGGTCATACAATGTCCAGGGCCTGGCACTTCAGGAAGTGTTTTTGGAATGTTTTGCGTGCACTCTGGTGTTGCGCCTTTGGCTGCTCTATCCCATTGTCATTGCGGTGGATTGTTTGGTATTTCCACCATGTGTGCTTTGATTTTTCCTTGAAGTAACCCTGGAAAAAGGGGGAAAGGGTGGGAGGCACCTTATACAGGTACAGAAAGAGAAATGAAAGGGAGGGGGAAAAAAGACCAGACAGAAAATCAAAGAACATATAAGGCTTAATCCAGGAAGAGAGAGAGGAAAATAAAGAAGAGAGAGATAGAGGAAAAGGTGTGAAAAGAATAGAATAAAAATGCCTGATTAAACAACCAGAATAGAGAAAGAAAGGGAAAAAAAATGTATGTGTGTGTGTGTGGATGTATATATGTGTGTGTGTGTATATGTGTGTGTGTGTGTGTGTGTGTGTGTGTGTGTATATATATATATATATATATATATATATATATATATATATCAAAAAGGTATTTGGCCCCAAATCAAATCAGAAGCTATGAGCTTGATTCCAAAGGAAATTAAAAAGCAAACAAACAAAAAAAGAGGAGAGTAGAAAGAAAAAGAAAGGAAAAGAGAAGGAAAGAAAAGAAAAAAGAAAAAACAATAATAGTTTTTAGAAGTTTTTTTTAAAAAAAGACTATCATACAAAACTGCAGGACAGTTGCCTGTTGGTACCTGGGATTGGTGGCTATGCTGGTGTGGAGGAGAGGCCATCTGGTTCCTGATTTTGTGTCAGTTTTACTTCAGTAGATATGCAGTTACCATGCACAGAGGGACAGGGTTTGGTGTAAATGTGTCATGCCTCCCCTTGGGGTTACCATCCTGTTCCCTGAAGCCCCACCCTGTTGTTGATGGGGAGAAAATGGCGACACCCCAATCTTTCCTCCCCAGACTGAGTGTCTCAAACTACACTGTTCAGGAAGCCCTCACAGAGTAGTGCAGGCAATCAGCCTGTTGTGCTCGTCTCCGGTGCCTCCTAAGCTCTCAGCTGGGATTCAAAACCTGATGTCTTAAAGGATCCCACACAACATGAACCTGGATCTGGGGTAGCACCACCCCACCCTGCTTATAAAGGGCCTCTGGCTGGAGACTGCAGGGTCTTTTGTCCTTGGGTGGGCAATAAACCCTCTTCCCACAGACTCGAGAGAAGGGACTACTGTTTCCCAGTGCGCCCCTGAAATGGCTACTGTGCCCCAGGGCTGGCTTCCTTCCCAACTGGACATGATCACACAGCAGTGGCTTTGGTCTGGAGAAAGTCATGCACCCCTGAAAACTCTGATGTTTAGCTTCCAAAGCTGTTTGCAAAGTAGAAACTGTCACTCTTCATATTTTTTCTTCCTCAGTCCATGGTCCAGAGAGGTCTTTTTCTTGTCCACATAAAATATCACACTTCCACAGCCTCTCTTTGTCTTTCTGTTGTCTCTCCACAGAAGGAGTTCCCCCTCTTCCATGCCAACACCACCCATTTTATCTCTCCCAATTTGCAGATATGCACCTCTGTCCCACCAACCTCTTTCCACCTGTGGAGATTTTTCTGTCCTCCATACACTGTATTCCTGGGTATTTCGGGTGTTCTGACCTCAATACAGCTGTGTTTGAAGGACAAGGGACATCCCAGTTCCCCTACTTTTCTGCCATCTTATCTCCTCCCCTCCTAACACTTTTTTCCTTAAGAAATTTAAGATTTTCTTTTCAGTTTGAAAGTCACAGTTTATCTTTCTATAATTAGCTTAGGAGAAAAGAGATGAATAACCCACTGGTAGTGGAAAGAAGCAAGAGTCTTCTAGGGCGCAGCATTTGATGAGATAGACATTCTGTTACTGTGCACTTCCATTATTTTTCCATGGCAGAACATATAGCAGAGACTTGGGAATGCACATACCTGAAGCCAGTTTACTCTTTTGTTCCATAACTATGTTGCTTTCAGGGCTGTTGTTGCCATAGTAGTTGGTTGTGCCCCAGACAAATGGGTGCTGGTCTGTTCCCACAGATCTTTATCCCACTCTTCATTGCAAGTATGGAACTGCCATATGCTCTCAGCCAGAGTCTCCTGTCCAAGATTTCTGGTTTGGTTGACAACAACCTGCACAATACAACTTTTATCATTACAGCTTGAGATATAATGACTGATTTGGGGCCAAAGAACCTGGTGGTGAGCATTAAAGAGACAAGTAGCCAATTGTTTGTGACATCAGAAAGATTCATTTTACACTTGATAAGATGATAAGGAAACCTGCAGACCCTCATCTGTGGTTTTTATCACAGGGGCATTGTAATGGCTTTTCAGGGTCCAGGGAATTGATCTAAGTGTCTTCCATGTTGGAAATGAGGGAGATAAATCCAAGTGCTCAATGGAGAAATGCTCTCCTCACAATCACCTTCTCTCCACAACCCAGCAATGCTCACTTCTGGACTAAGATATTTTATGTAAGCCTCATGATAACTACAAGAAAAATCTTGTGGTATTTGAAAAAAGACCATGATAAAGAAGTCAAAGCACACTGACACCAAAAACATCAAAACCCACAAAAAAGACAGAAGTGTAAGAAGCAAGGAACAAATGGATCTACAAAACAAGCATAAAACAATGAAAAAAGGGCAATAGTAAATCTTACCTATCAATAATTACTCTAAATGGAAACAGATTGAACTATCCAGTCAAAAGACACAGAATGGCTGAATTAAAAAAAAAAAAGATCTAATAATATGCAACCTATAAGAGACTTACTTTAGCCTTAAAGACACATACACTGAGAGTGAAGGAATAGGAAAAACAAAACAAAACAAAACAAAAAACATTTCAAGCAAATGGTAACCAACAAAAAGCAGGAGTAACTATGTATATCAGACAAAATAGACTTTAAAAATGGTATAAAAAAAGACAAAGAGGGTTATTATAAAATGATAAAAGGGTCAGTACATTAAGAAGATATAATAATTGTAAATATTTATGTGCCCAACATCAAAGCACCTAAAAATATGAAGTGAAAACTGACAGAGCTAAAAGGAGAAATAAACAATGATATAAAAATATTTGGGGACTGTAATACCCTGCTCTCAACAATGGATAGATTATCAAGAGATAATAAATAAGGAAACAACTGATTTGAACATCTTATATCAAATGGACCTAACAGACAAATATAGAACATAGAACATTGTATGCAACAACAGCACAATACACATTTTTGTCAAGCATACATGGAACATTTCCTAGGACAGATCATATGTTAGGTCACAAAACTAATCTTAGAAAATTGAAGAAGACTGAAATCATACCAAGTATCTTCTCTGACCACAATGGCATGAAACTAAGAGTCAGTAAGAGGAGGAAAACTGGAAAATTCATAAACTCATGGAAATTAAACAACATTCTCCTAAACAACGAATGAATCAAAGAAGAAATTAAAATGAAATTTAAAGTTTCTTTAAACAAAAAAATATGGAAACACAATTTACCAGAATTTATGGGATGCAGCAAAGCAGTTCTAAGGAGGAAGTTTATGATAATAAACTTCTAAACTAAGAAGCAAGAAAAATCCCAAGTAAACAACCTAATGATGCCTTAAGAAACTAGGAAAAGAACAAAGTAAGCCAAAAGTTAACAGAAGGAAGAAATAATAAAGATTAAAGCAGAAATAAATGAAACAGAGAAGAGAAAAACAGTAGAAATGATTGACCAAATTAAGAATTTGTTCTTTCAGAAGATAAAATTGATAAACTCTTAGCTAGACTAACCAAGCAAAACAAAAGAAAAACAAACAAATGAACAAAAGGACCCAAATCAACAAAATTATAAATAAAAAAAAAGATACATTCAAATGATACCACAGAAATTCAAAAGATCAAAATATGCCAACAATCTGAACGACCTAGAAGCAATGGAAAAATTTTTTAGAAACATACAATTTACTATGACCAATTCAAGAAGAAATAGAAAATCTGAAAAGGCCAATTACTAATAAAGAGATTGAATCAATAATCTAACATCTTCCAATGAAGAAAAACCAAGACCAGATGGCTTCCCTGGTGAATTTTACCATTTCAAGAATAATTAATATCAATCCTTCTCAAACTCTTACTCAACATTATTCTCAACATTACTCTGACACCAAAACCAGAAAACACTACTAAAAAGAAAATTGCAGGCCATTATTCCTGATGAACAAAGTTGAAAATTTTCTTAATGAAATATTAGTAAATCAAATTTAGCAACAGATTAAAAGGCTCATTCACTATGACCAAGAGGGATTTATCCCTGGTTTGCAAGGATAGTTCAACATACACAGATCTATCTATCATATTAACAAAATGAAAGAAAATAATCATATTATCTCAATAGACTCAGAAAAAGCATTCAGTGAAATTCAACATCTATTCATGATAAAAACTCCTAAAAAATTAGGCATAGAAGGAACATATCTCAACATAATAAAGGTCGTATATGACAAGCTGACAGCTAACATCATATTCAGTGGTGAAAGAATGAAAGTTTTTCTTTTATGATCGAGACAGGACAAGGGTTCTCACACTCACCACTCTTGTTCCACCTATTACTAGAAGTCCTGGCTAGAGTAGTCAGGCAATAAAAAGAAATAAGAGGTATCAGAATTGGAAAGGAAGAAGTAAAACTGCCTGCATTTGAAGATGATATGATTATATATATATATATATATATATATATATAGTCCTAAAGACTATACTCAAAAACTTTTAGATCTAATCAATGAATTCAGTAAATTTGCAAGATACAAAACATACAAAAATCAGTGGCATTTCTATACACTAACACTGAAATTTCTGAAAAAAAATTAATTAATCCCATTTACAATAGCATCAAAAAGGACAAATATTTAGAAATAAATTTAAGTAAGGAGTTAAAAGATTTCTATGCTGAAAAAGAAACTGAAGAAGATACAAATAAAGGCAAAGGTGCCCCCTGTTCATGAATTGAAAGAATTAATGTTGTTAAGATGTGAATACTACCAAATGCCGTCTGTAGATCAATGCAATCTCTATCAAGATTCCAATGGCATTTAATTGGATATTCACATGTAAAAGAATGAAGCTGGACCCATACATCATTCCACTCACAAAAATTAACTTGAAATGGATAAAAGACTTAAATATAAGACCTGAAACCATTAAACTCCTAAAAGAAACCCCTAGAAGAAAACATAGGAACAAAGCTCTCTGGCTTTGGTCTTGACAATAATTTTTTGTATACAATACCAAAAACACAAGCAACAAAATAACAAATAAACAAGTGGGAATGCATCCAACTAAAAGTACTCTACACAGCAAAAGATAGTATCAACAAAGTGAAAAGACAATCTACAAATTGGGAAAAATTATTTGCAAACCATATATCTCATAAGGGTTAATATCCAAAAAATGTAATGAACTCATACCAACTCAATGTCAAAAAAAACAACAAACCAACACAAAAGAAAAAAAATATTGAAAATATGGGCAAAGGACCTGAATAAACATGTCTTCAAATAGAATACATGAAAGGCCAATAGGTATGAAAAGATGCTCAATCTCACTAGTCATTAGAGAAATACAAATTAAAAGCACAATAAGATATCACCTCATGCCTATTAGAATGGTCATCATCAAATAGCCAAGAGATAACAAGTGCTGGCGAGGCTGTGGAGAAAAGGAAACCCTTGTGCACTGTTGGTGGGATTGTAAACTGGTATAGCCTATGGAAATTGGTATTACTATGGAAGACCGTATGGGGGTTCCTCAAATTGATTTAAAAAATAGAACTGCTATATGACCCAGCAATTTCATTTCTGAGAATATATCCAAAGGTATCAAAGACACTAACTTGAAAAGGTATCTGTATCTCCATGTTCATAGCAGTGTTATTTACAATAGCCAAGACATGGAAACAACCAACCTAAATGTTTATCATTCAGCCATAAGAAATGAGAAATCCTACCATTTGTGACAACATGAATGGATCTTGAAGACATTATGGTAAGTGAAATAAGTTAGATAAAGACAAATAACTGTATGATCTCACTTTTATGTGGAATCTAAAAAAACAAAAACAAAAACAAAAAAACTAAGAAAAAAATCCCAAATTCATAGAAAAAGAGATCAGACTTGTGTTTACCAAAGGCAGGGTGTAGAGGGAGAGAGAATCAGAGGAAGTTGATCAAAAGGTACAAGCTTCTAGTTAAAGATAAATAAGTACTAGGATGTAATGTACAACATAATGACTATAGCTAATAAATATACAGGAAAATTGTCAACAGAGTAAATCATCACAAAAAGATAAGTTATCATCTATGAATTATCATCATAAGGAAATTTTTTTCCTTATTCTTATTTTCTTTTTATGTATCTATGTAAGAAATGGATGTTGGTGAACCTACTGTGCTAATCATTTCATTTTATATTTATATATATATATATATATATATATACACATATAAATCATCATTCTGTATACCTCAAGCTTATACAGCGACGTGTATCAATTATTTCTCAAGAAAACTGGAAAAAGGAAAGAATTTTTCTTAAGTAGGAGAATAGACGTTGGTATCACAGAGACCTGTTTTGACTATGTCTTTGACATTAACTGTTCAAAGTTGTGATATTATTTAACATCCGCACTTGAGTTTCCTAATCTGTAAAAGGTATAGTATTTTTATTGTGTTATTGGGGAGAATAAATGAACAAATATATATAAAATGCTTGATACAGGGCAAACCCTCAACAAATGCTCATCTTCTACAAAACAACTTGCCCCAAATGATCTGCCAATAATGTGTCTTCCTTTATAAAAACAGTTTCTTAATAATGGTGGTGAACAATCAATTTTCCAATCATATCTATAACTAAATTTTACTTCCCGAATTAAGTCTTGCCACAAACATGGGTGTGACTCTTCTTTGTAATCATAAAAAAACAAAGGGTTGGATTGAGATGATCTTTTAGGTCATAGAATTCTAACACTGCTTAATTTTAATTTTTTTCTAAAGAAGAATTTGTCTTTTCAAATGTAATAAGCAGGCATATATAGTTTACATAAATCTGGCACAAATTTAACATGATTAAAATTATTTTGATTATTGTTCTTCAAAGAGATAGCTGGTTATATGGCAGCTAAATGAAAACAGAAACAACATTATGAAACTCAGTAAAATGCATTGTGAGAAAATGAACAGACTACTAGCCCAGTCTCATCAAATGAGGGGTCCTTCTCACAGCTGAGCCAAGCAAAGGGGTCTCAGAAGCACTGGTCCTTCTATTTGCATCACATTAATTAAGGTTTTGAGTCACTGGGTTTACAACCTTCTTAAATCCCACATCCAATATTTCTCAATATACATTTGGCCTTATTCCTCAAAAAACGGCTTAAAATAAATCCCAGGTTCCTGAAATGAAATGCCATTTTTTAAATTCAATTTCATCACTCTTTCTCGTTTTGTTGTTGTTGTTGTTGTTTTGGGGGTTTTTTTGTTTGTTTGTTTGTTTTGGGGGGTTTTTTTGGTTTTGGGGATTTTTGTTGTTGTTGTTTCTGTTTTGTTTTTTGTTGTTTTTATTGTTGTTGTTGTTGTTTATTACTGTGTGTGAACAGTACACAAAACCGCCACTGGTATAAGCTGATACAGGAGTAGTAGCCCTGATATCTCTACTACGTACCTTTCTGCTTCTCATAGTATGGAAATCTCTTGACATTATGATTTAATATTGTTTTTAGATAATGTTAAAAAGTAGACTCAATTTACAGATATTTGAGAGATGCAAAATAAAAAGAATGAAATAAAAAGATACTCCCTTTAATGCAGTTTGATATTTCCAGACAAACTGGGAGCCATATTAACTCAACCTGTGCTTATAACCTTAGCAAGACAAGCATATTTGGGGTTTTAACAACCTCCCAGCTATTAACCTGAGAAGTACATTCGACAGGAAGATAAGAAAGCAGTGTTTTGCAAGTATGCATTTCTCCTTCAAGATACATACATTCCCTTTCTCATTAGTTTCCACATCCTCTAGAGAAAAAAAATGAAGAAAGTCAAATACATTATTTGATTCAAATTTAAACCCATAAATTTGTCAGTCTGAATTGCTGCTTTCTTTCCAAAGACATTTAAAACAATTTACTTTTCATATTGGCCACAAGCTAAATATGATCTCAGCTTCCTTAAAAAGGGACTCTGTTAAGGCTGAGAGAATACGGGTATGTGGCTCCCCCCAGCGGCCATTGGGAACGTCAGCACAGTTCAGAGAGAGACGTGGAGAAAGTGATGCTTTGAATTCTCGCCAGCAAAGGCCCACTGTCCAATCTTCTTCACCACCTGGTAACAGCTGGTGTGTATGTAAAGATGAGATGAAAAACGGATAGAGGTCAAATCCAGGAGGACTTCCCTTGTATAGAAAATCAATTTAAAGTAACAAAAGTACCGAGATAAAATTTCCAAGAACTTCTGAAATTTAAATAACACAGCTTAAACTTTAGGGAAAAGAGATGGCCAGGGAAAAGACAGGAGCAGAGCTTTATTCCTCATAGCATTTCATTAATAGTTTTGCATTTAGAAAAGTACAAGAAAAACCGTAACACCAGGGGACAAGCTAATACCAGAATATTCCCAAGCTGACAAGCAATTTGGAGTGAAAACTGACATAATAAAAAAATTTTAATGTACTGAATATATTCCAGCTGAGAGCCCACAATATCAGCAATTCCCAGAGGTTCCGAGCAGACACTCAAAGATTCACAGGATCAGAATTTCTGGGCCTTGGCCCAGGTTCCAGCCATATCCCACATACAACATTGCCTTGACTCTCTTGAGGGTTCAACCTTCATAGCAGCCTCTAAATTCAAAGCACAGCTTCAGAGAAGGGAAAATGCTTTGGAATAAAGATGGGAAGATATATATGCCTTTCAAATTTATAAGCCTCTATTATTCACCAGCACCAGTGAGCCCACAAGCACTGTGCACAGACAATTCACAACCATGGGTGATGGGTGACTGTTCAGATAAGAACCAGGAGGGAGGTTAGGCTAACCCCTCTGACCAACAAAGCTGACGCATCAATTCTGATACCTCATCCCACCTCTTAAATGTGTCTCCTTAACGAATTCATGCATGCAACCCCTCCTTACCTTTGTCCCCTTTCTGGTTTCCTTTCTTCTATTTTTTACTGCTACCTGGCCTCTCCTCCCTAACACAGCCACCTCTACCAGGTCACTTTCCTCTACCTCAAAATACTGTTCTTTTCTGGGTTCAGGGTTTGGCTTTTCTCTCTCTTGGCTTTAATTTCCCTTAATCTTCATCTAATGAACTTTCCTCAGCCTCCTGTTATTACTAACACGTGAATCAGTCTGTTAAGGGATATATTACTGGAGATGTTCTACTACAAAGCATTATAGACTCATAGAGCTTAGAGCCCCGAAGGGTCTCAAAATATAATGTGGAAGACCCTTCAGCTAATAGGCTGTTAAGGTGCCTCTTTGAATTTTCCATATATTGAAATTGAGACTTACAGCCAGTAGGTGTCTTGCCCACTGATAATTACCTGGAATTTGCAGCTTCTTAAGACAGAATATTTCCCATTATAAACACCACCTCTTACACATAACAACACGGAAAAAGTTTCGAGAAAGGGGTTAGGTTGTTTGTACTTTTTGAGCATTGCCACTGAAATAAAAAGCCACCTGACAACACTTATTCTCGAATCTCAGTATTAGAAACAATCTACTATTTAATTAAAATGATTTTGTCTTTTACATTCTTCCTTTTTTTCCCCCTTCACTTCAATATGAATAATTGTCCCTCTTTAAGATAAATGTCTCTTCTCTGGTTATTGTGTATGAACACAAATATGTTCTCATTTTAAGGTATATTGTTTTCACCTGCCAGCTGTCATTAAAAATTGCATCTGCAAAAAGCAAGCCTTCCTCATGGTTTTTTATGTTTTGTTTTGCCCATGAAGGTTAATTGCAGTTCTGCTCCCATAGCTTCCTCACTGCTGTGGAGTTAACCATGGGTTCCCTGTGCTGGGAAAGGTTTATCAAAGGTCTGGAATGCAAAACAATGGCAACAATAAATATCAATTAGACCCAGGTCC
This sequence comes from Prionailurus viverrinus, assembly GCF_022837055.1. Lineage (NCBI taxonomy): Eukaryota > Metazoa > Chordata > Mammalia > Carnivora > Felidae > Prionailurus > Prionailurus viverrinus. The sequence continues at coordinate 112,052,829 of NC_062564.1, read as the reverse complement.
TCTGCTCCCACTGCCTTCACAGGTTGAAGCAGCAAATCCAGCTTTTGACTTCAATGAGACTGGACTCTCCTAGAGCCACTGATGAGGCTGGAGACCTATTTCCAAGATAGCTCTTAGATCACAAATTTTCCGTCCTGATTAAGCTGATAATGTGGAGGCACTAGAGAGCAGTATCTCTGCCCTCTACCTTCTCAAAACAGCTTCTCTTGCCTGCTTGCAATTCTATCAGGCCTTAATTAATCAGTTAGGAGTATAAGTGACATGCGCCTCTGTCACCTGAAGTTTATTTTGTCATGGGCTAATAATTTGAGGAATTGAAATTGGGACTTGACTGTAGGACATCCAATTTTGACAGACATGCATTTCTCAACTGTCTTGTATATATCCCTTTTTAAAATTACAGTAAAACCTTGGCTTGCCAGCATAATTCGTTCCGGAAACATGCTTGTAATCCAGAGCACTAATCTATCAAAGAGAATTTCAAGAACCATTGGCTCAGTTGTGATCATGTGACATTTGGCATCACGTACTGCTCGTATCGCAAGACATCGCTCGTTTATCAAATTAAAACTTATTAGAAATGTCTGCTCGTCTTGTGGAACACTTGCAGAACAAGCTACTCACAATCCAAGGTTTTACCCTATTTGCTTTTTAAAATAGAATAAAAAATATAGGTAGAGTTATCTAAGAACATCAATATATAAAGATATATAAACTAATCTATCACATCAGGAAGATGGGATTCCCTGTAAAACATTCAGTTATTTAAATAAACAGAAAATTGCTAGTAATTTAACAAAATCATTGAAATAGTGACACAAAGACTAGCTACAGTGACCTCTAGTGTTCTTATGGATAAACAATCAATAGTTCTAAAAACAGCTGCTTGCTCCATTCACTCATTCCATTAACAAATATCAAATCAAATTATAATTTCTGAAAATGAAAGAGATCTCACTAGTAAGTCATACTTTACTGGTTATCATCTCCATGAAAAGAATATAACAAGAAAATTGTTTTTCATAATTAATATCTCACCATCTTGATCTCTTTGTCATTGTTGTCTTTAACTTTCTAGTCACTGTTCACATGTATAAGTATCAATGTAGTTAACAGTATATATTTTGTCCAATTGTGATCTTTTTTTTAATTTTAGGAAACTATTATATTTTCTTGATTCTCAACTTGGAAATAGAAGTTATAAACAGAGACATTAAAGGATTTATCACTGGAAAAGTGTGAGGTGTTGACATTGTATTTAAGTGCTTTTAGTGGCATGAGTTTAGCTCCATCTTCTAAAACACAGGTCCAATTAGCCAACAAAGGAGGTCACTAAACACCAAAATTAGGTAATAAGAATGCAGAGAGCAAATACCTAAATTACAGGATGCCTGGAATTCTGTTGTTCAGATTCTAGTCACCTGCAGGAGTGACAAATCAATCAATATACTACAGTTGGCCCTAAGATGAACCTGTGAAACAGAAATTGCTTAACTATGAGATACATGATTATGTTACCTTTGGTAAGTTGGCAAAAATCTTACAATCTATGATTTTTCAGAAAGAAAAAAAAAACAAACAAGTTCTATCCATTCAGATCCTACAAATTGATAATCAATTATTCCAAATATGGAAATAAGAAATTTACATTTATCTTCTAATGAATCCTATCTTCTGTAAAGAAACAGTGACTGCAAACAAACATTTCTTTCATTTGTGTCTTTCATTTGCTCTGATGGTAGGTAGGATGGTCTTCTCATCTCATCTATCCAGTAAAGTAGCAGGCATAGTGATCTCAGAATACTATGGTTAAGTGATAATAATGTATGGGCTGAGTTCTTGGAAACTATCAAAAAGCCATACCTCATTAAGAGTACACTGAAATCATTAACTCATATTTTATGAAACATTGTATTTTTCACCTTACCCTCTTCATTTCTGCTACTGCTATGAATGGAGAGCTATACGCAAGCAAGCGAAATGAAAGATTAGAAGTATTGGAACTGAATCTAGGACTGCTTTTAATACATAATATTTACAACTATGTCTCTCATATAGCTGTCAAGTCACTGAACCAAGTTGGATTTTTATTATTTAGGTATACTGGCATTTAAAAAGAGAGGGAGAGGGGCGCCTGGGTGGCTCAGCTGGTTAAGCATCTGACTTCAACTCAGGTCATGATCTCACGGTTCCTGGGTTAGAGCCTCGCATCAAGCTCTGTGCTGACAGCTCAGAGCCTGGAGTCTGCTTCGGATTCTTTGTCTCCCTCTCTCTCTGTCACTCCTTGTGCTGTCTCTCTCTGTCTCTCAAAAATTGAATAAATGTTAAAAAAAAATTTTTAAAGAGAGGGGAGAAATACCTGTGTGGATAGCTGGGGGAACTTTTAAAAGCTACATAAACTGAAGGTGAGTTCCAAGCTCTCTAAAAAGGAAACATAAAAATTGAGACATTGAATCACAAAGAAAATTAAAGTCAAAAGTTGAATAAAGATTAGCTTTCTTCTTTTCCTCTTTTAAGTTGACAAGTAAAGATCAGAATGGTGTAAGAGCTAAGCAAAAAAAAAACAAAATGAGGGTTACATGGGAACCAGTGATTCCCCAAAGAGCTAACCTTGACCTATAAAGTCCAGAAAAGTGGATTACTGGACTCATGATGCTATCAGAGATGCCAGAAACTGGACCAAAGACAGTTCCTATATCTTTAGCAATTCAAATATATGAAAAGCATTCAAAGTACTATGATATTGGGGTCTTTGGGAATTGTCTCCTTCTATATTATCTATTAACTTGATGCTTGTTATATTAAACCTCTTTTTAAATAAACTTGTAACAAGAATTCAAAACCTAGGTAAAAAAAAAAAGTTTGCTTATGTTCAAGACAAATCTGTGCCAAGAAGATGGTATTTCTTTTTTTTTAATGTTTACTTATTTATTTTGAGAAGGAGAGGGACAGAGAGAAAGGGAGAGAGAGAATCCCAGGCAGTCTCCATGCTGTCAGGGCAGAATCCAAGGGATATTAAGCTTGATCTCATGAACTATGAGATCATTACCTAAGCAAAAATCAAGATGCAGACACGTAACCACACACAGGCACCTCAAAGATGGTATTTCTTGACTAAGAGACCTTAAAGTCTTCATGGGTCTGATAAAAGAATAACAAGTTTATAAAACTTTACCTTTTTTTCCAAAAAGTAAGAAATACTTAAGTTGTTTTAATTTTAAATTACTTCTATAAGCTTGAGACTCCATTTATTGTATATTTACCCATTTTATTTATTATATATTGTATATTTAGCCATTTTAGTTAACATTACCAAGTATACCCTGAAAATAACAAAACATTGATGAAAGAAATTAATCACACAGATTGAAGCACATCCATGTTCATGAATTGAAAGACTTAATATTGTTAAAGTGTCCAAAATACTCAAAACAATCTATAGACACAATGCAGTCTCTATCAACATTCCAGTAGCATTTTTTTACAGACATAGAAAAAAAATATTTCTACAATTTACATGGAACCACAAAAGACCTCAGATAGCTAAACCAATCTTGAGCAAGAAGAACAAAGCTGGAGACATCACACTTCCTGATTTCAAAATACATTATATACCCACAGTAACCAAAACAATATAGTATTGACTAGATAAAGAGCCCAGAAATAAATGCATACATACGCCGTTGACTGATCTGGGACAAGAGTTCCAAGAATCCACAATGGGGAAAGAATAGTCTTTTCAACAAATAGTGTTGGGAAGCTGAATATCCATATGTAAAAGAATGAAATTTGGACCTTCCCTAACATCAAACACAGATATGCACAAAAGTCAAAATGGATTAAAGACTTCAATATAAGACTTGAAACTGTAAAACTCCTAGGAGAAAACATAAAAGAAAAGCTTCATGATATTGGTCTTGGTAATGATTTCATGGACAAACATCAAAAGCACAGGCAACAAAAGGAATATTATATACTTGGGATTACATCAAACTAAAAAGCTTTTACACAGCAAAGGAAATTATCTACAGAAAGAAAAGGCAACCTATGGAATGGGAAAAATATTGTCAAATCACCTATCTGATAAGGGATTCGTCTTCAAAATATATATGGCACTCCTACAACTCAATAGCAAAAATCTTTTTCAAATGGGCAAAGGACTTTAACAGACATTTCTCCAGGGAAGATGCACAAATGGCCATTAAGCATATTAAAAATAAATAAATAAATAAATAAATAAATAAATAAATAAATAAATAAATAAAAAGTTCAACATCATTAGTTATCAAGGAAACACAAATAAAAACAATACTGAGATATGACCATTATCAAAACAAAGATGAGGATGGCAAGGATGTAGAGATATTGGAATCCTTGCACATTGTTGGTGGGAATGCAAAATGGTACAGTTGTTGTGGAAACCAGCATGAAGTTTCCTCAAAATTCAAAACTAGAACTACTAGGGGCACCTGGGTGGCTCAGTCAGTTAAGTGTCTGACTCTTGGTTTTGGCTCCGGTCATGATCTTGCAGCTTCATGGGTTTGAGCCCCGCATCAGGCTCTGTGCTGGCAGTATGGAACCTGCTTGGGATTCTCTCTCTCCCTCGTTTTCTGTCCCTCTCCGACTTTTGCTCTGTCTCTCTCAAATAAATAAACTTAAAAAAAAAAAAAAACAGCAATTCTACTTCTGGGTATTTAGCTAAAAGAATTGAAATCAGGATGTTAAAGAGATATTGGCCCACCCATGTTCGTTGCAGCACTGTTCACAATAGCCAATGTGAAAACAACCTAAATGTCTACCAGCAGATAAATGGATAAAGGGAATATTGTATATACACACAATGGGATAGTATTCTGTCTTTTTTAAAAAAAGAAAATTCTGTAATATGCAACAATTTGAATGAACCTTGAAGACATTGTGGTAGGTAAAATAAACTAGCTACAGAAAGACAAATACTGCATGGTTCCATTTACATAACGTATCAAAGTAGTCAAATCCATTGAATCAAAGAGTGCAAAGGTGGTTGCCAGGACTGAAAGAGGGGAAAGTGGGGAGTTGCTAATCAGTAGGCATAAAGTTTTAGTTAAGTAAGGTAAATAAGCTCTAGAGATCTACTATACAACATTGTATCAATAGTCAACAATAATGTATTATACACTTAAAAACTTGTTGAGGATAAATCTCATAATTAAGTTTTCACCATAATAAAATAATTTTTTAAAAAATGATTCTCAAAAACATTACAAGATATAATGAATGTGCTAGATCCTAATCTGTAAAAAATTAGTCAAACTGTAATAATAAAAATACTTTAAATATTTTGAAATAGCTTTACTCTTATAGTTAGATGTGAATAATGTTACTGAAGAATATAAATGATTTTTCCAAGAGGCTTCATCAATCATTTTTCTATTTTTTTGGAAAATAGGAGAATGGATTAGTTATTGTAGGGACATACACTATCAGGCCTTCTATGCTACAGTTATATCCTGTGTCTAAACAAATCCTTCCCAAAATATCTGTTCCACTTAAAATACACTCTCTTTTAAATGAGGCTAAAAATATCCACTTCACGGAGATATTTTGATCATTTAACATGACAACGGTCACACAGTGCCTTGAATAATTCCTAATACAAAATCAGCATATAAGGAATGATGTTGATTCCACTTTTCAAAGACAACATGCTTTGACTACAATACAGCCTAGTTTATTGTACATGTGGCATCTTTTGTAAACTGCCCCAAATTCCTGCAACTTCTTAATTAAGGTTTTTCTTTGAGGAATTTCTCTTTTGCCACTAAATTTTATTTAATTTTTATGCAACTTTATTGAGGTGTAATTTATATACAACAAAATGTGCCCATTTTAAGTGTACATTTTGATGAGTTTTGGCAAACATGTACACCACGTAGCCACCACCACAGTCAAAATCTGAACATTAACTCAGAGCAGAGTTGTGGATGCTACAGTAATTATTAAACTTTATATGAAATTTTCAAACTCTTTTCCAAATGGTTATATCATATTATTCACCAGCAGTGTATGAGAGTTCTGTTTGCTTTCCATCCTTGCCAACATGTGGTATTGTCAGTCTTTTAATTTAGCCATGGGTAATGGCTAATGGGTATAGACAGGTATTACATTGTGGTTTTACTTTTGTCTTTTCCTATTGACTACTCTTGTTGAGCACCTTTTCATGTGTCTATTGGTCACTCATATATCTTCTTTATTGAAGTGTCTGTTAAAATCTTTTGCCAACCTTTTAAGCCCTTAATAAATGTGGGGCACCTGAGTAGCTCAGTCGGTTAGGTGCCGGACTCTTGATTTTGGCTCTGGTCATGATCTCACAGTCATGAGATCAAGCCCCATGTTGGACTCTGGGATGAGTGTGGGGCCTACCTGGAATTCTCTCTCCCTTTCTCACATCTCTTCTCCTACTTGCGCTCTCAATCTCTCTCTTAAAAATAAATGAAATAAATAAAAAAAAACCTTAATTAACTTTTTAAAAGTATCTGATTCCTTCTGAATATCTAGGACAAGACCCATAGAAACATCTTTCTTTAGGGTGGCCAATGTAAAAAGCTCCTGAGCCAAATTTAACTAAGATGACTGATGGAACAGTGGGTTAAAGAACAAAAGGACAAAGATATTGAGAACTAAATGCAAAGAAAAGCTGTAGGCAGAAAACACATCATAGCTGGTGGCCAGGAACATCAGGAAAGAATTAGGCTTTAAAAATTGGCTAAGGAGAAATTTCAGAACAAAGACTGAACAGTGAGTGTAGGGTGAATTTGTTTATGTGATATTCAGTGTTTTTGTGGAGTCAGGCATGGAAACTGAAAGAAGTCAAAGAAGATTGAACAAGTATGATATTGTCACTTTCATAACCTTCCATCTTGTTGTTGTTTTAGGTTTAGTGCTTTAATATACCAAGTTGACACTGACTCCTTGTCCTAACTGTGAAAGCAGCCTTTAGTTATTAGAGCAAGTGATGGAGGTCAGGAGATGTGGCTGTTTCCCTTTGATATGTTTGTAATTAGCACCTGTAATCTTGCCAAAATGCTCCATCTTTCTGCCTCTCAATTTCCCCCCAACAATTATTGAAAAACGCCTTGAATGGGAAGCCTGGGTGGCTCAGTCGGTTGAGCGTCTGACTTCGGCTCAGGTCATGATCTCACGGTCCGTGAGTTCAAGCCCCGCGTCGGGCTCTGTGCTGACAGCTCAGAGCCTGGAGCCTGCTTCGGATTCTGCGTCTCCTTCTCTCTCTGCCCCTCCCCTGCTCATGCTCTGTCTCTCTCTGTCTCAAAAATAAATAAAAACATTAAAAAAATTTAAAAAAAGAAAAAAAAAGAAAAACGCCTTGAATTATAAAAGCTATATCCTTAATCTTTTGTAGAACTAAGAGCAAACAAACAACAAACAATTTGTGCTAAAACCAATGAGCCCAAGAAATCTTCACAGAAACTTGATTGCTAAAGATTATTCATAGTCGTGCTGGATGTGCGGTCTAACCACAGAAACTGTGCAAAACAGTTTCTTTACAAATAGTTGAACAATACATATCAAGTGAAAGCTGCAATGCTTAAGAATCCCATCTGAACATGCCCGCCTTCAGCACAGCCACATCAGGAAAACAGAGGTGTGATCACAATGGGCTGGCTTCCTGATTCCTTTTCTTTCTTTTACATCGTTGGATCCCATTCGTTTCAGTTTTCTTTAGTCAAAAAACTCACAATGATGTAGGGAGGGTGGAGGAGATATCCTTATACCCTATTCGCACATGTCTCTCAGCTGACTTGAAGGAGTACATGAGCATTCATCTCTGAAGAAAGGGTTTTCATAGGATCTCTTTTCCACCAAGTGCATATGGAATCCCCGCTCTAGACACTGCAGCAGCAAGCAAGGCTTATCTTGGTTTTCTATTACGTGATTTTCCTTTTAGGGCAAACATGCTAGTACCATTGGCTGGCAGAGGAGTAAAGAGACAGCAAGATCTCTACAATGTATCTCTCTTGATATTTTCACTTGGATGGTGTCTGCAGAGAATTTTTGTGCCATAGATATTTTCATTACAGATTAGGGAAAAAGGAAAGAGCCAAATTACTATCATTTCTATATGAATTAGTCAACAAAAATACGTATCTTAAAACTTAAGGTAAAAAACTCATGGGCTTATGCAACAAAAAATAAACTGAAATAAAAGTGAACAAGATGCAATAACATTGAAAATTTTAAAAACATAAAGGAATTAATTTTTGCTACAGGTAAGTCTTTAATCAACTTCATCACATAAAGGATAAAAAGCTATCATAGCCAATTTACAAAAGAGGAAACCCAAAAAATAACAAAAAATTAAGAGATTCTCAAGCTCTTTATTAATGAGAGATATGCAAACTAAAACCACAGTGAAATTTCAGTCTATACTGTATTGACTAGCAAAAATGACACAGCAACAGAAAACCACACACTGATGAGAATGTGGTGATATCCAAATCGTGGGCACTGTTGATGGAAGCCATCAGCCACCCTAAAGAAGAGCACACTGGCAGGATTCAGTTGAGTTATTTACCTGGGTATGTAGCTCACTGAAATTCCAACAGATATGTAAATGGGAAAATATGATGATGTTCATTATAGTGTTGGTGATGACAGGAAGTGAAGGCTATTTGGATATTCTTCCTTGGGTAAGTATCAGATAGATACAATGTGGTGAACATTACAAAGTACCATGAAATAGTTAAAAGGAACACACCAATAGAGTGCTGGTGGAGGGGGTTGGGTGGGAGGGGAAGGGAGGCAGGGAGGCAGGGACAGTGCAAAGAAGAATGATATCAATAGCACAATACTATGTATGTGAATTTTTTAATGTATATATTAACAAAAATACACATTTAAAAGAACCCATATATTCAAAAAGATAGATGTTAAATATATTACATTGATTGCTCATAAAGAACAGGTGTGTAAATGGGAAATGAAAATAGGAAGGAACAAACAAATAAATAAAACAAGAGGGGGCCTTAGAGAAACAACACTGGTAGATAACTTAACACCAAAAAAGATAATCAAAACAAGATAGAGAGAGAAAAAGTACTATCAGGAAAGTACCAAAATAATTAAGTACTGCCTCTGTACTCTTTTCTGTGAAAGTAATAGTCTCCTAGAACACAGATAAACTAGAAATACATTTGGTTGGGAGAGAAACAATCTTTCTCTGAAGTATGAACAAAGAGAATGGAAGGGTTTGGAACATATTACTCCCAGGATTCTTCTAGCCAACACTTGTGACAGCAACTAACAGACAGGAATAGAAACCATGGTAATAGCTGAATTAAGCCACTTTAAAAATAGGCCCCACATGCCACTGTTTCCAAACAAACTTACAAGGAGTGAGGCTAGCCTAGAGCACATAGTAAACACAATAGTTTTATGTTAATCCCAGTAAAGGATAGCATCACCCAATATCTTAACAACATGCCAATTCTCTGGATCTATCGTTAGAAATATATTTTGGAAACTATGAAGAATTACTCTTACCTGTTTCTTTTAAAAAGTAGAAAAAAATCTCTGGAAATATTTAAGAAAAATAATAGTAACTGAACTTTACCTTATAGAGTATACAGATGAACTTGAGTTTGGGGGAGGAATTAAAATGTTTCAAAACTTTTGTCCTCTATAAAGAATAGCCTAGCCTTTTATTTAAGAACAGCCTGATGAAATCTCAGTTGTCTAACAAAGACAGAAAATTTGAAAGCACCATGCCAGCTCCCACATTTTAAGGGTTGTTAACAGCTGCTGTGGGGAAAAAATAGGATTTCACGATCAAGTAGTTTGACAAACTGTGGGTTAAACAAAGTTTCATATTTCATAACGACAGGACTTGTTGAAGCCTATACTATGACAATGTGTACTGTGTATATTCCAGATGTACAGGGCCTAGCATTTTCTAATCTCATCCAAATGTGGACACTATTCATTACTGAGAACTTTGGGAGGAGACTAGTAAATATAAACTGTAGATACTGTGAATATAGACTGCAGGTACCATCCAGCCTGATAGACTTAGAAGTCTGATGGAAATGGGGAGAATAGCACAGGGATCCCATAAATGTGTATTTTTTAATAAATTCCAAGTAATTTTGACAATTTACTTAAGTATCATGCACAGATAAAGACTCACATATACACAGGATTCCAAAAGTCTTTGTATAGCTTTAAGCCTTAATAAGCTCAGAAGTATAACACTACACACTTAGAAAAAAGTGTTCAATGGGGTGCCTGGGTGGCTCAGTCGGTTGAGCGTCTGACTTCAGGTCATGATCTCACGGTTCATGGGTTCGAGCCCTGCGTCAGGCTCTGTGCTGACAGCTCAGAGCCTGGAGCCTGTTTCGGATTCTGTGTCTCCCTCTCTCTCTGACCCTCCCCCATTCATGCTCTGTCTCTCTCTGTCTCAAAAATAAATAAGCGTTAAAAAAATTTTAAAAGAAAAAAGAAAAAAGTGTTAAAATGTTAATTAAATTTGTTACATGTTGACATGTTTCTTATTAACATTTAACATAACCATTGTCTTGTACTATACATTGTTGTAGTCAATTTTTAAACTTTGCAAAAAAAAAAAAAACCACTACATGTGCATCCATATTACAGGGATTGTGTTTGTAATCCTAGGCTAAACATCATTCAAAGAATGAAGTATTAAAGCATACATGAGAAAACCGCCAGAAGACTAGCAGAATGGACTCTCCAGAGCAAAGCATAGACAAGAGGCCCACGGAAGAGGGTAGGAAGGGCAGAGAGGTGGTGCGTGCTACACGGACTGGTGGGAGGGAGCCAGGGCAGTGGAGGGGCAGCCCACTTGGCAAGGCAGAGCACCAGAGTCTGGCTTGCAAAAGCAGAGGGGCCAGACGGAGTGAGTTCTGACAGCCAGAGGGACTTAACATCTAGAATGTTATAAGTCAACAGCTCTGCTTGGAGAGTGGGAGGGTGAGAGGACACCTGGAGGGAGAGTTGTTGAGCCCTGGAAGACAGAGCTCAGCTTGGCGGGGAACAAAGGCACTGGCCAGCGCCATCTCCTTCTCACATCCCCGAGCCAAAATCCCAAAGGGAACCAGTTCCCGCCAAGGAACTTGCTTGCACCGCGCAAACACCCAATGCTGTGCTTCTCTGGATCCATCCCTCCAATGAGTCTGCCTCCCTCCCATTGCCACAGGGCCCCTCCTGCAGCAGACCACCAAAGGAAAAGGGAGCTGAGCCTGCCCCTCCCACCCCTGTGCACCTTGCATCCCGGCTCTACCCCGGCTAATATGCCAGATTCCATAGAAGCAGCACCACAAGCCTGGCAGTGTGCAAGTAGTCCAGACAGGGGCCACAGACTCCACAGTGAGTCCTGCCCCTGGGAGTGGGCAAGATAAGGTACACACCAGTCTGACTTTGGCCCCGCCCGCCAACAAAAGTTACTCCAGACAGCACAGGGGAAGAGCCCTGCAGTTCTGCACCACTCCAAGGACTATCCAAATGATGAAATGGAAGAATTCTCCTCAAAAGAAACTCCAGGAAGTAGCGACAGATAACGAATTGATCAAAAACAATTTAAGCAATATAACGGAACATGAATTTAAAATAATAGTCATAAAACTAATTGCTGGGCTTGAAAAAAGTATAGAGGACAGCAGAGAATCCATTGCTACAGAGATCAAGGGACTAAGAAACAGTCAGGAGGAGCTAAGAAATGCTATAAATGAGATGCAAAATAAAATGGAGGCGACCACAATTCGGATTGAAGAAGCAGAGGAGAGAATAGGTGAATTAGAAGATAAAACTATGGAAAAAGAGGAAGCTGAGAAAAAGATAGATAAAAAAATCCAGGAGTATGAGGGGAAAACTAGAGAACTAAGTGATGCGATGACATGCAACAATATCTGTATACTAGGGATTCCAGAGGAAGAGAGAGAGAAAGGGGCTGAAGGTGTATGTGAAAAAATCATAGCTGAGAACTTTCTTGATCTGGGGAAGGAAAAGGGATTGAAATCCAAGAGGCACAGAGAACTCACTTCAGACATAAATTGAATCAATCTGCATGACATATCATAGTGAAACTGGCAAAATACAAGGATAAAGAGAAAATTCTGAAAGCAGCTAGGGATAAACACGCTCTAACATATAAAGAGAGACCGATAAGACTACTGACAGAGCTATCTACTGAAACGTGGCAGGCCAGAAAGGAATGGCAGGAAATCTTCAATGTGATGAACAGAAAAAATATGCAGCCGAGAATCCTTTATCCAGCAAGTCTGTCATTTAGAATAGAAGGAGAGATAAAGGTATTCCCAAACAAACAAAAACTGAAGGAATTCATCACCACTAAATCAGCCCCACAAGAGATCCAAAGGGGGATTCTGTGAGAAAAAGTACCAGAGACATCACTACAAGCATGAAACCTACAGACATCACAATGACTCTAAACCCATATCTTTCTATAATAACACTGAATTTAAATGGACTAAATGTTCCAACCAAAAGAAATTGGGTATCAGAATGGATAAAAAAACAAGACCCATCTATTTGCTGTCTACAAGAGACTCATTTTAGACCTGAGGACACCTTCAGATTGAAAGTGAGGGGATGGAGAACTATCTATCATGCTACTAGAACTCAAAAGAACGCTGGAGTAGCCATACTTATATCAGACAAACTAGACTTTAAATTAAAGGCTGTAACAAGAGATGAAGAAGGGCATTGTATAATAATTACAGGGTCTTTCCTTCAGGAAGAGCTAATAATTATAAATGTCTATGCGCCGAATACCGGAGCCCCCAAATACATAAAACAATTAACCACAAACATAAGCAACCTTATTGATAAGAATGTGGTAATTGCAGGGGACTTTAATATTCCACTTACAACAATGGATACATCATCTAGACACAGGATCAATAAAGAAACAAGGGCCCTGAATGAGACATTGGATCAGATGGACTTGACAGATATATTTAGAACTCCGCATCCCAAAGCAAGAGAATATACTTTCTTCTCGAGTGCACATGGAACATTCTCCAAGATAGATCATATCCTGGGTCACAAAACAGCCCTTTATAAGTATAAAAGAATTGAGATCATACCATGCACACTTTCAGACCACAATGCTATGAAGCTTGAAATCAACCACAGGAAAAAATCTGGAAAACCTCCAAAATATGGAGGTTAAAGAACACCATACTAAAGAATGAATGGATCAACCAGGCAATTAGAGAAGAAATTAAAAATATATATGGAAACAAATGAAGATGAAAATACAACAATCCAAACACTTTGGGATGCAGCGAAGGCAGTCCTGAGAGGAAAATACATTGCAATCCAGGCCTATCTCAAGAAACAAGAAAAATCCCAAATACAAAATCTAACAGCACACCTAAAGGAAATAGAAGCAGAATAGCAAAGACACCCCAAATCCAGCAGAAGAAGAGAAATCATAAAGATCAGAGCAGAAATAAACAATAGAGAATCTAAAAAAACTATAGAGCAGATCAACGAAACCAAGAGTTGGTTTTTTGAAAAAAAAAAAAACAAAATTGATAAACCTCTAGCTAGGCTTCTCAAAAAGAAAAGGGAGATGACCCAAATAGATAAAATCATGAATTAAAATGGAATTATTGCAACCAATCTCTCAGAAATACAAGCAATTATCAGGGAATACTATGAAAAATTATATGCCAACAAACTGGACAACCTGGAAGAAATGGACAAATTCCTAAGCACCCACATACTTCCAAAACTCAAACAGGAAGAAATACAAAACTTGAACAGACCCATAACCAGTGAAGAAATTGAATCAGTGATCAATAATCTCCCAACAAATAAGAGTCCAGGACCAGATGGCTTCCCAGGGGAATTCTACCAGACGTTTAAAGCAGAGATAATACCTATCCTTCTCAAGCTATTTCAAAAAAAATAGAAAGGGAAGGAAAACTTCAAGACTCATTCTATGAAGCCAGCATTACTTTGATTCCCAAACCAGAGACCCAGCAAAAAAAGAGAACTACAGGCCAATATCCCTGATAAATATGGATGCAAAAATTCTCAATAAGATACTAGCAAATCGAACTCAAGAGCACATAAAAAGAATTATTCACCATGATCAAGTGGGATTCATTCCTGAGCTGCAGGGCTGGTTCAACATTCGCAAATCAATCAACATGATACATCACATTAATAAAAGAAAAGATAAGAACCATGTGATCCTGTCAATCGATGCAGGAAAAGCATTTGACAAAATTCAGCATCCTTTCTTAATAAAAACCCTCAAGAAAGTCATGATAGAGGGAACATACTTAAACATCATAAAAGCCATTTATGAAAAGCCCACAGCTAACATCATCCTCAATGGGGAAAAACTGAGAGCTTTCTCCCTGAGATCAGGAACACGACAGGGATGTCCACTCTCACTGCTGTTGTTTAACATAGTGTTGGAAGTTCTAGCATCAGCAATCAGACAACAAAAGGAAATAAAAGGCATCAAAATTGGCAACGATGAAGTTAAGCTTTCACTTTTTGCAGATGACATCGTATTATACATGGAAAACCCGACAGACTCCACCAAAAGTCTGCTAGAACTGATAAATGAATTCAGCAAAGTCGCAGGATACAAAATCAATGCACAGAAACCAATTGCATTCTTATACGCTAACAATGAAGCAACAGAAAGACAAATAAAGAAACTGATCCCATCCACAATTGCACCAAGAAGGATAAAATACCTAGGAATAAACCTGACCAAAGATGTAAAAGATCTGTATGCTGAAAACTATAGAAAGCTTATGAAGGAAATTGAAGAAGATATAAAGAAATGGAAAAACATTCCATGCTCATGAATTGGAAGAATAAATATTGTTAAAATGTCAATACTACCCAAAGCTACCTACACATTCAATGCAATCCCAATCAAAATTGCACCAGCATTCTTCTCAAAGCTATAACAAGCAATCCTAAAATTTGAGTGGAACCACAAAAGTAATTTTGAAGAAGTAATTTTGAAGAAGAAGACCAAAGCAGGAGGCATCACAATCCAAGACTTCAGCCTCTACTACAAAGCTGTAATCGTCAAGACAGCATGGTATTGGCACAAAAACAGACACATAGACCAATGGAATAGAATAGAAACCCCAGAATTAGACCCACAAACGTATGGCCAACTAATCTTTGACAAAGCAGGAAAGAACATCCAATGGAAAAAAGACAGTCTCTTTAACAAATGGTGCTGGGAGAACTGGACAGCAACATGCAGAAGAATGAAACTAGACCACTTTCTTACACCATTCACAAAAACAAACTCAAAATGGATAAAGGACCTGAATGTGAGACAGGAAACCATCAAAACCCTAGAGGAGAAAGCAGGGAAAAACCTCTCTGACCTCAGCTGCAGCAATTTCTTACTTGACACATCTCCAAAGGCATGGGAATTAAAAGCAAAAATGAACTATTGGGACCTCATGAAGATAAAAAGCTTCTGCACTGCAAAGGAAACAATCAACAAAACTAACAGGCAACTGACGGAATGGGAAAAGATATTTGCAATTGACATATCGGACAAAGGGCTGGTATCCAAAATCTATAAAGAGCTCACCAAACTCCACACCCAAAAAAACAAATAATCCAGTGAAGAAATGGGCAGAAAACATGAATAGACACTTCTCTAAAGAAGACATCCGGATGGCCAACAGGCACATGAAAAGATGCTCAACGTCACTCCTCATCAGGGAACTACAAATCAAAACCACACTCAGATATCACCTCACGCCAGTCAGAATGGCTAAAATGAACAATTCAGGAGACTATAGATGCTGGAGAGGATGTGGAGAAACGGGAACCCTCTTGCACTGTTGGTGGGAATGCAAACTGGTGCAGCCGCTCTGGAAAACAGTGTGGAGGTTCCTCAAAATATTAAAAATAGATCTACCCTATGACCCAGCAATAGCACTGTTAGGAATTTACCCAAGGGATACAGGAGTGCTGATGCATAGGGGCACTTGTACCCCAATATTTATAGCCTCACTTTCAACAATAGCCAAATTTGGAAAGAGCCTAAATTGTCCATCGACTGATGAATGGATAAAGAAATTTTGGTTTATATACACAATGAAATACTACCTGGCAATGAGAAAGAATGAAATATGTCCTTTTGTAGCAACCTGGATGGAACTGGAGAGTGTTATGCTAAGTGAAATATGTCATACAGAGAAAGACAGATACCATATGTTTTCACTCTTATGTGGATCCTGTGGAACTTAACAGAAGTCAATGGGGGGTCGGGAAGAAAAAAAGAAAGAAGTTAGAGAGGGAAGGAGCCAAAGCATAAGAGACTCTTAAAAACTGAGAACAAACTAAGGGTTGATGGGGGGTGGGAGGGAGGGGAGGGTGGGTGATGGGTACTGAGGAGGGCACCTTTTGGGATGAGCATTGGGTGCTGTATGGAAACCAATTTGGCAATAAATTTCATACTAAAAAAAAAAAAAAGCATGCACAACAGTTTTTATGTGACCCCACAAGAGTCTAAGGAAGAAAGATCAGATTAATGATGTGGACAGAGAAAAAGGCTTTCTCTACCAGAAACTATGGCATGAATAAAGTTAATATTAAAAATTTACTTTTTATTATTATTTACTTGCACTATTACATCAACAATCTATTATGTATATGAGTTGTTTTCTAAATTATCAAAGTAAATTTACATTCAATGTAACTGTGATGTGCCTTACACTTTTAAGAAAAGTAGTAATCTGTGAACTAATTGATCGTAATTTCTACATTAACAAGATATTCAATTAACAAAAATATCTAAACCCTATTCACTGTAGGTAAGTAGGAAATTACAATTATTTATTATTTATTTATTTATTTATTTATTTATTTATTTATTTATTTTGAGAGAGAGAGAGAGAGTGCAGACAGGAGAGGGGCAGAGAGAGAGGGAGACACAGAATCTGAATCAGGCTCCAGGTTCCCAGCTGTCAGCACAGAGCCCCACGCGGGGCTCAAATTCATGAACCATGAGATCATGACCTGAGCTGAAGTCAGACGCGTAACCGACTGAGCCCCCAGGAACCCCGGAAATTATAATTTTAATTTAAGTAACCTTGCAAGAAGAAATATGTACAGAGTTATTTAAAGAAAATTCTTTAAGTATGGTAATAAAATAATTTTAAATAATTAAACTTTCAAATTATGTTTTTTATAAGTTTGTAACATTTATATTTCTCATATTTAAAATTGAATATTATTTTTTTAATTTTAAGTTTGGGACCCTGTATGAGTAATGTATCTATAGAGAGAGAGAGAGAGATCACTCATACAAACGACAGTGTGAGTACACAGTTTAAAGCCACTTACTATTCATTCATTCAGTGAGACGTCATTATTCAAACAAATGTTTATTGAGTGCCAACTCTATGGCTGGTACTGTTTGAAACAGAGTTTATTAACTAAAGAAACAGATAAAGCCCATGCTCTTATGCTATTTATATCCTACTTAGGGAAGCCACAAAACAAACAAATAGTTAAAACGTATTGTATGCTAGATGCTGATGGTTGACATGAAGGACACTAAAGCAGGGAAGAGGAATAGAAAATTTTGAAGGGTGGGGCGCCTGGGTGGCGCAGCCGGTTAAGCGTCGGACTTCAGCCAGGTCACGATCTCGCGGTCCGGGAGTTCGAGCCCCGCATCAGGCTCTGGGCTGATGGCTCAGAGCCTGGAGCCTGTTTCCCATTCTGTGTCTCCCTCTCTCTCTGTCCCTCCCCCGTTCATGCTCTGTCTCTCTCTGTCCCAAAAATAAATAAACGTTGAAAAAAAAAATTAAAAAAAAAAAAAAAGAAAGAAAATTTTGAAGGGAGGAGGAAGAAAAAGTTCCTTTCTTCTTTAAGGTAATTAAGGAAGGCGTCCTTGTTAAGTGACATTTGAACAGAGATATGAGGGAGGGAGGAGAGGAAGCATATTACATTATTATCAGGGAAGGACAGTTCAAAACAGAGGAAATAGTAAGCACAAAGGTCCATAGGGAGTGTGCTTAGGAGAAGGAAGGAACTCCAAGGAACCAGCATTGCTGGAACAGAGTAAGAGATGGAGAGAACTTCTGGAGAACCACAAGAGCGTTTTGACCATGGTGGTATGACCTGATTTCCTTTTTTTTTTTTAATTTTTTAAATGTTTATTTATTTTTGACAGAGAGAGAATGACAGAGTATGAGTGGGGGAGGGGCAGAGAGAGAGGGAGACACAAACCTGAAGCAAGTTCCAGGCTCTGAGCTGTTAGCACAGAGCCTGATGACGTGGGGCTCGAACTCACCGACCCGCAAGATCACGACCTAAGCCCAAGTCAGACGCTCAACCAACTGAGCCACCCAGGTGTCCCAACCTGATTTACTTTAAAAAAAAAAGACTATTGCAATAATCTCAGCACAAGATGGTGACTACAAGAACTTGTATGGTAATCAGGGCAGTGGTCAGAAGTGGTGGAACAAGACATGTAGTAGACTGGATTTGGGCTATGAAAGACAGAAAAAAAAAGATGACTTGGGGTCCGAGCAACTGAAAAGACAGAGCTGTCATTTACAGAAACAGGAAAAATCACTAGGGGATTAGGTGTGGGGGAGTGGAGGTGAGAAATCAGGAGTTCAGTTTAAATTTGAAATACTTAAGAAACATTGACATTGATTTGTAGTGTATACAGCTGAATATGGAGTTTTCAGTTTAGAGTAGAGGGCATAGATAAACATAAGGTTGGGCACACTGTCAGCGAAACTGGAATTATAAGATATTAGGGAGTTAGTGTAGAAATGATGTGATTCAAGTTTTTCCAAAATCCAAAGGGATATATAAAAATACAATTGTATCATTCTCTCTTTCTGATGGACAAGAAGGTAAATGAAAAATAAACAAGTGGGGTGCCTGGGTAGCTCAGTCAGTTAAGCATTTGACTTCGACTCAGGTCATAATCTCGCGGTTCGTGGATTCCTCGTGGGTTCCTTGTGGGTTCAAGCCCCACATCGGGCTCTGTGCTGACAGCTCAGAGCCTGGAGCCTGCCTCAGATTCTGTGTCTCCCTCTCTCTCTGCCCCTCCCCTGCTCGTGCTCTATCTCTCTCTGTCTCTCAAAAATAAATAAATGTTAAAAAAAAAAACTAGAAATAAAAATAAATAAACAAGCTAACATGAATGACTTTTTTTAATCCAGATTAGTTCATAAACTCAATCTTAGTTTCTGACAGCTTTATCTCCTATACCTTCTATGTCTGAGGAACAATAACATTTGATGTTCATCATGAATATTCTTTGGTACAAGAGAACCGAAAAGATGTTGTAAATTATCAAAGCAAATTTACATTCACTATAATTGCAATGTGCATTATACTTTTATAAAAAGTAGCAATCCATGAATTGTATAATTGTAACTCTTACATTAATAGCTATTCATATAACAAAAATACCCATTCTTTAATCATTAACAGAGAGTCACAAATTAATAAACTTACAGACAATATGTGCAAAGAGGTGTTTGAGTAAAAGGTTTAGTGATAAAAATTATTGAGATAACTTTTTAAAAAGACCTTATTACATCTAAAATATAACTGATTAGTAATGAATGAAATGTATCAAACAGAGAAGGTTAAAGATTAAAAAGTATTTCAGGAGGACCAATCCAAAGTGTATGGATTAAGAATCTATCTGCAAGGAATGACTTGAAGAGCCTCAAAATCTGTAAAGAATGCAAGTATAATAAAATGTAGGGGGAATTTAGAAAGACTTTGGTTTGATGGGGCCTTATGAGCTGTGTTACTAGAGATAAGTGGATTTACCTATCAGAGGCCTTACTTCTAAAAGTAAGGTCAACCTCTCTCTCTGAGCTGTTGTAGGATTATATGAGACCATTCATTCATTTATTCATTAATAAATAGGTTTATTTTTGGGAATGCAAGCTGGTGCAACCACTCTGGAAAACAGTATGGAGGTTCCTCAAAAAACTAAAAATATAACTACCCTAAGACCCAGCAATTGCACTACTAGGCATTTATCCATGGGATACAGGTGTGCTGTTTAGAAGGGACACATGCACCCCCATGTTTATAGCAGCACTAACAACAATAGCTAAAGTAGAGAAAAAGCCCAAATGTCCATTGATGGATGAATGGATAAAGAAGATGTGGTATATATATACAATGGAGTATTACTCGGCAATCAAAAAGAATGAAATCTTGCCATTTGCAACTACACGGATGGAACTGGAGGGTATTAGGCAAGTGAAATTAGTCAGTCAGAGAAAGACAAAAATCATATGACTTCACTCATATGAGGACTTTAAGAGACAAAACAGATGAACATAAGGGAAGGGAAACAAAAATAATATAAAAACAGGGAGGAGGACAAAACAGAAGAGACTCATAAATATGGAGAACAAACTGAGGGTTATGGGAGGGGGTGTGGGAGGGGGATGGGCAAATGGGTAACAGGCACTAAGAAATCTACTCCTGAAATCATTATTGCACTATATGCTAACTAATTTGGATGTAAATTTTTAAAAAATTAAAAATTAAATTTAAAAAATAATTAGGTTTAATTTTTTTCATGTTTATTTACTTTTGACAGACAGAGAGACAGAGCATGAGCGGGGGAGGGGCAGAGAGAGAGAGAGGGAGACACAGAGTCTGAAGCAGGCTCCAGGCTTGGAGCTGTCAGCACAGAGCCCGATGCAGGGCTTGAACCCTGCAGGAACAGGGCAGGGCAGGAACCACGAGATCATGACCTGAGCCGAAGTCGGACACTTAACCAACCGACTGAGCCACCCAGGCGCCCCTATAATTAGGTTTAGATACTGTCAAACTCTGGTGGTAATAAGAAAATGAGATAGGGTCATGTGAGAGAGTGACTCTCTCTGTGTGCAGATATGTGGCTGAGTTGATAAGAAAGCCCAAGACATGTAAGCCAAAATAATACATGAGAAAGTAGTTGGCACATATTAGGTTCTCAAAGCATTTGTATTTTATCTTCACAAATGTCCCAATTTTGTTGCCAAATATCTTTCACAAATAGCTAGACATAATGATAAAAAAATGTCCAATTTTGGCATGAAGACCTGGTTTCAAATGGCCTCATTAAAATTCTGATTAGGAAATACTGTGAAAGGGAAAGTGAAGGACAGAACCAACAGTTTCAAGAAGCATACTATTATTTTAATGCTCAAAACAATCTACTGAGGTTGATACGTTAATATTCCCAACTTAGAATTGAGGAAGATGAAGCCCAGAGAAGTTAAATGAATCCCTTAAAGTTATACAGCTAAAATGTAATGAAAGTGAAGTTTGAGCATGGATCTAACGCCAAAGTCTTTTCTTTGCCAACACTATCACCAGATGTGGAGTTACCATGCAGAAATGATGTTTAAACTTAGGGCCCCTTAACTGCATGATATCCTCCCAATGCCCTCTGAAGGGCCCTTAGCAATATGGGTAAAGAATGTCATCAAATTAAAGATATTTAAGATTGGTCACTGGACAAGACAATTTCACACATCTTACTCATGAAAGAAATTTGATAGAGGATTTCTCAAGTCTAACAACAACCTTAAACATTTACTTAAGATTACCAATAAGAAGACGTGAGTAGAAAGAAACTTTTCTAAACTGTCAATAATAAAAAAATTTGATGCACTATGCCAAAGAAAAGACATAATTATCTTTTCATTTTCTTTATAGAAACTGATATTACAATATTGCTTTATCATATGAAGAAGCAATAAAAAAAATGCTGCCAAGTGTGTTGAGAAAAGCTATCATTGTGTGGCAGTCGAGTAAAATAATCATGCTATTTTTCTAGATTTTGTGGTGTTTGCCATATTTTCCAGCTTTTGAAATTTTAAAATTTGTTAGGCTTTTGCTCATTATAAAAGTTTCTTTTTGTACCTAATTTTGTGTTTTTTTGCAAAAGAAGTCCCTGTAGACTTTTATTATTATAAACTTCCAGCTCTACAAAACTTGGACATATCACACCCACAGATTCTCTACAAAGAATGGATCCACAGTGAAGCAGCGCAGGGAATGGCCAGGTATGTGGCAGAGAAAGATGTTCTCACTCTCAGAGATTGCAAACCCGAGAGGAGCTAGGAAATGAGTAATTTCCACAAGCCAGAGAAGAGCAGGAGAAAAAAGAGCCACCTTGGAAGGGAATACCCACCAGGGGACAATGGGTCAGTGACCAAGTGCAAAAAACTACACTGCACAGTCCTTTTCTATAGTACAGTGTCTTTTCCATGGTCTTCACTGGTCATATTCCAGCGGCCTTCCACTGGTCTTCTGGTCATATTCCAGAAACCTTAAACACCTTATTTTTATCTACTTAAATATTCCATTTATATACTTTCAAGAAACTGGTTTAGACTAACTTGAATATGTACTTTGGGGCTAATCACAGAGAATCTAAGAATAATAAAGAATCTTAGGAATGCTGTAGACCTGGCTTCATTTGACGAAGAGGAAACTTGACTTTCTCTAGACCACAGAGATCACTGGAAATGAAAGTTCAATTTATCAATCAAGTTATCAAACATAACTGAGTATCTCTTCTGTCTTTGAAATGAGAAAATGAGAAATAGAAATAGAAATCTTTGAAATAGAAATGAGAAAAAAAATAGGAAGAACCAGTCTCATATGCTTAACATTTAAAAAGGTTAAAATATAATGTTTACAACCATTAGTAATATACATGGGAAAGACCCCAAATGTCCATTGACTGATGAATGGATAAAGAAGCTGTGGTATGTATGTGCAATTAAATATTACTCGGCAATCAAAAAGATTGCCATTTGCAACAACATAGATAAAACCTGAGCGTATTATGCTAACCGAAATAAGTCAGTCAGAGAAAGATAAATATATGATTTCACTCACATGTGGAATTTAACAAACAAAACAGATGAATATAGGGGAAGGGAAGGAAAAATAAGATAAAAACAGAGAGATAGGCAAACCATTAGGAGACTCTTAAATATAGAGAACAAACTGAGGATTGCTGGAGGGGTGTTGCGTGGGGGAATGGGCTAAATGGGTGATGGGCATTAAGGAGGGCACTTGTTGGGATGAGCACTGAGTTTTATATCTAAGTGATGAATCACTAAATTCTACTCCTGAAATCATTATTACATTATATGTTAACTAACTTGGATTTAAGTAAAATAAAAAAAAGAAAAAACATAAAAATAAAATATAGTTAAGAAATAATGTATATTAACACTAGATATATATGTGTGCACACATATATAGTATATATCATACACACACACACACATATATATATATAGGATTGTATATACACGATATGTAGTGTATAGTCAGTTATGTCAGAGCAATAAAATTAAAATGCCACAAAATCTTGAGAAAACTTTATTAAATATCAATATATTTTACCATTCATGAATGAATTCTAGGGCATTGATTTATTCAGTAATTGTTAATATTAGTATTAACAGGAAAAGTGAAAAATATTTTTTACTGCCTATGAAAGTGTACAAAATTCAAATATGACAGAATTGAACAACCTATTACTTGTTCGTATTTTCTGGCTTTATAATTTAAATGAATGCTCCACTTCTTTTTAAAAGCAAATTATTTTTAAGTAAATGTCAACTATATTATATATATGAGTCCCCAGAAATATGAGATAAATAAAATATGGACCTTAGCAGTGAGTCAAAGGCAACAAGATTACTTTGTAAATTGCCTCTGTCCTCAAAACACCCCAAATTAGTTTTGTCTTTAGCTGGACTCATGAGAGCAATGTTCTATCAAGTGAATCCCTCAAAAACAAAACTTCAAAACTCTAAAGAGATTTGTCTTTCCTAATCTAAATTAAAATAGTGAAAGGGAGAGATTAAAACACAAAAGAGGTCATGGAAATTTCAAAATTATTTCATTCCACATCACCTTCTGTCTTCTACCCCCATCGCAATCCACTCCCTGAAAAAGCTTAAAAATGAGTCCAGAGTACATTAGCCTTCTAGTAATATCACGGCTGTCTGAAAGCTGGGGAGAAACTTAGAGCAGGATTATGGTTTCTTCCTTTTGTGTTGTTGTTGTGTTTCATGCTGTTCATTTTGGGGTTTTTGAAAACTGAAGAAAGAATAGGCAGCTGGATGGACAGACAGACAATTGCTTGAAGCCAGGTTATTAGTAGCTTAAGTAGTAATCTTTTAAGTGTATTGCCAAACATACCGCAAAGAGATCTGAAATAGCTCTTGACTGAAAAAAGCTGAGGTGATGTGGTAACGACACACCTCCAACTGTTTTTCTGACTGCCTGAGACTTTAAAATGTTACTTTCATCTTGTTAAAAGGTGCATAAAGTATAGTAAGCTTCAGGGCTCTCCTTTATTGAATGTATCCCCATTGTTTTGTTCAACTGTCGCTCGAATTACTTGAATTTTTTAACAATAATGAAAAAAATATTACCACCACAATTCAAGTTGTATCAACATAAAAAACATAGTAATCCAGTGGAGTTAGAAAAAAAATATCTCAGCTCTATTTTTCCTTGCTTTACAAACCACATGACAAACAAACTCTTGACTATGTAAACTATTCCAATTAGGCTAGCCTATGTCATTAAGATTTCAGGGCAAGAAACCTTCTACAAAATAAGTTTCAGTTCAAAACTGGACTAATAAAAATTTCCATATAAACATCAAAACATTAGCAGAGCAAAACAGAACCTTTGCCGAAATCTCATTTGGGAAATAGGTATAATGATTATTTGTATTGTATAAAAATAGAAACAGTAACAGAAAAAAGATGAGTCAGATTTTTGAAAGCATAAAAAATGCTCATGTATGTTTCTTTTGACAAATAAAGGCAAAACACACAAAATTATTTATATACTACATTCTCTTATCTTTATTCCTTTCATTGCATTTTTCCCCCTGCATTTAGGGGGCTGAGTGAGGAGAACATTGCAAAAACGAAACTTGAAAGTACTCAATTAATATACATTTATTGTAAAAATTCAAACACAAATGTATACATTAAAAAATAACTGTGCCACTCTCTCCCTACCCATTCCCCAAATGTTAATATATATCCTTTTTGTTTTCTATGTTTATGCAGTATATATGCAATTAGATAATGTATATGTAATTAAACACATGTATACCCTAACTTTCAGTTCAAGTATTTTTAAACTAACTCAAGAAACTATAAGAAAGCCACAACGCCAGAAAGACTAAATATTTTTTGATCCAAAATAAATACATTTTTGTTAGCTCCAATACAAGGTATACAACTGTATACAAGTATAGCAAATCTACATTCTTCTAGGCAATTTTTGTCGAAATGAGATTAGAATACCTTGCCAAGTAAAAACAATCACATAGTAAGAATGATGGGAACCACTAAACCAGAAAATCTTAAAATAAAAGAATCAAGGAAAATAAAGTATAAATATCCCTATCCATTAGAAACTCAAATAAACTAATGTAAATTTTCAGAAACAATGCCAGAAATACTCCTATTTGCAGTGTCACAAAAGCACATTATCAACTCCAGCATACGTTTTCCTGATCTTTTTTTTTCTTTTATTTCTTGTTTTAAAAACTCCTCTCCTTTAAGATCTTAGCAAGTCTTTAATGTGAAACAAGTTCCTTGGATATCGATGCCTTGTGAACAAGAAAGTGTTTTGTCTCATGTTACAAGTCCTAAACTATTTGTGGTTTTGTCTTTATTTATACCTAAAACCTGAGGGTGACACGAATGAACAATTGTCATATTATTTGTTATGTATCGTCGATGAGGCAACTGCAGTAGCTGGGTTTCCCAGTGTCTTTGAGTGATTCAGATTGGATTTATACTGTATCAGTAGCTAAGTGCTAATTGCTGGAACTCGCAGTCATCGTGCGGTTGTGTGTGGTTGAATGAGTCACTGAGATCCTAAATCTCTTACAGCCAGTGGTGTGCCAGTAAATGGTTACCAACCAGCTTTCTGGGGTGGAGAGAAACCCAGTTCTGATTTATAGCATTTGCCAGTTTCCATGGAGTAAACATTTCTACCACAGCCAATTTTGAGAGACTGAAGAGGTCCCTGACTTCAGAGTTAGGAAGAGTTGCACACAACCAGCTCCTGAGAGCCTCTACGAGCCACCTCCAGCACACCACACCACTTCACGGCAATCTTGGAAATATAACTTCAAAAACTCAGTGACGTCCCAACTTGTCATTCCAAATAGCTATGCGCATGGTTACCAGGAAAATTAAAGGCACCCCAATCATCACTCTTCCTTCCCCTTTTCCCGTCACATCTCTCTCTTCCCTGAAAAACAAAGTCTAATTCTCTGCTAAGCTTTTGATATTAAACCTCTTTCCCTGAACCCATGAGCTTAAAGACTCAAATCCTCCCTCTCCACTGTGCATATCTTGACAACACCATGGTCTGAAAAAAAATGAAGAGGAAAGGAAAAGACAACTTCCATGATGATTCTTAGGCCCAGAGAAGTAACTGCTTTTATTTCCTGGCACCCCAAATAAAGTCAAGAGGAAGGTAAATAACTAGAACTCTTCCCTAAGTTACATCTCAACATGCAAGGTTGTGCTGATTTCAGAGCCTCCTGCCACCTCCTAACCTGTAGGTTCACCATGAATGGTTCCACATAGGACATGCATACTCAAGTGCCTGGCATAGAGAGGGGATGGACATGTGTGTATTGAATAAATAAATGACTATTTATCCCCTTCCTCAATCTTGTGATACCATCTTTTGGACAGTGCCTTAGAAGGCATATCTATAATATAGCTGCACCTGCATAATGTACCCTCAGTTATTTTACAGTATATGTAATATGAAGGCTATCGAGGGAAGAAATACTGTAGAAGCATTTCTGAGTTTAGCAGTGGAAGAATTCAGTTGTCAAACTGTAGGTAAGGGAAAATACTATATTCCTAAAATTGTCCAAAATCATTGCCATCTGTACTGTCACTATTTCTCCAAACTTCTTGGCCCAGATTTTCTAAGGATAACCTGTCTATACCACAGGAGGCCAGGTGAGCATCTGAAAAATGGTAATAAATGAAAGCACCTGGCTCCGATTGCACCCTACAAATATTTTTTCTAAAATGAGTTTCTACCCTCCCAATACTTCGTCTTCCTTTTTTCTCCTCACTAACACTATAATCATGTTACCACTGAGATCATCTCTACCAGGAGACTAGCTCCAAGTGGGAAGTTAGGCAACAGCCAGCTTTATATTTTCATGTGTTTTGATAAATATCTTTGTTCTTCCTTGGGCTGCTGTGGAAATAAGGATATTTTTGAGAAGGGAGAAATTTCATCATTTCATGTGTTTTATTAAAAAGGCACAAAAAGGATTCAAAATTGCATTCTTTTATTTGGTAAGCAGCATAATTATTATTTTCTACCACTGTCTTTGGAAATATTCTGATTTCATTTACAAATTAATGGTGTCCATTAGCTAATCTGACCTTTAGCCCAGAGATTTTATATGATACCTGAATACATGCTAAAGAAATTTTACTGAATTAATGAATAAATCAGTGAATGAATGAATGGATATTGTAAGATCAAATCACTCTTCTGGAATCCAAACCCACTTTGATGCCCAACCTATTTGAAAAATGCTCACTTAGAACACATCTCATTGCCAACTTGGAAACTGACTACATTTGATATAATTTCATTCAACTCTGCATCTTACTAGGGACCAAAAAATGTAATGTTGTTTCTCAACTGCTAGATCAAATCTTTATGAACTTTGTGGTTATAGCTGTTGTTACAGTAGGATCAAATTTTGTCTTCCCCGATGAGCTTTCCCAAATAAAATTTAAAAGCCTTGGTTAAATCTGTTTTTATCACTGTGCCTTATTTTAATTCAATAACTTCCTTCAGAATGAAAAGTTTCAAACGTTAGAGAAGGCAGCAGTTCCTCTGTTGTTCTTACTATTGTCAGTTCGCCCAAACCCCAAATAGCCTGTAGAGGTCCTTCCAGTACTACAACTGCAAACAGAAAAACATTTCATCTTTATTAAGAAATAATGGAATCCTTAACAATTTACAAGAGAAGAGAAAACTACAGCCCTCCCAGATAATAGTTGTATTTCAAAAATTTTCCTTTATATTGGTACCAGAAATTAGTTTCTCAATTTAAAAAGACCAGTGTAACTAAAGTCAATTTACTTTTCAAGTGTTCGCTGATACATGAATCTATAACTTGTAGTAACCTCAAGATGCCTTCCTTCCTTTGTTCAGTAGACACTTACTGATCAACTGTCACATCCAACAATTGGAAATTAATATGTAGAATACATAAAAGTCCCTTTATTAATTTGAAATAATGTTTGCTGTATTTAAAAATAATACTGGGGCGCCTGGGTGGCTCAGTTGGTTGAGCGACCTACTTCGGCTCGGGTCATGATCTCGAGGTTTGTGAGTTTGAGCGCCGCCTGTGCTGACAGCTCAGAGCCTGGAGCCTGCTTCAGATTCTGTGTCTCCCCCTCTCTCTCTCTCTGCGCCTCCCCCACTGACATTCTGTCTCTCTCTCCTTCAAAAATAAATAAACATTAATAATAATAACCACAAAAACTTGTATTCTTCGGCGGCAAACACTTATTCAGCATCCCCTATTGAGTTTTTTGGTTGGTTAAGTCTTCAATGTTAAATATACTTTAATAGTATTGGTGCTCAACAGAACAGTATTGGTGCTCCGACAGAAAACTGGTTGGTTTGCAATTCAACCTCTCTGCAAAATCCTCAGTGGAGCAATAGTAGAGCTTAAGCCACTTTACCCAACTAGTGTCAGCTATTTCTGATGACAAGAGTACCAGCAGGGTGGGGCAAGCTTACAGTCAGATTAATAAGAAGTTTAATCCTCTACTTCCCCCATATTAATATAATGCAGCAGTTTCTCTTTCCACAGGGTACAATTAATAATCATTTCTCATTCAAGCAGCTGAGACACAACACTACCATTAGGCGGTGTTTCTCCAACAGCTGAGTCATCCCTTTCAATTTGGTGTCAATTAGGCTAATTAGCGGTTAGCAGCTCAGACTGCCCTTCAATCATTGGGAAATAGCTATCCACACAAGTGTCAGGCCCTCACTCTAAGATTTTTCTCACATACTGATGATATATGGCTTGGCTGCTAAGACAGAAGCTACAGGCTAAAAAGACAATATTTGATTGGCCACAATGCTTGTCTGCCCACTGTCACAAAATAGAGCTTTTGTGACCACCCACCATTTCTACCTTTTTCTGTCAGCCACAGCAGTTGGGGCACAATTTATTGGCCAGTGATACAACTGAATCCTGGTATCTTTTCATCTCACCAGCTAGGTGGTCGGGGTGTGCTTCCCCCGGAGGGCATATGTACCTGTTAAAACACTATTTCTTTTGGCTCTGGTTCTAAACCCAGGCAAAGGGGATTAGAAACCTGGCTTTTAATTGTGCTTGCCTTTTTCTTTTGCGAATGGCAATCATTCTGTAGCACCTTTTGTGATACGAAAATGAACACTGGATTAAAGCATATTTTTGATTCCTCACCAACCATTCTAGTCAGTCAGGCACCTTGCTTAAGCCAGTGGGTGTGCTTATCCCGCAGCTCAGCTTTGGCAGCAGGCAAACTTTGAGCGATTTCAAAGCAAATCTGGTTTCTACTCCCAAAGAAGACACTGGGAACAAGTTTACAGAGATAATTCAAAGAATTATTTAGCACTGTTCATTTAGTTATCAAATAAAATCTTGAAAGTTTTGGCAGATTGATTTCCTACATGAGATTTTAATAGCCATTCATACATAAACAAAGAGCCTACATAAATTGTGGGAAAACGTAAAGTCGGTTGTTCTACAAATTAAATCTTAATTTGAAAAATATCTTTTCAAAACTAAAGTTGTGTTACAACTTTTAAAAACTGTTACATATACTGACATATCTTTTAGTGTGCCTCATATTAAAAATTTTAATGTAAGCAATCCCATATATATGTCCTATCTTAATAGTTCAGATGTTTAAGAAAAGTTGCCTTATTCTATTAGTTATATTATCTACCTTTTGATTTTAGGAAATTGAATTCTACTATTAAGATTATATATGAATATACTTTTGGATATGGTAATTCAAAAAAGATTTCCAAGAGTCAATACAAAATTAGAGAATGTGTCAACTAAATATTTATAATGATATAATAATATATCTAATGAATCTCATGTCAGATTTTATATAAAACAATCTTCAAAATAAATAACGGAAATGAAAAATACACATAGTTTAAACTTACCTGTGATGCAAGTTAAATATAATCTATACTTTTACTTTATAAGTGATATATTTTTATTTTATTTACATGTTTAGAGTCTATATAATATGTAAAATATACATATTATATGATGTCCAGTTATACATGAAGTCCTTAAATATGCATTTAAATTTACACTATATGAACAAATTTTAAAAAAAGAACTTAAAACACTCAGATATTTAAAAATGTGGCATCAATGATAGTCATAGGGAAATGTGAACAGCAAACTTGATAAATGAAAAGACCCATTTGACTAAACATTGGCTCAGCAAATTAAATAATATAACTTGAACCATGATATAATTTTAAAACATTTTTTAAAAGGTATTATGGGTAATTTTCATTTTTAAATTAATCATCTGAAGACATAAATATTGCATGATTTTTTTATCTTAGCACTCTTAATACTTTAAAATATTAAAATATTAGTGCTGTGTAATTTGAACTCATATAAAATAGGTATAAGCAGCATAGCCTTACAATTGAATAGGCAGCGCCAGATGGAAATATCTTTGTACATATAGCAAGTTATGGATCAGAAACTTGTAAGTTTTCTCTTCATTTGCCTACTAATTGACTACTGGTAAGATTCCATTCTGGAATTTTTTTCCCTTAAATACAAAATGATGCTTTGAAGAAATTTTCTTAAACAGCAAGAATTATATAAAAACTATGGAGCACAGTATGTGAAACAAATTTTTAAAATATGTTCTATATAGAAAGTAAGTTTACTTCTAAAACATGGAAATTGGGGGGGGGGGGGGGAATAGTTTCTAGTACTCTGCTATTTACTCCGCTAAAAAATTTCAAAGCTCCAATATTTTCTCTTTCATAGTGTTTCAATAGCAGGCAATGAATACTTCCAAACTGAGGACTTTGCCAACGAAAACAACCCAAAACAGTATAATATTGAAAAACACAATCTCTTTTTGATACTTGAAAGATAATCTTTTCCACATAGCTCTTTCAATCACTTGTTAAGTAAATAAATTTTAGACCAGTAATAACACAATTTACTATGATAGACATCAATGTGAAAAATTACATTCCTTAGAATGCATGCTATTTTCCAAATAGTTTTCAAAATATTAACCAGTGAGAGAAAACAATGAAATAGAATCAGAATCTGAGAAAAGAGGTTAGAATAAAGTAGGAAAATTGCAATTTAAAAATAAGATCAGGAATCAGTCACAGAAAGAGTAATGTTTAAGTCAATATATATATAATAAGGAATATGAATTTTTGTGGCTTAAAAAAATCAACCTAGTTCTTTTTTTCAACCATCTATTTACTTCTTCTGTATGAAAACGTACAACCTGTACTGTCCAATATGGTAGCCCCTGGACACATGTGGCTACTAAGCATTTCAAAACGTAACTAGCACAAAATGAGATGTCCTTTCAGTGTAAAATGTACACTGGATTTCAGAGACATTTTATATTGTTTACTGTTGAAATGATAACGTGTTGGATATATTGTGCTAAATAATATATAAGTAAAATTTTTGTCACCTGTTTCTTTTTGCTTTTGTTAATATGGCCACCAGAAAATGCAAAATTATATTTCTTGCATTATATTTTTAATGGACAGCACATGTACAGGCTGAATATACATGGTACTCAATAATCAGTGACTTCAATCAAAATTTTGATATGATTTCTTTTTTCCTGAAGTGCGTAGCAGATACCCTAAGCAGGTTAGTTGCCAATTTTGACCAACATGACCAAACTTAGCCAAAAGAAAAACATAAGTGAAGAAAATCCAAGTGCAAAAACATAAAGCATGGAAAAGTTATATAAAAATAGATATAATACTAAGTGAAATAAGTCAGTCAGAGAAAGGCAAATGTTATATTTCACCCATGTTACTCTATTTTCTACTGGTCAAATCACGCAAAGAGCCAGGTCAATCAGATTCATCCAACTAGGGAATACTTCTCATTCCTGTTACCCTCTCGTATATATTGGTCATGTATTATTCTAAGTAATTGCTAGAATATTAAATTCAAAAGCCTAAGAGTGATAATGTACACTAGGCTTATCCATACAAAATATCTCTATAAAACTTAGAAGTTTAACTACAAATTAATTATTTTAAAATATAATATATGCATTCGATCAACATTTAGTAGAATAGTTATTTTATTGGCAAGTATATTTGAGTATAATTACATCAAAATAGATAACTTGAAAGCTGAGGATTTTAATCCATCAACCAGCTGTCTTATTATACAATCATAGTCCATAGAGTGGCTGTATTCAAAGAAGAGACTGAAACTGACTGATATTAAATAACATGGGGACAGAAATGGCAACTAGAACTGAAAAATCCCACAGCTACATCAGAAACAAAACAAAGTTATACTGCCTATACTAAGCTTCCATTTTACAGCAGCCTCCTTCTCTCACACTCTGTTTCCAGTAGATGTGTCACTTAAAGTTCTGTTCACATGGAATTTGATGAAATCCCCAGCAGACCACAAGATTGGTAAACCTGTTCTAACTGCTCTTACAATATCATGGAACAGAGCTTGAATTACCAATCCACCAGAGAATGCTAATGCAATTATGAGTGTTTACTTACACCATGTGTTTCTCACTGAGCCTCCCCCGCTGTGTCAGGATAAACCAAAGGGAGCTAATGTTTTATAGATGGTAAGACTCTGTTTGTTTTCAGTAGGGCTAAGTCTCCCAAAGCACTCAGACACACTAATTAAAGTAAACTGCAGAGGCCCATAATAAAATATATGTGTTTGGAGACTGTGAGATGAACCCTACTGGCTTATTAAAAGTCAAAAGAAAAATATACATTATTTATGACTTCAAAGGGACACATTGTGAGCTCCAGTTTATTTAAAGGATTAACAAAGCAGTGGTTATTGGTGACCATCTGAACAGTTCTTCTTTCACAGTTCATTAGTTCTGTCATATATGTGAGAAGTCATCATTTGGGTTCAAATCAAATATTATTAATCAAATAAATTACAGAGGGTACACCAACATTATTAAATGGAATCTTTGTGAAAATAGCTGCTAATAAATCTGGTACTTACTTTTTCAACAGTTGCCTAGTTGCAACAATGTGATTTAGGTTTTCAAAATGTGTTATAAGTGTTAAATAATCCATTCTTCATACATTTGGCCATCCCAGAAATAGGAAGCTGTGGAATACAATTACAAAACAAGTTGCTTTGCGACTATTTTCACAGAAGTTATTCTATAGTCCCTTATCTGGAAACCTGGAAAATTCACAAGGAAGTTCATTTTCGCATTTTCAACACAGACTACAACAGAAGAAAAAGTAATGGCACATGAAAGTCAAAGCCTTTGTACATTCTTCATTGATTTGAAGTATTATTAATTACTCTAAATCAAGCCACATTATTGAATCAAAGGATATCTTTCAGACTCGGGTAAGTAAGTGTGAACTAAGGATGATCAAGACAAATCAGTATTGCTGCAGTTGTTTCCAAGCACATGAATAATTGCAAACTTAGCCATTATTGTAATTTCTATCAATGAAAATCTTATATTATTTAACTGAAAATTAACATGCATTAGAAGAAATCTAAAGAAAATCTAACAAGCATTTCAGAATGTAACACAAAAAGAACTTATTTCTCATATTGTTCTAGGTCACCTTGAGATTTACTTAAGTTTATACTTTAAAAATAAATAATGTCTCCCTAGAAATACAAATTAAAACCACAAAGAGATATCACTTTTTACCTGTCAGGATGCTAAAATCAAAAACATAAGAAATAACAAGTGTGGGTAAGGATGTGGAGGAAAAGGAACACTTTGCACTATTGATGGGAATGTAAATTGGTGCAGCCACTGTGGGAAACAGTACAGAATTTCTTCAAAAACGAAAAAATAGAATTATCATATGATTCAGTAATTCCACTACTGGACATTTACCCAAAGAAAGCAAAACACCAATATGAAAAGATATATGCATTCCTATTTTTTTTTTAATTTTTTTTTCCAACGTTTATTTATTTTTGGGACAGAGAGAGACAGAGCATGAACGGGGGAAGGGCAGAGAGAGAGGGAGACACAGAATCGGAAACAGGCTCCAGGCTCTGAGCCATCAGCCCAGAGCCCGATGCGGGGCTCGAAACCACGGACCGCAAGATCGTGACCTGGCTGAAGTCGGACGCTTAACCGACTGCGCCACCCAGGCGCCCCTTGCATTCCTATTTTTATCATAGTATTATTTATAATAGCCAAGATATGGAAGCAACCCAAGTGCCCATTAATAGATGAATGGATAAAGAAGATGGGTATGTGTGTGTGTATGTATGTGTATGAATATATGTTGTTTTATTTTACACACACACACACACACACACATACACACACACTGAAATATTATTCAGCCATAAAAAAGAATGAAATCTTACCATTTGCAACAACGTGGATCAACTTAGAAGATATAATGCTAAGTGAAATTAGAGAAAAGCAAATATCATACTTTACTCAATGTGAAATTTAAGAAACAAAAAAAATAAAGAAAAAAAAAGAGGAAAACAAAACAGAACAAAAGCCAGACTCCAATCCAGAGAACAAATTGATGGTTTTCAGAGGGGAGGTGGGTGGGAGGATGGGTGAAATAGATAAAGGGGATTAAGAGTACACTTATGTTGATAAGTACTGAGAAATGTATACAATTGTTGCATCATTATATTGTACACCTGAAACCATAAAAACACTGTATGTTAACTATACTCGAATAAAAAATAAAAAAGAAATAATGTCCCACTAAAATAAGAAACTGATCCTAAGAAATCTCTTCTTAGGAAGGAAACAGAGCTCCCCCCAGTTTTCTCAAGATGGCAGATATACTCCTGCAGATCTGATATTGCCTCCTGATTGATTTATTAGGGCCTTTAATCTCATTTTTTCTTTATTCTCCCTTTCTCTCTTCCCTCCCTCCCTTTTCTTTCTCTCTCTCGCCACCTGACATTTGTTTCCATCTCAAATTTGATCACAGTCATGTATTATCATGAGCTTTGGTGAAGAACACAATAAGACCTAGCAGTATAAGATGGCATTTTGAACTTTACAGGTTACATTTCCAGGTAATGAGTAAAAGATTGCTGAGAGTTAGAACTACTGATAGAATATATATTTTTATAATTCTTTATAAATTCACTTTAATAACCTCCACATGATGCCATTCCTTAAGCAGAAAAAAACAACCTAAATGGAATAAACTTAGCTTTACCAAAATAGTACTTATTCAAAATTAATTTTCTTTCTATAATTTATGTAGCTTCACTTCAACAAGGAGATTCAGATAAGCTTAATTTTGTGGATTTCTTAACTGTTGGCAGCAAAATTTATAATGTTAATATTCTAGAAAGTATTAATGTTGAAAAGAGCATGTTATTCTCAGTTGTCAGATGCTTTTCTAAATGCATATTACAAAGACAAAAAGGGAACAAAATTTATTGGACTCAGGGCTACTTGTCTTATTTTTCTTTTATCTACCTCTCTATTTTTTTTCCTTCCCCAATGAGTTCCCTAAGTCTATTTTTTTGTAATGCTAAATTTAAAAGCTTCTTTGTGCCTTCACAATTCTGGAACTATGGGGCTTTTATGCTTTTTTTTCTCCTTAAAAAGATATTCTATAGACCTATCCTATATGATTTCATAAACTACTACATGATGATTCTGTAAACAAAACTGAGCAAAAAAGAACCTATACCTTCAGGGTGACTGGGTGGCTCAGTCAGTTAAGCATCAGAGTCTTGATTTTGGCTCATGTCATGATCTCATGGTTTAGGAGTTCGAGCCCAGCATAGGGTTCTGTGCTGACAGTACAGAGCCAGCTTGGGATTCTCTCTCTCTCCCTCCCCTGCTCACT
Source organism: Prionailurus viverrinus (assembly GCF_022837055.1). NCBI lineage: Eukaryota > Metazoa > Chordata > Mammalia > Carnivora > Felidae > Prionailurus > Prionailurus viverrinus. The sequence goes on along the minus strand of NC_062564.1, from coordinate 112,016,628 downwards.
CTCTCTCTCTCACTCTCTCTCTCTCTCAAAATAAACCTAAAAAAAAAAAAGAACCTATATCTTCTTTAAAATTCATGCTCTTTTGAGCAGTAGTGGACAATTTGGTTGTAACTTGACCATGCATATGTAAACTCATACAGGTGCCTTTAGTTTTATTTCTTTGGCTAAATATTATCCTCTGCTTTTAGACCCATCTTAATTATCACTGCTTCACTGAATGAAAGTGTGCTTATTTCAGCATCAGATTGAAAATATTTTACAAGTACAATAAAGGTCCTCCATTTTCAAATTAGATTCTGCTTGAAAAGATAAAGAATAGCTACATTTCTTTAGTATTTACTGTGAGATAGTTTTGTAATTAACTCCATTTTATTCATAAGAACATTGAGATTTAGTGAGACATGGTTTTTTTGGCATCATACTACTAGTAAGCAGTAAAGCCTTGATTTTGATACTAACACAGACCTATCTGAATCTAGAGTTAAGAGTTTAACCAAACTGATAAATTTCCTCTCTGGTAATTGGAAACCAGTCATCAGTGTAGAAGGTGAGATTCCTAGGCCTGTGATTAGTGTGAACAATGGATGACTATACCCAAAAATATTAAGTTGAAAATATTCATAGGAGCTCAAAGTATATCTTTGAAGTATTTCCATTCCCTCTATAAAATAACAACAGCAGCAATATTTACAACAATAATAAATTATCTTGGAAACCAGAGACCTGACACAAAGGGATGAATATGGTCACAGCATTCCTTAGAGTTTTCATTATTTTCACATTGTATGCTCTTAATTCTATCTTCTTAAGAACATTATTGTTGGGATTTATATGAACTTATATTCATTAAACAAAATAGCCATATTTGGATCCAAAATTTTGCTACTATTAATATTTGTTGCTGCCTTCCCCCCAAACTACCCCTTTCAGATGGCATAAATTGTGGCTGATTCATGCTCACACCATAAGATTCTGGTATGCATTGAACAAATGCTTATTGAACGAACTCATACTATTCTGTAGCATCCATAACTAGTTTCACAGTCCTATATATATATAGACAGTATTTAGTAACCATATTTTAGAAAAGTTATGACCTTTTTATGAAATGAAGATGTCAAAATATAACAATACAATTACTTTAATATTAAAACCCTTAAAACACAGGGTGGCAAGAATGAATCTTTTAGATTCCCAATTAAATGCATGGTTTTTATTAATGCACTTAATCCAATATAACTTCTACTTAACTTTGAGAAAGTAGGGGAAAATGTCCAAATTATTCTCTCATCTAGGACAATCTTAGTGACCATTTTTAATTTACAACCCCAAATCTGAAAGTTCAAGCATTTCTTTTATTCTATAAATATTTACTTAGAAATGAATTAATATTGTCAGAGATTAGAAAAACCACTCCTTTTTCAAGTTTACAATTTACTATAGGAGCTAAGATTTAAACAGTAAAAAGGTAAATGAAATGAAGTTCCATATAACTTATTTCAATTTATATAATTATGACTAATATCTGTCTTGCCCGTGAGGCAGTAAGTTCATTAGGACAGTGACCACGTCCATTTCTCCTCTTATATTATCCCCAGTACCAATGACAGTGACCAGAACACATACACATTTAAAAAATGTGCTAAATGTTTATTATTGAGTTGTAAATATATTGTCTTATAGGATGTCAGAGGGGAAAAGATTGCTTCCAGTTGGTATAATTATAGAAGACTATCTAAAGGAAATAGTTCTTGAGTTGACCTTAGAGAATGAATAGAATTTCAGTAGGTGGGGTTAAAAATGTGTGTTTGAGTGCTGAGTAGAAGGGGATAGGGTTGGAAAAGAAAGGATATCAGGTATATAAAATAGTATAAGTAAGGATGTGGAGGACAAAATGTAAACATATTCAATTATAGCAAGGGAAGTGGCTAAAACATGGGGTTGAGAAGAAGAATTTTGCAGAGAATAAGATCAAATCAAAATTCAGACAGTCTTGAAATTCAGACTTAATATGGAATGTTTTTGAACAGGGAATGAACTAGCATTTTATGAACCTAAATCTGGCAATGGAATACAGAACAGTTATTGCATTAAAATATTGGTAGCAGGAAATTCAGTCAAAAGACAATTGCAAAAATCTAAGTGAGATTCAAATAACACTGTGGAAATGTATCTCCTCATCAGTTTCTGCAAGATGTTTCCTTTAAATCAGCAAAATGTTTAACTTGGGGGCTAATTTGACTTTACAGATCCTCTTGTCCAAACCCTATGTTTTATAATTTGGGAAACTGGAGGCCAAAGAGATCCAATGACCCACCCAAAATTGCAAAGGCAAGATTGGCTGTGGATCTCCTCACTTCCAGTCCAATTGTTCTTCCCATTAAAAGTGTGTGCCTCCCTCAAGATGACTCTTTAAATTAAAAGGAATTAACAAAGCAACAAATGCAGAATTAGGACCTTTATTGCTATTTCACTAACCGAATAGTAACCTTATTTAATAGATCTTCCTTGCCACACAGACATCCCGCTGAAGCATTGTAATAAATGTAATAAAAGGGGAGATTAGGGCAAACAGCAGTGGGAAGACATTAATTAGAGGAGGACCTCACCAATTCTCAGTTGACTAATCCTCAAACCCTGTAATTCTCATAAGAAAACTGGCAATCTTGCTTTACTTCTTATCAAAGAGAGTTTCCATCCAAAGAGAGTGGTAGGCTCAAGTAATCAGAATCTCATTAATTTTATTAAATATACTATTAAGTCCCATAATAAATAATTAAGCCCTATTAAACAGATATTTGATAGCACATTTTATCCCTTCTTATTTATAGACATAAATAAAATGACAGTGCTTACAATGAAAATAATAAAACATAATTGTTGTTATTGATGATAATAATACCTTATGTTTGTTTTAGAGATTTCAAAGCTTTTCAAGCATGACTGTTACATCATAATTGGCATACAAAGCATTTATGACTTAATCTATATAAATAAAGTTTTCATCTGCTAGCTATTACAACATCACTTGAAAATGGTTAGACAGATTTTCACCAAATTTGGCATGTATCTTTGCTATGACCTGACTTAGGAAAGTAATAATTGTGTAATATGTCCAATGGGGAGGTCCCTGGCAGCGTGCTCTCAAAGGGAGAAGCCATCATTATCCAGAAACTGCCAACAGCGTTTGAAGATACACTAGGCAATGTCAACTGTAATACACAGATGCAGTCTCAAGTTTATCCTACTAGAGTACAAGCTAAGGCATTTTTCTCCCTACTATTAAAAATGCTAAAGGGTTTTGAAATTGTTTTTTCTTCTCCCCATATCACTCAGTTCTACTCATATGGAACAATGTTTCTCACTACTAGTAAAATTCATAGTACTGTAATTTTGTTTGTTTTGACAATTAGTAGGTTACAAATGCAACACAGAATTCATAATTTTCAGTTGAATCACAGTACTTTGCATACAGCCATTAAATCATTGACATGGTGGGCAGAATAGCCCCCCAAACATGCCCATGCCCTAGTTCCTGGAATCTGTGAATATGTTAACTTGCATGGCAAGAGGAACTTTGCAAATGTAATTAAAATTATGGACCTTAAAATAGATTTTAAGGGATTTTCCAAGTAAACCCAATCTAATGACGCGAGCCCTTAAAAACAGTTAACTTTTCTGACTATAGTCAAAAAGGATGCTGCAGAAGAAATCAGAGAGATTAAAAAGAAAAAGTCAGAGGGATTTGAAACATGATAAGGAATCAGCTCACCATTGTGAAAGGGGGTTCCATGGAAAACTTGAGAAAGAATGCAGACAGTCCCTAAGAGCAAAGACTGGCCCTAGCTGACAGCTAACAAAGAAAATGGCGACCTCAGTCCTACAATCACAAGGAACTAAATTCAGCCAATAACCTGAATGAATATGGAGGTAGATTCTTCCCCAGAGCCTCCAGTAAGAAATGCAACCCAGTCAAAACCTTTATTTCACCTTGTGAGACCCTAAGCAGAAAACCCTGTCAAGTCCATGAGGATTTCTGACCTACAGAAATTAGAAAATAATACATATGTGTTGTTTAAAGCTGCTAAGTATGTGGTGATTTGTTACATCATGAATGAAAAACATATACCTATGTATTCTAGTTGATTTAATTAATTAAGAACATGCCATAAAGTGCTGTTAAAGTAAATGCTTCCTTATCTTGCATGACATACAATCTGGCTAAAAAGGTATGATACATATATAAAAGGATGATTAGTAAGTCAAAGCAGTAGCAAATGATGTGATAATAATGATGTTGTAAATAATAAATGCATACAGGTATCCAAAAAAAAAAAAAAAGATTCAATGCATATCTAGGTCATTTAATGAAGTCTTGCAAGGTAGGGTTCTCTATGTAGGGGAATGTTTCCGAAACTATTGCATAGATCAGGATCACCTGGAATCTCCTGGAAGTCTTATTAAATAGATTTAACTCAGAAACTCTCACAGAATTTCTTTTTTAGGTTATTTATTTATTTATTTATTTATTTATTTATTTATTTAGAGACACAGAGAGAAAAAGAGAGAGAGAGAGAGAGAGAGAGACAGCAAGCAAGCAGGGGAAGGACAAAGAGAGAGAGAGGGAGACAGAGAATCCCAAGCAGGCTCTGCGCTGTCAGCACAGAGCCTGACACAGGGCTCAGACTCTTGAACAGTGAGATCATGACCTGAACCATTATCAAGAATCAGACATTCAACTGACTGGCCACCCAGATTCCCCAGAATTTCTGATTTAGTAAGTCTAGGCCGGGACCTGAGAAGTTACCACTTAATGGCAAGTTTCCAGATAATGCTGAGGCAGCTGATCTAACAACCAAAAATCGAGAACCACTATGTAGAAGAAAATAAAAATTGTTTAAGCAAATATTCAAGACTTAAAAAGTTCAAGAATTGTTTAGAGATCATAAGTAATCCAATATAAAAATAGTGCTTTGGGAAGATCAATGAGGCCATAAATATTCAGGAAATATTTGGAGTCAGAAGCAGATCTAAAGCAGAAAAAAATTAAAAATTAAGAAAGTCATTTCAATAATCTGAGCTTCAGAAGCCTAAACCAATGAAGAATGGGCAGAAATATAAAAAGGGAAAAGATGCTTGAGGATCAGCAAAAGACTATGAGGTAAGAAAATAATAGTAAACAGAGGAGCCTGGGATGTTATACTAAAGGTAATTGACTCTTCAAGCGCTTAAGCATTTGTATTTTAGTTTTTGTTCTGTCCAATTTATTTGTATTTTTAGAGAATTATCCATCTCATCTAATCACCAAAGTTATTAGTATAAAAGTGTTCATAATGTCTTATTACCTTTAAATGTCTGTAATAATATTGTCTTTTTTATTTTTGATATTGATAATGGTGTTCTCTCTTTTTCTTCATCAGTCTTACAAGGGGCTTTTCAATTGCATTTATCTTTTAATAAAAACAAATTTTGATTCTTGATTTTCTTTAAGTTTACTTTCTCCTTCATTTATTTTTGTTTTCATCTTTATTTCCTTCTTACATTTCTGATCAATTGAATTTGGTGTCGTTTTCTCTATCTTATTGAGATGGAAACATTAGAACATTGATTTTCAGCTTAATATCATTTTATCACATACATTTCATGCTATAAATTTCTATCTCAGCTGTTTTAGTTACATTCCATAAATTTTGATGTGTCATATTTTCATCATTTCACTTGGAATTCTTTTTTTTTTTTAATTTTTTTTTAATTTTTTTTTCAACGTTTATTTATTTTTGGGACAGAGAGAGACAGAGCATGAACGGGGAGGGGCAGAGAGAGAGGGAGACACAGAATCGGAAACAGGCTCCAGGCTCCGAGCCATCAGCCCAGAGCCTGACGCAGGGCTCGAACTCATGGACTGTGAGATCATGACCTGGCTGAAGTCGGACACTTAACCGACTGTGCCACCCAGGCGCCCCACTTGGAATTCTTTTAAAAAGATTTTCATCTTCTTGTACCCTTAGCTATTGGGACAGGTCTATTTAAGTCACCTACTCTGATTATGTATTTCTCTTTTTCTTTCAGTTAATTTATGCTTTATATTTTCTAGCATCATAAAACTATATTACATACATAGATGTAAGATCATGATATTGACCTGGTGAGTTTACCATTATCATTTAAAATGGCCCTGTTTATCTCCAATGATAGCTCTTGACTTAATGTGTAATTTCTCTAGAATTATTTATTTTCAGTTAGTGTATACATTATACATCTTTTTTCATCTTTTTACTTGCAATCTTTGTCTTATGTTTGAGACGTGTCTCTTTTAAGCATCACATAGTTTGTTTTTCCCCAAGTCTGACAACCTTAGTATTTTTCTTGGTAAATTAGGCCAGTTACATTAATTTAAATACTGATAACATGAAGTTTATATCTTTCACCTTTTTTTTTTTGTATCTGATCTTTTTTACATTTGTCTGTTCTCATTGCTTGCCTTCCTGAGGACTAAACAAATTTCATTTGTATTATTCCATTTTCTGACTTGTAACTTGTCAGATATGCATTCTTTTAGACATTACTATAGAAATTATAACATTCATCCTCTATGATACTCTCATGTAAATTATTACCACTGATTTTACCATTTTCTCTGAAAAACCGTAAAATCTCTAAGCATTGTTTTTTTTTAAATGTTTATTCATTTTTGAGAGACAAAGCACAAGTGGGGGAGGGGCAGAGAGAGAGGGAGACACAGAATCCCAAGCAAGGTTCAGGCTCTGAGCTGTCAGCACAGAGCCCTATGTGGGGCCCAAATCCGCCAACTGTGAGATCATGACCTGAGCTGAAGTCAGACGATTAACCAACTGAGCCACCCAGCTGCCCCTAAAATCTCTAAGCAACTTAAATCCAATATTACCTCTTCCTGCTTTTTAAGTTATTTTTTTAATTTTTATTTTACAAATATTCTACAAATACTTTAAACTCCATAAGACATTATTTTGTGTAGTCAATATTTATCCACACAGTTATCTTTTCCAATACTCTACCTTTCTTCCTTCAGTTCTATTGTCTTGTCTCAGGTTATTTCCTTGTTTTTTAAGAACTCTCTTTAGTATTTTTTTTTCAATTCAGGTCTTTTTATGACAAACTCTGTTTTTATTTGCTTAAAATATTTTAAAATTACACTTCATTTTTGAAGGTTATTATCTCTGGATATAAATTCTAGACTCATAGCTATTTTCTCTCAACTCTTTTAATATTGCCTTCTAGCTTTCATCATTTCTGCTGAGAAGTAAGCTGTCAGTCTTAAGGTTATTAATTAAAAATATTTCTCTTTGTCCTTGGTTTGCAGCAGTTTAACTATGGTATGTGTGTGCTGGTTTTGTTTGTTTGGTATGTATCCTTTTGGGGTTTGCTGAGAATTTCAATCTGTGGGTTTGTGTCTTTTATCATTTTTGGAATATACTTAGCCATTATCCTTTCACATATACTTCTTCCCAATTTTCTGTCTTCTTTATTTCTCCAATTACATATATATCTGCTTTTTCACAACATGCCACATTTCTTAAACTTTGTTCTATACTTCTTATATTGTCTTTTTTTGTTTTAATTTGGATATTTCCTGTTGACTTATATACAGCTCACTAACCCTGTCTTCTGGTATGACCAATCTGCTGCTAAACCCATACATTCAGATGTGTTTTTCAGGTTTATTGTTTCCAATTTGTTGCCTTTTCACAAACTAATTTTATTCTGAAATTCTCTTTATCTGAACATATGTATAGTAAATTCTCGTCTACTAATTTCAATGTCTGGATCCACCTATGATGTCCTTTTCACATGCCTAGTAAATAAGTTTTGGAATTATGCATAAAAAATGAAGATGTATGTCATGATGTTATCTTCCTTTGGCCAAGCAAATACAGTGGGACACAGAGTTAAAAAACAAAAACAAAAACAAAAACAAAAACAAATCACCTAATCCAATCATGGGCTGAGGGGGGTTGACTCTGCTCTTCAGTACACCTTTAATCCACTTCTATTCACAGAGCACGACCTTCCAGGAATTTCAGTTGAAAACATGTTTTCATCCCTCAACACTAAGATTTTGCTATAATTTCTGTTCTGCTTTTTCAAAGTCTCAGTTTCAGGGGTCTTGGTTCTTTACCCTTCCATCTTTTATAGCTTTAAATTTTGCAAAATGTTTTGAAGGGAAGACCAGCTATGTATTTGAAGCTCCTTAAGTCTCCATTCTTGTTATTCCAGTCCTGTGCAACTGGCATTGGGTTGTGAGCATTTGAGACTAAAACTTCTGGAAGTCATCTTGCTGTAATGAAAAAGTTCTGCCTGAAAATGAAACCAATCAAAATGAAATGTATAAATGTAAAAATGTAGGGGTGCCTGGGTGGCTCAGTAGGTTCAGCATCCAACTTCAGCTCAGGTCATGAACTCACAGTTCATGAGTTTGAGCCCCGCCTCAGGCTCTGTGATGACAGCTCAGGCCTGGAGCCTGCTTAGATTCTGTCTCCCTCTCTGTCTGCCCCTCTCCCACTCATGGTCTCTCTCTCTCTCTCTCTCTCTCTCTCTCTCTCTCTCTCTCAATCATTCTCTCTCTCTCCAAAATAAATGAAAATAAAAGTTTCAGTGAAGCTTGAAACTAGTATTGTCCATCATCTTTTCAATTATGTGAGCCAATAAATCTTATTTTTACTAGTTGGAATTCAACTTCCAATCACTTGAAACTGAAATAATTCTGGCAGGTATAATCACTAAATTGGCATTGATGATATGCCAGTTTTTAGTCCATTTTGTCTTTTGTTGTTGTTGTTCCCCCTCCCTGTCCCCAGTGACAGTCATTATTATCTTTTTTCTCTTCCACCAGTTTGGATTAAAACATATTTGTATATTGGGGCGCCTGTGTGGCTCAGTTGGTTAAGTGTCTGAATCTTGGTTTGGGCTCAGGTCATGATCTCACAGTTCATGAGTTCAAGCCCCATATCAGGCTCTGTGCTGGCAGCCATCACAGAGCCTGCTTGGGATTCTCTCTCTCTCTCTCTCTCTCTCTCTCTCTCTCTCTCTCTCTGCCCCTTCCTCCCTTTCTCTCTCTCTCCCTCAAAATAAACATTAAAAAATAAAATAAATAAAATAAAACATGTTTGTATATAAATGGGAAGTCCCAACAAAAGTTCATTTATATGAGGTTTACAGACCTCTGAAGGAAAAGCAAATCTATCCAAGGAAAGAAAATAAGCAAGCATGGTCGAGAAATAGAACTTCAGAGTTGAAAGGAGTAATCCTCGGTAGTTGACTAGACTGTTTAGGGAGCTCATGTAAGACACCACCTGGTGATTTTCAGCATATTCCCGGTTCACCCAATACATCTTTAGGACTCTGGCCAAGAGACATAACTTCTGTTTAGTCTCCATTTTTGATAATAACAACTGTGACTAGTTTGGTTGTAAGAAAGATCAAATGAAGATGAGCATGACAAAACCCTCGCTCTGTAAACTATAAAATGCTTTACAAATGTAAATGGTTAATAATATTATTAGTGCTGATAACATTCAAACCTGCACATTTTGTTATGTCCTTTTTAATTTAAAACTAAAAAAGTTGATTAAAGCTGTAGGTGTACTCAAAGGTTAAAAACATTATTTAGATCGTTTTTAAGGACCCATAAAATATGGATGAATAGGAATTATTTGGTCATATGTTCCTTTATGGAGTTTACTATGAACTTACCAACTTTCCCTATGAACCTACCAACTCTTCCTATTTTCATCTATTCTGCCCATCTTTTTCTTCTCACTGCCTTCCTAGCACATGGATGTATCCACTAACTCCGAAGCTTCCCAAACCCTATTGTTTAGAGACTTTTGTGGAGGTTACATTATGTAGGAGTGATTGATCAAATCATTGGCCATTGGTGACTGAACTTAATTTCCAGCTCCTTTCCCCTCCCCAAAGGTTGGAAAGTAGGACTGAAAGTTCTAACCCTCTCATCACCTGATTGGTTTTTCTGGTGACCAGACTCCATCCTAAAGACATTGGGCCCCCACGCTATGAGTCATCTCATTAGCAAATGACAGTAAATTCCAAGGGTTTTAGGAGCTCTGTGCCAGGAACCTGGGACAAAGACCATATATTTATTTTTTACCATATCACAATAAGAAATGTACATCACTTCTGATATGTACATGCTGCAGTTATCCCTTATTTAATCATAATTCATTTAGAAGATGAAATATAATACATTCTAAAAAAAATCTCAAAATACTATATCATCTTGTCCCTGCTAATAGTCTAGCTAAAATTTTAGCACCTGTACCCATGGCTAAACTGCATTCATTAGCTATTATCTGAAGCAGATTAGTACTGACCAACTTAGTGAAATGAACTATGAGCTGATTTTTCTAATGTATTAATTAGAAAACCAGCTGATTTTTCTAATGTATTGATTAGAAGGACAATATAATCAACATAGGTGCAGATATGTTTATTTTCTGATCATTTCTCAATGCTACCAAATATTCAACAACTAACATACATATGGATGGATATATAATTTTTATCCATCACATTGATAAAAGTTAAATTCAGTATGAGTAAAGGTATTGGAAAAATAAACATTCTCATACACTTTAATGTGGTAGGGTAAAATAGTAAAGAATTTTGAGATTCAATTCACCAGTATCCATCAAAATTTTAAATGCAAATACATTTTAACCCACTAATTCCTTCTAGTTATATATTCTAGAGAAATATTTACACATGTGGAAGAAAGGTTTCTTTGACAATATTCTTTTCATTAATTGCAGTGGTGGAAATGTGAAAACACTCTAAGAATCCACCAATAAGGGAATGGTTTGAATAAATGCTGATACCCATTTGGTGTGTGCTTATCAGTTAAAAAGAACATGATAGACATTTTCTTGTCAATATCTAAGAGACACACAAATGAAAACTCAAGCTGCAAATGTTTAGAATATGATCCTCATAAACGTTAACCAAAAAAATGATGAGTCCACATGATATATGTGCAGAAATGGATTTTATAAATGTGTATGTGTATGTGTTATACACACATATAATTGTTAAAAATGATTATCTCTTGCAAGAGTATTACTATGAGGGGCAAATAAAAAAGATCCACTTTTTATTCTGTGAAGTCTTTTTGTTAAATTTGTGTAATGAAACTATATTCATATGTGTCTTATGTGAGTCATAAATCTCTCTGACAAAGTAGTACTCAGAGCCATTCAACCTATTCACATTTAGGAAGTACCCCCTGAAGTCCTATGACCATGGCTTTCCAGGGTGAACACTATGGCCTGTCAATACTCCGCCCCTGCAAATACATCAACAAATCCTGGGGCACCAACAGATTTGAGACACCTGATATCCTTTCTGTTGCCTCAGAGACCACCCCACTATCTTAACCCACACAATTAAATTGTTCACAGTTTAGATTTGTCACTCACATCCACAGTCTTTCTTCTCCTACATACTTCTCTGTCCGTTTTCATTCTACCTATACATTCATCCATCTCTGCTTGTCCTATGGAATTAAATTTGTATTTGAATCTTAGCTCTGCCACTGTTTGTGTGGCATTCAACAAGTTACTTAAATTCTATAAAGCCTAGCTCCTTCAACTGTGAAATTATGAAGACAATATCTGCCTTCCAAGATTATTGTTAGGGTACTGCATGTGAAGCATTGTGCTGGGCTTCTATTTACAGCATAATAAATAATAACAACTATTATTATCTTTATTTCTCTGTTAAGGTAATTTCTCCCCTGGTGCAGGAACCCTGCAATCTGTCATTCCAAAATTCTTAAGCATTTCATGCCTACTTCATGCCTACTCTTTGGGAATGCTGCTGACCCCAACTTCCATCAGTAGGAAATAATGACAGATACTTTCTACAGGGACTTACATTACTCAGTCATAACTGTTCAAATTCTGTAGCAGCAGTATCATTGCATACAGTGTGTTCCAGAATCTGAAAGTTAGAAAAATATTTCCTCATAATCAAAATAACATTGGATCATGAGCACGTCTTGTGTTTATCCTGAGTACCAGTAGAGACATACAAAACAGTGAGCAGAAAGGTAAACAAAATCTCTTTTTTATAAGTATAAAAGAAAAAACAATAGTAGGATAAAGAGTGAATAAGTATTAAGGACTACTAAGATGAGTCAAGCTTTCACTCTAGATCACTTCATATGAACGCATATAAGATTCTTTTTGAAAGACTATTTACCTAAAAACACATTATATTTATGGTTACCATATTCCATGACATTTTTGGTGACATACACAAACACATTTGAATTTGATTCTATAAAGCATGTTATTTAAACATTAGCACAATGCTCTAAGTAGGTCCATAAATTCCATGCTGCAGGGTCTAATGCATAGGTAAAATCACATCATAATGGAATTCAATTAATCAGGTACCTTTACCTCAAACCATGCTATGCCTCCTATAATATTAAAGTGCTACTCTCCAGTGAAGTGCTGTTTCTCACAGCATTTTGTTATTGTCATTGTAAATAAATTCAAGAGCACAACTATATATAAATGAGCACATTTTAGTGCTTTATTTAAAAATCCATGCTTAGAGTAATGTTGACTTTGTCACTGCCACTCCAAAAAATTTTTTGCAACTATGTAAGTGGCCACATATTTAACAAGAAAGGCATTGTTCATAAATACTTTAAAGCCTTACAAACAACACTGAACCAAACATGAATTCTATGGGCTAAGTGTATGGATCCCTAGTCAAAATAGATGCCATCCTTCATAATGCCTGCTCTCTATGCTAGTCATTTATAATGCCATTATGAGAGGTCTTATTAGTCAGAAAGATCTTCATCTAAAGCTTCCTTCTAGAAAACATAATGTATATAATAAATTAAATGTAAAGCTCTTTTACACTGCTTTGGATTTTATTATCTTAAACAAATTTTGCATAAAAATCTAAATCAGAAGTATTTTTACCCAGGTAAAGATATATGGAAGTAAAATGGTCTTTCTCTCATTTTATGCCTTCATATTTCCCCTTACCCCTCCTAGGTATAATAACCTATTTCTGAGGTAATACGTATAATTCTGTGACAAATCCACTTCAGCCTTGGTAATGCCCTTCGTTTTGACTTCAAAACATTCACTGGCTCTCATGGATTTGTACTATTTAACACCCAGATAAAGGTAAGCTGCCTTTTTTAATAACGATGGATTACATTTCTCGTTACATGCTCTTATTCAATTGGATTTTTTCAATTTAAGCACATCTATTCTAGGGGAAAATGTAATGTCAGTCTGAGAATAATTGTAGTTATTAGAAAAGTAAACATGATGAAACACAAAGTAACATAAACTGAAATTATCTGATTAAATTGCTATGAAAAAGTAGTATTCCCACAGAAAAATGAAGTATTTATGTGCTCTGTGTTACCTATCCTTTTTTTGTTATAACTTACACCTTCTCATAATCAAATACATATGGAGGATGTGGGGATATTTTAAATACAAATAGAAGTTTGGGGCATGTGCAATTAAAGATACTATGGCATTATATGTTTAGATTCTGATCTGAGAGTTCCTAGGCTAACAAACATCTTACTTCTTTTATAGATGTTCTTCCTGAATACCAATTCCAGATTAAGCCTCAAGGTTTTCAAATGAATTAGTCCTTATATTCTGAAAATATGGCTGAGTCCGTTAAACTTATTTTAATTGTATTGAACTCATACAAATGCAAATAAAACCTGCTTTATTGAGACCTTTGAATTTGAAACCATTAAAAAATGTGTTCCTGTATCACTGATAAATGAATATTGTAAATTGCTTAAAATAACTAATTTTCTTTTTATAATGTCTATTCATTTTTGAGAGAGAGAGTGTGAGCAAAGGAGGGACAGAGAAAGGAGACAGAGGTTCCGAAGTGGCTCTGCACTGACAGAAAATAATTAATTTTCTTAAAAATGGAAAAAATCTGTACTAACCACAATAATAAAATTAGCTATGATGTTTTCAGCATCCATATAACATACCTAATACTAATAATTTCACCTAAGTTTTCTATAAATCCCACAAGTATTCTGTAGTGGCTGCTTAGTAAATATCCAGTGAATGAATGAATACATACATACATACATACATACACAATATATTTGGTAGAGTATACAACATGACCTGTAAGTTTGAAATGTACTGACTAATCTATTTCTTAAAGCCAATATGCAAAATTATGACAATATGTATTATTAGAATAAATTTCATTAAAATCTCATTTATAGTAGCACTTTCTGTTGGAAGAACTGATACATTTTAAAGTACCATAATATATGGTCTTTCATATTTAATTTCAGATTATAATCTGAGGAATTGGGAATATCAATGCCTTCCACTGTTTTCACTCAAGTTCAAACTTAATTAGGAGTTATTAATGGAACATTCTCTTTTTGCTGTGTCAGAATTAAAACAATGTGTTTTACTTTCATTCCTTTTTCAGAAATGCCAACGTTTAAATCTGATATTTGGGTTTTAAATCATGTTTTTCTGGCCAAAACTCCTTTAAAGAGCAGACTGCAGTATCCATCATTTCCTGTTTTGGGGCAGATGCTACAACAATGAAGCTGAAAGTCCAAAGGATGGTAGAGTAAGAGTTCAGAAGAGACAAAACCAAAATAGAAAAAGAGGAGAAAAGGAGAAGGAGAAAGTCAGGGACAGGGACAGGGAGAGAGAAGAGGAGGATGGAGGGAGTGAGAGAAGAGAAAAATAAGAGAGAGAGAGACTTGTATTTGCCTTACTGCCTCATGACAGCCATATAGAATGACATAATCCTGTTTTTGTAGAACCATTTTGTTAAAATAATAAGAATATTGTGTTTGTCTTTTTTAAAACATTTCATAACAGTACACCAAAAGAAAGATATGGAGACCCTCCTGTTTCATTTCCTGTCTTCATAGAATGTTGTGTTACTAAAATATTTTTATTAGAGCCGAACCTGAAGCAATATAAAATGTTTGCTTGAGGATTTATTTTAGTCCCTTTAAGCTGAACTCCTGTAATGAAATCTATTTACAGACATTCCACGGTGCCCTATGGTTACTAGCTTATGCAAATGAAGTGTGACCCTGGGAATAAACCTCTTGCCCCCACATCATCTTCCCTGGTTTCAAAGGTCTCTAGGCAATCACTTTTTTAAGTGAAGAGATTTTTAAACTGGATTGAAATAGAAAGAGAAGGAGCATAACTTGATGTCCAATACTCATAAAACGCAACCATTTACTATCTACTATTTTCACATAAATATTTAGACACTAATTTATAAATCCATTTTGGATAAATGTGTTAGTGTGTAATGATTTTTGCAGCGCCTTCTTTTACTTTGAATCCTAGAAACTAGAGACCAATATCAATCAATAGTCATTTAGTCTAACTTCATTTCTAACTTGTTACTTAAACTAAGGGTCAATAGATTGGGACAGAACTGGTTTGGTGATAATAAAATCTTCTCTGCTGATTATATTTTCACTGAAAATGCATTTGTACTGAGCACCAGAATAATCAAAGTAATCAGGAAGATTTATATGATTCCATGAGGACAATAACTACATGTATGTTTAATATATTACTTGAATATTAGTATTAGGATTAGAATATACTGGTACTTAGAAGCAGTTAAGAAGGAAAATAATGTATCCAATTTTTAAGGAAGGGTAATGAAACTAGATAATTGATTGTATCTTCAGATGTATTAGTGGGAAAATCTGTCCAGAATTTTTGAATGACAGTCATAATAGCAAACTATATAAACCTTAGGGAGTTTTTTCCTACTGGACAATATCATTGAACAAAAAGTTATTTTTATGTGAGATAGATTCTTTAAAGGCACAATGGCCAGTGGGTTCAAATCAACTCCTGGGAGGCTCCAGGGATCACAAGGTCAAAGTGTCACTTCAGGATATTGCCAAAATTTTAAAATAATCCAAGATGACTCTGGGATTACTAGGCCAAAGGGCCTTCTCTGCAATATTTCAAGAAATGGCAAACCACAGATGGACTATTTAACCTGGCCAAATTACATGATGAAGTTTGAGTGCAGGAAGACATTGGAAATTCCTTATAAATAAATATATATACTTTAATTCCCTATTTAAGTCTGCTGAATCTTTACCATTTTTAATGAAATATAGAGCTTTATTAAAGTTAAATATAGAGCTTTATTAAAATTAAGGTAAATGCTACATTTAAACTGTTTTTTATATTCTGCTCCTTGTGAAAGATTATCAAATTTATGTCACAGCATGTTATTTTAGGCCTTTTATGTTGAATAGTCAGTATTTTGCATAGGTGACTACTGAGGTTCTGCAATGTATGTTTTTGTAAAACCCTTACTTTCAAAGGGGTAGGATGTCAAGACCATGGCCATCTGCCTTGAAAATATCTGAATGGGCTCCAGAACAGAACTAACAGTCCTGAATGCCTTGCCAGCAACAAATGAGTAAAAGGCAGGTGGCTAATAAATGACATCTCCCAAATAGGTATAGAAGTGGAGGCTAAAATTCAGGAGGTCACAGTGAGTGATGAATCAAAATAAATTTGTTGTACTTTTGAACACTGTTGATGTTGAAGAGGAAACATGCATGGAGACTAGAAAAAAAGAATGGTATAACAGAATTAAGAATCAATAATTTAGAATAAAACATAACGTAGCAAACCAAAATCATAGCTAAAATGTACTAACAAATTATAATGCTAAGGAAACTAAAAGCCTAAATAGAAAAAAAAAAAAAAAAGGAAAAAAAACCCAGGAGCTCCAACTTGCAAAAAGTAGACCAGTGGAAACATGCAATAATTAAAGAAAACACTCATGAATAAAAGTATTCAAAAATAAATAATTCCAACTTAATATTCACACAGACCAGATTCCTCTCAAAAGCATTTCCCCAAACAGATACTTAACTGTTAAGCTTTTAAACCTCAAGGACTAAGAAGGATTTGAGAATAATTTCAAATGTGAACATTGGTCTTCAGACTAAAAAGGGGTGGGAGGATGTTCAAAGATAAAGACTTACTCCTATAAGTGCAGAAAAAAAAAGTAGAGAACAGAATGAGAAATGGCAATATCCTTTGGAAAGATGATAAAAAGTCCAAGTTTAAGTTCCATGAAATGGTGATGGTATGTAACTTTTCAAGGTCCTGGTCACCATCACAAAAGACACATCTTGTTCTCACATAGTCTCAGAAGTGCCTGCTCTGAACCACACTTAGAAGTCAAGTAGCAAGACAGGATCCCTAGCAGCACAGCCCTCAAATGTGTCAGCCTTACCAAGTATATATACTGATCATCACTACATTATTCAGCAAAAAATAATAACCTGGGCTAGTGTTCCTCAGTGGGTTAAAAATCGCAAAGAACAAAGGTAGAGGAAATGCTCTAAAAATTCACAGAAATGTGTCATCAATGCAGATGGCCAAAATTTGACAGTAAACGAAGGGTATTTGAGGAAAGGGTTTACCTCTTTTGACCAAACCATGTATGGAAAGGCCAGTATGCCTGGGCATTTCAGCCCAACCCCTTTAGCAAGCCAGGTGCATTATGATAATTTAGGTCAACAGGCATCACTTCAAAGACCACAAGAAACCTAACATTTTCTTCTCTACTAGTACATAGATCCAAAATATAGTTGCCCTCTGGGTAGTTGAATACTAGCTAGTTTGGGTATAAGTTGCAAATATAAAATAAGGAGGCACCTGGGGTCCAAGGAGATTGATATAAAAAATAGCTTGTGCTTTTTGACTACGTTAGTGAAATACTCCCCATTCTTTTATAAGTAGAGCTATTACTAAGGAGATGGTAAATCATTTTCATAGGAAGTCCAGGACCATGGTAGCTCCAACTAGGGCCTGATAAGAGTAAAGAACAAGGAGTCCCTAAGTGAAGGGGGAGTCTAGGCTGTTAGCTGAAGTTTGAACAAAAACTGAGAGTAATATGTTAGAGAGTAAGTGAGACTGACATAGGAAGACTTTCAGACTCAGTCACCCTGGCCCAGTGGTTGTGCTATAGTGATAGTGAATCTTATATAAGCATATATACATAGTGACTCAATCTTACAGAGTGGACAGGCATCCAGCAGAAAGAATCAAGCCTGGCACTGCAACTATTTGGCCAACGGAGTCAAAGTCATCAGTGAACTGCAAAAACTTTTCTGTTCTCTCTATGTCTAGTACTGGAAGTAAAACTAGCTTCCCATTAATGGTTGACAGAGCTTCTTGGGCAATTAAGAAGGCGTACTAAAAAAGTGGGTAGGTACTTGAGTGATTAATACATATGTTGCCTTTGTGGAACAGGGCATACTACTTACAAAAAGATTATCAGTCTCTTCCAGGCTTTTATTACATTCATCAGAGAGTTGCACCTTCACTGTCACATCTGTTTTCAAGGTTGTGTTATATTCTATTACATGAGGTATCTTTATTTAATTTAATTATACTCATTTTTTTATTCTCTGCACACAAACTCAGATATCTTTCTAATAAGAAACTTCTGGTACAAACTTTCATTAACACTCATCTTACCTGTTTGTTATATCTAATTCCATTGCTTCTCAGCCATTTGGCTAAGATCAAGTATATTATATCTAATTCCAACCAATAAATTATGCTTTCTCTACAGTAAATTCCAAAATATAAAATACAATTCCAATTTCCAGCTAATAACATCTTTTAAAATCTTCTTTAACCTTCCCACGAAATTAAATTACTTTTCCTTTAGCTTGAAACCAATTGCGTTTCCAGGGGATATTGAAACACAACAGAAATCCTATTGGGTTAAGCTATCTCCTTTTTTGGAACAGCCCTGTGTTAAAAATCAACTTTAGAAGACATATTTATTTTTTATATTAATTAATTGAATTATACTTTGAAGTCATTGAAAAAAGAATTTGCATGTGCTTTTATTTACATCTATTGTCATTTTATTATTAAAATTTTCATCTGTGTTAGCCAGCTCAGGTTAAGTCATGCTGCAGTAACATGCTGCAGTAAAAGTTTATTTCTTGCTCACATTTATGTCTATTCAAGGTGAGCTACATCTATGCTCAGTGTCCTCTTAATTTAGGAAGGAAAATCTAAATAAGCAGCCCTTTTATGAAACGTGGAGACCTTGTCGCAGAGGGAAAAAAGAGATGAGAATGAAACATTGGCTTTTAAAACTTCAGCGTGGAAGTGGCCCGTATCACCTGTGCCCTTACTTATTTCATTGTAACTTATTTAATTGCTCAAAATATGTAACTTGGCTAAATTTGACATTGTCAAGCCCCTGAGTAGATATGGGCCAAGTAAAGAAGGGTCCGGTACAGAAAACTACAAAATATTTTGACAATCATATCATTTACCACAAATTTCCTCTTTGTCTACTATTCAGTGGTCTGTAATTAAATAAGAACAAAATAGAAGAAAAATATTTGAATTTTGTAGACTCCATAAAAACAAATGTGAAGACTAGAAGTCTGTATCAAGATGATTTTCAATTCTAAGCTTCTTTAATTTTATAGTAACACCATGGCATCTGGTTTTTTACAATAATAATTTGAAGCTGTGTGCATTCAATGCATTGATATCTACACTATGGTTATTATCCACATGGTTACTAATACATTTAAATGTAATTCTAAATGAAAATCATGGTTTAGTAAATAATTTTTACCTTTGAAAAACAAAAAATAATATGATCTGCACTACTTTTCATCTTTTAGATTTTGCTATTTTTATGTTCTTATATTTATTTCTTCCCACCCATTTGACTTTGTTATATTAAAATTTATAACGCATGAAGTTTATATATGGGGTAGGAGAGAAAGAGAGAAATTATTTAATTTAATTTAATTTAATTTAATTATTTAATTTATAAGTGGTATCCAGGAAAGACTATCTAAAATGTTCCTATAGATGCTGGAGAAAGAAATTCTAATACTTTATTTGACACAGCACAGTGTCTCTCTATACCATGATTAGAAAATCACCATATTATAACCCATCCACCAAAAAGATATTTTTTAAAAACAATGGCTCATCTATAACAAAAATTTATCACGGCTATCCAGGTCTAAATATACCATTGTTCTAAAATTGAACACATGATTATTATTGAACAAATACAATTATATATGACATATATATGTATTGACATATATATATGTATTGACATAGTATATGACATATATATAATTATATACAATTATATATGACAAATACAATTATATACAATGCTTTAACGTAATTTAAGTAAGTAAAAAAGTAATATAGAAAAGGAATCCAATCACAATTCAGGAAACATAATTTACTTAAAACAGGTCTCCTCAAAAATAAAGAACAGTAACCATACTACATTCAAAAAGTCTGTAATATTTTAAATATATTTTATTTATCTTTCCAGTTCTTTGCTAATTATACTGGTCATCCTCTAAGCATTTTTCATTAGTATGCAGGTTGGTAAATTCACACATTACAGTTAACCTACAAAAATTTACTATTTCTAAGTAATAGGGCATGTTTTAGGAATTTAATTAAATAATATTTTAAGATAATATCCCCAGTCCTCTTGTATCTCTCTTAAATTCCAACATATCAATCAATCAATAAAGGACCTTCAAGATCAAAGTTTCCCAATGTCCAAGCCCTAGGATTACCTCAGGATTTAACACCAGGTTCAGTTAAATGCAGGTTACATAGGTCTCTTCTGTCTTTGGGCATAACCAGAAAGGAATCTTTTAATTCTGATAAAAGAGCAATGAGCAAGAATAAAATACCCCTACATTCTTCTCAATCAACAGACAAATCAACTAACCAAACTGAAGTGAAAGAATTACGTCTGACCTAATGGTGTGTATTGACATCACCATCACCTAACACTTAGTGAATATTATCATGTGCTAGGTGCTGATGACACAATGCCAAGCGGAGGACAAGTTCAGGGAAAACTTCCCAAAGAAGTTTAAACTTCAGAGAATGAATTTTAAAGAATGAAAGTGACTCTGCCAGATGAGCAATGGGGGCTACCTAGAACGGGAAAAGATGGAAAAGAGAGAGAAGGCATTCCAGGCAGAAGGAATATTATAGGCAAAAGCATGGAGGCACAAAATAACATAGTACATTACTGAAACTGCAATTTAGTATCATGCAGATAGGTATATATTGCTAGGGGGCTGTAGATGAGGTCATCAAAGGTCATGGGCAGGAGCCACTTCAAGGAGGGCTTCATGTGCCTCGCTAAGGTGTTTAGATTATCCTGTTGTCAATGGAGCATCAGTGAAGGGTCTTAATGAAAAGAAAAACAAACAAACAAACACATAATACATATATATTTTGGAAAAAGAATTCTGACCAGGATATGAAGGATGCATGAGAAAAGACTGGGCTGGAGGGAAAATATCAGGAGATATTTTTAAAACCCAGGAAAGAGAGATTTTTTTAAAGGTCCCAACAAGGGCAAGAGTAGTGAGTGTAAAGAGAAAGTCTAAAACAATACATTGAGGTAGAATTTACAGGGCTCAGGTATTTATCAGATATGGGTTTTGATGGAAAAGTCAAGCCTGATTAAGAAAGACAGGAGCCCAGGAGGATGAGGGAGAAAGCCAATGAATCCAGTTTGGAATTTGTTACTCATGAGGGACCCATTATACATCCAAGCATCTATTGGAAAGAAGCTGGCATTTTTCAGGATCCAAACCATTTCTGTTTAAAAGTTTCTTTCTCCCTAACAGATACTTTGAAAGGAATCATCGTTTCACAAGATAAAAATACCTTCTTACAAATTGTACCTTGAAGCTGTTTGAATACTTGTGTATGGAATATGTTTGTCGCAGCAGGAAAATTGGACAAATCTCTAATTCCATGAACTAAGTAGGGTCCATATGCCAGGTTATACCTTTTATTCTTTTAAGTGACAAATAATAGTGCCCCCACCCCTTGATTTGGCACCTGATTGCTTCCTTCTACTGAAAGCATGTGTCTCCTTCCTAATTTTGCTTCCCACCAAGATCAGACTTGCCCATGACTTATGAAGTAACCCGAACTGCTTTACATTTCTAAAGACTAGTAGAGGAGACAGCAATGATTGGATGTCTTCAAAATTGTACCCAGTGGTCTGACATCATCAGAGATATTCTCTGGACCCATTTCAACATTTGACCAACTCTTCTTCCCATTAAGTCAGGCTAAAGCAAAATACATTATCTCAATAATTACTATCTTCAACAACCTAAAATTAAGTATATTATCACAATACTGTGGTACAATGAGAAAGAAATTATCTCCTTTAATAAAGTTGAGGAGATACTGGTGGTGGAGAAGTAGGAAGAATTTTTAGAAAATATTTTTTTGCAATTGCAGGTAAAAGGTCTATCATGCCTCATGAAACAACAAAGTCCTCCTTTATCCCTTTTCTAACAACAACAAAACAACAAAGCAAAATTAAGCATAGTCCTAAATACTGTCTTTAAAAGTTTTATTTAGATTTTAATTTCTGCTTATTTAACAATGCATTCATTCTTAAAATACACAAACTGTCACTACTAAAAATACAAAGCTCCCTAGAAAGTGATTTTTAACAATGAATAGCCTGTTATAACTAGCTAATGTTGCTGTAAACCCAAAACCTTTTAGAAAGTTTACATAAAAACACTGATAAGGCCTTCAAAACATCTGTGATTAAGATCCCACAATGCAATAATACTCTAGGTGAATTGTCGACAGTAGCATCGTACTGCCTGCCAAAGTCTATGACTCTTTTTTAAGATTATGAAAGGCCATTCATTTTGTTTTCACAAACTTAAAGATGACTTAACCAAATCCCCTAACAGTAGTTAATGGTTCTTAATTATATGATGTGATAAAAAAGAAGAAAGCTTTATTCACTGAAAGGTAGTATTATTACTAAAATTGTCTAATTTTATATGACAGTAAAATTAAAAGATGACACAGCAAAGATGGAAAAATACCTCAAGAAGTGGTTAAACAGCATCCAAGTTTTCACTTCCCTATGCCAAGTTTTACTTCAGAGACAAAGTCTCAGCAGCACACAGTTTTAGGGAAACATGAAATTAACTCTTGGAAGTAAATTTATTGGCTAAAGAATTTCATCCAAAATAAGTTCTTTATAAGTATATTTTGCATCATTCCTTGAATCTGCTAACATTCCCAGGATTAAAATTTTGACTTCAAAGTTGAACAGCAGTATAGTATATTTTGAGCAATTCTCATTGTTATACCTATATGTCGAATAATATTTTCAATAAAAATAAAAAACAATCCTTGGCTTCCAAGGACTGTGTAAGGTTTAGAACATGAACATGATAAGCACAGCTGAGATTGCCTACCCTATTTCCTTTGGTGTATCTGCTGTAAACACACTGGTCATTCAGAAGTTTCCAGTCCTCAGCTGTCTTGTGACCTTATATAATAATAACTACTATATATTGAAGGTCAAGTATGTGCTCACCTAAGTTTCTTCATTTGATGTTCCAGAAATCCTTTGAGACTGGTAGTTTACCCCCCATACTAACAATGAAAAATTTGAGGTTCATAGAAGCTAAAGTATATTCTCAAAACACATAGTGTCTAAAAACAGAAACCAAATTCAAATGCAGATCTAAGTAAATCTAAACCTTGGACTCTGCTATCATACAGTGCTTCTTGCCATATATCCAACTCTCCATTGAACTGTTCCACCTTAAACTAGAGTGATCACACATCCATCTTGTATAATTCTTATATGGCTTAAATATTAATAGTTATATGGCTTAAATATTACATTCATTTATAAAAGTGTCCTAGTCAGACAATAGTTTATGACCCTATCTTTAAGTTAATATATACCTATAATTAAATGCTATAACTAAATACTATATATATATATAACTAAATCTATTACTATATAACTAATCTGTAACTAAATACTATGTATGTATATAATATACACTATATAATAATATATATTAAATATTAGCTAATATACTGTATACTGCTAATATACTGTAACTAAATACTGTATATATAATATATACTGTATATATATAATAGATACTATATAATAATATATATATGTATATATATATAAAACTAAATCCAGGTTTTCTCCAGCTATACTTCCACTATCTTAGTTCTGAGCTTCATAATGTCTTTCTTGGACTGTTATGAAAGTGCTCAACTGATATTTGTACTTACAGTGTAACCTATCTCTAACACAGGCTCTATATCACAAGCTCATATTAGTATGAGCTTTCAAGAGGGCACATCTTATCATACAGTCATCCCAATTGAAAATCCCTAAATGGTTCCTTAAAGTGTTCAGGGTAAACTCCAAAGCCTTCTCAGCACTCTTAAGGCTTTTAATTCTCCCTTGCTTACCTATCCATCCTAATCTCTCACTACTCTTCTCATAGCTGATTACATCCAGCCCCAGCAAATGTTCTACAGTTACCAAAATATGCTGGCTTGTGTTTTGTCTTTATGCTTTGGCAGAGATTGCTTCCCTACTTTTTCCTCTATCCCTGTCTCTCCTAATTGTCACATCTTCAGGATGCAGTTGTAGCATCCCCTCCTCTGATTATCTCCTGAATAAACTCTTGCTTGGCACAGCACTAGACTCAAAACACTCAAGGAATATATTGTCATTATCAAGCTGAGCTTTGAGGTCCCTCTAATTCTGCCCATTTCTCATCTCCTAATATCATCTCCATGGGTAAGAGATGATGCAGTAACAATTTGCCTCTTCTCTTTTACAGTATTCCCATGTCCTTTTCCCCATTGCTTATAATGTTTCTCCAATTGAAATTAAACTCTTTCAAAACACTTTTTGATTATTTCCCAACTCCTACTCAGTTTGAGTGAAATGGTTTCCTTGTAGCTCAGTGCATAACCACATGATAGTTTAATGTTCTGGTTATTTGTCTGCCTCATTGAGTAGGCTAGAGGCTGTTTGAGGTAGAGTTTTCATCTTTTTTTTAATGTTTATTTATTCATTTTGGGAGGGAAAGAGACAGAGAGAACACAAGTGGAGGAGGGTAAGAGAGAGAGGAGAGAGTGAATCCCAAGCAGGCTCCATGCTGTCCATGGAGAGCATGACACAGAGCTCGAACCCACAAACCATGAGATCATGACCCAAGCCAAAATCAAGAGTCGGCACTCAACCAACTGAGCCACCGAGGAGCCCTGAGCTTTCATCTTTTAATTCCAATATTTATAACTGGATCTGGCACATAATAAGTATACATAGATTTTTATTGCTAATAATAATAGAATATTTGTTTATTGAGTAGGGTTAAATGAAAGATAATGATAGTGCTGAAGAAAGGCAATTTATAAGGTTTAATATACTTAGGATTCTTGCAATACACATTGGAAAATCTCTTAGAATAAAGATATCTTCCATAATGAAATTATATATTTCTTTTCTTTTGAAAGCCATGATAAGGAGCCTTAATTTATAACAATTTCTATTCAAATGATAGTGACATAGAATTTCAAAACATGAAGGCAACATGGAATCCAGTCTAGTGATTTTCAATCCATCATGTAGCATCAGATCAAAATCATACTCAGATCCCCAGTAAATAAATGATTTACTCTACAGCTATTGTCTGAGAGTTAAAGGTATAGAAACTGCCAGGGTATGAAGGGTCTTGGTTCTTCTACTTCTATGCTCCTTTCACTGGGCCTTTAGAGATTCTAAAGGCCTAAGCAGCACCGCTATACAAGCTCTGACCTAGTTCAAAATCTCATGTGATAAAAAGGAAGTTGGAACCTTGAAAAGGCAGTGATATTCCCAAGAGCACCAAGTGATGTAAGGCTGGGCATGAGTCCCTGGCTCCTAGGCCTACGTTCTAAACCTGGTTTCACACTGCTTCTAAGAGAAAAACAGCTTAGCTCTGGGAGCACCAGGAAAAGATTCCTACAGCCTAGATAAAACAGTAGTACTAGAAAATGTGGACACCAAAGAAGCATTAGAGTGACTTTGTCTTACAAAGCACATTGCCTGTGATGCTGATAACACTTGACCAGACACTGCACACTGCAGGCTGCCAGGTACACTAAATGTTTCATTCTGTCAAGTGTTCAGCATGGCATCTTATGGATTTATTTCCCATAAGAGTCAATAAAAAATAATTATATTAACTTGATAGAATCCCATAAACATGTGATCTCTGAATAAACAGTATTTTAGAGAAAGAATTAGAGTACCAGGCAACAACAGGAGGCATCTTTGTTAAAACTGGCCATAAATTGTATTGGCTCTTGTTACGGGTTGAATTCCAAAGTCATGTGTTGAAGTCTTAACTCTTAATACCTCAGAATAAAGCCTTATTTGGAAATAGGGTCATTGCACATGCTATTAGTTAAGATGAGGTCCCACACTGGAAAAGAGTGAACCTACACCAACATGACTAGTGTCTTTACAAAAAGGGGAAATTTGGAGATATAGGAAGAATGCAATGTGGAAATTGGTGTTATGCTTCCACAAACCAAGGAATTAACAGGCTCTGGGAAAGATTCCTGGGAAAGATTCTTCCCTCATACACTCAGAGAAGCATAGCTCTGCTGACACCCCTCAATCTCAGATTTCTTGCCTCCAGAACTAAGGCAATACATTTCCGTTGTTTAAATTCCTCGATCGTCGACACTTTGTTTCAGCAGTTCTTACAAACTAATACAATTCTAGATCTTTAGCTTCACTCAAGGGGAATTTTTCTCCATCATCTAATTGAGTAAGTCACATGCCAAAAGTTAGATCTCTTTACTTAAATGTTCTAGTTGCTGGCACTTGATCCAGAAAAAAATACATAAAATAGCATTGTAACTAGAGGATTAATTGAATACAGAATACAGAATCATAAAAACACAGACAGGGCACTGTGCTACAAAAACCAATTATATCTAGAGCCCAGTCCTACTGCTGTATTATAATTAAGCTTCATTTAACTAGACACAAAACTCTATTGACCTCACATATATTTTCACCCCATTTTATCATGATCTAATTGCCACATTTAAAAACGCTATTTCTAACTATAGACCATAATATTTGAACAAAGGTAGAAATGTTCCAACATAAGATTTCCTCTACTCCCTACTTTATACTACTCTCTGGTCTCTCTTCTTCTGTACGATTTTATACAAAAAAGCTGGCCTCTATAATAACCCTTGCAAAAATTACGTTAAATATTTTTAAAGGCTCGTTTCAGGTCAAACAGTGATCACAAAGGTAAACATTTTGTCTAATTTCCACAAATTTAGCTGTCTATTAATAGACTACTTTCAAACCAAATGTTAAAACAAACTCAGATTTTATGAATTAACATGTCATAAAATCATACAACTGGATTTTACTAACATGAAATCAGTTCTCTGACAACTATTAAATATGTCCTTACCAGTGATTTCTACTTTCTTTCAAAATTAGTGAACACTAAAAAAAAATAGTAAACAGTACTTATTTTATAAACTTCACATATACTCTACAGAAGATATTTATATTTTAATCAGACAATGAAATTAACTCCTTTATAAATAGAAATGACATTTGAGTATTCATTTTTCTTTCTTGTACAAATATATGAACCAGGGAAGAAGACTCTTACCCTATCATTTGGAAGTTGGCTGTTTGTATTTTTTCAAGAGACATATACGTTTTCATTTAAGTTTTTACTTCTGGCCTATGTTATAAATATGTCAGTGTCACTGCCTTCATACCAACAGAAGATGACCAACACTATGGTCCAGGTGATGGTCTTTTCAAGTCTTCAAGAATTAGGTTTGTAATTGCTTTCCTACAGGACTCCACCTCAGTAGCACAGGGGTTCAGACTCCTCCTATTATTATATAATCAACTCACAAGGGGAAATGGATGAGTTTAGATAAGTCATTTGACTTAATTAACTTCAACAAATACTATTTATTGAGAGCTTACTATGTGTCATCATTGTGTCAGGCATGGGGGTAACAGTATAGAAGAGACCTCTTGAGGAATTCACAATCTAGAGCAAGGTAAGCAAACAGATATTGACACAGGTGGTAAGAAAAGAGATAGCAATCTGCCCAAGATTCTATGAAACCCAAAGAAGGGTGCTATGAAACCACTTGGCCTATCCTAAAGTTGTTCACATATTTCCTGGAAAAGATGAACCTGTGCTAACTTTGGAAAAGATGGATAAGCACCTGGTCAGCAGGGAAGATGGGAAGGTTCTCCCAGGGCAATGGAGCAAAATGAAGTATAGTACAGAAGGGTGGTCAAATCTGGTTCTCTGAAGTAGACACTAAATGCAGGATATTATTAGGATAAATATCTGTGGAAAGGAACAAGAGGAAGGAGGATCAGGCAGAGGGGGAAACTAAACTGTGATACAGGACTTGAAAGTCTGCCGGCACCATGGGGAGCTCTGGAGCCAGACCTTACATCCTTGCCTGGCTCTGTCATAGAATGTCCAGAAGTATGTGACCTTGGGTGAGGCAGCACTAGGAAGCTGAGGTAGTCAGAAAAAAAAGCTAAGACCTGGAGGCAACTGGGCACAGGTCCTTTCTGGAAGGGGTCTAGGCAGACCAGGTCCCCCATTCACCACAAATATAAATCTAGCAGATGTCCAGTATTATTAGAATAAACTTTCATGTGGGAGTAGAAGAAAAATAAGTTGAAAAAGTAGATTTTCAAAGACATGTTCTCACATTGATGTGCTACTTCTGCAGGAGAAAGCTCATCATGCATATCTCTTTCCAACTTTGCATTTGGTAACATCACTTTGGTATTAGAAATCATTCTTGGTGAAAGTATTTGTACCACAAAAATTGTCAAAAGTTACAAATCAGAGATACATTTTTCTATACAGCATGAAACTTCACCATTTTCCTTCCTGTGTTCATAAACACAGGTTTAAATCATCATGAATAAAAGCCCTAGGTAAGACAGCATTCTACAACCTGCTCAAAATGGGACAGGTCATAGGCCAATAAGTCCCATCTGTTTATAGCGAAAGGAGTAAAGACTCTTACCTTTCCTTTTCTTCTCCTGCCACTGACCTCATTTCTGCCTTGGTAAATTGCAGCTGTCTCAAAGGATAATTTATTCATTATAAGTATTTTGTTTTCACATGTATTCAAGAATATGTACTGAAGGCTTACTATGTGTCAAAAACTAAGTGTGAGTATTCTACAGTTGGCAAACAATAGACCTAGTTCCTATTCTTAGTTTATATTTGAGATACAAATATTAGTTTAAAAAATTATGAAATAGGGACGCCTGGGTGGCTCAGTCAGTTACGCGTCCAACTTCGGCTCAGGTCATGATCTCACAGTTCATGAGTTCAAACCCTGGGTCCGGCTCTGTGCTGACCATTTAGAGCCTGCAGCCCACTTTGGATTCTCTGCTCCTCCCCTGCTCACAGTCTGTCTCTTTCTCCTTCAAAAATAAATAAACATTCAAAAAAATGTTTTAATCATGAAATAAATGTAAAATCACAAATGGTGATAATTTTATGAAGAAAGAATAGAGAATAAAAGATACTTAAATAATATGTTTGATGTTTCAACCTTCTAGATCACTTAAATCATATAAAATAAAACACCAATGTCATTAGACACTAAGAATTAAAATAATAATAGTTCAATAGAAAGTCAATTATAATGATTTTTAAGAAATTTTATCTTATCTATTATTATGAAAAACCCAGCTAAATAGTGATATATTTTTTTCTAAAAATGTCCATACATGTCCCTTGGCAATCATTTTCCATTTATAAATCATTATATTCATCTGCTATACCATTACAAAGATACAGACACAGAGAAATTTGAATAGTATTGAAAATCAGAATTGTCAAGGGGCGCCTGGGTGGCTTGGTCGGTTAAACGTCCGACTTCTGCTCAGGTCATGATCTCACGGTCCGTGGGTTCGAGCCCCGCGTCGAGCTCTGTGCTGACAGCTCAGAGCCTGGAGCCTGTTTCAGATTCTGTGTCTCCCTCTCTCTCTGCCCCTCCCCTGTTCATGTTCTGTCTCTCTCTGTCTCAAAAATAAATAAACGTTAAAAAAATTTTTAAAAAAAGAAAATCAGAATTTTCTTCCTCATGCCACTATTACTACTAATGTAAAGAATATCTCATATAAGGGGCTCCTGGGTGGCTCAGTTGGTTGAGCGTCCAACTTCTGTTCAGGTCATGATCTCAGGTTGGTGAGTTCAAGCACCGCATCAGGCTCTAGTGCTGACAGCTCAGAGCCTGGAGCCTGCTTCAGATTCTGTGTCTCCCTCTCTCTCTGTCCCTAACCCACTCGCTTTCTGTCTCTGTTTCTTTCAAAAATAAATAAACATTTAAAAAAAAAATTTTAAAGAGTATCTCATATAAGAAGCATAAAGTTATTTTATAATAAACTCAGCTATAGCATTCAGTTTTTCTAAGGAATTGTCGTATTGAATATTAGTAAAATTCTCTGGTTAGGACAAAAGTTTTGGCAAAGAGGGGCGCCTGGGTGGCTCAGTCGGTTAAGCGACTGACCTCAGCTCGGGTCATGATTTCACGGTTCATGGGTTTGAGCCCCACATCCAGCTCTGTGCTGACCGCTCAGAGCCTGGAGCCTGCTTCCGATTCTGTCTCCCTCTCTCTGCA
Organism: Prionailurus viverrinus; assembly: GCF_022837055.1. Classification (NCBI taxonomy): domain Eukaryota; kingdom Metazoa; phylum Chordata; class Mammalia; order Carnivora; family Felidae; genus Prionailurus; species Prionailurus viverrinus. The sequence goes on along the minus strand of NC_062564.1, from coordinate 111,985,975 downwards.
CCTCCCCTGCTTGTGCTCTGTCTCTCTCCGACTCTCAAAAAATAAATAAATGTTAATTAAAAATTTTTTTTTAAGTTTTGGCAAAGAAAACACAGCATTTCACGTTCAAATTTGTATTCCTGGGCTGATTATAAAAAGAAAGTATCTGAATTCTATTTGCTAGCATTATTTTAGGGAAAAAAATAATATTTTGTTCTTGGAAAAGGCTAAGACTTTTGCCTGATCTATATCTAACAATACATGAAAGAGAAATTTATCATCTGTTCATGATACCACATTTCCCATTCGTATCCCTATCCATAATGTGCATTCAGTTAAAAATATCAAAATCCTGTTTTAGAGGATTTGGAAAGTAACACTTCTATTTGGGACACTTCAATTATGTGTTTGTGAATTCTGATCAGATAAAAAATATAATTAATCCATGACAATCTGCCTCTACTTCCTATGGTCAAGATTTAGATTGAACAAGATTTTGCCATTTTTAATATGTATTATCTTCATCCCAAAATCATTACAAAATACATCTCTAAAATCAGATGGAAATGTGTAAGTGTTACCACTGTGGATTGCACCAAAGAGTTAAAATACCCCAACACATTATACATATATTCATACATAGGGCCAAAGGGATACTATTCTCATTTTTCATCATCAAGGCATTTATAAGACTCCTATCTTCTTGTGCTTTTGTGACCTCTAGTCAGAAAGGCCAAAGTAAATAAAGGTCAAGATAGATGTCAAATCAAGCAATTACTAAACAGGGAACTTGGCTGTGACCCTCAGATTAGAATTGGTGACCTGTCACAGCAACAGGGGAAAACCTTCCTGCAACTCCTTCTCCTGTTTTATGAAATACAATCTAGATTTGCAGCCTAGACTGAAAAAAAATTGATATCCTTCATTTGCGTTTTAATCTTTTCCACCCCTCATATTGGGGTTGTCTACCCATTTTCTCTTTGGTTATATGCTCTGAGTCGTAGACATGTGAGAGGAAAACTTAGTGGGAACCTGAAGTGAGGAGGAACAACATACCCATCAGAAAAAATGAGAATGAACCAACACCACACAAAAATGTTGTAATATCACTTTACTTAAAACTGCATGAAATGTAGACAATTTGTGTAAGAGCAGTGATCTAAATCAACAATGTTTATATTTTTTCTGCAATGGGCCACATTAGAAACAAATTTCTGAAGTGTTCTATGGGAGGTAGCTAAAATTTGTCAATTCATTTATATAGCTGAACCTCGATTTATCTAATCTCTAGACTCTCACTTTCCTCTGTAGGTCCAAGAAACTTCCACTCTTCACCCCAGAGGCTATGTTGAAAAATACTGTCTTTATTACCCATGCTAACCCTACAACCCACATTTACTCCCAAATTCCTCCACTCCTCAAACTTCCTATTCTTAAAACAACAACAACAAAAACCCAAAAAAAGACTATATTAGTCCCTTTGTTGTCAAAAGAAGAAAATATTTACCTATGGATTTTGAGTGGAGGTAGAAAAAAAGAAGAGAACTGTACCCAGAAATAGTTTTGATAATAGAAGCTTACAGAGGTTCTTTTTCTGCTTGGCCTGTCACAATTCACAGGAGCATATTGCCATTAAAAAAAAAAAATTCAGTCATGTTTCCTAGAAAATTATTAAATTTAGTTGAATTAATGAATTTTGACTAGTAATATAATTACTTCCAGTAGAATTCATTAAGTCAAAGAACCTCATTTAAAAATTGGACTTTGAAATAAGATGATGGAAATAATATGAAAACCAAAGACTAATTTAAAAACAGACAAACCAGAAAAATGATATAGCCATCATCCTCTTTTGGAAAACAGGGCTGGAGCTCCACTAAGGAAGAATTACTCAGGAGGGAAAGAAAAAGAAAAATACTTTTGAAAATGAAAGTCTTTCAAAGATTCTTACATTAGCAAACTTTAAATATTGATCCTAAAGGAAGAATGTAAGCATATTACTTTATGGTAATCTTCATTTCAAATTCCACTCAAATCCAAATCTCCAGGAGAAAGAAAAGAAAGAAAGAAAGAAAGAAAGAAAGAAAGAAAGAAAGAAAGAGGAGAAAAGAAGGAAGGAAGGAAGGATGGAAGAAAGAATTTAAAGATTTTCTTAGCTGCATACTTCAGCACAGAAACAAATGGAAACATTTCCATAGGAAGATGACAGCTAAACTGCTTTAATTTCTATATAAATGATATCTGTTAAGTCTAATTATTTTCTGACTTTATGCTCACTACTTTCACTTTTTTTGTTCAAGGATTCTACTCAGAGATCCTAGTGGAAAGTTTGGCCTATTACTGTTATTGCCACAGGTTCTTCTAAATCACCAAAGAAGCTAACATAGCATATGTGCTTTGCATGGTCAGTTTGGAAAGCTCTATAGCCTCAAAAGGGTTCCTTCACAGATTACATTAATTTTGCAATATTGTTTCTTCTGAAAGCATTAACACAGGGTGGGGACCGGGGCGGGGGGGGGGGGGGGGTGGGGGGGGGGTGGGCAGGGGCAGGAAGGAACTCCTAGAAACTCCAAATTGCGTCTTTGAAAACCATCATTTTCACCTCTACTGCATGCATTTTTATTTACAAAATCTCCAGAGCTGAAGCTAAACAAAACAAAACAAAAAACAAAACAAAACAAAAAAGAAACACAGCTAACACCACTTTGAATTGTACATCTTATTTCTTGTGTTTGCAGTTAACAAAACTATGAATGAATAAGACTGAAGAAGCAACTTGTGATGGCTTGACGTGTTTTCTGTTTTCCTAAGAGGTGTGGCCAGATTTAAAAAAGCGGGGGGCGGGGGGGGGGGTTGTGTACTGAAAAATAATTGTCTAGGAGTGAGAACCTGGCATTTAAATAGGAGTGGATTCCCTCTAAATTTTACCCCAGTGTCTCCAAGATATGAATCACAGAAAATGGGCAACTCCCTGTGGCTAGCATTCCTTCTACCCACCTTCAATAATGCCAATTAGCCTGGGTGGGGCCAACACAGGGGTAATCTTACATACTGGACCATTTTAGCAATAATTTTGCCCTTTGGACAAAAATTGGTGGGCTTCAGACTAACTAAAAATAAAACTAAACAGTTTAAAAATAGGGAAAAGTTAGACTTTAAAGCTAGCAAAAAATAAGCTTTACTAATTAGTGTTTATTCTTAACATCTCCTTTATTCCTTATGCCTTAAAATAAATCAAGAAAGCATAATAATCTCTAGAATTATCACTAAGCACTAAGAATGCCAAAATTTTGTTTAAAAGTTTGTTTTAAACCCCATCCTTTCGAGAAGTGTAATTCTCAAGGTCCTAGACAAAACAATAATGAATACAAAATAAATTTAGAAAACTAAATTTCTTCATAACAAGTTATTTTAGTACTGTCTTAAAGAAATGTATTTGTTAAATAATACCTATAATAAGTATAATTTTTATATAGTTATTTTCCCAAAGTTCTATAAATGCTACACAAATCAATGTGTAACCTTAACCAAAATATCCTAACAATCATATATACAATGGAATATTAGTCAGCCATGAGAAAGAAGAAAATCCTACCATTTGCAACAACATGGTTGGACCTTGAGGGCATTATGCTAAGGGAAATAAACTATACAGAGAAAGAAAAATACCATATTATATCACTTATCTGTGGAATCAAAAAAAAAAGTCAAACTCATAGAAACAGAGTAGAAAAGTGGTTGCCAGGGGCTTGAGGTGTGGAAGAAATAGGGAGAGGGTGGTAAAAGGGTACAGACTTTTCAGCTATAAGATAAATAAGGTTTGAGGATCTAATGTATAACACAGTGACTATAGTTGATACTGCATACTATAATGTCTAACTGAAATTTGCTAAGAGAGTAGAATTTAAATGTCCTCGCACACACACAAGAAGATAAATACATGAAGTATGTATGTGTTAATTAACTAGATGGTGAGATCCTTTCACAATGCATACATATATCAAATCATCATGGTCTACATTTTAAATATCTTACCATTTTATTTGTCAATTATACCTCAATAAAGCTGAAAAAAAAATCTTAACAATCAATCTATCAACATGTGGTAAAAAACATGTACATGTAACAATCCAGGACAATTTCTGAGGTAAGTTCATTTGATCCTCTGACAACATTATAAAGTGGAAAAAAGTAGTAATTTTCTCATTTTTAAGTTGAGGAAACTGAGATTCAGAATGAGTATGTCTAGGGCCTCATGCTAGTTATTGGAAAAATAGCTTAGATTCCAGGCCTCTTGGATCCCCAAATACCAATTTGTATTCACCCTCTACATATGTAATTTCACCTCCAAATTTCTATGTAATCTATCTGTTATTTAGAAATTCAGACAAAGCACAAGTAAGTTAGTTAAGGCTTCATAGGGATGAGGGCTTTGTGCAGAACTTTAAAAGTAGACCAGTTATTGGGGCGTCTGGGTGGCTCAGTCAGTTAAGCGTCCGACTTTGGCTCAGGTCATGATCTCGCAGTCCGTGAGTTCGAGTCCCACGTTGGGCTCTGTGCTGATAGCTCAGAGCCTGGAGCCTGTTTCAGATTCCGTGTCTCCCTCTCTCTCTGACCCTCCCCTGTTCATGCTCTGTCTCTCTCTGTCTCAAAAATAAGTAAACGTTAAAAAAAAAATTAAAAAAAAAAAAACTAGACCAGTTAAGCTAGGTGGAGGGATAAAAGAAACGTATGCCAGGAGGGATAAAACAATATCTAGGAAAAAAATGTAATAACCACACTTACTAAGCAGCTATTAAGGGGTACTGTACTGAGCACTAAACCTACATTATCTAGTTTAGTCATAACACACAACGAATTAAGTACTTCCTTTAAGGAACCTGAGGCTTAGGAAACTAAGTAGTTCACCTGGGTCACAGAGATAGGAAAGTTCACAAGCAGGAACTGAATTTCAGCCCTGGTCTGTTTGATGCCCAAGGCCAAGCTCTTAACCTTTATTCTACTACTACTTCTGGAACAAGGGCATGAGAAGGAGCATAGCATAATGAAAATAGCCTGACTAGAAAAGAATCATGTTGAGAGTAGAAAAAAAAAAAAAAGTTGAATAAACAGATCAGAACCAAGTTATAGAGTACCTGAAAATTCAAGAAAACTTAGATTTGATTTAATAAACAATGGGACTTCTTTATAGATCTTTGAACAGGAAGAAAGGCAATAAAGGGAAGTATTCAAAGAATGTTCCTATGGCAGGAAGATGGAGGGAGTAAAAGATGAAGATAAAGGGCCAGTTAGAAAATTAATCTAATGGCTCAAGTATGATATGATGGATGTTTAATCCAGAGTGGTCAACACGATCATGAAACATTCAAAGAAAAGGATATAAAAAACAATTAGAAGGAAGAATCAAAATAATTTCATGACTAATTAGATGTAAGGACTGAAGCAGAGAAATGATGACTCAAAGATGACTGGATGGTTTCAAGAAGAGATGGCACCATGATGAATAAAACTGAAGGAGGAAACTGTGGTGAGAGAACATGAGTTTATGTTTAGGCACGTTGGATCTTAATAACTGATGAGTAGGAACTTGGACATGAGGACTCGTTTTCAGATTTTGGAAGGTGATTAGAAGCAAGGGCACTGAATTTGCTGCTGAAGAACATGGAAAGAGAGCTGAGGAGTGAAGCAGAGGATTTAGGTGAAGGAGTTTCCAGAAATAAGGGTGCCTAAGAAAAATGAGGAGACATTCAAGAAATAAAGAAGGCCAATCAGTTTCCTCCTTGTTAAGGGTTTGCGATTTACCTTTAGCATGCATACTGTTAGCATGCATGAAGAAACATCAGTGGAAATACTTATCTCAACGGGCTTTTAAGCTCTGTGAGGGCAGGAACTAGTAGGTAAGACAGGACTTGGCATATTTTAAGAATTCGAAAATATTTGTTGAATTAATGAGTAAATCATTGTACCCCATATCTCAGCAACTGGCACAATGCCTGGCAAATAGCTGGTGCTCAACAAAGCTCGTTGAACTGAATTGAATTAATAATTCTATCTTTAATCCAAAGAGATCTCATCTTAAAGTGTTAATTATAAGATTCTAGACAAGTTCATTAAGAATTCAAAGAAAAGATAGATCATTGAGACAAGAATCATTGAATGGCCTTGAGATTCTAAATAAAAAGAAAGAAAGAAGGACAAGAAAAGAAAGAATCACTAAAGCACAGAGGCAGAAATGCATTTGAGATACCTGTACATCAGTTACAAATTTAATATGTCTGTACATCAGTGAATAAAGGATAAAAATTTAAACAATCAAGAGAAATATCACCACTTAGGTAGTGGTGCTAACAATCAAGAAGTATACCACACAACTTTGTGACTAGCTATAGGCAATAAGAGAAAAATGAGGCAAAGGCCAGGCCATGGTCTGTGACCTGAATGACTGTGAGTTAGTTAAGGCTTCACAGGGATGAGGGCTTTCTGCAGAACTTTAAAAGTAGACCAGTTAGGCTAGGTGGAGGGATAGAAGAAATGCATGCCAGGAGGGAGAAAACAATAGCTAGGAAAAATGTAATGACCACACTACTAAGCAGATATTAAGGGGTAGTGGACTAAGCACTAAACCTACATTATCTAGTTTAGTCATAACACATGATGAATTAAGTACTTCCTTTAAGGAACCTGAGGCTTTAGGAAACTAAATAATTCACCTGGGTCACAGAGATGGGAAAGTCGAGAAGCAGGAACTGAAATCCATAATAAATTGTGTAAGCAAATTTATGTTTACTACCACTTCAAGAATATATACTGATTACTGATAATTCTCCCTTCAACTTTATGTTCATTCACTTATTGCCTTAAAAACTTACTTTCTACATCCCATGTCATCTAATATCAAAATCAACAGATATTATTTACTGCTTTATTGACCACAATGGCTTAAATTTATTACATCAACGGATAGTCAGTGAAATGTATCCCAAAGAGATAACAGGAGATAAAAGAAAAGTGACAAAACTGCTTAGTTCACAAACAGAATATCAGACACTGAATAAGGACCCATTGATAAGACAATTTTAACTTATTAAGCTATGCACTGTTTGCAAAAGTATTTTGGGGGGGGGAAAGTATTTTTTGTATTATTCAATAATTTGTGATACACAATACCATCAGAACCAAAATTTGAACTAAGAAAAAAACATTCTCTAAAATATGTTATCAAAACTTTATGGAAAGGCAAGTCACTACTAAAGTTTAATCTCCCTTCAAATAACCTTTTTTCATTCTTCAAATATATGTTTTATAACTCATTTGGGAAAGATTGCAGAAGACCACATTGATATTTCCTAAATATTAAGAAAATAATGGATAATTAAAATGAGTAATCATCCATGGACCAAAATATACATATATGTATCCCCAGGTCAGACCTGCTCTGTTGCTTTATATACTATTCCATAAACATAAAAATTCTCAACATTTACTGTGGTTCATTGGTTCATTTATTCTCTTAATTACCTCTTGAAATTTTCTGATAACCCATCTTTAAAGTGTTAAAGTTTTTCTTTATTTGGTTTAATCTTTCAGAGAGTAGACAATTCTGTTTATTGTTTGTTTGTTTGTTTTTCAAATTGCAACAGTAAAATACACAGGCATGCATTCCTATTTTTTACGGATAAGTGTGCAAATACGGACCACGATATAAGATTTTTTTTTATGTAAGATAGTCATCAAGTGTAAAAGCAAAGATTAGGTCTCCATCCTCCATGAATATTCAGTCATTACTGGAAATTTGAATGTAACAACTAAATGTGAAAATCTCAATTATATTATCTGAAATTATTTGAATTACAAAGCATTCTTAAGTGAAATACCTCTACAAGGCAAGTGTGTACTGGTTTGATAGACTCATTTAGTTTCAAGAAAACACTTGGTCAAGTTATAAGATTTACATTACAATCTATTCCATATCTCCAGTTCCATAAATGTAGTTATGAAAAATCTTATGAAATCCTTTCATGGAATAGCTGCAGTATCTGAAAAAGTCTTGCAATAACTCTGACCCTCTCTTTCCTTATCTGTTAATTGGAAAAGGTAAATCACATCATTTTTCCATAGATTAAACAAGATATTAAGGTGCCTAATAAAAAATAAATTCTCAGTAAATATTTGCCTTTATCATTATAACTAAGAAAATAAAGTATTTCAGGGGAAGAAGAAAAGCAGCATTGTGACACCACTTTTAAATCCAGGCATTGAAATCACAAGTATTCTTGAGTTGTCTTCTTCCTTCCTTCCCACTATGTAGTAGCCCAGGTAAATCCATTGGATTTCTGGCATCTTATTTATGTATTTGACTCTACAGGCAGATACCAAACTAGGAATTTCAGGATTATGCACAAGATCCATAGTGATGACTTTAATTAATTTAAAATCAGTGAATGCAACTTCTGAATGAATTAACTGAGCCAAGATATTAACTCTTAGAGGGTGATTATTGGATTTTTTTAAGAGAAAGTAGTGATTTTATTTTTTTTATATGAAATTTATTGTCAAATTGGTTTCCATACAACACCCAGTGCTCATCCCAACAGGTGCCCTCCTCAATACCCATCACCCATCCTCCCCTCTCTCCCACCCCCCATCAACCCTCAGTTTGTTCTCAGTTTTTAAGAGTCTCTTATGTTTTGGCTCCCTCCCTCGCTAACCTTTTTGACCTGGGACTACTAGGAAGAGGATTTGGTCTCATTCCAAACTAGTCCCCAGCTTGTCTCTCATTTACATGAAGTAATAAATACTTTTTTTCTTTCCAATCCCCTTCTCCATACACTCTAATTTTATCCTCTGATATAATGGTAGATGGATCCTACCTCTCTAATCCTGCCAATCCACTCCCTCCTCCTTCCATACCCTACAACAAGTGATCTCAAACATGTATTATGCAACTTGGTCGTCTGTTTCTGTATTTCAGTAAATTGAAGACCTCGCTTTGAAGGATTCTTCTCTTAAAATTTCTTCCCCTTGATTTTCCCATTGACATGTCCTACAGTCCAAGCCATGACCTGGGTGGTATCCAGAATAGCGAGGCTGACAATTATAATTCTGGTATAATGGTCAGCCAAGTGAAAAAAATATAGGCCAGGATAAATCTTAACAATTCAAAAACAAACAAAACTATCTGTAAGCATAATGCAAATGTTCTTCATAATAAAGCTCAGGCAAATTAAAAATGAAAACAATTTTTATCCCTTGTAATTTAACACTAGTTCTAGGCTTCAACCAAAAATGTTTTCTTATTTTATAACTTGGTATAACTTTGAAGAAATAAAAGGAAATGTTAGATGCAATGTCCCCACAAGAGCTAATTATCCTCAATGTTTTTCTCATAGGCCAGAGTATTAACCTAATTAACCCATCTTTCATGAACATGTTGCAGAAATGGGGCCTGTCCAACCACTCCTGCATATATTCAGTTGTCTGAACATGCTTGATTTTGTGGTTGAAACTCAAATTCTTCCTCCTACACAACATAACAGAAAATACTTTCATGTCTTTGAAAAGGTTAAGTATCTGAAAAATTCCATATTTATTTGATACATGGTTTTCTTTTTATAAGATGTATTTGCCTATTTAATAGATTTCTTTTCTATCCTAGCAGAATCAGAAGTTTATATTTATGTAATCAGTTTCTCTAAGTTTGCAGGGTATCTATTACATGTCATTCAAAGCTACTCATTCACTCAAGTTCTCTGGTTTTGCCCAAATTCTGTGAATATTTTATGAAAATAAACAAAATAAACTAAACAAAATCTATATTATATTTTGTGATTGTAGGTTCAGTATAACATATACTTTGAGAAACAGTTCAATCTGGTGAGAGTATTTATAAGTTTCTGTTTCATGCTAAATATAGAGAAAGAGGCAACGTTTTAACATTTATTTACTTTAAAAGCCTCAAATCTCAAAAAATAGTTGAGTAGATTCACAAATATTGAGCAATGTAATGGCATAATAACACACACACACACACACACACACACACACACACACACTATATTACATGTCAGATAGTGTTAGAATTTCACATGCATTATCTTGTTTATTTCTTGTAACAGCCTTATGAAGCCAATCTATTAGTCTATTAGTACAATCCTCATTTGTTACAGATGAGACATTGAGACTAAGAGAGGCTAAAGAACTTGCCCCAGTTGAGGAGCAGGAGCGGCTGGGATTGGGATTTGAATCCAGGCGATCTGACTCTAGATCCATGTTCTTGACAGTAAGGATAGAGAAAGAAAACAAAGTCAGAGTTAAAGTCAGCCCAAGAAATGTGCATTGAAAATCTTGTCTAATACAAAATGTGAATCATAAGTTTGGCTCTGATTTTCTTGGAACCAAAGACAGAAAACAACACAATCAGAAACAAAGTTTATACTGCCCATAAAATAAAAGGTATACCAGTAGCAACAACAACAAAAACCATGGCTTCTCCTCTGATGGACATTATAAGAAAGAACAGAAAGTAGTCTAAAAAACAAAAACAAATGAACGACAAAAACATATCACCTTCTCATATTTCCCTTAAAGTCAAACCTAGGGAATAACACAGAACCTAGCTCAAAAAAGTACATTTTTAATGCTCCAGAGCAATATTATCCATATATGTATGCCCTGTGGTGTGACTTGATTCCAGAATAAGATAAAATATATCAAGTAATGCCCAGACTACATCTTCTGTGTGCAATATCCCCACATATAACAAAATAATCTCTCAGATGTAATTAAGCATTTAATGAGAGTCAGGAAGCAAATACTAATATTATGTTCACTGGTAAGAAGCAGAGATGTACCTGTGTTATATTGCTGATTTAGAATGTATCTATTTATTTAATTCTTCAGCAAGGTGAAAGACAGAAAGGACACAAATCACTTACACTCTAAGCCTTAATCTCTTCAGCCGTAAAATAGGGCTAATAATAGACACCCTCATCTTGTTGCTTTGAAGATTAAATAAAATCACATAAAAAATTCTTAGTGGTTGCTCGTGGTATACACTGATTAAAAAGTTGACTGTTAACAATATTTTGAAAATATTGATAATCCATATTTAGAAGCTCTAAGGTGGTCCTTCAAAGCTTTATAGAGCACAGCAAATTGAAAAACATATTTTGGCTTCAGAAATTAAAAGTGGGGGCACCAGGTAGTTTACTTGGTTAAGCCTCGGACTCTTGATTCTGGCTCAGGTCATGATCTCACCGTTGGTGGGATCGAGCCCTGTGCCAGGCTCTGTGCTGACAATGCAGACCCTGCTTGAGATTTTTGCTTTCCGTCCATCTCTGCCCCTCCTCTGCTCATGTGCACATGCACTCTCTCACTCTCTCTCTCAAATATAGACTTTTAAAGAAAAGAAATTAAAAGTGAAATATTCATATTGTCCTAGGAACCAGTTACTAGTCGAGTCAGGATATATCTCTGAAAACTATAGGTTGATTTTGTGATCTTGCCATTTTTTCAAAATGTTTTACTTTAGGTTTAAATTTCTGTGGGAAAAAAATCATCATTTTTTTCTTTAATTTAGTTGTCTAGATAAAATTAAACCCTTGAATCTATTAATAAAGTGAGGACATATTTCTATGCAAACAGGGACACCATTGAGAATGAAAGGGGGGGGCTGAAATAATTAATAGGCATTGACTAATCTACAACAGGTGTAAACCAGGACATCCCAGCACATCTAGGATATAGGGTCACCACTACCTATCCTTTTTTCTCTATTTCAATAATACAGGAAAGAATTAATGGCTATGCACTATCCTACATGCATTTTAAAGGCCAGCTAGGCCAGTATTTTTTTGCAAAATCATAGTTGCATTTCATTGCAATGTATTAATCTCCAAAATAAATCAAATATCACTAATTGCATTCAGTTTCAAACATATTTTAACACTTTATGCAAACATTGGGACTTTATAATAAATTCAAATGGATTATGGTTCTCATTAGTTTGATACCATAACTGGTCACTTAATATTATTCAGATTTATTTAGACACATCTTTTATTTTTATTTGTAAAATCTATGGATATGTAAATACCCAACAAACCCCTTCAGTGACAACGTAAACATATATAACACATCAAACTTGTTCCATTCCTGTTTTGTTTTGTTTTGTTTTGTTTTGTTTTGTTCTGGAAGGACATGCTAATGCAGGGGTAAAAATGTTTCCAGATTCTATAAGTCAAATATTTTCCTTCCACAAAGGATTTTTTGTTTGTCTTGCCATCCTCCTAGTTTATTCTTTTTATAGTCTTCAAACTCTCATTATCACCTAAGTAAATAAACCAAAAAAAATAATAATAAATATTTATCTAACTTTTCGGTTTAGTGATTTTTTTTCTAGAAAAAAATCACTATAAAGTGAAAATAAATGAACAATTAGAGAAAAGGACAGTGGAGAACCTAAAAGAAATACATGAAGCCACTGGGCATGCTGAAATGTTTCTTTACACAGTTTGAAAATGTAATTCTTATTTATTTATTTATTTATTTATTTATTTATTTTATTATTTTTTTAATATTTATTTATTTTTGAGAGACAGAGAGAGACAGAGTGAGAGCGGGGGACAGGCAGAAAGAGAGGGAGACACAGAATCCGAAGCAGGCTCCAGGCTCTGAGCTATCAGCACAGAGCCCACCGCGGGCCCAAACTCATGAGCCATGAGATCATGACCTAAGCTGAAGTCGGATGCTCCACCGACTGAGCTACCCAGGCGCCCTGAAAACGTAATTCATATTTAAATATTTACAACAGTATCTTGTGCAAAGTATTGATAATAAAAATAATAATGCAATGAATAAACTATGCTCCAATTGAATGAAATTTACTATGTTACAATATAAATTAATTAATAAGGGATTTCTGAAAGAAACTGATATTTTGAGAAGAAAAAAAATGTAGCCGGAAAAGAGGTAACATTGAATTATTTTTGTAAGCCATGGATGCCTCCCCACTTTACTTCTAATCATTGAACTAAGTAGCATTAATTCCATGCTCATTCCTTATAGTGGTGCTCTTCTCTGAGAATCTAAGCTCTGTGAGAGCAAGGGCTGTTTATATACCATTGTATATCCTCAGAACATTATGCAGAATCTGCCATTTAATAGGTGCTTAATAAACATTTATTTATTGATTAATTATTTGAATTCTACATGTCAATATTCAAAGTCCAGGATTAGAACAACCAATTAAAAAACATCCTAATAACTGGAATTTCTAGTAGGTTTACTATGATCCAGAAGGGTGAGGTAGTTTCAAAGCCTAATGCAATCTTCGGTTATGTTGGTACAGATAAAGTACAGACAAGGGATGAGTGATCCTGATTCATTCTGTCCTCATCATCTCATGTCCTAAGAAATTTTGACGAAATGGACTCAGAAGGGGAAAAGATGGCACTGAAGCCTATAAATTAATCAAGCATGTATCATTAAAGGAGTTAGGGAAAGACAAGATGGGACACAATAAGCCTTTAAATGTGGATTCCAATGCTACAGAAGAGGAATAAGATACAGCAAAGCCACTTGTAACTCAATATTAGACTAATTGTTTTAATAATTAGAGATGAGAAAGAATGGAATGGATTATCTTCCGTTGAGGTGCTGTGCTCTCTATCTGGGTTGATAAAGAGTTCTTCTAGAAAGATAAACTTAAGTCCATAGTACTTCTAAATTGCTATTATTTTATCACATATCTATACATGTAAAATATAAAATAGAAAGCTAAATTCCAAAGCTTTGTATAGACAGCTTCATATAAGTAGCTTTCAGCACATATAAAATAACATTTGGATATCTAATGGAATGCTTTTCATTATTCTCATTATAATGTCAGAGATATGTACCAACCAAAACAAAAAGAAAAGAATTCTGTGACTGACTTCAAAAAGATGTCTGTATATCTCGAATGCTTATCACATGTATTTAGTTGTTAACACCTGTAAGATGGTGAATAAACAATAACTGGTATAAATGAACTCTTTCTGAAGTACTTGTCAGAGTTCATTTCTATTTCATTGGAGCAACTAAGAATTTGTGATAAGCATACAAAAAAGTTGCTCCACATCTTACGTCATCCAAGAAATGCCAATAAAAAAAAATGAAATACCCCCACACACCTATTACAATAGTTAAGATCCAGAACACTGACAACACCAAATGCTGGTGAGGATGTGGAGCAACAGGAATCCTCATTCATCGCTGGTGGAAATAGAAAATGGTGTAGCCACTCTGAAAGACAGTTTGGCAGTTTCTTACAAAATTAAACACGATATTACCAGGTAATCCATTAATCAAATTCACTGATATTTACCCAAAGGAGTTGAACACCTGTGTCCACACAAGTGGTGTTTATTGCATCTTTATTCATAATTGCCAAAACTTAGAAGCAACCAAGATGACCTTCAGTAGGTGAATGAATAAACAAACTCTGGTACATACAGACAATGGAATGTTACTCAGCACTAAAAAGAAATGAGCTACCAAACAACCATAAAGAAGACACAGAGGAAACTTAAGTGCCTATTGCTAAGTCAGAGAAGTCAATCTGAAAAGGCCATATACTATATGATTCCAACTATATGACATTCTGGAAAAGGAGAACTACATTTACAGTAAAAAGATCAATGGTTGCCAAGGGTTAGGGGCAAGAGAGGGATGAATAGGAAGAGGACAGAGGACTTTTAGGGTAATGAAAACACTCTGTATAGTAGTATAATGATGGATACATGCTGTTATACATTTGTCCAAACCCATAGAATGTATGGTGAAGAGTGAACACTAATGTAAATTATAGACTTTGGGTCATAATGATGCATCAGTGTAAGTTTATCAGTTGTAACAAATGTACCCTCCTGGTGGGAGATTTTAATGGTGGGGGAGGCTATGCACATGTGGGAACAGGAGTATATGGGAAATCACTGTACCTTCCTCTCAATTTTGTTGTGAACTTAAAACTGCTCTTAAAAAAACCAGTGTTTGGGCACCTGGGTAGCTCAGTCAGTTGAGGGTCTGACTCTTGATTTTGGCTCAGCTTATGATGCTAGTCATGGGACCAAGCCCCATGTTGGACTCTGCACTAAGCATTGAGCTTATTTAAGATTCTCTCTCTCTCTCTCTCTCTCTCTCTCTCTCTCTCTCTCTCTCTCCCTTTGCCCCTCTCCCCTGCTCACACTCTCTTTCTCAAAATAAAATAAAGTGAAATGAAATGACATGATAAAATAAAATAAAGCATTAAAGTAAACAAAAAAGGATTCGTGTTGGCTTTACCATTCTGATATATTTAGTAGAACTGCCCACCTAAAAGAGCAGAGCAAAGTCTGTGTAGAACAGTTACCAGCAGAGTTTTGTAGTTAAAAAATAGTTTTGTAGCAAAGTTTTGAAGAGGTGCTCTAACCCAGAGTTCCGGGCTCCCATTCTTCAGACTCAGCTGCCCACTGAGCGTGTACAGATCCATGCCAACAGCCTGGTACAGTACAGATGAGAATGTCTTTCTAAGAAGTTGCCAGTCCTGAAACAGGATTTGATTAGCTATAAACAAATATTTATTCATATGAATGACCTATTAAATAATAAGAAGGTAACTTCATTGCATAGTGCCTTCTCCCACCCTTCATTCATTCAAAGAACCAGGTTGCCCTTGGCTCACCCACTTTCTCTTTCCTCCTGCTTCTTTTTTTTTTTCCTACTGCTTCCTTTCTACTTCTGCATGATTAGGCACACACACAGTATGTTCCCCATTTAATTTCCTTGCACTACTGGCAACTACATATATATATATGTATAATATACATATATATGTATGTATATTACATATATACATATGTATGTATATACATATTTATATAATATATATAATCTCATATAAAAATATTGATGATAGCCATACATTAACAAATTAATAATTCAAAACATAACCTCTTAAAATCAAACACAATTTTTATTTAATCAGATTCTAAATAGACTACTAAAGAAATGTGAAAATATATTACTGAGGAAGAAAATATGCATTTAAGTTGTTGATAGCTAAATTACCAATAAAAAGTATATGTGTGTATATTTTAAGGATATATAGTATATGCATATACATATATATCCTTTAAAAGTATATATATATGTTAACCTCCATTTCACTTCTCTCTTCCTACTCTTGTTCATTTACCTTAGGAAAATCAATTTCCCATTTTATTTTAGAGTTTCTTTTATTTGTAAGTTGTGGAGAGGACTCTAATTCTTGTTGAAAGGTGTTGGTTAACTAATAGTAAATTGCCACAAGGAGAAAGCATCTTTAGTACAGAATTTTGATTTTAAAAAATACCATCAGTATCTAAAGTGCTCAAAATTGCCTCAAGTTGCCATCAACAGCACCATGCTCCACTTACCAAACAGTTTCTCCTCACAGGGTAACATTCAAAGAACCCAAAGAGTTAAAGCATTTCATTGTTTTCCTGTTTTGTTTAATTAGTTGTGCTGTTTTTCTTTGGCTGACCACAATCCACCGTGAGTTAACTCTGATTCAGATTATTTAAAAAATCCAACCCTCTTTTCCTGTAAAAATGTGTATAGATCATTTTAGTAACAAGAGTGTTCACTTAAATTCTAATTATAGTCACTGCTCCTTACCAACCTTTTTTCTACATAACAATACCTAAGTCAATCTTTTTTAGTTTGCATCTTTGTAGTTCATGCTTTCCTAAAGTTGCTTCCTCCAATGTTAACCTAAATCATACCAAAATAAAGTAAATTTTGCTTTTAACACTTTTTCAAAAGAGAAAATACAATGTTCAAAGACATCATAGCTTTCTGGGTGTCTATATCATATCATATTTATCATATATATAAATTTTTATTCAAAAAATTTCAGTTAAGTATTATTTTATGCGGTCTAACTTTTCAGACTGGAAATACCCAAAGAGACTCTTAATCTGCTGGGTTACTGAGAGATCTATGAATAGTTCTTATTCATCAGTCCCAAACAGGATAACTGACCGCAGAACTCAAGACAAAAAAGGTTTGGAAGAGGATGTGGCAAGGTGGTAAAGGAAGTAATTTAAGATGTTCATAAGGCTCTTGAATAGCAGATTTTGAGAGGGGGAGGGGAGGGAAAAACACCTTTCTAAATTCCTTGGATAATCTCTTAAACTTGCAAATAAGTGACTAAGAGAAAAATCAATTTAGCAATGGATGGGGCATTCTTCCGTGGCATCTGGAATCATGTTAAAGCTGGTGAGAATTAAACCGAAATCTCAAGGGTCTCATCTACAAAGGTAGGAGTAAACGAAGAAGAGACCAAATGACTGAGAAGACTACTGAGCTGGGATTTTAATCACTGGTACCATGTAAGATTTTATTTTGTTCCATTATGCCATAGAGGGATTAAATGATTTCTCTGTCTTCTGAATTTCATGGGCTCCAAGTGGATTTTAATGGATTTCAGATGATTTCATTACAGTGCTGAGAAACCAATCCACATTACTTAAAGCATAAAACCAAATGGACAGTTTTACAGTATATTTCCATTCATTCATAGACTATTATCCCAATGCCACTCATTGTATCCCTCCGAATCTCATATAGAAATAATCACTCATGACAATATTAAGCTGACAAATTAATACAAGTTATTGACCTTTTTGAAACATTTATAATTTGTTAAATCATATTCTAAAAGGAATATCAAAGAAATGTAAAAGTACATCACCATGGAAGAAAATAACTATTCATTTCAAGTTGTTGAAAGCCAAATTACCAATAAAAAACTTTCAAACTGATACTATGACTAGTTTCAGAGGGAAAAAAAGATTCAAGTTTCTAAATTTACATATGTAAATGGGAGTGTATAGACATGGTAGTTGCAAGAATAACTATACCATTAGTGGGCTTGTTGTTTTGAAGGAGACCACGTGCATGCAGCCAGATGCTATAAAATCCTGATGTGTTCATTAATAATTATTGCATGCCAAAATATCTATTCACTGCGTTAATCTTTGTAATAATATAAGACATATTCTTGTTCTTAATCTATTAGGAGAAAGGGAAGAGAGCAATAAACAGGTAATGACAATACAGTGCTACATGTGTTATGGAAGAGTTAAGCACAGGGTACCGTAGGAGCAATTGAGAAGTGCCTGGTCCAGAATGGCTAGGGATGGGGAGATATTGGAAGTTCAGCAAGGCTTCCTACAAGGGTTCCTGCTAGAAGAAAGAGGGAGTTTACTTACAGAGGTCCACAGCTCCTGCCTGTCACATTCAAATTAAAACAAATGGACACAATCTGGATTTAAATTGTTAATGCCAGGTTAGCATATTATGTGAAAGTACTAGTATAAGGAAGGCCATCAGAGTTTAGTACAACTGCATCTTTTTCTAGAAAAGGCGGTGAGTGGATCTTCCCTAAAGATCCAGCTCAATACAAAGAAAACTATTAATCTAGTGACGTTTCTATATAATAAAAGACCAATAATTATTATAATTTTTAAATGGCTGTTCAATACTCTGCATCAACCTACAAAAATTCCATATTTCAAAATACTTATTATACAACTGTAACCATTTGTTTTTCATTTATTTAAAAAAAGAAAAACAAATTAGTTACTACCATTTGTAGGTATTTTTAACATTTTTTCAGTACACTATAATCAGACATTCATTGTTCTTTAATTTTTTAAGCCACCCCAATATCTGACCAAACTTCATCCATAATATATGTATACATATGTGTGTGTAGTTAAAAACATATAAACAAATATAGCAAAATATTGGTTATTAACTAGACCAAAATATACCACCTGAAATTTGCATACATTTTAATTTTTGTTTTGAGACAGTAAAGCTTTAGGATTTTGATTTATATTTAAACGGAGTAAAGACGATATTTTCCAGTATTTATGTAGTGCTCTTTATAACTTAAATTAAAAAAAAAAAATGAGCAAGCAACTTGTTCATAAAAAGAAAGGTTGACAAGATTAACTCTTACCATATCATCTCTGAAGCTTGATTAACATCTTAATTAAACCATCACGTAACAATGAATTAAGGAATTGATATAACAGGATGTGTCTTATACACATTGGAGACTATCTCAGCTGTGGTTTAGAAGGACTTTAAACCTTGTGACCTAAAATTTTAGAATTAAAAATAATTGCCTTCGTTCACCAGACACAATTATAATTAATTGAGTTATCTCAGGCAATGCTCAGTGTGAAGCTTGACTAAAACACAGGGAAATAGAGAAAATATTAAAAATATTTTCCTCAAAAAGACTTCACACTGAATCCTAAATAAGCAAGATTTTAAAAAGTGAATGTGTCCCTATCCATCCTAAAATATTACATAAATAAAACTCCATTCCTAAAATAATCCTAGGGCTATAAAGCATACATGCATAAATGTGAAAAATGAGGAAATATAAAACATCAAAAAGATTTAGCAACTATGTACTAAGAAAAATGAGTAACAGTAAATTCCTCTCAATAAATATATGAAGGGAGAGGTTAAGAGAGGGAATATGGGCACTCATTCATTTTAAAAATAAAACTAGATAACAGATTGCTACAGAAAATATTTCCTTTGGATCAGAAAACAGCTCTAAAATATTGCTAACATATATCTGAAAGATATGTGGGTTTTTTTTCTGCATGTGGTATTTCATATCTGAAAGGAAAAATAAATAGAAAAGATAAACATGATAGCCATGGAAAAAGAGGTATCAAGCACAATTAACGTAGGATGTCCACCATGAACATTACATAATGAACTATGATCGCTATGACCAAAAATGAGGCCATGGAGGAGTTACAGGAAAACAAAATAAGGACAACTGTTAAGGGTTCTTTTAAGATATAAATTAGGCTACCATCTGCAGAAATATGATCCCAAGATTATAGCTTTTGTATAATTTTTCCTTAATTCTTTGGCTTTTTAAAAACACGGTGTCTAAGCTTATATTCCAAGCAGATCATGAAACAAAGTTTAAGGAAAAAGGTAAGTTTTAGAAGGCTGTAAACAAGCACAAATATCCAGATGCTGTCGTCATACTCTACATGAAAACTTTGCAAAGAGCTCCATCTTCAGGCCATTCATAATATGCCATGTTCAGTTATAAAGGCGTCTATTCCCACTTTACCTAAACAGTTCCTCCCTTGCTTATTATCTTCTTATTTGTTCTGTTTTAGCACAGAAGATGTTAGATTCAGTAAATGCATTGAATAAGACACAAAATTTCACAACTTTCCCTCTAACACTATAATATTTCTTCACAGATTAGGGTAATATTCAAACACGTCTATGCATGAGGACCCACCAATGGAAGACCATTAGCTCCAGAAGTTATCCACTGAGATTAACTCTAAAGGAGAGCTAAAGGAGAAAAGACTCTTTACATTCTATTTTTAATTTTCTAATTTTAGAAGCAATGTAATTATTATATATTTTTTTCATTTTCCAATTTCTCAAACTCCTTATTAGAGTTTAAACTCTTACATAGACTTATAAGTTTGCAACTGAAGCAAATTAGGGATTACTTAAGCCAGATATTCCCTTTTTCCCTGGCAAAAAGTATTCATTTCTTTCTCCATTTTTCCTTCCCCCACTATTACTGAAGTCAGAGATAATGAGAATACAAAAGAACCTGGAAGGAATTGTATGGAGCAAACAAATTGAATATATCTCTAAATCCTGACTTTATTTTTTTAATCTCTAAAGCCCTAGGCAAGTAATTTGACTTCCAATCTCAAAAAATGAGACACATCCTCAGAAAGACCTGATTTCATATCTCACATGTCCAAAAATTACCATATTTATTCATTAAGCCAACCAACTAAAATAAAATCACCCTGGAAGGAGGGTGTAAAAGAAAAGAAATGGGCCCTCCAACGTACTACTCTTCATACCGAAGAGAGCAACATAGAGTTATTTAGGCAACCAATATTAAATATTTATACAGTTAAGCATACAAGTCCACCACTGACTACAAATTTCGACCATTAAAATTTCAAATGAAGTTTTATGAACATACTGTAATGGCTTCCATGAAGATATTTCCATGTACAGATTACATAAGTAAAACAAGATTATTCTGATGCTTGACAACAGTAATCATATCTGGCATGAAATATTAAATATACTCCTCATGTAGACAATTAAGGGATTGTTGCATTACAATGTAGGAGAAGTATACAAATCTCTTTAAAAAAAAAAAAAAAAAAAAGTAAAGACAACAGCTGTTCCAGACCTCAGCTCTTTAGAACAAATCTGACACAAGATTAAAATAAATCATAGAACCTCAGGTTTGGAAAGACTATTAAAGACAATTTAATCCTACCACACCCTAAAGATAGAGCCACCCCTGGTCAAGAGGTTATCCAGACTATGCTCAAACCCTTCACTACATCTCAAGTTGTCAATTCTTTCTTGAGCATACCTGACCACAGGGAAATTCATCCTTATATTTAGACTAAATCCTTCCATTACAGTGTCAGCTAGTAGTTCTGTGTCCATTTTAGGGCTGTGTAGAACAAATTCAACTCTTCTCCAGGAAAGAGTCCTGAGATAGTTGAAGAGAGCTCCCAGAAATTCCCCTGAGCCTTTCCTTTCCCTCTGAAGTGGTCACAGTTCTATTTACTCTTCCTATTTGGAATGGCTTTAAGTCCCTTGTCTTCCTGCTCTTTTCCCCCAGAAAAAGTATAATCTGTTATATTCTTGAAAGTGTGATACCCAGGACTGAATACAATCCTCTGGAAGTTACTTTACAGAGTCGGGTGGGGTCATCTAATACCTGTGTGTGGCAGGGGATGAATTTTTATTAATATAAGTTACTTTAATTAAATTCATTTTAATCAGGGTTGGAGGAACTGAAAAGAGTAGGACACCAAAAGCTTATTGCTTGCTAACTAAGTGTGCATATTTTCTATTCTTTCTTTTCTCCATAATTGTTGTTCCTATAAAGAAAACTACAATAATAAATAGACTCCTTAGAAAACTAAATATATTACTCAGAAGGACAAATATATATGCTGAGGTTAGGAGCTCATGTATATATATGTAGGACTACATATATATATATAGTTATATATATATATATATATATATATATATATATATATATATGTGACTATATATATGCTGAGCTCCTAACCTCTATGAGAAGTTTTTACAGGAATATATGTAATTTATAGGAAAAATACAATAAAACATTCTCATTTATTTTGCACAAAAAAGAGTTAATGTTTTCTAAAGATTTATATGTAAAATGAAACTCTTGAAATGAAAGAAGTTGGCCTAATTTATGACTGCACCAAAACCATAAAACTAAGCTGGAAGAAATAACTTAGGATATCTCTGCTTTATTATTGAAAAAGAATAATGCAACCAAACTAGTCACTTTTTTCATTTATCAGTAATAGCATAAATTCAAACCAAGTGTAATCTTACATTCAACTTACAAAGTCAATAAAATCCTATATATAAATACATATACATAGATATGGGTTATATAGGTATGAATAGAGATACATATATCAGAATACATATGTATATTCATGCATATACATATATATATAATATTTCTTCATAATACTTTAGAAATAGGTTATAAGGCAAGCAAGCAAAACATAAAACATGAAAGTGAAAAAGTTGGCCCACGTGGTATCTTTACTTTTCCTTTTATACTTTAATGCTAGAACCCCAGAGTATTTTCTCTTACTGCACTTAGATGAGTTTTGCTACTATCAAAACCAATCTCTACATCTAAATCTACATTCACATCTATCTCTATCTCTATCTCTATCTCTATCTCTATATCTCTATCTAGTCTTTTCAAGATGTAGTAGGTGATAATTCAGTGTCTTCTGACACTAAGGTCATTTATGAAGCTAGAATTATTTGGGCCCAGAGCCAAATAGCAGAAAGAACCTCATTACCTTCTGTTATTTGTGAAATAAACAGATTTCTGGGCCTCCACCTCCAGTAATACAGGGACTACAGGAAGTGTGCTTCATACTCCTAAAAAAGGAGAAAGCTAGGGAGTGAAGGGTGCAGCCCAACAGCACATTGTCTGTTGGGGCAGAGCTCCCTGAATAACCATTCTGCAACAGGAATGGGGGCTGTGTTCCTAATGATGCTGTTAAGGACCAAAACAGAGTAAACAAATACCATCTTTCATGTAGGCTAACAACACTGTATAAATATATTTTTTCAAAATGAAAAAGTCATTGTGATTTCTGCATTAGTCATCGAAAACACCTATCAACAATGAGTATTCTTCCCCAATTTATGAGATCTGCTTAAAAGAATGAGATGCCACATTCTCTGTCCTAGGCCAATCGGTCTAACCCAAAACTGATGATGGTCAATCTTGCCTCCCTGCCTTTAACACACCACTTTTAAAAGGCCACACCATATGCCTTAACAATCATATTGATACATGTGTCCAAAGTTGAATTTAATTTTCACAATTCTAAATGCTTGTACTCATAACAACACACTTAAAACTAGAAATACATCAAAGTTTTATTTTTATGGAATAATATTTTATTGATTTATCATTACAATGGAATTTCATACATACAGAATTTAATCAAACATTAATAGTTTTATGGTGTTTTAATGCTATACTGGATCTTTATATTCAGAATCAAATCAGAGAATTAAATTGCATAATGGAAACCAAATTTTAAGGATGTTAAATTGGTTGCTAAGTAATGAGCAAAAGAAAGAATAAAAGTTTGATTTTCTAAGTTAAAAAAAAGAGAATCTTGAAACAATTTTTAAGAAGTAAATATATCTTGAACTGTCATTAATTACTGCTGAAGAGCATGTTTTACATATAAATCTTTAGAAATAAATATAATGGAAGATAAGGAAGAGTTCCCATAAATCAATATTCTAATTTTCTTAGTTTTCCAAGTGAAGTTACATAAGTACATGAATGCAAGTGGTTTAAAAAGGAATAAATTAATCTAGAACATTCCATTATTGTCTCTGTGTCAAATAAAACAGTAATTTTGAGAGCAAAGATGAATTTAACCATATATTTGCTTTCTCATAATTATTGAAAAACATGAAGTTTTAACTTGTAAGATTAAATTAGCTTTACAACTAAAAGTTAAGTTTTCATTTTCCCTCTACTGAGAACATACAAAATGATACTTGCTGTGAAATTAAAAGTTTCTCTGTGAAGGTGCACCCAACAAGTTGATATTTTTTGGTAGCAATCATAATGGGCCTGCCTTTAAAGGAAGCAGTTAGGAAGGCCCTAAGTCCCATATTTGGAAAGGCTGTTAGTCTGAAATGTCCCTCACCAGGAAAGAATGATTGGCCCATTTGCAATTACCACTAGGTGGAAGTCAAGACATTCCCTCAGTGCAAGCCCTTGCAATACTAAGGCTGGCCTTGCCAACATGTCACCCATAGCCCTAGTGTGGAAAGGAAGACCCATGCCTGACTCACTGCCATATGTAGGCACCTTGCCCTCTCAGATGCCCACAAAGATGCTGACAGCTGTGGGGAGCCTTCACTGCCACCTCTCAGAATTTTGAACATCAGCCAGGAATGTAAAAGAAAAGAGTGAACATCTTATAACCACAGCCAAGCTTGTGATGGCCTGATCACTCCAAAGCCTCTAAATCATTCTGAAGACTATCCACATAATTAGTTTTGCAGATAAGTTTTCTTTTTTTAATCTTTTCCACCAATGTATTCAAACAGCTCAACAGCTCTTGCTGTTACTCCTCGTTCTAATCAGCCTTCCTCATACTTCAAACATCAGTGGTTTGTTCAAGAGCATATGAATTTGTATTTCCACCCAAACAGAGTTAAGACACAATGTCCAAGAGCTAGGCACTGTGGAGGGCCACTTACTGCTTTTATCTGAGAGAAGACAATCACTGTGAATTTCTGTGCCAAACACAGACTTGATATAGCATACCCAGGTGTTATCATGAAAGGGAGCAAGTTTGGCAGATTAACCACAGTCACCATCAGAATCTTGGCCATGATAGTCAAGGTAGGATCTGGTCTACCCGGTCCAGGTGGGCAGCTCAAGGCACAATAGCTCGAAGTATTCTTTAATTCAGGCTTCATGAAGAAAACAAAGAAAATCATTGAGTAATTACTAAATCTACAGTATTGAATGAAGTACATATATGTAATAAACCTAATTATAATTTGGGGAATCAAAACTTACGCATGGATTTTTGACTGTGTAGTGAGAAGTGAGGGTGGTCAGTACCACTAATCTCCCTGTTGTTCAAAGGTCAATTGTATATACCAAAACTATAACTCCTATGCAGTAAGGCTCTAATATAGATTTCCAATTATCTCCTCTCTAAGAGTTGGTAAAAATTCTTAGCCAAATGACCAAACATGTGGTCTCTGTTCCAGGGCATCAGCCTCCCTTATCTCTTTGCAATGCTCATTTCTCTGACCTCTTCTATGTACTTCAGTCCTTCTCATGCCATATGAAAGAAACCAAAAAGTGCTTTTTTATATTAGAACCATCATCTAAGACTCTGCTAATGAAGTTTGTCAGTGTGTATTTCTAGTACAATTACTATCAGTAGATCCCTATTCAGGTTTGCACCTTTCATTCTGCTCTGGAGGGAGTGGGGGTGGGGGGGAAGTCACCAATGTTCAGTCTCTATTAATGTGGCTCCATGACCTGGGACCAGCCTGTGTCAGGGCTTTGCTGAGTACTTTGCAACTTGCTTCTTTTATTCAGCATCCAGGATGGTTACTATTAGGAACAGACCCTAAAGCCAGGCTCTCTCCATCTTGACCAGAGTCCTGGCTCTGTCACTAACTAGCTGTGTGGCCTTAAGAGATCTACTGAGCCGTTTTCTGCTTCAGATTCCCCATCTATATACTATGGGGATAATTAAACTCATTCCTAAGGTTCTGTGGGGATTAAATTGCTTCACTCAGTTAAAGTACTTGAAACTGATTTTGGCATAGGGTGAATATTTTATACATGTTACCTACTTTTATTCTGCCTAGCTTCATCTGCTGTCCAACTAATTTAAAAGCAAATATCTGAATGCAAATACCCAAGTGGTGGCACTGATTCCTATAACTGGAAAAGTGGATGTTTCTCACTTAACTAGTTAAGTGATTTTATCATTAAGAAGGCTTAACTAAATTCCAAATTTATGCATATGCTCACCATAGGGAAGAGATGAGGAAAAAGTAAAACCCTCCTCATTTCTTCTGGAGGAGCCTATGAGAGCCTAGGTGCTTATCTTTAGGAGAAAGCTGTTAAAGTTTGGATTAAACCTGGGCTTTCTCTGTGTCCCTGAAGCTCAACCTGGCCTAGTGTAATGGTTAATTTTATGTGTTAACCTGGCTAGGACACAGCACCAAGATATTTGGCCAAATGTTTCTGTATAGTGTCATGAAAGTACTTCTTAGATGAGATTAACATTTCAATCAGTAGACTGAGTAAAGCAGATAATCCTCCATAAGGGGGGTGGGCCTCATCCAAACAGTGGAAGGCCTTAAGAAAATGACTGATCTCCTCTGAGGAAGAAGAAATCCTATCAGCTGACTACCTTCAGGCTCAAACTGCAACCATCAGCTCTTCCTGGGCACCCAGCCTCCTGGCTTACTCTGCCTATTTTGGACTTGTGAACCTTCACAATCACGTCAGTCAATTTCTTAAAATAAATCTCTTGACAGATGATACAGAGATAGAGATAGAGACAGATACATCCTATTGATTCTGTTTCTCTGGAGAAGCCTGACTAATACACTGTGCTTCTAAAAGTAGATTCCTGAATGCTAACAACCTATACTAGGTCCAGAGGGAGAGTCACTCATGTCTTCTTCAATTTCCCTTGAGTGGATATTAGATGACACATGTTTTGTAATTGCTTTTGTGAAAGGTCAGGGACTGCCCAGCTGGTGGGCTGCCATATAGTGACAGCTCGCCCAGCACTGAGAGTAGTTTGGTGAATTTACAAAAAAACAGCATTGGATTCACGGAAAACAATGTGAAGATATACTTTAATTCTGTCTCTTTTCAAAAAGCATGAGCTCTTAATACATTACAAAACTATGAAATTTTGGAAGAACTTCCTGCACTCTAATTTTCACTTCGTAAACACACAAATTTTCATACAATTACAAAACACCAAAGAGGCAGCTTCTTAAATTTCAACTGCATAGCACTACACTTTTTCTTCAGGTTGTCTCCTGTTCAGTGAACAATTCATTTGGTGGCAAGTATGCATCCAATGTACTACAAATGAATTACAGGTGTGCTGTGACTCTTGTTCCCATCCACTCTTAGATAGGCTGGGGACAGTTTGGGTGGTCAGAGTTCCAGGGCCAACCACCTCCATCCAGGAACGTCTTTTTCTAGAGCTCCTCAAAGGACTGCTCTAGTAGAATGAAGATTGATTGTGTGCCTCCTGGTCACAATGGCCAGCAAAACCAAGAGTAACACCCAGCTATTCACTGTTCTACCATGACATGCTAAGTATAAGCCACATATGCTATATTACCTGAATATCTCTACTTCAATAGTCAGCCCACTGATGCTCACCATGGATCCAGGGCCCAAGGAGCAACTAAAGGCACTCATCAAGCATAGCATACAGCCTAAGGTTATAGCTGTAAAGGGCTGACTAATAAGCTGAAAGGGAGGCTGGCAAGCAATCTTCACCTCTGCTGGATACTTTTCTTTGATGTTGGTTA